>NW_027362762.1:135038514-137438514 GCF_046119375.1 Phyllobates terribilis
TTTGTTAAAGAGGTTGGCCGCTAATTTTTTACTTATCAGTCGTTACAGGTCGTGTCCGGATGTTCACAGATATCAGAAAACAGAAGCTCTGTCAAATCTTTAGCGGCTGAGGCCGAGGACTTCATTTCAATGGGGGGTGAAACTGTAATACCCATCCGCGGCCACTATAGAAATGGGGGAGCTGCTATGTTCCGGCACCATGCGAGAACATCCAGCCGATGCTGATAACAGCTGATCGGCGGGGTGCTGAGCGTTGCACCCGCACTATGAGATATTGACGACCTAGCCTAAGGATAGGCCATCAATAAAAAAGCACTGGCCAACACCAATATTGCAGGTGCAAATCAGTAATTGTAGATAAGAGTTCACAAAAAAAGAAATGCTCAGCTCACATGATGAAAAAAAAACTTTGAACTTTCAAGATGTGCATGAACACTGAATCCCAGCTGGATGGATAATAGGATACGTGAAAAAACAGTACTCAATCTCAAAATTTTCCAAGTTGAAAAAGAGCTTTATTGATCTATTAAAAAGATGCGGGAAAAAAAAAACAACACATGCCATGACTAAGAAGCATACACATTTCAAGGTTCGAAACGCATAGGTTTTTTGCAGAATGTTCTGTTTTTAAACCTGTGTGATTTTCAAATCTTTTTAATACTTGGAAAATTTGGAGATCAAGAGCTGGACAAGATTACCGTATTACCAACTTATATTATTCTTGAACCTTAGAGATATACACCTATGCTTGACATGACTCACCTTCCATTGAAGGGAAAGTGAATTTTTGGTCCGATTTGTAATTCGAGGAGGGTTGGGCGTTTCTGGTTCACAGCTCATTGTGGTAAAGTTTACAGCTTCTGAAGAGTTTCCTTTAACAAAGTTTAATTCTGCCAGCACTCTACAGAGAAAAAGGGAGGAAAGAAATTAATATTTACAGGATATAGATACTGAGTGAGGAAACGGTAAGAGTCGGATTCACTACACCAGTTCAAGCGGGGACTGGATGCATTTCTAGATACCAGGCAGATTTCAGCGTATACTTAAAAATAAAATAGTAGGTTGATACAGAGATTTATTCTGACTGCTGGTTTCAGAGTCGGGAGGGAATTTTTCCTCAGGTGAAGATTGGCTAAATCATTTGGGGTTTTTGCCCTCCTCTGGATCAACTCTAGCAATTACAGAACTAACAGGTCGAACTTGATGGACGCAAGTCTTTATTCGGCTTTACAAACTATGTTACTATGTTACCACTATGATCATTGTATTAACTGAGACTAAAAATACAAAGTTTCTAAACTTATAAAAACTTTGTCAAAACTCATACATAATGATCAGATGTAATTTACAGTAGTTCATACAAAGAATATTCCATAGTTAGTGTAAAATAACTAATTTATAATAAATAATTTTGAGACATGTATTCAAAATCATTATTTGACAAAGTCTCAACATAGTAGCTAGCCAGTCATTTAATATTTCTGACAAATGAAGATGATGCAGTGTAATATTTTATCTCTAATACAAGATATTTATCAGCTAATATATTACAATCCACTTGTATAATGTTACATTGGCTACTGTAGACATGAGGGTTTTTTGTTTTTTTTTATACGGGAAGAAACAACATGTCCCCAGAGGTTCAGAATAACATGTTTTTTTCTATAAGAACTAATGATGGACAGTCCTGCTCTCTGCAACTACTGTGTAGTATTGAGCACAGATGAGTGCTTTCATCTCACGGCAGTCAGTCTGGGGGTAATGGGGTTGGAGTACAGCTGAACTGAGTGCAATTACAAAACACTCTTTTCACAACACCTATGCTTTCCCTCCTCTTTCCCCCATACTGATGCCATAAGATAAAAGCTGAAAGTGTTTGTAATCACACTCAGGTCTGCTGCACTTGTCACAGTAGCTTCAGAGATCAGGGCTGAGGGCACTGCTGTCTATCCATTACATCTGACAGGAAAATGTATGTTTTTCGGACCTTTTTTTTCTCTCCTGCACGATATTTCTTGATTATGATTGGTCGATGTCATACAGAGGAAAAAAATACACACCCCCAGAAACAAGTCTCTGGTGATGCCCCACTGGGCTCATTATAAATTATGCCCTATACTTTACGAGATAAAATCTCTGCAACGGAGATGAGAAAATAAAAATAGAAAAACATTTTACTCAGCTCTGCAGTCACTATTCCATGGTGTGGCCAGTTTAACATACTAAAATTGGTGAAAGGACCTCTATAGTGAAATACTGTATGTACTTAGAAAATTATCTATTCCTTATATCATTTTTCTTTATGTTAAATGTATTTAAAGATTTTGGAAGGTTTAATTTTTTCTTTAAATTCAGACTTATAAAAAAAATAAATAAATAAGCGCTGCAGAATAAAAAATCTTATCTGTGTGTATACCAACATATACTGACTCAACGAATGTTGGAAGGGCACTCATTTGGCATCCATTGTATGCATGGGGCATAAAGTTACGTTTCCACCAGAAATCTTCATGGTTTATATGGAAAGTGGACTCAGCAAATGCTATCAGAATAGACTATATATGGAATAATGCCTTAATTGTTCAATAATATTAGACTCAAAAACTAATACAAAACATAAGATCTAGGCTGCAAATAAATTTAATTTTGGATTAAGTCAATCGGGACAATCCTTTGCGTTTCCCATGTGGAGTCCGCAGGTATAAGAAACTTGCTACTTATTTCTGGGAGGTGACAGTCCACACAGACGCTTTCCACTGCATGTCAGCCGGGTTACTGAAGCTCTATGCACAGACATGTAATGCGGACTGTTGTCGGATTTCAGAAAGAGACTTCTGCCAAATCCGACAAGTCTAAACATAATTCACAGTTGTTGGGTTTGTTTTGCAGTATTCCACAAGAAAAATCAACATCTTTCTTCCTTATTATGGAGAACATTTATAGCTGCGCAGTTTGTAGGGTTATGTTAGGATAACATCTCCATGTGTTAGTAAGCTGACTAATATATCAGAATATTAATAGTCACAGCGACTGTGAGCCTGAAGTGCCGGGAGTAGGTGGAATTAGTCATCGCCTGTGGGATGGTTGTTACATGAGGAATGGAGATCAAATACAAAGAGGAAAGCGAACGGCAATAATCCCAGCGAGGGGCACAAGTGGGCTATATTTATTACAAAGGGATTTGTAAGGACGCTGGATTTTAGCGGAATGGATTGAAATGTATTATACTTTATGTTCCGGATTACAAATATTAACAAGTCCACAATGCAAAATGGTTGCAATTTGTAAAATGTCTTTCTCTTTTGCCTTTTAAGAGCGATACAGAGACAGCAGGTGAACCTTGTTTAATCCAATAGGAGAAGATCCAAGTTAACAATGTACAATACTTAAAGAGGTTGTCCTCTACTTTTACATTGATGATCTATCCTTAGGATAGTTCATTAATGTCTGATTGGCTGGGGTCTGACACTCGGCACCCCCCACCGATCAGCTGTTAATGTGGTTGTCAGTCGCCAGCCGGAAGTACTCACTTGCCAGGCTTGGCCATCTACTTGTACTGGCTGCCACAGGGTACTACACATCCGCCTCCTATAGATTTGAAGAGGAGGCAGATGTGCAGTACTCAGCCCCTACAAGTAAGTACTTCAAGCCAGTGGCCGCCGCCACCAGTAACGGCTGATCGGCACAGGGGTCCCGGGTGTCGGACCGCGGCCGATCAGACATTGATGACCGATCCTAAGAATAGGCCATCAATGTAAAAGTAGTGAACAATCTATTTAAAGGGAAATGTTACACAAAAGTGATTGATTATACAGGTGCATCTCACTAAATTAGAATATCATCAAAAGTTAATTTATTTCAGTTCAATACAAAAAGTGAAACTCATATTATATAGAGTCATTACACACAGAGTGATCTATTTCAAGTGTTTATTTCTGTTAATGTTGATGATTATGGCTTACAGCCAATGAAAACACAAAAGTCATCATCTCAGTAAGTTAAAATAATTAACAAAAAACACCTGGAAAGGCTTCCTAAGCGTTTACAAAGGTCCCTTAGTCTGTTTCAGTAGGCTCCACAATCATGGGGAAGACTTCTGACTTGACAGATGTCCAGAAGGCAGTCATTGACACACTCCACAAGGTCCCAGAGTTCCAATTTTCATTTGGAAATCAAGGTCCCAGAGTCTGGAGGAAGAGTGGAGAAGCCACAATCCAAGCTGCTTGAGGTCTAGTGAGAAGTTTCCACAATCAGTGATGGTTTGGGGAGCCATGTCATCTGCTGGTATAGGTCCACTGTGTTTTATCAAGACCAAAGTCAGCGCAGCTGTCTACCAGGAAATTTTAGAGCACTTCATGCTTCCCTCTGCCCACAAGCTTTTTGGAGAAGGAAATTTCATTCTCCAGCAGGACTTGGCCCCTGTCCACACTGCCAAAAGTACCAATACCTGGTTTATACACAACAGTATCACTGTGCTTGATTGGCCAGCAAACTCACCTGACTTAACCCCATAGAGAATCTATAGGGTATTGTCAAGAGGAAGATGAGAGACACCAGACCCAACAATGCAGACAATCTGAAGGCTGCTATCAAAGCAACCTGGGCTTCCATAACACCTCAGCAGTGCCACAGGCTGATTGCCTCCATGCCACGCCGCATTGATGCAGTAATTGATGTAAAAGGAGCCCCGACCAAGTATTGAGGACATTTACTGAACATACATTTCAGGAGGCCAACATTTCAGATTTTAAAAACATTTTTCAAGCTGTTCTCCACTCTTCCTCCAGACTCTGGGACCTTGATTTCCAAATCAAAATTGGAACTCTGGGACCTTGTGGAGTGTGTCAATGACTGCCTTCTGGACATCTGTCAAGTCGGCAGTCTTCCCCCATGATTGTGGAACCTACTGAAACAGAGTAAATGACCTTTTAAACGCTTAAGAAGCCTTTGCAGGTGTTTTTTGTTAATTTAATTTACTGAGATAATGACTTTTGTGTTTTCATTGGCTGTAAGCCATAATCCTCAACATTAACAGAAATAAACACTTGAAATAGATCACTCTGTTTGTAATGACTCTATATAATATATGAGTTTTACTTTTTGTATTGAAGAACTGAAATTAACTTTTTGATGATATTCTAATTTAGTGAGATGCACCTGTATTATAGAGTCATTACAAACAGTGATCTATTTCAAGTGTTTATTTCTGTTAATGTTGAGGATTATGGCTTACAGCCAATGAAAACACAAAAGTCATTATCTTCTTTTTGTGAGGTAAAACATTTCTCTTCCTGTTTTTAAACAACGTTTTACTTCAAAGAAAGAATCCTCTGTGATCCCGAGCTGTAATATCTGTATACTCTTTTGCTTCCTCCCCTGCCCAGGAGATGTGGTATGATCAGACCATGTCCCTGTACGGTCAGACACAGACATTACACAGTACACAGCAGGGGCACATTTATAAGATTATCTCAGCACAGGAACATTTTATTTATATACATTCAAATGTGGAAATTATTATCATTCCAAAATCTATTGATTAAAATGAACTTTTGTTCGTGG
Source organism: Phyllobates terribilis (assembly GCF_046119375.1). Taxonomy (NCBI): domain Eukaryota; kingdom Metazoa; phylum Chordata; class Amphibia; order Anura; family Dendrobatidae; genus Phyllobates; species Phyllobates terribilis. The sequence goes on from NW_027362762.1 coordinate 135,044,077, forward strand.
GAAAACCCCTTTAAATGGAGCGTTATGCCCCCATACACATTAGATGGCTGTAGACAGAATAGTTTGGCCGATAGCTCATCTAGCAGCCATCTCAGCTGTCTCTGCCATACACAAGAGGGCTCTCTCTGCTGAGCGCTCCTGTGTTCTCTATGAGAAAGAGTCTTTTTCAGACACCTCTGGCAGCAGATATCCCAGGGAGAACAAAAGGATCTGCAGTCAGAAATTGGACATGCTGGATCCTTATCTTCCCCAATATCATTTGTCATGAGCCCCCCCCCTACACATTAGATCGTCGTCTGAGTCCGTAGATATCGCCGGGTTTGGCTGACATTAAAGTGTAAGGGGGGCTTAAGTGTGCATGTGGGACCACGGCTCCATTCAATTGGAGGTCTTTGATCCTTAATTCTTAGGATTGGTAAGGATATCAGCGCCCACACATTTATCATCTATCCTATACCATCAATGTTATTATCAATAACTCCATCAACATGATTAAAATATCAAAAAAAAATATTATTAATATTATTAAAACCTTGGAGTTTTTATATGAATTAAAAAAAAAAACACCAACAAATTCTGGTTGATGACATTTTCCAACCTTAAAAATAGGTGCCCTGTTCAAATATGCTCGACACAAAATAGAATTGTAATCCATGCACTAGATGAGGAAAATACTTATTACAGAATTCAGGACATTAACGAAGGCGCTTCAAGCTGCTGACGTTCTACAGACAAGGATCTAGTTTACGGTCTTTGCCTCACCCACAGTCAGATCCCAAATCATTACTTGTACACTAGCGCCATCTATAGTGTGATAAGTAAAATGCATTCTCTTAAAAGCAGGATGGAAAACCTAATTTTTTTTTATATATATATATATATATATATATATATATATATATATATATATATATATATATATAATTAGGCCCAGACCTGATGAAACATACATATTTTTGTAGCATATCTGAACTGTGGGCTATCGACGTAAACTCAAACGCCAATCCATTGATAGAGTAAGGCTAAACTGAACAAAGTATAACAACCAACACAACTGCCTTGAAGGGGTATTCCCATCTCCAAGATCCTATCCAAATATGTAGTGGGTGTAATAATAATAATATTAGCAAATACCTCCAATTAGAAATGTAGTATAGTATTTTTGATTCGCTATGTCTCTTTCCTCATGTGCAGGCATTGCAGGACCTTAGGTATCCATGGTTACGACCACTAGCAGCTAGCTAACTAACTGTGACTTTATCAGTGGACGTAACCATGGATACATAAGGTCCTGCGATGCCTGCACATGAGGAAAGAGACATAGCGAATCAGAAAAAATATACTACATTTCTAATTGGAGATATTTGCTAATATTACTGTTATTAAACCAACTACATATTGGGATAGGATCTTGGAGATGGGAATACCCCTTGGTTGTTCACTATCAGACACACCCCCTTCTAAATGGCCCCAATGTGCTGCATAAAATTAAAAAAACAACAAAAAAAAAACATACTTACCCCGCACTGGTCCCTGAGTCCCCCAGTGATCTCATGACATACAATTTCAGATGAGCACGGCAGACTTCACATTTTTCATCACATCAGACTTCCAACACAAAGAACAATAGTCGTCATGTTTGGCTTCAAAGCATAAAAGTGTCAAACTCTGGCCCTCAGGGTGATTATATTTGGCCCGTGACACCAGAACCACCACCCCTATGTGGGGTCCAGTATTCTGTATGGAGGACTATGTGGGGCCAAGTATTCTGTATGGAGGACTATGTGGGGCCATTATACTGTATGGAGGACTATGTGGGGCCCATTATACAGTAAGGAGGACTGTGTGGGGAACATTATACTATATACTGGTTGACCCACGACTTTGTCCAAGTTTTTCATTTTGGCCCTTTGTGTGTTGGAGTTTGACATCCCTGCCTTAAAGGGACAAGTAATAAGGGGGCAGTGATTGAGGGCGTCCAATAGGTTCCAACATTAGTGTCATTTTATTTGCAATGAGCGGACTTCTGATACATGAAATATATTATTACAGTACATCTTATCTTGATGAATCTTGGGAGACTCAGCAATCACAGTTTTCAGAGATATACTGCAAAGGTCCTAAAAGTGAGACTGTGAAAACAGATCTGTCCCCAGATTTCAAAATACGTACGTTATTAAACAGATCTTAGACCTGAGGAGGCTGGTGCACTTACTCTGAAAATCCAAATAAAAATGGCTGTATAATCCTGATATTAAAAAAAGCGTATTACGAGTCCAACTAAGCACTGAGAGCATTATGAATCCCAGTGTATTCATCCTCTGCAGCTTGTACTGAGTAGTATGAGATCTCAGCAGCAGGACGGATGCTGAGGAATAGTCTTTTGAGTTAAGTTTTTGCTTAAAGGGGTGGTCCACGACTTTTCTATGGATAGCCTACCCTTAGGATAATCAATACAACATTGTTGGGTTGCAACATCCAGCACCCCCGACGATCAGCTGTTTTTAGGTGCTTGCAGAATGTAATCAGTTGTGGAGCTGCACAGCACAACTCTGTCGGCTGTATAGTAGCTGCGGCTGATTCATGCATGCCCGCCCCAATTAAATGATATGGGGTGGATCTGCAGTACCCTGCTGCAGCCACTACACAGTTGCCGGAGCTCTGCTGGTCCACTGTGCAACTGAGCAAATCCGTCCACAGCCGGCATTGGGAACGGTTGATTGGTAGGGGTGAAGGGTGTCACAACCCAACCAATCTGGTATAATGACCAATCCTATGGCCATCAATATAGAAGTACCAGGCAACCCTTTTAATCAATTATATCACAGCAAAAGGTTTTCATTTTACTTGTTTTCTTCATTTGTTTTTTTTTATATTGTTATTTTTAGAATTTATGACACTATTTATATTGGAGAGCATGAACACATCACATTGTCACATGTGCATCCATCATAAAAAAATGCCGTATACTCGAATATGATGCATTTTCCCATCAAGATAATTTGGAAAACTTTGGTGATTTACTTATCATTCACTATCTTGAGCTAGACATGAGCTATTTTTTACACTGAAACATAAAAGATGCCACAGATAGACAAAACAATATCCACAAACTCCGCATAGCAGAACACATAATGGTGTCACCGACCTGGCGTGATAATCTGTTGCGGGTCTCAAATCATCCACAGTAACACTGGTTTTCTCTCCGCTGAAAAGAAAATGAAAGCATCTGTGACTTCGCCGTTTGATGTGTGAAAATGTATTTCTAGACCTCTTAAGCATTTACATTAGTGCTCCTATTAAGGCAAGCTGCACACCCTATATTCTTTTAAAAATGTTATTTGTCATTTTTAGAAAAAAACAGAAGAAATTCTCAAAGTCAAAACCAACAACTAAAGTCAAGCAGCCCATCGCAAAACTTATATTTAATAAGACTCTGCTGGTCGCAGAAGAGAAGATGTTTGACCTCCATGAATGCTGATCGATGACATAATAAATCGATCAGCGTTTATTTAAAAGCAATCAGTTAGCGGGATCAATCCCCCTGAGCCGCCTATATGGGCATGCAGGTGATAGGAAGCTGAATAAAAGGATACATAGATATCTATCATCCAATGTTTTACTACAGAGTCATGAACTTTTTTTTATATATATAAATGAGCTGTTAAGATCTATGAGTCCGACTTAGATCTCCCCGAGAATCTGCCCCCAGAGATTATACTTAAAAAAAAAAAAAAAAAAAAGGGGAGTTACAAGTGTGAGACATGTAATGACCGACAGACTGCTCTTCTGATCTACATGTCTCACACTGGTAACTCCTCCTTTTATTTACAATAGAGGCAGATTCTCAGGGAAATCTGTGTCCACCCATAGAAACTAACAGCTCATTTAAATATTAAAAATAACAGATTTCTCTGGAATAAAACATCAGATCGCAGATATCAAGGTATCATTCTATTCAGCTTCCTATGACCTGCCAGTTATAACCGTGGTGCACAGACAGGCCACGTGGCTCCTGACACAAACGTGGTAGCCTCATGGGCATATGCAAGGCTGTCAAGATGGTATCAGACCCACGGGCCAGTCTGTGCACCACGGTCAGTACTCAGACTGTGAGCCACAGATGAGTGAATGCGGCATAAATCTGCTGGTGACCATGTGCAGTCATCTTACACTGCTCAACCACAATTATTCCTACCATGAGGCCACAATCACACGTTCAGTATTTGGTCAGTATTTTACATCAGTATTTGTAAGACAAAATCAGGAGAGAAGCAATCAGAGAAAAGTATAATAGAAACACGTCACCACTTCTGTATTTATCACCCACTCCTGGTTTTAGTTTACAAACACTGATTGAAATACTGACCAAATACTTAACATGTGAATGTGGCCTTAGCCTGGTTTCACTCTTCCATTTCACATATGTGTATTTATGTCAAACATATCAAATTCACTCAATGGAGGAAAAATAAAAAAAAAGTTTTTAGCCTCCAGGAACAGGTATATGTTTATATACCTTTCATCCTGCTGAGTGACTTCATACAGAAATATCCGGTAAAACGTTCACATTGTGAAGTACATATTAGTATAATGCAGCCTATGGAAGATGGATATCACTATATGCCTAAACAATTGCATCCATCCAAATTACCGTATATATGAAATGTATATGTGAAAATACCCATCTGGATGTAGCTAAACATACTTGTGTACTTAGAAAACTGGATCCCTGGCATTACAAGCAATAACTATAAATATTCTACTTTATTGGGAAATTCTACGTTACAGTATTTGAGTTTTTGAAAGAATGTGACTTAGAAAAAAAGTAAGCAATGCAGAAAAACTTTAATTAGGCATACGTTGTACTAAAAAAAAAAAAGAAAAAAAGATGTTTCCTAGAGCATGTGTGAACAAGGCTTAGAGGAGACAGTCAACAGTTTCCTTTTGTATTTATATGGGCCGTATATACCTTGTATTCATGTAAAGGAATAGCATCTATGAGCATATTCTTCTACATCAGGGGAGGGGAATCATTTTTCTGACAAGGGTCACTTGGATATTTATACCATCCTTCGGGGCTGTACAAATCACATGCTAGCTCCACCCACAAAGTACGTCCTGACGCTGGCACTGGCACATTAATTGCACGCGCATCAGCGCTCAGTAATGAGAAGCGCGTGAACGTGCTCACAGAGCAAGAAGAAATTAATGGGATGGTGGCCATCAAAATACAGCTGCCGACCCAGGCACTGCAGTCCTCGGGATTCTGCCCGGGGGCTGGGCAAAAGGTCATCGAAGGCTGTAAACGGCCCCCGGGCCTGAGGTTCCCCAGCCCTGTTCTACATGAACCAGCTTTGCTTAAGTACATAGCGGGCTCTTACAAAAAAAGAAAATGAAGAAAATAGCAAGGGCAGGTCTTTTTAAAGATTCTTTCAAAGTCCCAATAAAATGAGTCACATACCTGTATGCAACCTTGTATTTTCCATCCTTCCCATTGTTGGATAATAGTATTTCATAAGTGTAAACTTCAGGGGTAACGCTCCCATCATTTTCCTCACTGATCAGGCTGGAAGGAGGTGACCAAGTCAGTATTACAGACCTTGCCTGAATGTCAGATACCTAGAATGACAAATGTACATATATTATTGTACATCAGGTAATAAAAGAGGCAATATCAGCAGCGCGGCGGCTTTGTGGTTAACACTGTATCGTGGCTCAGTGGCTAGCACTGTAGCCTTGCAGCGCTGGGGTCCTGGATTCAAATTCCACCAAGCACAACATCTGCAAGGAGTTTGTATGTTCTCCCCGTGTTTGCGTGGGTTTCTCCGGGTTCCTCCCACACTCCAAAGACATCCTGATAGGGAATCTAGATTGTGAGTCCCAATGGGGACAGCGATGATGATGTTGGTGGAATTAATAGCGCTATATAAGTGAGTAAAATAAATAAATATCAAGTCTCATATAAAAATCCCTCCAACCTTTCATATTAATGTTCACCAGGTCAGTGGCTACATGAGCTTGATTCACTACATTGGCTACTGGTTTACAATATTAACTGTATATGTAGTCTGGTTTATAAGAGAGGAGGTCACACTGCATATCACTAAATATATATATAAAAGAAAAAGAACTACGAACACTTCGCAATACGGGAAAATGGCAGAATAAGGTGACTATGTTGGGATAATATTCCAATGAATTGGATAAACCACTTTTTCAAAAGAAGTCAGCTTAATAGCCATCTTACTGCCAAGGGCCTGGCTTCTCTAACCAATGCACTAAGCGATTATCATCATGGAAATCCACTTTTTACCAAGTGTGTCAGTAATCACACTTATGTCTGCTGTGCTCAAGCAACTTGTACTCGCTCTGCAGTGAGATCAGGGCTGTCATTACATCTCACACAGGAGTAACCTGCCTGTTATTACATCTCACACAGGAGTAACCTGCCTGTTATTACATCTCACACAGGAGTAACCTGCCTGTTATTACATCTCACACAGGAGTAACCTGCCTGTTATTACATCTCACACAGGAGTAACCTGCCTGTTATTACATCTCACACAGGAGTAACCTGCCTGTTATTACATCTCACACAGGAGTAACCTGCCTGTTCTGGACTAATCCTCTGTGATCTCACTGCAGAGCGAGTACAAGTTGAGTACAACAGAAATGTGTGATACTGACACTGCGCTCTCATCTCCAGACAGGCAGTGCAGTACAGCAGAGCTGACACTGCAAGGAGAGTTGATAGAGGGGTTTGTAATGTGACAAGTAAACACAGCTGCACTGTCCCTCACCCCACACAGACTCATACAGGAATCTAGACCAGGGGATCAGGGTTGTCAGTCATACATCTCCCACTGGGAAATCTGCTCTGAGCTTTGGTGGGGTGTGTGTCTTTTTTTGCAGTATTGCTGCCTTTATAAAAAAAAAAAAAAAAAAAAAAAAGTTAACTCATTGTGTGCCAAATACTTTGATTTCTAATATCTTTGCAATGGAAAAGCTAAATAAAAAAAAAAAAATAAATGTATTCTGCTCTGAAGGATCGTATGCCTCCATTTATTTTTTTTATTTTGAGAAGAACCCTGCCTAGGACAAACATTTTTCATTGTCGGGGAACTTCTCTAATCCCTACCAATCCAGCACAGCATCCCTGACAATCTTCTGTTTAGCTGGCTGAAGCAGCAGAATCCTGTATACCTCACATGACCACTGCAGCCAATCACTATATGGTGTGAAAAAACCTTACAAGGTTATGTGCATAGGATTTCTTTTTCAGGCAGATACCGCCCATGGCCCACCTGAAAAAGTGCCACAAACTATTAAACAATGCACAGCAATGTGTTCAGTCTCTAGTTTCTCCTTTTAATCGCTCCAGAGGACAAGTATCATGTCCATTCTTTTGGCAGCTTCCACTAGGAAGCAGCATATTGGCTATATTTCAATATTTCATATTATTAGTAGAAAAAAAAAAGATGCTGGTGACGGAACTGCCGCAAAAGCGACAGCAAAACAGAAGACACTTAAGAAAAAGTTGGCGGTCTTTTTTCTGAAGAAGCAACGACCCCTAAGAAAACCTCAGTCCGCTGCATCTTAAAGATGTCATGTGCACAAATCCATAACGCTGATCAGATAGAGGGTATGAGGAGGTGCAGCAAGTATACCGGTCATTACACATGCAATCATAATGTCCAAAGGGTTTGGGGTTTTTTTTTTTGTTTTTTTTTGCAACCAGTGGATAAAAATCTTCCTGGTCATGTGATGGGACACGTGTTGGATTGTTCCACTTGTGAATCCTGCAGCCACTATTACATTGTGTGTCCAATTCAACATGAAACATTTGGTGAAAAGTCTTCTTTAACCCTAAAAAGTCTCTGAAAAACAACAAAACAACAACAAAAATATATGAAACAAATCAGTCTCCAAGGCAGGCATACTCAAAGCCCATTACTTACATCAGCTTAGAATTATGTGAAGGGCATTGCCAACACTAATATCTAATACTGCTGCTAACACCATTGACATAGCAATAAATTGGTATTTTTTTTTAGGACGACTTTTGTTCTTGAGTGACACCATTCATAGGAAATCTGTCACCAGGTTTCTGCTGCCCCATCTGAGAGCAGAGTAATGTAGGAAAAAAGACCTAGATTTCAGTGATGTGTCACTTACTGGGCTACTTGCTGCAGTTTTGATAAAATCACTGTTTTATCTGCTGCAGATCTAACAGTTCTCTGAATGTTGAGCCCTGCGTTCATAAAGGAGGAGCAACAGAGGTGGTGTGCATTCATAGAGGAGCAGCAACAGAAGTGGTGTGCATTCATAGAGGAGGAGCAACAGAGGAGGTGTGCGTTCATAGAGGAGGAGCAACAGAGGAGGTGTGCGTTCATAGAGGAGCAGCCACAGAGGAGGTGTGCGTTCATACAGGAGCAGCCACAGAGGAGGTGTGCGTTCATACAGGAGCAGCCACAGAGGAGGTGTGCGTTCATACAGGAGCAGCCACAGAGGAGGTGTGCGTTCATAGAGGAGGAGCAACAGAGGAGGTGTGCGTTCATAGAGGAGGAGCAACAGAGGAGGTGTGCATTCGTAGAGGAGGAGCAACAGAGGAAGCATGCGTTTATAGAGGAGGAGCAACAAAGGTGTGACATGCAGAAGTAGTGCTGTTGCTTTAAAAGAATTCAGCAACTACTAGAAGTAACACAAGCAAATGAGACAGGAAGTGTTGTGTTCCAGAAGCATCCAGCAACTAGAGGGGTTAACACAGTCACAGGAGAAGGGGAGTGTTTTAGCAGAGCCCCAGGGGGATTGTGGGGAAGTTGTTTACTGTCTGGATGGAGCCAAAGAGAAAGGTGGTGTGTGTGTTCTGTATCTCACAGAAGAGCCCCTGCAAGTGAAAAGGATTCAAGCCATGAGTGAAGCTAAGCACAGGTCAGGTAGTGTTCCTGAACTAGCAGTGCAGAGCATTGTCAGGCAGAAAGAGAAAGACTGGAAGAAATGTTATCACAGGGATCATCTGCCTCAGCAAACCCTCCCACCTCCTCCATCTCACTGTGCTGTAAAGAATGCTGTGTTCATTAATGTGCCTTTGCATTAGAACTGTACTGTCCTGTACTACTGGGAAGACTGAACTGCTGTGCTGCTAAGGAAACTGTACTGTTTGTCACTGGAGCCTGTTGCTCATAAGACTTAACTTGCACTGGCTGTGCGGCTTCTTATTAAATGCTACTGTTCTACCAGGATTCCAAAGATTAAATGTAACCTGTCTCGACCCTATCTGAACCTAGCGGCGTGCGAGTAACATATACACACACATATACATACACACATACTTGAATAAGGTGGTTATATTATAATTTCGGCTGGTGGGAGTGCTTGTAGGATGAAGTGTCAGAATTATCCGAAACCCTATGTAAACCACTTAAACTCAGAGAACATTGTCGTTTTTCACCCCATGCCCAGCACTTTGGACTTTGCAGAATTGTGGTAAAACGTTAATGTGATGTGGGCTGATGTAAGCCTTTTATCTACATTCACTTCAGTATTACCAATGCTGTTGTAGGTTGTTCAGCCTTTTACCAAAGCGAACTAAGAGTGCTTCACAAAAGAGGTTTCCTAGCCCTCAGGCCCTTGATGTGGGCTCCACAGCATTTCTCAATGATTGGAAGGTTCACTTTCATCTCCGTGAAAATGATCTGCGAGCAATTTGCCTTTCTCCAAGATACGAGTCTTGGATCTTTGATCAGCAGCTCTGGTCTATGGCTATATTACAGTGTACGTGCAGCCTGCACAAGGGGAACACTGTACTGCAGCAGTCATTATTTATGGGGAATGCACTTATGACAGTATTGTAATCCAGGAACTAACGCTACTGAGAAAATACATGACAGATATTGGTTGTGGGTTTTGGTGGCCTCAACGGAGAGGGAGCATCATTGTGGCTCCAAAGAAATGTGTCAGTCCATGCATGGAAAGAATATGCACAGCAGGTCAAAGAGGAGGCGATTAGCTGCAGCCTTGAACCTATTCTCTACCACTACCTTCTACTGAATAAATCTGGCATCTATGATCAACTCAGCCAGTACCCAAAGGCAGAAAGCCGATAGAGGCTATTTAATAGTCCAGTTAGACAGGCAGACTGCACTTTCTATGCATATATTACATATCCTGTCGACAGTATTTGTGGCTCTCAGCCACAAATACTGATAAAATAACAAAAAAAGGTTACCCATTTAAAGAGGTTGTCTGACACTGAAAATATTTTATTTTCCCTAGGTTTGGCTCTTTTTCAAATAAGAAATTGAGGCTTCCCCACCTTCCATGACGAGGTAGATCCAAGTCTGTGCGGATCTGGAAGGCTGCAGCGCCCGGATATCATCTGAAGCGCTGAAGACTGATTGGCTGCAGCGGTCAGGTGACAAGAACAGCATGTCTTCAGATGTTTCTCTGATGACCTGCTCTTCTAGTCACCTGACCTCTGGAGGTGTCTACACTAGAAATACAGGGGTGACTGAAGGATCGTATGCCTCCATTTTTTTTTTTTATTTTGAGAAGAACCCTGCCTAGGACAAACATTTTTCATCGTCAGGGAACTTCTCTAATCCCTACCAATCCAGCACAACATCCCTGACAATCTTCTGTTTAGCTGGCTGAAGCAGCAGAATCCTGTATACCTCACATGACCACTGCAGCCAATCACTATATGGTGTGAAAAAACCTTACAAGGTTATGTGCATAGGATTTCTTTTTCAGGCAGATACCGCCCATGGCCCACCTGAAAAAGTGCCACAAACTATTAAACAATGCACAGCAATGTGTTCAGTCTCTAGTTTCTCCTTTTAATCGCTCCAGAGGACAAGTATCATGTCCATTCTTTTGGCAGCTTCCACTAGGAAGCAGCATATTGGCTATATTTCAATATTTCATATTATTAGTAGAAAAAAAAAAAGATGCTGGTGACGGAACTGCCGCAAAAGCGACAGCAAAACAGAAGACACTTAAGAAAAAGTTGGCGATCTTTTTCCTGAAGCGGCGACAACCCCTAAGAAAACCTCAGTCCGCTGCATCTTAAAGATGTCATGTGCACAAATCCATAACGCTGATCTGATAGAGGGTATGAGGAGGTGCAGCAAGTATACCGGTCATTACACATGCAATCATAATGTCCAAAGGTTTTTTTTTTTTTTTTTCTTTTTTGCAACTAGTGGATAAAAATCTTCCTGGTCATGTGATGGGACACCTGTTGGATTGTTCCACTTGTGAATCCTTCAATGACTAGGACAGATTTTTATCTACTGGACGTAAACAATGAAGGTTTCCAGCAAACGATTGCAAGTAGTTGTAATAGGATTGCAGTACTTACCGCTGGCTTGGAAATGTTGGAGAGTTGCAATTCTAAAGCTTTTGTCTCTTCATCTTTCTCTACAATGACAAAATATATTGTTATTATTGTTTTTTGTCCTTTGAAGTAATTTGCACTATACTGTAAAACCGACCAGGTGCAAAATAAATGCCATTAAAGGACATCTGTCATGTCAAAAAACACTGTCAACCTGCAGATGTGGGGTTAATCGAAAGCTTTTTTGGAGGTGCGGTCCATGCTCCTTTTTTTGCATTAATCTAAAGCTGTTCGGACGCCGCACTGAAAGCCCGGATGGCGTGAGGAAATTAACTTTATACCTCCCTGTGCCTCCGGCTTTCAGTCCTAGAGATACAGCCGGCGCGGCTTCAGTCACTGCTCAGTACATACTGAGAGACGGCTGTACCCATGCCCCCAGTAATGATGCACTGCGGAGCCAGCTGTCGATGAGTGTCGTGGCGAGGTTACAGACGTCACTGACCATTTATTGAGTGGTGACTGAAGCCGCGCCTCTACGACTGAAAGCCGGCAGCTGCTGGGAGGAATAAAGTTAATTTTCTATCAGTAGTCGAGCTTTCAGTGCGCGGCAGCACAGCTTCAGAACGCTATTAACCTGCAAGATTGACCGTGCTACTAACCCTAGGTTAATAGTACTTTTTTTACATGACAGGATCCCTTTAAATCAGATAAAAATCACCATATTAGCAGTATTTGTGTTAGGATATTCGTAAAATGAAATAAAACGACTGGTTGGCTGTCCGGGCATGTCTGTTTTATTAAATGCCCATATTTACCATGAATCAACTGTCCTTAGAACTGTACTGTGCAGCACCTTTTACTTCTGGAAAGGTATGAATACATTGACAACTTGGGGCCACCATTCCTCTCTTCAGTGGTGCCTATTCCTACAAGTCCTGCCTCCGTCCAATCAGAGCTGACAATGTAAAACTGAGTAGTGAACAAATCCCTAATTAACCAAGGGACCGTGATGGTAACTCCTGACGAAACTTGTGGGACTTACGTCTGTGGCCCGGATTCATCAAAGATTTTATGCCAGAACACTGGAGTAAAAAAAAGTTGAAGATTTGAAAATTTTCTGCTCGCAATTCGGAGTGGCGCAACAATTTTGCGACTATTGGTGTTTTCACACCAGTTTCTATCAGTTCCGCCAAAGGAGGCGAAATGGGGTGGTGGAATGACGCCACAACTTGTCTAATTTGTGATGAGCTGTGGTGTATCTTATACCAGAAATCTTACTCCAGTCCCTGAATGAAGATAAGAGTTTTCTTTATGAATTATAATATATCATTATCTTAATGAATCAAGATTGTCTGAATCCAACACCTGTCCACCATCTCCTTATCAGCTTTGGAAAATGAATGCCAGTAAAGGCATCACGGAGTGAACAGGAATCTTTTAATATTTTGATATAAAGATCAATATGCATTGTAAAAAGAGAAACGTGGGGATGCGAACATGAAAGGGGTTCACGTGCTCACCAGACAGAGCGCCACTCTGGTAATAGGCCTTGTCTGATATTACAGCTCAGACGTCTTCACCTGAATGGTAATAACCTGCAATACCAATCACAACCCAAGGACAAGAGTGGATTCGTTTGTCACTTGCAATAAAAATATATAAATTTTGTCACCAGGTGTAAATGCCGCTGTTCACCTGAACCGGTTGTAGGTTTTTTGTGTTCCTGTGCCTCGCATTTCCTGAGATAAGGACCTCTCTTCTCTGTTTATAAATCTTTTTTTTTTTTTTTTTAGCCATCTACGCATGGTTCTCAAGAATATGCCCATAAGAAGAGTTGATGACCACACCCACTTGGCTAACAAGCCTAGAGGGAAGAAGGGGGCATAACTCAGGAATGGAGAGTCGCAGAAGAAAAAGAAAAAGAATGTCAGATTCAGGAGAACAGCAGCATTTACAATCACGTGAAAAAAAAAAATCTGATTTATGGCAAGTGACACTAACACTTTACACTTTAATGATGCACAGTGTACAATATCACTTTTTTAAGATTCCACCTTTTCAATTCATAATTCTTTCCACATTTTCACTCATCAGAATTACCTTGTATTTCTGTTTCTACCTGGGATGAATTCTTTCCTTTCTGTTTATTCTTGGATTGTCCTGTATTTAACCCCGGACTATTCTGCCCTTTAATAATTCCATTAGATTCATTGACCGGAGACGTGCTTTTCTTGGGTGAATAGGGAGGGCTGTTCAGCTTGTCTTTCTGTGCTCCATGTCTATCTTTCAACTTCTTCTGCAAGCGTTCATGGATTTTACTTGATCTCTCATCCCTAAGTCCGGCCCTCCCATGAGTGGCGAGCGCGTCTACGAGATTACCAGGAGAAAAACATTACAGATTAACCAAAGCCGGAATAAAATCATTTCAATGTGTATGTAAATAAAAAGGAGATTACAATAAAGTCATTAAAATGTGGGAATCTATACAACTTTTGTTAAACCCTAAAAGAAAATATTGTCTTAAAGGGGTTGTTGCATTAAACTTCCCACATAAGTTTTGCCTTTCTACACATTCCCAATGCGGTGTTTGGTGTAGAAGAAGGAATGGGTGCCTATATAATATACGGAGTCAAAATGTTGTGTAGGACCGGAAACCATAAACAGGCTAGACCCCCAATGAAGAATCATCATACTGACAAGCCATCAGATGTCACCTACTGTGGCCAGGTGACTGGATGTAAGACTGAATGACAAAAAAAAAAAATCTCTGGGCAATCCCTTTAACCCTTCCTCAGGAAAGGGAATAATGTATGGATTAAAATACTAAGATAATACTAACCCCATCCTTGATTAGTCTTCGGTCACATTTCAGCTCTCATCTAGTCCCCGCTGGTCTCTACTTCCTCAGCACACCAAAAAAAGACCAGAAATGCCTCCTCAGCCAATCACCGAGTGTGGGGGTTCACCGCTGCGACCAGTGATTGGCTGAGTGGGCATTTCCGTCCAAGGTCTGGTCAAGGATGGGACAAGGAAGTAGAGTCTAGTGGGAGACCAGGTGAGCAGGGCCTGTGAGGCATCATGGAAAGTGATAATATTTTATTATTTTAAACCAGTCTGGGGTATTAAAAAACAACCAAAAAGTAAAACAAACAAAAAGTAAAACAAACAAAAAGTAAAACAAACAAAAAGTAAAACAAACAAAACAAACTCTGAGTTCCCTTTTAGGACAAGTGTGAATGGGTGGTGTCAGGACACTGTGGGACACAAGCCAGGATATAATTATTATATAGCATATGCTATATATCCCAAAAGCTGTCAACACAAATATTAATGAGGCAGATCTGTGGGTGTCAGCCAAGTAGGGAGCACATAATGTACACCCAAATGTGTGAACTGCCTTCTGCTTACAAGGTACACATTAATCTAGTGGTGGTAACAGATTTCACAGGACTCCAGATCCCATAATCACCACAATTATCATGCATTTACACGGACAGATCTCCTTCCTCACGGTATTACATGTCAATCAACATTTGTTTAAAGGCCCTTTTACACAAGCCCATACAAATTGTACGGTGACAACTGATGGTTAAAGGGGTTCTCTAATGAAAACAAGTCATGGTCTACACACAGGATTGCTGATAACATACTGATTGTGGCAGTAAGACAGCTGAGACCTGCACTGATAAAAAGATTGGAGAACTCATCCTTCTTAGAATGGAGCGGCATTGTGCACATGCCTGAATGCTGCTCTATTCATTGCCTATGGGGCAGCCAGGCGCTGTGTTTGGCTTTTTCTGGCAGCCCCATAGAAGATGAATGGAGTGGCAGCCGGGCATAAGAAAGATAAAAGTTTCATATTAAAGAAAATAATTTCCTCTTCTGAGGATTGGTGGATAATTCTAAAGGCATATTTAGCCAGGGTCAGAACAGAAGATCCAAAGAGGCTGAAGAAGCTAAAACGCGCGTTAGGGGTATTCTTCAGATCATCTCTCCTGACCCTGGGTAAATATGCCTTTAGAAATATCCACAGTATAGTTGTTGCTATTCTTAGGAATATGTATGTGAGTTTATACCAAATAGGTGCACTTTGGGCTAATTGCTGAAAATGATCATGTTCATGATAGATTGCATGGTATATCTCTTGACCATATCATAGTATATTATATACTCTGGAACTATCCCCGTATAGGATTTATTTATGCACATGCGATCCATATGTTTGATGTTAGCTTAACCATGCCCTGTTCAGCCCTTGCCTGTGTATGCGCATCTTTGAGCTAGGCATGTTGATATCAACAACACTTGTTGTCACGTTTATTCATTAACCCTTTGTGATAGCAGGATACTGACTTGTGTGTATTAGAATCCTTGTATATGCACTCCCTTGGTTAGGCTTTTATTTTGGCATATCTTCTTATTGTATTCTGTTTTTTTTATTACATTTTAAAATTTGATCAATAAAGTGAATTGTATTTTAGTCGTGGCAGTATACTCTTAATTTACTACGCAGGGTATATTTATCGTTCTTTAGGAGAGCCTTTGACTTGTAGGTCTCATCTAGGTATTCATATACATTACTAAGTAGATCTTTTAAATCTGATGAGGCTGGTGTACTTGCTTTTGAATTCCATTGTAGAATGGCTCTATAATATTGATTTAGCATTTTAGTCCAGTACGAGTAAGAGAACTCATGAGTTTAGGAGGATTCAGTCTCCAATCTCCAGCCACCCACCCAGCCTGACTGACAGATTGTACTGAACAGCATGAGGAGGGACAACGAGGAGCCGACAATCAGGCTAGGTGGCCAGAGATTGAGTTTAAACTGTCAGAACAAATTAGCATGCATTATCAAATTAAGTACACCAGCCTCATTAGGTCTAAGATCAGTTCTCTATTGCATACATTTTGTTTTGTGAAATCAAGTGACGGATCTGCTTAAAACATGATACCCCCATACGCTGCCAACTAATTTCTTCTGGACAGTGGGGTTGATAATCATATGGGTAAATTAATTAATACAAGTGCTTCTCACTGAATTAGAATATCATCAAAAACTTTATTTATTTCAGTTCTTCAATACAAAAAGTGAAACTCATATTATATAGAGTCATTACAAACAGAGTGATCTATTTAAAGTATTTATTTCTGTTAATGTTGATGATTATGGCTTACAGCCAATGAAAACACAAAAGTCATTATCTCAGTAAATTAGAATAATTTATAACAGCATGAAAATTTATTTTAAAATCCGAAATGTTGGCCTACTGAAATGTATGTTCAGTAAATGCACTCAGTACTTGGTCGGGGCTTGATTTCCAAATGAAATGCAAAATTTACTTCATTTGAAAACACCACCTTGGACCACTGAGCAACAGTCCATTGTTGGCGTTGTCTATTGGTCATGAGTGGCTTGACACAAGGAGTGCGACACTTGTAGCCCATGTACTGGATACGTCTGTGTGTGGTGGCTCTTGAAGCAATGACTCCAGCAGCAGACCACTCCTTGTGAATCTTCCCCAAATTTTTCAATGGCCTTTTCTTAATCCTTTCAAGGCTGCGGTTATCCCGGTTGCTTGTGCACCTTTTTCTACCACACTTTTTCCTTCCACTCAACTTTCCATTAATATGCTTGGATACAGCACTCTGTGAACAGCCAGCTTCTTTAGCAATGACCTTTTGTTGCTAACCCTCGTTGTAGAGTGTGTCAATGACTGCCTTCTGGACATCTGTCAAGTCAGCAGTCTTCCCCGAGATTGTGGAGCCTACTGAAACAGACTAAGGGACCTTTTTTAAACACTTAGAAAGCCTTTGCAGGTGTTTTTGTTAATTATTCTAATTTACTGAGATAATGACTTGTGTTTTCATTGGCTGTAAGCCATAATCAACCTTAACAGAAATAAATACTTGAAATAGATCACTCTGTTTGTAAAGACTATATAATATACAAGTTTCACTTTTTGTATTGAAAAACTGAAATAAATTAACTTTTTGATGATTTTCGAATTTAGTGAGAGGCACTTGTATTTAAAACATGTATTAATACCAAGAAGTCATAGTGGTACAATGCACTTTTGCAAAGTTAGTGATATAACTAGTATAACTACATTAATGTATAATTCATAGTGTTACAATTTTCTATTAGAGAAACATCCAGCTTAGGACGGTTTCTGGCTACAGTCTTATGTGACTATGAGGCAGTAACGTTCACACCAGGACACCCCCGGTCAGTCCATGCATAGTATGGATGTGTGAAACTGGCCGAAAAGTTTTGGGACCATACTAAGCTGGTAAATACAAATAAACCTACTAAAAAGGAATAAAAACTAATCAAAGTAATAGGTCATTCAAATTAAAAATATAAAGAAGCCAAATAATGAAAAAATACAATTTTATGTAAAAAAATAAAGTTTTGGTTAATAAAATCTGTGTTAAATATATCATATTATGGTCAGTTTCACACTGGATTAATACATAAAAACACACTGGCAATTACTGAGTCTACAAATCTAGAGTACTTACCCAAATCTCCATATACCTGTGAAGGGTGATACTGAGGGGTGTATTGGGCAGCCATATCTCCTACCCCGCTGACTGCTGTGTAAATGTGGCGATGGGGTGGAGGCATCATAGCAGGAAGCGGTATAAATCCAGGCAGAGGGGGAGGAGGCCGATGTATGACCGGATGACCACTCGTGTGGAACTCTGGAGGTTGTGGAACCACTACAACTCTCCGCACACCATTGTCTTCAATCACCTGGGAGAAATCAAGATGCACAGTGTAAGGCTTCATTCAGACAAGTGTCGGAGTGTCTGCAATTAGTGTTCAAACTGCACAACAATATGTAAAAAACAAAACAAAAGAAAAAAACACTAAATACTGATATCCATAGTGTTCTTGTTGTCACCAGAGGTTAAGATGTTGGTGAGGACCAGACATCTGTTATTTAGGCCATGGCAGTGCAGATTAAAGCTCTATTTAGATTTATTTTTTTGTGTCACCAAAAATTTTAATGGACTCAAAAATGATAATAAAAAAATACACATTTTCTATTAAAAAGCTTTTTTTTAACCTCCTGCTGGATTCATGCATGCAGGCTATTCTAATGAATAAGACAAGTGCACAATTACTGCCAGTAGTACAAGAGACCTGGTAAGAGGCTAACCGATGCCACATCAGGGAGAGGTTAAGTTAGCGCTGGACTACGTCGGGGATGTATGTTGGGCAATAGTCCCATGCGTAGAATTAGTGTGAATCAATTTCAGGACCCAGATCCTTCAGCCGCATTTGTAATCTGTGGCCACTTGCTGCTCTTCGTTTGATTAGACAACCTGGCACGAGGTCATTGTTGCGGTGTGACGCCAAGCCAGACCGGCTAGTCAAAAAGAGCCACAGATGCCGGGAGGTATTTCTCAGGGATGATGAACACCACATGACAAATTACACTAATATTTAACTAGGTGTGAAAAACATATTACACCAAGGATATAAGTGGTTAAGAAGTAGCCAGGTGGTGTCGATCAAATGCTGTTGGTTCATAGTTCATGGGCAAGTGTGATCACCTCTATAAAAGCAGAAGTTTTGGTACTTTGCTGTCTGCAGAATTCAGGCACATGTTACCACAGTGCCAAAGAAGAATGCCATAAGAAATGATCTTAAAGAAGTAATAGTTGCTGCCCATGAATCTGGTAAAGGTTATATGGACACTTCCAAACATACTGGAACCTATTATTTTATAGTGAGAAAGATTTTTTCACAAATGAAAAACATTCAAGACAGTTACTCTTCCCAGGAGAGAATATCCAAGCAAATTCACCCCAAAGTCAGAATGTGCAATGCTCAAAGAAATTACAAAAAACCTAAGAGCTATTGCTCAAACTCTAAAGGCCTCAGAATATTAAGGCTATGTTCCCACGATGACTATTTGGTGAGTTTTTGATGTTGCAGAATTTCTGCATCTATAAGGTTACTTGCCTTTTTTTTTCATTGGGATTTTCAGTGTGTTCTTTTACATGTGTTTTGATCGTTTTTTTTTTTTTACAGTGTTTTTTTTGTCATGGCATGTTGTAAATTAAGCTGCAGTTTTGTTTTTGATACTTTCTGGTATTTGTCTACAACAAAACTTTATTGATACAGTCATGTGTGGATTACAAGCATATTCAGTGCGTTTCCATTACAGAACTGCACTGAAACCTCATATGCATTTTTCTACCTGCAGATTTTTCGCATCTAATGCAACTCTATGGAGAAAACCCAGCATACAACTCAGCGTACCCGCAAGAGAAACTGACATGTTAAAAAAGCACCGCAGGCCAGTTTATGCAATGTAGAAAAGAAAAAAAAAAATCACAGTGGACATGATATCTGCATCCACTTTGCTGGAACTGTAAGATGCTGCATTTTTTGGGCAGCGAAAATACACCGCGTCAAAAACTCACCAAGAATTCATTGTGGAAACTTATCCAAAATGTTCAAGTTCATGACAGTACAATTAAAAAAAGCCTGAACAAGCAAGCTTTGTAGGGAAAGGGTGCAAGGTGAGTACAGCTAAAGTTTGCAAAGTTGCATCTGACAAAAAGACCAAAGTGCATATGTCTGGTCATAATGCTTTGCGTCACATTTGGCAAAAACCACGGTGGTAGCAGGGTGATAATTTGGGCTTGTTTTCCATAAAACAATCAAAATGTTGTGGTGGCTCAAAGTCTGGACCTCAACCCATGTGAAATGCTGTGGTGGAACCTTAAGAGACCTGTTTATATACAAATGTCCACAAATCTTAAAACGTTGAACTTAAAGGGGATGTCCGTTTTCAGAAAACTTTTTGCTACAAGCTGTGGTACTTAGAAAAAAAAAAAAAAAAATTAGTATTACTGACCTTCCCCGAGTCCAGCGTCGAGTCTCTGTTTGGCTGCAGGGCTAACGATATGACGTCCGCAATGCAGAACATCACTGATCTCAGGGGCTCTACCCAAGAATAAGGCATGAGCGGCTGAGCTTAGGGGTTGGCTACAGTGGTAAAACAAGCCGAATCATCCA
Organism: Phyllobates terribilis; assembly: GCF_046119375.1. NCBI lineage: Eukaryota > Metazoa > Chordata > Amphibia > Anura > Dendrobatidae > Phyllobates > Phyllobates terribilis. The sequence goes on from NW_027362762.1 coordinate 135,064,455, forward strand.
AAACACTGAAACAAGAGCCGGCACTGGACCCAGAGAGGTGAGTACAAGTTGTGTTTGCTGTTTTAGGTATTTTATGTTTGAGATCCTCTTTCCCCAAAGCTTCTTTAGAGCCATGTTCAAACAATGTGGATAATTTCTGCTACGGATTTGTTCACAAATCTGCAAAAAGAATCCGCATGTGATACTTGCGGATTTCAACCTACTCCCCTACTAAGTATTAAATGGGGTGAAATCTGCAAAAAAGAGAGCGAGAGTGAGCGTGTGAGCAAGAGTGAGCGAGCGAGCGTGTGAGCAAGAGTGAGCGAGCGAGCGTGTGAGCAAGAGTGAGCGAGCGAGCGTGTGAGCAAGAGTGAGCGAGCGAGCGTGTGAGCAAGAGTGAGCGAGCGAGTGAGCAAGAGTGAGCGAGCGAGTGAGCAAGAGTGAGCGAGCGAGCGTGTGAGCAAGAGTGAGCGAGTGAGCGTGTGAGCAAGAGTGAGCGAGCGAGCGTGTGAGCGAGCGAGCGTGTGAGCAAGAGTGAGCGAGCGTGTGAGCAAGAGTGAGCGAGCGAGCGTGTGAGCAAGAGTGAGCGAGCGAGCGTGTGAGCAAGAGTGAGCGAGCGAGCGTGTGAGCAAGAGTGAGCGAGCGAGCGTGTGAGCAAGAGTGAGCGAGCGTGTGAGCAAGAGTGAGCGAGCGAGCGTGTGAGCAAGAGTGAGCGAGCGAGCGTGTGAGCAAGAGTGAGCGAGCGAGCGTGTGAGCAAGAGTGAGCGAGCGAGCGTGTGAGCAAGAGTGAGCGAGCGAGTGAGCAAGAGTGAGCGAGCGAGTGAGCAAGAGTGAGCGAGCGAGTGAGCAAGAGTGAGCGAGCGAGCGAGTGAGCAAGAGTGAGCGAGCGAGCAAGAGCGAGCGAGCGAGCAAGAGTGAGAGAGCGAGCGTGAGAGCGCGAGCGTGAGAGCGCGAGCGAGCATGAGAGTGAGCGAGCGAGCATGAGAGTGAGCGAGCGAGCATGAGAGTGAGCGAGCGAGCATGAGAGTGAGCGAGCGAGCATGAGAGTGAGCGAGCGAGCATGAGAGTGAGCGAGCGAGCATGAGAGTGAGCGAGCGAGCGAGCATGAGAGTGAGAGCGAGCGAGCATGAGAGTGAGAGCGAGCGAGCATGAGAGTGAGAGCGAGCGAGCATGAGAGTGAGAGCGAGCGAGCATGAGAGTGAGAGCGAGCGAGCATGAGAGTGAGAGCGAGCGAGCATGAGAGTGAGAGAGCATGAGAGTGAGAGCGAGCGAGCATGAGAGTGAGCGAGCATGAGAGTGAGAGCGAGCGAGCGAGCATGAGAGTGAGAGCGAGCGAGCGAGCATGAGAGTGAGAGCGAGCGAGCGAGCATGAGAGTGAGAGCGAGCATGAGAGTGAGCGAGCGAGCGCGAGAGCCCAGTGTCAGAAAGCTGGGTTGCGTCCGAGGTCATGGGTCTTCCAGCAGAACAATTACCCCAAACATACTGTACTTCAAGAAGCCCCCAGAAATGGATGGAAACAAAGCGCTGGAGAGTTCTGAAGTGACAGCAATGAGTCCGGATCTAAATGCCATTGAACGTCTGTGGAGAGATCTTAAAATTGCTGTTGGGAGAAGGCACCCTTCACATAGGAGAGACCTGGAGCAGTTTGCAAATGAAGAGAGCTCCAAAATTCCAGCTGAGCGTGGACTGCAGTCATTTATTCCAAAGGGTGTGTAATCAAATGTTAAGTTGAGGATGCCAACAATTTTGTCTGGCCCATTTTTGTGGTTTTGTGTGAAATTATGTCCAATTTGCCTTTTTATCTCTGTTTTTTGTGTTGTTCCAATACACACAAAGGAAATAAACATGTGTATAACAAAACATGCGTAATTGCAATAATTTTCTGGGAGAAATACTTTATTATCTAGAACAATTTCAAGGGTGCCAACATTTTCGGCCAAGAAAGCATATTTTTTTGTGCACCACCTGTCATGGTGAGGGCATTCCCATAAACAGACATTGTTGGCTGAAATTAAGTGACATTAGCTGGCTTAGCAGACTTGTATCTATAATGTGAATGGGTTCCTTAATGGCTGTCACCTATTTCTTCCTGCCCAGATATATACACTGATACTTTGCTTAACCCTAAACTCACACCATTATAAAGAATTTTAATTTTGGACTATTCCCATCGCTCAGGTGACATATTGCACCAATTAACTGTTCTTCTCTCTTTTTCCCATTGTTAATGCTCCTAAATCTTAGCAAGAACATTGGTCATTCTGTGTGAATGTTAGTGGCCACTGACAGTAAGGCAGCGCACGCTCCGTCCATACACCGTGACTGCGCTCTTCCTGTAATGTGACAGGGAACTTAAACGTAAGGCTGACAAGTGAACATCCAAAGTCCAGAGGACACAAAGCCAAACTTCAGAGACAAATCATTTGGGATATTTGGAAAGTGTGGAAATATTAACCAGAACTTACAGTTTCCATTATGTGGGATGGGAATCAGAGACGGGTCATTATTTCCTCGGCGTTTCCTAGATAGGTGTATCAGCACACTCGCCAATTAAAATTTAACTAAGGTGTCTACCTCGATAGAACAAAGGTTATAGTGCCAGGAAATTACCACATATCATTAGGTTTCATGTCCGCGCAAGAATCCGAGGAATAGCTCATAATAGAAAGTATAATGTCGAGTTCCTATATCTGGAGGTTAAAACATATTTCCAGCCACGTCTTAAATAAGTGACATAAATGTACGCTACGAGACCCCGCTATACCAACAGATCTAATAACTGCAAGTCCTACTAGAATTTATAGATGAAATATCGATCCTTCTATTTCAGCTAAGGAAACGGAGCTTGTATCGGTGGCCGGTGAGCGCAGGACTGTGACTATAGGAGTAAAGGACGTCATTCACATTACATAAATCTGGCCTGAGCTGGGGGCAAGCATGAAGAAACGTAACCCCTTCTCAGAGACATAACTTCTTATTTTTCTGTCGACGCAGCCAATTGAGAGCTTGTTTTTTTCTAGTAGGAGTTGTACTTTTGACACCATCCATGTGATGTTCTGTAAAGAGGGCGAAAATTGAAAGCGTGGCGAAATAGCAAAAAAGCACAATTTGGTAATTGTTTTTTGTGTTTTTTTATTCACAGTGTTCATTATATGGTAAAAAATGACCTGGCAATATGATTCTCCAGGTCACTACAATTACAGTGATACCAAACATGTATAGTTTTGTGTCTGGCTTTAGGCTACAAGTCTGAAGTCACTATGTGACCCAAGTATGTGATTTGCATACATGCGGTCACGTGCCAACTAGACGTGTGCGGCCTCGTTCAATGCAAGTATATTGAGCGAGGTTCAACACGTCTAGTTGGAATGTAGCCCAAAGTATGCAAATTGTCGGCAAATCCTCACAGCGGCAAGATGTGAGGATTCACATGTCTGCTGTCACAGAGTGACTGCAGACTTGAAACCTAAGGAAGGACAAACCCTTCAAGTGGTGAAAAAAAATTCTGAAATCTGTAAAGAAAAAAAAAATTGGTTTGGGTCACCATTTCTCAAAAGCCGTAACGCTTTCCATCTTCAGATGAAGCTGTGTTTGTTTTTCACGCCCTGAGCGGACATTTTTATTTGTACAATTTTATGGTTAATACGATGTTTTGGCTCTTATTGCATTTTTTTGCGTTGTAACAATGTTAAAATCCCGCAATTCTGGAGGTTTTTTTTTCTCGTTAAGCCGGTTAGCCATGAAGTTAATTCTATATATTAACAGATCTCAATTTTACAGACCAGAGATACTACGTATGTGTATTTTTTATTTCTTTATTTTTAATGGGGGAGGAATGATTGGAACATTTTTTTTTTATATTTTTTAATAATTTACTGTATTCTGTAGTCCCCTTAGGAGCAGGGCTGTGGAGTCGGTAAGCTAAACCTCCGACTCCTCAATTTGCATGACTCCGACTCCACGACTCCGACTCCCTCATACACGGCTCATGTTTAAGTGATAAATTTACTGTGGCACAGATTCATCTCAGATAAAAGTCTAGACCCTTAGATCAGGAATAGGACAGACATTTATAGGACATTAAAAATAGGAGGACACTTGAGTGCTTCCTCACCCATCGCACGTGCTGGGTATTTTTCTGCTGGGGTCGTGGGCCTTTTGACTTTGTTTTCCATGGTGAGTCATCAGACTTAGGCGCCATATGGATCAGTGACCTTACTAACACCCCCCTTTTTTACTCTTGATATGGGGGAATTTGTATATTAGCAATGTTTAAGGTTGAAACCTCCCTGTATGCCAAATTATATTGACTGAGACTTCTATACAATGTTACCCTCTCAGTGAGGGATGGCACCTATGATATAGGGGGCAACCTTTTCCATGGCGTCACAAACTCTTTTATTATCCATATATTAACATGGTCTCACCTGTGTCTATACTGATTGTATATATACATCTACAGCCTCATATTGCCTGCTTCCCCTCGGTACTCCCCAGCCTCTGCCACTTTGCACCTTATCCCCCTGCTACTGTAACTTTTAAAAGTTTTTTATGAGTTGGAATTTTGTACCTAAATAAAATGACACTTATTTGTTGCCACAGCACTCAAGTGTCCTCCTATTTTTCATGTATTCATCTGAGTAGGCAATACAGACTTGGTGCCTGACACTAGGTCTTGGTACTATGGTCTGTCCAGTATTGTATATTTGGCCATTTCTCTTCTCATTTATAGGACATTTCCTGACTTTCCCAAATTCTTATGAAAAAATATTCCCCACAAACTGCATTGAACTACTGTACCCAATTTATTATATATTTTAGGAGTCGGAGTTGGTCCATTTTATACCGACTCCACCAAAATGGACACCGACTCCACAGCGCTGCTTAGGAGACATGAACCTGCGGTCATCCAATCACTTGTGTTATACACAGCAATATCATAGTATTGCTGTACATAGAAAAAAAAATCACAGTTTCCTATGAACGTCAGCCATAGACAGATTTTCACAGAAGGGCCATCATGACAGGCACTGGGGTCTTCAGCAGACCCCCAACTGTCATGGCAACCATTATTGCAAAACTCTACATCATACGTCGGTTGAGGGTTAAAGGGACACTTTACTGAGTTGTATTTTTTAAGACCTCCATGTTCGGCTACTTCTAATTTACCCATTAGCTTTTGTTAAACACATTTTGGAGTTTCAGGTTAATAAGAATCGGGCGACCAAATAGGTTTAGTTTTTTTACACTATAGTATCTTTTAAAATAAAAGTATGTGTTACGGAATATGTCAATTTTGTGCGTATGTTTTTTAAACAGTCATTTTTATGGGTACGGTTATGGGGTACATATGGCTAATTGATCAGCTTTTAATAATTTTCTTTTTTGGGGAAATGCAAAAAAATAAATAAATAATTCCATCATTATTTTTCAGTTTTATTTTACAACCAGCGCTGTGGAGTATAATTTATCTTTATTCTATCGGGAGTTAGAATTGCTGCAGTAGCAAAGGCAATTTCAATGTTAAGGAGTTTAACACTAGGAAGGAAAAGTCGTAGCATTATGGAAATCACAGGATGGATAGACACACTAATTATGAAAAAATGTAAACATTTTCAAGAACATCTCAATTTATTCAGTATCGAGTGTGAACGACATGTGTAGAAAAACCCACACTCATACTCCTTGGCTGCTATCAATGAGTGTCCCAGGAGACACTTAACCTGTGCGTCATTAAACACGCTGCCATGGGCTGCAGGGTCTCCGGTGTTGTCTCCCATTGAGCATTTCTGGGACATCATTGATCTGTATTTGCACAGGTTGCTGCCAGCAGTGGATCTTGATGATTTGCATAAGTGCATTTAGCGTGCCAGTACATTCCTCAGACAACTATTAATAACCTCACTGATAGCAGCCATGGCGTGTAAGTGCAGGGATTTTAGGTGTTACGCTCATACTCGATAATGAGACTTTTCCTCTTTGGTGTTACAATTTCAGTGTTGAGGAGTGCATGCATTCATTGTGGTGAAATATTTAACGAATAAGAAAAATTGTGAATAATGTTTTCCAGCAATTATGTTTTCCTGTGGGGGGGGGGGGGGGGGTGGCTTTTTTATTTTTTTCCCTTTATAAAACAATATCATAATTTACTATTTATTTGAGTCACTCACTTTAATTCAGACTCCCAGGTTAGGCTACTAGTCTCTGCCCCCGCTATTAGTGCGCACTGGGAGGATGATTAAAAGGAATCTGTCACCGGGATTTTTCTACCTTATCTAAGAGCAGCATGATGTAGAGGCAGAGACCCAGATTCCTGTGATGTGTCACTTATAGGGCTGCTTGCTGCAATTTTGATAAAATTACTGTTTTATCTGCTGCAGATCTCCCATGCTGAGCTCTGTATAACCTGCCCACAGCACTAATTGGCAGCTTCCTGTGTACACTGGGCATAGGCAGTAAGCTGCCAATCAGTGGTGTGGGCGGGGTTATACAGAGCTCATGAATATGTAAGACTACATGGCAGCAGGTTTACTAGTCATGTAATGATAATGTACTCATAACACAGTAATTTTATCAAAACTACAGCAAGCAGCCCAGTAAGTGACAAATCATGCTGCTTTCAGATTAGGTGGCAAAAACCTGTTGACAGATTCACTTTAAACAATTATATCCAGCATACAAAAATTACATGTAAAAGATACATATTTCTTGTGATATAATTAAAAAATAATGAAACAGTCCATTTGGGATAAATTGTAATCTTATGAACTAATCACGATAACGCTTCTGACAAGGAGATCCTCTTCCCCTTTTTGGCCCCCGTAGAAACCAGTAGAAAAAAAAATAAAAAGGACAGTGAATATAGTATGTGCTGTAATGAGTAGTAACAGGATTACTGCTTAAACACCAGAAAAAACTTCAAGATCTCCCCAGGAGGACGAGAATACACACCTGCTGAGCATATCCTGGAGGCACGTAGATTGGGGGAACTGAGCCATTCGGGGACATCATAGGGACCTGAGCAGGACCTGCAAAGAGAATGACATACAGGGATTTAATAAGAGTAGACAGACATAAAGCTATCAACAATAATTGTCCAAATATCAGACAAGGAAAAGTGCAAATGGAAAAAAAAAAAACATCGTAATGTCAAGAGAAAGAGGAAAATCTGACAACCTGTCCACAAACACCAGAAACATTGTGTGCAAACAAACAGCGGAGGCTAGCAACAAAGAAAAGGCAAAGCACAGAAATACCGTAGTATGGATTTCATAGCTAGACTGAAAGCACAGAACCTGTCATCAATCTGGACATCAGAGGAAAACTAGTAACTTTATTCAATTAAAATAGATAAAAAAATCGCTTGAAAAGGGAATGTCGGCAGGATTTTGCCCCCTCCCGAATTCTTTATATGCCTTTGCAACTCTTGCAGAGACAAAAAAAAACAAAAAAAACTATAAGGAATGAGTACAAGACCCAGAGAAATGGGGGTAAAAGTTGAATTTTTATTGAAAATAATTAAAGAGAGTAAAGCACATAGATAGTCAAAGCTGATGAGCATACAAGTAATTAAGGCAGCATGATACAAGCTTCAAATATAAACCTGATACAATTTTGTAAAAACGGAAGTAAATACACTAGTATAGTATACAAAATGTGATCCCAATATTACAGACGCATACCAGTGTATAAAAAATAACAAAAGGTATATGCATGCAAGGAGCTCAGTAAGTTAAAGTCCTTACCTGATCATATCTTGCAAAGGCAAGTCCATCTACACTTTTTTAAAGAGAATCTGTCAGCAGGTTTTCGCTATGTAATCTGAGGACAGCATAATGTAACAGTTGAGACACTGATTTTAGGGATGTGTCACTATTAGGTTGTGTGCTGTTTCCATACAATAAAGGTTTTATCACCAGATCATCACTGTCTGGACTAAAGGGTATGCGAGCCCTGGTCTGACCAGGCCCCCTCCTCTGCAAAGCAGCTCACTGTCAATAGACCATGTACATAGAGAGCCTAGTGTGGGCGAGGCTAGCTTTCTCAGCTCTGCTGCATTGCTAAATCTAATAACTCTGATTGAATCACAACTGCTGCACCCAGTAACCCAAGTGATAAATTGCTGGAATCAGGGTTTCTTTTCCTACATTACGCTGCTCTCAGATGACGCAGCTAAAACCTGCTGACAGATTCCTTTAACTAGCAAGCATGTTCCTGTTTGAATCGATATGCAATTGAGGCTCAAGTGCTTTTGGTGTGTGGAAGCACTTACCAAGCCTCTTCCCTCTCCCGCTCTATTCACCATCCAGCTCTAGTTTCGGCAGTTTGACTGACAGTCCCTTTGTTTACAGTCACATCAAAAGGAGCTGTCAGTCAAACAGAAGGGGGTACAGGATGTAGATTAGAGCTGGGGAGAGGAGAGACTTGGCAACTGTTCCACACACCATTTGCACTTCAGCCTTTTTCATATTGATTTAGTGATTTCTTTTGTAACGGAGGAACGACCTGACCATGTAAAGCTATTGCTAGACTTACCTTTGTAAGAGCTACATGTGCATATAAAGAGTTTGTGGTGTGAACTCCTGCCAACAGATTCTCTTTGGGCCTCATTCACATGTCACTTTTAAACACGTACGTGAAAAAATGTCACCGGCATCAGGGTGTTTGGATCGGTGTGACATCAGTATACAGTTCGAGTGTCCGTTTTTACCATCCGTGTGTCATTAACTTTTTTCACAGATGGATAAATAAATTACAAAGCTTCTCCTATTTTTTGCAATGTTAAAAACGGAGAGCACACGGATTGTACACTGATGCCAGCCTTGTGTTGTACGGGTTTTTCACGGACCCACAAACTTTTATTGGCACGTTTCATCTGTGATACTGGAAAAAAACGCGGGCATGTCTCTGAGTTTTTGCACAAACACACTGTCCATGAAAAAAAACGTCAACATGTGACCATGGATCAAAGTGGAAAAGTAATCTATACATGGAAAAAAAAAAAAGAATAGAATACGTACGAGCAACACGGATGTCTGAATGAGGCCTTAAAGGTAATCAGCATGAATCCGAGACCGGCTCCCTCTTTGCAGCCACGCGTTTCTCTCTCAGTATAGAGCTTCTCCTCTATACGGATAGATCTCTCCCTATGCATGGTGCCACAATATTGACATTTTTTTATTATTATGTTTTCCCATGGCGTTTACTGTATAGCTTAATTATTTATATATTTTGATAAATATGAGTTTTACAGATACAGTGATACCGAATGTTTTTTTTTTTTTCTTCTACTGGGAAAAGGGGGCATTTCGAATTTTTATATTCTTCAAATGGTTTCATAATTTTTTTTAAACTTTTTTTTCACTTTATTTTTTTTTTGTCCTTGGGGGGCTTGAACCCACAAGCCTTTGATCATTTGTTCAATATACAACAATAACAGATTATATATCTATGCAGTCTGTAGATAGTGTAAATTGCATGTATATAGTGCAAATATGAGTGGGCATCAGAGGTGTGCCAATATAGCAGGACCCCCGGCTGCCTTGGAAACCCCTTTAGCACCCCCACAATCACCTCCATTTAAATGCTGCCGTCAGTGATTGACAGTAGAATCTAAACGGTTAATCAGCAGCGAACAGAGCCAGCATCTGCCCGATTAAGATTGGGCTCAATTGTGGGACCCAGTGCGGACGTGCATGTATGGCAGGCTGTGCCTAGGTGTGAAGGGGTTAATGCTGTGCTGCAGTACTACTAGGCACAACCTTTGGACAGGTGTGGCTCCGTTTCGGTTTTGCTCTGTCCCTTATCTATTCAGATTTGTCACCACTATGTGCGCTCAGTTCATCTTGCATCATATTTATGCAAATTCATGTGCGGTATAGCGTTTTTAATGGCAAAACAAAAAACGAAAAAAAACCATCTATTAAACAATAGTCCATTAATAATAAAAATAAATAAATAAAAACACATATTATAACAACATAGAGCATTGCAGATGTCCCCAATCAGTCAGGTGTACTTTGCAGCCGTTGCTTCGGCCATGATGGCTCTGAAGGGGTTACACGAGACCTGTCATCATGATGGTATAACAGCCACCTTGCTGTAGCCAGGGGTGAGACCTGACATTTAGCTGGATTTGTTAACTGTGCGCTGGAGACAAGATGAAAACAATGTCATTTTTTCTATTTAAGTGGATAGGCGAGTGATTCAGCAGTCGGAGGAGTGAGTCAGAAGATTCAGCACAATGCAGGCAGCACGTCCTGACCAATGATGGCTCCTGATCATCTAACAGCTGCTGTCTGCATTGTCACCAGCGAATAGAATCAGACACAACCTGCACCCAGAGCCGGGCACCCAGTGTCTCCAGCATCTGGAAGCCTAGCAGCGTGGGCCATCATTGCTGGCTGAGGCATACCTAGGTGTGGAAACATAGTGGGGAAGCCTTACCACTCATGTCTGGTCCAGGGAAGGCAGAGTACAGGTTAGCAGGCACTGAGGGAAGCAGGAAAGCGAGCCAGCACACCACATGACCAGGTCACATGACTGGGGTGAGCTGGGACTACTGAGGGTGTGTGTACAAGAAAAAGAAACTGGTCTGTCAAGGAATGACTGGAGGTATATATCTTTAGTAACCAGTGTAAGGCTATGTGCCCACGATGCAGAAATCCCCCGGATTTCTCCTGAGCGTTTCTGCATCTCCCTGGCAGAAAAAATGCATGCGGATTGTACATACGGATTGTACATGCGTTTTTTTTCTGCCAGGTAGAAGCGTTTGTGAAGCGGTTTTTACATGCAATTTCGCCTGCGGATTGTACATGCGTTTTTCCTGCCAGAGACGAGCGTAATTGAAGCGCTTTGCACATACGATTTCGCATGCGGGTTATCAAGCGCTTTTCCAGGCGATTTTAGCATCACTTGGAAAGTGCTTGACAACTTGGTCACACTATATAAATCCATGCAACCGGCATGGATTTATATAGTGTGACCAAAAGAATGGTAAAAAATAAATAAATATTATACTTACCTTCTGATGCCCCCCGGCGTCCTTAGCGATCCGTCCTCTCTCGCCGGCAGCTCGCGGTAGACTAAAGGACCTGCCATGACGTCATTTAGTCATGTGACAGGTCACGCAACCGCCGACGTCAGCGGTCGTGTGACCAGTCACATGACTAAATGATGTCATGGCAGGTCCTTTTAGACCATCGCGAGCTGCCGCCGAGCCAGGACGGATCGCTAAGGACGCCGGGGGCCATCAGAAGGTAAGTATTAGATTTATTTTTTATTTTATTCTTTTTTTTACAGGTGCTATGGTACCCGGGTCCAGAGGAGAGTCTCCTCTTCTCCAAACCCGGGTACCATCCGCACATTGAAACGTATGTTATCCGCATGTACAGATGCAGTGATGCGGATGTCACGCAGTCCAATGCAAGTCAATGGTAGCGAAAACGCAGCGATTCCGCAAAATAACTGGTAGTGCTGTGGATTTTTCCGCAATGATAATCCAGAGCAGAAATTTGCGCAGCATGTGCACAGCACATGCGGATTATCATTGGGGAACATGGCAGGCCTTCTACCAAGCGTTTTTTAAGCGTTTCTGCAGCGGAATTGCCTCTGCAGAAAGGCTTAAAAAATGCATAGTGGGCACACAGCCTTACTGTCAAGTAAACAAAAACTAAGCAATCCGATCCCAAAAAAATGAATAAAACTTCCTGTTTCATAGTAAGTCAAACCTTCTAGTAAACAGAAGAGTAAAAAGGGGCAGATATATCATTTTGCAGATTCAAAAGCAACAGATTGTGCAAAGCCTCACCTCCCTGCCAGTGGGCAAAGTCTCACCTCCCTGCCAGTGGGCAAAGTCTCACCTCCCTGCCAGTGGGCAAAGTCTCACCTCCCTGCCAGTGGGCAAAGTCTCACCTCCCTGCCAGTGGGCAAAGTCTCACCTCCCTGCCAGTGGGCAAAGTCTCACCTCCCTGCCCGTTCTCTGTATTCTGACCTCCAGCAGTGACATAAAATCTGACTGCTGCCGTCTGTGACTGGATGCGAAATTAGATACAAATCCGCTCAGATATTAATGTAAAATGAGGACAAACTGACAGCAAAATCTGAACGTGAGAGTCGGTAGGGAAATTCACCAACATTTAACTACTTTGCATCTTAAGGCCTCATTCACACGTCCATGTCGCATCATTGCAGAGATAATTATAAATAAAAGGGGACATTACCAGTGTGAGACATGTAATGACCGACAGACTGCTCTCCTGATCTACATGTCTAACACTGGTAACGCCTCCTTTTATTTACAGTAATCTCTGGAGGCAGATTCTCAGGGAGATCTGTGTCCGCCCATAGAAACTAACAGCTCATTTACATATTAAAAATAACAGATTTCTCAGATTCCATATAGCAAGGTATCATTCTATTCAGCTTCCTATGACCTGCCAGTTAGAACCGTGATGCACAGACCGGCCACGTGGCTCCTGACACAAACGTGGTAGCCTCATGGGCATATGCAAGGCTGTCAAGATGGTATCAGACCCACGGGCCAGTCTGTGCACCACGGTCAGTACTCAGACTGTGAGCCACAGGTGAGTGAATGCGGCATAAATCTGCCGGTGACCATGTGCAGTCATCTTACACTGCTCAACCACAATTATTCTTACCATGAGGCCACAATCACACGTTCAGTATTTGGTCAGTATTTTACATCAGTATTTGTAAGACAATCAGGAGAGGAACAATCAGAGAAAAGTATAATAGAAACACGTCACCACTTCTGTATTTATCACCCACTCTTGGTTTTGGCTTAGAAATACTGATGTAAAATACTGACGAAATACTGAACATGTGAACCTGGCCTTATAGTCTATGGTGCTATACACGTCTGTTTTTCATGGTCCGTGTAGCCATGCAAAACTCACAGAGACATGTCCATGTTTTCTGGCAGTACGGATGAAGAAAGGCAATACAAGTCTGTGTGTCAGTGAAAAACACGTACAACACACGGATGGCATCAGTGTACAATCAGTGTGATGTACGTATTTAACACTGCAAAGTATAGGTAAAGCTTTGTCATTTATTTATCCACCCATGAAAAAAACACTGACGACACTAAGGGTAAAAACAGACACACTGATGCAAAACACTGATGACACCGGTACCATTTTTTTCGCTGACATGTTTAAATACGGACGTATGAATGAGGACTAAGACGAAATCCACAGCGAAAATCCTCAAAAAAAAATGTTAATGAATCTTATCCCCTTTCCTCATACTATATTTTGCTGTAGATCTTGAAAGCAGAGCAGATATTCTTAGCATTTCCATCTTGCGTGAGCTCACCCTTAGGCCACGTTCACACATTCAGTATTTGGTCTTTGGTTTAACAAATACTGATGTAAAATACTGACCAAATACTGATTGTGTGAACGTGGTCTTATAGGCATATACAGTGAGGTCTCTGTCAAATCTCCATCAAGTTGTTACATCAGGGATGTCAAACTCAAACACACAGAGAGCCAGAATGAAAAACTTGGTCAAAGTCGCAAGCCAACAAGTATACAGTAAAATGGGCCTCACATAGTCCTCCATAGAGAATAATGGGCCCCACATAGTCCTCCATAGAGAATAATGGGCCCCACATAGTCCTCCATAGAGAATAATGGGCCCCACATAGTCCTCCATAGAGAATAATGGGCCCCACATAGTCCTCCATAGAGAATAATGGGCCCCACATAGTCCTCCATAAAGAATAATTGGCTCCACATAGTCCTCCATAGAGAATAATGGGCTCCACATAGTCCTCCATACAGAACAATGGGCCCCACATAGTCCTCCATACAGAACAATGGGCCCCACATAGTCCTCTATTGAGAATAATGGGCTCCACATAGTCCTCCATACAGAATAATGGGCCCCACATAGTCCTCCATAGAGAATAATGGGCCCCACATAGTCCTCCATACAAAATAATGGTGGCACACAGGGGTGGTGGTTCTGGCCTTGGATGGTGGATTTGGCCCACGGGCCAGAGTTTGACATGTATGTGTTAAATAGTTCCTGGATCCATGTACTGGATAATCAGCTGTATTTGCACACATTGAGTGCTTGGTCTAAACTATGGTACCTGTAGACTTTAAATTACAGTATGCAAATGAGCTGGCCACAATTTTTTGTTTATGGATTTGTATGGAAGGTGTTAAAAAAAAGAAAAGAAAAAAAACAACAAAAAAAAAAAACACGCTACAGTAACTTATTTACAGAGAAAACTATTTTTTTTTTTTCACCACAACATGTACCATCCATCACTGTTGTATCTCATTTTTGCTATTGATTTCCAAGGGGAAAAAGGCATATAAAAGTTCTGTGGAAAAGCTCTGTAATGTTCACTGAACCTATGGCAGACATCCGGATACTTTAGCAGTTTGGCCTCTTTTGTATCTTTTTCCAATAGTTCTGCAGCCTCTCCTGCCACACAAGTGGTGAGTCTGAATGTACCAGTGTGATTTCTGACAGCCCTTACTGTCAAGGAGGCAGCCACAATGAAAACACCTAAAAGACACGAGGGGCTGGAAAACAATTCTAACCCTTTACCCAGACCCACAAATACAGAATTCTAAGTTACAACCTCTAAGGGCCTCATTATAGGGAACAAAACCAGAGATTTCCGATCATATTTTAGCCGTTCTTCAAAATATAATGGACATTTTCATCAGGACAATCTTCCAAAAGGAGTGAAAAAGAAAAGAAAACAGAGGTTCCTCCACCAAACGTCCATATCCTACTGATGTGTACTTCCTTAACCCCTTAAAGGTAATGGGTCACTTTTTTTTTTAAATAGTATATTTGATAATGTTCTATTAAGTCAGTTTAAAAATGAAAGCAATTAATTTCTTATCTTTTAATTAATTTTTACACAGCACTGGGGGCTGTGTGCAGTGTACAGCAGGAGAGGGAGCCAGGCGCCATGTCTTCTGAGCCTAGTGCTATGTGATGAGCTCCATCCTCTAACCTCTCGCCGGCCCTCGCTGCTCCTGGCTAAGTCTTTGTTAGTCACTGTGCACACCACTTGTAGCCCACACTTTTGCTAAACAGAAGAAGAGGGGAGGAGAGACCTAAGAAGCTATTGCCCACCTTAGCAGATACCGTAATGCTACGTGGCATTACTATAGCTTTTTTTTTTTTTTTTTCTGGTGGGTGGGGGCTGTGCAACTGCTCCCCCGAGGGTCTACAATTGGAAATTGTACTTTACATTTTACATATTTTCTAACTTTGAAAAAAATAATTGCTTGGACATAAAAAAAAATATATATTTTAATTTTCAGACTTTTTTTGTGACATTTATTTTGGGCTTTTAAGACCAAACATTTTTTTATGTTTTCATTGTCACATTACAAGAGCCATATCATTTTTCTTTTTTCGTCAGCGTAGCTGTGTAAAGACTTGTTTTTTTTTCGGAATTAGTTGTATTGGTTAATGGTAGGCTTTAGGGGTACAGATCACATATTGACACATTTTTATTAACTCTTTATAGGCTGTAAAAAATTAAACACCAGTTCAGTTATTTTACTCTAGGGGTCAGCACGATGTTGCCATATTGTGAAAGTTGTACATTTTACAATTTTCAAAGAAAGCAGCTGGGCAAGGGCTTATTTTTTGAGTGATAACGTGTAGTTTTCTGTGTTTTTTTTTTCTTTTAACGTTTTAAAACTGTTCACCATTTAGTTTAATGGACTTAACTTTATTCTGCAGGTTGAAATGATGTCCTAATTTATACAATGTTTTTCTGCTTTACTACTGTCAGATAGAATTTATTTTTTAAAACTTTTTTGGGGGGGCTTTAGCTATATTTCATGACTCTTCATTTTTTGTGTAAATCAAGTTTATTATAAGTTGGATATTGCACAACAAAAAAAAAATCACAAATTTTACTTACTGAAATAAATGCCAATTATGATGAAACAACAATTAACAGTGTAAATGAGATATCTTTATATGCATTGATAACAACTGTGGTATATAATATAATCGGAATATACAAATAATACAATAAAAACAAATGAGAGATGTGAATAGATAAAGAGGGGTAAGTTAGGTAAGAGGGGAAAGCAGAAAGAAGAGCAAAGGGAGGGAAGGGCAAAGGGAGGGAAGGGCAAAGGGAGGGAAGGGCAAAGGGAGGGAAGGGCAAAGGGAGGGAAGGGCAAAGGGAGGGAAGGGCAAAGGGAGGGAAGGGCAAAGGGTTAGATCTTAGATTTCTCCTCCGGACAGGCTTGTTCCACCAACCAGCAGGTGAATAGAGTCGTTGATCAAAACCATGTTCCTCCGATAAGTCTCAGTAATACAGGAATAAGATAATAGACAATCTACTTTAAGGTGCAAATTGATGCCCAGACAGCCAGGAATCCAGGTCTGGCATTTCCCTGAACGCGATCCAAAGAGCCCAGGTGTTATAAATCTTATCAGGATCTCCGGTAACTTGACCTATCAATTGCTCCGTTCTGTAAATGTTATTGAGTTCCGATACAAATTCAGGACGTGATGGTGATTTATCTTATTTCATATACCGGGGAATGAAGTTCCTAGCGGTCGTAAGAAAGTGTCAAAGGAGGCCCTTCTTGAATTTGGAGATCGAGATGTCACTTAGAGATAATAGACCTAATTCCATTGAGGGTTGAACCTCATGTAAAGAGAGTTTGTTACATAATTCAAAAATTGTCACCCCACAGTTTCTTGATAAGTGGGAAAGCCCACCATATATGTGTGAATGAGCCTTTTTCCTTCTAAGCATCTCCAGCAGGTGTCTGGAGTAGTTGGGAACATTGAGTGTATGGTAGATGAGCATCTGTACCATCTTGATAAGACCTAGTGACTCCTCTCCTGTGATACCGAGCACAATGAAGACCTGGATGTAAATAGAAGAAATTTCTGATCGCTCTTCGGGCGTTAAGGGTCTTCCCATTTCATTCTTCCACTTTGAGAAGAACAGAGGGAAATTATGTGGGGTTGTTTGCCCCTCTTCGTAAAGTTTATATAATAGAGAATCGGTGTGGTCTGGAGGGTTTTTTGACAAACATAGTGTTTTGAAAGGAGTAAGTGGCCTAAAAATGTTGGTTTGCTTAGCTGTTGCATTAATATAGCTTTTAAGTTGTTCAAAAAAGTACCAGGAATCCGCAGGAGGTTTTAGACCACAAAAAATTTCTTGTAGTGATCTCATTCCAGCTTGGTTTATGTAATCATATAAAATAGGCTGTGCATTTTTATGTTTATTTAAGAAGTGTGTTCTGTTACAACCCAGCATTTCCTGCAGGCATTCATAAATTGGGGTTAGTGGCGCGGATGAGGATGACATATGAAGGGCCCTATTCCCATAAAATGAGATTTTTAGTTAGGAAGGGGAGGGATTGGTCCTTTCCTTCCCCTGCTCTTGTAGACCATAGGACCGCCCGTGGGTTCCTCTTTTTTTTATCTTTGCATAAAAATAGTTGCGTGAGTGTTTATTTTTTGGGGGGACAAGCTGTAGTTTTTACTTGTGCCATTTTTTGTTGCAAGCACCTTGTTTTATTTTATTTTTTTGTGAGGCTGAATGAGCAAAATTCAGTAATTCTGGTAATGTTTAAATTTTTTGTTTCTCACAGTATGCACTATACAGGATAAAGAGTTTTAGAGTATGAGTCAGTATGATTACATTATATATTATTATATTAATATCATTTACATTGTAATACTTTTATACAAAATAAAATTCACTTTTTAACAAAAATCTCTATTTTTGTATCATGTCCTGGGAGCTGTCACTTTCAGTTGTTCATTTATAGAGCTGTATTTTGGCTTTACTTTTTTGCGTGACAAGCTTTAGTATTTATGAATACTTTTGTGGTATACGGTATACACAACTTTTTGATCACTTTTTTTTTCAAGACAGGATGAACACAAACAGCAATTCTGGTTTGGCAGCCCTGTAGGCCATCGGCACCTTGATCAAGCTGTGAGAGTACTGATGGGCTGAGAGAGGGAGTGCTTTCCCTCTTTGAAACTCATTTGTCGATTGTCACTATTGACAGCGGCATATGAGGGGTTAAACTGCTAGTATCATTGAGAAGGTTGATCCTAGAGGTTACAGTAGGAGCCTGGCTTTGTAGATCCTTTTGGTTCCTGCAGCTGGAGATCACAGTTCAGCTTCCCTTATTGTACACGTAGGAGAGTATAAAAGGAAGGATAACACTGTCCAAACTGGTTTAAAGATGGAAACAGAAAAACAAATTTTGGTCAAGTTAAATCAAAAACGCTGAAACTTGCTAATTGGCTCCAATTTTCAAAATACAAGGGTCGTTATGTATGACAGCCTTCAATACAACTCAGAAGATTCCCTATCGTCACTATTACATCTTCTCAGAGTGACCAATAGAAATCTGCCATCTCAGCCCCAATGGTGCAATCCTAATTAAAATGGCATCACTTTGCTTTATAAATACTGTCTGCATCAGTCACACGGCATTATTTGTTAGCATTTTGACTTATTTTTATCAGAATAAATTCATTAAAAATTGTCTGAAACCAAAAAGCGAATCTCTTACTAAATGTCTGTTTAATTCAAGCCAACCACTTCTCTAATCTAGAGAAACAGGAGGAAGGGTTAGTGAACTTTTCAAGTATACCGTACTGCAATTAAAAATTCTCTACTGCTCCCTCGCTAATTTTTCTGTGTTTCTTTTTTTTAATCTCTTTATTTATTAAATCACAAAAGAAATAGAGAGAATGCACTGAATGTGCCACAATCGTTGGCAACAAGTATAATAAAACTGCATACCTTATGGCAATCTTTAAGAATGTTGAGTATTTCAACATAGAGATCATTATTAATCCCATAATCTTAGCAACAATTATGGAACTGTTTTTTTTATACTTCCGATGATGTTAGAGTTTCCAGTCATGCACTGGCAATTCTCAAACGGGACGTCATCAGGTGCTAGGGCTGAGGTCACTGCCCCAGCTGCTGTCATAACCCTGAAACGAAGAGTCTTCAATGACTTCTATTTCAGGGGCTGGGCTTGTTCCTGCTCTTCTGGAGCACGTGCCAGTTGTCCATTCCGACGCATGTTCAGTATACAATCTCTATTCTATATTCCTTTGTAAGCGCAGTGACAGTGCACTCCCTCGCCGAGTCAAGAGAAGTGAAGAGCCGCCAAGAGAGCGCACTGTCAGTGCACAATGTAAAAAGGAAATGCGACAGAGCACTACAGACAGACATATGCAAGTTATTGGTGGCCACCTATTATTGCAGCTCTCACTATTCTATTTTACATTGTGAAATTCAGGCAGTTATAACAACAACAACCATCGACTATATTGGAGAGGAGTTACGGGTCTCTTCCTCTCTAGATTGGGGGAAAAGAGCACCCATGTTCTCTAAATAAATGGGAATCCTGGTAGTGGAACCAGAATCTTAAGATATTTATGACATATACTCTTTATATGCCATAAACCTCTCAAAAGGTAATACCCCTTTAAGTTTTATTGCAGCCCAAATATTTAAATATGACAATGAGTTCCTTGGACATAGAAAAGGTTGTGCACCCTTGGTACAGAGGAATAACATACAGGATGAATGCCAATAATCAAGAGGGAGGCTGAAGGGAAGAAACAAGAGGTGGAACTACATGCAATAAGCACACCCTGTATAAGAGATGTGCGGTGTTACAATCTGCTTGTGGTGATGTTATAGAAGAAAAAAAAACAAAAACAGATAGCTTCTTTAAAGCAGGATTCAACTGCATACAGCGGACAAAGGAGGTGGCATCTGAATTTGTCAGCAGGTTTTTGCTACTTCATCTGAGAGCAGCCTGATGTAGGCAAAGAGAAGCTGAATCCAACCATGTATCACTTAGATTACTGGGTGCAGCCATTCTGACACAATCAGAGCTTTTAGATTTAGCAATGAAGCAGAGCTGAGAAAGCTAACCCCGCCCACCACAGGTTCTCAGTGTACATAGTGAGCTGCCTATCACAGGAGGGGGCGTGTCAGACCAGGGCTCAGTGACCAGCTAGTCACAGCAATGATAAGCTCCTGGTGCTAACAAGCAAACAAAACCTCAGAGCTTGATAAATCTGTGTTTTAACCCCTAGAGCATGCTGCCTTCAGATTACATAACAAAAATCAGCCGACAGATTCCCTTTAAGTAAGTAAATTCACAACGTGCCTGGCTGAAGTACAGTATTAGCTGAATGATGTTCAGTATGATCACTACCGGTCAGGAAAACAATTCTATACAAGTAAAGGCAAACTGTACTACTCGACATAAATGCCCCTGAGTTAATGAGGATTTTGCTTTATTCAAACTTAATGGATATGTGTGTTTTTCCCAATAAATTATGCAGCCTGTATTGGGACTAAGGTAAGTGGGTAAGTGTGTTATGTCTGGCAAGAACAACAAGGAGCAGTAAATCCGGTCATGTATAAAAGCACATTGCTCATTCTAATAATATAAGTATCAAACCTGTGAAAACAACATGAAGTTCAGAATCGCATCCTCCGTGAGGTTTATACGCTAGTGCTCGGACGACATGTATTTTCCTCTCCTTCCTTTATTTAGCTGAGCATTTTGGCACCCTCTGCCCAGCAAGAGGAGATACTAATCCATGCGGATGTACGGGTCGTGAATGGTTCTATACTTAGTATCAGGCTAATGTGAACAGCGATGAATCACTCGCTGCTATTCCCTGAGAGGCAACAGTGCTGGCTTTTTACAGCAGCACATTAGATGAACTGTCTCTCTAGCAGAACACCCACACTTTGACATCACATTGGCAACGATGTTCATCACTGACGCAGGCAGTGACAGGATCAAACACAAAGACCACAGCCCGCTGAAACAATAGAGATCGCTGCGGACGCTGACACATAACCAATCAACACCACCACACTGCACTGGATCAATAGTCTCGCCGGCCAGGAATAGTCCCAGTACTTTTCCTTTTTACATGGGGTGCTCGTTTAAGGTCTATTTTAGGATGTGGAGATCCTAATGCAGACAGTGAAAGGATCAGACTAAAATGACTTATTGTACATCCTATCAGACAGTAGCACAGGCTGCTCGCTATTATACATGACTGTTGTCTAAACTTCAATCCTGCAGGACAAAAATATTGATGGGTTAATTGACTTTCCATTTGAACTCCACTGGAGGCAAAACGGATCTGAACTAGTATAAGGTTCTGCATATTAAAGTGAACCAGTCTGGACGATTTTACTACTGAAACTAGTGGCATAACTGTATAGGTCCAAGCACTACAAAAAAAATTATACCTGTCTTGTAGTAATCCTATGTCCCACTGCTGAGAAAACAAGCTTTGAAACCATATGCAAATAAGCCTGGAAGTGCATTGGGGGCGTGTAGATGCACTCTAAGTAAATAGACACGCCCCCAAATGCACTGTATATGTGATTTCAAAGCTTGTTTTCTCAGCGCTGGGACATCGGACTATTACAAGACAGGCATCATTTTAATTGTTGCCGAGACCTATACAGCCATACCAGCAGCTTGAGTGGTAAAATCATCCAGATTCCCATTAAATAGTGCAGACCAAAACTGGAGTTTTAGCCTATAGTAATGAACTAGAAAAGTTATTTCATCTTTTAACCTACTCTAGAAAAATGAAACCTTGACACTAATGAATTGCTATTGGAAAACACTGTTAAAGTAACCAAAAAATGATCAGGGCCGCTGATCTACCGACAGCAAGTGTGAAGGGAGACCCGGCGAGCGGCGCAGCCGGTCGGGATACTTCTGCTGCAAGCAGCCTGTCGTCTCCCAGCGGCTCAAGTACCCGCACAGGCAGCGCCGCTCCCCGGTCCTCACTAATACGGCCGCAACCAATCAGCGATATTGGCGCAAAATTTAAACACCGCTTTGCTGATTGGTCGCAGCCGCATACATATTCTAGAATACCCGATGCGTTAGAATCGGGCCACCATCTAGTACTTTATAATAATGGTAAATTTAGGTTGATATGTTTTGCGTTTATTTATAAAAATATCAGAAATTTGACAAAAATGTTTTAAAAATTGCAATTTTCAAACTTTGAATGATTATCCCTTTAATGCCAACAGTCATAGCACACAAAAACATTAATAACTAACATTTCCCTCATGTCTGCTTTACATCAGCACCATTTGTAAAGTCTTGTTTTATTTTGTTAACATTTTAGAAAGTTTAAAATGTAGCAGTAATTATTCATTTTTCCAAGCAAATTTACAAAATTTATTTTTATAGGGAGCAGTTCAGTTTTGAAGTGACTTTGGGGGTATTATATGTTGGAAACCACCCAAAAGTCATACCATTTTAAAAACCGCACCCCTCAACGTATTTAAAATTGCTTTCAGGTAGTTCATTAACCCTTCTGGTTCTTTTCAGGAAGTAATGGAAAGTGGCATGACAAGAATGAAAAGGTTTATTTTTACCACCTAAATTTTGACAACTTCTGATCAGGCCGCTATAGCCGGCAGACTCTGAGGCCGTTATTTGGCTGTTACCTGTCATGGCAAACATCAGGACCACACAATCAAGATCTCAGGGTTCCGAAAGAGGCAGCCCCCACACTCTTAACTATTTAGATTGTATAGTCACTATTGACAGCACAATCTAAGGGGTTAAACGTGCATGGTCGGTGCCAACACTGATCGTGGCTGATGCAGCAAGTTGTCAGCTATAATGTACAGGTGACAGATACAGGATTGTCACCTGTCGGGGAACGCTAGTCTATTATATCGCAGGTCAGTAAAAAGACGTCTATTGGTCACTAGAGGTTTAAGCAGGTCCCCCAGATCACACACTAAAATATTAATTTTCCAGGGAATATTTCTAATTTTTTCCATTTTGTTATAGCATATAGACAAGATTAACATTTTCCTTTCCTCTTTACCAGTAAAAGACAAACAGAAACCATGTGAGGACATGTTCTGTGTCTCTATGACCGTAGCTTCTGATGTGCTCCTTCTCTTGTCCAGTTATACATCTAGGCCTAGACCACGTTTACATGAAAACTACATTTCCAATATACTCTCTGATCGCTCGCATTAGCCAAAATATAAGGCAGCATAGTGGTGACAGATGCACTCTTCCTTACTGATATTGTACTGCTTTTTATTGCATGAGGTTTTCTTGGCTAATCAGAAGGATGAGTAAAGTCAGAACTCTGATAGTCCTATAGTCTGGGAGTCCAGACCACAGTTCTGTTCTCTATTCCTTAAAATCCAAGTCCACACGCTGTATGTTGGGGAATGGGGGCAAGGTGAAAAAGTCAGTGACACAATATCATCATTATCTAAAACCCACAACATCCATAAGAAGACTTAATGTGCTTAAAGGAGTTTTCGGTTATTATTGTATTTTTTTAATGCCCATTGGTTTGCGCTCCTTGAGAGTAATAATCTCTGCAGTCACTCACCCGCCCCTGGTCCAGTGATGCCTCTCTGCAGCATCTCCGGTCTTTATTGACAATATGCAGCAGAGCTGCAGAGCCCGGTGATTGTTCCGTTTATCCGAAGGCGGAGACCGTGACGCCAGTACTGATTGGGCGCCAGGCATCACGTGTCATTCCACCGCATCACGGCCCCTGGACCGCGAGTGCTGAGACCGCTGGAACGGAGCCAGCACCGGAGGAGAGTATAGGTTTTTTATTTTATCGAGGTCGAACATTTAGTTTAAAGAAGCGGTTGTCCTAGTAGTAGACAACACCTTTTAGGGTAAGACAAATCTTTCAGTCTGGTTTTGGGTGCAGTAAATTCTGGATTTTTATATCTTTTCACCATTCCTTTATCTCTTTTCTATCAGTAATAATCTCCTGCCTATGGGTAAAATGCTTCCCATCATAAGAGATCCACTATACATCATAGATCCTGTATAAATAGCTGTAACCATGTAGTTAGATCACTCGTTAGACAGGAGAATGGTATTAAACGATTTCATTATAAATATTTAAAAAGGAAAACCATATGACCTGAAATTATTTACAGAGTGAAACTTTTTTTTATTCACAATAAATCCATTTTTAATCCAAAGTATAGTTTTTCTTTAACTGAGCTTTAACCTATACCTAAAAACTCTTAAAGGGAATCTGTCAGCAGGTTTTTGTTACCTGAGAGCAGAATAATGTAGGAAAAGAAACCCTGATTCCAAAGATATATCACCTAGATTACTGGGTGCAGCAGTTCTATCAGAGCCTTTCAATTTAGAAGGTAGCAGAGCTGAGAAAGCTAACCCCGCCTACACCACCGCTAACCCCGCCCACACCAGGCTCTGTATGTACATTGTGGTCTATAGACAGCGAGCTGCTTATCAGCAGAGTCGGACTAGCATGCACACTGCTGTAGTCCAAACCATGATAATGACCATGTGATAAAACCTTCAGTGCAAGAAAACAACAGCACACAGCCTGACATGTGACACAGTTGAATTCAGTGTTTTAACCCCTGCCTCATGCCGTCCTCCGATTACATAGCAAAAACCTCCTGACAGATTTGCGTGAGAGAGTCCGTTTTCACTATCCGTGTGGTTTTCTTTTGGCCGTCTTTGTGTACATGTGCACCATCCATGTGCCACATACCGGAATAAAAATGAAACATTTTTAGGTGTTAAAGATGTGCAAAGATACAGATAGTTAGATTAGTGCCTTGCGCGACTACCTTACTGTATATGTATTAACCTAATAAACAATAAAAAAATGACATGGGGTCCACTCTATTTTATGAAACCAGAAAAGGTAAAGCAGACAGTTGCAGGCTTCTTATCAGGCTGGGAAGGTCCATGGTTCTTGTGTCCTTCCCAGCCTAAAATTACCAGCCCACAGCGGCCCCAGAAGTGAAGCATCACAAGTTGCTCCAATTCTGGTGCTTCGCCTTCGCTCTTCCCTAAGGCCGTGGTGCGGTGGCAATCGTTGTAAAGGTGCTTGGGGTTAATGTCAGCTGTGACTTGTCCAAAAGTACAGCTGGCATCAAGCCCTGGTGTTCGCAATGGAGAAGTGTCTATGAGACAATCCCATTACTAACCCAAGAAACATGGTTTCCCCATGATTTTTAAAAGGCTATAGAGCGAGATCATGCCCCATAACGCACACCACTTAGGATATCATTTTAACTTAATCTGACAATACAGGTGACAGATGGCCTTTTTCCGGTCAATCACAATGAACCATTATGAAAGACAAGGTTAATTCCAGTCATTCATATTGGATTGATTTTATACGCAGATGAGTCAGAACAGAAACTGCAAAGACATTTTTTTTTACTAGAGAAAAATGCACAGTATTTTTTCTAATTAGCCTTCGGATTCACGATCTAAGAAACATTTTCCATAATAAGATTTATTAACCTCTACCAAGTTCTTGATCAAGAACAATCAGCGATGGTCACATTACAGTAGATAAAAACATAAGATATAGGTGCCGATACACATTAGAGAAAAGTCAACCAAACAAGACAGACTGACTTACGTCTATGTCGACCTCCAAACAAGCAGCATAACTAGAGTCCGATGGGCCTCAATGCAAAATTTGTACTTGGGACCCCACCTCCATGCATTTTGGTCAGATATACGAGTCCTTGTAGCTTTCTAAAGGACATGCATTTTACCCCTCCATTATGTGGTATTGGCTCCCATCCTGGTATGTGTCCCCCTCATTCTGGGACCATCCTAGCATATATGGCACCCTTCCTGTAATAAAATGTCCTTCATCTTGGTAGATCATGTACCCCATTCTGGCATATATATCCCCTGTTCTTCTGCTGTACTTTAATGCAAAATACAAACAAAAAACCCAAACACAATTCTATCACCCCTTCCCGCCCCCAATGACATCCGGCATCCACTCCTGTAGGTGGCAGCACACATCACCTGCCGGACTCTTATAGGCCGATGTCGTGTATTGCAGTGCAGGGACCCGGTGAGTCATCAGACGCACATTCAGCTGAAATTGGCGCTGGCGGCCACCCCTCCCTCATGGGCCAAGTAGCGGTCGCACCCTATGTAACTGCAATTGTTACGTCTCTACTCCAAACTCTTTGAGGACAAGGATAAGGCAAGTTAAGTTTCCTTTTGACCTTTAACTCCCCTATTGCCAATGAAAAACACATGCACGCTAAGCTTAAGTGAGCGTGCATGTGTTCGGAGGCTTAGCTGCTCATCAGGCAGACAGCTACTGAGATTGTATGGGCACTTTAATTTGTTGATTTTTTTGGTTATTACATTTACTACGGTCTCCTACAATGGTCTGACTGAGGCTGGCCGTACACAGATTAATACAGGCCAAACCAGTGAATCATCGACGGATGTTGAAGGAGTGTAGAATTGGGTAGTTGGATTTCGACCAACCACATACTACTTTTTATTTTTTTTGCAGGAATAACCTGCTCCCAGAGGTGTCTGATAGCAGCCTACTTCCATCTTATTATTCAAAATACATGCATGTGTATGGGGATGGGGATGGAGGGTCAAAGGGACAGCTGCAGACCAAACCAGCATTCAGCAGCTGTCTAAAGTGTATGACCAGCTTAAACTCTACGGTCTAGTGTCTATGCCTGGGATAGCAGTTCATTAGCCATTACCTGAGCTGGGTAGGTGGGTGGCAGGACATGAACGGTCTAGACCTATAAAACCAGCCATATCTCAGCTGATATTGACAACCGAGCATATATTACCCAATGCATGGCTTCTAAATGACTACAATCCCAGATAATGATCCAGCTGTCCAGTCCGTGAGTCACTATCTTTATAACCAGTTGTTATTTATTTTATGACTCGACGCGCCAAGAAAGTCTTCCTGAGCCTCATTTGTTTGCCCCATTTTACATGCATAAAATATATTTATTGTGTGTTTAGCACCATATATTTGCTTAATCATTGTGAGCCATCATCTTCATAAAACCGTTTAGCTCATTATACATACAATAACGAAGTTATTAACACGATATAAAACAAGTGTAAGCACACGGATGAGTAAAATGACTTTTTTTTGGTGGAGGAAAAGAATATGAAAAAGTATTTTTTCTAAGTTTCCCAAGCACTACTCACATTCATAAACCAGAAATGCTGCCAAACAGCACTAAATGGAAGTAAACTGTTATGACATTTTTACATCAGTACAATTGTATGAGGAGAGATTATTGCGGCCTGTTAAGAGGTTAACTCCTTTCCACCAGGGGAAATTTTCAATTTGTCCATTTCTTCCTCGCCATCTTCCAAGAGCCATAAAAATATTTTTTATTTTTTTTGGACTACATGAGGGTTTATTAATTTTTGAATCAAGATGTAGTTATGAATAAAACCATTCATTTTTACTATTGAGTGTACTGAAAAATGGCGAAAAATACTAAGTAGAAATGGTGGAGGACTGGGGGGACACACAAAATTCTCCCATTGTTTTGAGTTTTGCTTCTATGGCATTAACTGTGCAGCAAATATGATCTAGCAATATGAGAATCCAGGGCAATATGATTATAATTATGATAAAAAGCACACTAATTTTGGTGCTAATAATAGTTTAGTGGCTTAAAAAAAAATCTGAAATAAGTACATATACATTATATATACATACATCTCTCTCTCTATATATATATATTACATATACATACATACAGGGTGGTCCAAAAGTAGGTGGACAGGAAGTGTAATAAGGTTATGAAGGGGGAGATTTATCAAGCATAGTGTAAAGTGAAACTGGCTCAGTTGCCCTTAGCAACCAATCAGATTCCACTTTTCATTCCTCACAGACTGTTTGGAAAATGAAAGGTGGAATCTGATTGGTTGCTAAGGGCAACTGAGCCAGTTTCACAGATCTAGTTTTCACAGATAGATCTCCCCCAAATCTGTTTTCTTTTCAGATAATTCAGATAACACATAATGGCAAATTTAAATACAGATCAAAGAAAATGGATTTTAACAGAGTATTGGAAATCTCAAAATGCTGAAACCGTTAGAGCAAATTGGGTTGAAACATTTGGTACTCAAGCCCCAAAGAGACAAACCATTTACCGCATTCGTGACAAATACAATGCCACTGGCTCAATCCTTAATGCTCCAAAAACTGGTCGACCCAAAACAGTCTGTACTGAAGATAATGAACAACTTGTTGCTGAAACATTTGTTCAGAGTCCAAAAAAGTCCTCCAGAAGAGCCTCTGTGGAATTGGGAATTTCACGAGCTTCTATCATGCGAATCCTGAAATCTATTGGGTGGAAAGCTTATCGTCCACGTCTAATTCATGGTTTATTGGAGGATGATCCAGACAGGCGGCTGCAATTTAGTGTTTGATAAATCTCCCCCTTCATAACCTTATTACACTTTCTGTCCACCTACTTTTGGACCACCCTGTGTAAGTGTAAAAAAAAAAAAAAAAATATATATATATATATATATATATGATATAGATATAGAGATAGATAGATATATAGATATATAAAAAGAAAGCACAGTAGCACTCCATTATGGCCAAGATACATAAAGACAATAAAACCATTTAATTTAAACTGTGTTATTACTCAATAAGCTTTACTTACAAAAAATGGAGGTTCTTAGCGCATAAATTGGCCAATTCATGTGTGCCCATCTACCGCTGCAAGGTGACCTCCCATCTGATGGGTACTACTCTACCTACATGCCACTCTTGGGCTACAAGCCTATAACTCTGGACAGAACATGTCACTTCTGGGCTAAAACACCTACAATTTAAATGGGCTGGTAGAATAGAATATACATCACCTGCTGGTTAAATGGGGGGAGTGCAAGGTCAAACAGGAGGCAGTTCCCACCTCCTATAGTAATATGTCAAAAAAACTGACCAGCACATCCCAAATGTGAACAGGTGCAAGCTGCAGAAACTGCATAAGATATATAAAAAGAAAGCGCAGCAGCACTCCATTATGGCCAAGATACATAAAGACAATAAAACCATTTAATTTAAACTGTGTGTTATTACTCAATAAGCTTTACTTACAAAAAATGGAGGTTCTTACCGCATAAATTGGCCAATTCATGTGTGCCCATCAACCGCTGCAAGGTGACCTCCCATCTGACGGGTACTACTCTACCTACATGCCACTCTTGGGCTACAAGCCTATAACTCTGGACAGAACATGTCACTTCTGGGCTAAAACACCTACAATTTAAATGGGCTGGTAGAATAGAATATACATCACCTGCTGGTTAAATGGGGGGAGTGCAAGGTCAAACAGGAGGCAGTTCCCACCTCCTATAGTAATATGTCAAAAAAACTGACCAGCACATCCCAAATGTGAACAGGTGCAAGCTGCAGAAACTGCATAAGATATATAAAAAGAAAGCGCAGCAGCACTCCATTATGGCCAAGATACATAAAGACAATAAAACCATTTAATTTAAACTGTGTGTTATTACTCAATAAGCTTTACTTACAAAAAATGGAGGTTCTTACCGCATAAATTGGCCAATTCATGTGTGCCCATCAACCGCTGCAAGGTGACCTCCCATCTGACGGGTACTACTCTACCTACATGCCACTCTTGGGCTACAAGCCTATAACTCTGGACAGAACATGTCACTTCTGGGCTAAAACACCTACAATTTAAATGGGCAAGGTCAAACAGGAGGCAGTTCCCACCTCCTATAGTAATATGTCAAAAAAAGCTTATTGAGTAATAACACACAGTTTAAATTAAATGGTTTTATTGTCTTTATGTATCTTGGCCATAATGGAGTGCGGCTGCGCTTTCTTTTTATATATGTTATGCAGTTTCAGTTTCTCATCAAGAGAATGCCAAGAGTGTGCAAAGCAGTCATCAAAGCAAAAGGTGGCTACTTTGAAGAACCTAGAATATAAGACATATTTTCAGTTGTTTCACACTTTTTTGTTAAGTATATAATTCCACATGTGTTAATTCATAGTTTTGATGCCTTCAGTGTGAATGTACAATTTTCATAGTCATGAAAATACAGAAAAATCTTTAAATGAGAAGGTGTGTCCAAACTTTTGGTCTGTACTATATACACACACACACACACACACACACACACACCAGTACACTTTATATAATATATATAATAAAATATATAAAATATAAGTTTATTTATTATAATATAATATTTTGCGTCACTTTTCCAAAATCCATGACTCTTTTTCCCCATGGATGAGGATTCGCCTTTTTAATGTACCATTTTGAGGTACAGTTATATGAAAAAGTTTGGGCACCCCTATTAATCTTAAGCTTAATGTTTTCTTAAAATTGGTGTTTTTGCAACAGCTATTTCAGTTTGATATATGTAATAACTGTTGGACACAGTAATGTTTCTGCCTTGAAATGAGGTTTATTGTACTAACAGAAAATGTGCAATCTGCATTCAAACAAAATTTGACAGGTGCATAAGTATGGGCACCCTTATCATTTTCTTGTTTTAAATACGCCTACCTACTTTTTACTGACTTACTAAAGCACTTTTTTTGGTTTTGAAACCTCATTGAGCTTTGAACTTCATAGCCAGGTGTATGCAATCATGAGAAAAGCTACTTAAAGTGGCCACTTGCAAGTTGTTCTCCTGTTTGAATCTCCTCAGAAGAGTGGCATCATGGGCTCCTCAAAACAACTGTCAAATGATCTGAAAACAAAGATTATTCAACATAGTTGTTCAGGGGAAGGATACAAAAAAGCAGTCTCAGAGATTTAACCTGTCAGTTTCCACTGTGAGGAACATAGTAAGGAAATGGAAGAACACAGGGACAGTTCTTGTTAAGGCCAGAAGTGGCAGGCCAAGAAAAACATCAGAAAGGCAGAGAAGAAGAATGGTGAGATCAGTCAAGGACAATCCTCAGACCACTTCCAGAGAGCTGCAGCATCAACTTGCTGCAGATGGTGTAACTGTGCATCGGTCAACTATACAACGCACTTTGCACAAGGAGAAGCTATATGGGAGAGTGATGCGAAAGAAGCCATTTCTGCAAGCATGCCACAAACAGTCGGCTGAGGTATGCAAAAGCACATTTGTTGTAGCCAATTTCTTTTTGGAAGAAGGTCCTGTGGACTGATGAAACCAAGATTGAGTTGTTTGGTCATACAAAAAGGCGTTATGCATGGCGGCAAAAAAACCACAGCATTCCAAGAAAAACACTTGCTACCCACAGTAAAATTTGGTGGAGGTTCCATCATGCTTTGGGGCTGTGTGGCCAATGCCGGCACCGGGAATCTTGTTAAAGTTGAAGGACGCATGGATTCCACTCAGTATCAGCAGATTCTTGACAATAATGTTCAAGAATCAGTGATAAAGTTGAAGTTACGCAGGGGATGGATCTTTCAGCAAGACAATGATCCAAAACACCGCTCCAAATCTACTCAGGCATTCATGCAGAGGAACAATTACAATGTTCTGAAATGGCCATCCCAGTCCCCAGACCTGAATATCATTGAACATCTGTGGGATCATTTGAAGAGGGCTGTCCATGCTCGGCGACCATCAAACTTAACTGAACTGGAATTGTTTTGTAAAGAGTAATGGTCAAAAATACCTTCATCCAGGATCCAGGAACTCATTAAAAGCTACAGGAAGCGACTAGAGGCTGTTATTTTTGCAAAAGGAGGATCTACTAAATATTAATGTCACTTTTCTGGTGAGGTGCCCATACTTATGCACCTGTCAAATTTTGTTTGAATGCAGATTGCACATTTTCTGTTAGTACAATAAACCTCATTTCAAGGCAGAAACATTACTGTGTCCAACAGTTATTACATATATCAAACTGAAATAGCTGTTGCAAAAACACCAATTTTTATAAAACATTAAGCTTAAGATTAATAGGGGTGCCCAAACTTTTTCATATAACTGTATATACACAACAGTTTTGATAGGTTTTTATTTAATTTTTGGATGCTGTGTGGTGAACAAAAAAAAATGGGGAAAAATGGAGTGTCAATTTTCAGAGATAAGAACAGTGGTATTGCAGTGTCCGGTCACTGCCAAATTTTTAATTTAGGTGGAGGGAAGGGATTATCTGTAATTCCCATTTATTTCTTTTTTTATTATTACATTTGCAAAAAAATTGATATTTTTTTTCATTTTACACTATATTTTTTTTAGTTCCCTTAGGGCAGTGTTCCCCAACTCCAGTCCTCAAGGCCCACCAACAGGTCAGGTTTTCAGGATCTCCTTAGTATTGCACAGGTGATGGAATTATTGCCTGTGCAGGTGATGGAATTATCACCTGTGCAATACTAAGGAAATCCTGAAAACATGACCTGTTGGTGGGCCTTGAGGACTGGAGTTGGGGAACCCTGCCTTAGGGGACCTGCACCTGTGATTGTTTATTGCTTGGTCTATGTACTGCAATAGTAAAACAATACAGTATAAATTGAAAATTATGGTCTTCCTTGAAGCCCAGATTGTGGAAGGAATTCACAGATGTACCAATATTACTGAGCCAGGGGCCTTCAAAAGGACCCAGCAGGCATAGCAACTCATTGGTACCCTGCGATCACAGCGTGGGTTGGAGAAGGTGAGGCAAAAAGGGTCTCATAAGGACACCCAGGCCGGATCACGCCACTTAAATGCTGCTGACAAATTTACAGCAGCATTTAATGGATTAAATATCAGCAATCGGAGCTAGCTCTGGTCACTGCTGTTGGAGGAAGGAAGATGTTGGCTGTATAACACAGCAGGCACCTGTCTGGGTGGAGTAGGATCAGCTTCTAAAGCCCCCGTCTCACATAGCGAGATTGCTAGCGAGATCGCTGCTGTGTCACGGTTTTGATGACGCAACAGCGACCTCACCAGCGATGTCGCTGTGTGTGACACTTTGCAGCGATCAGGCCCCTGCTGTGAGGTCGCTGATCGCTGCAAAGTGTCCTGGACCATTTTTTGGTCGTTGCCCTCCCGCTGGTCAGCACACATCGCTGTGTGTGACCAGCGGGAGCAGCGATCAGGCTGGTAACCATGATAAACATCGGGTTACTAGGGGCACACGAGCACTTAGTAACCCGCTGTTTATCATGGTTACGAGCCTGCTAAAGTGAGCGGTAACCTCCCACTCACCGTAGCAGAGTGGTAACCATGATAAACAGCGGGTTACTAGGTGCGCGTGTGCCCCTAGTAACCCGATGTGTACCATGGTTACCAGCCTGCTCCTGCTTAAGCAGGCTGGTAACCAGGAGCAGGACATCGTGGAAAGATTCTTTCCACGATGTCGCTGCTCCCCTGATCGTTGGTGAGCCTGCCTGTTTGACATCTCACCAGCGACCACATAGCGACGCAGCAACGATCCCTGACAGGTCGTATTGTTGCAGCGTCGCTAAGTGCGACGGGGCCTTAAGTCTGCTCCATACAATTGCACCATGATGTATTGATACAGCATGTAACTGAAAGGGGTTAAGGGAACCTGTCACCCGATTCCTGCAGTTTTAAAATCAGGGCTTCTACTTCATGTTGTCCTGAAATGGGGCAGACAAACCCTTGCTGTCAGATTCTCTTTAAATGGAGATTCTACCAAAATGTTGTGTCACACATCAAGAAATGTTTCACACCAGACTAATCACTCCACAAAATGACGCATGAATGGTTCCATCAGAACTTTGCTCATCTCTTATAAACTCTTACAAAATTAAGTGTACCCTTGAAATACACCATATCAATTAAAAAAAAAAAAAAAAAAAAAAGGTTTAAGGGAGGGTATCCATTTTTATGTTTAAAAAAAAGACTTTTACTGTCCAGTACAGGTAATCCCACTATACTATACAGAATCTCAGCCCAAAAACACAATCATTGGGAAGAAAAAGTAACTGGCCAAGAGACCCACATCCTATTACTCAGCACTAACTAATGAATGACAACATATGCTGAACGGTCTGTCTCAAGGCATTAGATTCTAGTCTCAATTTACACTTTTGCAGTAAAATCAGCAGGCTAGACCAACATTGGTCACTGGGACTTTTTAGACTCTTACTTCTCACTGTTTCAGGAAGCAACACACGTACAGTGGGGAAAATAAGTATTTGATACACTGCAGATTTTGTAAGTTTTCGTAGGTACACTTCACCTGTGAGAGACAGAATCTAAAAATAAACAAAATACAAAAACAGAAAATCACATCGTATGATTTTTACATAATTAAATTGCATTTTATTGCATAAAAAAAGTATTTGATCACCTACCAATTAGCAGGAATTCTGTCTCTCACAGACCTGTTAGTTTTTCTTTAAGAAGCCCTCCTACTCTGCACTCATTACCTGTATTAATTGCACCTGTTTGAACTCGTTACCTGTCCACACACACAATCAAATCACACTCCAACCTCTCCACCATGGCCAAGACCAAAGAGCTGTCTGCGGACACTAGGAAAAAAAATGTAGACCTGCACAAGGCTGGGATGGGCTACAGGACAATAGGCAAGTAGCTTGGTGAGAAGGCATCAACTGTTTGCACAATTATTAAAAAGTGGAAGGAACACAAGATGATTGTCAATCTTCCTTGGTCTGGGGCTTCATGCAAGATCTCACCTAGTGGGGTAAGGAGGATTCTGAGAAAGGTCAGGAATCAGCCCAGAACTACACGGGAGGACCTGGTCAATGACCTGAAGAGAGCTGGGACCACATTCTCAAACATTACCATTAGTAACACACTACAGGGCAGACAAGTTCATCCTTCTCATGCCAGCAAATAGCCAGGCTCATTTGAAGTTCGCCAATGACCATCTGGATGATCCAGAGGAGGCATGGGAGAAGGTCATGGGGTCAGATGAGACCAAAATAGAACTTTTTGGCATCAACTCCACTTGCTGTATTTTGAAGAAAAAGGATGAGAACAACCCGAAGAACAACGTCCCAACTGTGAAACATCATACTTCGGGGGTACTTTTCTGCAAAGGAAACAATACTACTGCACAGTATTGAAGGGAGGATAGATGGGGTCATGTTTTGCTAGATTTTGGCAAAAAACCTCCTTCCCTCAGTAAGAGCATTGAAGATGGGTTGTGGCTGGGTCTTCCAGCATGATAATGACCCGAAACACACAGCCAGGGCAACTAAGGAGTGTCTCCGTAAGAAACATTTCAAGGTCCTAGAGTGGCCTAGCCAGTCTCCAGACCTGAACCCAATAGAAAATATTTGGAGGGAGCTGAAACTCAATGTTGCCCAGTGACAGCCGCAAAATCTGAAAGATCTGGAGAAGATCTGTATGGGGGAGTGGGCCAAAATCCCTACTGCAGTGTGTGCAAACCCGGTCAAGAATGAAAGGAAACTTCTGACCTCTCAAATTGCAAACAAAGGTTTCTGTACCAAATATTAAGTTCTGGTTTTCTATTGTATGAAATACTTATTACATGCAATAAAATGCAAAAGAATTATGTAAAATCATACAATGTGATTTTCGGGGTTTTATCTTTAGATTCTGTCTCTCACAGTTGAAGTGACCTACGATAAAAATTACAGACCTCTCCATTCTTTGTAGGCGGGAAAACCTGCAAAATCAAATACTTATTTTCCCCACTGTACAAATCTAGTGAGCTCAGACTCGACCCTATATTTTGTTTTGATGTATGTAATGAGCATGTGCAAAGGTTATTAAGGAAGGCGGCGCAGTCTCAACTGTGACATCTATTGTGATTAGTGGGCCCTGTGTTATGAGCTGTGTACAGTGTTACCAGTCATTGTAATCCTGCCTCTTAATGATAATGAGCATGCTGAAAACTCTTCTAAACAGGACAGGATGTATATGACTAAGGCTATGTGCCCACGATGTAGAAATGCTCTGGATTTTTCCTGAGCGTTTCTGCATCTCCCTGGCAGAAAAAAAACTTATGCAGATTGTACATGTGGATTGTACATACGGATTGTACATGCAGATTGTACATGTGTTTTTCCTGCCAGGGACATGCGGATGTGAAGCGTTCTTCACTTGCATTTCCGCATGTGGGTTGACAAGCGCTTTCCAAGCGATTTTAGCATCACTTGGAAAGTGCTTGACAACTTGGTCACACTATATAAATCCATGCAAACGACATGTATTTATATAGTGTGACCATAAAAGAATGTCAAAAAATAAAAAATAAATCTATACTTACCTTCTGATGGCTCTCGCAGTCTTGCTTCACCGTCCTAGCTCCCGGCAGATCACGGTACACTGAAGGACCTGCCAACGTCAGTGTCGCGTGACCCGTCACATGACTATTACGTCAGCGCAGGTCTTCCAGTCCATCGCGATCTGCCGGCATGAGAGGACGAGAGCAGTGGGGGTCGTCAGAAGGTAAGTATCATATTTAATTTTTTATTTTATTCTTTTTTTTTTTTTTTTTTTTACAGTTTTCTATGGTACCAGGGTCCGGAGGAGAGTCTCCTCTTCTCTAGACCTGGGTACCATCCGCACATTGAACACTTGTATTCCGCATGTCCTTATCTAGTGAAGCGGAATACATGCATTCTAATGCAAGTCAATGGCGGCGAAAACGCAGCACTTCCGCAAAATAATTGGTAGTGCTGTGTTTTTTTTCCGCAATGATAATCCGCAGCGGAAATTTCCGCAGCATGTCAGCACATGCGGATTATCATTGGGGAACATGGCAGGCCTTCTACCATGCGTTTTTAATGCGTTTCTGCAGCGTTTTTGCCGCTGCGGAAACGCTTAAAAAAAGCATCTTGGGCACACAGCCTAATAAGAACAGAGTGTGAATGGAACAGTGGTTCACCAGAAGCACCTCCACTGCAATTATTCTCTTTGGACCTGGAAGAGATTGTGCTGTCCACGAGCATGCTAAACCTCGTTCTCATCATTGGTGGGTCTCCCAGGGGCCTGATAAGCAGAAATCAGAACGTTCTAAACACTTATCAGAAGTGATAGTGTGAAGTCCTCATTTCAAAACAAGTCCTAATGAAAAATACTTTCCTATGAAACAAATATTACTCCTAAACCCACAGTTATAAAATTAAAAACCCAAATGATCTGTTTATTTAGTGGGATACAGAGGGCCATACATCAAGACACTCCATTTTTGTATCCAAAAAAATCCCATAGTACGGACCAATGATACTCTCTCACCTAATACACAGAGCACGACTCGTCATTGCAGTTTTGCAACTAGCTTTTCTTTTTTTTTTTTGTCTGGTGATACTGCCATTTTTTTGCACCCAAATCTTCAAAATAGTGCAAGTAGGTGGATGAATTTTGTACGAAATCAAAGATGCTTTTGTGGCGCCCCTGAGGGTTCAGTCGCCACAGGGGTACTGCACCTCAGATTGAGGTGTGGTATCTCCTCTCCGAGGTAAGGATGGAGCACCTCTCAGGACCCCACCTCATCACTCAACACTACACCACTCCTGTCCTGTAGGGGGCCTAAATGCACCAGGGTGCTGCCCCGGGCCGGGATAGAGGAGATGGGGGGAACCAAAGATAGGGGGAACCATGTAGTGGGTGAGGGTGGAGGACACACTTTTAGGTTACACTTATTCATTCATATTTAATCAACGGCCATCTTAGGTTCAAGGTCTTTGATTGTGGTGTTCATCGCTGAACGTGGCTTTCTGTTAAGAACCTGCAGCCTATTGAAGATACACGGTCCTCGTACTCTGGCCTTGAGGCGAGAAGCGGGCTAGAGTTAACGGCTGTCTCTACCCGGTCAAGGTCCCTACCTAAGAAGGCCTGGAGGGGAGCAGAGGAGACAAGCTCCACAGGCAAAAGGATCCCAGGGGGATACAGACGGAGCGGCATACGCCACCTGTACTCTTTATTCTGGCCAAGCCAGAGGGACTCCAGCTGCAAGAGGGTACCGGCCCCCGATATCTGACTTCGCTACTTCACGTCTTAGTCGGAGAAGCTCCGGAGGCTTAGGGGATCCCACAGGGTAACGGAAGGAGCGGAATCGCTACCCGTACCCTTGTTCTGTGTATAGCCAGAGGGAGACCCAGCCTATCACACGCACTAGGTACGGACAGGAGAGGACCTAGTGGGAAAGTCTATGAACACTCTGGTGCGGGGGTCCTGACTCTTGCACCCGAACTACCCGGAGTGTGTTGAACCCCCTTCCAGGTAGCCGCAGCGCGCCGTGAGGAGCGAGGAGAAGCTTGCAGCTGATGCCTAACAACGTGAGTAAAGCTTGGAAGACTGCATCCATGCCTCCGGTCCCTTATTTCAGCGCGACACCACACCGCACCACCCACTACGACTCCCCTGATCTGCCTTCTCTGCCCTAAGGCCCTGCTCCGCCTGTGGGGAGTAGTACCATATGCTGCTGCCACGACATCCTGCCTCAGAGGACTGCCGCAGCGCTGGTGGCGAATCACCAGGCACCACAGGTGGCGTACTCATTGAATCCACTCGATTACCACCGTCCCTCCTAGCCCTCATTTTGATGTGACGACCCTGGGCACGGGCCGGGCCTAGGCCACGACTGCAACCCCCAACATCTGACCCGGTTCAGAGTACCCCCCATCTCTCAGGGGGGGCTAGTGAGCGAGGAGGCGTCACACTTTTTTTTTCCCTTGTCCTACCTTTTTGTGCCTTTTTAGAGCAAAAGGGTACGTGACCCTTTAAAATGTTGCATGTTAGTTTTCAAATGCATAAAAATCAAATTAAACAGATTATATCCAAATCAGTACTGGAGTACAAGTGCACAAAAAATATACGACATTCCGAAAAGTCACAAATTATTAACTTGGCTTAGACAAATGGATAAAGACCACCATGCCCACACTGTTCAACAAGCAAAAAAAAAAACAAGTAAAGTTAACTCCAAGCCCCACTCCAGCATTTATTTTTGATTTCGATCCCCTTCTTAGGGATCACATATATAAGACAGGATTCACATCACTTTTGATCCTATGTTCCATGGCTCCATTGGGGCTTATGTCCGAGCCCCAGCAATATGGGATTTGTGTGTATGCACAGGCATAGCCATTGACTATAGCATACATGTCAAACTCCGACCCGTAGGGTGGTTTTATTTGGCCTGCGACACCAGAACCACCACCCTTATATGTGGCCATTATTCTGCATGGAGGACTATGTGGGGCCCATAATACCGTATGGAGGACTATGTTGGGCTCATTATACTGTACGGAGAACTTTGTGGGGCCTCTTATTCTGTAAAAAGGACTATGTTGGGCCCATTATATTGTACGGATCACTATGTTGGGCCCATTATATTGTACGGATGACTATGTTGGGCCCATTATACTGTACGGATCACTATGTTGGGCCCATTATTCTGTACGGATCACTATGTTGGGCCCATTATTCTGTACAAAGGACTATGTTGGGCCCATTATTCTGTACAAAGGACTATGTTGGGCCCATTATTCTGTACAAAGGACTATGTTGGGCCCATTATACTGTACAGAGGACTATGTTGGGCCCATTATACTGTACAGAGGACTATGTTGGGCCCATAATACTGTACAGAGGACTATGTGTGGCCCATAATACTGTACAGAGAACTATGTGGGGCCCATAATACTGTATTGAGGACTATGTTGGGCCCATTATATTGTATACAGGACTATGTTGGGCCCATTATATTGTACGGAGGACTATGTTGGCCCCATTATACTGTATGGAGGACTATGTTGGCCCCATTATACTG
Source organism: Phyllobates terribilis (assembly GCF_046119375.1). Taxonomy (NCBI): domain Eukaryota; kingdom Metazoa; phylum Chordata; class Amphibia; order Anura; family Dendrobatidae; genus Phyllobates; species Phyllobates terribilis. The sequence continues at coordinate 135,104,004 of NW_027362762.1, forward strand.
TATGGAGGACTATGTGGGACCCATTATTCTGTATGGAGGACTATGTGGGACCCATTATTCTGTATGGAGGACTATGTGGGGCCCATTAGACTGTATGGAGGACTATGTGGGGCCCATTATATTATATACTGGTTGGCCCCTGACTTTGTCAAAGTTTTTCATTTTGGCCCTCTGTGTGTTTGAGATCCCTGGACTATAGGGAGACACAGTGCACTCTCTCGTACACATCAGCTCCATCCGTATGCGCCTATAAAAGGAGGTGAACAGCAAAATGTAGAAGACTACTAGGGGGTTTGAGACAGAATCCCCAACAGAGCCATGGAACATAGCACTTTACCCTATGTGACATAGCCTTGATGTAATGCATATAGTTACATACTCACCAGTTGGCATCTTCACCTGTTTTCAGCCACTCCGCTACCTTGTAAGGCTTTTGTAATCCACCGGATCTCCGGATTTCACTTTTCTTAATGCATGTCTATGGGACACAGAATGGCTACAGCCTCATTCTGAATTCCTATACATTGAAACGATTTTAAAAATTTAAAAACAGTGTCCTCCGCTTCACACATCAACCGCTGTGTGATTTGGCTGGTTACAACTGCAGTTAGGTGGTGCCAAAGTGGGACTGAAAATGGGTGAAGACGGTGACCAGCGAGTATGTGACCACATGCATTACACTTCTATGCGTGATCACTAGCAAAGCGATTAAAAAAAAACAAAACGCTGGAGTGGTGCTTTAATGAAGGCGCAAAAGTACATAAAAAGTAAAGCACAAATAAAAATCACTATTAGAATCATTTTTATCCAGAAAAAAAGCACAAATTCAAAAGAAGAATTGGGGTCATAATCTCAGCAAAAAAACAGTCCAATAAGCTAATTTGGAAATTATAATACTTTCTTCCCCTTAAGCATTGAAAATAAGACTCCATATACAACTGATCTATTAAAAGAGAATGTATAATCAGAAAATTACATCATTCAAACCACGATTTTTTTTGTGCTAGAAGTATTATCAAACATTTAAAAAAAAAATTTTAGATCACAATCTATTTTTTATATAAAAAAAATGATATTTTACAACTTTTACACTGATCCTTGGGGCCATTTTAGGCTCATACTTTTTGTTCTTTACAGAGACAAGGTTACAAATCACAGATAACCTCTCTATACACAGCTGATAACAGTATCCACCAATCACAATAAGTGATATAACAGATACTAAGCCCGTGCCTAAAAATTAAAATAAATAAATAAATTTCTACGGAATGTTAAAAGTTCTAATAAGTACATGATTTAAACAGCAGGTCATTTTTTTATAACACATTCCCTTTAATAAGGGTCAGTAAGCCCTTACTATATGGCTTGCAAAAGGAGCAAGCAGCAATAAACGTGTCCCAATAGGAAGGGGGCGCACTCAGGAGCAGCAGCAGTGCTGTGACGTGAAATCACAGTGATTAACAGAAAAAACAATTATATTATATTTACACACATACAAAAAAGACAGAACTAACTGTGCCATCATCATACAGGGAAGACGTCTGCCTACACTATCCATAGAAAAAAAGGGTTCACTGACCCTTAACCAACTCTAAAACCACATATATACTGTAGATATCAGTTTGCGGATACACTGTCATACAATGGCCTCTAACCACTATAAAGATGGAGGTACAGTTTAGATAATTTAGCAGAATGATGATGGCTGTAATCCAGACTACTTTCCTAAACATTCATGTTTGGCATTGTTCTCAATGGGGATAAGGGAATAAACTGGCCCTGGCACTTCTGGCAGCGGGTTGACTACCATGATAAAGAAAAAAATATTGCACATATTAAATCTGTGGTTCAGGCGACCTCTTGTGTAAATTAATTAATGGTTAATTTGTGCACCCTTTTCTGGGAAATTAAAAAAAAAAGTGTATGACAAAGGCAGTAATATAGAAGAGGCATGCACTCAATCCTAAAATTGTGCTCAAGAAATGGGCAAGGTCCTAGTAATCCAGACATTTGTAATTACAGAACATAAAAAATCTGGTATAATCGTAGATTACAGCTGGCGCCATAGATCCACAATTATATCATATACCTTTTGATACAGAGTCAACCAAATAGTTTTTTTTTTTCTCACAGATCATCTGTGACGGTTGTAATATCATCTGTCATTTTGTGGGAGTAAGTAAAACACATCAAAGCATTATATATAACCTACTGTTTTAGGTTTTGTTTTTTTGCCAGGATGACAAACTTCAGTATTGCAAAGGCAGCCAAGCAACATGTGCATGAGATTTCAGAAATCTAATTCATTCACTTTCTGGTACTGTAAAATGTTTTTTTTTTTTTTTTTGTTCATTCGTTTTTTATTTTTAGCACCAAAAACGCAACATGTGAACAAGACCCAAGTTAGCTGTTGGCCGACTGCGCAGTAAGTCAATAGTTTTTATTCCCTAACCCTATTAACCTTATACACATGTTCTCAGTTTGGCCAAATGTGGGCCCACATAGTCCTCCATACAGGATAATGGGCCCCACATAGTCCTCCATACAGGATAATGGGCCCCACATAGTCCTCCATACAGGATAATGGGCCCCACATAGTCCTCCATACAGGATAATGGGCCCCACATAGTCCTCCATACAGGATAATGGGCCCCACATAGTCCTCCATACAGGATAATGGGCCCCACATAGTCCTCCATACAGGATAATGGGCCCCACATAGTCCTCCATACAGGATAATGGGCCCCACATAGTCCTCCATACAGGATAATGGGCCCCACATAGTCCTCCATACAGGATAATGGGCCCCACATAGTCCTCCATACAGGATAATGGGCCCCACATAGTCCTCCATACAGGATAATGGGCCCCACATAGTCCTCCATACAGGATAATGGGCCCCACATAGTCCTCCATACAGGATAATGGGCCCCACATAGTCCTCCATACAGGATAATGGGCCCCACATAGTCCTCCATACAGGATAATGGGCCCCACATAGTCCTCCATACAGGATAATGGGCCCCACATAGTCCTCCATACAGGATAATGGGCCCCACATAGTCCTCCATACAGGATAATGGGCCCCACATAGTCCTCCATACAGGATAATGGGCCCCACATAGTCCTCCATACAGGATAATGGGCCCCACATAGTCCTCCATACAGGATAATGGGCCCCACATAGTCCTCCATACAGGATAATGGGCCCCACATAGTCCTCCATACAGGATAATGGGCCCCACATAGTCCTCCATACAGGATAATGGGCCCCACATAGTCCTCCATACAGGATAATGGGCCCCACATAGTCCTCCATACAGGATAATGGGCCCCACATAGTCCTCCATACAGGATAATGGGCCCCACATAGTCCTCCATACAGGATAATGGGCCCCACATAGTCCTCCATACAGGATAATGGGCCCCACATAGTCCTCCATACAGGATAATGGGCCCCACATAGTCCTCCATACAGGATAATGGGCCCCACATAGTCCTCCATACAGGATAATGGGCCCCACATAGTCCTCCATACAGGATAATGGGCCCCACATAGTCCTCCATACAGGATAATGGGCCCCACATAGTCCTCCATACAGGATAATGGGCCCCACATAGTCCTCCATACAGGATAATGGGCCCCACATAGTCCTTCATACAGGATAATGGGCCCCACATAGTCCTCCACACAGTATAATGGGCCCCACATAGTCCTCCACACAGTATAATGGGCCCCACATAGTCCTCCATACAGGATAATGGGCCCCACATAGTCCTCCATACAGAATAATGGCCCCACATAGTCCTCCATACAGGATAATGGGCCCCACATAGTCCTCCATACAGGATAATGGGCCCCACATAGTCCTCCATACAGGATAATGGGCCCCACATAATCCTCCATACAGGATAATGGGCCCCACATAATCCTCCATACAGGATAATGGGCCCCACATAATCCTCCATACAGGATAATGGGCCCCACATAGCCCTCCATACAGGATAATGGGCCCCACATAGTCCTCCATACAGGATAATGGGCCCCACATAGTCCTCCATACAGGATAATGGGCCCCACATAGTCCTCCATACAGGATAATGGACTCACAATCCTCCATATAGTATAATGGCAACACATAGGGGTGGTGGTTCTGGTGTCATGGGCCAAATATAATCACCCTGCGGGCCAGAGTTTGACATGTATGCATTATGGTCGGCAGATTTAGCCCCCCTCCTCCACCCAAAAAAAGAAATATTTTTAGGAATCTATGCCACCATTTATGAAAAAGGTTGAATATTTAACACCTCCACCTAAAGTAAATCTACAGGAGCCATAATATATCAGCACCGTTCTGTGGACGATCATTAAAGGACTCAACATGATGAAAAGATACATTTCCCAGCTCAATTAACCACTTCATCTAATACACAAGCAGTTTCCCTTCACACCCAGGTAATCTCAACAAAAAAATAAAAAAAATTGTATGACTGCAGAACCTCACTTTATGGAAAGAGCTGTAGTTAAAATGTGTCACCGCCTCTTCATATAAAGATGCTTTATTACGGTTCCAGGATTAATTACAATGACTCATCCTGATTTGCATGCAGTATTCTCTCCCTCCCCTTCCCGTCCCGGTTTTCTGGATGTGTGGCAATTTCCTCCTGGCCAAGAGCATCTATAGCATGGCTTTCCTTGTGATGTCAAGCAGCGACTAATGGCTGTCAGCAGAGGCTTGGGACTGTGCCCTGAGTGAGTCATCTCCATTCACGATGTGCGCAGAACACAGATTTTCATGAATGGGTTATTCAGCTACAAATGGTGCCCATTCATACGGCCCCGACTCCGCTCGCTAGGAGAGAGACGATATAGCTATTTCAGGACCACCACATAAGGAACGGGGGGAGGAACATTTCACATAACATTTCACATGTCTGACTGTGTATTCCCGCATATTAACCTTGATGCGTGTCATGCTACAATTCAGACCTACAAAAAGATTTGCTCCCACTAAATAGATTGTTTGCAGAATGTGGAATTCAGCATTTTAAGGAATTGAATAAATATCTGTGACATTAGAGGATCCATGTAAAGTCATGCGTGTTCAGACAGGATAATATTACTCAATACGGAGTGAAATCATTGTAGCACTGAGACGTATAATTATGTCCTAGAAAGCCTTCACTTTAGTGTTACACCGGGGACGAGGTGACCGCCGAGAACGCTGCTGGACAGATTGAAGGTGCTTTTCTCACCGTTGGATTATTTCTGGACTCTGATAAATATTTAATGTACAAGAAAAAAAAATTATATTCTATGCAAACATTTTAGAGGGGTTTTATAGCAGCAATGTCTAAACCCCGGGGGTCCAACCACCGTGACAATCACTAGAAGTGGCAAATTAGACCTGAAACAGGACTGCAAATAATTGCAGGTTCTCATGTTTTCTCATTAGTTTTATTGTTCTACTAAAAGTCCGTTTTCTGTCCTACAAGAGGTATTCTATGTAATAAGGCAAGTGGTGGCACGAGACTATTCACATACATCGCATTAAAATGGATAAAACTAAGCCCAAGGTTGACCTGCTTGTGATCTGTGGGTAGCTCATCTCTTCATGATATCCAGTTCACGAAAAGTCTGTGTGAACGCCTCCTTAGAGATACAACCATAAGGGGGAGTCGTAGGACGGACGAAGAAACCAACAGCCGCATAATTGTGCTAAAAATATTTTGTGGCAATTGTCGATCGTGGTGTGGAGTTTGGAAGACATCCGGAAAGTCACACCATCTGGCCCAACCCCAATGGCTTGCCCAAAGGCTGTGAATTTTCCCGTATGCAAAATATAAGGCTCGTTAAAAGAGTCACTATTGACTTTTAGGATTGCTACTTCCTATAGGTGGCACTAGAGTTCTAGTTCTCTTCCTCTCTAAAGAGACAATTTGCATATTTCCCAGAGGAGCATTGCCGCTTTAAAAGTCTTCTCACTTTACATGCTTAACATGTTACTCTCCGCAAGGAGAAATGTTACCCCTTGGATACCAGTCTGATGCCTCTCACCCAGCCAAACTCACACTTTGCCCTAACAAGGGGCAGTACCCTGAAACACAGTGTCTGCAAACTGAGTTTCTAGTTCCAGCATATATCCTAAGTCTTGTGATAAGGCTCGTTAAAGGGTCACTATTGACTTTTAGGATTGCTACTTCCTGTAGGTGGCACTAGAGTTCTGGTCCACTTCCTCTTAAGAGACAATTCCCATATGCAAAAAAAACAGTACGAGATTGATTTGGTGTTTCTGATCCAATTCATCAGACTTCGGTCACAGTGTTAGTTTTACTAGTTTTTCTCGTTTGGAAAAGCAAAAAACGATACAAGTTTCTCAAGCTTCTCCTATTAAACAGTCAGCACACAGATGGCATACAAGTGATGTCCAATTTTTTCCATGGATCCATAAACTTGCACTTTTTTCTTTGCTTGATAAAGGCCGTGTGAGGCCGAAATGTTGCCAACTTTCCTGTGTGTACACTGGTGTCAATAAAAATATTTTTGTGGAAAAAGATACCGAAGCCTTGGATTCTTGGAGTACGTGCAATTTTTACAATCTAGAGGAGGGGCTGTACCAAGTCTACCGGGATACACACTGGTGCATGGCATTCATCTTGTTTTGCCATGAACTTGCATTGGCGAGTTTGATCAGTAACTCGGGTCAAAATTGGACATTGTGTGCAGACCACTTGGTCCGCAAAAATCCTTGAACATGTGAACAGCCCCATAGACTTCAAAAGGTACAAGCAGCCGTGAAAAACTCATAAATAGATACCAATGTGAGACATGTAATGACTGACAGTCTGCTCTCCTGACATACATGTCTCACACTGCTAAAGCCCCTTTTATTTACTGGAAGCAGATTTTCAGTAAGATCTGTGTCCAGCCATAGATCTTAACAGCTCATTTACGCATTAATAAAACCATGGATTTCTCAGGAATAAGACATCGGATCGCAGATATCAAGGTATCATTTTATTCAGCTTCCGATCACCTGCATACCCATATAGACGGCTTAGGAGGGGTGATCCTATTCACAGATTCCCTTTAATATCAGGCCTGCAGAATAGGTTGGAACGATATGAACAATTGTAAATTTATTAAAATGAGACAAAGACGCTAAAACTCATAATCTAAAGAGGCTGTAGGTCAAAGGACAGCAGGAATATATCACTGGACGCAATAAGTGATGAAGCACATATTATATAGCAAGCACGGAGCCCTGTCCCCACTGCATACGTACCACACAAGCATCTGTAATGCAGAAGCTCCTCATTAAAAACAACAATTGAAGCATAATGAAAAAGAGCGGCATCGGAGCACAGTGCAGTGGTCATACGGATGCACTCTGCAGAATGATTAATGTAATGCTTTAGTAGCCATGTCTTCTCTGCCGACAGCTATTTATCATACTGTAACCCCTCCAGCTACTATTTAGACTTTTTTATTAAAATACATACCAGCTCTATAGTAACTCCACCAAGGAAGGGAGGTCGGAATAAATACAGCTTTATTATAAAGCGTCTCTTTCACAGAATAATGTGCAGGTTCGAAATGCAAACAGATGAAGCGATAGGAATATCTGCTGTATATCAATAGGAATGGTGGAATGTACACACATATACCTGTCCAGCTTCTTTTTACAGGAGTAATAAAGTGGAAAAAATGTATTCTGTAATAAGAGGGCACAAAGTAGAGGCGCGCAGAGCGTCCATTCATAAAAACATGCATAAAAGAAAGGAAGCTTATTAGCACAGAGTATTTCAGGAATGCTTGAATGAACATTGATATTCCAACATTAGATATTTTAATATAGAATTAAAATGTTGTTGTGCCCAGATTTTGTGATAGTTGATGAGCTGATCACTAGGGTGAGTGGGGGTCTGACTGCTAGGACATGAAACATGGGGGTAGAAATGCCTCGTCCCCCACCGGAATAGAGCATGCGCACTGTCTGCCAATCCAAGTCTATGGGACGTACGGTATGTCTGAGACACATATCATGATCAGAGCATGGTCCAAGTCCCAGCTAGCGAGTCTCCTGCGCTTATTAGCTTAGGTAAGTAGTCTGCTCCCACTGAGTTCTGGTGTAAAAATAATAAAAAAAAAAAAAAAAAAAAAAAATCCTTATACTCACCTGTCTGAAGATGTCCCCCACTGTAATCCATCTGACTGCTCACGCCAAGGAGCCGGGGAGAATAACTCGCTGCAGCGACCGGTGTCCTGTCACCCACTGAGCTCAGCACAGCTCCAGGGCCCACTCGCTCCAGCCAGTCATTCTCCCTGGCTCCTCGGCATGAGCGGTCAGGTGGATTAGAGTGGGGGACCTCTTCGGACAGGTGAATATAAGGATATTTTTATTTTATTCTTATTTTTATACCAGGACACAGCAGGAGCAGAATACTATTCTCATCATTGACCCTTGCTCACGCCGATCGCAGCGGATGTCATTCGTGTGTCATCACTGTGCACGTATGCGGGACGTTTTGCGGCCCGTGCTGCAATAAAAAAAAACAGATATGTAAACACACTGACATGTGCACAGACCCATTCATTTGAATGGGTCTACGTGTGTCAGTGTCTCCGGTACGTGTGGAAACGGACACCACGCGTACTCAAAACACTGACATCTGAAAGACGCCTTAGGAGTATACTCATGTAAAAGTAAACAACTAAAACTATAATCCATGAGTTAGTTTGCTCTAAAATGAAAAAAAATCCTTTCATGGGATTTTATATAAACATCCATTATTAACAACTTTGCTGTCAGACTCCTACATTCCTGCTCTGTACATAATGGGGGACATGAATGAAAAATGTTCTAAGCAGAATGATGGTTCAAGGAACACAACAGCATCTTCCTTTAGAAATAAAGCAGGCTGCATATCTTATATATTATATACAGATAGTATAGTGAGCAATGCAGGAAGCCACCTCAAACAACTAGGCCCTGATTCATTAAGAACGGCAATATTCTCTGTGGTCTTGATGAGGAAGGGGCGGTGTTGGAATCAGACGCTCCTAATTCCTCTTAATTATGAGCGCCTGCCCAGTTTCGTGCATCCCTGTGCACCTCGTCACAAATCTTACTCCATTCGGGACTGGAGTAAGATGTCTGGAGTAAGAATGTCATAGATTGTCATGAATTAGATGAGTTGTGGCTTCACCCATGGCCTATCTCTGACCATTTTGGCAGAGATGAGAGAAGCTGGTGGGAAAACTCCAAAAGTAGCAAAAATATTCACAAGTCTGAGTTGTGCAACACATTTAACACTTTTCAAAGCAAATTACACCAGAAGTCTGGTAAAATAGATTTAATGATTCAGGAACATAGTCTTGTAGACACCTGGAAGGAACTGGGGTGAGGTACTGCTAAATTGAGGGGGCTCATGCCTGGTTTCCACATCCAACAGAGCAGGAAAGGAAACGTTTGGATAAATAAATGAGAAAACATGAAAAAAAATTCTATTTTATCTAATGATTCAGCAAAGCTCTGACCTGTGATGCACTGAAACTGTCCATCTTCTCTTCTTATTGTAAATGCTTCCCCTGGGTTGACCTGGACCAAAATAACCTGCAAGAAAACAAGACAAAGGATAAATAACAATGAATATAAAAAATAATAAAGCTGCGCAGCACAAATACTGTTCCTTTTATCAGTATCCACGGTTCTGTGTAGCTATAAAAAAAATTTGCAATACAAATAATGTTGCAGCTGAAATTACAATTTATATTAACCTGAGCAGTTACATAAAGATGAAGAAACTCAAGGATGTAATCGTAAGATTGCTGCGAGCAAACAACCCGGATGAAGGTTGTCTAATGTGTATTTTTTTGGATTTACATGGAAGTCAAAAGTCAAATCACTGTCTCCTCATCTGTCCCATAGTCACAGCAGTGTGTCATAGCCTTTTTCCTTTCTATTAGTCACTGCAGTTTCCCTCTCTCACAAGTACAGTACAGCAGTGTCTTCCCTATAGTCACTGCAGTTTCCATCTCTCACAAGTACAGTATAGCAGTGTCTTCCCTATAGTCACTGCAGTTTCCCTCTCACACAAGTACAGTACAGCAGTGTCTTCCCTATAGTCACTGCAGTTTCCATCTCTCACAAGTACAGTATAGCAGTGTCTTCCCTATAGTCACTGCAGTTTCCCTCTCACACAAGTACAGTACAGCAGTGTCTTCCCTATAGTCACTGCAGTTTCCATCTCTCACAAGTACAGTATAGCAGTGTCTTCCCTATAGTCACTGCAGTTTCCCTCTCACACAAGTACAGTACAGCAGTGTCTTCCCTATAGTCACTGCAGTTTCCATCTCTCACAAGTACAGTATAGCAGTGTCTTCCCTATAGTCACTGCAGTTTCCCTCTCACACAAGTACAGTACAGCAGTGTCTTCCCTATAGTCACTGCAGTTTCCATCTCTCACAAGTACAGTATAGCAGTGTCTTCCCTATAGTCACTGCAGTTTCCCTCTCTCACAAGTACAGTACAGCAGTGTCTTCCCTATAGTCACAGCAGTTTCCCTCTCTCACAAGTACAGTACAGCAGTGTCTTCCCTATGGTCACAGCAGTTTCCCTCTCTCACAAGTACAGTACAGCAGTGTCTTCCCTATAGTCACTGCAGTTTCCCTCTCACACAAGTACAGTACAGCAGTGTCTTCCCTATAGTCACTGTAGTTTCCCTCAAAAGTACAGTACAGCAGTGTCTTCCCTATATTCACTGCAGTTTCCCTCTCACAAGTACAGTACAGCAGTGTCTTCCCTATAGTCACTGCAGTTTCCCTCTCAAAAGTACAGTACAGCAGTGTCTTCCCTATATTCACTGCAGTTTCCCTCTCACAAGTACAGTATAGCAGTGTCTTCCCTATAGTCACTGCAGTTTCCCTCTCTCACAAGTACAGTACAGCAGTGTCTTCCCTATAGTCACAGCAGTTTCCCTCTCTCACAAGTACAGTACAGCAGTGTCTTCCCTATGGTCACAGCAGTTTCCCTCTCTCACAAGTACAGTACAGCAGTGTCTTCCCTATAGTAACTGCAGTTTCCCTCTCACACAAGTACAGTACAGCAGTGTCTTCCCTATAGTCACTGTAGTTTCCCTCTCAAAAGTACAGTACAGCAGTGTCTTCCCTATAGTCACTGCAGTTTCCCTCTCACAAGTACAGTACAGCAGTGTCTTCCCTATAGTCACAGCAGTTTCCCTCTCTCACAAGTACAGTACAGCAGTGTCTTCCCTATGGTCACAGCAGTTTCCCTCTCTCACAAGTACAGTACAGCAGTGTCTTCCCTATAGTAACTGCAGTTTCCCTCTCACACAAGTACAGTACAGCAGTGTCTTCCCTATAGTCACTGTAGTTTCCCTCTCAAAAGTACAGTACAGCAGTGTCTTCCCTATAGTCACTGCAGTTTCCCTCTCACAAGTACAGTACAGCAGTGTCTTCCCTATAGTCACTGCAGTTTCCCTCTCTCACAAGTACAGTACAGCAGTGTCTTCCCTATAGTCACTGCAGTTTCCCTCTCTCACAAGTACAGTATAGCAGTGTCTTCCCTAAAGTCACTGCAGTTTCCCTCTCACAAGTACAGTATAGCAGTGTCTTCCCTATAGTCACTGTAGTTTCCCTCACACAAGTACAGTACAGCAGTGTCTTCCCTATAGTCACTGCAGTTTCCCTCTCACAAGTACAGTACAGCAGTGTCTTCCCTATAGTCACTGCAGTTTCCCTCTCTCACAAGTACAGTATAGCAGTGTCTTCCTTATAGTCACTGCAGTTTCCCTCTCTCACAAGTACAGTACAGCAGTGTCTTCCCTATAGTCACTGCAGTTTCCCTCTCTCACAAGTACAGTACAGCAGTGTCTTCCCTATAGTCACTGTAGTTTCCCTCACACAAGTACAGTACAGCAGTGTCTTCCCTATAGTCACTGCAGTTTCCCTCTCACAAGTACAGTATAGCAGTGTCTTCCCTATAGTCACTGTAGTTTCCCTCTCACAAGTACAGTACAGCAGTGTCTTCCCTATAGTCACTGCAGTTTCCCTCTCACAAGTACAGTACAGCAGTGTCTTCCCTATAGTCACTGCAGTTTCCCTCTGTCACAAGTACAGTATAGCAGTGTCTTCCCTATAGTCACTGTAGTTTCCCTCTCTCACAAGTACAGTACAGCAGTGTCTTCCCTATAGTCACTGTAGTTTCCCTCACACAAGTACAGTATAGCAGTGTCTTCCCTATAGTCACTGCAGTTTCCCTCTCACACAAGTACAGTATAGCAGTGTCTTCCCTATAGTCACTGTAGTTTCCCTCTCTCACAAGTACAGTACAGCAGTGTCTTCCCTATAGTCACTGTAGTTTCCCTCACACAAGTACAGTATAGCAGTGTCTTCCCTATAGTAACTGCAGTTTCCCTCTGTCACAAGTACAGTATAGCAGTGTCTTCCCTATAGACACTGTAGTTTCCCTCTCTCACAAGTACAGTACAGCAGTGTCTTCCCTATAGTCACTGTAGTTTCCCTCACACAAGTACAGTACAGCAGTGTCTTCCCTATAGTCACTGCAGTTTCCCTCTCACACAAGTACAGTATAGCAGTGTCTTCCCTAGTCACTGCAGTTTCCCTCTCTCACAAGTACAGTACAGCAGTGTCTTCCCTAAAGTCACTGCAGTTTCCCTCTCACAAGTACAGTATAGCAGTGTCTTCCCTATAGTCACTGTAGTTTCCCTCACACAAGTACAGTACAGCAGTGTCTTCCCTATAGTCACTGCAGTTTCCCTCTCACAAGTACAGTACAGCAGTGTCTTCCCTATAGTCACTGTAGTTTCCCTCTCTCACAAGTACAGTATAGCAGTGTCTTCCTTATAGTCACTGCAGTTTCCCTCTCTCACAAGTACAGTACAGCAGTGTCTTCCCTATAGTCACTGTAGTTTCCCTCACACAAGTACAGTACAGCAGTGTCTTCCCTATAGTCACTGCAGTTTCCCTCTCACAAGTACAGTATAGCAGTGTCTTCCCTATAGTCACTGTAGTTTCCCTCTCACAAGTACAGTACAGCAGTGTCTTCCCTATAGTCACTGCAGTTTCCCTCTCACAAGTACAGTACAGCAGTGTCTTCCCTATAGTCACTGCAGTTTCCCTCTCTCACAAGTACAGTACAGCAGTGTCTTCCCTATAGTCACTGTAGTTTCCCTCTCTCACAAGTGCAGTACAGCAGTGTCTTCCCTATAGTCACTGTAGTTTCCCTCACACAAGTACAGTACAGCAGTGTCTTCCCTATAGTCACTGCAGTTTCCCTCTCACAAGTACAGTATAGCAGTGTCTTTCCTATAGTCACTGCAGTTTCCCTCTCACACAAGTACAGTACAGCAGTGTCTTCCCTATAGTCACAGCAGTTTCCCTCTCTCACAAGTACAGTATAGCAGTGTCTTCCCTATAGTCACAGCAGTTTCCCTCTCTCACAAGTACAGTATAGCAGTGTCTTCCCTATAGTCACTGCAGTTTCCCTCTCACACAAGTACAGTATAGCAGTGTCTTCCCTATAGTCACTGCAGTTTCCCTCTCTCACAAGTACAGTATAGCAGTGTCTTCCCTATAGTCACTGCAGTTTCCCTCTCACACAAGTACAGTACAGCAGTGTCTTCGCTATAGTCACTGCAGTTTCCCTCTCTCACAAGTACAGTACAGCAGTGTCTTCCCTATAGTCACTGCAGTTTCCCTCACACAAGTACAGTACAGCAGTGTCTTTCCTATAGTCACTGCAGTTTTCCTCTCACACAAGTACAGTATAGCAGTGTCTTCCCTATAGTCACTGCAGTTTCCCTCTCACAAGTACAGTACAGCAGTGTCTTCCCTATAGTCACAGCAGTTTCCCTCTCACACAAGTACAGTATAGCAGTGTCTTCCCTATAGTCACTGCAGTTTCCCTCTCACACAAGTACAGTACAGCAGTGTCTTCCCTATAGTCACTGCAGTTTCCCTCTCACACAAGTACAGTATAGCAGTGTCTTCCCTATAGTCACTGCAGTTTCCCTCTCACAAGTACAGTACAGCAGTGTCTTCCCTATAGTCACTGCAGTTTCCCTCTCTCACAAGTACAGTACAGCAGTGTCTTCCCTATAGTCACTGTAGTTTCCCTCTCACAAGTACAGTACAGCAGTGTCTTCCCTATAGTCACTGCAGTTTCCCTCTGACAAGTACAGTATAGCAGCGTCTTCCCTATAGTCACTGCAGTTTCCCTCTCACAAGTACAGTATAGCAGTGTCTTCCCTATAGTCACAGCAGTGTCTTCCCTATAGTCACAGCAGTTTCCCTCTCACAAGTACAGTACAGCAGTGTCTTCCCTATAGTCACTGCAGTTTCCCTCTCACACAAGTACAGTACAGCAGTGTCTTCCCTATAGTCACTGCAGTTTCCCTCTCACACAAGTACAGTACAGCAGTGTCTTCCCTATAGTCACTGCAGTTTCCCTCACACAAGTACAGTACAGCAGTGTCTTTACTATAGTCACTGCAGTTTTCCTCTCACACAAGTACAGTATAGCAGTGTCTTCCCTATAGACACTGCAGTTTCCCTCTCACACAAGTACAGTACAGCAGTGTCTTCCCTATAGTCACTGCAGTTTCCCTCTCTCACAAGTACAGTACAGCAGTGTCTTCCCTATAGTCACTGCAGTTTCCCTCACACAAGTACAGTACAGCAGTGTCTTTACTATAGTCACTGCAGTTTTCCTCTCACACAAGTACAGTATAGTAGTGTCTTCCCTATAGTCACTGCAGTTTCCGACTCACACAAGTACAGTACAGCAGTGTCTTCCCTATAGTCACTGCAGTTTCCCTCTCACACAAGTACAGTACAGCAGTGTCTTTCCTATAGTCACTGCAGTTTTCCTCTCACACAAGTACAGTATAGCAGTGTCTTCCCTATAGTCACTGCAGTTTCCCTCTCACAAGTACAGTACAGCAGTGTCTTCCCTATAGTCACTGCAGTTTCCCTCTCTCACAAGTACAGTACAGCAGTGTCTTCCCTATAGTCACTGCAGTTTCCCTCTCTCACAAGTACAGTACAGCAGTGTCTTCCCTATAGTCACTGCAGTTTCCCTCTCTCACAAGTACAGTACAGCAGTGTCTTCCCTATAGTCACTGCAGTTTCCCTCTCACAAGTACAGTACAGCAGTGTCTTCCCTATAGTCACTGCAGTTTCCCTCTCTCACAAGTACAGTACAGCAGTGTCTTCCTTATAGTCACTGCAGTTTCCCTCTCTCACAAGTACAGTACAGCAGTGTCTTCCCTATAGTCACTATAGTTTCCCTCTCACAAGTACAGTACAGCAGTGTTTTCCCTATAGTCACTGCAGTTTCCCTCTCACAAGTACAGTATAGCAGTGTCTTCCCTATAGTCACTGTAGTTTCCCTCTCACAAGCACAGTATAGCAGCGTCTTCCCTATAGTCACTGCAGTTTTCCTCTCTCACAAGTACAGTATAGCAGTGTCTTCCATATAGTCACAGCAGTGTCTTCCCTATAGTCACAGCAGTTTCCCTCTCACACAAGTACAGTACAGCAGTGTCTTCCCTATAGTCACTGCAGTTTCCCTCTCTCACAAGTACAGTACAGCAGTGTCTTCCCTATAGTCACTGCAGTTTCCCTCTCACAAGTACAGTATAGCAGTGTCTTCCCTATAGTCACTGCAGTTTCCCTCTCACAAGTACAGTACAGCAGTGTCTTTCCTATAGTCACTGCAGTTTCCCTCTCACAAGTACAGTATAGCAGTGTCTTCCCTATAGTCACTGCAGTTTCCCTCTCACACAAGTACAGTATAGCAGTGTCTTCCCTATAGTCACTGCAGTTTCCCTCTCACACAAGTACAGTACGGCAGTGTCTTCCTTATAGTCACTGCAGTTTCCCTCTCACACAAGTACAGTACAGCTGTGTCTTCCCTATAGTCACTGCAGTTTCCCTCTCACACAAGTACAGTACAGCAGTGTCTTCCTTATAGTCACTGCAGTTTCCCTCTCTCATAAGTACAGAACAGCAGTGTCTTCCCTATAGTCACTGCAGTTTCCCTCACACAAGTACAGTACAGCAGTGTCTTCCCTATAGTCACTGTAGTTTCCCTCTCTCACAAGTACAGTATAGTAGTGTCTTCCTTATAGTCACTGCAGTTTTCCGCTCTCACAAGTACAGTACAGCAGTGTCTTCCCTATAGTCACTGCAGTTTCCCTCTCACACAAGTACAGTACGGCAGTGTCTTCCTTATAGTCACTGCAGTTTCCCTCTCACACAAGTACAGTACAGCTGTGTCTTCCCTATAGTCACTGCAGTTTCCCTCTCACACAAGTACAGTACAGCAGTGTCTTCCTTATAGTCACTGCAGTTTCCCTCTCTCATAAGTACAGAACAGCAGTGTCTTCCCTATAGTCACTGCAGTTTCCCTCACACAAGTACAGTACAGCAGTGTCTTCCCTATAGTCACTGCAGTTTCCCTCTCTCACAAGTACAGTATAGCAGTGTCTTCCTTATAGTCACTGCAGTTTTCCGCTCTCACAAGTACAGTACAGCAGTGTCTTCCCTATAGTCACTGCAGTTTCCCTCTCACACAAGTACAGTACAGCAGTGTCTTCCCTATAGTCACTGCAGTTTCCCTCACACAAGTACAGTACAGCAGTGTCTTTCCTATAGTCACTGCAGTTTTCCTCTCACACAAGTACAGTATAGCAGTGTCTTCCCTATAGTCACTGCAGTTTCCCTCTCTCACAAGTACAGTATAGCAGTGTCTTCCCTATAGTCACTGCAGTTTCCCTCTCTCACAAGTACAGTACAGCAGTGTCTTCCCTATAGTCACTGCAGTTTCCCTCTCACAAGTACAGTACAGCAGTGTCTTCCCTATAGTCACAGCAGTTTCCCTCTCACACAAGTACAGTATAGCAGTGTCTTCCCTATAGTCACTGCAGTTTCCCTCTCACACAAGTACAGTACAGCAGTGTCTTTCCTATAGTCACTGCAGTTTCCCTCTCACACAAGTACAGAACAGCAGTGTCTTCCCTATAGTCACTGCAGTTTCCCTCTCACACAAGTACAGTACAGCAGTGTCTTTCCTATAGTCACTGCAGTTTCCCTCTCTCACAAGTACAGTACAGCAGTGTCTTCCCTATAGTCACTGCAGTTTCCCTCACACAAGTACAGTACAGCAGTGTCTTCCCTATAGTCACTGCAGTTTCCCTCTCACAAGTACAGTACAGCTGTGTCTTCCCTATAGTCACTGTAGTTTCCCTCTCACACAAGTACAGTACAGCAGTGTCTTCCCTATAGTCACTGCAGTTTCCCTCTCACAAGTACAGTACAGCAGTGTCTTCCCTATAGTCACTGCAGTTTCCCTCTCACACAAGTACAGTATAGCAGTGTCTTCCTTATAGTCACTGCAGTTTCCCTCTCACACAAGTACAGTATAGCAGTGTCTTCCCTATAGTCACTGCAGTTTCCCTCTCACACAAGTACAGTACGGCAGTGTCTTCCTTATAGTCACTGCAGTTTCCCTCTCACACAAGTACAGTACAGCTGTGTCTTCCCTATAGTCACTGCAGTTTCCCTCTCACACAAGTACAGTACAGCAGTGTCTTCCTTATAGTCACTGCAGTTTCCCTCTCTCATAAGTACAGAACAGCAGTGTCTTCCCTATAGTCACTGCAGTTTCCCTCACACAAGTACAGTACAGCAGTGTCTTCCCTATAGTCACTGTAGTTTCCCTCTCTCACAAGTACAGTATAGTAGTGTCTTCCTTATAGTCACTGCAGTTTTCCGCTCTCACAAGTACAGTACAGCAGTGTCTTCCCTATAGTCACTGCAGTTTCCCTCTCACACAAGTACAGTACGGCAGTGTCTTCCTTATAGTCACTGCAGTTTCCCTCTCACACAAGTACAGTACAGCTGTGTCTTCCCTATAGTTACTGCAGTTTCCCTCTCACACAAGTACAGTACAGCAGTGTCTTCCTTATAGTCACTGCAGTTTCCCTCTCTCATAAGTACAGAACAGCAGTGTCTTCCCTATAGTCACTGCAGTTTCCCTCACACAAGTACAGTACAGCAGTGTCTTCCCTATAGTCACTGCAGTTTCCCTCTCTCACAAGTACAGTATAGCAGTGTCTTCCTTATAGTCACTGCAGTTTTCCGCTCTCACAAGTACAGTACAGCAGTGTCTTCCCTATAGTCACTGCAGTTTCCCTCTCACACAAGTACAGTACAGCAGTGTCTTCCCTATAGTCACTGCAGTTTCCCTCACACAAGTACAGTACAGCAGTGTCTTTCCTATAGTCACTGCAGTTTTCCTCTCACACAAGTACAGTATAGCAGTGTCTTCCCTATAGTCACTGCAGTTTCCCTCTCTCACAAGTACAGTATAGCAGTGTCTTCCCTATAGTCACTGCAGTTTCCCTCTCTCACAAGTACAGTACAGCAGTGTCTTCCCTATAGTCACTGCAGTTTCCCTCTCACAAGTACAGTACAGCAGTGTCTTCCCTATAGTCACAGCAGTTTCCCTCTCACACAAGTACAGTATAGCAGTGTCTTCCCTATAGTCACTGCAGTTTCCCTCTCACACAAGTACAGTACAGCAGTGTCTTTCCTATAGTCACTGCAGTTTCCCTCTCACACAAGTACAGTACAGCAGTGTCTTCCCTATAGTCACTGCAGTTTCCCTCTCACACAAGTACAGTACAGCAGTGTCTTTCCTATAGTCACTGCAGTTTCCCTCTCTCACAAGTACAGTACAGCAGTGTCTTCCCTATAGTCACTGCAGTTTCCCTCACACAAGTACAGTACAGCAGTGTCTTCCCTATAGTCACTGCAGTTTCCCTCTCACAAGTACAGTACAGCTGTGTCTTCCCTATAGTCACTGTAGTTTCCCTCTCACACAAGTACAGTACAGCAGTGTCTTCCCTATAGTCACTGCAGTTTCCCTCTCACAAGTACAGTACAGCAGTGTCTTCCCTATAGTCACTGCAGTTTCCCTCTCACAAGTACAGTACAGCAGTGTCTTCCTTATAGTCACTGCAGTTTCCCTCTCTCACAAGTACAGTACAGCAGTGTCTTCCCTATAGTCACTGTAGTTTCCCTCTCACAAGTACAGTACAGCAGTGTCTTCCCTATAGTCACTGCAGTTTCCCTCTCACAAGTACAGTATAGCAGTGTCTTCCCTATAGTGACTGTAGTTTCCCTCTCACAAGTACAGTATAGCAGCGTCTTCCCTATAGTCACTGCAGTTTCCCTCTCTCACAAGTACAGTACAGCAGTGTCTTCCCTATAGTCACTGCAGTTTCCCTCTCACACAAGTACAGTACAGCAGTGTCTTCCCTATAGTCACTGCAGTTTCCCTCTCACACAAGTACAGTATAGCAGTGTCTTCCTTATAGTCACTGCAGTTTCCCTCTCACACAAGTACAGTACAGAAGTGTCTTCCCTATAGTCACTGTAGTTTCCCTCTCACAAGTACAGTACAGCAGTGTCTTCCTTATAGTCACTGCAGTTTCCCTCTTTCACAAGTACAGTACAGCAGTGTCTTCCCTATAGTCACTGTAGTTTCCCTCTCACAAGTACAGTACAGCAGTGTCTTCCCTATAGTCACTGTAGTTTCCCTCTCACAAGTACAGTACAGCAGTGTCTTCCTTATAGTCACTGCAGTTTCCCTCTCTCACAAGTACAGTACAGCAGTGTCTTTCCTATAGTCACAGCAGCTTCCCTCTCACACAAGTACAGTACAGCAGTGTCTTCCCTATAGTCACTGCAGTTTCCCTCTCACACAAGTACAGTATAGCAGTGTCTTCCTTATAGTCACTGCAGTTTCCCTCTCACACAAGTACAGTATGGCAGTGTCTTCCCTATAGTCACTGCAGTTTCCATCTCTCACAAGTACAGTATAGCAGTGTCTTCCCTATAGTCACTGCAGTTTCCCTCTCACACAAGTACAGTATAGCAGTGTCTTCCCTATAGTCACAGCAGTTTCCCTCTCACACAAGTACAGTACAGCAGTGTCTTCCCTATAGTCACTGCAGTTTCCCTCTCACACAAGTACAGTACAGCAGTGTCTTCCCTATAGTCACAGCAGTTTCCCTCTCACACAAGTACAGTACAGCAGTGTCTTCCCTATAGTCACTGCAGTTTCCCTCTCACACAAGTACAGTATAGCAGTGTCTTCCTTATAGTCACTGCAGTTTCCCTCTCACACAAGTACAGTATAGCAGTGTCTTCCCTATAGTCACTGCAGTTTCCCTCTCACACAAGTACAGTACGGCAGTGTCTTCCTTATAGTCACTGCAGTTTCCCTCTCACACAAGTACAGTACAGCAGTGTCTTCCTTATAGTCACTGCAGTTTCCCTCTCACACAAGTACAGTATAGCAGTGTCTTCCCTATAGTCACTGCAGTTTCCCTCTCACACAAGTACAGTACGGCAGTGTCTTCCTTATAGTCACTGCAGTTTCCCTCTCACACAAGTACAGTACAGCAGTGTCTTCCTTATAGTCACTGCAGTTTCCCTCTCTCACAAGTACAGTACAGCAGTGTCTTCCCTATAGTCACTGCAGTTTCCCTCTCACACAAGTACAGTACAGCAGTGTCTTCCCTATAGTCACTGCAGTTTCCCTCTCACACAAGTACAGTACAGCAGTGTCTTCCCTATAGTCACTGCAGTTTCCCTCTCACACAAGTACAGTACAGCAGTGTCTTTCCTATAGTCACTGCAGTTTCCCTCTCTCACAAGTACAGTACAGCAGTGTCTTCCCTATAGTCACTGCAGTTTCCCTCTCACACAAGTACAGTATAGCAGTGTCTTCCCTATAGTCACTGCAGTTTCCCTCTCACACAAGTACAGTACAGCAGTGTCTTCCCTATAGTCACTGCAGTTTCCCTCTCACACAAGTACAGTATAGCAGTGTCTTCCCTATAGTCACTGCAGTTTCCCTCTCTCACAAGTACAGTACAGCAGTGTCTTCCCTATAGTCACTGCAGTTTCCCTCTCTCACAAGTACAGTACAGCAGTGTCTTCCCTATAGTCACTATAGTTTCCCTCTCACACAAGTACAGTACAGCAGTGTCTTCCCTATAGTCACTGCAGTTTCCCTCTCACAAGTACAGTACAGCTGTGTCTTCCCTATAGTCACTGTAGTTTCCCTCTCACACAAGTACAGTACAGCAGTGTCTTCCCTATAGTCACTGCAGTTTCCCTCTCACAAGTACAGTATAGCAGTGTCTTCCCTATAGTCACTGCAGTTTCCCTCTCACAAGTACAGTATAGCAGTGTCTTCCCTATAGTCACTGCAGTTTCCCTCTCTCACAAGTACAGTACAGCAGTGTCTTCCCTATAGTCACTATAGTTTCCCTCTCACACAAGTACAGTACAGCAGTGTCTTCCCTATAGTCACTGCAGTTTCCCTCTCACAAGTACAGTACAGCTGTGTCTTCCCTATAGTCACTGTAGTTTCCCTCTCACACAAGTACAGTACAGCAGTGTCTTCCCTATAGTCACTGCAGTTTCCCTCTCACAAGTACAGTACAGCAATGTCTTCCCTATAGTCACTGCAGTTTCCCTCTCTCACAAGTACAGTACAGCAGTGTCTTCCCTATAGTCACTGCAGTTTCCCTCTCACAAGTACAGTATAGCAGTGTCTTCCCTATAGTCACTGTAGTTTCCCTCTCACAAGTACAGTACAGCAGTGTCTTCCCTATAGTCACTGCAGTTTCCCTCTCACAAGTACAGTACAGCAGTGTCTTCCTTATAGTCACTGTAGTTTCCCTCTCACAAGTACAGTACAGCAGTGTCTTCCCTATAGTCACTGCAGTTTCCCTCTCACAAGTACAGTATAGCAGTGTCTTCCCTATAGTCACTGTAGTTTCCCTCTCAAAAGTACAGTACAGCTGTGTCTTCCCTATAGTCACTGTAGTTTCCCTCTCACACAAGTACAGTACAGCAGTGTCTTCCCTATAGTCACTGCAGTTTCCCTCTCACAAGTACAGTACAGCAGTGTCTTCCCTATAGTCACTGCAGTTTCCCTCTCACAAGTACAGTATAGCAGTGTCTTCCCTATAGTCACTGCAGTTTCCCTCTCTCACAAGTACAGTACAGCAGTGTCTTCCCTATAGTCACTATAGTTTCCCTCTCACACAAGTACAGTACAGCAGTGTCTTCCCTATAGTCACTGTAGTTTCCCTCTCACACAAGTACAGTACAGCAGTGTCTTCCCTATAGTCACTGCAGTTTCCCTCTCACAAGTACAGTACAGCAATGTCTTCCCTATAGTCACTGCAGTTTCCCTCTCTCACAAGTACAGTACAGCAGTGTCTTCCCTATAGTCACTGCAGTTTCCCTCTCACAAGTACAGTACAGCAGTGTCTTCCCTATAGTCACTGCAGTTTCCCTCTCACACAAGTACAGTACAGCTGTGTCTTCCCTATAGTCACTGCAGTTTCCCTCTCACACAAGTACAGTACAGCAGTGTCTTCCTTATAGTCACTGAAGTTTCCCTCTCTCATAAGTACAGAACAGCAGTGTCTTCCCTATAGTCACTGCAGTTTCCCTCACACAAGTACAGTACAGCAGTGTCTTCCCTATAGTCACTGTAGTTTCCCTCTCTCACAAGTACAGTATAGTAGTGTCTTCCTTATAGTCACTGCAGTTTTCCGCTCTCACAAGTACAGTACAGCAGTGTCTTCCCTATAGTCACTGCAGTTTCCCTCTCACACAAGTACAGTACGGCAGTGTCTTCCTTATAGTCACTGCAGTTTCCCTCTCACACAAGTACAGTACAGCTGTGTCTTCCCTATAGTCACTGCAGTTTCCCTCTCACACAAGTACAGTACAGCAGTGTCTTCCTTATAGTCACTGCAGTTTCCCTCTCTCATAAGTACAGAACAGCAGTGTCTTCCCTATAGTCACTGCAGTTTCCCTCACACAAGTACAGTACAGCAGTGTCTTCCCTATAGTCACTGCAGTTTCCCTCTCTCACAAGTACAGTATAGCAGTGTCTTCCTTATAGTCACTGCAGTTTTCCGCTCTCACAAGTACAGTACAGCAGTGTCTTCCCTATAGTCACTGCAGTTTCCCTCTCACACAAGTACAGTACAGCAGTGTCTTCCCTATAGTCACTGCAGTTTCCCTCACACAAGTACAGTACAGCAGTGTCTTTCCTATAGTCACTGCAGTTTTCCTCTCACACAAGTACAGTATAGCAGTGTCTTCCCTATAGTCACTGCAGTTTCCCTCTCTCACAAGTACAGTATAGCAGTGTCTTCCCTATAGTCACTGCAGTTTCCCTCTCTCACAAGTACAGTACAGCAGTGTCTTCCCTATAGTCACTGCAGTTTCCCTCTCACAAGTACAGTACAGCAGTGTCTTCCCTATAGTCACAGCAGTTTCCCTCTCACACAAGTACAGTATAGCAGTGTCTTCCCTATAGTCACTGCAGTTTCCCTCTCACACAAGTACAGTACAGCAGTGTCTTTCCTATAGTCACTGCAGTTTCCCTCTCACACAAGTACAGTACAGCAGTGTCTTCCCTATAGTCACTGCAGTTTCCCTCTCACACAAGTACAGTACAGCAGTGTCTTTCCTATAGTCACTGCAGTTTCCCTCTCTCACAAGTACAGTACAGCAGTGTCTTCCCTATAGTCACTGCAGTTTCCCTCACACAAGTACAGTACAGCAGTGTCTTCCCTATAGTCACTGCAGTTTCCCTCTCACAAGTACAGTACAGCTGTGTCTTCCCTATAGTCACTGTAGTTTCCCTCTCACACAAGTACAGTACAGCAGTGTCTTCCCTATAGTCACTGCAGTTTCCCTCTCACAAGTACAGTACAGCAGTGTCTTCCCTATAGTCACTGCAGTTTCCCTCTCACAAGTACAGTACAGCAGTGTCTTCCTTATAGTCACTGCAGTTTCCCTCTCTCACAAGTACAGTACAGCAGTGTCTTCCCTATAGTCACTGTAGTTTCCCTCTCACAAGTACAGTACAGCAGTGTCTTCCCTATAGTCACTGCAGTTTCCCTCTCACAAGTACAGTATAGCAGTGTCTTCCCTATAGTCACTGTAGTTTCCCTCTCACAAGTACAGTATAGCAGCGTCTTCCCTATAGTCACTGCAGTTTCCCTCTCTCACAAGTACAGTACAGCAGTGTCTTCCCTATAGTCACTGCAGTTTCCCTCTCACACAAGTACAGTACAGCAGTGTCTTCCCTATAGTCACTGCAGTTTCCCTCTCACACAAGTACAGTATAGCAGTGTCTTCCTTATAGTCACTGCAGTTTCCCTCTCACACAAGTACAGTACAGAAGTGTCTTCCCTATAGTCACTGTAGTTTCCCTCTCACAAGTACAGTACAGCAGTGTCTTCCTTATAGTCACTGCAGTTTCCCTCTTTCACAAGTACAGTACAGCAGTGTCTTCCCTATAGTCACTGTAGTTTCCCTCTCACAAGTACAGTACAGCAGTGTCTTCCCTATAGTCACTGTAGTTTCCCTCTCACAAGTACAGTACAGCAGTGTCTTCCTTATAGTCACTGCAGTTTCCCTCTCTCACAAGTACAGTACAGCAGTGTCTTTCCTATAGTCACAGCAGCTTCCCTCTCACACAAGTACAGTACAGCAGTGTCTTCCCTATAGTCACTGCAGTTTCCCTCTCACACAAGTACAGTATAGCAGTGTCTTCCTTATAGTCACTGCAGTTTCCCTCTCACACAAGTACAGTATGGCAGTGTCTTCCCTATAGTCACTGCAGTTTCCATCTCTCACAAGTACAGTATAGCAGTGTCTTCCCTATAGTCACTGCAGTTTCCCTCTCACACAAGTACAGTACAGCAGTGTCTTCCCTATAGTCACAGCAGTTTCCCTCTCACACAAGTACAGTACAGCAGTGTCTTCCCTATAGTCACTGCAGTTTCCCTCTCACACAAGTACAGTACAGCAGTGTCTTCCCTATAGTCACAGCAGTTTCCCTCTCACACAAGTACAGTACAGCAGTGTCTTCCCTATAGTCACTGCAGTTTCCCTCTCACACAAGTACAGTATAGCAGTGTCTTCCTTATAGTCACTGCAGTTTCCCTCTCACACAAGTACAGTATAGCAGTGTCTTCCCTATAGTCACTGCAGTTTCCCTCTCACACAAGTACAGTACGGCAGTGTCTTCCTTATAGTCACTGCAGTTTCCCTCTCACACAAGTACAGTACAGCAGTGTCTTCCTTATAGTCACTGCAGTTTCCCTCTCACACAAGTACAGTATAGCAGTGTCTTCCCTATAGTCACTGCAGTTTCCCTCTCACACAAGTACAGTACGGCAGTGTCTTCCTTATAGTCACTGCAGTTTCCCTCTCACACAAGTACAGTACAGCAGTGTCTTCCTTATAGTCACTGCAGTTTCCCTCTCTCACAAGTACAGTACAGCAGTGTCTTCCCTATAGTCACTGCAGTTTCCCTCTCACACAAGTACAGTACAGCAGTGTCTTCCCTATAGTCACTGCAGTTTCCCTCTCTCACAAGTACAGTATAGCAGTGTCTTCCTTATAGTCACTGCAGTTTCCCTCTCTCACAAGTACAGTACAGCAGTGTCTTCCCTATAGTCACTGCAGTTTCCCTCTCACACAAGTACAGTACAGCAGTGTCTTTCCTATAGTCACTGCAGTTTCCCTCACACAAGTACAGTACAGCAGTGTCTTTCCTATAGTCACTGCAGTTTTCCTCTCACACAAGTACAGTATAGCAGTGTCTTCCCTATAGTCACTGCAGTTTCCCTCTCTCACAAGTACAGTATAGCAGTGTCTTCCCTATAGTCACTGCAGTTTCCCTCTCTCACAAGTACAGTTTAGCAGTGTCTTCCCTATAGTCACTGCAGTTTCCCTCTCACAAGTACAGTACAGCAGTGTCTTCCCTATAGTCACAGCAGTTTCCCTCTCACACAAGTACAGTATAGCAGTGTCTTCCCTATAGTCACTGCAGTTTCCCTCTCACACAAGTACAGTACAGCAGTGTCTTCCCTATAGTCACTGCAGTTTCCCTCTCACACAAGTACAGTACAGCAGTGTCTTCCCTATAGTCACTGCAGTTTCCCTCTCACACAAGTACAGTACAGCAGTGTCTTTCCTATAGTCACTGCAGTTTCCCTCTCTCACAAGTACAGTACAGCAGTGTCTTCCCTATAGTCACTGCAGTTTCCCTCTCACACAAGTACAGTATAGCAGTGTCTTCCCTATAGTCACTGCAGTTTCCCTCTCACACAAGTACAGTACAGCAGTGTCTTCCCTATAGTCACTGCAGTTTCCCTCTCACACAAGTACAGTATAGCAGTGTCTTCCCTATAGTCACTGCAGTTTCCCTCTCTCACAAGTACAGTACAGCAGTGTCTTCCCTATAGTCACTGCAGTTTCCCTCTCTCACAAGTACAGTACAGCAGTGTCTTCCCTATAGTCACTATAGTTTCCCTCTCACACAAGTACAGTACAGCAGTGTCTTCCCTATAGTCACTGCAGTTTCCCTCTCACAAGTACAGTACAGCTGTGTCTTCCCTATAGTCACTGTAGTTTCCCTCTCACACAAGTACAGTACAGCAGTGTCTTCCCTATAGTCACTGCAGTTTCCCTCTCACAAGTACAGTATAGCAGTGTCTTCCCTATAGTCACTGCAGTTTCCCTCTCACAAGTACAGTATAGCAGTGTCTTCCCTATAGTCACTGCAGTTTCCCTCTCTCACAAGTACAGTACAGCAGTGTCTTCCCTATAGTCACTATAGTTTCCCTCTCACACAAGTACAGTACAGCAGTGTCTTCCCTATAGTCACTGCAGTTTCCCTCTCACAAGTACAGTACAGCAATGTCTTCCCTATAGTCACTGCAGTTTCCCTCTCTCACAAGTACAGTACAGCAGTGTCTTCCCTATAGTCACTGCAGTTTCCCTCTCACAAGTACAGTATAGCAGTGTCTTCCCTATAGTCACTGTAGTTTCCCTCTCACAAGTACAGTACAGCAGTGTCTTCCCTATAGTCACTGCAGTTTCCCTCTCACAAGTACAGTACAGCAGTGTCTTCCTTATAGTCACTGTAGTTTCCCTCTCACAAGTACAGTACAGCAGTGTCTTCCCTATAGTCACTGCAGTTTCCCTCTCACAAGTACAGTATAGCAGTGTCTTCCCTATAGTCACTGTAGTTTCCCTCTCAAAAGTACAGTACAGCTGTGTCTTCCCTATAGTCACTGTAGTTTCCCTCTCACACAAGTACAGTACAGCAGTGTCTTCCCTATAGTCACTGCAGTTTCCCTCTCACAAGTACAGTACAGCAGTGTCTTCCCTATAGTCACTGCAGTTTCCCTCTCACAAGTACAGTATAGCAGTGTCTTCCCTATAGTCACTGCAGTTTCCCTCTCTCACAAGTACAGTACAGCAGTGTCTTCCCTATAGTCACTATAGTTTCCCTCTCACACAAGTACAGTACAGCAGTGTCTTCCCTATAGTCACTGTAGTTTCCCTCTCACACAAGTACAGTACAGCAGTGTCTTCCCTATAGTCACTGCAGTTTCCCTCTCACAAGTACAGTACAGCAATGTCTTCCCTATAGTCACTGCAGTTTCCCTCTCTCACAAGTACAGTACAGCAGTGTCTTCCCTATAGTCACTGCAGTTTCCCTCTCACAAGTACAGTACAGCAGTGTCTTCCCTATAGTCACTGCAGTTTCCCTCTCACAAGTACAGTATAGCAGTGTCTTCCCTATAGTCACTGTAGTTTCCCTCTCAAAAGTACAGTACAGCAGTGTCTTCCCTATAGTCACTGCAGTTTCCCTCTCACAAGTACAGTACAGCAGTGTCTTCCCTATAGTCACTGCAGTTTCCCTCTCTCACAAGTACAGTATAGCAGTGTCTTCCCTATAGTCACAGCAGTTTCCCTCTCACACAAGTACAGTATAGCAGTGTCTTCCCTATAGTCACTGTAGTTTCCCTCTCACAAGTACAGTACAGCAGTGTCTTCCCTATAGTCACTGCAGTTTCCCTCTCACAAGTACAGTACAGCAGTGTCTTCCTTATAGTCACTGTAGTTTCCCTCTCACAAGTACAGTACAGCAGTGTCTTCCCTATAGTCACTGCAGTTTCCCTCTCACAAGTACAGTATAGCAGTGTCTTCCCTATAGTCACTGTAGTTTCCCTCTCAAAAGTACAGTACAGCAGTGTCTTCCCTATAGTCACTGCAGTTTCCCTCTCTCACAAGTACAGTATAGCAGTGTCTTCCCTATAGTCACAGCAGTGTCTTCCCTATAGTCACAGCAGTTTCCCTCTCACACAAGTACAGTACAGCAGTGTCTTCCCTATAGTCACTGCAGTTTCCCTCTCACAAGTACAGTATAGCAGTGTCTTCCCTATAGTCACTGTAGTTTCCCTCTCACAAGTACAGTACAGCAGTGTCTTCCCTATAGTCACTGCAGTTTGCCTCTCACACAAGTACAGTATAGCAGTGTCTTCCTTATAGTCACTGCAGTTTCCCTCTCACACAAGTACAGTACAGCTGTGTCTTCCCTATAGTCACTGCAGTTTCCCTCTCACACAAGTACAGTACAGCAGTGTCTTCCTTATAGTCACTGCAGTTTCCCTCTCTCATAAGTACAGAACAGCAGTGTCTTCCCTATAGTCACTGCAGTTTCCCTCACACAAGTACAGTACAGCAGTGTCTTCCCTATAGTCACTGCAGTTTCCCTCTCTCACAAGTACAGTATAGCAGTGTCTTCCTTATAGTCACTGCAGTTTTCCGCTCTCACAAGTACAGTACAGCAGTGTCTTCCCTATAGTCACTGCAGTTTCCCTCTCACACAAGTACAGTACAGCAGTGTCTTCCCTATAGTCACTGCAGTTTCCCTCACACAAGTACAGTACAGCAGTGTCTTTCCTATAGTCACTGCAGTTTTCCTCTCACACAAGTACAGTATAGCAGTGTCTTCCCTATAGTCACTGCAGTTTCCCTCTCTCACAAGTACAGTATAGCAGTGTCTTCCCTATAGTCACTGCAGTTTCCCTCTCTCACAAGTACAGTACAGCAGTGTCTTCCCTATAGTCACTGCAGTTTCCCTCTCACAAGTACAGTACAGCAGTGTCTTCCCTATAGTCACAGCAGTTTCCCTCTCACACAAGTACAGTATAGCAGTGTCTTCCCTATAGTCACTGCAGTTTCCCTCTCACACAAGTACAGTACAGCAGTGTCTTTCCTATAGTCACTGCAGTTTCCCTCTCACACAAGTACAGAACAGCAGTGTCTTCCCTATAGTCACTGCAGTTTCCCTCTCACACAAGTACAGTACAGCAGTGTCTTTCCTATAGTCACTGCAGTTTCCCTCTCTCACAAGTACAGTACAGCAGTGTCTTCCCTATAGTCACTGCAGTTTCCCTCACACAAGTACAGTACAGCAGTGTCTTCCCTATAGTCACTGCAGTTTCCCTCTCACAAGTACAGTACAGCTGTGTCTTCCCTATAGTCACTGTAGTTTCCCTCTCACACAAGTACAGTACAGCAGTGTCTTCCCTATAGTCACTGCAGTTTCCCTCTCACAAGTACAGTACAGCAGTGTCTTCCCTATAGTCACTGCAGTTTCCCTCTCACACAAGTACAGTATAGCAGTGTCTTCCTTATAGTCACTGCAGTTTCCCTCTCACACAAGTACAGTATAGCAGTGTCTTCCCTATAGTCACTGCAGTTTCCCTCTCACACAAGTACAGTACGGCAGTGTCTTCCTTATAGTCACTGCAGTTTCCCTCTCACACAAGTACAGTACAGCTGTGTCTTCCCTATAGTCACTGCAGTTTCCCTCTCACACAAGTACAGTACAGCAGTGTCTTCCTTATAGTCACTGCAGTTTCCCTCTCTCATAAGTACAGAACAGCAGTGTCTTCCCTATAGTCACTGCAGTTTCCCTCACACAAGTACAGTACAGCAGTGTCTTCCCTATAGTCACTGTAGTTTCCCTCTCTCACAAGTACAGTATAGTAGTGTCTTCCTTATAGTCACTGCAGTTTTCCGCTCTCACAAGTACAGTACAGCAGTGTCTTCCCTATAGTCACTGCAGTTTCCCTCTCACACAAGTACAGTACGGCAGTGTCTTCCTTATAGTCACTGCAGTTTCCCTCTCACACAAGTACAGTACAGCTGTGTCTTCCCTATAGTCACTGCAGTTTCCCTCTCACACAAGTACAGTACAGCAGTGTCTTCCTTATAGTCACTGCAGTTTCCCTCTCTCATAAGTACAGAACAGCAGTGTCTTCCCTATAGTCACTGCAGTTTCCCTCACACAAGTACAGTACAGCAGTGTCTTCCCTATAGTCACTGCAGTTTCCCTCTCTCACAAGTACAGTATAGCAGTGTCTTCCTTATAGTCACTGCAGTTTTCCGCTCTCACAAGTACAGTACAGCAGTGTCTTCCCTATAGTCACTGCAGTTTCCCTCTCACACAAGTACAGTACAGCAGTGTCTTCCCTATAGTCACTGCAGTTTCCCTCACACAAGTACAGTACAGCAGTGTCTTTCCTATAGTCACTGCAGTTTTCCTCTCACACAAGTACAGTATAGCAGTGTCTTCCCTATAGTCACTGCAGTTTCCCTCTCTCACAAGTACAGTATAGCAGTGTCTTCCCTATAGTCACTGCAGTTTCCCTCTCTCACAAGTACAGTACAGCAGTGTCTTCCCTATAGTCACTGCAGTTTCCCTCTCACAAGTACAGTACAGCAGTGTCTTCCCTATAGTCACAGCAGTTTCCCTCTCACACAAGTACAGTATAGCAGTGTCTTCCCTATAGTCACTGCAGTTTCCCTCTCACACAAGTACAGTACAGCAGTGTCTTTCCTATAGTCACTGCAGTTTCCCTCTCACACAAGTACAGTACAGCAGTGTCTTCCCTATAGTCACTGCAGTTTCCCTCTCACACAAGTACAGTACAGCAGTGTCTTTCCTATAGTCACTGCAGTTTCCCTCTCTCACAAGTACAGTACAGCAGTGTCTTCCCTATAGTCACTGCAGTTTCCCTCACACAAGTACAGTACAGCAGTGTCTTCCCTATAGTCACTGCAGTTTCCCTCTCACAAGTACAGTACAGCTGTGTCTTCCCTATAGTCACTGTAGTTTCCCTCTCACACAAGTACAGTACAGCAGTGTCTTCCCTAGTCACTGCAGTTTCCCTCTCACAAGTACAGTACAGCAGTGTCTTCCCTATAGTCACTGCAGTTTCCCTCTCACAAGTACAGTACAGCAGTGTCTTCCTTATAGTCACTGCAGTTTCCCTCTCTCACAAGTACAGTACAGCAGTGTCTTCCCTATAGTCACTGTAGTTTCCCTCTCACAAGTACAGTACAGCAGTGTCTTCCCTATAGTCACTGCAGTTTCCCTCTCACAAGTACAGTATAGCAGTGTCTTCCCTATAGTCACTGTAGTTTCCCTCTCACAAGTACAGTATAGCAGCGTCTTCCCTATAGTCACTGCAGTTTCCCTCTCTCACAAGTACAGTACAGCAGTGTCTTCCCTATAGTCACTGCAGTTTCCCTCTCACACAAGTACAGTACAGCAGTGTCTTCCCTATAGTCACTGCAGTTTCCCTCTCACACAAGTACAGTATAGCAGTGTCTTCCTTATAGTCACTGCAGTTTCCCTCTCACACAAGTACAGTACAGAAGTGTCTTCCCTATAGTCACTGTAGTTTCCCTCTCACAAGTACAGTACAGCAGTGTCTTCCTTATAGTCACTGCAGTTTCCCTCTTTCACAAGTACAGTACAGCAGTGTCTTCCCTATAGTCACTGTAGTTTCCCTCTCACAAGTACAGTACAGCAGTGTCTTCCCTATAGTCACTGCAGTTTCCCTCTCACAAGTACAGTATAGCAGTGTCTTCCCTATAGTCACTGTAGTTTCCCTCTCACAAGTACAGTATAGCAGCGTCTTCCCTATAGTCACTGCAGTTTCCCTCTCTCACAAGTACAGTACAGCAGTGTCTTCCCTATAGTCACTGCAGTTTCCCTCTCACACAAGTACAGTACAGCAGTGTCTTCCCTATAGTCACTGCAGTTTCCCTCTCACACAAGTACAGTATAGCAGTGTCTTCCCTATAGTCACTGCAGTTTCCCTCTCACACAAGTACAGTACAGAAGTGTCTTCCCTATAGTCACTGTAGTTTCCCTCTCACAAGTACAGTACAGCAGTGTCTTCCTTATAGTCACTGCAGTTTCCCTCTTTCACAAGTACAGTACAGCAGTGTCTTCCCTATAGTCACTGTAGTTTCCCTCTCACAAGTACAGTACAGCAGTGTCTTCCCTATAGTCACTGTAGTTTCCCTCTCACAAGTACAGTACAGCAGTGTCTTCCTTATAGTCACTGCAGTTTCCCTCTCTCACAAGTACAGTACAGCAGTGTCTTTCCTATAGTCACAGCAGCTTCCCTCTCACACAAGTACAGTACAGCAGTGTCTTCCCTATAGTCACTGCAGTTTCCCTCTCACACAAGTACAGTATAGCAGTGTCTTCCTTATAGTCACTGCAGTTTCCCTCTCACACAAGTACAGTATGGCAGTGTCTTCCCTATAGTCACTGCAGTTTCCATCTCTCACAAGTACAGTATAGCAGTGTCTTCCCTATAGTCACTGCAGTTTCCCTCTCACACAAGTACAGTACAGCAGTGTCTTCCCTATAGTCACAGCAGTTTCCCTCTCACACAAGTACAGTACAGCAGTGTCTTCCCTATAGTCACTGCAGTTTCCCTCTCACACAAGTACAGTACAGCAGTGTCTTCCCTATAGTCACAGCAGTTTCCCTCTCACACAAGTACAGTACAGCAGTGTCTTCCCTATAGTCACTGCAGTTTCCCTCTCACACAAGTACAGTATAGCAGTGTCTTCCTTATAGTCACTGCAGTTTCCCTCTCACACAAGTACAGTATAGCAGTGTCTTCCCTATAGTCACTGCAGTTTCCCTCTCACACAAGTACAGTACGGCAGTGTCTTCCTTATAGTCACTGCAGTTTCCCTCTCACACAAGTACAGTACAGCAGTGTCTTCCTTATAGTCACTGCAGTTTCCCTCTCACACAAGTACAGTATAGCAGTGTCTTCCCTATAGTCACTGCAGTTTCCCTCTCACACAAGTACAGTACGGTAGTGTCTTCCTTATAGTCACTGCAGTTTCCCTCTCACACAAGTACAGTACAGCAGTGTCTTCCTTATAGTCACTGCAGTTTCCCTCTCTCACAAGTACAGTACAGCAGTGTCTTCCCTATAGTCACTGCAGTTTCCCTCTCACACAAGTACAGTACAGCAGTGTCTTCCCTATAGTCACTGCAGTTTCCCTCTCTCACAAGTACAGTATAGCAGTGTCTTCCTTATAGTCACTGCAGTTTCCCTCTCTCACAAGTACAGTACAGCAGTGTCTTCCCTATAGTCACTGCAGTTTCCCTCTCACACAAGTACAGTACAGCAGTGTCTTTCCTATAGTCACTGCAGTTTCCCTCACACAAGTACAGTACAGCAGTGTCTTTCCTATAGTCACTGCAGTTTTCCTCTCACACAAGTACAGTATAGCAGTGTCTTCCCTATAGTCACTGCAGTTTCCCTCTCTCACAAGTACAGTATAGCAGTGTCTTCCCTATAGTCACTGCAGTTTCCCTCTCTCACAAGTACAGTTTAGCAGTGTCTTCCCTATAGTCACTGCAGTTTCCCTCTCACAAGTACAGTACAGCAGTGTCTTCCCTATAGTCACAGCAGTTTCCCTCTCACACAAGTACAGTATAGCAGTGTCTTCCCTATAGTCACTGCAGTTTCCCTCTCACACAAGTACAGTACAGCAGTGTCTTCCCTATAGTCACTGCAGTTTCCCTCTCACACAAGTACAGTACAGCAGTGTCTTCCCTATAGTCACTGCAGTTTCCCTCTCACACAAGTACAGTACAGCAGTGTCTTTCCTATAGTCACTGCAGTTTCCCTCTCTCACAAGTACAGTACAGCAGTGTCTTCCCTATAGTCACTGCAGTTTCCCTCTCACACAAGTACAGTATAGCAGTGTCTTCCCTATAGTCACTGCAGTTTCCCTCTCACACAAGTACAGTACAGCAGTGTCTTCCCTATAGTCACTGCAGTTTCCCTCTCACACAAGTACAGTATAGCAGTGTCTTCCCTATAGTCACTGCAGTTTCCCTCTCTCACAAGTACAGTACAGCAGTGTCTTCCCTATAGTCACTGCAGTTTCCCTCTCTCACAAGTACAGTACAGCAGTGTCTTCCCTATAGTCACTATAGTTTCCCTCTCACACAAGTACAGTACAGCAGTGTCTTCCCTATAGTCACTGCAGTTTCCCTCTCACAAGTACAGTACAGCTGTGTCTTCCCTATAGTCACTGTAGTTTCCCTCTCACACAAGTACAGTACAGCAGTGTCTTCCCTATAGTCACTGCAGTTTCCCTCTCACAAGTACAGTATAGCAGTGTCTTCCCTATAGTCACTGCAGTTTCCCTCTCACAAGTACAGTATAGCAGTGTCTTCCCTATAGTCACTGCAGTTTCCCTCTCTCACAAGTACAGTACAGCAGTGTCTTCCCTATAGTCACTATAGTTTCCCTCTCACACAAGTACAGTACAGCAGTGTCTTCCCTATAGTCACTGCAGTTTCCCTCTCACAAGTACAGTACAGCTGTGTCTTCCCTATAGTCACTGTAGTTTCCCTCTCACACAAGTACAGTACAGCAGTGTCTTCCCTATAGTCACTGCAGTTTCCCTCTCACAAGTACAGTACAGCAATGTCTTCCCTATAGTCACTGCAGTTTCCCTCTCTCACAAGTACAGTACAGCAGTGTCTTCCCTATAGTCACTGCAGTTTCCCTCTCACAAGTACAGTATAGCAGTGTCTTCCCTATAGTCACTGTAGTTTCCCTCTCACAAGTACAGTACAGCAGTGTCTTCCCTATAGTCACTGCAGTTTCCCTCTCACAAGTACAGTACAGCAGTGTCTTCCTTATAGTCACTGTAGTTTCCCTCTCACAAGTACAGTACAGCAGTGTCTTCCCTATAGTCACTGCAGTTTCCCTCTCACAAGTACAGTATAGCAGTGTCTTCCCTATAGTCACTGTAGTTTCCCTCTCAAAAGTACAGTACAGCTGTGTCTTCCCTATAGTCACTGTAGTTTCCCTCTCACACAAGTACAGTACAGCAGTGTCTTCCCTATAGTCACTGCAGTTTCCCTCTCACAAGTACAGTACAGCAGTGTCTTCCCTATAGTCACTGCAGTTTCCCTCTCACAAGTACAGTATAGCAGTGTCTTCCCTATAGTCACTGCAGTTTCCCTCTCTCACAAGTACAGTACAGCAGTGTCTTCCCTATAGTCACTATAGTTTCCCTCTCACACAAGTACAGTACAGCAGTGTCTTCCCTATAGTCACTGTAGTTTCCCTCTCACACAAGTACAGTACAGCAGTGTCTTCCCTATAGTCACTGCAGTTTCCCTCTCACAAGTACAGTACAGCAATGTCTTCCCTATAGTCACTGCAGTTTCCCTCTCTCACAAGTACAGTACAGCAGTGTCTTCCCTATAGTCACTGCAGTTTCCCTCTCACAAGTACAGTACAGCAGTGTCTTCCCTATAGTCACTGCAGTTTCCCTCTCACAAGTACAGTATAGCAGTGTCTTCCCTATAGTCACTGTAGTTTCCCTCTCAAAAGTACAGTACAGCAGTGTCTTCCCTATAGTCACTGCAGTTTCCCTCTCACAAGTACAGTACAGCAGTGTCTTCCCTATAGTCACTGCAGTTTCCCTCTCTCACAAGTACAGTATAGCAGTGTCTTCCCTATAGTCACAGCAGTTTCCCTCTCACACAAGTACAGTATAGCAGTGTCTTCCCTATAGTCACTGTAGTTTCCCTCTCACAAGTACAGTACAGCAGTGTCTTCCCTATAGTCACTGCAGTTTCCCTCTCACAAGTACAGTACAGCAGTGTCTTCCTTATAGTCACTGTAGTTTCCCTCTCACAAGTACAGTACAGCAGTGTCTTCCCTATAGTCACTGCAGTTTCCCTCTCACAAGTACAGTATAGCAGTGTCTTCCCTATAGTCACTGTAGTTTCCCTCTCAAAAGTACAGTACAGCAGTGTCTTCCCTATAGTCACTGCAGTTTCCCTCTCTCACAAGTACAGTACAGCAGTGTCTTCCCTATAGTCACTGCAGTTTCCCTCTCTCACAAGTACAGTACAGCAGTGTCTTCCCTATAGTCACTGCAGTTTCCCTCTCACACAAGTACAGTACAGCAGTGTCTTCCCTATAGTCACAGCAGTGTCTTCCCTATAGTCACAGCAGTTTCCCTCTCACACAAGTACAGTACAGCAGTGTCTTCCCTATAGTCACTGCAGTTTCCCTCTCACACAAGTACAGTACAGCAGTGTCTTCCCTATAGTCACTGCAGTTTGCCTCTCACACAAGTACAGTATAGCAGTGTCTTCCTTATAGTCACTGCAGTTTCCCTCTCACACAAGTACAGTACAGCAGTGTCTTCCCTATAGTCACTGCAGTTTCCCTCACACAAGTACAGTACAGCAGTGTCTTTCCTATAGTCACTGCAGTTTTCCTCTCACACAAGTACAGTATAGCAGTGTCTTCCCTATAGTCACTGCAGTTTCCCTCTCTCACAAGTACAGTACAGCAGTGTCTTCCCTATAGTCACTGCAGTGTCTTCCCTATAGTCACTGCAGTTTCCCTCTCTCACAAGTACAGTACAGCAGTGTATTCCCTATAGTCACAGCAGTTTCCCTCTCACACAAGTACAGTATAGCAGTGTCTTCCCTATAGTCACTGCAGTTTCCCTCTCACACAAGTACAGTACAGCAGTGTCTTCCCTATAGTCACTGCAGTTTCCCTCTCACACAAGTACAGTATAGCAGTGTCTTCCCTAGTCACTGCAGTTTCCCTCTCTCACAAGTACAGAACAGCAGTGTCTTCCCTATAGTCACTGCAGTTTCCCTCTCACACAAGTACAGTACAGCAGTGTCTTCCCTATAGTCACTGTAGTTTCCCTCTCTCACAAGTACTGTATAGCAGTGTCTTCCTTCTAGTCACTGCAGTTTCCCTCTCTCACAAGTACAGTACAGCAGTGTCTTCCCTATAGTCACTGCAGTTTCCCGCTCACAAGTACAGTATAGCAGTGTCTTCCCTATAGTCACTGTAGTTTCCCTCTCTCACAAGTACTGTATAGCAGTGTCTTCCTTCTAGTCACTGCAGTTTCCCTCTCACACAAGTACAGTACAGCAGTGTCTTCCCTATAGTCACTGCAGTTTCCCTCTCACACAAGTACAGTACAGCAGTGTCTTTCCTATAGTCACTGCAGTTTCCCTCTCTCACAAGTACAGTACAGCAGTGTATTCCCTATAGTCACAGCAGTTTCCCTCTCACACAAGTACAGTATAGCAGTGTCTTCCCTATAGTCACTGCAGTTTCCCTCTCACAAGTACAGTACAGCAGTGTCTTCCTTCTAGTCACTGCTGTTTCCCTCTCTCACAAGTACAGTATAGCAGTGTCTTCCCTATAGTCACTGCAGTTTCCCTCTCACAAGTAAAGTATAGCAGTGTCTTCCCTATAGTCACTGTAGTTTCCCTCTCACAAGTACAGTATAGCAGCGTCTTCCCTATAGTCACTGCAGTGTCTTCCCTATAGTCACAGCAGTTTCCCTCTCACACAAGTACAGTACAGCAGTGTCTTCCCTATAGTAACTGCAGTTTCCCTCTCACACAAGTACAGTACAGCAGTGTCTTCCCTATAGTCACTGTAGTTTCCCTCTCAAAAGTACAGTACAGCAGTGTCTTCCCTATATTCACTGCAGTTTCCCTCTCACAAGTACAGTACAGCAGTGTCTTCCCTATAGTCACTGCAGTTTCCCTCTCTCACAAGTACAGTACAGCAGTGTCTTCCCTATAGTCACTGCAGTTTCCCTCTCTCACAAGTACAGTATAGCAGTGTCTTCCCTATAGTCACTGTAGTTTCCCTCACACAAGTACAGTACAGCAGTGTCTTCCCTATAGTCACTGCAGTTTCCCTCTCACAAGTACAGTACAGCAGTGTCTTCCCTAAAGTCACTGCAGTTTCCCTCTCTCACAAGTACAGTATAGCAGTGTCTTCCTTATAGTCACTGCAGTTTCCCTCTCTCACAAGTACAGTACAGCAGTGTCTTCCCTATAGTCACTGTAGTTTCCCTCACACAAGTACAGTACAGCAGTGTCTTCCCTATAGTCACTGCAGTTGCCCTCTCACAAGTACAGTATAGCAGTGTCTTCCCTATAGTCACTGTAGTTTCCCTCTCACAAGTACAGTACAGCAGTGTCTTCCCTATAGTCACTGCAGTTTCCCTCTCACAAGTACAGTACAGCAGTGTCTTCCCTATAGTCACTGCAGTTTCCCTCTCTCACAAGTACAGTATAGCAGTGTCTTCCCTATAGTCACTGTAGTTTCCCTCTCTCACAAGTACAGTACAGCAGTGTCTTCCCTATAGTCACTGTAGTTTCCCTCACACAAGTACAGTACAGCAGTGTCTTCCCTATAGTCACTGCAGTTTCCCTCTCACAAGTACAGTATAGCAGTGTCTTCCCTATAGTCACTGTAGTTTCCCTCTCTCACAAGTACAGTACAGCAGTGTCTTCCCTATAGTCACTGCAGTTTCCCTCTCACAAGTACAGTACAGCAGTGTCTTCCCTATAGTCACTGCAGTTTCCCTCTCTCACAAGTACAGTATAGCAGTGTCTTCCCTATAGTCACTGTAGTTTCCCTCTCTCACAAGTACAGTACAGCAGTGTCTTCCCTATAGTCACTGTAGTTTCCCTCACACAAGTACAGTACAGCAGTGTCTTCCCTATAGTCACTGCAGTTTCCCTCTCACAAGTACAGTATAGCAGTGTCTTCCCTATAGTCACTGTAGTTTCCCTCTCACAAGTACAGTACAGCAGTGTCTTCCCTATAGTCACTGCAGTTTCCCTCTCACAAGTACAGTACAGCAGTGTCTTCCCTATAGTCACAGCAGTTTCCCTCTCTCACAAGTACAGTACAGCAGTGTCTTCCCTATAGTCACAGCAGTTTCCCTCTCTCACAAGTACAGTATAGCAGTGTCTTCCCTATAGTCACTGCAGTTTCCCTCTCACACAAGTACAGTATAGCAGTGTCTTCCCTATAGTCACTGCAGTTTCCCTCTCTCACAAGTACAGTATAGCAGTGTCTTCCCTATAGTCACTGCAGTTTCCCTCTCACACAAGTACAGTACAGCAGTGTCTTCGCTATAGTCACTGCAGTTTCCCTCTCTCACAAGTACAGTACAGCAGTGTCTTCCCTATAGTCACTGCAGTTTCCCTCACACAAGTACAGTACAGCAGTGTCTTTCCTATAGTCACTGCAGTTTTCCTCTCACACAAGTACAGTATAGCAGTGTCTTCCCTATAGTCACTGCAGTTTCCCTCTCTCACAAGTACAGTATAGCAGTGTCTTCCCTATAGTCACTGCAGTTTCCCTCTCACAAGTACAGTACAGCAGTGTCTTCCCTATAGTCACAGCAGTTTCCCTCTCACACAAGTACAGTATAGCAGTGTCTTCCCTATAGTCACTGCAGTTTCCCTCTCACACAAGCACAGTACAGCAGTGTCTTCCCTATAGTCACTACAGTTTCCCTCTCACACAAGTACAGTATAGCAGTGTCTTCCCTATAGTCACTGCAGTTTCCCTCTCTCACAAGTACAATACAGCAGTGTCTTCCCTATAGTCACTGTAGTTTCCCTCTCACAAGTACAGTACAGCAGTGTCTTCCCTATAGTCACTGCAGTTTCCCTCTCTCACAAGTACAGTACAGCAGTGTCTTCCCTATAGTCACTGTAGTTTCCCTCTCACAAGTACAGTACAGCAGTGTCTTCCCTATAGTCACTGCAGTTTCCCTCTGACAAGTACAGTATAGCAGCGTCTTCCCTATAGTCACTGCAGTTTCCCTCTCACAAGTACAGTATAGCAGTGTCTTCCCTATAGTCACAGCAGTGTCTTCCCTATAGTCACAGCAGTTTCCCTCTCACACAAGTACAGTACAGCAGTGTCTTCCCTATAGTCACTGCAGTTTCCCTCTCACACAAGTACAGTACAGCAGTGTCTTCCCTATAGTCACTGCAGTTTCCCTCTCACACAAGTACAGTACAGCAGTGTCTTCCTTATAGTCACTGCAGTTTCCCTCTCTCACAAGTACAGTATAGCAGTGTCTTCCCTATAGTCACTGCAGTTTCCCTCTCACACAAGTACAGTACAGCAGTGTCTTCCCTATAGTCACTGCAGTTTCCCTCACACAAGTACAGTACAGCAGTGTCTTTACTATAGTCACTGCAGTTTTCCTCTCACACAAGTACAGTATAGCAGTGTCTTCCCTATAGTCACTGCAGTTTCCGTCTCACACAAGTACAGTACAGCAGTGTCTTCCCTATAGTCACTGCAGTTTCCCTCTCACACAAGTACAGTACAGCAGTGTCTTTCCTATAGTCACTGCAGTTTTCCTCTCACACAAGTACAGTATAGCAGTGTCTTCCCTATAGTCACTGCAGTTTCCCTCTCACAAGTACAGTACAGCAGTGTCTTCCCTATAGTCACTGCAGTTTCCCTCTCACACAGGTACAGTACAGCAGTGTCTTCCCTATAGTCACTGCAGTTTCCCTCTCACAAGTACAGTACAGCAGTGTCTTCCCTATAGTCACTGCAGTTTCCCTCTCTCACAAGTACAGTACAGCAGTGTCTTCCTTATAGTCACTGCAGTTTCCCTCTCTCACAAGTACAGTACAGCAGTGTCTTCCCTATAGTCACTATAGTTTCCCTCTCACAAGTACAGTACAGCAGTGTTTTCCCTATAGTCACTGCAGTTTCCCTCTCACAAGTACAGTATAGCAGTGTCTTCCCTATAGTCACTGTAGTTTCCCTCTCACAAGCACAGTATAGCAGCGTCTTCCCTATAGTCACTGCAGTTTCCCTCTCTCACAAGTACAGTATAGCAGTGTCTTCCCTATAGTCACAGCAGTGTCTTCCCTATAGTCACAGCAGTTTCCCTCTCACACAAGTACAGTACAGCAGTGTCTTCCCTATAGTCACTGCAGTTTCCCTCTCTCACAAGTACAGTACAGCAGTGTCTTCCCTATAGTCACTGCAGTTTCCCTCTCACAAGTACAGTATAGCAGTGTCTTCCCTATAGTCACTGCAGTTTCCCTCTCACAAGTACAGTACAGCAGTGTCTTTCCTATAGTCACTGCAGTTTCCCGCTCACAAGTACAGTATAGCAGTGTCTTCCCTATAGTCACAGCAGTTTCCCTCTCACACAAGTACAGTATAGCAGTGTCTTCCCTATAGTCACTGCAGTTTCCCTCTCACACAAGTACAGTACAGCAGTGTCTTCCCTATAGTCACTGCAGTTTCCCTCTCACACAAGTACAGTATAGCAGTGTCTTCCCTATAGTCACTGCAGTTTCCCTCTCACACAAGTACAGTATAGCAGTGTCTTTCCTATAGTCACAGCAGTGTCTTCCCTATAGTCACAGCAGTTTCCCTCTCACACAAGTACAGTACAGCAGTGTCTTCCCTATAGTCACTGCAGTTTCCCTCTCACACAAGTACAGTATAGCAGTGTCTTCCCTATAGTCACTGCAGTTTCCCTCTCTCACAAGTACAGTACAGCAGTGTCTTCCCTATAGTCACTGCAGTTTCCCTCTCTCACAAGTACAGTACAGCAGTGTCTTCCCTATAGTCACTGCAGTTTCCCTCTCTCACAAGTACAGTACAGCAGTGTCTTCCCTATAGTCACTGCAGTTTCCCTCTCACAAGTACAGTACAGCAGTGTCTTCCCTATAGTCACTGCAGTTTCCCTCTCACACAAGTACAGTACAGCAGTGTCTTCCCTATAGTCACTGCAGTTTCCCTCTCACACAAGTACAGTATAGCAGTGTCTTCCCTATAGTCACAGCAGTGTCTTCCCTATAGTCACAGCAGTTTCCCTCTCACACAAGTACAGTACAGCAGTGTCTTCCCTATAGTCACTGCAGTTTCCCTCTCACACAAGTACAGTACAGCAGTGTCTTCCCTATAGTCACTGCAGTTTCTCTCACACAAGTACAGTACAGCAGTGTCTTCCCTATAGTCACTGCAGTTTCCCTCTCTCACAAGTACAGTACAGCAGTGTCTTCCCTATAGTCACTGCAGTTTCCCTCTCTCACAAGTACAGTACAGCAGTGTCTTCCCTATAGTCACTGCAGTTTCTCGCTCTCACAAGTACAGTACAGCAGTGTCTTCCCTATAGTCACTGCAGTTTCCCTCTCTCACAAGTACAGTACAGCAGTGTCTTCCCTATAGTCACTGCAGTTTCCCTCTCTCACAAGTACAGTATAGCAGTGTCTTCCCTAAAGTCACTGCAGTTTCCCTCTCTCTCAAGTACAGTATAGCAGTGTCTTCCTTATAGTCACTGCAGTTTCCCTCTCACAAGTACAGTACAGCAGTGTCTTCCCTATAGTCACTGTAGTTTCCCTCTCACACAAGTACAGTACAGCAGTGTCTTCCCTATAGTCACTGCAGTTTCCCTCTCTCACAAGTACAGAACAGCAGTGTCTTCCCTATAGTCACTGCAGTTTCCCTCTCACACAAGTACAGTACAGCAGTGTCTTCCCTATAGTCACTGTAGTTTCCCTCTCTCACAAGTACAGTATAGCAGTGTCTTCCTTCTAGTCACTGCAGTTTCCCTCTCTCACAAGTACAGTACAGCAGTGTCTTCCCTAT
Organism: Phyllobates terribilis; assembly: GCF_046119375.1. NCBI lineage: Eukaryota > Metazoa > Chordata > Amphibia > Anura > Dendrobatidae > Phyllobates > Phyllobates terribilis. Next base: position 135,146,799 of record NW_027362762.1, read on the forward strand.
AGTCACTGCAGTTTCCCTCTCACAAGTACAGTATAGCAGTGTCTTCGCTATAGTCACTGTAGTTTCCCTCTCACAAGTACAGTATAGCAGCGTCTTCCCTATAGTCACTGCAGTGTCTTCCCTATAGTCACTGCAGTTTCCCTCTCACACAAGTACAGTACAGCAGTGTCTTCCCTATAGTCACTGCAGTTTCCCTCTCACACAAGTACAGTACAGCAGTGTCTTCCCTATAGTCACTGCAGTTTCCCTTTCACACAAGTACAGTACAGCAGTGTCTTCCCTATAGTCACTGCAGTTTCCCTCTCACACAAGTACAGTACAGCAGTGTCTTCCTTATAGTCACTGCAGTTTCCCTCTCTCACAAGTACAGTATAGCAGTGTCTTTCCTATAGTCACTGCAGTTTCCCTCTCTCACAAGTACAGTACAGCAGTGTATTCCCTATAGTCACAGCAGTTTCCCTCTCACACAAGTACAGTATAGCAGTGTCTTCCCTATAGTCACTGCAGTTTCCCTCTCACACAAGTACAGTACAGCAGTGTCTTCCCTATAGTCACTGCAGTTTCCCTCTCACACAAGTACAGTATAGCAGTGTCTTCCCTATAGTCACTGCAGTTTCCCTCTCACACAAGTACAGTATAGCAGTGTCTTCCCTATAGTCACTGCAGTTTCCCTCTCACACAAGTACAGTATAGCAGTGTCTTCCCTATAGTCACTGCAGTTTCCCTCTCTCACAAGTACAGAACAGCAGTGTCTTCCCTATAGTCACTGCAGTTTCCCTCTCACACAAGTACAGTACAGCAGTGTCTTCCCTATAGTCACTGTAGTTTCCCTCTCTCACAAGTACAGTATAGCAGTGTCTTCCTTCTAGTCACTGCAGTTTCCCTCTCTCACAAGTACAGTACAGCAGTGTCTTCCCTATAGTCACTGTAGTTTCCCTCTCACAAGTACAGTACAGCAGTGTCTTCCCTATAGTCACTGCAGTTTCCCTCTCACAAGTACAGTATAGCAGTGTCTTCCCTATAGTCACTGTAGTTTCCCTCTCACAAGTACAGTATAGCAGCGTCTTCCCTATAGTCACTGCAGTGTCTTCCCTATAGTCACAGCAGTTTCCCTCTCACACAAGTACAGTACAGCAGTGTCTTCCCTATAGTAACTGCAGTTTCCCTCTCACACAAGTACAGTACAGCAGTGTCTTCCCTATAGTCACTGCAGTTTCCCTCTCACACAAGTACAGTACAGCAGTGTCTTCCCTATAGTCACTGTAGTTTCCCTCTCAAAAGTACAGTACAGCAGTGTCTTCCCTATAGTCACTGAAGTTTCCCTCTCACAAGTACAGTACAGCAGTGTCTTCCCTATAGTCACTGCAGTTGCCCTCTCTCACAAGTACAGTACAGCAGTGTCTTCCCTATAGTCACTGCAGTTTCCCTCTCTCACAAGTACAGTATAGCAGTGTCTTCCCTAAAGTCACTGCAGTTTCCCTCTCACAAGTACAGTATAGCAGTGTCTTCCTTATAGTCACTGCAGTTTCCCTCTCTCACAAGTACAGTACAGCAGTGTCTTCCCTATAGTCACTGTAGTTTCCCTCACACAAGTACAGTACAGCAGTGTCTTCCCTATAGTCACTGCAGTTTCCCTCTCACAAGTACAGTATAGCAGTGTCTTCCCTATAGTCACTGTAGTTTCCCTCTCACAAGTACAGTACAGCAGTGTCTTCCCTATAGTCACTGCAGTTTCCCTCTCACAAGTACAGTACAGCAGTGTCTTCCCTATAGTCACTGCAGTTTCCCTCTCTCACAAGTACAGTATAGCAGTGTCTTCCCTATAGTCACTGTAGTTTCCCTCTCTCACACGTACAGTACAGCAGTGTCTTCCCTATAGTCACTGCAGTTTCCCTCTCACAAGTACAGTATAGCAGTGTCTTCCCTATAGTCACTGTAGTTTCCCTCTCACAAGTACAGTACAGCAGTGTCTTCCCTATAGTCACTGCAGTTTCCCTCTCACAAGTACAGTACAGCAGTGTCTTCCCTATGGTCACAGCAGTTTCCCTCTCACAAGTACAGTATAGCAGTGTCTTCCCTATAGTCACTGTAGTTTCCCTCTCTCACAAGTACAGTATAGCAGTGTCTTTCCTATAGTCACTGCAGTTTCCCTCTCACACAAGTACAGTACAGCAGTGTCTTCCCTATAGTCACAGCAGTTTCCCTCTCTCACAAGTACAGTATAGCAGTGTCTTCCCTATAGTCACAGCAGTTTACCTCTCTCACAAGTACAGTATAGCAGTGTCTTCCCTATAGTCACTGCAGTTTCCCTCTCACACAAGTACAGTATAGCAGTGTCTTCCCTATAGTCACTGCAGTTTCCCTCTCTCACAAGTACAGTACAGCAGTGTCTTCCCTATAGTCACTGCAGTTTCCCTCTCACACAAGTACAGTACAGCAGTGTCTTCGCTATAGTCACTGCAGTTTCCCTCTCTCACAAGTACAGTACAGCAGTGTCTTCCCTATAGTCACTGCAGTTTCCCTCACACAAGTACAGTACAGCAGTGTCTTTCCTATAGTCACTGCAGTTTTCCTCTCACACAAGTACAGTATAGCAGTGTCTTCCCTATAGTCACTGCAGTTTCCCTCTCTCACAAGTACAGTATAGCAGTGTCTTCCCTATAGTCACTGCAGTTTCCCTCTCACAAGTACAGTACAGCAGTGTCTTCCCTATAGTCACTGCAGTTTCCCTCACACAAGTACAGTACAGCAGTGTCTTTCCTATAGTCACTGCAGTTTTCCTCTCACACAAGTACAGTATAGCAGTGTCTTCCCTATAGTCACTGCAGTTTCCCTCTCTCACAAGTACAGTATAGCAGTGTCTTCCCTATAGTCACTGCAGTTTCCCTCTCTCACAAGTACAGTACAGCAGTGTCTTCCCTATAGTCACTGCAGTGTCTTCCCTATAGTCACTGCAGTTTCCCTCTCTCACAAGTACAGTACAGCAGTGTATTCCCTATAGTCACAGCAGTTTCCCTCTCACACAAGTACAGTATAGCAGTGTCTTCCCTATAGTCACTGCAGTTTCCCTCTCACACAAGTACAGTACAGCAGTGTCTTCCCTATAGTCACTGCAGTTTCCCTCTCACACAAGTACAGTATAGCAGTGTCTTCCCTAGTCACTGCAGTTTCCCTCTCTCACAAGTACAGAACAGCAGTGTCTTCCCTATAGTCACTGCAGTTTCCCTCTCTCACAAGTACAGTATAGCAGTGTCTTCCCTATAGTCACTGTAGTTTCCCTCTCTCACAAGTACTGTATAGCAGTGTCTTCCTTCTAGTCACTGCAGTTTCCCTCTCTCACAAGTACAGTACAGCAGTGTCTTCCCTATAGTCACTGCAGTTTCCCTCTCACAAGTACAGTATAGCAGTGTCTTCCCTATAGTCACTGTAGTTTCCCTCTCTCACAAGTACTGTATAGCAGTGTCTTCCTTCTAGTCACTGCAGTTTCCCTCTCACACAAGTACAGTACAGCAGTGTCTTCCCTATAGTCACTGCAGTTTCCCTCTCACACAAGTACAGTACAGCAGTGTCTTACCTATAGTCACTGCAGTTTCCCTCTCTCACAAGTACAGTACAGCAGTGTCTTCCCTATAGTCACAGCAGTTTCCCTCTCACACAAGTACAGTATAGCAGTGTCTTCCCTATAGTCACTGCAGTTTCCCTCTCACAAGTACAGTACAGCAGTGTCTTCCTTCTAGTCACTGCTGTTTCCCTCTCTCACAAGTACAGTACAGCAGTGTCTTCCCTATAGTCACTGCAGTTTCCCTCTCACAAGTACAGTATAGCAGTGTCTTCCCTATAGTCACTGTAGTTTCCCTCTCACAAGTACAGTATAGCAGCGTCTTCCCTATAGTCACTGCAGTGTCTTCCCTATAGTCACAGCAGTTTCCCTGTCACACAAGTACAGTACAGCAGTGTCTTCCCTATAGTAACTGCAGTTTCCCTCTCAAAAGTACAGTACAGCAGTGTCTTCCCTATATTCACTGCAGTTTCCCTCTCACAAGTACAGTACAGCAGTGTCTTCCCTATAGTCACTGCAGTTTCCCTCTCTCACAAGTACAGTACAGCAGTGTCTTCCCTATAGTCACTGCAGTTTCCCTCTCTCACAAGTACAGTATAGCAGTGTCTTCCCTAAAGTCACTGCAGTTTCCCTCACAAGTACAGTATAGCAGTGTCTTCCCTATAGTCACTGTAGTTTCCCTCACACAAGTACAGTATAGCAGTGTCTTCCCTAAAGTCACTGCAGTTTCCCTCTCACAAGTACAGTATAGCAGTGTCTTCCCTATAGTCACTGTAGTTTCCCTCTCACAAGTACAGTACAGCAGTGTCTTCCCTATAGTCACTGCAGTTTCCCTCTCACAAGTACAGTATAGCAGTGTCTTCCCTATAGTCACTGTAGTTTCCCTCTCACAAGTACAGTATAGCAGCGTCTTCCCTATAGTCACTGCAGTTTCCCTCTCTCACAAGTACAGTATAGCAGTGTCTTCCCTATAGTCACAGCAGTGTCTTCCCTATAGTCACAGCAGTTTCCCTCTCACACAAGTACAGTACAGCAGTGTCTTCCCTATAGTCACTGCAGTTTCCCTCTCACACAAGTACAGTACAGCAGTGTCTTCCCTATAGTCACTGCAGTTTGCCTCTCACACAAGTACAGTATAGCAGTGTCTTCCTTATAGTCACTGCAGTTTCCCTCTCACACAAGTACAGTACAGCAGTGTCTTCCCTATAGTCACTGCAGTTTCCCTCACACAAGTACAGTACAGCAGTGTCTTTCCTATAGTCACTGCAGTTTTCCTCTCACACAAGTACAGTATAGCAGTGTCTTCCCTATAGTCACTGCAGTTTCCCTCTCTCACAAGTACAGTATAGCAGTGTCTTCCCTATAGTCACTGCAGTTTCCCTCTCTCACAAGTACAGTACAGCAGTGTCTTCCCTATAGTCACTGCAGTGTCTTCCCTATAGTCACTGCAGTTTCCCTCTCTCACAAGTACAGTACAGCAGTGTATTCCCTATAGTCACAGCAGTTTCCCTCTCACACAAGTACAGTATAGCAGTGTCTTCCCTATAGTCACTGCAGTTTCCCTCTCACACAAGTACAGTATAGCAGTGTCTTCCCTAGTCACTGCAGTTTCCCTCTCTCACAAGTACAGAACAGCAGTGTCTTCCCTATAGTCACTGCAGTTTCCCTCTCACACAAGTACAGTACAGCAGTGTCTTCCCTATAGTCACTGTAGTTTCCCTCTCTCACAAGTACTGTATAGCAGTGTCTTCCTTCTAGTCACTGCAGTTTCCCTCTCTCACAAGTACAGTACAGCAGTGTTTTCCCTATAGTCACTGCAGTTTCCCGCTCACAAGTACAGTATAGCAGTGTCTTCCCTATAGTCACTGCAGTTTCCCGCTCACACAAGTACAGTACAGCAGTGTCTTCCCTATAGTCACTGTAGTTTCCCTCTCTCACAAGTACTGTATAGCAGTGTCTTCCTTCTAGTCACTGCAGTTTCCCTCTCACACAAGTACAGTACAGCAGTGTCTTCCCTATAGTCACTGCAGTTTCCCTCTCACACAAGTACAGTACAGCAGTGTCTTTCCTATAGTCACTGCAGTTTCCCTCTCTCACAAGTACAGTACAGCAGTGTATTCCCTATAGTCACAGCAGTTTCCCTCTCACACAAGTACAGTATAGCAGTGTCTTCCCTATAGTCACTGCAGTTTCCCTCTCACAAGTACAGTACAGCAGTGTCTTCCTTCTAGTCACTGCTGTTTCCCTCTCTCACAAGTACAGTACAGCAGTGTCTTCCCTATAGTCACTGCAGTTTCCCTCTCACAAGTACAGTATAGCAGTGTCTTCCCTATAGTCACTGTAGTTTCCCTCTCACAAGTACAGTATAGCAGCGTCTTCCCTATAGTCACTGCAGTGTCTTCCCTATAGTCACAGCAGTTTCCCTCTCACACAAGTACAGTACAGCAGTGTCTTCCCTATAGTAACTGCAGTTTCCCTCTCACACAAGTACAGTACAGCAGTGTCTTCCCTATAGTCACTGTAGTTTCCCTCTCAAAAGTACAGTACAGCAGTGTCTTCCCTATAGTCACTGCAGTTTCCCTCTCTCACAAGTACAGTACAGCAGTGTCTTCCCTATAGTCACTGCAGTTTCCCTCTCTCACAAGTACAGTATAGCAGTGTCTTCCCTAAAGTCACTGCAGTTTCCCTCTCACAAGTACAGTATAGCAGTGTCTTCCCTATAGTCACTGTAGTTTCCCTCACACAAGTACAGTACAGCAGTGTCTTCCCTATAGTCACTGCAGTTTCCCTCTCACAAGTACAGTACAGCAGTGTCTTCCCTAAAGTCACTGCAGTTTCCCTCTCTCACAAGTACAGTATAGCAGTGTCTTCCTTATAGTCACTGCAGTTTCCCTCTCTCACAAGTACAGTACAGCAGTGTCTTCCCTATAGTCACTGTAGTTTCCCTCACACAAGTACAGTACAGCAGTGTCTTCCCTATAGTCACTGCAGTTTCCCTCTCACAAGTACAGTATAGCAGTGTCTTCCCTATAGTCACTGTAGTTTCCCTCTCACAAGTACAGTACAGCAGTGTCTTCCCTATAGTCACTGCAGTTTCCCTCTCACAAGTACAGTACAGCAGTGTCTTCCCTATAGTCACTGCAGTTTCCCTCTCACAAGTACAGTATAGCAGTGTCTTCCCTATAGTCACTGTAGTTTCCCTCTCTCACAAGTACAGTACAGCAGTGTCTTCCCTATAGTCACTGTAGTTTCCCTCACACAAGTACAGTACAGCAGTGTCTTCCCTATAGTCACTGCAGTTTCCCTCTCACAAGTACAGTATAGCAGTGTCTTCCCTATAGTCACTGTAGTTTCCCTCTCACAAGTACAGTACAGCAGTGTCTTCCCTATAGTCACTGCAGTTTCCCTCTCACAAGTACAGTACAGCAGTGTCTTCCCTATAGTCACAGCAGTTTCCCTCTCTCACAAGTACAGTACAGCAGTGTCTTCCCTATAGTCACAGCAGTTTCCCTCTCTCACAAGTACAGTATAGCAGTGTCTTCCCTATAGTCACTGCAGTTTCCCTCTCACACAAGTACAGTATAGCAGTGTCTTCCCTATAGTCACTGCAGTTTCCCTCTCTCACAAGTACAGTATAGCAGTGTCTTCCCTATAGTCACTGCAGTTTCCCTCTCACACAAGTACAGTACAGCAGTGTCTTCGCTATAGTCACTGCAGTTTCCCTCTCTCACAAGTACAGTACAGCAGTGTCTTCCCTATAGTCACTGCAGTTTCCCTCACACAAGTACAGTACAGCAGTGTCTTTCCTATAGTCACTGCAGTTTTCCTCTCACACAAGTACAGTATAGCAGTGTCTTCCCTATAGTCACTGCAGTTTCCCTCTCTCACAAGTACAGTATAGCAGTGTCTTCCCTATAGTCACTGCAGTTTCCCTCTCACAAGTACAGTACAGCAGTGTCTTCCCTATAGTCACAGCAGTTTCCCTCTCACACAAGTACAGTATAGCAGTGTCTTCCCTATAGTCACTGCAGTTTCCCTCTCACACAAGCACAGTACAGCAGTGTCTTCCCTATAGTCACTACAGTTTCCCTCTCACACAAGTACAGTATAGCAGTGTCTTCCCTATAGTCACTGCAGTTTCCCTCTCACAAGTACAGTACAGCAGTGTCTTCCCTATAGTCACTGCAGTTTCCCTCTCTCACAAGTACAGTACAGCAGTGTCTTCCCTATAGTCACTGTAGTTTCCCTCTCACAAGTACAGTACAGCAGTGTCTTCCCTATAGTCACTGCAGTTTCCCTCTCACAAGTACAGTATAGCAGTGTCTTCCCTATAGTCACAGCAGTGTCTTCCCTATAGTCACAGCAGTGTCCCTCTCACACAAGTACAGTACAGCAGTGTCTTCCCTATAGTCACTGCAGTTTCCCTCTCAAGTACAGTACAGCAGTGTCTTCCCTATAGTCACTGCAGTTTCCCTCTCACACAAGTACAGTACAGCAGTGTCTTCCTTATAGTCACTGCAGTTTCCCTCTCTCACAAGTACAGTATAGCAGTGTCTTCCCTATAGTCACTGCAGTTTCCCTCTCACACAAGTACAGTACAGCAGTGTCTTCCCTATAGTCACTGCAGTTTCCCTCTCTCACAAGTACAGTACAGCAGTGTCTTCCCTATAGTCACTGCAGTTTCCCTCACACAAGTACAGTACAGCAGTGTCTTTACTATAGTCACTGCAGTTTTCCTCTCACACAAGTACAGTATAGCAGTGTCTTCCCTATAGTCACTGCAGTTTCCGTCTCACACAAGTACAGTACAGCAGTGTCTTCCCTATAGTCACTGCAGTTTCCCTCTCACACAAGTACAGTACAGCAGTGTCTTTCCTATAGTCACTGCAGTTTTCCTCTCACACAAGTACAGTATAGCAGTGTCTTCCCTATAGTCACTGCAGTTTCCCTCTCACAAGTACAGTACAGCAGTGTCTTCCCTATAGTCACTGCAGTTTCCCTCTCACACAGGTACAGTACAGCAGTGTCTTCCCTATAGTCACTGCAGTTTCCCTCTCACAAGTACAGTACAGCAGTGTCTTCCCTATAGTCACTGCAGTTTCCCTCTCTCACAAGTACAGTACAGCAGTGTCTTCCTTATAGTCACTGCAGTTTCCCTCTCTCACAAGTACAGTACAGCAGTGTCTTCCCTATAGTCACTATAGTTTCCCTCTCACAAGTACAGTACAGCAGTGTTTTCCCTATAGTCACTGCAGTTTCCCTCTCACAAGTACAGTATAGCAGTGTCTTCCCTATAGTCACTGTAGTTTCCCTCTCACAAGCACAGTATAGCAGCGTCTTCCCTATAGTCACTGCAGTTTCCCTCTCTCACAAGTACAGTATAGCAGTGTCTTCCCTATAGTCACAGCAGTGTCTTCCCTATAGTCACAGCAGTTTCCCTCTCACACAAGTACAGTACAGCAGTGTCTTCCCTATAGTCACTGCAGTTTCCCTCTCTCACAAGTACAGTACAGCAGTGTCTTCCCTATAGTCACTGCAGTTTCCCTCTCACAAGTACAGTATAGCAGTGTCTTCCCTATAGTCACTGCAGTTTCCCTCTCACAAGTACAGTACAGCAGTGTCTTTCCTATAGTCACTGCAGTTTCCCGCTCACAAGTACAGTATAGCAGTGTCTTCCCTATAGTCACAGCAGTTTCCCTCTCACACAAGTACAGTATAGCAGTGTCTTCCCTATAGTCACTGCAGTTTCCCTCTCACACAAGTACAGTACAGCAGTGTCTTCCCTATAGTCACTGCAGTTTCCCTCTCACACAAGTACAGTATAGCAGTGTCTTCCCTATAGTCACTGCAGTTTCCCTCTCACACAAGTACAGTATAGCAGTGTCTTCCCTATAGTCACAGCAGTGTCTTCCCTATAGTCACAGCAGTTTCCCTCTCACACAAGTACAGTACAGCAGTGTCTTCCCTATAGTCACTGCAGTTTCCCTCTCACACAAGTACAGTATAGCAGTGTCTTCCCTATAGTCACTGCAGTTTCCCTCTCTCACAAGTACAGTACAGCAGTGTCTTCCCTATAGTCACTGCAGTTTCCCTCTCTCACAAGTACAGTACAGCAGTGTCTTCCCTATAGTCACTGCAGTTTCCCTCTCTCACAAGTACAGTACAGCAGTGTCTTCCCTATAGTCACTGCAGTTTCCCTCTCACAAGTACAGTACAGCAGTGTCTTCCCTATAGTCACTGCAGTTTCCCTCTCACACAAGTACAGTATAGCAGTGTCTTCCCTATAGTCACTGCAGTTTCCCTCTCACACAAGTACAGTATAGCAGTGTCTTCCCTATAGTCACAGCAGTGTCTTCCCTATAGTCACAGCAGTTTCCCTCTCACACAAGTACAGTACAGCAGTGTCTTCCCTATAGTCACTGCAGTTTCCCTCTCACACAAGTACAGTACAGCAGTGTCTTCCCTATAGTCACTGCAGTTTCTCTCACACAAGTACAGTACAGCAGTGTCTTCCCTATAGTCACTGCAGTTTCCCTCTCTCACAAGTACAGTACAGCAGTGTCTTCCCTATAGTCACTGCAGTTTCCCTCTCTCACAAGTACAGTACAGCAGTGTCTTCCCTATAGTCACTGCAGTTTCCCGCTCTCACAAGTACAGTACAGCAGTGTCTTCCCTATAGTCACTGCAGTTTCCCTCTCTCACAAGTACAGTACAGCAGTGTCTTCCCTATAGTCACTGCAGTTTCCCTCTCTCACAAGTACAGTATAGCAGTGTCTTCCCTAAAGTCACTGCAGTTTCCCTCTCTCTCAAGTACAGTATAGCAGTGTCTTCCTTATAGTCACTGCAGTTTCCCTCTCACAAGTACAGTACAGCAGTGTCTTCCCTATAGTCACTGTAGTTTCCCTCTCACACAAGTACAGTACAGCAGTGTCTTCCCTATAGTCACTGCAGTTTCCCTCTCTCACAAGTACAGAACAGCAGTGTCTTCCCTATAGTCACTGCAGTTTCCCTCTCACACAAGTACAGTACAGCAGTGTCTTCCCTATAGTCACTGTAGTTTCCCTCTCTCACAAGTACAGTATAGCAGTGTCTTCCTTCTAGTCACTGCAGTTTCCCTCTCTCACAAGTACAGTACAGCAGTGTCTTCCCTATAGTCACTGCAGTTTCCCTCTCACAAGTACAGTATAGCAGTGTCTTCGCTATAGTCACTGTAGTTTCCCTCTCACAAGTACAGTATAGCAGCGTCTTCCCTATAGTCACTGCAGTGTCTTCCCTATAGTCACTGCAGTTTCCCTCTCACACAAGTACAGTACAGCAGTGTCTTCCCTATAGTCACTGCAGTTTCCCTCTCACACAAGTACAGTACAGCAGTGTCTTCCCTATAGTCACTGCAGTTTCCCTTTCACACAAGTACAGTACAGCAGTGTCTTCCCTATAGTCACTGCAGTTTCCCTCTCACACAAGTACAGTACAGCAGTGTCTTCCTTATAGTCACTGCAGTTTCCCTCTCTCACAAGTACAGTATAGCAGTGTCTTTCCTATAGTCACTGCAGTTTCCCTCTCTCACAAGTACAGTACAGCAGTGTATTCCCTATAGTCACAGCAGTTTCCCTCTCACACAAGTACAGTATAGCAGTGTCTTCCCTATAGTCACTGCAGTTTCCCTCTCACACAAGTACAGTACAGCAGTGTCTTCCCTATAGTCACTGCAGTTTCCCTCTCACACAAGTACAGAATAGCAGTGTCTTCCCTATAGTCACTGCAGTTTCCCTCTCTCACAAGTACAGAACAGCAGTGTCTTCCCTATAGTCACTGCAGTTTCCCTCTCACACAAGTACAGTACAGCAGTGTCTTCCCTATAGTCACTGTAGTTTCCCTCTCTCACAAGTACAGTATAGCAGTGTCTTCCTTCTAGTCACTGCAGTTTCCCTCTCTCACAAGTACAGTACAGCAGTGTCTTCCCTATAGTCACTGTAGTTTCCCTCTCACAAGTACAGTACAGCAGTGTCTTCCCTATAGTCACTGCAGTTTCCCTCTCACAAGTACAGTATAGCAGTGTCTTCCCTATAGTCACTGTAGTTTCCCTCTCACAAGTACAGTATAGCAGCGTCTTCCCTATAGTCACTGCAGTGTCTTCCCTATAGTCACAGCAGTTTCCCTCTCACACAAGTACAGTACAGCAGTGTCTTCCCTATAGTAACTGCAGTTTCCCTCTCACACAAGTACAGTACAGCAGTGTCTTCCCTATAGTCACTGCAGTTTCCCTCTCACACAAGTACAGTACAGCAGTGTCTTCCCTATAGTCACTGTAGTTTCCCTCTCAAAAGTACAGTACAGCAGTGTCTTCCCTATAGTCACTGCAGTTTCCCTCTCACAAGTACAGTACAGCAGTGTCTTCCCTATAGTCACTGCACTTTCCCTCTCTCACAAGTACAGTACAGCAGTGTCTTCCCTATAGTCACTGCAGTTTCCCTCTCTCACAAGTACAGTATAGCAGTGTCTTCCCTAAAGTCACTGCAGTTTCCCTCTCACAAGTACAGTATAGCAGTGTCTTCCTTATAGTCACTGCAGTTTCCCTCTCTCACAAGTACAGTACAGCAGTGTCTTCCCTATAGTCACTGTAGTTTCCCTCACACAAGTACAGTACAGCAGTGTCTTCCCTATAGTCACTGCAGTTTCCCTCTCACAAGTACAGTATAGCAGTGTCTTCCCTATAGTCACTGTAGTTTCCCTCTCACAAGTACAGTACAGCAGTGTCTTCCCTATAGTCACTGCAGTTTCCCTCTCTCACAAGTACAGTATAGCAGTGTCTTCCCTATAGTCACTGTAGTTTCCCTCTCTCACAAGTACAGTACAGCAGTGTCTTCCCTATAGTCACTGCAGTTTCCCTCTCACAAGTACAGTACAGCAGTGTCTTCCCTATAGTCACTGCAGTTTCCCTCTCTCACAAGTACAGTATAGCAGTGTCTTCCCTATAGTCACTGTAGTTTCCCTCTCTCACAAGTACAGTACAGCAGTGTCTTCCCTATAGTCACTGCAGTTTCCTTCTCACAAGTACAGTATAGCAGTGTCTTCCCTATAGTCACTGTAGTTTCCCTCTCACAAGTACAGTACAGCAGTGTCTTCCCTATAGTCACTGCAGTTTCCCTCTCACAAGTACAGTACAGCAGTGTCTTCCCTATGGTCACAGCAGTTTCCCTCTCACAAGTACAGTATAGCAGTGTCTTCCCTATAGTCACTGTAGTTTCCCTCTCTCACAAGTACAGTATAGCAGTGTCTTTCCTATAGTCACTGCAGTTTCCCTCTCACACAAGTACAGTACAGCAGTGTCTTCCCTATAGTCACAGCAGTTTCCCTCTCTCACAAGTACAGTATAGCAGTGTCTTCCCTATAGTCACAGCAGTTTACCTCTCTCACAAGTACAGTATAGCAGTGTCTTCCCTATAGTCACTGCAGTTTCCCTCTCACACAAGTACAGTACAGCAGTGTCTTCGCTATAGTCACTGCAGTTTCCCTCTCTCACAAGTACAGTACAGCAGTGTCTTCCCTATAGTCACTGCAGTTTCCCTCACACAAGTACAGTACAGCAGTGTCTTTCCTATAGTCACTGCAGTTTTCCTCTCACACAAGTACAGTATAGCAGTGTCTTCCCTATAGTCACTGCAGTTTCCCTCTCTCACAAGTACAGTATAGCAGTGTCTTCCCTATAGTCACTGCAGTTTCCCTCTCACAAGTACAGTACAGCAGTGTCTTCCCTATAGTCACTGCAGTTTCCCTCACACAAGTACAGTACAGCAGTGTCTTTCCTATAGTCACTGCAGTTTTCCTCTCACACAAGTACAGTATAGCAGTGTCTTCCCTATAGTCACTGCAGTTTCCCTCTCTCACAAGTACAGTATAGCAGTGTCTTCCCTATAGTCACTGCAGTTTCCCTCTCTCACAAGTACAGTACAGCAGTGTCTTCCCTATAGTCACTGCAGTGTCTTCCCTATAGTCACTGCAGTTTCCCTCTCTCACAAGTACAGTACAGCAGTGTATTCCCTATAGTCACAGCAGTTTCCCTCTCACACAAGTACAGTATAGCAGTGTCTTCCCTATAGTCACTGCAGTTTCCCTCTCACACAAGTACAGTACAGCAGTGTCTTCCCTATAGTCACTGCAGTTTCCCTCTCACACAAGTACAGTATAGCAGTGTCTTCCCTAGTCACTGCAGTTTCCCTCTCTCACAAGTACAGAACAGCAGTGTCTTCCCTATAGTCACTGCAGTTTCCCTCTCACACAAGTACAGTACAGCAGTGTCTTCCCTATAGTCACTGTAGTTTCCCTCTCTCACAAGTACTGTATAGCAGTGTCTTCCTTCTAGTCACTGCAGTTTCCCTCTCTCACAAGTACAGTACAGCAGTGTCTTCCCTATAGTCACTGCAGTTTCCCTCTCACAAGTACAGTATAGCAGTGTCTTCCCTATAGTCACTGTAGTTTCCCTCTCTCACAAGTACTGTATAGCAGTGTCTTCCTTCTAGTCACTGCAGTTTCCCTCTCACACAAGTACAGTACAGCAGTGTCTTCCCTATAGTCACTGCAGTTTCCCTCTCACACAAGTACAGTACAGCAGTGTCTTACCTATAGTCACTGCAGTTTCCCTCTCTCACAAGTACAGTACAGCAGTGTATTCCCTATAGTCACAGCAGTTTCCCTCTCACACAAGTACAGTATAGCAGTGTCTTCCCTATAGTCACTGCAGTTTCCCTCTCACAAGTACAGTACAGCAGTGTCTTCCTTCTAGTCACTGCTGTTTCCCTCTCTCACAAGTACAGTACAGCAGTGTCTTCCCTATAGTCACTGCAGTTTCCCTCTCACAAGTACAGTATAGCAGTGTCTTCCCTATAGTCACTGTAGTTTCCCTCTCACAAGTACAGTATAGCAGCGTCTTCCCTATAGTCACTGCAGTGTCTTCCCTATAGTCACAGCAGTTTCCCTGTCACACAAGTACAGTACAGCAGTGTCTTCCCTATAGTAACTGCAGTTTCCCTCTCACACAAGTACAGTACAGCAGTGTCTTCCCTATAGTCACTGTAGTTTCCCTCTCAAAAGTACAGTACAGCAGTGTCTTCCCTATATTCACTGCAGTTTCCCTCTCACAAGTACAGTACAGCAGTGTCTTCCCTATAGTCACTGCAGTTTCCCTCTCTCACAAGTACAGTACAGCAGTGTCTTCCCTATAGTCACTGCAGTTTCCCTCTCTCACAAGTACAGTATAGCAGTGTCTTCCCTAAAGTCACTGCAGTTTCCCTCTCACAAGTACAGTATAGCAGTGTCTTCCCTATAGTCACTGTAGTTTCCCTCACACAAGTACAGTACAGCAGTGTCTTCCCTATAGTCACTGCAGTTTCCCTCTCACAAGTACAGTACAGCAGTGTCTTCCCTAAAGTCACTGCAGTTTCCCTCTCTCACAAGTACAGTATAGCAGTGTCTTCCTTATAGTCACTGCAGTTTCCCTCTCTCACAAGTACAGTACAGCAGTGTCTTCCCTATAGTCACTGTAGTTTCCCTCACACAAGTACAGTACAGCAGTGTCTTCCCTATAGTCACTGCAGTTTCCCTCTCACAAGTACAGTATAGCAGTGTCTTCCCTATAGTCACTGTAGTTTCCCTCTCACAAGTACAGTACAGCAGTGTCTTCCCTATAGTCACTGCAGTTTCCCTCTCACAAGTACAGTACAGCAGTGTCTTCCCTATAGTCACTGCAGTTTCCCTCTCTCACAAGTACAGTATAGCAGTGTCTTCCCTATAGTCACTGTAGTTTCCCTCTCTCACAAGTACAGTACAGCAGTGTCTTCCCTATAGTCACTGTAGTTTCCCTCACACAAGTACAGTACAGCAGTGTCTTCCCTATAGTCACTGCAGTTTCCCTCTCACAAGTACAGTATAGCAGTGTCTTCCCTATAGTCACTGTAGTTTCCCTCTCACAAGTACAGTACAGCAGTGTCTTCCCTATAGTCACTGCAGTTTCCCTCTCACAAGTACAGTACAGCAGTGTCTTCCCTATAGTCACAGCAGTTTCCCTCTCTCACAAGTACAGTACAGCAGTGTCTTCCCTATAGTCACAGCAGTTTCCCTCTCACACAAGTACAGTATAGCAGTGTCTTCCCTATAGTCACTGCAGTTTCCCTCTCTCACAAGTACAGTATAGCAGTGTCTTCCCTATAGTCACTGCAGTTTCCCTCTCACACAAGTACAGTACAGCAGTGTCTTCGCTATAGTCACTGCAGTTTCCCTCTCTCACAAGTACAGTACAGCAGTGTCTTCCCTATAGTCACTGCAGTTTCCCTCACACAAGTACAGTACAGCAGTGTCTTTCCTATAGTCACTGCAGTTTTCCTCTCACACAAGTACAGTATAGCAGTGTCTTCCCTATAGTCACTGCAGTTTCCCTCTCTCACAAGTACAGTATAGCAGTGTCTTCCCTATAGTCACTGCAGTTTCCCTCTCACAAGTACAGTACAGCAGTGTCTTCCCTATAGTCACAGCAGTTTCCCTCTCACACAAGTACAGTATAGCAGTGTCTTCCCTATAGTCACTGCAGTTTCCCTCTCACACAAGTACAGTATAGCAGTGTCTTCCCTATAGTCACAGCAGTGTCTTCCCTATAGTCACAGCAGTTTCCCTCTCACACAAGTACAGTACAGCAGTGTCTTCCCTATAGTCACTGCAGTTTCCCTCTCACACAAGTACAGTATAGCAGTGTCTTCCCTATAGTCACTGCAGTGTCTTCCCTATAGTCACAGCAGTTTCCCTCTCACACAAGTACAGTACAGCAGTGTCTTCCCTATAGTCACTGCAGTTTCCCTCTCACACAAGTACAGTATAGCAGTGTCTTCCCTATAGTCACTGCAGTTTCCCTCTCTCACAAGTACAGTACAGCAGTGTCTTCCCTATAGTCACTGCAGTTTCCCTCTCTCACAAGTACAGTACAGCAGTGTCTTCCCTATAGTCACTGCAGTTTCCCTCTCTCACAAGTACAGTACAGCAGTGTCTTCCCTATAGTCACTGCAGTTTCCCTCTCACACAAGTACAGTATAGCAGTGTCTTCCCTATAGTCACTGCAGTTTCCCTCTCACACAAGTACAGTATAGCAGTGTCTTCCCTATAGTCACAGCAGTGTCTTCCCTATAGTCACAGCAGTTTCCCTCTCACACAAGTACAGTACAGCAGTGTCTTCCCTATAGTCACTGCAGTTTCCCTCTCACACAAGTACAGTACAGCAGTGTCTTCCCTATAGTCACTGCAGTTTCTCTCACACAAGTACAGTACAGCAGTGTCTTCCCTATAGTCACTGCAGTTTCCCTCTCTCACAAGTACAGTACAGCAGTGTCTTCCCTATAGTCACTGCAGTTTCCCTCTCTCACAAGTACAGTACAGCAGTGTCTTCCCTATAGTCACTGCAGTTTCCCGCTCTCACAAGTACAGTACAGCAGTGTCTTCCCTATAGTCACTGCAGTTTCCCTCTCTCACAAGTACAGTACAGCAGTGTCTTCCCTATAGTCACTGCAGTTTCCCTCTCTCACAAGTACAGTATAGCAGTGTCTTCCCTAAAGTCACTGCAGTTTCCCTCTCTCACAAGTACAGTATAGCAGTGTCTTCCTTATAGTCACTGCAGTTTCCCTCTCACAAGTACAGTACAGCAGTGTCTTCCCTATAGTCACTGTAGTTTCCCTCTCACACAAGTACAGTACAGCAGTGTCTTCCCTATAGTCACTGCAGTTTCCCTCTCTCACAAGTACAGAACAGCAGTGTCTTCCCTATAGTCACTGCAGTTTCCCTCTCACACAAGTACAGTACAGCAGTGTCTTCCCTATAGTCACTGCAGTTTCCCTCTCACAAGTACAGTATAGCAGTGTCTTCGCTATAGTCACTGTAGTTTCCCTCTCACAAGTACAGTATAGCAGCGTCTTCCCTATAGTCACTGCAGTGTCTTCCCTATAGTCACTGCAGTTTCCCTCTCACACAAGTACAGTACAGCAGTGTCTTCCCTATAGTCACTGCAGTTTCCCTCTCACACAAGTACAGTACAGCAGTGTCTTCCCTATAGTCACTGCAGTTTCCCTTTCACACAAGTACAGTACAGCAGTGTCTTCCCTATAGTCACTGCAGTTTCCCTCTCACACAAGTACAGTACAGCAGTGTCTTCCTTATAGTCACTGCAGTTTCCCTCTCTCACAAGTACAGTATAGCAGTGTCTTTCCTATAGTCACTGCAGTTTCCCTCTCTCACAAGTACAGTACAGCAGTGTATTCCCTATAGTCACAGCAGTTTCCCTCTCACACAAGTACAGTATAGCAGTGTCTTCCCTATAGTCACTGCAGTTTCCCTCTCACACAAGTACAGTACAGCAGTGTCTTCCCTATAGTCACTGCAGTTTCCCTCTCACACAAGTACAGTATAGCAGTGTCTTCCCTATAGTCACTGCAGTTTCCCTCTCTCACAAGTACAGAACAGCAGTGTCTTCCCTATAGTCACTGCAGTTTCCCTCTCACACAAGTACAGTACAGCAGTGTCTTCCTTCTAGTCACTGCAGTTTCCCTCTCTCACAAGTACAGTACAGCAGTGTCTTCCCTATAGTCACTGTAGTTTCCCTCTCACAAGTACAGTACAGCAGTGTCTTCCCTATAGTCACTGCAGTTTCCCTCTCACAAGTACAGTATAGCAGTGTCTTCCCTATAGTCACTGTAGTTTCCCTCTCACAAGTACAGTATAGCAGCGTCTTCCCTATAGTCACTGCAGTTTCCCTCTCACAAGTACAGTACAGCAGTGTCTTCCCTATAGTCACTGCAGTTTCCCTCTCTCACAAGTACAGTACAGCAGTGTCTTCCCTATAGTCACTGCAGTTTCCCTCTCTCACAAGTACAGTATAGCAGTGTCTTCCCTAAAGTCACTGCAGTTTCCCTCTCACAAGTACAGTATAGCAGTGTCTTCCTTATAGTCACTGCAGTTTCCCTCTCTCACAAGTACAGTACAGCAGTGTCTTCCCTATAGTCACTGTAGTTTCCCTCACACAAGTACAGTACAGCAGTGTCTTCCCTATAGTCACTGCAGTTTCCCTCTCACAAGTACAGTATAGCAGTGTCTTCCCTATAGTCACTGCAGTTTCCCTCTCACAAGTACAGTACAGCAGTGTCTTCCCTATAGTCACTGCAGTTTCCCTCTCACAAGTACAGTACAGCAGTGTCTTCCCTATAGTCACTGCAGTTTCCCTCTCTCACAAGTACAGTATAGCAGTGTCTTCCCTATAGTCACTGTAGTTTCCCTCTCTCACAAGTACAGTACAGCAGTGTCTTCCCTATAGTCACTGCAGTTTCCCTCTCACAAGTACAGTATAGCAGTGTCTTCCCTATAGTCACTGTAGTTTCCCTCTCACAAGTACAGTACAGCAGTGTCTTCCCTATAGTCACTGCAGTTTCCCTCTCACAAGTACAGTACAGCAGTGTCTTCCCTATGGTCACAGCAGTTTCCCTCTCACAAGTACAGTATAGCAGTGTCTTCCCTATAGTCACTGTAGTTTCCCTCTCTCACAAGTACAGTATAGCAGTGTCTTTCCTATAGTCACTGCAGTTTCCCTCTCACACAAGTACAGTACAGCAGTGTCTTCCCTATAGTCACAGCAGTTTCCCTCTCTCACAAGTACAGTATAGCAGTGTCTTCCCTATAGTCACAGCAGTTTACCTCTCACAAGTACAGTATAGCAGTGTCTTCCCTATAGTCACTGCAGTTTCCCTCTCACACAAGTACAGTATAGCAGTGTCTTCCCTATAGTCACTGCAGTTTCCCTCTCTCACAAGTACAGTACAGCAGTGTCTTCCCTATAGTCACTGCAGTTTCCCTCTCTCACAAGTACAGTATAGCAGTGTCTTCCCTATAGTCACTGCAGTTTCCCTCTCACACAAGTACAGTACAGCAGTGTCTTCCCTATAGTCACTGCAGTTTCCCTCTCTCACAAGTACAGTATAGCAGTGTCTTCCCTATAGTCACTGCAGTTTCCCTCTCTCACAAGTACAGTACAGCAGTGTCTTCCCTATAGTCACTGCAGTTTCCCTCTCTCACAAGTACAGTATAGCAGTGTCTTCCCTATAGTCACTGCAGTTTCCCTCTCTCACAAGTACAGTACAGCAGTGTCTTCCCTATAGTCACTGCAGTTTCCCTCTCTCACAAGTACAGTATAGCAGTGTCTTCCCTATAGTCACTGCAGTTTCCCTCTCTCACAAGTACAGTATAGCAGTGTCTTCCCTATAGTCACTGCAGTTTCCCTCTCTCACAAGTACAGTACAGCAGTGTCTTCCCTATAGTCACTGCAGTTTCCCTCTCTCACAAGTACAGTATATCAGTGTCTTCCCTATAGTCACTGCAGTTTCCCTCTCACACAAGTACAGTACAGCAGTGTCTTCGCTATAGTCACTGCAGTTTCCCTCTCTCACAAGTACAGTACAGCAGTGTCTTCCCTATAGTCACTGCAGTTTCCCTCACACAAGTACAGTACAGCAGTGTCTTCCCTATAGTCACTGCAGTTTCCTTCACACAAGTACAGTACAGCAGTGTCTTTCCTATAGTCACTGCAGTTTTCCTCTCACACAAGTACAGTATAGCAGTGTCTTCCCTATAGTCACTGCAGTTTCCCTCTCTCACAAGTACAGTATAGCAGTGTCTTCCCTATAGTCACTGCAGTTTCCCTCTCACAAGTACAGTACAGCAGTGTCTTCCCTATAGTCACTGCAGTTTCCCTCTCACACAAGTACAGTATAGCAGTGTCTTCCCTATAGTCACTGCAGTTTCCCTCTCACACAAGTACAGTACAGCAGTGTCTTCCCTATAGTCACTGCAGTTTCCCTCTCACACAAGTACAGTATAGCAGTGTCTTCCCTATAGTCACTGCAGTTTCCCTCTCACAAGTACAGTACAGCAGTGTCTTCCCTATAGTCACTGCAGTTTCCCTCTCACACAAGTACAGTACAGCAGTGTCTTCCCTATAGTCACTGCAGTTTTCCTCTCACACAAGTACAGTATAGCAGTGTCTTCCCTATAGTCACTGCAGTTTCCGTCTCACACAAGTACAGTACAGCAGTGTCTTCCCTATAGTCACTGCAGTTTCCCTCTCACACAAGTACAGTATAGCAGTGTCTTCCCTATAGTCACTGCAGTTTCCCTCTCTCACAAGTACAGTACAGTAGTGTCTTCCCTATAGTCACTGCAGTTTCCCTCTCTCACAAGTACAGTACAGCAGTGTCTTCCCTATAGTCACTGCAGTTTCCCTCTCTCACAAGTACAGTACAGCAGTGTCTTCCCTATAGTCACTGTAGTTTCCCTCTCACAAGTACAGTACAGCAGTGTCTTCCCTATAGTCACTGCAGTTTCCCTCTGACAAGTACAGTATAGCAGCGTCTTCCCTATAGTCACTGCAGTTTCCCTCTCACAAGTACAGTATAGCAGTGTCTTCCCTATAGTCACAGCAGTGTCCTCCCTATAGTCACAGCAGTTTCCCTCTCACACAAGTACAGTACAGCAGTGTCTTTCCTATAGTCACTGCAGTTTCCCTCTCTCACAAGTACAGTACAGCAGTGTCTTCCCTATAGTCACTGCAGTTTCCCTCTCTCACAAGTACAGTACAGCAGTGTCTTCCCTATAGTCACTGCAGTTTCCCTCTCTCACAAGTACAGTACAGCAGTGTCTTCCCTATAGTCACTGTAGTTTCCCTCTCACAAGTACAGTACAGCAGTGTCTTCGATATAGTCACTGCAGTTTCCCTCTGACAAGTACAGTATAGCAGCGTCTTCCCTATAGTCACTGCAGTTTCCCTCTCACAAGTACAGTATAGCAGTGTCTTCCCTATAGTCACAGCAGTGTCTTCCCTATAGTCACAGCAGTTTCCCTCTCACACAAGTACAGTACAGCAGTGTCTTCCCTATAGTCACTGCAGTTTCCCTTTCACACAAGTACAGTACAGCAGTGTCTTCCCTATAGTCACTGCAGTTTCCCTCACACAAGTACAGTACAGCAGTGTCTTTCCTATAGTCACTGCAGTTTTCCTCTCACACAAGTACAGTATAGCAGTGTCTTCCCTATAGTCACTGCAGTTTCCCTCACACAAGTACAGTACAGCAGTGTCTTTCCTATAGTCACTGCAGTTTTCCTCTCACACAAGTACAGTATAGCAGTGTCTTCCCTATAGTCACTGCAGTTTCCGTCTCACACAAGTACAGTACAGCAGTGTCTTCCCTATAGTCACTGCAGTTTCCCTCTCACACAAGTACAGTACAGCAGTGTCTTTCCTATAGTCACTGCAGTTTCCCTCTCTCACAAGTACAGTACAGCAGTGTCTTCCCTATAGTCACTGCAGTTTCTCTCACACAAGTACAGTACAGCAGTGTCTTCCCTATAGTCACTGCAGTTTCCCTCTCTCACAAGTACAGTACAGCAGTGTCTTCCCTATAGTCACTGCAGTTTCCCTCTCTCACAAGTACAGTATAGCAGTGTCTTCCCTATAGTCACTGTAGTTTCCCTCTCTCACAAGTACAGTATAGCAGTGTCTTCCTTATAGTCACTGCAGTTTCCCTCTCTCACAAGTACAGAACAGCAGTGTCTTCCCTATAGTCACTGTAGTTTCCCTCTCACAAGTACAGTATAGCAGTGTCTTCCCTATAGTCACTGCAGTTTCCCTCTCACAAGTACAGTATAGCAGTGTCTTCCCTATAGTCACTGCAGTTTCCCTCTCTCACAAGTACAGTACAGCAGTGTCTTCCCTGTAGTCACTGCAGTTTCCCTCTCTCACAAGTACAGTATAGCAGTGTCTTCCCTATAGTCACTGCAGTTTCCCTCTCTCACAAGTACAGTACAGCAGTGTCTTCCCTATAACTGCAGTTTCCCTTTGTACACAATACTCAGAGCAGCGTGACTATCCACAGTGTAGAAGTCCTGAGAGTTTCTCCTGCGCCCGTCCTGTAGTCACAGCACTGTTTCCATTCTCTCCTGAAGTCCTTAAAATAATATCCACTCCCTACTAGTAATCACAGCAGTGTCCCTCATCTCCCACCAAAGTCATCGCTGCCTCCTACTCTTCACTGAGCAGTCACAACACTCACATTCAGTTTGCCAGCCGGTACACCAAAACTGGTCTTATATTACAGAACTATCCATCCACATTATATATTAACCATTTAGTATACTACACAAAGGTATGCTTCATTTACAAACCTACTGTAATGTCAGCATATCAGTAATAATGCCATCAATAACACCATTACCCTGCATCCCCTGACACGCACACATACAAGCATAGCAAGGCTGGAGGACACGTCTGGCTGTTCACTAGTAAACATCTCATCGAAGACTTGGTCCCGCAAGAAGAACATGGGGCTATGGTGGTGCTTTTGGTAAGATGGAATTTAGAGGAAGTGTTCAATAACGGATAACGACACTTTGGCAATAATTTTGCTATTGCTTCAGTGCAGAGAATATTAAGAAAAATCTCATTGACCAACAGGATTGACAAAATATACAGTTTTCATCTACAGCTTTTAAATAGACCTATAGGTCTCCAGGTTTGCAGACAAAGTCTATCATTAGATTCTGGAGTCATGGGTTACTACATCTCCTCTTCTTAAAAGTAGAGGCAGACAGACTTCCAGACTTAGACATATGAGTGATTTGGGTTCAAGTTAAAGCATTAAATATGAACATATTAGAAAACAACATTGTCAGATGCTGGATAGTTCAATCATCAGAACCAAGTCTTCCACAATCATGAAGCAAGCAATGATGAGCAGGAGAAAATACTCCATCCATGAGGACCACAGGTTGTACTAAGACGAAAATCTACAAGCCTCCAATGGGGACGGCCGCAGAGGAGTCATGGATATCTCAGGCAAGCACTATGGTTATACTGTTCTGCTGGAGCAGCTTCAAACCTCCGGGGAACCCATTGTTATCAGAGCCAAAAAGAATTTCCTTCCATTAGTGAGAATAGGCCATTTTACAATTTCTATTGTGATAAATTAAGGTGAGCAATTTGGATTTGGTTTGTTCTCAATGCTGCTGTAAAATTATGTTAACTTACCCCCCCCCCCCATTTCCCACCTACAAAGCCCAGCTGGGCAAGGATTTTATGGCCCCCTGACTCAAAGCTACATTTTTAGGCCTTATGCACAGCAAAATATAGGGTGTCCCTCCAGACCTCCTGCACGGTGCGATGTTCCATTGGATGCCAATGCCTTTATAATACAGCAGACCACAAGGTTTGGGTTTTTTTTTATGCAAAAAGGGTTTTCCCACTAGTATTATAGAGATCACGTAGTTTTAGGACAGGTCATTAGTGTTGAGCAAACGTGCTCGGTCAACGTGTTATCCGAACATGCTCGGTTTTATCTGAGTATTTCGGCGTGCTTAGCTAATATATTTGGCTGCATGTTTTCCGACAGTAGGCAGACAACACATGCGGGGATTGCCTAAAAAACAGGAAATCCCCACGTGTTGAGTCTGTCTAGCACCAGAAAATATGCGGCAGCAGGGAGTCAAACATCTTAGCAGAGCACGCCAAAAATACTCGGATAAGAGCGAGCATGCTCGGACAACACGTTATCCGAGCATGTTCACTCAACACTACATGTCATTATCAGATCAACAAAGAACCAACACCTTACAGCCCCATCAACAAACTGTTACCAGATCCAGCGGCGGCTGGATGGAAGCCGTGTGCGGAGCATAACAGCCAAGCTCCAGAGACGGTTTGGTGGCCTCTGCTGGGTACTGCAGACACTGTCTTCAGCACCTGGCAGCGGCCACTAGACACGGTGACGAAGGTGGGGAATTCCACTAAGTACACTGCTTACAACTGAGCATTGCTGGAGCTGGTGGCAGCTGATCATTGTTAGTGCTGGCTCCTGATCGATCGGAGATTATAAAAAAAATGTAAAATAAAGAAGGTCATCAATATCATAGTGGATGAAAACGTCTTTAGTCAGATCGTAAATGACCTCTGTATGAAATTGAACTAAGGCAGAGGTAAAAGGAAAAAAAAAAAAGGCCCCAGGCATCTCTATGGGTTCTGTATTACAACTGTATGTAAGGACTCGTGCCGTGCAGATGATCGTATTTTCGGTCTGAGAGCGATCCGACAAAACATCGGATCGCACTCGGACCAATGTTACTCTATGAGGCCGAGCACGTAAGAGGAAACAAAATCAATGCATGCCCGAGTATGATCCAATATTGGGATTGCACTCAACCACGCAAGTGAATAAGTGCATGGAAACCATCGGACTGCACTCTGATGACATCTGAGCAGTCCGATTTCCATGGACTGAGAGTGGAGAAGATGGAGAAAATGTTTTCTCCATCTTCTCCTCATCTGAGAAAATTGGATCACACTCTAATCATTTGATCAGGGTGTGATTGCATAATCGTCCAGATCATCTCAGATGAGAGAATACATGGTTGTCTGCACCTGCCCTAAAAGAGATGTTACATGTATGTGCAGGAGGCCTCAATTACCCAATCTTATAGGGGTACCAACACAAATGCAGCTGAATTTGCACAGGTGTGATGATAAAAGAAAAGTAAGGAAATTACCTAAATGAACTAATAGTTTGCTGGTCTCATTCATTCCGAAAAGCTTCAGAAGCCTACTTTGACCACGGCAGAAAACACATGGCTTCCCAACAACAGTACGGTTTGCTTGGGGCTGTCATCCTCAATAACAGCTGTTAAGCCACAGGTTGCCTAGTGCCATTATTAAGGAACATCAAAACTTATTAGCAGCACAATGCATGAAAGGAATCTGAAATGTATAATTATACAGTAAAGGTAGAACGCTGTGAGTTGTGACATGAGGATTGGAAATATGTATGATTAGTGCAGTGCAATTATTCCTATATCAAGATTCATTTGCTTGCACACAACAGGAGGCATGAATTACCAGAGATCGCACAGAAAGTCTCCGCAACGGAAATCTAGAGAGAAATAATAAGATCCATAGAAACTTAACATCCTATTATTCCAAGGTGCACTTACACAGCACGATTATCGGGAATGAGCTTTCATAGGAATACACGTTTCACCATAACGGTCTTGCAGCTTTGTAGGTGGTTCCATGCAACATAAAGTGACTGTTTCCTTGCGGTTTAAAGCGGCAGCGTAACGGCCGAGTGTGAATGCAGCCTAAATGTTTTGATCGTTCGTCAGGTGAGACGATCCCTTGGTTTGCCCCAAAAATCATCACTCTCTAAACAGGACATGTGCAGCCAAAAATAATGGCAGCCTACACGCACAGAACGATCCATCAGAGATTGTTCATAGAGCATCTGAAGCCGGGCTAGCCTGTGTGATTAGAAACTGCCTGTCAGCAGCGGTATAACGCTGCACATCGCACGCTGTAAATGGACCTTACACTAGTTCACATATGCTCAGATAATACCAAAATTATTTTTTATCAAAACGGCTTCACAGAAACTAAAGGTGGTCACATACGATAGATGTCCTGATTTTGGCAGGACAGGACAATCATCTATTTCACTGGTATACAGTAATTTTGGTGCCAACGATGTCTGAACGGTTTTATATTAAGTTTATGGTGCTGATTACGAATATATGACTTCAGTTTTGCCAGACTGGCTCTAGTTTCAGAGATATTTAATAGTTAAAAGCACCACTTCAGCAGGTTTTTTTTTTAGTGCATCACTGGAGTGGTGCTTTAATTAATTACAGTAGAATTCTGACTTCAAAAAAGTCTCTTATAAGCATTGTAAGCTTACAAATTGAAATACAAAATAATTATATAATATTTCATTACCTAAGACACCGTTAAAGAGTCAAAAGACCAAAAGCTATTGAATATGTTATCACACACAAGTCGCATTGGGGGAATGAATTGTTTTCATGGATGAATTATCTCAAAAACTAAAACCAATTTAGCAAAAGTAATGGGAATTTTGAATTTCGCACCCTCAAAATAACCTAAATCCATTAAAAAAATGTTGGCACCTGGGAAAAAAATTTTTGTAGACCTGTGTTATGTAAGGATTTGTCCTTATTTTTCCTGGATGGCACATGTGGGTAATGGGGTTGGGTGTGAGATCACAGAGTCTAAATTTCTTCAAATGGGAGATGAGTCACTGCCAGAGGTATCTAGTAGCAGCTTATCCCTCTCTCCCCATTGAGAACATATCTCCATCATTTTCTGGGTGAAAAATACTAGCAATTGCCCTTTTTCCCTTTCTACCCAGATAATTCTTCTCTTTTCTCTGCTCTATGTAGAATCAATAAGTCTCTTGTCCCTGCAAACATCATTACCCTCTTGAACTCCTGACCCAGCTGCTCCGCTCCCCCTCATGCCATTGACTTTTGCAGTAACCAGGGGTGTACACAGACTGTAGTGGGCCCCTGTGCAAGAAATTTTTGCCCCCCCCCCTCCCTTCATAAGGCAACAAATATATGTAAACATAACCCCCCCATGTGCAGCTCTCACCCCCCCGATGCATCTCTCCCACCGATGCATCTCACCCCCCCCCGTGCATCTCTGATTACCCCCCACTCCTAGTTAATTAATTTTATTTAAAAAAAAATAAAACTTGTTATACTTACCCCCATGCGATCCCTGCAGAATCCTGGCGCTCGTCCACGTCACTGCCACCAGGTTCTCCTGACTTCCGGCCATGTGACGGCGCCGTCACATGACCGGAAGTCAGGGGAATCATGAAGGCGCTGCCGCAGCAGCGCTGCACTACTACACAGAGGAATGCAGAGCTGAGATGTCCAGGCGCTTAGCGCTCAGCATGGGGCCGGCTCCAGGTTTTTGTGGGCCCCGGGCGAAAGAGTCTCAGTGGGTCCCTTTAACACATACCACGATTCATGATGCAGAGATACAGCGGAGAAATATATATATATAGTACAATGCAAAGATTTCACTTCTTACATTACATGAGTGAAATCTACTGTAAATTCCACAATAGCTCAGAAACCAGCGAATCGCTCCACACAGTATACTGGCCCCCGCAAAATGCTCCATACAGGAGACTGGCCCCCATAAAATGCTCCATACAGAATACCGGCCTCCATAAAATGCTCCATACAGGAGACTGGCCCCCATAAAATGCTCCATGCAGGATACTGGCCCCCATATAACGCTCCATGCAGGATACTGGCCCCCATATAACGCTCCATACAGAATACTGGCTCCCATATAACGCTCCACGCAGGCTGTTCCCCCGACATAATGCCCCACGCAGGCCGTTCCCCCCACATAATGCCCCACGCAGGCTGTTCCCCCCCCACATAATGCCCCACGCAGGCTGTTCCCCCCACATAATGCCCCACGCAGGCTGTCCCCCCCCCCCCCCCATATAGGATGTCACCCCCTCTTATAATGCCCCATGCAGGATGACACCCCCCCTTCCTTATAATGTGTAGCGCTGGCGTCCCTGCCCTCTGCTAGGCAGGGACGCTGTTCCCCTCACCCCTCTGCTCCGAGCCCGGCGTCCTCCTCCTGCTCTGCTGGCAGCGCGCGCTCCTTCCCGGCCACTGTGCTTAGGGCGCGCGCGCTCCCTCCCTCTTAAAGGGACCGCGCGCGCCGTCCTAAGGAGTCCCTGGCCAATGGCCGGAGGACTTCACCATATATAAGGCACCTCCTCCAAAATGGAGGTGCCCGAGTAATGTTGTTGCACTGTTCACTACTCTGCTTCAGCCCTCAGGTCCCGTTGCCAGTTACCTACCAGATTCCTGCCAGTCTGCTGTCTGATTCCTGCCTGATATTCCGCTTACCTGCCTGCTAGCCTGAGGTCCGACGGTCTGCCTACCGACTCCTGTCAGTCTGTCTAAGGACCAGCTTGCCCGCTCACCTGGGAGCGCTCTTCTGCTACCTGCCTGCTAGCCTGAGGTCCGACGGTCTGCCCTCCAACTCCTGTCAGTCTCTCTATGGACCAGCTACCTGCCTGCTAGCCTACCTGGAGGCTCCGTCGTCACGTGCTGTGACCACCTGCCATTCCAGAGACTCCTGCCCGCTCAACTGGGAGCGCACACCTGTTACCTGCCTGCTAGCCTACCTGGAGGTTCCGCCGTCACGTGCTGTGACCACCTGCCATTCCAGAGACTCTCGCTTGCTCACCTGGGAGCACACATCTACCATCTGCCTGCTAGCCTACCTGGAGGCTCTGCCATCACAGGTCGTACCTACCCTTTACCCAGAGACTGCCCCGGTCACTTGCCGTGACCTCCTGCCCGTTCATCCAGAGACTGCCCCGGTCACTTGCCGTGACCTCCAGCCCGTTCATCCAGAGACTGCCCCGGTCACTTGCTGTGACTGCCTGCCCGTCTTCCCTGGTCGCCACCTGCTCCCTTACAAGGACCGCCCCCTTGTATAGTAGCTCAGAGGTTCCGCCTCCCAGACCCGTTACAGTTTGCTCGGGCCATGGAACCCGGTGGCACTCAAGCTCCCTCACTCTCGGACCTGTGTCATGAACTGTCCCGTCAGAGGTCCCAACAGGAGTCCATCCTGGGTCACCTGCGGAATGTCAATTCTCGCCTGGACACTCTGACTGCTCCACCAGCAACCACCGCCAGTGCCATGACTCGTAATCCGGCAGCTCCGCTGCCCACCAATACTATGGTATCCTACCCCGGACCCCGGCTTTCTGCACCTCCTCGCTTCGGAGGCGACTCCGCTCAGGCTTTATAAATCAGTGCACCCTGCACTTTGAACTCCTGTCCCACCAGTTTAACTCCGACCGGGCCAAAATTGCCTTCATCATGTCCCATATCACCGGGGAGGCCCTGGCCTGGCTAAATCCTCTATGGGAGAGAGGAGACCCCCTGGTGTCCGACTTGCCTGCCTTTCTCACGGCTTTCCGGAAAGCCTTCGACGAACCTGGACGGAAGACCTCATCCGCATCATTTCTGCTACGCCTCCGTCAGGGAAGTCTCACCGTGGGCCAATATGCCATACGGTTCCGTACCCTTGCCTCGGAGCTGGCCTGGGATAACGACGCTCTGGTATCTGTCTTCTGGGAGGGTCTGTCCGGCCGTATTAAAGATGAACTTGCCGGTCGAGACATTCCTACCACTCTCGATGACCTAATAACTCTTGCCATCCGGATTGACCTACGGTTCCAGGAGCGTGCCAAAGAAGTCTCCCGTGAGAGGAGGTTCCCACGTCTAGCTCCTACTTTTCAGAAATCCGTCACTCCCTCCGTTTCTCCCCAGGTACACTCTCCTGAGCCTATGCAGGTCGACCAGACCAAGATGGTCAAAACCCGTCAGGACTTAAGCCGTGCCGAGGGGAGCTGCTTCTACTGTGGCAGTAAGGAGCACCGGATCCGTACCTGCCCGGAGAGGTCGGGAAACGCCTGTGTCTAGGTTCGCTCAGAGAGGTCGACCTAGACAAGACTAAATCCTCTCCATCTCTGCTGCTGTCAGTCTCAATTATCTGCGGGGAGAATCGTTTTTTCGAACTAGCCCAACTTGACTCTGGAGCGGCCGGGAATCTTATTTCACAGGCCCTGGTAGAAAAATACCGCATTCCCACCAAACCTCTGGCTATACCATTATCTGTCGCTGCTGTGGATGGGGGCCTCTTACCATGTCCCATCCAACTCATCACCGAATCCGTAACTCTGCAGGTGGGAATGCTGCATTCTGAGAGCATCTCTTTTCATGTTCTGCCTGGACTCTCTCACGCCCTCTTACTAGGTCTACCTTGGCTCCAGAGACATGCACCCGTGCTTGACTGGCAGACCGGAGAAGTCCTTCGCTGGGGACAGGACTGTCATAAGACTTGTTTGGTTCCTGTTCATCCCGCCCGTCCTTCTCCTACCCCAACTAATCTACCTGGACTTCCGATTCCCTATTGGTCATTTGCTGATGTCTTTAATAAAAAGGAGGCAGAGACATTACCCCCTCATAGACCATACGACTGTCCTATCGACCTGTTACCCGGTTCTACGCCTCCCCGTGGGCGTATTTACCCATTGTCCGCTGCTGAGACCCGGTCGATGTCCGAATATTTTGAGGAGAATTTGGCCACGGGATTCATCCGGAAATCTACCTCCCCGGCGGGAGCAGGCTTCTTTTTCGTAAAAAAGAAGGACGGCTCTCTCCGTCCCTGTATAGACTATAGAGGCCTTAACCAGATCACGGTGAAGAATAAGTACACCCTTCCGCTCATTCCAGAATTATTTGATCGTCTGAGGGGGGCTAGAATCTTCACCAAACTGGACCTCCGTGGGGCGTACAACCTGGTCCGTATCCGTCAAGGGGATGAATGGAAGACTGCATTCAACACCCGGGACGGCCACTATGAATATCTGGTAATGCCCTTTGGTCTCTGTAACGCTCCTGCCGTCTTTCAAGAGTTGGTCAATGACATCTTCCGGGACCTTCTCTACTCCTGCGTAGTGGTGTACCTGGACGACATCTTGGTCTTCTGTCCGGATCTCCAGACTCACCGGAGAGACGTTCGTCAGGTCCTGCTCAGGCTCAGGCAGAATCACCTCTTCGCTAAATATGAGAAGTGCCTCTTTGAGCAGACCTCTCTTCCGTTTTTGGGCTACATTATTTCTCAGACCGGCCTACGAATGGATCCAGAGAAACTGTCTGCCATCGAGAAATGGCCCCGACCGGAGGGGTTGAAGGCCATTCAGCGGTTCCTGGGCTTCGCCAACTACTACCGCCTCTTCATACCACACTTCTCTTCCCGGACTGCCCCAATTTCCGCGCTCACCCGTAAGGGCACTAATCCCAGAGAGTGGCCGCCCGAAGCAGAGGAGGCCTTTCTTTCCTTAAAACAGGCCTTCTCTTCCGCCCCGGTGCTGCATCGCCCAGATGGCAACAAGCAGTTCTTCCTGGAGGTTGACGCCTCCTCCTCTGGAGCTGGAGCGGTACTTACCCAAAAATCATCTTCCGGGAGAATGGTAACTTGTGGCTTCTTCTCCAAACTCTTCTCCTCTTCTGAGCGCAACTATTCCATTGGAGATCGAGAGTTATTGGCCATCAAGCTGGCATTGGAGGAGTGGCGTTACCTGCTCGAAGGGGCTCTACACCCGGTAATAATTTACACTGACCACAAGAACTTGGCTTACCTCCAGCATGCCCAGAGACTTAACCCGCGCCAAGCTCGGTGGTCCTTGTTTTTTGCTCGCTTTGATTTTATTCTTCATTTTCGCCCGGCTGACAAAAACATCAAGGCGGACGCCTTATCCCGATCCTTTCTGGTGTCTGATCTCGAGGAAGAACCGAAACACATCATCGATCCCGCCAGAGTAATGCAGGTGGCTCCCGTGAGTCTAAATAGTCTCCCTCCCGGTAAGACGTTCGTATCAGTACCTGATCGGGAGAAGATCCTACACTGGGGTCACTCGTCTAAACTAGCTGGCCACGCCGGTCAGAAAAAGACCCTCCAGCTTATTACCCGGCACTACTGGTGGCCTACCCTGCACAAGGACCTAATAGACTTTGTTTCTACCTGTGTGTCCTGCGCCCGCAACAAGGTTCCGAAAAATCTGCCAGCCGGTCGCCTCCTTCCGCTCCCAGTACCTGCTGCCCCCTGGCAGCATATAGCAATGGACTTTATAACTGATCTCCCCGTCTCTGCCGGTTGTACGGTCATTTGGGTGGTCGCTGACCGCTTTTCCAAGATGGCTCATTTCGTTCCTCTGCCAGGCCTCCCGTCTGCACCCGAGCTGGCTAAAGACTTTATCCGCCACATCTTCCGTCTTCATGGCCTGCCCCTCCACATCGTGTCGGATCGTGGGGTACAGTTCACCTCACGCTTCTGGAGAGCCACTTGTAAACTGCTAGACGTCACTTTGGACTTCTCCTCCGCTTACCACCCACAGTCTAATGGTCAAGTGGAGCGGATCAATCAGAACCTGACCAGTTACCTCCGGCACTTCGTTAATGCCCACCATTCAGACTGGGTGGATCTCCTGCCATGGGCCGAATTTTCTTACAACAATCACGAGAGCAAATCTTCCTCCAAATCCCCGTTTTTTGTAGTCTTCGGTCAGCATCCTCGGATCCCATTTCCCGTCTCCACCTCGGTGGACAATCCGGCTGCGGAATCTCTAGTTAACAAATTTTCCTCCATATGGGAGAGTACCCGATCCGCACTCCTTCTGTCATCCGAGCGTATGAAAAGACATGCTGACAAAAAACGTCTGGATCCTCCTCAATTCCGTCCAGGGGATAAGGTCTGGCTCTCGTCCAAGTAAGTCCGGCTCAAGATTCCTTCCTATAAGTTAGGGCCTCGGTTCATCGGTCCTCTGGAGGTCATCAGTCAGATCAACCCGGTGGCCTATAAATTGAAACTCCCGGCCAACTTGCGGATCCCTAACTCCTTCCATGTATCTCTCCTCAAACCTGTGGTACTTAACTCTTTTTCCAAGTCTACAGGTACGCCTCCTGCTCCGGTTTCCGCTGAAAATGAATTTGAGGTAGAGAACATTCTGGCCACCAAAAGGGTAAGAGGGAAGACCTTTTTTCTAGTAGATTGGAAGGGGTTTGGTCCTGAAGAGAGAACGTGGGAGCCCCGGGAGAACATCCATGCCCCTCTCATCCTAGCTAAATTTTTCTCTGGCCTAAAAAAGGGGGGGCCTAAAGGGGAGGGTACTGTAGCGCTGGTGTCCCTGCCCTCTGCTAGGCAGGGACGCTGTTCCCCTCACCCCTCTGCTCCGAGCCCGGCGTCCTCCTCCCGCTCTGCTGGCAGCGCGCGCTCCTTCCCGGCCACTGTGCTTAGGGCGCGCGCGCGCTCCCTCCCTCTTAAAGGGGCCGCGCGCGCCGTCCTAAGGAGTCCCCGGCCAATGGCCGGAGGACTTCACCATATATAAGGCACCTCCTCCAAAATGGAGGTGCCCGAGCAATGTTGTTGCACTGTTCACTACTCTGCTTCAGCCCTCAGGTCCCGTTGCCAGTTACCTGCCAGATTCCTGCCAGTTTGCTGTCTGATTCCTGCCTGATATTCCGCTTACCTGCCTGCTAGCCTGAGGTCCGACGGTCTGCCTACCGACTCCTGTCAGTCTGTCTAAGGACCAGCTTGCCCGCTCACCTGGGAGCGCTCTTCTGCTACCTGCCTGCTAGCCTGAGGTCCGACGGTCTGCCCTCCAACTCCTGTCAGTCTGTCTATTGACCAGCTTGCCCGCTCACCTGGGAGCGCACATCTGCTACCTGCCTGCTAGCCTACCTGGAGGCTCCGCCGTCACGTGCTGTGACCACCTGCCATTCCAGAGACTCCTGCCCGCTCACCTGGGAGCGCACACCTGTTACCTGCCTGCTAGCCTACCTGGAGGCTCCGCCGTCACGTGCTGTGACCACCTGCCATTCCAGAGACTCTCGCTTGCTCACCTGGGAGCACACATCTACCATCTGCCTGCTAGCCTACCTGGAGGCTCTGCCATCACAGGTCGTACCTACCCTTTACCCAGAGACTGCCCCGGTCACTTGCCGTGACCTCCTGCCCGTTCATCCAGAGACTGCCCCGGTCACTTGCCGTGACCTCCAGCCCGTTCACTCAGAGACTGTCCCGGTCACCTGCTGTGACTGCCTGCCCGTCTTCCCTGGTCGCCACCCGCTCCCTTACAAGGACCGCCCCCTTGTATAGTAGCTCAGAGGTTCCGCCTCCCAGACCCGTTACATAATGCCCCATGCAGGATGTCACACCCCCCCCCCTTATAATGCCCCATGCAGGATGTCACACACCCCCACCTCACCCTCCTCCCTTAAACTGCCACAGGCCTCCATACAATAAAAAAAAAAAAATCAAGTACTCACCTCACGTCTAACCTGCTGCCGCTGCTCCGGACTCCAGCATCGCCGGCCTCATCCCGCTCTGCGCTGTGACTGCTCAGGAGAGAGCACGGTATAAGGACGTCACCGCGCCGGCTGACCTGAGAAGTCACAGTGCAGCGGAGGATGCAGGAGCTGCTTCGGAGGCACGGGGAGGGGTAAGTATTGTGCCGGGTGTCGGGGCCCTGAACAAGCGGGGGGGGGGGGGGGGAGCGGGCGCTAACACCAATCTCCTCCACTCATGGGTCCCATAGCGCGCGGGGTGCCCGACAGTGAGGGCTCCCTCGCCTGCTCAGGGCCCCGTCATTTGCCCAGGTGAGCAGGGTGCTGATGCCGGCCCTGCGGGGGCCCCATGAGGAGACGCACAAGAGGGGGCCCCATAATTGAGTTAGGACAGTTATGCCCTGATGGCGGCCATGCTGGAGGCTGGAGGGGCCCCCTCTCCCTCGGGGCCCCTGTTCAATGAACGGGCTGCACGGGCGATATCAATCACTGCCAGGGGCAGACCTGAGTCATACACGGAAACTTGACTTCCTGTTTCTACATAGAGCTTAGAAGGATGCAGCTAGTTAGTTTTTAATCATGTGAGGTCATAGATCTAATGGAAAACCGAAGAATTAACTGTGTAGAAAGGCAAAATGAGTAATTGTAAAGCAGGATTTCACACCTCAAACTATTTAGATATCCATGTAGTTCTTTCAAGGACAAGCCCAGCAATACCTTTACAAGGGCAGTCCATTTCTCCATTAATGAGAAATCAGTCTGAGTTGATATGCAAATCAGACAGAAGAGCTCTGGTAGAGATGAAGCCTTTATCACTCCAGCTCCAGTCCCCAACCAGTGCCGCCTCCTCCTGCTTGATTGACCGCCTCTATGCTGTGTGACATCAGGCAAAGGAGCCATCAGTCAAGCAGGAGGCAGTGCTGGGGAAGGGGAATAGAGCTGGAGTGACAGAGTTCAGAACTACCATAGCTCTTCTGTCTGATTTGCATATAAATTCCAAGGCTGATTTTTCAGTAACGGAGGAGCGGATTGACCATGTAAGGGTATTGCTAGATCTGTCTTTGAAAGTGCTACATGCACAAATTAATAGCTTGATCGGGGGAGAAATCATGCTGACAGATTCCCTTTATATACAAGACATTGCATATAAAATATAACTATATAAAATGTACTGATCCAGTCTGCACGGTGCATTTATTAGCTCCTACTACTGTATATAGCAATGCTATGTGACCAGAGTGCAGACCAGCTTAGATGGTTGACCTAAAACTCCCCCAGGAGAAATAATACGGCATGTAAAGTCTGGATGCAAAAGCTAAAAGGAAAGCAAGACAAGTATACAGACAAGACAAGACATCACTTAACTAGCGTCTCCGGACGTATTGTTTGCAGCCTTAATAAAGATGCGCCAAATACCAGAACAGCCAGAAGCCACACAACTAGTTCAATGGTTTCTATGGAGAAAAGTCTGGTAATTTATGTTAATCAGGGAAATAAAAACCCTTTGGGATTTGCATAGATTTCGTCATTCCTTCGCTATAGTTCATTGAAAGTTGGAATAGTTATGTCAGCCTGAAAAAGATGTCTAGAAAACAATCTGCTAGAGAAGAACTTGGCACTCAGGAAGTTGCAGTGAAAGAAAACTATTTTTATTTGGCAATCCTTATAGCTGTTAACGTTTCGGTCCTACATATGGACCTTCATCACAACTGTACAAAAATACATAAAGGATAAAAGTGGTGTGACAAATACAGTGAAGGAAATAATTATTTGATCCCTTGCTGTTTTTGTAAGTTTGCCCACTGACAAAGACATGAACAGTCTATAATTTTAAGGGTAGGTTAATTTTAACATTGAGAGATAGAATAAAGAAAAAAAAAAATCAAGAAAATCACATTGTATAAATTAGATAAATTTATTTGCATTTTGCAGTGAGAACTATGTATTTGATCCCCTACAAACCATTATGAGATCTGGCTCCTACAGACCAGTTAGACGCTCCTAATCAATTTGTTACCTGCATTAAAAGACAGCTGTCTTACATAGTCACCTATATAAAAGACTCCGGTCCACAGACTCAATCAGTCAGACGCTAACCTCTACAACATGGGCAAGACCAAAGAGCTTTCTAAGGATGTCAGGGACAAATGTCTGCACAAAGCTGGAATGGGCTACAAAACCATAAGTAAGACACTGGGTGAGAATGAGACAACTGTTGGTGCAATAGTAAAAAAATGGAAGAAATACAAAATGACTCATTCGACATCGTTCTGGGGCACCATGCAAAATCTCACCTCGTGGGGTTTCCTTGATCATGAGGAAGGTGAGAGATGAGCCTAAAAGTATACAGGGGGAACTTATTAATCATCCCAAGGCAGCTGGGACCAGTCACCAAGAAAACCATTAGTAACACATTAAGCCTTAAAGGTTTAAAATCCAGCAGTGCCCGCGAGGTCCCCCTGCTCAAGAAGGCACATGTGCAAGCCGGTCTGAAGTTTGCCAGTGAACACCTGGATGATTCTGTGAGTTACTGGGAGAAGGTGCTGTGGTCTGATGAGACAAAAATTGAGCTCTTTGGCATTAACTCAACTCACCGTGTTTGGAGGAAGAAGATGGATGAGTACAACCCTAAGAACATCGTCCCAACCGTGAAGCTTGGTGGTTGAAACATTATACTTTGGGAGTGCTTTTCTGCAAAGGGGACTTGACGACTGCACCGTACTGAAGGGAAGATGGATTGGGTCATGTATCGCGAGATTTTGGCCAACAACCTTCTTCCCTCAGTAAAAGCAGTGAAGATGGGTCGTGGCTGGGTCTTCCAGCAAGACAATGACCCAAAACATACAGCTAAGGCAACAAAGGAGTGGCTCATAAAGAAGCACAGTAAGGTCATGGAGTGGCCTAGCCAGTCTACAGACCTTAATCCCATAGAAAACTTATGGAGGGAGTTGAAGCTCCGAGTTTCCAAGCGGCAGCCTCAAAATCTTAATGATTTAGAGATGATCTGCAAAGAGGAGTGGACCAAAATTCCTCCTGACATGTGCGCAACCCTCATCATCAACTACAAAAAACGTGTTTGTCAGAGGAATCAAATACTTCTTTCTCACTGCAAAATGCAAATAAATTTATCTAATTTATACAATGTGATTTTCTTGATTTTTTTTTTTTATGATATTCTATCTCTCGATGTTAAAATTAACCTACCCTTAAAATTATAGACCGTTCATGTCTTTGTCAGTGGGCAAGCTTACAAAAACAGCAAGGGATCAAATACTTATTTCCTTCACTGTATATACAATTTACAGAATTTACAAAATGTATACAAAATATCCATCCAGTACTCTAAATTTAGAAAAAAAAAATAAAAGCAGAGATCCATACATTGAATATTGTTAAGGTAATACTAGATACTATGATTCAAAGCTGTTGGTACTTCTTTATAGCTTAATGTCTAGTACGAATAAAGACTTAATAAGCATTCTGCTTTTTTTGTACAGTTCTGATGAAGGTCCATATGTAGGACCGAAACGTTAACAACTATAAGGATTGCAAAATAACAATTGTTTTCTTTCACTGCAACTTCCTGAGTGCCAAGTTCTTCTATTGCAATAACTATGGGTTGGAACCCTACTAGGGCACCACTTCTTACAACCAGGAGTGCCGTATATACTATCTATAGAAAAGAATTTGGGCCTGAGTACCAAAGACGGGCTCATGAGCAAAAGTGATCTCAATTGGCACTAACAAACCAAAAAAAGTCTGTTTGAGGATAAATAGTCACGTGGACTAGAAAAGGTTAATAACAAAAACCCAAATGGTCTATAAAAAAATATATATCTAGTAACAAAAGCTGAATTGTTTATAGAGAGAAGCAGCACTAGTTACTCACAATGCACACGCTTACTGCATGGTCCATCATTAGCAGTACAGGCTGTAGTGGGCAGATCGATGGTCTTACTATAACATTAACCCTACAGTTTAATAATGAGCAGCAAATTGTAAACTCCACACAGAGCATAAGTGGGAAAAGAAAAAAAGTTCCCTCTAATTCACAGAATACTGGTCCACAAAAATGACTGTATTCTGCGGAGGATAGAAAGGTTGATGCTCAGTTGCTGCCCTGCATGAATACGCTTGTCTGTAAAGGTAATAAAAAGCTTTAGTATTATAGGGATTAAAATGTATTTAAGTCAACATATCACAAAACTATGAAAGCTCATCTATATTACTGTTTTAAATTGCCACTTCTCCCCTCTCCTGGGACACTGTCACAGGTCAGGAAGGTGTGGCTTGCTACTTGCTGTACATGTAAGCCAGCTCCCTCCCAAAGCCTCCTTCTGTGCAGTCACAGATCAGGGGGTGTGACATGTTCGTTGCTTCTAAGCAAAATTCGCGCCCAAAAAAAGGTCTCATCTCTGATGTGTGCCCCTAAATAGAACTGTCATTTGAACTGTCATGGCTCCATGTGTTCTGTCTCCCCATTGCCCCTATGCTCCTTGCCTGCTTATTCATAGATTTTATGTGACATGTCATGGCTCTTTACCGGTGATCACTCTTGACTAGTGTTGAGCGATACCTTCCGATATCAGGAAATATCGTATCGGATTGGATCGGACCGATACCCAAAAAGTATCGGATATCGCCGATTCCGATACCGGAAACCAATGCAAGTCAATGGGACACTAATATCGGAATGAAAATAAACCCTTTCTTTCCTTGTAGGTTAATTCTACATGAAGTAAAACAACTAAGAATAATGTAGAATGTATTATGCGAAAAGCCGGCAATTCATCAGCGCATACACCGGTACCCGACAATTTACAACAGAAAGAATAGAGCACCACACATAGATTAGATAGATAGAAACATGTCAGTCACATATATATGAAGTACAGTGACAGTGTTGCTTACTGTACTTGTCATTTAGTGTAAAGGATTTATTTAAAAAAATAATAGTGTTTTCATGCACCGTCTCTTTAAGAAAGCCGGCCGGCAATTCAGCATCGGTATCCGACAATTTAGAATAGAAGGAATAGAGAATCATACATAGATTAGATAGATAGAAACATGTCAGTCACATATATATGAAGTACAGTGATAGTGTTGATTACTGTACTTGTCATTTTGTGTTAAAATAAAGGATTTCTTTAAAAAAAAAATTGGCGTGGGGTTCCCCTTAATTTTAGTCTCTAGCAGAGGTTAAGCAAACAGCTGGGCCAGATGTTTGAAGCCTGGGAAGGGGGTAATACCCACGGAGCTTCCCAGGCTACTAATATCAGCCCCCAGCTGAATACCTAGCCCTTACTAGCTATTAAAATGGGGGACCCCCCAAAAAAATGACGTGGGGTCCCCCCTATTTTAATAGCTAGCAAAGGCTAGGCAGACAGCTGGGGGCTGATATTAATAGCCCAGGAAGGGAGCCATGAATATTGGCCCCCTCCTAGGCTAGAAACACCAGCCGTCAGCCGCCCCAGAAATGGCGCATCCATAGGATGCGCCAATTCTGGCACTTAGCCTCGCTCTTCCCACTGCCCTGTAGCGGTGGCAGTGGGGTAATAGGGTTGGGGTTGATGTCAGCTTATAATGCCAGCTGACATCAAGCCCAGGTTAGTAATGGAGAGGCGTCTATAAGACACCCCCATTACTAACCCCATAGTCAAAGTTAAAAAAAAAACACAAACACCCAGAATAAAGTCCTTTAATTGAAATAAAGACACAATTCTTTATTGTTCTAAATTAAACCATACTTACCGTCACGCCCATTCCAGCTGAAGCCAACGATCTCCTGCAATAAAAGAAAAATAATAAAGCAACCTCATCCTTACCTTTCCATGGTTCCCACGACGGCTCCAGCTCTGCTACATTGAGATGACAGGCTGGACCGCAGCAGAACGCTGCCATCCAGCCTGTCATCCCGCAGACACTGAGAAGCGCAGGCATGCTTGCGCTCCTCAGTGTCTCTCTGTGACGGCATCCAGATGAGCCGACAATGAACTCGGCTCACCTCATGCACGTCACTGACAGCGTGGGAGAATTCTCACGCTGAAGCGCTGAGTGCAGGAGAATTTTCCCACGCTGTCAGTGACGTGCATGAGGTGAGCCGAGTTCATTGGACATGACCTCACCTCATGCACGTCACTGACAGCGTGGGAAAATTCTCCTGCACTCAGCGCTTCAGCGTGAGAATTTCCCCACGCTGTCAGTGACGTGCATGAGGTGAGCTCATGTCCAATGAACTCAGCTCACTTCATGTACGTTACTGACAGCGTGGGAGAATTCTCACGCTGAAGCGCTGAGTGCAGGAGAATTTTCCCACGCTGTCAGTGACGTGCATGAGGTGAGCTGAGTTCATTGGACATGAACTCGGCTCATCTTTATGCCGTCACAGAGAGACACTGAGGAGCGCAAGCATGCCTGCGCTTCTCAGTGTCTGCGGGATGACAGGCTGGATGGCAGCGTTCTGCTGCGGTCCAGCCTGTCATCTCGATGTAGCAGAGCTGAAGCTGTCGTGGGATCCATGGGAAGGTAAGGATGAGGTTGGTTTATTATTTTTCTTTTATTGCAGGAGATCGTTGGCTTCAGCTGGAATGGGCGTGATGGTAAGTATAGTTTAATTTAGAACAATAAAGAATTGTGTGTTTATTTCAATTAAAGGACTTTTTTCTGGGTGTTGTGTTTTTTTTAAATACTTTACTAGAAATTCATGGTGGTCATGTCTAATATTGGCGTGACCCCATGAATTTCGGGCTTAGGGCCAGCTGATAATGACAAGCTGGCCTTAACCTCTTTATTACCCAGTGAGCCACCGCACCAGGGCCCTGGATGAGTTGGGTACAGCGCCAGAAGATGGCGCTTCTATGAACGCGCCATTTTCCGGGGCGGCTGCGGACTGCAATTTGCAGCGGGTGGGGCCCAGAAAGCTTGGGCCTCCCTGCGCTGCGGATTCCAGCCCCCAGCTGCCTAGTTGTACCTGGCTGGACACAAAAATAGGGCGAAGCTCCACGTATTTTTTTTTTTAATTATTTCATGAAATAATTTTTTTTAAAAAAGGGCTTCCCTATATTGTTGTGTCCGGCCAGGTACAAATAGGCAGCTGGTGGTTGGGGGCAGCCCGTTCCTGCCTGCTGTACCTGGCTGGACACAAATATAGTGCAAAGCCCCACGTCAATTTTTTTTTTTAATTATTTCAGGAAATTCATGAAATAATTTAAAAAAAATTGACGTGGAGCTTCGTCCTATATTTGGGTCCAGCCAGGTACAGCAGGCAGGAACGGGCTGCCCCCAACCACCAGCTGCCTATTTGTACCTGGCCGGACACAACAATATAGGGAAGCCCTTTTTTTAAAAAATTATTTCATGAAATAATTAAAAAAAAAAATACGTGGAGCTTCGCCCTATTTTTGTGTCCAGCCAGGTACAACTAGGCAGCTGGGGGCTGGAATCCGCAGCGCAGGGAGGCCCAAGCTTTCTGGGCCCCACCCGCTGCAAATTGCAGTCCGCAGCCGCCCCGGAAAATGGCGCGCTCATAGAAGCTGGATGCTGTACCTGGCTGGCATACAAAAATATGGCAAAGCCCACGTCAAAATTTTTGGGAAAAATTAATCAAAAAATAAATAATAATTTAGGGACTGCATCTTTATTAACTCCTCAAATGTCATTTAGTGTTAAAATAAAGGATTTATTTTAAAAAAAAAATTGGCGTGGGATCCCCCATAATTTTAGTCTCTAGCGGAGGTTAAGCAGACGGCTGGGGAAGATGTTTGAAGACTGGGAAGGGGGTAATACCCACGGATCTTCCCAGACTACTAATATCAGCCCCCAGCTGAATACCTAGCCTTTACTAGCTATTAAAATGGGGGACCCCCCCAAAAAAAATGACGTGGGGTCCCCCCTATTTTAATAGCTAGCAAAGGCTAGGCAGACAGCTGGGGGCTGATATTAATAGCCCAGGAAGGGTGCCATGAATATTGGCCCCCTCCCAGGCTAGAAACACCAGCCGTCAGCCGCCCCAGAAATGGCGCATCCATAGGATGCGCCAATTCTGGCACTTAGCCTCGCTCTTCCACGCTGCCCTGGTGCGGTGGCAGGGGGTAATAGGGCTGGGGTTCATGTCAGCGCCAGCTGCCATGAAGCCCAGGTTAGTAATGATGGGCGTCTATAAGACACCCCCATTACTAACCTACAAAGTGTTAAAAAGAAAAAACACACACTACACCCAGAAAAAAATAATTTATTTGAAATAAAACACACCATTTTATTTAATTCTTAGTTTACTAAAAAAAAATAGTTACCTGTCCACGTTCCTGCGCTGATCTCCCATGCACAGCTGTCACATCTGGAGATGGTGACAGCTGTGCACGGCTGCTGTAAGCTCACACTGCCGGGAACACGTCCGCTCCCGGCAGCGGGAG
This sequence comes from Phyllobates terribilis, assembly GCF_046119375.1. NCBI lineage: Eukaryota > Metazoa > Chordata > Amphibia > Anura > Dendrobatidae > Phyllobates > Phyllobates terribilis. The sequence goes on from NW_027362762.1 coordinate 135,189,582, forward strand.
CCACTGACTGAGGTCACCGGAGTGCATTTAGTCAGCGCAGCTCCGGAGACCTCCTTTACGGCACTGCTGTACCGTGGGAATTTCTGACGATACAGCAGGGCCGTAAAGGAGTTGACCGTCATTCTAGCGGCGGCAGCGGTTCAGAGCGGTCACATTCTATGTGGCTGCTCTGAACTGGAGATCATCGTGGGACACTCGTGGACTACTACGGAGGGGTAAGGATAAGGTTGTGGTTTATTATTTTATATTTTATTACAGGAGATCGATGGCTTCGGGGAATTAGGTGTCTAGGTGAGTATAGGTGTAGTTTCTTATTTTTTACTTTATTTTAGGTGGCGATCGGCGGGGACAGGTAATGTATGAACTAATTTATTGTAGGCAACCACTGGCCACCAATGACATGTATTTAAAATTTATTGGGGACACAGTAGGGCAATTTAAATAGCAGGATCAGGCTGATGGGAACTACTGCTCCCATCAAGCTGATCCTGCTGGCACGAGTGAACGGGGGACAGACATAGGCCGATGTGACACTACTACTCCCATCGGCCTATGTCTGCCTGCACGCACACACCCGCACACACACCGCGCACACACACCCGCAGACATCGCACAGACACCGCGCACACCCGCACACATCGCACAGACACCCAAACACACCAATCATGACGGGTCTGGGAGGTGAGGCTGACCTGTGCGACCGTGGGAAAGTTCATGTGAGTTCATGCAGTCAAGCATGAACTCACATGAACCCTCTGAGGGCACCGCGGCTACTTCAAATGAACAGCTGATCGGCATCACCTGATACCTCAGCTGTTCATTTGAAATAACCGGCGGGAAAGCGCAGCACAGAACGGGAAAGCCGGCGGTGAAGTCTTTTCACTGCCGGCTTCCCCGCCCGGGTCCTTCGCTCCCCGCTCCTTGGTGCTGCGCTCCCCGCCCGGTCCTAACTTACGATCGGGATGGGAGGTGGCGAGGCGAGCGGAGGATCGGGGTGGGAGGCTGCGGGGAAGCAGTATGGGGCTGTGTGATTGTTTAAAAGCCGGCGGCTTTTTACCGCCCGCCGGCTTTTAAACAATCAGGAGAATACTCCCACGCTGGGATGGCATTCTGATGACAGGCTGGATCTCAGCTGAGCGCTGCCATCCAGCTTGTCATCCTTCAGAGACACTGCAGAGCGCAGGCATTACGGGAACTTCCGATTCCGGTATTCGATATTGTAAAAGTATCGGAATTAAGTATCGGAATTCCGATACCGCGAATATCGGCCGATACCCGATATTTCAGTATCGGAATGCTCAACACTACTCTTGACATGTCACATACAAGCTATAAAAGGAACATGCAGGGAGCCATGCTACCACTGCATGGAACAGGAACATACATTATATGGATAAAAGTATTGGGACACCTACAGGAGCCTTTTTGACCTCCCATTCTATTTCCATAGGCATTAATATGGAGTTGGTCTTGTAGCTATAAAAGTTTCCATTCTTCTGGGAAAGATTTCTACTACATTTTGGAGTGTGCCTGTGGGAGCTTTTGCCCATTCATACTTAAAGGGGTTCACTACTTTTACATTGATGCCCTATCCGTAGGATAGGACATCAATGTATGATCGGCAGGGGTCCCGCACGCGGCACCCCCGCCGATCAGCTGTTCTAGGTGCCGCCGGACAGAAGTGCTCACCTGCGGGGCTCCGCCGTCAAGTGGTAGTGGCTGCCGCGGTGTACTGCACATCAGCCTCCTATTCAATTCAATGGAATAGCACATGACTGGATGTACGCAAATCGCATACTTGTCGTCACGCGACAGCCTGCTCTCAGCAATAATCTGACTGCACGTTTTCAGGAGTCAGAAGTTTGCAGTCACAGAGTGCAGACTTATCGATTTATCAGAAGACCGGACAACCCCTTTAAGTTTTCCATTCATGGGAAGCAAGAAGCCTAGGAAAAGATCTGAAAAACAGCCCCATAACATTATCCTGACTCCATCAAACTTTACACTCAGCACAATGCAGTCAGGCAGGTAATGTTTTCCTGGTATGCGCCAGAGTTCAGTGGTGGTGGCTTTACACTATTCCATTCAACGTCTGACATTGCGCTTAGTGATATAAAGCTTGTATGAAGCTGCTCTTCCATGGAAATCTAATCCATGAATCTCCAGTAGTTGTGCGGATGTTAATGCTAAGGCTGTGTGCCCACGATGCATTTTTTTAAGCAATTCCGCTGCAGAAATGCTTAAAAAAAGCTAGGTAGAAGGTCCGCCATGTTCCCCAATGATAATGTGCATGTGCTGTGCACATGCTGCGGAAATTTCCGCAGCGGATTATCATTGCAGAAAAATACGCAGCACTACCAATTATTTTGCGGAAGCGCTGCGTTTTCGCACCCATTGACTTTCATTGGAACGCATGGAATCTGCATCCCTGCATATGTAGATGCGGAATCCAAACGTTTCAATGTGCGGATGGTACCCGGGTGTGGAGGACAGGAGACTCTCCTCCGGACCCGTGTACCATAGAACCTGTAAAAAAAAGAATAAAATAAAAAATAAACATTATACTTGCCTTCTGATGGCCCCCGGTGTCTTTGTCTCGGCTTGCCGGCAGATCGAGGAGGACTCAAGGACCTGCGGTGATGTCATTTAGTCATGTGACGGGTCATGCGACCGCTGATGTCGGCAGGTCCTTTAGTGTACCGTGAGCTGCCGGCAAGCTGAGAAGAATCAGATAAAGACACCGGGGGCCATCAGAAGGTAAGTATATATTTATTTTTTACCATTCTTTTGGTCACAGTATATAAATCCATGCCGGTTGCATGGATTTATATAGTGTGACCAAGTTGACAAGCACTTTCCAAGTGATGCTAAAATCGCTTGGAAAGCGCTTGACAACCCGCATGCGGAAATGCATGTGAAGAACGCTTCACATCCGCATGTCCCTGGCAGGAAAACACATGTACAATCCGCATGCGTTTTTTCTGCCAGGGGAGATGCAGAAATGCTCAGGAAAAAATCCGGAGCATTTCCACATCGTGGGCACATAGCCTTAAAGACGTTTGCACTCCGCAGTCCTGGAGTCATCAGAGAGTGGCGACTTATGTATTACATGCCTCAGCACTCTGTGTTGCCGTTATGTAACTTTTATGAGGTCTCCACCATGTGGCTCAGTTGCTTTGGCTCCTTAACGCTTCCACTTTTCAATAATATTAATAGGAACCTGGCGGTTGATTCATGCTGCTCAATCCACAGGCAACATGTATCAGACACTTGATGCATGATGTCAGCCAGGTATATTTGACTATGTAACACTGCAGTGTTTCAGAGAAAAAAAAAACAAATTTAAAAGCCGTCCTGGACCGGGCTGCAAGGGAGCCTAGTGAAACAAGCGAGTCCTGGTAGCTTCTCCTCACCCAAGCCCCTTGAATGATAAGTCTCTGTATGCACGCAGGAAAAGACCTGTCAGCCACTGGCAGTGGGCAAAGAGAAGCCGCCAGGGACCCGCCTGTCTAGTCTCCCGTGCGGCTCTGTCACTGGCGGCTTTTAAAGTCTGTTTTTATCTGAAATTTCACTGCGTTTCAGAGTCAGACAGACACTGGCCGTATGATCTCAGTCAGATATGATACATGCTGCCCGTGGATCAGGCAGCATGTATCAGCAGTCAGGTTTCCTTTAATAAAACCGCTCACAGTGGAATATTTTGGAGGGAATAAATGGCACTATTGGACTTGTTGCATCGACCACATCTTAGTACAGTACCAGACTCAAATTCAGTGAGCTTTTCAGAACATCCCATTTTTCATCTATTTTTAAAAAAAAATAGGCTGGGTCCCGCTTATCTCATACTGTTTCATATGTTTCTTATTGACATGTAATAAATGGGACAACTATTTTTCAAATACCCTGTTAATAAATAATGACGTTTATATACAGAACTCTCTTGATCCACCACATTAGTCAAAGCAGAGAATTTGCAGAAGGACTCAGTCTATGCAGATCATTTCAGTGATTACCATACCCCATTTCTCCTGTGGTGGTGCTGCTGGGAAAATAAAAGCTTTTTAGCAAATTACAGCTTCCTGCTGTAGTCCAAACTGCAGGACTTTCCCGTGATCAACTTTTTTGGGGGGTGGGGTGAGGGGGGGGGGTTGGAGTGGCTTAAAAAAAAAAAAAAAAAATTTAGAGTATTGTACAATATAGACACTCCTTTTAACTGTTTAGAATTACTCAATAGATGTGGGAGGAATCAAAAATAAGTGTACAGTTGAAATAATGGTTGAATTATAATCATGTTCACAACTGTGCATTGTTTTCCTGAATATACCTAAGCTTTGATAACTCCCCAAAAGAAAAAGTCCATCTGGGTAATGTCTGGTGATCGGCGTGGCTATTCAACCAGGCCTCACTTACCTATCCACTTACAATAATCAAAAATAATAGGAATATACACCGTATTCCTACATATGCACCCCCTGTACATTATGTATAATATATATTACTAATGTTTAGAAAAACTGAAAATATTTATACTTTTGTACTATGCACCAGTTTTTAATATCAGGTTTTCAAAAACAAAATAGATTTTTATCATGAAACCAGGCCCGGTAATAGTTTTAGTAAAACCAATCTGCTGTAACGAAACTATCTGTCCACTGAGAAAACTGCAGCACAGCTTTATATATGGAGAATAATGAGTCATCGCTTAACCTTGAGTTGCGCACAATACAATCCTGTAGTTGCAGGCTTCATCTGTCGTCATTAGAAGCATTAGCACTGCAAGGACTCAAGAAAAATGAACACAAGCCATTTCTAAAATGAGTGAGAAAAAAATACTGGTGTTTTTAGATAGAATATTATTAGAAAAAAAACGTCTGTGTGGGATTGGGGTCAGGGAGCCCTGGATTCCTAACAGCACCATTGTCTGGAATTTTCCTGAATGGATGAGACAGGTCCCCCTCCCACACACATCCAAAATACAGAATTAATTTTACAGGAGATTCCTATAGACCAAAGTAATAGAAACAGCTTTGTTTACTAATTACAGAAAATATATATATTCTCATTTTGAATTTAGTTTTGTTTTGCCAATTTTTTCTGCAAAACCCAAGTAAATAAATCAACATTTCAGGTCTTTAAGAGAAAGAGCTATAGACAGGTGTAAAACGGCTGACCGAGGAAAACTGTCTGCCTCCTTCAGGACACTAATCTAAAACAGATTCAGCTCAGTGCCTGCAGGAGGGGTATAGCTGGTGGAAGGAGAAACACTTTACTACTTCGTGTCCACCTTCTAGTAGATGCAGCTATAACCCATGGTCTCAGTGTCCTCCAATGACAGAGACGAGATCTAGAAACAAGCACCAATTCATCAAGACTGTCATAAACAAGGGGGACGTTCTGCAGTTAGCAGCGCCTGATTCATTAAGAGGTGGACGTGTCTGAAAAGTGATGTACATCTCTCCACACAGATTACTCCAGTCACAGACTGGAGTAAGATTTCCAGTTTAAGGAACATCACAGTTTGACATGAATTAGATTAGCTATGGCATTCCACCTCTGTTCTGCCCCAGCTCTGCCCATTTTGGAGGAGCAAAGTGAAAATGCCAAATATTTTGTGACCTATCAAAGTGTTTTACACTAGATTTCTGGCGAAAATACTTTGATGAATTGGAGTTATAGACTTCCATCTTTGGATTGGATTTTGCAATAACTGCTTTTGACAATAAACATAGGTCGAGGCAACAACAAGGATGACAGCACATAAGTTAGATTTACAAACACAGATTCCTGACAACCCAGACCGATCTCAGAGATGAAATTGGTCCAAGTTGCTCTTCTATACATACAGAAATTTTTGTTAGGATAATCCTCATTTGTTATGTTTGTCCCATAAATAAAAGGTTTCTGTTGCGATGAGATAACCGTTTACAACCTACAAACATTTTGACTGGCAGACAGAAGACAGATTTTTTACAGCACATCAGGACGTGCATCCACCCTACAGGCCCGTTGGGACCTGCATCCACCCTACAGGCCCCAATACACATTAGACCAACATTGGCTGAACCCGCTGATACCCACAGGTTCGGCTGACATTCTAAGGTGTATGCGCGCTTCCTGACAGATGATTATCGGGGGTGGTAAGAATCTAGACTGTCATATTTTGGACAATCCTTTTACTATTTAAGGATAAACCACCACCAGAGATAAGCTGCTCTCTCAGAGAAAATGGCAAAATAACTGTGTATTTGACAGTCAAGCGAGATATGTATGGGGGGTTTAAAGGAGCAGAAATGTACCTGTATATGCACAGCTGAAACTGGTGTAAAGCCCCTTTCACAGAAACGAACACACGCTTTCTTTTCTTATTTGTGCAAACATGCCAACAAACAAGCAAAATGCATGTGCTGCCAAAAAAAAGAGGATTTAATGGCTTGCATATTGATCCAATCAAAAGAATCGTTTTGTGCCCATACAGTTTCTGCCATCCTGTGTGAATGGGCATTATAGTGGTAATTACCAACAACGCTCATTATGGGCAGAAATTTGCCATGTAAACGCACCATTAGGCTGCTTCCATCTGCGAATTTCCTACATTTGATACATTGCAACATCCCCCCGAAGTAACTTCTCGCTCATCCTGATCTTCTGCATTCTCCTATAAGAGATCGGCACATCGGTGACATTTACTCAGGCAGAAGAGGAGAGAGAAGTGTGTACTGCAGGTGAGGGGCATATTTTACTCTCCAAAAACATAGATTAATATTGCCATTAGACGTCTGTTGAAAGCTGAGTGCTAACATTATGGGCACGGTAATCGCTGCTAATGGTTCTCCATTTTTGCTATCTATCATAAATTAGACCGAAAAGATACAAATAACTGAACACCATCAGAAAACTTCAAACAAGTCATGGTGTGGGTCTGGATTTCCATTCTTTCTGTAGTCTAGACGAAAAGCTTAAAAATGATCTTTTAAGTATTTACTGAATTACATGGGAAAAAATGAAAATAAATTCAGTAAATACTTCATGTAAAATGATATCTATTCATGAGATTCTCCTTTAAGAGGAAATGTTTAATCATCAAGCACAAATCAGGCATTTTGTGTGGTTTCTACTCCCAGGAAAAAACGATCCTTTCTGCCCCTTCACAACAATGAAAGGAAATAACGGCAACAATGACTAAACGCCGCATTATACCCAGCGGGATCTGGTAAATGCAAAACTAGGAATCACCATGTACACAGGGTATTTCATTGAAGAAAAAAAAGCAAAATAAACATGTCCACAGGTAGCATAGGAAAATCCCACCCATTCAGCATAAGGGTCATTATGTGCTGATGGATGGGACGGTCACCTTTGCCTTTCTGTAACACAATGATGGGGAAGGAAAACTTTATAATAATGGTTCCCGGAATAAAAGTGTTCAAAGAGTGTAAAAAGGTTAAATAAGAAGCAGCAAGTGAAAGTATGCATTTCTACTAAGTACATATGACATAGCCAACACACATGTACCAACACAACTTTCCTACATGTGTCTGGTAAACACTCAAAACTTAGGGCCAAACTGCAATAAAAATCCTACAAAACAAGAGATCATCATTCCCACATTTTCACATACACGTCTCCAGGAACTTTTTTCAAGTGAATGGGATCCTCCAGTGATACCTTGCACTGCCGCCATAAAATAGGGCCATGTTTCCACACTGCGTATACGCTGCATTTTTTTTCTACTCCTTTTTTTGTGTGCAGAAGTCTGCTGCGTTTAACAGTACAAAGTGGATGTGATTTCAAGAGAACTCATGTCCACCATGCTTTTTCAGACTCTGCTGAATTGCGCAGTATTTTTGTTTCCCCCCCCCTGGAGCCTCAAAAAGATATATGTAAAAAAAAAAAAAAAAGTTATCTCAAGCTTCTGATTTTAGAAAACAAAGCCACTCTAAAAAAAAAATAAAAATGCTGCAACAAATCTGCACCAAAAGTGCATAAAAGAAGGGGCAAATACATAAATAAATGCAATTATCTGGACAGTAGTTGCGTGCAAACACCTTAAGAAAAAAAAAAAAAAGCAGCGTAAAGACTGTCCTCTTCCCCCGCACGTGGGAAATGGCCTAAAAATACGGCACAGGCAAGTACAGATTGCGAGCAGATATAACCACTGAAGATGCTGTAGTACTTGCACATATGCAGTGGCACCTACGAACAGCTGGGTAGAGTCGGACCCTATCAATATGATATTTTTGGCCTATTCTAACCCCTTTAAGTAGTGCTCTTTAGGCCACGTTCACACGTTCAGTATTTTACATCAGTATTTGTAAGCGAAAACTAGGAGAGGGTGAAAAATACAGAAGTGGTGACGTGTTTCTATTATACTTTTCCTCTGAATGTCCCACTCCTGATTTTGACTAACAAATACTGATGTAACATACTGCTGTGTGAACGTAGCCTTAGGGTGAGAATTTTTCTGAACTTCCGTCGTTGAACTCATTGAAGTGAACTAAAGTCAGCTTCTTCCTAATTTGAAATGGATGATAACAGGAGACAATAGATTGCAATCTACACTGTTAACATGCACTAAAAATAATCAATCCCCCCAAAAAGAACAACCCACAAGGGAAGTCCTAAGGAAGCCTGTGCTTCATAGGTCACTGAACTGGGAAGCCATTATTAACTGAACCTCAAAATTAGCATCTTCGCCACGTGACATGAAGTTTCATTTACAAGTTTGAGTAATAAAACAAGGCAAATTCATAACCCAAGTGGTAATGTAAGGACCGAGTAAAACCATCAAAGTTTTCCAAAACCTCTAGTAACAATGCCTGCTTAAGGATGCAAAGAACTTCCCAAGAGCTGAATATTAGTAGCGACTATATAAAAGTCTCATTTTTTTTTAAAAAAAAGAAAACTGAACACAGACTACCCTTTAACCCTTCCCCAGCCGGAGTGGCCTGCTCATCCTCTTCGGGTGATTCATTATGGCACATCACTTTGTCATTTGTCAGACCCCCACTGAGCGCTCTGCGTGCAGCACACAGACACAATGGCTAAATGAATCCCACCCAAGAAACACTCTGAAAAAAAAAACGCAAAACACATGCTCTGTCGAGGACGGAGTCTTGGGATCGCTCAGAAAGCCTTCCTCTGTGTTCCTTTGTGTTGCACATTAGCTGACATAGCCTTGTAGTGTTGCAGGGATACGCGCCGTCTAACAAAGCATCTGGAAAAGGTGGAAAGAATAGAGAAGAAAAGGAGGAAAAACCCTCAACACTTCCACTTACTGTTGCTCGCATCCTTTGATGTTGCTCATTCAAGAGAGGCGTTCGCACGCTGACAAGGGCTGCAGGGAGGCTGGAGAGTCCAATCTGTTTCATTCACTATAGAGGGAGATAAGCAGCGCTGACGTCTAGGTCATCGGGCCCGTTTCTGCTGAACAGGGCGACCTAACTGATTTCAGATAGCATCGGATTTTTGTGGCCCCTTATCTCACAGTCCATGGGTAAATGCATGAAGAAGCTGAATGTTAAAAGGTATGACCAATTATCAGTGCAGTCATCAATACCTACCTCAAGACTCGCTTCCTATCAAATCAACCAATGTGCAGGGAGCTTCCTACTGTAGACGAATGTATCAGGTTTCCATGGAAACTAAATCAACAAATAGCTGCGGCAGCATCTGTTTCTGGATTAGCCAACGTCAGCCGGCAGAAGGTTAGGATTGAAGAGAACTCAAGCATCCAAATGCCCCCTTATAATGCCACATTTTATATTTAGTACCGATTCCAAGATAAAAGTCACGGCTTTCCCTGGCTTCCGGCATCGAACTCCAGGAAGCCATAGGAACGATCCCATGGCAACAGGAACTCTCCAGTAGCAGCTAATCGTAAAGGGCCGGGGTGGGCTAAGCAGGGATACTGTGCTCACCGACTACCCTGCATGGACGCCGGAAGCCCGGGACCTACCAGCTAGACATAAGAGACCGGCACACACTGGGAGGGATGAGATGTAAAGACCTCCAAGGGGCGCGCATGTTACACAGTTGAAACCAGAAGTTTACATACACTATATAAATAGACACATCTGCAGGTTTTTCTCAATATCTTACATGAAATCAGAATAAACCTTTCCTGTTTTAGGTCAGTTAGGATTACCATCATTTTTAATATTTGCCAAATGCCAGAATAATGAGAGAGAAAATGTTTTAAGGCATTTTAATTACTTACTGCAAAGTCAAAAGTTTACACACACTAAGATTACTATGCCTTTAAACAATTCTGAACTGCCCATATGATGAAGTCATGTGTTTGGAAGCTTCTGAGACACACATGTTGATGCATTTTAATGCACACCTGAAACACACTGCTTCTTTGTGTAGCATCATGGGAAAGTCTCTACAGAGATTAGCCAAGATATCAGGAAGAGAATTGTGGACTTGCACAAGTCTGGCTCATCCTTGGGTACAATTTCAAGATTCGGCAACCGAAAGATGCTACTGCGCACGCATGGGAGGGCCAGGCAGCCATTTTGGGGAATGTAAATTTCACTTTGGCACACAAATTACACAGGCAGTATTTAAAATAGTAGGCAGGTCACTGAAAGCACAGTGACCTGACAGAGGCCAGAGATAGGCATACATAATGAGAGCACCAATTACAGCCCCTCCCCAAAGGCCTCCCCGATGCACGAGCAGATCATTATGGCAGAACTGAAAATAAAGATTATAAAAGAACCACTGGACAGATTTCATCAACAAAGGTATCATTATACTCAGTGTAACGGCGCCCATCTGACAGTGTATGTGGTTTACTAAGCACAATCCTGCTGACAGGTGCGCTTTAAGATTGCTTAAGGACCTTTGGTGACATCACAGCCATGTGACCATGATGCCAACCAAGATGTTAACTGCGGGGGGGTCTAGAGGAACTCAAGAGGAGACAGGCTGGTGTGCAGTGTATGTACACTGCATTGTGAAAGTATTTGGCCCCCTTGAACTTTTCTACCTTTTGCCACTTTTCAGTTTTTAATTTTTTAAAAAAGTTTAAAATATTCAATAAATTTCGTTCCACTTCACGATTGTATCCCACTTGTTGTTGATTCTTCCCCCCAAAAATTAGAATTTTATATCTTTATGTTTGAAGCCAGAAATGTGGCAAAAGGTAGAAAAGTTCAAGTGGGCCAAATACTTTCACAAGGCACTGTATTTGCAGTTTGTATGTGTGTGTATACATACATATCTATATCTATCTATTATCTATCCACATGCGTGTATGTGCACTGTGTGAGTAATGACATGATTATATTTGAATAAATGTTCATTTTTTCCGTTCAAGAATAAACGTTGATTGTTGCTCATGGATAAAAAAATAAATAAGACATCCACTGAAAATAAGCCCTAACCCATCTTTCAAAGCAAAAAATATTGTAAGACCCTGTCTTATTATTGGGAAAACACTGTATATTGAACTTAGAATAAGTATAGGGAAAAGTAATGCAATGTATTTGTACAGCTTCTTGATCAATTATTTACGTATATTACAAAATAAGATGCCTATTATTTTCATAGTGTTGTACTGTATTTGTGAAAGTTTTTCACCTATAAGCTGAAGGCTTTAGTGTTCCTTTAGTCCTCATGTGTACGATAAGCCAGTTTCCAAAGTGTTTGAAGTGATCTGTGCCATTGTCTATTAGCACCAGTATATTCCAGTAAAATAATTGTCTTATTATCTCAAAATTATATTCAAATTTCCCAACAAAGGCAGATGATTGAGCGATTTCATCTGAAACAATTGAATGAGGAGTTAGAAAGTCACTTGGCCACAATGCGGAGATGCCAGTCAGGAGAGATCCTGCATAAGCCATGGATTGTGTGCTGTCCAGGGTGCTGAGAGGAGAGTTGGCACAGATCGTACCCTATGCCAGTCACGGAGAAGCCGAGCAGGTCTCTTAAGCAAAAGATTTTATACTTGGATCTGCGTAGAGCATCACAAAGTGTTAAAAACTATAAGCACAACATTTACAGCTGTTCTACCAAAATATAGAAAATCGTCTCATAGAACTTCACTCGTGACATCTGTATCGAGGACCAAATATGTAAAAGGTGAATTTCACCTTATCTATTACCATTTTTTTTTTATTTATTTATTGTTAATAGGGTTTTCTGGTTTCAGATATTCTTTACTCACCATGCCCTGGTCCAGTGCGGAGTCTGTGCTGCTGATCCCGATGTATGTTGTCTGCATCCTGACATCACAGACAGCAATGCAGCCAATACGGTAGCTCGGTGGCTCGTGCCATCTTCTCTGGTGGAGCCGCTGAGCTCACTGATTGTCTGCCGTTCCAACGAAAATATATCAGCACTGTAGATAATGGCAGCGAAGACTGAGCACTGAATCAGGGGAGGGTGACTAAATATTTTTTTTTCTTTAAAACTAACTCAATTAGGCACAGAGGTTTTATGAGAATGGAAAACACCTTTACCCTTACAAGACCATATATTATAAATGGCCTCAGAGGTTACGTCGGCATTGAAATTTCAGCAGAACCCATTGATAGTGACAGGTTTGGGCCACGTTTAATCTGTATGTGGGCACCGGCAGATCGATGGTCAGGAGAGGGATCCGCAGCACGTATCTGATTTTGGACTGCTGATTGCATTGTTCTCCCTGAGATAATTCGCTGACCGACATGTCATCCAGCAGCTTTCTCATAGAAGACACTGGAGTGCTAGGCCGGATGGGTGCTCCTGCAAGTGTGACAGTCGTTTGAGATGGCCATCGGTCGAATGATCACCTGACGGCCATCTAATGTTTATGGCCAGTTTTACACAATTTGGTTTGATTAAACAGAAATTGGTTCAATATCTGTATGTGTTAAAGGACCCATAGGGCCAATTTACACAAGCCAGTGATCAGGGATCAAGCATTTGTAGGAACACTTGTTCCTGGCCATCAGCTCATCTAAACCAGCCAGCAAACATCCGACAAACACAAAACTGCTCATTGATTGTTTGTGGTTATCTTTAAGAAGGATCAAAAATGATAGTTAGCGGCAGCACTTCACCCCGTGTTAACAGGTGTCGATGAGCTGCCAGCAAAACAATATTCTATGTGAACAGAACAATCGTATTAACAATCGTTCTGTGTGCATAAAATTATGATTAGACAGTTTAAGCAGTGTCGGACTGGGGTGCCAAGGGCCCACCAGTAACCAACTCCAGGGCCCCACTTTCCAGCCACATGCAAATGTGACATTATCCTCAATCACAAATGTATATAACAATGACCTGGGTAGATTGTTACATGAATAAGATGCTGCCTTTGTCTGTAGATAGTGATTCAAGTACATAGTGCCAAGTACTGCTCATATAGGAGTGTGGTGGCCCACCAGAGGATTCTCCTGTTCTCCTGTGGGCCAGTCCAAGCCTGGGTCTAATCCCAGCATTAGCCCAATTGTTTAAAAGCCCTGTAATACTTTAGATCACTGGTAGATGCCTCTGAGTGTTTACTATAAATTTTACTCCGACTAAAAACAATCATGCCTGACACTGCAGAGGATTTCTGCTCCCCCTCAATATAATTCACGCTGACATGCCCACAGTGTAAGGATTATCTGTCCAAACACATATCTGGCATTGCACTTCATACGATGACAAGGCAGACAAGGAAGGTCAGAAAAGGCAATAGAGACATCAGCGTTACCCACATCTGTGAATGTTGCCAGTCATAGTAAATATCGCCATTATGGTACTCGGGATGTAAGCCATTGTCCGCACTTAGCTGAGCCCCGGGCAGAGCTACGGCTTACCTGTCAGAGGCTACAGAGCGCTGGAGAGAATGACGGACCCTTGTGGTTAGGGGCATACTGTATATACCAAGCCAGCAGAGTTCCTAGACCGGCCGGTGGCATTTGACCCGTAGCAATGTCAGTCTATCAGCTGGTCTCAGGTCTATCTGTCCTGACAGAATAAAACTTGTATAAAATGTTTATGAAGACACTTTCTGGTAGATATTAAAATAGATCTGAATGTATAAAACAGCTGAATAGCCGCACTGAGACTTGTCAGACACTGTCTGTCTGTGCCAAGCTTTAATTCCTCCTGCTAGATTTTTTTCTTTTCATATAATGATGTGAAATCCACATGGGACATGGCTTGATAAATCGCCCACTCCAGAAATATGACAGCTGGCAAGCACAGAAGAGATGTGCCCGTCGCTAGTATTCTGGAGATACTCCATGAAGGCAGGATACTGCAAACATTACAAAACACACATTACAAGTTACAGAGCAGAAACTTTAGAACTTTTCATGCTCATTAGTAATGGAAAACTATACATATTCAATGTGCACTCACCGTATATATGCTGGCAGCACTTCAGAACGTGAGCGCCAAAACGTGCCAATAGACTTTACTAGCCTAATATGTGCCAAAGAAAATATCCTTAAAGGGGTTTTCCCACGAACGAAAGTTCATTTTAATCAATATATCTTGTAATAATAATAACTTTCACATTGGGATGTGATTAAATAAAATGTTCCTGTGCTGAGATAATCTTATAAATGTGCCCCTGCTGTGTACTGTGTAATGGCTGTGTCTGACCGTACAGGAGCATGGTCTGATCATACCACAGCTCCTGGGCAGGGGAGGAAGCAAAAGAGTATACAGACATTACAGCACGGGATCACAGCAGATTCTTTCTTTGAGGTAAAACATTTCCCTGCCTGTTTTTAAACAATGTTTTACTCAGAGAACACAGGCGCACACGCCCAAGAGTTCCTAAGTATGTGCAACTAGGGAGGGATAGCTGTTGTCCAAAAGCTACATAATGTGTATGAAGGGCTTAACACTATAGGAAGGATCAATACCAGGAAATATATCATGTCTGATCTGGCTCTATCGGAGGAAGTATGCATTGTGTTAAAACATACCCCATGTAAGCTAGCACAGCAGTCCCTGAAGTCAGCATGGTATTAACATCTACAATAGATGTGTTCTGTTCAGTAAATGTTATTTATACACATACCCATATTGCTATATATCAGGGTTCCACAGAGACTACACCGGGGAGCTCACGTGATATCTCACCGCTGCCGTCACTCTGTCAATTATTCACAGGATTGAGCAGGGATTCGCAAGCACACAATCCCGAATACTCAATACTTAGTTATCGGCAAGCGAGCAGAAAGCGTATGGCGCACACCTCCGGATTCCAACGCGTGGAATATGTGTACACGCCCCGTACGGTTACTGCCAGCTTCACGATAGCCCAATTAATATTATTCTATGCCTCTATATGGCTTCGGGGGAGAGAACGATTACAGAGCAAAAGAAACAGAACTATTACATTTTGTATTTAATCCAAAAGGGAAGCAGTGTTTAGGAAAAATATACAAAGACTTTACAAATGGACATTTACACTACAGAATAGACAGTTACATAAAATAAACAGGATTACAGAAGAAACTTACTATAGCGTTCACAGAGACGAATCAGTAAAGCTGGCGGAGGGGCTCCCCAATTTGATTTTACAGTTATAGAACGCGATCCGTTGCTTATAGTATCTATACTCCCTGGCAATGAGTGCTCATCTATCCTCCATGGACTCTTTGATGCCTAAGATCTGCCCACACACCCCCTGTGCTGAGATTACGGGGCTGGACTCTAGCCTGCACATTTTATTTAGGATATCTGTTTTTTTGGGATAACTTATCATTGGTTGATCCCAGAAGCCCAAAAGCGATACCATATTTTCTATTATGATTTTACCTTCATTTAGAGACCACACATGGCGTGGTTGCGATATGCTATTTTGTTACTTTTGCACCACTGCCCCCCCGGAGGGGCTTATGGCTTATGGCTATGGAAAAATAAGATTATTGCTCCTTGGCTGACCCTGCCACTAAAAATATAGGTCCCATTATTATCGGACGTATGGAACTTTAGTTATTCCATATTTCGTATCGGCTCCGGACATCCTAAAACCAGCTATTTCCTCTTTCCTTCAATCTCTGCCCCTCTGCTGGATGTGTCTATTTCGCAGGTCTGTGTTTAATTCTCATCTGCCAGGGAGAAAGACCCTCGTATTTTAATAAGGTTATAGCTTTACACGTCACTTCTGCTGTAGGTGATAATTTGCAGAGAGGCAGATGGTGGACTGTCAGCTTTTCTGTTGTGACAAATGGTGGGTAAAGGAGGGGTGAAGAGGGGTTTGGGAGAAATCGTTCATACTTTCTTAATAATATCTCCCTGACATTATACATTTAAACAGAGTTTATAAAAGTGCTTATTCTAAGAGTACATTTACATTTGCCGATAATTCTAAAGAGCATTCCTAGGAACGCTCATTTCTCAATTATTGGCCAGTGTAAACAGGCAACAAATCATCTGAAGGTGACCACAATGTTTGGTCGTGGGGTGAAATGATTTGAAAGCTGGCTTAAAAAAAAACATTCTTTCTTGGTAGAATATTATCTTCGTTAAGCAGAACATGTGCTGCTGAGAACAATGACAGTGTATGCGCATATTACGATCTATCACTGATCATTCAGTGAGCAAGGTTAGTGCAATCTTGCTGTCTAAACAGATGACAGCCAATCAGCAAACATGAAGCAGATCGGCAGAGGTTTGATGCCATAAATCAGTAAGTGTATACCACCCGTAAAGACCCCCATATACACTGATTAATATCATCTAAACACCTCCGATATTCACATGCTCAAAAATCATGTGCTAATGTGTACAGATTATGTCAAAGGAAGTAAAGAACCGGCATGCCAGATTTTGGACTGGAGATCAGAGATGAGCTGATCGCATAGTGCAACCGCAGTCCACGGTCCAGGTAGTGCTCTCAGGCCATGGGGACTGGATATGCGTTAATTTCCTCAGCTCATAAGCGGACCCTGGGTTCAAAAAGGGTTAGGAAATTTGTGCAGCTCCTGTCCACGGCCAGAAAACACTGACTTCGCCCAACTGCAGTCCATGGTTCAAGTGATACGCTCATCTTAACCTCTGATCCTTTTGTTCTATAAGAGATAATCCACTGCCAAATGAGGCTGCTAGAGGCTCTTGTAGAAAACACAGGAGCGCTCCCGTTTCTGAAGAGGTGGCTCCCAGTCAACAGTCACTGTATCTATTGTGTATAGTGCCCCTAACCCTCAGCATCTGACAGAAACTGACTGTAGTCATAAGTTGTTGGTACAAACTCCGGCCATCAGCAGCTGAAGCCATCCAGCAATATGATTTATGACCAACACTGATGTACAGTGAGTGTTTTATGCTCCTACCGATGGCTTTCTGTTCATAGTGACATGTAATATCTACCGTTTGACTTTCCATTTATTTTTGAACCTGTCAGCTTCAATGCGCCATCACCAGACTAATTTCATACGAATGGAAAAATTCTGAAAGCAGATTTTATATGTATGAATTCTGATGACAATCCGAAAACTTATCACAATAAAAAAAATGCAGAACAGAGTGCCAGAGCAGCGCACAGCAACCCGTCGTGTTTCATTTGTAATTTGGCATCTGAGGATTACAAACGCAAAAGCAAAATATGGATTTCCTCAAATAAAAGTAAAGATTTTATTCTTTCAACATATTGTAGGGATTTCACTTTTTGGCAGCAGGTATCATTCGTACAGCCAGCAAGGTCCCATGTGAAAAACAGGAAGGTTATAAAACTTTTCAGGTAAAACAAAACAGACAGCCTTTCTCCGGCATAAAGTGGGAAATAAAGAAAAACAATCCACACAGCAATATTGGCTCACCAATCCAGGGAAAATGAACTGCTTTTCACAGAGTATGTTAGAGACTGACCAAGACTCGCCAGCACACCTCATTCCAGCTCTCCGCAGAGACACTTTGAGGCAGCGGAGCTGTATTAAATAGTCCATTCAAAGTTTGGAAGTAGAAATATTGGAACAGCCACCCCCACCCAGCTCTTCTGAACGTTCCGAAAATCCAGGCCTATTAAAAACCCTTTCAGCACTATCAGAGGTGAAGCCTGCTTTTCTGGGCTTCACATCACCAAGATTAACCACCTTGGTGACAAACATCTCCCTTCCAGGACCTGACCAGCTGGCACCTTTCAATATCTCTCAATGTTCTAACCTCCAGCAGACCTGGAAGGGGTTTTTAGCGGGACTGTGGAGTAGGTAAGCCAAACCTCCAACTCCGACTCCACAGCACTGCTTCATTACTGAGCATGTACATAAAGTGCAGCAGAAATTCAAAGCTGGAACGGCACAAGCTGATTGTGTTGTTTTAACAGCGGACATACTGCTGCAATGGCTGGGGTCAGAGATTACTCTGATGCCACCCAGTTAACCCATTATATGTCAAAAACAACCATGGAATGTATTTAGTTTTACAATCTAAAGGAGCCTTGTAATGTGAAGAGAGAGCCTGGAGGAATGTCAATGCAGCAAATATAGGAGCCTGCAATGAACATAAGCCCATAAGGCCCTGCCAGACAAATATCAATGTTTCTACAGTTTTGGAAATATACTGTTATCCTGTACCATTACATAGGATCCTAGAAATTCTTCCAAAAATAAATAAAATGAAAGAACTCCGTAAAATATATACAAAATGGAGGCAGCAAATATACTGTAGAGAGTGCAATTAAATATATGCCAAGGAGATCCCAGAGGAGATCAAAGCAAGGTGGCCTCTATTATTTTCTGTAAAGTGTGTAAAAATTGTCTTGTATATGTTCGTTCAATCATCTAATAAGTGAGGCAGATGCTTAAGAGGATTCAAGATATTACTGTTACCTGGGGGATAGGAGGAAATGCAGAAATACCACTAACAATATTGCAGGGAAACATTGCAGGGTACACAATTGGGGTAAACTAAACTACCTAGGTACATGATCTGCTGTATACATATAATGCACATTTTGGTTGGATTAATCTCAAATAAAATCAAGTGAGGAGGACTGGGAAGCAGAATGAGAAACAGACAGAGGGAAACACAAAGATTGCGCTGAGCTTTCCAACAAGTCTTTTACCTCACCCCAGAGATGGATATACATCTACACTGCTCGGGACCGCTATGTAATATCTTCCTGGCAGCTGTTTCTGTCTGTGTGCTATAATTAAGGAATGAAGAGCAGCAATTCATCTCAATGTGTTGTCATGTGTGTGGGAGACATCACGGCTGCTAGCCTTCATCCATTAACTTACAAATTATAGAATGAGCCTGTAGAGAGGAAAACTGGTGAAAATGCAAGACAAATGTAATTTAATAGCAAAAAAATAGTATTATTCCTTATGCAACAATCCAAAGGGTAAAGACATCAAGATCTAGTCAATGAGGGTCTGACACCAAGCACCACTACCACCAATAAGATGTTACCATTTCCAGCAGCGGTGGGATATAAAGAGTGAACAGAGCAGCGCTCAGTCATTTTGTTTAGTGGCCGCTCCCATGAGCTGCTGATCATCTATCCTGGGGATAAGTCATCAACATCAGTGTCATGTAAAACCCTTTAAATGTGAAAATCTACCTAAACAGTGTAAAATCTTTACTTTTGTATGGTTGAATAACCAAGCAGACCTGCTATTCAGGTAATCTGGTAACATTAGCCAATATCCCCAGGTAAAATGTACAGGGGAGGCACAATTTCACAGTTTTCATTATGCATTTCTTTCCCTCTGGATATTTGATATTCTCATGTGGTGTTCTCGTTCTCTGGATAACAGCTTTGTAAAAAATACCTTGAATTGAAATATAAAGAAAGCTTTGAGAAAAACGTGCAGAAAGAAGATAAGATAGGGACGGTTAGATAGCGATGCATATGAACAGCAGCTTGAAAGTAAATGTCTTTAATGTCTGTGGCAGGAGCAGCTCAAAAGATTGGAATCAGTCTGTCAACAGATCACTCTCAGCGGGAGAGAGGACACCAGCGCGCGCCTGTTATTTCCTCAGATAAAGAATTCCACACTCAAGTTTATAAAAAATACATGAACAACAATAAGAAAATCAACAAAAACAAATGTGTCTCTAAACCACCAAAAGTAACTGGATTAGTGAATAGCCAATACACAACATGGTAAAAAGTGCGCAGTGCGCCCAACGGTCAATAGTGCGCCCCATGGTCAACAGTGCGCAGTGCCCCCCACGGTCAACAGTGCGCAGTGCCCCCCACGGTCAACAGTGCGCAGTGCCCCCCACGGTCAACAGTGCGCAGTCGCCTGGTGAACACACAAGTGTTTAGTAGAGTACACCTACACTAAAGGTGCCCATGCATCTTACATAGCTGTCATCTGAACATTCATTCCACCAGCAGTTCCTTCTCCTGACCCCCTCCAATACTTATCAACGCCAGCATGACCAAGCGTTTTGTGTCTTCTATGGGTAGAGGGGTGTACAGTGACGTCAGAATCCTCCGGCACTGGTTTATCCATGTGGGAAACAAAAGGATCGGACGTAAAACTGCCCATAAACTAGCTTTCGGTGACTTAAATGGGAATTCTGCATTACGTATACATGGTTTCGGATTTTTCTGCTGAGCATTTGAAGACTGCTTTAATAAGGGCTCATGCAGACGTTCTTGAATCTCAGTCCACTCACGGACCTCAATACAGACAGGACGCAGGTCTCCTGACTGGAATCTGACAGCTTCATACATTTCTATGAGGCTGTCATGCTAGGGCCGGAGACCCGTGCCCAGACCATGATCGGTTTGTGATCCTTAGGAACATGTCACTTATTGAAGTGATTTCCTTGTAGATTCCGGTCCAGAAACCGCTCTGGGTAGCCACAAGTGTGTGAACGCGTGGCAGTCCAAAATCCAAATCGGCAGCAGAGATCGGAGTGTCAGCTTTGGATTTCTGACACAGACTTCCAAATATATATTTTGTACACAAAAAATCCATCATGTGAATATACCATACGTTTTTCTACATGAACGCTATCAAAAGGGTTTCCAGTAAATTTGTGCCATTGTTTCAGGGATCTCCCCCAATCAGCCACAAGAGAAACAGTTAAGGCCCATTTACACCAGTCTACCAGGTCCGATAAACAACCGCCAATTGGCTACATGCTGACAATTGCTGGCCTGTTTAGACTGGCTGATAATTCAGAACAATCATTTCTATGAATGCTCGTTACCCAATTATCAGCCAGTTTAAATGAGCCCTTAGGTGGAGCACTGATGTTAGATAAGGCGTGGACCATAGCCAATTTTAACCTACAATGAGTGAGTTTGATGTCCGAGCACTCTAGTCTGCAAAATCCTTCTGAACTCAGCAGTATTTTGAACAAAAACTTTGTACTGAAAAATGTCTCACTAAACTAAAAATGTAACATTCATTCAAAAGTTCTAATATATATCACTAGCATTAAATATTTAGTTATTCCCTGTAGAAAGTATCCTAATGATTGCTGGGGGTCTGACAGCAGTGATACCCAGCAACCCTGAGACGGGTCTTGAATGGAGCCGACTTGCACATGCTCAACCTTCACTCTTCTGTGAACTGCCAAAGATCGACAAGCTCTACATTTAGAGCAGCTATATAAAAGCCGTTCTAAAATAGCAAGTTATCCATTATCCTTAGGATAAATTGCAGATTGCCAACGGTCTGATCACTGGGACCAGCAGTGATTGAGAATGGGTTTCTGCAGAGCCCCACCTTGAATGGAGTGGAGGTGCATATACGTGGTCTTCGCTCCATTCATTGTCTATGGGACTGCTGTAGAAATCAAAGTACAGCACTTGGCAATTTTTGGCAGTCCAATAGACAATGAATAGAGCAGAGGTCAAGCAAGCACATGAATGGGTACCATGGGTCCCCAAGGGTCCCCTGAATCACCAATCAGTAAACTATCCCCACGGATAAGGATAGAGGTAGACACAGGAACACGGTCTCTTTAAATCTTCCGCTCGCTTATTAAGAGCACTGCAAAAACCAGTGCAATGTTATCAAAACAAAAACGGAACAGGAAAAACAAAACATAACATAACATAACATAAGGCACAGTCCTTCTTGCTACGTTCAGGTTCAAACACAAGGTTTAACTTTCCTTCACATGACAATACAGCTCCAAAGCTTTCAGCTCCAGGCCCACACACACTGCTCTAGAAAGCTGGGTATTTATCCTCTGGACTCCTCCCACTCTACAGCTGTTCAATCATCCTAGCACTAAACAAGGCTGATTAACCTCTCTCAGCACTTAGTGTGCTGGATAATTTTTCCTAGGTTTATATTACTGAAGTTAACAACCTCAGCTATTCATATCTCCCCTCCAGTACTTCGCCAGTGACTTTGTCACATCCTCTGCCAAGACAGTTGGATTAAAGAATTTCCCTGTATGTGACAAACCAAGATATACATCCGTCAGATCTTGAGACCCATTACAACACTTCTGAGAAGCTGACACCATGTATTTACGTACCTGCACCACTTTGTAAACCCAATTCACATGGCTTTGTTCACACTAACATCAGGACTATGATTGATCTGCTTAAAATTAATTCTAATTAATCCAACTGATTAACAACAGGGTCGCCCAGTTTTCTATCAGGGCATTATTTTCTGTACTTGGACATGATATAAGGTGATATACGTGTCAGCGAATTGGAACATTGCATAAGGTTTCTTCAGATATAAAAACTAGACAGTTTGCCCTAAAATGTAAGTGGTTAACAAGATGGCTTCTACATAGCGAGTACACATGAACACTGCACAAGGTGCAGAAGCAAAAGTAGTAATTGTTGAAAAGACTGTGGCGCCAATATTTAAGCTAAGTGAATTTGGTGACACATTGCAAGTAAACCAATTGTGCATTATAAACAGGCTGAGTCATCAACATGTTATTGAGGAGAGAACATAAGTGGGTGGGCATCCTATCAGCCTGTTGGCACGCACAATCTTCTAGGCAATGCAATGAGCTCACCATTTTCTATAACCTGAATTAAGATGATTATCAGCCATGTTATAGTCCATGGCAAACCTTACATTTACTATGAGATTTATTCTGGTCATTCAGGACTCTCTATAGACCTAACACTTCCATGTGGTTGTACAGAAAGTCATTAAAGGGAAACTTTCACCATGAATTCACAGTCCAATCTGCAAGCACCATGTTATAGAGCAGGGGGAGCCGAGGCGATTGATAGATTACACTGTACGTTTTCCTCACAAAACTATATATCAATCTTCTCCGCTCCCCGTGCTTGATAACATGGTGCTGGCAGACTGGACTGCAATTTTCTGGTGACAGATTTCCTTTAAAGGGAATCTGTCAGTAGGATCCACCCTTCTAAGCCGTCTATATGGGCATGTAGGTCATCGGAAGCTGAACAAGAGTGTACCTTGATATCTGCATCCAATGTCTTATTCCAAATAAATCCACATTTTTCTTATAAGCAAATGAGCAGTTAAACAAGACTACTGTTCATCTGAATTGTCATTTCAGTGATGTTTTCAACTGTTCAATCTTCTGAGCCCCAGCCCCATATTGTGGCCATTATTGTTTACCCCATCTTCACTGATGAGCATATAACGAAACGGGTCGGGGTTGAAGGGGCACTTTGGATTCCAGTGATTTTGGGAATTATTTGGGGAAATGTGTGGTTTATTGTTATAATGTCCCCCCTTCCTTTTTCACCCAAATCGGGCTTTTGATTGACATGTCATCCAGACCTAACCTGGAGTTATCTGCACCTGAATAGGACAACTACGTGGTGAGATTGTTCCATATCACTTATTACATAATGCCGTAAAGTGTATTATTTATTTGAGGACAACTACTACTGAGACTGTTCTATACCACTTGTTTTATATGGTCATAAATAAGTGTGGTTCTTGGGAGACCATGGAGGTCACCAAGCCTTGTATTTTGTTTGTTTATATTTGTTGAGCCCACTTCTTTTAGGTTTATGAAATAAAAGTTCTATTTCAATATGTCACACAATCACTATCTACCTTGCTGATACTTCTTCAGCTTTATATATTTCTATGAAGCAGTCACCCTCTGGTCGGGAGACCCGTGGCCAGTCCGTGCATTGTGGTCCGATCTTGGATAGATTTGTACGGGCGTCTGAATGCGCCTTTACACAGATTAAATTGATACTTTTGGTTAACAAATCAGTTTTGTTGTTCTCATTTAATCACCATTTCAAGTTTAAAGCTTATTAGATTTTGGTGCACAGGGGCCGGGCTGTACATTGGGTCTTCTCCTCCCGGTCTGTGATCTCCGGCCCCTCCGCTGCCTCCAGTCTGTGAATGACAGGTCACTGCTGAGATTTCACACAGGAGCCAGGTCATTCACAGACCAGAGGCAGGCGGAGGGGCCGTGATCAAAGACCGGGATGAGGAGACCCCCAGTACAGTCCAGCCCCTGTGCACCAAAATCTAATTAGCAGAAAACTTCAAATGGTGATTAAAGAAGAACAGATTTCTTCACCAAATGTATCAATGTAATCAGTATTACGGTGGCTCAGAGGTTAGCACTGCAGCCTTACAGCTCTGGGGTCCTGGGTTCTAATCCCACCAAGGACAACATCTGCAAGGAGTTTGCATGTTCTCCCAGTGTTTGTGTGGGTTTCCTCCGGGTTCTCTGCTTTCCTCCCACACTCAATCTACATATCAGTATGTCTTTGGTGATATGTAGATTGTGAGCCCCAATGGGGACAGAGATGATAATGTCTCTAAATTGTCTGAATTATAAAACGCTGCAGAATATGTTGGCGCTATATAAATAAAAATATTATTATTTATTATTACAGCAGCATTACAGCCATGTCTGTACTTTACATTACAAAATCGTGCTGAGAGGTTCTCTTTAAAATGCAGATTTTGTTATCTGGCACTGATAGAGCTTATCATTCATACAGAGAAGCATTGTAGAAGACGCATCTAAAAGCTCTGCACAGCGACAGCTGGAAAAGACAAAGCACACCTAAGTAGAACTACTGGGTGGGTATGCCGATAACTTTTGTAGCTATAGTAACAGAGCTAAGAAATAATATTTGTATCGCAAGGTAAAACACAAATAGTGCTGTGCAACAAAACACAGGATAACAATGTAGTAAAGATAAAAATAGGAAAACAAAAGAACAAATATAGAAATAGCTCCCATTCACACTGGATTCATTGCTCACATGAATGTTCCGCATTACCGATGGTTTGTCAGATCTCAACAAAGCTGAAATTATCAACTGTTTATTTAGTTCAGTGTCGTGTTCATTTTACATACAGACTTATGCAAAACCCGAGACCACGTACTACATGCACGCATGACGAGAGCCTCGTGACAAAACAAGACCTACAAGCTGTGTCCTCTGAACAATTCAAATGCGGATTTCTTAGTATTGGAGAAACATACTGGCTATATAAAAGGTATTGCTGGACTTGTCTTTAAAAGAGCTACATGCACATATTAGTTGGTGGGTGAAATCCTGCTGACAGATTCCCTTTAAGAAACAGGTTATTTTTAATAAATTGCCAGTAAAGTATATATTTAAATGGCTTGTTTATGACAACTAGCACAGCTCAGGTCACTAAACTGTGTAGTGGTCATTCTGCAGCTCAGATCCGATTGAACACACTAATCATTTCAACTGAGACTTTTCAGAATGGACTGTCATGTGAGCACATGACAAAGAACACTGTTTATGGCCATTCTATGACTTGTAGCTTACATTTTTCACCAGTTTTCCAATCTGCAGGTTAACGCTCTAATGGTCAGTCATTCCTGAGCTAGTGGATGGAGACTAGCTGATATGGATGAGAAATAAATGCTATGAATCCAGCACTGGGGTAAGATAAACCCTAGAAAGCAGCAGCATTATCTCGCTGTCAGATGATAGCAGTTTCTTTGCATTTTTGTTATAGATTATGCCCCCCTTATAAATCACAATTCATGAGAGATGGAGATGCCTACCATTTCACTACTGGTGCTGTCAGAGACAAGACAGTGCTGATTACTCCCCTCATGAATCATTTGTGAGGAAATGTGTCAGGAGGAATTTGTTCTCTCAGTCACTGCTGAGGAGTGGGTATCTGGACCCCTTCCAGGACCACTGATGAGGCAATACCCGGACTGGGCGTTGGCCCGAGCATGACCGTATGTATTTCTATGCAGCTGTCACGCTGTGGTCAGGTGAGCCGCCGGCCAGTCTGAGTATTGCGATGCTATCGTCTATAATGATCAACACTAACAGAAGTAAACACTTGAAATAGATCACTATGTTTGTAATGACTCTATATAATATACGAGTTTCACTTTTTGTATTGAAGAACTGAAATAAATTAACTTTCTGATGATATTCTAATTTAGTGAGATGCACATTGTATGTATGTATGTATGTATGTACAGTACAGACCAAAAGTTTGGACACACCTTCTCATTTAAAGATTTTTCTGTATTTTCATGACTATGAAAATTGTACATTCACACTGAAGGCATCAAAAGTATGGATTAACACATGTGGAATTATATACTTAACAAAAAAGTGTGAAACAACTGAAAATATGTCTTATATTCTAGGTTCTTCAAAGTAGCCACCTTTTGCTTTGATGACTGCTTTGCACACTCTTGGCATTCTCTTGATGAGCTTCAAGAGGAGTCACCGGAAATGGTCTTCCAACAATCTTGAAGGAGTTCCCAGAGATGCTTAGCACTTGTTGGCCCTTTTGCCTTCACTCTGCGGTCCAGTTCACCCCAAACCATCTCGATTGGGTTCAGGTCTGCTGACAGTGGAGGCCAGGTCATCTGGCGTAGCACCCCATCACTCTCCTTCTTGGTCTAATAGCTTTTACACAGCCTGGATGTGTGTTTGGGGTCATTGTCCTGTTGAAAAATAAATGATGGTCCAACTAAACGCAAACTGGATGGAATAGCATGCCGCTGCAAGATGCTGTGGTAGCCGTGCTGGTTCAGTATGCCTTCAATTTTGAATCAATCTCCAACAGTGTCACCAGCAAAGCACCCCCACACCATCACACCTCCTCCTCCATGCTTCACGGTAGAAACCAGGCATGTAGAGTCCATCCGTTCGCCTTTTCTGCGTCGCACAAAGACACGGTAGTTGGAACCAAAGATCTCAAATTTGGACTCATCAGACCAAAGCACAGATTTCCACTGGTCTAATGTCCATTCATTGTGTTCTTAGCCCAAACTTGTCTCTTCTGCTTGTTGCCTGTCCTTAGCAGTGGTTTCCTAGCAGCTATTTTACCATGAAGACCGGCTGCACAAAGTCTCCTCTTAACAGTTGTTGTAGAGATGTGTCTGCTGCTAGAACTCTGTGTGGCATTGACCTGGTCTCTAATCTGAGCTGCTGTTAACCTGCGATTTCTGATGCTGGTGACTTGGATAAACTTATCCTCAGAAGCAGAGGTGACATGAGGTCTTCTTTTCCTGGGGCGGTCCTCATGTGAGCCAATTTCTTTGTAGCACTTGATGGATTTTGCAACTGCACTTGGGGACACTTTCAAAGTTTGCCCAATTTTTCGGACTGACTGAGCTTCATTTCTTAAAGTAACGATGGCTACTCGTTTTTCTTTACTTAGCTGCTTTTTTCTTGCCATAATACAAATTCTAACAGTCTATTGAGTGGGACTATCAGCTGTGTCTCCACCAGACTTCTGAACAACACAACTGATGGTCCCAACCCCATTTATAAGGCAAGAAATCCCACTTATTAAACTTGACAGGGCACACCTGTGAAGTGAAAACCATTTCCGGTGACTACCTCTTGAAACTCATCAAGAGAATGCCAAGAGTATGCAAAGCAGTCATCAAAGCAAAAGGTGGCTACTTTGAAGAACCAAGAATATAAGACATATTTTCAGTTGTTTCACACTTTTTGTTAAGTATATAATTCCACATGTGTTAATTCATAGTTTTGATGCCTTCAGTGTGAATGTACAATTTTCAAAGGCATGGAAATACAGAAAAATCTTTAAATGAGAAGGTGTGTCCAAACTTTTGGTCTGTACTGTATGTATGTATCATACATACACACATACAATCAAAATGGACCGATGCAAAACTTTGGGCACCCTGCATGGTTAGTACCTAGTAGTGCCCCCTTTTGAAAGTACCACGGCTGGTGAACACTTTTTGTAGCCAGACAAGAGTCTTTCAATTCTTGTTTGAGGGATTTTCATCCATTCTTCCAGTTCTGTGAGGTTCCTGGGTCGTCTTGTATGCTCTGCTATTTTGAGGTCTAGCCACAGATTTTCAATGATAATCAGATCAGGGGACTGTGAGGGCCATTGTAAAACCTTCAGCTTTTGAGGTTGTCTATTGTGGATTTTGACATGTGTTTAGGATCATTATCCATTTGTAGAAGCCATCCGCTTTTCAACTTCAGCTTTTTTCACAGATGGTGTTATGTTTGCATCAAGAATTTGTTGAAATTTCATTGAATCCATTTTACCCTCTACCCATGAAATGTTCCTCGTGCCATTGGCTGCAACACAACCCCAAAGCAAAGAGGAGGGATTATCTAGAGATGGAGCCCCTCTCCCTGCTATCTACATAGAATCACATCAGTAGCAGCCGCCTTCTCCTATCTCAGTAATGGGAAAGTGTCTTCACTGAATACAGATTTGACCTCAGAATTGAGAATTTTGATAATGACGGATCAATTCTGGCAGAGAAAGAAGCAGATCTCTCTGATAAGATATATTACAAAGTCGCCTATTTTCACATGTAGTATTGATTTATGAAATAAAATGACAGTTACGCTTTAAATGACAAGTCTGCAGTCACACAGTGTGCGATGCGCACAATTCTATTTTTGTATTCCCTGTGTGGGTGGGTCGTCACATGACTACATATGTGTGATTTGCATACTTGAGGTCAATGGTGGACCAGACTCACCTGACTTCTCTGCGTCTTGTCAGCACATGACTGCATCACTGCTCTCCTCCAAGGGGAATCGCTTTAAAGCACCACTCCAGTGTGTATTTATTTTTTATTTCACCACTGGAGTGGTGCTTAAAATCCAAGTCCATAGCCCCCTGTCTGATACTCACGTTCCAGCGTTTTCATCTGTTTTCGCTGCCGCTCTGATCAATTTCCTGCTGTTTTTGACCTGCTGGCAGCTCCAGTGTTTCATGGAGTGGCGCGGAGGTCACTTTTCAATACAAGTCTATGACGGCTTTGTTCTGGCTCTCACACACTTGTATTGAGAGCGTGTGACGTAGGTTCTGAGTTCCAGCCACTCAGAAGCTGCACTCACAAGTTGGCGCTGGGGGACCGGAGCAGCGTCGGTAAAAGGTGAAGCCACTGGAAGGAGAGTATAAGAACGGGGGCAAAGTGCTTTAATGAAGGGGGAGAGGGAGAAAGCTCGGCCACTTTGTGAATTTTTTTTTTAAATTCATAAAGTGAGTTTTTTTTATTATTGCTTTCTGTAATATAAAAAATTACACACAGCTCTTATTGTCCAGTTTTAATAGAATTCAAATTTCTCTGTGTGTCCACAAGTCTCAGTCAGTGACGGAGCAGCCGAC
The DNA here is from genome assembly GCF_046119375.1 of Phyllobates terribilis. Taxonomy (NCBI): domain Eukaryota; kingdom Metazoa; phylum Chordata; class Amphibia; order Anura; family Dendrobatidae; genus Phyllobates; species Phyllobates terribilis. Next base: position 135,219,044 of record NW_027362762.1, read on the forward strand.
AGAATCAGCATCATTTACATCACAAAAGTGGCAGAAATTATAGCAGCAGTGTTCTCCAGTTACCTTAGACATTCCTGTAATAATTTGTCACCTCTGTGTTGTACATTATGGTGACTGTCGGGGGCGCTCTTTTACGCCTCTCCCAGCAGAGCTCCACCTACTCTTCACAATGTCGGTGCTGCGGAGAGGACTGTGGACAAATGGGAAGAGTCACATTCTGGCAAAACTGAACAATCAGCGATAAGGGGAATTTTTTTATATTACATAAAGCGACAATAAAAATGTTAAGTTTCATTAATCAAGAAAAAAAAAGAAATTTTACCCAAATCCATAAAATATTTAACAGTGTAAAAAATGTTTGCTCCATTAAAAACATGAGCAATTGCATAAAAAAGCATAAGAAAAACATTAAAAAGCCAGAAGAGGCGACAAGACAGCAGTGAGTATGAGCATCCTGGAATCTACTCCGATCTAGTGGTGTCAGCGCTGAGCTGTCTACATCGGAGGGGATTACTGAGGTCCTCACTCCAACAACTACGATCTGGTCTCCCCAGCAGTGAAGCGTCTAGATCGGAGGCTAAAGTGTGGAGCACAAAAAAATCACCTCCGATCTAGACGCAAGCTTGCCGGGAGCAATATTCAAATACATGGGCGGCACCGGCAGTGACTGAATGCTGTGCTGCCCATGACTGAATACGACAAGCACACCCCTATGAATACAGCAGGTAGGACAAAGTGTATATAATGTTATAAAATCATTATACTACCACCGATTTTAATGAAAACAGCTGGTTAGTGATGCACATTGCATCACTAACAAAGCAATGGGGGCAGTGTAGATAGTAGCTAGGACGTGACAGGTTCCCTTTAAAGCTGCGATCGTTCGATTGCCTGTGCCATACATGGCAGAAATGATGATCTCCTATGAACGCCGGCCACAAGCTCACAGGAGTATCACAATGTCAGCCACAGCGGTCTTCAGCAGCCCCCCAGTTGTCATGACAACCCATTGTCGCCCTGCGATCACTTCATTGGGCGCATGGAATGATACGCACCCCGCTGGTGAGTGTTAAATCCCACCGTCAGAGATTGACAACGGGATTTAACAGGTTAACACTTCTGTCTGTTGCTGTTAAAGGCACGACAGCTCATTAAATCAGCCATCATGTGTGGGGAAAGATGCGGGCTCAGCATCGGAGCACGCATCAAAGTCAGGGACGTGACATGATGTAAATATACATCATATATCATGAAGGGGTTAAACACTAATAAAAATAAAAAAGATGTACATTAAAGGCAATCTGTCAACAGGTTTTTTCTATGTAATCTAAAGACAGCAGAAGATAGGGGCTGAAACACAGTTGTTAGCTATGTATCATTTATGAGGCTGTGTGCTGTTTAGTTACAATGAAGGTTTTATCATCAGGACATTAATCACTGCAGGACTACATCTAACATGACTGCTAGATGGACCATGCCCCCTCCTGTGATAAGCCGCTCACTGTCAATAGACAATGTACACAGAGAGCCTGGGTGTGGGCGAGGTTAGCTTTCTGAGCTCTGCTACACACTACATCTAAAAACTGTGTCACAACTGCTGCACACAGTAACCTAAGTGAAACATCGCTGGAGTCAGGGTCTCTGTCTCTACACTGCTGCTTTAAGATCAGCTAGTAAAAACCTGCTGACAGATTCCCTTTAATACATGTGACAGATAAATTAAATGTACATAATATTCACATTTTTGGAAATCACAAGATACTGGGAAAAGGTGTTTACCGGTAGCATTTCTGAGGGTGCCGTAGTTTCTCCACCTACTTGGCTTTTAACAGCAAGCAACAGAATTGGCAGCTTGCGACTAAAACAAAACTCAAATGCAGGTTGTTTCAGAGAAACGGGACTCATCAGGAAAGCAGATCGGTTACAAAACGGACCCAGACTGATCCATTTCACGGTTCCCAATAATGGCTCAGAGTGTAAGGGGATACTCACACGTTGCGTTTTTGTTTAAAAAATAATTAAAAAAAAACCAAAAAACATACAATGTTTTACAATGGGAAAAATGGATGAGATTTCTAAAATCTTTCACAGGGTGAGTTTTATTTCCTTCCTTTTTGTATTGTGGTAGGTCTTCTTAAAACCGTAGCATGACAATACTTTCAGCATTTAGAAGCATTTTTCAGCCATTTTAAAAACAAAAAGAAAAAGAAGCGCCAAAATGCGCGTATTGTATGCAGCGTTTTTCCTGCCAACATGCTGATAAGTCCGCTGCACATACTCCACATGTGAACATACCCTAACAAAACTCAGGGTTGAACGGAGCCTAATTATTAATATTTTTTTTCTAATAAATGTACCGTCAGTTGTACTTCACACCCTGAGGCACTCACACAATGCAGCTTTAGCTCATATTTCCGTAAATATTCTGGGATACATGAATAAGTGCACAGACTATTAGATATTAACATTATGCTAGACCTCATCCAGCAAAACAGGGCCAGGCAAGCTAAGCAGCAATTAATAAACATTTAGCGGCTGCTGCGTCTATGTCACAGGGAATTCAACATCGTGTTGACAGTAAATGGCAGAATAGGAAGACGTTTCGATGATCTATGTTGGGGAGTGACGCAAAGACATAAATGTATGTGTCATGTCATTAAAGAGGCTACACATAGGCCCAGTCTACTGATTCTAAACCCCTTTAAAGCCCATGACGTACTATTCCGTACCTGCGCCCTGGGCTTTAAGAGCCTGGTACGGAATAGTACGTCATGGCGATCGCGCACAAACTGTGGGGCGCGATCGCCGCCGGTTGTCAGCTGATTGTCACAGCTGACACCCGGAACTAAGTGCAGGGAGCGGGAGCACATTAACTTATGACAACATCCGGGTCACCAGACAGCAGGAAGATAGTTTGGTCATGCGCAGTGCATGACCAAAACAATCTTCTCCCTGTGCAGCGCTGACAGCCTGTATAGCACAGGGACGGTGCTCCATCCTTATGCTATGCAGGCGATCAGAATAAAAAAAGTGAAAGTCCCATAGTGGGACAAAGTATAAAAGTAAAAAAAGTATCAGAAAGTGAAAAAAAATAATCCATCAAAAATAAAAATATAATGTACCCATCAATAAATATTATGAAAAAAACAAAACAATAAAAGTACACATATTTGGTATCACCGCGTCCGGAACGACCTGACCTATAAAACCGTCCCACTAGTTAGCCCCTTCAGTGAACACAGTTTAAAAAAAAAAAAAAAAAACGAAGCAAAAAACAATGCTTTATCACCATACCGCCAAACAAAAAATGGAATAACACGTGATCAAAATGACGAATATAAGTAAAAATGGTACCGCTGAAAACATCATGTTGTCCCGCAAAAAACAAGCTGCCATACAGCTCCATCAGCCAAAAAATAAAAAAGTTCCAGCTCTCAGAATAAAGCGATGCAAAAAAATATTTTTTTCTATAAAATAGCTTTTATTGTGTAAAAGCGCCAAAACATAGAAAAATGATATAAATGTGGTACCGCTGTAAACGTACTGACCCGAAGAATAAAGCTGCCTTATCAATTTTACCACACGCGGAACAGAATAAAAATTTTTTAAAAAAAAACAATTCCTGAATTGTTGGTTTTTGTTTATTCTGCCTCCCAAAAAACGGAATAGAAAGCGATCAAAAAATGTCAAGTGCGCGAAAATGGCACCAATAAAACCGTCAACTCATCCCGCAAAAAAAGAGCCGACACATGACTGTGTTGGCCAAAATATGGAAAACTTATAGCTCTCAAAATATGGCGAGGCAAACACTAGATTTCACAAAAAAATGCGTCTTTTAGTGTCTGACAGCTGTCAATCATAAAAATCCGATATGATTCTGGTATCGCTGTAATCACACCGACCCGAAGAATAAAGTAATCTAATCACTTATACCGCACGAGGAACGGCGTAAAAAATAAACTCTCGGGTTAGTGTTGTGCTAGGGCTAGGGTTAGGATTGGGATTTTTTTCAAAAGTAAAAAAAAAAAACTACAAAAAAAACGACGATATGGCAACTAGTGTTGAGCGCAAGTGCTCGCTACTTGAGTTTGCATCGGGTGCTCTGGTATGCAACGAGTATCGCGGGTGCTCGAGTCTCCGCCCCATATGCTTCGGGGCCAAAAAATCCTCGCGGGGATTGCCTGCCATGCACGAGCGATCCCCGCATGTTTTTTTTGGGCGTCTAATAACCGTGAAACATGTGGGCGGGGACTCGAGCATGTCACTCAAGCACCCGTGATACATGGTGCATACCCGAGTACCCGATGCAAACTCAGATAGCGAGCACTTGCGCTCAAGACTAATGACAACTTATTCAATATGATGACCTAATGTTATCAATTCTGTGTCGTACCTCTGGGTTCAAAATGTTCACTATATCCCTTCATAAAATCCTTGAGGGGTGTAGTTTCCAAAATGGGGTCACTTGTGGGGGGTTTCCACTATTTAGGCACATCAGGGGCTCTCCAAACGCGACATGGCGTCCGCTCTCAATTCCAGCCAATTTTGCGTTCAAAAAGTCACACAGTGCTCCTTCACTCCTGAACCCTGCCGTGCACCCAAACACTGTATTTTCCCCACATATGGGGTATTGGCGTACTCAGGAGAAATTGCACAAAAGTTTTTGGGGTCCATTTTCTCCTCTTATCCTTGTGAAAATAAAAAAATTAGGGCTAAAACATCATTTTTGTGGAAAAAGTTTGATTTTTTTATTTTCACGGCTCCATGTTATAAACTTCTGTAAAGGACTTGGGGGTTCAGGGTGCTCACCACACATCTAGATAAGTTCCCTGAGGGGTCTAGTTTAAAAAATGGTATCACTTGTGGGGGTTTTCCACTGTTTAGGCACATCAGGGGGACATCCGCTAATTATTCAAGCAAATTTTACATTCAAAAAGTCAAATGGCGCTCCTTCCCTTCCGAACCATGCCGAGCGCCCAAATAGTGGTTTTCCCCCACATATGGAGCATCTGCTTACTCAGGAGAAATTGCACAACAAACTGCATGGTGCAAGTTCTCCTGTTACCCTTATGAAAATGCAAAATTGGGGGCTGAAAAACATTTTTGTGGTAAAAATGTGAAAATTTTATTTTTACGGCTCAATGTTCTAAACTTCTGTGAAGCACCTGGGGGTTAAAGGTGCTCAACACACATCTAGATAAGTTCCCTGAGGGGTCTAGTTTCCAAAATGGTGTCACTTGAGGGGGGTTTCCACTGTTTAGGCACATTAAGGGCTGTCCAAATGCAACATGGCGTCTGCTAATTATTTAAGGAAATTTTACAATCAAAAAGTCAAATGGCGCTCCTTCCCTTCCAAACCCTGCCGTGCGCCCAAACAGTGTGTTTTCCCCACATAAGGGGTATCAGCGTGCTCAGGGGAAATTGCACAACAAATTTTGGGGTCCATTTTTTCCTGTTACCCCTGCGAAAATATACAAAAAAATTGGGTTTAAAATAACATTTTTGTGAAAAAAGTTAATTGTTAATTTTTTTCCAAAAATTCCTGTGAAGCACCTGAAGGGTTAATAAAGTTCTTGAATGTGGTTTTGAGCACCTTGATGGGTGCAGTTTTTAGAATGGTGTCACTTTTGGGTATTCTCTATCATAAAGACCCCTCAAAGTCACTTCAAATGTGATGTGGTCCCTAAAAAAATGGTTTTGTAAATTTTGTTGGAAAAATGAGAAATGGCTGGTCAAGTTTTAACCCTAATAAAAAAAAATTTGGGCTCCAAAATTTTGCTGATGTAAAGTAAACATGTGGGAAATGTTATTTATTAACTCTTTTGTGTGACATGACTGATTTAAGGGCATAAAAATTCAAATTTTGAAAATGGCAAAATTATATAAATTTTCGCCAAATTTCCGTTTTTTTCCCACAAATAAACGCAAGTGATATCGAAGAAATTTTACCACAATCATGAAGTACAATATGTCACGAAAAAACAATCTCAGTATCAGGGGGATCCGTTGAAGCGTTCCAGAGTAATTACCTCATAAAGTGGCAGTGGTCAGAATTGTAAAAATTGGCCCGGTCATTAAAGTGCAAACCACCTTGGGCTGTAAATGGGTTAATAACATCAATGTAACTGTAGGGCTGATACTAACATGTTAGGGCAAAATATGTCAGAAATGCTTAAAAGTGTAGCCTGCACCTGTCCAGACTTATCCTGTTAGTAGATAGAAGGTGGCACTCCAGCAAGTGATTAAATAAGAAGATCCTTTATTCTTTACACACAATTTTAAAACATGGAGCCGGGGAAGCGGGGGTCTTTCAAGACGACGGCTGTTTCGAAAACCAAGCTGGTGCTTCACCGAAACAGATCAATGTATACATCTTGGATGTGCGGTCCATGGCTATTTTTTTCTACAGATATGTTTTAAGGTCATTTAATGATGCAGATCCCACAAACATGTTGACAATCGCTTAATGCTGCACAAATGGACCCTAACTTAGTTTTGAGACATATGCCAGAGTTTTAACTGTTCGTAAATTTCTGAACCATAATTTTAGGTTATGTTTACTTATGCTTTCTTACTTCTGTTTTTGTAGATTTATAGTACTGACGCGCCCCCTGGGCCAGTGCTGTTAGGGATACCCGGAGCCGGATCAGATGGGGGTTGTAGTCTCCGAGTGGCTGTGACCCGGTCCGTGCCCAGGGTGTCAAACTCAGTGTGTGGCAGTCCTACAGATGTTATTAGAGTTCTTTGTGTCGACTACGCCACCCGTTGATTTGCGGTCACTACGGCCGCCGCTGCAGCAGGGTCCGCTGAGGCTGGTGGTGTGTGTGCAGCTTTGGGTAGTATAACCCCCAACGGGAGGGGTATAGCCTCAGGGGGTCAGCCGTGGAGGATGGTGGTTGTGAAGGTGCAGCAAAGAGACTCAGAGGCATAAAATGCAGTTCCAGGGTTTTACTTACTGGCGTTGCTCGGGTCACTGTGTACAGCTGTGACCACCCGAGCCGTGCTGCGTCCACCAGGTCCTGGACTCGGTCAACTCCCAGGCAACTCCGGAGTGTGGTCCTGAGCTCCTTTCTGCCTCTCCCTTCTTCTGGCCGTTCCCACCAGGGATCCACCTAAGTCCGGCTCCCTCGGGCCTCTTGTTGGTAAACCCTTGTCTCTGGGTTCCCTGACCCTATTCTTGGTCTGCCTTCCGGGTGGATTTAGTGGGTGGTCGTGGCAGATCCTGCCCACGACCTCCGGTCTCTGGCTGAGGATTAGTGCTGTGGCCTCCACCAGCTTGGGATCCGGTACCCTGTTGCCGACCCTTCACCCTATTAGCTCTCTTATGGGCTCTTGGGGTCCCCTCTTCCTGCGCCTCTAGGTCTCTCTTCCTTCTCCTCTGCTCTGCTTCTCAGGCTCTCAGACAGACTGTCTGACTGGCTGACTGACAACCGACTGACGTCTCACAGACTGACCCTGATCTAAGATGGTGCCCACCTTATATACTCCCTCTATGTGTGAGCTCAGGTGACCAGCACCCAATGAGCTCCTAGCTTTACCCAGGCTGCTCCCCCTATCTGCCCCTACACTACTGGGATGTTCCACCCCCCTCCCACTCCAGCCAGGAACAGACACTGTCGTACCTGCACATTTCTCTAGTGGGAGTACCATCGGTCTGTTCCCCGGAAATGGGATGTGTGTAGTGCATGCAGCTAACTGAGCTCAGTTCCACACTCCACCCTTACCCGGGAGTGGAATATCACACCTCTGGCTGAGGTGCAATACCCCTGTAGCAGCCGAATCCTCAGGGTGCTACAGTACCCTTTTACTAACAAAATTGAGGGGAAGCGTTATCATATTCAAAATTCAGAAAATAAAAAAACCTGGTATGATTCAAGTGCGGATCAGGTATAGATCCTATAATAAAGCCACAATGTCAAGGTGCAGAGCCCAACATAGGAAATGTGCAACTATTTGCCTTGTCTGTACAGACTTTAGTTTATACAGTGCTTAGACATTATTCCCCCCCCCCCCCCCCCCACCAAAAAAAAAAAAAAAACTGTTGGCGGTGACTGTAGCCCCCTGCTGAAAGGTGGATGAGGCATATAGTTGGTCTGAGTGCCTTTGCTTGTTAAATCTCAATGATAAAAATTAGAAGTAGCAGGGCCAGATCTATTTATCTTTTAATACTCCATAAGACCCGAATCTGAATCAGGAAAACCGAATTGCATTCCCTCGTGCGCAGTTTGTGACCCTCTGTACGTCACTCGTCTTACTCAACAAATTAGATTGTGGACTCAGTGGAACATGAAGCAGAGGACTATCTGCACAATCAAGTGAGTGAAGAAATGTTCTCTCCATTATAAGGACAGAACCTTGCAGTTTTCTGGCAGACGGCCACTAAATCATCCTCCATGCAAACACTGAGGGGGTGAACAAGAAAAGGTTACCAGTTTACCAATACTATACTGAGTTAATCACTAAACAATAGCCAAGACACTTGTAAAGGCGCTATCTACCTAAAAAAAACTAACAAAATTAGAATATACACATAAAATTATAATATATGTTATTTTTTGGGTTAAATATCACACATACATGCACACACTGCTCAAAAAAATAAAGGGAACACTTAAATAACAGAATATACCTCCAAGTAAATCAAACTTTTGTGAAATCAAACTGTCCACTTAGGAAGCAACACTGATTGACAATCAATGTCACATGCTGTTGTGCAAATGGAATAGACAATAGATGGAAATTATTGGCAATTATCAAGACACCCTCAATAAAGGAGTGGTTCTGCAGGTGGGGACCACAGACCACATCTCAGTACCAATGCTTTCTGGCTGATGTTTTGGTCACTTTTGAATGTTGGTTGTGCTTTCACACTCGTGGTAGCATGAGACGGACTCTACAACCCACAGAAGTTGCTCAGGTAGTGCAGCTCATCCAGGATGGCACATCAATGCGAGCTGTGGCAAGAAGGTTTGAGGTGTCTGTAAGCGTAGTGTCCAGAGGCTGGAGGCGCTATCAGGAGACAGACCAGTACACCAAGAGACGTGGAGGGGGCCGTAGGAGGGCAACAACCTAGCAGCAGGACCGCTACCTCCGCCTTTGTGCAAGGAGGAACAGGAGGAGCACGGCCAGAACCCTGCAAAATGACCTCCAGGAGGCCACAAATGTGCATGTGTCTGCACAAACCGTTATAAACAGACTCTATGAGGGTGGTATGAGGGGCCAAAGTCCACAGATGGGGGTTGTGCTCACAGTCAAACACCCCCATCTGTGGACGTCGGGCCCTCATACCACCCTCATGGAGTCGTATGGAGGCTACAAGTCCATCTCCAAAGACCTGAATGTTCCTGTGTCTTCCATGCGCAGTGTCATCAAGAAGTTTAAAGCCCATGGCACTGTGGCTAACCTCCCTAGATGTGGACGGAAAAGAAAAATTGACGAGAGATTTCAACGCAAGATTGTGCGGATGGTGGATAAAGAACCTCGACTAACATCCAAACAAGTTCAAGCCGCCCTGCAGTCCGAGGGTACAACAGTGTCAACCTGTACTCTCCGTCGGCGTCTGAATGAAAAGGGACTGTATGGTAGGATACCCAGGAAGACCCCACTTCTTACCCCGAGACATAAAAAAGCCAAGCTGGAGTTTGCCAAAACTTACTTGAGAAAGCCTAAAACGTTTTGGAAGAATGTTCTCTGGTCAGATGAGACAAAAGTAGAGCTTTTTGGGAAAAAGCATCAACATAGAGTGTACAGGAAAAAAAAAAAAAGAGGCATACAAAGAAAAGAACACGGTCCCTACAGTCAAACATGGCGGAGGTTCCCTGATGTTTTGGGGATGCTTTGCTGCCTCTGGCACTGGACTGCTTGACTGTGTGCATGGCATTATGAAGTCTGAAGACTACCAACAAATTTTGCAGCATAATGTAGGGCCCAGTGTAAGAAAGCTGGGTCTCCCTCAGAGGTCATGGGTCTTCCAGCAGGACAATGACCCAAAACACACTTCCAAAAGTATTATAAAATGGTTTGAGAGAAAGCACTGGAGACATCTAAGGTGGCCAGCAATGAGTCCAGACCTGACTCCCATAGAACACCTGTGGAGAGATCTCAAAATGGCAGTTTGGAGAAAGCACCCTTCAAATATCAGGGACCTGGAGCAGTTTGCCAAAGAAGAATGGTCTACAATTCCAGCAGAGCATTGTAAGAAACTCATTGATGCGGTTGTTCGCAGTTATTTTGGCTAAAGGTTGTGCAACCAAGTATTAGGCTGAGGGTGCCAATACTTTTGTCTGGCCCATTTTTGGAGTTTTGTGTGAAATGATCAATTATTTGATTTTTGCTTCATTCTCTTTTGTGTTTTTTCCTTGCAAGCAAATTAAATGAAGATAATACCAAAGAATTTGTGATTGCAATCATTTTCAGGAAGAAACGGAGTATTATCTGACAGAATTGCAGGGGTGCCAATACTTAGAGAGAGATAGAGATTATATATATATATATATATATATATATATATATATATATATATATATATATATATATATATATATATATATATATATATATATATATATATATATATATATATATATATCTCTATCTATCTATCTATATAATCGTCTTATCCCGTAAGTCCGTCTAGGAAATCCCGTGTCGCTGAGATTGGTCCGGCCGCGGCCAATCAGCGACGCGGGATTTCAGAAAAAGATGGCGGCCGTTAGCGGCTCATCTGCCGGAGGGAGGTCAGCGGCGATGCAGCAGGGAGATGACCGGCGCGAGGCGCTAATCTTCCCGCTGCTGGCAGCACAAGTACCCCGACAGGCGGCGCCGCTCACCTCCATGCGGCTAACGTCGGGAGATCAGCGGCTTGGCCCGCTGATCTCCGGAGGGCAAGTGTGAACGGAGGACCGGGGAGTGGCGCCGCCGGTCGGGATGCTTCTGCTGCGAGCAGCCGACCATCTCCCGGCTTCTCGCAGCGGAAGTAGCCGCACAGGCTGCGCCGCTCCCCGGTCCTCATTAATACGACGCTGATTGGTCGCGGTGGCGGGCCGCGACCAATCAGCGATTTTGGTGCCAAATTCAAACACCACTCTGCAGATTGGTCGCGGCCGCCAGCCGCGACCAATCAGCAGTACTGGCGCCAAATTTCAACAATGCTCTGATTGGTCGCGGCCGCCGGGGAGGGGGGGGGTATTGTAAGGTGGCTGCCGGACAGGTCATGGATGGGAGGTATGTGTCCCCGAAGTACCAAGCTTCGGTGGTGTAGGACCTGGAGAAGCAGGCTCCAGCACACAGTGCCGAGAGGAATTTAATGGGCCCGGATTACAGGGCTGGGTTTTATGAGCAGCTGAAAGAGCTGGGGGGGGGGGGGGGGGGGGGAGACAGCTGCTCACTTACCTCCAGTCCAGGTCTTGGAAGGCTGATTTAAGACAGCTGTGCCTGTCTCAGTCTGTCTGTGTGTGTTGGGCAAGGTGAGCAGACCTTGCATGTGTTAATTAGACTCTGCAGGAGGCAGAGGAAAGCACTTTGTTTAAACGGCTGAGGCCGTGCTGCATGGACTTATTATTTTGAGCTTTGTTCTGTTATTTCTTTTTGTGCCAGGAAAAGGCTGTTACTTTTGTTTCGTCACTGGTTTATGGACAATAAATAAACCAACAGTTTGCTTGAACCCGCGGACTGCATCACTGTGTGAACCTGTGCAGTAACTGAGGCAGTGACCCAAGCAAGTCCAACATAAACAGCTTTTATTCAGCAACTCACGGGTAAACAGAAAGTCCTCCGGTTCGCAGCCGGGTTAAACTTAAATTTTGCAGTGACAGGAACCACCTGGTGACTCGCGCATTCCTCATCCATACCAATCGTGAGTGGTCCGTCACCAAGCGGAACTGACGCCCGAGTAAATAACGTAGCGATTTCAAGGCCCACTTAATAGCCAAACACTCCTTCTCTACCTTCTCTATAGTTTTTCTATGCCGGGACAAGTTTTCTACTCAAGTAGGTGACCGGGTGCTCTTCACCATTCACTTTTTGTGACAATACCGCCCCTAGGCCTACCTCCGAGACATCTGTCTATACAATGAAGGTTTCCTTGAAGTTGGGGCTGATAAAACCGGCTGTCCACACTGGGCCAACTTCATGGACTGAAAGGCTTCTTCGGCCTGAGGGTTCCACCGAACCATTACAGATTTTTTTCATTTCAAGAGATCGGTCAGGGCCGCCGTTCTCCCGGCAAAATTAGGTATAAACCGGCAGTAATACCCAAGGATGCCAAGGAACGCCCTCACCTGCTTTGTACTTGACGGTTTAGGCCACTTTTTTATGGCCTCAACTTTATTGATTTGGGGCTTGACAACTCCTCGGCCAATCACATACCCCAAATATAGGGCTTCCTGTAGCCCTATTGCACATTTTTTGGGGGTTTGCGGTTAACCCCGCGGCTCTGAGAGAATCCAGCACTGCTTGTACCTGGGATAGATGCATATGCCAGTCAGTGCTAAAGATGATAATATCATCTAGATACGCAGACGAGTACTCCTGATGAGGCTTGAGCACCATAGTGATATAGACCCTCCGGAGTTATGAAGGCGGTCTTTTCCTTTGCCGATTTTGTGAGAGGTACCTGCCAGTAACCCTTGGTGAGATCGAGTATGGTAAAGTACTGAGCCTGCCCCAGTCTCTCAATCAGCTCATCCACCTTGGGCATTGGATATAGGTCAAATTTCGACTTCTTTTAATTTCCGGAAATCGTTACAGAAGCGAAACAATCTGTCTGGTTTTGGAATCAGTACGATGGGGCTAGCCCACTCACTTCGTGATTCCTCGATGACGCCTAACTGGAGCATTTGTTTTACCTCAGCCGTGACGGCCTGCCTCCGGGCTTCGGGTACCCGGTATGGTCTCATTCGCACCCTTACCCCAGGTTCGGTGACAATGTCATATTGGAGAACTGTAGTCCTACCCGGTAGCTCTGAGAACACGTCGGTATTCTGCTGCACCAGCGAGCAAGCCTCCCGTCGCTGCTGTTTAGTGAGAGCATCACATATCCTGACCTCTTCCCAGGCTGCTGAAGGTAGAGAACTCTCTGACTGTATGCCCGAAGTGACATCTGTAACTAAACACTCTCTATCTTTCCAAGGTTTTAGCAGGTTTACATGGTCAAGCTGCTCAGGTTTCCTCCTTCCGGGCTGATACACCCGGTATTTTACCTCTCCCACCTTTTCTCGAACCTCATATAGCCCTTGCCATTTGGCCATGAGCTTACTCTCGGCTGTGGGTACCAGAACTAGCACCCGATCGCCCTTGTTAAAAGACCTGACCGTGGCTCTTTTATTATATGTGCACCTCTGGGCTGCCTGGGCATCTAACAGATGTTCTTTCACTATGGGCATGACCACCGCAATCCGGTCCTGCATACTAGCCATGTGTTCAATTATACTCCTATGTGGAGTCGGCTCTTGTTCCCAGCGTCTCTTTGGCTACGTCCAACAGACCCCTAGGGTGTCTGCCGTACGATAACTCAAAGGGAGAGAACCCTGTGGAAGCCTGGGGTACCTCACAGACAGCGAACACCAAATAGGGTAGCAACATGTCCCAATCCCTTCCGTCCTTAGAAACCACCTTTTTTAACATGGACTTGAGGGTTTTATTGAACCGTTCTACTAGCCCGTCGGTTTGAGGTACTGTTCGGTCTTATGACCGTTTGGGAGGGAACCGGTCTCCTGCCACTCTCACTCCGGGGTACCCCTTCAGCACAGGTATGGTGCTGACTGTCCTCAGCAGAGGGACGTAAACCCTTTCCCGGCTCCTGGGTTGGCAGGGACCGGCGTGACAGCCGCGAGAGGGCAGAGTCTCGGATAAAGTCCTGAGTGGCCGAGTAGCGTTCGATCAGCCTGACCACCTAGTCGAGGGTGCATGGGTCCCCTTGCCCCACCCAACATTGGATAGCAGCCGGCAGAGTCCTCACCAGCCGGTCGACCACCACCCTCTCCACCATCTGGGCTGGAGTCAAAGACTCAGGCAGGAGCCACCGCTTGACCAGCTGCAAAAGGTCATAAGCCTGAGACCGGGCGGGTCGGGTCTCCACATAGGCCCATGAAAACACGCGCTGAGCCCTCACGTACATATTAACCCCCAGTCGGGCAAGGATCTCAACTTTGAACCTCTGGTAGTCCTGGGCGTCCTCCTGACTGAGGTCAAAGTAGGCCTTCTGGGCATTGCCGACCAAAAACGGAGCCACCACTTCTGCCCACTGGCAGGCTGGTAGGTTTTCCCGCTCTGCTGTGCGCTCATAAATGTTAGGAAGGCTTCCATGTTGTCCTCCGGTCCCATCTTCCTCAACGCGGAGCAAACCTTGTCCCGGGCCTCTCGACGTTCCGGAGCTGGTGCCGTCGGCATCTCCCGCAGAGCTGTGAGCTGCTGCATGATCAGCTCATTGGTTTGCTGTTGCTGCGTGTGGACCAATTGCCTTAATAGCTCCTTCATTTTGTCCACAGGTTTAGGCTGAAAGGTGGCCGGCTGGATTGTGGTCATGCAGCTGCCGGTAGGGGGTATGACTCCGTCACACTGCCCGCATTCTCCACCAAGCTGTAAGGCGGCGTGCTCACACAGTGCAGTAACTGAGACAGTGACCCAAGCAAGTCCAACATAAACAGCTTTTATTCAGCAGACTCACAGGTAAACAGAAAGTCCTCGAGTTAGCAGCCGAGTTAACATGAGTCCATAAACAACGGTTGCGGTAGGCAACGGCTGCGCTGGGCCGCTCAGTCTTCCCAGGCGGGGGTTCAGCTACACAGAGTCCCGCTGAGGATTCCTGCTATGCTCCTAGCAGGTTCCAACACAGAATAACACTAATCCTTAGTGCAGGGTTTTTAAAGGACCTGTGGCAAGAGCATCTGGAAAACCCGGGTTGGAGGGAGAAGGCCGCCCCACTGCCTTACTGTAACCTCCTCCAAGAAATGAAGGCCCTGCCAGGTTTTACTAATCTGCCTTAGCTAGATAGCCTGACCAGGTAATGCTCACCTTCATTCCTGCATTGGAGCCGCACATGAGTTTGTGACTGCAATGCACTCCAATGGATTTAATAGGTCTCTGTACACATTCTGGGGGAATATACAGTACAGACCAAAAGTTTGGACACACCTTCTCATTTAAAGATTTTTTTTTCTGTATTTTCATGACTATGAAAATTATACATTCACACTGAAGGCATCAAAACTATGAATTAACACATGTGGAATTATATACTTAACAAAAAAGTGTGAAACAACTGAAAACACCAAGGTTACTTTACCGGTAGCCGGTTTTTCCTGAGCCCATGACAGCACACCTTGAGAGAGAGGATCCGCCCCACCAAGGACAGGAAACAGTCTGAAATAAAAGGGTGGTACCTCTCCCTCGCTTCAGTTGTTTACAGAGCCATTGAGAGGACCTCCCTAAACAGGTTAGGCACATTACCAACACCACAATATACATATACACACCACCCCAAACAGTGCACACCAGGGTGTGAGAAACATAGAAAAAATAAGGGGGGGAAACTACGGGTGCTGTCATGGGCTCAGGAAAAACCGGCTACCGGTAAGTAACCTTGGTGTTTTCCCCTCCCCCATGACAGCACACCTTGAGAGAATTTTGGAGAATTTATGAGCACCCTAGGGAGGGACCACCGCCTGAAGTACCCTTCTCCCAAAGGTGAGATCAGAAGAGGATAGATCCAACCGATAGTGCTTAAAGAAGGTGGATGGTGTAGACCAAGTAGCAGCCCTACATATCTGCTCGATCGAGACGTCTGCTCTCTGCCCAGGAGGCTGCAACGGCTCTGGTGGAATGAGCCTTCACATTGTCCGGGGCTGGAACCCCTGTGGACGTATAGGCTAAGCAAATGGCCTCCCTGAGCCACCTAGAGATGGTACTCTTGGACACCCCGTGACCTTTCCTACACCCTTGAAAGGCCAGGAACAGAGAACCGTCTTTCCTCCACAGACTAGTCATGTGAATGTACTGTAGCAGGGACCTCCTAACATCTAGGCTATGGAACCTGACTTCCCCTGGGTTCTTGGGATTGCTGCAGAAAGAGGGTAGCACAATCTCCTGACTACGGTGAAATCTAGATACCACCTTGGGAAGGTATGCTGGATCTGGCCGCAAGGTGACCCTATCCTCAAAGATTTGTGTGTAAGGAGGATTAACCGAAAAGGCCTGCAGATCACCCACCCTACGGGCTGACGTTAAGGCCACTAGGAGGATGGTCTTAAGGGTGAGAATTTTTGGAGAAACCTTGTGTAGAGGTTCAAATGGTTCACTAGTAAGAGCGTTCAAGACTAAGTTCAGGTCCCAAGGAGGAACACCCAAGGATCTAACCGGTCCTGCTCTGGCACAGGACTTGATAAACCTCGAGATCCACCTATTCCCAGCCAGATTACAATTGTAGAATGCTCCCAAAGCTGAAACTTGAACCTTAAGGGTCCCTGTAGCTAGACCCAGGTCCCGCCCCTTTTGCAGAAATTCCAGGATCCCTCTGATCGGAGGTTTGCTCGATAGCAGGATATCTATAAACTCTAGGAATTTACCCCAAACCCTGCTATAAATCTTAGCTGTAATTGGTTTTCTGCTCCCCAATAAAGTAGAAACTAAGCCTGGTGAAAACCCCTTGCTACTCAATAGCGACCTCTCAAATTCCATGCCGAAAGATGGAACCCCCTGGCCTGGGCATGGAATACTGGTCCCTGCATGAGAAGGTCCGGCCTCTCTGGTAGAATCCAGGGATCTGACACTGACATTAGCCGAAGCAGAGAGAACCAAGGCCTCTTGGGCCAAAAAGGGGCTATCAAAATCACCCTGGCGCCTTCCTCCCGGATCTTCCTCACCACTACTGGAATCATCACTAATGGCGGAAAGGCATAGGCCTTACTGAACCCCCAAGGAATCTGGAGGGCATCTACGGCATGGGGATTTTCTGCCGGATTTAGGGAGCAAAATCTCTGCACCTTTCTGTTTGCCCTTGTGGCGAACAGGTCTATGTCTGGCTGCCCCCATAACTGGACAATCTGATGGAAGACCTCCGGGTTCAACCCCCACTCCCCCTGTCTTAGGGTATGGCGGCTTAGAAAATCTGCTTTCACGTTTTCTATCCCCTTTATGTGAAGGGCGCTGAGGGATAGGAGGTTTCGCTCTGCTAGACCAAGGATCCTGTCTGCCACCACCATCAGAGGGCGTGACCTTGTCCCTCCTTGGTGATTCACATAGGCTACTGCTGTCCGGTTGTCGGACCTGACCTGGACATGGTGATTTTGGATGTGAGGGAGGAAGCCCCTGAGGGATCTTTCTACGGCCCAAAGCTCCTTTAAGTTTGAGGATGCTCCCCCCTCGTGGTAAGCCCAGTGACCCTGTATTGCGAGTTCTGCCAGATGACACCCCCCATCCGGAACTGCTTGCGTCGGTCGTAATTACCCGATCTACTGGTCTGGACCATTGAACGCCTGCGGTTAGATTTCCCCTGACGGTCCACCACGAAAGGGAATCTACTACTTGTGGGGAGAGAGAGAGCCTGCCTTCTAAATGCCCGTTGCAGGACCTCTGTGCTGACAGGACCTCCCACTGAAGCCGCCTCATATGCCCCTGGGCCCACATTACTGCTGGGAGACAGGCCGTCATAGAACCCAGGAGGGACATTGCCTCTCTCAGAGACATCTCTGGAGCTTGAATGGCCTTCGAGACTAATGCAATCAACCTGCAGATTTTGTCCTCTGGGAGGAAGCAGGTTTGGCGACGAGAGTCTAGGACTAGACCCAGAAAGATCTGAGTCCTGGAGGGGGTTAGTCTTGATTTTTGGAAATTTACTAACCAC
Organism: Phyllobates terribilis; assembly: GCF_046119375.1. Classification (NCBI taxonomy): domain Eukaryota; kingdom Metazoa; phylum Chordata; class Amphibia; order Anura; family Dendrobatidae; genus Phyllobates; species Phyllobates terribilis. The sequence continues at coordinate 135,236,883 of NW_027362762.1, forward strand.
CCCAGCTGATGCAACACTTCCGTGACCACTAGGAGCTGACTGGAGCAGTGGGCTTCTGTTTTCCCTATTATCAAGAAGTCGTCTAAATATGGCACGATCACTACATTCTTGATCCGTAGGAAGGCTGTCACTTCTGCTATTAGTTTCGTAAATATTCTCGGGGCAATGGAGAGGCCAAAGGGTAGGGCAGCAAACTGAAAATGCCTCAGCTTCCCCTGAATAAACAGGGCTACTCTCAGATACTTCTGATACTCCGGATGGATTGGGACGTGATAATATGCATCCTTCAAGTCTATTACAGCCATAAAGCAGTTGCGATGTAAGAGCTTCACTGCCGAGCTTACTGACTCCATCTTGAAAGTCTGGTTTTCTACTACTTGGTTCAGACTCCTGAGGTTGATGATGGTCCTTAAGGACCCGTTTGTTTTTTTTATCATGAATAGTGGGGAATAGAACCCCCTCCCTCTCTGTGTTGCTGGTACTTCGAGAAGGACCTGCTTTCCTACTAACTCTAACACTTCTGTTTCCAGGGCTAATTGTTCTTCCTGGACCTTTCGTAGGGGGGTAACCACAAAGGTCCGCCAGGGGGTCTGGCTGAACCGGATCTTCAGGCCCCCACTGATAATTTTCAGAATCCAGGGGTTTGCTGTTATCGCATCCCAAGCTGGAAGAAAGTGGGAAAGCCTTCCACCCACTTCCAGCCTGGCGTCATTGGGAGGATCTCTTCGAACTCGAGGATGGTCCTCCAAACATGTAGCCCGATTCTTTTTTGGACTTGGCTTCCCATTTCTTTTTGTCTCCCGGAGGACGACCCCGGTTAAATTTTCTCCTCCGAAAACTAAATCTTCTTGGTTCCCCCGAAAATCCCGGGAACCCTTTGGTTTTATCGCCTGCTTTTTCCAACAGGTCTTCTAACTTTTGGCCAAACAGGAGTCTACCATCACATGGGAGGGAGCACAGTTTCTGTTTCGAAGGTAGGTCGCCTGGGCAACCTTTGAGCCACAAGGCCCGCCTGGCTGCATTGGATAGTCCCGCTACCCTAGCTGACAGTCTGACCGAGTCAGCTGAAGAGTCGGCCAGGAAGGCCGATGCTGTTTGTATTAGAGGTAGCTCTGCAAGTATTGCCTGTCTGGAGACCTTTTTATCTTTAAGCTAGTCTTCCAGCTGTTGGAGCCACACCATCAAGGACCTCGCCACACAGGTGCTAGCCACCGCTGGTTTTAGGCCACCTGCCGCCGCCTCCCACGTGTGGCGCAGGAAGGAGTCAGCTCTTTTATCCAGGGCATCTTTTAGGACGCCAGAGTCCTCCAAGGGCAGGGAAGATCTTTTCGATGACCTTGCCACAGTCCCGTCCACCTTGGGGATCTTATCCCAAGGTTCCACATCCTTCTCTTCGAAGGGGTACCTTCTTTTGGAGAAGGAGGGTAAAGCCCCTGATCTCTCAGGTCTCCTTCACTCCCGGTCAATGAGGCCCTGAATCTTACTGTTAACCGGAAATGAGCATCTCTCCTTCTCTTCCAAGCCCGCAAACATGATGTCCTCCCGGGATTTAGATGCTCTCTCTTCCTCCAGACCCATGGTTGATCTTACTGCCCTAACCAGTCTGTCTGTATTCTCAATGGGGAAGCAGGGTCTACCGCCCCCCGATGAAGAGGACGATGAATCCCACTGCTCCTCGGACTGGGAGGAATCAGAGACGGGGGAAACCTCTCTACGGGGCCTTTTCTTCCCTCTAAGGAACCCTTTCAGGGACCCCTGAACTTCTGCATGTACTATGGACTTTAAATCTGCAGCAAAATCCCGGGAATTCTCAGCTATGGTTTTGGTCACACAGCCCTGGCAAAGTGGTTTCTGCCACTCTACTGAGAGAGAAGCTTGGCAAAGGGCACACATTCTATGCTTTTGCTTGGCACTACTCTTCTTAGGCTCCTAAAAAAAGGAAGCACATAAGAGACTTCCCGTTATTAACCAGTGACATTCACGAAGCTCACTCACCCTCGGAGGTCACAAACGGGTACCGGATTCGGAGGCTGTCGCGGAACCGATGATTCCATTCTGGATGGTCCGAGGCACTCGAAGCCTTACTCCTGCGGCTGCCACTACGATTACTCGAGCGGCTGTCTGTATACGATTCATCCCTCTGCTTTTTCTGTTGCTGAGGTGGGGGGGTAAGCTGCTGCTGCTCCTGGCTATCTGGATCAGCCATGTCTCAGAAGCGCACCACGCTTCCAGGATAGCTCCCCCCCCTTAAATATAGGGCCATCCAGCCTCCTCCGGTCTGTGGGCCCTCCCCCTTCCTCAGGCCGGAGCTCCGTTGGAAAAAAAAAAAAAAAAAAAAACCGGCCTGGGACGCTCCGATGGGCGCCGCCATCTTGGATCGGCGCCGCCTCCTGACGTCACCCAGCGCGCCGCTCCCAGCGTGCCCTGCGCCGTGACGTCAGGCGCGTCACACCCGGAAGCGTTCCACACTGCAGGGGGAGGACGGCGCCGCGGTCTCCGGGAGGACAGAGCCTGCCTCACCGCGTGCGCCCCGCTCGGCGCAGAGACCCCAGGGGAAGCTGCGGACGGCGCTTCTGGGATACTGAACCCGGTGCACAGGCCAGTGCCCGCTCTTCCACACCGGGACAGCCCCAGGTAAGTCTTCTTTCTTCCAGACAGGTTCCCCATCAAGGACAGGAAACCAACTGAAGCGAGGGAGAGGTACCGCCCTTTTATTTCAGACTGTTTCCTGTCCTTGGTGGGGCGGATCCTCTCTCTCAAGGTGTGCTGTCATGGGGGAGGGGAAAATATGTCTTATATTCTAGGTTCTTCAAAGTAGCCACCTTTTGTTTTGATGACTGCTTTGCACACTCTTGGCATTCTCTTGATGAGCTTCAAGAGGTAGTCACCGGAAATGGACTTCCAACAATCTTGAAGGAGTTCCCAGAGATGCTTAGCACTTGTTGGCCCTTTTGCCTTCACTCTGCGGTCCAGCTCACCCCAAACCATCTCGATTGGGTTCAGGTCTGGTGACTGTGGAGGCCAGGTCATCTGGCGTAGCACCCCATCACTCTCATTCTTGGTCAAATAGCCCTTACACAGCCTGGAGGTGTGTTTGGGGTCATTGTCCTGTTGAAAAATAAATGATGGTCCAACTAAACGCAAACCGGATGGAATAGCATGCCGCTGCAAGATGCTGTAGTAGCCATGCTGGTTCAGTATGCCTTCAATTTTGAATAAATCCCCAACAGTGTCACCAGCAAAGCACCCCCACACCATCACACCTCCTCCTCCATGCTTCATGGTGGGAACCAGGCATGTAGAGTCCATCCGTTCACCTTTTCTGCGTCGCACAAAGACACGGTGGTTGGAACCAAAGATCTCAAATTTGGACTCATCAGACCAAAGCACAGATTTCCACTGGTCTAATGTCCATTCCTTGTGTTCTTTAGCCCAAACAAGTCTCTTCTACTTGTTGCCTGTCCTTAGCAGTGGTTTCCTAGCAGCTATTTTACCCTGAAGGCCTGCTGCACAAAGTCTCCTCTTAACAGTTGTTGTAGAGATGTATCTGCTGCTAGAACTCTGTGTGGCATTGACCTGGTCTCTAATTTGCTGTTAACCTGCGATTTCTGAGGCTGGTGACTCGGATAAACTTATCCTCAGAAGCAGAGGTGACTCTTGGTCTTCCTTTCCTGGGGCGGTCCTGATGTGAACCAGTTTCTTTGTAGCGCTTGATGGTTTTTGCAACTGCACTTCCGGACACTTTCAAAGTTTTCCCAATTTTTCAGACTGACTGACCTTCATTTCTTAAAGTAATGATGGCCACTCGTTTTTCTTTACTTAGAATTTGTATTATGGCAAGAAAAAAGCAGCTAACAGTCTATTCAGTAGGACTATCAGCTGTGTATCCACCAGACTTCTGCACAACACAACTGGTGGTCTCAACCCCATTTATAAGGCAAGAAATCCCACTTATTAAACCTGATAGGGCACACCTGTGAAGTGAAAACCATTTCTGGTGACTATCTCTTGAAGCTCATCAAGAGAATGCCAAGAGTGTGCAAAGCAGTCATCAAAGCAAAAGGTGGCTACTTTGAAGAACCTAGAATATAAGACATTTTCAGTTGTTTCACACTTTTTTTGTTAAGTATATAATTCCACATGTGTTAATTCATAGTTTTGATGCCTTCAGTGTGAATGTACAATTTTCATAGTCATGAAAATACAGAAAAATCTTTAAATGAGAAGATGTGTCCAAACTTTTGGTCTGTACTGTATAATAGATATATAGATATATATATATATATATATATATATCTATGTAAATTTACAATGTACTGGTTACATTTTCTGTTTTGATACACGATCAGCGCTACGTTCAATCCCCCTCTTAGTCACGACTGACACATAGGTAGACGGCTAGCTTATGTACTTTAAAGAATCAATAAGTTAGCCCCCTTCATACACGGCACTGATAACATGCAGACACAAGAATTGCTCGTGTGTGTCCAGCTAAAGTTGGGAGCACCTTTGATAAAGAAGCCCTCCCATCTATATTTTTTTTAAAAGTCTGTATATGTGCATGTAATGTACTGTGAGTGTATTAATATACTCACCTATCGCCGCTCTCTCCAGGATCCAGCACCGTTCTTCTCCACTTCTCAGTGACGTCACCGCTCTGCAGACTCTCTGGGACAAGCTGCGCTCTGTATGACTTTTACATGTAAGCCTATGGAGCGTCAGAACAAGGCTTCATAGACTTACATTGTAAAAGAGACTTCCGGCTCACTCAGTGTGATCCGGCAGGTTGCAATTGCAGTGACATGACTGAGAAGCGAGGCAGAGCGGCACTGTACACCATAAAGAGCGGCAGTAGGTGTTTGAACCCAACATGGACAATATCTATAGTACTTGTAATATGAATGACTGAACGCACAATTTGATCCACAAACTCTGTATAGCACTAAAGTTCATGAAAGGACTACATCAAAGAGATTGACCATGTGCTGTGGAGTCATAAAACCTGTGAGGCGGGAAGGCAATTGTGTGTCCTGTGCTGTGGTGCCTTTTGTTCTCTTGATAGAGTAAAGAGAGCACCTACATGGGAGATGGACATCTTGTCTCACCTCTTGAAAGGTATATAACCCCTGTGGTGTTTGGATTACAAACCATTGTTCTTCAAATTGACCTCCTATCTCCAACCAAAATGCAGTTGAACCTGTCCTCAGGCCACTTGACACAAAGACCTTTTGGCTAGATACCAGACGCCATCTGCAGGAAGATGAAGACCACTGCAATCACGTATGGCCCCTGACCCTCTTATCCATTCTGGACCTAAGAGCGCCACCTTTAGGAGAGTGTCTGCATCAGCAGCCATGTACATGTTTCTGGAGAACTTCAAAGGCTGTGACTAGATTGGATGATACCATTATTTGGAGGTGTTAGGCTATGTGCCCACGATGCAGAAATGAAGCAGAACATTTCTGCATCTCCCTGGCAGAGAAAACTCATGCAGATTGTACATGCGTTTTTCCTGCCAAATACATGCGGATTTGAAGCGTTATTAACATGCGTTTCTGCATGCGGATTGACAAGCGCTTTCCAGGCGATTTTAGCATCACTTGGAAAGTGCTTGACAACTAGGTCACACTATACAAGTCCATGCAACCAGCATGGATTTATATAGTATGACCAAAAGAATGTTTAAAAATAAAAAAATAAAGCTATACTTACCATTCCGATGGCCCGGGGTGTGCTGCTGCGCTCGTTCCTGGCTGCCGGGATATCGCGGGACACTGCGCTGAAAGACCTGCCGTCACATGACTGTGATGTCACCGAAGGTCCTTCAGTCCTGCCCGCAAGCACAGAGGAGTAGACCGGGGGCCGTCGGAAGGTGAATATAATCTTTATTTTTTTATTTTATTCTTTTTTTTACAGGTACAATGGTACCCAGGTCTGGATGAGAGTCTCCTCTCCTCCAGACTTGGGTACCATCCGCACATTGAAAAAGTATATAATCCATGAGTACAAATGTACTGACACGGATTATATGCGTCTCAATGCAAGTCAATGGCGGCGATTACGCAAAATTAATGAACATGCTGCGGATTTTTGAGCGCAGCATAAACACTGCGGATTTGGGCATTGACAGTGCGGCTTGTCATTGAGGACCATGGGGGATGGATTACCAAGCGTTTTTGAAGCGTTTACGCTGCGGAAATTCCGCAGCATAAACGCTTGAAAAAACGCATCGTGGGCACACAGCCTAACAGAGATGGGCAATGTATGGGCCATGTCTGACTGTGTAACGGATATAAAGGTAGCACATCAAACTAGTTAGGCATTCTTCTTAGTCTTCCCACCTTCTACCACCCTCTCCTTTTACCTTTTCCCTTACATTGTTCCCTTGTCCCTTAGTTAGGTTTCCCCTATGTATGTTATTGTAAATATCCTATTTGTAATAAATCCCTTTTAAAGATCCAGTAGCTCTTGTTAATTAATATTAACTGGCACCCCAAAATTCAGCAGATTGTACATAATTCAATGCATTGCACAGGATGACAAAAAAACAAAAAATAGACAAACATAAAACAATTAGGGGTAACTCAACTTTTTCTACAGTATCTTATGATGAATAAAGATTGGTAAAGTGGTCAAGCAGGTGCTGCAGATCTCACACAAACTACAGCTTTGCATTGTTGACATTATCATATAAATTATCTATCCAATTCAGGTCCTGATTGAAGACTTACCTGTGAAACAAGATTAAGAATATACATACAAAACAACCAACCAACCATTAGGCAAACAATACCGATTCATCACAATGGGATGATTACTTGTTTAATTGTTTGCAAACAATTATTTAAACCTTTAACTTTGAGCTCATTGTATAAACCACATGGATTTTAATTACAGTAGGTGAGAATATTAACACATACTACATTACATGTATACTGTATATGGACGCATGAAATAAAAATATATAAATGAGGGTGCTTCTTTAATTGAAGAATTTCTTGCAATTGTTAAACACATTTCCAGATAATTTTTTAGGTGGATAAGTCCTTTAAATACTAATGGTCTCTTAAATACAAGAGATTCTTCACCGTCTTGACACACGTCCATAAGACCACTGCACGTACTAAGATCAGGGGCACACTAAAGAAGCAGCTTAAGAGACTAGCAAGGTTCATTGTATTCAGAAGATAGCATGCGGACTTGGCACCTAAAGCACTCCTGTAAATGAAAGCTGATACATGTAGCTCAATCCCCACACACGAACAAATGGAGAGACCTGTCAGTCATTGGCAGCGGGCGGAGAGAAGCCGCCAGGCACCCGCCTGTCTGACTTGTGTCTCGTGCAGCTCAGTCTCTGGCAGCTATTAAAAGCCTGAGACAGACCCACCAGGCTGGAATCATACGGCCAGTGTCTGGTACATGCTGCTTGTGGATCTGGTATAATTTATCAGCTGTTAGGTTCCCTTTAAAGATATTAAAATGAACATTTGGAAGCGATAAGTGACAGATTAGGATAAAAAGATTAAGATGACAGGTTGTCCTGCCAGGACTACATTTGTCCACTGCAGATAAAGAAAAACACGTGGATGACATCTAACCTGTTGGCTGCCTTCTCCATTGACGATAGGTGCCGGTAGCAGAGGAATTTCGGTTGCTAGTAGTGGGGTGGTGTCCAGTGGTGGAGGATGATGATCAGCCATTATTGATAAAACATACATTTACAGCGGATTCAATCCCTGCACAATATAAAAAGCATTAAAAATACTTAAATACATCTTAATGGAAGGCAGAGAGTTTACATACAACATGAATTGCTTTCAAGAAAAGGTAGTATACCATCAGTGACCAATATCTTTCTGGTCTCCTCCTATGTAACTAAAGATAACAATAGTTAATCGTACCGGCCAACCATCTAATGTGTATAGGGGTATCCGGAATCGGTTTATGTTTTTGGTGAGTGCTATTGCCATCTTTTTTTTTTTTCTAGACTGTAGACCTAGTCTAGTCTAGTTTAGGGGTCTGTTCATAAAAGACATGCTCTCTAAGAGTGGGAATCACTAGAAATGTTTCGGCATGGATGGCTATAATCACACAATGCTGTTATACTGTGGCATTTTGACTGCATTACCAAACCACAAAGACACAAACACTATTTTTACACAAGCATGGGGATAATTTTTTTTCTTTACCTAAATGCATGTATTTGTGCTTAAAAATTATTTTTAAAATTGAGTCTCATAAAACATTTTGAACTTATTTGGTTTCTACAGGCTCTTTATTTCCCTGCAAATTGAAATTTAATGCGGTCAGTGGTCATAAATCAGCCGAGAGGAGCTCAGAAAAAGACAGATTAAAAAAAAAAAAAAGTTACAGACTCCTTGTCGGACTGGGCTGACTTTGTGGATACTACATTAAAGGGATGGTCTGGCTTTAGGCTATAAGTCTGCAGTCACTACATGTGACTGCAGACTTGTGAATCCTCACATTGTGCCCTGTGAGGCTTCTCCAGTGCCGCGTATGTGATTTACATACTCCTGGTCACATTCCGACTAGACATGTCCGGCCTCGCTCAATACCCTTGCATTGAGCAAGGCTGTGCCCATCTAGTTGGCATGTGACCGCATGTATGCAAATATAATACTTGGGGTGACATGGCCGCCCCTCCCGGCACGGGAGAATCCTCACAACGCGCAGTACACGCAATGCGAATCTGCAGTCACATACAGTGACCTCAGACTTGTAGCTTAATGTCAGACAACCTCTGAGTCATTCTGTAACCAGAAATTAACAGTGTAACACAGACTATAGAAGGCTAACTGTGCTAAATTTTTAGCGAAAACAAATTGTAAACACTTTTTAGGCTCAATTACATCTACTACAAACCACTAGAAGAGAAAAAGAAAATGTCCCCTTAAAGTGGAGAACCCCTAAATTCCAGATAAAAGCACACAAGTTTAGATGTAATATTTCATTTTCCTTAAATGAATCTACGACGTGTTAACCAAAGTTGTATTTAACATAGGAAAAAAAAAAAGAAAAAAAAAAAGTGTTGACCCAACCGGCCGTGTCAAGAGGTTATCATTATCAGAGAATATCTGTATGTTTAATAATTAAGCAAGTATATTTGTGCACCTCATTAACCTGCAGGAATGGAAAGTTACTTAAATTAAACGAGCGATAACAATGTCAGCGGTTTTTGTTTGTAAATCCAAAAATACGATATCTCAAACTATTCAGAGAGAAAGTAAACAGTAGATAATGTAATTTTCCATTATATACAGATAAACACAGTTAATTACTGGGGAACATGGCACAGTCAATCTGATTTCAGGGAGATTAGGTGAATATGTGCTTCTTGCAAACATTTTGCTGTAATTTGAGGCATTAAATAATGGAAATCAAATTGCGTTGTGTTGGCTGCCGCATAATCACAGAAGGCTGGTGCACAAATAAAAATGATTTATTTCACACTTGACGCTTACAGGAAACAACTCCCATCCCTTCTCGCTGTATTTTGTCTTTCCAAGCCAGAAGACTACCATTAAACATCTTACTACGAAAGAGAAAAGATGGTTTGATTTGCACTGCCCTGGTCCAGTGTCCAGTCCAGTCCTCACTTCTGCACCAAGCATCCTTGACTAGACATCCTTGCTGCCACTGGCGCTTACAAGACCCAGCAACATCATTACATTGCTGGGCCTAATAAGTGATAGTGGTGCCCAGGAGAGTGCTGGGAGCAGAAGTAAAGACCGGCTGCCATGGAGGACTGGATGCCAGATTAGGGCAGCACAAATTGAATTGCTCATCTCTATAGCTATGTTCACACGCGTTTGTTTTTTTTTCCTGCAGCCAAAACCTTCAGGGTATGTGCACACGATGCAGAAATGCTCAGGATTTTTTCCTGAGCGTTTCTGCATCTCTCTGGCAGGAAAAAACGCGGTTTCCTGCCAGGGACATGCGGATGTGAAGCGGTCTTCACTTTCATTTCCGCATGCGGGTTGACAAGCGCTTTCCAGGCGATTTTAGCATCACTTGGAAAGTGCTTGTCAACTTCACACTATATAAATCCATGCAGCCGGCATGGATTTATATAGTGTGTGAATGTCAAAAAATAAAAAATAAATATATACTTTACCCTCTGATGGCCCCCGGTGTCCGGCTTCGCTCGGTCCCAGCTGCCGGCAGTGAAGACTTTAGGACCTTCCGACGTCAGCATCACGTGACCCGTCACATGAATCTGACGTCAGCGAAGGTCCTTCTTCATTCAACCGCGAAGTGCGGGGAATCAAGCAGGAGCGCAGCGCGGGCTGTCAGAAGGTGAGAATATATATATTTTTGATTTTATTCTTTTTTTTTTTAATGGTACCTGGGTCTGGATGAGAGTCCTCTCCTCCACACCCGGGTACCATCCGCACATTAGACCGCATGAAAAGCGCATCAACATATACAGTGATGCGGATTCCATGCGGTCTAATGCAAGTCAATGGCGGCAAAAGAGCAGCGTTTCCGCAAAATTAATTGACATGCTGCGGATTTTTGACCGCAGCGTTTACGCTGCGGAAAAATCCGCATCATGGGCACAGCACATGCGGATTTCCATTGGGGAACATTGCTGCCCTTCTACCATGCGTTTTCGCGGCGTTTACGCAACTGCAAAAACGCCGCGGAAACGCACGAAAAACGCATCGTGTGAACTCAGCCTCACTCTTATCAATAAAACCGCTGCATATAAAAGGCAGAAGATAAATGCATTTTTTCTGCGGCTTTTTTCAGGTGGATTTATTCACCAAAAATGCAGCACAAAAGTTATGCTGCGTTTTTGCACTCTCATCAATTTCTAAGGGTGGAAAAAAACGGTACAGAAACACTAAAATTGACATGCTGCAAATTTTCAAAAACGCTGCAGTGCTCAGACACACACAAAAAAAAAAAAATAGATGTGTGTGCATGAGACTAATGAAAAATCATAGCTTTCACTGGTACTGTAAAACGCAGCTTTTATTCCTGCAGAACAAGAAAAAATACGTTGTACAACGACATGTGTGAACATGGCCTAACAGTAGTAAATGCTTGGAACAAAACTTCCAGCAGACATTGTTACAAAAATCTACAGTAAATGAATTTACCAATGTCTATCCAAAGGGGCAAAAAGAATGGCAGACTACACAGAAGTGCTATCGATGTGATTTCACATGTAAATTAGCAAAAAGCTTAGGCCCTGTGCACATCACTCCATCTTAAAAAAAAAAAAAAAAAAAAGAAAAAAGACCGATAAACTAGAGCAAGTTCAGAGAAGAGCTACCAGGATGGTGACCGGTCTGCAAACTATGTCCTACAAGGAACGGTTAAAGGATCTGGGAATGTTTAGCTTGCAAAAGAGAAGACTGAGAGGAGACTTAATAGCTGTCTACAAACTTCTGAAGAGATGTCACACTGTAGAGGGATCATCCTTATTCTCATTTGCACAGGGAAACACGAGAAGCAATGGAATGAAACTGAAAGGGAGAAGATACAGATTAGATATTAGAAAAATCTTTTTGACAGTGAGGGTGATCAATGTGTGCCACAAGAGGTGGCGTGTTCTCCTTCAATGGAAGTCCTCAAAGAGAGGCTTGACAGACATCAGTCTGAGAGGGTTTAGTGAATCCTGCATTGAGCAGGGGGTTGGACACGATGACTCTGGAGGTCCCTTCCAACTCTAACATTCTATGATTCTTAGGGTGTGTGTCCACGATCCGGTTGCAGCAGTACTTTAGACGCAGAGTTCTATTGAAGGCAGGTAAATCTGCATGTGTTTAATGAACCATGCATATGTACAGCATTCAATACTTTCTAGTGGTCAAATATCTGTTACGGAGACTAGCGACTCCGCAAGAAGAATTGATATGCTGTGATCCTGAAAGACGTACCGCATGTCAGTGTCCGCGGGTGATCCGCAGCCTCAGATGCACGCATAGTAGATATGGGACTTCTAGAAATCCCATCCACTATGCTGTAACATCTGAACAGTGAGAGTTTGACGCTGCTTAAACAAGCAGCGTCAAACCCGCAGCATTTCCTGATCATGGCCACATACCCTAAGGTTTCAGTCAGAAGGACTCCAGATACATACATCTGACCCAAGGTTACAAAGTATTCATATACAATAGGATCCATCGTAACCTTCTCTCAGGCCTACTGTATTTCCTCCCTTTTTGGCATGGTGGTGGTGCACCCGTGTTGGTAGTAGAAAAAAAAAATCCCCTTTGTCCTTCCATCCAGCGTCTCCTGGTGTCGTAAAGTTTCTTATCCCCCAGACTCAAGCCCGCAGTCCTGTGCACAGTGAAGTCCCGCATGTGATGAAAATGAGTAGAGATGTAAGAATAATTTCTACGAAACAGCAATTATCAGCAAAATATGTAGCTCAGTGGTCAGACTGAAAACAGCAAGAATTAAGGATTTCTTTTATATAGAAATTAACGAGATTATACAGAAAAAAAACAACAAAAAAAAAAAAAACACATAAAAAGTTTGTAAATCCCATCACCTAACCTGCTGTATTTTTACTGACCCATAATGGAAATAGCACTTTGCCATGTCCACAGTAATGTTCTGGCTTCTATCCTTAATGCAGCAACATCAACTATGACATGCTTAACGGAGCAAATTATGGCAGACCGCAACACCAGTGTGTACTGAGCCGTAAGCAGTAAATAAATCAATATATCGTACCAGGATTACACTACATTAATAATATACAGCATCATTAACATAATTCAGTTTGGTAAAAGATTTTCGGCACGTTGCATTTCCAGTTGGACACAAGAATGAACATAAAGCACAAATCAATGGCTCATACGTCTTGTGGTGGGTAATCCAATGTAGCCCACAGATCAAACCACTCAAGTCTATGGGAGGGTGGAGGAAATATGCAGAATGGTAAGATGCAGCTAGAGCTGGCATAATGATAGATTTTAGTCTTGCCATGTAGGGTCTCTAGGGTTTGTGAAAAAAAAATTAGGTTTAAAGTTTCCACCAAAATCCTTTGTTCACCAGGCGGATGAGCCAGTGCCAGCAGACAAGTTTGGCATTGGCTTTCTCTGCTCTGCCTATAATATAAAAAAACATGAGTGCGCGGCCAAACATTCATGTGCATGGAGGAGTTGGGAGAGATAGATTACGCTCTGCAAACCTCTAAGATGTATGGGCACTTTCTAGCTCATCTCTTGCTTTTTTCCTGTGCGTTTGAGAAAAAGAAAAAATATTTTAAAGGGAACTTGTCACCAACAAAAACGATATTAACCTGCAGATATGGGGTTAATCTGCTCCAGGTTAATAGTGTTATTAACCTGCACTTAGCCAAACGCTAAGGCAAGAAAATGACTAAACCTGCGTCGGCGGTCCCGCCTCTGTGACTGAAACCCGAATGCTACGGGGAAAATCAAGTTTATTTTCTCCCTGCAGATTTCGAATACGTGCAGGCGCCGGGCAGGTTAGTAATGTTATTAACCTGCAGATTAACTTCACATTTGCAGGTTAATAGCGTTTTTGCTGGTGACAGGTTCCTTTTAAAGGGTTGTTCCCAAAACATTAATAAGCCTTGACTTGCTGATCACTAGGGGTCTGACAGCTGGGATCCCCAATTATCCAGAAACCATGCTCTGGAACCAAGAACCAGGCTCGCCGATGGAGCAGTGGTGCACATGTTCGATCACCCAGGGCTGTGGAGTCGGTAAACCAAGCCTGCGACTCCGACTCCTCAATTTCCCTTACACCGACTCCGACATATATTGCTTATATTTAAGTGAAAAATTTATTGTAGTACAATGTGAACATCAGACATTTAATCATTTTTATGATACAATAATCGGGATAGATGGAGGGATAGACAGAGGACAGCTACAGACAGCAAATAGTACATTGCACATATCGCACATATAGTTCACACACATTGTACAGCGAGCACACAATAATCACCTACAATATTAGCATTAGTTACCTTCCTGTGACAGAGATGAGCAGTAGTACTTTCACTTTCTCCAGCTCGGGGCCCAGGAGTCGGATCCTGTGCAGGGCAGGCACCCCTCCCCCTCCTCTTTCTGGTGAAGATGGCAGAAGACAGGACAGAGGAGGGGAGATTGCCCCCTGCAGTCTGGAGCCAGTGCAGGACGGAAGCACTGCAGCATACAAGTGAGTTTTGATAGGTGCGTGCCCCTGCCTCTAGGGAGGGGGGGGGGGGGCAACTGCCCCCCCTGCCCCTCGCTGGCTACGGCCATGATTCACACATAGCATTTTTGCGGATCCGTTTTTTGCAGTAAAATTCAGTGACTCTGGGCATCCCAGCAAACTCAATGGGTTTCAAGATATGACATTCAGACACATCGTTTTGTGAGGATCCGTTTTTGGGCTCAAAAACGGATCCTCACAAAGAATGAGCATGTCAGTTTGTTCGGCGTTTTTCTAATCTGCTTTTGGAAACATTATCTATGAGCTCAAAAACCTTTCAGGTGATGCGGTTTTTTGAAAAGCTGATCTGCTTTTGCAGCTGAAAAACGTATCCTCAAAAAACGCAGCAAAAACGCTGTGTGTGAATGTAGCCTTAGATCAGGAATAGAACAGCCATTTATAGGACATTTCATAACTTTCCCAAATTCCTATGAAAAAAAATATTCCCCACATCCTGCATTGTACTACTGTACCCAATTTATTATATATTTTAGGAGTCGGAGTCAGTCCATTTTATACCGACTCCACCAAAATGAGCACCGACTCCGACTCCACAGCCCTGCGATCACCACTTAATTTATTGTCTATGGGACTGCTGGAAATAGTCAAACCCCATCGTCTGATTCTCCTGTAGTCCCAGTGATAATAAACTGAGCGGAGGTCAAGCATGTGCACCTCCACTTCATTCAAGATGGTGAAGATCCTTGCTCTTATCCCTAGCAAAGTAAACGCCAATCCTATGGACAGGGGGATACTTGCTATTTTCAGACTATTTAGAACATTTCTTAACTTTGTATTTGGGAAATGAAGAATTTAAAAAATTCTCTATGAAGGTATACATAACCTTTAAGGAACTAAAAAGATTGGAGACACAAGGGTAAGGTCAAACTAGGAGAAATGATGTACAGTTACAGAGTGAAATTGTAGAAACCAGACAAATTATTACCAAAAATGTCGATCTCATCAGCCTCCTTTCCTGTCTGTTTTATTAATGGGGTAATCGTTAAAAAAAAAACAAAAAAAAAAAAACATTTTACAGGTAAATAAACCGATCAGATTATTGACCTCTTCTGTCTATGCATCTGCAGAGAGAAGAAAACAATTCTCCCTTTCATCCAGTGTTGGCACACTGAACAGCAGGTGGGGAAGACGAGGGCGCTCGAATGATCTTTATTTACCGATGACTGGTTACACAGGGCCTCCAAGCCAGAAAAGGGATCAAAGAGGA
This sequence comes from Phyllobates terribilis, assembly GCF_046119375.1. Taxonomy (NCBI): domain Eukaryota; kingdom Metazoa; phylum Chordata; class Amphibia; order Anura; family Dendrobatidae; genus Phyllobates; species Phyllobates terribilis. The sequence goes on from NW_027362762.1 coordinate 135,252,316, forward strand.
ACACAAGGACAGGTTTGCTTTTTATGGCTGCCACCTAGAGAATGTATTTTTCTTTCCAGGTTTCAGCAGTTCTGCATCTTACCTCTGTGTAAATACAGTGTTTACTCCCTATGTGATGTAAGCCTTACATGATCAGCATTGATCAATCTGCAAAGGTGGAAAAGAATTGCTTCATGAGTACATCATGAGAAATGAGCCCAAAGTCATTTATCATAGTCACTTTTTTAAGTCAAACACGATCAACCATTTCCACACAGCCACATGAGCATATGATTCAATGTCACAGGATACTGACAATTAGGGAACACTATTACCATAAATACCAAACCTAGTAAAGGGAAATAAAAAAAATACACTATAAAACACACACACGCGCACAGTATGTGAGTTTATATATAGATACAATATATATATATAGGAACGGCAAAACACAGACGCCTAGCATTGTTCTTTCATGGGAAATAGAATTACTTATTAAAGGGTTATTCCCAAAATAACAAATTACTCCCCTTTTCACATGATTGCAATGAACTTGCTGGGACCACAAGAGGTGCACATGATCAACCTCTGCTCCATTCTTCTTATAGTGGACTGCCAGGGAAAGCCCAGAGCTGTACTTTTTCTCCACAAGTCCCACTAACAGTGAATGAAACAGAGGACAATCACTAATTAAGATATGGCTCTGAACTTTTTTATGCTTAGGCTGTGTGCCCACGATGCGTTTAAGCGTTTCCCCAGCGGCAAAAATGCTGCAGAAACGCTTAAAAAAAACGCATGGTAGAAGGTCTGCCATGTTCCCCAATGATAATCCGCATGTGCTGTGCACATGCTGCGGAAATTTCAGCTGCGGATTATCATTGCAGAAAAAAACGCAGCACTACCAATTATTTTGCGGAAGCGCTGCGTTTTCGCACCCATTGACTTTCATTGGAACGCATGGAATCCGCATCCCTGCACATGTAGATGAGGAATCCAAACGTTTCAATGTGCGGATGGTACCCGGGTGTGGAGGACAGGAGACTCTCCTCCGGACCCGGGTACCATAGAACCTGTAAAAAAAAGAATAAAATAAAAAATAAATATTATATTTACCTTCTGATGGCCCGTGGTGCTCTTGTCTTGGCTTGCTGGCAGATCGCCGTGGACTGAAGGACCTGCGCTGACGTCATTTAGTCATGTGACAGCAGGTCCTTCAGTGTACCGCGAGCTGCCAGCAAGCCAGGACGGAGCGAAGCAAGACACAGGGGGCCATTGGAAGGTAAGTATAGATTTATTTTTTTACCATTCTTTAAGGTCACAGTATATAAATCCATGCCGGTTGCATGGATTTATATAGTGTGACCAAGTTGACAAGCACTTTCCAAGTGATGCTAAAATCGCTTGGAAAGCGCTTGTCAACCCGCATGCGGAAATGCATGTGAAGAACGCTTCACATACGCTTGTCCCTGGCATGAAAAACGCATGTACAATCCGCATGTACAATCCCCGTATGTACAATCCGCATGCGTTTTTTCTGCCAGGGAGATACAGAAAAGCTCATGAAAAATCATGAGCGTTTCTGCATCGTGGGCACATAGCCTTAACCTCTTTACCTTTGAAGGTGGTTTGCACGTTAATGACCAGGCCAATTTTTACAATTCTGACCACTGTCAATTTTAGAGGTAATAACTCTGGAACGCTTCAACGGATCCCACTGATTCTAAGACTGTTTTTTTCATGACATATTGTACTTCATGATAGTGGTAAAATTTCTTCGCTATGACTTGCGTTTATTTGTGGAAAAAAAAATCAGAAATTTGGTGAAAAATTAGCAATTTTCAAAATTAGAATTTTTATGCCCTTAAATCAGAGAGATATGTCACACAAAATAGTTAATAAATAACATTTCCCACATATCTACTTTACATTAGCACAATTTTGGAACCAAAATGTCTTCTTTTTTTTTGTTAGGAAGTTATAAGAGTTAAAAGTTGACCAGCGAGTTCTCATTTTTCCAACAAAATTTACAGAACCATTTTTGAGGGGCTTTTATGACAGAAAGCACCCAAAAGTGACACCATTCTAAAAACTGCACCCCTCAAGGTGCTCAAAACCACATTCAAGAAGTTTATTAACCCTTCAGGTGCTTCACAGGAAATTTTGGAATGTGGAAGAAAAAAAATGAACATTTAACTTTGTTCACAAAAATGTTACTTTAGACTCCAATTTTTTTTATTTTCGCAACGGTAACAGGAAAAAATGGACCCCAAAATTTGTTGTGCAATTTCTCCTGAGCACGCCAATACCCCATTATGTGGGGGAAAACCACTGTTTGGGTGCACGGCAGAATTCGGAAGAGAAAGAGCGCCATTTGACTTTTTGAATGTAAAATTAGCTTAAATAATTAGTGGACGCTATGTTGCGTTTGGAGAGCCCCTGATGTGCCTAAACAGTGGAAACTTCCCTCAAGTGACCCCATTTTGGAAACTAGACCCCTCAAGGATTTTATCAAGGGATATAGTGAACATTTTAAACCCAGAGGTACGACACAGAATTTGAGAACATTAGGTCATCATATTGAATAAGTAGTCATTAGTCTTGAGCGCAAGTGCTCGCTATTTGAGTTTGCATCAGGTACTCAGGTGTGCACCAAGTATCGCGGGTGCTCGATACCCGATGCAAACAAGTAGTTAGCACTTGCGCTCAACACTAGTCGCCATATCGTCATTTTTTTTTCCTTCAAGTTGGAAAAAAAAACAACACAACCCCCAACCAAGCCCAGCCGCGCCCCAACCCCTAGGCCAGCCCAAACCCAACTCCTAGCAAACCCAACCCCTAGCCCCACCCAAACCCAACCCCTAGCCCCGCCCCAACCCCTAGCCCCGCCCCAACCCAACCCCCGCCCCAACCCCTAGCCCCGCCCCAACCCAACCCCTAGCCCAAACCCAACCCAACCCCTAGCCCAACCCAACCCCTAGCCTAACCCAACCCCCAACCCAGCCCCAACCCAACCCAACCCCAACCCAGCCCCAACCCAACCCCAACCCAGCCACGCCCCAACCCCTAGCCCAGCCACGCCCAACCCCTAGCCCAGCCCAAACCCAACCTTGAGCTACCCATGCCCCAACCCAACCCCTAGCCCAGCCACGCCCCAACCCAAACTCTAGCAGGTGTGCACCAAGTATCGCAGGTGCTCGATACCCGATGCAAACAAGTAGCGAGCACTTGCGCTCAACACTAGTCGCCATATCATCATTTTTTTTTCCTTTAAGTTTAAAAAAATGCCAACATTACCCCCAACCAAGCCCAGCCCAGCCCCAACCCCTAACCCAGCCCAGCCCCAACCCCTAGCCCAGCCCCGCCTCAAGCCCTAGCCCAGCCACGCCCCAGCCCAGCCCCAAACCCCTAGCCCAGCCCAAACCCCTAGCCCAGCCAAGCCCAAACCCCTAGCCCAGCCAAGCCCAAACCCCTAGCCCAGCCAAGCCCAAGCCCAAACCCCTAGCCCAGCCCAAGCCCAAACCCCTAGCCCAGCCCAAGCCCAAACCACTAGCCCAGCCCAAGCCCCTAGCCCAGCCCAAGCCCAAGCCCCTAGCCCAGCCCAGCCCAAACCCCTAGCCCAGCCCCAAACCCCTAGCCCAGCCCCAAACCCCTAGCCCAGCCCCAAACCCCTAGCCCAGCCCCAAACCCCTAGCCCAGCCCCAAACCCCTAGCCCAGCCCCAAACCCCATTGTTTATTTTTTATGCCATTCCTAGTGCGGTATAAGTGATTAGACTACTTTATTCAGCAGGTTGGTGCGATTTCAGTGATTCCAGATTCATATTGGGTTTTTATGTTTGACAGCTGTCACACACTTTTTTGCAAAGACTAGTTTTTGCAATCATTTTTCCATACTTTGGCCGACAGTCATGTGATGGTTTGGTTTTTGAGAGTCAAGTTGACGTTTTTATTGGTACCATTTTAGGGCACATGACATTTTTGATAGCTTTCTATTCTGATTTTTGGAAGGCAGAACAAACAAAAACCAACAACAAATCAGGAATTGTATTTTTGTTTGTTTTTTATGCTGTAGCTTTATTCTTCGGGTCAGCACATTTACAGCGATACCACATTTATATCTTTTTTTATGTTTTGGCTCTTTTAGACAAAAACTATTTTATAGAAAAATATAACTATCGCTTTATTCTTTGAGCTATAACTTTTTTATTTTTCGGCTGATGGAGCTCAATGGCGGCTTGTTTTTTTTGCGGGACAAGATGACATTTTCAGCGGCAACATTTTTATTTATATTCATCTGTTTGATCGCGTTTTATTCAATTTTTTGTTTGGCGGTATGATAAAGCATCATTTTTTGCTTATTTTACTTTATTACCGTGTTCACAAAAGGGATTAACTAGTGGGACAGTTTTATAGATCAGGTTGTTCTGGACACAGCAATACCAAATGTGTACTTTTATTTATTTTTTTTCATAATAATATTTATGGGTACAGTATGTGTTTATTTTTTTGGGGAATTATTTATTCAAAAAATTTTTTTTCCACTTTGACACTTTTTTTTACTTTTACACTTTGTCCCACTATGGGACTTTCACTTTTTGCATTCTGATCGGCTGTATAGCATAGAAATGCAGCAGCATCTCTATGCTTTGCAGCCTGTTAGCCCCTGCACAGGCTTAAGTTACTTTGATCTTGCACTGCGCATGATCAAAGTTAATTGCTGATGCCTGGTGACCCAGATGTCGTCTTGACGACATCGGGTCACCATGGCAACTACCGGGACCCAGCACAGACAGCACGGGACGCCAGAGACAAGGTAAGAGGCTCGCGCTTACCTTCCCTTGCTCCCGGAATGCTGCGAACGACTTTGATCGCAGCATTTTGGGGGTTAATGTGTTGGGAGCTGGTGCTGCACCGCTCCTGGCACATAGTACCGAGTGTCAGCTGTGCGAATCAGCTGTGGCGATCGCCCCGCACAGCTTCTATGCGGGTGCGATGGCATTGTGCATAATAGTACGTACCTGGCCCAATAGGTCCATGCCACAGAGACGTACTATTACTGACAATTTCAGAAAGGGGTTAAGGTGTGGTGGGTGGGGGGGGGTTGGGAAAATCCTTAATGGGAATCTGTCACCAGGTTTGTGGTACTTCATCTGAGAGCAGTGTAATGTAGGCAGAAAGAAGCTGAATCCAGCGATGTATCACTTAGATTACTGGGTGCAGCCATTCTGACACAGAGCTTTTAGATTTAGGCTATGTTCACACACGTTGTGTTTTGCTGCGTATTTTGCTGCAGATTTTTATGCAAATTTTCAGCTGCGATTAGCAGTACCAGCAAAGTCTATGAGAAACCAGAATTCTCTGTTCACACATGTTGCTTTTTCTTTGCTGCACATTTTCGGCCTTGCCTGCGTATTTAGAAAATAGAGCATATCACTTTCAGCGTTCCTGCAGCAGAAAACGCACCTGCTGCATTTTTTCATCCATAGATACGCAGCAAATACGTTTTTTTTTTTTACACAGAGGTTTTCCTGACAGAGTAAAGTAAGCAGATTTTCAGCAGAAAAAAATGTGTGTGAATATAGCCTTAGAGTGTAGCTGCCCCCGCCCACACCAGGCTCTCCATGTACAAACCCCATAGACAGAGAGCTGCTCATCACTGGAGGGGGCGTTGCTGGACTACATTAACCTCTTAGGGTGCTTTCAAACGTCTGAAATCCGCCACAAAACGGTGTCTGGGTGTATGCCACGACGGGGCCATAGACTAATGACACAGACAGAGCCAACATGCACTCTGACATGCATAATTTTCGGGAGTATATGCCAACCGGAGGAGGACACACAGACGCAGTCTGCTACGTCTGAGTGTCCTCCTCCAGCAGGCAAGACTCCTGAAAATGGTGCACGTCAGAGAGCATGTTCGTTCTGTCTGCGTCATTACAGTCTATAGCCCCGTTGTGGCATACACCCGGACACCGTTTTGCGGAGGATTTCGGACGTATGCCCCGAAGGGAACACAGAAAGCAATGTGAAAGCACCCATAGTGATAAATCCTTCACAGTTCGTAAACAACAGCACACACTTTGACAAGTGACACATCCCTGAATTCAGTGTCTCAGCCTCAATCTCCTGAGGTCTTCAGATTATATAGCAAAAAACCTTTAAGAGGAGATCTGTTACTACGTATGTTTCACAATGAAAACTGCATAAATTATTATGCAGCTGGTTTACTTTGAAATACATGTTAGATTTATGTTCCCATCACACTTTAAAGGGAAACTGTCATGTTTAAAATGGTATCTGATCTGCAGGCAGAATGTCAGAGCAGGAGGAGCTGATCAGCACGGTGGCTCAGTGGTTAGCATTGTAGCTTTGCAGCGCTGGGGTCCTGGGTTCAAATCTGCAAGGAGTTTCTGTGTTCTCCTTGTGTTTGTGTGGGTTTCCGCTCACACTATATACTGATAGGGAATCTATATTGTGAGCCACAATGAGGACAGTGATGAGGTCTGTAAAGTTCTGAGGAATATAATGGCATTATATAAGAAAAGCACAACAAATAAATAATATATATCTTTTTGGGGAAAGGATCATTTAATGGTGCCGGTGTTTCCATGAGTCAGTCATTGTTCCACTCCTCCTTATGGCGGTCTAACCATTGAATGAGCGAAAAACCTACATTTACATTTGGCTGCATGCCCACAATGCAGATTTAATGCGTTTCTGCGGCGCCATTTCCGCCGCGAAGACGATTTACAAACCCTTAAGTTGTCTGCCATGTTCCCCAATGATAATCCGCATATGCTGTGCACATGCTGCGGAAATTTCCGCAGCGGATTATCATTGCGGAAAAATCTGAAGCACAACCATTAATTTTGAGGAATCGCGGCAAAATCGCCGCCAATGACTTGCATTGGACCGCATAACATCCACATCACTACATGTACACATGCGGACATTATGCGATTCAATGCGCGGATGGTAACCGGGTCTGGAGAAGAGACTCTCCTCCAGACCTGGGTACCATAGTACCTGTAGATAAAAAAGAATTAAAATAAAAAAATATATATATATATATATATATATATATACTTATCTTCTGATGGCCCCCTGTCTGCTCCCGGCGGCGCTGCTGGCTCTTCAGCTGCTCGCGGTGGTGTAAAAGGACCTTCCAGGACGCCATTTAGTCATGTGACAGGTAACGCGACCGCTGAAGTCAGTAGTCGCGTGACCTGTCACATGACTAAATGACGCCATGGAAGGTCCTTTTTAGAGCACTGCGAGCAGCCGAAGACACCGGACGCACCGCAGTGGAGACCGGGGTCTATCGGAAGGTGAATATAATGTTTTTTTTATTTTTCAACATTTTTATTCTTTTTTTTACTATTGATGCTGCATTTGAAGCATCTTTACTTGGTCACACAACATAAATCCATGCCGATTGCATGGATTTATATAGTGTGACCAAATTGTCAAGCACTTTTCCAAGTGATGCTAAAATCGCTTGGAAAAGCGCTTGACAACCCGCCTGCAAAATCGCATGTTAAAAACGCTTCACAAACGTTTCTACCTGGCAGAAAAAACGCATGTAAAATCCGCATGTGTTTTTTCTGCCAGGGAGATGCAGGAACGCTCCGCAGCATTTCTGCATTGTGGGCACTTAACGTTACAAAATCTCCAAAAGTTTGACAAGATTTTTTCGCTCACCTAAATGACTTTATGCACGATGAACGAGCATTTTTGGACATATCGTTCACTCAACACATTTACATTTCACAATTATGCTGCACTATACCAGATTTTTGGCCACACGACCTGTGCTGCAGCCAAAATCCCCATTGCTTCCCCTTTCAGGACTCCAATCTTTTGTTCTTCCTCACCACCATATCCGTAATGAGGAATCTATGTAGAGGAGATCAGGCACGTCCACTACAACTCCATACCATTCTAGGAGATATAGAAGTTGCTTTCAGCTCTCCAAGATATACGACCTCTACTGTGAAGATGCAAACAGTGTGGATGCCATCCCCTATGATACCTGGCACTATGCCACATGGCTAGTTCTTGTGCGGCAACATCGTGCACATTTATCCGCATGGTAAAGGGTGGCACAGGACCGGGAAATGCACAGATATTGGGAAAACTGAATAAAGCCCTTATCTAGCTACTAATTACTGCATATGTATGAGAATATTTTAAGGACAGACTCCCTATATATGTAATGGTGACATCTGGTGTGTCACTTTATATTACATCAGAAGTGGATATCTGGTTCTGCTGCTGGGTCCGAGAGCAAAGAAAAGTACACAAGACTCAAAATTCACACAGATACACAGTAGCGTTAGATACAGAGAACATCATGTATCAAAACAGTCTAAGAAAAAGGCTAAGACTCTGTTGCCACTTACAGAATTATACCTTTCCCTGGTATAGTGTGCAGCGCTACGGCTGTGGCCAATAATGCCAGTATGCCAACATACCCTACATCACTAGTGCCAGTCGGACCATCGGGGCTTCAGTTTGAGCAGATTCCTCCTCTCATAATGATTAGTTTAAGAGAGGTTTCCATCTCCGACATCTATGGCATATCACCAGTAAGGAAGCGGGCGTCCACTTCTGTAACTCCCATTAAAGTGAATGGAGGGCGCCCATCTCTCCATTCATTTTCCATCTACATGACAGCCACGTCATTAGGCAAAACTGGGGTTGGGGGGGTGGGGGACCATTCCTGTATTTATCAGACCAATATAGTATGTACTAGAGCTATGCCATAAGTGTATGAGACCCCTTTAATGCCTTCTATAGAATTATTCACAGTAATATAAGCTTAGTGTCAAGAAATACGAAAAAAAAAGTTGGGGGCCAACAGTATGCAGCCAAATAATTGCTACTAGCCAGGCTCTCAATTAGAGCCGACTAATAAAAATATATCCAATAATTCTCAAACTTCCAGATAAACTTGCTAAGAAAAATTACACAAAATCAATAGGATATGAGATATTATGAGGATGCTCATTACCTTCTTCTCTCCATTTTCTGAAAACTGCATACATGCAACTGGCAGCAAATAAAGCCCGGCAAGAGGAAGTGGCCGATGGATCAGTTACACCCCTCAGATAAGGCGTACCGTTAGATAGTAATCACACAATATCTAAAACTTGGTCATCATACAGATCAGTTTAAATAAAGCATCTACATCCTCTCCAGAAGTGTTTTCTCATGCAGGTTCGGTATGCGAAAACAATCGTAGCATGCCGCGGGAGCATCCACGAATCGTATCGCACGCACCTATATAAGTCTATGGGTGCGTGTGAAACACCGCACTGCACTCTGATATCATCCGACTGCAGCACAATTCCCGCAGATGCCAGCAATGGAGGAGATGGAGAAGTTACTTTCTCCGTCTCCTCCGCAGCTGTGCTGCGATTCTCTAATGCGAGAGGATTGGAGTACAGAGCACTGACACTCGGCTCACGCTAGCAGCAGAGCTGGAGCTGAGGGTCATTAACATATCGCATCCGATGTGATTTTTCTAATGGGACTCTGGCCTTTGATAGGAGAATTTTTTTTAAGTACAAAACAAATCTGATGTGTGAATGAGGCCTAATATTTATCGGCTCCATATGAATGGTGTTAGAAGAATTCCATGCAGTTTCTGCAGCAACAACCCGCCAGAAGTTTGGAATGGAAGGTGTACAGACCTGTGTGTGATCAAACCCCAACACATCTTTTATAATTTCATCTGTCTCCTCCACGGCCTTGTACATGACAAATCAATTTGATGAGGGAGATGGATTAGTGTGATCCACCATTCCCAGGCTCGGTCTGGCGAACAGGTGAATCCCAGGTGGCCCCTGTGCAGAATGGGGTCCCTCATGCCTTGATATGAGCAGTAGTTGGCACAATACACTTGATTCACTATATACAGAGGCAGCATCTCATTCATTTCACAATCTATCCAGATTATTATACAGAACCTTAGGTAAATTTGTGAATGAGGGTAATGTAATATCTGCATGTGGCTGAACAATGGGGGCCATAGTGTCAATGTTACTGGTGGGCCCATGGCATCCCAGTCCGACACTGCATAATTGCACACACAACATTTAATTTTTATAAGAAACAGGTCTTTACTTTAGGATACAAAATTGTGCTGACAGGCTCTCTTTAAGCATGGCGACCTTTACACCTTGAACCGGGAAGGAGCGCCCCCTATTCTCTGTGGGTTAGACCCCTACTAATCAGACAAATATCATATACTGTACATAACATATTGCCAGCTAAAGCATGCCTCAGGAGCACTGAAAAAAAGCCTCTGATACACAAACAAAACATATAAGATAATGATGGTGAAAATGAGTGAAAAAATAAGACACAAAAGTGTAGATCTGATAAAAACTGCAGGTTAACAGTGCACCGGACCACCGGTGATGCCTTCATAAAAGATATGATGAATAGAGGTGATCTGCTCACCTCAGCACGTCATGCAGGCACAACTCCTGTGAACGCTCCGTGGTCACGGCTGCCCCGTGGCTGGGGGTGCACTCCATCAGGATGCTTGAAGGAAAAGACAATTCACGGTTTTGGGCTTTGCTACCGAAATGAAGATGCTTGATTCAATAATATAAAGAAGCAGTTTGTATTCCCCAACGTGTTTCCACGCCGGACTGATGACATTCTCAAGCGTAAAAACCAACTACACATGAGAAAGACACCGGTCCTGTGTGGAATAAAAACTGATCTCCCTGAGAATCTGCCTCCAGAGCTTATTATAAATGACAGAAGGCATTACCAGTGTGAGACATGTAATGACTGACCGTCGGCTCTCCTGATCTACATGTCTCACACTGGTAACTGCCCTTTTCATACAAAATAATCTCTGGAGGCAGATTCTCAGGTAGATCAGAGTCCGGCCCATAGATCTTATCAGCTCATTTACATATTAAGATAAATCTGGATTTCTCTGGAATAAGACATTGGATCACATATCAAGGTTTCATTTTATTCAGCTTCCTAAGATCTACATGCCCATATAGACGGCTTAGGAGGGTTGATCCTACTGACAGACTCACTTTAAATAAATTACTAGGTATACGGAATAATTTCCCTCAAAAATATATTCCGTTCTATTAAGCTTATTTTAATATGTTTTTAACATGACAGGTTCTCTTTATATATAGACTTTTACTTTAAAGCTGGCCAAAAGACACAATGTTTTTGTTGGAGGTATCGACAGTCTGAGCTGGTCTTTCATAGAGTTTCCAGAAATCAGTGGTGTCTGAATTGTCAGATGAATGCTCCCCTTTACTCACCCGTACGGTTGGCATAAACAGAGCGTTTATGGTTGGGGCAGGGGAGATCTCATCATCATTTCTTGGAGGATTGTTTATTAGCAGTTAGCCTTAGATTTCCTTTACTTCATCGCTGGTTTCAATGAAGAAAACATATTTACACTACTCAATACAACGCAGAGAATGTCAAGCTTTGTCCCGAGGGGACAGTAATCCCAAAAATTGCAATTTCTTCAAGGCGGCAGAATGTTATATTCTACTATTTAATGGAAAAAGCAATATTTTAGTTTTGCTAAATCTTTGTAGGACATTATATTTACATTTCTTAAAAACAAAGTTTCACTAACCTAATTAAGAAAAAAAAAAAAAAGGTCTTGTGGTCATCCTTTATGGAGCTGCCCCTTCTTGCTGAACCCTATACACTGAAATGTGAATGAAGTTTACAATATGACCTTTATTTTGCAAGCCGCAGACTAGACACCTGTCAGTGCAGGTAAAAGGAAATCACAATAATGAAGCTGTACTTTATTTAGTACACATTATTAAGGGAAAGGTGCGCTTTGTGTATAAAGGTGCCCAGCATGAGACAGCTGTCAGACAACTAGTATCACTCCTATCTCCTCTGTACACATAGCCTTTCAGTGGGGAGAGGGCAGAAACGGTGTTTACACTGCCGATCTTTCTCCCCACCACAGCTTCTGAAGGTATAGAGTCGGGAGGTCCCCATACACGTCAGATGTCAGTAGGCTTTTCTCTAATGTGTATTGTAGGTCTTTAGCATTACTCACCTTGCACAATTCTTGGCTTTTTGCTTGTGTTATTGATCTTGGCTTTAACATTAATCCTGACCTGAACCTCATTCCTGGCTATCACGCCTCCTCCATCCCCATGGCTACACTCTTAAAGAAGACCTGCCACTTGCTCGAAAAAAATATAAGATAAACATATTGTAACTATCTCTTAACTCCCCTGATTCTGCAGCCTTTTTTCGTTTTGTACTGCGTCGCTCCATTTAAGAGATATTTACATTTGTTGCCATTGGAGCACAGTATGTGAAATCTCTGCTTTGTAGTGCAGAAACGCTATGCAGGTCGTTTCTTCAGAGTCTTCTGTGGAGATGTGAGCTTTCACTCTTCTTCCCTATACGCTGCTATTCACAGCTTGCAAGCATCTGAGACTGCTAGATTAATTGCCAAGCAGTGATTGGTAGGTGTCTAACAGAGAAGGGGTTTAAGTGCACGCCCCCAAAAAAGCAACTGAAGAAACGCCCAGATGCACTACAAGCTGAGATTTCACACACTGTTCTCCAAAAGCAACAAATGTGATTATCTCTGCAATGGAGCAACACAGCTCAAAATAAAAGAGGGCAAGAATCAGGGGGGCTCAGGGATTTTTACAAGGTAATTAACTTATTAACTTAATTTTTTTTGAACAAGTGACAGGTCCTCTTTAAAGAGAACTTGTCAGTAGGATCAAGCCTCCTAAGCCGTCAATATATGCATGTAGGTCATAGGAAGTTGGATAAAATTATACCTTAAATTTCTGAGATCTTTTATGAGAGATTTATTTCAGAGAAATCCAGGTTTTTCTTATATGCAAACGAGCTCTTTCAGGCTCTGGGGAGCATGCTGTCTGGAAGAGGACTCTGCCTCCAGAGATTATTTTATATAAAAGGGGGAGTGATCAGTGTGAAACAAGTAACTAACAGAGGACAGATTAAATTTGTCTTCTTGCAAACACATTATTTGCCTCTCTCGGAGTTCTGCTGTATTGTAACAATATTACAACACCGGCTGCCTGTGAGCGGGAACCTGAGAGGAACCTGCAGATGTGTCAGGTATAATCACACACAGCTCTGCAGTGAGATCAGGAGAGCAGAGAGCGGCCATTACACATCACACTGCTAACTCCTCCTTCATGTATAATAATCTCTGGAGGCAGAGTTATCTTCCAGGCAGTGTCCTCCCCAGAGCCTGGAAGAGCATCATTTATATAAAGTGATAAAAGATGATTTATCAACCAAGCATCTGATATGAGGCATACAGGGATGACTTTTTCAGCAGTCTATAACCTGTATGCCCATATTAACAGGTTAAATAGTGCAAAAGTGGTGACAGGTCCTGTTTAACTATGCCCCATCTTCTTCACCATCTTTCTGCATCCTAATCTGCAGCTGATGACCACTGTTGGGTCCTTTTAGGACTAACGTATTACTGCCAGTCCATGACACTTCTAAGGATTAAGACCTACCGATTTTCCATCAGCCAAGTCCACACTGTATAGCATGGTTAAAAGTGAAAACCAAGAATCCCATTGACTTTGGCTGGATTTATACATGCCAAGAGGGGCCATTAAATGACAGCCAATTGGCTACATGGAAGCTGATCGGTGATCTTTACTGGCATGTTTAGAAAGGCAGAGCCCAATTTTATGGGCATAAAATGATTTACAATGTGACTGTTCTGTGTGCAAAGCTATCAATTTAAATCGGCAGCACGTCTTCTGTTGACATATGACAATGTGTTGCTGAAAACAATGATTTTTAAGCCAGCTTAATCATCACATCTTGGGAACAAGCGCATTGCTTGTCCGATGGACGTATGACGGCTTGTGTCATAGTTGGGAACAAGCGTTCCTGCGATTACCAGTTATCCAATTATCGGCATGTCTAAATCTGTCTTTAGACTCTGCAGCCTTTGCTTTGAGAATCCACATTTTTGGTAGGTGACTTCAACAGTAGGATTTATTACATCCCCAGTGTCATACATGAGACGTCTTCAGCCCCAGGTCAGGAACAAGACTCAAAAGTAATGAGGAGAAACATTACATACTCCCTAACCTTATTACCAAGGCAACGGAAATGTCATTAACCGTTATTGTCATCACTGGGTAATAAGGATGGTCAATACTTAGACAGAGGAATGTGTCACTTTTTAATTAGCCTGCCTTCAAATTTCCAGGTTGATTTAACCCCTTTCCGACCTGGTCAGTAATAGTACGTACCAGGTCGGAAAGGCCGGTTCAGCAGGGGCTCCGCGCGATCCACCCGCGGCTGTTAACTAGTTAGATGCCACTGTCAATCTCTGACAGCAGCATTTAACTCAAGCTTCCGGGAAGAGCGTCCTAGACCCCGCCCATCGGTGACCCGTCACGTGATCGCGGGTCACCAATGGGTGGGCATGACAACCCAGGGTCTGCAGCAGAGCCCTGTGGTTGTCATGTCTCAATTGCTATGAGCGCCACCTAGTGGTTAGCGCTCATAGCAAGTGAGCATTTCTGCTGCATACAAGCGATCTGCTCATCGCCTGTATGCAGTAAAAGCAATCAGACAACTGCTGCTTCTAGTCTCCTATGGAGACTATTGAAACATGCAGTAAGGGTAAAAAAAAATATTTTTAAAAATATTAAAAAAATAAAAAGAATATAAAAAAAGTTTAAATCACCCCCCTTTCAAAATAAAATAAAATAAAAAAAAAAAAACAACCCACATACATATATTTGGTATCGTCACGTTCACAATCGCCTGATCTATCAATATAAAAAATTTAATCCGATCGGTAAACTGCGTAACGAGAAAAGAATTTTAAGCGCCAGAATTACGTTTTTTTTGGTCGCTGCAAGATTGCAATAAAATGCAATAACGGGCGATCAAAACATCGGATCTACCTCAAAATGGTATCACCCAGTCCCAGATCCTGAAAAATGGAGTCGCTCAGGGTCTGGGAAAATGGCGTTTTTTTTTTTTTTTTTTTAGCAAACTTTGGATTTTTTTTACCACTTAAATACTAATGGCAGGTCAGTTTTAGCAATCAGTGAACGTGGTAAAAAAAAGGATCCAAAAAACAACTGTGGAATTGCATTTTTTTTTTGCAATTTCACCGCACTTGGAATTTTTTTTCCCGTTTTCCAGCACACGATATGGTAAAACCAGTGATGTCATTCAAAAGTACAACTCGTCCCGCAAAAAATAAGCCCTCTCATGGCCATATTGAACGAAAATTAAAAAAGTTCTGGCTCTGGGAAGAAGGGGAGCAAAAAATGAAAACGTAAAAACAGAAAGACCCAAGGTCGTTAAGGGGTTAAAGTCAGCTTTTCTGTTAGTTTAAGAAGAAAGCTGCACTTACAAGAGAAAGTGGCTGACCTCTTTAAGGGTTTCAGTTGACTACTCCTCTGTCTTGGCATCATTGGGTTTCTCGTACAGCAGAGGTGACAGCGCTACTAGAGGTGGAGAGCCGATTCTAAGGTTTGTAATGTAACTGAACTAAACTCGGCTGTGCTGCCCCTGCCCCACTGACTGTCGTGACCTTATCTGAAAGAGGTTCGTCATCTGAGCTATGGTGGGGCATATTGGGGCACAAAGAACAGAAGAAGGACGGTGTAACATTTCTGGCGGCGTGCTTGCATGATGCACCACCTCCCACCATGCAAGACCGCAATCTTACCTGTCAGTCCATGCTGCACTCTTTGCTTCAATTCCTGCTGTGTCTATGTCTCTTGTCTGATTGCTTAGGGCGTCAGCGCGGCTTTCTGCTTGTTTCTTATAGCTACGGTGTGCACAGTCCTAATGCGTCCCTAGCCTATTGCTGTGAGTCACAGGATACTTAAACCCCTTCCACCCAGTAGGAGGTGACTGAGCAACACCTTCACTCAGTTTGTCTTTGCAACTGAGTTGCCAGGTCCTGTCCTGTATCTAGTCTGTTCTGCCACCCTGGGGGCTGAGTACCCAGGGCCGCTACCTGTACCTGTGACTTCAAGTCAGTTTCTGCCACCCTGGGGGCCGAGTTCCCAGGCTTGTTCCTGTATCTTGTTCCTGGTTCAGGCCCTGTCTGAACAGCGTCCTAGTCCGTTACTTGTTTGTCTCTATATCTGTATCTTCCCTTTTTCCTGCAGTATCTGAACCTGCACCTAACTCCAACTCGTTGTCTCTGTACTTCTGTTTGTGAGTTTTGTGTCCACTCGCTACTTCATTGCAAGTATCTTGTGTGTATCTTGTTCTGCTCGTTCTGTTTCCCTGCCTCTGTATCTAACTCCTGTGTTCCAGCTATCTTCTTGTGTTCCAAGTCTGTTCCATGTGAACAGAGCCCTGTCCAGTCTACCGCAGCTGCGGGTTTTGCTCTGCTTTGCTTGTTCACCGCAGCTGCGGGTTTTGCTCTGCTTTGCTTGTTCACCGCAGCTGCGGGTTTTGCTCTGCTCGTTCACCGCATCTGCGGGTTTTGCTCCGCTCTGCTTGTCCACCACACCTGCAGCTCTGTTCCTGTATCCCAGTCTGTACTGGTCCCTATCCTGCCTACGTTCCTACTTGCCAGTACCCGCCTGTCTGCATGCCCGCCGTGCCTGCCAGTGCCCACCTGTCTGCATGCCAGCCGTGCCTGTCAATATCCACCAGTCTGCATGCCAGCCGTGCCTGCCAGTACCCACCAGTCAATATGCCAGTTTAACCTGCCTGTTCCTGCATTCCCCGGTGTGGGTCAACAGCTGTGAACGGGGTCTGACCTGGAGTAACACCTGGTCCCTCTGCTCGGTTCCTCCCTGGTTCACGGAGTTAACTGAGCAGCCGTGCGACCTTGGTCGGACCGGGTTGATACTTAGTTACACCCCTCCAGGCACTCCTCGGTTCATGGTACAGTGGGATCACTAATCACGCTCATGCCAGTCAGTCCGGGTGCGAGCGTAACAGACGGCATTGCAAGAAGAAGGGAGGCACGGGAATTGGACAAAGGACATCCCTCGGACTCGACCGCCGTGCAGGTGAGTTTAATAAAACGTCTTTTTCTTGTCTTGCAGGCAGGGTTGGGGGTTTATACACAGTATTATAGAATGCTTTATGTCAGGGCTGAAAGGTGGTGGTCTTACCTCATATGGTAAAAACCTGGTGACAGGTTCGCTTTAAATGGTTCTCTTTTAAACGGAATGTGTCACCACATTTGACCTATCTAAACTATTAATATGGGCTTACAGGTTATAGACTGCTGAGGAGAGTGATGCCTGTATGTCTCTCATCAAATGCCTTGTTAATAAATCATTTTTTAACACTTTATAGACATTACCTTTTCCTGGCTATGGGGAGGATGTTGTCTGGAAGATAACCTCTGGAGGCAGTTATTTTACATGTAGGGGAGTTACCAGTGTGATGGCCGCTCTCTGCTCTCCTGATCTCACTGCAGAGCTGTGTGTGATTATACCTGACACATCTGTAGGTTCCTCTCTGCTTCACCTTCCAGCTCACAGGCAGACAGGGTTGTAACATTGTTACAATACAGCAGAGCTGAGAGAGGCAAATGTGTTTGCAAGAAGAAAAAGGTTAATTTCGCCTGTCCTGTGTTAGTTACTTGTCTCACATTGGTAACTCCCCCTTTTATTAAAAATAAGCCCTGGAGGCAGAGTTATTTTCCGGGCAGTGTCCTCCCCATACCCTGGAAGAGGTCATTTACAATATGAGATAAAAGAGGATTTATCAACAACAAGGCATCTGATATGAGACATACAGGTAGAACTTTTTTTCAGCAGTCTATAACCTGTATGCCCATATTAATAGCTTAGATGAAAATCTGTCACCACATTTGACCTTTTAAAAACACTAGCCAAATTTCACTTTGCCCTCAAAAATACTAGAGTATCTAACTTTACTTTTCACTTTATTAATCTTTGTAAATAATGATATATAAATGCAACAAGTCCAACTGTCAAATCTATTGGAAGGGGTTAATATGTCTCCGAAATAATCAGTACCATGGACAGGCACAAAATGTCCTTCCCATTCCCATCTGTTACCCACTGAATCAGCAGTTATTGTGCCCTGTGCAGGAAGTCACAATGTATCATGGAAAAGAGAAAAAACAAACAAACCTAAGACAACACCAACATATGTGGCAGAGTCATCCATTACACCATTCCCTAAGCAGCAGCAGCCACCCATGCTCCTGACACTACAGACAGAAGACTACCATCAAGCTGATGTTCCAGGTGAAAAAAATAGAATTAGACTTACCGGTAATTCGGTTTCTAAGACCTTCCACGACAACACACCTGGAGGTAGCCTCCCCATCCTAATTAGGGACAGGAAAACAAGAGGTTAAATAGCCCCTCCCCACTACCATCCCCAGTGTTTTCAAAAGACCACACAGTATCAATGCTCTAAATATTTTATTAACACTAAGGATTTTTCCATCAATAAGGAAAGGGCGGGAATTACTCATGCTGTCGTGGAGGGTCTTAGAAACCGAATTACCGGTAAGTCTAATTCTATTTTCTCCAATCCCCTCCACGAGAGCACACCTGGAGTAATACCAAAGAATGAATCTTAGGGAAGACCACAGCCTGAAGGACTTTCGTTCCAAATGCTAAGTCTCTATTTGATATTACATCTAGCCTATAATGTTTAGCAAAGGTATGGTCAGACTACCATGTGACTGCCCTGCAAATCTGCTCGATGGATACACTAGCCTTTTCAGCCCAGGAGACCGACATAGTTGTAGTAGAATGAGCTTTCAAGGATTCCGAAGGAGGCAAATCTTGAACTATGTAGGTTTCACAAATTGCTTTCTTAATCCAATTTGCCAGCGTGTTTTTTTGCAACTTTATTCCCTTTATTGGGGTCTCCATATTGAACAAATAGGCTCTGATCCTTCCTGCAAGTTTCAGTCTCACTCAAGTAGCGGATTATAGTCCTTCTTACGTCCAACGTGTGGGATTCTTCTTCCTTGCAATTTGATGGATTTTGACAGAATGACAAAAGAATTATGGGCTGAGACATATGAAAATCAGACGACACCTTGAGCAAAAAAAGAAGGTTTCAATTGGAGGATGATCCGGTCCTCCAAAATGCAACAATAAGGCTTTCTGATAGACAAGGCTTGGATTTCACCCACTCTCCTGGCTGTAGTCAGAGCTAGAAGCAATGCTGCTTTCCAAGACAATTTGTCTATGTGCGCTTCAGCTATTGGCTCGAAAGGATGCATAATTAGGCCTCTGTGAACTATGTTGAGATTCCAAGGTGGAACTATTTTAGCCCTTGTTGGATTTATCCGAGAAGCAGCTATCATGAACCTCTTAATCCATCTGTTCTGGGCCAAATCAGTATCAAAATAGGAGCTTAAATCAGAGACTTGGACCTTCAGTGTGCTTGTTCTTAATCCTTTAGACAGACAGTTCTGTAGGAAATCCAAGATTCTGGCCATGTCTGACCGAAAGGGATCTAATGGACGAGGCCCATACCACTGCTAGAAAGCTTTCCAGATTTTTCCATAGATGGACCTGTTTTCTGCTTTTATGCAGTGTATGGATCACCTGTACTGAGTAGCCTCTGGCTTTTAAGAGGCTGGTCTCAGAAGCCAAGCCACTAGAGACAAATTCTGAGGGGCCGGATGGAGGATCGGGCCCTGATGCAGCAGATCGTGGATTTGAGGAAGCATCAATGGATTCTCCATTTTTAGACTGTTCAACGTTCAGAACCATGCTCTTTTGGGGCACATTGGAGCTATTAGGATGGTCTTGACCCCTTCTGAACGGATTTTTTGTAAGGTCCTTGGTATTAACGGAATCGGGGGAAAAGCATAAGCGAGCCCAACTTCCCAAGGGTGAGCGAATGCTTCTATCCCTGTTGCTGAATCCTCGGGGTTCAAGGAGAAGAAAGCTCTTACTTTTGCGTTTCTCTGGTTCGCAAACAGGTCCACATCTGGGTACCCCCACTTTTGAACAATCATCTGAAATATCTTCGAGTTCAGACTTCACTCCCCTGGATGAATGTCTTTTCTGCTCAACAGATCTGCCTGATAGTTGTCGGAGTCCCTCAGGTGCAGAGCCGACAAGGATAGTAGATGATGCTCCACCCAGTTGAAGATCCTTTCTGAGATCATCCGCAATCTCCTGTTTCTTGTACTTCCCTGATGTCTCAAGTGGGCTACAGTTGTCATATTGTCTGAGTAGACTCTGACATGTGACGCCTGAAGCAGAGAATTGGCTGCCCATAGGGTTTCCTCCACCGCTTTCAGTTCTCTTAGGTTCGAGGACTGCTCTGCTATTTCTTGCGACCAGACCCCTTGGAAGGCCACATGGGAGAGTACTGCTCCCCATCCCCTTTTGCTTGTGTCTGTCTTGACTGATAACAAGGGAAGTTGAATCCATGCTGAACCTTTCTCCAGATTTTCTGGACAGAGCCACCACTTTAAAGATGCTTTCACTTTCTCTGGCAGATGAATCCTGCTGGAGAGTGAACTTGGAGATCTGTCCAAACAGGAAAGGATGTAGTTTTGAAGGACCATTGAATGCACTTGAGCCCAGGGTACCACTTGAATAGATGAGGTCATGGACCCGAGGACGGACATGGCGAATCTTATTGACACTCTGCTCCGGTTCTTCAGTGCATAAACTTTCAACCTTAACTGAATCTGCTTCTCTTTTGGCAGAAAGGAGGCTTGCTGCTGGGAATCCAAGAGAATTCCCAAGAAGGCCTTCCTGGTGGAGGGATATCAGATCTGACTTCTTGTAGTTTATCAACCATCCTAAAGATTCCAGGATCTGGAGGGTTATCTAAAGGTCTCTTTCCAAATTTGAAACGGAGGGAGCCATCACCAAAAAAAAAAAATCATCTAATAGGGGACGATGCTGATATTCCGTTTTCTTAGACAAGCTACCACCTCTGCCATGATATTTGTAAACAGACGGGGTGCTGACGAAATTCTGAAAGGGAGTACATTGAATTGAAAATGAAGTACTTCTCGGTTCTGACTTACGGCAAATCTGAGAAATTTTCTGTAGACTGGATGAACTGGCACATGGTAGTATGCCTCTTGCAGGTCTACTCTTGCCATGACAAATCTTTTCCCAATCAAGGGAATCGTAGACCTTATCGACTCCATCTTGAATCTTCTGTATTTCACATATTGGTTGAGATGTTTTAGATTGAGGATTATCCTGTAAGAACCGGAAACCTTATTAAACAGAAACACCTGAGAATAAGGACCTTCTCCTTGTTCCATGCGAGGCACTTGTGAAATAACTCCCGAGTTTTGAAGATTCTGAAGACCTGTCATTAGAAACTTTTGTAATCTTGTCGATGGTAAAGACGTTACTTCTATCCTTCTTGGAGGGTAGATAGCAAAGTCTATTTCGGTTCCTACCGTCACCATGTCCAGGATCTTCCTGTCTGAAGATATTAGCTGCCATCGAGGAAGGAAGCTTGCAATTCTGCCTCCTACCTTCTTGGCGTCATTGTCTGTCTTGCCTAGAACCTTGAAAGATATTCCTTCCTCTGGGAAATGGGGAATTTTGGGTAACTCCTGTGACCGGTTTTACCCTTGCCTCTGTACTGAAAAGCTTGCTGCTGTTGTTGTTGAGGGGGAAGAAATGATCTCTTTCTGAAGATTCTTGGATTCTTCGGCTCTAGCAGAGACTTTTTCTTGTCGGATGCTTTCTCCTACAACTCGTCCAGGACTGCTCCAAACATATACTCTCCTTTGAACGGAATGGAACAAAGCTTAGATTTTGATGCCTTGTCCCCACTCCACATCTTCAACCATAGAGCTCTTCTTGTAGAATTAGATAAGGCCGCCGATCTTGCCGCAATCTTGGCAGACTTCGCCGAGGCATCAGCTAGGAATCCAGTGGCCTTTTGCAGCAAAGGAAGAGATGCCAGGAGGTCCTCCAGAGGAGTACCTTTCCAGAGATGTTCCTCTAGTTGTTGGAGCCAGAGAAACATGGAACGAGCTACACAAGTTGAAGCGATATTCGTCTTCAGTGAAGCCGCCGATGTTTCCCACGTCTTCCTTAGCAGACTGTCCATCTTCCTATCCATAGGATCCTTGAGCTGGGACGAGTCTTCAAAGGGAAGGGTTGTTTTCTTCGCTATCCTTGCCACTTGCACATCAACCTTCGGAACTTCCGACCATAGTTTAGCCGCATTTTCATCCAAAGGGATTCTATCCTTCATTTCTCCTGCAACACTAAGCCTTTTTTCGGGTGACTCCCATTCATCCAAGATTAGATTCTGAATGTTGTCATGCACCGTGAACACTAACTTCTTCTTGGATTTCAGACCCCCAAACATTTCGTCCTGAACTGTACGGGTTTTATTCTCCTCTTCTACCTGCATAGTGTCTCTCACTTGTGACAACAATTCTTCCATATTCTCGACAGAAAAGTAATCTTTCCTATCTTCCTCATTATCTTCACTCAGGACCCCTTCCTCAGGTTCCTCCATAGATCCCAATTCTTCTGAATCAGAGGTATCCCTAACCATATACTTTCTCCTTTTCGGTGGAGATGGACCCTCAGCTCTGGCTTGCGGGAATGACTGTTAGAAGGAGGCTAGGGAGGATTGAATTTCCTGCCGAACCATTCCCCTGACTTCTTCCATAAGGGAAGGCTGCTCTTACTTCACAATGCATTTCTGGCATAGGGCTTTCTTATGCCCTGAAGCAAGCTTTTTCCTACAGATGGCACATTTGCGAACTGTAGTAATTTCTCCCACTCTCGGTGAAGGATCCTTGTCTCCCTAAAATTAAAAAAGGTGAGATTTAAAATATATTTAGGATCCTGCTCAAAAGAGTGGGGAATAACCTTGGACCTAGTACTTACTGGGGCTGGGTTAGCGTTGGGCTCTGCAGACGCAGGCTTTGCAACAACACCCTCCATAGTAGCAGAATATTCTGTCGTACCTTACTGGGTGTCTTCTTATATGGGTCTTTTATAGAGGAGACCGAGATCCAGCACCAAATTTCCACCTATCCGGTGAAAGATCCTCTATTCCTGGGCAAATTGCGGCTTTCCAGTTTGAATTTCCAGCTGCGGCCCCATGCGTTCCACGGTGGAACGCACCGGAAGTGACGTCCCGCAGGCCGAAAACCTGACTTCCGGCGCATCCTGCATGCGCACCGGAACGCAGCCATGGAGGACGGAGGAGACACCGGTTGGGGAGCTACAGGAGGCCCCCAGCCCCCAAACCCCACTCAGCTTTACCCATAGGCGCAGGCGAGTGAGGGGGTCCCGCTCCCGAAGGAAACGGGAGCTGCCAAGGAAGGAAGGAAGACCGGAGGCCATCGCTCCCTGCAGCCCGGCCAGGAAAACTTAATAGGGCCCTGCTTGCTGGCCCGCAGGCACCCCAGATAACCTCTTCATCCCATAGGGACAGGAAAACACTGGGGATGGTAGCGGGGAGGAACTATTTAACCTCTTGTTTTCCTGTCCCTAATTAGGATGGGGAGGCTACCTCCAGGTGTGCTGTCCAGGTGTGCTGTCATGGAGGGGATTGGAGAAAAAAGGATTTACTTTGCCCACCCGGTACTGAAGAGGAAGAATTCCAAAATGTTAATATTGTAAATGGCTGCTCAGACAGGTTGCCACCCTCAACCCCAGGGACGGGCTGGGGCGGGAGGCAGAGGGGCATATGCCCCCCGGGCCGGTCACTAAGCAGCTGAATAAGGTTGCCGGGGGCCATGTCATTGTAAGTGAAAGCCGCTACAAAAATTGTCATACTGCAGATTTGAATCTTCTGCAAATCTGCTAGGAGAAAATAAGTGACGTGTGCATTCACTTTGCGA
Organism: Phyllobates terribilis; assembly: GCF_046119375.1. Lineage (NCBI taxonomy): Eukaryota > Metazoa > Chordata > Amphibia > Anura > Dendrobatidae > Phyllobates > Phyllobates terribilis. Next base: position 135,276,114 of record NW_027362762.1, read on the forward strand.
GGACAGCAAAACGCTACATATTATCCGTGCCAAGTTCATGCTGTAAAATACACATCAAAAATGTAACATGTGCACATAGCCTTCAACAAGCTTTGCACCACATTTTTAAATGTATCCAGGTCTACTACAAAGAAAGGATACAACTAGAGATGATCGGATTGATTTGTGGGACTCTGGGCCAGCGTTCAGGTCTGTGGCTCCTGGCGGCTAGACAGGAGAGGCCTGCAAATCTGCCAGGGAGATGCAGAAATTTTCTGCTTCATTTCTGCATCGTGGGCACATAGTCTTAAAGAACGGAACAAAAATGTTAGGTATTCCGATATGCTACTATTAAAGATATATAACTCTCCCTACAAGAGAACCAAAAAAAGTCGACAGAAGAATATAACAAATTATGACTCATGGAATGGACGACAAAGTGTAGAAAATCCTGAAAGATTTAATTATATTGGGAAACTATAATCTGCTGCACTGTGGAAGTAGAGCATTGCTTTAATGTCAGTGTAGGTAGCGGTTACTAGCCGTTTGGCTTGCAGGATGGCAGCATTGTCCTTCTAAGGTGTTTGGCTTGGAGCGCTTTGATAGTTAGTGTTGAGGGGCTGGCTGGCAAAATTTGGCCTGGGGGGCAAGCACAAAGCAATGGCCTATAATAACAGCCTATACTTATTGGCTCTGATTCATTAAAAGGGTGGTCCGAAACTAAATGTAATTTTACTCCTAAATCTGTTTAATGTCATAATTTGATCTTTTTTTCCTACTATATCTTAATTAAAAATTCCCCATCCTTCCCACACTACTCTAACTCCTGTATGTATTCTTTCCCTTCCTCTTTGATGATGCTTCGTTTTAGAATCCCCAGTGCATGCTGGGTTACTCAAATGAGTTATCGGGGGGGGGGGGCAAAGGCTGCGGTCCCTAGCACAGTGCCCCCACCTGAAACGAAGTGTCATCAGTGACTCCCATTTCAGGGTTCTGGCCAAGTCTTTGCTCTGCTGAGCATGTCAGTTATCAATTCTGAAGGATGCTCAGTAGATTCCGGTCACTGTGCTCTGTTCTTCTCAGTGCACAGTGACAATGCGCTCTCTCACCGGCTCTGGTCAGATGATGAATTGGCAACAGAGCGCACAGTCAGTGTACATTGTAAGTAAAGAACAAGCAAGTGACATCAGGTAAGAGATTTTGCGGAAGCGCCGCCATTGACTTGCATTGAGACGCATAGAATGCGCGTCTGTACATTTGTACAAGCGGATTCTATGCGTCTCTATGTGCGGATGGTACCCAGTTCTGGAGGAGAGGAGACTCTCATCCAGACCTGGGTACCATTGTACTTGTAAAAAAAAGAATAAAATAAAAAATAAAGTTTATACTCACCTGTCCGGCGTCTTCTCTCTGAATGCCGGCATCGCTGAAGGACCTTCGGTGACGTCACAGTCATGTGACCGCAGGCCCTTCACCGCTGTGTGTCGCGATATGCCGGCAGCCGCGAACCAGACAGGAACGAGCGCTGCAGCATATGCCGGGGCATCGGGGGTGAGTATAGCTTTATTTTAAGCATTGTTTTACGGTCACACTATATAAATCCATGCTGTTTGCATGGATTTATATAGTGTGACCTAGTTGTCAAGCACTTTCCAAGTGATGCTAATCGCCTGGAAAGCGCTTGTCAATCTGCATGTATTCCGCATGTATTCTGCAGGAAAAACGCATGCACAATCTGCATGCGTTTTTTCTGCCAGGGAGATACAGAAATGCAGAAATTTTCTGCTTCATTTCTGCATCGTGGGCACATAGCCTAATGAACATGCTGCGGATTTATGAGCGCTGCAGAAACGCTGCGGAAAAATCCGCAGCATGTGCATTGAAATTGTGGAATGCCATTGGGGACCATGGGGTGCGGATTACCATGCGTTTTTGATGCGTTTCCGCTGCGGAAATTCCGCAGCATAAACGTATGAAAAACGCATCGTGTGCACGCAGTCTAATTAGAAAGTGTTAACATTTCAGCAATTCAGCCTATGGTTTGTTTGTTTTTTTACATTTTTACACATTCAATGGGTGGCATACATTCTGGAAGTCAGCATTTTAGACGATTTTTGCAGTTAAACAAGTTTGTTTATTTTTTTAGGTTTTACTACTTTTACATAATAACAGCACATTTCATGGGAAAAAAAAAGTTTTTACCTGCATAACAAGAGCTAAGAGTTTGTTTTCTACAATTGACAAAGCCATATGTCAGCTTGTTTTTTTTTTTGTTTTTTTTTTTTTAAAGAGTATTTTTTTTTTTTTATTATTAATTTTCATTATTTTACTGGGGGACAGAGGGGGTGCATACATTTGAAAAATAGTGTTTTTTTTTTTAAGAAAACAAAAAACGTTGATGAAAAAAATTGTTTTTTTTATGTGAACATATTTTTTAATATGTGTTATAAAAACTTTCTTTTTAGACCCATTAAATTTCACAATGTAATCTAGTGAACAATATGAACAAAGCTGTACTCTTCTAGGCAATTTTCGAGACTGTGCTTCCAGCATATTTTAAAGGGAATGTGTCATCAGAAAAAGACCAACTGTTTAAAAAAAAAATCCAAAACCTGATTTAATTATTTTTTTATAATACCAAAAAAGAAATAACATGAAGCAATCTTACAGTTTTTACACTGGCCACTAAACTTATTAGACTCAAACCTCCTGTCCTGTACAAGTGACTTTTCAGCAGTCTCATTATCATCACAGGCAGGATTACAACAGCTAACAGCACAACACACAGATAACAGGATTAAAAATTCACAATAGGTGATGTTACAGCTTACCTCCTCCCCCTCCATTCCCAATGAACTTTACCCAGTTCAAAGCATGTATACTTACTTGTACATAATTCAATAAGGTCAGAGTTAGCAGTATGAGTTTATGTGACTTAGTGGCCAGTTTGAAAATTCCAATATTTTGTTTTTTTTATATAGGAATACAAAAAAAAAAAAAAAAAACACACTTCAGAAAAAAAGCATCATCAATAATGTTTAAAAAATACATTTTACAGGAAAACCTGACCTAATCATTAGGTCATTCACTGATTTTCATGGAACTGACAGCCCAATTTAAGTGTATAGGAGCCTCCTGACTATTCATCAGCAGATGTCAGAAATAAGTACTGAGCTTGTTCGATTTCAATGCTCGATTCTTTTATTTCTTCAAGGAGATAAACGGCCACCAGAACCTAGATGTCACCCATGACATATGGTGAACAACCGGCCACAGTGGGGTTCTGTAAACAGCTAACCGACCACTGAGGGGAAATAATTTGGGGAAGGGGATCTGATATTGACAGGGTATCAAAATATCAATCAGGCAATATATTAATTGTGGCTGGTTGTTCACCATATGTCACGGGTGGCATCTAGGAGATATATATATATATATATATAAATATAAGAGAGAGAGAGAGAGAGAGATACACACACACTTCATAATAATATTTATATATAATAAATCATCACATATATTATATATACACACACACACACATACATGTGTATATATCCACAAACGCGCACACACACATACTTTATTCCATATGGTTCCCACATCACACAAACATTATATACACAATGAGAGAGCCATAAAAATCAGTGTAAAAGTAGAGATACAATAGCAAAAATACAGAATCCATCTGTCAAGCCCCTTTGGAACATAAAACAACCCGATTGGTGGGATTATTCCACCTTCGCTTTTTACTAGTCTTTATAAACCTCCACTAATCTTTCTGCTCATTATTAGCTGCAAATACAGAAGTTCAGCATATAAGTGTGACTATCTAAACTCTACAAACCTGAAATGTGCTCCAGCCATGAGCTCCTGCTGTAAAGCGAGGTCCATATGGTAGAGGTAAGAACAGAGCTTGTGCAGCACTTTATCTCCTGCTGGTATACAGCCCTCAGCTGGTGTTTGTCTTGTGGACAGGCTGCCAGGCAGGAAGAGAAGGGGAAATGGAAATCAGCTCAGCTTCACATTTCATAACACCCATTCTCCGGATCACTATGTGCTATTCCGCAAACAACAGAACAATTCTGATAAAGCTGCAGAGCATATAGCACTTTATTCAGGATTTATAGAGGATATTTCTATTTAAAGTTAATATTGTCCATAGGATCAACGCTCCTAAGCAGTCTATTATGGGCATGTAGGTCATAGGAAGCTGAATAAAATAATACCTTGATAGCTGCGATCCAATGTCTTATTCCACAGAAATCCATGTTTTGTTATATGTAAATGAGCTGTTCAGATCTATGGGCCGGACACTTACAGTGCCTACAAGTAGTATTCAACCCCCTGCAGATTTAGCTGGTTTGATAAGATGCAAATAAGTTAGAGCCTTCAAACTGCAAACGAGAGTAGGTTTTATGAACAGAAGCATAAATCTTACAAACCAAAAAGTTATGTTGCTCAGTTGAATTTTATTAAATTTTAAACATAAAAGTGTGGGTCAATTATTATACAACCCCTATGTTTAATATTTTGTGGAATAACCCTTGTTTGCAATTACAGCTAATAATCGTCTTTTATAAGACCTGATCAGGCCGGCACAGGTCTGTGGAGTTATCTTGGCCCACTCCTCCATGCAGATCTTCTCCAAGTTATCTTGGTTCTTTGGGTGTCTCATGTGGACTTTATTCTTGAGCTCCTTCCACAAGTTTTCAATTGGGTTAAGGTCAGGAGACTGACTAGGCCACTCCAACACCTTGACTTTTTCCCTCTTGAACCAGGCCTTGGTTTTCTTGGCTGTGTGCTTTGGGTCGTTGTCTTGTTGGAAGATGAAATTACGACCCATCTTAAGATCCTTGATGGAGGAGCGGAGGTTCTTGGCCAAAATCTCCAGGTAGGCCGTGCTATCCATCTTCCCATGGATGCGGACCAGATGGCCAGGCCCCTTGGCTGAGAAACAGCCCCACAGCATGATGCTGCCACCACCATGCTTGACTGTAGGGATGGTATTCTTGGGGTCGTATGCAGTGCCATCCAGTCTCCAAACGTCACGTGTGTGGTTGGCACCAAAGATCTCGATCTTGATCTCATCAGACCATAGAACCTTGAACCAGTCTGTCTCAGAGTCCTCCAAGTGATCATGAGCAAACTGTAGACGAGCCTTGACATGACGCTTTGAAAGTAAAGGTACCTTATGGGCTCGTCTGGAACGGAGACCATTGCGGTGGAGTATGTTACTTATGGTATTGACTGAGACCAATGTCCCCACTGCCATGAGATCTTCCCGGAGCTCCTTCCTTGTTGTCCTTGGGTTAGCCTTGACTCTTCGGACAAGCCTGGCCTCGGCACGGGAGGACACTTTCAAAGGCTGTCCTGGCCGTGGAAGGCTAACAGTAGTTCCATAAGCCTTCCACTTACGGATGATGCTCCCAACAGTGGAGACAGGTAGGCCCAACTCCTTGGAAAGGGTTTTGTACCCCTTGCCAGCCTTGTGACCCTCCACGATCTTGTCTCTGATGGCCTTGGAATGCTCCTTTGTCTTTCCCATGTTGACCATGTCTGAGTGCTGTTCACAAGTTTGGGGAGGGTCTTAAATAGTCAGAAAAGGCTGGCAAAAGAGATCTTTAATCCACACATGTGAAGCTCATTATTCTTGGTGCCTGAACTACTTCTTAATACTTTAGGGGGACCAAACAGAATTCTTGTGGTTTGAGGGGTTGAATAATAAAGGACACTCTGAATTAACTTTTAACGTTTTTAAAAAAAAAAAAAAAAAAAAAATTGCTGCAGTGCATTTCCCACTTCCAGGCTGATCTACAGTACAAATGTCACAATGCCAAGTTAATTCCGCATGTGTCAACCAGCTAAATCTGCAGGGGGTTGAATACTACTTGTAGGCACTGTATCTGCATGACATTCTGCATGAGAATCTGCCTCCAGAGCTTAGTTTAAAAAAAAAAAAAAAAAGGGGGGGGGGGGGGTTACCAGTGTGAGACAAGTAACTAACACAGAACAGCAGAACTGAACTTTGTATCTTATAACAAACACGCTAGCAGCTGCAGCTCTCACAGCTCTGCTGTATTGCAGGCCTGTCTGCCTGTGAGATAAAAGCAGAAGCTGAGAGGAAGCGGCAGATGTGAGAGCAGAAAGCGGCCATCACAATGGTAACTATTACATGTCTTACACTGGTGACTCTCCCTTTCATGTATAAGAAGCTATGGAGGCAGATTCTCATGCAGATCAGTGTCCGGCCCATAGCGCTGAACATCTCATTTACATACATGAAAAACATGGATTTCTCTGGAATAAGACATTGGATTGCAGAAATCAATTTATCATTTTATTCAGCTTCCTATGAGCAACATTCCCAAATAGACGGCTTAGAAGGGTTGACCCTAATGACAGATTCCCTTTAAACACAATTTCTTCAGAAAACTGAAAAGCATGACATATCTGCCTTCTGTGGGCAATGATATCAACTCCCAATAACAAAAAGTAAACTCCACCCTAGACAACATCGCGGTATATGACGAAAATATATAATGCTACCTTATGGAGCTAAAATTTATGCTACCTTTTGGTATTCCTCCCAGTGCCCCCCTTACCTCCTTTAGTGGCCACAAATACGTCGTTTTACTAACATGAGATATAAGTGAATAGCGCCCCCGACAGATGAAAATGCGGCAGCTGTATACTATAGCCGACACCCTGCTGCATCAGTCACAATCAGTGTTGGCATCAGCCATGGCCGTTTAACCCCTTAGATGCTGCTGTCAATGCTGACTACGGCATCTAAATGGTTAACAGAGTTTGGGGGCTTCCTCTTTAACCCCATCCGCATAAGGAGATCATGATTGTGTGGTCCTAACGGATGCCATAGAAATTCACGGCCAAGTAAAAACGTTATAGCCGGCAGACCCTAGCGACCTGTTTAGATGTTAGCAACATTTAGATGGTGAAAATAAAATTTTTCATTCCTGTCATGCCACTTTGCATTAATTCCTGTAAAGTTAATGAACTACCACCTTAATGCAGTTTTGAACAAGTTTTTCATTGGGGTTTTCCAATATATAGGACCCTCAATGTCACTTCAAAACTGAATAGGTCCCTACAAAAATAACTTTGGTAAAGTTTGTTGAAAAACTGTAAAATTGCAGCTACATTTTTAAACTTTCTTAAATTCTAACAAAATAAAAACATTCTACAAACGGTGCTGATGTAAAGCAGACATGAGGGAAATGTAATTTATTAACTGTTGTTGTGTGGTGTGACTACATGAATTAAAGGAATAAGCATTCAAAGTTTGAACATTACAAAAAGGGCAATTCCACAATTGTTTTTTTTTTTTCTTTTGTTACCATGTTTACTAAATGGTGAAACTGACCTGCCAGTATGATTCTACAGGTCATTAAGAGTTTGCAGATACCAAACATGTATGGGTTCTTTTTTTATTTATGTGGTGGAAAAAATTTTGTTGGAAAAAAAAATGGCGTCCGCTAAGAAACCTGTGGCTTTTTGAAGGAGAGGTATGGAGTCAAGCAGGTCTGCCCTGGACGTGCCCTGAGACAGATGTTTCTCCAGTTGGGTCAGCCATTTGAAGAGGGATCTGGCCACACAAGTCGAGGAAATATCCACTTTGAGAGAGGCAGAGGAGGTTTCCCATGATTTTTTAAGGACACTTTCCATTTTGCGGTCCAAAAGATCCTTTAATTGGGACGAGTCCTCAAAGGGAAGTGAGGTTTTCCTCACTACCCTAGCCACCTGGATGTTCACCTTAGGGACATCCCACTCAAATCCTTCACCCTCTAACGGAAACCTATGTTTTAATTCCGAAGGGGTGGGGAGACGATTTTCCGGGGATTCCCATTTCTGTCGGATGAGATCTCTAATTACCTCATGGACTGGAAAACCAGTCTGCTTTTTTGTTTTAAGGCCCCTAAACATCTCGTCCTGAACAGAACAGGGAACCTCCACTTCCTCCAGCCCCATAGTGCCTCTAGCTGTGTCCAGTAGTTCCTCTAAGTTGTTCGAGGAAAAATAATATCTACCGGTATCTACTTTTTTTGGCAGGCCCTACGGATGCCAATTCCTCAAAATCATCAGAGGCTGAGCTACTAGCGTCCATAGAGACCACATCTGAATCTAATTCTTGAATTTGTCTCTTCTTAGGGGGGGGCCTGGATGAGGAATAGACAGGTAGGGCAGCAAAGGAAGCTTGGACCTCCTGTCTAACAACCTGGACCTCCTGTTTAACGAGTGATCTGAGCTCCTCGATCAGAGAGGGGTTTTCTTCTCTAATTATTTTATCCGTACAGGGCTGACTCAACTTCTTATAGGATGAGGACAGCTTTTTTTGTACAGATGCCTGGTCTTTATCCTTCTTAGAAGCGGGGGCCTTGTCTTCCTAAGAAAGGGGAAGAGAAGGGAACCCATGTGAATAGAAGGAGGGGAGATCTAGTGTCATCTAAAAAAGGAGGCAGAGATAACCCCATAGTGACCACCCAGGTAACTACTCACTGTAGCCGAGGGCATGCTGGCCTCTGCAGATGCAGAGGTACTGGACCTGTCACCTTCCATAGTGGGAATATGGTGGGAATAGAATTACCTTTTGGTGTCTTCAGGCGGGTTTTAAATAAAAAAAAAAAAAAATTGCTTCCCAGCAAGGGACCTCAGTCCCCTCCCCTTTCCGGTCACTTTAAGGGCCAATCCAGGGTGGTATGGGCCTAGATGGTCCTGGACAAACATTCAGCGTCCCACGTGGAACGCCCCGCCGGAGCGATGGGACCCGCAGTGACGTCACCCGGCGCGCGCCCAAACCGCCCGTCAGCTCACGAGCGCGCCACCACACATCTCAGCGTGGAACGCTCAGGCCGGAGCGTCAGGGCCCGTGGCGACGTCACTTCCGGCGCACGCGTGGCGACGCTCCCCAGGCCGCCAGGAAAGAGGAGATCAGGAGCGGCCTCCGGCATGAACGATAACCTGGCTAGCTTTATCCTCTGTGGGGCACAGGAAGCCAGGGTGGTCCCAAGAGGGAGCAGCATGGAGGGAGGAGGGAGCACCCCGACCGACCATTGCCCGGCAACACAGGTAAAAATACAGCGCTGCCCTGCCGGCCCGACAGCACTGCAGGATCTCTCCATGCCCCAAGGGGGACAGGAAAACACTGGGGATTGACGGTGGGGAGGGGCTTTTAAACTCTCTATGTTCCTGTCCCCCAATAGGGCGTGGACAACATCCTGCAATGCTGTCGTGGAAGGCGTATTGAGAAAGGAAAAATTCTGCCGGGGTATGTAAACTTTTGAGCACAACTGTACACACATATATGCGTCATAGTTCGTGAAGGAGTTAAAGGCATGGAGTGGTGTCACTAATTGAAAGTTCCCTGTTCCTAGTAATATACCAACCAGCAGCAGTCTTCAGCTGTTCCCAGAACCACTTTGCTCCCACTTCGCCATCTTCTGACTGACCAGAAGTCGGAGATAACGGTCACAAGCTCTCAAGGCAAATCTGTGAGTTCCTCGGTCTGGCTTTCATAGACTTACATTGTGCTGTGACTTCCGGTTCACCCAGCAAACACTGGAACGATCAGACAGGTCACAACCCGCAGAATACATCTGGAGGGGCACCGATAGCAGAAGAAGAAGACAGCAGCTCATACATATAAGACAAAGGGCAGGGAACTCACATTAGTTGCACCACTCCAAAGGTGAAAGGTGCAAGGCGAAAGGGGAGGGGGAGGAGAGAAGGGGGAAAAAAACAAAACAAAAAAAAAAAAAACCACACACTGCAAGGCACATTAGCTGCAGAATATATAATTAATACAAAAGAATTAATTCTAATGTGTGTAATGTATAAACCTACTGAGTTTTGGGTGATCCAACACAACTGGGGAGGGGGGAGGTAGTTCAGCCAACAGCCATCTAATATGTATGGCCACCATTATCAGATCATGAGAGGGAGAAGCATGGTATTTTACTGACTTCCTCATAGACCAGCAGGACTTTTATTGCTGTCATCAAGAGAAGACAAATAAAAGAGACATTTAAAGATTAAAGTTCAATGATGGGAGTAATGGAGAAACAGGATGTAAGATATTTGTCTTGGCTGCAGCGACTACACAGGTAGAACATAAAGTTCCACTTTCACATAAGACGTTGATTTTTTTGATTTTTTTTTAAACAGACAGAACGCACATCCCGAAATGGGTTTTCTCTTAGGATCTTTAGGTTTCGACAGTAAATATCCATTACTCCCACTGATTACCATTAAGAGGATCAAAAGCACTTTTTCTGGTCAGAGTATCAGCCTCAGGACCACTATTGATGTGATCTATTGGCATTTCTAAACTACATGTTTTAATTTTTTCAGGTCTGTTATAAATAAATCCACATTGAGCCCTCATTCGGATGTCAGCGTTTTTCCTGTACGCAAAAATAAAAATAAAATGGTGCCGGTGTCATCAGAATTTTTGGATCCATGTGTCATCATTTTTGGTCTGTGTGTCACCAGCGTTTTTCACATTTGGATGAATAAATAAATTGCAAAGAGTCTCCTTATCCCCTGCAATGTAAAATATAAAGAAACCAAAAAAAATTTGGAAAAAAAATGTAAACGCAAAAAAAAGCCCTCCAAACACTGGTTAAAAAAATTAAATGCATAAAAATCATTAAAAGGAGGCAAAAAAAAAAACAAAAAAACTTACATTGATACCTTTGGTGAAGAAATCCGTTCTGTCTTTACTTTACATTACAAAATCGTGCTGACAGGTTCTCTTTAACCTCTTCTGGACAGAGCCATTTTTTGTGCTTTCCGTTTCCTCCTTCTTCCAGTAGTCATCATTTTTTTTATTTTATTTTACGGTCAATATTGCGAGGAGCTGTATTTTTCTATTACACCATGTACTTTACCACGTAAAGAAAATAAATGAGAAAACAATTCAAAAGTAGGGTGAAACAAAAATGCAAAGCTGTGATTTTTTTTTTTTTACAGCTTTTATTGGGCAGCAAAAATAAACTCGCAGCATGATTCTTTAGCTCAATTGTGGCGATACCAAACTAAGTTTATTATTACTTTAGAGATTGAAAAGACATCAGAACTCTAGAAGAAATTTTAAACATATATTTACATTATATATTTTTTTTTATAGTCAATCATAGCTGAGAATGTTGGCACCCTTGAAATTGTTCCAGAAAATTAAGTATTTCTCCCAGAAAATTGTTGCAATTGCACATTTTGTAATACGTCTATTTCATTTGTGTGTATTGAAACATGATAAAAAAAACCTGGCAAATTGAACATCATTTCACACAAAACCCCAAAAATAGTCCGGACAAAATTCTTGGCACCCTCAATTTAATACAGTGGGGAAAAAAAGTATTTGATACAAAGGATTGCATTAATTTTCAGGGAGAAATACTTCATTTTCTGGAACAAACTCAAAAAGGTGCCAACCCTTTTGGCCCGGACTGACTTTTTTTATTTTTTATTTGATGTGTCAACATTTTCCGATACCCCAAGTTTTATTTTTTCCATTGATGGAGCTGTGATTTAATTTTGGTGTACATACAGTATAATGTTTTGATCAGGACTGTGGAGTCGGAAAGCCAAACCTCCGACTCCAATTCCAACTCCTCAATTTGCATGACTACGACTCCACGACTCCGACTCCCTCACACACGGCTCATGTTTAAGTGATAAATTTACTGTAGCACAGATTCATCTCGGCTAAAAGTCTAGACCCTTAGATCCAGAATAGGACATTTTATAACTTTCCCAAATTCTTATGAAAAAAATATTCTCCACAAACTGCATTGAACTACTGTACCCAATTTATTATATATATTAGATGTTGGAGTCAGTCCATTTTTTACAGACTCCGATTCAGACTCCACAGCCCTGGTTTTGATTTATTTTTATTTTCCCCCTCGTCATAAATTATTTGTCAGAAAAATACAAGTTTTTTTTTCCTCTAAGGCTGTGTGCCCACAAAGTATTTTCCAAGCGTTTATGCTGCGGAATTTCCGCAGCGTAAACGCTTGGGAAACGCTTGGTAGTCCGTCCCCCACGGTCCCCAATGACAAGCCGCAATGTCAATGCCCATGCTGCGGATTTTTCCGCAGCATTTATGCTGCGCTCAAAAATCCGCAGCATGTCCATTAATTTTGCGGACACACAGCGTAATCGCCGCCATTGACTTGCATTGGACTGCGTGACATCCGCATCACTACATGTGGATAAGTGGATATCACACGGTTCAATGTGCGGATGGCACCCAGGTCTGGAGGAGAGAAGACTCTCCTCCAGACCCAGGTACCATAGAGGCTGTAAAAAAAAAAAAAAAAAAAAAAAAAAGAAGAATTTAAAATAAAAAATAAAGCTTATACTCACCTTCCGGTGTCCTCCCGGTGTTTTGTCTGCTCTGTCCGGTGTCTTGCATTGCTTGCGCTGTTGTGAAGGACCTGCCATGACGTCATCGAGTCATGTGACCCGACACATGACTGAATGACGTCACGGCAGGTCCTTCACAATAGCGCGAGCAATGCAAGACACTGCACGCAGCGGAGATAACACCGGGAGGACACCGGAAGGTGAGTTTAAGCTTTATTTTGTTTACCATTCTTATTCTTTTTTTTTTTAACTAACTTGGTCACACTACTATAAATCTGTGCCGGTTGCATGGATTTATATAGTGTGAACAAGTTGTCAAGCACTTTTCCAAGTGATGCTAAAAATCTCTTGGAAAAGCGCTTGATAACCCGCACGCAAAACGCTTGACAAACGCTTCTACCTGGCGGGAAAAACGCATGCATTTTTTCCTGCCAGGGAGAAGCGTAAAAAATATGCAGCATTTCTTCATCATGGGCACATAGCCTAAAATTGCTTCTTGAGATCTAATATGTTAAAAAAAAATGTATCCGGAACAAAAGATTGATCATTTTAATTTAAACAGGTGACTCACTCACATCTGTGATATCAGCACTATGTATGTCAGTAGAGGCTTCACGGTTACATAATGTGTCAGACACGCCTCTGTCAAACGTAAGAACGTATTTCCCCAATTGTTCTGCTGCTAAGTGAAGAACTACTTACGCAAGATCCAATCTATTGAGGAAAAGGCAGTGGCTCAGCTTTAAACTTACAAAAAAAGTGCTGTGCCACTTGAGAAATTTTCCATTTATGCTATCAACTTAAAGGGGTTGTCCAGTCCTGGAAAAATGTTCTACATTCTGTAGCTTACACGGTTATGATTCGGCTCTGTTTACCAGTTAGTCACACGACCACCAGCATGCGATTTGCATAGAAAATTGAGAGAAGCGATGAGAATCTAGTCGGCACACATGACCGCAAGTATTCAAATTGTATTGTGTCACATGACTGCTCGAACTGGTAAGCAGAGAAGAATCAGAATGGTGAGTATAACCTTCAGTGTTTGCTAAAACTTTAGTCTAATGAGTATGGGGCCGTTAAACTTTCCTATTCTTGTGTACACAGTTTCTAAGCAAAATAATGTGTTGCCATGGTCACAAACTATCAACAAAATTCACTCCGTATGACCCAGTTCTTAAAAGAGAACTTGCTGCAAAGTAGTGGATGTGGTCCATAGCATCCCCTTTAAACACATTAGAGTTTGACCACTACTAGGACAACCCCTCCTTGAACTAAATGTTTGGCCCCTATAACATAAAAAAACAAAAAACAACTATAGTCACCTCTTGTGCTAGCGCTGTTCCAGCGGTGTCGGCGATCGCGGAGCTCTGGTGCGGTGTTATGAGGAAGTCCGGGCTACAGCTGATCTGACTTCCACTTCACGTTCAATCTGTACGTAGGCAGGAACAGTGACGCCAGTGTTGATTGGGCACCAAGCACCACGTGTCATAACACTGCACCAGAGCTCCGGGACCGTGAATGCCGACACCACTGGAACAGCGGCAGCACGAGAGGTGACTATAGTTTTTTTTATTTTATCGGGGTCAAACATTTAGTTAAAGAAGGGGCTGTCCTAGTAGTGGACAACCCCTTTAAAGATGCGGGTCATTATGGTCTTCAGATCCTGGTCTGTTTTATTGTTATAGTCTATGTCTATAGTCTATGACCACACCATTAGGACAAATATTATGGCCCTCTGTGATGCTACAATTGCCTTTGATCATTGCATCACACGGATCAAACATCTGCCAATTACAGAGTGAGGAGCAATTTCGGTATCTCTGGGGTCCAGTGGTATAAATGCACAGCACTTGCATCTGGCGCTGTATATTTGTAGTACTTTGTGCCGATAAGTAGTTAAAAATATATCAGCCCATCTCCTCCTTTATGAAAAAAATGCAGGTCAGTGATGAAGATGTAAACAAGAAATGAGCCAAGACTCTCCACGGGCAAATACAGTCCTTGTAGCAAGAGCACAAACAGAAATAAGACATTCCTGCAACACCCAAAAGACGTCAGGGAAGCTGGAACGAGGTGCGCAGCCTCCCTCAGGACACAGTTACCATGCTGTATGTGTGTGGCACGGTGTCATTTACACTACTGAGTCCCAACCGTATGTTGTATCAGACGCAGATCCTCAATGCAATGATAAAACTGGTGTCAAGGTGCTAGGAGCTGGCTAAAGTAGGGAGACATTTTTTTTATGGTATACACTGACATTAGCCAGTCTGATGCTCCATGACCACATAGATAAAAGTGGAGTGATGTTCCTGTGCTGATGGAAAAATTTAACATTGAGTACAATGTGAGTGAGTGGAGACTTTTTATTGAAGCATTCAAAAAAGTTAAAAAGTCTGAAAGCTGTGCTACTGCACAATGGCAGCAAGTATGCTTCAGTGCCTGGAAAGCTATGAGAATTTATTGCTTCTTAGGGTGCCAACCTCCGCGGCAAGGAAAGGCAAGTAGTAGGCCTAACTAGGGTCAGAACCCCTGACCCACTATAATCTATGCTGGTATTCACATCTCCATTTTTTCCCAACAGCACGGATGAAAAGTGCCAATACAAATCTATGGGTCCACGAAAAACACCAACAGCACATGTATAATTCGAGTGCTATCCGTGATTAAAAACTCAAAAAGAGAGGAGAAACTTTGTAACTTATTTAATTGGTCATCCATCCATCCATGCATGCATGAAAAATGCAGACGACAAGCGGATCCAAAAACCACGGACGGTGCACATACCATTTTTTTTTTGCATACGTGGAAAACACTGACATCTCAATGAGGCCTCACAGAAAATGTACCCGATATGTATAGAGCACAAACTCTGTATAATGCCTGCCAGTGTGGAACATTAACCGCAAACACACGGGAAAACAAGAAGACAAATCCAAGTAATCCTGTGCATGGGGCTTCTTCTGTTTTACTTGATAAAATATATCACTTAAAATTCAGAGGAAGGAACATGACCTGGTGGAAAACTCAGTAACTGGGAGCTGAGAGATTGTAAAAGACATAAATCCTAGCAACCACCTCTCACCTTACAGCAAGAAACAGATAAGCCGGACAAAAATCTAACTCCTTCAGGACCAGGGAATTTTTAATTTTTGTGCTTTCATTTCTTTTTTTTACTCCTCTTCTTCAAAGAGCCATAACTTTTTTAATTCACATTGACATAGCCATAAGAGGGCTTGTTTTTGTGAGTGACGAGCTGTTTTGCAGAACACCATTCATTTTACCATAAAATTTATCAAAGAGGCGCAAAAATTTTCAAGTAAGATGAAATGGTGTAAAAAAAAAAAAAGAAACACAACAAAACCCCCCCCCCCCTCAATTCAGTCATTGTATAACACGGTTTTGCAGTATAAATCAGTGTTTCCTTTGAAGCTCCACCTATAGTTCGGAGGAGTACCAAGTTGGCAGCAATAGGGACCTTCAGTAGTCCCTGGCTGCCATTGTAATCATCGGTGGCGCACAATTGCGTCGCAGGGCGCTGATGGGAACCGGTGTGTGCCCACCGACAAAGACATAATTTAAATGTCACTGACTGACAGCAGCGTCTAAATGATTGACAGTTGTGGCCAGAGCTCAACTCCGGCTGCTGCTTTGAGAATGAGCTGATACAGACACCGCTATGTTATACAACCTGCATGTGCAGCGTGTAAAAGTTTTCATATCACACACATATATGTCTAATGAAATAATAAAGTGAGCAAGCTCAAAAATTTCATTCGGATTCATGTTCTATGAAAAGTATAAAGTTACAGTACAAGAAAAGAAAAAAGGAAAATGCATCAACCTAAGTGGGTCATTTCTGAGGCTGGAACTACATGCAGATGTTTTCTGACAAAATCTGAAGAATCGGCACAAGTTGTCCAGGCAAGGTGCACAACAGAAGTCTGTGAGCAGTCTCCTGGCCGCGGGGAGTGCTCCACAGAGACGCTTTGTAGCAGTGACGTCACTAAAGTCTAAAGTAGTTCAGATCAAGTACAACTGTTTGTGCATCTTCTTTTCTTCAGAGAAAGGGACAGTTTGGGCATGTAGTGACTGTTACCCTTAAGAGGTAATTATGCAGTCAACTTTTCTTAAACTGCAGGAAGGTGGCATAATTGACACATTTCTGCCTATATTGAGCACCAATTGGCAAAATAAAAAGTTGATCGGTGCTCATTTAAAAGCCCTTTATCACGGAATGATGCAAACTGTATGAGGACTGAGTAATTCCCATATAGTTTGCATATGGTCAGGCACACATCACATTTACACGCGAGATGTGTTACGGACAATGATTTTAGGGCCAATCACCTGCTGAACTAGTGTTTTGCTCAGCTGATCAGTGGTGTGCTTAGAAGGTCTATTCAGATATCTTGGGATGATCTAATCAAAATTTTAGTAACCCTCCAAAGATTGAGTTATTATCATCTACCCCCTTAACCATAACTAGTGCATAGTTCATGCACCAAATTACTTATGGATTGCCCACTTCTCCCTTTCCCAGTGATGGTCCGGTCCTCTTCCGCTTTGGTGACCATAGTTTTGACTAGCCGGCTCACATAGTCTTCTGTGTGGATCAAAAGTCACTTGCTTTATGCAATTCTATGACACTCACATTAACACCTTAATGACTTACACGGAGAAGGCCACAATCAGGAAATATTTTAATACAAGCACTGTGCACAGAATAACTATGGTTACACGGATAGATAAAAAAATTAATCGCTTGAGCGCTTTTTTTAAAGTGGGAACACCCAAACAAAACTATAGAGTGCTGTGTGTACATAAGAGGCGCAGAACACACAGCAAAGGTTTGTACTCCGATCATCAAGAATGTACAGAATATCACATTTCAAAAAGGTAAAAACCGGAAGATCTTATTTAAACGTCCGTTTTTTTCTGTGAAAAGATGAAAAGCAGGACTATATTTATTCTGTGTGCAAGATGGGATTTGTCATCCAATTTTTGTTTGTCCATTTTTTGCCATCAGTGTGGCAGACACATTTCTCCTATGCAGAAAAAAATCCAAAACTTCTCCTACCCAATGAATAGTAAGAAACAGACAGCACTCATGATGTTTTTTAAAGTACCAGTAATTCAATGGTGCTGTACATGTGAAAAGGGTTTACATACATATAATGCATATATAAAAGACACAGTATACAAACTTACAGTAAGTGGTAAAGAGGGGGAGAGGACCCTGCCCTCATGGGCTTACAGTCTACACGGTATTGGGGAATGAGGCAGTAGGTCTGGGTGGGGAGATGGAACAGCTCTCGTGGCAGTGAGGTTATTGCAGGCAGTAGGTTTTCCTGATTGAATGAGTTTTCAGGTTGGGTCTGCTAGCCAGATCAGATCTCATACTTTGCATTGAGGAGGGGCAATACCAAAAAAAACATGTCTGCAAACAGATTCTGGTTTGGCTTTTATCCTAAGTCACATTGAAAGGCTTGTTAAAAGAGTCGATATGGACTTTAAGTATTACTGCTTCCAATAGGTGGCACTGTCGTTCTAGTCCTCTTCCTCTCTGAAAAGACAATTTGCATAATTTAATTTCCCAGAGGAGCATGAATGGCTTATAAAAGTCTCCTCACTCCGACATGCCAGGCTGGGCATGTCACTCTCCACAAGGAGAAAGGTTACCCCTTAGACACCAGGTTGAGTCTGAAAGATTATGTTGTGGGAGACAATTGGCCGAGCTGAGGCACCGAATTTCAGAGGATGGGGATGTTCGGGAAAAATCTTGTAGGCTATTGGGTGACAAACGTACGAGGGTGGAGGAGAGAAGGAGGTCTTGTGAGGACTGGAGATTACGTGTGGGGAGATATCGGGACATTAGTTTAGAGAAGTATGGAGGAGACTGTTTATGGATGACCTTGTAGGTCAGTCTTAGTAGTCTAAACTGAATTTGCTGCAGAATTGGAAACCAGTGACGGAAGAGGCAGAGGGGAGAGGAGGATTAATTGGGCAGCGGAGTCCAGGATAGACCGGAGAAGTGATAGAGTGTTAGCTGGGGGAGCCAGAGAGGAGGATGTTAACAGTAGCTGAGGAGGCCGTATCCACCTGAGGTAGGCTCCAAAATACAGTCGACCATGTGTAAGACACCACCCCAAACAGGAGAATGTGGATGAAAATGATGTCAGACCGAGCACAAAGTGAGTCTCCATCATTACAGTCAATGGCGCCGTAAGTGCATACGCCTGATCCCAACAGCTTCAGACGTTTGCCTCTACGGGGCCGCTGACATGAGGGTAAAGCCAAGCATATCTGAACAGATCAGGAGGCAGATTAATAAAACATTACTTTTTTCATTAAAGCTCTCCACTAAGTTTAACATCTAAGCTCAAAACTCTGATGTATCTGACCATAATTTCCTGCAGATCTTTGGCTCCAGACATGGAGGAAAACACTTTTCTTTACACTTTGTAATCTACATAAATGAGCCAAGTGTATTTTATTCTGCCGGATTGCTATAACCACCTAGGTAGGTCCGGCCTGTCACAGGGCCATGTTTATAGCACAGATCTGTTGATGTGGGCGCTATGATTACTGCCATGTCATTTTCTTTGGCAGGATAATGAAATGGGCCAAGCAGCCTCTGAACTCTCAAAGTGTCTGCTCTTAAATGGAAGGCCTATAATAAAACAAATGGGAGTGAGACAGACGTGGAAATTTTAGCAGGACAGGACATAACGTATGCCCCTCCTGTATTCCTCAGGATATATTACACTGTTCTTAGAAAAATATGCATACAGGGAAAAAAACAAACTAATAAATGGGGTAATACAGGTCAGATTTGTGTCAGTCTTTAAAAGGAAACCAGTCATGTCTTATCTACTATGTAAACTGCCCCCATAGCGTTGTTAGTGTTGCAATGTGCATCACGAACACGCTTTTTTCATTAAAATTGGTGGTAATATAATGCGTATATAACATTTTGTATACTTATTGTACCTGCTCGTTCAGTCATAGGGGTGTGGATCCTCGTATTTAGTCACTCCTGGCGCCGCCCACGTATTAGAATTTTGCTCCCGGCGAGCACTGATATTTGTGGGGCGCATGATCTGTATGACGCAGCCAGGCAGTAAAGCTTCCAGCGCTGGGAGCCGCATGCACTGTGACGAGTGGCTCCGGCCGCACCCATTGAAGCTGGGAACTTCACTGTGTATGCGCCGGGAGCAGCTCGTCATAGCACATGCGCGGCTCCCAGTGCTGGAAGCTTTACTGCCTGGCCGCGTCATACAGATCATGCGCCCCACAAATATCAGTGCTCGCCGGGAGCAAAATTCTAATACGTGGGCGGCACCAACCCTGACTGAATGTGGCAACACCCATGACTGAATACGAGGATCAGGTAGGATTATAAGTATATAAAATGTTACATATTTGCACCAGTTTTAATGAAAAAAGCCTGTTAGTGATGCACATTGCATCACTAACAACACTATAGGGGCAGTTTTACATAGTAGATAGGACATGACAAGTTTCCTTTAAGAAGGGTTCTCACCAAGAACCACTTTAAAAAAAAAAAAAGAGACCCTATGACTAACTAAATCCCCTCTTAAAGAGATTTATCCACTACCCTAACTCAGTTGTTTTTGGCATAAATACCTAAGAATAATGCCCCTAAATTACCCCATATTTAGTTGACAGTTTCATGTTTTCTCCCTCTGCTCTCATTTCCTCCGCTCCCTTCTGACTACATTTCCCATCATCCCTTGTGCTTTGCTGCAGACCAGCAGTGAGTACACCCCCTGCAATACTACCTAAACCCCACCCACCCCTGCACAGCAACTCACACAGCATCAGCATAATATCATGTCCAGGACACTGCTGCAGCTATGTGACTGATACAGGGCATAGAAGTAACAAAGCACCAGAACAGCAGCCCTGACAAAGATCACAGCCTGCTCCTCCTCACTGACTACACAGACTAATCATGTCCTACTGCAATTGGATGTAGACTAACTCCCTTTTGTTTCAGGAAATAACACATGCACATAACAGTATGGTCAAATCCCAAACCCATCTTCCATTAAAGGAATAGTCCAAAACACAAAATTTTAATCCTAAATGCCTAATCTTTTTTTCTAATACACTTTTATTACAAAATTCCCTATCCTTTCCTTACTACTCTAAAAGCCCCGTCACACTAAGCGAGATCGCTGCTGAGTCACAAGTTTTGTGACACAACAGCGACCTCAGTAGCGATCTTGCTACGTTTGACACTTAGCAGCGACCAGGCCCCTGCTGTGAGATCGCAGGTCGTGTCGGAATGGTCTGGACATTTCTTTGATCGTTGAGGTCCCGCTGGGTAGCATGTATCGTTGTGTTTGACACCTTACCAACGACCTTGTTGACGACTCAGACACAGAAACACATAGGCGTGCTTCTTTATACAGATCGTTACGGATCGCTGCTGCGTCGTTGGGAAGATCTGACTGTTTGACATCTCACCAGCGACCAAATAGCGACGCAGCAACGATCCCTGACAGGTCGTATCGTTGTCGGGATCACTGTAGCGTCGCTAAGTGTGACGGGGCCTTAACAGCTTTATTTTTAATTCTACTTCATTTGAGAATATCAGTTTGGACCACCCCTTTTAAGTGTCTAATGAACCTGTGTAAAGATCGATGAGCAGGGAGGGGATGCAGGGTAAGGTGTGATATCACCTATTGTGAATAGTGGATCTTTTGTTATCGACAGAGTCTATAGGTGTTACATGTCATTGTAATCCTGCCTCTTATGGTATAAGTACTTTTATGCCCAAAAATGACAAAAGTATTGTTGGAGTGATACCTTTATTGGCTAACAAGAAAAAATATATTTGCGAGCTTTCAGAGCACAGAGGCTCAGTCTTCAGGATTTGTAATCTTGCCTGAAGAAGGTGCCTCTGTGCTCTGAAAGCTCGCAAATACCTTTATTGGCTAACAAGAAAAAATATATCACTCCAACAATACTTTTGTCATTTTTGGGCATAAAAGTATTTACATCGATTTTTCTGGCTAACAAGGTACCACAATATAATTTTGTATTGTACATCATGTCTCTTATGATAAAACTTCTGTAAACTCTTTTAGAGAGGACAGGGACGTCTTGATTTAAAAAAAGACCCTGGTGACAAGTGTGAAAATTGCAAGAGTTACAATTGTATTTTTTTTTTTTTTAAATAAAGATTGTGATATGAAAAAAAAAAATTGACGACTTTTTTGTATGTAATACAAAAGCCTGATTTAAATAATAAGTAATTTTACGATGATCGCTTCCCTCGACCAACATCAGATTTAGTCTTGATCTGTAACACACAGTTGACTTGTGTTCTGCATGGAGCTAGCCTGTTAGCCCACCTAAACTCTCATTGTTACCTCCCTAGTAAATATACATTAGACGGCAACAATGGATTTAAGTGTTACTCCTACCGGATAAAGTGACGACATAGTCCCACGCTATTCCATCACTTTATGATCAGTAAGAATCTGGCCCATGGGATCTCCTGACCACTTGGTGCAAAGGAAAAACGAGTGAAAGTGATGCATTGCTAAATGAGTCCTACGGTACTTACATTATTAAAATTGGTAAAGAAAAAAAATTAAAAAAAAGGGGGTGGAAATTTAGATTGTGAGCCCCAATGGGGACAGTGATGATGATGTCTGTAAAGCGCTGTGGAATAAGATGGCCCTATATAAGCAGCGCATAGTAAATAATAAAGTGATGCTATAGCCTAGCAATATGCCATTACTTTATTCATGAAGATAGTACTTTTGTAGAGATGATGTTTACCATAAAGTAAAATGGTCAGGAAAATTTCAAAAAGTATAATCCATGTATTTGCCTTTAAATGTTTAATATAAACAATAAGCTGATCCTGTTTTAAAAGGGTGCCTCAGCCTCTGACCATATGCCCTACTGTCAGAGAGGGTTTCTAAAGCCGAATTCCAGACAATCAGCTGAAGGCCAGAGGAAAGTCACAATGCAGAGGTCTAAGAAAAGAAGAAGAGCAGACAGGTCGACAATGCAACGCCAACAGTTT
Source organism: Phyllobates terribilis (assembly GCF_046119375.1). Taxonomy (NCBI): domain Eukaryota; kingdom Metazoa; phylum Chordata; class Amphibia; order Anura; family Dendrobatidae; genus Phyllobates; species Phyllobates terribilis. Next base: position 135,298,546 of record NW_027362762.1, read on the forward strand.
GCACTGCACGGATCCCAAAACGCTGGCTCCTACACATCATTTCCTAGAGATCATGCTGCAGTAATGCTTTGGCACCCACATGACAAATTGCTGCCAAGTTGTACATATCATACGCAGGTGCACAGGTAAGATCCAAGGTTACATCTACACTGACCACTTGTGAAGGCAAGAGTGGGCGAACGGGGAACGGAAAAGTAAACACCAAATGTTCTAAGCTGAGCAAACATGGAGCTTTTTGTTTGGCTATGCATGGAGCACTTTGAATCCAGCCGGTAAGCGAGTGACTACCAAGGTCAAACCGAAAATAAAAAAATTTTATTTAATAATTTAATCCTCAATGCCAAAAATGTAAAAAAAAAAAAAAAAATCTAATAATGAAGACGTGGTGAGACCAAGCTGTGGATATTCTACAAGTACAAGCTGACGTGGATGAGATTCTACCAAATCTCATCCACACACAGAGTGCAAATATCCCCACAAATCCAGGCAGAAATTGACCTGTAATGCAGATTTTACAACTACAGCTTGCAATGCAAAGGGTGAAACCCAAGGCAAATCCACAACATCTATTTTTTTTTGTGGCTTTTTTTTTCTCTGCATTATGCGTGTCCATGCTCACTTCAGCAGAACAGTCCTGACTGAAAAAGTGAATCCTGCTTTGTGTTGCTGCTGAGATATCACGTGTACAAATGATGATGTGCATTCACATGCAGAGTCAGTCTTCTCTTTTGCAATTCACATTAAAAAGTCGAAGCAAAAATATATTTATAATAAATATATTTACTACTTGTTCTAAGTCTACAGTGGAGGATCTACCATCATAGAATAGGATATGGTGCCCATAAAATTGCATTGTTAATATGTAAATAGCAGGTCCGGCAAATGCCAAAAAAAGTACCGTAATCTGAATTTTCAGCTAGAAGAAGTTGTCCCTTTAAGTTCTCATACGCGTTTTATCAATGTATTTCACGGACAGAACATATATCCATGTTAGTCCATGTGGCTGTTCACATGTCCGTTTTCTCTTTCTGTGGACCAAGTGTCCGCAAAAAACAAAAATAGAGACATAGCTGTTTCTGATACTAATCATTGATCAAACTCACTCATGCAATTCTATCGGTCAGTGAAGAATTCGGAGAGCACACTTATCCTCCCTTCCGGGACCCGCCACACGCCTCCTTTTCTTTTTCTTATGTCCTCTCTCCATTTGATGTGATTACAGCGGTCACAATTGGATTATACACTGCTCAAAAAAATAAAGGGAACACTCAAATAACACATCCTAGATCTGAATGAATGAAATATTCTCATTGAATACTTTGTTCTGTACAAAGTTTAATGTGCTGACAACAAAATCACACAAAAATCATCAATGAAAATCAATTGTATTAACCAATGGAGGTCTGAATTTGGAGTCACCCCCCAAAATTAAAGTGGAAAAACACACTACAGGCTGATCCAACTTTGATGTAATGTCCTTAAAACAAGTCAAAATGAGGCTCAGTATTGTGTGTGGCCTCCACGTGCCTGTATGACCTCCCTACAACGCCTGGGCATGCTCCTGATGAGGTTGCAGATGGTCTCCTGTGGGATCTCCTCCCAGACCTAAACTAAAGCATCCGCCAAGTCCTGGACAGTCTGTGGTGCAACGTGATGTTGGTGGATGGAGCGAGACATGATGTCCCAGATGTGCTCAATCGGATTCAGGTCTGGGGAACGGGCGGGCCAGTCCATAGCTTCAATGCCTTCATCTTGCAGGAATTGCTGACACACTCCAGCCACATGAGGTCTGGCATTGTCCTGCATTAGGAGGAACCCAGGGCCAACCGCACCAGCATATGGTCTCACAAGGGGTCTGAGGATCTCATCTCGGTACCTAATGGCAGTCAGGCTACCTCTGGCAAGCACATGGAGGGCTGAGCGGCCCTCCAAAGAAATGCCATAGAACACCAGGATTGGCAGAGTCGCCACTGGCGCCCTGTGCTCTTCACAGATGAAAGCAGGTTCACACTGAGCACATGTGACAAACGTGACAGTTTGGAGACGCCCTGGAGAGCGATCTGCTGCCTGCTACATCCTTCAGCATGACCGGTTTGGCAGTGGGTCAGTAATCATGTGGGGAAATGGGAATGGGAAATAGGCATGTCATTATGTGGAACACTGGAAGCTATGATTGTGCTGCACATTTCTGCTGCAACAAATACAAAATGGTGTAAACTTAGACTAAACAATGCTAAAATAACGCAGAGTTCTGAAAGAAATTGGCCAATCTAAGAGGTCCATACACGTGGACATTGAAACCAATGGTAACGTGGACATGACAAGGCTAAATGACCAAAGAACAGGACGTGAAGAATAAAGGTGCCATAAGGAGGGAGGCAGCAAAGGTCAGTCCTGTGACTGATGAGAAATATTCTACTAAGAAACTCTAAAGGGTCTTTCTATACAATTTTTGGCAGTTCTCCTTTTAAAACAAAATGTCATCACCAGTCTGATAAAGGCCAACTGTGCAGGTTTATCTCAGCAGACAGTTGCTGATAATTTACAGGATGTGGACACTGCAGTTTGCCGTTTTCCTACATTCATTTTTAATCTAGTTACATGAGATATATGGAAATTGTAGTGAGAGAAACGGTCAGCGACAAAGCTGTGTGATCCCATCAATTATGTGTCATTAGGGTAAAAAGAAACTGCAACAACAGCGCCTCCAGCAGGAAGCGATCACTGAGCAACGTTTCTGCAGCCCCCAGTTTGATTAATTTGATGCCAACTGAAAGATTACTTTTCGTCTGCTTTTATTGAGTAATATGCCGCCTGACTTTCAATGTAGCTTTAAAATGTTACATGTCAGTCTATAAAAATAAAAAAAATAGGCAGATTTTATAGTCCACTGGGACACTGGAATATAATTGCAGAAAAAAAATAATCTAAGATTGTGTAGTAGAAGGCAATGAACTATCAGGAGAACTCTTGCAGGATGTGCCAGAGATGAGGAGAGATGGCCATCTGCTGGCCAGGCAAAATCAAGCGGAACCAAGTTGTGTGCTAGAAGAGTTGAAGGGAGAGCCAATTCAGAAGCCGGACCTGATCAGGTGACCTCCAGAAAGGATTTCCTGGATATAACAGTCCAGCACTCCAAGACACAGGGAGATTTGGCACCAGGCTGTAGAGTGGAGAGGGCGTGCTCCAGAGGTACCGCAGAGCCCAGTGCGATAGGCCTCAGCTGGAGGCCAGCGTCGCACAAGAGCCAGACACCGCCTGATAACCTCAGAGAAGGGCCCCGAGTTCTGCGCAAGGCTGATTAGAGTCAGGACCTGCGCTCTGCACTGATTAAGTTCCTGGAACCTGACGTCGCCTGTCAAGAGCAGACGTCTGGAACCCCTTACCTTAAGAGTGAGAGACTACGATCAACGGTCAAGCCGAGAAGAGCTGAGAAAAGACTGCGACAGGAGAGACGCGCCAGCAGCAGCGGAGGAATTGTGCAAGTGAACGGGGCATCCACCTCCAACTTTCACCTACGGTACCGGGGACAGTTGATGTGTGGGAGGCTCAACAGGATTTGATAGACTTTATCCGAAAGAGACTTGCGGCCTAGCGGGAAGAACCGGTGACCCCCGCTAGGGCCATATAAAGAGAACTCACGTGGTGACTCCCACAACTGGCTGCATCACATTTTTGCAAAGAACTTTACTGTTATTCACTGAAAATACTACTTATTGTTATTTAAAGTTACTGTTTATTACCCTTTTAACTAACCCCTTTCATAATAACTGTTATACATATAAAGTGATTATATTAACCCCTGACTGTTCCCGCCTTGTGTCTCAGTGCGTTGCATTCCGGCACCTCCGTTATAGTTGTGAAATGTCTCAAATGATAAAATTAGTCAAAACATCTGGATAATGAAAACCTCACCCCAAAATAAAGTGCCCAAAATCCAAACCTTTACATAAAAAAAGGTGCAAAAGAATTGATAAACAGGGGCCAAAAGGTTTTAAATACCATCTTTGTGTATGGGTATTTCAGTCTAAACCCACCTCTAGGACCCTCTCCTATGAGAAAAACGGGAATCTCATGTCACTGGGTTACGGTGTTGGTTTCCTGACCTGAAGTAATAGCCTCATATGGTTTATGAAATATGGTGGTGTGAATGTACCCTTACTATAAAACCTGAGCAAGCAGAATTGAACTTGTTCCGCATCTCAATTAATTTCAACTGTAAATCTTAAAAGAGGTATTCCAACCATATTAATTTAAGGAATCTCTCACAGTGTGTATGAGTACTTATTCAGACGGCAGTTTTTTGCGTACAAGTTTTATCAAAGATAGAATTTGTACCCATTATAATTTATTAGGCAGTTCACATGTCCATGTTTTTTCAAGGACTAAGTGGTCTGCACAAAATCAGAGACATGTTTCTGATTTTCATTAGTCTAGTATCAAACGTGCCAAGTCTATGGGTACGTGTAAAAAAATAAATAATCGAACAGCACTTGGATGCCATCTGTGCTATAAAATGTCCATTTTTCACAGACTGTTAGGGCTCGTTCACGTGACCGATTAAATCAGACTAGTGCTATACTTGGTTTTTACGAATAGCACTTGTACCTATGAAATACAATGGGGCTGTGCACATGTCCGATTTTTCCTTGGGACTGAGTGGACTGTAGAAAGAAATTGGAGACATGTCCTATTTTGATCAGTTTTTTTTATAGCCATGATTAAAAAATAAATACTAAAAGGCCAATTTACTTTCATATAGCAATGGATCTATTAAATAAGTTGCTATCTATATATTTTATGGAAGTGAAATTAAAGCTAGAATTTGCAGAAAATCCTCTACCAATTACAGTGCCTCATAATAATTAGGCGGCGTTCATAGATTGTGTATGCACCGGGGCGGACTATTTGCAGAGGTAAAAACTGCTGCAGAAAATAGGCACAATATAGCAAAAAGCCTAGCTGCTGCAGAACTTTTTTTATGAGGAAGGCGCACTTTAACGTCAGACACTGACCGACATAAAACTCCTACTCCCTCTTTACAAAGAGATACAGGACTTAGGGTATACAATACTACTGTGTGTCAGCTGCTTCTTGTTAAAGATATAGGGAAGGTTCTTAACATGAAGCTGTGCCATCTCTAAAAGAGGTTCTCCAGCACTTAAGGGGTCTACTAAAAAAAAAAAAAACATTGTTTTTACTACTAGAAACAAACATTTCAATGAATAAGAAAATGCTTGTCATTTACAGTAAGTGCATTATGCCATAAGTCTGAACATGAAGGTATATCTTCGCCTACCTCTAGTTGAAAAATAGTAACGATGAATTAGCAGACAATACATTTTCATGTCCCTTTAATTGCAGCAGATTGGTGGGAGTCTGGGTCCTGAGACCCTCACGAGTAGCTCAAAACAATACTTAAGAAGTATGCAGGTCAGAAGAAAAATGCGCTCAGCTCCTGCCTGGGAACACAGAGAGCGGGGAACAGATTCAACAGAAACTGTGCGCTCAGTCACCTGAGCACGGGGGACATACCATTGTGTCCCAAGAGGTAAGGGGGTCCACTTTCACCTCTAAGGGTATGTGCACACGATGCAGAAATGCTCAGGATTTTTTCCTGAGCGTTTCTGCATCTCTCTGGCAGGAAAAAACGCATGCGGATTGTACATGCGGTTTCCTGCCAGGGACATGCGGATGTGAAGCGTTCTTCACTTTCATTTCCGCATGCGGGTTGACAAGCGCTTCCCAAGCGATTTTAGCATCACTTGGAAAGTGCTTGTCAGAAGGTGAGAATATATATATTTTTTATTTTATTCTTTTTTTTTAATGGTACCTGGGTCTGGATGAGAGTCCTCTCATCCACACCCGGGTACCATCCGCACATTAGACCGCATGAAAAGCGCATCAACATATACAGTGATGCGGATTCCATGCGGTCTAATGAAAGTCAATGGCGGCAAAAGAGCAGCGTTTCCGCAAAATTAATTGACATGCTGCGGATTTTTGACCGCAGCGTTTACGCTGCGGAAAAATCCGCATCATGGGCACAGCACATGCGGATTTCAATTGGGAAACATTGCTTCCCTTCTACCATGCGTTTTTCATGCGTTTCCGCGGCGTTTACGCAACTGCAAAAACGCTGCGGAAACGCATGAAAAACGCATCGTGTGAACTCAGCCTAAAGCAACTTCTGTTACACCCACAACAAGGAGTGTGTTATGATGAGCTATTGGATAGCAAAGGTCCCGTATATTGCTCTTGCACAGGGTCCCTCTTCTATCGGGGCCCGGACCTCCTCCTGAACTGTGCGCTGTCTAATGAAGCCATATGCTGCGCTGTGTGCGTGCTCCTATCTCCTGAGCTGCACTCTTCTCAGGGAGTTTTGAGCGATCGGTGAGGGACCCTCACTCATGTGCTGGCAATCAAAGGGACAAAAAAAATAGTTTTTATAAAAGTTTAGTTAGTTACTTTAGATGCCCCCCCACCCAAGTCATCTCTGGTCAATATGCCCCTAAAAGATAAATATTAGCAAGTAGACTGGCTCCAATATCAGATACACAGCTGGTAAGGATCACATACAAGGAATATTACATATGATCAGGGCTGTTGAGTTGGTAAGCCAAACCTCCGACTCCTCAATTTCCATGACACCAACTCCCTCATACATGGCTCATGTTTAAGTGATACAGTAAATTTAGCACAGATTCATCTCAGCTAAAAGTCTAGACCCTTAGATCAGGAATAGGACAGACATTTATAGGACATTTCATAACTTTCCCAAATTCTTATTAAAAAAATATTCCCCACAAACTGCATTGAACTACTCTACCCAATTTGTTATATATTTTAGGAGTCGGAGTTGGTCCATTTTATACCGACTCCACAGCCCTGCATATGATGAAAAATACAATACAACAAGCCCATTTCCATCTCTGACAGACACTATAGAAACGGCTCTCTGACAATTGTGTGGAAGCATTCTTCCTCCCCTCCCGCCCAGCCTGAATACTAGGAGACACAGAGTCCTCAAAAGAGAAATCAAAGAGCCATCTACAAAGGGAAGGACAGAAGAAAATGCAACAGAAAGACTGGAAATATTAGTCAACACAATCATTTATAACAGAACACAATATCTGTAAAGTAAAACAAACACTAAGGATAAATAACCCTTTGATGTTACAATGAAGCCCCCACCACCTCAAATTAAAATAAAAAAAAAAAGTTAATTAATTCCCAAAGGTTTGGTTTGTTTTTGTTTTTTTATAGTATATTCAGCGGTTGTCAGTCACATTAACTACAAACACCAGCTCTGAACATGTGAGTGGTCAACAAGGCTTCCATAGAGTCTGGACGGCAATTTTAGATTACTACACGCAGGTTTCATCATTGCTCTCTCTCTACCACTGATTTGTCTTACTGTCAGTCTTCACGTCATTCTGCAATTCAATCAATGAAGGAAGGCTTTTGACATTTCTAAAGGGAACCTGTCACATGAGAAAAAAAACGCTACTAACATGCAGATATGGGGTTAGTCTGAAGGTTAATGGCGCTCTGAACTTGCCCGGCGCCGGCACTGAGAGCCCCGCTGCCAGGAGGAAATTGGCTTTATTCGTCTTGCAGTAACAGAGGAGACGCCGGCCCAGCTCAGTGAATAGAGCCGTAATGCTATGCTGCTGTCAGTCAATGCCAGGGCATGGTCCAGCAACCACTCTATACGCAGAGCGGTGACTGAACCTGCGCCAGCCCTGCCCCAATGACTGAAACCCAAACAATGCCGTTAGGAATAAAGTTCATTTAACCCCGGCAGTGGGGCTCGCTGTGCCAGCACCGGAAGGTTCAGAACGCTATTAACATGCAAATTAACCCCATAGCTTCAGGTTAATAGTGTTTTTTCACGTGACAAGTTCCCTTTAATACGCATCTTCTTGAGGGCTCATTCAGACGTCAGTTTTTCACCTATGAGTGTTATCCGTGTACCTGTGGTAGTCTATGGAGCCATTCACAAGTCCGTGATTTTTTGCAGACCGATGTACGATTTTGATCCAAGAGTCAGATCAAAATCTCCAATGCAAGTCTATGCCATACGAGCGCGTTCCGATTTTCATGGTCTGTGACATAGGAGAAGGTTCTCCATGTACAAGAAAAAACAGAGGACACTCAAACCACACTTGGACCAAAACAATCGGCCCGGTTTACTTGTATTTGGAAATGACGGATGTCTGAACGAGGCCTAACATTGAAATGTAGTTGATTCTGACTTCCAGACCTGCCATGCGCAGCTACAAACAGCTGAGACGATTTACATATTTATTTTCATACACTCCGTCCATGGCTGCTCGGTCAGTCGGGGTGATCCTATCGGAGGGCCTTGTATCTATGGAGTCTTATTTGATTTTTATATTTCTTATTTTATTGCAGTTGTCATTTTACAAATAAAGACAGCAGGACCCAGTACAACGCTGGAAGTCACTAGAGGAACCTTCCAGGACTGACAAGCTGCCACTGTCAGTGCTGCTAATGGTAAAGCATCCGCCCATCATTATGTGATACGGCAGCAGCAATGTAAATGCAAAAGGTCAACAGGACGGAAGAAAGAACAAGAACGAGTGATTTAAATGAATAAAGATGACCTAGAACTGAAGCCCCCCAGGTCTACAGCCCACTGGTGTGTCCACCCCACTACCTCTACATTATAGTGCAGCAGCTAATAAGAAGTCACAACTTGTGTATAAAGGACTGGAAAATAACAAATCAGCAGCGAACGTTACACCAAACTCCTGACAGATCACAAGAGAGAAGTCTCCACATCAGGTGTAAAACTGATACCGATGGCCTGGACTTCCCCACACTGTAAAGTATAGCGATGAGAGCAGAACACAGCCACCAGCGCATTGCCCACCGTATCCCCGCTCCTCCAGCCCATTGCCCACCGTATCCCGCTCCACCAGCACCAGGGCTGTGGAGACGCTAAGCCAAACCTCCATTACACCGACTCCCTCATACATGGCTCATGTTTAAGTGATAAATTTACTGTAGCACAGATTCATCTCAGCTAAAAGTCTAGATGCTTAGATCAGGAATAGGACAGACATTTATAGGACATTTCATAACTTTCCCAAATTCTTATGAAAAAATATTCCCCACAAACTGCATTGAACTACTCTACCCAATTTAATATATATTTTAGGAGTCGGTCCATTTTATACCAGAATGCTATACGCCGTATCCCCCCTTCCACCGGCACGCTATACGCCGTATCCCCCCTTCCACCGGCACGCTATACGCCGTATCCCCCCTTCCACCGGCATGCTATACGGCGTATCCCCCCCTCCACCGGCACGCTATACGGCGTATCCCCCCCTCCACCGGCACATTATACACTGTATCCCCCTCTATCAGCACGCTATACACCGCATCCCACTCCACCAGCACATAGCACACTGTATGACGAGCTGTCAGTACAGATACAAGCCCCCGTTACTCACCGTGCTGTCCCCGGCTCCGCTGACAGCTCCCGCACCTCTGCCCGCACTCCTAATCTCGGCTCTCCCGCAGCTCCATCTCTCCGCCTGTGAAAGCTCCGTGCAGCAGAGTAGAAGCCGCTGCGCTCGGTCACCGCTGCGCTCGGTCACCGCTGCGCTCGGTCACCGCTGCGCTCGGTCACCGCTGCGCTCGGTCACCGCGGCTCGTGTCGCACTCGTCCACTGCGGGTCATGGAGACAGTCAGGAGGCGGCGCTCACCACACAGCGCACTCCTCAGCTTCTAGGAGATCCCGTGACGTCACGGCGCAGGACGCAGAGGTTCCCCCTGACGCTACGTACTGGCTTGGGCCCAGCAGAGCACAGACTGGGCGTGGCCTTGGCCGTTTCCCCCCCTCTTTTCAGCCTAGTGACCTTTTGACAGCAGTATTGGTTGCTAGGAGACAGGCGCGCAGTGATCCTGAGTGCGCAGACGGTGCTGGTGCGACGGTGCCGGACTGGCAGAACGTGTGGCCGGGGACGCACTGCTAATGCAAAAACGGGAGAGGCAGCGCCAGCTCCGCAGTCTCATCATTATTGGTGATGGCCCCAGCTAGTGGATGCACAGTATGTGTCGTCCATAGGTCACCCATCAGCTGTTGCCTGCTGTTATCCTGTGTGGGCAGCTGGCGCATGGCTCTGCCTCCTTGCTGTAGTTCGGTGTGATTGCATCTCTTTGGAGATCTGACCTCTTATTTGTCAGGCACCCCTGATGGAGCATATCCCCCTGTATCTAGAGGCACCATGCTTGTGGGCACGGCCCATAATGCCCCCATACACCCTACATCGCCCAGACTCCTATACAGAGGAGTTCTCGCTCTGCCCGGCTCCTGTGTCCTCTATGGGAGACACCTGTCTGTTGACAACTTATCTCTGGGAGAACAGGAGGATCAGCAGTCCAAAATCGGACTTACCGTGCTCCTTGGTTTACAGCGTAAAATGGATGGACAAGCACCCACAAAATGACCCCACCACAGAACAAACACACTCCCCCATTACCCAGAACTACCGTTGGACCAATAGAGCCAGTCACACACCCCCCCCCAACTGCATGGGTTCCTCAGCTGACTCAGACCAAGGTTTCCTTTACCCCGCCCCCCGCAAATTGGAGTGTTTCTTCATGTCTCTGGAGAAGATGGCGGTTCCCACAGATAGCCAGAGAAATGGCCGCCTAAAGGGAGACCGGAGTGTCATACAAGGTATCCTTTATCCTTACAGATAGCCCTTGACGGAACTGACTACGCAGTGCGGGGTTATTCCACTTAGTATCGGTGGAGTCGGAGCAATACTCCTCCACCAGCCTGGCTCCCTGCCAAAGCTGACGTAGTGTGGACTTGGCGCCTGAAAAAATTCCTTTACCGTCCGAAGCGACTGAGAGTCTGCCTAGAGAGAAAATGCCCATGCCTGGGGGTCACCTTGAGGGAGCGAAATTACGATCCCCACCCGTTGCTCCTTGGTTCCCGAGCAGTGAGGACATAATTTAAAGTAAAGCTTACAGGCTTCCCTGAAAACAACAAACTTGTCACGCCCCCCAGAGAACCTGTCATGCAAAGTGATCTTTGGATCCATGATGGATCACAAAATGGTACAGCTAGTGTTAATGTCACAACTCTGTTGTAGGATATCCCGGGGCTAGGGGCTCCTTCTCTATCCCTAAAGCTAAGGGGCGCCCTAGCTATCCCTGCTCCCCGGATTACTTCTAATGGTGGAGACGCCGGGGCGACGTGCCTTGCTGAGCTCCTAATTCAGCCTTTATCTGTCCTCTCCCCCACCCAGGGTAGTGGGGAGTTGTAGTGTATAAGCATACACAAACTAACAAGGGAAGACATACAGGGATAAATGAAAATATAAATCATACAAACTGCACTCACAAACAACAGGGTGAAACACCAGGAAGTAAAAGGATTGAACACCAAAAAGGAGACGATGAGACTATGCACACAGACAAATCACCAAACAATAGTCTTTGGAACAACACTCCAAACGCATCCTCAAACAACCAACACCTCCAACTCCAGAACCAGGCAGCATGAAACTAACATTGGCAAGCCCTGATTGCCAGAGGCGAGCATATATAGCAGAGGGGAGTGGCCAATACTGAACAGCAGAGACAATCCAAGCAGGAAAGCTCCAGAACCTCTCACCTGCAAAGATTAACCCCTGTACTGCTAGCAGAAACCTGCACTGTTTAGCCCTGCTGTACTGTTCGAGTCTATTTGACCGGAAAAAAGTTTTTGAAGCTGCAGATTATTTATTATGAGGATCTGCAAATCGTGGTTAGGCAAGTTTGTTTATGGATAGGTGTTGTTATTATGAGTGTTGTTTTTTTGTTTTACTTTTAACTCTTTCTGTATGAAATAATAATTGTTACATATGTACTGTTTGGGTCAATATGACCCGATAGTGTTTTATGCAGATCTCCTGCCACATAAACAATTTATAATATTGTGGATTATTTATTGCCTCTACTATTGTTTATTGATTTCTCCAGTTCGTTCCGGTCCATGCGCTTGATACATTTGCAAGTTAGTGCAGATGGACGGACTTTGAGTAAGGGTATGTGCACACGATGCAGAAATGAAGCAGAAAATTTCTGCATCATTTCTGCATCTCCCTGGCAGAAAAAACGCATGCAGATTGTGCATGCGTTTTTCCTGCAGAATACATGCGGATCCACATTCAGATTCACATGCGTTTCCGCATGCAGATTGACAAGCGCTTTCCAGGCGATGTTAGCATCACCTGGAAAGTGCTTGATAACTAGGTCACACTGTATAAATCCATGCAAACAGCATGGATTTATACAGTGTGAACCGAGAGAATGTATATACTTACCTCCGATGGCCCGCGCTGTCCTGCTCAATCTGTTCTCCCTCGCCGGCAACTTTGAATTGAAAGACCTGCCGACGTCAGCGTCACGTGACCCGTCACATGACTCTGACGTCACCGCAGGTCCTACAACTCACTGCAAGTGCCGGGAACCAAGCGGGAGCGCTGTGCGGGCCGACAGATGGTAAGAATACATTTATTTTTTATTTTATTCTTCTTTACAGCTTTTTTAATGGTACCTGGGTGTGGATGAGACTCTCCTCTCCTCCACACCCGAGTACCATCCGCACATTAGAACGCACCAATTACGCAAGTACAAATGCTGTCTTGCGGAATTGGCGCGTTCTAATGCAAGTCAATGGCGGCGAAATCGCCGCGTTTCCGCAAAATTAATTGACATGCTGCGGATTTTTGACCGCAGCGTTAACGCTGCGGAAAAATCCGCATCATGGGCACAGCACATGCGGATTTCCATTGGGGAACATTGCTTCCCTTCTACCATGCGTTTTTCATGCGTTTCCGCGGCGTTTACGCAACTGCAAAAACGCCGCGGAAACGCATGAAATACGCATCGTGTGAACACAGCCTAAAGGTCTGTGCATGTCTGTTTCGCTGTAGTATATAAGCTTTTATTGTTGCTACACTAATTAGTGTTTACTGTGATTTTATTATTTTATTATTATTATTGTTTATTTATATAATGCTATTTTATTCCACAATGCTGATTTTATTCTGTGAAAGTGGCGTGTGTCCATTATTTTGAAAGTTGTATAAAAATATGGCTAAGATGTCCATTGAGTGAAGCTGAATTGTAAAAGCTTGCCAACGCCTCAGATTCTGAAGAGGATATCCAGCTGGAGAAAATGTCCAAAAATGAGGACCACATAAGTGGCAGGGAAAGTGATTACGAGAATTCTGAAGTTGAATCTGATGAGGCGCGATACCCAGACAACTAGTCCGATGAAAGCAATTCAGTCTAAAAACAAAAATGTAATTTGGAACTTGAATCCTTCTGTCCCGGCAGGAAAATTGTCCTTTGCTAACATCAATAACTAACAATAACTAGCCACTATTAGAGAAGTTTGGGATAAATGGATAGAGATTCTTCCAAAATTATACAATACTAGTGAAAATGTCACTGTGGATGAACAACTTGTGGCATTCCGAGGTAGGGGCCAATTCAAACAATATATACCGAGTAAGCCAGCAAAGTACAGCATCAAGATATGGACTGCCGCAGTTCATGCGCTCAGGTACAGTACAGACCAAAAGTTTGGACACACCTTCTCATTTAAAGATTTTTCTGTATTTTCATGACTATGAAAATTGTACATTCACACTGAAGGCATCAAAACTATGAATTAACACATGTGGAATTATATGCTTAACAAAAAAGTGTGAAACAACTGAAAATATGTCTTATATTCTAGGTTCTTCAAAGTAGCCGCCTTTTGCTTTGATGACTGCTTTGCACACTCTTGGCATTCTCTTGATGAGCTTCAAGAGGTAGTCACCGGAAATGTTCTTCCAACAATCTTGAAGGAGTTCCCAGAGATGCTTAGCACTTGTTGGCCCTTTTGCCTTCACTCTGCTTTCTAGCTCACCCCAAACCATCTCGATTGGGTTCAGGTCTGGTGACTGTGGAGGCCAGGGCATCTGGCGTAGCACCCCATCACTCTCCTTCTTGGTCAAATAGCCCTTACACAGCCTGGAGGTGTGTTTGGGGTCATTGTCCTGTGGAAAAATAAATGATGGTCCAACTAAACACAAACTGAATGGAATAGCATGCCGCTGCAAGATGCTGTGGTAGCCATGCTGGTTCAGTATGCCTTCAATTTTGAATAAATCCCCAACAGTGTCACCAGCAAAGCACCCACACGCCATCACACCTCCTCCTCCATGCTTCACGGTGGGAACCAGGCATGTAGAGTCCATCCGTTCACCTTTTCTGCGTCGCACAAAGACACGGTGGTTGGAACCAAAGATCTCAAATTTGGACTCATCAGACCAAAGCACAGATTTCCACTGGTCTAATTTCCATTCCTTGTGTTCTTTAGCTCAAACAAGTCTCTTCTGCTTGTTGCCTGTCCTTAGCAGTGGTTTCCTAGCAGCTATTTTACCATGAAGGCCTGCTGCACAAAGTCTCCTCTTAACAGTTGTTGAAGAGATGTGTCTGCTGCTAGAACTCTGTGTAGCATTGACCTGGTCTCTACTCTGAGCTGCTGTTAACCTGCGATTTCTGAGGCTGGTGACTCGGATTAACTTATCCTCAGAAGCAGAGGTGACTCTTGGTCTTCCTTTCCTGGGGCGGTCCTCATGTGAGCCAGTTTCTTTGTAGCGCTTGATGGTTTTTGCAACTGCACTTGGGGACACATTCAAAGTTTGCCCAATTTTTCGCACTGACTGACCTTCATTTCGTAAAGTAATGATGGCCACTCGTTTTTCTTTACTTAGCTGCTTTTTTCTTGCCATAATACAAATTCTAACAGTCTATTCAGTAGGACTATCAGCTGTGTATCCACCAGACTTCTGAACAACACAACTGATGGTCCCAACCCCATTTATAAGGCAAGAAATCCCACTTATTAAACCTGACAGGGCACACCTGTGAAGTGAAAACCATTTCCGGTGACTACCTCTTGAAGCTCATGAAGAGAATGCCAAGAGTGTGCAAAGCAGTCATCAAAGCAAAAGGTGGCTACTTTGAAGAACCTAGAATATAAGACATATTTTCAGTTGTTTCACACTTTTTTGTTAAGTATATAATTCCACATGTGTTAATTCATAGTTTTGATGCCTTCAGTGTGAATGTACAATTTTCAAAGTCATGAAAATACAGAAAAATCTTTAAATGAGAAGGTGTGTTCAAACTTTTGGTCTGTACTGTATATATAGGAAAAGAGCCCAGAGAAAAACCTGAAGAATCAGGGAATGCGAGTCATTTCAGATGTGACGTATGGACTAAGGACAAAATGTGACAACTTTCTTACATCACACCAACTAGGGCTAAACGAAAACTTACAATGCTGGACACCGTAAGAAAAAGCCTTAACTGCCGCAATGTATACTTGGTAAAAGAGATGCTCGTATTTCTAAGTTTTACTTAACTGGAGATACTACAGTGGTTTCTTACATTCCCAAAAGAAACAAACAAGACATTCTGATGAGCACCATGCACCATGACAATGCAGTGAGTAGTCGAGATGACAAAAAGCCACAGATGATATTAGATTATAATTCCATCAAAGGGTAGTTGATACACTAGCTACTTACACAAGCAGACGCAAAACCAATCGGTGGCCAATGGTTTTATTTTATAACATTGTTGACGTATCTGTGTACAATGCATTTGTTTTATGGCGTGTAATAAACCCTGATTGGAATGCCAATAAACTGCATAAACGAAGACTCTTTCTGAAAGAATTAGGAAAGTAACTTGTTATGCCATCTATTTTAGAAAGAAACGTAAAACTCCGAAGTGAGGAGCTGCAGCCATAGTAAACCGCATCTAGCTGCATGCTCAACAAGCGACCACCACTGATCAAGACACAGAAGTTGAAACGTTAAGACTGGACCAAGAAGTATCTGAAGACCGATTTTTTTAAAGTTTTTATGGACTGATTAGAGTGATTCTTAACGGACCAGATTGATGGGTCCATAACTGGATCAGTAACGGGCATGGACCTCCACTTTGATTCAGACGCCAGCAAGGTAGAGGTGGGTTACTGTTATGAGCTGGTATTATTAAAGATGAGCTGGTTGCACCTTTTCAGGTTGGAGATGCACTCAAAATCAGCTCCCACACCTACTGCCAGTTTTTAGAAGACACTTCCATCAAGCAGTAGTACAGGAATAAGTCTACAGCTTTCAAGAAAACCATGATTTTTTTATGCAGGACAATGCTTCATTGCAGCATCAAAGTCTCCACTGCTCGGCTGCCAGTAAAGGCCTTAAAGATGAAAGTATAATGACATGACCCCTTCCTCACCTGACCTAAACCCTACTGTAACATACCTGACGGCGTCTTTGCATAGTGGTCCATCTCCCACTGTGCAAGAGTGCGCACTTGATTTCCAGTCCAGACTATCACTTTGGCTTCTTTCCATATGGTCTGCTTTGCTCTCCTCTGTCTGCTTAGGGCGACGCCCGCTGAACTTCATGTTTCTTGTAGCTGCTGCAGACACACCCCTAATGCGTCCTCAGCCTATTGCTGTCTGTCACCTGGTATTTAACCCAGCTCCTCCCTGGAATCCATGCCTGAGCATCTTGTACTGTCAGTTAGCTTCTTGTCACTGATGTGCCAGGTCCTGTCTATGTTTCCTGCCTTGCGGTATCAGCTCCCGTGTCTGAACTGAGTCCTGTCTGTTTACTCTAGCCTGCTGCCTTTCCTGGAGGCTGTATTTCCAGGCCCTTGTGAACACGCTCTTAACCTGTTCCTTCTGCCCTCTAGGGGCCGTATACCTAGATCTGTTGTCTGTGTCTTTTCCCAGTGTCTGTTCCTGCCCTAACTATCTTCCAGCCTGTTTCCCGTTTCTCTCTACGCCCTTATCTCCCCTTTTTCTGCAGAGTCTGAACTCGTACCTACTCCTGCTTGTTGTCTCTGTACTTCCGTTTGTGAGTTTGTAGTCCACTCGCTACTTCACTGCAAGTACCCTGTGGGTATCTGGTTCTGCCTTTCCCTTCCTGTCTCTTCCGTGTGAACAGAGCCCTGTCCCCTCTGCCCTGCCTTGCTCGCCGCTCCGGCGGTTCTTGCCTGCTCTGCCTTGCTCGCCGCTCCGGCGGTTCTTGCCTGCTCTGCCTTGCTCGCCACTCTGGCGGTTCTTGCCTGCTCTCCCTTTGCTCACTGCTCCGGCACTCTCGCTCTGCTCTGACCCTTTGCTCGCTGCTCCGGCACTCTCCCTCTACTGTGACCCTTTGCTCGCTGCTCCGGCACTCTCGCTCTGCTCTGACCCTTTGCTCGCTGCTCCGGCACTCTCGCTCTGCTCTGACCCTTTGCTCGCTGCTCCGGCACTCTCGCTCTGCTCTGACCCTTTGCTCGCTGCTCCGGCACTCTCGCTCTGCTCTGACCCTTTGTTCGCTGCTGCAGCACTCTCGCTCTGCTCTGACCCTTTGCTCGCTGCTCCGGCACTCTCGCTCTGCTCTGACCCTTTGCTCGCTGCTCCGGCACTCTCGCTCTGCTCTGACCCTTTGCTCGCTGCTCCGGCACTCTCGCTCTGCTCTGACCCTTTGCTCGCTGCTCCGGCACTCTCGCTCTGCTCTGACCCTTTGCTCGCCGCTCCGGCACTCTCGCTCTGCTCTGACCCTTTGCTCGCCGCTCCGGCACTCTCGCTCTGCTCTGACCCTTTGCTCGCCGCTCCGGCACTCTCGCTCTGCTCTGACCCTTTGCTCGCCGCTCCGGGCGGCCTCACTCTGCTGTGTTTGTCTACCGCATCTGCGGTTCTGTTCCTGAGTCCCAGTCTGTACTGCGTCCTATCCACTCTGTGCTCCAACCTGTCGTACCTGCCAGTACCTCCCTGCCTGCATACCAGTCGTGCTTGCCAGCATCCACCCGTCTGCATACCTGCTGTGTCTGCCTGTACCCACCAGTCTGTGTGCCAGCCTAACCTGCCTGTTCCTGTATTCCCCGGTGTGGGTCAACAGCCGTGTCCGGAGTCTGACCTGGAGTAGCACCTGGTCCCTCTGCTCGGTCCCTCCTTGGTGCACTGGCGTTGTATGCCGTCGTGCGACCTTGGTCGGATCGGGTGGATACTTAGTTACGCCCCTCCAGGCATTCACTCTCCGGTATGGTCCAGTGGAATCACTGCATATACACGTACACGCCAGTCAGTCCGGGCGTGTGCATTACACCTACTGAGAACTTATGGGTCTTTATTAAGTGGGAGATTTACATCGAAGGAAAACAGTCTCCTCTCTAGTCAGTATCTAGGAGGCTGTGGTTGGTGCTGCCCAAAAAGTTGATCATCAACATTTGGATGAACTGCTTATTTAAAAAAGTCAGCTATATTGGTAACTGAAATATGTTATTTATTAAATGTCAGAAAAGTATTTTTGTACATTTTGAGCTGTTTGGTTATTATTCTCACTTTATCAAATGAAAAGAAACAACAGATGGGAAAATTTACATTTTTCATTTAGTTGCATAATAATTCTGTACACATCGATATTCTCTTAAGAAAGACAAAACTTCACTTTTACTTTCTGAAATATTCAGGTTTATTACCCTACTAGATGGTGGCCCGATTCTAACGCATCGGGTATTCTAGAATATGTATGCGGCCGACCGGGCGCAATCAGCAGAACGTTGTTTAAATTTGGCGCCAAAATCGTTGATTGGTCGCGGCCGGCAACCGCGACTAATCAGCAAAACGGTGTTTAAATTTGGCGGCAATATCGGTGATTGGTCACGGGTGGCGGCCGCGACCAATCAGCGAACTGTGTTAGTGAGGACCGGAGAGCTTGTTTAAATTTGGCGATAAAAATCGACCAATCAGCAGAGCAATCTCGCTGATTGGTCTCGGCCGGCCGGGACCAGTGAGCAGAGCGGTGTTTAAATTTGGCGCCAAAATCGCTGATTGGTAGCGGCCGTGACCAATCAGCAGAGCGTTGTTTAAGTTTGGCGCCAATCTCGCTGATATGTTGCGGTCGGCCGGCGGCCGCGACCAATCAGCAGAGCGGCGTTTAAATTTGCCGGACATCTCGCTGATTGGTCGCGGTGGCCGGCCGCGATTAATCAGCAGAGCGGCGTTTAAATTTGCCGCCCATCTCACTGATTGGTCGCGGCCGGCCACCGTGACGAATAAGCGTCGTATTAGTGTGAGCCCAGGAGCGGCGCTGCTTGTGTGGCTCCGTATTAGCGAGGACCGGGGAGCGGCGCTGCCTGTGCGGCTCCTTCTGCTGCGAGAAGCCGGGAGATGAGCGGCTGCTCGCAGCAGAAGCATCCCGACTCCCCGGTCCTCCGTTCACACTTGCTGTCGGGAGATCAGCGGGCCAAGCCGCTGATCTTCCGACGTTAGCCGCATGGAGGTCAGCGGCGCCGGTCGGGGTAGTTGTGCTGCTAGCGCTGCTCATCTCCCTGCTGCATCGCCGCTGACCTCCGTCCGCCAGATGAGCCGCTAACGGCCGCCATCTTTTTTCAGAAATCCCGCGGCGCGGATTGGCCGCTGCCGGACCAATGAGCGACGCGGGATTTCCAGGACAGACAGACAGACGGGATAAGACGATTATATATATAGATTGGATTGACTGACAGCACTGTAGATGTTCAATAATAAAATTAATGATCAAAAATAGAAATTGCCTAATAATTGTGCACACAGTGTATAGATAGTCCTGTCCATAATTTTTAAGCACGTATGGAAAAATGCTACAAAGTACAAATGCTTTGAAAAATAGAAGTGTTAATAGTTTATTTTTATCAATGAACTAAATGAAAAGTGAACGAACAAAAAAAATGGTAGGCATCACGTCCTAATGGTCACCACCAACCCTCTACTGTGTGTTTTATATCATCTACTTTCAGGCTGAGTTCACACGATGCGTATTTCATGCGTTTCCGCGGCGTTTTTGCAGTTGCGGAAACGCATGAAAAACGCATGGTAGAAGGGAAGCAATGTTCCCCAATGGAAATCCGCATGTGCTGTGCCCATGATGCGGATTTTTCCGCAGCGTAAACGCGCTCAAAAATCCGCAGCATGTCATTTAATTTTGCGGAAACGCGGCGTTTTCGCTGCCATTGACTTGCATTAGAACGCGCCAATTCCGCAAGACTGCATCTGTACTTGCGTAATTGGTGCGTTCTAATGTGCGGATGGTACCCGGGTGTGGAGGAGAGGAGAGTCTCCTCCACACCCAGGTACCATTAAAAAAGCTGTAAAAACAAGAATAAAATAAAAAATATATATATACTTACCATCTGTCGGCCCGCGCACCGCTCCTGCTTGCTTCCCGGCACTTGCAGTGAGTTGTAGGACCTGCGGTGACGTCAGAGTCATGTGACGGGTCACGTGACGCTGACGTCGGCAGGTCTTTCAATTCAAAGTTGCCGGGAGAACGGAGTGAGCAGGACAGCGCGGACCATCGGAGGTAAGTATATACACTCTCTCGGGTCACACTATATAAATCCATGCTGTTTGCATGGATTTATATAGTGTGACCTAGTTGTCAAGCACTTTCCAGGTGATTCTAAAATCGCCTGGAAAGCGCTTGTCAATCTGCATGCGGAAACGCATGTGAATCTGCATGTGGATCCGCATGTATTCTGCAGGAAAAACGCATGCACAATCTGCATGCGTTTTTTCTGCCAGGGAGATGCAGAAATGATGCAGAAATTTTCTGCTTCATTTCTGCATCGTGTGCACATAGCCTCACAGAGGAATATGGCTTGTGATCATTAAGTCACAGGCACACTGAACACATTGTTTATTTTCTTTTCTTAATCCAGGCTGCACTATTTGTTTTGTCTAGTACTTTATATTGATGGCTTATCCTAAGAATAGGCCATTGATATGAGATTGTGGGGGCACAACACCCAGCACCCTCACCAGCTGTTCTCTTTGCTGGTGGTGGCAGGAAGTGGTCGATTGCAGAGCGCAACTAGACAGCTCCATCATCTATGTAGTGGCCGCAGCAGGGTAGCTCAAATCCACCCCTATTAATTTGAATAGGGTTGTAGGTGCAGTACCCTTCCTCGGCCACTATGCTGTGCAGTTCCGTAACTGATCACTTACAGCCACCGTCGGCACTGAGAACAGCTGATCGCTGGGGATGTTGGGTGTCGCACCGCCAAATATCGAATATTGATGACCTACCCTAAGGATAAGCTAGCCGTATAAAGTACTGGACAGCCCCTTTAATTTATAGATCATAAGTCGATTTGTGCCTAGTTAAAAATTGGAAATATAATACTTAGGAAAAACATAAAATAAAAAAAAACCAAAATATTTAGGGGAAAAGAAAAACAAATTGCAGAAATGCTGAAAAATAATAACCACCAGCCACTAATAAATACAAGGTTGTGTCCCCACAGGCTGACACCTACTGTACATGTGAAGACAAACGCCCAGAGCCAGTTGTAACTTCAACAAGGACATGGCAATTAGATTTTATGTGCTAGGTTATTAAGATAATATACCATGTAATTACAAAGAAATTTTAAGGCCATGTCATGGTGTTCTTAAGAGCTCATGAAAGCAAGGAGTTCACTTTGTGTACTTCTTGATGTATAATAACTTTGAAGCCTATAAAATGATATGAATCACACATAATCCCAGTGTACATGTATGGACTGCAGTACAGCCTTGGGACGTCAGCGCAACTACAACGTGAAGGTCATCTGCTCCCATGGGGAAATCCATTAAAGTGAAATATGCCACTTTCTAGAAAGATTTATGAGATTGTCCAACAAATGAAGTACAATTAATGGAATTTACACCATTTTAAAAGATTTATTTTTCAATAAAATATAATGTATAAATTGTTCTTCCTCTGCTACAAGATTATCCCAATTCTTTGTTTAATAAATTGTATGACTCCTTACCTGTAAAATGCCAAAGCTGCACAGCTATAAAGTTAAAGTAGAATGAGGAACATATTCATTTTGCTGGCAGTATATGTGTAACTACTACTATACATACTCTACCTACATAGAGGGTATGACAGGATGAATCAATATGGTTTAAAGTTTTGGAAGGATTATTACTTATTTATTATTCTCTGCTTATATAGCGCCATCATTTCTGCCGCACTTTACAGACTGGTGATGTTAAATAGTGGAACCTACAGTACATTAAAAGATCATGATCATATAGTAGTCAGTCGTAAATGCTTTAGGCTGTGTGCCCAAAAAAACGTATCTTGTTACGCTGTTTACTGATCTAATTAACTTGTTTTATATTTTGATAGATTAGACTTTTACTAACACAACGATACCAAATATGTGTATTTTTAATTTATTTTGAATGGTTTCATTTTTAATAGGGCAAAAGGGCTGTAATTTGAACTTTTGTATATTTTTTTCATATTTTGAAAAATTTGGTTTTGCATTTATTCTATTTAATAGTCCCTTTAGGCGACTTAAAGCTGCGCTCATCCGATCGCTTGTACTATACATAACAGTGTATCACTACTGCTATGTATAGTGAAAATCATCATCTCCTTTGAACGTCAGCTCAACGCTGGCTTTCACAAAAGTATCATAATGACAGGCACGGGGTCATCAGCAGACCCTTGGCTGTCACGGCAAGCCATCAACAACCTGGAATCACGTCAAGTGCATGCCAATGGGCACGTATAATAATGTGCCCCCGCTGCTGGTGCGTGTTAAATGCCGCTGTCAGAAATTGACAGCGGCATTTAACAGGTTAACACTTGCGGCTTTTAGAGGCAGGTGATGGCTGAATAATTCAGCCATTACGACCCGGGAAAGATGTGGGATCGGCTTGAGAGTCCCCATCAAAGTACCAGTACGCCATATGTTGGTAAGGGGTTCAAGTATGGTCTCACTTTTACACTTGCACACTAGGGTTGGCTATGCATGTATGGGCTCTGAATAGGCAGATCGGAATAAGCCGCTGTTATATACCCCTGGATCCACATACTGTACACATTAGAGGGTTATTAAGTCCTGCCAAAATCAGTGGGTTTTCTGAACATTATTCTACTGTACCCAGAATAAAAGATGAAAATATTCACATTTGGGCATTTGGTATCATGTATAAGTACAGGCACAGATACTATAAAGGAATTTAATTTTACCAATTCATCCTGCAGATGTGAATTAAAATAAAGAAACGTTTTTTGACATGATGGCAGATAATGCCTGTAGGTCTGTATTCTTCATGTCATCCTACAGACGGCTGCATAAGTTACATCTACATAGAAATTATAGACAAACACCCCTTTGTACCCATGATGTGCCTAAGGTATAGTAAGAACTGTTTAGGTTCATATTTTCCAGTTCCTGTAAACACATCACAGACTAATTAGGTTATAAAGTGTTCACTATAATTAAGTTATAATTGGGTTATATGGTGTTCACTATATATAGAAGCACACTTGCGGTATTTTCAGCTTCTCTGCTTACAAGTGTTAGAACCTTGCTGTTAGGTTTTTTTTCCTTTGCTGGTCACATGACCTTGTTGGCCTATTTAATCCTGCTCCGCCCTTCTGGCTTTGCTGGACTTCATTGTATATCTACTTTCTAGCTAGCCTGTGCTCTGTATCTAACTCTGTTAGTTTGCTTGGTCTACGGACCTCTATGTTCTATCTATTTTGTTTGTTCGTCTGTCTGCTACTATTTCTGTTAGGAGGTGTCCCATATTCCTCCCAGTCCTTAGTACTTGTAGGGATTCCCTCCTCACATCTATAGGTCTCCGTACAGACTAGATTAGGACTTTAGCAGGTCTGATCGCAGGATCAGGTTCCCTGTTACATCGTAGGGATTCAGCTGAGTCTTATAGTAGGGACAGATCTCCTCTCTTTCCTTAGCTTTGGTAGCAGAACATAACAGTAAGTCCAGCCTGCAAATTCTCTAAGGAAAGATTTTTTTTTTTTTTTTTTGTTCCATCATGGTGTCGGTTCAGGATTTGGCTAAACACCTGCAGGGACTCTCTCTGGAAGTGGCCGAGCTCCGTCAGCACGTGAGTAACTGTCCTGGAGCATATTTCTTGGAGCCTAAGGTATGTTTGCCGGATTTATTTTTTGGTCAACATCGAGAATTTTTTTCATTTAAAAATGCTTGCTTATTGTATTTTCGTTTGAGACCCAAGTCCTCTGGGGATGAATCCCAGCGCGTAGGGTTCATAATGTCACTTTTGCGCAAAGAGCCTCAGGAGTGGGCCTTTTCTTTGCAACCTAGTGATACATGCTTCAGATCAGTGGATAGTTTTTTTTCTGCTTTAGGACTATTATATGATGATCCTGACCGTGTGGCATCAGCTGAGACTGAGTTGAGACGTTTAAAACAAGGATCAGGTAATGTCGAAAAATATTGTACTCATTTTCGTCGTTGGTCCACTCAAACAGGGTGGAACGATTCTGCTCTGAAAAGTCTATTTCTTGCTGGGCTCAGTGAAAGGGTTAAAGACCTGCTAATTGCTTATCCTACACCTGAGGATTTGCAACAGGCTATGCAATTAGCTATACGGGTGGATAGAAGACTGCGTGCTAGGGTTAATGAGAGCAAATCCTCTGCTATGTCAGTTTCTGGTTATGATAATGTATGTACTAACAGTGGTGAACCGATGGAGATTGGATCGGTGGCACCTCGCTCTCAAGAAAAAGACCGTCGTTTTTCAGAAGGCTTGTGTTTCTATTGCGGAAAATCTGGTCATTTGATTAAAGGCTGTGAGCTTCGTATGAAGAAAGAAAAAAAAATGGTCAGTCACGCCCGTATTGCCTGTTTAAATTCCAAGGGTATATTTTTAGCTGCTTCCACGATTGCTCAGGAAAAATTAATGGAATTTCGGGTGTTTGTTGATTGCGGGTCTACACTGAATGTAATTGATGGGGGATTCGTGGAAAAACTCAATTTAAAACCTGAACCTTTATCATCCCCCATTGCTGTGGTTTCTGTGGATGGCTCCCCTTTGAAGAATATTACTCTCAAGGTCAGTGAATTTCCTCTCACTATTAATGGTGTTCACCATGAGAAATTGGATTTGGTAGTGTTGAATAACTTGCCTTCTCCAGTAATATTGGGTTTGCCCTGGTTAAAATTTCACAATCCTGTACTGGATTGGTCTACCAGTGAAATTAAATCCTGGAGCCATAAATGTTATGACAAGTGTTGTAACGGGCGTATTGCAGCTTTGGATAGGGGAGAATTGCCTGTTCCTATTCAGGATTTTTGGAGAGTTTTTTCTGAGAAGGAATCGCAGGTTTTGCCTCCCCATAGAGACTATGATTGTTCTATTGAATTTGTCCCTGGAGCGACTCTTCCTAAAAGTCGTTTATTTAACCTTACCATTCCTGAGAGGAAGGCTTTGGAGGAATACATACAGACAAGTTTGGCCGCCGGTCACATTAGGCCCTCTAAGTCTCCTGTGGCGGTTGGATTTTTTTTTGTAAAAAAAAAGGACGGCGGTTTACGTCCTTGTCTGGATTTTCGTGAGATTAACAAAATTACGGTACGCAATCCTTACCCACTGCCATTGATTCCTGATCTGTTTAACCAGTTATTGGGGGCCAAGTGGTTCTCTAAAATTGACCTTAAGGGGGCATACAATCTGTTGCGCATGAAGGAGGGTGATGAATGGAAGACTGCTTTTAACACTCCTGTGGGTCATTTTGAGAATCTGGTTATGCCTTTTGGTCTTACTAATGCTCCTGCATTTTTTCAGAATCTGATTAATGACATCCTTAGACCTTTGATCGGTAAAAATGTGGTTGTGTATTTGGATGACATTTTGATTTATTCGCCAGATCTGGAGTCTCATTGGCGGAGCGTGCGTGAGGTATTACAGTTATTAATGGACAATTCGCTTTTTGCTAAGCTGGAGAAATGTGAGTTCGCTGTACAGAGAATTAGTTTTTTGGGCTACATTATCTCCAGCAAAGGTTTTGAGATGGATCCGGTTAAGGTTCAGGCTGTGCAGGAATGGCCTAGGCCTATTGGTTTGAAATCGATACAGAGGTTTTTGGGTTTCGCCAATTACTACAGAAAATTCATAAAAATTTTTTCTAGTATTGTCAAACCTCTGACCGATCTCACCAGGAAAGGTGCTGATGCGGTTCAGTGGTCTTCTGAGGCCATTGAAGCTTTTGTGTATCTCAAGGAGAGGTTCACCTCTGCTCCCATCCTTATGCAGCCTGATGTTACTAGGCCGTTTTTGGTTGAGGTTGATGCTTCCTCTGTGGGGGTTGGCGCAGTATTGTCTCAGGATAACGGGGATGGATTACATCCCTGTGCCTTTTTTTCAAAAAAATTTTCGGAGACTGAACTGAATTACGATATTGGTAATCGGGAATTATTGGCTATTAAACTCGCATTTGAACACTGGCGCCACTTCTTGGAAGGTGCGGAATTTCCCGTTCAGGTTCTTACGGATCATAAAAATCTGATATATCTTGATGCTGCCAAGCGCCTGAATGCCCGTCAGGCTAGGTGGGCACTGTTTTTCTCGCGGTTTAATTTCTCCGTTACTTACATCCCTGGTACTAAGAATGTTAAGGCGGATGCCTTGTCTCGCAGTTTTTCTCCCATAGTCGGTGCTGAGAAAGAGGAAAACATTTTACAAGAAGGTGTTGTGATAGCTGCTTTATACTCCGTTTTGGAAGATGAGATTCTTAAAGCTCAGGAGAATGCCCCATCTAACACTCCTCATGGGAGGTTTTTTGTGCCTGGGACCTTTAGGAGAGATTTGTTTGTTGAGTGTCATGAATCTCGGTTGGCAGGTCATCCCGGAATCTCTGAGACCAAGAGACTGGTGGGTCGCAGTTTTTGGTGGCCTGGATGGCAGAAGGAAGTCATTAAGTGGGTGCGCCAATGTACTATATGTGCTAGATCTAAGTCCTCACATACTCCTGCTGCGGGGTTGCTTTGTCCTTTGGAGGTCCCCAGTGCTCCTTGGACACATTTGGCTATGGACTTTATAACTGACCTTCCCTCCTCTGAGGGTTTTACTGTCATCTGGGTGGTCGTGGACCGTTTTAGCAAGATGTGTCACTTGGTTCCCTTCGTCAAACTGCCCTGCGCTAAAACTCTCGCTAAGGCCTTTGTCAAGGAAATTGTCAGACTTCATGGCGTTCCTACTGACATTGTTTCTGATAGGGGTCCTCAGTTCGTGGCTCGTTTTTGGCGTGCCTTTTGTGACAGGTTGGGAATTCATTTGTCGTTTTCGTCCGGATATCATCCTGAATCTAATGGCCAGACAGAAAGGAAAAACCAGGATGTTGAGCAGTTCTTGCGTTGTTTTGTGGCAGACAATCAAGAGGGGTGGTCTGAGTTTCTGCCACTTGCCGAATTTGCTCTGAACAATCATACATCTTCTTCTGCTGGTTGTTCGCCTTTTTTTTGTTGTTCTGGGAGACATCCGTCGTTTGGGTCGTTCTCCAAGTTGGGATCTGCCGTGCCTGAGGAGGAGAATTTTTCCGGTGATTTGGAGAGAGTTTGGACGGATGTGCGTGGTAATCTTCAGGAGGCCAACAGAAAATCTAAAGACTACTTTGATAGGAAACGACAGGAGGTTTTGTTCGCTGTTGGTGACATGGTTTGGTTGTCCTCTAGGAATCTGCGGTTGAGGATTCCTTCTAAGAAATTGGGTCCCAAGTTTGTAGGGCCCTTTAAGGTGCTTCAGGTTGTCAACCAATCTGCTGTTAGGTTGGAGGTTCCTACCTCCTGGAGAATTAATCCGGTCTTTCATGTCTCTCTGTTAAAAAAAGCTGTTGTGTCGGATGGTGACGCCTCTGCCTCTGTTCCTCCGGTGGTGGAGGACGGGGAATATGAAATTTCTCGCATCCTTGACTCTAGACAGTATAGAGGTAGTTTGCAGTATCTTGTGGCCTGGAAAGGTTTCGGACCCGAGGATAACTCTTGGGTGAGGTCAGATGATGTTTCCGCGTCCAGACTTATCAGAGCGTTTCACAGGAGATTTCCTGATAAGCCTGGTCCTAGGGGATCCGGAGGATCCTCTTAGAAGGGGGGGTACTGTTAGAACCTTGCTGTTAGGTTTTTTTTCCTTTGCTGGTCACATGACCTTGTTGGCCTATTTAATCCTGCTCCGCCCTTCTGGCTTTGCTGGACTTCATTGTATATCTACTTTCTAGCTAGCCTGTGCTCTGTATCTAACTCTGTTAGTTTGCTTGGTCTACGGACCTCTATGTTCTATCTATTTTGTTTGTTCGTCTGTCTGCTACTATTTCTGTTAGGAGGTGTCCCATATTCCTCCCAGTCCTTAGTACTTGTAGGGATTCCCTCCTCACATCTATAGGTCTCCGTACAGACTAGATTAGGACTTTAGCAGGTCTGATCGCAGGATCAGGTTCCCTGTTACATCGTAGGGATTCAGCTGAGTCTTATAGTAGGGACAGATCTCCTCTCTTTCCTTAGCTTTGGTAGCAGAACATAACAACAAGAGTGTTGGGGCATTACCACCAGCAGGTCCTTACTTTGCAGGGTTCAGTTCCCTCTTGGGTTCTCTCTTGATCAGTAAAGGGGGGGGGGGGGGGGAGTGTGTGGCCATAAGGTTCTACTTTTCAATGCAAATTCTAGATTCCTCTCCTTCGGGAGGAGAATCATTCTAGACTGAGCTAGAGGTGGGATGCTGGGAGCAAGGGCGGACACTGACTGCTTGGGGCCCATGTGTAAGATATGTGTCTGGGCCCCCCACCTTTTATGGAGACAAAGCTACAGATGTATATATAGCCACACACACATATATACCTCTTACATAGCCTCCTTTATTATGTATATTGCGGTCCCTTATTACACAGTGCCCTCTCTTGTTATGTACAGCACCGTCCCTTACATATTGGATTATCTATAGCGCCTTGTTCTTTATTACATAGCGTTCTCTCTTGTTAGATATATAATATATAATGCAATGACGGCTGATGGAACAAGGGAAAGCTTCTTTTCTAATGGAGGAGCTGACCGACTTGTCTTCTGGTCACCGGCTGCTCCATCAGCAGTCATTTTATATCTAACAAGAGATGACTATGTAATAAAAGATTGCGCTGTGACTGACAAAAATAACAAGAAGATGCCAAGTAAGGGACAGCACTGTACATAACAGCAGAAGAAGCTATATAATAAGAGACAGCACCATATATAGCTAAAGAGGATGGTACTTAATAAAGGAGGGTGTTATACATAATAAAAGATGAAACTATATAACTAAGGACGGCGCTATAAGTGAGTACACTATGTACTAAGGGACTGTGCTATACATAATAAGGCTACATTCCTGCATCTGTGTCTACAGGCTACATTCCTGCATGTTCACTTCATGACACAGCTGTTATGTTCTGCTACCAGAGCTAAGGAAAGAGAGGAGATCTGTCCCTACGATAGAACTCAGCTTAATCCCTACGATGTAACAGGGGACCTGATCCTGCGATCAGACCTGCTAAAGTCCTAAGCTAGTCTGTACGGAGACCTATAGATGTGGGGAAGGAATCCCTACAAGTACTAAGGACTGGGAGGAATATGGGACACCTCCTAACAGAAATAGTAGCAGACAGACGAACAAACAAAATATATAGAACATAGAGGTCAGTAGACCAAGCAAACTAACAGAGCAAGACACAGAGCACAGGCTAGCTAGAAAGTAGATATACAATGAAGTCCAGCAAAGCCAGAAGGGCGGAGCAGGATTAAATAGGCCAACAAGGTCATGTGACCAGCAAAGGAAAAAAAACCTAAGAGCAAGGTTCTAACAGTACCCCCCCTTCTAAGAGGATCCTCCGGATCCCCTAGGACCAGGCTTATCAGGAAATCTCCTGTGAAACGCTCTGATAAGTCTGGACTCAGAAACATCATCCGACCTCACCCAGGAGTTATCCTCGGGACCGAAACCTTTCCAGGCCACAAGATACTGCAAACTACCTCTATACCGTCTAGAGTTAAGGATGCGAGAAATTTCATATTCCCCGTCCTCCACCACCGGAAGAACAGAGGCAGAGGCGTCACAATCCGATACAACAGCTTTTTTCAACAGAGAGACATGAAATACCGGATTAATTCTCCAGGAGGTAGGAACCTCCAACCTAACAGCAGATTGGTTGACAACCTGAAGCACCTTAAAGGGCCCTACAAACTTGGGACCCAATTTCTTTGAAGGAATCCTCAACTGCAGATTCCTAGAGGACAACCAAACCATGTCACCAACAGCGAACAAAACCTCCTGTCGTTTCCTATCAAAGTAGTCTTTAGATTTTCTGTTGGCCTCCTGAAGATTACCACGCACATCCGTCCAAACTCTCTCCAAATCACCGGAAAAATTCTCCTCCTCAGGCACGGCAGATCCCAACTTGGAGAACGACCCAAACGACGGATGTCTCCCAGAACAACAAAAAAAAGGCGAACAACCAGCAGAAGAAGATGTATGATTGTTCAGAGCAAATTCAGCAAGTGGCAGAAACTCAGACCACCCCTCTTGATTGTCTGCCACAAAACAACGCAAGAACTGCTCAACATCCTGGTTTTTCCTTTCTGTCTGGCCATTAGATTCAGGATGATATCCGGACGAGAACGACAAATGAACTCCCAACCTATCACAAAAGGCACGCCAAAAACGAGCCACGAACTGAGGACCCCTATCAGAAACAATGTCAGTAGGAACGCCATGAAGTCTGACAATTTCCTTGACAAAGGCCTTAGCGAGAGTTTTAGCGCAGGGCAGTTTGACGAAAGGAACCAAGTGACACATCTTGCTAAAACGGTCCACGACCACCCAGATGACAGTAAAACCCTCAGAGGGGGGAAGGTCAGTTATAAAGTCCATAGCCAAATGTGTCCAAGGAGCACTGGGAACCTCCAAAGGACAAAGCAACCCCGCAGCAGGAGTATGTGAGGACTTAGATCTAGCACATATAGTACATTGACGCACCCACTTAATGACTTCCTTCTGCCATCCAGGCCACCAAAAACTGCGACCCACCAGTCTCTTGGTCTCAGAGATTCCGGGATGACCTGCCAACCGAGATTCGTGACACTCAACAAACAAATCTCTCCTAAAGGTCCCAGGCACAAACAACCTCCCATGAGGAGTGTTAGAAGGGGCATTCTCCTGTGCTTTAAGAATCTCATTTTCCAAAACGGAGTCCAAAGCAGCTATCACAACACCTTCTTGTAAAATGTTCTCCTCTTTCTCAGCACCGACTATGGGAGAAAAACTGCGAGACAAGGCATCCGCCTTAACATTCTTAGTACCAGGGATGTAAGTAACGGAGAAATTAAACCGCGAGAAAAACAGT
Organism: Phyllobates terribilis; assembly: GCF_046119375.1. Lineage (NCBI taxonomy): Eukaryota > Metazoa > Chordata > Amphibia > Anura > Dendrobatidae > Phyllobates > Phyllobates terribilis. The sequence continues at coordinate 135,329,806 of NW_027362762.1, forward strand.
GCCCACCTAGCCTGACGGCCATTCAGGCGCTTGGCAGCATCAAGATATATCAGATTTTTATGATCCGTAAGAACCTGAACGGGAAATTCCGCACCTTCCAAGAAGTGGCGCCAGTGTTCAAATGCGAGTTTAATAGCCAATAATTCCCGATTACCAATATCGTAATTCAGTTCAGTCTCCGAAAAAAATTTTGAAAAAAAGGCACAGGGATGTAATCCATCCCCGTTATCCTGAGACAATACTGCGCCAACCCCCACAGAGGAAGCATCAACCTCAACCAAAAACGGCCTAGTCACATCAGGCTGCATAAGGATGGGAGCAGAGGTGAACCTCTCCTTGAGATACACAAAAGCTTCAATGGCCTCAGAAGACCACTGAACCGCATCAGCACCTTTCCTGGTGAGATCAGTCAGAGGTTTGACAATACTAGAAAATTTTTTTATGAATTTTCTGTAGTAATTGGCGAAACCCAAAAACCTCTGTATCGATTTCAAACCAATAGGCCTAGGCCATTCCTGCACAGCCTGAACCTTAACCGGATCCATCTCAAAACCTTTGCTGGAGATAATGTAGCCCAAAAAACTAATTCTCTGTACAGCGAACTCACATTTCTCCAGCTTAGCAAAAAGCGAATTGTCCATTAATAACTGTAATACCTCACGCACGCTCCGCCAATGAGACTCCAGATCCGGCGAATAAATCAAAATGTCATCCAAATACACAACCACATTTTTGCCGATCAAAGGTCTAAGGATGTCATTAATCAGATTCTGAAAAAATGCAGGAGCATTAGTAAGACCAAAAGGCATAACCAGATTCTCAAAATGACCCACAGGAGTGTTAAAAGCAGTCTTCCATTCATCACCCTCCTTCATGCGCAACAGATTGTATGCCCCCTTAAGGTCAATTTTAGAGAACCACTTGGCCCCCATTAACTGGTTAAACAGATCAGGAATCAATGGCAGTGGGTAAGGATTGCGTACAGTAATTTTGTTAATCTCACGAAAATCCAGACAAGGACGTAAACCGCCGTCCTTTTTTTTACAAAAAAAAATCCAACCGCCACAGGAGACTTAGAGGGCCTAATGTGACCGGCGGCCAAACTTGTCTGTATGTATTCATCCAAAGCCTTCCTCTCAGGAATAGTAAGGTTAAATAAACGACTTTTAGGAAGAGTCGCTCCAGGGACAAATTCAATAGAACAATCATAGTCTCTATGGGGAGGCAAAACCTGCGATTCCTTCTCAGAAAAAACTCTCCAAAAATCCTGAATAGGAACAGGCAATTCTCCCCTATCCAAAGCTGCAATACGCCCGTTACAACACTTGTCATAACATTTATGGCTCCAGGATTTAATTTCACTGGTAGACCAATCCAGTACAGGATTGTGAAATTTTAACCAGGGCAATCCCAATATTACTGGAGAAGGCAAGTTATTCAACACTACCAAATCCAATTTCTCATGGTGAACACCATTAATAGTGAGAGGAAATTCACAGACCTTGAGAGTAATATTCTTCAAAGGGGAACCATCCACAGAAACCACAGCAATGGAGGATGATAAAGGTTCAGGTTTTAAATTGAGTCTTTCCACGAATCCCCCATCAATTACATTCAGAGTAGACCCGCAATCAACAAACACCCGAAATCCCATTAATTTTTTCTGAGCAATCGTGGAAGCAGCTAAAAATATACCCTTGGAATTTAAACAGGCAATACGGGCGTGACTGACCATTTTTTTTTTCTTTCTTCATACGAAGCTCACAGCCTTTAATCAAATGACCAGATTTTCCGCAATAGAAACACAAGCCTTCAGAAAATCGACGGTCTTTTTCTTGAGAGCGAGGTGCCACCGATCCAATCTCCATCGGTTCACCACTGTTAGTACACACATTCTCATAACCAGAAACTGACATAGCAGAGGATTTGCTCTCATTAACCCTAGCACGCAGTCTCCTATCCACCCGTATAGCTAATTGCATAGCCTGTTGCAAATCTTCAGGTGTAGGATAAGCAATTAGCAGGTCTTTAACCCTTTCACTGAGCCCAGCAAGAAATAGACTTTTCAGAGCAGAATCGTTCCACCCTGTTTGAGTAGACCAACGACGGAAATGAGTACAATATTTTTCCACATTACCTGATCCCTGTTTTAAACGTCTCAACTCAGTCTCAGCTGATGCGACACGGTCAGGATCATCATATAATAGTCCCAAAGCAGAAAAAAAACTATCCACTGATCTGAAGCATGTATCACTAGGTTGCAAAGAAAAGGCCCACTCCTGAGGCTCTTTGCGCAAAAGTGACATTATGAACCCTACGCGTTGGGATTCATCCCCAGAGGACTTAGGTCTCAAACGAAAATACAATAAGCAAGCATTTTTGAATGAAAAAAATTCTCGGTGTTCACCAAAAAATAAATCCGGCAAACATACCTTAGGCTCCAAGAAATGTGCTCCAGGACAGTTACTCACGTGCTGACGGAGCTCGGCCACCTCCAGAGAGAGTCCCTGCAGGCGATGAACCAAATCCTGAACCGACACCATGATGGAACAGAAAAATCTTTCCTTAGAGAATTTGCTGGCTGGACTTACTGTTATGTTCTGCTACCAGAGCTAAGGAAAGAGAGGAGATCTGTCCCTACGATAGAACTCAGCTTAATCCCTACGATGTAACAGGGGACCTGATCCTGCGATCAGACCTGCTAAAGTCCTAAGCTAGTCTGTACGGAGACCTATAGATGTGGGGAAGGAATCCCTACAAGTACTAAGGACTGGGAGGAATATGGGACACCTCCTAACAGAAATAGTAGCAGACAGACGAACAAACAAAATATATAGAACATAGAGGTCAGTAGACCAAGCAAACTAACAGAGCAAGACACAGAGCACAGGCTAGCTAGAAAGTAGATATACAATGAAGTCCAGCAAAGCCAGAAGGGCGGAGCAGGATTAAATAGGCCAACAAGGTCATGTGACCAGCAAAGGAAAAAAAACCTAAGAGCAAGGTTCTAACAACAGCACCACTGCTTTCTACAATGCCATTCTCGCATCAGCTATTGACTCGGTCTTATGCATGGCAGAGCGCGACGAGTCAACAGGCAACCATAGCACAGCAACCTCACTAAACAGCTTCAACAAGCGTCCAGGGTTGCGGAGCGGCGTTGGAAGAAAACACATTCTCAAGGTGACTTCACTGCATTCAAACAAGCAACACTCGCATTCAAATCAGCACTCATCTCTGCTATACAGGCCTACTTCACAACCCTCATATTCTCCCTATCCTACAACCCCAAACAGCTATTCAACACCTTTAATTCTCTCCTCCGCCCTCAACTGCCCCCTCCGACTTCCGTCATCTCTGCTGAGAAGTTTGCCACACACTTCAAAAACAAGATTGACCAAACACAGCAAGTCTTTACTGTCCGACCACCTCAACCCCTTTGTTTTCCACACCATTGCCCTACCCCCATAACCTCCCTTTCCAACATCACAGAAGGAGACCTTACTTGTCTCCTCTCCAAATTACACCTCACTACTTATGCACTCGACCCCATCCCATCTCCTTCCCAACCTCACCCCCACACTCATCCCATCCCTAACCCATCTCTTCAACCTATCACTATCTTCTGGTACCTTCCCCGCTGCCTTCAAACATGCCACAATCACGCCCATCCTCAAAAAGCCATCCCTCGACCCAACTGCCTTGTCCAGCTATCGCCCCATATCGCTGCTCCCATTTGCCTCCAAACTCCTTGAGCTTCACGTTCACACTTAATTTTCCTCCCACTTCTCATCTAACTCTCTCTTCGACAACCGACAATCCGGCTTCCGCCCTCACCATTCCACTGAAACTGCCCTTACCAAAATCACCAATGACTTACTTACAACCAAAGCTAACAGACAATTCTCTGTACTCCTTCTTCTTGACCTGTCCAATGCTTTCGATGCAGTTGACCACTGCCTCCTACTACAGATCCTCTCTTCCTTTGGTGTCAAAAACCTTGGATCTCCTCATACCTTTGAAACCGCACATTTAGCGTCTCCCACTCCCACACTACCTCCTCACCCAGCTCCCTCTCTGTTGGAATCCCTCAAGGCTCTGTCCTAGGACCCCTACTCTTCTCAATTTATACCCCTGGCCTGGGACAGCTCATAAAATCTTATGGCTTCCAGTACCATCTGTACGCTGATGACACCCAGATCTACCTCTCTGGCCCAGATGTCACCTCTCTGCTGTTCAGAATCCCAGCATGTCTAGCAGCCATATCCTCCTTCTTCTCCTCCTGCTTCCTCAAGCTCAATGTAGACAAAACTGAACTTATCATCTTTCCCCCATCTCGTATATCTTTCCCACCTGATCTGTCTATCACAATAAATTACATCACTCTTTCCCCTGTACCAACAATCCGCTGCCTCGGAGTAACTCTTGACTTTGCCCTGTCCTTCAAACCCCACCCCCAAGCTCTTGCCACCTCCTCTCGTCTCCAGCTCAAAAATATTTCCAGAATCCGTCCTTTCCTCAACCCTCAATCTACTAAACTGCTTGTGCATGCCCTCATCATCTCCTGCCTTGACTACTGCAACATCCTCCTCTGTGGTCTACCTGCTAGCATTCTCGCACCCCTCCAGTCCATCCATAACTCTGCTGCGCGACTGGTTCATCTCTCGCCTCGCTACTCCTCTGCCCAACGTATCCAGTCCAAACTACTAACACTGGCCTACAAAGTCATCCATAACCTCTCTCCTCCATACATCTCTGAACTAATCTCTCGATATATTCCCTTACGTAATCTCCGGTCCTCCCAAGACCTCCTTCTCTCTTCCACACTTATTCGTTCCTCACGCAATCGCCTCCAAGATTTCTCTCGAATATCTCCCGTCCTATGGACTTCTGTGCCTCAACACGTTCGATTATCCGCCACACTTGGATCCTTCAGACGAAACCTGAAAACCCATCTCTTCAAACAAGCTTGCAGCCTGCCATGACCTTGCCGCCACCTCAACAACACCGGAGCTACTGCAACCCCCCAATCTACTGTCTCCTTCCCCATTCCTGTAGAATGTAAGCCCGCAAGGGCAGGGTCCTCTTCCCTCTGTACCAGACTATCATTGTTAATTTGTTTACTGTAAGTGATATCTGTATTTGGCATGTAACCCTTTCTTATGTACAGCACCATGGAATCAATGGCGCTATATAAATAAATAATAAATAATAATCTGTGTGCAGTGTCGGTGTGCTGCCCACTTTTACAGACGCATTAAGCATGTCCTATTCTGATCCTCAAAATTGGATCAGAACAGGACATTCTCTGACCCTCACAGATCTCATTCTCAGATCGTTTCATAAATGTGTGAATGGATCTATAAAACTCTACGAGTCCGTGGACCATCCAATAAGAAAATCTGGCAGCTCACAGACATTTCACACAAATGCAAGAATGCCGCCTAAGGGATTTTACAGATAACATTATCACTCCAAGTCACACAGTGCTGATACAGAATAATATTTACATCCAGTCACTTACCGCTGACGTCTCATCTGATCAGAGTCGGTTTCTGCTGCTTCTCCATATGGTCAGACCAGACACTCTCTTCCTATCAGCCATACGTTTGTATCGGTTCCCCATAGAACTTAGATTATACAGCAACCCTTTCCATATCGAAGCGAGTGATGACGAAAATCGTTCCTCCTCAGGAACCCCCGAAGAGCCCCCCCTACTGAAAGTACAAAACTGGGGGGGAAAAACCATATGCCCCAAAAAACGGGGACTTACCAGTGGACTCACTCCGCCTATTATTAAGAGCAAACTCCGCCAGAGGTAAGAAAGAAGCCCAGTCCTCCTGGTTCTCTGACACAAAACACCGGAGATATGTTTCCAAACTCTGGTTCAGACTTTCCGTCTGACCATTGGTCTGAGGATGAAAAGCCGAAGAAAACGATAAATGCATCCCCCGCCGAGTACAAAATGCCCTCCAGAATTTGGACACAAACTGAGACCCCCGATCAGACACCACATCAGAGGGTACACCGTGAAGCCTTACAATCTCCCCAATGAACACCTGCGCAAGAGTTTTAGCATTAGGAAGAGCAGTGTAACGGGTCTGGGAGGTGGAACCTCTGAGCAACTATACAAGGGGGCAGTCCTTGTAAGGAAGCGGGTGGCTCCCAGGGAAGACGGGCAGGTAGTCACGGCAAGTGACAGGGACAGTCTCTGGGTAGAGGGGCAGATAGTCACGGCAAGTGACAGGGACAGTCTCTGGGTAGAAAGGCAGCGGGCTGGTGGCTGGTGAGCGCACCCAAGTGAGCGGGCGAGAGTCTCTGGACAGGCAGGTGGTCACGGCAAGTGACGGCAGAACCTCCAGGTAGACTAGCAGACAGGTAGCGGATGGACGCTCCCAGGTGAGCGGGCAAGAGTCTCTGGACAGGCAGGTGGTCACGGCAAGTGACGGCAGAGCCTCCAGGTAGGCTAGCAGGCAGGTAACAGGTGAGCGCTCCCAGGTGAGCGGGCAAGAGTCTCTGGACTGGCAGGTGGTCACGGCAAGTGACGGCAGAGCCTCCAGGTAGGCTAGCAGGCAGGTAACAGGTGAGCACTCCCAGGTGAGTGGGCAAGAGTCTCTGGACAGGCAGGTGGTCACGGCAAGTGACGGCAGAGCCTCCAGGTAGGCTAGCAGGCAGGTAACAGGTGAGCGCTCCCAGGTGAGCGGGCAGGCTGGTCCATAGACAGACTGACAGGAGTCGGAGGGCAGACCGTCGGACCGCAGGCTTGCAAGCGGGTAGCGGATATCAGGCAGGTATCAAGCAGGAATCTGGCAGGTGACTGGCAGGTAACAAGCAGGAATCTGGCAGGTGACTGGCAGGTAACTGGTAACGGGACCAGAGGGCTGAAGCAGAGTGAAGGCTTTGCAACAACATTGCTCGGGCACCTCCATTTTGGAGGAGGTGCCTTAAATATGGGAGGTCCTCCGGCAATTGGCCGGGGACTCCTTAGGACGGCGCGCGCGGTCCCTATAAGAGAGGGGGAGCGCGCGCGCGCCCTAAGCACACTACCGGGGAAGGAGCGCGTGCCGGAAGCAGCGGGGAGAGAAGCGCTGGAGGACGCCGCGCCAGGAGCGGGGAGGTGAGAGGGACGGCGTCTCTGCCTAGTACGGGGCAGAGACACCGATGCTACAAGCAGGAAGAGCGATAAAATGTGCCATCTTGCTGAACCTGTCCACTACAACGAGTATGACCGTTTTACCCGAAGATGGCGGGAGATCCGTAATAAAGTCCATAGACAGATGAGTCCAAGGACGCTCCGGGATCTTCAAAGGTAAGAGAGCCCCAGACGGACGGGTACGTGGGGTCTTAGAGCGCGCACAAACCCCACAGGACGCAACAAAAAGTTCCCACCTCCCTATGTAAATTAGGCCACCAAAACCGACGCGAAAGGAGATCCACAGTTGCTTTACTCCCTGGGTGTCCTGCCAAAGCTGAGTTATGGTGTGCCTCGATCACCTTTTGTCGCAACTGATCTGGATCAAACAGTCTCCCAGGAGGTCCAACAGGGGCGTCCCCCTGAGCCTCCAATACTTCCTTCTCAAGCTCAGAGAATACTGCCGACACCACCACCCCCTCCTGAAGGATAGGAACCGGGTCATCCGTATTCCCGGCCCCAGGGAAACTACGAGATAAGGCATTCGCCTTTACATTTTTTGATCCAGGACGATATGTGACGACAAAATTAAACCTGGTAAAAAACAATGACCACCTAGCTTGTCTGGGATTCAGACGTTTTGCGGACTCCAGATATAGCAGGTTCTTGTGATCGGTGATGACGGTGACCGGATGGATAGCCCCCTCCAAAAAATGGCGCCACTCCTCAAAAGCTAACTTAATGGCCAAGAGTTCCCTATTGCCGACATCGTAATTCCTCTCAGCGGACGACAATTTTTTAGAGAAAAAAGCGCACGGGCGCCATTTACCAGGAGACGAACCTTGTGATAATACTGCCCCTACCCCTACCTCAGAAGCGTCTACCTCTACAATGAATGGCTGTGACGCATCAGGTTGAATGAGTATGGGTGCCGAGGCAAAACATTTTTTCAAGGAGGAGAAAGCTTGACATGCCTTGTCGGACCACCTAGAAAAATCCGTCCCTTTTTTTGTCATGTCTGTGAGAGGTTTAACCATGGACGAGAAATTACGAATGAATTTCCGGTAATAATTAGCAAACCCCAGAAAACGTTGTAGTGCCTTAAGATTCTCTGGCAGATCCCACTCAAGAACTGCCCGTACTTTCCCAGGGTCCATACGAAAACCAGACGCTGACACCAGGAAGCCTAGAAACTGGAGTTCCTGAACGGCGAACACACACTTTTCCCACTTGGCGTACAGTTTATTATCCCGCAAGATCTGTAACACCTGCCTAACATGTTCCTGATGAGACACAAGATCAGACGAGTAAATTAAGATGTCACCCAGATAAATAACCACAAACTGACCCACCAGGCAGCGAAAAATGTCATTAACAAAGTGTTGGAACACCGCCAGGGCATTAGTCAGACCAAATGGCATGACAAGGTTCTCATAATGTCCCTCCGGAGTGTTAAAAGCCGTCTTCCACTCATCCCCCTCCTTCATCCTAATCAGATTGTACGCCCCCCTGAGATCCAATTTAGAGAACCATTTGGCGCCCACGATCTGATTTAAGAGATCGGGGATAAGTGAGAGCGGATACAGATCTCGGACCGTAATCCGATTAAGTTCACGGAAATCCAGGCAAGGGCGTATAGAATCATAGAATGGTAGAGTTGGAAGGGACCTCCTGGGTCATCTGGTCCAACCCCCTGCTCAAAGCAGGATTCACTAAATCATCTCAGACAGATGTCTGTCCAGCCTCTGTTTGAAGACGTCCATTGAAGGGGAACTCACCACCTCTCGTGGCAGCCTGTTCCACTCATTAATCACCCTAACTGTCAAAAAGTTTTTTCTAATATCTAATCTGTGTCTCCTCCCATTTAGTTTCATCCCATTGCTTCTAGTCTTTCCTTGCGCAAATGAGAATAAAGATGATCCTTCTACAATGTGACAGCCCTTGACATATTTGTAGACAGCTATTAAGTCTCCTCTCAGTCTTCTTTTTTGCAAGCTAAACATTCCCAAATCCTGCAACCGTTCCTCATAGGACATGGTTTGCAGACCAGTCACCATTCTGGTCGCTCTTCTCTGAACTTGCTCCAGTTTGTCTATGTCTTTTTTAAAATGTGGTGCCCAAAACTGTACACAGTATTCCAGATGAGGTCTGACCAAAGAGGAGTAAAGACCAATAATGACTTCACGTGATCTAGACTGTATGCTTCTGTTAATACATCCCAGAATTGTATATGCCTTTTTTGCTGCTGCATCACACTGTTGACTCATGTTCAGTCTATGATCTATTAGTATACCTAAGTCTTTTTCACATGTACTGTTGCTTAGCTCTATTCCTCCCATTCTGTATATGCTTTTTTCATTTTTATTGCCCAGATGTAGTACTTTGCATTTTTCCCTGTTAAAAACCATTCTGTTGGTTGCTGCCCACTGCTCCAGTTTATTTAGGTCTTTTTGAATCCTCTCTCTCTCTTCTCTAGTATTAGCTATCCCTCCTAGCTTTGTGTCATCAGCAAATTTAATCAGTTTACCCTCAATTCCTTCATCTAAATCATTGATAAAGATGTTGAACAATACAGGTCCCAGGACGGAGCCCTGTGGTACCCCACTTGAGACATTCATCCAGCTGGTTGTGAAGCCATTTACAATCACCCTTTGAGTCCGATCACTAAGCCAGTTATGAATCCACCTAACAGTTGCCTGGTCCATTGCATACTTGGTCATTTTTTCAATAAGGATGGTGTGAGATACTTTGTCAAATGCTTTGCTGAAGTCAAGATATACTACATCTACAGCATTTCCCTGATCCACCCAGTCAGTGATTCTGTCATAGAAGGAAATTAAGTTAGTCTGACATGACTTGTTAGTTATAAACCCATGCTGACTCTGGTTAATCACTTCATTCTTATCCAGGTACTTACATACATGTTGTTTAATAATTTGTTCAAAGATCTTTCCTGGTATAGAAGTCAGACTCACCGGCCTATAGTTCCCTGGGTCCACCTTCTTCCCCTTTTTGAAGATAGGAACAACATTTGCTCTTCTCCAGTCTTCTGGGACTTCTCCTGTTCTCCAAGAATTTTCAAAGATTATGGAGAGTGGTTCTAAAATTTCTTCTACGATCTCCTTCAGTACTCTGGGGTGTAATTCATCTGGACCTGGAGACTTGAACTCATTTATGTTAGCTAAATATTCCCTCACAATCTTTCTGTTTACAGATAACTTGGATTCTTATATTCCTTTGAAAGGACAGTGAAGATCAGTTGATGTTACATTTTCTTTCTGAGAGAAAACAGATGCAAAATAGGAATTAAAAAGTTTGGCCTTCTCAACATCCTCTCTTACCATTTCTCCATTTTCATCCTGTAAAAATCCTATAGCATCTTTGACTTTTCTTTTACTTTTGACATACCCCCAAAATCCTTTTTTATTGCTTTTGACATCTCTTGCAAGCCTTAATTCATTGTCAGCTTTAGCTAACCTGATACATGCCCTGCAGGATCTGCAGACTGCATTATAATCTTCTTTAGATATGCCTCCCTCTTTCCATTTAATAAACATTTCTTTCTTTCTTTTTAGCATGTGTTTAAGTTCTGTGTTCATCCATCCTGGTTTCCTTAAATGTTTCCCATTCTTCCTACTTTTCGGGATTGTTAACGATTGTGCTTTGAGAATCTCATTTTTAAAAATTTCCCATCCTTCCTGGACATTTTTGTCTTTAAGGACATCCAGCCATTGGATCCCTCCTATTCTCTTTCTGAGTCTCTTAAAATCTGCCTTTCTAAAATCTAACCTTGAAGTTTGAGTCTTCACATGTCTTTCTCCTCTAGTTATCCAAAATTCTATAATAGCATGATCGCTGCCTCCTAGGGTCCCAGCCACTTTTACCTCCTCAACCATTTCCTCCTTGTTTATAAGGATTAGATCCAAAGTAGCAGATCCCCTTGTTTTCTCCCCTACCTTTTGGAAGATAAAGTTGTCAGCAAGAGAGGATAAGAATTTGCTTGACCTGTTAGTTTTACTTGAGAGAGATTCCCAACAAATGACTGGATAGTTGAAATCTCCCATGACCACTACGTCATATTTTTTTGAGAACTTGGTCATTTGATACATAAAGAGTTCATCCATATCTTCAGCTTGCCCAGGTGGCCTGTAGTAAATGCCTACAATGGTGTCCTTTCCGTTGTTCTCTCCTTGTATTCTTACCCAAACAGTTTCCACAGAACTCCCAGTCTCTGAAGCTTCAATCTCTGTGCAGATATACGCTTTTCTAACATACAATGCGACACCTCCTCCTCGTTTATCAAGTCTGTTTCTTGCAAATAAGTTGTATCCTTTTAGCCTTTTATTCCAATCATGTGTATCGTCCCACCAAGTTTCAGTGATTCCAATGACATCATATTTCTTTTCCTGCGTTAGTAGTTCTAATTCTCCTTGTTTGTTGCCCATGCTTTGTGCATTTGTATAAAAACATTTTAGTTTGTGATTGGTTTCTCTTCCTCCCATATTTTTATTATTTAAATTGTTTTGTCTTTGTTCTTCCTTTCCACTTCCAGTAGCAGAGATCTCAATAGTATTTGTCAGCTGTATGGCTTTTTCTGGCCTTTTGCTTCCCTTCCCACATTGTTCTAGTTTAAAGCTCTCCTGATGAGTGCAGCAAGGCAATTTCCAAATACATGTTTTCCAGTCTTCGTAAGGTGCACCCCATCTCTAGCAAGTAGTCCATCGTATAGGTAATTCATTCCGTGATCCAGAAATCCAAATCCTTGTTGACGGCACCATCGACGTAGCCAGTTGTTCACCTGTAGAATCTTATTCCACCTCATTGTTCCATGGCCATCCACTGGGAGGATGGATGAGAAGACCACCTGCGCTCCCAATTCTTTCACTTTCTTGCCCAAGTCTTCAAAGTCACTGCAGATGGTTTCCAGGTCCTTTCTTGCGGTGTCATTTGTCCCCACATGTATTAGCAGGAATGGGTAGTGATCTGTAGGTCTGAAGAGTCTTGATATCCTGTCAGACACATCTTTAATTTTTGCTCCTGGAAGACAGCACATTTCTCTTGAGGTTATGTCTGGTCTGCAGATAGCAGCCTCTGTTCCTCTTAACAGGGAATCCAACATGACCACCACTCTCCGTTTTTTCTTCACAACATTCTTCTTTCTCCATCCAGGAGGATTCTGAGGGCTTACAAGGTTATTCATTGCTGGCAAAGTCTTATCTTGCAGTATTTCTTCATGGTTCTCCTGCGAGAGAGCCTGGTACTGGTTCCTGAGCACCATCTTTCTTCTTCACAAAGAAGAATCCCGCGGCCACCGGGGAAGATGAAGGTCTAATATGCCCCTTAGCCAGACTCTCTGAAATATAATCCTTCATGGCCTGCCTCTCCGGACCAGACAAATTATACAACCTAAATTTAGGTAACTTGACCCCAGGAAGCAGTTTTACCGAACAGTCATACACGCGATGAGGAGGTAGCTCCTGACACCCTCTTTCCGAGAACACATCCTCAAAGTCAGCCAGAAATGGGGGTAAGACCCTAGGAGCGACCGTACCGATGACCGTATTCATGCAGTTTTTTTTACAGAATTCACTCCATTGGCTTATCTCTCTAGATTGCCAATTAATAACCGGGTTATGCTTAGTTAACCAAGCACGGCCCAACACAATAGGAGTGGGAAGATCCTCCAACACGTAACAAGACAACAGTTCTTTATGTATCGCCCCCACCTGAAGATTTATGTTATGCACCGCTTGCGAAAAACTTCCCTGACCGAGAGGCCTGGCGTCGATCGAGAATATGGGGATGGGTTTAGCCACACTCAATCGCATACCTTGAACCCGAGCAAACCGAGCGTCCACCAGATTAGCCCCGGCCCCACTATCCAGAAGAACAGATAACCTCTCAGTTCTCGTACCCACCACCACCTCCGCCGGTACAAGAAACTGAGACGAACCTAGGGACGAAATACCTACTCCCAGATTGCCGTCCACCACACAACCTGGGATCAATAGTTTTCCGACGACTCTTTGCTCTGCGAAGGATGGGAAGGACACCCCCCAATAAAATGTCCCTTTCTCCCGCAGAAGAAACACCTCCCTGTCTTGTGGCGCACCGCCGGTCCCCTCCCCCGAAAGGATGTCCCTCCTAACTGCATAGGCTCCTCTGGACTGACCAGGGGAACCTCCATATAAGGGACCCTTGTAGAAGGTGGAGTCATCACAGGGGGTGGAGTTATCCCGCACCTCTCCCGAAGCCGTCTGTCAATGCGAATAGCAAGGGCCATAGCGGCTTCCAGCGACGCGGGAGAGTCATACTGTGCCAACATATCCTTTAATTTGTCAGATAAACCTTGACAAAACTGGCTCCGAAGAGCCGGGTCATTCCACTGGGTGTCCGTGGCCCACCTACGGAACTCTGAACAGAATTCCTCCGCAGGACGATCTCCCTGCTGGATCCTACGTAACTTAGATTCAGCAAGGGAGATCCGATCCGGGTCATCATATACAAGACCCAGAGCAGAGAAAAACCCATCCACTGTCCGGAGAGCCGGAGAGCCCGGGGGAAGAGAGAACGCCCAAGATTGGGGGTCCCCTTGAAGGAGCGAGATGACTATTCCCACCCTTTGTTCTTCACTCCCCGATGACCGAGGCCGCAGCCGAAAGTACAACTTACATGCCTCCCGGAAAACAAAAAACTTGTCCCGCCCCCCCGTGAACCTGTCAGGGAGAGCTACTTTGGGTTCTGATCCGGCTTGCTCCAGGGGATACAAAACCTTGGACTTAACGTCCGCCAGCTCCAAGGACAAACTCTGCAACTGCCAAACTATATTGGCTACTGGATCCATGGTGGCTGGAGAGAATCTTTTAGTTGGTTCGGTGAAAATGTCACGCTGTCTCGGCGTTTAGGAGGTCAGGAGCCTATGCTGACCCTACACTGAGGACCTGCCTAATCCCTCTACCTGGAGGTACTGTTGATGGTACCGAGGTCCAGGCCGCCAGCGTAAACCTACCTCCTGAGAATCCCTGAACCTCAGTAATCTAGTCCTGAGAAGGACCCCGATCACAACAATTGGGGACAGGACCGTATATGCCAAACACCGTACAAGACGAACGAGACAGTACAAGGGGCAAACCAAAAACCACCTCGCATACAACAATCTTACACCACTACAACGGAGGGAACACCAACGGGTAAGGGGATAAAGAATAAAGCGAGGAAGGGAAAAAAACACACCGAGTACACTTCGCTCCTAACTCCACAATACCACGTATCACTCTGATAGTCTGCATGAAAAGCTTTCACCGACAACTACCCTATCAGAACGGCAGGTATTTGAAGGAGTCCCAATACTGCAGAATTAACTGCAGCTGGGCGAGGCTGGGCCTCGTCTAGCACAGAGAGAGAGAATTAACTCCCTCCCTGCCGAAAAACACCAAGCACCAAAAACTCAGCTGCGAGAAGTCAGGCTGTGTAATCGCGACGATCTTCGTGGCGACACACCCGTGACATCATCCCACTGAACGCCCGCACTCATTCCCCGTGGGCGTAATACTACTCAGACAACACAGGGTGATGGTAAACAGTGTGGCAATACTTTATTGAACCACCAACGGACAATAACATATAGAACAGTCCCAGAAAATACCCAAGATGGTGCAAATTACAGAGTCTCACCTTTCCGCTGACTCGCCGGGGTTAGAGCAGCTGCGACTTCAGGGCTTACAGGGCCGACTACCCTCACCAGTGGCACCCCCTCTTCGTGGGCACCAATCAATCTGTCTAGTTTGTCCTCTACTGTTTTGCAGGTCAACAAACAACATGGACTTATACAATGGATAATAAACATATTAGCACACATTGATTGTTCAAAGACCCTGCGTCCCTGTACTCCAAAGATAATAGATAATAAGTTACAACAAACATCAACTCCAGAGTTAACGTTTAGGCTCATATAACAATAGCCTATATCTCTTGATCCACCGAAGAAGCAAACACATAAATTCAATAGTCAATGTTCAGACAAAAGTCTATGTCTCTTGGACTACTGAATTTACATGTGGCATAATTAAAATTAAATTCTGTGTCGTCACAGCTACTGTATGCATATATAGGAACACTACTGTGCCCATATATATATATATACATATACATACACACAGTACAGACCAAAAGTTTGGACACACCTTCTCATTTAAAGATTTTTCTTTATTTTCATAACTATGAAAATTGTACATTCACACTGAAGGCATCAAAACTATGAATTAACACCTGTGGAATTATATAGTTAACAAAAATGTGTGAAACAACTGAAAATATGTCTTATATTCTAGGTTCTTCAAAGTAGCCACCTTTTGCTTTGATGACTGCTTTGCACACTCTTGGCATTCTCTTGATGAGCTTCAAGAGGTTGTCACCGGAAATGGTCTTCCAACAATCTTGAAGGAGTTCCCAGAGATGCTTAGCACTTGTTGGCCCTTTTGCCTTCACTCTGCGGTCCAGCTCACCCCAAACCATCTCGATTGGGTTCAGGTCTGGTGACTGTGGAGGCCAGGTCATCTGGCGTAGCACCCCATCACTCTCCCTCTTGGTCAAATAGCCCTTACACAGCCTGGAGGTGTGTTTGGGGTCACTGTCCTGTTGAAAAATAAATGATGGTCCAACTAAACGCAAACCGGATGGAATAGCATGCCGCTGCAAGATGCTGTGGTAGCCATGCTGGTTCAGTATGCCTTCAATTTTGAATAAATCCCCAACAGTGTCACCAGCAAAGCACCGCCACACCATCACACCTCCTCCTCCATGCTTCACGGTGGGAACCAGGCATGTAGAGTCCATCCATTCACCTTTTCTGTGTCGCACAAAGACACGGTGCTTGGAACCAAAGATCTCAAATTTGGACTCATCAGACCAAAGCACAGATTTCCACTGGTCTAATGTCCATTCCTTGTGTTCTTTAGCCCAAACAAGTCTCTTCTGCTTGTTGCCTGTCGTTAGCAGTGGTTTCCTAGCAGCTATTTTACCATGAAGGCCTGCTGCACAAAGTCTCCTCTTAACAGTTGTTGAAGAGATGTGTCTGCTGCTAGAACTCTGTGTGGCACTGACCTGGTCTCTAATCTGAGCTGCTGTTAACCTGCGATATCTGAGGCTGGTGACTCGGATAAACTTATCCTCAGAAGCAGAGGTGACTCTTGGTCTTCATTTCCTTGGGTGGTCCTCATGTGAGCCAGTTTCTTTGTAGCGCTTGATGGTTTTTGCAACTGCACTTGGGGACACTTTCAAAGTTTGCCCAATTTTTCGGACTGACTGACCTTCATTTCTTAAAGTAATGATGGCCACTCTTTTTTCTTTACTTAGCTGCTTTTTTCTTGCTATAATACCAATACCAACAGTCTATTCAGTAGGACTATCAGCTGTGTATCCACCTGACTTCTGCACAACACAACTGATGGTCCCAACCCCATTTATAAGGCAAGAAATCCCACTTATTAAACCTGACAGGGCACACTTGTGAAGTGAAAACCATTTCCGGTGACTACCTCTTGAAGGTCATCAAGAGAATGCCAAGAGTGTGCAAAGCAGTCATCAAAGCAAAAGGTGGCTACTTTTAAAAACCTAGAATATAAGACATATGTTCAGTTGTTTCACAGTTTTTTGTTAAGTATATAATTCCACATGTGTTAATTCACAGTTTTGATGCCTTCAGTGTGAATGTACAATTTTCATAGTCATGAAAATACAGAAAAATCTTTAAATGAGAAGGTGTGTCCAAACTTTTGGTCTGTACTGTATATATATATACACATACATGACTGGAGAGGGTGAACCATTGGCGTATGCCTATATTTTTCAGAATGGGATAACCAGCTGCAAATTATGAATAAGATGAGAATTCTTCCAAGGGACTTATTTTACTAAAATTCCCTCTTGTGAATCTAGATTCAGCAACAAGTATAACACTTCCTTGATGTATATTGCAAAAGCCGTTGCTTAACTAGAAGCTGCATTATTTATGAGTATGGCAGGTGTGGTGATCTATTTTTACGTAGGATCCAAAGACAATAACAATCAGATCTCAATTACCCTTCAGTACTAGAGGCCATATTCTACGAGGTAAATCTAGTATACAATGGTCCTTGTTTCATCAACACGCTAGGAGTGTTCTCTCTACGTGGAGTTTATTCCTCTTTGTTGCGTATAAGCCTCTTCGGTGAACAACATGACAATTATAGGAGTGGACTCAACTCTCTGATAAGAGAGAAAAACACGATAATGACAACCCTACTCCACTCTAAAAATATTCTTCTTTTAACTTTGAAGTGCAGGCGGTTTACATGTTCAGTTTCGTAATTGCTGCCTGATCTTACACAACAACCATATTTTTTGCATTAAATGTTATTTACGTGCATCAACCCAATTATTTCTATTTCTGTTTTAGACTGACATTCAGGGATTTATCCTTGACGTTCGCTTTTTTTTTTTAATAGGAGTGGATTCTAAAATAGGTATAATTTATATGACTTCCTAATTTTCAAATGTTTTAATTAATTTTAGAACGCAAAAACTGAAAGAGCAGATGTTGAACATGATGGATATGATTATTTTTTCAACCGAAGTAACTGTGTCAAATTGACAATCATAAGTTCTGTTCACAATTCTGTTTTTAATTCCATTGTTCTGCTCCCCCTTGTATGGGGGGGCAAAGCAAACCCATCAAGTTTTTTAAGAGGAAGATGCCTCATGAAACACAGGGGTTTTTTTGCCTGATGTATATTTTTTAGTGTTTTTTTTTGTCATTTCCTGAGTGCTTTTTTAATATTTTTGACTCCCAGCAATTTTTATGAGCATCTTCCAGAGCTTTTGTGATGTCATTTTTTACTGGCTTTTTCCTAACATTTTTTTAGCTCCCTTAAACAATGAGGAAACCACTAACAGATATTCAATATCTATTATGGCAGAGCTGCTTCAAACTGGTGTAAAAGGGGCAAAAATCCACAATGCGTAAAAAATTTGCGACTTTTCAAAGCGTTCTATGCCAGTATTCTAGCCTAAACGTTTTGATGAATCTGTGCCATATTGTTGTAGACTTGCTGGGTAAGTCTGACCTACTGAATGAGATATCATTTATTTTATTGAAAAACTGAAGTCACCTGCTGAAGTTTAGTTGAAGCCCTGACTCTCCTGTTATTTACAAACCCAATTCCAAAAAAGTTAGGACGCTATGTAAAATGTAAAGAAAACAATAATGCAATGATTAGTAAATCTCTTACCACTATATTTTATTCACAACAGAACGTAGAACACAGATCACAAGGTGAAAGGTGGAAATTTCCCATTTCATTTGAAAAAAATACCATATTTTTTGTATTATAGGAAGCACTTTTTTCCCCCAAATCTTTAGGGAGAAGGGGGGTGCATCTTATAATCCGAATGTAGCTTACCGGCTGCGGTGGAGCAGGGTCCCAGGGTCGCTGCTGCGGGAAGCTGGCAGCGGCAAGAGTGGGGCAATAATTTGGGTCCCAGGCTGGTAGGAAGGGGTGTTCGGTGGTTCTGGGACTCCGCCGACAATATGTGAAAGCCCGGAGCCCCCGCTCTTTCCATGGTTTTCAATGTGGTGGACTCCTGCAAAATGACAGCCGGAGGCGGCGCATGCGCAGATTGAGATCTCTGCACCGAGATCTCGTCTCCCAAGATCTTGTCTCCTGAGATCTCAGTCTGCACATGCACTGCCTCCGGCGGCCATTTTCCAGAAGTATGTCACATTGAAAACCATGGAAAGTGCAGGGACTCCGGGCTTTTACAAAATGTTGGCGGAGCCCCTGCTCTGCCGAACACCCCCTCCTACCAGCCTGGGACCCACAGCATCGCCTTGCAGCATCGTACTTCCGAACACCACATCCTCTCAGCCTGGGAACTGCAGCATCGCCCCACTCCTGCCTCCGCGAGCTTCCTGCAGCTGCGACCCTGCCTCCTGGGACCTCGCTGCACCACAACCGCCACACCTGGTAAGCTACCGTAAACGCAGACTATAAGACGCACCACCATTTTATTAAAAAATCTTTTTTCCTATTTTCTTCCCCAAAATTTAGGATGCGTCTTATAAACCGCAAAATACGGTAACTTATTTAAAAAATGATGGCAGTAAGACATCTTAAAAAAAGTTGGGACAGGGCCATGTCTACTATTGCGTAGCATCTCCTCTTCTTTTTACAACAGTTTGTAAAACATCTTGGAACTGAGGAGACCAATTGCTGGAGTTTTAGGAGAGGATTGTTGTCCCATTAGTGTCTTATGTAGGATTTTAGCTGCCAGACAGTCCTGGATCTTCTCTGCTGGATTTTGTATTTCACTTACACAGCATCCCAACTTTTTTGGGAATTTGGGTTGTATTTTTTACTTATTATATATATACTGTATATATATACAGTACAGACCAAAAGTTTGGACACACCTTCTCATTTAAAGATTTTTCTGTATTTTCATGACTATGAAAATTGTACATTCACACTGAAGGCAACAAAACTATGAATTAACACATGTGGAATTATATACTTAACAAAAAAGTGTGAAACAACTGAAAATATGTCTTATATTCTAGGTTCTTCAAAGTAGCCACCTTTTCCTTTGCTGACTGCTTTGCACACTCTTGGCATTCTCTTGATGAGCTTCAAGAGGTAGTCACCGGAAATGGTCTTCCAACAATCTTGAAGGAGTTCCCAGAGATGCTTAGCACTTGTTGGCCCTTTTGCCTTCACTCTGCGGTCCAGCTCACCCCAAACCATCTCGATTGGGTTCAGGTCTGGTGACTGTGGAGGCCAGGTCATCTGGCGTAGCACCGCATCACTCTCTTTCTTGGTCAAATAGCCCTTACACAGCCTGGAGGTGTGTTTGGGGTCATTGTCCTGTTGAAAAATAAATGAAGGTCCAACTAAACGCAAACTGGATGGAATAGCACGCCGCTGCAAGATGCTGTGGTATCCATGATGGTTCAGTATGCCTTCAATTTTGAATAAATCCCCAACAGTGTCACCAGCAAAGCACCGCCACACCATCACACCTCCTCCTCCATGCTTCACGGTGGGAACCAGGCATGTAGAGTCCATCCGTTCACCTTTTCTGCGTCGCACAAAGACACGGTGGTTGGAACCAAAGATCTCAAATTTGGACTCATCAGACCAAAGCACAGATTTCCACTTGTCTAATGTCCATTCCTTGTGTTATTTAGCCCAAACAAGTCTCTTCTGCTTGTTGCCTGTCCTTAGCATGGTTTCCTAGCAGCTATTTTACCATGAAGGCCTGCTGCACAAAGTCTCATCTTAACAGTTGTTGAAGAGATGTGTCTGCTGCTAGAACTCTGTGTGGCATTGACTTGGTCTCTAATCTGATCTGCTGTTAACCTGCGATTTCTGAGGCCACTGACTTAGATAAACTTATCCTTAGAAGCAGAGGTGACTCTTGGTCTTCCTTTCCTGGGGCAGTCCTCATGTGAGCCAGTTTCTTTGTAGCGCTTGATGGTTTTTGCAACTGCACTTGGGGACACTTTCAGAGTTTTCCCAATTTTTCGCACTGACTGACCTTCATTTCTTAAAGTAATGATAGCCACTCGTTTTTCTTTACTTAGCTGCTTTTTTCTTGCCATAATACAAATTCTAACAGTCTATTCAGTAGGACTATCAGCTGTGTATCCACCAGACTTCTGCACAACACAACTGATGTTCCCAACCCCATTTTTAAGGCAAGAAATCCCACTTATTAAACCTGCCAGGGCACACCTGTGAAGTGAAAACCATTTCCGGTGACTACCTCTTGAAGCTCATCAAGAGAATGCCAAGAGTGTGCAAAGCAGTCAGCAAAGGAAAAGGTGGCTACTTTGAAGAACCTAGAATATAAGACATATTTTCAGTTGTTTCACACTTTTTTGTTAAGTATATAATTCCACATGTGTTAACTCATAGTTTTGATGCCTTCAGTGTGAGTGTACAATTTTCATAGTCATGAAAATACAGAGAAATCTTTAAATGAGAAGGTGTGTCCAAACTTTTGGTCTGTACTGTATATATTTTTTTTATTATTTTTTTTTCTTTTGTCTTTATTTTTTTCTCATATGAGAGTATATAAAGTCCAGTTGTGAACTTCAAGCCACTGTGTTGGGGTAGAAGCTTTTCCTTTGCTAACCTTCTAACTCAGAAGATGCGAATCGCATCGCCAGCTTATCCCAGCAGCATCACACCTGTCACTAAAATGTAACATTGTACATCGTTAATTAGAAATATTCAGCTTTAGGGCTAATGATTGATTGTGTTGTCCTTTCTTGCATTTTGTTGGGGTCACATTATGAATATAAACTAACTTGCGTTAGAGTTACCTAGGAGCAATATAGGCTGTTAATTTCTGCTGCTATCAGTCTGATTAATGGCTATCTCTATTTTGCATACACAGAATGATTTTTAATATTAATACATAATTTCTGGCAGGAAGGTTACTTGCCGCAGATCTCTTTAAAAGGGTTATCTTAGGTTCTCTGTTCAGGAGTGCACTGCTCCCCTGCCTCTCGGCTTCCTGCTTGCCAGGGATAACAGTGTGTTCCTGATGATTGACAGTTCTGGACAGCGGTATACTTGTGCTGCTGGTCTGAATTGTGCTCTCTTCCATGCTTTGCCTCTGCAGCATTGGAGGAGCACCGGAGCTGGACAAATCTGGTGATCCGGCCAGCTTCAGAGCTGTGTTTGCAAGATCTAAAGGAAAAAGCTTGTAAATGAGCACTCCTTCTCTAGGATTCCAGTCATCACTGATAACTTGCAGAAGTCATTGGTGAACAGTGCACAAGAGAATTAAATATTCCTCCATTATTGAGATTGGAGGGATTTTCAATAAGATTTAAATTGCAAAGTTGCTTGTTTTTGTAAGAACTTTGCAATTTTAATTATTCAGCAAGATGAGACAATCCTTTTAAAGTGAACCTGTCAGGTCGGACAATACTATTAAACCTGTGGCTATATTATTAACGTGCAGGTTAATAGTGTTAGGAAGGTGCCTGTCCGCCATACTGAAAATGCAGTACCCGAGAGAAAAAGAACTTTATTCCTTCCGTGAGCCGCTGGCTTTCAATCATACAGGTGTGCCAGTGTGGCTGCAGTCACTGCACATGGCACTGAGAGCAGCGGCTGCGAACACCCCCCTGCACTTTAACTGACGGCCAGCTTTAGGCTTAGTGCCCACGATGCAGAAATTAAGCAGAAATTTTCCTGAGCATTTCTGCATCTCCTTGGCAGAAAAACGCATGCGGTTTTTACATGCGTTTTTGACGCGTATTTGACGCGTTTTTCCAATGCATTGTATAGGCAAATACGCATGCAGAAACGCACAAGAATTTGTCATGTTCGTATTTTTTCTGCGAGTAAAATCTGCGCAGAAAAAATCCTGACCTTGTGCACAGAACTTGCAGAATGTCATAGGAAATCATGGGATAAGGTATGCAATGCGTTTCTGGAGCGTTTACGCGCTGCAAATACGCACCAAAAAACGCACCAAAAACGCATCGTGGGCACACAGCCTTTCAGTGCATCAGTGCACAGTAAGCTGTCAATCAGAGTGCTCGGCATGCTCACAACTGCTGCTATCAGTTCTACGAGCGGTGACTGTAGACACTCCCTGCACGCCTCCATGACTGAAAGTCGGCAGCTCACGGGAGAAATAAAGTTAATTTCTCCTTTCAGTACTGTGGCCAGGCACCTTCATAACGCTCTTAAAGGGAATCTGTCAGCAGGAGAGACTAGCATGATGTAGGGAAAGAGACACTGAATCATGTATCACTTAGTTTAATGCGTGCAGCGGTCCTGACACAATCAGAATTTTTAGATTTAGCAGTGCAGCAGAGCTGAGAAAGCTAACCCCGCCCACACCAGGCTCTTAGTGTACATAGCTGTGGACAGTGAGCTGCTTATTACAGGAGGAGGCAGAGTCAGACTTGCAAGCAATGATAATCATCAGGAGATAAAACCTTCAGTCTAGGTAAACAACAGCACACAGCCTGACATGTGACACATCGTTGAGTTCAGTGTCTTAACCCCTACCTCATGCTGTCTTCAGATTACATAGCAAAAAATCTGCTGACAGATTCCCTTTAACCTGCAGATTAACCCTATATCTGTAGGTTAATAGCGTTACCAGACCTGACAGGTCCCCTTTAATTTAGAATATCAGTGTGGCATACTTATGTAATTATACGATTGAGAGCAATTTTATTCACTATACAGACCTTTAAAGTCCCAAATAAGATCTGAGAAGACAGCAGGTCTTCAATGCAGTGTTTTTTTTTTTTCTTTTTATTTGCTTATTGATCAAAACATAGGATGTGACATTTCTGGGACTTCAAGCCTCTGTACTTTCCAATATGACATTTTACTTAGATCTAACAGCCGGTATCAGTGAAGTGATGCTGATAATCGTCAGTTGTCACAATCTCATAATAAAACATTACAGACAGATTTATGAAAAATGTATTTGCATAAAGGAGAAGAACTACTTGATAAAATGCTAGATTACATCCCTCGTCTCCAATAATGAGAAAAAAGCAAACAAATAATGAAAATGTCTCCTCGCTGCCAATCACACTTCCCTCCCTCAGTGTAACATACAGTCTGATACAGAAAGACTATGATATAATCCCATCTATTTTCCGAGCAGGGCTTTACACAGACTCTGGAAAGGGAGGGTGCTGCAGTACCCCTTCCTCACTATCTGCTGTGTATTGTTCTAGATGAATGGTTTAACCATGACGTACTGTAGATTAGCTGGGTATGTCTGATCTTATCCCACATACAGTATGTTAGAAAGTCTAACTATGGTCAGATTTCTCCCTATTATGACTCATGCACGCAACATATTTTCTCTTACGAGCTTTATCCGTGCTTGTCACAGATAGCACTCATACCTACAGATAGCACTCGCCCCCTGATGAAGCTAGGGTGAAACGGACGTAGGGGTGCCAGGGCCACTCTGCAATTAGGTCTTCTCATCATCACACGATGTAAGTGCTTTTAACCATGCACTTCATTTTTTATTGTGATATACACAACAGGCACTGGGAAGCATACAAAACAACCTATAAGCTATATTTTGTATTTGCATATGTGGCCCTCTATTGAGTTACTCTGCTTTTTATTCTTATTTTTGTTATTTATTTATTTTTTCATATCAATAAAAATACGCTTTTATGAGACTTCAGTAGCACCATTTTGTTGGTTTTAGTTGGTATATTTAGTATTGGGGTGCATCTCGGTTACGGTACTTATTACAAATGGGCTCAGATTTCTCTTGGTTATATAGTTTCTTTCTTAAAAGTCCGTTCTATCAAAATATAAAATTAATCAACTCAATCGGTAAATGGAGTAACAAAAAAAAAATCAAAACAGCAGAATTGCGGTTTTTTTACAGCTGTTATAACAGCGGAAACATTTTTAAAATAGGTGATCATACCACCGTATCCATCCAATAATGAAATCAATAAAAATATTGGCTCGGAGCACAAAATACAAGCCCTCACACGGCCCGTCACCTGAAAATTGAAAACATTATGAGCATCGAAAAAATTGTGATACAAGTGAAAAAGTTTTTCACAGTTTTCTTTTTACTGTATAACAACCACTGTAAATAAAAAAAAAAACATAATTGCAGAATTACATTTCTTTCTTTGTGCTTCCTCTATATAGATTTCTGCTTTCCAGTACATCACATGATAAAATGGATTATATCATTCAAAAGTGCAACTTATCCCACAAAAAACAAGCCCTCACACGGCTATGTTGACGGAAAAATAAAAATGTTATGATTTTTGGAAGAAAGGGAGGAAAAAACAAACGTTCAAAAACAAAAAATCGCCATGTCCAGAAGGAGTATTAAAGATATGATTTCAAATAAACTAAACTCTGAAACCACAAATTTCAGTGGAATGGGCAACATGTCAGGAGCAGATGATGGGGAAAAGAAGGATCGCCATGTTGGATTTCAACAGCCCAAACATTTGTTCCACAAGAGATAAGCTGCTGTGAGAGTTTTTTCCAACAGTTTGCTCCATCTCCTAGCTGAGAAAGTTGTTATCCATTTACAGTTGTTTTGCCATAAACCAATGAAACAAGAACAATTGAAATAACTCAACACGACTAATATAACAAATTGTTTCTAAAAATTGAACACAAAATACCATTTTTTTAAATCAGACATTTTTTAAGTTTTTTTGTAATAAAAAACACAACAGAGAAAATAGGTGCTGCAAGGATACCAGCAAGAACAATTTACTGTTCTTCTTATATTAAGAAAACATCAAGAAGCATAGTCAGGGCCGGCGTACCCGGGCAAGTGCCGGGGCCCTGGAAAATCAGAGGGGCCCACCGCTCACTCACTGTCGGGGCCCGGGCCCAGCCGCCCACTCACTGTCGGGGCCGGGCCCACACACCCACCCGCCCACTCACTGTCGGGGCCGGGCCCACACACCCACCCGCCCACTCACTGTCGGGGCCCTGGCCGCTTCCTCGGCACCTGTTCAGGGACGCTTGATTGCCGGCACTCCCCCAGTCCCAGAAATGGCCGCGCGCTGTCAGGCTGTGTCTGCTAGTAATGACGCGGCAGGGTCGACGGCACTGCACCTTTAATTTTGCTTGTGTGTCGCTCCTGCCGCGTCATTACTAGCAGACACAGCTGCGCAGCGCGCGGCCATGTCTGGGGGGAGTGCCGGCAATCAAACACCGTCGGAGGTCCTGCACAGATGGGGGGAAGCGGCCTGGACCCGACCGCAAGTGGGCCCCTCTGATGGTCCAGGGACATGATGTCTGTGACATGCCGGGGGCCCTGCACTGCCCCATACCTGAGGAGCTGCTGGACAGGACACTGGACCGGGGACAGGTGAGTGAGGCTTCCCCAATCCCCATATTAAAAATATTTGTAATGGGTCTGTGTGAGTGCATGTATGTGAATGTCAGTGTGTATAACTGTGTATATATATTTGTCTGTTTTATATATGTCTTTAAGAATTTGTGTAAAAATATGTGTATGTCTGTATGTGTACAAATCTGGGTACCGTGTGTGCGTGCGCGTGTCTGGGTACCGTGTGTGCGTGCGCGTGTCTGGGTACCGTGTGTGCGTGCGCGTGTCTGGGTACCGTGTGTGCGTGCGCGTGTCTGGGTACCGTGTGTGCGTGCGCGTGTCTGGGTACCGTGTGTGCGTGCGCGTTTCTGCGTACCGTGTCTGCGTACCGTGTGTGCGCGTGTCTGCGTACCGCGTGTCTGCGTACCGTGTGTGCGTGTGCAT
The DNA here is from genome assembly GCF_046119375.1 of Phyllobates terribilis. Taxonomy (NCBI): domain Eukaryota; kingdom Metazoa; phylum Chordata; class Amphibia; order Anura; family Dendrobatidae; genus Phyllobates; species Phyllobates terribilis. Next base: position 135,356,240 of record NW_027362762.1, read on the forward strand.
GTGTCTGCGTACCGTGTGTGCGTGTGCATATGCCTGCGTACCGTGTGTGCGTGTGCATATGTCTGCGTACCGTGTGTGCGTGCGCATGTCTGCATATGTGAAGGATGAGGTGGCAGGCTGGGCCCTGTGTACTATGTATATACAGTACAGACCAAAAATTTGGACACACCTTCTCATTTAAAGATTTTTCTGTTTTTTCATGACTGAAAATTGTACATTCACACTGAAGGCATCAAAACTATGAATTAACACATGTGGAATTATATACTTAACAAAAAAGTGTGAAACAGCTGAAAATATGTCTTATATTCTAGGTTCTTCAAAGTAGCCACCTTTTGCTTGGATGACTGCTTTGCACACTCTTGGCATTCTCTTGATGAGCTTCAAGAGGTAGTCACCGGAAATGGTCTTCCAACAATCTTGAAGGCGTTCCCAGAGATGCTTAGCACTTGTTGGCTCTTTTGCCTTCACTCTGCGGTCCTGCTCACCCCAAACCATCTTGATTGGGTTCAGGTCTGGTGACTGTGGAGGCCAGGTCATCTGGCGTAGCACCCCATCACTCTACTTCTTGGTCAAATTTCCCTTACACAGCCTGGAGGTGTGTTTGTGGTCATTGTCCTGTTGAAAAATAAATGATGGTCCAACTAAATGCAAACCGGATGTAATAGCATTCCGCTGCAAGAAGCTGTGGTAGCCATGCTGGTTCAGTATGCCTTCAATTTTGAATAAATCCCCAACAGTGTCACCAGCAAAGCACCCCCACAACATCACACCTCCTCCTCCATGCTTCACGGTGGGAACCAGGCATGTGGAGTTCATCCGTTCACCTTTTCTGCGTCGCACAAAGACACGGTGGTTGGAACCAAAGATCTCAAATTTGGACTCATCAGACCAAAGCACAGATTTCCACTGGTCTAATGTCCATTTCTTGTGTTCCTTAGCCCAAACAAGTCTCTTCTGCTTGTTTCCTGTCCTAAGCAGTGGTTTCCTAGCAGCTATTTTACTATGAAGGCCTGCTGCACAAAGTCTCCTCTTAACACTTGTTGAAGAGATGTGTCTGCTGCTAGAACTCTGTGTGGCATTGACCTGGTCTCTAATCTGAGCTGCGATTTCTGAGGCTGGTGACTCAGATAAACTTATCCTCAGAAGCAGAGGTGACTCTTGGTCTTCCTTTCCTGGGGCGGTCCTCATGTGAGCCAGTTTCTTTGTAGCGTTTGATGGTTTTTGCAACTGCACTTGGGGACACTTTCAAAGTTTTCCCAATTTTTCGCACTGACTAACCTTCATTTCTTAAAGTAATGATGGCCACTCGTTTTTCTTTACTTAGCTGCTTTTTTCTTGCCATAATACAAATTCTAACAGTCTATTCAGTAGGACTATCAGCTGTGTATCCACCAGACTTCTGCACAACAGAACTGATGGTCCCAACCCCATTTATAAGGCAAGAAATCCCACTTATTAAACCTGACAGGGCACACCTGTGAAGTGAAAACCAATTCCGGTGACTACCTCTTGAAGCTCATGAAGAGAATGCCAAGAGTGTACAAAGCAGTCACCAAAGAAAAAGGTGGTTAATTTGAAGAACCTAGAATACAAGACATATTTTCAGTTGTTTCACACTTTTTTGTTAAGTATATAATTCCACATGTGTTAATTCATAGTTTTGATGCCTTCAGTGTGAATGTACAATTTTTATAGTCATGAAAATGCCGAAAAATCTTTAAATAAGGTGTGTCCAAACTTTTGGTCTGTACTATATATATATATATATATATTTCTCCGCCATATCTGTGCATCATGAATCGTGTATGTGTTAAAAGGGCCCACTGAGACTCTTTCGCCCGGGGCCCAGAAAAACCTGGAGCCGGCCCTGAGCATAGTACATAGCAAACTTTTCCAAACACCCCCTACCCCTAAAAGACCAATAACTGTTGCTACATGTCCAGTTAACATAGACCACAATATCCAACTTTTAATGACTACTGCAGTCCTATGTATCTTTATAGTAGAGCAACTTACTGTTATAACCTGCTGCAAACATGAACATGGCTGGATAACAGCTTGTGGCAGCATTCCTGAGGAATCTTAGCTCATTCTTCATGGACAATGGCCTCCAGTTCACCAATACTTTTGGAATGTCAAGAGAGTGGTCCAGAAAGTTAAGAGAGGAGATCATTGTTTGCACAAACAAGGAAGTACAAACAGAGGTGTATCTATCAGTTTCAGATGTATCAGTTTGGAAAAGGTAATAAAGTCATTTCTAAAGCTTTGGGACTCCAGCGAACCACAGTGAGAGCCATTATCCTCAAATGGAGAAAACATGGAACAGTGGTGAACCTTCCCAGGGCGGCCGGCCGACCAAAATTACCCTAAGAGCGCAGCGACAACTCATCCAAGAGGTCACAAAAGACCCCACAACAACATCCAAAGAACTGCAGGCCTCACTTGCAACAGTTAAGGTCAGTGTTCATGACTCCACCATAAGAAAGAGACTGGTCAAAAATGTCATGCATCGTAGAGTTCAAAGACGAAAATTGCTGTTGAGCAAAAATAACATAAATGCTTGTCTTAATTTTGCCAGAAAACATCTTGATGATTGCCAAGACTTTTGGGATAATACTCTGTGGACTGACTAGAAAAAAGTTGAACTTTTTGGAAGGTGTATGTCCCATTACTTTTGGCATAGAAGTAACACAGAATTTCAGAATAGTAACATCATACAAACAGTAAAATATGGTGGTGGTAGTGTGATGGTCTGGGGCTGTTTTGCTGATTCAGGACCTGGAAGACTTGCTGTGGTAAATGGAATCATGAATTCTGCTGTCTACCAAAAAATCCTGAAGGAGAATGTCCGGCCATCTGTTTGTGACCTCAAGCTCAAGCGCACTTGGGTTATGCAGCAAGACAATGATCTAAAACACAGCAGTAAGTCCACCTCTGAATGGCTTAAGAAAAACAAAATGAAGACTAGTGGCCTAGTCAAAGTCCTGACCTTAAATTAATTGAGATGCTGTGGCATGACCTTAAAAAGGTGGTTCATGCTTGGAAACCCTCCAATGTGGCTCAATTATAACAATTTTGCAAAGATGAGTGAGCCAAAATTCCTCCAGAGCGTTGTAAGTGAGCGTTAGATTTCCTTTTCCCTTAATAAAAAAGACCTTCATTTAAAAACTGCATTTTGTGTTTACTTGTATTATCATTGTCTAATATTTAAATTTATTTTGTGATCAGACACATTTAAGTGTGACAAACATGCAAAAGAATAAGAAATCAGGAAGGGAGCAAACACTTTTTCACACCACTGTATGTGATTTGCACACCAAGGCCACGGCCCCACTATCAGTGTTTGGTCAGTATTTTCTCTCAGAAGTGGGAGCCAAAACCAGATGAGGAACAATCAGAGAAAAGGTATAATAGAAACAAGTCACCAATTCTGCATTTATCACCCACTCCTAGTTTTGGCTCCCACTCCTGAGAAAAAATACTGACCAACTACTAAATACTGATAGTGGGACCCTAACCTTAGTCACGTGCCGACAAGCTGCTCTCCCTAAGGATATGTGCACATATCGTGCAATCCGCAGCAGCCAGACGTTAGAGCATAGTGGATGGGATTTCAAGAGATCCCATGCCCACTATGCGTCTCCGTGCTCCTGCGGATCACCCGCGGACACAGACATGCGGTGCGTCTTCACAGACCACAGCATGTCAATTTCTCTTGTGGAGACCCTAGTCTCCGCAAGAGAAAGTCTATCAGTGCAATGTATAGGATGCGGTGAATCCGCATGTGTTCAATGAACACATGCGGATTCATCTGCGTGAAGCGCTTTGGACTCAGCATAAAGTATGCTGCGTTCAAAGCGTTGCCAGAAAGGATGGTGTGCACATACCCTAACTCTCTCAATGTTCAGTGAAAAGCTGAGAGAAGCAGGAAGAAAAGCTAGTTTTCACGTGACCATAAGTATGAAAATCTCTTATGAGTGAAATGGCAGCAGAGCTGAATCCTGACAGTGAGTATATTACACGCTGTTAGGATTGGCATGCTACAAGCCTTCATTTTATAATTGAAGGGCTCATCCAGGTTTGAGATGAAAGTCTGTAGTCAATCTAGATGGAAGCAAGCATCTGAATTCTCATAGCTCCTGCACTGCACACTTTTAGGATTGCCCCTTGTTGGTGGCAAGAGTGGATGGTCATGTTAGCACAAGTACGTGATTTGTATACTTCTGGCCACATTCGAACTAAACGTGTCTGGCCTCGCTCAATTCATTTTCATTGAGTGAGGCTATGCATGTCTAGTTGGTACGTGACCACAAGTATGCAAATCGCCAGCACCAGAGAATTGTGATAGCGTGCAGTGCGCACTGTGAGAATTCGGAAGCCTGCAGTCACATAGAATGACTGCAGACTCATCACAAACTTGGACAACCTCTGTAATGCTCCTAACATAAATAAATATATGAAAATAAGTCAGTATCACAATTTTTTTTTTACATCCAGGTACCTTATAGATGATGTTGATCTGATTGGTGTCATTCTCTTTCTTTCCTTCATCTTGTCCAAACTCCATGATGACTTTTCACAGCCACAGCTAGTCTCTGCAGACTTCCATCTTCTCTGGTCTTCTGCAGCACATCCCCACACGATACCCTTAAAAATAGCGTCATTATAATGTTCCTGAATAAAACATATCTGCCCTACGCTGAGCCTTTGAATAAATAAGTGCCCCTCACTATATCTTTCCTGCACAAAACATGACCCCACTTTGTCCCTCTTATGGTACATGCCCTCCACACTGCCCTCTCCTTACCATACTGGGCCCCCTCTTCACACTGTCCCCCTATAGGGCCTAGTCTCATTACAGTGCACCCTCATCACATTCCCCCTTCTTCTTGCATACTGTACCCTCCTGGCTCTGCCCTTATACTCTCCCCCCATGTTGCCCCACCCAACACTACTCAGTGTCAATTCTGTGCCCACTCACACTTTTCTTCCCCATACTGTCTCCTCACACTATTCCCCTCAATAGTCTCCTCACACATTTCCCCTTCCTCATCATACTGCCTCCTCGCCCATCCCCTCTGTTAACCATACTGTTCCTCATATATTTACCCCTTCACTCTCCATACTGCCTCCTCAAACATTCACCGACTCCCCATACTGTGTCTGCACACATCCCACCACCCTTGCTCCACATACTGTGTCTGCACACATCCCATCACCCTTGCTCCCATACTGTGTCGGCATATATTTTTCCCTCGCTCCCCATACTGCATTCGCACCCATCCTCCCCATTTTGTGTCCGCACCAATCCCCCAACTCGCCATACTCTGTCCGCACCCATACCCACACTCACCATACTGTCTGCACCCATCCCCCCTCATATACCCCCCCTCGCTCATCATACTGTGTCCACACCCATCCTTCCACTCACCATACTGTTCTTGCACCTTTCCTGATCAGATGCCCCTCCTCCTTCCCCCTAGATAGGCCTCTGGTACAAAAATATAGCCAAGGCACTGAATTTTCTTAGAGATTCTGTTGGAAGCATAGATCACAATTTCAGTTATAAGAACACTGACGTGACTATACTACCTGGATGTGGCAAAGAGAGGAAGCTGTCACCGACTACCACCAGAATCCTGAGTCAAAATCCTTGAGTGACTGCAAAAGGCCTACAGCAAGATTTTCTGGCAGCAGGCAGTGAGGTTTCAGTTTGCACTGTAAGGGGCATACTAAACGCTAGAGGTCTCCAAGCACGAGCTCCAAGCCGTACACCTCTAGAGATCCAAAAGATCTTAAAAAGTCAGGTCCAATATGCTCTAAACCATATAAATAAACCACATAAGCTTTGGGATTCTGTTCTGTGGACTTTTTGAACCTCTGGGTCAGCAATATATCTTGAGGAAGAACAATGAGCCTGTAATGCCAGTGTCCCTGCACAGTTCATCTCCTTCTCCCTGGTAGGGATGCCAACATGCTCACCGCCATGACCACTCAGCAGCATCTCCTGCTCCAGCTCCCAGGTTCCAGGGTTTGCGCAGGTCTCCCAGTGATCCTGAGCCTGTTTTGTCTGAACCAGCCATTCTGTCCAAACCAGAACCTGTTTTATCTGAACCGGCACCAGTATCCATACAAACGGTGATACTGATCCTGTCCTGCCTGATACTCGGAGTCCATACCTGTGTCACTGACCCCAGGGGTCAGCTGCTGCAGTACTGGGGACTGCCCTGGAGTTGTACCTGGCGGCTAACTGCAGCACAAGCCTAACCTCACGATCAGAGGCTCTAGTGAAGAACCAGGTAGATGCTTAGTTATGCCCCTCCAGGGAAAAGCCCGGTCCATGGTGCAGTGGGTCCACACCCACAAGCGTGACAGAGCCATAATAACCTACATAATAGCCTTCAATGAAGCATGGTAGTGGCACAGTGATGCCTTAGGGCAGTGGTGGCGAACTTATGGTACACATGCCAGAGTGGAGCACTTAGAGCCCTCTGTGGGCTCACATGCCGACATCTCAGTAGTCCAGCATCCAGGGTTGTAACGATAGCAGTCGCAGAGGGTGTGACCTTGACCGGGCCCGTGCATTAGAGGGGCACACCGACTTTAATTTCACCTGGATGTGCATCCGGACCCGTCGGGTCCCTGTGTTGTAATTCACACCACCGGCCAACTAGAGGACGGCAGCAGACGGCAGCTTGCAAGTGACACGAGGCATATGGTAGGTAATTGTAAGGTTTCTTTTTAAAATGTGCTGGAGAAGAATGGAAGGGACTCAGGATGGGGGACATTATATCAGAATGGGGATATGATATCAGAATTGGGGACATTATACCAGGATGGCGGATGTTATACCAGAATAAGAACAAAAACTTCAGTATTTGGGTTAAATTGCCTTGTTGGTACTTTGTGATAAATAAATGGGTTTTGGGTTGCAATTTGGGCACTTGGTCTCTAAAAGGTTTGTCATCATTGCTCTTTTTTCCTCATTTGGCACTGGAAGCTTGTTGCATGTGGAATGCAACATGGCTTCAATAATGTTTCAGGAAATCCATGGAGAAAACATCATTCATTCTGTGAGGAAGCTGAAGCGTAGGCGTTATTGGACCTTGGACCAATAATCCCCAAAATACCTTAAAGTCCACCAATGCTTAGTTACAGAAGTCCTAGAAGATTCTGGAGTGGCTGTCGCAGTCACTGACTTGAAGCCCATAGAAAATCATTGATGAACTTTAAAGTAGGTGGTAAGCAGCATGCAAACCTAAGAATATTAGTGAACTGAATGCCATGGGCTAAAATTACTCAGTAATGCTGCCAGAAGCTGGTGTGTGGCTATGCATCACGTTTACAGCAGGTCACAACAGCCAGAGGTGCTCTAAAGATGCATGTCATGAAGGGGACTGCAGTAGTAAGTAAAAACGTCATTTTGTGTTCAATTTGGAGAAAATACTTGTTGTATTAAAAACAAAACCTATGATAAAAACTAAATGACCAAATACCCTGTAGTTAGTAAATAAATAATAGTACAAGTAAATAACAGGGTACTTAGCTAACAGAATTTTGATCAAAAAATTATAAAAGCCATCCCACTGTGAAAAGGTGTAGCCAATTGGAACAGTCCTATCTCTAGTATTAAACCTATGAGTCAGCAGACATCAAAATAGATGGGGGAAGATGAGGACCCAGACCCGACTGTTCAGACACCTGCCCGTGGTAAGCTACATCGACAAAATGTCCAGCTAAAAAGGGGGAGCCATGCCCCTGTTTGTATAAAGTAAAAAATGCTAAAGCAACACCAAAGAGATGTGCCAGAGCATATCTACTATATAATCGGCTTATCCCGTCTGTCTGTCCGTCCAGGAAATCCCGCGTCGCTGATTGGTCCAGCTGCGGGCAATCAGCGATGTGGGATTTCAGAACAAGATGGCGGTCGTTAGCGGCTCATCTGCCGCACGTAGGTCAGCGGCGATGCAGCCGGGAGATGACCGGCGCTAGCCGGTCATCTCCCGGCTGCTCGCAGCAGAAGTACCCCGACCGGCGGCCTAGGGGCTCCGCTCCCCGGTCCTCCCTTCACACTTGCCGTCGGGAGATCAGCGGCCCCGGTCATTTACCGGCTGCTCGCAGCGGAAGTCCCGCACAGGCAGCGCCGCTCCCCGGTCCTCACTAACACGGTTCGCAGATTGGTCGCGGCCGCCGGCCCCGACCAATCAGTGATATTGGCGCGAAATTTAAGACACCGCTGTCTTGATTGGTCGCGGCCAGCGGCCGCCACCAATCAGGAACGAGCGCAGTCCGGCCGCGAATTGGCGCCGGATTTAAAACACGCTTCGCTGATTGGTCGCACCCGCCCGGCCGCGACCAATCAGCGATATTGGCGCGAAATTTAAAACACCGCTTCTCTGATTGGTCGCGGCCAGCCGGCCGTGACCAATCAGCGACTAGCGCAGCCTGGCCGCGAATTGGTGCCGGATTTGAAACACGCAGGCCACCGTCGGGAGATTAGCGGCAACGCAGCCAGGAGATGACCGGTGCTAGCCAGTCATCTCCCGGCTGTTCGCAACAGAAGTACCCCGACCTGCGGCCTCGCTCCCCGGTCCTCCCTTCACACTTGCCGCGTGATCAGCGATGTTGTCACAAGCAGTATTGACAACATGACATAATTACAAAATTAATTAGGGGCCCCGGGGGGATACATTGGGGGGTTAATTTAAAGTAGTGCACAACCCATTTAAACACTGCTTCGCTGATTAGTCGCGCCCGGTTGGCCACATACATATTCTAGAATACCCGATGCGTTAGAATCGGGCCACCATCTAGTGTTGGTATAAGTGCAATGCATAGGTGTGTACTCACACTGTGGCCATTTACCCGACAAAGCCTAATATAAAAATAAAATGAGCAAATACCCCATAGTAAGTAAGTTTTAACTAAGTACTAATGGTGTTAACTATGTACTCTATGTTATTTACTAGTACTATTACTATTTTTTTTTTTTACTTAATACAGGGTATTTGCTCATTTTGTTTTATTTGAGGTTTTGTCTATTAAATGGCCAAAATGTGAACATGCGCCTTACCACTTATACCAACATATGTTCCGGCTCATTTCTTTGGTGTTGCTTTTTGTACTTTGTAGAAACAGGGACGTGACTCCCACTTTCTGAGCTGGGTATTTTGCCTATATAGCTTGTCCACAGGCATGTTTCTGAACAGTGTGGTCTGGGTCCTGCTCTATCCACATCTTTTTTGAAGACGCCTGACACAGGATGAGGTTTAATATTAGGGACAAGACAGTCCCGATTGGGTACACCTTGTCGTGGTGGGATGGCTTTTACGCTTTTTTCTAAAAATCAAAATAGTGTTAACTAAGTACCCTATATTATTTTCTTGTACTATTGTAAAGGACATATTGATATTCATGCTATAGCTACTCCATTTTTGCAGCTTGCTCCTAAAATCATGTTATTATTACTATATACATTCTTTCATTCTTTTATCTTGCTTCACACGCAATTTTCTCACAAGAACTTTTTCTCTCAAGAACATTCTATGAGACACCCCGCTCCTGTTATCTAACTAGTCTGAGCCGGGATGTGTAACCTTGTAACTTTCCATCATGCACCGAACTAGCGATAATATGACCATATGTGTGTTTCCATAATAATTGTACTAACATTGGTTCAAGCCTGTAGTATGGCTGTAGGTGATTGGCTATTGATATATTCAAAACAATATATAATGCTAAGTAGAGATAAACTGGGTTAGAGATTCTCAAATCTTCCCATACAGAGCTTTGTCTCCGTCTGGTTTCCTGATTGCCATCAACCTTGTAACATAATAATTTGACACTCACTTGGTCAACCGTGAAGGGTCATTGCTGCCCTCCCTCAACACTATCATTATTATTTACTTACTACAGGGTATTTCTACCCAGGAGATGTGGTATGTTCAGACCATGTTCTTGAAGACACAGCCATTACACAGAACACAGCAGGGGCACATTTATAAGATTATCTCAGCACAGGAACATTTTTTTTAAACACATCCAATTGTAAAACTTGTCATTATTCCAAGATCTAGTGATTAAAATGTACTTTGTTGGTGGGGCCACCCCTTTAAGGAACCTGACATGTCCCCTTTAATATAAGCAAAATCAGCATGCAGGGAATTTCCATAGTAGCTACATTTTTTTTATTTCCAATGTTTTATTCTAAGCTAGAGTAATACTAAAAAAAACCAAAAAAACGAAACAAACGTATTTTGTCCATGAAATAATAGTGAAATCCTAGTAGAATTGTGGTGGTCACCTTGGACACACTGTTTCTGGGCAATGCCAACCAACCATTGTAAGTCTTAAAAACGGCCTAGGTTTCTGGGTAAGGTGTTGATTATAATATAGAGATAAAAAATAAGAGTTTTTTTGCCATAAGTGCATATATCAAATATCTGAATTGAAAGTACTCATTCAGTTTCCAGTTTTAAGTTTCATATAGAAAGCAGAAGCGCTAATTGAAGGTGTCATTTACTTGGATTCAGAGAGGAGATTAAGAGCTGACATAGGAATAAAGGAAGAATCAAGGCACTGAAATCAGCACAGGTTGTGATGACATTCTGAAAACCTGATATTTATCTCATGCTGCAGCTAAATTAATGAGCGCCTGGTAAAGCATTAATGGAATGACACAAACGTACATTGCTAACTGATGACTCAGGTGTCACTACAAAGGCCTCCAGTGCTGCCCTTTGTAAAATTTTACACCTCTCCTTTCCCCAATAACGACATAGTGTTCTTTTCTTAGTTCAAAGCAAAACCTGGATGGGACATTGTTGAATCAGATTATTACAGACGTTAGCCTCTTTCTTCATTTACATCTACCTGCCTTCTGCAAGTGCATTAAAATAGCTGGGAATGTTTTGTTTCAAGGACAAAGGTGTAATTCTATATATAAAAAAGTGACTAAAATGGGCTATTTCCATTATGTTATGTTATGCATTATTTTGGTGGAATCTTCTCGCTTACATAGTGTTAAAGCTAGGCCAGGACCTAAGGCGGCAGTGTGTGATGTGTGACTAAGGGGTATTTCCAGAACTGAAAATGGTTTCTCTATGAGATAGGGGATAAATTACTGATGACTGATGGTCTTACCACTCAGACACCCAGCAATTCTGAGAATAGGGCTCGCCATCATGAATGAAGCGGAGGTGCGCATGGTCAAAGTCCGCTATGTTCAGTGTCTGCACTCGGCTATTTCCAGCAGTCACATGCCCAATGCTTCCATTGTTGCTCAGGGTTTCATTTTTACAGCATTCACTATTTGGTAAAAATTACCTGATAACTTTTTTTCTGCAAGTCAGAATATGGAGATGCCGAATTTATATACTGTATTTTTTAGGTTTCACTTTAAAAAAATGTAAAGAAAAAAATCAGAATTTGGGTTATGTCACTGTTACGCATTCTCCTTGGCTTGTCAGGGCTTCATTACCTTCTCCTATGGCCGCTGCTCTCTGCTGTGCTCTGCCAGGTTTTGCAAGTGGCACAGCTTGCCCCCATGTTATTGTCAGCCTAGGCCTCTATAAGGTCCACCAAGACACGCACCCATATCTTGGTATTAAGACTCTCCTACTTTCTGGTGTCCGTTCTGCCTGTGGCCTCCAGTTCTTCTAGTCCTTGACTCCCTTGTGCCTTACCTGCCTGCTGCATCAACGCCCAGGATCCATTTTCCCACCTGTCCTGGGCTTAGAGGATCCACCTCACAAGGTGAGCCCTTAACAGTTACCACATTCTGAGACCCAGACCTCTTTCATTTTTCCATTGATTAAGCTATCTGGGGGTTTATTTGTTTTGCAGGGCGCGTTGAAGTTTTTATTAGACCTTTTTTGGGGTTGGGGTGGAGGGTGGTGATGAGATGTGCAAACAATCCTGGCATTTTTTCATGCTCTTTTTAATGTATGTAAATATTATTGTGAGTTTTATAAACACTATTTTACATTTCTTTTTTAGTTCTAGTACACTTTAATCTGTGCTTGTAAAAGGGAAGGTTACTATTTATTGGCTACAAACAAAGGTCTTGAAAATAGTGAGAAAATAGTAAGGAAAGTGTATACGAGAACTGAGTAACTTTTCATTATATATATATATATATATATATATATATATATATATATATATATATATATATATATATATATATATATATATATATATATATATATATATATACACACACACAGTGGTGGCCAAAAGTATTGGCACCCTTGCAATTCTGTCAGATAATACTCAGTTTCTTCCTGAAAATGATTGCAATCACAAATTCTTTGGTATTATTATCTTCATTTAATTTCCTTGCAAGGAAAAAACTCAAAAGAGAATGAAGCAAATATCAAATCATTGATCATTTCACACAAAACTCCAAAAATGGGCCAGACAAAAGTATTGGCACCCTCAGCCTAATACTTGGTTGCACAACCTTTAGCCAAAATAACTGCGAACAACCGCTTCCGGTAACCATCAATGAGTTTCTTACAATGCTCTGCTGGAATTGTAGACCATTCTTCTTTGGCAAACTGCTCCAGGTCCCTGATATTTGAAGGGTGCCTTCTCCAAACTGCCATTTTGAGATCTCTCCACAGGTGTTCTATGGGATTCAGGTCTGGACTCATTGCTGGCCACCTTAGAAGTCTCCAGTGCTTTCTCTCAAACCATTTTATAGTGCTTTTGGAAGTGTGTTTTTGGTCATTGTCCTGCTGGAACACCCATGACCTCTGAGGGAGACCCAGCTTTCTCACACTGGGCCCTACATTATGCTGCAACATTTGTTGGTAGTCTTCAGACTTCATAATGCCATGCACACGGTCAAGCAGTCCAGTGCCAGAGGCAGCAAAGCATCCCCAAAACATCAGGGAACCTCCGTCATGTTTGACTGTAGGGACCGTGTTCTTTTCTTTGAATGCCTCTTTTTTTTCCTGTAAACTCTATGTTGATGCTTTTTCCCAAAAAGCTCTACTTTTGTCTCATCTGACCAGAGAACATTCTTCCAAAACGTTTTAGGCTTTCTCAGGTAAGTTTTGGCAAACTCCAGCCTGGCTTTTTTATGTCTCGGGGTAAGAAGTGGGGTCTTCCTGGGTATCCTACCATACAGTCCCTTTTCATTCAGACGCCAACGGATAGTACGGGTTGACACTGTTGTACCCTCGGACTGCAGGGCAGCTTGAACTTGTTTGGATGTTAGTCGAGGTTCTTTATCCACCATCCGCACAATCTTGCGTTGAAATCCCTCGTCAATTTTTTTTTTCCGTCCACATCTAGGGAGGTTAGCCACAGTGCCGTGGGCTTTAAACTTCTTGATGACACTGCGCACGGAAGACACAGGAACATTCAGGTCTTTGGAGATGGACTTGTAGCCTTGAGATTGCTCATGCTTCCTCACAATTTGGTTTCTCAAGTCCTCAGACAGTTCTTTGGTCTTCTTTCTTTTCTCCATGCTCAATGTGGTACACACAAGGACACAGGACAGAGGTTGAGTCAACTTTAATCCATGTTAACTGGCTGCAAGTGTGATTTAGTTATTGCCAACACCTGTTAGGTGCCACAGGTAAGTTACAGGTGCTGTTAATTACACGAATTAGAGAAGCATCACATGATTTTTCAAACAGTGCCAATACTTTTGTCCACCCCCTTTTTTAGGTTTGGTGTGGAATTATATCCAATTTGGCTTTAGGACAATTCTTTTTGTGTTTTTTCATTGATGACAAAATAAATGAAGATAATAATACCAAAGAATTTGTGATTGCAATCATTTTCAGGAAGAAACTGAGTATTATCTGACAGAATTGCAGGGGTGCCAATACTTTTGGCCACCACTGTATATGTATATATATATATATATATATATATATATATATATATATATATATATATATATATATATATATATATATATATATATATATATAAAATAAAATAAAAAACATTTCAAGGATGGGGGTGACTGCTTAGTATTAGAATTGCACACAAAATGGCTTGTATAGGGCGCTGATCACACTTGGGTAGAGCAGAGTATCCGGCTTACAGCCTATTAGTTACGCCCATACTATTAGATTAAGCGGGCTGCCCTGTACTATCTAAGTGCACCCCATGAGAAAAGACACCCCAGTTTACAATGCCAGCATTGAACCCTGGAATAAAAAAAGGGCAAAATGCATGCACATATATATATATATATATATATATATATATATATATATATATATATATATATATATATATATATATATATATAGTACAGACCAAAAGTTTGGACACACCTTCTTATTTAAAGATTTTTCTGTATTTTCATGACTTTCAAAATTGTGCATTCACACTGAAGGCATCAAAACTATGAATTAACACATGTGGAATTATATACTTAACAAAAAAGTGTGAAACAACTGAAAATATGTCTTATATTCTAGGTTCTTCACAGTAGCCACCTTTTGCTTTGACGACTGCTTTGCACACTCTTGGCATTCTCTTGATGAGCTTCAAGAGGTAGTCACCGGAAATGGTCTTCCAACAATCTTGAAGGAGTTCCCAGAGATGCTTAGCACTTGTTGGCCCTTTTGCCTTCACTCTGCGGTCCAGCTCACCCCAAACCATCTCGATTGGGTTCAGGTCTGGTGACTGTGGAGGCCAGGTCATCTGGCGTAGCCCCCCATCACTCTCCTCCTTGGTCAAACAGCCCTTACACAGCCTGGAGGTGTGTTTGGGGTCATTGTCCTGTTGAAAAATAAATGATGGTCCAACTAAACGCAAACCGGATGGAATAGCATGCTGCTGCAAGATGCTGTGGTAGCCATGCTGGTTCAGTATGCCTTCAATTTTGAATAAATCCCCAACAGTGTCACCAGCAAAGCCCCCCCCACCATCACACCTCCTCCTCCATGCTTCTCGGTGGGAACCAGGCATGTAGAGTCCATCCGTTCACCTTTTCTGCGTCGCACAAAGACACGGTGGTTGGAACCAAAGATCTCAAATTTGGACTCATCAGACCGAAGCACAGATTTCCACTGGTCTAATGTCCATTCCTTGTGTTCTTTAGCCCAAACAAGTCTCTTCTGCTTGTTGCCTGTCCTTCGCAGTGGTTTCCTAGCAGCTATTTTACCATGAAGGCCTGCTGCACAAAGTCTCCTCTTAACAGTTGTTGTAGAGATGTGTCTGCTGTTAGAACTCTGTGTGGCATTGACCTGGTCTCTAATCTGAGCTGCTGTTAACCTGCGACTTCTGAGGCTGGTGACTCAGATAAACTTATCCTCAGAAGCAGAGGTGACTCTTGGTCTTCCTTTCCTGGGGCGGTCCTCATGTGAGCCAGTTTCTTTTAGCGCTTGATGGTTTTTGCAACTGCACTTGGGGACACTTTCAAAGTTTTCCCAATTTTTCGGACTGACTGACCTTCATTTCTTAAAGTAATGATGGCCACTCGTTTTTCTTTACTTAGCTGCTTTTTTCTTGCCATAATACAAATTCTAACAGTCTATTCAGTAGGACTATCAGCTGTGTATCCACCTGACTTCTGCACAACACAACTGATGGTCCCAATCCCATTTATAAGGCAAGCAATCCCACTTATTAAACCTGACAGGGCACACCTGTGAAGTGAAGACCATTTCCGGTGACTACCTCTTGAAGCTCATCAAGAGAATGCCAAGAGTGTGCAAAGCAGTCATCAAAGCAAAAGGTGGCTACTGTGAAGACCCTAGAATATAAGACATATTTTCAGTTGTTTCACACTTTTTTGTTAAGTATATAATTCCACATGTGGTAATTCATAGTTTTGATGCCTTCAGTGTGAATGTACAATTTTCATAGTCATGAAAATACAGAAAAATCTTTAAATGAGAAGGTGTGTCCAAACTTTTGGTCTGTACTGTATATATATATATATATACACACCTATTATATATATATATATATATATATATATATATATATATATATATATATATATATATATATATATATATATATATATATATATATATATATATATGACGCGCCCCCTGGGCCGTGTGTGTAAGGGAATACCCGGAGCCGGGTCTCTGCGTAGTGCTGGGAGTTGTAGTCTCGTGGCGGCGACCCGGTCTCGTGGCTCAGGGTGGTCAAACCAGTGGCGGATCTGTTTCTTTGGTTTTGTAATGTTTAAAGGTCCGACTTCGCCACCTGTGGATTGCGGTCACTGAGAATCGCCGCTGAGGCTGATGTTGTGTGCGCAGCAGAGGGTAGTATAACTCCCCACGGGAGGAGTATAGCCTCAGGGCAGTGAGTGCAGATGGTGGGGGTGATGGTGCGCGGGAGCAACAGTAATGACTCAGAGTCCAGTAATGCAGTCCAGAGTCTTTACTCACAGTTTTGCACTCCAAGCCACTTCTGCAGGTAATGGCTGCCCACGTCGTGCTGTGCTCACCAGGTGAGGGCTCGGCCAACTCCCAGGTACCTTTGGAATGCTTTTCAGGACCCCCTTCGTGTGTCCTTTCTCTGGCCTGTCGTACCCCACAATTGACCACGTTTCTGTCCAGCTGCCTCGGGCCTTGGGGGGCAAACGTATGTTCCGTTTTCCTGGGTCCTATATGGTGCCTTCCTAACGGGTGTAGTGAGGGGCCGTGCACATACAATGCCATGGCCTCCGGTTACTAGACCGAGGGTAGTTGCTCTCCTCCACTAGATGAGGGATCCGGTTCCCTTTCTTTGCCTGACCCCCCTACTCTGGTAGCGGCGGGCGTGCAGTGGCGGCTGGCCGGTTCGCACCCCTGGGGTCCCTTCAGTCTTCTCCTAGAGCTTCCTCCGTTCCTCTCCCTTGGCCTGCCTGCGGAGCAGAGCCCATGCAGAGCCCCTGCTCCCAGCCTCCTTCTCTCTCTGCTCTCTCCCACTTTCTACTCCTTGACTCTAAGATGGTCCCACCATATATACTCCTCTATACAGTGCACCCGGGATCTACTCTCCCCACCCACACACTACCGGGTTCCCCCTTTCTAGGTGTTCCCTCCCCCCACTCCAGCCAGGGACAGGGACAGTTGTGCTCACACCCGGGAGCATTGTCGCCCAGTCCCCCGGAAATGTGGTGTAGTGCATGTGGGTGTTAGGGTCCTGAGCCATACTCCATCCTTACCTGGAAGTGAGATATCACACCTCTGGGTGAGATGCAATACCTCTGTAGCGACCGAACCCCCAGGGCGCTACATACAGTTAGGTCCATATATATTTGGACAGAGACAACATTTTTCTAATTTTAGTTCTATACATTACCACAATGAATTTTAAACAAAACAATTCAGATGCAGTTGAAGTTCAGACTTTCAGCTTTCATTTGAGGGTATCCACATTAAAATTGGATGAAGGGTTTAGGAGTTTCAGCTCCTTAACATGTGCCAGCCTGTTTTTAAAGGGACTAAAAGTAATTGGACAATTGACTCCAAGGCTATTTCATGGATAGGTGTGGGCAATCCCTTCGTTATGTCATTCTCAATTAAGCAGATAAAAGGCCTGGAGTTGATTTGAGGTGTGGTGCTTGCATTTGGAAGGTTTTGCTGTGAAGTAAACATGCGGTCAAAGGAAGTGAAACAAGCCATCCTTAAGCTGAGTTCACACGATGCGTTTTTAATGCGTTTCCGCGGCGTTTTTGCAGTTGCGTAAACGCCACGTAAACGCATGAAAAATGCATGGTAGAAGAGCAGCAATGTTCCCCAATTGAAATCCGCATGTGCTGTGCCCATGATGCGGATTTTTCAGCAGCGTAAACGCTGCGCTCAAAAATCCGCAGCATGTCAATTAATTTTGCGGAAACGCTGCTTTTTTGGCGCCATTGACTTGCATTAGACCGCATGGAATCCGCATCACTGTATATGTTGATGCGCATTCCATGCGGTCTAATGTGCGGATGGTACCCGGGTGTGGATGAGAGGACTCTCATCCAGACCCAGGTACCATTAAAAAAAAAAAGAATAAAATAAAAAAATATATATATACTCACCTTCTGACGGCCCGCTCAGCGCTCCTGCTTGGTTCCCGGCACTTCGCGGTTGAATGAAGAAGGACCTTCGCTGACGTCAGAGTCATGTGACGGGTCACGTGACGCTGACGTCGGCAGGTCCTTCAGTCTTCACTGCCGGTAGCCGGGACCGTGCGAAGCAGTACACCGGGGGCCATCAGAGGGTAAAGTATATATTTATTTTTTGACATTCACACACTATATAAATCCATGCTGTTTGCATGGATTTATATAGTGTGAAGTTGACAAGCACTTTCCAAGTGATGCTAAAATCGCTTGGGAAGCGCTTGTCAACCCGCATGCGGAAATGAAAGTGAAGACCGCTTCATTTCCGCATGTCCCTGGCAGGAAACCGCATGTACAATCCGCATGCGTTTTTTCCTGCCAGGGAGATGCAGAAAAGCTCAGGAAAAAATCCTGAGCATTTCTGCATCGTGTGCACATACCCTTAAGCTGCAAAAACAGAAAAAAACCATCCGAGAAATTGCTACAATATTAGCAGTGGCAAAATCTACAGTTTGGTACATCCTGAGAAAGAAAGAAAGCACTGGTGAACTCATCAATGCAAAAAGACCTGGGCGCCCACGGAAGACAACAGTGGTGGATGATTGCAGAATAATCTCTATGGTGAAGAGAAACCCCGTCACAACAGCCAACCAAGTGAACAACGCTCTCCAGGAGGTAGGCGTATCAATATCCAAATCTACCATAAAGAGAAGACTGCATGAGAGTAAATACAGAGGGTTCACTGCATGGTGCAAGCCACTCATAAGCATCAATAATAAAAAGGCTAGACTGGACTTTGCTAAAAACATCTAAAAAAGCCAGCACAGTTCTGGAAGAACATTCTTTGGACAGATGAAACCAAGATCAACCTCTACCAGAATGATGGAAAGAGAAAAGTATGGTGAAGGTGTGGTACAGCTCATGATCCAAAGCATACCACATCGTCTGTAAAACACGGCGGAGGCAGTGTGATGGCATGGGCATGCATGGCTGCCAGTGGCACTGGGTCACTAGTGTTTATTGATGATGTGACACAGGACAGAAGCAGCCGAATGTATTCTGATGTATTCAGAGCCATACTGTGTGCTCAGATCCAGCAAAATGCAGGAAAAATAATTGGTCGTCGTTTCATACTACAGATGGACAATGACCCAAAACATAAAGCCAAAGCAACCCAGGAGTTTATTAAAGCAAAGAAGTGGAATATTCTTGAATGGCCAAGTCAGTCACCTGATCTCAACCCAATTGAGCATGCATTTCACTTGTTAAAGACTAAACTTCAGACAGAAAGGCCCACAAACAAACAGCAACTGAAAACCACCGCAGTGAAGGCCTGGCAGAGCATCAAAAAGGAGGAAACACAGCGTCTGGTGATGTCCATGAGTTCAAGACTTCAGGCAGTCATTGCCAACAAAGGGTTTTCAACCAAGTACTAGAAATGAACATATTATTTACAATTATTTAATCTGTCCAATTACTTTTGGTCCCTTTAAAAACAGGGTGGCACATGTTAAGGAGCTGAAACTCCTAAACCCTTCATCCAATTTTAATGTGGATACCCTCAAATGAAAGCTGAAAGTCTGAACTTCAACTGCATCTGAATTGTTTTGTTTAAAATTCATTGTGGTAATGTCTAGAACCAAAATTAGAAAAATGTTGTCTCTGTCCAAATATATATGGACCTAACGTATATACAGTATATATATATACTGTATATATATATATATATATATATATATATACTGTATATATATATATTTATATATATATAATATATGAGGTATTAGTCGATATTTTGGCCTATACAAGCCTTTTTGCATGCAATTCAAATACTAAACAGTCACCCCCTCAATGAAATGGTAAGTTGTGAGTGATTGACTCATCAGTATTTTGCACCGGTGTTGCCGCCATCTTTATGTGGGTTTGCTGCACCCTGGTAGTGCATTAGTTCTGAGATCTGGGCAGGTAAACACTGCTGCCCTATTTTGCTGCATAGTTTTTTTTTTTAATCTTGGGGGAATCTTAATTCTTCTTAGTGTGGCTTTGCTTTTTGTGTTTAACTTTTCATTATTTCATTTCGTAAAATTGAAATATCCTTTTCGGATCATTCCCTCTTCTCAATATTTTGTATATGATCTATCTTGCTAATGTTTTGCTTTATATTTAGAACAGGTTTTGGTGTACGAAAATCCCCATTTACATTATTTCTTTTTTTATGTATATACATGTCACGATTCCACCCCTCACTGTTACTCACAGCTCAGCCATCCAGTCTGGTGCAGGGGCGTGCTGAGCTGTCGGTGTTTTGATTGATGGCTTGGCCAGCCAATCTGAGACTGGGACTTGCTGGGCTACCTTCAGGTGGTCCCTGTCCTGGGTTTTTGCCCGGCTACTTAGCTGAGCTGTCAGCTCCAGATCTCTGCCAGACATACATTCAGCTCTGTGTGGTTTGTCTCTCTGTGCCTTGTGTTCTGCTTGTGGATATTTTTGCTGCCTGACCTTGGACCTTGTTCTGACCATCCGCTTTGCCTGCTCCATTTGTGCGCATCCGTTTTTCTCCTGACTTTTGACCTCGGACTCCTTGACTACCCTAACTCTCGGCTTGTCCTCAAGAAGTGACTCAGCATCGCACTAAATTTGTTCAATGGTTTACCCTGTGTGGTGTAAATCCCATAGAGAATGAATCAAAATATATCCAAAACTTGGAGAGACTGGAATTTCCGACCATATAGTATATAAACCTATTTTACAAGATTGATTGCATTTATGGCATGGATGTCTGTTTTTTCAGGTTTCAGTCTCATAATTGCACCATTATATAATAGTAGATGGTGGCCCGATTCTAACGCATCGGGTATTCTAGAATATGTATGCGGCTGACCGGGCGCAATCAGCGGAGCGTTGTTTAAATTTGGCGCCAATCTCGTTGATTGGTCGCGGCTACCGGCCGCGACCAATCAACAGAGCGTTGTTTAAATTTTGCACTAATCTCGCTGATTGGTCGCGGTCAGCTGGCATCCGCGACCAATCAGCAGAGCGTTGTTTAAATTTGGCGCCAATCTCGCTGATTGGTCGATGATGTCGTCCGCGACCAATCAGCAGAGCGCTGTTTACATTTGGCGCCAATGTCGCTGATTGGTCGTGGACACCAGACGCGACCAATCAGCAGAGCATTGTTTAAATTTGGCGCCAAAATCGCTGATTCGTTGCGGCTGGCGTCCGCGACCAATCAGCACAGCAGTGTTTAAATGTGGCGCCAAGGTCGGTGATTGGTCGCGGACGCTATTTAAATGTGGCGCCCAAATCGGTGATTGGTCGCGGGCAGCGGCCGCAACCAATCAGCACAGCGGTGTTTAACTTTTGTGCCAAGATCACTGATTGGTCGCGGGTGGAGACCGCGACCAATCAGCGAATCGTATTGGTGAGGACCGGGGAGTGGAATCGTATTAGTGAGGACCGGGGAGCGGCGCTGCCTGTGCGGCTACTTACGCTGCGAGAAGTCGGGAGATGAGCGGCTTCTCGCAGCTGAAGTATCCCGACCAGCAGCGCTGCTCCCGGGTCCTCCCTTGACACCCTAGCCACATGGAGGTCAGCGGCGCCGGCGGTCGGGGTCCTTCTGCTGCTAGCGGCCGGGAGATGAGCGCCTCGCGCCGGTCATCTCCCGGCTGCATCGCCGCTGAGCTCTGTCCCGCAGATGAGCCGCTAACGGCCGCCATCTTTTTTCTGAAATCCCGCGTCGCTGATTGGCCGCTGCCGGACCAATCAGCGACGCGGGATTTCCTGGACAGACAGACAGACAGAAAGACAGACAGACAGACGGGATAAGACGATTATATATATACATTACTGAACCATTTCTGCTATATCCCAATTACAGGCTCAGGCACCTGACTGTATTTTGGCTCCTTTTTGTACAGAAGCATAATAGATCTGTCTGCCATAGGTGCACGAGCCCTCTACTGTACTTCTGTACACCTGAAATTTTATGAAGGCTCTTTCAGTAAGATTTTGTATCTGATCTAAAAAAATATAAAAAATATGTTCAATCAGACTCATTATGTATAGAAGTATTATTGACTAGAAGCAATGCTAATAAAGGATAATATATCCTAAATGGTTCTTTGCTAAAGGAGCTGTACAGGCTTCTTGCACTGCCGCTTTGTGCACAGGGCTCTATTGTGTGTATGAGCACTGGGGGCTCTATTCATGAAGGCATTTTGGCATAAAACACCCTAAAAAGGTGCAAGATTTTTGTGCCGTGAGAAGTTGCTTGTTCACAAAAGGCCCAGCTAATTTTGAAAAAATTGGCAGAGCTGGGGCAAGCCGGGGCATAGTTAAGTCCATCCGTCTGATTCATCAACATTTGCACCACTTTATTTAGCCAGACATGTACTCTAGTAGCTGACTGGCAGGGCCGGAGTCAGCACCCGACGCACCTGGGCAAGTGCTGGGGTCCTGAGCAAGCCAAGGGGCCCACTTGGCATCGGGGAAACCGGAACGCTATGGGGCCCGTGAATCGGGAGGCCCGGTGCCAGCCCCGGTACTAGCAATACTTACCTCTCCCTGTTCCTCCGCAGCTCCGGTGTCTTCCGTGTCTTCTGACTTGTGACGTCTCAGGGCAGAGGGCGCGATGATGTCACTACAGCACGCCCTCTGCTGAGCAGTCACAGGGCAGAGAGTGGGAAGACGGCGATGCTGAGGAGTCCAGAGCAGTGGCCAGTGAGAAGAGGTATTTTTTTTTCTGTATGGAGCAATATATGGGGGCCCATTGTATATCGAGCATTATATGGGACCCATTATATATGGAGCATTATATGGGGCCCATTATTCTGTATGGCGCATTATATGGGGCCCATTATATATGGAGCATTATATAAGGCTCATTATATATGGAGCATTATATGAGACGCATTATATGGGACACATTATATGGGACCCATTATATATGGAGCATTATATGGCACCCATTATATATGGAGCATTATATGGCACCCATTATATATGGAGCATTATATGAGACCCATTATATATGGAGCATTATACGGGGGCCGTTATATATGGAGCATTATACGGGGGTCGTTATACTGTATATGGAGCATTATACGGGGGCCGTTATGTATGGAGCATTATACGGGGGCCTTTATGTATGGAGCATTATACGGGGCCCACTATGTATGGAGCATTATACGGGGCGCACTATGTATGGAGCATTATACGGGGCCCATTATTCTGTATGGAGGACTATACTGTCCGGTCTGCACTGTGCGCTGCGAAGATTCGCCGGTTTGAGATATTGTAGAATTTACAATAGATATCGCTCATGTAATGTAGAAAGTAAGTGAAATCTTTGACATTGTACTATTCCTATATTTCTCTGCCGTATATCTGTGCATCATGAATCGTGGTATGTGTTAAAGGGGCCACTGAGACTCTTTCACCTGGGGCCCACGAAAACCTGGAGCCGGCCCTGCTGACTGGAGTACATCTCTGGTGGAGGCATATGCCAATTGTAAGATAAGATGCGCTTAATTCATAACGCTTAGTCAACTATGTGCATCTTACTCCACCACGGCCCTTCAATAATACTGGTATACAATGAGGGCTCCAAGTCTTGATATTTGGAAAATATATATGACTCTATGTAGCACAGATACTGAAGCAGCATGGATGAAATTATACAGCAGTACTGAGCAGTGTAGCTGCATACCTCCTTAGCTGCACGTAATTTTGATTTTACGCTAAGCCACTTACCTAACTTTGCCTAGTCCTTTATATGGACCCACACAGAAATAGCTGATTAGTGTTCCGACACAGTATGGTACTCTTGCCTAGCCCCAACGCACACACAGTATGGTACCCCCACAGCTACCCACACACAATATGTTACCCCCACTTTCCCCCACACAGTATAATGCTCTCCACAGTCCTCTCCACACACAGTATGAGGGTGGGGGGAAGAGAAATGGTTCATAAATGGAGAAAGGAGCAGATTTCTCTGATAAGATTCAAATACTGACCAGTATTCGCAGAGCAGAGACCTGGCCGCATAAATCTTTGTGTATTCATGTACGTTGATGTTTTATGCCAGAAAAGGCTTTTTTTTTTTCTGAGGACATTTTGTAACTTTGACTGATCAAATACTATGGACCCAATCCATCAAGCAGTTGTCGCCAGTTTTCTTGTGAAATGGCATAAAAAAATTGACCAACTCATAGTTGCGCAAAAAGTTTTATCGCCTTTTGGCAATTCACCTGTTCATGACTTTGGTACATCTTATTCTAGCGCACACTTCTTCAAGACTAGTGTGCAAATTAACAAGTCTTGAATCACGGCCTATGACTTCTTATATTGCCTGTGTAGCTCTTCATTTAAACCACAAGGTGGCAGCAATAGATTTTTTTTTTTTACCTGTAATGTGTTAATCCTAATTCTCCTACTAGGAGTATTTCATACTCAGTCATGACTAGTGCAGAGAATTGGTTAAATTAGGGAAAAACAAGGTAAGGCAGCAAATACAGTGGAAAAAACACACATTTATTAATTAGTTTATTTATATCGAACATTGTTTTCTATGGCTCTGTATAATGTGACATAAGAGGATTAATGCAGAAATAAACAAATGCCATAAAAAAAAATCACAGAAAAGCTGAACAGGCATAGGCGAAGCCCAAGTAAATGGTCAAATCATGAGCTGAAAGGGAAATGAAGACTTAGTTCACTTTCACAGTGTACTCAAAAATTAATATTGCTTCAGGGTTTATATGTAAATTCCCCCCCAAAAATGGGATTCAGAGCCTTGATGGTGCCATTCACTATAATGAGGCGCGCTAAGGCTATGTGCCCACGATGCAGATTTGAAGCAGCCTGTGGCACTGCTGAGGTGTTGTGGAAGCCCAGGTTGCTTTGATAGCAGCCTTCAGCTCTAAAGCTGGCGCTGGGAGTGGTCGATCATGAGACCAGAAGTAATTCGATATGCACACTGCAGGCCACATTCCGTCTAAGTGTATTGAGAGAGGCGGAAAACAGTCTAGTCGTAATGTGTCCCGGAGTTTGAATATCACATACTTGCAGTCACATGACCGCCATTCACAGTGCCGGCACCGCAGAATCCTCACAGCGTGCAGTGCGCTTGATGTGAGGATTCTCAAGTCTGCAATCACATAGCGTGACTAGAGAATTGTAGTTTTAACACTGGAAAACCCCTTTAATTACTTCCCTTAACCTGTGATGTCCACTAAAAACAGAGCCTGCATTATATTGGCGAGGTGTTTTCTTACGGAAGAATAATTGCGCATTCCGAAGCAGCAGAAAAAGCTTATTTTAATACAAATGCAGCATACGACAGTAAATACAGGAATATCAAGTTTTGTGAGGTGTTGGTCTGTGCAGTTGCGGAGTTGTGCCTGCGGAGGTCACTGTTGAGCCTTTTTTCTCTGTAATCTATTTGCTGGCCAGGACTAGTGATGTAATCATGAATAAACAAGAACCAATTTCACCAAATGTTCATGTGAACCTTATCCCTGCAAGAGAGGAGAACATCATGCGGAAACTGATTAACTCTTGGTGTTAGATCATGTGAGCGGGAGTAACCCTACTGATGGAGGCTGGGCGGAGAGCTCGCACCACATGGCATTCATTCTGCAGCACGTCATGTGAGCAGGAGTAACCCTACTGATGGAGGCTGGGCGGAGAGCGCGCACCACATGGCATTCATTCTGCAGCATGTCATGTGAGCGGGAGTAACCCTACTGATGGAGGCTGGGCGGAGAGCGCGCATCACATGGCATTCATTCTGCAGCACGTCATGTGAGCGGGAGTAACCCTACTGATGGAGGCTGGGCGGAGAGCGCGCACCACATGGCATTCATTCTGCAGCATGTCATGTGAGTGGGAGTAACCCTACTGATGGAAGCTGGGTGGAGAGCGCGCACCACATGGCATTCATTCTGCAGCACGTCATGTGAGCGGGAGTAACCCTACTGATGGAGGCTGGGCGGAGAGCGCGCACCACATGGCATTCATTCTGCAGCACGTCATGTGAGCGGTACTAACCCTACTGATGGAGGCTGGGCGGAGAGCGCGCACCACATGGCATTCATTCTGCAGCACGTCATGTGAGCGGTCATACGAAGGAGGCCGAAGTAAAGGATTGTTATGTCTGAATAGTGAGATGAGTACGACACAAACATCCTTCCTTTCTATTATATTACATGACTAATGTTCACGTGTTGACACAAATGTCATTTTTTAGTAAAGTCGCACTACAGCTGTCACTTACATACTGACAGATAATACACCGACTGTTTACCCACATTCATAGAAACCAGACAGAGGTTTACTAGACATGTAGGTAAATTGTCAAAGGCAAAACTAAGTCACTGTATTATTATATTACTTACCTATATATAGGCAATACTTCTGCACCACAAACACCTTCTGACTTACCTCCAATTGTCTCAACTCCAGTGGGACAGCCCAAAATTTTAGGAGCTGTCACACTGTCTCTGGAGGTCGGCGGTATGTCCTGACCTCAACTGTATTTGTGTTCTCGCGACCCAAATACAGCTGAACACAATGGTAGAGCAGGGAGTCATCAGATCCCTGCTTCACTAGTTATTAGTGTAGAGACTGAAGGACCTTCAGGTCACAGGACGGTCTGAGGTCACGAGTCTGGGCAGCAGGGTGAAATGCTTGTGAATGAGGGCCACTAGGGGAACTGCGGGGGTATTATACTATGTGTATATAGAGGTGATGGCTCTGGGGGCATTATAAAATGGGGGCTGTGGGGCATTATACTGTGTCGGGGGATGGTGGAGGCATCATACTTTGTGTGGTGGTCACTGTGGAGTCCATGAAAGCAGAATTGCACTGTGTCAAAACGCTAATGGACATCATTAGGAGAAATATTTCTGTGTGACCACATGTAAAAGGACTGGGCAAAGTAATTGTCCCTTATTTGTCCCTCTTTCCTTACTTCGAAAGTTGGGAGGTATACTTTCACTGTATTGTGACATTGTGCACACAATACATGTGTAGCGTCGGCGTCCCTGCCTCCTGCTAGGCAGAGACGCCGTTCCTCTCACCTCCCTGCTCCGTCCTCGGCGTCCTCTTCCCGCGCTGCTGGCAGCGCTCGCCGCTTCCCGGGCGCTGTGCTTAGGACGCGCGCGCGCTCCCTCTCTCTTAAAGGGGCCGCACGCCGTCCTAAGGAGTCCCCGGCCAATTGCCGGTGGAGCTCCCATATATAAGGCACCTCCTCCAAAATGGAGGTGCCCGAGCAAAGTTGTTGCAAAGCCTTTCACCTCTGCTTCAGCCCTCAGGTCCCGTTGCCAGTCTGCTTTCCAGCTCTGTCTACCTGCTTGCATTCCTGCGGTCCTACAGTCTGTCTACCTGCATCCGCCAGTCTGTCTATGGACCAGTCCGCCTGCAGATCAGGAAGCACCTGCCTGATACCTGCCCGATACCTGCCTGACACTTGCCGTGACCACCTGCCAGCCAGCCGAGAGACTCTTACCCGCTCACCTGGGAGCGCTCACCTGCTACCCGCCTGCTAGCCTACCTGGAGGCTCTGCCGTCACTTGCCGTGACCACCTGCCTGTCTAGAGACTCTTACCTTGCTGTCACTTGCTGTGACCACCTGCCTGTCTAGAGACTCTTTCCCTGCTGTCACTTGCCGTGACCACCCGCCTGTCAAGAGACTGTTCCCGTCACTTGCCGTGACCTCCTGCCCTTCTACCCAGAGACTGCTCCTGTCACTTGCCGTGACTACCTGCCCGCCTTCCCTGGGAGCCACCCGCTTCCTTACAAGGACTGCCCCTTTGTATAGTAGCTCAGAGGTTCCTGTCACGGGTGTGTTGCCACGAAGATCGTCACGAGTACACAGCCTGACTTCTCGCAGCTGACTTGTTGGTGCTTTGTGTTTCTCGGCAGTGAGGGAGTTAATTCTCTCTCTCTCTCTGGGCTAGATGAGGTCCAGCCTCGCCCAGCTGCAATCAATACTTCTGTAGTGAGACTCCTTCATATACCTGCTGGTCTGTTTGGGAGGTGTCGGTGAAAGCATTTCATTCAGACTGACAGAGCGGATCGTGGTGTTTGGAGTTGCTGAGATAAGTGTATTTGGAAGTGTTTTTTCCCTTTCCTCGCTTTATCATTTATCTCCTTTCCCGTTGGTTTTCCCTCTGTTGTAGTTGAGAAGTTGTTTGTATGCAAGGTGGTTTTGGTTTTTCCCTTGTACTGTCTCGTTCGTCTAAATACTGTGTTTGGGCATATTATTTCTTGTTCCCTTTGGTTGTGATCGGGGTCCTTCTCAGGACTAGATTACTGAGGTGCAGGGATCTTCAGGAGGTAGGGGTTACGCTGGCGGCCTGGACCTCTGTACCTTTAACAGTACCTCCAGGTTGAGGGATTAGTCAGGGCCCCAGCTTAGGGTCAGCTTAGGCCCCCTACCTCCAGTATACAGAGACAGCGTGACATTTCCACCTCCCAGACCCGTTACAACATGTAATTTATAATACTAGTCTCTTCAAATGAGCAGAGGGACCTTGTGGGTCCCCTATGACTCCACTGCTTCCCAATCCTGAGGAAAGGTCATCAATATCAGATCAGTGGAGCTGAGGTCTGACACCCAACACCATTACGATCAGCTGTTTGTCCTTCCAGTGTGGCTGGATGTACTCAGCTCCCATTCACTTCAATAAGAGCTAAGCTACAGTACCCAAGGATGGCAACTACGTAGTGTATGGACCTGTGATGCTCCAGTTCCGTATAATGTATATCCAGTTACCATAGGCCGTGCTAGCAGTTGACCATTGGCATACTGAGTGTTGTGCCCCCCATTGTCAGGAACATAACTATAGTTGGTGCAGGGGTTTCCCTCGCACCTACAGGGGCCCAAAAGACTCCTTTGGCCCATATGGCCCATATGAGAATTCCAGTATTATTTAACCCTTCCTGCTGAGGCTAATTTACGTTTTTTTGCGCTATTTTTTCTTCCTTTCTTCCAAGAGCCATAGCATTTTATTTTTCCAGCAATATAGCAGTATTAGAGTTTGTTTTTTGTGGGACGAGTTGTAGTTTTGAACTTTAACATATAATGTAATGGAGAATGGAAACAATTCCTAGTGTGTTGAAATAGTGAAAAAAAATATGCAATTCCGCCATTTATTTTTTTTTACTTTATTTTAACGATGTTCATTATGCAGTAAAATGACATGATAATATCAGTGCGATTACGGCAATACCAAACATGTATAGTTTTTATTTTCTATTTAAGTGGTGAAAAAAAGTTCAGAAATGTATAAAAAAAATTGGTTTGGGTCACCATTTGAAGGGAATCTGTCAGCAGAGTTTTACTATGTAATTCGAGAACAGCATGACGTAGGGGTTAAAACACAGATTTGAACTACGTGTCACATGTCAGACTGTGTGCTGTTGTTTACTTATAATGAAGGTTTTATCACCTGGTGATTATCATTGTCTGGACTACAGCAGCGTGTGCATGGTAGTCCAACTTCACCCCCTCCGGTGATAAGAAGCTCACGGTCTATAGGCATTGTATATACAGAGCCTGGTATGGATGAGGGCGGCTTTCTGAGCTCTGCTGCATGCTAAATCTAAAACCTCTGATTGTGTCAGAACAACTGAAACCAGTAATCTACGTGATACATCGCTGGATTCAGCTTCTCTTTGCCTACATCATGCTGCTCTCAAATTAGGTAGCAAAAACCTGTTGACATATTCCCTTTAAGGGGTTATTAGCAGCAATCAGAGCTTGACTTATCTCAGATTGTTAAAGGCAAATGCCGACTGTGTAACACAGTCGACATCTGCATGGTATGTTAGATCAGCTCCTGAACCCGCTCCATACATGGGGACTCAATATTGGATGTACCAGAATGTCAAATGTCAGAAAGGGTTTAAAGACCAGTCATAGTTAGGGGCCATGTTGGAGATTTTTGGTGCCCACTAGCTTCAGTTACACCACTGCCCACCATTCTGATATTAATGATCTATCCCAAGAATAGGCCGTCATTTTCAAAGTCCTAAACAATCCTTTTAACCAAGTAGTAGAAGAAAAAAAACACATGTGCATGTCTAATACTTATAGCATTGCAGAGTAAGTAATATATAAAGAAATATCGAACATATGTGGCCATTTTTCTGCAAATATAAGATACCATTTCGACCAGCTCCTAATCTACTGTATAACCTGGAAAGAGGGATTATCCTAGATTTTAGAGATGTTTACAGGAAAGACTGTCCAAGTAATAAACTGGCAAAGAAGTGTTACTAATGCTCTAGAATAAAGGTCAATGGTTGGACTCTGGATTGTTTTCTGTTCCTAGCAACATCAAATTCACTGACTGGTGACTGAGAGCAAACACTTAGGTGGTGTGTTAGGTGTCTGTGTTAGTACCCTTTGGTGACAGGCTGTATGAGGATAAATGTCAGTAATACACAGGTCTCACATACACTGTATGGTTAAAAGTATTGGGCAGTTACACATTACACCTACAGGAGCTTTTATGACATCCAATTCTAAATCCATAATATTAATATGGCGTTTTTTCTCTTTTGAAGCTATAGCAACTTTCTTTTGGGAAGACTTTCTTCAAGATTTTGGAGAATGGGTAAAAGATTCCCACAGACATTCACCAGAAGAGCATTTGTGAGATGAGACACTGATGTTGGACGAGAGATCCTGGTTCGCAATTTTCCTTCTAGTTCATCCCAAAAGTGTTCAATGGTGTTCTACAACAAACTCCCAAACCATACCTTGCTTTGGGCACTTCGGCACAGTAATGCTGGAACAGAAAAAAAGGCCTCCCCCAAACTCTTCCTACAAAATTGGAAGCTGGAATTATACAAAATGTCCAAAATGTTTTGGTATGCCGAAGCATTAAGGTTGCCTTCCACTGAAATGAAGAGGCCTAGGCTGACCCATGAAAAATCCCCATAGTATTATCACTCATTCACCAATTTTACAGTTGGCACAATGCAGTCAGGCAAGTAATGTTCTCCTGGAAGTCACCAAAATGAGGCTCATTGTGACGCTGAGTCACTACTCACGGGTAAGCTGTGAGACAGGCTAGTCAGGAGGTCTGAGGTCAGATACCAGGAGGGCTCGTAGTACAGAGGGGTAAGTCAAAGACATGGTCAGGAAGCAGTCCGGGGTCAAATGCCGGAAGGGTACGTCAAAACCACGGAGTAGAACTCAAACTCAGAGACCAAGTCTGGAGTCAGATACCTGAAGTCAGAGAGCATCAAAAGCAGAAGGGATGTCCACAAAAATTGTCACAACAGATCCAAGGTCATAAACATGACCAGAAGTCAGACACAGGGCTAGCACACACACACCTATTTAATGCAAAGCTACAACTGACACAGCTAAATACCTTGTAAATGATTAAAGATGAGATTCTGTCCCGCTAGGTATGGGCAGAACCCAGCGTATAATGACGAGAAAAGGAGAGGGAGCCCTACAACTAGGGAAAGGGAGAGTGGAGACCCCTAAACAGATCTAATAACAAACCCTAACTCCCCTATAGACCCTAAATAGGTTCTGCACCTATCGCCAAGCAGGAAAACTGGCCCTAGCTGACCCTCAGGCTAGGCCCTAGGTAGGGAGTAGGAGGGATGAGCACTAAGTCACCCCCGCTACAAACTAAAGTAAACACAGGCAGGGGTGTATTAAGAGTAGCAAGGGCCCCGGGCAGTTTAGAAGGCGCGAGCCCCCCTCCACACACACACCTGATGTATCACGTGACATGTCACATGATCCCCTGTGATAGATCATGTGATAGTTCACGTGAAATTAATTTGGCACAATATTAATTATAATAATTTTTTTTAGGCTGTGTGCCCACTATGCGTTTTTTAAGCGTTTCCGCAGCGGCAATTCCGCTGCAGAAACGCTTAAAAAACACTTGGTAGAAGGTCTGCCATGTTCCCCAATGATAATCCGCATGTGCTGTGCACATGCTGCGGAAATTTCCGCTACGGATTATCATTGCGGAAAAATCCGCAGCACTACCAATTATTTTGCGGCAATTCCGCTGCAGAAACGCTTAAAAAACACTTGGTAGAAGGTCTGCCATGTTCCCCAATGATAATCCGCATGTGCTGTGCACATGCTGTGGAAATTTCCGCTGCGGATTATCATTGCAGAAAAATCCGCAGCACTACCAATTATTTTGCGGCAATTCCGCTGCAGAAACGCTTAAAAAACACTTGGTTGAAGGTCTGCCATGTTCCCCAATGATAATCCACATGTGCTGTGCACATGCTGTGGAAATTTCCGCTGCGGATTATCATTGCGGAAAAATCCGCAGCACTACCAATTATTTTGCGGAAGCGCGGTGCTTTTGCCGCCATTGACTTGCATTGGAACACATGGAATCCGCATCACTGCATCTCTACATGCAGAATCCATGCGTTTCAATGTACGGATGGTACCCGGGTTTGGAGAAGAGGAGACTCTCCTCTGGACCCGGGTACCATAGAACCTGTAAAAAAAGAATAAAATAAAAAATAAATATTATACTTACCTTCTGATGGCCCCAGGTGTCTTTATCCGATGCGTCCTGGCTTGCCGGCAGCTCGCGATGGTCTGAAAAGGACCTGCCGTGACATCATTTAGTCATGTGACGGGTCACGCGACCGCTGACGTCGGCAGACCATCAGAAGGTAATTATATATTTATTTTTTACCATTCTTTTACGGTCACACTATATAAATCCATGCCTGTTGCATGGATTTATATAGTGTGACCAAGTTGTCAAGCACTTTCCAAGTGATGCTAAAATCGCTTGGAAAGCGCTTGTCAACCCGCATGCAGAAATGCATGTGAAGAACGCTTCACATCCGCAAGTCCCTGGCAGGAAAAACGCATGTACAATCCGCATGCGTTTTTTCTGCCAGGGAGATGCAGAAACGCTCAAAAAAAAGTCCGGAGCATTTCTGCATCGTGGGCACATAGCCTTACATTAATTGTATGACTCAATATTGAGCACACGTAGCCATCTATACACAGCAGGAGGCCGCACGTAGCCATCTATACACAGGAGGAGGCCGCACGTAGCCATCTATACACAGCAGGTGGCCGCACGTAGCCATCTATACACAGCAGGAGGCCGCACGTAGCCATCTATACACAGTGGGAGGCCACACGGCGCCATCTATACACCGCAGGGGGCCGCAAGGCGCCATCTATACTCAGCAGGAGGCCGCACGCAGTCACGCACGCACACAAACATATACAGACATATACAGTACAGACCAAAAGTTTGGACACACCTCCTCATTTAAAGATTTTTCTGTATTTTCATGACTATGAAAATTGTATATTCGCACTGAAGGCATCAAAACTATGAATTAACACATGTGGAATTATATACTTAACAAAAAAGTGTGAAACAACTGAAAATATGTCTTATATTCTAGGTTCTTCAAAGTAGCCACCTTTTGCTTTGATGACTGCTTTGCACACTCTTGGCATTCTCTTGATGAGCTTCAAGAGGTAGTCACCGGAAATGGTTTTCACTTCACAGGTATGCCCTGTCAGATTTAATAAGTGGGATTTCTTGCCTTATAAATGGGGTTGGGACCATCAGTTGTGTTGTGCAGAAGTCTGGTGGATATACAGCTGATAGTCCTACTTAATAGACTGTTAACTGCTTTTTCTTGCCATAATACAAATTCTAACTAAAGAAAAACGAGTGGCCATCATTACTTTAAGAAATGAAGGTCAGTCAGTGCGAAAATTGGGCATACTTTGAAAGTGTCTCCATGTGCAGTTGCAAAAACCATCAAGCGCTACAAAGAATCTGGCTCACATGAGGACCGCCCCAGGAAAGGAAGACCAAGAGTCACCTCTGCTTCTGAGGATAAGTTTATCCGAGTCACCAGCCTCAGAAATCGCAGGTAAACAGCAGCTCAGATTAGAGACAAGGTCAATGCCACACAGAGTTCTAGCAGCAGACACATCTCTTCAACGACTGTTAAGAGGATACTTTGTGCAGCAGGCCTTCATGGTAAAATAGCTGCTAGGAAACCACTGCTAAGGAAAGGCAACAAGCAGAAGAGACTTGTTTGGGCTAAAGAACACAAGGAATGGACATTAGACCAGTGGAAATCTGTGCTTTGGTCTGATGAGTCCAAATTTGAGATCTTTGGTTCCAACCACCGTGTCTTTGTGCGACGCAGAAAATGTGAACAGATGGACTCTACATGCCTGGTTCCCACCGTGAAGCATGGAGGAGGAGGTGTGATGGTGTGGGGGTGCTTTGCTGGTGACACTTTTGGGGATTTATTCAAAATTGAAGGCATGCTGAACCAGCATGGCTACCACAGCATCTTGCAGGGGCATGCTATTCCATCCGGTTTGCGTTTAGTTGGACCATCATTTATTTTTCAATAGGACAATGACCCCAAACACAGCTCCAGACTGTGTAAGGGCTATTTGACCAAGAAGGATAGTGATTGGGTGCTACGCCAGATGACCTGGCCTCCATAATCACCAGACATGAACCCAATCGAGATGGTTTGGGGTGAGCTGGACCGCAGAGTGAAGGCAAAAGGGCCAACAAGTGCTAAGCATCTCTGGGAACTCCTTCAAGATTGTTGGAAGACCATTTCCGGTGACTACCTCTTGAAGCTCATCAACAGAATGCCAAGAGTGTGCAAAGCAGTCATTAAATCATAAGGTGGCTACTTTGAAGAACCTAGAATATAAGACATATTTTCAGTTGTTTCACACTTTTTTGTTAAGTATATAATTCCACATGTGTTAATTCATAGTTTTGATGCCTTCAGTGTGAATGTACAATTTTCATAGTCATGAAAATACAGAAAAATCTTTAAATGAGAAGGTGTGTCCAAATGTTTGGTCTGTACTGTACATAGACGCATAAACACATTTGAAGCACAAAAATACATATAAACAGACATCACACAATGATATCTGCCTGCACACACACACACACACACACACACACACACACACTCACACTCACCATCCCCCGGCTCGGCTCCAGTCCTCCTGCTCTTTTCTGGTGTAGCACTGCAGGCCGAGTGCGCACTGCGTGACGTCACAGCTAGGAGACACGGCCGCGCACAGGGCCGTGTCTCCTAGCAGTGAAGCGGCCGGGCCAGCACAGGGAAGTTAACTGCTACAGTGCTGGTCCGGCCGAAGAAGAAGCAGCGGCCGTGCGCCGCTGCTGGGGGAGCGGTCCAGGCCCCCTCCCGCCACTGGCTGCCGGTATGTGCCGCGGCGCCGCACATATAATGAGGGCAATCTGGCCATAGACACCCTGGAGCCCCGGACCCTCTGGAGGTTCGGGGCCCGGGGTGGTAGCCCGGATTGCCCTCATTATAATCCGCCTATGCACACAGGGGAAGCAAACAGGGGAATAAACTTAACTCCAAGATGACACCGGAGAAAGCACAGCAACAATCCACGAAGGAACTCAAAGGTAATTCTAGTCGACTACTAGAATCCCAAGCCTGAATAGGTAAAACACACTATCACCAGCAACTCTGAGGATCTGAGTGTATTCAAGGACACAGCAAGAAAGTGCTGATTAGCAGCAGAAAGGTGAGGATACCTCAGGGTTTTAAAGGGAAAGATATAATCCCCAAGCAAGGAGAGGATCACCGCTGGGTCCTAAAGAGAGAGGAAAAATAAAAGGATCAGGGAGATGTTTGTAAGGCCAAACGCAGCAACCTTCTACAGCCGGACATCGTATTGTTAGAGTCTATGTTGTTTTACTATCGGCCATCTTGTTGTGGTTTGCTGGCTTCTAGTCTTTTCCTCTGGTGCTGGGTGTCTTGGTGACGTGATCTCTTCACTCTTTATCTCCCAGCACCTGTCTCCCATTCCCCGCTGGACATCAGTGTTGTTACTCTTGAGCTCTGGCTAAGTTGCCTTGTTAAGTTCTTTGTGCTTTGGACAATTGATATCCTGGGACTTCTTGTTCCACCAGTTTTGTTCCCTTTAATCTACGTTTCTGCAACTAACTTTTCTGTTAGGAGGTCTCTTGTATTTGCTCCCAGTCCTTAGATCTTCTAGGGATCCCTTTCCCATTCCTTCAGGTCTTCGTTTGAGTTCAGTGCAGGAGTTTCAGTGGGGCTATTCACAAAGAATAGGGCACCCACCCCAGCGTAGGGTTAAGCTGAGTCTCAGTGCAGGTGTAGCACCCTGAGGACTCGGCTGCTACAGGGGTATTGCACCTCACTCCAGAGGTGTGGTATTCCACTCCCGGGTAAGGATGGAGTGTGGGACTGAGCTCAGACAGCTGCATGCACTACACTCATCCCATTTCCGGGGGACAGAACTACGGTACTCCCACCAGTTAGATGTGCAGGTACGACAGCGTCTGTCCCTGGCTGGAGTGGGAGGGGGGGAGGAACATCCCAGTAGTGTAGGGGCAGATAGGGGAGGGACTCTGGGCATAGAGGTAGGAGCCCATTGGGTGCTAGTCACCTGGGCTCACACATAGAGGGAGTATATATGGTGGGCACCATCTTAGGACAGGGTCAGTCAGACTGAGGAGGAGCAGAGCAGAGGAGCTCAGCCAGGAGGGCTGACAGGGAGCTGTGGCTCCGGCTGGGCCCAGCTCCAGGGCCAGGCCTGTAATGGAGAGAAGGAGGAAGAAAGGCCCAGAGACACAAGACAAGAGGGAACCCTGAGATCCCAGAAGTAAACCAAAAGGGTGAAGGGTTGGCAGAAACGGGTACTGGAACCCTAACTGGCAGAGGCTAATGATCCTTAGCCAGGAACCGGAGGTCGTGGTTAAGTTTTGCCACGACCCTCACCACATCCACCAGGAAGGCACACCACGAATAGGGTCAGGAAAGCCAGAGAGAAGAGGTTTTACCACCAAGAGGCCCGAGGGAGCCGGACAAAGGTGGATCTCTGGTGGGAACGGCCAGCAGAGAGAGAGAGAGAAGGGAGCTCAGGACCACGCTCTGGACTGCCTGGGAGTTGGCCGAGTCCCACACCTGGTGGACGCAGCACGGCTCGGGTGGTCACTCAAGGCCGGAGTGACCGGAGCAACACCTGTGAGTAAAAACCCTGAAACTGCATCACCTGTCTCTGAGCTTCCTTGCTGCACCATCACAACCACCAACTTCCACATCTGCTGCCCTGAGGCCATACCCCTCCCGTTGGGGGTTATACCATCCTTGCTGCACAAACCTACCACCGGCCTCAGCGGTCTGCTCTGCAGCGGCGGCCTCCTAGCCGCAATCAACGGGTGGCGTAGTCGACACTTAAACAACATCTACAAAGACTGCCACACACTTAGTTTGACCACCCTGGGCACGGACCGGGTCACCGCCACAAGGACTACTACCCCTATCCAGATCCGGCTCCGGGTGTCCCTTGAACATGGCCCAGGGGGCGCGTCAACTTTGGCGTAGTCGGCAGGATCTCGTGCCCGCAACTACCGGGTACTGCGTGCCTGAAGAAAAGTTCATATTTACCGTATGAACAAGTCTCCCGCCGGTTCCGGAGGGTCCCCGCCGTCGGACGCCGTCTCGGGTCGTTTCCCGCTGTTTGCCCGCCATCTGCAGCCTTTTCCCGCCATCCACGGAGTTTCCCGCCATAAAGAGACAATTCCCGCCATCTGAGACGATTTCCCGCCCTGGCAGAGCGGACGCCATTATGGGCGTGCCAGAGGGTGGCAAGAGGCCACCTCCCATCGTGGGCCAGGTCCAGAAATGGCGCCAAAAGCGGAAACCGCTCCCACCAGCAGAGACTGCAATGGTAGAAATGTCCATCAGCGTGAGAGGGCTGCCCCTGGAACTGACAATCACCAAGTTGCCCCAGGACCGCCCTCAGGATGGGCGGATCAAGAACAAAAGAGAGAGGATGGGTGCAGCCTGGAGGAGTCTGGAGAGAACGCACCCGGAGATGGAGGGAGAGTCAGGCAGCACCGACCCGATGGTCAGGAGCCTGCTGCAGGCCGCCACCCCAGAAGGCCTGGTGGAGATCCTGGCACAGCTCCCCAAAGATCGGGAGCATGCACAGACCGCGCTGGAGGGCTTGGCTCGGAAGATGGCCCGAGTGCAGCAAGAAGTACTGGCCGAGTGGAGCAGAGAAATGGCCCTGCAGGCTGGAACCCGCCAGCATAGGACGCCACCCGCAACGAGGAGCACG
The DNA here is from genome assembly GCF_046119375.1 of Phyllobates terribilis. NCBI lineage: Eukaryota > Metazoa > Chordata > Amphibia > Anura > Dendrobatidae > Phyllobates > Phyllobates terribilis. The sequence continues at coordinate 135,394,420 of NW_027362762.1, forward strand.
CCTGCCTCTGAGGATGGTGCAGGAGGGACGAAGGCCGGAGACGACGCCGTGGAAGGAGCTGAAGAGATGGAAGCAGGTAAAGGGGACGTTATCACCCCGAGCCCAGAAGCCGTAAGCCTGCCCCAGCTCCCCGTCGCAGAGCCCGAAGTCCCACTGATCGTTCCTGTTGCTGCACCGCCACCGCTCCAAACTAGGCCTCAAGCGGCAGGAGCCGCGGCCACGCCCCCTGTGACGTCACACGCCTTGACCCTGAGCGCGGCCAAGCAGGAAACGCCACCGGCCTGGTCGCAAAGCCAAGTACCCCCGGGCGCCGCCGTCTCCACAGTGCCCTTCACCTTTAGGGTGCCACCGGCCTGGTCGCAAGGCCTGGTGCAGCCGGGCGCCGCTACCACCACCGCGCCCTCAACCTCCACTGTGCTACCCTTGGGTGAAGACCTGTTCACGCAACATACTTGCCCGGATGGGCAGCCCTTTGAGTGGCCACCGGAGTACCTCAATCTCCGACTCCGGAAGGAAAGGCCCCTGGATGAGCCCCTGATTCCGGCTCCGGCGCCTGTCAAGATCGTCCCGCTCCCGCTGGAGGAGGCCCAATTTGAATGGGACCCCACCGGGGAAAACCTCATCGGCTTCACCCAAGAGACCCGGGCGGCCGCAGCCCAGCGAGCAGAGTGCTGCCGGCAACAGCTGGAGGTCTTCGACCGGGAGCGGCGAGAGAGGCAGGTCCGCGAGGAGCGGCTGCAAGTGCAGAGTGCAGAACAGAAGAGCCGGACCCGACGGAACCCCCGTGCAGCCCACGGTCCCCGTGCCACCGGGACTGTAATCAAATTCCAACTGCAGCACGGATGGGGCTTCATCCGGGATCACCGCACCCCCAGCGACGTCTTCGTGACCCGCAGAGATGTCGAGTCCCACCTGCCGGAGGGACACAGAGGACGAGATCTGTACCTGGGTGATGAGGTCACCTTCACCCGGCATCAATGTGCCAAGGGGCCATATGCTCTCCATGTACACCGACTGACCGAGAAAGAGCTACGGTGTGAGGAGGAACAAGAGAACCCGGACGGGTTTGAAGGTCACGGGCGAGAAGGAGCAGGAGGATGCCGTTACTGAAGTACGGTAAAGTGGAACTGTACATAGTTACCCGTAAGGGTACAAGAATTGTTATGTGCATTGCTGCTAAGTGAAGTGTGGTCCCCGTTGGGACTAGTGTGAACTGTTACCTGTGTGCCCCTTTTCCCCACAGGCTGAGGACTGTGAGCAGCCATCCCTTTTCCCCACAGGCTGAGGACTGTGAGCAGCCATCCCTTATCCCCACTGACCGAGGACTGAGAGCGGTCGTTCTTTCCCTCTACCTGGCCGAGGACTGAGAGCGGCCATAACCTGTACATAGTTGCGCTTCCCAAGGCGCCCCCTACCGGTTTTATAGGAAAACTGCTGTTTTCTTCTAGTGACTGTGGCCCTTTACCTGGTCACAATTTGCACAGTGGCCAGAAGCTTAAGAACATTTTATATGAAAAGTTTTATATCAAAAGTTATATTGCTAAAATAATATATGAGAAGTTACCTGTCATATTATATGTGTTTATAATGTTTTATATGTTAGTGTATGTTTTAAAAAAAAAAGTTTGTATGTTTTGGTATGTTTTTATTCTTTTACAGCCCGAGGACGTGCTGTGATTTACCAGGGGAAAATGTAGCACCCTGAGGACTCGGCTGCTACAGGGGTATTGCACCTCACTCCAGAGGTGTGGTATTCCACTCCCGGGTAAGGATGGAGTGTGGGACTGAGCTCAGACAGCTGCATGCACTACACTCATCCCATTTCCGGGGGACAGAACTACGGTACTCCCACCAGTTAGATGTGCAGGTACGACAGCGTCTGTCCCTGGCTGGAGTGGGAGGGGGGGAGGAACATCCCAGTAGTGTAGGGGCAGATAGGGGAGGGACTCTGGGCATAGAGGTAGGAGCCCATTGGGTGCTAGTCACCTGGGCTCACACATAGAGGGAGTATATATGGTGGGCACCATCTTAGGACAGGGTCAGTCAGACTGAGGAGGAGCAGAGCAGAGGAGCTCAGCCAGGAGGGCTGACAGGGAGCTGTGGCTCCGGCTGGGCCCAGCTCCAGGGCCAGGCCTGTAATGGAGAGAAGGAGGAAGAAAGGCCCAGAGACACAAGACAAGAGGGAACCCTGAGATCCCAGAAGTAAACCAAAAGGGTGAAGGGTTGGCAGAAACGGGTACCGGAACCCTAACTGGCAGAGGCTAATGATCCTTAGCCAGGAACCGGAGGTCGTGGTTAAGTTTTGCCACGACCCTCACCACATCCACCAGGAAGGCACACCACGAATAGGGTCAGGAAAGCCAGAGAGAAGAGGTTTTACCACCAAGAGGCCCGAGGGAGCCGGACAAAGGTGGATCTCTGGTGGGAACGGCCAGCAGAGAGAGAGAGAGAAGGGAGCTCAGGACCACGCTCTGGACTGCCTGGGAGTTGGCCGAGTCCCACACCTGGTGGACGCAGCACGGCTCGGGTGGTCACTCAAGGCCGGAGTGACCGGAGCAACACCTGTGAGTAAAAACCCTGAAACTGCATCACCTGTCTCTGAGCTTCCTTGCTGCACCATCACAACCACCAACTTCCACATCTGCTGCCCTGAGGCCATACCCCTCCCGTTGGGGGTTATACCATCCTTGCTGCACAAACCTACCACCGGCCTCAGCGGTCTGCTCTGCAGCGGCGGCCTCCTAGCCGCAATCAACGGGTGGCGTAGTCGACACTTAAACAACATCTACAAAGACTGCCACACACTTAGTTTGACCACCCTGGGCACGGACCGGGTCACCGCCACAAGGACTACTACCCCTATCCAGATCCGGCTCCGGGTGTCCCTTGAACATGGCCCAGGGGGCGCGTCACAGGGACAGCTTTTCCCTTCTATTCCTTAGTTCTAAGTTGCAGTACATAACACATATGACTGTCTGTCAACCCTGACACACCTGTGACATTACCCCCCCCCCCTTCTACGAGTGGTCTCCGGACACTCAGGACCAGGTTTATCTGGATGAGAGGCATGGAATGAATGAACCAACCTAGGGGCATTTACCTCCGATGCTGAAACTCACATCCTTTCCTCTGGATCTTAACCCCTCCAGTGCTCCAAGTACTTAAGGGAACGACGCTGAAGACGAGAATCCCCAGTCTTCGATATTTGGAATTCTAAATTGCCATCAACCATGTGTAAGGCAGCGCTAGTCATCATCCTGGGGGATACTCGCTGCAGCGCATCAACAAAAGCACACCAGCCACGACTTTGCGGTGTTTCACAGTCCAACAGTTTATTATCTCATCATAAACTGCTGATCACACAGTCCATCTTAGTGCTCACTGGCATATTACACGTATAATGTCAAACGAGCCCCAAGTGGGAGACAGGCCCACTTGGTTCCAGGTCCAGCCTTCAGCAAGTTAATAATAAAGCAATGTCCATATCAGCAGTGTTTTTACCTTTTGCCGGCTTATGGCTGCTTCAGGACTTTTGGTTCCCAGATGGGGGTCTCTAGCCTCTGGCCCTCCAAGGCTTACTGGCATCTAGTTCACACTCTCAGCGATCCAGGCTTCACCCTCCAGGAGTCCAGCAGGCCTCACCAGGCCTCACACGGTGCCACACACACGGGGAACAGGCCTCACGCCTATCACACCCCTTGCACCACTGCACACCTCTGTCCCAAATTACCAGGGTTTTTATATCCTATAGAAACAGCCACAGGACCTGTGCTTATCTCACAGTCACGTGTCCAGACCTTCCGTTGTGCAAAAGGACCTGTGTGATGTCACAGTTATGTGACCAGTCAGCTGAGGGGGAGGAAATAGCATAAACAGACATACTAGATCATTATGGCAATGCCGCTGCACCACACATGATTGGGGGTGGCGGCAAAGGGGGGGACTCAAAAGGTACCACATACTTTTTAAGCAGAGACCTGTGAAACACATTGTGGATCCTAAGAGCCTGGGGTAACTCCAGACGAAACGCTGCTCGGTTAATGACGGCGGTTATTTTATAGGGACCAATAAACCAATATTCCTGGTAGACAACCACACAAACTCATTCACACTTAGGTCCGGACCTGGCGAGAGTTTCCTGTCAGCCATACGTTTGTATCTGTCTACCATGAGTTTCAAATTATTCTGAACCCCCTGCCACACAGAAGAGAGAAATTAAGCAAAACGCTCCTCCTCAGGAATTTCCGAAGCCCCTCTACCACTAAAGGTACCAAACTGCGGATGAAAACCGTATGCACCAAAGAACTGATTGTTTATAGTGAACTCGGCCAATGGTAAGATGCCAAATAGTGATAAGTAGTAGTGATGAGCGAGCATACTCGTTAATCAAGATTTACGAGCATGCTCGGGTGTTTTCTGAGTATCTTCAGCAGTGCTCGGTGTTACGTTTTAGTCATTCCATGCTCATGATTTGCGACTGTTTGACAGCTTTAATAAATGTGAGGAATTCCTAAGAAACAGGCATTCCTCACAGTATTAAAGCTGTCAAACAGTCGCAACACCCAAGCACACTGAAGATACTCAGCGAGCACTCGAGCATGCTTGCCGAAAGGGTTAACAGAAGGGTGGACAGAACACTAGTGATGAGCGAACGTGCTCGCCACTGCTTGGTACTCGCCCGAGCATCACGGTGTTTGACAAGCTCGGCGAGTATTTCCAGGTTGCTCGGGCAGGAACTCGGGTCCCCGCCCTGCATGTTTGGCACGCTTTAGAGAGCCAATGAACATGCAGGGATTGCTTGTCACGCACTGTAATGCCGTAGCCATGGTGGTTCGTGGTTCGTGGTTCTCTGTCAGACATATCACATATAACAGTGTTCCAAAATCAGCCACTCCTGCCTTCCATTTCGTTACAGTGTGTCGGTCAAGCTATTCACATTAGGTGTATGTGAAGAATAATTAGGAAATTACAGGCCTGCTATTTAAAACCGTAGTTCTCTGTCAGACGTATCACATATAACTGCTTTCCAAAATCAGCCATTTCTAGTGAATGTGTAAAATATTGTCCTCCATTTAAAATGGGCAAGGTGCGTGGCAAGGGACGGGGTAGTGGATGTGATGGTGATGGTGCAATTTTGAGGCCGAGGCCGTGTGCAAGCTGAAATTTTGCCACAACAAACACCCACATTTTGTCGCCAGACCTTCCTGTCCCAATTGCTATGGGACCGCAGCACACCTCTATTAAACACAGAGCAATGTCAAAAGGTTGTTGGTTGGATAGCAATTAATGCTTCCAGTCACTTAGCCACCCCCACTACCACCCTGTCTTCCACACGGTCAAGTCTCAGTAGCCATGAGTCCCGACTGCATATTCCTCACCCTGATCCTCCTTCCTCCCACCATGCTGAGTGCCCGGAGACTACTGATCCCACACTTGGACACTCAGAAGAGCTGTTCACTTTTCCATTTGTAGATTCGGGCCTCTCGCCCGGCCAGCTTCAAGAAAGTCAAGAGGAGAACGCATGTAGCGATGTCCAAATATTTGAGCAGCCACGGTCACACTAAGGCTACGGTGGGAAAGTGCAATCACTGTCACAAAAGGTGGATGATGATGATGATGATGATGAGACACAATTGCCAGAAAGTCAGGAGGAGGACCAGGGAGCGGAAGTGGAAGACGAGGTGGTGGATGATATATTAACTGACCCAACCTGGCAGGGGGACATGCAGAGCAAGGACAGCAGCACACAGGGGGAGGGAGGCGTAGCACCACAACAGGCAGGAAGAAGCAGTGTTTTAGCCGCAGACACAAGGAGGGAAAGCGTTCCCCGTAACACCAACACGACAGAAGTTGCCAGTACAACTGTTAGGATTTCCCGAGTCTGGTTGTTTTTTAAAGACTGTGCCGATAACCCCAAAAAGGCCATTTGCACCACCTGCCAGGCCAGCATCAGCAGGGGTAGCAAAACTAGCAGTTTGTCCACCACCAGCATGATCAGGCACACAGCAGCAAAGCACCCTACTCAGTGGGTCGAAATCCAGGGTCCAGAAACTGTGTCTGTGGGTGACACAACTGCTTCTTCCGCTGTTGTAAGCGCACACCAATCCCCTGTCCATGGCGCATGCGCAGATGCCTCCCGCACTGCACGTGTCGGTGCACACTCTCAACTAGCACCATCAGCAAGCACGTCCACTTCCTTGTCCCAGCGCAGCGTTCAGTTGTCCCTACCCCAGTCCTTCGAACTCAAGCGCAAATACGCTTCCAAAGCCCCACAGGCCACACTACTAAATTCACACTGCTTGCACTCGAAATGTTGCCTTTTAGGCTCGTGGAGACGGAAGCTTTCTGCAACCTGATGGCGCCGGCCGTTCCTCGGTACTCGGTCCCCAGCTGCCACTATTTCTCCCAGTGTGCCTTCCCCGCATTACACGAGAACGTGTCCCACAACATTAGCCGTGCCCTCAACAACGCAGTTACTGGCAAAGTCCACCTAACCATGGACACGTGGACAAGTGCTTGTGGGCATGGACGGTACATCTCGCTGACGGCACACTGGGTTAATATAGTGGAATCCGGGACCCAGTCGGACCTTGGGACGGAACACGTCCTCCCAACGCCGAGGATTGAGGGCCCTGGGTCAATCAGGGTTGCCCCCACATTTTACAGCTCCTGCACCTCCTCCTCTTCAGCCTCCATCTCCTAAATGACCACATCAGTCAGAAGCTGGAAGCACTGCAGCACTGCCTCGGCCAAGCGGCAGCAAGCTGTGCTGAAGCTAATATGCTTAGGTGACAAACAGCACACCACTGAAGAGTTGTGGACAGCTCTGAAAAAGCAGGCAGATCTGTGGCTGACACCGCTGAACCTACAGCCAGACATGTAACAATGGCCGGAACCTGGTGGTGGCTCTGAAGCGAGGCGAGCTCACACACGTACCATGCCTGGCCCATGTGCTTAACCTCGTGGTTCAGCTTTTTCTCAAAACCTATCCAGATCTGTCGCATCTGCTTGTCAAAGTACACCGCGTGTGTGCTCATTTTAGAAAGTCAGCTACAGCTTCCGCCACCCTTGCCGTGCTTCAGCAGCGTTGCAGGTTCCAGCTCACCGACTGGTGTGCGATGTCCCCACTCATTGGAACTCTAAATTGCAGATGTTGGGAAGGATTTGTGAGCAGAAGAAGGCAGTTGTTGACTACCAGCATCAACACTGCCGTCGGTATTCAGTTCAGACTCCACACATAAGACGTCAGGAGTGGACATGGATGTCAGACATCTGTACCATACTCCAAAACTTTGAGGAGTCCACCAAGATGGTGAGCGGCGATGACGCCATAATTAGTGCCACCATCCCGCTTCTCTGTCTTCTGAAACGCTGTCTGCTCACAATTAAAGAGGATGCATTCACTACATAGGGAAACAGTATGGGAGACCCACTTCCTAAAAATGGGAACATTGTTTTCAGGAGGCACTCCGACCTCTACATCTCTTGCAAGGGACATTGGAGTTCCTCCAAATTTTTGTGAGTCGTTGCATTCACTGCATAGGCAAACAGTATGGGAGACCCACTTCTTTCTAATGGGAACATGTCATATCTGTGGCCCAGCTCTATGTGTCTTTAAATTGTTATTGGGGTATTTCCTAAATTTTGGCAGCCGTTGGACTCACTGCATGGGTATTACCACTATAGGAGACCCACTCCTTTTATAATGGGAACTTTTTTACTGAGACCCTCCTCTATGTCTCTTCAAAGGGGTAGTGGGGTGCGTCTACATTTTTGGCAGCCCTTGCTGTCACTGCATACCCAATAACAGTATAGGAGACACACTTTTTAATAAGGAGGTACAGTTTTTGGGGTACTTGTCATCTTCGGGTTTTCGGATGGATCCAGAGAAGATCCGTGCAGTTCTTGACTGGGAACGTCCTGAGAACCTGAAGGCTCTACAACGTTTTCTGGGCTTTACTAATTTTTACTGGAAATTCATCCAAAATTACTCAGTAATCGTGAAATCCCTTACTGATATGACTAGAAAGGAGTCTGATTTTTTCCAAATGGTCGGATGCCTCCGTCCAGGCTTTTTATTCCTTAAAGAATTGTTTTGCCATGGCACCTATACTCAGTCAACCCAATGTTTCCCAACCCTTAATTGTAGAAGTTGATGCATCTGAAGTGGGGGGTTGGGGCTGTGTTGTCTCAGGGTCCGTCCCCTGGTAAATGGTGTCCATGCGCTCTCTTTTCTAAAAAATTGTCTTTGGCTGAGAGAAACTATGACGTGGTAATAGGAAGCTTTTGGTGATCAAATTGGCGTTCGATGAATGGCAACATTGGTTGGGGGGGGGGCTGACCATCCTATTACTGTTATTACTGACCATAAGAACTTGTCATATCTACAATCAGCTAAAAGTCTCAACCCTAGGCAAGCCAGATGGTCCCTGTTTTTTACTAGTTTCAATTTTGTTGTCATTTTTCGTCCAGGGGTCAGAAATGTCAAGGCTGATGCTTTGTCCCAGAGCTTACCTGGTGGTGGTGACCATGAGAACCCTGCCCCAATATTGCAGAAGGGGGTAGTCATTTCGGCATTGTCTCCTGAACTGGAGGGTGAGGTGTTGGAGCCTCAGGGGGGCGCCCCTGCCTCCTGCCCTTCAGGAAGGTTATTTATACCATGTAGTCTGCGCCGCAAAGTAATTAAGGAACATCACAATTCTGTGCTTGCTGGTCATCCAGGTGGTAAGGCAACCACGGACCTCGTCTCTTGTCGCTTTTGGTGCCCGGGGTTGCATCGGGATGTAATTGAACACGTATCTGCTTGTAGTATTTGCGCGTTCTAAAGTATCACATACCCATCCGTCTGGTACTCTTCTTCCGCTACCTATCCCTAGCAGGTTCACTTCATCGCATTACCTGCACTTCCTAATGCCAAGACGCTTGCTTGGGTGTTTATAAATGAGATCGTGAAGCTTCACGGGGTTCCCTCCGATGTGGTGTCAGACTGGGGGACCCAGTTCTGGAAGGCATTCTGTTCTCGACTGGGGGTTCAGCTGTCCTTTTCCTCTGCCTTCCACCCTCAGTCAAATGGACGGACCGAGCGTGTCAATCAGAATTTGGAGACTTACCTCAGGTGTTTCATCTCCGAAAATCAGGAGGATTGGGCATACTTCTTACCGCTGGCAGAATTTGCCATTAATAATCATCGTCCAGAATCCACTGGCAGGTCACCGTTCTTTGGTGCATATGGTTACCATCCACTGTTTGGTACCTTTACTGGGGGAGGAGCTTCAGGCGTTCCTGAGGAGGAATGTTTTGCTTCATCTCTCTCCTCGGTGTGGCGGGGGGGGTTGGCATTACAGACACCTTCTTGAATCGGTCTCATTTTAGGACCCTGCGGCTACCTCCCTCCTGCTCTGATTGAAATCCTGGCCTGGGTGTTTAAATACTTTGTTTTCTGCAGGGAGGGGCCGGTGATATTTACATGTTTCCTTGTGAAGGCTTGGAGCTGCTACAGTCTGTTTACTTCCTCTCTGGTGCTAGGAGGACATTCAGTGTAATCTCTCTGAAGTCAGCTCAAGCTAAGTTGCTTTTCCCCGTTTGTGTCTCCCTTGTTGTCTTTAGTTGCTAGTGGGGACTGACTAGTGCTCACCCCCCTTCCCTATCCATGCCAAGCGCTAGGGAAATACAGGGCTTAGGTTCCTGTGCGGCGATTGGTGAGGAACCAATATAGGGACGATAAGGGAGTCAGGGTGATATCAGATCAGCCTAGGAGGTCTCCACTCCCCCTTACCCTAGCATCTGGGCTCCCTTCCCCTCTTCATTTCATGTTGCACTTAGTCTTTCCCACACCTTGCGTGACACTGTCCATTTGACTGAGGATGGATGCAGAAGAAAAAGACAACTGCACCCACAGTCAAGTACAAAAAGCTTTCCAGAATTTAGAAATGAACTGGGTCCGCCGACACCACATCGGAAGGAACACCATGAAGCTTCACGATCTCATTAATGAATACCTGAGCCAGAATCTTGGCATTCAGAAGTGCCGGTAATGCGATGAAATATACCATCTTACTGAACCTATCCACAACCATCAAAACCACAGTCTTGCCTGCAGATACCGGTAGGTCAGTAATAAAATCAATGGACAAGTGTGTCCATGGTCTACTAGGAATAGGCAGCGGCTGAAGAGAACCATACGGACGAGTATGTGATACTTTAGAACGCGCGCAAATACTGCAAGAGGAAACATGGTCAACCACATCCTGACTCAACCCCGGCCACCAAAAATGACGGGAAAGGAGGTCCACAGTTACCTTACTACCTGGATGACCTGCAAGCACAGAGTTGTGATGTTCCCTAATTACTTTACGGCACAGATTAGATGGCTCAAACAACCTCCCCAAAGGACAGGAGACAGGGGCGTCCCCTTGAGCCTCCAACACCTCCCCTTCCAGGTCAGGGTACGAGGCCGAAATGATGACCCTCTTCTGCAAAATAGGGACAGGGTTCTCATGGTCACTACCACCAGGGAAGCTTCGGGACAGCGCATCAGCCTTGATGTTTTTAACTCCTAGACGGAAAGTGACAATAAAATTGAAATTAGTAAAAAACAAAGACCATCTAGCCTGCCTAGGGTTGAGAAGCTTAGCAGACTGGAGATATAACAGGCTCTTATGGTACGTGATAACAGTAACAGGAATGACTGCCCCCTCCATCCAATGTTGCCATTCCTCGAAAGCCAATTTGATTGCCAAAAGCTCCCTATTACCCACGTCAAAATTTCTCTCGGCTGAATACAGCTTCTTGGAAAAGAAAGCGCATGCACGCCATTTACCAGGGGACGGACCATGAGACAACACAGCCCCAATTCCCACCTCTGACGCAACCATGAAAGGTTGAGAAACATCGGGTTGACTCAGTATAGGTGCCGTGGCAAAACTTCTCTTTATAGAGGAAAAAGCCTGCTGAGCGGCATTCGACCAATTAGAAAAATCCGACCCCTTTTTTGTCATGTCAGTGAGGGGTTTCACTATTACCGAATAATTTTGGATACATTTCCGGTAAAAATTAGTAGACCCCAGAAAGCGCGGCAATGCCTTTAAGTTTTCAGGACGATCCCAATCAAGTATAGCAACAGATACCCCAAAAATTGCACCTCATGGACAGCGAAAACACATTTCTCCAGTTTGGCAGAAAGTTTGTTATCTCTTAAAATCCGTAGTACCTGTTTAACATGCCCCTGATGTGTCTCTAAATCAGGTGAGTAAATCAAAATATTATCCAAATAGACAACCACAAACCTGCCCACTAAATGGTGGAAAATATCATTTACAAAATGCTGGAAAACTGCAGGTGCTTTGGTGAGACCAAAAGGCATAACCAGACTCTCGAAATGCCCCTCAGGGGTATTAAAAACTGTTTTCCATTCATTCCCCTCTCTGATTCTAACCAGATTGTAGGCTCCCCTTAAATCCAACTTGGAGAACACTTTAGCTCCCACAATCTGGTTGAATAAATCCAGAATCAGAGGAAGAGGATACAGATCTCGGACGGTAATTTGATTAAATTCCCCGAAATCTAAACAGGGACGGAGACCCCCATCTTTCTTCTTAACAAAGAAAAACCCTGCTGCCACGGGTGAAGAGGAGGGTCTGATATGTCCCTTCTCCAGACTCTCAGCAATAAAATCCTTCATGGCTTGTCTCTCAGGACCAGAAAGGTTATACAGTCTGGACTTGGGTAGTTTAGCTCCGGGATTCATGTTAATGGGACAGTCATATGCACGATGAGGAGGCAAATCATGACACCCCTGCTCAGAAAATACGTCCTGAAGACCAGACAGAAATGCAGGTAAGGTCTCCGTAGAGACTGCAGAAAAAGAAGTGCATAAGCCGTTTTCATGACAGTAATCTCCCCATTCCACAATTTTCCTGGATTGCCAATCCACTACCGGATTATGTTTCACCAACCAGTGTAGACCCAATACAACAGGACTGGGAAGGCCCTCCAAGACATAAAGAGGAATTACTTCATAAGTAAGGGGCCCCACCCTCAGTTTTATATCATGTACAATCTGTGTCAGACATCTGAGCAAGCGGCGCTGAGTCGATGACATGAATGGGGATGGGCTTAGTTAATGTACTGCAAGTAAGCCCAGGAGATCTCACAAAAAAAAAAATTTGTCTCTACCTCCTGAAAACCTGTCAGCGAGGGAAATATGGGCTCAAGCTGGATCGACCTACCCGCAGAGGCCCCAATAATAGGAGTCTGTGGCCGCTGCTCTTGCTGCTGAGCAGCTGATTGAAGGTCAGCTACCTCCAGTGACAAACTACGAAGCTGCTCCGCCAGCACCGAAACGATATCCATAACACAAAAATAAACAAAAAAGAATACAAAAGTCAGTTTGTTTTTTGTCTGGTGATAATGTAACGCTAGGTATGGGGAGAACCCAGAGTATAATGATGGGAAGAGGGGAGGGAGCCCAACAACTAGGTAAAGGGAGAGTGGAGACCCCTAAACAGATCTAACGACAAACCCTAACTCCCCTATAGACCCTAAATAGGTTCTGCACCTATCGCTGAGCAGGAAACCTGGCCCTCAGGCTAGGCCCTAGGTAGGGAGTGGGAGGGGTGTGCACTAAGTCAGCCCCACTACAAACTAAAGAACACACAGAGTAACCAAACAAGGGAATAAATTTAGCTCCAAGATGACACCGGAGAAAGCACAGCAACAATCCACGAAGGAACTCCAAGGTAATTCTAGACGACTAATAGAATCCCAAGCCTGAATATGTAAAACACGCTATCACCAGCAACTCTGAGGATCTGAGTGTATTTAAGGACACAGCAAGAAAGTGCTGATTAACAGCAGAAAGGTGAGGATACCTCAGGGTCCTAAAGGGAAAGGTATAATCCCCAAGCAAGGTGACTATCACCACTGGGTCCTAAAGAGAGAGGAATCATAAAAGGACCAGGGAGATGTTTGTAAGGGCAAATGTAGAGACCTTCTACAGATGGAGACCGTATGACTGTCTGTCAACCCTGACACACCTGTGACAGATTCACCTGGGGAAACGCCCGCAGACTAAACTAGATTGAGCAGCAGGGCTGTCAATTTAAAATGCTGACAGCCCAGCACGCCCCAGGATCAGATTGGATGACTGGACTGTCACTCATAAAAACGACAGTCCAGTACCCTCCAGATTCTATAGGGCGGCTGAGCTGTCAGTCACAGCATCTCTAAGCCACAGTCAGTTATGAAATCGTGACACTCGTCTTTCAGATGGCAAATAGAGAAATGTGATCCATCACTCCACAGAACACATTTGCACTGCTCCAGAGTCCTGTGGTGGCTGCTTTATACCACTACATCTGACAGTTGGTATTGTGCTTGGTGATGTATGCAGTTGCTCTGCCATAGAAACCTATGCAAAGAAGCTCCTAGTGCTCAGTTTTTGTACTGATCTTAATGCCAGAGGTTTGGAGCTGTGCAGTTATGGAGTCATCAGAAAGTGACAAAGGAAAAGTCCTCGGATGCAGGTTTAGTTAAAATCTATTGCCATGCATCGGCATGCTATGGGGCCCGTGGATGGAGGAGCCCAGTACTGTGCCCCCCCCCTCAAATACTCACATCTCCTTGTTCCCCACTGGCCAATGCTCAGGGCTCTTCTGCGTCTTCTGACTCTCTTTGACGTCTCAGGGCAGAGGGCACGATGTTGTCACTACCGCGTGCCCTCTGTGCTGAGCAGTACAGAGGATCTGAAGATGCTGAGGAGACCTGAGCAGCGGCCAGCGGGGAATGAGGAGAGGTGAGTATTTTTTTTTTGTCTATGGATCATCGTCTGGGGCCATTATATACTGTATGGAGCAATATATGGGGCCTATTATATACTATATGGAGCAATATATGGGGCCATTATACTGTATGAAGCATTATATGGGACCATTATACAGTATGGAGCAATGTATGGTGCCATTATACAGTATGGAGCAATATATGGGGCCCTTATATACTGCATGGAGCAATATATGGGGCCCTTATATACTGCATGGAGTAATATATGGGGCCATTATATACTGTATGGAGTAATATATGGGGCCATTATATACTGTATGGAGTAATATATGGGGCCATTATATACTGTATGGAGTAATATATGGGGCCATTATATACTGTGTGGAGTAATATATGGGGCCATTATATTCTGTGTGGAGTAATTATATGGGGCCCATTATACCGTATGGAGCATTATATGGGGCCCATTATACCGTATGGAGCAATATGTGGGGCACATTATACTGTATGGAGCAATATATGGGGCCCATAATACTGTATGGAGAAATATATGGAGCCCTTAATACCGTATGGAGCACCGCACCCCTCCTCCCCCAACTTCAAATACTCGCCTCTCCTTGTTCCACGCTGGCCGCTGCTCAGGTCCCTTCCGTGTCTTCTGACTCGGAATGTTCATTCAGTTGTTTAATGTTGTTGATAAAAAGCAGATCACAGACATGCCACAAAACTAAAGTCATTTAAAATGGCAACTTTAGGGCTTTAAGAAACACTAAAAGAAATCAAGATAAAAAATGTGGTACTCAGTAAGGGTAATTTTTTTCAGAGCAAGCAGAAGGAAAAAAATATGGAATCACTCAATTCTGAGGAAAAAATTATGGAATCACCCTGTAAATTTTCATTTCCAAAACTAACACCTGCATCAAATTAGATCTGCTCGTTAGTCTGCATCTAAAAAGGAGTGATCACACCTTGGAGAGCTGTTGCACCAAGTGGACTGACATGAATCATGGCTCCAACACGAGAGACGTCAATTGAAACAAAGGAGAGGATTATCAAACTCTTAAAATAAGGTAAATCATCACGCAATGTTGCAAAAGATGTTGGTTGTTCACAGTCAGCTGTGTCTAAAATCTGGACCAAATACAAACAACATGGGAAGGTTGTTAAAGGCCAACATACTGGTAGACCAAGGAAGACATCAAAGCATCAAGACCGGAAACTTAAAGCAATATGTCTCCAAAACAGGAAATGCACAACAAAACAAATGAGGAACGAATAGGAGGGAACTGGAGTCAATGTCTGTGACAGAACTGAAAGAAACCGCCTAAAGAAAATGGGATTTACATATAGAAAAGCTAAACATAAGCCATCATTAACACCTAAACAGAAAAAAAACAAGGTTACAATGGGCTAAGGAAAAGCAATCGTGGACTGTGGATGACTGGATGAAAGTCATATTCAGTGATGAATCATGAATCTGCATTGGGCAAGGTGATGATGCTGGAACTTTTGTTTGGTGCCGTTCCAATGAGATTTATAAAGATGACTGCATGAAGAGAACATGCAAATTTCCACAGTCATTGATGATATGAGGCTGCATGTCAGGTAAAGGCACTGGGGAGATGGCTGTCATTACATCTTCAATAAATGCCCAAGTTTACATTGATATTTTGGACAGTTTTCTTATCCCATCAATTGAAAGGATGTTTGGGTATGATGACATCATTTTTCAAGATGATAATGCATCCTGCCATAGAGCAAAAACTGTGAAAACATTCCTTGAAAGAAGACACATAAGGTCAATGTCATGGCCTGGATCTCAATCCAATTGAAAATCTTTGGTGGAAGTTGAACAAAATGGTCCATGGCAAGGCTCCAACCTGCAAAGCTGATCTGGCAACAGCAATCAGAGAAAGTTGGAGCCACATTGATGAAGAGTACTGTTTGTCACTCATTAAGTCCATGCCTCAGAGAGTGAAAGCTGTTATTAAAGCCAGAGGTGGTGCAACAAAATACTAGTGATGTATTGGAGTGTTCTTTTGTGTGTTTGTTTTTCATGATTCCATAATTTTTTCCTCAGAATTGAGTGATTCCATAATTTTTTCGCTCTGCTTGGTCTGAAAAAAATTACCTTTCTGAGTACCACATTTTTAATCTTGATTTCTTTTAGTGTTTCTTAAAGCCCTAAAGTTGCCATTTGAAATGACTTTAGTTTTGTGCCATGTCTGTGATCTGCTTTTTTTCAACAACATTAAACAACTGAATGAACATCCTCCGAGCCCGGTGATTCCATAATTTTTGCCAGGGGTTGTATATTCTCTCATCCGAGATAATCGGATCAATTATGCAAATCACAGTCTGATCAAACTCTCATCAGAGATTGATCAAAGTATGATTAAAGTATGATCCGATTTTCTTGGATGTGGAGAAGATGGGAAAAAAAAAATTTCTCCGTCTTCTTCATTCTGGCAGTCCATGGAAATGCACCCTTATGTCATCTGTTTGCAGTCTGATTTTTTTTCCATGGACTCATTGCCTTGCATGGCTGAGAGCGATCCGAATATCGGATCCATCTCGGGCATGCTGCGATTCTTTTCCTCAGACCGTCTTGGTCTGAGAAAAAATTCTGATATGTGCACGGCCCCATAGAATAACATTGGTCCGAGTGCGATCTGATGTTTTGTTGGATCGCACTCGGACTGGAAATAGTCTTGTGCATGAGCCCTGCTACTGACATCTGAAGGAGCCCTAAGGGAAAGCTCAATGTGAAAAATGGCAACTAATCAAAATCATTTGTAGGGTTATTATAGCGCCTTTTAGACACATGACTGTTCTATTTGTGATCAGTGTCATACGGATCCTTGATAATCAAGAAATATTTAGATGTTGGGGAAAAAGCAGATAAAGGGCAGTATTGTTTGCAACTGTTGATATAATCAGCTAAATTGCCCAAAGACCTGATCATCCCTATGTGAAGTAAATCCAGCCACAGCGTAACCATGTGCTCAGAAAAAAGGACATTGTGAGCTAGTGAGGTCTGAACAAGCCAGGCCATTATTTTGTGTGGTCATAGCCGGTAATCAAATCTGAATGTAAGCACAAGCAGTCACAGCAGACAGGCAGACAATGTTTGCATAGACTATTCAGGATCACAAATCTGCTTGTTCCTGTCCCTGGTAATGATGTGTTTTATCCACTCAGATTTTATAGATAAGTGATATTGTTGAGCTGTACAGTATTAGGCCTTCTTCACACATCTTTATAAAACTGGTACTGCAAAAAAACAGTACTAGTGTCATCAGTGTGCCATCAGTGTGCCATCAGTGTGCCATCAGTGTGCCATCAGTGTTTGGGATCAGCATGTCATCAGCGTGTTATCAGTGTTTGGCTAAAGAATAAAGAAATTACAAAGCTTTTCCTATACTTTGCAATGTTAAACATGTACAGCACATGGACGGGACACGGATGTCACATGGATGTTTACACAGACCCATAGACTTGTATTGGTCCTTGTCATCCGTGCTGCCGGGAAAAAATGGACATGTGAGCATAGGTTATAATGGGTACTTGTGGCATCTGTTTTTTTTCACAAATGTGTAAAGGAGGCCTTACATTGTATCTGTGGTTAGGAGATTGTTCTAAACAATAAATGGATCTGTTGAATTTTTCTAAGATATCCAATATATCTCCGCAACCGCATCTGGTGAGTATAACTCTATGTGTGTCTGTCTTTGTTTCCTCATGTACAGCACCATACTGTATATACAAGTCCACACTGTATCCTATATATAGTATGTCTTTATATACTCTATGTATATAGTGTGGTCCAGTATGTACAGATAGCAGTGTCCCCACTATATATACAGCCAGCCGTGTCCCCGCTATATATACAGCCAGGGGTGTCGCAACCATATATATGTGCATCTAGCAGTGTACCCACTATATTATATATATATATATATACACATATATATATATATATATATATATATATATATATATATATATATATATTACAGCCAAAGTGTAGAGTTATTGAAGACTGGCACTCCAAGCTTGGACAACCCCTTTATGGCTGCTCACATTAGCACAAGCAACATGCAGGTTTGCATTGGCGTGTTGAGAAATGGATCCTGGGACCATTTTGAGAAGTAGCTGCAACCTCTGGTATCACCATAGATCCATTCCGTACTGCAAGTGAAATTGCTTGACGACTTAGGCATGGTATGCAGTATCTAGTTTCTATACAAACCATTAGAAGGTTTTAAATTACATTGTGCTATGAGACAGATGTCCATCTACAGGTGTCCATTGACCTTGCGGCACCCATCTCAAAGGCTATCTATGGTGCAGAACAAGACGGTAATGGAGGCTGGAATAGAGGTCTATCCTCTTCAGCCATGAGTCCTAATTTTTCTTAACGCAATGATAGCCGGAGATTGGCCTGCAGACCACGTGGGCAACACATGAAGAGCCTTCACAATGGGACGTCACATCAGCCCTACTCCTGGGATTATGGTGTCATTGGCATAATGTGTGGTAGCCGGACCCCTCTTGTCTTCATTCCAGGTCACTAACAGCTCGGCATTACATTTGATTTTATTTGGTCATAATACCAGTGGTTCGGCCATTTCTCCAAAGTGTCCCATTATTGGAGCATTATTGGGGCCATTATTCAACATGACAATGCTAGTGTGCCTAAACTGTAGTTAACGTCCACAGCTTTGGCATTACTGTAGCGAGGAGAGACCACTTAATTTACAGGATGCATTTCTCCAGAAGCACGAACTGGGTACAATGTACGGGCATGTCAGGATTTCTGTTGCCCTTCTACAGTTTAACCACTAGTGGCCGCTGTTGTTCACTTTAATAATTGTACTGCAGTTTCACGCCTTACCACTGGAGGCTGCCTACCAAGATGGCGGATTCTTAATCTATGGAATCCATCTTGTTTCCTGTTTGGGCCTACTTAAAGCCACATGGACCTCTCATTCATTGTTGTGTATTGTGTCTACCTGTTAGCCTAGTTGCAGTCTCCAGCTCCTGAGCATTCTTACCCAGACTGTTCTAATTCATTTACAGATTCCCACAACTCCTTGCTAACTTCAAGGACATCTACTAACGCTTGCTGTTCCTGCTTGTGCTCCTTCGGCCACTGGTTTCTAGCAGTGTTACGCCAGTATCGTAACAGGGCCTACAATGTGCGGGCACTACAATGTACTGTGCAACACACTGGCTGATTTACAATTTTCACTTAGCAAAATCCATTGCTGCTCATTTCCTGAAAACACCCATGGAGTCAAAATCATCACTAAACCTGTAGATAAATTCGCTGAGGGGTTTTATTTCCAAATTGGAGTCAATTGAGGGGGATTCTGCTCTTCTGACAATTAGGGGCTCTGTATATGGAGTCCACAAATTATTCTACAAAAATTTGTTCTCCACGAGTCAAAATAGTGTGACACCCCAGGGGTCTGGTTGCCACAGTGATAGAGATGTTATGTCTGAGAGCAGGTGGGAGGTCTCTTGGTCAGGAATCCTATGCATGCCACACCTCCTGCCCAGTCCTGGGAGGGGAAGAACTTCCCCTATATAAACCTGGGGCTGAGGCAGGGTTAGGGAGTTCAGAGGGAGAGTTCAGCCAGGAGGGCTGACAGGGAGCTGTGGCTCCGGCTGGGCCCAGCTCCTGGGCCATGCCAGAAGTAGAGACAGAGAAGAGAAGCAGCTATGGGAAGAAACAACAGGAGCTCTGTGGGAGCAGTGTTACAAGGAGTCAGGGGCTGGCAGCTACAGAGCTCGCCCTGACTGAGAAGATTTATTACCGGACCCGGAGTCCGAGGCTGTGGGGACTAACTCCTACCCAGCAGCAGAATCCGTCAGGCAGGGGATTCCAGGTCCTCTGGCCAAGAAACCCGAAGGCACGGTCACACGCATGGGACCAGCACCGCCGTCGTGGAGCGGAAGCTACTAGAAGGCCCCGAGTCACCGGCCATACGGGTGAGCACCACACGGTACACTCAGGGACGTGGGCTACTTATACCCGCCTCTAGCAAGGTAGCCAGAAGAGTACAGTCAGTTTGGGAGGCCTACAACTCCGCCTGGCCAGGGGAGATCCCATCTGCTCAAGGACTGACCAGGCCCCAATCGCTAGCCAGTACTCCGGGAGGGTCTATCTTTGTCACCAGTAAAGACCCTGAACTACACCGTACCGTCTCCGAGTGGTTCCTGCTACCCCCATCATCCACGTCGGCTGCCCTGAGGCCATACCCCTCCCGTTGGGGGTTATACTATCACGCTGCACAATCCTACCACCGGCCTCAGCGGTCTGCCCTGCAGCGGCAGCTCCATAGCTGCATTCAACGGGTGGCGTAGTCGTCCAACATCTACCGCTAATATAGACTTGCCACTTAGTTTGACTCCCTGGGCACGGACCGGGTCACCGCCACGAGACTACTACCCCCATCTGATCCGGCTCCGGGTAAGCTCCTGCATGCGCAACGCTGCGCGACACAGGCCCAGGGGCGCGTCAACTTTTGGCGTAGTCGGCAGGATTTCGTGCCCGCAACCACCGGGTACTGCGTGCCTGAAAAAGACTGTTCAAACTTACCAGTGGTGAAGATTCCCGCCATCCGGCGCAATCTTCTACATTCTTCCCGCCATCCGCGAAGTTTTCCCGCCATCCGGCGCCATCTTCGGCCTTCTTCCCGCCATCCGTGGAGGTTTCCCGCCATTGGACGCCATCTTGAGGACGCCGCGCGGGAAGAAGAGGGGCGTGGACTCCGAAAGCGCGCGAGAACTGAAGTCCCGCCTCACGTCCGGACGTTGCGTAAGGTCCTGGAAGGAGCCCAGCAGATGCCGACGTCACAGGAGCGCGACGGAAGGTCCTCAACCCTGACGATCCACTGCGGAGCCGCAGCCTACGGAAGAGGATCATCGCAAGGTAGGCCACGGTCCACTAGGGGGGAGAAGGATGTCGGATACGGAGGAGAGCTTCACCGCTTCAACCCCCGCCAGCGCCACCGCTGTTGCGGTCATGCCTTTCACCATGCCCTATATCCCGGGGGCAGCCTGGCTACCCCAGTACTCAGAGGAGTCACATACCCTGCATGACTTTAGAGAAAAGCTGGATAGCCTCTTCCAGGTGTACCCCCTCACAGAGGAGCAAAAAGTGAGCATCCTGGTGGCCCAATTAACCGGGGCAGCCCAAAGGGAGGTAAAGTCCTGGCCACCTGGGAGGAGGACTGTCGCAGAGATACTAACCCAGCTAACCGAGGAGGAGCTGCAGTACTACCAATACGAGGAAAGCCAAGAGGACCCGGACGGGTCTGAGGACTACCCTCAGGAGGGAGCACAAAGAGGACATAGCTACTGAAGGGAAGTAGCGTGAATAAAGA
Source organism: Phyllobates terribilis (assembly GCF_046119375.1). Classification (NCBI taxonomy): domain Eukaryota; kingdom Metazoa; phylum Chordata; class Amphibia; order Anura; family Dendrobatidae; genus Phyllobates; species Phyllobates terribilis. The sequence goes on from NW_027362762.1 coordinate 135,415,593, forward strand.
GCTGTAAATAGTTACCCGTAAGGGTACAAGGACTGCTGCTAATTAAAATATGGTCCCCGTTGGGATTAGTGAATTGTTCCCCATGTGCCCCTATCTTAAACCAGGCTGAGGACTGTGAGCAGCCATTCCTTATCCCCACTGGCCGAGGACTGAGAGCGGCCATATCCTGTAAATAATTATGTGTTTATAGTTATTTTTAGGAGTCGTTGGTGGATTTACCGGGAATCCTTGTACAATTAGTTGGAGCGTAACCCAGGATGGACTAAAAGACTGATAAGGACTCGGGGCAGGACAGACCCCTACCTGGTTACGTCTCCCTGTTTTGGTGAAATGGACACCTTTGCTTTTCTTCAGAACTGCACCCGGTTGCGGACACGCCGTAACCATCTTTATGTGTTTTTCTTATTGTATTATTATTGTTTATACCTTGTTATGTTTTTCTAAAAATATGTTTAGTCCCGGAGTACTAAATTTCACTAGGGGGGAATGTGACACCCCAGGGGTCTGGTTGCCACAGTGATAGAGATGTTATGTCTGAGAGCAGGTGGGAGGTCTCTTGGTCAGGAATCCCATGCATGCCACACCTCCTGCCCAGTCCTGGGAGGGGAAGAACTTCCCCTATATAAACCTGGGGCTGAGGCAGGGTTAGGGAGTTCAGAGGGAGAGTTCAGCCAGGAGGGCTGACAGGGAGCTGTGGCTCCGGCTGGGCCCAGCTCCTGGGCCATGCCAGAAGTAGAGACAGAGAAGAGAAGCAGCTATGGGAAGAAACAACAGGAGCTCTGTGGGAGCAGTGTTACAAGGAGTCAGGGACTGGCAGCTACAGAGCTCACCCTGACTGAGAAGATTTATTACCGGACCCGGAGTCCGAGGCTGTGGGGACTAACTCCTACCCAGCAGCAGAATCCGTCAGGCAGGGGATTCCAGGTCCTCTGGCCAAGAAACCCGAAGGCACGGTCACACGCATGGGACCAGCACCGCCGTCGTGGAGCGGAAGCTACTAGAAGGCCCCGAGTCACCGGCCATACGGGTGAGCACCACACGGTACACTCAGGGACGTGGGCTACTTATACCCGCCTCTAGCAAGGTAGCCAGAAGAGTACAGTCAGTTTGGGAGGCCTACAACTCCGCCTGGCCAGGGGAGATCCCATCTGCTCAAGGACTGACCAGGCCCCAATCGCTAGCCAGTACTCCGGGAGGGTCTATCTTTGTCACCAGTAAAGACCCTGAACTACACCGTACCGTCTCCGAGTGGTTCCTGCTACCCCCATCATCCACGTCGGCTGCCCTGAGGCCATACCCCTCCCGTTGGGGGTTATACTATCACGCTGCACAATCCTACCACCGGCCTCAGCGGTCTGCCCTGCAGCGGCAGCTCCATAGCTGCATTCAACGGGTGGCGTAGTCGTCCAACATCTACCGCTAATATAGACTCGCCACTTAGTTTGACTCCCTGGGCACGGACCGGGTCACCGCCACGAGACTACTACCCCCATCTGATCCGGCTCCGGGTAAGCTCCTGCATGCGCAACGCTGCGCGACACAGGCCCAGGGGCGCGTCAATAGCGCTCCTTCCCTCCTGAGCATTACCGTGTGGCCAAACAGTACTGTACAGCCACATATGGGGTATTGCCAAGTTCACGAGAAATTGTGTAACAAATTATGTGGTCATTTTTTCCAATTTTCCCTTGTGAAAATGTAAAATCTTGGGCTAAACCAAGTTTATAATGGTAAAAATGTAATTTTTTTTCTTCACTGCTCAATGATATAAAATTTTGTGACACACCCAGTGTCAATATGATCACTGCACCCCTAGATGATTTCATTAAGAGGGGTACTTTATAAAATGAGGTCACTTATAGGGGTACTGCTGTTCTGACACCTCAGAGGCTCTGCCAATGTGACCCGCAAACCATTCCAGACAAATTTGCACTCAGATATGGTGCTCATTCCCTTCTGAGCTTTGCGCTGTGCCTAAAAAGTAGTTTTTGATCACATATGAGGCACTGCCGTACTCAGGAGACATTGTGTAACACATTTTGGGGTCTATTTTGTCCTATTACCTTTGTGAAAATGAATAATTTGGGTCTTAAACAACATTTCTGGGGAAAAATATAATTTTTAATTTTCATGGTCCCAGGTTTTAAAATGCTGCAAAGCAACTTTGAGTTTGAGATGCTCACAACACCTTTAGATAAATTTCTTGAGGATTGTAGTTTCCAAAATGTGGTCACTTGTGGGGGGTTTCCACTGTTTAGGTACATCAGGGGCTCTGCAAACGTGACATGGTGTCCGCTATCTTTCCAGACAATTTTGCACTCCAAAAGTCAAATAGCGCTCCTTCTTTTCCGAGCCCTGTTAATCACAGTACTGACAGCTCCAGCACACCCCTGCACCAGATTGGACGGCTGAGCTGTCAGTAACTGCATCCCAGACACACTGAGGAATGGAACTGTGACAGTATCCCCTCTTCTGAGGGGGGCCGTCGGACCCCCAAGCTTCCCAGGAAGCTTTAAATAGAAGGCCCTAACTAACCGATAGCATCTCGAGGATCTCTCCTCTGGTCCGTATTCCCTCCAGTGGATGAAGTATTGAAGGGAATTACGGACCCTGCAAGAATCCACAAACCTCTGAACCTCATACTCTAAGCCACCGTCGACTGAAACTGGAGGAGGCGGGATGAGGAAGACAATGCCGAAGGGACAAACTCCTTTAATAGGGATTTATGGAAGACTTTAGGGATGCGAAGGGATGGGGGAAGCTTCAATCTGAATGCCACTGGATTGACCAACTCTTGGATCTCATATGGACCAATAAACTTTGGACCCAACTTTGTCGATAACAGTTTAAGTTTAATGTTCCTAGACGACAACCAAACCTTATACCGGATCTTAAAAACAGGACGCACTGAATGTCTTTTATCGGCCTTCTGTTTTTGGCGAATCTGAGCAGTCCCAATATTCAGAACATTCCTAGAAAATTCACCAAAATGGGGATGAAAACCATAATTACAGAAAAACGGTGAGGTTCCAGTAGACTGATTCACTCGACTGTTAAATGCAAACTCAGCGAGAGGTAAAAATGAAGACCAGTCCTCCTGCTGAGCCGCCACAAAGCACCTTAACATTTGTTCCAAAGATTGATTTGGCCTCTCAGTCTGACTGTTGGTCTCAGGGTGGTAAGCAGATGAAAATGACAAGTCAGTCCCAAGTTTACTACAAAAAGCTCTCCAGAATTTAGAGACAAATTGTACTCCCCTATCAAACACAATGCTAGGAGGGATTCCATGTAACCTTACCATATGAGAAATAAAAAACATGGAGAGTGTTTCTGCATTAGGCTGGGTGCCCACGTAGCGTTTTTCAAGCGTTTATGCTGCGGAATTTCCACAGCGTAAACGCTTGTAAAACGCTAGGTAATCCGCACCCCATGGTCCCCAAGGGGATTCCGCATGTTCTATGCACATGCTGCGGATTTTTCCGCAGCGTTTATGCTGCGTACAAAAATCCGCAGCATGTCATTTAATTTTGCGGAAGCGCAGCGAAACTCCCGCCATTGACTTGCATTGAAACGCATAGAAACCGCGACTGTACATTTGTACAAGCGGCTTCTATGCGTCTCTATGTGCGGATGGTACCCAGTTCTGGAGGAGAGGAGACTCTCATCCAGACCTGGGTACCATTGTACCTGTAAAAAAAGAATAAAACAAAAAATAAAGTTTATACTCACCTTTCCGAAGGCTTTTCTCTGAATGCCGGCATCGCTTGAGGACCTGCGGTGACGTCACAGTCATGTGACTGCAGGCCCTTCACCGCTCTGTCTCGCGATATGTCGGCAGCCGGGAACCAGACAGGAACGAGCGCTGCTGCCACGCCGGGGCCTCGGGGGTGAGTATAGCTTTATTTGTTTTAATTTTTACGGTTCACACTGTATAAATCCATGCTGTTTGCATGGATTTATATAGTGTGACCTAGTTGTCAAGCACTTTCCAAGTGATGCTATCGCCTGGAAAGCACTTGTCAATCTGCATGCGGAAACGCATGTGGATCCGCATGTATTCTGCAGGAAAAACGCATGCACAATCTGCATGCGTTTTTTCTGCCAGGGAGATGCAGAAATGCTGCAGAAATTTTCTGCTTCATTTCTGCATCGTGGGCACATAGCCTTAGGTAAGCCAGACAAGGGAACAAAATGAGTTTGTTGTCTGATTCGGTCAACTACCACCCAGATAGCAGTTTTCCCACCAGACCGAGGCAAATCCGTGATGAAATCCATGGACAAATGAGTCCATGGTTTTTCTTGAATAGGCAAAGGAGCCAATTCCTCAGCGACCGGCTATGACTCACTTTGGCGCGTGTGCAGACTTCACAAACAGATACAAAATCTTTGATATCATTATGCATGGACGGTCACCAAAAATGTCTAGCAATAGCTTTCTGCATAGCAGTAACTTCCAAGAACGCTGATCTTTTGGGCACCACACAAGATCATTTTACCTAACAAATGAGTGTTTTGCTCATTTGTCAGGTGAGTGTCAGCTGGGTTAATCTGCACGATTATCATAACAAAGATTTTTCAGGAACGCTCATTCATGAGAATTGTTCAGAATAAAATCACCTTTAATTCCTTTTTGCCAATAAGTCTTCTGCAATTAGAAAAAACAGGCTATGCACAGGTGGCTTTAATGTGGACTGATGATCTTACCACCACACTAGGATATTTAACATTCCTGTACACATGTGGCAGTGACAGAGGAATACAGCACAGATTCAGTCGGCCCCAGGACCTTATATTAACCCTGGTTGCTGATTTGCAACATTACAAACAATATATGAGTAATCCTGTAATGACATCATTCAAGCAGCTGGAGGTCCCTGCGGCTGTAAAGCATATTTTTTACAGGATGGTGAACAACTTGTCCATGCAAAGAACGTGAATGATTCAAATACATATTGGCAGCAAAAGGTCACAGTATACAACTGCAAATGAAGACATAAAATGCTCCTCATATTAATACATACAGGTAGTCTGACTCATTAAAAAGTTACTTCATATCATCCCTGATGTAAACCAGTAGAATATATTAAAGGTTAGCCCATCTCTTCAAGTAAGGACAGGTTTCTAGGTGAGGATCGACAAAATGCAAAAATTTGGATCGTATATATCAAGCTTTTTAAATATTTTAAAAACGTTAGGATTAGGGTGCATTTACACTACACGAACATTAGGAATGCGCATTCCACAATAACTGTGCAGTGTAAACAGTCTGCCAATCACCCAATGAATTAGTAAAATTGTCTGGTGAAATGCTGTAGATCATTGTCTGGTGAAATTATATTTTGGCTGGCTTAGAAAATTGCTGTTCTTGGCAGAGCATTTACCCATGAAAACAAGGACAGCCTATGTGCACTGAACGATCTATTGCTGATCAGACTGTGTGCATTGTAGACATGGTCAGCCTGTGTAAACACACTGTTAGGCTATATTCCCACGATGCAGAAATGAAGCAGAAAATTTCTGCAGCATTTCTGCATCTCCCTGGCAGAAAAAACGCATGCAGATTGTACATGCAGATTGTGCATGCGTTTTTCCTGCAGAATACATGCGGAATACATGCGGATTCACATGCGTTTCCGCATGCAGATTGACAAGCGCTTTCCAGGCGATTAGCATCACTTGGAAAGTGCTTGACAACTAGGTCACACTATATAAATCCATGCAAACAACATGGATTTATATAGTGTGACCGTAAAACAATGCTTAAAATAAAGCTATACTCACCCCCGATGCCCCGGCGTGTGCTGCAGCGCTTGTTCCTGTCTGGTTCCCGGCTGCCGGCATATCGCGAGACAGAGCGGTGAAGGGCCTGCGGTCACATGACTGTGAAGTCACCGAAGGTCCTTCAACGCTGCCGGCATGACGAGAGAAGCCGTTGGACAGGTGAGTATAAACTTTATTTTTTATTTTATTCTTTTTTTTACAGGTACAATGGTACCCAGGTCTGGATGAGAGTCTTCTCTCCTCCAGAACTGGGTACCATCCGCACATAGAGACGCATAGAATCCGCTTGTACAAATGTACAGACGCGCATTCTATGCGTCTCAATGCAAGTCAATGGTGGCGCTTCCGCAAAATTAATGAACATGCTGCGGATTTATGAGCGCTGCAGAAACGCTGCGGAAAAATCCGCAGCATGTGCATTGACATTGCGGAATGCCATTGGGGACCATGGGGTGTGGATTACCATGCGTTTTTGATGCGTTTCTGCTGCGGAAATTCCGCAGCATAAACTCATGAAAAACGCATCGTGTGCACGCAGCCTTGAACGACTGCCAGTCGGCTAACATGTAGCTGATCGGTGGCTGTTTTCGGCAGAAGATATAGAGCAGGGGTGAGGGAATCCATTTTTCCCAGGGAACACGTCAGCCGCTGTAACAGTTCTGGATGGCTAAAACAATAGACTCAAGTTCATTTTGCTCAATATTAATATTATTAACTTATTATTGTTTTGTACTAATATTACATTTTAGTATTACAATTAATTTTATAGCTTGATGGTAAGCAAAATAAAGTATGGTGACTAGCTAGTTCTGCATCGGGAAAATCCACTAGAAACACAGGAGTTCACCACAGCTACTGTAGTAGAACTATAACTTAGATACAACAGGATTTCAGGAGCTTAAATAGCTTGCAGCCCCAACAACAGGGAGCCAAGAGTAAAGAAGTTAATTCCCAAGTTCCCTGCCTGGACGGTACTACATGTCCCAGAGAACACAGAACTAGCGTTATAGCCCAACAAAAGTGCGATACCAACTGACGTCAGAAGCGGAAACAGGGAGAGCAGGCACCGACACACATTAAATTTGGCACATCCTGAAACTTTTTGTATTTAGAATATACTAGTAAATTTGCCACATTGTGTTTTAGACATGTGAGAACATTTTGATATATGCACTTGTGATATACGATATACGTGTAGGGCTCCTCACTCAGAAATTGATGGGGCTGCTTTGCTGCTATATAAAACTACAGGAACCCCAAGCTTTCTTCCCCAGGTACATGACATAATATTTGTGTGCCACATGTACCTACGCAATATGGTCCCTTAGTACCTTTTTTGTCTAGATTTTGCAGATATGGAGAAAAGTGCATCCTCCCATGAAAGGAAGAATTTCAACACTGGATATTGTGTTGCAGCATTTTTTTTTTTATAGCTAAACAGATTTGGAGCAGAAGTATGGCGACCTCACCCACTAATGACGTCAATTCCTCTGAGGAAATCAAGAAAGTATGTGCTGCTTCTCAGACCCAGGTATGGATCATATAAATGTGCTGATTTGCACTATATCATTATACCAGAATATCCTGTGAATGAGCGTGTGACTAAACTGAATACAGACACACGCGGCAGGAGATCATGTCTGACCAAGCTGAAGGCAGGAAATAAAGGTTTTTTCAAAACCCTACCCTACATACATTTCATATACTTCTCACCTTCCACATACAGGACAATAAGGAAAGAAGTCACAAGGAATGAAAGATCAATCCAAAGATCAATGTGAAAGTCCTAACAAGAACCAAAAGTAAATGCTTTCTGTATCCAATAACCACAAGGCCTATCTGATCTAGCTGAGAAACTTTAGACTTTAGATACCCGCTAACTCAAACTAAAGGAAAATTTTCTGTCATACATCAGCCTTATTCACGTATTACAGTATTTTATATAATAGACTTAGATGTCTGCCACACTGGCTGTTACATAGGTGCAATTCAATGTGACCCGAGACTTACAAAAAGGCGAATTTAGGATTTCCTGCACCTGAGGCAAAAATTCAGATGGTGCCCTCTCCTATACACATTTTAAGAGGTACAGTATGAGTAGTCATCATGCTCATATGTGATTTGCACACTTACAGTCATGTGCCAACTAGCTCTTCTTCCTAATTTTCTCAATGTTCAGTAAAAAACTGCAACCCCTGCTTCATTGAGAGAAGCAAGAAGAGAAGCTAGTCGGCCCGTGACCATTAGGACACATGCAAACACCCATGAACCTCGGTCTTGTTAGGAGGGCGGTTGCAAACAACTTTAATATAATGGAACGAAACCGACCCCGGGGTCCGCGATGCTGCCTGATGGACTACTGCCGAACACTTTCCGGGTGGAAAGGAAAGCAAGCAACTTAAATGTTAAACCCTTTCGTGTTTCTGCACACTGGAACGGGTATAGCAATTCGCACTATCTCCGTTAGCAGCACGAGACATAGGCGGAGAAAAACTATCTGTAGTCCTGTTAAAGCACAGGGACTACAGTGGCGGCGCTAGGATGCGTGTGTGACTACGCCGACGGGTACACGTGTCTCCAGCCGGTGTGATACCGGATTGCAGGGTATTACTCCACGTGGCTGACAGGCGATAGCCGTGGACAGGACGTCTGCAGGCTGCTCGGGGTGTTAGACGACCCCTTTGGCAGAGCCAGACTGCAAGACGGAGCTACCTGCCTATTTCCACTAACCTGCCTATTTCCACTAAACCTGCCTATTTCCACTAAACCTGCCTATGGAAACTACGTGGAACACAGTCGTCCACACATCAGCATCACTGCTCAATGATCAGAGCGTGCCGCCATGTTTGTGGGCGGGCCTTTTAAAGACTAAGCCCTGCCCACCGACGCGATATTGGTGACGCCACCCGTGGACCAATCAGGCGGTGCCAGGTCACCGGGTCAGGTGGGTGCCAAACCACCAATCACGATCCGCCAGGTCACGGGCATGCTCAGTGCGGCGAATCCTGGACTTGGACTCCAAAAGCCCTGTCTCCCTCCGCAACCTTTGCTTAACATTGCTAGGCACAAATACCCAGGAGACAATCTGTACATCTCGTGGACCAGCTAGGCGTTGGGGCTGATGATGATGCTGAACAGCATCAGCCCTGGCTGGACCAAAATGGGAGACCACAGAAGGCTCTGGACCCTTTTCGAATCCAGCAAAAGACCGATGCCTAACAGGTCTGATCACAGATTGAAATGCACAGACTGGCCACTGATCTCCTGACTAAAGCATGACAGCTCCTATATTTCTACAACCATTATGGAATCACCAGGCTCGGAGGATGTTCATTCAGTTGTTTAATGTTGTTGAAAAAAAGCAGATCACAGACATGGCACAAAACTAAAGTCATTTCAAATGGCAACTTTAGAGCTTTAAGAAACACTAAAAGAAATCAAGATACAAAATGTGGTACTCAGTAAGGGTAATTTTTTTTCAGACCAAGCAGAGTGAAAAAATTATGGAATCACTCAATTCTGAGGAAAAAATTATGGAATCATGAAAAACAAACACACAAAAGAACACTCCAATACATCACTAGTATTTTGTTGCACCACCTCTGGCTTTAATAACAGCTTGCAATCTGTAAGGCATGGACTTAATGAGTGACAAACAGTACTCTTCATCAATCTGGCTCCAACTTTCTCTGATTGCTCTTGCCAGATCAGCTTTGCAGGTTGGAGCCTTGTCATGGACCATTTTCTTCAACTTCCACCAAAGATTTTCAATTGGATTGAGATCCGGACTATTTGCAGGCCATAACATTGACCTTATGTGTCTTCTTTCAAGGAATGTTTTCACTGTTTTGCTCTATGGCAGGATGCATTATCATCTTGAAAAATGATGTAATCATTCCCAAACATTCTTTCAATTGATGCGATAAGAAAACTGTCCAAAATATCAATGTAAACTTGGGCATTTATTGAAGATGTAATGACAGCCATCTCCCCAGTGCCTTTACCTGACATGCAGCCCCATATCATCAATGACTGTGCAAATTTGCATGTTCTCTTCATGCAGTCATCTTTATAAATCTCATTGGAACGGCACCAAACAAAAGATCCAGCATCATCACCTTGCCCAATGCAGATTCGTGATTTATCACTGAATATGACTTTCATCCAGTCATCCACAGTCCACGATTGCTTTTCCTTAGCCCATTGTAACCTTGTTTTTTTCTGTTTAGGTGTTAATGATGGCTTTTGTTTAGCTTTTCTGTATGTAAATCCCATTTCCTTTAGGCGGTTTCTTACAGTTCGGTCACAGACATTGACTCCAGTTTCCTCCCATTCGTTCCTCATTTGTTTTGTTGTGCATTTCCTGTTTTGGAGACATATTGCTTTAAGTTTCCGGTCTTGACGCTTTGATGTCTTCCTTGGTCTACCAGTATGTTTGCCTTTAACAACCTTCCCATGTTGTTTGTATTTGGTCCAGATTTTAGACACAGCTGACTGTGAACAACCAACATCTTTTGCAACATTGAGTGATGATTTACCTTCTTTTAAGAGTTTGATAATCCTCTCCTTTGTTTCAATTGACATCTCTTGTGTTGGAGCCATGATTCATGTCAGTCCACTTGGTGCAACAGCTCTCCAAGGTGTGATCACTCATTTTTAGATGCAAACTAACGAGCAGATCTAATTTGATGCAGGTGTTAGTTTTGGAAATGAAAATTTACAGGGTGATTCCATAATTTTTTCCTCAGAATTGAGTGATTCCATATTTTTTTCACTCTGCTTGGTCTGAAAAAAATTACCCTTACGGAGTACCACATTTTTTATCTTGATTTCTTTTAGTGTTTCTTAAAGCCCTAAAGTTGCCATTTGAAATTACTTTAGTTTTGTGCCATGTCTGTGATCTGCTTTTTTTCAACAACATTAAACAACTGAATGAACATCCTCCGAGCCTGGTGATTCCATAATTTTTGCCAGGGGTTGTATGAGGCTGTCACACTCGGGTCGGTAGATCCAAAACGAGTCCGTGCATTGCAGTCCGTGATCGGACATCCGCATGAGCCCTAAATAAGAGAATACCATATGAGTGGTCATGTGAGAATTGTTGAAACTAGCATGCAAATTTGATTCTTATGTACATTGAGCTCTGTTAGGATATGGCATGCTACAGTGCTCTACAAAAATTTGCGGAAATCGCCTTTAAGATATATGTTCTGGCGTATATGGTAAGCAGAGGTTGCAAACTTCAGAGCATGAATACAGCACCAGAACTATTGTCACTACAGGAATACAGCACCAGAACTATTGTCACTACAGGAATACAGCACCAGAACTATTGTCACTACAGGAATACAGCACCAGAGCCACCACCAGTATATAAACATAGCACCAGAACCATCATAAGTACGTAAATGCAGTGGCGACCAAAAGTTTTGCATTTTTTTAAAAAGTGTGATTACTTCTGTCTGGTTATTGTGATGCCATTTTCCTCGTGATGAATTGAAAGTGCATGAAGTTATCATCATGCAAGACCTTAATTTTATCCAAAATGCTTTTGAATGTAGGTATGGTCATTTAATTAAAGAAAACTGACTGCCAAAAGTTTTGCATGTACTATTTATTGATCACAACATAGAGACTAATTCATTGATTACAATGCCATAACTTAATATTTTGTAGCATAACCTCTTGCTTTAATTACTGCACCACATCGACGGGGCATTGAAGCCACTAGGGTATTCAAGACATCTTGAGGGATCTTGCTCCATTCCATTTTCAAATCTGCAAACAATTCATCTTTATTTCTATGGGTACAGGCCCCAACTTGTCGCCCTAACTCATCCCAAACGTGCTCTCTAGGGTTAAAATCAGGTTAAAGTTTTCTGTGGTCGACCACTTCTAGATTTGTGAGATGTTCCATAACCTTCTTTATCTTTCTTTAATATACGTGACACTTGACTCTGAGAACATGCGAATTCCTCTTTTTGGCTTTTGCCTGACTTCACTCTCAGAATAATAAGATCCTGACATCTGGTTATAAATTTGGCTTTGTCTTTGCTATATTTTAACCTAAAAACACACACACAAAAAAAAAAAATAGGCAAAATTCGACTACCCATGAAAGAATCTGCAAAACATTTGGCCCAGCAAATGTTGAAAACTAACACATAAAGGGATAAAATAATGTCAAACACATCGTCCTTATAGCTGACAACCATTTGCTTCTGGTTTACTAAAATCACCAAGAAAATGGCATCACAACAACCAGACAGAAATAATCAAACTTTAAAAAAAAAAAAATGCAAAACTTTTCTTCGCCACTATATATCACCAGAACCACCACCAGTAACCATGTACTATATTTCAAAGTACAGAGATAAGTGACTATTTAGGGTATGTGCATACAACACAATGTCTATTTCAAGTGGGTCCACCCCAAAACCTCACTGGAGAAAACGCTCAAAAGAATGTATTTCTATGTAAAAACTTATGTTCAGTTTTTTTAACATCTTTTAACCACTTCAGGTTTCCAAAGACACCAAGCAGTTAAATTAAGTCACCTGACCATTCTTCAGACATCATCTTCTGTTGGTGGGACTTATTCTGCAGTGTTTAGCAAAACGTACTGAACTCTTCAGCCATTTCTCCAATAATAGGAAAAATAATTATGAAAATGCTGACATAGAGCTACTTGTGCCTCAAATCACCATTTATGCTGTGGATTTCAACCATTTCTATGCAATAGATGAACATTTCCCAGAGGAAATTCATTGCATTGCTTTTTGGATGACTTTCCATAAAAAAATTAGGATCACATGTCAACTAACCACATTAACCACCGTCACTGGTTTCCTTTCAGGATAAAGTTGCTATTAACATATTAAGTGTTTATTAATAGTGTGGGAAAATAGATTTCTCAACATTTTTATTTTAATTAAATACCATAAATAAATGAAACTTCATCAGAATAGTGGAGTATAACTAATACTATGCTTTTATAAATGATCCTGTGTGTCGGATGTCGGACGTCTGACAGAGGCTATCCTTGCTGCAAATGTGGCGCCCCTGAGGGTTCAGTCGCCACAGGGGTACTGCACCTCAGATAGAGGTGTGGTATCTCCTCTTACAGGTAAGGATGGAGCATCACTCAGGACCCCACTTCACACTCAACACTACACCACTCCTGTCCTGTAGGGGGCCTAAATGCACCAGGGTGCTGCCCCGGCCCGGGATAGAGGAGATGGGGGGAACCAAAGATAGGGGGAACCATGTAGTGGGTGAGGGTGGAGGACACACTTACAGGAAGCACTTAATAATTCATATATAATCTACGGCCATCTTTAGTTCAAGGTCTTTGATTGTGGTCTTCTGTCAGGGTCCAGCAAGAGTCTGCAGCTGGCTGAAGATACACGGTCCTCATAGTCTGGCCTTGAGACGAGGAGCGGGTCAGAGTTAACCACTGTCTCTACCCGGTCAGAGTCCTTATCTAAGAAGGCCTCGGAGGGGAGCGGAGGAGATAGGCTCCACAGGCAAAAGGATCCCAGGGGGATGCGGACGGAGCAGAGTCGCCACCTGTATTCTTCACTCTGGCTTAGCCAGAGGGATTCCTGCTGCAAGAGGGGTGACCGGCCCCCGATATCTGACTGTGTACTTCACGTCACTGTTGGAAAAGCCCGGCGGCTTAGTGGATCCCAGGGAGGAACACAAGTGGGAGGAGAAGGAGAAGGAGAGGAACACACTGACGGGGTCTTGACAGGTGCTCCTGATCGACCTGGGAAGTGCTGAACCCCCTTCCCGGTGGCCGCAGTACGCCGTGTGTAGCAGAGAGAAGCTTTGCGGCTGAAAGTTCATCTAAAGTGAGTAAAGACCCGGATGACTTCATTCACCGCCTCCGCTTATTCCTGCAAGGCACTGCACCCACCATACCTCCTTACAGTTCACCAACCACTGCCCTGAGGCCTGCTCTCCCTGTGGGGAGTAGTACCAACTGAGCTGCCCAAAACACCAGCCTCAGAGGACTGTTGCAGCGCTGGTGGCCTTCACCAGAAACCACAGGTGGCGTAGTCGAACAACCACTCATCCTAAAAGAAGCCCAATTTTTATGAGACAGCCCTGGGCACGGAATGGGTCAAGGCCACGACTGCATCCCCGCAACACCTACACTGACCCGCAATGCACCACGGTAAATGCTTAATAGCCTCCCGTCCTCAATGTTCTAACATGAACATACTAAGTGGCTATACAATGAACATACTAAGTGGCTATTGACACTGCTCACCGCCGGACTACTCCGGCTGTCGCTGACAAACTAAGCATAACATTATTATATCAGTAAAGACTTGAGTGCAAGCAAACCGGTGATCAGTGTCACTATGTTCCTTAGCTTATGGTCACTCTGAGGTTTTTTTTTATGGTTTTTTTATAGTTTTTTTTTTTAGAAACTCTTAAAATCCTCCTCAAAAAATACTTCAAGAACTATTGGAAAACTTTTCCAATTCATTTCTATTTCAAATTCACTTTGCTGTTTATATGAGGAGTTTTCTTGTAGTTTTTTTTCCTGCAGAGATTTTAAAAAGACTCCTGGGGAAAAAAAGAAAGCACATATCATTGCTCTTAAGCAAATTGCGAAGGAACCTCTCCATACGAAACACTTTCCAGTCAAAAGGTTGCAAAAATCTGTTCCAAAATTCTTCAAAACTCCTCCAAAATTGCTGCAAAAATTACTTCAGGCAAGGAAAAATTCCTACAAAACCTCTCCCCAAAAGACAAGAGTTTCCTGAAGTGGTTTCTGCTTCAAAAACTTGAGGTTTTTCAACTGCTCAAAAAACTAAGTGTGAACATAGCCTTGGTGTGTTCATTGTCAGTGATGGACAAGGCATAAGCAGAACAATGAGCAGTGTCAATAACTTACTTATGTATATGCATATATACTGTATAAATATATATATATATATATTACAAAAATGCATACATGCAGACACATGCATGCAGCATAACATACATATATTCTACAAACACAACTCAACCCATATAATCAGCAGTAGGAATATAATTTTGGTAGAAAAACATCTGTAAGGGGATGTTCAGATACACATTTCTGGTGGCAGGCGGATCTAAGAAGCCAGAAGTGACCTCACTCCTACAATTATTGAATTAACAACAGCATCAATAACTTATTTGATAGTTGGAGATTAGTTTCTTTAACATTCACTGTGGGAGGCCTCATGTTTTCTGCTTGCAGTGTAAACTGAACAGAATTTTAGTAGAAGACAATGATATATTTATAGAAAACAATCTCATACTCCCATCAGTCTTCAACTCTAATATAATCTGACTCAAAACTGAAATCTTTAATTAGTCTTTAACGCCTTCATCTCGAAGCCCGTTTTCACCTTCCTGACCGGGCCAATTTTTTGAATTCTGACCACTGTCACTTTATGAGGTAATAACTCTGGAACGCTTCAATGGATCCCAGTGATTCTAAGATTTTTTTTCCCGTGACATATTGTACTTCATGATACTGGTAAAATGTATTTGATATCACTTGCGTTTATTTGTGAAAAAAAATCGTAAATTTGGCAAAAATTTGGAAATTTTCAAACTTTTAATTTTTATACCCTTAAATCAGAGAGTTATGTCACACAAAATAGGGAATAAATAACATTTCCCACATGTCTACTTTACATCAGCACAAGCTTTGAAACATATTTTTTTTTTGTTAGGGAGTTATAAGGGTTAAAAGTTGACCAGCAATTTCTTATTTTTACAACAAAATTTACAAGACCATTTTTTTTAGAGACCACATCGCATTTGAAGTGACTTTGAGGGGGTCTATGTGACAGAAAATACCCAACAGTGACACCATTCTAAAAACTGCACCCCTCAAGGTGCTCAAAACCACATTCAAGAAGTTTATTAACCCTTCAGATGCTTCACAGGAGTTAATGGAATGTGGAAGGAAAAAATGAACCTTTAACTTTTTTCACAAAATTTTTCCTTTAGTCCCAATTTTTTTGTTACTTTCGCAAAAGAACAACAAATTTGTAGTGCAATTTCTCCTGAGCACACTGATACCCCATATGTGGGGAAAAAACACTGTTTCAGCACATGGCAGGGTTCGGAAGGGAAGGAGCGATATTTCACTTTTTTGAATGTAAACTTTGCTGGCATAATTAGAGGACGCCATGTTGCATTTGTAGGGCCCCTAATATGCCTAAACAGCGCAAACCCCACACAAATGACACCATTCTGGAAACTAGACCCCTCAGGGAACTTGTATGGATGTGTTGTGAGCACCTTGGACCCCCAGGTTCTTCACAGAAGTTTATAATGTTAAGCCATGAAAAAAAAAACAAATTTTTCCAACAAAAATGTTTTTTAGCCCCAAATTTTACATTTTCACAAGGGTAACAGGAGAAAATGGACCCCAAAATTTGTTGTGCAATTTCTCCTGAGTGTGCAGATGCACCATATGTGGGTGAAAACTACTGTTTGGGCGCACGGCAGAACTCAGAAAGGAAGGAGTGACATTTTGGGATGCAGATTTTGGTGGAATGGTCTGCGGGAGTCGTGTCACTTTTGGAGAGCCCCTGATGTGCCTGAACAGTGGGAACCCTCCGCGAGTGGCGCCATTTTGGGGACTAGACCGCTAAAGGAATTTATCTAGACGCGGGGAGCGCCTTGGACCCGCAGGTGATTCACAGATTTTTACGACGTTGATCTGTGGAAATGAATAAAAATATTTTCCGCAAAAATGTTTTAGCCCCAAATCTTTTCATTTTCACAAGGATAGCAGGAGAAAATGGACCCCAAAATGTGTCCTGAGTATGCCAATAACCCATATGTGGTAGAAAACAACTTTTGAGACACAGTGCAAAGCTCAGAAGGGAAGAAGTGCCATATTGGAGTACAGATTTTGCTGGACTGGTTTGAGTGTGCCATGTCACATTGGTAGAGCCCCTGAGGTGCCAGAACAGCCAAACCCCCCATAAGTGACACCATTTTGCAAATTACACCTCTCAATAAATTCATCTATGTTACGGATCCGGGTGGTGGAACCTCTGTGCTGCGGTGCAAGGAGGGACCAGAGGGGCGTAACTAGGTATCAACTCGGACTGACCAAGGTCGCACGGCGGCTCACTCGACTTCGTGAACCAGGGAAGGACCGAGCAGAGGGACCAGGTGCTACTCTGGGCCAGTCCTTGTATGAGAGCAGGTGACTCCCACGGGTCAGAAGGCAGGGACTGACCGGTACAGCAGACGAGCATGGCAGGCAGGCTGATGGGTGACCCAGGTAGACGGACTGGCAGACACCACGGGTAACTGGCAGGAGCGTCCGGGTAGGCTGGCTGGTAGGCACGGCAGGTAACTGGTACGTTTTCTGGGTAGGCAGGCAAGCCTGGCCCATAGACAGACTGGCGGGTTTGGACCGTAGGCACACCGTCGGCCTGGAGAGTGTACTTGGCTGGCGGAGACAGGTAGTCAGGCTGGCGGACTGGACTGATAGTCAGGCTGGCGGACTGGACTGGTAGTCAGGCAGGCAGACTGGACTGGTAGTCAGGCAGGCAGACTGGACTGGTAGTCAGGCAGGCAGACTGGACTGGTAGTCAGGCAGGCAGACTGGACTGGTAGTCAGGCAGGCAGACTGGACGTCAGGCAGGCAGACTGGACGTCAGGCAGGCAGACTGGACGTCAGGCAGGCAGACTGGACTGGTAGTCAGGCAGGCAGACTGGACTGGTAGTCAGGCAGGCAGACTGGACTGGTAGTCAGGCAGGCAGACTGGACTGGTAGTCAGGCAGGCAGACTGGACTGGTAGTCAGGCAGGCAGACTGGACTGGTAGTCAGGCAGGCAGACTGGACTGGTAGTCAGGCAGGCGGGCTGGACTGATAGTCAGGCTGGCGGGCTGGACTGATAGTCAGGCTGGCGGGCTGGACTGATAGTCAGGCTGGCGGGCTGGACTGATAGTCAGGCTGGCGGGCTGGACTGATAGTCAGGCTGGCGGGCTGGACTGATAGTCAGGCTGGCGGGCTGGACTGATAGTCAGGCTGGCGGGCTGGACTGATAGTCAGGCTGGTGGGCTGGACTGATAGTCAGGCTGGTGGGCTGGACTGATAGTCAGGCTGGTGGGCTGGACTGATAGTCAGGCTGGTGGACTGGACTGGTAGTCAGACTAGCAGCGGGACCTGAGGGCTGAAGCAGAGTTAGAACACAGAGCTACAACCTTGCACGGGCACCTCCATTTTGGAGAAGGTGCCTTTTATATGAGAAGTCCTCCAGCCATTGGCCGGGGACTCCTTAGTACGGTGCGCATGGCCCCTTTAAGAGGGAGGGAGCGTGCGCGCCCTAAGCACAGTGCCCGGGAAGCTGCGCGCGCCGGCAGCAGCAGCAGGAGAGTCGGAAGACGCCGGGCCAGGAGCGCGGCGGTAAGGGGGACGGCGTCTCTGCCTCTCAGAGGGCAGAGACGCCGATGCTACAATCTAGAGATGCAGTGATCATATTGACACCACAGGTGTGTCACAGCATTTTATATCATTGGGCAGTGAAGTAAAAATAATTAAATTTTTATCACTAAAATTTTGTTTTAGCCGCAGATTTTACATTTTCACACTGGGAAATGGGTAAAAATGGCAACAAAATCTGTCCCCCAATTTTTGCTGAATGTAGAAATACCCAATATGTGGCTGTACAGTAAAGCTTTGCTACACAGCGAGACTCAGGGGGGACGGAGCTCTAATTGCCTCCTGGAGAGCAGATTTTCCTAGAATAGTTTGCGGACTCCATATACAGTGCCCCTAAGTACTAGAAGAGCAGAATTCCCCCTCAAGTGACCCCATTTTGGAAATGATATCCCTTTGGGAACATATCTACAGGTATAATGAGGATTTTGACTCCATGGGTTTTTCCAGAAACAAGCAGTAGTGGATGTTGCTGAGTGAAAATTGCAAACTACCGTTGTAGTGACCAGTGTAACATCCCTGGCGGCTTGCTTACATGATGCACCACCTCCCACCATGCAAGACCGCAATCTTACCTGTCAGTCCATGCTGCACTCTTTGCTCCAGTACGTGCTCTGTCCATGTCTCTTGTCTGATTGCTTAGGGCGTCGGCGCGGCTTTCTGCTTGTTTCTTATAGCTACTGTGTGCACAGTCCTAATGCATCTCCAGCCTGTTGCTGTGAGTCACTGGATACTTAAACCCCCTCCACCCAGTAGGAGGTGCCTGAGCAACACTTTCACTCAGTTTGTCTTTTGCAACTGAGGTGCCAGGTCCTGTCCTGACTCTAGTCTGTCCGACACCCTGGGGGCTGAGTACCCAGGGCCTTTTCCTGTACCTGTGACTTCTAGTCTGTTTCCACCACCCTGGGGGCCGAGTACCCAGGGCCGCTACCTGTATCTCTGACTACTAGTCTGTTTCCGCCACCCTGGGGGCTGAGTTCCCAGGCTCGTTCCTGTATCTTGTTCCCGGTTCAGTTCCTGTCTGAACAGTGTCCTAGCCCATTACTTGTTTCTCTCTATGTCCGTACCTTCCCTTTGCCTGCAGTGTCTGAACCTGCACCTAACTCCAACTCGTTGTCTCTGTACTTCTGTTTGTGAGTTTTGTGTCCACTCGCTACTTCATTGTAAGTACCTTGTGTGTATCTGGTTCTGCTTGTCCCCTTTCCCTGACTCCGTATCTACCTCCTGTGTTCTAACCATCTTCCTGTATTTTCCAGTCTGTTCCATGTGAACAAAGCCCTGTCCTGTCTACCTTCACCTTCTGCTCTGCGGTTCTGTTCTGCTCTGCTTGTTCTCCGCTCCGGCGGTTCTGCTCTGCTCCGCTTGTTTACCGCACCTGCGGTTCTGTTCCGCTCTGCTTGTTCACCTCTCCGGCGGTTCTGCTCTGCTCCGCTTGTTTACCGCACCTGCGGTTCTGTTCTTCTCTGCTTGTTCACCGCTCCAGCGGTTCCGCTCTGCTCCACTTGTTTACCACACCTACGGTTCTGTTCTGCTCTGCTTGTTCACCGCTCTGGCGGTTCCGCTCTGCTCCGCTTGTTTACCGCACCTGCGGTTTTTCTCCGCTCAACTTGTTCACCGCTCCTGCGGTTTTGCTCTGCTAGTCCACCGCACCTGCGGCTCTGTTCCCGTATCCCAGTCTGTACTGATCCCTATCCAGCCTGCGTTCATACCTGCCAGTATCTGCCTGTCTGCATTCCAGCCGTGCCGGTCAGCACCCGCCTGTCTGCATACCAGCCGCGCCTGCCAGTACCCACCTGCCTACATACCAGCCGTGCCTGCTAAGTACCCACCTGCCGTCATACCAGCCGTGCTTGCCAGTACCCACCTGTCTGCATACTAGCTAACCTGCCTGTTCCTGCATTCCCCGGTGTGGGTCAACAGCTGTGACCGGGGTCTGACCTGGAGTAGCACCTGGTCCCTCTGCTCGGTTCCTCCCTGGTTCACGGAGTCGACTGAGCCGCCGTGCGACCTTGGTCGGACCGGGTTGATACTTAGTTACGCCCCTCCAGGCACTCCTCGGTTCATGGTACAGTGGGATCACTAATCACGCTCACGCCAGTCAGTCCGGGCGTGAGCGTAACAACCAGTATGTTGTAGTTACCAGTACATTGTAGTGCATGTACCTTGTGCCCAGCTCGTGCTTCTGGAGACATGCACCTGTAAATTAGGCAGGCTCTTATCGCTACAGAAATGCCAAACATGTGGATGCTAAATGTGGTTTAGACATACTGGGGCTCAGAAGGGACGGGGGCATTTCTATTTTAGAGTGCAGAATTCGTTGAATTTCTTTTGGAGGGCGAGGAGCCATAGCGCTTTTCCAGGGCCTTTGTACTACCAGTAACGTGGAAGCCCCCTATATTCCCGATAACAGATGATGTACCTGAGTGGGGGCTTTTTTTGTGGATTGAGTTGAAGCTTTTATTGGGAACATTTTACATAACATTTTGGATCATAATTATCTGGCGCTCTACGTTGAGCACTTACTTTGGGGTGAGTCAGATGAAACCCCCGAGGGATCCATTCAATATAATGAGGCAGCAGAGTTACTATGGACACCATCTGCCCTTTGTTCTGCGGTGTCCTTCTTTTCAGAAGTGCACAAAACTGTGGCTGACGCAACTCTTATGCCTGCCTAAAAAAACGGACACTGCCGGATCACGACAGTGTATCCATCTGTCTCATTATAGGGAGTCTTCTGCCGGGGCTTCCGTCTGAATCATGTATTTCATAGATTTTGACGGAAACACCGATGTAACCGCTCAGCACAGAGCGCAGGATAAATGTGAGCCAAACCTTACTGGGATCTTTGGGAGGTAGAATGAACAAATCAACAGCAGGTGGAGAATTGGTTGTATTTATTTTTTACTTTGTTCCTCATGTGGTATAAGTGATATGACAACTTTATTCTTCGGTTCGGTGCGATTACAGCGATACCAGATTTATATCAGGTTTTTATGTTTGGCTATTATCACACACTAAAAGACGTTTTCGGCTAACAGTAATGTGAGGGCTTGTTTTTTGCAGGACGAGTTGATGTATTTATTGGTACCATTTTCGGGCACATGACATTTTTTGATCGCTTTTTTTTTATTTTTGGGAAGCAGAATTAACAAACACCAGCAATTCAGGAATTGTTTTGTCTTTTATGCCGTTCAGCTTGTGGTAAAATTGATAAGGCAGCTTTATTCTTCGGGTCAGTACGATTATAGCGATACCACATTTATATAGTTTTTTTGGGGCTTTTACACAATAAAAACTACTTTTTAGAAAAAATTATTATTTTTGCATCGCTTTATTGTGAGAGCTATAACTTTTTTATTTTTCCACTGCCGGAGCAGTATGGCAGATTGTTTTTAGCAGGACAAAATGACGTTTTCAGCGGTACCATTTTTATTTACATTCATCTTTTTGATCATGCTTTATTGCACTTTTTGTTCCGTGGTATGATAAAGCATAGTTTTTTGCCTTCTTTTTTTTTTTATGGTGTTCACTGAAGGTGTTAACTAGTGGGACAATTTTATAGGTTGGATCATTCCGAAAGCGGTGATACCAAATATATGTATTTTTTTGTTTATTTCTTTTCACATAATTAAATGTATTTATTGTATCAATATATATACACTGCTCAAAAAAATAAAGGGAACACATCCTAGATCTGAATGAATGAAATATTCTCATTGAATACTTTGTTCTGTACAAAGTTGAATGCGCTGACAACAAAATCACACAAAAATCATCAATGGAAATCAAATTTATTAACCAATGGAGGCCTGGATTTGGAGTCACCCCCAAAATTAAAGTGGAAAAACACACTACAGGCTGATCCAACTTTGATGTAATGTCCTTAAAACAAGTCAAAATGAGGCTCAGTATTGTGTGTGGCCTCCACGTGCCTGTATGACCTCCCTACCATGCCTGGCCATGCTCCTGATGAGGTTGCGGATGGTCTCCTGTGGGATCTCCTCCCAGACCTGGACTAAAGCATCTGCCAACTCCTGGACAGTCTGTGGTGCAACATGACGTTGGTGGATGGAGCGAGACATGATGTCCCAGATGTGCTCAATCGGATTAAGGTCTGGGGAACGGGCGGGCCAGTCCATAGCTTCAATGCCTTCATCTTGCATGAACTGCTGACACACTCCAGTCACATGAGGTCTGACATTGTCCTGCATTAGGAGGACCCCAGGGCCAACTGCACCAGCATATGGTCTCACAAGGGGTCTGAGGATCTCACCTCGGTATCTAATGGCAGTCAGGCTACCTCTGGCAAGCACATGGAGGGCTGTGCGGCCCTCCAAAGAAATGCCACACCACACCATTTCTGACCCACTGCCAAACCGGTCATGCTGAAGGATGTTGCAGGCAGCAGATCGCTCTCCACGGCGTCTCCAGACTCTGTCACGTCTGTCACATGTGCTCAGTGTGAACCTGCTTTCATCTGTGAAGAGCAAAGGGCGCCAGTGCTGACTTTGCCGCCAGTCCTGGTGTTTTGTGGCAAATGCCAAGCGTCCTGCACGATGTTGGGCTGTGAGCACAACCCCCATCTGTGGACTTCGGGCCCTCATACCACCCTCATGGAGTCGGTTTCTAACCGTTTGTGCAGACACATGCACATTTGTGGCCTGCTGGGGGTCATTTTGCAGGGCTCTGGCAGTGATCCTCCTGTTTCTCCTTGCACAAAGGTGGAGGTAGCGGTCCTGCTGCTGGGTTGTTGCTCTCCTACGGTCCCCTGCACGTCTCCTGGTGTACTGGCCTGTCTCGGTAGCGCATCCAGCCTCTGGACACTACGCTGACAGACACAGCAAACCTTTTTCCCACAGCTCGCATTGATGTGCCATCCTGGATGAGCTGCACTACCTGAGCAACTTCTGTGGGTTGTAGCGTCCGTCTCATGCTACCACGAGTGTGAAAGCACAATCAACATTCAAAAGTGACCAAAACACCAGCCAGAAAGCATTGGTACTGAGATGTGGTCTGTGGTCCCCACCTGCAGAACCACTCCTTTATTGAGGGTGTCTTGATAATTGCCAATAATTTCCATCTATTGTCTATTCCATTTGCACAACAGCATGTGAAATTGATTGTCAATCAGTGTTGCTTCCTAAGTGGACAGTTTGATTTCACAGACGTTTGATTTACTTTGAGTTATATTCTGTTGTTATTAAGTTGTTTAAGCCTTTTATTTTTTTGAGCAGTGTATACAGTTATATGAAAAAGTTTGGGCACCCCTATTAATCTTAAGCTTATTGTTTTATAAAAATTGGTGTTTTTGCAACAGCTATTTCAGTTTGATATATGTAATAACTGTTGGACACAGTAATGTTTCTGCCTTGAAATGAGGTTTATTGTACTAACAGAAAATGTGCAATCTGCATTCAAACAAAATTTGTCAGGTGCATAAGTATGGGCACCTCACCAGAAAAGTGATATTAATATTTAGTAGATCCTCCTTTTGCAAAAATAACAGCCTCTAGTCGCTTCCTGTAGCTTTTAATGAGTTCCTGGATCAAGGTATTTTTGACCATTCCTCTTTACAAAACAATTCCAGTTCAGTTAAGTTTGATGGTCGCCGAGCATGGACAGCCCTCTTCAAATGATCCCACAGATGTTCAATGATATTCATGTCTGGGGACGGGGATGGCCATTCCAGAACATTGTAATTGTTCCTCTGCATGAATGCCTGAGTAGATTTGGAGCGGTGTTTTGGATCATTGTCTTGCTGAAAGATCCATCCCCTGCGTAACTTCAACTTTATCACTAATTCTTGAACATTATTGTCAAGAATCTGCTGATACTGATTGGAATCCATGCGTCCCTCAACTTTAACAAGATTCCCGGTGCCGGCATTGGCCACACAGCCCCAAAGCATGATGGAACCTCCACCAAATTTTACTGTGGGTAGCAAGTGTTTTTCTTGGAATGCTGTGTTTTTTTGCCGCCATGCATAACGCCTTTTTGTATGACCAAACAACTCAATCTTGGTTTCATCAGTCCACAGGACCTTCTTCCAAAAAGAAATTGGCTTCTCCAAATGTGCTTTTGCATACCTCAGACGACTCTGTTTGTGGCGTGCTTGCAGAAACGGCTTCTTTCGCATCACTCTCCCATACAGCTTCTCCTTGTGCAAAGTGCGTTGTATAGTTGACCGATGCAGTGACACCATCTGCAGCAAGTTGATGCTGCAGCTCTCTGGAGGTGGTCTGAGGATTGTCCTTGACTGATCTCACCATTCTTCTTCTCTGCCTTTCTGATGTTTTTCTTGGCCTGCCACTTCTGGCCTTAACAAGAACTGTCCCTGTGTTCTTCCATTTCCTTACTATGTTCCTCACAGTGGAAACTGACAGGTTAAATCTCTGAGACAGCTTTTTGTATCCTTCCCCTGAACAACTATGTTGAATAATCTTTGTTTTCAGATCATTTGACAGTTGTTTTGATGAGCCCATGATGCCACTCTTCAGAGGGGATTCAAACAGGAGAACAACTTGCAAGTGGCCACTTTAAGTAGCTTTTCTCATGATTGCATACACCTGGCTCTGAAGTTCAAAGCTCAATGAGGTTACAAAACAAAAAAAAGTGCTTTAGTAAGTCAGTAAAAAGTAGGTAGGAGCATTTAAAACAAGAAAATGATAAGGGTGCCCATACTTATGCACCTGTCAAGTTTTGTTTGAATGCAGATTGCACATTTTCTGTTAGTACAATAAACCTCATTTCAAGGCAGAAACATTACTGTGTCCAACAGTTATTACATATATCAAACTGAAATAGCTGTTGCAAAAACACCAATTTTTATAAAACATTAAGCTTAAGATTAATAGGGGTGCCCAAACTTTTTCATATAACTGTATAGATATTTTTTGTTCTCTCCACTGCAGAGCATCAGATCAGCATCTGACAGGCAGGGATTAAACGTCTCAGCTCTTGCTCTCTGAGCAGGCACTGACAGGCCACCTTCCCTGAAGTACCCTGAAGGATCCCATGGCCATCTTGGGACCCGGGATCACCATGGAGACTATCAGCACAACGCGATCACAGAGTTGTGCTGATGGAAGAAGACAGGGAACTCACTCCCTCTGCGATGCCCTGCAATGTCGCTGTCACTATTGACAGCTGCATCACAAGGGGTTAAGGGCACGTGATCGGTGCTAGCACCGATCGTGGACATTGCTGCGGGGTCTCACACAGAGCCGACACCCGCGCTCGATTGCAACGGCGCTCAGCGTGAGCCCGGCGCAGTATGCTTTGCGGGAACGCAGCTCCCGCGGCGCTGTATATATATGGCACATGTTGGCAAGGGGTTAATATTTCCATTTCTGTACGATATCTAGATCCAGGTATTCCTTATTATTTTATATATCCCAGGTAAACCTCTGTTCTGTTTGTTATAGCAGTCGTCCAGAGTATTTTTTATTATGTAGCAGAGACATTAAGGGTATGTGCACACGGTCGGTATTGACAGCGCTTTGAACGCAGCTTACTTTATGCTGCGTCCAAAGCGCTGCACGCAGGTGAATCTGCATGTGTTCATTGAACCATGCGGATTCACCGCATCCTATACATTACAGTGATCTAATTTCTCTTGCGGAGACTAGCTGGAAAGACACACCGCATGTCCGTGTCCTCGGGTGATCCGCAGATGCACGGAGACGCATAGTGAGCATGGGATTTCTTGAACCATTTACACAGGAAAATGCAAACTGTTTCCATCCTCTTACATTTTACATATTGTTTGCAGCACATTCCCAGTGCACAGATAATTTTGTAGGTTCACAAGTACAACCGTATTAGCCGAAGAATAAGCTTTTTGTGCATTTGTCAGCTGATTACTGCTCTGTTGGGAATAAGCATTGGGAATGATTATGGCCCATGTAAGGGATCTTAAAAGGAATTTGTCATTAGAAAATAACCTATTGTTTAAATCAGGCTTTTGTAAGACATGTATTTTAAAAAAGAAAATGGTAATATGTTTTTTTCCCATGTCACAATCTATGTTTAAAACAAAAATTCTCACACTGGCCACTAGGGCTATTTTAGACTCCTACTTCTTCTTGTTTCTGGAAATTCACATGTTGTACATTAAGAGCAATAGACTAATACAGACCTAATGAGCCTGTGCAGTGGTCATTGTGAAGGTAGTAGTACAGCAAGGTCAGCTGTGGCATCACTATTAAGCAGGGGCGGAACTACCGCCCATGCAGCCGGTTCATTGAACGGGGGCCCCGAGAGAGAGGGGGCCCCTCCAGCCTCCAGCAGGGCCGCCATCAGGGCATGTCTGCCCTGACTCCAGTGTGGGGCCCAGCCGGTAGGGGCCCCCTTGGAGCCCCGTTGGGGGCCCCCTCTTGTGAGTCTCTCTCCTCATGGGGCCTCCGGCCCCATGCTAAGCGCCGGGTCCGGGACATCTCAGCGCTGCGCTGCGCTCCTGCGGCAGCGCCTTCATGATTCCCCTGATTTCCGGTCATGTGACGGCGCCGTCACATGGCCGGAAGTCAGGAGAACCTGGTGTCAGCGATTTGGACGAGCGCCAGGATTCTGCAGGGATCGCATGGGGGTAAGTATAACAAGTTTTGTTTTTTTAAAAATACAATTTACTAGGAGTGGGGGGAATGGGAGGTGTGTGTGTGTGTGTGTGTGTGTGATAAGAGATGCACATGGGGGGGGGGGATGATAAAAGATGCACATGGGGTGGGGGGGATGAGAGAGGTGCACGTGGGGGGGGGGGAGATGATAAAAGATGCACATGGGGTGGGGGGGATGAGAGAGGTGCACACGTGGGGGGGGGGATGAGAGAGGTGCACATGTGGGGGGGGGATAAGAGATGCACATGGGGGGGAGATAAGAGATGCACATGGGGGGGAGATAAGAGATGCACATGGGGGGGAGATAAGAGATGCACATGGGGAGGGAGATAAGAGATGCACATGGGGGGGAGATAAGAGATGCACATGGGGGGGGAGATAAGAGATGCACATGGGGGGGAGATAAGAGATGCACATGGGGGGGGGATAAGAGATGCACATGGGGAGGGGGATAAGAGATGCACATGGGGGAGGGGGATAAGAGATGCACTGGGGGAGGGGGATAAGAGATGCACATGGGGGAGGGGGATAAGAGATGCACATGGGGGAGGGGGATAAGAGATGCACATGGGGGAGGGGGATAAGAGATGCACATGGGGAGGGGGATAAGAGATGCACATGGGGGGAGGGGGATGAGAGATGTGCACATGGGGGGGAGGGGGATGAGAGAGGGGCACATGGGGGGGAGGGGGATGAGAGGGGCACATGGGGGGGTGGTGAGAGCGGGGCACATGTGGGGGAGGGGGATGAGAGAGGGGCACATGTGGGGGAGGGGGATGAGAGAGGGGCACATGGGGGGGTGGTGAGAGCTGCTCATGGGGGGGTGAGAGCTGCACATGGGGGAATTGGGAGAAAATGAGCTGCACATGGGGGAATTAGGAGTAGGGGGATAATGAGCTGCACATAATGAATGTGGGGTGGGGGAGAGTAAATGATAAATGACGATGGGGTGGGGAGAGCACGGACATGATATAATGAATTGGGGCAGGGGGTGCATGTAAATAATGAATGCGAGGAGCAGGAAGTATAGAGTAGAGGTTCTAATTAAATTATATATTAAGTGCCTATTTACAGTTAATGGGGGCACCGTGGTGGATTAAAATTTATATTTGGAATGGTAGGTTGCATAATAACTAACCATATATTGATGGTGGATGCACGTCTGTATTCACCTGCGTAATGTAGAAGTTGGGGAATGTGCTCTAGATAACTGTGTTATTTTATGCAGAGACGAGTCCTGGCTGGAAGACGTGATGGCGGTCTGTGCTGGATGAAGGAGAAAAGCGTAGCTGAAGGACTTCACCTAGAGACGTCACCAGTGAGTCAGTGCATTACATGTACACTTACACTATATACTATGTACCGGGCTCCTGTGTATAATGTCACTGGTGATCACTATTACCTGTACACTATATACAGAGCTCCTGTGTATAATGTCACTGGTGATCACTGTATTACCTGTACACTGACACTATATACAGAGCTCCTGTGTATAATGTCACTGGTGATCCCTGTATTACCTGTACACTATATACAGAGCTCCTGTGTATAATGTCACTGGTGATCCCTGTATTACCTGTACACTATATACAGAGCTCCTGTGTATAATGTGTAGCGTCGGCGTCCCTGCCTCCTGCTGGGCAGGGACGCTGTTCCCCTCACCTCTCTGCTCCGTGCCCGGCGGCTTCCTCCCGCTCTGCTTGCAGCGCCCACTCTCCCCCGGTCACTGTGCTTAGGGCGCGCGCGTGCGCGCTCCCCCTCTCTTAAAGGGGCCGCGCGCGTCGCCCTAAGGAGTCCCCGACCAATGGCCGGAGGATCCCTCCATATATAAGGCACCTCCTCCAAAATGGAGGTGCCCGAGCAATGTTGTTGCACTGTTCACTACTCTGCTTCAGCCCTCAGGTCCCGTTGCCTGTTACCTGCCAGTTACCTGCCAGTCTCCTGCCAGTCTCCTGCCTGTCATCCGCTTTCCTGCTTGCTAGCCTGAGGTCCGACGGTCTGCCTTCCGACACCTGTCAGTCTGTCTATGGACCAGCTTGCCCGCTCACCTGGGAGCGTTCACCTGCTACCTGTCTGTTAGCCTACCTGGAGGCTCCGCCGTCACGTGCTGTGACCACCTGCCAGTCCAGAGACTCTTGCCCGCTCACCTGGGAGCGCTCATCTGCTACCTGCCTGTTAGCCTACCTGGAGGCTCCGCCGTCACGTGCCGTGACCACCTGCCAGTCCAGAGACTCTTGCCCGCTCATCTGGGAGCGCTCATCTGCTACCTGCCTGTTAGCCTACCTGGAGGCTCCGCCGTCACATGCTGTGACCACCTGCCTATCCAGAGACTCTCGCTTGCTCACCTGGGAGCACTCATCTGCCATCTGCCTGCTAGCCTACCTGGAGGCTCAGCCGTCACAGGTCGTACCTGCCCGTTTACCCAGAGACTGTCCCGGTCACTTGCTGTGACCTCCTGCCCGTTTACCCAGAGACTGTCCCGGTCACTTGCTGTGACCTCCTGCCCGTTTACCCAGAGACTGTCCCGGTCACTTGCTGTGACCTCCTGCCCGTTTACCCAGAGACTGTCCCGGTCACTTGCCGTGACCTCCTGCCCGTTTACCCAGAGACTGTCCCGGTCACCTGCTGTGACTGCCTGCCTGTCTTCCCTGGTCGCCACCCGCTTCCTTACAAGGACCACCCCCTTGTATAAGTTGCTCAGAGGTTCCGCCTCCCAGACCCGTTACATAATGTCACTGGTGATCACTGTATTACCTGTACACTGACAATATATACAGAGCTCCTGTGTATAATGTCACTGGTGATCCCTGTATTACCTGTACACTATATACAGAGCTCCTGTGTATAATGTCACTGGTGATCCCTGTATTACCTGTACACTATATACAGAGCTCCTGTGTATAATGTCACTGGTGATCACTAGATTACCTGGACACTTACATTATACATACCATGTATAGCGCTCCCGTGTATAATGACACTTATGGTAATATTAGTAATGTGGTGGTAATATTAGTAATGTGGTGGTAATATGTGGTCTGGTCATGGTGTGGCAGTTTTTCTCCCTTCTGTGTGGTATTATTCGGTCACTATGTTGTGGTAATATGTGGTCTGGTGATGGTGCGGCGGTATTCCCTGTATGTGGTATTATTGGTCATTTTAAAAAAAAATGTATATGACACATTCCCTTAAAGAAAACTAAATAAAAATATATCTAAAAAGAGTATTGGATATTTTAAGAAAATTTTAATAGGTTAGAGTAGGGCCCGGCCAGAAGAGTCTACCTTATCGTGGTGGCGGCTTTAAAAATCTTTTGGCCAAAACAAAAGCTGTTGGCTATGTATGTGGCACCGTCACATGGCCGAACGTCAGGAGAGCCTGGTGGCAGCAACGTGGATGAGCGCCAGGATTCTGCAGGGATCGCATGGGGGTAAGTATAACAAGTTTTATTTTTCTTAAATACAATTAATTAACTAGGAGTGGGGGGGATGAGAGATGCACATGGGGGGGATGAGAGATGCACATGGGGGGGGATGAGAGATGCACATGGGGGGGGGATGAGAGATGCACATGGGGGGGGATGAGAGATGCACATGGGGGGGGGATGAGAGATGCACATGGGGGGGGTGAGAGATGCACATGGGGGGGTGAGAGATGCACATGGGGGGGTGAGAGATGCACATGGGGGGGTGAGAGATGCACATGGGGGGGTGAGAGATGCACATGGGGGGGTGAGAGATGCATCGGGGGGGTGAGCTGCACATGGGGGGGATGAGAGCTGCACATGGGGGGGTTATGTTTACATAACTTTGTTGCCTTATGAAGCGCGGGGCGGGGGCCCCCAAAAATTTCTTGCACAGGGGCCCACTACAGTCTGTGTCCGCCCCTGCTATTAAGAGCTCACCAGGTGAGGTGGATTCACTAGGGTGCAGGTCAGTGTGGACAACACAGACTAAAGGTGATGGCACAGCGAGTGGGACTTTGCAGATGGTGAGGGGAACACCGTGAGGACAAGGACAGCGGACAAACAAGCAGAGCACCAGAAGACACAGAGCCAGGAGAGAAACTCCTAGAAACTGAAGGTGTATAATTTATTCAGAACTTGCAGCAGTATTAGACTGAATAGCTCTAGCAAAAAGTTAGTTATGCTTACAGCAGATGAATGGTTAATCAGCATACAAATGGAGAGTTGCTACAATAGTGGTGAACAGGCAAACTTGTTTGTGGTGACAATACACTCCGATGCAGCAGCATTGTAATTTAATGTGAATTAGTCCACATATGAAATAGTTAAGATTATAAGCACATGGGGTGTTAATTGCAGATCTAAGCCCAGACAGAAGTAACTGCAGAATGAAGAAACCAACAGGAGTTTGCTGAGACAATTGTCAGCTGAGATAACTGAGGGGCAAACTCCAAAGTATAAGGTAATTGAACGTAAAGCTACTTAATACTATAGCACAGATGCGTGTCTAAGGCGGTCTTCAAAGGCTTTGGGTGATTATGTCCCTGGAGTTCCTAGTGCAACTTGTGAAACGCAACATGCAGCACAGCAAAGGGTGGTGGCCATATTAGAAGGGAACAGAGTAGTATTCACCCCCCTTGGCATTTTTCGTGTTTTGCTACCTCTCAACCTGAAATGTCACTGTTTTTTTTTTTTTTTAGGGTTTGCATCAGTCGTAGGATAAAATTACTGAAGACTTTAGTGTGCTTAACTATTCACCCCCCTAAAGTCAGTTCTTTGTAGATTATAGCTGCAAGTCGCTTTGGATAAAGCTCTATGAAGTTTCCACATTTTGCCACTGGGATTTTTGTTCATTCCTCAAGGCAAAACTGCTCCAGCTCCTTCAAGTTAGATGGTTTCCTCTGGTGAACAGCAATCTTCAAGTCTGACCACAGATTCTCAATTGTATTAAATTCTGGGTTTTGACTAGGCCACTCCAAAATATTTACACGTTTCCCCTTAAACCACTCGAGTATTGCTTTAGCAGTATGCTTTGGGTCATTGTCTTGTAAGAAGGTGAACCTCCGTCCCAGTCTCAAATCACTGACAGACTGAAACAGGTTTTGCTCAAGAATATCACTGTATTTCTCACCATTCATCTTCCCCCCTACTCGGACCATTTTCCCTGTCCCTGCTGCTGAAAAACACATCCCCACAACATGATGCTACCACCACCATGTTTCACTGTAGGGATGGCATTCTTGGGGTGATGAGCTGTGTTGGTTTGGCACCAGACAGAGCATTTATCTCGGTGACCAAAAAGTTCAATTTTGGTCTCATCTGACCACAGCACCTTCCTCCATACATTTGCGGAGTCTCCCACAAGTCTTTTGCCAAACTCAAAACGAGCCTTACAATTTTTGTGTGTAAGTAAAGTGTTTTTTTTTCTGCCCACTCTTCCATAAAGGTCACCTCTATGGAGTGTACAGCTTATTGTGGTCATATGGACTGATACTCCAGTCTGTGCTTGGAAACTCTGCAGTTCCTTCAGGGTTACCTTTTGGTCTCTGTGCTGCCTCTATGATTAATGCCCTCCTTGCCTGGGCTGAGAGTTTTGGTGGGCGGCCCTCTCTTGGCAGGTCTGTTGTGGTACCATGTTCTTTCCATTTGATGATAATGGATTTGATGGTGCTCCGGGGGATCATCAGAGATCGGCATTTTTTTTTTATAACCCAACCCTGACTTGTACCACAACAACTTAGTTCTGGGCCTGACTTATTTGGAGATCTCCTTGGTCTTCATGGTGTTGTTTGGTTACTGGTGCCTCTTGCTGAATGGTGTTGCAGCCTCTGTGGCCTGTCAGAAAAGCTGTGTATATACTGACAGACCATGTGACACAGATTGCACACAGGGGGACTTTCTTTAACTAAACATGTGACTTATGAAGGTAATTGCTTCTGACAGCTGACACCCAGCACTCAGTGCCAGGAGTGGTGCCCGCCACAGCACTTTAACCCCCTAAATACTGCGATCGATTTAGCGAGTGAGCAGAGGGACAAAAGTCCCTCTGTTCTTGGAATGGAGACCTCGCACTGTCAACACAGGGTCCCGATTGTTGCCATGGTGACCCGATGTCGCCATGACGATATCCGGGTCACCAGGCACCAGCAAGTTAGTTTGATCATGCGCAGTGCATGGTCAAACTAACTTGTGTCTGCAGGGCTGACAGGTCATAAGGTACAGCAGTGATCCTGCACTGCTATACCTTATAACTGCAATCAGCCTGCAGAAAGACCCATAGTGGGACTATGTAAAAAAGTGAAAAAAAGTTAAAGAAAGTTGTAAAAATATAAAATATATATATGTACAGTACAGACCAAAAGTTTGAACACACCTTCTCATTTAAAGATTTTTCTGTATTTTCATGACTATGAAAATTGTACATTCACATTGAAGGCATCAAAACTATGAATTAACACATGTGGAATTATATACTTAACAAAAAAGTGTGAAACAACTGAAAATATGTCTTATATTCTAGGTTCTTCAAAGTAGCCACCTTTTGCTTTGATGACTGCTTTGCACACTCTTGGCATTCTCTTGATGAGCTTCAAGAGGTAGTCACCGGAAATAGTTTTCTCCTCACAGGTGTGCCCTGTCAGGTTTAATAAGTGGGATTTCTTGCCTTATAAAGGGGTTGGGACCATCAGTTGTGTTGTGCAGAAGTCTGGTGGAAACACAGCTGATAGTCCTACTGAATAGACTGTTAGAATTTGTATTATGGCAAGACAAAAGCAGCTAAGTAAAGAAAAACGAGTGGCCATCATTACTTTAAGAAATGAAGGTCAGTCAGTCCGAAAAATTGGGCAAACTTTACAATTTTCATAGTCATGAAAATACAGAAAAATCTTTAAATGAGAAGGTGTGTCCAAACTTTTGGTCTGTACTGTATATATATATATATACACATACATGACTGGAGAGGATGAACCGTTGGCGTATGCCTATATTTTTCAGAATGGGATATATATATACATATACACATACATACAATAGAAAAAATATAAAGAGGCAGCACTCCAAGAAATTTTTGAAAAAAAATGGACTTTAATGAGCCCAAAGGCGACGTTTCGGTTCACAGGACCTTTCTTGAGGATCTACTAAATATTAATGTCACTTTTCTGGTGAGGTGCCCATACTTATGCACCTGACAAATTTTGTTTGAATGCAGATTGCACATTTTCTGTTAGTACAATAAACCATTTCAAGGCAGAAACATTACTGTGTCCAACAGTTATTACATATATGAAACTGAAATAGCTGTTGCAAAAACACCAATTTTTATAAAACATTAAGCTTAAGATTAATAGGGGTGCCCAAACTTTTTCATATAACTGTATGCATGTTTTTCTCAATATCTGACATGAAATCAGAATAAACCTTCCCCCTTTTAGGTCAATTAGGATTACCATAATTTTTAATATTTGCCAAATGCCAGAATAATGAGAGAGAGAGAGAATGTTTTAAGGCATTTTTATTATTTACTGCAAAGTCAAAAGTTTACATACATTTCATTAGTATTTGGCACCATTGCCCTTAACCTGAATGACTTGGGTCAAACATTTGGGATATCCTTCCACAAGCTTCTCACAATAGTTGGTCGGAATTTGGGCCCATTCCTCCTGACAAAACTGGTGTTACTGATCCAGCTTTGTAGGTCGCCTTGATCGCACCTGGCTTTTTCGCTTTGCCCATACATTTTCAATAGGATTGAGATCAGGGCTTTGTGATGGCCCTCCAAAACATTGACTTTGTTATCCTTAAGCCACTTTGTTACCATTTTGGCAGTATGCTTTGGATCATTGTCCATTTAGAAGACCTATTTCTGCCCAAGCTTTAACTTCCTGACTGATGTCTTGAGATGTTGCTTTAGTATTGCCACATAATCTTCTTTTCTCATGATGCCATCTATTTTGTGAAGTGCCACAGTCCCTTCTGCAGCAAAACAACCCCACAACATGATGCTGCCACCCCCGTGTTTCACAGTTGGGATGGTGTTCTTAGGCTTCCAAGCTTCTTCCTTTTTACTCCAAACATAGCGATGGTCATTATTCCCAAAAAGTTCAATTTTAGTCTCATCAGACCACAGGACATGTCTCCAAAAATTAAGGTCTTTGTTCCTGTGTGCATTTGCAAACATTAATCTGGCTTTTTTATGTTTGTTTTGGAGTAATGGCTTCTTTCTGGCAGAGTGGCCTTTCAGCCCATGTTGATACAGTACTCGTTTCACTGTGGATATTGACACAATCTTACCAGCTTCTGCCATCATCTTCACCAAGTCTTTTGCTTTTGTCCGTGGGTTGATATGCACATGTCGGACC
The DNA here is from genome assembly GCF_046119375.1 of Phyllobates terribilis. NCBI lineage: Eukaryota > Metazoa > Chordata > Amphibia > Anura > Dendrobatidae > Phyllobates > Phyllobates terribilis. The sequence continues at coordinate 135,450,762 of NW_027362762.1, forward strand.
AAAGCACGTTCTTCTCTGGGACACGGAACCCGTCTCCTTCCTGAGCAGTATGATGGCTGGACATTCCCATCTTGTTTGTAGAGATGAATGAGGCACCTTCAGGTATCTTGAAATTGTACCCAAGGATGAGCCAGACTTGTGCAAGTCCACAATTCTCTTCCTGATATCTTGGCTGATTTCTTTAGACTTTCCCTTGATGCTACACAAAGAAGCAGTGTGTTTCGTGACATCATCATTTGGGCAGTCCAGAATTGTTTAAAGGCATAGTAATCTTAGTATATGTAAACTTTTGACTTTGCAATAAGTAATAAAAATGCCTTAAAAACATTCTCTCTCATTATTTTGACATTTGACATGCTCCCAAACAGTGGTTTTCCCCCACATATGCAGCATTGGCTTATTCAGGAGAAATTTCACAGCAAATGGTATGGTTCAATTTCTCCTATTACCCTTATGAAAATGCAAAATTGGGGGCTGAAAAACATTTTTGTGGGAAAAATGTGAAAATTTTATTTTTACAGCTCAATGTTATAAACTTTTGTGAAGCACCTGGGGGTTCAGTGTGCTCACCACACATCTAGATAAGTTCCTTGAGGGGTGTAGTTTCCAAAATGGGGTCACTTGTGGGGGGCGTCCACTGTTTAGGCACATCATGGGCTCCCCAAACGTGACATGGCGGCCTCTAATTATTCAAGCAAATTTTACATTCAAAAAGTCAATTGGCGCTCCTTCCCTTCTGAGCCCTGCCATGCACCCAAACAGTGGTTTTCCCCAACATATGGGGTATCCATGTGTTCTGGAGAAATTGCACAACAAATTTTGGGGTCCATTTTTTCCTGATACCCTTGAGAAAATAAAAAAAATTGGGTCTAAAGTAAAATTTTTGTGAAAAAAGTTAAATGTTATTTTTTCCATTCACATTCCATTAGTACCTGTAATGTGCCTGAAGGGTTAATAAACTTCTTGAATGTGGTTTTGAGCCCCTTGATGGGTGCAGTTTTTAGAATGGTGTCACTTTTGGGTATTTTATGTCATATAGACCCCTCAAAGTGACTTCAAATGTGATGTGGTCCCTAAAAAAATTGATTTTGTAAATTTTGTTGGAAAAATTAAAAATCGCTGGTCAACTTTTAACCGTTATAACTTCCTAACAAAAAAAAAAATTTGTTCCAAAATTGTGCTGATGTAAATTTGACATGTGGGAAATGTTATTTATTATCTATTTTGTGTGACATATCTCTCTGATTTAAGGGCATGAAAATTCAAAGTTTGAAAATTGCTAAATTTTCACAATTTGCGGCAAATTTCCGATTTTTTCACAAATAAACACAAGTGATAGCGAAGAAATTTTACCACAATCATGAAGTACAATATGTCACAAAAAACAGTCTCAGAATCAGTGGATCCGTTGAAGCGTTTCAGAGTTATTACCTCAAAGTGACAGTGGTCAGAATTGAAAAAATTGGCCCGGTAAAGGGGTTAATGAAGCATTGGTAACTGGTAATTTTATTTTTTCTCTTTCAGGGATTTTATTGAATATCACAAAACACGTTACTGCAAATCCTAATGAGAAACAATGGAATTTAAAGTAATTTCAATAAAATTGGAGACAAGAGACAAAATGAAAAAAAAGGCAAAAAGGGTGAGGGGTGGGGAGGTGAAGGGTACATGGGAAATCAGGCATTGTGTTAATCATTGCATAGGCTGGGCCTTGACAATTGTGATTATCATTCAAGATGCTTATAAGCTGCACGTTAGTCATAATGTTTTGTACGCAAGCTAGGATTCTGAATATTGAATATGTCCCTAAAAGAATTGTCTGGATAGCCAGGAACCATGTGTGCTACCAATACTGTGGCCATGTACCAGCATATGAGAACTTAATGTGCAGATTCCATCATATTAGAGTTGATGAAACAAGAATAAATAGTAATCCACGTATCATTCCAAGCTCTATCATGTGTTCCCGCCAGATCTGTGAAGGCCAAACAAATGAAGAGGTACAGTAGGTGAGGAAATATGAATTTACCTGAGAGTTTAACTGCATCCCACAGCTTGAGAGAGTGAAGAATTAATGGGAACCTGTCACCAGAAAAAATGCTATTAATCTGCAGATAATCTGATAATAGCATTAATAACCTGCCTGGCGCCTGCACTTAGCCTAACGCTGCGGGGAGAAAATGAACTTCATTCCTCCCAGCAGCATTCCGGTTTCAGTCACTCAGAGCGGTGACTGAACCTGTGCCGGCACCACCCCGTGACTGAAATCGGAACGCTGCTGGGAGGAATAAAGTTAATTTTCTCCTGGCAGCGTTCAGCTAAGCGTAGGCACCGGGCAGGTTAATAGCATTAACCCCATATCTGCAGGTCAATAAAAAATTTTATGGTTACAGGTTCCCTTTAAAGAGTTCAACGGTGAAGGTCTGAACGCTGGGGGGTAAAGAGTTTATAAACAACAGGGATACATTAGGAGTTTCCAGAAAGACCCAGTTATGGTTATTTTTTCCACTGTATTGTAAAGTGACCGCAGGCAGTAGCCATAGCCAAGCTGCTGCCCCATATCGCCCTTGCACTTTACAGGAAAATCGTGTCCCAGTCCCAATGTGCTGTCATGTTTGGGGTGGATCACGTGTACTTGTAGGCCGCAAACCTTCACCATCTCCAGGACTCCATCTTCATGCGCCGCACATAGATCAAGGGACACCCGGTTTGTTTCAACAACCAAAAGTTTACTGGACAGTTCAAGCTCATCAGATTGCAACACGCAGTATTGGGCACTACACTTTCTGTTCCTTGTTTTCTTAATACAGCAGGTCTGCAGAATCGCTATCCGTTCCTCCTGGACTAACCCACGTTCACTGGCTCTTTCAGCACCTGGGATTTCCCATCCAGTCCCGCGGTCCACCTGGGATCCTATACCTTCCCTTCTCGCGGTTCTGCGTCCATCGTCTCCTGTATGCTAAAGGATTAGGCACTCTCCATAGTACCCATACCGAGTCCTGAGCTCCAGTCATTGTCCGCAAAGGATTCTGGTAAGGACTCCCACTGCCATGAACGATAGATGCTTGCTGACGCTAGAAGCCCACAGCATTTGAACTTGTCCTTGGTTATTGTACTTCCCTATATGACCATCTATCAGGGAGTAGTCCTTTTTTACTTGCACTTACACCCTCCCACTGTGGGCTAGCCCCAAATATTAACTGTATCTTACAGTTACTCTCTCATATCAGGATGTACTAATCCTATTATCCTTATTTTAGGTCCTAGATCCTAATCTATATCTCTACCTTATGTTGTACACTACCATATCACAGTCTATTCACAATATATACTAAAACCGCAAAGCCTAGTTCACATTTTACATAACACAACATATGTATAAAACGCATGACACTATATACATGACGCGATTAGTTTCTTCAGGGGTAGGAACTATTGATGAGCGAGCGTGCTCATTTAACCCTTTCGCCGAGCCAGCTCGTGTGCTTTCCTTGTGTCTTCGGCATGCTTGTATATTAAGTTTGAGTCCCTGCATCTGCATGATTTATGGCTGTTAGTCAGCCTCAACACATGCAGATTGCCTGTTTGTTAGGGAATCCTCACATGTGTTGAGGCTAATTTACAACCATAAATCATGCTGACGCAGGGACACGAACTTAATATTCAAGCACGCCGAAGATACTCGCAAAGCACCCAAGCGTGCTCGGTGAAAGGGTTAAACGAGCATGCTCGCTCATCACTAGTAGGAATGTGACAGTACAGTCCACCACCACTCTTACAGTATGACAGTGTACCATAAGGAAAGGGCACCAAGAAAAGATATCACACAAGACACCATCCATCATAAGGCTGGTCCAAACACCCTTCATATATTACAGGTGGTCCAAGAGATGATTTGTGGAATTAATGGCATGAAGACAGACTTGAAGTTGAAACTTGAACTAAAAGAAAAGACATTTGTATTTCTAGTACTGAGGAAATACCAGTACCATGAAGTAACAGATCTTTCAAAACCTTTTAACCTTGTTGAATTGTTAAAGTTTTCAAAACCTGGAAGGAGCAACATCATGGCAATAATCTATATCTCAATACATCAAAGTTCTTTGTGAATTATCTCAAGCCTACAAAGAATTGCATAGAATTAAAAATAAGATTGAAGTCAGAGAAACGGAGCTGAAGCTAAAAGCTAAATGTACCGTCTTCCTCCTTAAAGGTAACCTGTAAGCAGGTTTTTGCTATGGAATCTGAGAGCAGCATAAGAGAGCCTGATTTCAGGAATGTATTACTTACTGGGCTGCTTGGTGTAGTTATGATAGAATCCCTGTTTTCTTTGCTATAGATGTAGCAGTGCTCAGAATGTTGAGCTGTGTATAACTCTGCCCACACCCTTGATTTGCAGCTTCCTGTGTACATTGTACATTGTCAGTAAGCTGCCAATCATTAAGAGTGGGCGGGGTTACACAGATTAGCCTGACTGCCTGGCATGTGAGACCTAGTCAAGCTGTGATAATCTCCTGCTAGTAAAACCCTAATTGTATAAAAACTACAACACTTATCCTAATAAGTGACACAATGCTGTAATCAGGTTCACTTGGCCTATATTATGCTGCTGTCAAATTAAATAGCAAAAATCTGCTGACCATTCCCTCTGAAGGGTTTTTCCAGGCTTTTCTCAGTGTTCTGTTTGCATATTGCTGGTCAAAAGTCAACTAAATTTATATTCACTTCCTTCAATGTTCTATTGAGCGAAACGGATAAGAATCTAGTTAGTACGTAACTGCCGGTATGAAAATCGCACTGGCGCTAGATGGAAATCCTGACAGTATGCGCATTGCGCGCTATCACGATTTGGCAGTCTGCAGTCACATAGAGTGACTGCATACTATTCTGTTCAAACTGGAAAACCTCTTTAACTAAAAAAAAATCAAAAAGACAAAGAAGAAATAGGTATACATGTAGAGGAAAGAACAGTAGACTTTACAATTAAGGTTATCAGTATGCAGAATTTAAGCTGCACAGAAAAATCATGCAAACCTAATAATGAACCACACATGCAAACAAAAATAGAGAAAAAGACCACACGGAAGATGGGAAGAATAAATATGACATGAAGTTTCTAACTGAATACCAAAGCTTCTAAACATAGAAACATTAGTCATCAGTCACCCACAAACTCCGGAGGACTCAAAATATGAACATATGGAGGAGAGTCATAGGGACGAAGAATAACTTGGACAGTACAGTCACAATGCAAAAAGAATTGTATACATTTTAAAATGTATCTATTCTTACAATGGAAGAGCAGAATAAACCAGTTGTGCCCCAACCTACACCACCAGAGAAGTCCACATATATAGTCCAGGCTACAACTGAAGAAACTGGAATTGATATAGAGGCCACATATATAGTTTAGGAGTTTTCCGACACTAATAGTGAATTTCAAACTCTATGTCTATCTATTTTAAATACTATATATAATGCGTACTAATGCCATATTATTACCCTAAGTTACCTCCGTTTTGTGAGATACATCTTGTGTCCCTTGCAATATCATTACCTGTGTGATCCAGCGTGGAACGCACAAACACCCTTTTTTTTCACAATGCTAGTCACATATCCTTTCTTATATTATCACATGTGCAAACACATCCCCTCGCACGTGTACTACTAATATTGTCACCTGTGCACTCTAGTGTGGATCACAAACGCTACGGAACTTCCCTAAACTACTGCGTCCTTTTACTTTGTGCATCTCAGGCAGGAGTGCTAATCAGGCGTTCCAGCTTAGAACGTACCTTACACCGTGCCGGTGCACCGGGATATCAGTATGCTGATGCGCCCTATTATTCATACTATTTATACACTTTTATAGCTTGACTATTTTAGCGTGATATGACTTCTAAGCGCCCATTTATGTCTGCATTATCCTGAGAAATTGCATTCTGGGGTGGAACAAACATGTTTTGGTATTCTGACCTGGAAATAGTCCAAAGGTCATGGACAAATAGGACTATATTCTAATGAATATCATGCGCGTTTGGGGGTTTGTGATTGGCTTACGAGTGGCATGTGTGGCTTGAAGCTTATGATTAGCTAACAGAAATATAAAATGGGAGACTGCCTGGCACACTCAATATATCTTCTCGATAAAGCAACAAACAAAACGTATGTCGGGGTAAGTGCATCCCTAGGTTTTTGGGTAAGGATTCATTTTTCCACTATTTTCACCATTGTGATCATGTTTTTGCTATGATAGTATACTATTGCAGATACATGCTTCAGATTGTATCTTGATGGTATTTTAGACTGATACTTATTTGCATATATATATATACCTATACATTTATACCATCTTACATATACCAACTTGCACTTTATTCCTGTTCCTTTGACATCTGCGGATCCCTATTTTTGCAATTATATGCCCTAACTCTTGGATATTTAATTTTCATGCTGTATTTCCTTGTTTTTATATTATCAGATTAGATTTATATGTTTTTTAGAATGATTCAATTAAAATACTAAATTTTATTACGTTGATAAGTGTGACAACACTTTGTAGGTATATATATATATATATATATATATATATATATATATATATATATATATATATATATATATATATATATATATATATATATATATATATATATATATATATATATATATATATATATATATATATATATATATATAGACTGTGCATGCTCTATGATTTATATGATCTGATTGCAAATAGGTTATCTCCTATTTTAAATACTAATCTAACCCATTTCCACCTCCAAAACAGGTGGAATTGTGCATTATGATATGAATGATGAGCTATTGGACTGCAAAGTGCCCATATACTGTTCTTGCACAGGAGCCCTTTTCTGTTTGTGTCCGCCAATGGACACCCTTTCCCATTTACAAATCCCCTACTTTTCCCTCTCTAAGCTAGATTTCAGTCTCTATTTTTTTTACTGACTTCTGATGACTGTGCATGAACTGAGGATTCTCACACAGATTGTCATCATGGGACAGGGGCTGCTGTCACATACATGGCATCCTTTTCCTCCTTGAAACAAAGCGTCATCGGGGGGGGGGGGGGGGGGGGAGAGGTGGTCACTGTGGTCACTCCCCACAGTTGCTTTCCCTGCCTTAAAATGTGACAGTAAAGGGAACCCGTGAATCGGTGAAGGAGCGCAACAAAGGAGCAAAGGAGTGCGGTGAGCAAGGAGACAATACTGAGCATGTGTCGATACTGACAACAGGGTCATGCGCAGTAGAAAAGACGTAGCCCGGCTTCTAGAAACGATGTGCCTGATGATGTCCCTTTTCAAGGCAGGCAAAGCAACTGTGTGGAGTGACCACAGCGCCGCCACCTAACTGTATGCTGATATAGCCCTTATAAAAATCCCACTGGCTCTGTATATCTTAGTAATACACTGTCTGAAAAACTACTTTTAATTCAAATACATATGAGGAGGCTTCATTGCACCATTAGCCGAGAGCTCAGTGCACCATTACGCCCCCTCAAGTTGAATTTTTTTGGTCTTCCCTCGCTTCTGATTGACAGCGCTAGTTTGCCCAGAGTGCTAGTTGTCTGAACTCAGCCCGTGTGTCCATGCATGCATTTTTTCCCTCTCTGATACCGCTTGATACATTGATACACCTGAAAGAGTAAGGGTAAGTGCACACATTGAGTATTTGATTGCAGAAATTTCTGCAACATTTCTGCATCTCTTGGCAGGAAAACGCAGCCTCGAAAACGTTGCGTTTTTGCCGCGTTTTTTGCCTGCGTTTTTTCAGTGCATTCAATGGGGCAAAAACGCACAGAGAATTGACATGCTGCAGATTAAAAGCACAGCAAATCCTGAAAGGAAAAATACTGATTGTGTGCACAGCACTTCAGGATTCTCATTGACTTTGCTGGCATAAGGATTCTCTAGCATTTTTGGGCCAATTCCATGTGGAAAAGACACCGCAAAAATGGACAGTGTGCACACAGCCTAATGAGTTGGCGGCTTCAGAGAGGAGGCAGAGAAGAAAATACGCCCGCCCACACTGTCTGCACACTAACACTTACACTACCTGCGCACAGCCAGGCCAAAGCAGTGTCAGTGCCCACGCACAGATACGTGGGCCGAGTTCAGGCAGTGCTGGATCAGAACAAGTGAGCACTGTGAATGCAGAAGCAGGGGCAATTCCGAAAATGTAACACCAAAAGTGCACCAAAGACCCGTCATTTGCATTTGAATTAAAAATAATTTTCTCAGGCACTGTACCATGAAAATGTCCAGGATTAGTATGACTTATATAGGGGCTAAGTCCCATATGTCGCTGTACAGCTAACTTAATATGCATTTTGGGGGTGACAGACTCCTGCTAACAAACAGCATGTCTAATAAATTGATATTTCTGACTTCATGTCACAGGATTTTCTATAAATACTTGAATTAAACCACTGATAAGTGTATTTCCCAACTGCAGTTCATGTAAGTTACATAAAGGGGTGAGAAAGTATTACCATATATTCATTTATACTGAACCGATTGCTATGTGTCTGATGGGAAATAACTGAAAATCCTATGGTGCTAAGTGTTCTATTTATGTCCTTACCCATTTACCAATATGTACAGAATTAAAAATGGTCTTTAAAACCTCATCCTTAAAGGGTTATCCACTACTTTTTATTAGTTTAGAAATGGTCCATGGTTGTCCTAAAATAAAAGAAAAAATATACATTATCACCTACCAAACTCCTACGAACGTGTGGCCATTATATGGAGGCAGTCCATATTACACTTGTTGAAAAATCGACCTTAGGAAATTGCATTGGGAAGAGACTTATCAAGTGAAATTCTGCCAAAAAACTGTATTTCATGACTTGCAACATATTTATGAGACTATTTCTGTGCTTGCCTGACAAGGTGAATTTCTAGCACAAAGTAGGCCAATTCCTGTAATAGGTGGTGTAAAGTTAGAGTCGACTGTCATACATTTTGCACATCTTAAAGGGGTTGTCCACTACTAGGACAACCCCTTCTCATGCCCCCAGCTTAGCCCCAATAAAATAAAAAACCTTATACTTGCCTCCCATGCTGGTGCCGTTCCCGCAGTGTCGGCACTCGCTTTCCGGGGGGCTCTCGTGTGGTTGTTGTGACACATGAGCCGGGCGCCAAATCAATGCCGGCTTCACTGTCCTCGCCTCCTGTTGAACTGAAGATGAAGACGAAGTCCGGGCTGTGGCTGATCTCTGACTTCCTCTTCGTTCAATTCGTACGAAGGCGGGGACAGTGACGCCGGCACTGATTGGGCACCTGGTTCACATGTCACAACACAGTACGACAGCCCCGGGGAGAGCAAGTGCCGATACCACGGGAACAGCGCCATCATGGGAGGTGATTATAAGCTTTTTTTAATTTATCAGGGCCAAGAGTGGGGTATGAGAAGGGATTGTCCTAGTAGTGGACAGCCCCTTTAAGACTTTGTAGACTAAGTCTGCACTGTCTAAGAATTACCGTGGGTATGGAAAGTATTCAGACCCCTTTAAATTTTTCACTCTTTGTTTCATTGCAGTTATTTGGTAAATTCTAAAAAGTTCTTTTTTTTTCTCATTAAAGTACACTCTGCACCCCATCTTGACTGAAAAAAGCAGAAATGTAGAAATTTTTGCAAATCTATTAAAAAAGAAAAACTGAAATATCACATGGTCATAAGTATCCAGACCCTTTGCTCAGTATTGAGCAGAAGCCCCCTTTTGAGCTAGTACAGACATGAGTCTTCTTGGGAATGATGCAACAAGTTTTTCACACCTGGATTTGGGGATCCTCTGCCATTCTTCCTTGCAGATCCTCTCCAGTTCTGTCAGGTTGGATGGTGAACGTTGGTGGACAGCCATTTTCAGGTCTCTCCAGAGATGTTCAATTGGGTTTAGGTCAGGGCTCTGGCTGGGCCAGTCAAGAATGGTCACAGAGTTGTTCTGAAGCCACTCCTTTGTTATTTTAGCTGTGTGCTTAGGGTCATTGTCTTGTTGGAAGGTGAACCTTCGGCCAAGTCTGAGGTCCAGAAAACTCTGGAAGAGGTTTTCATCCAAGATATCTCTATAGTTGGCCGCATTCATGTCTCCTTCAAGAGCAACCAGTCGTCCTGTCCCTGCAGCTGAAAAACACCTCCATAGCATGATGCTGCCACCACGTTTCACTGTTGGGATTATATTGGGCAGGTGATGAGCAGTGCCTGGTTTTCTCCACACATACTGCTTAGAATTATCACCAAAAAGTTTTATCTTCGTCTCATGAGACCAGAGAATTTTATTTCTCATAGCTTGGCTTGCACTGAGGAGAGGCTTCCATCGGGCCACTCTGCCGTAAAGGCCAGACTGGTGGAGGGCTGCAGTGATAGTTGACTTTGTGGAACTTTCTCCCATCTCCCTACTGCATCTCTGGAGCTCAGCCACAGTGATCTTGGGGTTCTTCTTTACCTCTCTCACCAAGGCTCTTCTCCCACGATTGCTCAGTTTGGCTGGATGGCCAGGTCTAGGAAGACTTCAAGTGGTCCGAAACGTCTTCCATTTAAGGATTATGGAGGCCACTGTGCTTTTAGGAACCTTGAGTAATGCAGAAATTCTTTTGTAACCTTGGCCAGATCTGTGCCTTGTCACAATTCTGTCTCTGAGCTCCTTGGGCAGTTCCTTTGAGCTCATGATTCTCATTTGGTCTGACATGCACTGTGAGCTGTGAGGTCTTATATAGACAGGTGTGTGCCTTTCCAAATCAAGTCCTATCAGTTTAATTAAACACAGCTGGACTCCAATGAAGGAGTAGAACCATCTCAAGGAGGATAACAAGGAAATGGACAGCATGTGACTTAAATATGAGTGTCTGAGCAAAGGGTCTGAATACTTATGACCATGTGATATTTCAGTTTTTCTTTTTTAATAAATTTGCAAAAGTGTCTACATTTCTGTTTTTTTCAGTCAAGATGGGGTGCAGAGTGTACTTTAATGAGAGAAAAAAATTAACTTTTTAGAATTTACCAAATGGCTGCAATGTAGCAAAGAGTGAAAAATTTAAAGGGGTCTGAATACTTTCCGTACCCACAGTATGTGCATTTAGACAAGTAGATTGTCAGTGGATGCAAGATCGCTTGTTCCCGATTAATGACTTGTGTAAACTTGCTGGAAATCACCAGCCAAATGATTAAAAATGCTTATTTATTGGGTGATTGAATGGTTGATGCCAGCAAAAAAAATTATCGTGATCGGCAGCACATCACACCGTGTAATGTGAATGTGCTGCCGATAACATGATACTGGGTGGAGAAAGAAGAATCATATTAACGATTGTTCTGTCCCCATCATCTTTCCTCATCCTGTGTAAACAGGTCGGTAAACAAGCACTGAATGGCTTGTCAATAACCCGATTGGTGATGGTTAAAGGAGTTTTCTCCTTCGACTACTTTTAGTTCAGAGGTTCTTTTATGTATAAAATATCAAAGTGAGCTATAATTACCCTCACGGGCCCAGTGCTGCGTCTCTGCTGCTGCACCAGACACTGTTGTTCACGCTGTCGACGTAAAGTCATCGCTGCAGCCGATCAACAGAGCCCTCGGGCAGAAGTGCATTGTTCTATCTCAATCGGCATGTAGAAATGTACCATTATACATTATCTATAAAAATTCACAAATGTAGTTGCTTGAGTCATGTCAGTAAAAAGTACCGATTGCTGTGATAGACTTTTGTTTTTCCTGTACATATTCTGTGTATTCAGGGCATTCATTTTTAGAGACACAGAGTCAAAGAGGATACAGTTTATTAGAGACAGTAAGGCACTGTCACAATACAAATAGCCCTTCCTACAGATATGATATATACGGAAGAGAATGGGAAGGGCAGGTTTACAATGAGTCAGGTGTGGCCCTCACAATAAAATAGCCTGAGGAAACCAAAGTTCATAGCCAGAGTGTAAGGAAACCATTCCGGTGTGTGAATACTCACCGTGAGTCACATATGATGCAACGAATATAACATCACATCAGCTATCAAAGTGCAAAAAAGCTGATGGAAGACAAAACAAATGAAAGAGAATCAAAGCTTTGAAAATGAATCAGCAGTGCTCGAGATGTCCTTCTCCTCTACTGAAATAATAGACATGTTGTTAGAAGGCCTTAGGTCGGTTTCATACATTCGTGAAACATGGACAGTTCTCACATTGGACCCGATTTAAGAGGCCAAATTAACCCCTGTCCAGATGAAAACCGGATATAGTTTGGCCCAGGCCGGAGTATGTCCCAGGGGATAAACTGTCCTAGGCCAAACTATACCTGGGGGTGTGAAATAGCTTAGGTCAATCTATACCCCCCCAGACTACAATATGCCCCTCTATTTTATGAGGCCTTGTTAATGAGATTTTAGATGCCATTTTTTAATAACTTAAAACTGACTTGGTGAAGTGAGAAGATATTTGTTACATCTGAGATTGCACTGTTGTCCAATGAAATAAGTGTTTTTACTTTAAGATCAAGTTACAATTGCATTCTATCACTTCACTGGTTTTCTGACCCGCAGATCTCTTTCTATCGTACTCAGCTGCTTTTAACGTGCAACTACTGAGAAGTGCGGTAGGATTTTTCACCTCATTATATCTTTGTGGAAGTCTAATATTTTTACTGATTTGAAACTTTTCTGGTTCAAATAATAAGTCTACATGTTTAGAACTGACTGCAGAGACCCAGTGTAACATACCAGGGGGCTTTCCTTCACACAACTAGTGTATAATAACAAAATAAGGCAATAGACACGACTTGATGGGTGAAAGTCGGTCACAGCTTTATTATTTGCTTTAACAATCAGAAAGGCACTAAACTCTTATAACCACGCTCATTGCCAAATGCCCTGTTGCACATTCACAGGCAAGTCAGCCAACGAGCCATAACATATCAATGTGTCCTTTCTTTTCTTTTAACTGCCGCTGTGGCAAAGCTAGGAGAAATGACACATTTAATAACAATCGTATAAAAAAGGGAAGGGAGGGTGAGACGAACACCTCCAAGACCCGAACGGGGGAAGAGGAGTAGACTGGCTCAGTGCTGTCTGTCTGTTAAACCACAGGGAAGGGGCTGTACTAGCCATTCAGACTTGTTATTGACCAAAACAGGGGACATACTAATACTACCCTGAACTATAGGGGTGGGAAGGAAGGCACCAACGAGATCCCATAACGCAGTAATGGGGGAGGGGCGCTGCAGTCAGAGGTACTTTCCTTATATAGTACAGTGCCTGCCATTAAGTTTTAAGTCAGTTATCCTCTCACATAACTTACCTGAGAAATCTAAACCCCCAGTAACATGTTGAAAAGTTAAGTAATTCTGTATATAACTCAATGTTGCTGATATCAAGGGAGGTATAATCTGGCATGAAGGAGTATGAAATGGCCTAGGCCATAATATACCTGGGGTAAAATCAATGAAAATTGCTCATGGAAACAAATAGCATGATTGACATTGAAGTATCTAGCTAGAATAGTATTAAAGAGTGCCCATAATGCTAACATATATTAGAACTAATAAGGACAAATCGTCATAAATATATATAGGGAGAAAACGGAAATAACGATCAGATGTCCAAAATATTATTCAAAAAAATATATAGCAAATTTTATTAGATAATATAGTATACAGGCAGGGGAAATAGGACAGGTACATACATGTAGAACAATTGTGTATGGTGCACAGAGTAGGAGTAATTACATATACATATATTTTTTGATAAATACCTTAAGATGATACTATGTACTATTGAGAGATATATATATATATATATATATATATATATATATATATATATATATATATATATATATATATATATATATATATATATATGTGTGTGTGTGTGTGTAACCCTGCAGTTACAGCCAAGTGGTATGGTGCCAGACTTACTTCATCTACACATGGGCAGCAAAGGTCAGAGAGTATCAAAGATTTAAATGACGTATTACCTTAAAAAGACACCAATGTATGCAGGGGCTCCAGGATACTCTGTGCACCCCATGCACAATTGTTCTACATGTATGTACCTGTCCTATTTCCCCAGCCTGCATACTATGTTATCTAATAAAATTTGCTTTTTTTTTTTAATAATAATATTTTGGACTTCTGATTGTTATTTCCGTTTTCTCCTGGGGTATAATCAAGCCTAGGCCGCTTTAACCCGGGTTAAAGAAGTGGATGGTAAGCCCCTGTACATAGGATGTAGCACCCGGCTCACCAGCGTAGTATACAGTAGATGTGCATATCTGTCTCCCTAAAAGTGTAAACATTGTACCTGCTGTATATAAATTTAATCACCTGCTTGCTGTCAGTAATGATGTGGTACTGCTGTACATGGACTGAAATGCTGTTATTCAGCATCGGCCCATTTTGCTTTTTTAATTTTTAAAATGTAAAAGATGACAATTTTTTTTTTTTATTAAAATACAAAAGAAATGTGTCATCTTTAACCTTAGGCCTTTTTGAGATCATTTCATCTTCAACTTGCTTAACTGTTCACAATAACAGTAATTTTGATCAGGGGTGCCCAAATTTTTACATGCCACTCTACTGCTTGTCCTTTCAGAAAGAGTTTTCAGTATACTCCTTATCATCAGAGACAGGAGAACAATGACAGGTTACACCTCTATACACAGTGGATAAAGCAGGATCCACCAATCACAATAGGTGATGTCACAGCTGATTCTCTTCCCCCTCCTTTCACAATGATGTTTGCACATGCTCATTAGATGCTTCAATACAAAATGTAGGGTCTGAGTCAGTCTTCATACATGTCGATTTCCTGAAACTACAGGAAGTTACAGAAAAACTTAATTTAATAAAATGTGTTATCTCCTCACAAGCATGTCTTGGTGAATATTATGGATTGTGATTCATCACACTATACTTCAAAGCTATATGGTATGTAAAAGGCTAAGGACTCGTTTGCACTTGCCGTTAAATGACTGTCGATTAGCTACATAGAATTGATTGGTTGGCCGTCTGTGTAGATAGAGTGATTGGCACAGTGTTTACACGCCACGATTAAAGGGAAAATAACCACCCTGGGATATGATAATCGGCTAGTGTAAATGCACCCAAAGGCTACATAGTGTAATGCAGCAGCTTGCTAGCATTACTGTAAATGGTCCAGGATGTGTTTTACCTGACCATGTACCTTCCCCTTTAACTGACTGGTCACATGACTGTGACATCACACAGGTCCTGTATGCACAGTAAAGCTCTGTACACATGACTGGGACAGCACACAGGACCTATACACACAGCTGACTGATCACATGACTGTGACATCAGCAAGGTCCTGTCAGTATGGGTGCATGTGTGCACAGGATATATAAACCCCGGTAATTGGAGACAGGTGTGTTCGGTGTGAGAGACATGAGGCCTGTTCCCCATGTGTGTGGGACACCGTTCTGCCTAGTGAGGCTGAGTGAAGCCTGGCAGCCTGAAAGGCTGAGACTGGATCCTGTGAGTAGATGCTAGTGGCCTTGGAAGGCAGAGGCTTGGTGAAGAGTCCGGAAAGGCGCAGACTGGATGTGTGTGAGTAAAACATTCCAGTAGCCTTAGACAGGACGACGGCTAGAGACCCCTACCTGAGAAGCCAGAAAAGCCACAGTGGTGGCGGATTAAAGGGACTGCAGCAACTAAACCCGGCAAAGGTAATACACTTTGTTACATGGACTGTGCTATGGACATTGCTATAGTATTACCTTGCTGAAGGCTGTGTCCTGGGCCAATTGGGCCTGTCTGCTATTTGAGAGACTCCCGGATGTTAAGTGTGTAAACATGCCGGTGACAAACTAAGATGGACATTATGTGTGTGAACAGCGGTTTATGATAACATAATAAACTGCTGCATTGAGAAAATACCGGAAGGACATTGCACGTGTACTTAATTTACCCGGTGCAGCGAGTATCCCCCAGTATGATGATTAGCGCTGCCTTACAATAGTTATACTTACTTGGGGCTCAAATGATATAAAGACTTCAGCAATATCTGTGCATCAAAGTTATAGGATTGGCTTGATTTCATATAGGCGTACAGGCAGAAGAATATCTTCTCTCAGGGTATGTTCACACATACAGTAGATTTTGAAGTGGATCAGCTCCAAAATCCACCTTAAAACGCTTCAAACACTCTTTGAATACATTTTCTATTGTTTTAAATGGGAACTCCATGTAGCATCGACGTCTCTGCCTCCTGCCGGGCAGAGACGCCGTTCCCCTCACCGCCACGATCCCGGTCCGGCGTCTTCCTGCTCCCCTGCTGCTGCTGTGGCATGCAGCTTCCCGGACGCTGTGCTTAGGGAGCGTGCGCACGCTCCCTCCCTCTTAAAGGGGCTGCGCGCGCCGTCCTAAAGAGTCCCCGGCCAATGGCCGGAGGACTTCTCCTATATAAGGCACCTCCTCCAAAATGGGAGGTGCCTGTGCAAGGTTGTTGTTTTGTGTGCTAACATTTTCCTCAGCCCTCAGGTCCCGCTGCCTGTCAGTCCTGCCCGCCAGTCTGTCTTACAGTCCTGCCTGCCAGTCTGTCTAACAGTTGTGCCCACCAGTCTGCCAGTTACCTGCCGTGCCCGCCAGCCTGCCACCTGGAGCACCTGCCAGTTACCTGCCGTGCCCGCCAGCCAGCCTATCTTGAGCACCTGCCAGTTACCCGCCGTGCCCGCCAGCCTGCCTACCCGGAGCACCTGTCTGGCTATCCGCCGTACCCGCCTGCTTGCCTACCTGGAGCACCTGTCTGGCTATCCGCCGTACCCGCCTGCTTGCCTACCCGGAGCACCTGTCTGGCTATCCGCCGTACCCGCCTGCTTGCCTACCTGGAGCACCTGTCTGGCTATCTGCCGTACCAGCCTGCTTATCTACCCGGACCACCTGTCAGCCTTGTACTAAAAAAGCCCAAAATGTGCCTGTTCAGGGATGTGGTAAATGACATGGTCTTGAACTGGTTGAAATGGATTAAAAAAGCAAAGTTTTTAGTGTGTGTTTTTTTTTTTGTTTCTTGGCAGGGGGGCTCTGGTTCTTTTCTTTCCGTGTTGAAATTTGGAGCTGGTTTTCAGGCAGAAAAGCCTCATGTTGCATCTTTTTTTTTTCACAAAAAAAAGTATAAAAACATAGAAATAAAAAGCACCATGTGCCCTATAGTGGTGATTTTTTTTCTCATTGATATCATAAAGGGGCTTTTTGCAGAAAGAATTTTAAGAGCTTTTTTCATGTTGATATTGAAGCCGAATCCTCAGTGTGAACGTATCCTATTGATTTCAATAGGGAAACTCACCTACTGCTCACACGGTGCTGTTTTTCCATGTGTATGTTTCAGCATGGCATAAAACCTAAAACAGAATCCAAAGTTGCATGTTTTGTACTTCATTTGATAATGGAACTCTATTACTCAGTTGGGGGTTCGTATGAATCCCGTTTTTCGAGAGTCACAAACTTGTGGCCAAAACGTGATGTGATCAGTCGTTGCGCAGACAATGCTATGATAGTTTAACTCATTTCCCTTTGTCCATAATGTAGCTTACGTAAGAGTAGAAACATTTACTAATTGTAGAGATTGGTCTTGTTGGGTCAATTGAATCATATTTTATGCTAAAATTGGGTTTCTTTTAATTTCTCTGCCTGTAGATCATCCTAGGAAATGTAATTTAACTAGGTTTTATTTATTTATAGTAAATCTCTTTTTTTCAGACTGAAGCTCCTTGAAGTACATGAATATAATTATAGAATCATTTATTAAAGATCATTCAAACTAATTTACCATACTAATGAGAATGATTTGTTTTGTCTGACATAATGTTTGTGGAGCTGATGTATATAATATATCTGTTTTCCTTAAATGATATTGTTAACTTCCAAACAACTCATTTATTGGGCAGAAAGCACATCAACAAGGTTAGAGGAAGGGTATGTGCACACGATGCAGAAATGAAGCAGAAAATTTCTGCATCATTTCTGCATCTCCCTGGCAGAAAAAACGCATGCAGATTGTACATGCGTTTTTCCTGCAGAATACATGCGGATCCACATGCAGATTCACATGCGTTTCCGCATGCAGATTGACAAGCGCTTTCCAAGCGATTTTAGCATCACTTGGAAAGTGCTTGACAACTAGGTCACACTATATAAATCCATGCAACCGGCATGGATTTATATAGTGTGACCCGAGAGAGTGTATATACTTACCTCCGATGGCCCGCGCTGTCCTGCTTTACAAAGTTCCCGGCTGCCGGCAACTTTGAATTGAAAGACCTGCCGACGTCAGCGTCACATGACCTGTCACATGACTCTGACGTCAGCGCAGGTCCTACAACTCACTGCAAGTGCCGGGAACCAAACGGGAGCGCTGCGCGGGCCGACAGAAGGTAAGAATACATTTATTTTTTATTTTATTCTTTTTTTACAGCTTTTTTAATGGTACCTGGGTGTGGATGAGACTCTCCTCTCCTCCACACTCGGGTACCATCCGCATATTAGAACGCGCCAATAGCACAAGTACAGATGCTGTCTTGCGGAATTGCTGCCATTGACTTGCATTAGAACGCGCCGAAATCGCCGCGTTTCCGCAAAATTAATTGACATGCTGCGGATTTTTGACCGCAGCGTTCACGCTGCGGAAAAATCCGCATCATGGGCACAGCACATGCGGATTTCCATTGGGTAACATTGCTGCCCTTCTACCATGCGTTTTTCATGCGTTTCCGCGGCGTTTACGCAACTGCAAAAACGCCGCGGAAACGCATGAAATACGCATCGTGTGAACTCAGCCGAAATCTATCTGCCATTGGTTTTGATAATCCTAAATCACTACTATGCATAATGGCTAGAGAGAGAGCTTAGAAAATATCTATATATGGCCACCCTTGCTATCTAGACCTGATAGACATCTCTTTGCAGGGAACAATGAATGGTCATCAATGAGGTCAAGATGGGAGATGATTCTACCTAAAAGAATCGCCCAGTGGTCACTTGGAGAATAATTTGCATAAATGGTTAGCATTTCTAAAATATTCTTTATCACTGCAGCTATACATACAAATATTTCCAAAGCTTTGTTTAGGAAGCTGTGGAGGCCATCATGCTATATTGATCATATTTGTTTATTTGAGGACATTATTACTTTTATGGGCTTGCCAAAAGAGAAAGAATCAAAATTGCTGGACGACATTGATAGCAACAAGTGTAGATGGAATGAAGGATGGAAAGCTTGAACATGGGACTGCTACTCAACACAACGAAGACAAAGATATTAAACACTGCTGGGTTCGACCAGGACACATTTGATATGGACAATGACAAACTGGAAGTTGTAGGACTTCAACCTACTTGGATCGATGATCACTCAAGATGCAGCAATGACACCAGAAGTCAATAACAGAATAGCTATGGGTAAATCAACAATGATGTTACTGGACAACGTCTTCAATTCGAGATACATTTCACTGGCAATGAAGACATGACTCATACATAATTTGGTCTTTTCTGTGGTAACTTATGGATGTGAAACCTGGACGAAAAAGAAACAGACAGAAGGAGAATTGACACCTTCAAAATGTGGTGCTGGAGAAGGATGTTATCAATACCATGGATGGCAAAAAGAACAAAAAAAAATACATTTTGGAATAAATCAAGCAAGACATGTCACTTGAATCAAGGATCACCAAGCTACGACTTGTCTACTTTGGAAACTTCATACGAAGGGACCAGAAGTTTACACACAATATATAAAAAGACACATATGTATATTTTTCTCAATATCTGACATGAAATCAGAATAAACCTTTCCCGTTTTAAGTCAATTAGGAATACCATAATTTTTGATATTTGCCAAATGCCAGAATAATGAGAGAGAGAATGTTTTAAGGCATTTTTATTACTTACTGCAAAGTCAAAAGTTTACATACACTAAGATTACTATGACTTAAAACAATTCTGGACTGCCCATATGATGATGTCATGTGTTTGGAAGCTTCTGATGATTTTAAAGCCCACCTGAAACATACTGCTTCTTTGTGTAGCATCATGAGAAAGTCTAAAGAAATCAGCCAATACATCAGGAAGAGAATGGTTGACTTGCACAAGTCTGGCTCATCCTTGGGTACAATTTCAAGATACCTGAAGGTGCCTTGTTCATCTGTACAAACAATTATATGCAAGTACAAACAAGATGGGAATGTCCAGCCATCATACTGCTCAGGAAGGAGACGGGTTCTGTGTCCTAGAGGTGAACGTGCTTTGGTTCGACATGTGCATATCAACCCAAGGACAAAAGCAAAAGACCTCGTGAAGATGATGAAGGAAGCTGGTAAGATTATGTAAATATCCACAGTGAAACGAGTACTGTATCAACATGGGCTGAAAAGCCACTCTGCCAGGAAGAAGCCATTACTCCAAAAGAAACCTAAAAAAATCCAGATTAATGTTTGCAAATGCACACAGGAACAAAGACCTTAATTTTTGGAGACATGTCCTGTGGTCTGACGAAGCTAAAATTGAACTTTCTGGGCATAATGACCATCGTTTCCTTTGGAGGAAAAAGGGAGAAGTTTAGAAGCCTAAAAACACCATCCCAACTGTGAAACACGGGAGTGGCAGCATCATGTTGTGGGGTTGTTTTGCTGCAGGAGCGACTGGTGCACTTCACAAAATAGATGGCATCATGAGAAAAGAAGATTATGTGGCAATACTGAAGCAACATCTCAAGACATCAGACAGGAAGTTAAAGCTTGGGCGGAAATGGGTCTTCCAAATGGACAATGACTCGAAGCATACTGCCAAAATGGTAACAAAGTGGCTTAAGGATAACAAAGTCAATGTTTTGGAGTGGCCATCACAAAGCCCTGATCTCAATCCTATTGAAAATTTATGGGCAAAGCTGAAAAGGCATGTGCGAGCAAGGCGACCTACAAACATGGATCAGTTACACCAGTTTTGTCAGGAGGAATGGGCCCAAACTCCAACCAACTATTGTTAGAAGCTTGTGGAATAATATCCCAAACGTTTGACCCAAGTCATTCCGTTTAAGGGCAAAGGTACCAAATACTAATGAAATGTATGTCAACTTTTGACTTTGTAGTAAGTAATAAAAATGCCTTAAAACATTCTCTCTCTCTCATTATCCTGGCATTTGGCAAATATAAAAAATTATGGTAATCCTAACTGACCTAAAACGGGAAAGGATTATTCTGATTTATTCTGAGAAAAACATATAGTGTATGTAAACTTCTGGTTTCAACTGTATATAGATTTGCTTTTAAGTGATGGGGAGTGATCATATGGGGCGACAGGTATGTTGGCACTTGGTCCCTTGATCTTTTAATACTCAAGCAACGCCTCTGCATGTCACCCAGGTAGCCCTAGCCTTAGATACAATGACCCAACACAGCAATTTCAGCGTTGTGCGTGTAGCCCTAGCCTAAATGTTGCATAAATAAGTGGTATACAATACAATTCTGCCTTCTGATGTGTAAACAGGATTTATAAATAATGAGTAAAGTAACCTTTACGTTAATTTCTTTTTAAGGCTGGGTGATAACAGCTGTTTTATGCCTGAGCCAGAGGCAGCTGATGACAAAAGTTTCTGCACTGGTACAAATTCCATAGCCAGATGAATAAGTCCAGCTCTAGGACTGGTCTGGAACAAATGTAGCACGGTGCGGGACGGCGAGGCACTGGTCTCCTTTTACGCATTGGCGCGCTACATGAAAGTGTGAGTCCTGGCTGGGTGTGTAGACTTGTACTGTGAGGGCATCACGCCAAGCAGCCCGCATGTAGCCGGTGGTGTGGGCTGGCCAGGACCATGTGTGTTACAGTTCAATGAGAGAGACTTCTGTTCCAACACAAACTCTTTACTGAGTGGTAACTTGGCATGGGTTATATACAAAGGATAGCGGATACAAAGTTTTATGGACATTTCCTTTACAGCATAAAGCATCTTTCACTCTCAATATAATTACTCCATAATTTACTCCAGGGCTAGTGAAGCACACTGTTTAGTCCTAGTACGCCACAACCCAGCTTTAACGCTAC
This sequence comes from Phyllobates terribilis, assembly GCF_046119375.1. NCBI lineage: Eukaryota > Metazoa > Chordata > Amphibia > Anura > Dendrobatidae > Phyllobates > Phyllobates terribilis. The sequence continues at coordinate 135,472,824 of NW_027362762.1, forward strand.
AGTCTTGATCAACATGTCGCCTTACTTGCTTGTTCCACGTCCTATTTCTTCCACTACTGGCACCCTGGAACCCTCGCACTTGGGAACCTCACTAGTCCGTAGTACTCCGTCCTGTTTAGGTCTGTTATCTTCTGCGTGACAAGCTCCAGGGTTCGTAACTCAGCGTCCTATCCAAGGACACCTCTTTGGGAGGCCACTCTGTCTCATCAGTCACTTCAGGATCACACTATTCCTTGTCCTTAGTCTCATCTCACTTAGGGTCACCCTTTCATGCAGCTCTGTTCGCTTTACTCTCCAAACCCTGTCTAACTTACTAACTAACTAACTAACAAGAATGCCATCACTTTCCCTAGCACTCCAACCCCTCCCACCATGGGTTAGTCACAAACATTAACTCTATATTACCCTAATGTCACTATCTATGCTAGTCAACTATCTACATTCCTACACTACATGTCTTATACACTATGCCTTACACGGTACACTGCTAGTCAACTATCTACATCCCTACACTACATGTCTTATACACTATGCCTACACTGTACACTACTAACATTATTACATCCTACATTATACTAACAATACCTATCACACGCTATACACAAAACATTACATGACATAGTATCTACAAAAGACGCATGACATAATACATATTACAATACAACACAACGCGATTGGTGTCTTCAGGGGCAGGAACGCGACAGCACAGTCCATTATCCTTACACAAACATGTCAGGGAAAGGCACCTAATCGTCAGATATATGAGAACAAAGCCCAACTATAAATCCTATATAATATTTTTTAAATATCTTCAAGTGAAGATATGTTTTATTTACATAAATGCTGAAGGTCGAAAATGCAAACTGCAGAGGAGAACCTATGGCACGAATGCTACTGTCACGGCGGTAACTTACATGCCTCCTCAGTACCGTGCTACTCACCGTGGTCACCGTACGGCTTCTCCTCATGTCAGGCTGTCTCACTAAGTTTGCATTTTGCAACATTCCTCAGCACTGCTGCATCTGCAAGTGGTTTCCATTTAGCTTTAGGGGGCGAGGTCGATCGCTGCAGGAATTTATCCCTGCTGTGCCCTGCAGAGATTAGGTTTCCTGGCCTATCCTTTGCCAGCAGAGTCAATATTAGGCAGCTCCTCCCACCACTCTCTGCCCGTACATTGGTTCCTAGCCTGTTAGCACCTTGTTATCGACCCAGAGATAAAGTTCGTACCTGCGCCTCTGACTATCCGGTAAACTGCTGCAGTCCCCGGGACTGCCCTGGACTGGTACCTGGTGTCTACCGGCAGCCTAGCCTATCCTCCCCATCAGAGGCCCTAGAGAAGACCTGGTAGACACTTAGTCATGCCCCTCCAGGGTAGGCCCGGAGTGTAGCGCAGTGGGTCCACACTCACCAGCGTTAAAGCTACAAGGGGCCAGTGAGAGAATTTGGTCAGTATCATTAGCTCTCAGCAGCTCCTGGGTGACATCTAGAACACAATTGATCTTTTCTTTGTAATAGACCACAACCACAGTGGTTGCAGCCCTCCACCAAGGTCATCACCATTCAGAGGTATGATTTCATTATGAAGGTCTTTTACCAGGCACAATTTTGGAGAGGTCCTATTGCTGCCATTGCTAAGCAGTCTTGTGGTTGTTATCAGGGCATAAAAGCAAGCATGTTATCATTTTGTATTTACACTTATTCCACATGGGAATTAAAGCACCAGTCTAGGTTTTTTTTAGTTCAGTGGTGGAGTGGTATCCCTAAACTTTCTGCCCCCTAGTTGATGGTGAGGTGCCCCCTACTTGATGGTGAGGTGCCCCCTAGTTGATGGTGAGGTGCCCCCTAGTTGATGGTGATTCGCCCCCTGGTTGATGGTGATTTGCCTCATAGTTGATGGCGATTCGCCCCACTCTAGGGTTTTTTTTTAGTTCAGTGGTGGAGTGGTATCACTAATCCATGTTCCCTGCCCTAGTAATATACAAACCAGCCGCTGTCCTCAGCTGTTCTGGGTGCAGCTCTGGTCCTGATCCGTCATCTTATGACCACACTTACTACCTGACTGGAAGTCAGATGTAACACTCATAAGCTCTCACTGAAAGTCTATGAGACCCTAGTTCTGGCTCTCATAGACTTACATTGAGAAGTGACCTACAGCTCGCCCAACAAACACTGGAGCGATCCAGGAGGTCATAAACTGCAGAAGACTACCAGTGCGGCGCCAAGATCAGAAGACAGTGATTAGTAAGTATTTTACTAGGGGGATGGAACTTACATTAGTTATACAACTCCAGCGGTTAAATTAAAAAATAGACAAACACTGGAGTACTGCTTTAATAATGACACTAAAATTGTGTTCATAAACTAAATATCTTATTTTTGTTTTATCTTCCATGTTTTTATGGCTTCTTAAATATCAACACCATCCAGAAACGCTTCTGTCTTCTCTGGGCCATTTAAAATGGACTGAGGTAAAATAGAAAACTGTTCTGTGGTCGGATGATACAAAGTTTGAAATTCTTTATTGAAACTACAGAGGCCGTGTCCTGTGGATTCAAGAGGAGAGGGACCATCCAGCTTGTTATCAGGGCACCGTACAAAGCCTGCATCTCTGAGGGTATGGGGTTGCATTAGTGCCTATGGCAGGGACAGGTTTCACACCTTGAAAGGCCCTATCAGTGCTGAGTATTATATGGAGGTTTTAGAACAATATATGCTCTCATCTGTACCACAACTATTCATGGAAAGGCTTGCGTATCTTAGCTCAGCAAGACAAAGCTAAACCACATACTACATTTATCACAACAGCATGAAGAAGAAGAGTTCTGGTGATGACCTGGCCGCCTGCAGTCAAGACCTTTCACCAATAGAAAACATTTTCCGTATGATGAAATGAAAAATACAATGAACAACACCCAGAACTGTTGAGCAGCTATAAAAAAAAAAGAAAAAATATTGTCAGTACACTTTTGGTATTAAATTAACCGCTTTCCGACCTGGTCAGTCATAGTACGCACCAGGTCGGAAAGGCCGGTTCAGCGGGGGCTCCGGCGGTGAGCCCACACTGAACCGGGCACGTGTCAGCTGATTCTTACAGCTGACAGGTGCCCGCAAAAGCCGCTGGTGGAATCGCGATTCACCCGTGGCTGTTAACTAGTTAAATGCCGCTGTCAATCTCTGACAGCGGCATTTAACTCGCGCTTCCGGGAAGCGCGTCCTAGGCCCCGCCCATCATGACCCCGTCATGTGACCACGGGTCACCGATGGATTGGCATGACAACCCAGGGTCTGCAGCAGACCCCTGTGGTTGTCATGTCTCGCTAGCTATGAGCGCCACCTAGTGGTCAGCGCTCATAGCACAGGAGCATTTCTCCTGCATACAGGCGATCTGCTCATCACTTGCATGCGGTAGAAGCAATCAGACAACTGCTGCTTCTAGTCTCATATGGAGACTATTGAAGCATGCAGAAAGTGTAAAAAAATGTTTTTAAAAATATAAAAAAAATAAAAAATATATAAAAGTTTAAATCACCCCCCTTTCGCCCCATTCAAAATAAAATAATTGAAAAAAAAAACCCACATACACATATTTGGTATCGCCGCATTCAGAATTGCCCGATCTATCAATATAAAAGAAGAATTAATCAGATCGGTAAACGGCGTAAAGAGAAAAAAATTCTAAACGCCAGAATTCCGTTTTTTTGGTCGCTGCAACATTGCAATAAAATGCTATAACGGGCGATCAAAACATCGGATCTACCCCAAAATGGTATCAATAAAAACGACAGCCCGACGTGCAAAAAATAAGTCCTCATCCGGCCCCAGATCCCGAAAAAATGGCGCCATTTTTTTTTTTTTTTTTAGCAAATTTTGGATTTTTTTTTACCACTTAAATAAAAAAGAACCTATACATGTTTGGTGTCTACGAACTTGTAATGACCTGGAGAATAATGATGGCAGGTCAGTTTTAGCAATCAGTGAACGTGGTTAAAAAAAGGACCCAAAAAACAACTGTGGAATTGCATTTTTTTTGCAATTTCACCGCACTTGGAATTTTTTCCCCGTTTTCCAGCACACAATATGGTAAAACCAGTGATGGCGTTTAAAATTACAACTCGTTCTGCAAAAAATAAGCCCTCTCATGGCCATATTGAACGAAAATTAAAAAAGTTCTAGCTCTGGGAAGAAGGGGAGCAAAAAATGAAAACACAAAAACAGAAAGACCCAAGGTCGTTAAGGGGTTAATGTACAAGTGCACAAATATGCTATGTAGCCAATATGTAAATGTATTCATACACATGAGTCACCACTAGTGTTGAGCCACCCCCATAGTGTTCGGGTTCGGTTCGGTTCGTCGAACACAGGGATGTTCGAGGAACTGTTCGTCGAACTGTTCGTCGAACACCTTAGAACACCGTCGAACACCGTTAAAACCAATGGCAGGCAAACAAAAACACATAGAAACACATAGAAAACACCTTCAAAGGTGTCCAAAAGCTGACAAACTGCTCAGAAGACGCTTTCTTTAAAAAAGCCGGCCGGCAATTCAGCAGCGGCATACACCGGTACCCGACAATTTAGACAAGAAGGAATAGAGCCTCACACATAGATTAGATAGATAGAAACATGTCAGTCACATATATATGAAGTACAGTGACAGTGTTGCTTACTGTACTTGTCATTTAGTGTAAAGGATTTATTAAAAAATATAATAGTGTTTTCATGCACTGTCTCTTTAAAAAAGCCGGCCGGCAATTCAGCATCTGTACCCGACAATTTATAACAGACAGAATAGAGCTTCACACATAGATTAGATAGATAGAAACATGTCAGTCACATATATATGAAGTACAGTGATAGTGTTGGTTACTGTACTTGTCATTTAGTATTAAAATAAAGGATTTATTATTAAAAAAAATTGGCGTGGGGTTCCCCTTAATTTTAGTCTCTAGCGGAGGTTAAGCAGACAGCTGGGGCAGATGTTTGAAGCCTGGGAAGGGGGTAATACCCACGGAGCTTCCCAGGCTACTAATATGAGCCCCCAGCTGAATACATAGCCTTTACTAGCTATTAAAATGGGGGACCCCCCCCAAAAAAATGACGTGGGGTCCCCCCTAATTTAATAGCTAGCAAAGGCTAGGCAGACAGCTGGGGGCTGATATTAATAGCCCAGGAAGGGAGCCATGAATATTGGCCCCCTCCCAGGCTAGAAACACCAGCCGTCAGCCGCCCCAGAAATGGCGCATTCATAGGATGCGCCAATTCTGGCACTTAGCCTCGCTCTTCCACGCTGCCCTGTAGCGGTGGCAGGGGGTAATAGGGCTGGGGTTGATGTCAGCTTATAATGCCAGCTGACATCAAGCCCAGGTTAGTAATGGAGAGGCGTCTATAAGACACCCCCATTACTAACCCCATAGTCAAAGTTAAAAAAAACACAAACACCCAGAATAAAGTCCTTTAATTGAAATAAAGACACAATCCTTTATTGTTCTAAATTAAACCATACTTACCATCACGCCCATTCCAGCTGAAGCCAACGATCTCCTGCAATAAAAGAAAAATAATAAAGCAACATCATCCTTACCTTTCCATGGTTCCCACGACAGCTTCAGCTCTGCTACATCGAGATGACAGGCTGGACCGCAGCAGAACGCTGCCATCCAGCCTGTCATCCCGCAGACACTGAGAAGCGCAGGCATGCTTGCGCTCTGCAGTGTCTGGCTGTGACGGCATAAAGATGAGACGAGTTCATGTCCAATGAACTCAGCTCACCTCCTGCACGTCACTGACAGCGTGGGAAAATTCTCCTGCACTCAGCGCTTCAGCGTGAGAATTCTCCCACGCTGAAGCGCTGAGTGCAGGAGAATTTTCCCACGCTGTCAGTGACGTGCATGAGGTGAGCCGAGTTCATTGGACATGAACTCGGCTCATCTGGATGCCCTCACAGAGAGACACTGTGGAGCGCAAGCAAGCCTGCGCTTCTCAGTGTCTGCGGGATGACAGGCTGGATGGCAGCGTTCTGCTGCGGTCCAGCCTGTCATCTCGATGTAGCAGAGCTGAAGCTGTCATGGGAACCATGGAAAGGTAAGGATGATGTTGCTTTATTATTTTTCTTTTATTTCAGGAGATCGTTGGCTTCAGCTGGAATGGGCGTGACGGTAAGTATGGTTTAATTTAGAACAATAAAGAATTGTGTGTTTATTTCAATTAAAGGACTTTTTTCTGGGTGTTGTGTTTTTTTTAAATACTTTACTAGAAATTCATGGTGGTCATGTCTAATATTGGCGTGACCCCATGAATTTTGGGCTTAGGGCCAGCTGATAATGCCAAGCTGGCCCTAACCCCTTTATTACCCAGTGAGCCACCGCATCAGGGCCCTGGATGAGTTGGGTACAGCGCCAGAAGATGGCGCTTCTATGAACGCGCCATTTTCCGGGGTGGCTGCGGACTGCAATTTGCAGCGGGGGTGGCCCAGAAAGCTTGGGCCTCCCTGCGCTGCGGATTCCAGCCCCCAGCTGCATAGTTGTACCTGGCTGGACACAAAAACAGGGCGAAGCCCCACGTCAATTTTCTTTAAATTATTTCATGAAATAATTAAGAAAAAAAGGGCTTCCCTATATTGTTGTGTCCGGCCAGGTACAAATAGGCAGCTGGTGGTTGGGGGCAGCCCGTTCCTGCCTGCTGCACCTGACTGGACACAAATATAGTGCGAAGCCCCACGTCAATTTTTTTTTAATTATTTCATGAATTTCCTGAAATAATTAAAAAAAATTGAAGTGGGGCTTCGCACTATATTTATGTCCAGCCAGGTACAGCAGGCAGGAACGGGCTGCCCCCAACCACCAGCTGACTATTTGTACCTGGCCGGACACAACAATATAGGGAAGCCCTTTTTTTCTTAATTATTTCATGAATTTCATGAAATAATTAAAAAAAAAATACGTGGGGCTTCGCCCTATTTTTGTGTCCAGCCAGGTACAACTAGGCAGCTGGGGGCTGGAATCTGCAGCGCAGGGAGGCCCAAGCTTTCTGGGCCCCCCCCCGCTGCAAATTGCAGTCCGCAGCCACCCCGGAAAATGGCGCGTTCATAGAAGCGCCATCTTCTGGCGCTGTACCCAACTCATCCAGGGCCCTGGTGCGGTGGCTCACTGGGTAATAAAGGGGTTAGGGCCAGCTTGGTATTATCAGCTGGCCCCAAGCCCAAAATTCATGGGGTCACGCCAGTATTAGACATGACCGCCATGAATTTCTAGCAAAGTATTTAAAAAAAACACAACACCCAGAATAAAGTCCTTTAATTGAAATAAACACACAATTCTTTATTGTTCTAAATTAAACTATACTTACCATCACGCCCATTCCAGCTGAAGCCAACGATCTCCTGCAATAAAAGAAAAATAATAAACCAACCTCATCCTTACCTTTCCATGGTTCCCACGACAGCTTCAGCTCTGCTACATCGAGATGACAGGCTGGACCGCAGCAGAACGCTGCCATCCAGCCTGTCATGCCGCAGACACTGAGAAGAGCAGGCATGCTTGCGCTCCTCAGTGTCTCGCTGTGACGGCATCCAGATGAGCCGAGGTCATGTCCAATGAACTCGGCTCACCTCATGAACGTCACTGACAGCGTGGGAAAATTCTCACGCTGAAGTGCTGAGTGCAGGAGAATTCTCCCACGCTGTCAGTGACGTGCATGAGGTGAGCTCATGTCCAATGAACTCAGCTCACCTCATGCACCTCACTGACAGCGTGGGAAAATTCTCCTGCACTCAGCGCTTCAGCGTGAGAATTCTCCCACGCTGTAAGTGACGTGCATGAGGTGAGCCGAGTTCATTGGACATGACCTCGGCTCATCTTTATGCCGTCACAGAGAGACAATGTGGAGCGCAAGCATGCCTGCGCTTCTCAGTGTCTGCGGGATGACAGGCTGGATGGCGGCGTTCTGCTGCGGTCCAGCCTGTCATCTCGATGTAGCAGAGCTGAAGCTGTCGTGGGAACCATGGAAAGGTAAGGATGAGGTTGCTTTATTATTTTATTTTTATTACAGGAGATCGTTGGCTTCAGCTGGAATGGGCGTGACGGTAAGTATGGTTTAATTTAGAACAATAAAGGATTGTGTCTTTATTTCAATTAAAGGACTTTATTCTGGGTGTTTGTGTTTTTTTTAACTTTGACTATGGGGTTAGTAATGGGGGTGTCTTATAGACGCCTCTCCATTACTAACCTGGGCTTGATGTCAGCTGGCATTATAAGCTGACATCAACCCCAGCCCTATTACCCCCTGCCACCGCACCAGGGCAGCGTGGAAGAGCGAGGCTAAGTGCCAGAATTGGCGCATCCTATGAATGCGCCATTTCTGGGGCGGCTGACGGCTGGTGTTTCTAGCCTGGGAGGGGGCCAATATTCATGGCTCCCTTCCTGGGCTATTAATATCAGCCCCCAGCTGTCTACCTAGCCTTTGCTAGCTATTAAATTAGGGGGGACCCCACGTCATTTTTTTGGGGGGGTCCCCCATTTTAATAGCTAGTAAAGGCTATGTATTCAGCTGGGGGCTGATATTAGTAGCCTGGGAAGCTCCGTGGGTATTACCCCCTTCCCAGGCTTCAAACATCTGCCCCAGCTGTCTGCTTAACCTCCGCTAGAGACTAAAATTACGGGGAACCCCACGCCAATTTTTTTAATAATAAATCCTTTATTTTAATACTAAATGACAAGTACAGTAACCAACACTATCACTGTACTTCATATATATGTGACTGACATGTTTCTATCTATCTAATCTATGTGTGAAGCTCTATTCTGTCTGTTATAAATTGTCGGGTACAGATGCTGAATTGCCGGCCGGCTTTCTTAAAGAGACGGTGCATGAAAACACTATTATTTTTTTTAATAAATCCTTTACACTAAATGACAAGTACAGTAAGCAGCACTTTCACTGTACTTCGTATATATGTGGCTGACATGTTTATATCTATCTAATCTATGTGTGATGCTCTATTCTTTCGGTTCTAAATTGTCGGGTACCGGTGTATGCCGCTGCTGAATTGCCGGCTTTTCGTGTTTCACTGTGAGCACAGTTCCCATCGATTTGGGCAATCACTGTAATGCCACAACCACCATGGCTGTGGCATTACAGTGAGTGGCATACAATCCCTGCATGATTGGTGCTCTAAATAGCGCCAGACATGCAGGACACGCTTTTGGTGCACGAACAGTTTTCGAACATAACCTCGAACAGCCGAATTTTTTGCAAATCGTTCGGGTTCGTCGAACAACTCGAACACCGCCCAAAACAGCTCGAATTTGAGATTGGCGAACAGTTCTAGTCGAACACCGCTCATCTCTAGTCACCACACTACAATTAATGAATACATGAACTCCAATATTGATGTAAAAGTTAGCAACGTAAGGTGCTTAGTTAGCGTTTTTGATCAAAGAGTGCAAAAGCCACCCAACCACATCAAGGTGTACCCAAATATGGATGGGCCCTATCACTAACTAGCTAACTATCCTACCTCTCCGTGTGCCAAACCGGGCCTCATCTGAATGGGGAGTGTGCAGCTAGAAATCTACATCACACAAGAATGGGACAAAATTCCTCTCCCAAAACTCCAACAATTGGTCTACCCACTTTCCAGACATTTACAGACTGCTATAAAACGCAGAAAGGATGCTACACAATGGTAAACATGGCCGTGTCTCAAGTTATTTTTGCAACCATCAATTCCTCAATTAGTTAATTTTCTCAAACAAAATGGAAAAATATCTAACTTCCTACTTCTGATTTCTGTTTTATGTTTTGTTATGAATTAAATATGGCTGTAAGAGATTTCCAAATCATTGCATTCTTACTTTCTTTACATTTTACAAACAGCGTCCCACCTTTTTTGGAATTTGGGGTTGTATGTTTGCAACATATTTTTGTACCTTAAACACTTTAATAAATGTTCACCAAAATGTATTCTTAGGCTGAGTTCACACGATGCGTTTTTCATGCGTTTCCGCGGCGTTTTTGCAGTTGCGTAAACGCCGCGGAAACGCATGAAAAACACATGGTAGAAGGGCAGCAATGTTCCCCAATTGAAATCCACATGTGCTGTGCCCATGATGCGGATTTTTCCGCAGCGTAAACGCTGCGCTCAAAAATCCACAGCATGTCAATTAATTTTGCGGAAACGCTGCTTTTTTGGCGCCACTGACTTGCATTAGACCACATGGAATCCGCATCACTGTATATGTTGATGCGCTTTTCATGCGGTCTAATGTGCGGATGGTACCCGGGTGTGGAGGAGAGGAGACTCATCCAGACCCAGGTACCATTAAAAAAAAAAGAATAAAATAAAAAATATATATATTCTCACCTTCTGACGGCCCGCGCAGCGCTCCTGATTGATTCCCCGCACTTCGCGGTTGAATGTAGAAGGACCTTCGCTGACGTCAGAGTCATGTGACGGGTCACGTGACGCTGACGTCGGCAGGTCCTTCAGTCTTCACTGCCAGTAGCCGGGACCGAGCGAAGCAAGACACCGGGGGCCATCAGAGGGTAAAGTATATATTTATTTTTTGACATTCACACACTATATAAATCCATGCCGGCTGCATGGATTTATATAGTGTGAAGTTGACAAGCACTTTCCAAGTGATGCTAAAATCGCTTGGGAAGCGCTTGTCAACCCGCATGCGGAAATGCATGTGAAGAACGCTTCACTTCCGCTTGTCCCTGGCAGGAAAAACACATGTACAATCCGCATGTGTTTTTTCCTGCCAGGGAGATGCAGAAATGCTCAGGAAAAAATCCTGAGCATTTCTGCATCGTGTGCACATACCCTTATGTGTAACTGCTAATTTTACAAGCCCAGCTTTTATGAATGTTGAATTAAACATTATCAGCAGCCAAAGACACCAACAAGCAAAACTCTCGACAGACGTCCAAAACCATCTTGATTAAATCACAGACAGACAACAGTCTTGTTTGGAGTCTATTATGTCTGTTCATGTCCAGAACACTTCCCAGCAGTTCAACAAACATCTACCAGTGTCTATGAGAATCTGAAAGTTGCCCATACAAGCACTGATCTGGCTGCCTCGGTTTTCACCTTTTTTTTTTTGACAGTGACACATATGACAAATACGGGCAGTTCAGACATGTCTCCACTCCCTTGTCAGAGGACAATAGAAACTGTAGTTCAGAACCTTATTCATACCTTCCATCTCATTAACATGATGTTTAAGTGGTTAAATATCTGGCAACCAAGTCTCCAAGTCTACAGATGGGGGTATCGGGAGAGAAGTAACTGACAGGGAAAGTGGAGGTTCAATCATTTACTTGTTTGTCATCAGTAATTGAAAAGGTAAAGCACATGTCAGGACCTGAAGTGACTTACATAGTAAATTGGCAACAAGTGTAGAGTTCTGCATCATTCACCTCCCTCATAAATAGCAACCAACAAGAGAGGGAGTGATGCAAAGTATGAAAAACTTTTACTAAGGTGTGGAAAAACTTGTGCAGAGTAAGAATGCTTTAAAAAATAGAAAAGTTAAAGGGGTTATCTGGGACTTTTATTATTTTTTGCACATGGGGCTAAGAAGTGACAGGTAGGTAGCTGCTAACAACTCTTTCTAATGTTTGGGCCCATGGCAGGGCTCGGATAGGAAAGAACGCAATTTGATTTTTAGTTCAAAATTTTGACTGGAATAGATGGTGGACTCCACATTGCATTTTTAGAGCCCCTGACATCCTAAACAGCAGAACCCCCACTACAAGATACCCCATTTAAGAAACTAGACTCTTTAAGGAATTATTCTAAGGGTGTGTTGCGCATTTTGTACCAATAGGTGCTTCACAGAATTTTATAATTTTTGAACGTGAAAACAAAAAAAACTTATTTTCCAGTAAAAAGTTGGTTTAGCTCCAAATTTGTAATTTTTACAAAGGGTAACAGAAGAAAATAGACCCCATAATTTATTATGTAATTCTTTCTGAACACAGTGATACCCCATGTGGTCAAAAATTGATGTTTAGGCACATGGCAATGCTCAGATAGGATAGAGCACTATTTGATTTTTGTAGACAGTGCAGTGCATGAGATCTGTCAGTTTCACAGGCCATTAAATCCTGCGTAGACCTCAGGTTGCGATAACAAATATCGGCACACGCGACTGCAATCACGGGGTGCCAATAGGGTTAAATAGGGAGTCCTCTCCCTCATTTAACCAATTAGATGCCGCCATCATGATTCATAATGACATCTAAGGGTGCTTTCACATTGCATTTTTTCCGAATTCCCCCGCAAAACAGGATTCTGGCATATGCGCCCGGGGGCCATAGACTATAATGGTGCCGACTGAGTGAACGTGTGCTTTGTCATGCATTATTTTCAGGCGTATACGTCTACTGGAGGCGGACACTCAGATGCACTAATCACTTGCATACACAGATGATACCCATATCACTTTCACCCTGCGGGGGTGCTATTGACTTGTTCCTCAGCACCGTAAAAAAGTGGTGCCAATGAATATGGCCCCTTAATGACTGTCACTAAAAGACATATCGGTGGTCTTTAAAGGGGTTAAAAATACATGTGACACAAAAATCTAACTTAATGTATGGTCACCTTGGCTAACTTTAGACTAGTTTGAGTCCATGACCTTTACTTTCTACTGGTATTGGAGCTATTCTGGGAAGTGTCTGAATGCTGCGGACAAATATCACATGCATCCATATCAGACATGAAGTACAGCAGTCTGTAATAGCCTAAACAGACAGGTAAATACAGGTCTCCTGGACAAACAATATGGTCACTTTGAATCAGTGCTGACATTTGCTCAGCTGAGATAGTGATGCCCTATCTGTACTGATATCCTGACTGTACACAATCAGTGCTGGCAGCAGCATTGTGACTGCGCCTCACATTGTATGGTCATAATGAGCCCTTCACCCTGGACCCGAGAATTGTTCTAGCACAAGAGCCAATGAAAGGGAAATAATGGTAATAAAACAATGCCCCCTCATTAACCTTTAAAGCACTTTAGCTAACTTTGGGCCCACAGACAAATGCATTATTCATTTACAAGGATGGCATCTATTTAACCTCACATATCGAGATGTGAAAAATGTACAAACTTCCAGATGTTTCCTCTTATTACACATTTGTCACAGTGAATATTTACAGACATTTAGGCTGTGGCTACACACATTCTTCATAGTCTGTATAGTATCCCGTAGAGCTGTTATTCTCAAAATGTCAGGCACCCATTAGTAGTTGGTGAGGCGCACCTTAGTTGATAGTGAGGTGCCTCCTACTTGTTGGTGAAGTACCCATTAATTTTTGGAGAGGTGCCCCATTGTTGTTAGTGATTCGCCCCCTAGTTGTTAGTGATTTGCCCCCTAGTTGATGGTGATTCGCCCCCTAGTTGATGGCGATTTGCTCCCTAGTTGATGGTGAGGCGCCCATAGTTGATAGTGATTTGCTCCCTAGTTGATGGCGAGACGCCCCCTAATTGAAGGTGAGACACCCCTAGCTGATGGTGATTCGCCCCCTAGTTGATGGTGATTTGCTACCTAGTAGATGGTGAAACGCCCCCTAATTGAAGGTGAGACGCCCCCTAGTTGATGGTTATTCGCTCCCTAGTTGATCATGAGGTGCCCCCTAGTTGATGGTGATTCACCCTCTAGTTGATGGTGAACTGCCCCCTAGTTGATGGTGAGGTGCCCCCTAGTTGATGGTGAGGTGCCCCCTAGTTGAAGGTGAGACGCCCCCTAATTGAAGGTGATTCGCCCCCTAATTGAAGGTGATTCGCCTCCTGGTTGATGGTGATTCGCCCCCTGGTTGATGGTGATTTGCCCCCTGGTTGATGGTGATTCGCTCCCTAGTTGATGGTGAGACGCCCCCTAATTGAAGGTGAGACGCCCCCTAGATGATGGTAATTTGCCCCCTAGTTGATGGTGATTCGCCTCCTGGTTGATGGTGATTCGCCCCCTTGTTGATGGTGATTCGCCCCCTGGTTCAGGGGCGGACCTACCGCCCGTGCAGCCCGTTCATCGGTCGGGGCCCCCTCGAAGCCCCGTTGGGGCCCCCCTCTTGTGTGTCTCCTCATGGGGCCCCCGCAGGGTCGGCGTCAGCACCCAGTGCACCCGGGCAAATGCCGGGGCCCTGAGCAGGCGGGGGGCCCTCTCACCGTCGGGCACCCCGCGCGCTATGGGACCCGTGAGCGGAGGAGAGCGGTGTCAGCGCCCGCCCCCCCCCCCCGCTTGCTCAGGGCCCCGGCACCCGGCACAATACTTACCTCTCTCCGTGCCTCCGCAGCAGCTCCTGCATCCTCTGCGGCTGCTGCACTGTGACGTCTCAGGTCAGAGGGCGCGGTGAGTATTTGATTTTTTTTTTATTGTATGGAGGCCTGTGGCAGTATAAGGGAGGGGGGTGAGTTGGGGGTGTGTGACATCCTGTATGGGGCATTATAAGGGAGGGGGTGTGTGTGACATCCTGTATGGGGACATTATAAGGGAGGGGGGGATGACATCCTGTATGGGGCAGTATAAGGGAGGGTGTGTATGTGACATCCTGTATGGGGCATTATAAGGGGGGGGGTGACATCCTGCATGGGGCAGTATAAGGGAGGGGGGGTGACATCCTGCATGGGGCATTAAAAGGGGGGGTGACATCCTGCATGGGGCATTATAAGGGAGGGTGTGTGTGTGACATCCTGTATGGGGCATTATAAGGGAGGGGGGGAGTGACATCCTGTATGGGGCATTATAAGGGAGGGGGGGGAGTGACATCCTGTATGGGGCAATATAAGGGAGGGGGGGTGTGTGACATCCTGTATGGGGCATTATAAGGGAGGGGGGTGGTGACATCCTGTATGGGGCAGTATAAGGGAGGGGGTGTGTGTGACATCCTGCATGGGGCATTATAAGGGAGGGGGTGTGTGACATTCTGCATGGGGCATTATAAGGGGGGGTGACATCCTGTATGGGGCATTATAAGGGAGGGGGTGAGTGTGACATCCTGCTTGGGGCATTATAAGGGAGGGGGGGTGTGTGTGACATCCTGTATGGGGCAGTATAAGGGAGGGAGGGGGTGTGTGACATCCTGTATGGGGCAGTATAAGGGAGGGGGGGTGACATCCTGCATGGGGCATTATAAGGGAGGGGGGGTGACATCCTGCATGGGGCATTATAAGGCGGGGGGGTGTGACATCCTGCATGGGGCATTATAAGGGGGGGGGTGACATCCTGCATGGGGCATTATAAGGGAGGGGGGGTGTGACATCCTGCATGGGGCATTATAAGGGAGGGGGGGTGTCATCCTGCATGGGGCATTATGTGGGGGGGTGATATCCTATATTGGGGGGGAACAGCCTGCATGGGGCATTATGTGGGGGGGGGGGGGGAACAGCCTGCGTGGGGCATTATGTGTGGGGAACAGCCTGCATGGAGCGTTATATGGGGGCCAGTATTCTGTATGGAGCGTTATATGGGGGCAAGTATCCTGCATGGAGCGTTATATGGGGGCCAGTATTCTGTATGGAGCGTTATATGGGGGCCAGTATCCTGTATGGAGCGTTATATGGGGGCCAGTATTCCGTATGGAGAGTTATATGGGGGTCAGTATCCTGTATGAAGTGTTATATGGGGGCCAGTATTCCGTATGGAGCGTTATATGGGGGCCAGTATTCTGTATGGAGCATTTTATGGGGGCCAGTATTCTGTATGGAGCATTATATGGGGGCCAGTATCCTGTATGGAGCGTTATATGGGGGCCAGTATCCTGTATGGAGCATTATATGGGGGCCAGTATTCTGTATGGAGCGTTATATGGGGGCCAGTATTCTGTATGGAGCATTATATGGGGGCCAGTATCCTGTATGGAGTGTTATATGGGAGCCAGTATCCTGTATGGAGCGTTATATGGGGGCCAGTATCTTGTATGGAGCGTTATATGGGGACCAGTATCCTGTATGGAGCATTTTATGGGGGCCAGTATTCTGTATGGAGCATTTTATGGGGGCCAGTCTCGTGTATGGAGCATTTTATGGGGGCCAGTATACTGTGTGGAGCGATTCGCTGGTTTCTGAGCTAGTTTCTAATTTACAATAGATATCACTCATGTAATGTAAGAAGTGAAATCTTTGCATTGTACTATATATATTTCTCTGCGGTATCTGTGCATCATGAATCGTGGTATGTGTTAAAGGGGCCCACTGAGACTCTTTCGCCCGGGGCCCACAAAAAACCTGGAGCCGGCCCTGCAGAGCGCTAAGCGCCGGGACATCTCAGTGCTGCTTTCCTCTGTGTAGCAGTGCAGCGCTGCTGCGGCAGCGCCTTCATGATTCCCCTGACTTCCGGTCATGTGACGGCGTCGTCACATGCCGGAAGTCAGGAGAACCTGGTGGCAGCGACGTGGACGAGCGCCAGGATTCTGCAGGGATCGCATGAGGGTAAGTATAACAAGTTTTATTTTTTTTAAATACAATTAATTAACTAGAAGTGGGGGGAATCAGAGATGCACGGGGGGATGAGATGCACATGGGGGGGGATGAGAGATGCACGGGGGGTGAGAGATGCACGTGGGGGTGAGATGCACGGGGGGGTGAGATGCACGGGGTTGATGAGAGGCACGGGGGGGATGAGAGGCACATGGGGGGATGAGAGGCACATGGGGGGGATAAGAGCTGCACATGGGGGGATGAGAGCTGCACATGGGGGGATGAGAGCTGCACATGGGGGGATGAGAGATGCACGGGGGGGATGAGAGATGCACGGGGGGGATGAGATGCACATGGGGGATGAGAGATGCACGGGGGGGATGAGAGCTGCACATGGGGGGGATGAGAGCTGCACATGGGGGGGTGAGAGATGCACATGGGGGGGTTATGTTTACGTAACTTTGTTGCCCTATGAAGGGCAGGGGGGGGCCCGCAAATGTTTCTTGCACAGGGGCCCACTACAGTCTGTGTCCACCCCTGCCCTGGTTGATGGTGATTTGCCTCCTAGTTGATGGTGACTTGCCCCCTAGTTGATGGTGACTTGCCCCCTAGTTGATGGTGATTCGCCCCCCCGTTGAAGGTAGGCGTAGCTGGGGATGCAGTTTTTAAAGAAGTGATCATATGCTGCACTGATCTATGACTTCAGCAATATCTAGTTTAGCAACATAATTATCTAATTTTGTTGTAATATTCAGTGGCATACAGCTAATAGCGGAAGACCACGAGATCGCTATGGGAGTCGGTAGGTACCTCACCAACCTGGCATCGCATTTTTAACTGTATCGGCATCTTGGATCAGCTCCCTCCTCCTCTGAGCTCTGACGTCTCAGCACAGCGAGCACAATGACATCACTACATTGTACCTGCTCTGCCGAGAAGTGCAGAGCTTCTGATCACACACTGCGGAGACCGGAGAAGTGGGGGAACGAGGAGAGAGCTATTTGGGGAGCCATCATTCTATTTGGAGGGCTATTTGGGGCGCCATTATACCATGTGGAGGGCTGTGTGGGGGGCCAATATAGTATTTGCAGGGCTATACGGGGGACATTATAGTAATGGGAGGGTTAAGGTGCTTTAATAGGGGTAAAATTACTTTGAAGGGCTGCAAAGTTATGAGATATGCTTTTCTGGGACCCCGCCAAATATATATATATATTTTTCTTTTGGGGGGGGGGAATTAGGACTTCTGCTATGGGGCCCCATGATTTCTGTGTATGCCCCTGGAGCAGACATACCATTGGTGCAACCTGTGCAGCCGCACAGGGGCCCAGGAGGTAAGGGGGCCACTATCACCTCCAAAGCAGGTGGAAATGTGCATTATGATGAGCTATTGGACTGCAAGGGACCCATAAATTGTTCTAGCACAGGGGCCACTTCTGTCTCCATTTCTGGTAATATTACGTTGGATATAATACAATGGTATTGCAGTGTATTGTGAAATCACTGGTCTGCTATAACATCCAGCCTTGGGCTGGGATTCATAGATTTCACATAACAAGCATTTCTTCAAACGCCCCCGGGTGATTGCATTGCACGATGTGTCAATGGCCATCGGAACTGACGGCCGCCATGTTGAAGCCTCTTGAATGCTGCTGTCTCACTTGAAATCAGCACCTAAGGAGTTAAACTGTTGCGATCTGAGCCAGCTCTGATCCCATCAGTTACAGTCTGAAATTATGATCCCTGACATATTTGCACAATAATTTAAGATTTTTTTTTAAATCTTTTCCACTCCTTGTGCCATTTTAGTGGGAATGGTCAACTGCCTCAGGACAAATGTATGTAAGAAAACTAGCACACACTATAGCTGAAATCTGCCGTAGATTTTATTTTATAGTGTATGGACAGCTCTACGATTCCCCAGATATATTAGGAAATGTATTAAGAACCTCCTAATTAATTTGGCGCGCCTTATTCTTGTGGGTTATATGTTCAAAACTCTAGTCTTGATAATTTTCTTTCACAGCGTTTCCTGCACGGAATTAAAGGGGTTGTCCGAGACATTGATGGCCTGTCCTTAGGATAGGTTATCATTGTCTGATGAGTGGGGGGTGCGACACCTGGAAACTCCGGCAATCAGCTGTTCTAGGTGTCGGGGGCGGCCGGAACTGCTCCATTACAGAGCTGCACAGCTCCGTTGACAGAATAGTGCCCGCAGCCGGGTACTGCACATCCGCCCCTTATTGATTTGAATAGGTGGTGAATGTGTAGTACCCACCCGCGGCCACTATACAGCCGATGAAACTGTGCAGCTCCGTAACTGAGCTGTCCCGGCCGCCCCCCACACCTGGAACAGCTGATTGCTGGGGTATCCAGGTGTCGCACCCACACCGATCAGACATTGATGACCTATCCTATACACCCCTATACACACCCGTCTATATACACCGGCCCCTATACACACCCGTCTATACACGCTGGCCCCTATACACCCCCCCCTATACACATCCGTCTATACACACACCCCTATACACACCCGTCTATACACACCGCCCCCCTATATACACCCGTTCAGTGCCGTAATTATAAACTTCGGGGCCCCGGGGCAAAACTTCATAGTGGGGCCCTCAACATTTCAATCACTAGAGGTTGTGCGGAACGTGGTGAAGCTGCTACGCATTGTTGTATACAACACACAGGCTTCACCACGTTCCGCAAGACCTTTAATAGATTTTGTTGTTTATGATGCAAGTTTTAGAAGTTAAATATTCAGTGAATATGTTTGGAAAATTAATAAGGTGAATAATTCCAAATATTGCACAATTTTCAAATAACTGTATATGTTTATTAAATATTAAGTAGTTTTAAACAGTAGACGGGCATGGCGTCAGGAGATGGAACAGGATCCTTGATGTGAACAACTGGCTGAGACGATGGTGCAGACAACAAGGATTTGGATTCCTGGACCAGGGTGTGAATTACCTCTATGACGGACTCCTTGCCAGAGACGGACTACACCTCAACAAACCCGGGAAACACACATTCGCCAGGAGACTCGCAACACTCATCAGGAGGGCGTTAAACTAGAAGAAGAGGGGATGGGAAGAAAAACGCCGGACACGAACATGCAACCAGAGAACATACTAATGAAAGATATGAAGTGCGACAAAGAAGTTCCAAGACAAGATACTTGGAAGGGAGGTAAGAACATTTCTAATAAAATCCACAGGGAGAAGATTGGAACAAAACAAAATCGTGTAAACTGCGTGCTAGCAAATGCCAGAAGCCTGACAAACAAGATGGATGAACTGGAAGCAGAAATATCTACAGGTAACTATGACATAGTGGGAATAACCGAGACATGGTTAGATGAAAGCTATGACTGGGCAGTTAACTTACAGGGTTACAGTCTGTTTAGAAGGGATCGAAGAAATCGGAAAGGGGGTGGAGTCTGTCTATATGTAAAAACGTGTCTAAAGCCTACAATACGGGAGGATGTATGGGAGGGAAATGAGGAGGTCGAGTCCTTATGGGTGGAGATACATGGGGCAAAAAACAATAATAAAATTATCATAGGAGTCTGTTATAAACCACCAAATATAGCAGAAGCCACGGAAAGTCTATTAATGAGACAAATAGACGAAGTAGCAAAAAATAACGAGGTGATTATTATGGGGGACTTCAACTACCCCGATATAGACTGGGAAACCGAAAGCTGTAGATCTCAGAAAGGAAACAGGTTTCTGTCAATTATCAAAGACAATTATTTGTCACAACTTGTGCAGGAACCAACTAGAGGGACGGCCCTTTTAGACTTAATATTAACTAACAGGCCAGACAGAATAACTGAGGTGCAGGTCGGGGGGCACCTGGGAAATAGTGACCACAACATTATACAATTCCACATGTGCTTCAGTAGGGTGCCCAGCAAGGGACTCACAAAAACACTGAACTTCAGGAGGGCAAAGTTTGATCAGCTAAGAGATGCCCTTCACCTTATAGACTGGGATAGTATCTTCAGTAATAGGAGCACGGATAGAAAATGGGAAATTTTCAAAACAGTCCTATGTGTCACTGTAGAAGGTACATACCTTATGGGAATAAAAGGGCTAGGAATAGGAGGAAGCCAATGTGGCTAAATAAGGAAGTGAGGAAGTGCTAATATCTTATAGGGAAAAAAACTAAATCTGTAAGAAACAAATAAGAATAGCAAAAGAGGAGACAGAGAGACTAATTGCCAAGGAAAGTAAAACGAATCCCAAACTGTCCTTTAACTATATAAACAGTAAAAGGATTAAAACTGATGGAGTTGGCCCATTGAATAATAACCTGGGTAAAATCATAGAGGGCGATGAGGGTAAAGCAAACCTACTCAATAGCTTCTTCTCCACTGTTTTCACAAAAGAAAACAATTTATCGGAGGAAATGCAGAGTGATAAAGTAAACCCTCCGCTAAATATCACCCACCTAACCCAGGAGGAAGTTCAGAAACGCCTAAATAATATCAAAATAGACAAGTCACCAGGCCCAGATGGCATACACCCCCGGGTACTAAAAGAATTAAGTAATGTGATAGACAGATCGCTGTATCTTATATTCAAGCACTCTTTATGGACAGGGACTGTCCCACTAGACTGGCGCCAAGCAAATGTGGTACCAATATTCAAAAAGGGGTCTAAAAGTGACCCTGGGAACTATAGACCAGTCAGCTTAACGTCTGTTGTGGGTAAATTGTTTGAAGGATTTCTTAGAGATGCTATTGTAGAATATCTTAATGATAATAACTGTCTAACTCCATATCAACATGGATTCATGAGGGATCGCTCCTGCCAAACAAACCTGATGGCCTTCTACGAGGAGGTGAGCTCACAGCTGGACCGGGGAGAGTCAGTGGATGTTGTATACCTTGACTTCTCCAAAGCGTTTGATACCGTGCCACACAAAAGGTTGGTATATAAAATGAGAATGCTTGGTCTGGGGGATAATGTGTGCAAGTGGGTAAATAGCTGGCTGAGTGATAGAAAGCAGAGGGTGGTTATCAATGGAGTAAGCTCAGGGTGTGTCAGGGTTACTAGCGGGGGGCCTCAAGGGTCTGTCTTGGGCCCTATATTATTTAATATATTTATTAATGATCTAGTGGAAGGGTTGGATAGTAAAATAGCAATATTTGCAGATGATCCTAAACTTTGTAAAGTAGTTAATACTGATGAGGATAGGGCACAGCTACAGGAGGATTTAGATAAATTGGGGAGTTGGGCCAAAAAATGGCAAATGGGGTTCAATGCCGATAAATGTAAGGTCATGCACATGGGAAAGAAAAACAGCAGTCACCCATACATATTAAATGGGAAACCGTTGGGGAAGTCTGACATGGAGAAGGACCTGGGCGTCTTGGTTAATAGCAAATTAAATTGGAGTGCCCAGTGTCAGGCAGCAGCTGCGAAGGCAAATAGAGTCATGGCATGCATCAGAAGAGGAATAGGGGCATATGATGAGAACATTGTTCTTCCTCTGTATAAAGCGCTGGTAAGGCCGCACTTAGAATATTGTGCACAGTTCTGGGCTCCGGTGCTCAGGATAGACATATTGGAGCTAGAGAGGGTACAAAGGAGGGCGACTAAGGTAATAAAGGGAATGGAGGGACTAGAATACCCAGAGAGGTTGTCAAAATTAGGCCTATTTACGTTGGAAAAGAGAAGGCTTAGGGGAGACCTCATAAACATGTATAAATACATCAGGGGGCAGTACAGAGATCTCTCCCATGACCTGTTTATACCAAGGATGGTGACAAAGACGAGGGGGCACACTATGCGTCTGGAGGAAAGGAGGTTCCTGCACCAGCATAGAAGGGGATTCTTTACGGTCAGAGCCGTGAGACTCTGGAACTCTCTGGGAGAGGAAGTGGTGATGTCCAACTCACTTAACGAGTTCAAGAGAGGCCTGGACGCCTTTCTTGAGAACAATAAAATTACATCTTATGCTTAGTTAATTAATCCAGGGATTTAATCTGACTGCCAGATTGGAGCCGGGAAGTGAATTTTTCCTCAATGATGTAAATTGGCCTATACCGCATGTTTTGTTTTTTTTTGCCTTCCCCTGGATCAACGCTGCGGAATAGCTGCAGTGCACAAGAAATAGGCTGAACTGGATGGACGCTTGTCTTTTTTCGGCCTTATAAACTATGTAACTATGTATTTAAACTTTGCTCACTTATACACGACGGCCTCTATACACACCCATCTATACACCAGCCCCTATACACACCTGTCTATATACACCAGCCCCTATACACACCCGTCTATACACCAGACCCTATACACGACGGCCTCTATACACACCCGTCTATACACCAGACCCTATACACGACGGCCTCTATACACACCCGTCTATACACCAGACCCTATACACGACGTCCTCTATACACACCCGTCTATACACCAGACCCTATACACGACGTCCTCTATACACACCTGTCTATACACCAGACCCTATACACGACGGCCTCTATACACACCCGTCTATACACCAGACCCTATACACGACGTCCTCTATACACACCCGTCTATACACCAGACCCTATACACGACGTCCTCTATACACACCTGTCTATATACACCAGCCCCTATACACACCCGTCTATACACCAGACCCTATACACGACGGCCTCTATACACACCCGTCTATACACCAGACCCTATACACGACGTCCTCTATACACACCCGTCTATACACCAGACCCTATACACGACGGCCTCTATACACACCCGTCTATACACCAGACCCTATACACGACGGCCTCTATACACACCCGTCTATACACCAGACCCTATACACGACGGCCTCTATACACACCCGTCTATACACCAGACCCTATACACGACGGCCTCTATACACACCCGTCTATACACCAGACCCTATACACGACGGCCTCTATACACACCCGTCTATACACCAGACCCTATACACGACGGCCTCTATACACACCCGTCTATACACCAGCCCCTATACACACCCGTCTTCCACGTCGGCCCCTATACATAAAGCTCGGTGTCACTATGAGGCTCCCTGCTCCTGCTCAGCCCGCAGCAGCCTCTGCAGTCCCGCTGATCTCCTGCAGGCGGCGCTGTGTCTCTCCGGCTGTATATGAGGCGCTGGCGGCCGGTGACGTCGCAGAGTAGGCGGCCGGTGCAGGTGCTGAGTTGTGCGGGGTCGGAGCAGGTGCGGGTATCGCGGTGGAAGAGCTCACAACCGGTAAACGGTGACTACACATCCACGGGACGGAGGAAGAGTGCGGGGAGCCGGGCTGTCTGAGGTGAGCGGCGGCGACATGATGTGATTGCACCCAGAGGAGCTGGTGTTACCGGGAGAAGGTGGAGGACTGGTAACTTTCCACCTATTTTCCGTCTCCTTTGCTGCCTGGGCGTTGTGGGACTTGTAGTCCTACCAGTGGCCAGTCCCCAGCCTGCATCTGTA
Organism: Phyllobates terribilis; assembly: GCF_046119375.1. Taxonomy (NCBI): domain Eukaryota; kingdom Metazoa; phylum Chordata; class Amphibia; order Anura; family Dendrobatidae; genus Phyllobates; species Phyllobates terribilis. Next base: position 135,496,724 of record NW_027362762.1, read on the forward strand.
CGGTTATTATATAGTACATATGGAATAACTGCTGTATGTGACCTGTGTCTTATCTATCTGCAAATTGCTGGGAAATGGCAGCTATAGCCTCTTCTAGTCCAGGTGCGGTGTATGGTGTCATCTGGTTTAGGGGGAATTTTTTTGTTTTTTCCTACTGCTGATTTTTTGGTGTAGAGGAAAGCTCCTGTACCTGCCCCAGGTGAGGAGGGCAGAGCGGGCTGTAATGGCGGCTCCTGGCTCATCACTGTATATCGGTGACTTACAATCCGTCCTGATGATGCATCTCAATACTGTACATATATAAATGGCCGCCCGGGTGTGAGTCTTACCTATAGACGTACAGCTGTTCACATGGACCCATGTCTGGGGAACTACTCCGCCCAACATCCACTTTCACTGGGTGACAATGCACTGCGCATGAAGATCTGCTCCGTGCCCTACAGATGGCTTACATTGACTTGGACAGGAGAGATGATAAGTGCACAGTGTGACCTGCGACCTACAGTGTAATCCTAGCAGGTGGGATGGCGGTAACCTGAGAACCGCTGTCCTGCCGCACCTGTATCCCTATCACTAGTATCTGCCGTCTCAAGTAGCTGGGAGTCTTACTGTAAGACAATGGAGCCTATTACTGTAATATTACAGATCTGATCCCATGCACTTATTTTCTGAGTATTTCCATAATCTACAGATTTACTTTTAATATATTTGGCTGCTAGGGAATCTGCACACAGGTTTTTTCCCCCCTTTGCTGTGGATGCTCTACAAAATCTTCCTGAACAACTCTCCCTATTTCTAGGGGTAATCTACGTTGCTGTTCATACCAGGATTTTTTTTTTTTTTTTCCCGAAGAGGTTTTGAAAAACAGCTGTAGGAAGAAAAAAAAAATGTCTGAAAAGAAACGTCTCCAAGTAGGCAGTGTCCTATCAGAAGGCTGCAAAGAACCCTTCAGGAAAGTAGCTCTTCTAAACCACTTTAGGGAATGAGAAACTTACATCTTGGTTCTTAAACGCTTCAAAAATCTCCGTATGCACTTAGCTTTTCCTTGACTGACCCTACACTTGTGTGATATAATTGTACAAAAAATTCTTTAACCTGTCCTAATCATATGTGGGAGAATCCTAAAAGGTTATTCCCACCTGAGATATTCAGATTAGACTAACCCCTGGATAGTAATTCCAGTTTCAGCCACAAAAATCACAGATTGAGATTAACCCTTTAAATTTTATTGCTTAGTACTTGTTTCACTCCTCCTCCGATCTCTAAGGACTTGTGCAGACATCCATGTATCACGGACAGCAATGCCCAGACTGGCCGCAGGTTGAGCTTCACATGTTTCTATGATGCCGATACTCTGGTTGGGACACACTGCCAGTCCGTGCATTGTGGTCTGTGATTGGACAGAGATCCATGGATGTCTCCATGAGGCCTTGTGTTGGGTCCATATACAGTAGCGTTGTACAACCTTTTATGGACCAGGGGCCACAAGGTCAGATTGAACTAACCCAATGGGCCGTCATGAAACATCACGACATGGACATCTATTATGTGAGATTCCTAAAATTGGAATCGGCACCCATCGGGAGGATAGAGCTCCTCTACTCTCCATTATGGAAAATACAAGTGTGGCCACCAGACACTTGGGCATATCTGGGACCAGCTAAGTTGAGGGCCGCACAGAAAGGCATTGATGGTCACTTGGTCCCTGGCGTACAGGTTGTGCACCCCTTCTCTAGAGACTGGTACCACTGACTCACAACAACTCCACTTTTGGTTGTAATCTTGGCTCAGGACAGCTTATCCTGTGCAGACGTGACCAGATTCATGAGTGAAGGGGGCTAATAGCTGAGCCAGCCCTCTTTGTCTATCCATCAGCTGTGACAGAGAAGGGTGTTGAGCAATCCCATGAAATGTGGCAGTCAGCCGGCTCTGCACACCACGCAGCCCTGATGTGCCCATACAGGAAATGCCACCTTGTCAAGCACCGGACCAGAAGTGGGGCCACCTGACTTCAGGGGCACCTGGCCTAATAGCTATGCTGTGTTAGTAGGTTGCGTCGCTTGCTTTTTAGAACTCCTTACATATGTTGTTGTGTGGGTTTTTTTTTTTTTTTTTAGGTCCTCTAATTGCTCATGGGAAACCACTTCATGATAACATTTTAACGTTGACTTCTCTCTGAATACTGTGCAACCATGGGGAAGAAGCAGCTTTGTGGCTTGTGCACATGGTGCCTGAGAGGGAGACCCTGTGGCTGCGTACCTTGGAGGTGTAGATGTCCATTGTGTGCCATATGTTCAGACTGTATTGGAGGTATCTACTCCCCCCTCCCCCCCCCCCCCCCCCACCTCCGCAAAACTGGATTTGTGCATATATGTGCTGACTTGACAATAGCCTATAATGGTGCCGACAGCGAACGTGTGCTCTGACTTGCATCATTTTCAGGCGTGTACGAATCCCATTTTGCTGGGGGAGGTTTGTACGTAAACCCTGACAGGACCAACGGATGAGTGGTAAAACGCGATGTTAAGGGACTAAATGGCCCAGATTAACTTGCATATACAGATGGCACTCGCTCCCTACGGTAGCGCATACATTCGGATGCAAGCACGACGGGGCCAACGAATGGGTGCCAGGACTAAGTGTGAAGGATAGTGGTGGGGTCACTACTGGCATGTAAAATGCCCTGAACCTGAAAGCCTATTTATAACACAGAAGTCTTATGATCACTAGATCTGTTAATTGGTTTTGATGTCTTGTTTATCTGTAGTTGGTATAGATCAGATGGGTTTCTGTAAAATGTCTGTCAAGTTCAAGGTGTTAAGACCCCCATTCACACTAGCTGTCTGTGGCCAAATCCCCCAGGTCTCGACACTGAACGCTCCTATGTTCTTAGACTGTGCCAGACTTCTTACAGGAGGATTAAAGGATCCAACAGACTGGATCCATCTTCTCCCTGACCTCTGTTGATGGTGAGTTGGGAGTCTCCCATACATGATAATGTCGGCCGATATTTTCTGGTTTGGCAGACATCAGACTAATGTGTAATGAGTTGTTTAGCCCCATCTCAGCTAGTCATGGCTGAGACGGAAGCAGCAGAGCATGGTGAACTACGTGACTTCTGTAACTCGTTGAGGATGGATGCATTGCTTGATGATGTGAATTGGCCCTTAAATTCACATTCTGAGCAATAGCTGTATTTAATAAACAAAAAATAAACCGCACCAAGAACCAAAGTCTCACCTACACGGTCAGTCTGCTTACCTTAAGTGCAACTGTCACTTTGTAAGACTTTTTCTATATTGTAGGCTCTTAGTAGTGTTGCTGGTAAGTGGTGGTCTGGGTCCTGAGACCCCCACCAGTCAAGCCAAAATAACGCTATGATGCGCACACAGTGGTGTATGGGTTCATTAGTAAGTCTGTGGGTCCGAACACAGCAATGCGAATGTAGAGGCTTCTACACCGTTCTGTACACGTAGCCCCTCACAGCGGTGTCAGGACCCAGACCCCACCAATTAGCTCAGAGCCTATAAAAAGTTTTATGAAGTGACGAGCCACATTCAGTATTTGTAAGCCAATATCAAGAATGGAACAATCAGAAGAAAAGTATAATAGAAACGCGTCACCATTTCTGTTTTTTTTTTTTTTTTTTCACCCACTCGTTTTTTTTTCTTACAAATGCTGATATAAAACACTTAATTTAGGAGGCCATTACAAAAACAGCTGAGGACAGCTATGTTGCACGGTTAAGTACCCTAGAAAGGAGTGGTAGTTAGAGGTTGGCCGGCCACTACCTTTTTTTTTTTTTTTTTTTTTTTTTTTTCCCCCTCCCCTCTGTGATGGCCTTCTGTCTGTTGCTGGCAGTGACCGTATGTTCTCAAATGCTGCCGGTACACAGCAGTCCTGCCATTTTTATAGTGTTCGTGTCTGGGTACTGCAGATCCATCCCCTTTTCAAATGAATAAGAGGTGGATGTATAGTACCCGGTCACAGCCACTATATTTTTAATGGAGCTGCTGTGTTCCGACTGAGAACTTCCAGCTGTACCCCACCATTCAGATATTTATGGCCATCTTAAGGCTAGGCCATCAATAAAAAAAAAAAGTGTCAGTCCTATAAGGAAAAGCGTAGCAATGCTACACTGTTAGCATAACTCCTGAGTTGTAGAATCTGCATAACTCGTTTTGCTGTATCTGCATTTTTATGGTAGTCCCACACGGCATGGCACAGCTGGGACTGTCCATCTAGGTTACCCCACCTGGCTGGGACCTAAAAGCAGTTATTCCTGAATTGGACACAAAACAGAAATGGGAATAACACTCTTAAGCTACATTCACACATCGATTGCTGTTTTTACATTCGTCAGAAACTGCCCATTTTCCGCTTGCATGTTGTCTGTTTTACATCCTTGTTGAATCCATATTTTATTCTTCTTAATATAATTGTAGTGTTTATAGGAATTTGTATTTTCTTTCATAGCCGGACACAAAGGACTCTTATGCTGTCAGCTTCTACCTCAGTTGATGTTCTTGTGTTTAGTTTTGCCATTGTTTATAAATGTGTTATGTAATCATCATTGTTACTTTTTATTATTCAAATAGTTTGATTATGGGGAAAAAGAGGACCGCACATAAACGTGTACAACGGATGTGTGCATGCAACCTTTAGCGGCGCTGTCAGTATGATCAACCTTCCTAAGCAGTTTATGTGGACATTGTAGGTCATAGATAATCAAATGTAATAGGTTGATATCTGATGTCTTATTCCAGAGAAATCCACTTTCTTATTGTTATGTAAATTAGCTTTTAAAATCTATGGCCCGCACACAGATCTCCCTGAGAATTTGCTTCCAAAGATTACTTTAAACTAAAGAGGACTTTATCTGTGTGAGACATTCAATGAGTCTGCTCTCCTGATTTCACTGCCGAGCTGTATGATTATAACTAACACAGTACAGCAGAGCTGAGCTTTACCTCATTACAAATATCTGCAGTTGTAGCTCTGATCTCAGTGCTGGCAGCTCGGCTGTATTCCCCTGCCTCCACCCCCTCCCTACTCCCTACCACTGAGATGAAAGCTGAAAAAGTTAGTTGTAGTTAAACACAGCTATGCAACAGAGCTGGCAAAAGTCAGAGGAGAGCTATAACTACAGGTGTTTATAATTAACACAGCAGAGCTTTGTTTGCCTCATTACAATCACACACCGCTCTGCAGTGTTATGAGGAGAGCCGAGGGTGACCATTACACCTCTCGTAGTGGTAACGCCCCATTTCGTTTAAATAACGTTTTAGATGCAGATTCTTGTGGAGATCTGTGTTTGGTTCAGGGATCTTAACAGCTCACTTACATATTGCAGAGAAATCCATCAAATAGCAGATATCAAGGTATCATTTTATTCAGCTTCCTGTGACCTACATGCCCATATAGACTTCTTAGGAGCGGTGATCCTACTGACAGATTCCCTTTAAGCATCCCATACACTTTAGGTGGCTGTCGGCCGAATGATCATCCAACACTCCTGTGTTCTCTGAGAGCTGTTGTCAGATATCTATTGCAATGTATCTCAGGGAGAACAAAATGGTTTGCAGTCAGAAATTGGACATGCTGGAAATATAACTCCCCGAACAAAAATTATTCTGTGGCCCTCATATAAATTGGACTACTGGCTGAGCCCATTGACTGGCAGGATTAGACTGTTAGTCTAATGTTTTCTGGGGGACTTTGTGCCTCATTCATACATCCCTCCCCCATTATTTTTTGAGTCATTAGATAAAAAACAAACAACAATTTTGAGTAATTGTTTTGGAGACACACGGTGTGCAGAAACACTGACGTATGAACAGCACCCTAGATTAATGAGTGCATGTTTTATCCATGAAAACTGATGTCTGAATGAGACATAAAGCCTCATGTAGATGGCTGTGATTTTTCTTATTAAAAGCACAGACTGTTCATCGATATTTTGGATCTGACTTTCATTGGTGACTTTTCTAATATGAATAAACTTACAAATTTCAAAGCTTCCCCCTATACATTAGTGTTAATTAAAGCATGTACACCAAGGTTGAGGACTTGGTAAGCCAAACTTCCGCCTCCTCAATTTCCATGCCTCCGACTCCCTCACACACGGCTCATGTTTAAGTGATAAATTTACTGTAGCATAGATTCATGTAGACCAGGGGTCTCAAACTCTGCTGGGTATATGGGCCGCACATGGAAAAAATTTGAATTTGGGGGGCCGCATTCTTTGTTCAATGTGACATTTTTAGTGATACCATTTTTTTGTATACACCTTTTGAACATTTTTGCCGTGTTTATTTTTTATGGCTTGGGTCGTTATGGATGTGGCGATAATAAACGTGCACTTTTTTGTGTTTACTTTAGTTTACATATAAAACAGCATTTTAGTGCCCAATATTTTTTCATGCTTTATTTTATTTTTTATTTTTTTTACAATTTTATTTCCCTCAATTGGCCACATACAGTAATATTGTCTTACAATTAGCATCATATAGTAATAATGGAAAACATCTTGTAGTAATGTGCCCCATCCAGGTCCCCATCCTGTGGCTATGTGCCCCATCCAGGTCCCCATCCTGTGGCTATGTGCCCCATCCAGGTCCCCATCCTGTGGCTATGTGCCCCATCCAGGTCCCCATCTTGTGGCTATGTGCCCCATCCAGGTCCCCATCCTGTGGCTATGTTTTCCCTGTGCTGTTCTTCACACACATAAAATAGAAAAAAAAGATGATTCTCACCTGTCCTCCGTTCCCTCGGCGTCCTTCCTGCAGATGTGGCCCGCAGGCACCACAGAGTCAGACCCCTTGACGATCCCGACCTGGTCCAGGAGGAGCCGCCGACAGCAGCGCTGCATTGCCGCACAGAGACTGTCTCCCAGCACAGCATTTCCAATGTCAGCCGCCGGCCAATCAGAGGCCAGCAGCTGACATCTGCATATGGCAATGACGTCATACTCGCTGCGCCGACACGCAGATATCAGCTGCTGGCCTCTGATTGGCCGGCAGCTGGCATTGGAAATGCAGTGCTGGGAAACAGTCTCTGTGCGGCAATGCAGCGCTGCTGTCGGCGGCTCCTCCTGGACAAGGTCGGGATCATCAAGGGGTCTGTGCCTGCGGGCCGCATAAAGCAGCCTCAGGGGTCGCGTGTTTGAGACCCCTGATCTAGACCCTTAGATCAGGAATAGGACAGACATTTATAGGACATTTCATAACTTTCCCAAATTCTTATGAAAAAATATTCCCCACAAACTGCATTGAACTACTCTACCCAATTTATTATATATTTTAGGAGTCGGTCCATTTTATACTGACTCCACCAAAATGGGCTCCAACTCCACAGCCCTGGTACACTGCTGCCATCTATGCGTGGTTTGAGATTTGCACTGACCATACACTTGTTATAATAAAAAAAACAAACAAACGTGGACGTGCCCCATAGACTATGAAGGGTTCACGAAAACTGACGTCTCGGTGAGGCATTAAGCTGCTCCTGGCAATTATCATTTTCGGCTTCGCCCAGAGTGTCACTTACAGCTTATCACTTGAAACAATGACTCATTTCTGACAAGATGGAAATATCCCAATCCTTTTTATGAATTGTCCTTTTTGTTTGAGTGTTACTCCTTTACTAGTTGTTGGCATATGGAGAGACGGATATTATATAGGGACATCCTATATCCCTGTTCCCATTTTCAGTTCCCATTATTTTGTGTACAAAGAAGCACCTTTCTGACTTTGGAGTTCCTCTTTGTGTTTTCCCCCCTTCCCACCAACCTACTGGATCCTGTGTCTTCTCAGATTCTGTAACATGGAAAATGTTAGAATAAACTAATTGCTTTCTTGAAAGGTTACGGACATTTGTCTGCTTTTTATCGTGGCCTTTCCTTTGCTCGTATAGCAGGAAGCCTTCTTCTGATGTGCAGCGCTACATGATGGAGTTAACAGCATGCTGGTACGCTGATGACAAATCGTACAGGAATGAGGGCAGCTATCCACATAATGCTCATTGTGGTCACCGGGCGGTGACAAGTTTGTCTGGTTTTTAACACTGCAGGTTATGTTTCACCCGTATATACAGTATATTTACGCGGTATTTCTCCTGCTCCGATGATGGCTTCTTCATGTATTTGGGTTATTTGTACCGCTGACATCTGCCTCCTGTCCTGATGTCTGCTATGGAAAGGGATACTTGTATTACTCATGGCTTCTCGTCGGGTTTCTGGAGCAAGTTTATTTTATGGGAGTTCATGGGTGTGTCTGAGGCTTGGTATTGATTAGAGGAAGAATAAGGTCTTATTATGTGTAATATCTGGTTAACTTGTGCCAGTGTGGAAAATGTTTATTCATTGTGTTTATGTAGTGGGTGTACAGGTGTGGGGTGATGCCTCTGCAGCTGGACATCAAATATCTGTTCAATCAATGACTAATTGGGATCCTTCAATAAAATGGAGGATTGGGCATTTTGAAACTCAACATTTCAGTCTTTTTGTTCCCAACATTTTTGTGGAAAAGTCTGGAGACCCCCACCCCTTGCCCATGCACATAAGATCACAGGCTGATCCTTCAGGTCGCTTGTGGTCCGTTTATACACTCATATAATCTGTCCGTGTGCCCCATGGTTGCTGTACCAATGCACATGGCCAGTTTTCCTCATGGACTGATGGTTTGCATGGAAAAAAACACTATTTTGGCCTGTACACATGATGCAGATTTGTTGCTTTGTGTTTCTGCACCGAAACCTGAAGGATTTCCTGATGCCAGCAAAGTGAATGTGAATCCTGAAGTCTCATGCACACGCTGCTTACTTTTGACTTGCAGACTTAAATCTGCAGCATGTCAATTTGTTGAGCGTTTTTGCTGCTGATTTCACTCATACTATGAGTGGAGGAAAAATCTGTACCAAAAATGCGTATATTCAGAGGCGATTGAACAGTTTTCCTATACATCTGTCCATGCACTGCCAAAGTGCTGCTCCGTTTTAAGCTTCATGTAAATTTTAATGGCCTTTTTCCAAATCTCTGAGAAGTTTTCTATGATGCTTTCATCATGAGTGTCTTTTACTGACTGCTGCAATCTCAGGATCATACATCCATGCCTAGAATCTCCCGTAAGAGTGAACCTTTACAAATGGAGTTTTCTCATGCTATCCTGATACAAGTAATGAAGCTCTTCATTACTTGTATCGGGGTGCTTAAGATAAAACACATACTGGACCGCTCAGGGGTTCTGTGCATGTTGGGGTACGTGCCCACGATCAGGAATGGCAGCGTTTTGGGCGCAGCTCACATACCATGAGAAAAAGGAATATTTCCAGCTTCTTAAATAGTCCAAAAATCCTTTTATTGTAAAAAAAAACTTTATAAAATCAGATTCCATAGTCATGTTATATAGCCAGGGCAACGCGTTTCGAACGCAAGGCTTGCGTTCTTTGTCAAGACTGTCTTGACAAAGAACGCAAGCTTTGCGTTCGAAACGCGTTGCCCTGGCTATATAACATGACTATGGAATCTGATTTTATAAAGTCTTTTTGGACTATTTAAGAAGCTGGAAATCTTCCTTTTTCTCACGTTATGGAATCACTGTGAGCTCAGGTGAGCTGGTGAAACTCTCCTTTTCCATTAGCAGCTCACATACGCTGCTTCCAAAACGCTGCGTTGTACAGTACAAGCACGGTGGATGGGATTTATGAAATCCCATGCTCACAGTGCTTGTTTTTAATGCTAAACAGACATAAGAAAGGAATCCCAGTTAATAATCCATATACAAAACTTTATTCAAAAAATGAGGATACATATAGAGGGACGATAATTAACATGCCTGTGGAAATTAGGGGCGCACGTCCCATACAGGAATTAATCAAAAGACGGTCTCAGAATGTAGGCACCATAATGTACCATAAACATGATTGCTATATTGGAACACCCAATTTGGCCTCAGATATACACAATGTTGGCAAAATGTCACGCATTGTAAGCATCACTTAATCATACATGCTGATATAAACACAATTAATCAAGGTCCCAGAATATCCCTCATTTACATAGAGAAGTGACAGCCAAAGGGGTAAGAGAATCTTTGGATGGGCGCCCCAACGCGTGTTTTCAGCTAAGCCTTCGTCCCTTTTTTTTTCTTTAAAATTCTGCGTGAACTCCCCTGCGGCGTGGGTTTGAGCCGCAGCATGTCAATTTCTGAGGCGGAGACGCTGAGTCTCTGCTACAGATTTTGACCGATTGAACTTCATTGCAGGCAGTGGATCTGCATGTATTGACAATACAAGTGCGGCTTTGGACTCAGTAAAAATACGATGCGCTGCTGGTTCCTGGTCGTGGGGACGTAGCCTAAGATATGGATAGGTTTAGAAAAGATCAATACAGAAAAGCATACAGAAACTGGGTAAAGACATTGACCCCAATTCATCAAGACTGGGGATTTTTTTTCACTGGTGTTGATGGGGTGTGTAGGAGTCAAATGCTCCAGATTCATTAAGAGCTTCTTCATGAATCAGGAGCGTTTCAAGAGTGTTGTGTGCCTCCCTGCGCCATGCCAGAAATCTGAATCCAGTCGCCAACTGGAGTAAGATTTCTGGCATAAGTGACAGCACATCCAGCCATGATTACACACCGTGGCATTACACCCATTTTAACAGTCAGGAGAATTTAGTTTGATAAAGTCTCAAAAATGTTTAATCTCCAAATTACATAAAATGTACTTATCAAAGCAATTTACACCAGAACTCTGCTGAAAATTCTTTGATGCATTGGAGCCATTGCTTGTCACAACAGAGAGGTCATGGCATGGTTTGCAATCTTAAAGTTGTTGAAACACTGGCTGCACCTCCTAGACGTGGCATAGAAGGATCTGCCATCAGATTACTGGGTAGCCAAGTGATTAACACCCCTCAAGTGACTGCAACAGACCTGCATTGTGATTTGGTGGCTCTAGGCCAGGGATGTCAAACTTAAACATGCAGAAGGCCAAAATGAAAAACTGGGACAAAGTCGAGGGGCCAACCAGTGTGCGGCATAATGGGCCCCCCACATAGCCCTCTGTGCGGCATAATGGGCCCCCCACATAGAGGTGGCGGTTCTGGTGTCGCGGGCCTAATATAACCACCCTGTGGGCCAGATTTGGCCCACGGGCTGGAGTTTGACACGTATGCTCTAGTCGCTGAGGCTTCTGTTTGTTCATTAAGGCCTCATTCAGATGCCTGTGAATCGCGTACTTGTCTTATCAAACTTTTTCGCAGAGCACGTACCCATTAAGGTCTATGGAGCTGTTCACTTTTGATCCGAGTCATGTATCAAATTCATTGATACAATTCTGAATCCATGATAAACATTTTGATGGATGTGAGTAGTTTTGGTTGCTTATTGTTTTTGGAAGGAAGTGGGGTGGGAACTCTTGTGATCTAAAGTTGAGTTTACAGATTGAAGTGTAGTTTCTTTTATGGTAAAACGATGCCCTCCTAAGGACTGCGCCTATAGGTATTTGATATGTAAACCTGGAATCTGTTAATTCTCTTCTAAACATGAGTTTGCAAGTGTCCGTGGCTTCACCCGATGAGGCTGCCAGTTCATTGTGCAAGACTGTTCCAGGCGCCTCGCTTCATCTATAAATAAATAACTTGCAGAAATTGCAGTCAGGACAAATTTCTGCTGTTACTTTTTGACTCGTTCTGCAAGATTAATAATAATCTTTATTTGACCCTAGGTCTCTTAACATGGACACTTCTGGGTTTAAAAGGGGTCAGTGGGCCTCCCAGTCCCTCCGCGTAACAGCGAGAGAGCTGTCTCTTGTCAAGCCGAAGAATGCTGCTATAATGGAGCGGTTCTCCAAGTAAGTTTTACTTCTTGATATACATCTTATTTTATTTTTATTTTTTTCAGTATGTAGAATTTTATACTTACAGCTGAGTGAAACGACGCAAGCTTTGGATTAGATGTACAAGTTTACCAGCTATTGTGCTGCGCATAGCTACAGAGTGGAGCTTTCTATGGACTCACCAATGTTCCTTTATTTGATTTATTGTGAACCACTGACCTTTCTGAATCGTCAAACACTTTCTGCTGGTTCACATTGAATAGAAGGGCTGAATCCTCATGAATAATAATAAAGTTCATTAAATGGCTGCTTCCGTTATGTGCAGCCTACTGAAATCTATAGGACTACCGTACCCTTGCCGTTATTTCTCTACGTTGTGTTTAAGCACCATCCCTCTTCCCTCGTGCAGCTTTTTATTTTTAAGACCTGAATGTGTTACCTCAATGCCACATCGTCCTTTTTACATATGATTGCTTCCTGTGTATTAGTAGACAACCATGCTGGCTGCATCACTGCGTCTTTATAGTGTTGATGGAAAGCAGTCACCCAGCTTCCTAGTGTATCTAGCAATATTGCCGTTCAGCAGCCCTGTGTAAACAGGAGATATGTGCACTTGTTGGTCCATTTGTTCTGAGCGCAGAAAATGTTATAGATCAATCTGTGCACATAAAACATTGTTGGACTGTAAAAAAAAAAAGAAACTGACCTTTTAAACCAGCACAGATTAGCTTGCAAGTAGCTGTTTGTCGTTGTTTAATGGGCTGATAATATTGAGACTATACACCATTCATTCAGAAGCTGTCTACTTCAGTGGTATTTAGTGCAATGGGTGGCTTTTGACTTATCCTCGTGCCAATCTGCAGCATTTTGTAGACTAATATACTTTACTGTATATAACAAGCTATCGGGGTAACCACCAGATTAATCACATTTTTTTTAGCAAGATAGTTAAAATATAACAGTTATTAGATATGTATAAAAATTATCTTTCAAGTAAAAAAAAAACCCAATAAGGGCAAAATAGTGAACCCTGGGTCTTCTGAAATTACCAACAATAATTTATGATGGTGTATACATGCGAACCACACCTCAACATGTCAAAAGCCAAATGTGTAGGGTTTAGAAAATAAATAAATAAATAAAAAAAAAAAAAAAAAAAAAAAAATCAACCTCCATTCATCCAGAGCATTGAGTTAAACACTACCTTTGCTAGTTTCAATTGGCATTTATAGTAATAACAATATATAGGGACACCATATATGCGCTCAAAACAGCTAGGTGTACAAAAGAACCTCCCATATGCCTTTAAACACAAAAGGTACCATGGATTATACAATAGAATCCCACATGACCTCTATTCAAAAAGGTACCGTGGATTATGTCAGGGAAAATCAAAAAAGCCCCACTGAAAGATTCCTTCGGGTTATTGTTATATCAAACAAACTGAAACCATCTCACCCAATCCTAAAGTGCATCATGGCTTGATTCATCCTGGTGAAATGTCATCCTAAAATTCATGACCAAAACATACTGGAGGTATCCTGCTCCCAACGCGTTTCCTCCTAAAGTAGATTCATCAGGGGAGACTGAAAAGGGGGGCTGAGGGTCTCCACCATTTCAATCAGCCTTTATCCTCCTTTCAAAAGACCTCCAGTATGGTTTGGTCATGAATTTTAGGATGACATTTCACCAGGATGAATCAAGCCATGATGCACTTTAGGATTGGGTGAGATTGTTTCATTTTGTTTGATATAACAATAACCCGAAGGAATCTTTCAGTGTGGCTTTTTTGATTTTCCCTGACATAATCCACGGTACCTTTTTGAATAGAGGTCATGTGGGATTCTATTGTATAATCCATGGTACCTTTTGTGTTTAAAGGGCATATGGGAGGTTCTTTTGTACACCTAGTTGTTTTGAGCGCATATATGGTGTCCCTATATATTGTTATTACTATAAATGCCAATTGAAACTAGCAAAGGTAGTGTTTAACTCAATGCTCTGGATGAATGGAGGTTGATATTTTTTTTCTAAACCCTACACATTTGGCTTTTGACATGTTGAGGTGTGGTTCGCATGTATACACAATCATAAATTATTGTTGGTAATTTCAGAAGACCCAGGGTTCACTATTTGGCCCTTTTTTGGGGTTTTTTACTTGAAAAATATAACATTAGATATGTCTAAAAATTTTAACTTTCTTGCTAAAAAAATAATATACATTACTGTACAAAAGTTTTTAGCAGGTGTGGTAAGAATGCATTAAAAAATATAGAAGTGTTAATGGTTTGTATTTTGGTTGTTAAAAATGGTGAACTAAAAAGAAATCTGAATCAAATCAATATTTGGTGTGATCACCGTTTTCCTTCAAACAGCATCAATTCTTCTAGGTCCACTTGCACACAGTTTTTGAAGGAATTCTTCAGAATGATTGCTCCAAACATCTTGAAGAACTAAGCACAGATCTTCTATGTATGTTAAATTCTGCAATTCATTGTCTGATTTAACCCCACCCAGACTCTATAATGTGTATTAGGGCTCTATGGGGGCCATATCACTTTCAGGACTCCTCGTTCTTCTTTATGCGAAATGTAGATCTTAAATCCTGCTGACAGGTTCTCTTTATCACTATAGTAAATGTATGGCCATAATGGCACCATCATACTGATTAAATTGATACTTTTGTTGAAGGAACCCATTCACTGGTTCTTTTGTAGTCATGGCTTCAAATTTTTTACTGACTACTAGGGATGAGCGGACCCGTGAAAGCTTGCACCCCATATAAATCAATAGGGATCCGAAATTTGGAGCTGGAAAATTCTCTCTCCCGCTGCGGACTCCCAAACTGTAAGGAGAAATCTCGATCTGCACATGTGCTGACTCGGGTGCCATTTTATTGAAGACCAGATGTGGAATCTCACACTGCATGCGCCGCCCACACAATGATAGCGGTGCGAGTTTTCAAAACTGAGGTAGTTCACTGAATAATCAGTGACATGTAGAAATACAGGAGGCAGGCGGAGGGGCTGGAGCAGGAGACCAAACCCATCTAGGCCTGCCCCTGTGCACAGAAGACGTCATCAGAAGAAAATGTAAAACCACAGTACGGTATAACAAATCTTTAGAAATGATAGTTGCCCTTTCTTAAGCATTTGACTCCAGCACCTGAATATACAATACTTTTTGTCCCATGGCTCCATGATTTTTAATTTGGGTAATCCACATCCTCCCATACAATCAGCCCTAATGTTGGCGCCTGAGCTGTGTAATTTGTGCAGTCAGAAGGCCACTGTAGCAGAAGCCATATATTTAGTGCCAAGAACGTCATCAGATCCAGTCATATGTAGTCAGAAAAGTCTTTACTCCTTTGGGAAGGGGAGGCTTTCTTGCTTGGTAGTGACGAGATGTGATCCAGTGCTTGGCCTGTGACTTGTGTGAGCGATCACAATCTGTGCACAGGAGAATATTCGCTATATGTCAGCATTATGAAGCACGTCTGTGCACAGGTGCTGTTTATAGCATGTGTGATCCGGTTACCGATAAGGAAAGCTTGTCCTCCTGTTCTAGTACATGGAGGCAGGTAGCATCTTGCCTTAAACACCCTTGGGAAAATTATTCAGGTTCCTCTTGAGAAATCAATGAACCCTTCCCAGAATATAGGAAGCTGCACCTCTTTCTATCGTCAGAGGGTCATTATGTTACTGGAGGGTAAAACAATTTGGTTTAAGAACCAGAAAATCTAAATCTTTAGTGAGACTTGTCGACCACTCTGTGGTAGCCATCTAGGGTAACATTGGCCCATCTAAAAAAAACCTACCCAGTTGGGTATTCTGATCTCGTATATGTGGTAGCCATCTAGGGTAACATTGGCCCATCTAAAAAAAACCTACCCAGTTGGGTATTCTGATCTCGTATATGTGGTAGCCATCTAGGGTAACATTGGCCCATCTAAAAGCCCCGTACCCAGTTGGGTATTCTGATCTCGTATATGTGGTGCTGTTTCCGAGTGCACAAGGAGATTCCATATCGAGTCCTTTTAGACAAGAATTTTACCGTGAATGGAAAACAATCACCTAGAACATTCCAGTGTTGGCCAAGCATGTAAGGCGTCCATGATTTGAGGCCGCTTGCACACTGCATATTTATTTTACCCCATTACTGTTTTACTCGTCTAGCTAATACTGGTTATCTCACACTACGGAAGTTAATTATTCCCTGACTTTCTCATTATGGTTACCTATTGCAAACTTTATAATGTGCAAAATATCTTACGGGAGGTAAAGAACAGATTTTCATATAAGGACACTACTGAAACTTACTAGCACATGTAGACCAGCCAGTAATCTGTGAACACTAAGCCATCGGCCCATCTCAATAGGCCGGTTATCGCCTGAAATGCTTATTCTTTGGGTGTGATTATTGGGTGACGTTAAAAATCATCAGCAGAACATCGTCCCGTGTAATCAGGAGATGGACTGCCTATAACCTGACACACCAAACCGAGCTGGTTTACAGTATATCTTTTGCACTCAGACTTGGTTTCCTATTTTATAGGGACCATTGCAAAAACTATACTACATGGTGCTGCTGACAGGCAAAAAGACACAATGCCTTAGTCTGGAGAATGAGGATCTATAAGAAAGGAGCACTTTCATGAAGACCATACTTCAAATACCAGATCTATACTCCTCCCCTACAAGCCTGAAGTGGGTGCTGCTGTGTCAGGGTAGTTTTCATACTGGGGACCTTGAGCTGTTCTTGTATTGTGTGAATGGACACCATGTAATGCTACGTTTCCCATGCCACTGTCTGACTTCCTTGTGGAAATCTTTCTGCGCACAGGCCCTGAGGAAACTCTGTTCTCACTTAGGGGCCGGATTTTCAAAGGGTTTTTTTTTTTTTTTTTTTTTTTTTGACATCTGTACAAAACCAGTACCAGGGGGAAAAAAATGTAAAAAAACAAAGCTTCTCCTATAGTTTGCAGTGTTAAACATGTACAGCACACGGAGGGCATCTGTGTGCTGTAAGTGTTTTACACTGACCTGTAGACTTCGATTTGCCCTTGTCAGTTTTTACCGGCAGTATGGATGACATGTCTGTGTGGTTTACACTGATATACGGTCCGTGGAAAAGAGAAGAAAAAAAATACGGACATTTGCACAGCAGCATAGGTTATAATAGTTACATGTGGCATCTGTTTGGGGAAAACAAAAAAAAAAAACCCAAAAAAAACCTGATATCACACATACTGCAAACAGACATATGGAGGAGGCCTTAAAGAGAAGGTGTGACAAGAATTTGGCTACTGGTTTCCAGAAACAGTGTTACTACTTTGCTCTTATTGCGATACAATGTCTTATTCCAGAAAAACTAATTTGTGTACAAAAAAGCATGGATGTTAAAGGGGTTGTCCACTACTCACAACTGCTTCTCAATCACTAGATTCCCCCATATAAAATAGCAGTTACTCTCCTCTGGTGCGTCATTCCAGCTATGTTGGTGCTTGGCATCCAAGGGGCTCGCTTGACATAATCATCAGGCGCTTCACTCACTTATTCTGGGTTACAGCTGAGGTAATGACTGTTGTGCTCACTTCCTATGGATCTTTGTTTTGTTGAAAGGAAGTGAGTGAAAAGACTGCTGACTGGCTGCAGGGTTTGCATGACATAATGTCATGTGAGTCCTGGGAGACAATGTGCTGACATCGTTGGAATGGCACCTGCACTGGAGGAGAGTACATGCTGTTATTTTTCATGGGGTAGTGGACTACTCCTTTAAGATCTGTGGACAGGACATGGATCTCCCAGGGAGTCTACTTCAAAAGTTTTTTTAAATGTAAAAGGGGGTATTACCAGTGTGAGACATGTAATGACTGACAGTCTGCTCTCCTTATCTCTTTGCATATCTGTGTGTGATTACAATGGATGCAGTAAAGAAAAGCTGAGCTTTATCTTATTACAAGCCTCTGGAGCTTTCCTCTCATAGTGCTGTCAGCTCTGCTCTAGAGCTGTGCTTTACTGCAACTAAGACTATTTCCGCTTCAATCTCCCAGACAGCCAGTGTTTGGGGAGGGCAGTACAGCTGATGTGACGCACTATGAGCAGAGCTACAACTGCACATGTTTGTAACGAGGCAAAGCTCAGCTCAGCTGTAGTCGTCGTGCTGAAAGTCTGCTCTTCTGCTATCGCACATCTGCAGTCATTACAGGTCATACTGGTAATGCCCTTTTTTCTATTTAAATTGAGCTTGGCAGATTCTATTAAGTCTTAAAAGCTCACTTGCATATTTAAAATATTTCTCTGGAATAAGACATCGGATTGCAACTATCAAGGTATCATTTTATTCAGCTTTCTAGGGCCTACATAGCCATATAGACGGCTTAGGAGGGTTGATCCTACTGACAGATTCCTCTTTGAAAAAGTTGTAAGGTACTGGCAGAAGGTTCAGTGTGTGAAAAGTGATATTCCTCTGGGGAAACTATAGCTGTTTGGGGTACAATGAGAATTCACCACAATGCGGTAATGGATGTCAGTTCCTTTTGAGGACCAGCATGTCAGTCAAGATTTTGTTGCTAATACAAAAATTTCTGGCTGTTTTCTGATTGCTATTCTTTTGGATCAGCATAAAAGTAAAGATTGGAAGTTACCTGTCATGATCTCTTAAACAATACCTGGGGAATAAAAAAAAAAAAAATCCTGGGACTTACCTGGTTTATCATTTTTTTAAGTTCCAGCATAAAGGTGTCCCTGTGAGGGAGGGGAATTTTACACTACAAACTATACAAGCTGAAAGTATCAGAAGAACTCTGCCATCACTACTTGTGAAACAGGATCCTTTTTGTGTATTGGGTTTTAATAAAATATATTTAAAACTCACCATTGATTCCATATAATATTCACTTATGTTAATTTTTTTTACAACTCCTTTCACCTTTGCACTGTATAGGGTACGATTCGCTGCATATTTTTTTTCATTTTTGCATCCGAACACTTCATTTACCATACATCTTGTTCAGATCTATCCCGGAAGTGGTCAGATATGGGATAGTAATTATCTATTTAGCATCAACATATTCCACAACACTTCACAATCCAGAGGGCACTTGTACAACCAAAATAAGACTTTATATGGTACCACATGATTGAACACCTACCAAGAGAAGTGAGGGCCCTGCTTCCAAGTTTACAATCTGAGGAAATGGGGGTGGTACAAAAAGTAAAGTGCTTGTCATTGATGGTCCAGCCATTGGTGTAATAATTGAGGGCATTCAGATAACATTGTGAACACGTCATCAGCCATCATCTGTACAAGGACCATGTGAAAACAGATTAGAGGATGGACTAGATTCTGGGGAAAATTTAGGAAGGGAGAACAGAGAATACAAAATGGGTAAGGTGATAGGCCTATTTTAAAGGAATGTCTCTTTTGTGGCACTTTTGAAACTGTAAATACTAGGAATTAACGGGATTGTCCAGGGTAGTTAATTCCAGAGAACTGGTGCAGCACAAGAGAAGTCCTTTAGTGGGAGGCTCAATTTGTAGAGCATGTTAGTCTAGGCCAGTGTTTCCCAAACCCCATCATCGCGGCCCCCCACACGTCATGTTTTCAGGATCTCCTTAGTATTGCACAGGTGAGAGAATTCCTAATGCCTTGATGATATTTCAATCACCTGTGTAATACTAAGGAGATCCTGAAAACATCACCTGTGGGAGGCCGTGAGGATGGGGTTTGGTAAACACTGGTCTAGGCTCACTAGTGAAATGGAGAGCACAAGTCGGTTAGTAGACAAATGAGGGAAGAGATGTAGGATGGTGCAGAACTTTAGAGTTTTGTAGGTAAGAGAAGACTTTATTGTACACTGTAGTGAACAGGCAGCTAGTGCAATGGCTGGCACAGGCTGGAGGCATCAGTATAGCAGCTGGACAGAAATGAGTCTAGCTTCGGTATTTAAAGTAGATAAGAGATGGGAGACTTTAGTAAGCGGGAGATCGATTTTAGTAGAGTTGCAGAAATCCAGATGCGTAAGAATGACAGTAAGTTTTTGCAGTGTCAAAGGAAAGTAAAGGTCTAATTCTAGAGAGAGTTTTGAGGTGCAGGTTGCATGAGTGGGTGATCAGCTATAGGGAATTAATAAAGTCCCAAGACGGTGAGCGTACTGCTTGGGAGTTATGGTAGAACAATTAAGGCAATCGCAAGTGTAGGTAGATTTAGTAGAGGGATGATGCTCAGGGAGTTCAATTTTTGACTTGTGATTATTTCAAATATAGGGAGGAGTCGAGGACATAATGTAAAAAAACATCAGGCAATCACTAGTATTTTGTAGTAATGCTGGGGTGGTGATCGGAGAATATTGTGTGTCATCAGCATAGAGATGGATAAACTATCAGCAGATTTGGTTGTCAGTACCAATAGGGGCAGTATATAGAGAGAAGGGACCTAGCCCTGATGAACCCCCAACAATAAGGGGAAGAGCTGGCTAATAATTTGGAGAAGGAAGGCTCTGCAAGGTAGGAGACCTAAGAGTGGTATGTTTGAGTTGATAGTGGATCGTTGGAGCAGGTGATCCAGTGTTAAATGCTACAGGGATCCGGGAGTAGTGACCATTTTATATTTAGCTGTTAGTAAATCATTTGACTGCAGGCTAGTTTCTCTAGTGTAAAGAGCAGACATTAAAAAAAAAATAAATAAAACACACTGAAAAAAAAAAAAGTGAAACCTTTAATATTCCAGTTAATCAGAGCAAGTACTTGTGTCCCTTCTCCTACAGATACCAGAAAGCTGCTGAGGAAGCCAACCAGGATAAGAAGAGACCTGTAAGTAACCTTCTGACCTTGCATATTAGCAGGTACTGATCAATCATGAGGGCATGGATCCATTCCTGCAGCTTGTGACTCCTGCCACTGAAATAACTCTGCACTTGAGATTGAATATGGCCTTTCCACCTTTTGTGAATTAGTGATCAGTAAAAGATAATTTTTTTTTATTTTTTATTTCCTTTACTTTACAGCCATCCACATGTAAACGATATGCAGCATTTTCTGGAAAGACTTGCTCTTGAGTCACAAAGGATCACTAATGCCTTCAGAGGGAATTTGTAACTTCATTCATGCAGCCCAAACCATGGGCAGTATAAATCCGAGTCTGGCAGCATGATTGCAGCCGGGTATGTGTTTCTCTGAAAGTCTTCAGCATTTCAGAGAACATGGTTAGAATATCCATCCAGAGAACAGACTAGTCCGGGTTTTCCCAGCTCCACTGCAGGTGATTGATAGATCTCTTCCATAGCAAGAATTTCTGAAACTCATCTAGCAGCGCTGGATCTTCTAACCATATATTCTCTGAAATACCAGCTGTACATGGCTATAATCTTGCAGCCTAGGTCTGATTCATGCAGACTGTGATTTGGGCAGCAAGAATCAGATGACAGGTTCCTTTTAAAGTTGAACCAAGGTTTTAAATAAAAAAAACAGTGGTGCTGTTCTTTTCTAATAAACTATATCCCATTGGCCCACAGGTTGGGGGGTATTGCAAATCAACCTTCACTTTATGGAGCTGACCTGCAATGCCAAACGCAGCCCATGGTTGGATGTGTATACCAAGGTCAATGGTATTCAGAAGTGTATACTTTACGATCACTTTTGGCCTGTTAGACCAAGTAATTGTCAGGGACTTACACTGAAATGGTTCAGTAGAAAAGCTCCAAACATAGCCACTAATGTCCATAGGCTCCATTACCCCTTTGTCCCCGTATACGATTAGTATGGAATAACGTAGTAGACTACATTAATTTATATAGCACTATTGGTATACTTTAGGAGTTGGACCTTTATGGGTACTGAATGAAAATATAAATGAATCTGTCAGAGACCTCCATTTAATAAATCAAATGGCAGCTATAAACCGGATGTCAATGGAGGATAAGTAAAGGTGCCCATACTCTTCCATATTGAGGGTGCCATGCGTGAGCACCCTGAGCTCGTGCATGTGTTCCCCCAATAGAGGGAGGATAATAATAGATCAGGCATGTTGCAATTCAGCATGTCTGACCTTCTTTCTTCTTACTGACAGTTACTCCCATACTTATTAAACCAATTTAACACATCCATGTTTCAAAGACTGACTGCCGATCTCTTGGACAAACTCCACAGCCTTGTATATATCTGAGGCTATTTGGACTTGCCACCAAGTACAGGCGCTTGGTGCACCCTTGGCGTGGTCAGACAATTTAAGTGCACCTTTCCCCCTACTTGTTTTCCCTCTATCTCCTCCTTCGGCCATTCCAAGGGTGTACCGAGCATCTGTACTTAATTTGGACAGTCATTCTGTGCTGACAGACGCCCCTTACACATCGCTGTCCACACTCAAACCATGAACGACTGTGTGAAACCAGCTTTTGATGGTTGACTGATCGCACTGAAATCTGCAGGGTCGGCTGACTCTGTTCTTGTCTATGGCTACCTTAGCTTCCTTGATTTTGGAAGCCTTGGACAATAATGTGAATTAAACTGTGCTAAATGTATCTTGTAATCCTTGTAAAATTATTAAACAAATTGAATATTAAATCTAACTTTTTTTTTTTCCCCTCCTATTGCAAGTATAATCCCCCATCTGTTCTGTGTGTTTTTTTTTTTTTTTTTTTTTTCTTTCTTTTTTACACACTGTGGTATTACACTGAACGCATTCATTCCTGGCGGATGTTCTGTACTTTAACCTAATGTCCTTTCTTCTGATTATCTTCATGGTTTGATCACACACGTTTTTCTTTTCTGTTAGCTTTCTACCCATATTTTCACTTTGCTTTTTATTTATTTATTTCCTCCAGATATATATCCAAGGAAGTATATTAACTGTAATGAACAGTCCAACACAAGCTTGTGTATTTTGGCATCTAATGAGCGTGTGCAGTGGACTTTGTGAAGGGAGGGGGAGTGGGGCCGCTGTGACATCACCTATTATGATTGGTGGATCTTGTTCTCAGCTGAGTATAGAAGGGTATGTGCACACGATGCAGAAATGAAGCAGAAAATTTCTGCATCATTGCTGCATCTCCCTGGCAGAAAAAACGCATGCAGATTGTGCATGCGTTTTTCCTGCAGAATACATGCGGATTCACATGCGTTTCCGCATGCAGATTGACAAGCGCTTTCCAAGCGATTTTAGCATCACTTGGAAAGTGCTTGACAACTAGGTCACACTATATAAATCCATGCAGACAGCATGGATTTATATAGTGTGACCCGAGAGAGTGTATATACTTACCTCCGATGGCCCGCGCTGTCCTGCTTTACACTCCGTTCTCCCGGCAACTTTGAATTGAAAGACCTGCCGACGTCAGCGTCACGTGACCCGTCCCATGACTCTGACGTCAGCGCAGGTCCTTCAACTCACTGCAAGTGCCGGGAACCAAGCAGGAGCGGTGCGCGGGCCGACAGATGGTGTATGTATATGTGTGTGTGTGTATATATATATATATATATATATAAATATAATATAAATTCTTGTTTTACAGCTTTTTTTTTTTTAATGGTACCTGGGTGTGGAGGAGACTCTCCTCTTCTCCACACTCGGGTACCATCCGCACATTAGAACGCGCCAATAACGCAAGTACAGATGCAGTCTTGTGGAATTGGCGCGTTCTAATGCAAGTCAATGGCGTCGAAAACGCCGCGTTTCCGCAAAATTAATTGACATGCTGCGGATTTTTGAGCGCAGCGTTTACGCTGCGGAAAAATCCGCATCATGGGCACAGCACATGCGGATTTCAATTGGGGAACATTGCTGCCCTTCTACCATGCGTTTTTAATGCGTTTCCGCAACTGCAAAAAACACCGCGGAAACGCATTAAATACGCATCGTGTGAACTCAGCATAATGCTGCCTGTGATAACACAGGGTCCATCATTCACAATGGGCGATATCAGTCTAAGGCTGGGTGCCCACGTAGCGTTTTTCAAGCGTTTATGCTGCGGAATTTCCGCAGCGTAAACGCTTGTTAAACGCTAGGTAATCCGCACCCCATGGTCCCCAAGGGGATTCCACATGTTCTATGCACATGCTGCGGATTTTTCCGCAGCGTTTATGCTGCGTACAAAAATCCGCAGCATGTCATTTAATTTTGCGGAAGTGCAGCGGAACTCCCGCCATTGACTTGCATAGAAACCGCGACTGTACATTTGTACAAGCGGCCTCTATGCGTCTCTGTGCCGATGTTACCCAGTTCTGGAGGAGAGGAGACTCTCATCCAGACCTGGGTACCATTGTACCTGTAAAAAAGAATAAAATAACAAAGTTATATTCACCTGTCCGAAGGCTTCTCTCTGAATGCCGGCATCGCTTGAGGACCTGCGGTGACGTCAGTCATGTGACCGCAGGCCCTTCACCGCTCTGTCTCGCGATATGCCGGCAGCCGGGAACCAGACAGGAACGAGCGCTGCAGCCACGCTGGGGCATCGGGGGTGAGTATAGCTTTATTTGTTTTAATTTTTACGGTTCACACTGTATAAATCCATGCTGTTTGCATGGATTTATATAGTGTGACCTAGTTGTCAAGCACTTTCCAAGTGATGCTATCGCCTGGAAAGCGCTTGTCAATCTGCATGCGGAAACGCATGTATTCTGCAGGAAAAACGCATGAACAATCTGCATGCGTTTTTTCTGCCAGGGAGATGCAGAAATGCTGCAGAAATTTTCTGCATCATGGGCACATAGTCTATCCGTCTACCTTCACCATGACCTATTCACAGCCTCACTAGATACTTCAATACAAAAGATAGTTGGGGTCTGACCATTGTGGATATATATAATATAATATATATGTATATGTGTGTGTTTCCTGAAACTATCTTTAAAAAAAAAAAAAAGAAAAGTGGCCAGTGTGAAAACTGCAAGATGTAGATACTGTATAATACAGAAAAAAAGATGTGAATTTATATAAGAATACATTTAAGACAAAAACCTCATTTAAACAGGTCAATTTTATGATGATGGCTTACGTTTAAAGCGATCGGTCACAAATTTAACAATGTAAGTCATACATTAACCCTTTAGTGACTAGTCCAAATTTTTCAGATCTGACGTGTTACTTTGTAGCAATAACTTGAAATGTTTAAACCTTTCCCATGTTTTTTTGAGGGGACATATGTATTACAAAACCCCCTCCCCCCCACAGAAGTAAGGTCATTTTAAAAACAGCCCCCCTCAGCATGTCCATAACTGCTGTCGGGTAGTTTATTAACCCTTCAGATGTTTTTCAGGAATTAATGCAAAGTGGCCTGACTGGGAAGAAAAATTGTATTTTCACCACTTAAGTATGGCTAACTTTTGAACAGGTCACTATAGCCGACAGACCCCCCAAGGCTGTTATTTCGAAGTGAATTTCTATGGCATCTGTCAGGACCGCACAATCATGATCTCAGGGTGCAGATGGGGTTAAAGAGGGAACCCTCACACTGTTAACCATCTAGATGCTGTAGTCACAATTGACAGCAGCATCTAAGGGGTTAAACATCCATGGTTAGTGCCAACACTGATGGTGACTGATACAGCAGGGTGTCCGCTATAGTGTACAGCTGCAGCATTTTGACCCCTTAAGTTTTATTGGTGGTTACTAAGGTGTTAATGTACATTATGAGTACACCAGTTTCTCAGGTCCAAGATCTATTTATGTTCATTATAGTTGCCTCTCTGACATGTATTTTCAGGGTGGAGTTAGAGGTAAATGCAAATTTTCATATCTGGTGCAGAAGTTTTTAAAATCCATGTCCGAGTGGCCCCATAATCCCCCAAGTGCTAATCAGGTCTGAGATGTGCTTAGTTATGTATGTATGTAGTTAGTATTGTGGAGTGGCTCTGGGCTTTGTGGGTATCCTTGGCGTTCTTTTTTACAAGTGCATTCTCTAATGTGACTAGATCCATGAACTGGATACCAGAGTACTGCTCAATAGGATCGCAGTCAAGCTATTAAGGGTGGATTTGTCAGCAAATTGCTGATGCCTTCCAATATCCTGCTGAATTTTTAATTGCGACCTGGAGCTACTATTTGGAAAACAAAAGTAAAGTTGCTGAATTTCTGTAAATTGTAGCTATAGATGTATTGTACATGTGGTTTCAGACCTGGCCTGCACCAGTAAAGTCTTGTACGGTAATGGTGGCTAGAGATGAGTGGACAGTCGTGCGACTCCGCTCCAGCATCCAGGTCACCTGGCAGCTAGACAGGAGGCACTTGACTCTCTACCTTCTGGCGTACCCGGCTCAGCATATTAGCAGGGCCTGGTGTGACATCAATATATTTATTTTACTAAAACAGCGCCATTAATTCCACAGCGCTGTACAGACATAATCACTGTCCCCATTGGGGCTCACAATCTAGATTCCCTATCAGTATGTCTTTGGAGTGTGGGTGGAAACCCACGTAAATACGGGGAGAACAAACTCCTTGCAAATGTTGTCCTTGGTGGGATTTGGTGCTAACCACTGAGCCATGTCATCTGTGCGATGTGGCGCATAGATGTCCTCTCCCCTGCCCAGCTAATCAAATCACTTACCTTCCGGAATAGCATTTGCATGCCTCTCATCTAGTTGCCAAATACCACTGACCAGCATGCTGGGCCGGAGTCTCACCAATGTATCCGCTCATAACTCTCGCTTTGCCCTATTGCAGTCTTCCGCACTTGTTGGTTGTACCCACAACTATCAAGTAATATGAAGCGTGAGACCTTGCAATTCTGTTCAGTATCATTACTTGCCAGAGAAATAAAATCCAGCCTCTGTGCCAGCATTTGCTCTGGTGGCTTAGTCAGTAATTCTATCCTATTTTGATGGTATTTCATCTGTAGCCTTTTTTCCCCCTGCTGTACATGCCTCTTTTCTAATGAACCTGGTGATGTTTCTGGACCTTCTCTTCTCCATTTTTTGAGATATGGTGCCCCCACCCCTTCCCTGTATAGAAATCTAGTCTATTTTTAGCCAAGTGGGTGTGGTTCTCAACTCTTTCCTATAGGAGTCTCCTTGATGACCACTCTTGGTTGGCTAAAAAGATTTAGATCAGAACAGAGGGGGCCATATCAAGAAGAGCGAGTCAGGGACAAAAATACAAAACACCATTTTTAAAAACTGCTGCATTTATACCAAGTAAACGTAAATCTTTATGGCCGCTGACAGGTTCACTATAAAGGCCTGTTCTCACTGTATGTGAGCAGAAAAATCAATTTTTTCCCTTATTCAGTGTGTATCACTTATACCCCCTCACAAACTATTTAATTGGCTGTTGTCAGGTGATAGGTGGTATTATGAACGTCTACTAGCTGAAAGATGGTTCTGATTATTGGCCTTAACCCTTGTCACCCCCTCTTGTTAGATAAGACTTTATCAAGGGAAGAGATGATGGGTCTTCTGATTACAGAGAAGCCATGGCTGAGATGACGAGAGCCCAACCTAAGTGTATAGGGCCACTGGAGGACGGCTCTGCATGAGGCCTTAGGAAGAAAAGCATGTCCTATCAAATTCCCCTGTTATAGGGTGACCTGCATGTGATTGCTGGTTAATGCCCTTTTTCTATTGTACTATTACTATGGCTGCAAGCAAGGGAACATAAGCTTTGGATTCCTGGTAGTTTCCCAGTCTGACATTTAATGAAGACTGTGGAAAACCCCTGCATGACACATGTCAGGAGCTTGCTGTTTTATCTCTTCTGAGAAATGGACCTTTCATCAGTAAGTCAGCATTGCCCCTAGAGCTGCTGAAAGCTAGGGGAGGCCATTGTACTGTACGTCTGATTTCTGACTAATCACCTGACATTATCACTTAGGCCGTCTGGTGAGGAGAGGTGACCGACATACCAGGGGTGGACGGCGGGTACGAGTAGGAGGACAGTGAGCCGTAATCCTGTAGAAACTGATTGCTTTAGAAGTGGCTTTTTTTTTTTTCTTATCTGATAACAAACGACTTGGGTGAATAAGATTTTCCTCTTCTAGGAATGCTGACCTTTTTAAGTCTGGGTTCGTTGATTTAATCAATGTTAAAAAGACACGCAAATCAGTAAGCCAAGAATCAAATCTTGAGCCAGATCATGGTCTCTAGTCTCCAAGAATAGGTGGCTATAGTAGGTGCCAGGGTAAGCTGGGCCCTAGTGCATGTAGGTAATGCAACATCATAACAGGCTTTCTGCTATGTAAATTAATTATACTCTTCTATACTTTAAAAAACTGAAAATAAAATGGGTCCAGGAGCTTAAAGCTGGCCTCTCCTCAAACTATAGACCAGCACTTTCTGATACTTATGAGTTTTCTTGTTCTAGGTGTTGCATCATTGCCTATAATGGGCAGATCAGTGTCAGCATACCCCGTGACCTGTTCTGGGGCTGCTATTGATACAAATGTGATGCTGTTTTGCACATGCATCAATAGGTTTGTGTTGGACACTTCACAAAGCAGGATTTTACCAATTTAGCACAACAGACTGAAATCTCTAGCGGTTATGCTCTGAGTTGTTCTTTTGGCAGCAGCTGAAGAGTCACAAGTTGTAGGTCTTTTCTCTAGAGTATGTCTTCCGGAGGGATACCCTCAGTGCCGGGGTGTATTCTACACTAGGAGACATACAGCCGGAGTTGGTCTTCGTATTCTGCTGCTACACTTTGCTTGCAATGCTTGCGGTTACAGTCCGGTTAAATCTCCTCCTTTTTGGTGGTCTTGCTGTTTGCGTCTTATACTGAAACATGGTGCTGTCTCTTTGCCATGTAATAAGGTGAGAGACTTAGGGTTACAATCCAGATATAGCTGCTAATCACCTCTAAGTCTATAAAGCCTGACAGGCTGTCGCTGCGGCTACACTCCTGGATGCTCCTCCGGGCAGAGGCCGCAGTCATGCAGCGAAAACAGGTATACAGTCTGTTGTAATTTTTTGGGCATGCTGAAGTCTACCCCAATTTTTGCACTTTTATTCCATGCCCATTGGTTTCTCGTGCTGTAGCCTAGGCAGTAATCTCTTGCCCACATCATGGCAGCTTAATATCTCCTCTGAAATTCTGCTTTGATCAGTGTCTTAATTGCCCACTTACTCTTATCTATGCATGTCTAAATTAAAGCTTTCCTTGCTTGCCACAGATTCTTAATCTTTTCTTGATTACATTTGACACCGATTTGTTACAAGTATTTTTGTGTTTTGATCGCAAATGTTTCTGTTGTCAGCATAAACAAGACTGCAAAAGTGAACAAAAGTAACTTCATTGACTTTTTTTTTCTTTCCCATTTCATCTCATGGCTTCTTCCTTGTTACATGAGTCACTTTCTCATCATTTTTTGCCTTGTTCTTCCCATCTGTTTGCCCATATAAGGATATCCTCCTTTTTTTCCCTTAAACTTCCTGCCCGATCATTCCTCCGCCTCTTATTCCCCCTGGGCTTAAATGCTTTTTCTTTTTTTTTTTTTTTTTTCTACATGTGGCATAGACCAAAATTTTCTAAGCAGCTGTCTGGATGTGGATCTGCTGTCTGTTGCAGACTTTTTTTTTTTTTTCCTGACTTAGACGGCCACTTCCTTACTCACCCACTTTATGTTCTCTCTAGAACACAGAAACTCTTCCGTCCTCTTTTAATCGAGGATCCCTGAGCGTGTTAAGGAAGAAGTGGGAGATCCCTGGTCCTGTTGCTCGGACAGAAATTAAGCACAGTAGCAGTTTTGCTATAAGGCAAAGAGTAAGCAGTCCTAGGACTGAAACGGTCCCTGTTGACCACTCTGAGGTCTCGACTACCAAGATCCACTCTCCGGTGAAGGAACAAAGCCGCTTCCGCTATCCCAGTGCCTCAGAACTTCATTCTTCCTCCACTGAGGTTGTAAGCATGGAACAAGATTTGGAGACTGTAAAGCTGGACACTCCTGAGCCTTCTCCTAAGATTGAGAAGTTTAATGTCCCTTTAAACAGCCTGAAGATGATGTTTGAGAAGGGTGACGCTGCCAACCATAAGGTAAGATGGGAGCAGAAAGTACTAATGCCCCTAGGGCATTTATTGTGATTCCCCTCATCTGAGCTGTTGCTTTTGTGACAGATGGGCCGGCTATCTCACCAGTGCCGTGTACTGGCCATCTGATCAGTCAACGCTTGTCTGTACTTGCCAAACCTTTCTGTGAGCTTATACAGCTGTCCAGGGCTGCACAGGAACACACAAGTTTTTCTACTAAATCGTCTTCCTGGCTACACAGATCACTACTCATCTCCTGCTGAAAGCCAGTTTCTGTTGAACTACAACCCCCAGTATAATTCCTGATGTGTCGCTGTTGACTTGGTGTAGAAGTGACTGGTTATGAGTCCCCGGCCTCCCCCCATTCTCCTGTGGTTTCTGTAGCTGCTCTAAGGAGATTACTCTTACTGTAAAACATCCCTGTCTGCGGTAAACTTCCACCTGGTGGGAATACGGACGTGTCAGCACTTTGGGAATGAATCGGTGTGCATGAGCCCTGTGACCAGGAAGCTGCCGGACTGTGATCTCACTTTTCTTTTCCTGGGTCTTTAAAGCACTTTGGATGGAAAAGTGTTTAGATAGATATATATATTGTGCCATCGCTCTATAATTTGCTTTAACACCAGCAAATTCTTTCATATGTAGCAAGCGCTCTTGTAACATGTGGAAAGGCCAAATGCCCTGCAATACAATGCAGAACAGTCATGATCTGCCATATACCATTGAGTCTATAAATGCAATAATGCGATATATATACAGGATGTGTGTATATACTATAATGGGGATCTGTGATCTATACATGGTCTCAGTAGCTCAGCATGGGATAATATGGCTATACATTGGCCACTTTTATGCCGTAGGCACAACGTTTCATACTTTTATTATAGTGGATTTATCAACCCTAAAGTCTTGTCATGTGGCTAACAAATCTAGTCAACTGTTTTGGGGAAAATTGGGATGACGTCGGACTATATAGTAGATCTTAGGAGTTGTCGTCCAGCTTTCCCAGACTCCAGAGTGATTCTCTAGTAATGCATGCTTTGCTTTCAGGAAAGCATATCACTGAGGTATCTTGTAAGTCTGGTTTGACAGATCATATATTAGCCATATTGGTTGTCACTGGGCTTAACCAGAAAGAAATGTGTTAAAAGCTGCATGTTTTTAACTTGCCCAAGAAGGGCAACTCCAGTCCTGCAGTTCCCATAACTTTATTCTTTTGGTGGGATCTTCAGTACTTTGTTCAGCCTTTAGCAGTACATTAAAATCGGATGATTTTGTAAAATTGAAATTAATCCTTTTCCAGAAAAAAAAGCTGGCTGCAGTGTTCTTTAGCAGCGGTGGGCAATTGGATTTTCCAAAATAATGAGTAACTGCGACTACTGTGGAGGGGCAAACCAAAAGGCTGAACTTGATTGTGATCATCATTCCTGGAGATGCCATTCCCACCCCATGCCCTGGTTTATTATCACAATAACCATCCCTCGGATGCCGTAGGCCATAATTTACCTTGGTCTGTTTCAGGAAGTCCATAAAGTCCGCCCTCATGATCCTTCTTGTATATTTTAGATCTCATGTACTAAGAATTGCCTGTAACATTCACGCATGTAATAGTAGCAATAAGGCGCTGTGTGTGTTAATTTGCATAAAAAAAAGCTGCTTTTTGTAGTACCAGAGCACATTCACACTGACCAGTTCAGGCAAAACTCGCTTGGTTAACACTATTTTGATCATAGTGTAAAAGCCATCACAAGGTGTACCCAATCAGGACTGTCCTGTCCTTACCAATTGGGTACACCTTGACGTGGTGGGATGTCTTTTATGCTTTTTTGATCAAAATGGTGTCAATGAAGTACCATATGTTATTTGTGTAGCATTTACTATTTATTTACCAGAGTATTTATTCCCTTACCCATTTTTTTTTTCTTTTCCTGACTGAATTGGAAAACTGCAGCATTTTTTTTAAATCTGCAGGATGCCAATTCTTTCTGCGTTTTTTTTTTTTTCTTCAAACACAACTTGGTGCAATAAAAAATAAGTTTGAGGTATGTGTATATCTAATATAGCTATTCTTCTGCAAAAACTACTTTTTTGTAAGCTGCTTCTTTACTGTCAATAGAGCAGATTTTACCTGCAGGGAAAAAAACAAACAAACCCCTTTTTATGAAAACCTGGCTTAACTGTAATTTTAGCCATTGGAGAAAGTTCGGGTCTCATGATTTGAGTGAACAGGATCATGTATACCTAATGGTTGTCAGTTTGTTACAAGAGCTGTATTCGGCCTGGTCTCTGCTGTAAAAACTGCTGCGTAAACCTGTAAATTTTCCCTTGGGTATTGCGCTCCTTTCATGTTGAAGTGAAAATGAAACTTTGGTCTTTTTTCCCCTTTAAATCAGGCAAGAGTCGGTTAGTGATAAAGCAGATGTGGAGCGGTCATAGGTTAACCAGGCATAGCCCATTCCCAGCATGCCTGCCTTCTGATAAGAGATTCCTTGCAGGATTATTAATGATCAGTTCTGGGTGTGGTGCCTCTGCCTGGCAGGAAATGTAAGCCATTGACTAGCTCTGTGCCGGCCTTTGTCCAGCAGCGGTCTGTGCCCTCCTTGTGGCCTTCTCTTCCTATCGTTCTGTATCTGGGCTCTGGTTACAGTGCCTAGAGCTGCTATATATGAGGTCATGGACTGTAAATCCCCCATTCCCCCACCCTGGGTTTAACAGCAGGCATCTGAGCAGCCCTGGCCATGCTTAACACTTTGTGTTCTGCAACACTGGTTCATTGTTTCTTCACAAGTGTGAATAGAGCAGTATAATGGCACGGTGTATGGTGTACATGTCAATTCCGCCTCCTGTTTAGATGACGAGGAGCAATTATTTGATTTTATGAGATAAAGGTATAAACGATAACTAGAGTGGCTCTATATATTTCCTAGGTTTGTCATGAATGGCCCTCCTGCTGGGGTGCAGCAATTTGGGTGTCACTAGTCTTGACTGTGATGTCCCCACTTAGGCCAGGTTCACACCTCATTTGTCTACATGGGTCTTTATGGAGGAGATGTATGCCAGAGGCTGTTTTTTGTCATTGTGTTTGCATTAAAGGGTATTGGTCATGCTGTTTTTGCCATCTACTCTGAGGGCAAAATAATGTAAGGGCTGGAACCCTAATTCCAGCGATGTGTCACTTACTGGGCTGCTAGCTGTAGTTTTGATAATCTCCTGCTAAGTGATTTTTATCATTAGAAGACTAGTAAACCTGCTGCCATGTAGTTCTCCATATTCATGAGCTGTGTATAATCTCGCCTCCACCACTGATGGCTCTCAGGGTACACTGTGCATAGGCAGAAAGCTGCCAATCAGTAATGTCAGCGGTGTTAGACTGAGCTCGGCATTCAGAGAACTGCTAGAGCTGCAGCCAATAAAACAAGGATATTATCAAGCAGCCCAGTAAGTGGCACATTACTGAAATCGAGGTCTCTGCCCCTATGTAATGCTGCTCTCAGATTACATAGCAAAAACCTGGTGACTGATTTTCTTTTAAAGAGGATTCATTGGACTTTAGTATTGATGATCTACAGGTCATATCTGCAGTGTCATTTATGGCCTCCACACTTATACAGTGCTGTTTCCAGTGTCTGTATACCTTCACACAGCTGATTAAAGTGAAGGGGTCAGTGGGAGTGCTGGGAGTCGGACACCTACTGATAGATGACTTATTCTTAGGATAGGTCTTTAAAAAGAGGTCTTCTTGAAATTGTTATTAAGCTGTCACCTATTCCTTTCATGGGCATAGGGGTAAAAAGGAGAAACAAAATGCTGTAACTACCATAGGTTTGGTTGGGGGGGTGATACCACCTAGCTTGCCGCCTTCTGATACTTCAGGTCTAATGTCTGATTATGCAGCGGTATTGTGGGAGATGTGGTTTCCAGGGCTGGAAATTATGAAAAGCCATGTAGTCCAGACCTAATGCTACAACTGCATTTCACTGTCTGCCAGCATCACTAATGCTTTATTAAATGGCTGAGTCTCTCCTTATTTGAAATGTCGTCTTTGCAAATTTAGCCATGCAGGCTACACTTCTTCTATTTAGGTTTTGTAGCAACACGCCTGTCATATTAATAATTCTCACGATTGAATGTACCTGGCAAACATGCATGCTAGATACAAGTTAGCGCTGGCGTGTGCTTGAGGCCTGTGGAATGTAGGAATCCCTCCATATACAGTTCATCATTAACTTGCTCTGATCCCGAGTTACAACCGGTATTCTAGCCCAGAGTTGTCTGCCAGAGCTGCGTTCCCAATTCTGCTTGTTAGAGCAGACAGGCTTGACAGTCTCTTTGTTAGACAGATCCCTAGCTGTCACAGTTAAAGAGAAGGCTTTTCTACTTCAGAAGTTGTTGGTCTATGTTATGAGACTTTCACTCTGTAGGCTGCAGAATTGACTGCAGATCTGGGCCATTACACAAAATGTGGGGAAAAAGAGTAAAACAATGGATTTACAAAGTTATGTAATTTAAACTTCATGTTTCAAGATGTCTTTAATTATAAAGCATTTGCATTCTACTTTATTTAGTTTTGGACCTTCATAATGCCCCATTAATCTTGTGTAACTAGTATGATGCCCAAGGAGGACGTTCTCACATCAACTCTACTAATCCCATATTAAATAAGCACTCGTATCAGTTTTTATCCTCTTAATATAATGCAATCATCATATTATATAGCATTGTGTACTTACAATTGCTCATTTTGCCCTTCTACTCACTAATTCTTCTCTTTTCTCTGCTCTATGTAGAAACAGGAAGTCTCATTTCTCTGCATGAATCATTCCCCTTTTCGCCTCCTGACCCAGCTGCTCCTCCCTTCCCCCAACCCGGCCAGGGACGTTTGCAGTGACTGATTACTCATACAGGAAAAATTGACCTCCTGTTTCTACATAGTGCTTAGAAGGATTTAGTTAGTCGGAAAATAGACAAATTATCTGGGTATACAGGTAAAATGAGTAATTGTAAGTACACAGTACTATATAATATGACTGCAAGATATTAAGAGGATTAAATTTTTGATGGGACGGGTGCTTCTTTAAGGTCTGTGAGGACCCTAATATAGATCACTCTCCTATTCTGTAAATTGTGTGTTTTTTGGACACTGGATTTTGGAATTCAAGAACGCTGTACTTGAATGCCATCCTTTTAAAATAAAGCAGGTATCCTAATCTGCCACCTGCCTCCTTACCTCGGCATGCCAGAGCCGTATCTCACTCTCCACAAGGAGAAACTTTCCCCCTTAGACCTCAGTCCAGAGCCTAGCCAAATCCGTTCTCATACTTTTGCTCTGACGAGGGCCAACAGCCCGAAACACCGTGTCTACAAATTGAGATTCTGATTTGGCTATTATCCAAAGTCATTTTGCAGGACTCATTAAAGGGTTGATTGTGACTTTTAGGATTGCTGCTCCCAATAGGTGGCGCTAGAGAGTTCAAGTCCTCTTTTTCTCTGAAGAGGCAATTTGCATATTAAATTTCCCAGAGGAGCATTGCATGGCGAATAAGCGTCCTTACCTTGGCATACCAGAGCTGGTATGTCACTCTTAACAAGGAGAAACGTTACCCATTAGACTTCTTTAAAAGTTATCTTCTATCAATATAAGGCCTCTATGTAATGACTTGACCCTTCAGATCACGTAAAACCTACAAAAAATAACCACTCAGAGAAATACTATAACTTCATTTATTAAAGCATGCAAAAAAATCACTTAATAGACAGACATGAAAAAATGGAGAGTATCATACAGAGGAAAGTTATTGAAAACTTGTGTAAATGGGTCAGATTGCTAAATATTATATTGTCTAATGCACAGATGCTTTATGGATATATATTATGTATATAACAGTGGAATGAAGTGCAAATAGTTTAAATAACTGTCAGATGCAGACATGCCATATGTAATTGAGTGGACCAGAGGAAAATGACCCAGAACTCTTATCTTGATAGTTCTTTAAAGTTCTCTTCGATGTAGTGACTTAACCCTTGAGATCACATATATAGTACCATGGCTACTGTTCATGTATTTTTATGTTGGATGTATCCAGACAAGAACCTGCTCAGTGTAAACTAATTTGGCTTGTTTTACATGACATTGATGCCGGTTTTGCTGTATGGGGTCCTGCCTCATGTTCCTACACAGCTGATGGCCGAGGTGGCATTGTAGTGGGGTAAACATTAAAGAGCACCCAGTGGTAGTTGCAGACCTTTGTTCTATAAATCGCAGACTCGGAGGTCAAACTTTGTGATTGTCAAGTAATCATACTATGGCATGATTAGTGACATATTTTAGCAATGGGATTACTGCTTTAACAAAGTGTTAGGGTTTTGTTTTTTGTTTTTTTTTGTTTTCGGTATATTATTGTCTGATTTTTTTATTTTTTTTTTATTTTATTTTCATTGATTTTAAAGCATCCTCAACGGGAGCCAGGGAAGATAAATGTTGCGAGGTTGAATGCTGAAAACATCACAAATGAAGATGCAGACTCCTGCTTCTCTGAGAAGAGTAAGTTTTCTATTTTTTACATTTTCTGTTTGGCACATGCATTAATCCTAATAGGGAACTCTTGGCGTGTGTTTCTTTTTTTGTTTGCAAATCGTTGGTATCATGTATCTCTTGTAATCATGACCCAGAGATATACAAGCCCTTGTGTGTGTGTTGTTTTGTTTTTCCCTTTGGACCCCTGGCACGACTTATCCATATGGGTTTTGGTGCCTCATACCGCACTGTCATGTGCACTTTGGTAAGCTCCTATGTTGAAAGGGAACCCATCCTCTAAAGAAAAAGGAAAAACTATCTGAATGTAATTTTCAGGCAAATGACTACTTAACTGTGTTGCTGTGTCTCTGGAAGCTCCGCTATAGGGATTGTTATATTCTGTCTGCAGCCTCTCTCTTCCAGGTATTCTATAACTTTATTTTTCTGCGTTTCTGGACATGCAGGGGGCTGTAAGTTACTGCTCACTATTGTGAGCAGGGCTGTGTAGTCGGTAAGCCAAACCTCCTACTCCGACAACTCCATTTCCATGACTCCGACTCCCTCATACACGGCTCATGTTTAAGTGATAAATTTACTGTAGCACAGATTCATCTCAGCTAAAAGTCTAGACCCTTAGATCAGGAATAGGACAGACATTTATAGGACACTTCATGACTTTACCAAATTCTTATGAAAAAATATTCCCACAAACTGCATTGAACTACTGTACCCAATTTATTATACATTTTCGGAGTCGGTCTATTTTATACCGACTCCGATTCCACCAAAATGGGCTCCGACTCCACAGCCCTCACATTGCGTGCACTGTGGTCACTGCTCGGCACATTCACTGTCAGCCTGCTGTGCGCGCACATACAGCAGACACGGAGCAGTGGGGGTAATTAGTGACCGCTGCACTTCGAGCAACGCAGCAAAATATAGTTAAAATGCTATTTACCTGCAGATAAATGGCGTCTTTGGAGGTGTCTGGTTCCCTTTAAAGAACAGATGATCTGCTGTAATGTGACCTGGTTTCACTTTTTTTTTTTTTTCCTTTTAAATAAGTACACTGCTCAAAAAAAATAAAGGGAACACTCAAATAACACATCCTAGATCTGAATGAATGAACTATTCTCATTGAATACTTTGGTCTGTATAAAGTTGAATGTGCCGACAACAAAATCACACAAAAATCATCAATGGTAATCAAATGTATTAACCAATGGAGGCCTGGATTTGGAGTCACCCCCAAAATTAAAGTGGAAAAACACACTACAGGCTGATCCAACTTTGATGTAATGTCCTTAAAACAAGTTAAAATGAGGCTCAGCATTGTGTGTGGCCTCCACATGCCTGTATGACCTCCCTACAACGCCTGGGCATGCACCTGATGAGGTTGCGGATGGTCTCCTGTGGGATCTCCTCCCAGACCTGGACTAAAGCATCCGCCAACTCCTGGACGGTCTGTGGTGGATGGAGCGAGACATGATGTCCCAGATGTGCTCGATCCGATTCAGGTCTGGGGAATGGGTGGGCCAGTCCATAGCTTCAATGCCTTCATCTTGCATGAACTGCTGACACACTCCAGCCACATGAGGTCTGGCATTGTCCTGCATTAGGAGGAACCCACGGCCAACCGCACCGGCCTATTGTCTCCCAAGGGGTCTGAGGATCTCATCTCGGTACCTAATGGCAGTCAGGCTACATATGGTGAGCACATGGAGGGCTGTGCGGCCCTCCAAAGAAATGCCACCCCACACCATTACTGACTCACTGCCAAAAACCGGTCATGCTGAAGGATGTTGCAGGCAGCAGATCCCTATCCACGGCGTCTCCAGACTCTCACTCCCGTCTATCACATGTGCTCAGTGTGAACCTGCTTTCATCTGTGAAGAGCACAGGGAGACAATAGCGACTTTGCAAATCCTGGTGTTCTGTGGCAAATGTCAAGCGTCCTGCACGGTGTTTGACTGTGAGCACAACCCCCATCTGTGGACCTCGGGCCCTCATACCACCCTCATGGAGTCTGTTTCTAACAGTTTGTGCAGACACGTGCACATTTGTGGCTTGCTGGAGGTCATTTTGCAGGGCTGACCGTGCTCCTCCTGTTCCTCCTTCCACAGGGGCAGAGGTGAAGGTCCTGCTGCTGGGTTGTTGCCCTCTTACGGCCCCCTCCACGTCTCCTGATGTAGTGCCTCCAGCCTCTGGACACTACTCTTACAGACACGGCAAACCTTCTTGCCACATCTCGCATTGATGTGCCATCCTGGATGAGCTGCACTACCTGAGCAACTTCTGTGGGTTTGTTGAGTCCGTCTCATGCTACCATGAGTGTGAAAGCACAACCAACATTCAAAAGTGACCAGAACACCAGCCAGAAAGCATTGGTACTGAGATGTGGTCTGTGGTCCCCACCTGCAGAACCACTCCTTTATTGAGGGTGTCTTGATAATTGCCAATAATTTCCATCTATTGTCTATTCCATTTGCACAGCGGCATGTGATATTGATTGTCAATCAATGTTGCTTCCTAAGTGGACAGTTTGATTTCACAAAAGTTTGATTTACTTGGAGTTATATTCTGTTGTTTAAGTGTTCCCTTTATTTTTTTTGAGCAGTGTATATTGTCTGGTTCTAGAACTTCATGAAACGGAAATAGATTTTACCTCGAGTCTCGTGTATCTGATTAGACTAGCACTTTATAGTGATGAGCGTAAGTGCTCGCTGCTTGGCTATGCACAGGGTATCGCGGATGCTTGAGTGACATGTTCCCATGGCCGCTTGTTTCGCAGCTGTTAACCACAAAATATGCGGAGATTGCCTGACAAACACAGAAAATCCCCGCAAGTTTTTTGGCTGTCCAACAACTGAGAAACATGTGGCTGCTATCACACACACACACACACACACACACACACACACACACACACACACACACACCTTCTCTTGTTAGGATGTTTGAATGCTGGTTGTCTTCATAAGAGAACTTTTAGCATTTTGTTTTCCTAATGGATTTTCTTCATATTAATGCCATGATTCTATCTGCCCGTTCCTGCTGTGTTCTGTTGTTTGCATACCCGCCTCTGTTCTGCCAGTGTATAATAATGTCTAGGTAACATTTTTTTTAACATGCTTGTGTCTGTGATTTCTCTTCAGTGTAGCCGTTAGTTCAGGTTGTAACTTTTTTTTTTTTTTTTTTTTCCTTGTTGTTCAGGTCCTTCATCAGTCAGTTCTCCTGACAGCAGTCCCAGTAAACTCATCTCTCAAAAAAGCCTGGAAATCTCTCATGTCTTAGAAACCACCTCTCTTAAGGACAGAATGGCGAAATACCAAGCTGCCCTGACCAAACAGGCCAAGCCTGCCTCTCCTACGGTAAATCTTCACGTGCCTTCCTTTTTAATATGTGCCTTTTATTTCTAAAAGATGAATTGTAGCAATGAACCATTTCTTTGCATGTGCTAAGTACTCTTTCACTTCCAGTTTGAGAATGGTTACTGAGGAGCAGAAAGTGATGGAACCAGTGCAGGGGGATACAATGCATTTCCTCCTGGCAGTGGGGCTCTCATTGATGGGCAAGTTGAGAACTCTAACCTGCAGATTAACCCCATATCTGCAGGTTAATAGTTTGTTTGTTTGTTTGTTTGTTGCTTCATTTCACTTTATATAACGAAACTTTTTAAGTGTCTACCTACTGGAAATCGGCGTGTTCATTTACTGATAGTTTCTGCCTGTTTTTCCATTATATTAGTTTTCCATTTGTGGAATGAGAATCTGTTCACCCATAGTATCCAGGAGGATGTTTTGTGCTGCATTTTCCAAGTTGGCTTAAAGGCTATGGACAGATTTGACATGAAGAAAATTATTTTTACGTATTTTTAGTGCTGCCCACACTTCTATGCACACAAAATAATCGTTAGAGGCTGATTCCCCGGCATGATTTTTTTTTATAATTTGCCGGAATTTCTGCAAAAGAACGTTTCGCAAATGTCCACATCATTGCTTTGTCAAAACCATTAAATAGACAATTTTTTTTTATATTCATTAAATATATGATTGGTGGGGATCCCCACTGGACATAAACTTCATTCCCAGCATGTCCTGTTAAATGCTATCATTCCATTCTGTGACTTGAAGTTCCACCACAATGAGATTCAGCCTGGATCCACTGCCAATAAAGCTCCTGGTGTATACATTGCTAAATGCGAAAGGGAAATTCTCCTGGTAAACTGTTCCTGGCAGGCGGCAGCTCCTCCTGTACTCCTGACGATCTGCATGACTAACTAAACTCGCAGGAACCATTTTATAACCTAGATGAATGTAGATATGGAGCAGCCTTTAATGCGTTTTGCTTCTTATACAGGAAATGGCTATAATAGGGGGCATGTGTTCTGTCATTCCCGGTACAGGGCTGGGTATAGGCCTCAACTGATCACTAACGAGTGACTCACCAGGACGTGGAGCGCAGCAATTCCCTCTGTAGTCTTTGCCTCCGGATCTCACTATTGTGCTGTTTCTAAGTAAGGACTTGTGGAGCAGAGAAACTGGTCTGACCACTTCTGCTGGAGCGGCTCTGCCAGCTCCTCTCCTCTTACTCCTCAGCCATATCTAGACTCTGCTTGCTCTTTCAAGAGTTCTATAGATGGATTGTGTTCCTTCCTATATACCACGTATTATTATTCTGCTTTTCATGTGCCAAACTGTCTGCATTGACCTGTATCAAACAGCTCTACCTCATATTACTGGTTATTGAAAATGGAGATTTGGTAATGGGTTCACTTTTAAGATCGAAAAAATGGCACCTATCGGCATGAGTTCGGAAAGACCAGACATGGCTGTAATAGCGCTCGATTACAGATCTCTCCCCTTACCCCATATTTGTGGTGGCCTTCTCTTTCCTCCCCTCCATTCCCCATTAAAGACTCCTCGTGGGGTAAGTTACTTATATACCACAGAAACAGATGGATCAGACATTAAACTCAAACTTCTCAGTGTTGCTTTTCCCATGTCAGGAGGCCTCCATACACACTAGTTTGTCTGCTGATTATCTGTAGTGATGCTGGAGTCATACAGACAATAAGCAGTCCCAGCCATCCGTATATTGCACTGGTCCCACATTTTTCAGCTTTATTCCTGATGGCAGGTAGGTGCATTGGTACAGCTCAAGGAGGGGGGGATTTAAACCGCTTGCTGTAAGTTTCTGTACTAAATGTCAAAAATTGCTAAATATTGGAAAGTAGATGTCCACTTTCCACATACATTAAAGTCAACATCTGAATTGCCCTTCTCTCCTGTCCCCTAGTTAAATGCTGGAATTGGCTGAACTTGCATTTTTTATTTTACTGAAGATTGGGCAATAAAATGTCTGGTCTGCTCCCCTGAGGATAAAATTGGGGGGTGTGCTGTAATGGGAGTCAATTAGTCATCACATACTGATGTGCGTTTAGACTTCATGTCGCATGAGACAGTTCTGGATATAGAAGCTTGTGCTACCCAAATATTCAAAGAGGAATGAACTTTCCAGTTATGCATCATCCTTGTCTTCAGCATATTGGTTGACGGTGGGATTAATTCTCCTGGTTATTGCTTTTTTCCACTGTGCAAGTTTTTTTTATTTTTTATTTTTTTTTATTTATAAGGTTAATTCTTTATTTCTGTAGAATGACATGAAAGCAATTTGGAATGACATCAAGTCAGAGCAAAAGGAAAATGTCCCTCCTAGTCCAGCAGCACGCTCCAGCTCCTCTGCTGAAAATGAGAAGGTAAGGAGGAAATGCTCGTCTTGGTCTTGGCAGTGGCTTTCATTTTGTGTGTAACATGTATGTACTTAACAATGTATTATGACTACTTGTAGAGATCCGTAAGTGAGAACAGTCCTTCTACGCCCCGGAGCCTGGCAGACAGCAATGGTAAGTTGTGCAGAGAATACATTTATTTTATTGCAGGTAAAAATGCCAATCACATCAATTTTTTTTCTACTTGCTTAACTGTGTGTTTTAATACTGAACAAAAACATTTTTTTTTTTGCGGTTCATGGCATAGATGCCCAAATGACCACTTAGATGGCTCTCAGGCAGGCTAGAAAGTCTCTGCCACCTGGAAAAGCAAATTCAAGACGCCGGTTAATACTGATGTATGAATAAAGCCTAAGAGGCATTATTCACGTCCAAGCACTTGTCGTCCGTGTGCCATGGCTTTTTTTTTAATCAGTATTTCTATGCCCAAACCAGGAGTGCTTTCTAAACAAGCAGGTGTTTAATTATTTCATGCACAGTTTTTCTCTGTAAGTTCCACTCCTGCTCTTGACATCGAAACACTGATGTGTGACTAAGCCCTTAAGATGTACCATGCAGCCATAGGACAAATACTACAGTGTGCCTATAATATATTCCTAGCCATATGCAGTGGTGATGAGATGTAGGATGTGTGTGCAGATAATTTCCAGAACGATCTAGATCCAAAATGTCCTACAGTAATAAAATAAAATGCAAAATTAAAGAATTTCTAAAGATTTTTTTTCTACATGGCTGTAAAGAAATGGACAGCAGAGACAAAACCTATATTGTTCGAACGCGAAGCAAAAATTTACAAAACTGAACATGAGCTTCTTGGTTAAACATTGTGATCAGACCCTATAGTCCTTCTAGCCATACCGTCAGGCTTCATACAGTCTTTGGAGCTGCTCCCTTTTCAGCAGCCAGTTTCTACCACCACATTTAACTAAAGTCGTTAGGGTTATTTTCGATCTCTGCAGCATTATCGAAACACTTCTATCTCCGGAAGCCTATTCGACCCAATAACTATGGCTGCTGGGGTTTCTCTGCAACTGGAATTTGTCTTTTTTTAGTGGCACTATGCATTTGATAAAAGTGCTTGTTGGATTTTCAGGAAAACCTGAGGAGGAGGTCCAGAGACCCAGCACTTCTCCTGGGTATAGCCCACAAACCAGAGCGCTGAACCAGATGGAGACGACTCCACCCAAAGTTACAAAGGTAAATGGCTAGATTTAATGAGGGCGACAAGGGCACTCTCCTCTCATCACATTCTTTCTGATATCCATGGACTTGTATGTCTATAGTAATTCAGATTGAGATGTTGCATTACATGAGTGCAGTGTTAAAAACGTAAGTTGAAGAGTTACCGGGTTGCTTCTACAGCAATCTTGAGTGCCGAATATGGAGAGATGGTCAGTAGTGTTGAGCGAATATACTCGGCCGAGCACCGAGTATTTCTAGAATGCTCAGGCTTTAAGTTTTCGGTGCTCCGTGACCATGATTTGTGACTGTTTGACAGCATTCCTCACATGTAAATCTGTCTAACAGTCGCAAATCATGGTCACGGAGCGACGAAAACTTAAAGCCTGAGCATTCTATAAATGCTCGGCCGAGTATACTCGGCGAAAGGGTTAACCGAATATACTCGCTCAACACTAATGGTCAGTCTTTGAGGATGTATGTAATATTAAATCTATATTGTGTACATAAGAAAAACAGACATTCTCTACTGTATGTTGCCACATAAACGAAAGGGCTTGTCCTGTGAAAACAGCTTGTCTATCCACTGGATAGGTGGTGACTTGTTGACTGGTGCTGGTCCAACCAGAAACCTGGATAAATCCTGGTCAGGGCTCATTCAGACAAATGTATATTAAATGTCTGTATGCAAAACTGATAGCATATGGACAGCACACTTACCAATGCAAGTCAATGTGATGGTACACATGAATGTTTTTACACACTGACCAATGGGCTGCAAGTAAAAAAAAAAAAAAAAAAAAAAAAATATTTCAGCATGCACTGATCTGTATTTTGGGTCAGACTCTCCCATTAGAAGTCAGTCAATGCGTAAGAAACGTATAGAATATGGTTTACTATTAGTGATGAGCGTACGTGCTCGGATAAGGGGTTAACCAAGCACGCTCGAGTCCTAACAGTATCTTTGGTGTGCTCGTGTATTATGTGAGTCCCTGCATCTGCATGATCTGCAGCTGTTAGTCAGCCTCATCACTTGTGAGGATTCCCTAACAAACAAGCAATCCCTGCATGTGTCTAACATCCACAAATTATGCAGATGTTGGGACTCCAACATAATAAACGAGCACGCCGGTTAACCACTTATCAGAGTACGTACGCTCATCATTGGTTACTATCCAGGTCATGCACTTTTCACTGATAGTTTCCAATTTTTATAATTATCTATTTTATTTTTATTTATTTGTTCAGGTAAAATTAAAGACTTTCGGATGAGTCGTGCAGGTTTTTTTTAATGTAAAACTGATTTTGCATACACTTGTATTAACCCCGCCTTAGAACAGAGCAGCAGTGCACATGTTGGACCAGCCCTCCATTCATTCCCAATGGGGCTGTTGAGCGCTGTGTTCAGCTTCTTCCAGCTGTCCCATAGAGTGAATGTTGTGGTGGTTGATAGTCCATCCTGCCACTGCATTTTGTAACTGGGATAAGAATTCCCCCGATCTACTGATCTGCAAAAGTACCAGCGGTGGGACACTCGCTGATCCTGCAGATAGGTGATATAACTTTTCACTGAACAACACAGTTAAGTAGTTTTTGTTCATGTTCCTGTTGTCTTCTCGCTGCTCCA
The DNA here is from genome assembly GCF_046119375.1 of Phyllobates terribilis. Taxonomy (NCBI): domain Eukaryota; kingdom Metazoa; phylum Chordata; class Amphibia; order Anura; family Dendrobatidae; genus Phyllobates; species Phyllobates terribilis. Next base: position 135,541,624 of record NW_027362762.1, read on the forward strand.
GCCCTGGCAACTACTGTACTGGAAAGTCATTAATATACATTAGCTGCTCTTATACAACATCAAAGGGAACTAAGTTTTTCTTGTACAGAAGTGTAGAGATGTGGTCACCAGCATTGCTATCTGTTGGTAGTCAACCACCCAAGATAATTTGGGCTCTGTAAGAAATCTGATAATCATTGGATTATTCCTTATGGAGTCTGAATAAGTTATTACAATGGGGAATGACTGTTTTGTTACTTGGGGTTTCCCTGCAGATTCTGCTGAATTTGCCTTTATGCTATTTGGCTAAGCTCTTTTAAGCTGGCAACGATCCAGACTAAAGAGGGCTACAAATGGTAAGCCATTGAGCAGTGGTCATCATCAGTAACAGATATTGGGGAATATGGAACCTTTTGAAGTAACAGAATGGATAATGCTGTGGTTACATTCTTCTCGGTTCTAATGGTTGCTGATCAACTTTTGTTTTCTATAAACCAGAAACTATTTGACTGCTTCTTATTTCTCTCTTCCAGCTTCTGTCTCCTGACTCCTATCGCTCCTGTCCTCCTTTCCTTGTAGTCTGACCTCTGCAGCCTCCACCTTTTAGGCCTTGTCTTCTTCCAAGCTGCAGTGGCATAGGCAGCGCGTACACCCCTCTGTATGTGACTTTTACATGCTGCGTTCTTGCATTCCCCCCTATACAGTTCTGTGAGGCCTGGGCCATAATTAATTCAGGAGTCACATGAGAATGCTTTGTTCACTGCATGCTACTGCCCAAGCATGGAAGGCTATAGAGGGGCTCTAGCTATACAGGATAAAATCAGTGCTCCATTCTTCCCTGGATTCATTATAAAGTCTGACCTTATGGTTTTTTTTTTTCCCATTTGGCATGGATTTACAGTTTTGCTTATGTCACGTGTCCCATTCCTGCTATTCCTTTCTTTCATGCTGCTTTTTCCCATCTTTTTGCAGTAGTGAGTGGCACATGGCAGAGTAGAAAAATGTAGAGGTTTGTAAATGCACAATCTGTTAACTTAAGTGTTTTGCTTTTTTTGTACTTTAAACAGAAGTTTCAGCCACCTCCAAGAGAGATCTGCTTCGGGTGTCAGAAGACAGTTTACCCTATGGAACGTCTCTTTGCCAACCAGCAAGTCTATCACAACAGCTGCTTCCGCTGTCACTACTGCTCCACAAAGCTGAGGTAGATGAGACTTCCAGTGCAGGCTATTGGGATTGGTTTTAGGTTACTGTATACACACCGAGGTTTTGTCCTAGTGTGAACCTGGCAGGCAGAACATTCTGCTCCTGAGATGACTGAACATCAATGCATGTAACTGCAGAACAAATATTTCTTTTATTTACCTGTCCATGACATGTTCAGATTAGTATAATCGTTCCATAATAGGAAAAAATGTTTAGATTATACCAGTTTTTTATATATATATTTTTTTTGGCCCACTTGTGTTTATAAATTTTTCTTGTTTTACCCTGACTTTCCTTTTGCAGTGGTTTATCTAAACTGTAATGGAGTGGTTTCTTCTTCCTTCATTGCAAACCTCGAGACTAGCTCCATATCTTGGGCATTGGTCAAAAGAAAGCTGGTAAAAGAAAACCTCACATGACAAAGCATTGCATGTCTTTCACTTCAAAAATTGCACTAAATTCATTTGCTTTGCCAGCAAACCGTTTACGGTCTTGACGATATTCACAATTTTTTATTTTTTGGAATGGTCAGAGTGATGCACTTTGCAAAAGTTCTGCTTTCATCTGAAAGATTTACCTTTTTAAAAGCTAATGCAAATACTTGTTAGGTCATGTTCGTATAGCATTTGTCCCTACAATCCATGGTTCCATTGGGGTTTGTCAGAACCCCCGCAAAACTGGATTTGGGCGTATGAAGGGACCACTTGCTATACTTGTGCAGGCGGAGTCTGTGCGTGCTCTTTTGTACAACATATAGCTGATAATGTAAGACAGAACACACTGACTCAGTCTTCATCATTATAGTCAAAGGGCCCCATCAGTGCATAACGCCTGAATCTCTGGTTTTGCTGGGGTTCGGACGTTGGTCCCAATGGAGCCGTTGAACGTAGAGTCAAACTTAATGTGAATCCAGCCTTCTCTTTCTACAGGACTCACTATTTGTAAAAAATTTTGAAGGGGGTGAGGTTTTTTTTTGTGTTTTTTTTCCTTCAAACCCTAACCCTGTCAGTGTCATTCCCAAGTGTCGCATTACAATGGTTGGTAATACTTTAGGCCAGTACAAATGATCTGATACATTCCTTGAGTATACTTGGTGCCTACTACAGATCTATAACTGGCATATACTCTCTCCTGTTTGTCATAAGAACAGGAATTAATTTATACATGGAATATTTTGCTTGTTTTAGATTAGAACGTTGGGATCTTATTAATGGGAAATCAAACTTTATTAACCATTGGCATGACCAGTTGCTTGAGTGGAGCACTTGCATGTTTTGATGCTGGAAAGCAATAGATTGTTTTCTGATTTTTATTTATTTTTTATCCTTCAGTCTTGGAAACTACGCCTCATTGCATGGAAATGCTTACTGCAAGCCACACTTCAACCAGCTCTTTAAATCGAAAGGGAACTACGATGAGGGTTTTGGGCACAAACCACACAAAGAACTGTGGGAAGTCAAGAAAGATGATGCTGAAAACGAGAATCTCATCCAGCAGAGTAATACCACTGAAGACCCTGGCAGCCCTGTTGTAGAAGAGGCACCAATCGCCAAAGTTGGTGTCCTGGCTGCTTCTATGGAGGCTATATCTGCTAGTAATGCACATCAGCGAGAAAAACAAGTTGAAACCAAAAAGCTGAAAATTGCTTGGCCACCACCAATGGGATTGTCAAACTCTGGTAATTCTTTGGAGGAGAACATTAAAGTGTTCAAGCCAAAATGGCCACCAAGTGAAGAGCTTATAAAAACTGAAAATGAGGAAGATTCTGACCTTAAGAAGCTTAGGAGAAGTTCATCACTCAGAGAGCGCAGCCGTCCATTCATGCTCAGTGTAGCAAAACCAGTAGTCTCCACAAGCCAGAAAGAACCAGGAAATTCATCTGCATTGTCACCAGTATTACGAAAGCGTGATTCCCTAAAACTTTGGGATTCTATGGAAGAAGTACATAAGAAATCGGAGGATGAAAAGGCCAGACCTGTCCTCGACCATGACGACACATTGCCCATAACCACTAAAGCCAAGGAGGAATCTCCTTCAAAAACTGAAGACCAGAGCTTCTTTAAAAATGGGGACCATTCTGAAATGGAGGTTTCCAAACAGCAACTCTCCCCTGAAGAATCTACTCATTCTGCACACTCTAGCACGGAAGACCTAGTAACGCCCAAGGAGCTTTCTTCAGCTCTGAATCGAAGATCTCAAGACAACGGTTACTTTGAGGGAGAAGATGTGGAAGAACTGAGCGTAGAAGAACAGATCAAGAGAAATCGTTACTATGATGACGATGACGACGATTACTAATCGCTCATCTTGGGGAAAGCTTTTTATGCTGTACATGGCTCAGCCTTAATTCTCTAGTGAAACTGATTTCATGTTGTATCTAGTGTAAAGTCCCATTTTAACTCTTGACCCCCATTTCACCCACACACACACATTTAATACGGTAATATTTAATGTTCTTTGATAACTAAAATTGATAAGATGCTGTGATTGCTTTAGATCAAGATTCCCAGTATTCTCATGGAAATCAATGTCTTATTCTTAGGAGACCAACATGACCTGGGGATGTATAGCACTTTGTAGTACAGTTAAATTATCCCTATCAAGGAATCTGCCTTCATGCTGCCAATGGCAGATCCCTGATTGCTATCATTTACTTAATGTCAGCTGTTACCAGTGGGCACCCCAGGCTCCTGGTAGTATAACACCCTGCTGCAGTTTGAGGGATACCAGCTAATGTAAAGTCTTTTTTTTATCATTTTTTTTTGCTATTGGCAAAACACTATTCCATTAATTTCACTGACTCTTCTGAAAACCTTTTGCTGTTGTTCCTCCAAAAAAAGTATGAAGAAATTGATAACTAGGTGTTACTGCTCTACTGGTCAAAGGGGTGTGTCGCTACAGTGTAAGACTCCAATCAGTGTTGATGGTGTCTCTCTGCGGGGGCAAGCCTCTTCAATAAGAGAATAGTAACTCCCAATTGTTAATTTATTCATTTATTTCTACGAGGACCAGCAGAAACAGCACAACAGTTAGAGCTGTTCCAGACTTGTTTAATGGGAATACAAGTATTTACTTACACTGTGTACTTGTGATAGTTCCCAAGTGTGTAGCCATCAGCAGGACTTGTTAACCATGTCCAGCCAAAGTCCTTGCATGTGCTCCAAAAAAAAAAAAAAAAAGTTGGCTCTTGTACAATTCAGACTTCACCCACTTCTTACAATAGTAGAATGAGTCTCTGCAGGGTGTTTTTTAAAATCATTTTTTTTTTTTTTTTTTTTTTTTTTACTTGAGTTAAGCATTTTCAGAGCATCCTCGGTCTGTAATATGTAAGGCAATTATCACGTTTCGGAGTCTTTGACCAACTTTGCCGCTACTCTTTTTATAAGTTTATTGCCCAGGTCAGTACTTCTGTAATACCTTCCATCTATGTGCGCTGTTGTATTGTAGCGTTTTACATTAGCTTGGTGCTATCTAGCACAGCAGGAGGAAGCCTATGTGGGGGTGAGATCACATCCTAAGGAAAACCCACTTTTGTTTTGCACAGCTGGAACTGCGTAAATGGTGATATTTTATGTGTCAGGAACTTTCAAGTACGGGAATTTTTTTTACATAGTTCTGCAATATATATGCATTGTATAAAGGCAACATCCTTCATCATAGGCGCCAGCCTCTCCATTTTAGGTGCTTTTTTTTTTTTTTTTTTTTTGTTCATACACTTCTTTCACGTGCAATACATGTTTTTAATCTTTGAGAAAATGTTCCCATTTTTTAGAAACCACATAGTGAACTGGAAGAAATCAACCAAAGTCATAATGCATGTAGAGCCTTCAGCTATGGTTGGCTAAGTCCGACCGTCAGCTCTCTGGGTCAGAAGTGCAATGTGCTGCTTCTATAAAGAAATGGCAACAAGGTTAACATGCTTAAATCTTAGCACAGTGGATTTGAGTCTTGAGCTGAAACAGTAATTATAAGGATGCAACCTGCTCATTCTTATGGGAAGGGCACCTTGTCTGGTTTTATGGCCGGATTCCTCAATACTGTTTCACTGCACAGGAAGGAATGCTCCCTCCGTTGTCTACCGATCAGGGCATTTTCCAATTGGACCAAGTTTTGTATTGCATTTTGCACAGAACGCAAATACCCAAACTATGCAATATATGTTATACTTTTACATTCCGGGTTTGCTGCTAATGAATGTATCAGGATCATTTCAGACCTTCTGAACATGAAAATTTTAGCATTTTTATTTTTGTGGCTTTGGCAGCACAAGTGTAAAATCCTTTTGTAATCTGTTCATTTCTACTTCTTTTTTTTTTTTTCACAAGCACTACAAGGTTTAAGTGGAGGAAGTGGCATAATCTCCTGTTCACAAACACTACAGCATAGTAGAGTACAGTGTGGATGAGATTTGGTTTTAGATGGTGGTTTATATGGATTTTTGTGGCTGATTTTTACTCTTTTCCTAAAAATAAAATGAGTATTTTTTTTTCTAATACAAGGTGCAGCTTTCTCAGACTTTATGAATGAGTTGTGATAAGTTAGTACTTTCTATTTTTTAAAAAGTTGTAATATATTTGCTTCCCAACCAATCTGACAATAAAGAGATTTTTATTCAAGCTTGTTGATCGTGTTTTTTTTTAATTTTTTTTATTTTTTATTTTTTGTTTCTGTCAACTTGTCATGATGCAGGTTAAGATTAAAGGGGGTGATCTGTGACTTTTGTGATTTTTGTTTTTTTTCTCCCTCTTATGGGGCTAAGAACTCAGGTAGTAGCTAACTACATGCCCATTTCTACCAGCGATTCTGCTGCTTCATTTGACCTCATGTCTACAGAGCAGCTCTTCCTTTTCCTCTCTTCTGTTGACAGCGAGTCGCTGCTGATATAACGGTGATTTACCGCCATCTCCTTGCAGTTAAGCAGCTTGGAGCTGGATGTCAATCAGCAGTGACTCCTCGTCAAAAGAAGCTGCTCTGTCGATGTGACTATGGAAGGCCAGGAGCAGTCTGATCTCTGAGCCGGAAGAGATCAGCTCCGGGCAGAACGGGCAGGTAGTTAGAAGAAAAAAAAAATACAAAAGTCCCGGATAACTCCTTTTTAAGGCTTGACCTAAATTTGGATGGAGTCTATTGACCAGGACATTTTAGAAGTGGTGAATTGTATGCAAATATTTACCCATTTCCAGTTTGCACTTCTTTATACTGTACTCCTTTAACATGGTGTTTAAAGGGATTCTAGGGTCAACCCTCCTAAGCAGTCTATATGGGCATGTAGGTCACAGGAAGCTGAATTTATCTGGAAGCACACATTGATTGAATAAAATGATACCATGTTATTTGCACGGTCTTCTTAATATCTAAATGAGCTGTTTTAGATCAGTGTCTGGCCCATAGATCTTCCCAAGAATCTGCCTTCAGAGCTTATTTTAAATGAGGGAGTGTTGCCGGTGTAAGACATCTTACTGCAGAGCGCTCTGTGATTATACTTGAGTATAGCAGAACTGAACTTTCTCTACAAACACATCTACAGAATTTCCATTGTCAGCTCAGCTGCAGAGCTGTGTCGGATTACAACTAACACTACTTTAGCTATCTGCCCAGACAGCTACTGTGGGAGAGGGATATTGCAGCAAAGCTAATAGCACTGAGAGGTGAACTACAACTGCTGAGATTCTGCTATTCTTCCCCTCTCCCACACTGGCTGCCTATGAGTCTAAGGCTATGTTCACACATCAGGTTTTGGTGCAGAAAATGAAACCTGAAATAAGCATGATCTCTTGCCAGGAGGTTGTTCAGAATTTTTGTTGCTGTTTTCTTGCTTTTTTTTTTTTTTTCTTTTCTTTTCTTTTTTTTTCCAGCGTTTTTCTCACTGTCATTTTGTCTGTTATGCATGCACATAAAGTTCAGTGGAAAAAAAAACCTCATTCTGGTTTAGGCACAAGAAAGCTGAAAAAACAATGATGTATGAACATGGCCAAAGTTCAGCTTTGCTTTCACCACAGAAGCATGAAGACAGGTCACCAATGCAAGACATATGTGAAACCATATTAACCAGAATTTTAAATGTACAGTGGGGGAGGTGAATTGTACAGGAATATTTACCTAAGGCTATGTGCCCACGCTGCAGAAAATTTCAGCAGAGTTTCTGCATGTCCTTGGCAGTAAAAAAAAACGCTTGTGGATTTTACACGCGTTTTTAAATGCAGATTTGACTTGCGTTTTGCAAATGCATTGGGACCTCAAATCCACATGCGGAAACGCGCAAATAACGGACATGCTGCGGATTTTTTCGCACAGAAAATCCACTGCGGAAAATTTCGCAGCTTGTGCACAGAACATGCAGATTATCATTGGGGACCATGGGGCACGTATTACCAAGCGTTTTTTAAAGTGTTTCCGCTGCGGAAAATCCGCATCAAAAAACGCTTGAAAAACTCATAGTGGGCACGCAGCCTTGGACACCGGCAGTGCATTGAGTTTGTAGGACACATGTACTTTCACACTATGGGGTCTGCCATTGAGTTGCTCAGGCATTGTTCAATTTCACACCTGCCTTGGCCACAGGTATTGTTCAGTCTCCCACATAGCTCAGCCAATGGTTTACACCCTTATACATCACTAATTTAATTACACTGTACTAATACAAACTGCCATCTCAGGTGACCAATACAAGATGGTAAAATCACAAATAAATTGAGTTTCACATACTGCTGTAATGATGGCTATGTTCACACTAGGTGTTTTTTCACTACCCATTACTTCCAATTGGTGAAAAATGCTGAAAGAAGTGACCAGCTCTATTTTGCAAAAAAAACATGCAAGGCACAAAATCCTTTACAAATAAAAACCATGATGTGTGAACTAAGAATTCTGGAATCTCAAACTTTTCGGGCACTGCAAAACGCAGCTGGAAAGTTGCATCAAAATAACGCTGAAAAAACCATGATGTGTGAACATGGCTTAAATTGGGCAGAGCAAAGCTGGCAGCACCAGGTATGAATTAAGCTAATGCTGTTTGTGATGAGACAGATCAATTCTACTAAGTATAATTATTACGGTGAGTTATTACATGTCTCACACTAACACCCTCTTTCATGTAAAATAAGCTCCTGAGGCCGATTCTCAAAGAGATGCATATCTGGCCCACAGAAATCAACAGCTCGCTTAACAGTTAAGGAAAACATTTCTCTGTAATAAGTATCCTATTTGGATTGACGACCAAGGAGGGTCAAGCCTACTGACCGATACCCTTCAACGAGCTGGTTTATAACTAAGAAAAAAACAACTTTAAAACAGGACTCTGCAAAGAAAAAAAAAAAAAGGGCATGTGTAGTGTTATAAGGTTTGGACCACTTGAGTTTTCAGTTCGAGATTTTTCTGAAGATACAGGAAACGAGCTTATGATCCAACTTGTGGCTCCTGCGTGATGAAGCTGGATTGATGCTGATTTCAGGGGGCTCCAATAATCACTGGACACCAAAATATGTGAAATAAATGAGAACTGCGACATATAATGTGAAGTCCCTGGGCTTTGAAGTATTCTTGCTGGACATTGTCATATAATTTAAAATATTGATGTCCTGGGTTTTTCCCTCTTGTAACCAACAAACGTGTGTGTGTGTGTGTGTCTATGTGTGTGTCTAATAAAAAACAAAGCTGCTGATTTAATGCGATTGTGTGTTTTACATTGGGCATATCTAGATATTCTACAATCTGATATACCTGTATTTTATTTATTTCACATGAATGCTCCCCATCCCACAAATGGTTATTAGACAAGGACTATTATGTTTGGGGCATCTGTGTGTCCCCTGCACAATGAACAGGAAGGGTAGATCTAAAATGACTTTGAATTGGAGCCTCCAGTGCTATTCGTCCATTCATGATGATCACATGTTTTTTTTGGGGGGGACGCATCAAAGGGAAACCAAAATGAAGCATTCGTTGTAAGTAGACAAGTGCTGGCCTTGTTCCCGAGGACAACGGCCTCGCTTCCTTTCATTGCAGGGTAATTGCTCTGCCATCATTAGTCAGATACACATAAGCAGCTGATCTGTTTGTTTTCGGTCCGGAACAGACGAGTCAATGTTTGGTAATTTTTCCCTCATTATCTTGCTCGAGGATGGCTTACCCTGTTTACTTATTTTAATGCCGTTTGATATTTTTGTAACTCTTTACACCCCTCTTCTGAAATGATTATTCCGCTGTGTCGGATACTCCCCTTCATGCTGGGCGTTGCGTCTTTTATACTGTAATTCAGGGTGACTACCACTTGTGTCCAGAATCCTTACACTGAGGTCATACACCTGAGGGGGTGACAAAACACCTGAGGGGGTCCCTTCACTGTGTAACAATGTTTATAGCTATGGCGGCACACCTTATTCATAGTGGGGAGATGTGGAATTTCTGAAGATGACCATGTAGGTGGTGGTGGTGGGGGGGCTGGGAACTAATCAGAAACAAGGATTTTGACCCCCCTATGGTGGCAATACCATAGTGGTAGATGTCAGTTGTGCATATTAAGACACGATCACTTGTAAGTCACTTTTTGGGGTTGTTCCCTTTTCCGGTTTATTTTTTTTCAGTCTGGTACAAGCACGACTCATACACAGAACGTACAGCACAAGACACATCTGACTTATCACATTTCCAGCACCGTCCCCATCTATTCCCATCCTGTACAACCTCCCCATCCTGCCAATACCCCAATATCGAGCTGCTGCCATTATTTATTTTTTTCTATTACTAGACCTGCAGTGTGGTATAGTAATAGTGCTCCTCACATAGGGGACATTTTACTGTGTGGGCATTTATACTTTGTGCCATCTAGATGATAAAATTGCCCCTACAAATATTAATGCCCTCTGACTGCCCTACTTTGTAAGAGAACAACAGATTCGACCTCAAGGCTGTGGGGTCTAAAACATAGGGGGAGATCGAGAAACAAGCGCAGATCTAAGTGTAGATTTTCTATGTAGGTTAAAAAAGAAAAAGGTTTTAGGCTCACCTTTAAATATCACGGTCCTATTTCAATATCCCGCTCCTCAGGTATGCCGCTTCGTCACAGGTGTAACAGGATCTCTCAGCCAGGGATCCGTAGGATAGGATTCAGAAAAAAGTACCCGATAGGGCAAGCGCTCCCAGACTTGCAAGGATTGGAAAATTAACTCTTGGTCTTCAAAAGGTTTATTTCAGTCTGTTTTCTCAATATAGTATATATTAAAACAACGCGTTTCGGCTATAAAAATAAAAACACATGTTCATACCTGAAGAAGGCTATCTTAGAGTATATGAAAGTTATACAACCCCTGACAAAAATTATGGAATCACCGGGCTCGGAGGATGTTCATTCAGTTGTTTAATGTTGTTGAAAAAGAGCAGATCACAGACATGGCACAAAACTAAAGTCATTTCAAATGGCAACTTTATGGCTTTAAGAAATACTAAAAGAAATCAAGAAAAATGTGGTACTCAGTAAAGGTAATTTTTTTCAGACCAAGTAGAGGGAAAAAATTATGGAATCACTCAATTCTGAGGAAAAAATTATGGAATCATGAAAAACAAACACACAAAAGAACACTCCAATACATCACTAGTATTTTGTTGCAGCACCTCTGGCTTTAATAACAGCTTGCAGTCTCTGAGGCATGGACTTAATGAGTGACAAACAGTACTCTTCATCAATCTGGCTCCAACTTTCTCTGATTACTGTTGCCAGATCAGCTTTGCAGGTTGGAGCCTTGTCATGGACCATTTTCTTCAACTTCCACCAAAGATTTTCAATTGGATTGAGATCCGGACTATTTGCAGGCCATGAAATTGACCTTATGTGTCTTCTTTCAAGGAATGTTTTCACAGTTTTTGCTCTATGGCAGGATGCATTATCATCTTGAAAAATGATGTCATCATCCCCAAACATCCTTTCAATTGATGGGATAAGAAAACTGTCCAAAATATCAATGTAAACTTGGGCATTTATTGAAGATGTAATGACAGCCATCTCCCCAGTGCCTTTACCTGACATGCAGCCTCATATCATCAATAACTGTGGAAATTTGCATGTTCTCTTCATGCAGTCATCTTTATAAATCTCATTGGAACGGCACCAATCAAAATATCCAACATCATCACCTTGCCCAATGCAGATTCACGATTCATCACTGAATATGACTTTCATCCAGTCATCCACAGTCCACGATTGCTTTTCCTTAGCCCATTGTAACCTTGTTTTTTTCTGTTTAGGTGTTAACGATGGCTTATGTTTAGCTTTTCTGTATGTAAATCCCATTTCCTTTAGGCCGTTTCTTACACTTCGGTCACAGACATTGACTCCAGTTTCCTCCCATTCGTTCCTCATTTGTTTTGTTGTGCATTTCCTGTTTTGGAGACCTATTGCTTTAAGTTTCCGGTCTTGACGCTTTGAACTCTTCCTTGGTCTACCAGTATGTTTGCCTTTAACAATCTTCCCATGTTGTTTGTATTTGGTCCAGATTTTAGACATAGCTGACTGTGAACAACCAACATCTTTTGCAACATTGCGTGATGATTTACCTTCTTTTAAGAGTTTGATAATCCTCTCCTTTGTTTCAATTGACATCTCTCATGTTGGAGCCATGATTCATGTCAGTCCACTTGGTGCAACAGCTCTCCAAGGTGTGATCACTCCTTTTTAGATGCAGACTAACTAGCATATCTAATTTGATGCAGGTGTTAGTTTTGGAAATGAAAATTTACAGGGTGATTCCATAATTTTTTCCCTCAGCTTGGCCTGAAAAAAATTACCCTTACTGAGTACCACATTTTTTTTCTTGATTTCTTTTAGTGTTTCTTAAAGCCATAAAGTTCCAATTTGAAATGACTTTAGTTTTGTGCCATGTCTGTGATCTGCTTATTTCAACAACATTAAACAACTGAATGAGCATCCTCCGAGTCCGATGATTCCATAATTTTTGGCAGGGGTTGTATAGTCTTCACAATTGCACCTGGTTGTGTTAATTAGATTGGATTAACCATATAAATACCGGGTATTGTTTCAGTTAATCGTGTCAGCTGTTTTTCTATACATACAGTACAGACCAAAAGTTTGGACACACCTCATTTAAAGATTTTTCTGTATTTTCATGACTATGAAAATTTAACATTCACACTGAAGGCATCAAAACTATGAATTAACACATGTGGAATTATATACTTCACAAAAAAGTGTGAAACAACTGAAAATATGTCTTATATTCTAGGTTCTTCAAAGTAGCCACCTTTTGCTTTGATGACTGCTTTGCACACTCTTGGCATTCTCTTGATGAGCTTCAAGAGGTAGTCACCGGAAATTGTCTTCCAACAATCTTGAAGGAGTTCCCAGAGATGCTTAGCACTTGTTGGCCCTTTTGCCTTCACTCTGCGGTCCAGCTCACCCCAAGCCATCTCGATTGGGTTCAGGTCTGGTGACTGTGGAGGCCAGGTCACTCTCCTTCTTGGTCAAATAGCCCTTACACAGCCTGGAGGTGTGTTTGGGGTCATTGTCCTGTTGAAAAATAAATGATGGTCCAACTAAACGCAAACCGGATGGAATAGCAAGCCGCTGCAAGATGCTGTGGTAGCCATGCTGGTTCAGTATGCCTTCAATTTTGAATAAATCCCCAACAGTGTCACCAGCAAAGCACCCCCACACCATCACACCTCCTCCTCCATGCTTCACGGTGGGAACCAGGCATGTAGAGTCCATCCGTTCACCTTTTCTGCGTCGCACAAAGACACTGTGGTTGGAACCAAAGATCTCAAATTTGGACTCATCAGACCAAAGCACAGATTTCCACTGGTCTAATGTCCATTCCTTGTGTTCTTTAGCCCAAACAAGTCTCTTCTGCTTGTTGCCTGTCCTTAGAAGTGGTTTCCTAGCAGCTATTTTACCATGAAGGCCTGCTGCACAAATTCTCCTCTTAATAGTTGTTGAAGAGATGTGTCTGCTGCTAGAACTCTGTGTGGCATTGACCTAGTCTCTAATCTGAGCTGCTGTTAACCTGCGATTTTTGAGGCTGGTGACTCGGATAAACTTATCCTCAGAAGCAGAGGTGACTCTTAGTCTTCCTTTCCTGGGGCGGTCCTCATGTGTGCCAGTTTCTTTGTAGCGCTTGATGGTTTTTGCAGCTGCACTTGGGGACACTTTCAAAGTTTTCCCAATTTTTCAGACTGACTGACCTTCATTTCTTAAAGTAATGATGGCCACTCGTTTTTCTTTACTTAGATGCTTTTTTCTTGCCATAATACAAATTCTAACAGTCTATTCAGTAGGACTATCAGCTGTGTATCCACCTGACTTCTGCACAACACAACTGATGGTCCCAACCCCATTTATAAGGCAAGAAATCCCACTTATTAAACCTGACAGGGCACACCTGTGAAGTGAAAACCATTTCCGGTGACTACCTCTTGAAGCTCATCAAGAGAATGCCAAGAGTGTGCAAAGCAGCCATCAAAGCAAAAGGTGGCTACTTTGAAGAACCTAGAATATAAGACATATTTTCAGTTGTTTCACACTTTTTTGTTCAGTATATAATTCCACATGTGTTAATTCATAGTTTTGATGCCTTCAGTGTGAATGTACAATTTTCATAGTCAGGAATATACAGAAAAATCTTTAAATGAGAAGGTGTGTCCAAACTTTTGGTCTGTACTGTATATGCAGGTTCAAAATTTTTTTTTACATTTTCAAGTTATACAATATCTATAAAATGTATTTTCTTTTGATTATTATTCCCCCTCCCTATTTTTCCTTTCTTTTCTTTAAGAAGCTTATATAGGTATCTCTGATAATTCAATATCCAATTGATTCGCAGTATGTAGCATTAGAATCGCCATCAAAGGAAAAAAAAAAAAACTTTCACACATTTTCAATTTTATCATTGAGGCCGTCTGGATAAAGACAACGTAGCCTATATATACAGAAGGCCTCTATCCTATTCAATTGATGGATTCTATCAGGTATATCTGAAGAAATCTCAAGAGTACTAAGTAAAAGCTCACTTTGTCACTTAGAAAGTAATATTATACAATATATGTACTTTTTTACCTTTTGTGTCTCCCCCATTTCCTCATAGACTATAAGCTCGCGAGCAGGGCCCTCACTCCTTTCGATATGAGATATGCTTATTCTGTATTGTCTGTATATGTCCCCCCTAAAATTTGTAAAGTGCTGCAGAATTTGTTGGCGCTATAAAAATAAAAACTATTATTAATGCCTCCTGCTTTTGACAAGTCTGCGTATCCCTTATCTACTATATAATTGTCTTATCCCGTCTGTCTGTCTGTCTGTCCTGGAAATCCCGCGTCGCTCATTGGTCCGGCAGCGGCCAATCAGCGCCGCGGGATTTCTGAAAAAAGATGGCGGCTGTTAGCGGCTCATTTGGTGGACGGAGGTCAGCGGCGATGCAGCGGGGAGATGAGTGGCGCTAGCAGCACAACCACCCTGACCGGCGCCGCTGACCTCCATGCGGCTAACGTCGGAAGATCAGCGGCTTGGCCCGCTGATCTCCCGACAGCAAGTGTGAACGGAGGACCGGGGAGCGGCGCCGCCGGTCGGGATGCTTCTGCTGCGAGCAGCCGCTCATCTCCCGGCTTCTCGCAGCTGAAGGAGCCACACAGGCAGCGCCGCTCCCCGGTCCTCGCTAATACTGAGCCGCACAAGCAGCGCCGCTCCCAGGCCCACACTAATACGACGCTGATTGGTCGCGGTGGCCGGCCGCGACCAATCAGCGAGATGGGCGGCAAATTTAAACGCCGCTCTGCTGATTGGTCGCGGTGGCCGGCCTCGACCAATCAGCGAGATGGGCGACAAATTGAAATGCCGCTCTGCTGATTGGTCGCGGTCGGCCGGGCACCGCGACCAATCAGCGAGATGGGCGGCAAATGTAAACGCCGCTGTGCTGATTGGTCGCAGTGGCCGGCCGTGACCAATCAGCGAGATGGGCGGCAAATTTAAACGCCGCTCTGCTGATTGGTCGCGGCCGGCTACCGCGACCAATCAGCGAGATGGGCGGCAAATTTAAACGCCACTCTGCTGATTGGTCGCAGCCGGCCACCGCAACCAATCAGCAGAGCGGCGTTTAAATTTGACGGCCATCTCGCTGATTGGTTGCGGTGGCCGGCTGCGACCAATCAGCGAGATGGCCGTCAAATTTAAACGCCACTCTGCTGATTGGTTGCGGTGGCCGGCTGCGACCAATCAGCAGAGTGGCGTTTAAATTTGCCGCCCATCTCGCTGATTGGTCGCGGTGGCTGGCCGCGACCAATCAGCGAGATGGGCGGCAAATTTAAACGCCGCTCTGCTGATTGGTCGCGGCCGGGCACCGCGACCAATCAGCGATATCGGCGGCAAATTTAAACGCCGCTCTGCTGATTGGTCGCGGTCGCCGGCCGCGACCAATCAGCGAAATAGGCGGCAAATTTAAATGCCGCTCTGCTGATTGGTCGCGGTGGCCGGCCGCGACCAATCAGCGAGATTGGCGCCAAACTTAAACAACGCTCTGCTGATTGGTCGCGGCCGCCGGTGACCGCTACCAATCAGCGAGATTGCCGCCAAATTTAAACAACGCTCTGCTGATTGGTCGCGGACGCCAGACGCGACCAATCAGCGAGATTGGCGCCAAATTTAAACAACGCTCTGCTGATTGGTTGTGGTGGCCGGCCGCGACCAATCAGCGATTTTGGTGCCAATTTGAAACACCGCTCTGCTGATTGGTCGCGGTCGTCGGCCGCGACCAATAAGCAGTATTGGCGCCAAATTTAAACCCCGCTCTGCTGATTAGTCGCGGTCTCCGGCCGCGACCAATCAGCAATATTGGCGCCAAATTTAAACACCACTCTGCTGATTGGTCGCGGTCGCTGGCCGCGACCAATCAGCAGTATTGGCGCCAAATTTAAACCTCGCTCTGCTGATTAGTCGCAACCACTGGCCGTGACCAATCAGCGATATTGGCGCCAAATTTAAACACCGCTTCGCTGATTGGTCGTGGTGGCCGGCCGCGACCAATCAGCGATATTGGCGCCATATTTAAACAACGTTCTGCTCATTGGTCGCAGTTACCGGTCACGAATAACCAGCATTATTGGCGACAAATTTTAACACCGCTCTGCTGATTAGTTGCAGCCGTGACCAATCACCATTATTGGCGCCAAATTTAAATAACGCTGTGCTGATTGGTCGCGACCGCCGGCCGCGACCAATCAGCATTATTGGCGCCAAATTTAAACCCTGCTCTGCTGATTAGTCGCGACCGCCGGCCGTGACCAATCTGCGATATAGGCACCAAATTTTAACACCGCTTTGCTAATTGGTCGCGGTTGCCGGCCTCGACCAATCAGCGACTTTGGCGCCAAATTTAAATACCGCTCTGCTGATTGCGTCTGGTCGGCCGCATACATATTCTAGAATGCCCGATGCGTTAGAATCAGGCCACCATCTAGTAATGTAATAATTGCCTTTTAGGCTATGTGCCCACGTAGCGTTTTTGTAGCGTTTTTGCGGCGCATTTACGGCCGCGAAAACGCTTGTAAAACAGTCTGCCATGCAAAGCAATGTGAATTCGGATGTGCTGTGCACATGATGCGCTAATTTGCGCGCCGAATTCGCATTGCTTTGCAAAACGCAGCATAACCATTTCTACCTCGATTACGATGCAGCGTAATCGCGGTGCGTGTGGTACCTGGGATGAAGACGAGACTACAACTCCTCTTCATCCCGGCTACCACGCGGTGAGAAAAAGAAATAAAAAAGTTTAAAAATAAACAAAACCTGTATATTCACCTCTCCGGCGGCACCCGGTCTGCTCCCGGCCACGTTCTCTCTACTTGGCGTCCCGTGGTGACGTCATTTAGTCAGCTGATGGTCACACGACCGCTGACGTCGGCGGTCAGGTGATGGTCGCGTGACCATCAGCTGACTAAATGACGTCACCGCAGTTCCTGACAGTACACTGCGGGACGCTGAAGAGAGAGGACGTGGCCGGGAGCAGACCGGGGGCCGCCGGAGAGGTGAATATACAGGTTTTTTTTTATTTTTAACGTTTTAATTATTTTATTTTTTTTTTTTACTATAGATGCTGCATTTAAAGCATCTAAGTTGTTCACACATTATAAATCCATGTCGGTTGTGTGATATTGTGTGACCAACTTGTCAAGCACTTTTCCAAGTGATGCTCAAAATCGCTTGGAAAAGTGCTTGAAAAATGCATGTAAAAACGCTTCTCTCTGGCAGAAAAAAACGCAGACTGTGGAATGCCCTACCACATATGGTAGTAATGGCAGACACTATAACCGCTTTCAAAGAGCTGGATGATTTCCTCACTATACATAACATTGTGGGTTATAGATATAATTTTGTCAAAAAAAAATGAATACGGGGGGGGGTTAAACCCTAGGTTGAACTTGTTGGACCTTTTCTCCGCGAATTATACAACCTATGGGAACTACGGCAATCGCGTACCACAACTGCGGTGCTCAGCTTCAAGAGCTCTGGGCCTTGGACGTTATTGGTCCCATGAACACCAAAGTGGAATAACCCTTTAAGTGTGACAATATAGACATAATCAGAGTATCATATATAATTATATAAAAGCTGAGTGCATCTATTTTAACGTGATCCTTTAAGTCGAATTCAGACGTCAGAGCACCAATCATGTTTTCCAGACTGATGGGTATCCTGACCCAAACTCATCAGTCTCATAGGCAAATAGGAGGCTGCTGAGCACAGGTCCACAGACTACCTCACCCACCCAGCCACCAGACATACCCAGTCCTTACTCTGACCGTGATATACCGATGTCTGAATTGAGTCTTGTGTTATATTCACTTGCTATTACTTTGAAATTTGTGCCCAATTTATCTAAATGGGGCTTGTGGAAATCCTTGTACATACACCGAATCAACCATTAAAATGTAACTGATTTGCAGTCATAGAAACTTAAGCAACGTGTAAATATATGGTAATATATGACACTTCTTTGACTGCTAATTTGCATTTCTTTATCCTTTTGCATTCAGCATCTAGATGGAAGAGTGAAATGGGGGTAGGGGAAGGTGAAATTGGCAATCGCTCACACGAATGCCCCATTTTTCCTCTACCTTTAGGCTGGGTTCACGCAAATTATAAATTGTTTAATTTTTCCTGGATGAAAAAAAAAATCTCAGTTTTTACTCCAGAAATCTGTAGTAAAAAGCTTTGAAAAGTCGCAAAATGTTTGTGCAACAAAGGGTTGTGTAAAATTTGTGCGACTTCTGGCGTTTTTTCGCCAGTTTAACAGATCTCTGCCACAGTGGGCAGAGCCGAGCCTTGGTGTGGTCACGCCTGTCCATTAGACTGATCACCAATGCTGGCGCTCTGTACGCCATGAATTCTTCACATTTCTAGCACTTCCCGCAGAGGTGCATGCCCCTGAGAAGAGGCGCCGAATTCATTAACTGGCATGCTTCTCCTACTGAATTCAGCAGCTTCTGTCTCAGCAAGACTGGCGTAGCGTGCTTGTGTTCTTTGCCAGTCTTAATGAATTGGCCCCTATCCTTTTTATAAAGTTGATGTATAATTATAGTGTTCCAGATGTCCATTTTTAAGTCTGCATGTCATCCATATGTCCCTGTTTGACCTCATTTTATATAATCAGTGTTTAGTCAGTATGAGTTTTCACCATCAATTTGGTTAGTTTCATCAGTTTTTTTCAGATGAAAAATTTTTTGGGGAAGTTTCACAATCTTCTACTATCAGTCCATGAAAAAGGTACCGCAAGTGTATGGCATCTGTGTGCTGTCCATTATTTTTTTTAATGCACCCATAAACTTTTATGAAGATTTTGATCCAAACTTCAGATTGATATCGAACATGTCTCTACGATTTTGCACAGACCACTCGGGTCCACAAAAAATCATGGACATGTGAACAGCTCCATAGACTGTCAGGTACTAGTGATGAGCACAAGTGCAGGTTTCTCCAGTTTGCCTAGGGTGCTCGGGTATACTCAGAGTATCACAGGTGCTCGAGTGACATGTACGTGTCCCCGCATCACATGTCTAACAACCGCAAAATGTACGGCCGCGGGGACTCTAACATGTCACTCGAGCACCCGCCATACTCTGTGCACCCTAGGCAAACTCGAGTAACGAGCACTTAGCACTCGTACCTGTGAAGAAAAAAAAAAGGGTAGCGCTCTTACATGAAAAACCGACCCGTGAATGAGCCTTAACGGGGTTTGTACTGCAGAGACCCCATCAACTTAACTGTTGCAGCAATAGGAGACTGGAAGAATTGTGCTCGCGATTGATTATACAGCAATATTGGAAAATCTACAGTCATTGTTCATTTTAATTAATGCCAAATGAAAGTGATGCCTGTGGATATGGTGGATGAATAGAGAAATTTTTCTCTTCATCCGAACAGTCCTTTGACATTCTGTACCACCCTTCCAGGGTCTGCACCCTGACAAGATTTAACACTTTTTAACCTAGGGCTGACCCCTCAAAAAGGTGAACACTTAAGATGACTGAGTCTAGCAAGGCTGGCGTTACCAGTATTGCTGCTTCGTCAGTATTCCAAAGTGATGAAACACTAGTACAGTAAAGTGAATGTGGAACTCTGCCAAATAAATGCTGTGGTGTGACAAGTGAGCCATAAGCTGCTTATCCTAGGTCATCCGGCCTGGTCTGAACAGCAGAGAGAGCAAGGGGGGGACCCTTAGTGGTTTTATAGATGTATATTGTTTATATAATGTTTAGAAGTTGTAGAAATAAGTGTAAATTGCTGATTTGTATACTGTAGTAATAATGTTGTATCCTCAATGCAATACTGCCACCTTCTGGGCACAATTATCAACAATCTGTGCCCATTATAATGAAATTATTATTTTATTTATTATTATAGCGCCATTTATTCCATGGCGCTTTACATTTGAAAGGGGTATACATAGCAAAAAACAAGTACAGTAATCATGAGCAATACAAGTCAGCGAATGGTACTGGAGGAGAGAGGACCCTGCCCGCGAGGGCTCACCGTCTACCAGGGATGGGTGAGGATACAGTAGGTGAGGATAGGGCTGGTCGTGCAGCGGTATGGTGGAGCGGTGGTTACTGCAGGTTGTAGGCTTTTCGAAAGAGGTGAATCTTTAGGTTCCTTTTGAGGGTTTCCACGGTAGGCGAGAGTCTGATATGTTGGGGTAGAGAGTTCCAGAGTAGGGGGAAAGCACGGGAGAAGTCTTGTATGCGATTTTGGGAGGAGGAGATAAGAGGGGAGTAGAGAAGGAGATCTTGTGAGGATCAGAGGTTGCGTGCAGGTAAGTACCGGGAGACTAGGTCACAGATGTATGGAGGAGACAGGTTGGCTTTGTATGCCGTGGTTAGGGTTTTGAACTGGAGTCTCTGGGCAATGGGGAGCCAGAGAGGAGAGGCTGGGGAATAGGGGGAGGTCAGGTGGATTAGTCGGGGAACAGAGTTTAGGATAGATTCCAGGGGTGCGAGAGTGTTAGAGGGGAGGCCACAGAGCAGGAGGTTGCAGTAGTTGAGGCGGGAGATGATGAGGACGTGCACTAAGACAGACAGCTACATTCCCCTTGTAATAAATGGCTCATTGCTTAAAGTGTTATTCTCATGTTAAAAAAAGGAAGAGAACAGTAATAGACAGTGGGAAACTAAATCATTTGTCCATCCACCTCAGTATGCCAATCACAGTCCTTTGCAATTCTCTTATTTATTGCTTGTTGCCAAGAGGGAATGGCCACACTGCAGTCTAGAGCAGTGGATGAACTCTATGGCCGTCCTCATTGTAATCTGCACTCTTCATTCTTGTACTTATTACAATGAGGATGGCCAGGAGCTTGGCATGTGTATTCTTGTGAATGCCCACTAGGCTCCCTAATATGACCACCTGTCTCTAACAGCACTCATTTTTACAGAACTGCTGCTAGGCATAAGTAGTAGCAGAGTAGCCGTTTTTACATTACTTTCTCAGGGCTGTGAAATCAGTAAGCCAAACCACCGACTCCTACTCCACAGCGCTGCCTCACTACTGAGCGTGTACATAAAGTGCAGCAGATTCATCTCAACTAAAAGCCCAGATCCTCAGATCAGGAACAGAACAGACATTTATAGGACATTTCATGACTCTCCCAAATTCTTATGAAAACATTTACAGCTCATCCTGCACTGTACTACTGTACCCAATTTATTATATATTTTAGGAGTCTGAGTTGGTCCATTTTATACCAACACCACAGCCTTGCTTACCCTAACCCACTTTCTTCCCAGAGCACTTTCAGGCAAGTGTCCTCAATCAGGGATGTCCGCAGCCCCCCAACCAGGATGTGGGTAGGCTGGCGAGCAGATCCAATGATGTGCAATGCATTAGCAAGTGAGAGCTTATCACTAGGCTGATCAACTGGGTGACACTGAGATCCCAGAATTGCTACAAAGGATCACTGAGGTGTATTGCAGCTTGAATAGTAAAGGACAAAAAATATGGACACTTTTTGGGGCATTTCTCTGCATTTTGGTTTCAAAATCCAAAATCTCCATCCGTTCAGCTTCTGCAGCCTCTATGTTCTGCAGCCTCTATGTATAACAGTAAATAGCTGGATAAAGAACGAGATAATGGTCAAATCAACCAGGCTGCCCCCGCATCTTGGCACCGACATGCAGGGCCGTGCAGTCTACAAATGACAGCAGCTATGTTGTTAATGGCCGCAGTATACTACCGTTTCATTGCAGTACGCTTATTAACAATGAAATGGCTTTTAGCTGCTGCCATGTGCGAGTCGCGCTGCTCTGCTAGTCACTACAGCTATTTGGCAGCAATGTGTGAACATAGCCTTGAGGCAGAGTTTGTTACCCTTAAAGTGAACCTGTCAGCTGATACATATACATGCTGCCCGTGGATTGGGCAACATGGATCAGGCACTGGCTGGATGAACTCAAGAAAATGTAGTGTATATGCTGGCCATTCAGATAACTGATCAACATATGATCAATGAAATAAACCAGAACAGATTTGAAAAATCTTTAGAGAAAAGTAAAGTTGTGAAAAATGTATTTCAATAAAGAGCGAACCTTTTATGGAGAGATTAAAGGGTTTAATATAGCACAACTTTTTTTTTTTTTTCTTGCCTGAATAATTTATTATTTACCTCTATTGTTACGCAATGTTTGGCTCAATTAAGGCTGAGTCATCTGCAGGTAATAATTACTTTACATGGGCAGGAAACAATGGGGTTTGGAACAATAGCTTGAGGGCGCAACATAAGGAGAAAAAAGTTTCAAAGGCACAATGTAATCCTGATACTGTGTGTATGATTCCCTAACTGCAATAACTATCTCTATATGTGGTCAGTGATGAACATGACAATAGGAGTGTAGCAGGCTAAAGTGGCCATACACAGATGACTATCAGCTGAATTGTCATCAGTTCCAGCCAACCATCTGCTAATGTATATGGTAATGTGCTGACTCTTTCCCCAACTGCAAAGATCTGAGGAAGGAAGGGATGGGCATGTTGAATATCAACATGCCCAATACTCTTGTTATTAAGGGTAGACTCACATAAATGTATAAAGAAAATCGTTCAGAGTTTAATCCAGAAAAGTGGGACGATTTTTTTTTTCTCACTTATCATCCTTGTGTGATGTGTGTTTGTTTTTTTTTACAAACCCATAGACTTGAATGGTTAAGTCTCATCCGATATATGGAAAAAACTAGTGCTAAGGTAACAAGACCTCTAACGCACCTCCCCTCCGAAGGGTCAGGCAACAAGCACTGACGGCCACTTCTACTAGAATTGTTACCTTTTTTGCCCAAAAATTCCTGCACAAGTAAAAAAAATAAAAATCTGTGCACTTTGGGGATATGGAGTACAATTTCAAAGTTAGATCTAGAACCACTTATTGTTTGTGGACTATTTACACAATACCAGAGACAAATGGCTATATACATCCCTGACATCCTATATTTTAAATGCCAGACTCAAGTACAGTCATGAAAGATAATGCTGAACTATAATGGGGGCCATTTTGTTTCAGTTAAGGTGACCAGCATTTGGCGGCTGCCCTAATAGAAATGAAGCAGACCCAATTATAGATACATCTGATGATATTTGTGTACATCATGCGAATACAGTTTGAAACAAAACTGATGGTGGTTCTGGTGCCGTATTCATGTACTACAAATGGCTCAGATGATGTATTCATGTAGTGATGATGGTTCTAGTGATAATCACCAGAACGTTATCAGTATATGAATATGGCACCAAAATCATCATCAGTGCATAAGTACCATGAATAAATCACTAGAACCACCATCATAACATGGATATATCACCAGAACAATCGTAAGTACTTGAATACAAGAACCAAGCTTAGTACAACAATTAATTGTAATGTCCACTCCATATAAACTTGTATCGCATGAACTTACAACTCCCAGTATGTCCTTAATTATGGTGAGGAGATACTGGGAGTTGTTGTTAACAGCCATCATCAGACTGCGGTCCATACAGGAACCACAGAAGTGCTGACACGCAGGCAGTATCCAAAAGAAGCATTTACATCCAGGTACCTTATAGTTGACCATTTCTCTGATTAAGGGGTTCTATTTCTTTTCGTCTCTATTTTGTCCAAATGATATGACGACTTTTCACATCCACAGCTCGTCTCTTTAGACTTCCCTCTTCTCTGGTCTTTTTCAGCACATCCCAACACCATGCCCTTAAAAAATATCATAATGCCCTCTGCATAAAATCAATAGTGTATTGTATCATATAATATCTGTCCATACTGTGCCCTAAAATAGCCCCCTATGGTATATGGGATGCACGCTGTCCACCTTTTAATGAGCTATAACCACCACGCTGTCCTCCATTATCAGCTATAACTGATACACCGTCTGCCCTGATGAATCACGGCCTATACCTTGGTTGTCCTTTCTCCACTGGTTTCCATTACACTCTATATCTCCACACTGTTCCCCAGCCATGCTAACTTCTCTCCATACTGTGCCCCATTTTCACGCTGCCCCCTCTCCATATCCATTCTGCCCCCTCTTCACATTATGCTCTCATACTGCCCACCCTGCTGCCCTCTCCAAACTGTACCCCCTCCTCACGGCTCACTAATATACGGTAAAATGTCCATCACAGTATATCCCCCACAGCCTTCCATACAGTATGTCCACCACAGCCCCCCAAATATTAAGATGACCCTCAAAGCATGATTGACCCCACAGTCCCCCATACAATATAATGTCCTTTACGGCACTCTATACAGTATGATGTCCCCTCAGCCTCCAGTGTAATGTCACCTACCCCACAGCATGTTCCCTACAGCCCCCTATACAGCATGATGCCCCCCACAGCCACTCATATAACATGATGTCCCCCACCGCTCCTTTATAATATAATGCCCCCATACAGTCATACAATATCCAATTAATAAAAAAAAGAAAAAAAGTTATACTTCCCCAATCCTGGCTTCTCATCCACCGTGGCCACTGTTTCCTCTTCCATCTGGTACAGCAATGGGTGCTGTAAGGCGTGATGCAGTGATGTCATCGTGCAACCTGACGTCCCCTGCGTGGTGCCATTCTCAAATAGGACGCAGGTTGGAGATACCTGCAGAACAGAGAGCTGATTAGAGCTGCTCTGCCCCTGTCCCGGGCGGTGCTTCCATCAATTGTATTTGTGCCTTTAAGACACGAATACTATTGAGTGCTCATCTGTGCACATGCACCCCAGCCATCAGCGTGCTGTATGCTTGCGGCCAGAGGAAGGGGCAGGCCTAGGCATTCAAGCAAAATGATTGCGTGAGCTGGGGAGCCGACTGTCAGACACAGCTGGACCCTCCATCTATAAATAAGGCAGAGATGGTTTATTACTAGTGATGAGCGAGCATGCTCGTTACTCGAGCTTTGCGAGCATGCTTGTTACTCGAGCTTTACGAGCATGCTCGAGTGTTTTCCGAGCATCTTCGGCATGCTCGAATGTTATGGTTGAGTCACTCCGTGTGCATGATTTGCGACTATTTGACAGCTTTAATACATGTGAGGAATGCCTGTTTGTTTGACAGCTTTAATACATGTGATGAATACCTAACAAACAGGTCTTCCTCACATGTATTAAAGCTGTCAAACAGTCGCAAATCATGCAC
This sequence comes from Phyllobates terribilis, assembly GCF_046119375.1. Taxonomy (NCBI): domain Eukaryota; kingdom Metazoa; phylum Chordata; class Amphibia; order Anura; family Dendrobatidae; genus Phyllobates; species Phyllobates terribilis. Next base: position 135,566,967 of record NW_027362762.1, read on the forward strand.
ACACAGTGACTCAAACATAACATTCGAGCATGCTGCAAATGCTCGCAGAAAGGGTTAACAGAACACGCTCGCTCATTACTATTTATTACCATCTCTGCCTTCTCGATTGCTGTATACACAATGCTGAACAAGCGCTGTGTATACAGTAATAAGAACCAGTCACTGTGCTTCCTCCTCCATACATAGCGGTCATGTGATCGCTGAATGTAATGAGGGAACAGGAGCTGCTCGGTCCTAGGAAACACAGTAAATTCTGCTATGCAGCCAAAAGACTGCATTTCTACTGTAACTGGGCTAATATACAAGCTCCAGTTACAGGTCAAATCAGATAAAATAAAAAAAGTATTTAAATGATGAATTGCCACCCAAGGGTGTTTTATGACTTCATAGGGGGCACAATATGTGAAATTAATGAAAAATAGAAAAATAAATAAAAAGCAGGTAAAAAGACACAACCAAACCAAATAGCTGTTACTAGTGAAGAGTCTCTCTGATTCTCCTTACAGCACAAAAGAATTCCTTTTTTATATTTACAGCTGTGGCTCAGGTCATCCTTCACAGGTCAGAGGGGAGGTGACAGGGGTGCATGTCTCATTGTTTGAGCATTTAATCAATTTTCATAGTTTGTCCTTCTCGGTTTCGCAAGGCAACAAGCCACAGGGCCCATACAATGGTTAATCAACATATTTAGCAAATTTAAGAAACATTCATTGTTCAAAGACCATGCATCTCTGTCTTACAAAATTACCAGACAATAAATAGCAGTAAAATATCAACTCAAGTGTCAATATTCAGACAATATGACAAAGTCTCCTGACCTACTGAAAATAGATGTCGGGATAATTAAGATTAAAAGCTGTGTCATCACAACATTTAAAGATGTCTGGAGATGACTTGGGACCGCTTATGATCCAAAGCAGACCACATCCTCTGTAACACATGGTGGAGGCAGTGTGATGGCATGGGCATACATGGCTTCCAATGGCACCGGGTCACTAGTGTTTATTGATGAGGTGACTGAAGACAGAAGCAGCCGGATGAATTCTGAAGTGTACAGGGTGATACTTTCTGCTCAGATTCAACCAAATGCTGCAAGGTTGATTGGACGGCTCTTCACAGTACAGGTGGACAATGACCCAAAATGTTGTGCGAAAGCAACCCAGGAGTTTATTAACCCCTTTACCACCTTTTGGTTTTTCTGATTTTGCATTTTCTTTCTTTTTCTTCCCTTTCTTCCCAGAGTCATAACTTTTTTATTTTTCCATCAATATGGCCAAGTGAGGTCTTATTTTTTGTGGAACGAGTTATACTTTTGAACGACACCAATGGTTTTATCTTATCGTGTACTGCAAAATGGGAAAAAAAATAAAAGTGGGGTGAAATTGCAAAATAAGTGCAATTTCACAATTGTTTTTTTTCATTTTTTTACCATGTTCAATAAATGCTAAAACGGACCTGCCATTATGATTCTCCAGGTCAATACGAGTTCATAGATACCAAACATGTATAGATTCTTTCTTATTTAAGTGGTGTAAAAAAATCCAAAGTTTACAAATAAAAAAAGAATAGCGCCATTTTCCAGGACCCATAGTATCTCCATTTTTCAGGATCTGGGGCTGGTGAGGTCTTATTTTTTGCGTGCCAAGTTGATGTTTTTATTGATATCATTTTGGGGTAGTTACGATCTTTTGACCGCCTGTTATTGCATTTTATTGGAATAAAAAAAAGTAATTCTGGCATTTTGATTTTTTTTCTCATTACACCGTTTACCGATCGGATAAATTCATTTTATATATTGATAGATCAGGCGATTCTGAACGCTGTGATACCAAACGTGTATATTTGATTTTTTTCTTGTTTTATTTTGAATGGGGCTAAAGGGGGGGATTTGAAGTTTTATATTTTTAAAAACGTTTTTTTTTACTTCATACTAGCTTCAATAGACTCCATCGGAGACTACAAGCTGCGATCATTCGATCTCTTGTGCTACACACAGCAGGGCTTGAGCCTTGCTGTGTGTAGCAAAAATGCTCACTTGAAATGAGTGCCGACCGCTGGGCGGCACTCATAGCATCCTGGCAATGACAACTGCAGGGGTCTCCTGCAGGCCCCGGGTTATCATGCCAACCCATCGGTGACCCCTGGTCATGTGACACGGGCGCCGATGGGCGGGATTAGTGACGTGCTTCCAGTATGCGCGAGTTAAATGCCGCTGTCAGAGATTGACAGCACCATTTAACTAGTTAACAGGCGCGGGGCTCATGACAGCTGTACAAATCAGCTGTTATGTGCCAGAAAACATGCGGGCTCAGCGCCGGAGCCCGCATGGAGTGCAGGGATACGACCTTGGACGTGCTCATATGTCCAAGGTTGTAATGGGGTTAAGGCAAAGAAGTGGAATATTCTGCAATGGCCGAGTCAATCATCAGATCTCAACGCCAATCGTGCAGCATTTCACACGCTTAAGAAAAAAAATAAGGCAGAAAGTCCCAGAAACAAGCAACAACTGAAGTCCGCTGCAATATAGGCCGGCAAAGTATCACAAAGGAGGAAACCTAGCGTTTGGTGACGTCCATGGCTTCCAGACTTCAGGCAGTCATTGTCTGCAAGAGATTCTCTACAAAGTATTAAAATTAACATTTTATTTATGGTGAAATTAATTTGTTCAATTACTTTTTGCATCTCAGTTGTTTCATTTTAAATAATAAAATAGTGGCATGCAGAGGCCAAATCATAAACTTTCATCACTGTGCAAATATTTCTGGACCTAACAGTACATTTTACTGCGATTTTTTTGTGGTCATAAAAAAAAATAAAAAATGTGTAAATATATGTTTTCTTTATTTTCCATGAAATATCACCCAATATCTGCAAAAAATGTATGAAAAGATAGTGTTTTTTTCACCTAATCTGAGAGCAGCATGATGTAGAGACAGAGACCCTGATTCCAGCAATGTGTTACATACTGGGCTGCTAAGTATAGGTTTAATAAAATCAGTTTTTTATCACAGGGGATTATCATTAGAGGACTAGTAAATTTACTGATATGGAGTTCTCCATATTCATGAATTATGCATAAACCCGCCCCCACCACAGATTGGCATCTTTCTGCCTATGCACAGTGTGCACAAAAAGCTGCCAATCAGTGGTGTGGGCGGGGCTATACAGAGCTCAGCATTCAGAGAACTGCTAGATCTGCAGCAGATAAAACTGTGATTTTATCAAAATGACAGCAAACAGCTCAGTAAGTGATACATTACTGGAATCAGGGTCTCTACAATTTGCTGCTCTCAGATAGAGTATTAAAAACCTGATGACCGATTCCTTTTATATTTGCTTCCTTGTTTTATACAGCATCCAGAAGAGCAATCGGCATATAATGAATCCATTCAGGCCAAAGGAGAACAAATATTAAAAATAGAGATTCTTCCACGGACGAGTGATTTCTGCTATATATATCCCAGTCCGTTTTCCTGTAAGGGTTTGATAAAGTTAACTTCAGTTTATGGCTGGAAATACCATGAACAAAAGGTCTTGAAATCTTCCGCCTTCTGCAAATTATCCTGCAAAGATAGATTAGGATTAAAGTTCAGGATTAGCGTGCTGGCATGATGAGGACCTGAAATAGCATATGGCAGTAAGAAGAAATACATGTCGGCCTGGGAACGGGATTCACAGATAGTTAAATCCTGTAGGAAAATCTAAGAATGTGATAATCATCTCTCATTTTTTGCATGCTCCAAATTCCTGCAGAAATATCACTGCCTGTAACGGCCTGTAGGAAGAACGTGTTTGTATCCAGACTGTAGCGGGAGGAGTAACACTGCCGTCTGCGGAGCTATTATTACCATCCATTATATAACACCGGCACATTACGTAACAGTCTCATCAGCTCTATCCTGCTTAAGTTTGTTCTGCAGTTAAATATTTTCTACCTTTCAGTAGCATCAACCCTTTGTGGTTGGGGAGAGTCTGACAATAATATCTTTCAATGGGATCAGTACATGGAAAAAAATAAATAAATACATTTTTTTTAGTTAGATCATACCTGCCAACTTTTCTAAGCATGGCAAAAAATACATTTTGTGTTACAATTTTCATCAGAATAAACGGCATATTTACAGACTAAAAATACATTTTCAGCCCAATTCACAACCCGTTCCTGTCCCTGAATTTGCGTCTGGACGCCAGGTCTCTGCATTTTAGTGAAGGAAACGTTGGGGTTGTGCTTCCTTGCACTTACCTATATTCTTAATCTCAAATTCAGAACCGGTAAACCTATTCCCTGGACCATATTGCAGTTTCTGCTAAGGAACGCTCACAAAATGCACTTTTTGGGGTGTGGTTTTCTTAAAGTCTTTTTTAGTCTTGGCATGGTATGCCTTCTGAAATTTTGATGTGGTGCCCAGTAGAGTTGTCAACTTCTCCAGGTGTTCTCCTTGTGCAGAGTGACATGCCAGTATGAGGAGACCAGGGGCGGACATAGACTGTAGTGGGCCCCTGTGCAAGAATATTTTGGGCCCCCCCCCTGCCCTTCATAAGGGGCATGAAGGCCCCCCCCGTGCATCTCTGATTCCCCCCACTCCTAGTTAATTAATTGTATTTTAAAAAAAATAAAACTTGTTATACTTACCCCCAGGGCCAGCTCCAGGTTTTTGTGGGCCCTGGGCGAAAGAGTCTCAGTGGGCCCCTTTAACACATACCACGATTCATGATGCAAATGTGTCACCCTGGCCTGGATGCCACAAATATAATAAAGCAGTGTCTGAGAGCAAGGGGGAGGTTCTCTGGTCAGGGGAACATTAGCTTGCAATACCTCCTGTCTCAGGCCAGTAGGGGGAGCAGGCTGCCCCTATAAAAGCCGGAACTGGGGGCAGGGTTAGAGAGAACTGGACGACCTGTCTCTGGATTGAGAGGTGTCCCAGAGCAGGGAGAGACAGTTGTATTGCACCCTAAGAGGACGTGTGGCGGTAGGAGAGCCACAAGCCAGGGACAAGAGGTGAAGTGCGCCTGTCCTGGCAGACAAAGAACCCAATTTACCAGACTTTGGCGTCTGAGGCTGTGAGGATTCCACGTCCTACAGCAGATAACCAGTCCGCAGGGGACTGTATGTTCCTTGGTCTAAGAAGCCCAGAGGTTCCGCCACACCAGAAGGGACCAGCAAAGCCGTACCAGGCCGGGAATAGAAAGGGACCCAAGTTGCAGGCCATATGGGCGAGAAGACACGGTGAGCTCGGGAACGTGGGCTGTTACCCTATAAGGAGGAAATAGCCAGAAGGAGCGCAGAGAGCAAGGTAGGCCTACACCCTCACCCTGACCAGGGCCAATTTCCCGTTTGCTCTCAGACGTCCAGGCCCCCCCTCCTAGCCGGGCCTGTTTGTGGGTCAGTTCACCTGTTCTAGTAAAGACCCTGGAATGCAACCTGTTGTCTGTGTGCTCCTTGCTCCTCCAGCACTAACGGCGCTGGGACGCCCTACACCAACACCCCCATCTTCTACTATACTGCCCTGGGGCCGCACTCTTCCTGTGGGGAGTCACACTACCCCAGCTGCATACACCATCAGCCCCAGCGGTCTGCCTTGCAGCGGCGGTTCGCACTGACTGCAATCCACGGGTGGCGTAGTCGGACATTACCAACAGCGCATGGCAGACTACCAATGGTCTGACCACCCTGAGCCACGGAACAGGGTTGCCACTACTACCCCCATCGTTTCCCGATTGCCCGGCTCCGAGTGCCCACGGCCCAGGGGGCGAGTCACCTTTGGCGTAGTCGGCAGGATAGTAACCAACCCGCCACAAACGGGTATTGCGTGCCTGAAAAAGACTGCACACGTACCTGAAGAAGAGGTTTCCTGCCATCCGGAGCCGTTTCCCGCCATTTTCAGCCGTCTCCCGCCATCTTCTGTCGGTTCCCATCATCTTCAGCCGTTTTCCCGCCATCGGACGCCATCTTCAGGACGCCGCGCGGGAAGAAGAGGGGCGTGGACGTCCAAACCGCGCGAGACCCGAAGCCCCGCCCCACGCACCGACGCTGCGCAAGGTCCTGGAAGGGAGGGAGAGCGACGCTGACGTCACCAGGAAGCGACGCAAGGTCCTCGTCCAGAGCAGCACCAGCGGAGCCGCGGCCTACAGAAGAGGATCGTCGGAAGGTAGGCCACGCTTAACTAGGGGGGGAGGATGATGTCGGACACAGAGGCGCCCACTACCACCAGCGCAGCTGCAGCAGCGGTGATGCCATTTTCCCTGCCCTACATCCCTGGAGCGGCCTGGCTGCCTAAGTATTCAGTGGAGCCCCATGCCCTAACTGACTTTAAGGAAAGGCTGTACAGTTTGTTCCAAGTTTACCCCCTGATAGAGGAACAGAGGATTAGCATACTGACAGGGCAGTTAACTGGCGCAGCCCAGCGGGAGGTAAAGTCATGGCCCGCTGAGGAGAAAAGAACTGTGAAGGGTATTCTGGCCCGGCTGCGGGGTACCTTTGACACACGTACCTCCGCTGAAATTAAAATGAGGTTCTATGGGTGTAAGCAGCGGACACAGGACAGCATCAGAGACTATGCCCTAAATTTGCAGGAAGCCTTGAGGGCCATCCAACAAGCTGACCCTGGCAGCGTGCAGGATACGGATAAGCTACTAACAGAACAGTTTATAGAAGGTCTGCTGTCTAGCGCCCACAGGACCCAGCTGCGCCTCATGTTCTTTCAGAACCCTGATCTGACCTTTGCCCAATTTAAGGACAGGGCCATAAGGGTGCTCCGTGAACCCGCAACAAGTGGCGCTATAAACCCCCGGCGCCCTGCTCTCACCTACCACCAGGAGGCGGCGCCCTCCTCTATGGACTCTGTGGGGGCCGATGCACAGGCCCTGAACCAAGCCCCATCGAAAGATCTGCATCACCAAGTCCAGGAGCTGACTAGGAGCGTCGCGGTGTTGACCAGGACCGTCCAGGCGTTACAAGTGGACCCGTCAAGACCCATCGAGCTGGCTTCAAGTCTGGAGGATGTCCCGTGGCGGCGACAGAGGAGGATCCCGTCGTTCCGAGGGAGGCCCACAGACCGCTACACAGAGGATGGACAGCCCATTTGCCGTCGATGCAACCAGCCCGGACACATTTCCAGGTACTGTAATTTAAACGGGTCCAACCTGGGGCAGAGGGCCAACCCCCAGGCATAAGATCACCAGGCCCTTACAATTGGCGTAATAAGTACGTTGGGGGGCGCCCGGTTTTACCCATGGTGCTGGACGGTATCCCCATGAGCGCCTTGCTGGATACCGGGTCGCAAGTAACCACTATCCCTTATGTACTTTTTAAGCAGTATTGGACTGATGCTGATATAACACGGTATCCAGACAGTGACTTGAGCATCATCGCCAGTAATGGCTTGCCTGTGCCACAGATGGGGTTCAAAGAGATGACCATTAAGATTGGTAAAGTTGAACTACCGGCACAGGGAGTGATTATTGTGGACATTGACTGTCGTGAAAGTCACCCTAAAATAACTGTGGGTACTAACGTGATTGAAAATTGTCTTTCAGAGGTAATTGCAATTCTACAACAGGTGGCGGTGAATGCTAGTTCCAGCCAACAGAGAGTCCTCAACAAAGAGATAAAAGCCCTGATGAGACGGCAGCAGGTAGAACTGTCTGGTGGTGAGATTGGTAGCGTAAGAATGAGTGACCCATTCCCCATTTCCATGCCTCCCAAAAGTGAAATGATGATCTGGTGTCGGACTGCAATCGGGTTGAGAGGTAGAGACTACCAAGCCATGGTAGAACCCGTGTACTCGGACAGCAGGCCCACCATTTTGACAGCCCAGGGGGTGGTTGATGTCCATCATGGGAGGGTGCCCGTGCGCATCCTCAACATTGGGGAGAGGGAGGTACATTTACCCAGGTACACTACACTTGCCATACTGTTTGCGATTGAGCACAAAGCTATCAGGGCCGTGGAACCCTTGCCTCCATCTCCACAGGCGGAGGGTAATGGCTCCCAAAAACAAAAGGAGGACTGGTGCCAGAAACTCCATGTGGGTGCTGACTCCACTCCCCTGCACCAAAAACAAGGAGTCTACCGGGTGGTACAGGAGTACGAGAGAGTCTTTAGTAAGCACCCGCTAGACTTCGGCAGAGTAAAAGGGATAGAACACCACATCCCCACAGGGAGCCACCCACCAATAAAAGAGAGACACAGATCAGAACGCAAAGGGCATGCTAAGAGAAATGAAAGAAGCTGGGGTCATTAGAGATAGCTGTAGCCCCTGGGCAGCCCCCTTGGTTCTGGTAAAAAAGAAAGACGGCACCATGAGAATGTGCGTAGACTATAGACAAATTAACCGTATCACCCACAAAGACGCATATCCGCTGCCTAGAATAGAGGAGTCTTTAGCCGCACTAAAATCAGCTAACTTCTTTTCTACTTTGGACCTTACTAGCGGGTACTGGCAGGTTCCTGTGGCAGAGGCTGACAAGGAGAAGACCACCTTCACCACCCCGATGGGACTGAGCGAGTTCAACTGTATGCCCTTCGGGCTCTGCAACGCACCAGGGACCTTCCAGAGGCTGATGGAATGCTGTCTAGGGCACCGAAACTTCGAGAAGGTCCTCCTTTACCTGGACGACGTGATCGTCTATTCGAAGACTTACGAGGACCATCTAAAGCACCTGGCCGAGGTGTTCGAAGCCCTGGCAGGCTATGGCCTGAAGGTGAAACCATCGAAGTGTCACCTGTTGAAACCGAAAGTACAGTACCTAGGGCACGTGGTAAGTGCGGAAGGAGTAGCCCCCGACCCTGACAAGGTCACAGCTATCAAGAGCTGGCCAAGCCCCTCGAACATCAAAGAAGTGAGGCAATTCCTCGGGTTGGTAGGCTACTACCGAAGGTTCATCCCCGGGTTCACTAAGATGGCAGCTCCTATGCAGGACCTCCTGATAGGACAGTCTAAGTCCAGAAGCCAAAAGCCACCCTTCAAGTGGGATAAACCGGAAGAGGAGTCCTTCCGCCAGTTGAAGATGGCCCTCACAGGGGATGAGATCCTGGCCTACCCTGATTATGGCCAGCCTTTTATTCTCCACACAGACGCCAGTAATGTGGGACTGGGAGCCGTACTGTCACAAAACCAACAGGGCAGAGAAAGAGTGATCGCGTACGCCAGCCGGAAGCTGAGGCCCACCGAGAGGAACCTGGAGAATTACAGCTCCTTCAAGCTAGAATTCTTGGTGGTGGTGTGGGTCGTAACGGAACGCTTCAAGCATTACCTGGCCTCCGCAAAGTTCACTGTGTATACGGATAACAACCCGTTAACACACCTAGACAGTGCAAGACTTGGTGCCCTGGAACAGCGGTGGATGGCCCGTCTCTCCAATTATGACTTCGTGATCAAGTACCGGGTAGGCAAAACCAATGCCAATGCTGATGCTCTATCGAGAATGCCTCACTTACCTGAAGGGGACGAAGACCCAGAAGAGCTGGAGGAGGTAGAACTCCACGCGTTTCACCGGTACGGAGCCGCTCAATACTCCCACCGCGTGAAGGAGGAAGATTTAACAACCGTTATGATCAATCCCCTACCTCACCACAGCTGGGCCGAGACCCAAGATAGTGACCCTGCCATCCGCCTGGTGAAAGATCTGCTGACCCGGGAAGACACCCGCTTAGATCCGGATGCCCCAGAGGAAGCCAAGCAGCTATGGAAAGAGAAGAGCAAGCTGTTCCTCTATGAAGGCAAGCTGTGCAGAAGACTTGTCAACCACCGGACACACGAGCTGACCTTGCAAGTCGTGGTCCAAAGGCGGGATGCAGCTATAGTCCTGGGGGCTTACCATGACAGAGCGGGGCATTTTGGTTGGAAGAAACTGGAGTTCCTGCTAAGAGGACGGTTCTTTTGGGTCGGCATGAGAGGGGCTGTAGAGAAGTGGTGCAGGGACTGTGGCCCTTGTAACTTAAGGAGGAAGGATTGTGCCAGCCAGAAGACACCCTTGAGGCCCATCGTCACCACGCAGCCTCTTGAGCTGGTAGCTCTGGACCACGTCAAATTGGCTCCAAGCCGGTCAGGATACATCTATGCCCTGACAATCGTGGACCACTATTCCCGTTTTCTAGTGGTGGTCCCGGTAAAAGACTTGACAGCCCAAACAGCGGCCAGAGCCTTCCAGCAATACTTCTGCCGTCCACACGGGTATCCGGAACAGATCCTGACAGACCAGGGTCCAGCGTTCGAGGCTGAAGTCTTCCAGGAGTTCTGCAACCTCTATGGCAGTAAGAAGATTCGGAAAACGCCTTACCACCCACAAACCAACGGGATGTGTGAGAAAATGAACAATATAGTCATTGATCTCCTGAAGACGTTGCCCCTGGAGGAACGCAGCCTGTGGCCAGAAAAACTGCCGGATCTAATAGACTTATACAACCATATCCCGGTGAATGCTACAAACTGCACCCCGGCTTACCTGATGTGAGCTAGACCAGGTAAGCTGCCCGTAGACCTGGAGATGGGAGTCCTAACACCTGAGGACACCTCCCCGGATGTGGACTGGGATACGGAAAGGCAACTGCAGTACAAGAAGGTACAGGAGAGTGTGGAGAAGAGCCTGGCCCAGGTGAGAGAGAGGCAAGAAAAACTCTTCAACCAACACGCCCCTGCTGGTCCCCTAGAACCTGGTGAGCAGGTCCTGAAGTGAAAGAGAAGGCTTCACAAGTTGGACGACCAGTGGGAAAGGGAGCCCTACACCGTACTGCAGTCTGATCACGACAACTCGAAGGTGTGCGTGATCACCAGGGATGGAGGAGAAACCACTAGTACCATCTCCAGAGACCACCTCAAAAGGTGCCCCGAGCAACTCCGTAGTGCAGAAGAGGATCAAAGTGACCTTGAACCCGCAGAGGACAAGGAAGAAATGATCAGCACCGTTCTCGGAGAGTTCCCTCAGTCCTGGACTCGAATAAACGATGCCATAGTGGTACCCGTCCTGCATTTCCTGCAACCGGCTCAGCAACAACCTACACCAGAGCCGGAAGGTGAAGAAGAGCAAGCAGTTCCAGAGGCAGAAGAGCCAGTACCAACAGCCCAGGAGAATCAACCCTCTGCTGACAGTAAGCCTGCCATGCCTGCGGTAAGCCAAAGGACCCGCAGACAGCTGCCTGCCCTGCCTGTAAGTCCAGCTGGTAGCTGTACCCCTAACGCTAGTGGGGAAAGCCAGGTCGGTCCACCACCAGACAGTGGGTTACGCAGGTCAACCAGGAGCACAAAGGGGCAGATACCCGCTCGCTGGAGAATATAGGGTGCACTAAAATTGTAAATAACCCTGTTGCCAAGTGTTGAAATGTTTGCAAAGTTACATGCATGATCGGTAATTCTGTGTTTCAGTTTCTTACAGTTACCGTACGGACTCAAAGGTTATGGACTTTTAATAACCGGGACTTTGTATGGACTGCGTTCGGAGCCTGACCAAGGAATGAACTAAGACTGTAAAGGACTTGGGGTAGGACAGACCCCCACCTGGTTAAGGCTTCCCGTTGTGTTGGTGAGATGGACACCCGGTCACAGACCACACTGTGACCTTAAGAACTCAATCTGTGCGTCGTTTGTCTACTAATGTTTTATAGTCATGTATATTATCTTTGTTTACTGTTTAGTCCCGGAGTACTAAATTCTACTAGGGGGGAATGTGTCACCCTGGCCTGGATGCCACAAATATAATAAAGCTGTGTCTGAGAGCAAGGGGGAGGTTCTCTGGTCAGGGGAACATTAGCTTGCAATACCTCCTGTCTCAGGCCAGTAGGGGGAGCAGGCTGCCCCTATAAAAGCTGGAACTGGGGGCAGGGTTAGAGAGAACTGGACGACCTGTTTCTGGATTGAGAGGTGTCCCAGAGCAGGGAGAGATAGTTGTATTGCACCCTAAGAGGACGTGTGGCGGTAGGAGAGCCACAAGCCAGGGACAAGAGGTGAAGTGCGCCTGTCCTGGCAGACAAAGAACCCAATTTACCAGACTTTGGCGTCTGAGGTTGTGAGGATTCCACGTCCTACAGCAGATAACCAGTCCACAGGGGACTGTATGTTCCTTGGCCTAAGAAGCCCGGAGGTTCCGCCACACCAGAAGGGACCAGCAAAGCCGTACCAGGCCGGGAATAGAAAGGGACCCAAGTTGCAGGCCATATGGGCGAGAAGACACGGTGAGCTCGGGAACGTGGGCTGTTACCCTATAAGGAGGAAATAACCAGAAGGAGCGCAGAGAGCAAGGTAGGCCTACACCCTCACCCTGACCAGGGCCAATTTCCCGTTTGCTCTCAGACGTCCAGGCCCCCCCTCCTAGCCGGGCCTGTTTGTGGGTCAGTTCACCTGTTCTAGTAAAGACCCTGGACTGCAACCTGTTGTCTGTGTGCTCCTTGCTCCTCCAGCACTAACGGCGCTGGGACGCCCTACACCATCACCCCCATCTTCTACTATACTGCCCTGGGGCCGCACTCTTCCCGTGGGGAGTCACACTACCCCAGCTGCATACACCATCAGCCCCAGCGGTCTGCCTTGCAGCGGCGGTTCGCACTGACCGCAATCCACGGGTGGCGTAGTCGGACATTACCAACAGCGCATGGCAGACTACCAATGGTCTGACCACCCTGAGCCACGGAACCGGGTTGCCACTACTACCCCCATCGTTTCCCGATTGCCCGGCTCCGAGTGCCCCACGGCCCAGGGGGCGAGTCTCAAAGATACCGCAGAGAAATATATATATATAGTACAAGGCCAAAGATTTCACTTAATACATTACATGAGCGATATCTATTGTAAATTCTACAATACCTCAGAAACCAGCGAATCCTCACAGCGCACAGTGCATACCGGACAGTATAGTCCTCCATACAGTATTATGGGCACCATATAATGCTCCATACAGGATACTGACCCCTTATAATGCTCCATACAGGATACTGGTCCCCATATAACACTGCATACAGAATACTGGCCCCCATATAACGCTCCATACAGAATACTGTCCCCCATATAACGCTCCATACAGAATACTGACCCCCATATAACGCTCCATACAGAATATTGGCCCCCATGTAACGCTCCATGCAGGCTGTTCCCCCCTTATAATGCCCCATGCAGGATGACACCCCCCTTTTAATGCCCTATGCAGGATGTCACCTCTACCCCCCCATAAAATGCCCCATGCAGGATGTCACCTCTCCCCCCCATATAATGCCCCTTGCAGGATGTCACTTCCCCCCTTTTCAATGCCCCATGCAGTATGTCAGACCACCCCTTCCCTTATAATGCCCCATGCAGGAGGTCTCACCCCCCCCCTTATAATGCCCCATGCAGTATGTCACACACCCACCCTCCTTATAATGCCCCATGCAGGATGTCAAACCCCCTCCCTTATAATGCCCCATGCAGGATGTCACTTCCCCCCTTCCCCTCTTATAATGCCCCATGCAGGATGTCACACTCCCCCCCACCCCCATATAATGCCCCATGCAGAATGTCAATTCCCCCCTCCCCCTCTTATAATGCCCCATGCAGGATGTCACACCCCCCCTCCCTTATAATGCCCCATGCAGGATGTCACACCCCCCCTGCCTTATAATGCCCCATGCAGGATGTCACACCACCCCCCCATATAATGCCCCATGCAGGATGTCACCCCCCCATATAATGCCCCATGCAGGATGTCACACCCACTCTCCCCCCACCATATAATGCCACATGCACCCATACATAAAAAAAAAAATCAAATACTCACCTCACTTCTCACCTGATGCTGATCCGAACTCCAGCGTCGGCCGCGTCTTCCCGCTCTGTGCTGTGACAGCTCAGGAGAGATCGCGCGCGGTGTAAACATATTACCGCACCCTCTGACCTGAGACGTCACAGTTAGAGGACGCGGAAGACGCTGCGGAGGCACGGGGAGGGGTAAGTATTGTGCCGGCGCCGTCACATGACCGGAAATGTCCCTGCGCTCATCATGGGGCCGGGGGCCCATGCTGAGCGCAGGGACATCTCCGGTCATGTGACAGCGGGGGGTCCTGCAGGGGGGGCCCCATGAGGAGACGCACAAGAGGGGGGCCCCAACGGGGCTCCGAGGGTGCCCCGACCGGCCAGGCCCCATGCTGGAGTCAGGGCAGTCATGCCCTGATGGCGGCCCTGCTGGAGGCTGGAGGGGCCCCCTCTTCCTCGGGGGCCCCCGTTCAATGAACCGGCTGCACGGGCGGTAGGTCCGCCCCTGGAGGAGACCTAAATGCCTTGCATGCTCCTCTGGGAAATTAAATATGCAAATTGTCTCTTCAGAGAGGAAGAGGAATTGAACTCTAGTGCCACCTATAGGAAGTGGCAATCCTTTAATGAGCCTTGAAATATGACTTAGGAGAGATCTCCTGGATTCCTGGAAAAGTTGAGATTCTGATTTGGCTTTTATCCTAAATGTGTAAATGATTCGTAATATGTTTTTACCCCTCTTTTATTATATAGAAACATCCCTGGGTGTGGTCATGTTGAGCAGAAATGCATTAAAGGAATATTGAAAGAAATGTTATAGATCATTCTGGTCTCCAGGAGTTGTTGCCTCTTGTTATTCTCATGGGAGGAGATGTTAAGAGAACAGCAAAACGCAAAAAATTAAGCATGTTTGCAATGTAACTTGTTGCTTCTATTTGCCTCCATTCTCCACCTAACCCTACTTTTCTCTTTTTGTTTACAGTTTTCCACTGGACCATCCACGGCTACTGTCTTGCAGAATTGGCAAAACATGAGTGGTGCTTACAAGCTATTTCCCAATAAGCTTGTTAGCACTGCCTTATAGCTAACCAAGATTACTGAATCAGGCCGAGAGCTCCTGATGCCGGCCAGCATCAGCTTTACTGCTCTTCTGATGCTACTGGGGCAACGGAGCACACAGTTCAAGCAAGTAGTGAGACAATGCTACTGGCCTGAAATGCTAATCAGGAGCACTTTTCCCCTGAAGCAATCAGGAAATCGGGAGGCCGTGGAGCAGTGCGCTCCTCAATCAAGATGTTGGGATGACATTCAGACTTATGTAATTTTAGTCAGTGTGCTGTCCATGAGATTTGTCACTACATAGAACACATTTTCATTGCTTCAGAGTCCAGTGGCGGCATGCTTTAAACTACTCCGCCTCACAGTTGGCAATGCGCGCATGCGCTGGCGCTCTTTGGCTTTTCCCTGCACATGCGCATTACAATACTTTGCTCTGTCGTCGGCCGAGCAGAGAGAAGTACACCTGCACAGGAGCGCGATGGAGGACACGTCATCCACACAAAGCAAGAAGAAAGAAGGTGCCAGATCAAGACCAGTGACACCCGCTGGACCGGACTGTATGTGAGTATAATAAAAGCTTTGTGTTCTGCAGAGCGCATTGGGGACACATGTACAGCATTCTAGAATGCTGGGTATGAGGGCTTACAGGTGCTGACCCTACTTTATATGGGAAAAAACAGGTTCCCTTTAAATCTACTTTCCTAAACATTGAGTAAATCAAAATGCTTGTACATGCCCACATCATTTCCAGCTTAGATTAATGCAAGATCTTCTTGTGTGACCTCCCACTTAACACTCTTGCACCCCATTAATCCATCTTCAAGTTTTTATGCCTGATTAAAGGGTTTCTACAGAAATAGAAAAAAATAAATTACTAAAGAAAATGTCATTATAGATGAATTCCTTAATACTTTTAATAATCAAATCTCAATTATTTATACTAGGTATGTAATCACTATAGTATTCAAATGGCTGCTTGCTTGTAACACTGACTGAAACATTTCCTAGAATATTAATTAATATTAATATTATTAATAGGACAGGTGCCTGTGAGCAGGGGTGGATTAAGAGTAGCAAGGGCCCCGGGCAGTTTAGAAGGTGCGCCCCCCCTCCCCCACACCTGATGTATCACATGTCACATGATGTATCACATGTCTCCCCCTGTGATAGATCAAGTGATAGTTCACGTGAAATTAATTTGGCACAATATTAATGTATTAATTATAATAATTTTTTTACATTAATTGTATGAATTAATATTGAGCACAATTAAGTATGCTGACATCCCCTATATACAGTATGAGACTCTACACACAATATGAGCTGCCACAATCCTCCCATACGCAGCAGGAGGCCGCACGTAGCCATCTATACACAGCGGGAGGCCGCACGTAGCCATCTGTACACAGCAGGGGGCCGCACGTAGCCATCTATACACAGCGGGAGGCCGCACGTAGCCATCTATACACAGCGGGAGGCCGCACGTAGCCATCTATACACAGCGGGAGGCCGCACGTAGCCATCTATACACAGCAGGAGGCCGCATGGCGCCATCTACACACAGCGGGAGGCCGCACGTAGCCATCTATACACAGCGGGAGGCCGCACGTAGCCAACTATACACAGCGGGAGGCCGCACGGCGCCATCTACACACAGCGGGAGGCCGCACGTAGCCATCTATACACAGCGGGAGGCCGCACATAGCCATCTATACACAGCGGGAGGCCGCACGGCGCCCCCCAGATACAGCGGGAGGCCGCACGGCGCCATCTATACACAGAAAGGGCCGCATGGCGCCCCCCCAGAGACAGCGGGAGGCCGTACGGCGCCCCCCCAGAGAAAGCAGGAGGCCGCACGCAGTCACGCACACACACAAACATATACAGACATATACTGTACATACACGCATAAACACGCTGCCTGCACACACACACACTCACTCACACACTCACTCACCATCCCCCGGCTCGGCTCCAGTCATCCAGCTCCTCTCCGGTGTAGCAGTGCAGGGCGCATACTGCGTGACATCGTGCTAAGATTAGAAGAATAGCCCAAATATCAAAAAATAGGTGTAAATGGGGGAGCACATTTCCCCCAAACACCCTTCTATACCGACTCAAGAACATTTTTTCATCAGGAGGAAAACAGAGTCATCATGGCTTCGAAAAGAATACATATTTTATTGAAACATTCATTTAAAAATATAACCCAAAACATCAAAGTGAAAAGCAAGGTAGACAATGAAATATCTGATCTGGCCGAGCGAAGCGTGCTCGAGTACTAGATGCTTAATCAAGTTCATATAAATTTGCAAATAGAAAAAAACACCATAAAGATGAAAAATAATGCACCCATAATTCCTGACAAATGAGGCAAAAGTTATAATAAGATATATGATGACCCTGTGGTTTATTAAAAAAACATGATAATGTCAGGGTTAGCAGGCTATTATTGGACTGGCCATGTGGTGGTGCACTAAGTAGTGCACTGCTGAAAGGCAGTCCGACAAAGCCTGTTATATAAGGTGCTACGTGCATGTTTAAATTAGTGTAAAATTTGCAAATGACAAAGTATTAAATAGACTCCCCCTGTAAGAACGAAAAGAGTACCCTCTATTCCCTTGTTAACTACGTAGCTGGGGAAATGTGTCTTTGGCTTAGCGAATTATAATAACTGGGGTGGTGCGCTTACCAGGGGCTGCAGGCCGTGGACCGGCTAGTCGGATGGGAGTCCCAAGGGATAATACTGGATATACCAGGGTACTGAGGTAAGAAGAGGCTGCTCACACTGCTGTCCACCCTGTCTATCTGATCTAATATTGGATATAACAGGGGTACTGAGGTAAGAAGAGACTGCTCACACTGCTGTCCACCTTGCCTATCTGATCTAATACTGAATATACCAGGGGTATTGAGGTAAGAAGAGGCTTCTCACACTGCTGTCTGCTCTGTCTATCTGATCTAATACTGGAGATACCAGGGGTGTTGAGTTAAGAAGAAACTGCTCACACTGCTGTCCACCCTGTCTATTTGATCTAATACTGGATATACCAGGGTACTGAGGTAAAAAGAGGCTGCTCACACTGCTATCCACCCTGTCTAGCTGATCTAATACTGGATATACCAGGGGTACTGAGGTAAGAAGAGGCTTCTCACACTGCTGTCTACTCTGTCTATCTGATCTAATAGTGATATCATGGGTGCTAAAGTAAGAAAAGGACTTTTTTAGGAATTATTTAGAATGAATGTCCTTTATTTATTCTTTTATTCCTGGACAACCCCTTTAACCTGTCTCTAACTTTGTTCCTCTATTTTCCTTTCTTCTGCCAGTTTCTTCACTAAACACATTTTGCCTAGCAAATAGATTTCAAGATCATAAAATCGATATAGAAGGCAATCCACGAAAACATTTTCCATTGCTTTCCTCTTGTCTCTAAGATTTCTCCCATGCTTCACCCGTAATCTAGAATTTTCTACCCCAATACATCAGACTCTCTCCCACAATCCAAACTTTTAAGTTGTTTTCAAATTTGCAATTCTCCCTCTTTAGCTTACAACCTGTAATAACCCTTAGGCTGCGATTAGATGGCTGTATGTTTTCTCATAAGAGAGAAACAGGCCGATTATGCTACTGACACTCGCCTCAAACTCTGTCAGAGTCTGATCCGAGTGCCATCTTACTGTGATCCAATTCTCTCGCGTGCGAGAATCCGAGCACTGTTGTGGAGAAGATGGAGAACTTAATTTATTCATCTTCTCCATTATCTGTGATTACGGATGTTGGACTGCACTCAGATGAAATCCGAGTGCAGTCCAATGTTTCACACAAACCCATAGATTAAAATGCTGGAGCTACTTGCAGCATGCTGCTATTTTTTTCTCATGCCAAATCGGTATGAGAAAAAAATAGCAGATCTGCACTGCCCCACAGTATAATATTGGGCAGAGTGGTATCTGATAAAACATGGGCTAGCACTCGGCTGTGTCATACACTCATATGAGCGAGCCCTTACTCCAATTCTCAACTATAGACAGCCATCTTTTACTCTTTATTGTTTATAATAAAGTTCTGTAATTCTGGTATATTGAACTTTTTTCAGTCTGTTGGAAAAACTTGCAATAGTTTGGTCAATATTATATTCCTTGCATCCTACTATATGTGACTACTGCTGGAATAAATGCAAACAATAAAATAGGATGAAGTGGGCACAGCAAGAGATATATGGAAGAATAGGGGCTGCTGATCTGTGCAAACAATAAAATGTGTAAAAAGAAAAAAAAGCTGCACCGAAAAAATAGTGCATACCCGATAGTAGGGTTTATGAACAATATTTATTGGATAACAATACAACACTGACAGACAATTAAAAACAGGGGATGGATATAATAATCCAAAAATAACCCCAACGTCAGCCAAAAGTTAATAAGATTATTTAAGTCCCCGTGAATAGACCATATGTAACTAAAATGCAAAAACAATTGGACAGGTCAAATATAAATGCAAATGAGAAAAACACTGATACAATAATAAATATGGATGGCATAATCAGGGGCGTAACAAACGCGGTTTCAGAGAGTGCAACTGCGACCGGACCGGTGCGGGTGGGAGGCCCATCGACTTAAGCTCTTCAATCATAGAATGGTAGAGTTGGAAGGGACCTCCTGGGTCATCTGGTCCACCCCCTGCTCTAGTTACGCCACTGGGTATAAAGAATGAGAATAGCAAATGAGCAAAAGTATGAGTCCAGACAAATGCTAATTTCAGAAAGGTGCAAAATATAGCCAAGGAATAAGATGCAAAGTACAGCCAGGTAAGATCAAGGAGGAATAAAGAAAGAATGCCTGATGATGCAAGTTCCCACATGTTTCACTACCACATCTCAGCTTCATCAGGGATCACCCTATTATCAGGTGCGCACTATTTTATTTATTTTTTTTGCAGTTTTTTCCATTTTTCTTTCTTACATATTGTTGTAATAAATATTTCCTTTAAAAAAAAAAAACATTGCAAGTTCAATCCTTTCTGATGCCATTTGAATTCCAAAAATTGTGAGCAAATATTAAAGTGTACAATAGAATGCTGCTACAACCTGTGCAATTTTCTAAGCTAAGCAGTATTAACAGCTGTAATAAATAAAAGTTTTCCAAATATTTAATAAATAATATTAATATTATAAATTTTAACGGTATTTGTCTGATCCTGCAGCACTGTAAATACTCTGCGATTACTTTATTACTGCACATTCGTCTACACTTCAGCTCCGTTCCAATCTGCGTCATGGACCAGACCGTCACATTGTGTGCACCAGATGGACCTCAGGGACTGACTTATATTAGGCCCTGTCGTTTTTACCTGAAGGAGAAAACTACTACATTCTGCGCTTTTCTTCCTTGGAAATATGACAAATCTGCTGTGGATGCACATGTGAACATAGCCTTAGATACGTGTAAAGCATTATGTTCTGAATCAGATTATTTCAGAAACAGAAAAAAAAAAGTGTATGTTGGGATCTTAAGAGTTAAAGATAATGATTTTTTTTTAAACCCTGGAAAAAAAAAACAAGACCAGAGGTTTGCAAGGCAAATAACCAGCAGAGCACTGCAAGGGAGCCCTCTAGGGGCCAGAGAGAGAGAGTGCAGCCGGAGGAATCTAGCTATAGGTTTCCTGTATTTCTGTTCTCATATCCCAGCAATTCTTCTTTGTTGTAAGACTCTGTTCACATCTATTTCTTATGTTTGGGGCACATAGCAGTACATGCTCCTCATGTGTAAGCATAGCTTCAACACATACAAATCTCTAATATGTCCAGTGTATAGAATGGTACTTATGAACCAAAAACATCTGAAAACCCCAGAATGTGTGTATTATAATAATATAGTACATAGTGAAATAGAAAAAAAAAGTAGCAGCTTATTAACCTCTTCATGACATGCGCTGCACATGTACGGCGTAATTCAGTAGCAGGTGTATGAAGCGGGCTCATGGGGTGAGCCCGCACCCATACCCAGCAGGTCATGGCTGTGTGTTTCAGCCAGGACCTGCCTCTAGCAATCGCAGGTAGCACGAAGCACCGCCCGCAGTTGTTAACCTGTTAAATGCTGCTGTCAAGCTCTGACAGCGGCATTAACAGCGCACTGGGATGGGAGCGCCCGTGACGTGATCGTGGGTCACCGATGGTTTGTTGTGACAGCCGGGGGTCTATTGAAGACCTCTGTACTTGTCACTATGGAGCTCCCTTGAAACCCTGCCTGTGGTCGGGCATCAAAGCAGAACGTGATTTTTACTATATGTAAGGGAGCCACAGTACAGCATCTGATTTCATTCTGTAACATAGGAAACTAAATGATCTTATACGTGAGCAATCGCTGCTGCTATAGAAAAACAGATGGGAGATCATAGAGGAGGCTATTTTCAGGAAGGCTGGACTTGCCGAAAAAGATAAAGGAATCAAAATTCCTGGATGAATCATCAACAATCTTAACCCGTTTACGACCTATGACGTATAGGTACTTCATAGGTTGCCTCCACCTCACTGAGCCTGCACCTTTTCCGGGACATGACCGCTGATCTGATTAGCTGTCATGTACCCCTAACGGCCACGGCTGGAATCGAGATCCACCATTCCACTATTAACATGTTAAATGCCGCTGTCAATCTCTGACAGCGGCATTTAACTCAAGCAAATCGGATGTACATCATTGGCTCCGCCCATCAGCGTGCCCATCACATGTTGGCATGACAACCTGGGGTCTTCAGAAGACCCCTGTGGCCATGAGCGCCACCCAGCGGTTGGCGTTCATAGTAGATGAGCATTTTTGTTACACATAGCAGGGCTGAAGCAGCTTCAACTATTTAAGCATGTAAAAAGTAAAAAAAAAAAAATATATATATATATATATATATATATATATATTGAAATTACCCCCCTTTTGCCCCATTCAAAATAAAACAATAAAAAAAATCAAAAATACACATATTTGGTATAGCCTCGTTCAGAATCGCCCTATCTATCAAAATATAAAAATAATTAATTTGATTGGTAAAAGATGTAACGAGAAAAAAATCAAAACACCAGAATTAAGTTCTTTTTGGTCGCTGCAACATTGCAATAAAATGCAATAACGGGTGATCAAAACATCGTATCTATCCCAAAATCTTATCAATAAAAAATGTCAGCTCAGCGCGCAAAAGATGAGCCCTCACTTGGCCCCAGATCCCAAAAAATGGAGATGCTATGGGTCTTGGAAAATGGCGCCATTTTTTTGGGGGACAAAATTATTATTTTTTTCACTACTTAAATAAAAACGAACCTGTACATGTTTGGTGTCTACGAACTCATAATGACCTGGAGAATCATAATGGAAGGTCCGTTTTAGCATTTAATGAACATGGTAAAAAAAAAAAAAAAACAATTGTGGAATTGCACTTTTTTTTTTTCAATTTCACCGCACTTGGAATTTTTTCCCTGTTTTCCTGCAAACTATATGGTAAAATCAATTGTGTTGTTCAAAAGTACAATTCGTCCCACAAAAAAACAAGCCCTCACATGGCCATATTGACATAATAAAAAAGTTGTGGCTCTGGGAAGAAGGGGAGCAAAGAACGAAAACGGAAAAATACGCAGGGGTTAAATACGCAGACGATACAACATTGATAGCAACAAGCGTAGGTGGAATGAAGGACTTATTATTAGTGTCAAGATGGATTGATTGAACATGGGACTGTTACTCAACACAAAGACAAAGATATTGACTACTGCCAGGTACGACCGGGACACATTTGATATGAATGGTGATGAACTGGAAATTGTAAAGGACTTCAACCTAGTCGCATCTATGATAACTCAAGATGCAGCGACAACACCGGAAGTCAATAGGAGAATAGCTATGGACAAATCAACAAAGAAGTCACTGGATAAAGTCTTCAAATCGAGAAACATTTCACTGGCGACGTAGACACGGCTCGTACATAGTTTGATATTTTCTGTGGTAACATATGGAAGCAAAACCTGGACGATAAAGAAACAAGACTGAAGAAGAAGCAAAATGTGGTGCTGGAGAAGTATGTTCTCAATACCATGGATGGGAAGAAGAATAAACAACAATTTTGGAACAAATCAAGCCTGACATGTCACTTGGAGCAACGATCACCAAGCTGCGACTTAGCTATTTTGAACACATCATACAAAGACAGGAATCACTGGAGAAGGACATCATGGTCAGAAGAATAGAAGGAACAAGGTGATGAGGAAGACCAGCAACCCAATGGCTTGATACTATCAAGATAATGGTGTCCCTGGTGGACCTATCTAGGCTTGCACAAGTTTGATCTTCCTACAGAGCGTTTATCCATCAAGTTGCCATAGCTTGAGATTGAGCTGAAGGTTGTAAAAATAAATAAATAAGTTTACATAATCCTGTGTGCGGACCTTGGAGATGCATACACTGATGTGGCCATATCCATACTGGTAGCTGAGTACAGTACAAGTGAATGGGATTTTACGAAACCCAAATGTATATGCAGTGCAAATAATCCACAACATATGCATACATTTGCAGATTTAACTCTTTGCATTTACCTGCAGGCTTTTGTACAGAATCACCTGCTAGCACCACACAGGACTTTCTTTTTGTATGCTGTATGTGAATATGAACTTGGGGCTTATGCTGTGCTGTAATATGATAAAGCCCATAAAATCGATGGGAGCATAATACACCTCCCTCTTAATGGCGGACACAGATAGAAGAGGCCCCCTGTGCAAGAGAAGTATATGGGCCCTTGGCAGTCCAATAGCTCATTAAAATGCATTTCCACCTACTTTGGAATGGAGTAGATGTGGCCCCGTTTCATCTTGCGGCTGCACCAATGGTCTGTCCGCCTCTGCTCCCACTGTATGCCCAATAGCGGTGGAGTTCTTCTTGGGAAGAGTTTAATACAGATTCTGTATACTTACTGAACTAGAAATATCAATAAGATTTTGCTCTGAATTAAAATAAGAACCTAATTTGTACATTTGAAAAGTTATCTGTAAGAAGCAGATTGTGTTAGAAAAAAGTGTCCCCCAGGAGATCAGAAAGAAGCAAACCATTAGGCAATTAGTCAGCATTAGCCAGAGAGGAATGTGTAATGTGCATAGTGTCCAGTGAGATACAAAGTGCTCCCGGGCCATATATTCTGTACACTGGTACAGAGGCATACGTCAGTGACTCCCAACCTATCTCTTCAACAGAAGTCTTCTGCGTGATGTGAACAGAATTTTAATATGATATGTATGGCTACTTTTACAGCAGTATGTATAGCTTTGTAGATCACTGCACCAGGGGCAGACACAGAGAGAAGAGGCCCCTAAGCAAGAACAATATATGGGCTCTTTGCAGTCCAATAGCTCATCATTATGCACAATTCCACCTGCTTTGGAGGTGAATGTGGCCTCAACAATGTTTCAATGTGAAAAAACTAAAATAAAATTTAACTGTACCCTTTGTTTTATTGCTGTGGCACAATTCTAAAGCCCTCATATAAATTAGACGAAAATAGGCAAACCCCATGATTTTGGTGGGTATGCCCACTATCTGATGTGTGTGGGGGTCTCCCAACTCCCTCCCAACAGATGATGTATTTAATGACAATAATTGGGCCATTGGAATTTCAACAGGCTATCATTTTGCTTTCAAGAGATGGTTAACAGCGGCTTTCTCCTGTCTTCAGAGGTGCAGTTAGGGGTTCAGCTCAGGGATTGGGGGGCGTGAAGCATCTAGGTTGGCCCCTAACCAGGTCACTCTGATCACAACTACGGTGGAGCAGCCTAATAGTGGATGTAGGAGATCCTCAGCAGATGACCGGGCTGTTACTAAAAGTAATTCTCTACACAAAGACCGACACTGATATTACTGTCATACGGTGACCATATAGTAGTAGATACTAGACCTCTAAAACATACAAGTGATTACATTACAGTTATAGATGGTGACTTACAGCTGACGTTCTTTCTGATAAGTCATTAACTTTTACTGTCTTTTCCATTTGGCCCAGACCAACATGATAACTTCTCCAGCTATAACTCATCTGCAGAGATTACAACAAAGACACATTTGACTTCTCACATTTCAAGCACCGTCTCTATCTATTTACAACCTGCACAAACTCCTCATCCTGCTGTCAACCCAATACTGAGCCCCCGCTGCCATATGTGCCCCTATTACTGCACCTGCTGTGTGGTACAAAAACTGTCCTCCTCTTACTGCCTCAGATAATAATGCCCACCACTGTGCCCCTTACATAGTAAAATCTCTCCCTTGTGCCCTCTAGATTGTACAACTGCCCCCTAAAAAATATTAAAGCCCTATGCAAGTGCCTTAGAAAACAGTGTCCACATTTTGCCCCTAGAAAGTGATAATGTTCTATATGCAACTTTGATGGTCCCACAGCTCCCTATACACACTACAATGCCCTCACAGTGCGATGACGTCACTGCGTCCTGTGTGTGCGCTGGCATATCACCTGCTGTTCTGTAGACTGCAGGCTTAAAGACCTGCGGTCTACAGAACAGAGAGTGGTAGTGCAGGGAGACGGCACCCTCTGATCCCCCCTACTAAGTCAAGTGTTCCTGTATGTAGTGGAGTGGGGAGAGATGGCTTTCTGTTGAATGAATGTTCGGTCGACAGTTCTCATGTGTATGACCAGCTTTTGAAGTTTTGCATCACAGATCCAAGCAATATATTTGTCTTTATTATTTTGTGCAACTATGGAAAAAACTTAGATTCAAAATTATATTAATTTCCTTAAGATAAATGAAGAGTTCAAAAGTCCTGATCAATTCAAGCTAACATACTGCACCGTTCAATATAACGGTGGCATCTCAGTCTTATATAACCCACCACTTAACAGAATAGAGGATAAATAAAGATGTGTGGAATTAATAATGCAATACATGTCAGGGTAACATTATTTCCTTTTCATCTAATCCTTTGAGTGTGAATTGATCCACTGGGTGCGACCCCTTTCCAGGAAACTAGAGGCCACATACCAGGAATTCCAGCAGAATCAGCCGCCCAGTGACATCATCTTAAAATATTTGGAGCTTGTTTTAACTGTTTCTCATGGAAAGGTAAAGTGTTACTGGTAGGTAAGATGATATGATAAGAGCTCCATAGAAAAAAACAAACAAAAAAAACTATTAATACCCCCATACACATTAGATGGCTATCAACCGGTTTTGCCAACAGCCAATTTCCTCATACGCAGGAACGCTAGGCTAAGTGCTCCTGTGTTCTCCATGAGAGAGCCACTGTCAGACTCCACTGGCAGCAGCTTATCTTTGTGCTGAACAAAAGGATCGGTCTTTGAATTCAACAGGCCGGACCCTTCTCTCCCCAACATCATCTATCGGGGGGAGAGTTGAGACAACCCCAGACACAGTACACTGTTGGTCAGTCCAACCAATTATCGTGGGTTCAGCTGACTATAGTCTAATGCAGTGGTCCCCAACCTCTCTTACCTTGAGAGCCACATTCAACTCTGAGAGATGGCTGTGAGCCATGTCCAGCTCCTTTGCTATCTAGTAGTGACACCCAGAGTCCCCCATTACTGGTAATAATGACAACCAAAGCTTTTCCATAGAAGGCACATCAAAACCTTGTGCCCTCCTCTCTTATAGAAAGCATACTTACACCTAGGAGGTTCTCACTTTCAAATATGTGATATTCTCTAATATTTGGTACCCCTCTAACAAGCAGTATCATCCTATCTGTGAAGGGCTACTCAAAAAAAGTCACCATGCGGAGACCTTCTTCTCATAGATGTTTGCTAGACCTAGTGCTAGACCAAGCTGGCAGACAGCAGAAAGTCAACCATTATGGTCCCGTGAGCCACATGTGGCTCCTGAGACACAGGTTGGGGACCTCTAGTCTAAAGTTAGTGTAAAACAAACTAATCACCTCTAGAAAAGACTCAAAAATGATGGGACACATTTTACTCTCTTTTTGGTTTTCAGTTTGCACAACTTTTTCAAGACCATCTTTATGGATAGCATACAGGCTCTAAAGATTGTAATTTAGGATTTATTCTGAGAAATTAGGAAAAATTAAAAATTAAAAGGTCACAAGGATTTATTTTGGTGTTTGTAAACTAGAAATAACCTCTACTTGCTATTGGTTTCATACTGCCACTTTGAAGACACCTGAATTAATATATGTGGTTCTCTTTCAAGACTCAGTCATAGATCTAAGAAAAGGACATCTGTGAAGAATATTGGAGATATAATTTAATGTCAATCATTTGTATTCTATTTAACATGAGATTATAAACACCCATTCAGTGTGCAGTTGTAACAGGACATCTAGCAGCAGCAGGGGGGGGGGTCAAGAGTCAAAAGACTGTGAGTGACAGAAATCACACCTTGAGCCAGCTCAGCTCAGAACAAAGAGCTTGCTTGCCATGTGGATACCATGCGGTCTGAGTCAGCTATGATTTCATAAGGAGAATATGGACTTATCGTACGTCTTAGCCATACATCGTGTACAAGTACAAGACCCCCAAACTGCAACGCAAACCGTCCAGTGTCCCGATCCATTCTGGCCTCACAGGGTGGGGAGATACATAGAATAGCTAATAGGAAACGGATAGTACAGCTGTGTTTAGTCTCCACGCATAGCAGGGGCCCGGCTGGATCCAATGACACCAGACACCTCCCTAGGACCATCAATCTGAAGTTTTGAAGTTATTATCTTCCAGGGGCATGGGGAGGGGACTCAGGTTCAGCCCAGAGGGCAAGATGGGAGGTACCCATAGAAGATATAAGCTAGAGTAAGGCCATGTGGCTCTCTCTCTCTGATGCACTTCAAATGGGAGCTTACGTTGAATAAAGTGCTGCTAAGGACCGAGGAACCCACTGGAAACTTAGGCTTCCACGCACACATGGTCAGTCATCACCGATAATTGACATGATTCATCTGCTTATATCTTTTGTCCTACCACTATTGTACTTGCTTTTCTGACCATTATATATGTATAACCCTTGTGCATATAGTGTATTGTCTAGTGTGCCCTTAAGATGATTAAATTATTATTATTATTTATTTATATAGCGCCATTGATTCCATGGTGCTGTACATAAGAAGGGGTTACATACAAAATACAGATATCACTTACAGTAAATTAACTAACAATGATAGACTGGTACAGAAGGAAGAGGACCCAGCCCTTGCAGGCTTACATTCTACTGGATAATGGGGAAGGAGACAGTAGGTGGGGGGTTGCAGCAGCTCTGGTGGTGGTGAGGCAGCATGGTCATTGCTGGTTGTAAGCGTTCTTGAAAAGATGGGTTTTCAGGTTTTGTCTGAAGGATCCGGATGCGGCAGATAATCGGACGCGTTGAGGCTCAGAATTCCAGAGGATGGGGGATATTCGGGAGAAATCTTGGAGGCGATTGGGTGAGGAACGAAGTGTGGAGAAGAGGAGGTGGTCTTGGGAGGACCGGAGATTATGTAACGGAATATATCGGGAGATTAGTTCAGAGATGTATGGAGGAGAAAGCTTATGGATGGCTTTGTAGGTCAGTGTTAGTAGTTTGAACTGGATACGCTGGGTAATTGGGAGCCAGTGAAGAGATTTGCAAAGGGGGTAGCAGAGGAGTAGCGAGGAGAGAGATGAACTAGTCGGGCAGCAGAGTTAAGGACAGATTGGAGATGTGAGAGAGTGTTAGCAGGTAGGCCTAGGCCACAGAGGAGGATGTTGCTGTAGTTGAGGCAGGAGATGATGAGGGCATGCACAAGCAGTTTAGTAGATTGAGGGTTGAGGAAAGGACAGATTCTGGAAATATTTTTGAGCTGGAGGCGACAGGAGGTGACGAGAGCTTGGATGTGTGGTTTGAAGGACAGAGCCGAGTCGAGGGTTACACTGAGGCAGCGGATTTCTGGTACAGAGGAAAAAGTGATGTAATTTATTGTGAGATAGATCAGATGGGGAAGATACGCGAGATGGAGGAAAGATGATGAGTTCAGATTTGTCCACATTGAGTTTGAGGAAGCGAGAGGAGAAGAAGGAGGATATGGCTAATAGACATGCTGGGATTGTAGACAGCAGAAAGGTGACGTCTGGGCCAGAGAGGTAGATCTGGGTGTCGTCAGTGTACAGATGGTACTGGAAACCGTGGGACTTTATGAGCTGTCCCAGGCCAAGGATATAGATGGAGAAGAGTAGGGGTCCTAGGACAGAGCCTTGAGGGACTCAACAGAGAGAGGGCGGGATGAGGAGGAAGTGTGGGTGTGGGAGACGCTAAAAGTGCGGTTGGAAAGGTATGAGGAGATCCAGGATAGGGCAAGTATCTCTTATATATATATAATATATAATTTAACTCTTTTATCTCGATCCACAAATCCACACGTCCTCGGGTTAATTTCCCATGCTACTGGGGCTGGTTTCTGGCCCAATATAATCCCGTTAATGGATCGGTGCTTATATCGAATAGGAACTGGTGGCGGCTCTATTGTGCTGATAAGGTTCTGTGTCACTGGGGCTAGGGAAATGGGCTGTCAGGGGTGTTATAAAGTGTGGTGCCACGTCAGTGACTCAGTGGGCCACCTCTTCTCACTCCCTGTACCTTCCTGAGCCTGTGATGACAGGGGGTGTCTGTGTAACACTGTACCAATCTGACCTTACATGTCCCAGAGGAGTGCGGAATGTCACGTTGGTGCAAAGTGCGGATCCGTATCACGTGATCCGCCTGATGTAATAGTGACGTCAGGTGGGGTGGCAAGGTGTGGATCCTTCACAGCATCTATCGCACCAGTCATGGCATGAATTTCTGACTACTTAGTGACTATAACAGCTGTCATATGGCCAGAAGTGTGTGCATATTCTCAATGGGAAGGGGAGCTTATCTTCAGCAAGAACAAAATGCTCAGGCATGATGAAATCCAACATGATAAACTAGAGATGGACAGTAGCCATGTCATTAGTCCATTGCCAGAGACCTGTTAAAATACCAAAGTTCTGTGAACCTCCTCCTAGGTGGAGGCTCGCAGGGCTCTGGTCTGGCAGCCACAGACTGCCAATTTTGGACCGATTCTGAACTAGAGTTCTGCGAATCTTTTTGACCATCTTTATGCCAGACCATTCTCACAACCTTTGCCACCAGAGGAGAGTCAGTGTGACATGCAGAAGTAGTGCTATTGCTTCAAAAGCATCCAGCAACTATTAGAAGCAACACAAGCACAGGAGACAGGAAGTGCTGTGCTCCAGAAGCATCCAGCAACTAGAGGGGTTAACACAGTCACAGGAGACAGGGAGTGTTTTAGCAGAGCCCCAGGGGGATTGTGGGGAACTTGTTATTGTAGTCTGGCTGAAGCCGAAGAGAGAGGTGGTGTGTGATCTGTATCTGACAGAAGGCAACTGGACTAGTCCAGAAATCATTGGGAACGGGGTTAATCAGCAAAGACATCACGTTGCAGCTGAAACAGTACCTATAAGATCCTGGCATTCTGGACGAAATCCTAATTGAAAAAATGAATGAGACAGCTAGTTTGGAGTCAAAGAGCGAACAGAAGTTAAAGAAAGGCACTGCTCCTAAAATCACCAAAATGAGTCAGCTGAAGTTGGAGACCCCCGGTGGCCAGTCCGAAGATCATCATGGAGACCCTCCAGTGCCACCTCTGAAAGGGAACTTTAAATCACCAACAAAAGAGAGGACTGCCAGCGCTGACTGGGAGGAAGTAATAGGAGAACCGTGAGCCGAGTTGTTTGAGGTGAAAAAGTTGATTCGTTCCAGACCAGAACCTGTATCCCTCAGACCCAGGAGTGGGTTCCAAAACAGAAGATACCCGGCTTGTGAAGCGTGCCGTTCATCAAATCAGAGTACAGTATGTGTCCACTGTCTAAGATGTGGTGAGGAAGGACATTATGCCAAGGAATCAAATGGTCACGGTCGTTTGGGTTAAAAGACAGGAGGTTGCCAGTGCGGGGCGACTGGTAACTGTGACACGGAGGAGGCCCAGAAGCAAATTCAAATCTCACCAACCCCAGAATGGCGCATGAGGTAAAACGGCTGCATCAGTACTATCCCCAAGTGTGTTCCCGTCTACAACATCTGCAAGGGAGACAGGGGCATCATTGACTTAATGCCCAGTGCAGAGGTCAAACGACGTACTCCTGGGAGGAGGATTCCTCGGTCAGTAAAGATAGCCTCATCAGCCTAATCGGTGAAAGGTGCTTAACACAGTGCCAGCTAGATGGACTCCTGGTAAAAGCACTGTGGGACGCAGGAGCCCAAGCAAGCCTTTTAAATGAAAAATGGTGAAGGCGCTACCTGCCACATACCTGCCTTCGGTCGCTAAAAGAACACTTAGGACCAGTGGAACTCCACAGCAAAGCTGTCAACCAGACCGAGATATCTTTCATAGGCTGGGTGGAAATGACCTTCCAACTGAGGGCCACGAAGAACAGCAACACCATTGAGCTTTTGGTACCTTTTCTTGTGACCAGTGATCAGAACGTGGCAGAGGATCCTATCCTGGGTTATAATGTAATCAGTGAGGTCATCACGAAACACAAGTCAGGGACGCTGGTGTTGTATGCAATTGCCACATCACTTGCCATACCCCACGACATGGCGGAAGATGTGATTCATAGAGTAAAGAAAGCACAGAATACAATGGACCTAAAAGAAGCCAAGGTAGGCTGGCGCCCAACCATCATCCCTGCAAACCAAATGGTGGGGGTGAAGTGCGGAGTCCAGGTAGAACCGGGAAGAAAAGTCCATAAAAGACTGTTTGTGCCATAAGACGCCTCAGAACTTCCAAAAGGCCTAGTTCAAGATGAGACTGTGCTTACGATTCCTACTGGTGGGTTTGCTCGAGTGACAGTATCGGTGATGAATACTACGAAACATGAAATTAGACTGGATCCAAAGACTGTGTAAGGTCACATTAAAACCATTAAAACTGCATATCCAGCCAGTGTGAGACCCGCCCAGGGGTCTACCGTGAATTTAGTCTCCCCTTCAAGGAACAGGAGTTGCCTAGGGGAGGAAATTGCACGACCCACCTCAGGGTCCTGGGATCCCCCAGTATCCCTGGAACACTTCTCTGCTGAAGATATAGCGATAGCAAAACAGATGCTGAGAGAAGAGTGTCATGCATTCTCTAAAGATGACTCTGATATCCCATCGTCGCCATTGAAAATCAATTTGAAAGACACGACCCCAGTAACCAGAAGTTACTTGTCTGTGCCGAAACCATTACACCGTGAAGTTAAAGAGTATTTACAAGATCTAATCAACAGAGGTTGGGTCCAAAACTCGAAGTTGTCATTCCTCTCCTATTGTTTGTGCTAGGAAGCGGACGGTACGTTGAGACTGTTAGAACCCTCCTGTTAGTTTTTTCTATTTTGCTGGTCACATGACTTTTTGCCTATTTTATCCAGCTCCACCCTCCTGGCCTTGCTGGACTTCAGTGTTACATTTACTCTTAAGCTAGCCAGGTGCCTTGTACCTTACTCTGTAGTTTGCTTGGTCTTTTGACCACTAGTACTTCTGTTTGTTTGTTTGTCTTTGCTCTGCTACAATTTCTGCTAGGAGGTGTCCAACTATATCCCAGTCCTTAGTTCTTGTAGGGACCCCTCCCTTATATCTATAGGTCTGCGTTCAGACTAGCCTAGGACTTAGGCGGGTCTGTTCACAAGGAACAGGTCCCCCGCTGCATCGTAGGGAATCAGCTTAGTCCTATTGTAGGGACAGTTTTCCTATCTTTCCTTAGTGTTTGTAGCAGTTCTTAACAGAGACTCTGCTGTGATTACCGGGAACTAAACCGAAAGTCAGTACCTGATCGGCACCCGATACCAAAGATTCAAGATAGGCTATCCAGCATATCAGGAAGTACATGGTTCTCTGTCCTCGATCAAGGTAAAGCATACCATCAAGGGTTTGTTGAAGAGTCCAGTAGACCCTTGACAGCATTCATCACACCGTGGGGGTTATATGAGTGGATCCGCATACCGTTTGGGCTCAGGTCAGCTCCAGCAGAATTTCAGAGGAGCATGGAGACCTGTTTGGAAGGATTGAGGGACGATATCTGCCAGCCTTACTTGGATGACAATGTGGTACACAGCAAAAGCTTCCGGGAGCATGTTGAACACGTGAGGAACGTATTACAGCGGTATCAACAACACGGAGTTAAGTTGACCCCAAAGAAGTGTGAACTGTTCAAAAGGCAAGTCCGATTTCTAGGGAAAATTGTGTCCAGAGAAGGATATATCATGGACCCAGCAGAAATCGCTCCGGTACTGGCCTTAAAAGACAAGCGGCCCTCTACTGTTGGGGAGTTGAGGCAGATCTTAGGATTCCTCTCCTACTATCGTACTTACGTTCGGAACTTCTCCAGGATTGCCACCCCGCTATACCTCTCTTAGGGACGACGACAGAGTCAACAACACCCACGGAGAAAAAGAAGAACGTGGGTAGGACCGGGCTTAAAAGAAACAACGCTGTTTCATCCCAACAGCCCATTCTCTGGACAGCAGACCACCAGGAGGTATTGGAAGAACTAGTAGACTACCTGGTAAACCACCCATCTTGGGATATCCTGATTACAACTTACCATTTGTTCTTCATTATGATGCTTCTCAAGTTGGACTGGGAGTTGCCCTGTATCAGCATCAAGATGGAAAATTGAGAGTCATCGGTTACGGTTCTAGAATGTTTGAAGACGCTGAGAAGAATTACCATCTACATTCCGGAAAATTGGAGTTCCTGACATTGAAATGGACTATCTGTGAAAGATTTAGAAATTATCTCTACTACAGCAAAGAGTGTGAGGTATAGCCTTACAACACTTTGACCTATGTCCTCACTACAGCCAAACTGAATGCAACTGGTCACAGATGGGTTGCTGAACTAGCTGACTTCAATTTCAGCATCAAGTACAGGCCAGGAAGATGCAATGCGGATGCTGACGGATTATCAAGAATGGCACTAGACCCTGAGGAGTTCATGCAAGAATGCTTGGATGAAGTCAGTCTGGAAGCAATTGAGAGCATTACCCAAGCAGTACAAGCTTATCAAGAGGAAGACACACCATTGTGGTGTCCGTTGATGGTGAAAACCACCATAAAAGCAAGAGAACAAGATCACCCCCTGTCCATTCAACATCTACCAAAAGGAAAAATCAGTAGAGCACAACCGGGAAGATCAGATAATTGGTAGAATACTACTTTATGTGGACCAAAATCGGTTTCCAAGTAAACAGGAAAGAGATAATGAGTCACCAGCAGTATCTGTTTTAGTTAAAGAATGATGAAGCTCTACCTCAGTGAAGACGGTATCCTGTGTTGTAAAGGAAGACAAAACCAGCAGTTGGTACTACCCAGAGTATTCTGTAGGTTGGTCTTCAAAGAACTCCCTGAAAACATGGGACACCTGGGAGTGGAAAGGACAACCAACTTGATCCGTGAACATTTCTTATGGCCATACATGCAGAGAGATATTGAAAGGTATGTGACCAGGGAGTGTGGGTTTCTGAAAGATAAACGTCCCAACACATCAACCCGGGCACCTATGGGCAACATCCAAACTACGTATCCGTTTGAGATGGTCTCAATAGACTTTCTACATCTCGAGACTTGCAAGGGTGGTTCCGAATACATATTGGTGGTGATGGACCATTTTACTCGATTTGCCCAAGCATATGCCACCACAAATAAAGCTGGTGGAACAGCGGCAGTGAAGATCTTCAATGATTTTGCTTTGAGGTTTGGATTCCCTACGAGGTTACACCACGACTAAGGAAGAGAATTGGAGAACCAGCTCTTTTCCAAACTAGGAAAGTACAGTAAAATTCAGAGATCCCACAAAACGCCCTATCACCCAGAGGGTAATGGACAAAGGGAACATTTTAACCGGACATTATTGTCGATGTTGCGTGCTTTAACAGCTGACGAGAAGAAAGACTGGAAGAGTTCTTTGTCAAAAGTAGTATATGCCTATAACTATACAAAGAGCGATGAAATGGGTTACTCACCCTTCTTCCTATTGTATGGACGATCGCCAAGACTGCCAATCAACATCATGTTCGATACTCCGGTGTCAGAGACTTACAGAACATATCCGGAGTACGTTCGGAAATGGAAGGAACGGATGGCAGAGGCATACAACATAGCTTCCAAAGTGGTAACGCAAGGACAGAGCAAGAGTAAGGAGTACTATGATCGAAAATGTTATGGAGCAGAATTGGCACTGGGAAGCCGGATGCTAGTCAAGAACGTACGTGAGAAAGGTGGTCCATGAAAACTTCGTTCGTACTGGGAAGACAAGGTATATGTGGTTGTAAAGAGGAAAGCCGGTGACAGTCCAGTGTATGAAATCCGATTGGAAAGAGGGGATAAGAAAACCAGAATAGTCCATCGGAATTTATTACTACCCTGTGATTATCTCCCACCACAACAATACTTCCCAGAAGCAGACTGACATCAACCGAGATCGACTAAGGGACCACCACAGACGGAAGCTCCGGAGGTGGATAGTGACCTTCAAAGGTCCGATGAGGAAGAGCACATCGTTGTATTTCTCGGACCGACAAGGAGAGGGACGTATCATCCTCAAGAGAGTGAACTAAACTCTGGAGTCTGTCCCGAGGCTCCAGCGTTTGTACCAAGGAGTACAGATGAAATCCAATTCAGATCTGATGATCGAACACCGGTCACTGAAGAGATCGATCGGCACTCAGGAGAAGCGGAATTACCATACCGTGTGGAAACAGGCAATTCCGGAGAAGTACAGGAACTTACAGAGGCAGTTCCAGGAGCATCTGAGGAAGCACGGGAAATGAGTGTGGCGGTAGAAACTCCTGTGACCTAAGAACCCGTTGTATCTGTGGAACAACCCACCAGCTGACGTATGAGACATTTTGTGAACCGAGTCAAGTGCCAAGGACTGTTGACTGGAAATGGGTATCTCTGCCTACAGACCAGGTAAGCCCACTGGAGTGGTATTCACCACCGAGAGGCAGTATGTAAGATGTTGGCTACTGGAAAGACTTGTTTTCATGTTTTGATTTTTTTTAAAAGACTTTGTAGAAACAAAGAACTCTTAAAGCCTAGTGAGAGAGAGCTGGTTGAAGACGTACGAAAAGCTCCAGCTGAAGAGATGCTGATTGTTTTAATTGTGTTAATTGTTTATTTCTTACAGGCATCCTACAAGAAAAAGGTCGTAAGAATAGGTTACTATTAGTGTTGAGCGAGCATGCTCGACACTGCTCGGCACTCGCCCGAGCATCTCACTACTCGGTGCTCGCCGAACATCCGGAGCATTTTCGGGTTACTCGGGCGGGAGCTCGGGTCTCCGCCCTGCATGTTTGGCGCTCTTTACAGAGCCAATGAGCACATGGGCTTACCCAGGATCTAAACTGGGGGGGGGGGGGGCAAGCCATGGTTGTTCAGGTTGTAAAATTTTCAAACGAATTTTATTCTTACACCAGGTCACAGCTGGAGTAGAACACTACTCATCATTGTCCCTTGCTGGTGCTGATCGCAGCGCCGGCAGGGGACAATGATGAGGGCAGTGTTCAGCACCTGGCGCTTGGGAACAGCGCTAACTGTACACTGATTCCCAGGAACCGGTACGTGTCACACTGATGACACACGGATGTCAACCATGTGTCATCAGTACGGGATGTTTTGTGGCCCGTGCAGCGTGTAAAAAACTGACATGTCAACGTGTTTTGCCCACGGACACACGGTCTGTGGAAACACACTGTCATGTGCGCAGACCCATTCACTGGCAGGGGAGTGAGGTTTAAAGCGCCACTCCAGCAGCAAAATAATAAACTGCAGGAGTGGAGCTTTAACTACACTATCTAACAGCTTTTTTCTTTTTCTGCTTCCTTTTGATGACGCTTCATTTGAGAATCCCATTGTCTACTGGGATGCTCAAACGGTGACCATCAGTTAAAAATTTGAATCATTCCCACCTTTACCCTAGTGAACAATAAAGAAGTGTTCAAAAAAATAAAATCACATTTGGTATCAACGTGTCCACAAAAGTACGATCTCTAAAAACTACAAGGGCTCGCTGACACACAAGCGAATAAATCGGACAAGTGCAATACGATAAAAAAATAGGATTGTACTTGAGCAGTGTAACACTATGGGGCAGTGTAACACTATGGGGCAGTGCACTCAAATGTCACCTGAGTGCAGTGCAATTCCCACGGACACCGGCAATGGAGGAGATGGAGAAATTACTTTCTCCGTCTCCTCCACAGCTGTGTTGCAATTCTGTCATGTGAGAGAATCGGAGCACAAAGCACTGACACTCGGATAACACTCGCAGCAGAACAGGAGCCGAGTGTCATTAGCATATCGCATCCGATGCTCTATGCTCGTGTTATTTTTTTTTTATTGCACATTTTTTAGTAAAACGTATATAATGGATGGTGTCAGTCAAAAGTATCACTGGTTCCAAAAAAAAAAGGGAAAAGGGAGGGAAAGACAAAAGCGCAGAAATTAAAAAGAAAAAAAATAACATTATTATAATAACATAGCCCACTGCTTATGGGGTTAAATGCTCGGCCATGTCAGGTAGGGCCGTGTGACACTCAGTGCTGCTTATCATACTCTATTTTATATATATACCTCCATTTATTACCCTGAGCTGCTGCCTCATCTCCTGCCGCACATCCACCCCCGTCCTGTCTGACGCTGATAATAGAAGTGTCACACTGCTGTCAGTGACTCCAGTCTCCTGTACTTTGTATATTATGCCAGGCATTGCCAGCGATTTCAGCAAACTTACTTCATGACCTTAATGATGTCACTGACCATGTATGCAGTAAGCGGCCAATCACAATCAGAGTAAGTGTTCATTAGGGAGGAGCCCAGTCACAGGTATTGTCAATCATCCCACATGGTCAAGTGTGTGTGCGGCGTGCGTCCCTGCTTCTAGGGGGGGGCAGCCTCCCCCCCCTGCCCCACGGTGGGTACGCCCATGAATGAGCATGCAGGCATTGCTAGCCAGTCACTGTAATGCCGCAGCCATGTTGGTTGTGGGCATTACAGTGATTGACTGGCCGCACAGCGTCACCTCAAGTATTTAAAACCGGGCGCCGCCATCTTGGACACAGTGGCTCCGGATCAGACAGTGTTGGGAGAGTGCTGCTGAGCTAGGGAGAGATTTATTATTATTATTATTTATTATTATAGCGACATTTATTTCATGGCGCTTTACATGTGAAAAAGGGGTATAATACAAGAACAATTACAATAATCTTGAACACAATGTGACAGCGACTAGTACAGGAGGAGAGAGGACCCTGCCCGCGAGGGCTCACAATCTACAAGGGATGGGTGAGGATACAGTAGGTGACGGTAGAGCTGGTCGTGCAGCGGTATGGTGGAGCGGTGGTTACTGCAGGTTGTAGGCTTGTCGGAAGAGGTGGGTGTTCAGGTTCCTTTTGAAGGTTTCCACGGTAGGCCAGAGTCTGATACGTTGGGGTAGAGAGTTCCAGAGTAGGGGGGAAGCACGGGAGAAATCTTGTATACGGTTGTGGGAGGAGGAGATAAGAGGGGAGTAGAGAAGGAGATCTTGTGAGGATTGGAGGTTGCGTGCGGGTATGTAACGGGAGACTAGGTCAGAGATATATAGAGGAGACAGGTTGTGAATGGCTTTGTATGTCATGGGTAGGGTTTTGAACTGGAGTCTCTGAGCAATGGGGAGCCAGTGGAGAGATTGACAGAGAGGAGAGGCCGGGGAATAGCGGGGGGACAGGTGGATTAGTCGGGCAGCAGAGTTTAGGATAGATTGGAGGGGTGCGAGAGTGTTAGAGGGGAGGCCACAGAGCAGGAGATTGCAGTAGTCAAGGCGGGAGATGATGAGGGCGTGCACTAGTGTTTTTGCAGATTCATGGTTGAGGAATGTGCGGATCCGGGAGATATTTTTGAGTTGGAGTCGGCACGAAGTGGAAAGGGCTTGGATATGTGGTTTGAAGGAGAGTTCAGAGTCCAGGGTTACCCCAAGGCAGCGAGCTTGAGGGACTGGGGAGAGTGGGCAGCCATTGACGTTGATAGATAGGTCAGTTGGGGGGGTTGAATGAGATGGCGGAAAGATGATGAATTCTGTTTTGTCCATGTTAAGTTTTAGAAATCTGGCAGAGAAGAAGGATGAAATAGCAGACAGACATTGTGGGATTTTGGTTAGTAAGGAGGTGATATCGGGTCCAGAGAGGTAGATCTGTGTGTCATCAGCATAGAGAAGATAATGAAAGCCATGAGATTCTATGAGCTGTCCCAAGCTAAAGGTGTAGATGGAGAAGAGCAGGAGTCCTAGAACTGAACCTTGGGGGACACCGACAGATAGGGGGCGAGATGAGGAGGTGGTGTGTGAGTGGGAGACACTGAATATCCTGTCTGTTAGGTATGAGGAGATCCAGGATAGGGCCAAGTCTGTGGTACCGAGAGATGAGAGTCTATAGTAAGAGGGAATGGTCCACTGTGTCAAAGGCAGATGACAGGTCTAGGAGCAGGAGCTCAGAGTAGTGTCGCTTAGATTTGGCAGTTACTAGGTCGTTGGTAACTTTAGTCAGTGCAATTTCAGTAGAATGGTCCGGTCGGAAACCAGATTGTAGGCGGTCGAAGAGGGAGCAGGAGGAGAGGTGGGAGGACAGCTCAGAATGGACATGTTGTTCCAGTAGTTTTGAGGCATAGGGGAGAAGTGATATGGGGCGATAGCTAGACACAGAGGATGGGTCAAGGGAGGGCTTTTTGAGGATGGGTGTGATTGAGGCATGTTTGAAGCATGAGGGGAAGACACCAGTTGTTAGTGACAGGTTGAAGAGTTGGGCTAGGATTGGGATGAAGATAGTGGTAAGGTATGGGATGAGGTGGGACGGGATTGGGTCAAGTTTACAGGTGGTGAGGTGTGATTTGGAGAGTAAAGAGGAAAGTTGATCTTCAGAAATGGTGGCGAAGGTGGTTTTGGAGGAAGAGAGTTGAGTAGGTGTGAGGAGGGGCTGTGGGGGCTTTAGGCAAAAGCTTTGTCTGATGGTGTCAATCTTCTGCTTGAAGAATGAGGCAAAGTCTTCAGCTGAAATAAGAGGAGAGGGAGGAGGCACTGGGGGACGGAGGAGAGAATTGAAGGTGTTGAATAGTTGTTTGGGGTTGTTAGACAGGGAGGATGTGAGAGATGCGAAGTATGTTTGTTTTGCTGCAGTGAGTGTGGACTTGAAGGTAGTGAGGGACTGTTTGAATGCGATGAAGTGCTCATTGGAGTGGGACCTTTTCCATCTACGCTCAGCAACCCTGGAGGCCCGTCACAGTTCTTTAGTTAGGCTGGTGTGCCAGGGTTGTCTGTTGATTGTGCGAGCCTTGGTATGTGTGAGGGGGGTGACCGAATCGAGAGCTGCAGCGGTTGTGGTGTTGCATAAAGTGGCAGCAACATCTGCATCATGTAAGGAACTAATGTCTGTAAGAGGGAGGAGGGATTCAGAGAGTGAGTGTAGGTCAAGGTGTTTGAGATTTCTGCGAGGGTATGCAAGTTTGTGGAGTGGAGATTGTTGCCCTGGAGAGGAGAGAGAAGAGAATGTGAGTAGGTTGTGGTCAGAAAGAGGGAGAGGTGAGTTAGAGAGGTTAGATAGGGAACAGAGGCGGGTGAAGATGAGGTCCAGTGTGTGGCTGTCTTTGTGGGTGGGTGTGGAAGACCACTGAGTAAGACCGAAGGATGAAGTGAGGGATAGAAGCTTAGAGGCAGCTGAGAGGGAAGTGTCAATGGGGATGTTAAAGTCGCCCATGAGGATAGTGGGGATGTCAACGGAGAGGAAATGAAGTAGCCAAGTGGTGAAGTGGTCAAAGAAAGTGGTGGTTGATCCTGGGGGGCGGTAGATGACAGCCAGTTTGAGGTTGGAGGGGGAGTAGAAACGCACGCAGTGCACTTCAAAAGAGGGGAGAGTAATTGAGGGCTGCAGTGGGATATGGGTGAAGGAGCAGTTATCTGAGAGGAGGAAACCTATTCCTCCACTGTGCTTGCCGGTGGGGGGGGGGGGGGGTATGGGAGAGGTGGAATCCACCATATGAAAGTGCAGCAGGAGATGCCGTGTCAGAGGGGGTGAGCCAGGTTTCAGTGATGCCGAGGAACGAAAGCTTGTTAGTGATGAAGAGATCGTGAATGTAGGAAAGTTTGTTGCAGACGGAGCGAGCGTTCCATAGAGCTCCTGTTAGGGGGACTGGGGAAGCAGGGGCTGGGCGGATGGGTATAAGGTTAGAAGGGTTACGAGAGTTTGGGATAGATCGTGGGTAGGAGGTGGAAGTGACAGAAGGGATGTGGTAAGGAGGGCCGGGATGTGGAGAGATGTCGCTGGCAGTAAGGAGGAGCAGAGAAAGCGTTAGTAGGTGGGAGCAGGAGAGGGCATGAGGTGGCTGTCTGTGTTTGGAAACAAAGGATTGTATGTTGAGGAATAGCTCTGAGGAAGAAGTGAGATGGATGGGGAGAATGGAGGGAGAGATGAAGAGTTCCTTACTAGGTGTAGGGTTTAGGGGTGGTTGTAAGAAGTGAAGGATTAACCCTAGAATGCATGACCATAAAAATCTACTTTTTCACATACCTGGGGCCTTTTAGGCCCGTGTGCAAACAACATGGAATAACTCAAACAAAAATGACAAACAACTATATACCTGAGGAATACCTAGAGTTTCAAAATTCTAACTAAAGTAATCTTGCAGAAAATAGAAAACAATTAACAAGGCGGGCCTGCGAGGCCCCAGGTATGCATTCTAGGGTTAAGGGGGTGAGAGTGTAAACAAACACAAACATTGTTTACTGTGACAAAGTATCCAGTTCCCTTCAGTTCCCTTCAGGTTCAATTCTGGATTAATTCAAATTTCTCACACTTCAGCTAATGGCCACACTTAAGGTAATGGCCACAGACTAAAGTCTGACACAGACTCCTGGCCCACAATATATTTGTAACAGAATGCATTCAGCTGTGAACCAGAGGGGAGTGGTCTGTGCTCATCTTGATCAGCTGATTAAGGCTGAAACAGATGCTGGATAGTCAAAAGTTAAGTAAACAAGGTCATAAATGAAAGTGGGGGGTAGCTGGTGTAGCTTGGGTCACATACCATTAGTAAATAGGAGCAGAGAGGGATAGAGAAATCTGCATGGAAGTCAAGATGGGAAAGCTGGGTCACATACCATTAGTAAATAGAAGCAGAGAGGTATAGAGAAATCTGCATGGAAGTCAAGATGGGAAAGCTGGGTCACATACCATTAGTAAATAGGAGCAGAGAGGTACAGAGAAATCTGCATGGAAGTCAAGATGGGAAAGCTGGGTCACATACCATTAGTAAATAGGAGCAGAGAGGTACAGAGAAATCAGGCAGGCAGGCAGGCTGTATAGGAGACGCAATGGTTATACCAACAAACACTGCATTACAGTCCTGTGTGCTGCTGCTACTCAAATTGCTAGACTTAGCCCCAGGTCTCAGGGGCCAGGAAAAATCCTTTTTTTATTCATCTAAATCCTCTTCCCCCCCCCCCTCAGTCAGACTGTACAAATACCTGTCTTATTAACCTTTTGGTATCCCCCCCCCCCAAAAAAAAAAAAAAAAATTGAGGGTGTCTGTGAATGTTCAGACACAAATATATCTGTATAAAAGAGTCTGGTTTCGGCCAGATAACTAGAACTGTGGTTTTGCAGTTCCACGGTTCAAATCTCTGTATTATCCACTTTTTTGCCTTTTTTCCATAAAAAAAAACAGTTTGAGTGTCTCGCTGACTGTTCAGACACAAATATATCTATTTAAAAAAGTCTCGTATATGCCAGGAAATTAGAACTGTGGTTTTCCTCTTCCACGGTTCAAATCTGGGTGTTATCCACCTTTTTGCCTTTTTTCCATAAAAAAAAAACAGTTTGAGTGTCTCACTGACTGTTCAGACACAAATATATCTGTTTAAAAGATTCTGGTGTAGGCCAGAGAACTAGAACTGTGGTTTTCCTCTTCCACGGTTCTAATCTCCTTTTTATTACCCTTTTGCCA
Source organism: Phyllobates terribilis (assembly GCF_046119375.1). NCBI lineage: Eukaryota > Metazoa > Chordata > Amphibia > Anura > Dendrobatidae > Phyllobates > Phyllobates terribilis. Next base: position 135,609,756 of record NW_027362762.1, read on the forward strand.
TTGATAGTGCGAGTGTAAGCTATTTTACTTCATTTACAATGGGCAAGGCGCGTGGCAAGGGATGTGGAACTGGACGTTCTGGTGATGGTGCGTGCAGAGGACGGGGCCGTGGCCAAGGTGAAAATGTGCCAGAACCAACAGCCACATCTTCTCGCTCCCAGTTCTTGACCGAATTACTAGGGAAGCACACAACAACAAGACCACTATTGCGAACTGATCAGTGTGAATAGGTTATTAATTGGATAGCAGATAATACTTCCAGTCACCTGGGCACCACCACCTCCGGTCTGTCTTCCACACGGTCAAGTGTTAGTAGCCGTGAGTCTCAACCGCATACTCCTCCTCACCCTGATGCTCCTTCCTCCCACCATGCCGAGTGTCGTCAGACAGCAAGTGATCCCACACTTGGACACTCTGAAGAGCTGTTCACTGGTCCATTTTCATATTTGGGCCCCTCGCCTGCTCCGCTTGAAGTGGTGGAAGAGGAGATCCCATGTAGCGATGGCCAAATATTTGAACAGCCAAGGCCACAGGAAGTCGACGCTGGCAATTTGTCACAAGAGGTGGACGATGACGAGACACAATTGCCACGAAGTGAGGAGGAGGACTGTGGTGTGGAAGTGGAAGAGGAGGAGGTGGTGGATGATCTAGTAACTAACCCAACATGGCAGGAGGACACACAGAGCGAGGCCAGCAGCACACAGGGGGAGGGGGGCAGAGTACCCCAACAGGCAGGAAGAAGCAGTGTGGTGACCGCAGACAGATGGCGGGCAACCGTTCCCCGTAACACCAACACGAGGGACGTTGCCAGTACAATCGGTAGGTCTTCCAGAGTCTGGAATTTTTTAAAAGACTCTGCTGATAACCCCAAAAAGGCCATTTGTACCACCTGCCAGGCCAGCATCAGCAGGGGTGACAAAACTACCAGCCTGACCACCACCAGCATGATCAGGCACATGTCAGCAAAGCACCCGACTTTGTGGGGCAAACCCCAGGGACCACGACCAGTGTCAGCGGGTGTCACCACTGCTTCTTCCGCTGTTGTGCGTGTAAGAGAACCCCCTGTTGTGCGTGCAAGGCAATCCCCTGTACATACTGCATGCAAAGATGCCCCCTCCTCTCAGTCTTCACTTGTTATGGCAGTTTCTCAAGAAATAGCATCAACGTCCACGTCCCACCGCAGCGTTCAATTGTCCATATCCCAGACCTTTGAACGAAAGCGCAAATTTGCAGCCAACGCCACACAGGCCACAGTCCTAAATTCGCACATTTCACGACTGCTTGCGTTGGAAATGCTGAATTTTAGGCTGGTGGAGAAGGAATCCTTCCGCAACCTTATGGCGGTGGCCATCCCTCGGTACTCGGTCCCCAGCCGACACTATTTTGCCCGATGTGCCATCCCCGCACTACACAAGCACGTGTCCCAAAACATCGGCCGTGCCCTCAACAATGCAGTTACTGGGAGAGTCCACCTGACAACGGACACGTGGACAGGTGCTTGTGGCCAGGGATGGTACATCTCCCTGATGGCACACTGGGTAAACATAGTGGAAGCCGGGGCCCCAGTCAGACCTTGGGACGGAACACATCCTCCCCACAATGAGGATTGCGGGCCCTATGTCAGTCAGAGTTGCCCCCACAGTGTACAGCTCCTGCGCATCATCCTCCTCCTCATGTTCAGCCTCCATCTCAGATATCACCACATCAGTTACAAGCTGGAAGCACTGCAGTACTGCCTCAGCCAAGCGGCAACAGGCTGTGCTGCAACTCATAAGCTTAGGTGATAAACCTCACACTGCTTGTGAGTTGTGGACAGCTGTGAAAGAGCAGGCAGATCTGTGGGTGAGACCGCTGAACCTACATCCAGGCATGGTCGTGTGTGACAATAGCCGTAACCTGGTGGCGGCTCTGAGGCGAGGCGAGATCACACACGTACCATGCCTGGCTCATGTGCTTAACCTCGTGGTTCAGCAGTTTCTTAAATCGTACCCCGAGTTGCCAGATCTGCTCGTCAAAGTACACCGCCTGTCAGCTCATTTTCGCAAGTCGGCTACAGCTTCCGCCGCCCTTGCTGTGTTGCAGCAGCGTTTGCAGCTTCCAGCACACCGACTGGTGTGTGATGTCCCCACATGTTGGAACTCTACCCTCCATATGTTGCAAAGAATTTATGACCAGAAGAGAGCAGTTGTGGAGTACCAGCAGCAACAAGGCCGTCGATATTCAGGTCAGACTCCACACAAGACCTCAGGAGTGGACCTGGATGTCTGACATATGTACCATCCAGAGAAACTTTGAGGAGTCCACCAAGATGGTGAGTGGCGATGACGCCATCATTAGTGTCAGCATCCCACTTGTCTGTCTTTTGCAACGCTCTCTGCAGAGAATTAAAGAGGAGGCATTGCAGCCAGAGTATGATGAGATGGATCAAGAAGCCGTAGCTGGCGATTACACACAGCCCAGCCTCATCTCATCCCAACGTGCATTGGGGGACAATGATGGAGAGGAGGAGGAGGAGGAAGAACAGGAGCTGGTATCATGCACTGTAAACTGTAGTACCTGTACAACTGTCATACCGTCGGTTCAGCATGGGTGGCCTGAGGACAGGGGGGAGGAGGAGGAGGAGGGAGCATGGTCAGTCGTCATCTTGGTGAGGACACGGAAGTCTTGCCCGTTACCAGTCTGGCACGCATTGCTGACTTTATGTTACGCTGCCTTAACCGTGACCCTCGCGTTGTCAAAATGTTGGGTGACAGTCATTACTGGTTGGTGACACTTTTAGACCTCCGCTACAAGAAGTACTTTCACTCTCTTATTCCTGAGGTGGAGAGGTCTACAAAAATGGGGCAGTACCAGAAGGCCCTTGCTGCAGAACTGTTAAAAAAATTCCCATCTGAACACGCTTGCGGCAGTGGTCACAGTTCGTTGCCCAACCAAGGCGTACAGGCGAGAGAGACGCAACTCCAATCCAGCAGATGCAGGGGAACACTGTCAACGTTCTGGGACAGTTTTCTGAGACCCACCCAGCTTACAGGCCCTGAGGCGCAGTGTACTCTCACAAGGAGTGGAAAGTTTCAAGAGATGGTGAGGGAGTACCTTGCCGACCGTACCAGCGTCCTCCGTGATTCCACTGTGCCTTTTAATTATTGGGTATTCAAGCTGGACACTTGGAATGAACTCGCTCTGTACGCCTTGGAGGTCCTGGCCTGCCCTGCCGCTAGCGTGTTATCGGAGCGTGTTTTTAGTGCCGCTGGGGGAATTATAACTGATAAGCGCACTCGCCTGTCAACTGACAATGCTGACAAGCTGACCCTTATCAAAATGAACAAGGGCTGGATTGGGCCAGACTTCTCATCACCACCAAATGACAGCAGAGTAACATAAAGTCAAATCCACTGTGTTATTTCGGGAGGTGTATTCCCATGCACCGCTTCACACCCACACATGGGTATACGCTTCGTCATTTTGGCTGTTTTTTGCTCTTCTCCTTATCCTCAGCCTCCACCACCACTATACCACCAGGGTGACCGTGGTCCGTGTTGCCAGGATTGCAAGTTCCTCGTCCTAATTTTTGGCAGCTTTTGCTTGGAAGGCATAGGCAAAGACTATGGGAGACCCACTCCTCAATAATGGGAATAATGTTTTTAATATGCTGTACTGCATGTCTCTTGTAAGGGGCATTGCAAGTTCCTCCGTCCTAATTTTTGGCAGCTTTTGCTTCGTAGGCATAGGCAAAGACTATGGGAGACCCACTCCCCAATAATGGGAATAATGTTTTTAATATGCTGTACTGCATGGCTCTTGTAAGGGGCATTGCAAGTTCCTCCATCCTAATTTTTGGCAGCTTTTGCTTGGAAGGCATAGGCAAAGACTATGGGAGACCCACTCCCCAATAATGGGAATAATGTTTTTAATATGCTGTACTGCATGGCTCTTGTAAGGGGCATTAAAATCGTCTTGTTAAGTTGCTGTGACCTCCACGTCTCTTCCAAGGGTCATTGATATTGTCTTTTTATTCCACTGGGACCTCCACGTCTCTTCCAAGGGGCATTGATATTGTATTTTTATTCAACTGTGACCTCCACGTCTCTTCCAAGGGGCATTAAAACCGTCTTGTTAAGTTACTGTGACCTCTACGTCTCTTCCAAGGGGCATTAAAACCGTCTTGTTAAACCACTCTGAACTCCACGTCTATTCCAAGGGGCATTAAAATCGTCTTGTTAAGCTACTGTGACCTCCACGTCTCTTCCAAGGGTCATTGATATTGTCTTTTTATTCCACTGGGACCTCCACCACTCTTCCAAGGGGCATTGATATTGTCTTTTTATTCCACTGTAACCTCCACCACTCTTCCAAGGGGCATTGATATTGTCTTTTTATTCCACTGGGACCTCCACCACTCTTCCAAGGGGCATTGATATTGTATTTTTATTCCACTGTGACCTCCACGTCTCTTCCAAGGAGCATTAAAACTGTCTTGTTAAGTTACTGTGACCCCAATGTCTCTTCCAAGGGGCATTAAAACCGTCTTGTTACACCACTCTGAACTCCACGTCTATTCCAAGGGCCATTAAAATCGTCTTGTTAAGCTACTGTAACCTCCACCACTCTTCCAAGGGGCATTGATATTGTCTTTTTATTCCACTGGGACCTCCACCACTCTTCCAAGGGGCATTGATATTGTATTTTTATTCCACTGTGACCTCCACGTCTCTTCCAAGGGGCATTAAAACCGTCTTGTTAAGTTACTGTGACCTCCACGTCTCTTCCAAGGGGCATTAAAACCGTCTTGTTAAACCACTCTGAACTCCACGTCTATTCCAAGGGGCATTAAAATCGTCTTGTTAAGCTACTGTGACCTCCACGTCTCTTCCAAGGGTCATCGATATTGTCTTTTTATTCCACTGGGACCTCCACCACTCTTCCAAGGGGCATTGATATTGTCTTTTTATTCCACTGGGACCTCCACCACTCTTCCAAGGGGCATTTATATTGTCTTTTTATTCCACTGGGACCTCCAACACTCTTCCAAGGGGCATTGATATTGTCTTTTTATTCCACTGGGACCTCCATTTCTCTTCCAAGGGGCATTAAAACCGTGTTGTTAAACCACTCTGAACTCCACGTCTCTTCCAAGGGGCATTAAAACCATCTTGTTAAGCTACTATGACCTCCACATCTCTTCCAAGGGGCATTAAAACCGTCTTGTTAAACCACTCTGAACTCCACAGCTCTTCCAAGGGGCATTGAAATGTTGTGACTCTTCCAACGGGCATTGCATTTCCTCCTAATTTTAGTCAGCTTTTGCTTTTCAATGCATAGGCGAACACTAAGGGAGACCCACTCCCCAATAATGGGTAGAAGGTTTTTAGTACGCTGTAATCCACGTCTGTTTCAAGGGGCATTGCAGTTCCTCATAATTTTTGGAAAGTCTACCATTCACTGCTTAGGCCAACAGTGTACAGGAGACCCAGTTGCTATAAATGGAAAAAAACGGTTTAGTTAAGGCCCTCTGACCTCCATGTCACTTCCAAGGGGCATTGGAGTACCTCGAAATTTTTGGTAGGCATTGCACTCACTGTATGCCCTATAACTGTGTAGCCGAACTGCTCCTTTTGGTATAGAAACATATCCTACAAGACATGTGTGGTTGACTGGCCTGATATTGATGTGAATGGTCCCTGTTCCTCCTGCTCTTTCTCCTTTGCCACCACCTCATCCATCATTCATCACCTGAAGCTTTGCATTAACGGGAGTCATAGAACTGGGATAGTAGCAGGAAAACATTCAGCAATCCTCGGAGGAGGTAGGATATGCGCCAAAACGCTGACCACGTCAGGCCTAACCGCTACTATATACATGCGCTTACATTCCAAGGAACAGAAAGCTAAGGAGATGGATGGCCTCATGATCATGAATAATTTACTCGTTGTGTAGGAGGCCGACCACTGCAGCTGTCTACCTTCTGAACTTTGGGTTGAAGCCTGATTGACCCAGGACCCGTAATCCTCTATGTCTGGAGGACGTGTTGCATCCCAGTGTCCAACTGTGTCCCGGCTTCCACAATAGTAACCCAGTGTGAAGGCGTCAGTGAGATGGACCATTCCTGGCCACATTCACTTGTCCACGTGTTTGTGGTTAGGCTGTCCTTCCCACTAAATGCACTGGGGAGGGCACAGGTAATGTTTTGGTATGCGCGCTTGTGTATAAGGCCAAATAGGGGCGACTGGGGACCCTTTATGGACACCCAGCCACCCCCAGGCGGCTGCGGACCATGTGTGGGCACCCGGCCGCGGGGCGGCTGGGGACCGAGTATGGACACCCGGCCGCCCCCTGGCGGCTGGGGACCAAGCGTGGACACCCGGCCGCCGGGCGGCTGGGGGCTGAGTATGGATACCAGGCCGCCGACGCAGCCATGACGTGGTGGCCAGATTCCACCTCCATATGCCTAAAAGGCCCAATTTCAAGTGCAAGCAAGCAGTATGGTATTGCAGCCTGGGGGTGGGTGGGTGGCAGGCTGCATACTTGTGCTTGCATTGCAAGGTATGACACAAGTCTTTACCCTGGAAAGGAAGTTCCTTAACATATTTCACGGGAAAACCGTTTCAGTTTCGTTTTTGAACGTTTTATTGTGAGCCCGTAAAAGTGGCTTAATACCTCTGACCACATTGTTGACAGCAGTGACCTGGGGGTCAGAAATGCTTCCTGGGGTGATCCCCATGCTGTCCCCATGTCATTTGAGCACTGTCATTATCGTTTTGGGGACTTTTTAGGCTTTCTACAGACTGCCGGGGGTGCCGCCGCAAAAATGCTCGGGTCTCCCATAGACTAACATTGGGCTCGTTGCTCGGGTCGAGCACTTGAGTATCACGGTGAGCTTGGCCCGAGCTTAGAACACCCAAGCATTTTAGTGCTCACTCAACACTAGTTGTTATCAATGTTTATGAATGTTATACCAATTTGACAATGCCAATCTGTATACGAAGTTATTCAACTTTCACCACTGTCTCAGAATTGGTCAGATTGATCAATTAAGACGAATGTCGAAGACAACATTTAAAAAGAAGGGAAGAGTGTGACATGAAGAAGTAGTGCTGTTGCTTCAAAAGCATCCAGCAACTATTAAAGTAACACAAGCACAGGAGACAGGAAGTGTTGTGCTCCAGAAGCATCCAGCAACTAGAGGGGTTAATACAGTCACAGGAGACAGTGAGTGTTTTAGCACAGCCCCAGGGGGATTGTGGGGAACTTGTTATTGTCGTTTGGCTGAAGCCAAAGAGAAAGGTGGTGTGTGATCTGTATCTGACAGAAGGCAACTGAACAGGATTCAGATCAGGAGAGAAACTAAACACAGGTCAGATAGACTCCCTGAGCTAACAGTATGGAGTATTATTGGGCGGAAAGATAAGGACTGGAAGAAATCTTGTCATAGGGATCATCTCCCTCATCAAACCCTCCCCCCCTCCATTTCCATGCAGGATAAAGAATGCTGTGTACTATTGTGTCCTTGTGAAGGAAAAGCCTGTGGTTGTGTATGCATTAAAACTGTGCTGTACTGTGCTACTGAATAGACTGTGTACTACTGTGCTGCGAAGGAGATTGTACTATTGTTACTGGAGCCTGTTGCTCAGAGAGACACTTAAAGTACACTGGCCGTGCATCATTAAATGTTACTGTTCTACCGTTTCTGAGGACTCTTGTCAAATGTGTCTGGTCAGCAAATGAATCTATCCTGTACCTGAGAGAAGCAGCAGCCTATGGTCGCCCTGAGTAACAGTTCCCCCAGGATTCCAACAAATTCATGTAACCGGTCTCGCCCCTATCTGAACTTAGGCGGCGTACGTGTAACATCAGGACATCACAACACACATTTAAGGTCTATCTAATTCTACCAAAAATGGCATTTTCATCTGACCAGCTGGCATCTAATGTGTTTGTCCATGATAATGTGCATATAGAGCTGTTTTTTTTCCTATTTCTATATTGCTATAATATATCTCTACATCGCGGGACAATTTGGATTTAGCTCATTGGGTCAATAACACTGATATGGTGGTTGAATAGGACAGGTAAGGAGTGGGGGTTTAAGAAGATGGGGTGTGGTTGGGGTGGGTGTTGTAGGATTTTGAGCAGGAGAAATTTTAAGATTGTACATTCCTGACCTCTCTATTATTTATTTTTAATCTAAAAAGGCTAAAGCTGTTTGGTAGAAAGGTGGCCCCATGAAAAGGTAACAGATGGTCACATTGTGTGGATCAGCTGGATGATCCTGATAGAGACCTCTATTCACCATTGTTTCAAATTGATAGGCTCTACTAATATCTTGAAATGACATCTTTATTTTTACTGTCTGAATATGAATCTAGATCAGCGACCTACATGAAGGCTATGTGCCCACGATGCAGAAAATTTCTGCAGCATTTCTGCATCTCCCTGGCAGAAAAAACACATGCAGATTGTGCATGCGTTTTTCCTGCAGAATACATGCGGATTCACATGCGTATCCACATGCGTTAACGCATGTGTTTCCGCATGCGGACCGACAAGCACTTTCCAAGCGATAGCATCACTTGGAAAGTGCTTGACAACTAGGTCACACTGTATAAATCCATGCAAACGGCATGGATTTATATAGTGTGACCGTAAAAATAAAAAAATAAAGCTATACTTACCTCCGATGCCCCACCACGTGTGCTGTCGCGCTCGTCCTGGCTTCTTCCTGGTTGCCAGGCTCTCGCGAGACAGCCTGCGGTCACATGACCGCGACGTCATCTCAGGTCCTGGAAGATAAGCGCTGCCGGCAAGCAGAGAGAAGCCGCCGGACAGGTGAATATAAACTTTATTTATTATTTTATTCTTTATTTTACAGGTACAATGGTACCCAGGTCTGGATGAGAGTCTTCTCTCCTCCAGAACAGGGTACCATCCGCACATTGAAACCCATATAATCCGCGTGTACAAATGTACAGACACGGATTATATGCGTCTCAATGCAAGTCAATGGCGGCAATTCCGCTGCGCTTCCGCAAAATTAATGAACATGCTGCGGATTTATGAGCGCTGCAGAAACGCTGCGGAAAAATCCGCAGCATGTACATTGACATTGTGGAATGCCATTGGGGACCATGGGGTGCGGATTACCAAGCGTTTTTGATGCATTTCCGCTGCGGAAATTCCGCAGCGGAAACGCATGAAAAACGCATCGTGGGTACGCAGCCTAACTGTTTCTGGATCACCCATAGTCTTTAAAATTCTGGCCAGTCTGCATATTACTCTAGAATGATGTTTTCAAACGTCATTGTGTAGTAAGCAGCTGCAATAGACTGTGCAGCTACATGAGCGAGGAGATGGTCTTAGACACAGCTATATACCGTATACAGTTTAGGAAGTACTGATGGTGCTTCCTCCTCCAGACTCAGTGATCAAATGATCACTTAGTGCTGGGAGGGAGCAAAACCTGTTAAATCTTAACAGACACAGATGAGCTCTGCAGTGCAGCCAAAAGGCTGAATTTTCCCTGTAACTGAGTCTAACAGTCTAACCCCAGTTACAGGGTAAATCAGGAATAAAAAAAATATTTACATGTTGAGATGCTCCCTAATCGTCTTTTATGACTTTATGGGGGGAGGAGGTGGGCTCAATGTGTAAGATAAATAAATAAACAAAAGGAGGAAAAAAAAGAAAGTCGCTGCTAGTCGGTATCACTGTTTTTATCCCCGATCCTGTAAGAAAAAAAGTCCAGTTGTGCAATAGATAAAAATAATTACTATGAAAACACAATTTCAAAATTTATTTTAATTTTCCTGTGGTCAAACCAACATGTAATTCCATTCTTTCTTTAAATTATTCCCTTTTGAGATTGTCAAAATAAGAATATAGAAATTACATTAAATTTCAACCAAAATGTTTTATTTGAATATCCAAAAGTGAAAACATTTTAGAGCTCTGAAAATTTCTTAACTGTTTGTGTGAAAAAAAATGAAAATGTACTTGATTAGAAATGGGGAAAAATCGCCCCGTCTTGAACTTTGTTTCTGCAATAAGGTTAGAAAATAGGATTGAAATGTCTCCAGAACTGGAAATCATGTGTTTCTGTATGGTTATAGAAAAATAAGGAGCTGTCAGAAAAATCAGACAACAGGATATAAACATTCCTAATATTCACCACTTATTGTTAAACTGGTGTAACTTGTCAGGTGGTTATACCGGGAGAGCTTGTACTTTACAGTCAACAATGGTTACGCAGTCACCTGTAAAACTTTTAAGAATGCACCAAACTCCAATGCACGTTGGGGAAACTGAGGTCCAACATAAACTGTGAGCTTAGTAAAGGAATGTGACATAATGATGTGGTGATCAATATTATGACAAAAAGCAAAGCTTCATTGACCTTCAGGAAATGGAGACCAAGGTAAGTACTATGGGATAATGGCACCTTGAACAGGAAGGTATACGTTAACTGATAGTTAAGCCCTGGCAGCAACAGGTTTTTTAACTCTATAAATGGCATAGTCAATAGCAACAGTGACATTTAGATGGTTGTGAGAGGGAGGAGGCTTCCTCTTTCACCTCATTGGCCACCCCTACGATCACCAAGTGTTGATGGCTGTCATGGCAGTTGTATCAGGCCTTGCCATAAGCATGGTCTAATAAGCTGTTACGGATCCGGGTGGTGGAACCTCTGTGCTGCGGTGCAAGGAGGGACCCAGAGGGGCGTAACTAAGTATCAACTCGGACCGACCTAGGTCGTATGGCGGCTAACGACTCCGTGACCAGGGAGGGACCGAGCAGAGGGACCAGGTGCTACTCTGGGGACGACCTTGTAAGAGAGCAAGTGACTCCCACGGGTCAGATGGCTGAGACTGACCGATACTGCAGATGGGCACAGCAGGCAGGCTGACGAGAGATCCGGGTAGATGAACTGGCAGAGATAGCAGGCGACAGGCGGGAGCCTCTAGGTGGGCTGTCAGGTGGTCACGGCAAGTGACGGGTAGGAGCCTCCAGGTAGGCTGACAGGTGGTCATGGCAAGTGACAGGCAGGAGCCTCTAGGTAGGCTGTCAGGTGGTCACGGCAAGTGACGGGCAGAAGCCTTCAGGTAGGCAGACAGGTGGTCTCGGCAAGTGACAGGTGGGAGCCTCTAGGTAGGCTGTCAGGTGGTCACGGCAAGTGACAGGCAGGAGCCTCCAGGTAGGCAGACAGGTGGCCACGGCAAGTGACAGGCAGGGGCCTCCAGGTAGGCTGACAGGTAACAGGCAGATGCTTCCAGGTAAGCAGGCGGGCAAAGCCCATAGACAGACTGGCGGACTGAACGAAAGACAGACTGTCGGGCTGGAGAGTAGTCAGGCTGGCGGACTGATAGTCAGGCAGGCGGGCAGGACTAGTAGTCAGGCTAGCAGCGGGACCTGAAGGCTGAAGCAGAGGTAAGTACACTGTGCATCAACTATTGCTCGGGCACCTCCATATTGGAGGAGGTGCTTTAAATATGGGAGGACCTCCGGCAATTGGCCGGGGACTCCTTAGGGCGGTGCGCGTGGCCCCTTTAAGAGGGAGGGAGCGCGTGCCCTAAGCACAGTGCCCGGGAAGCTGCACGCGCCGGCAGAAGCAGGAAGAGGAGCGCTGGAGGATGCCGGGCAGGGAGCGCGGCGGTGAGAGGGACGGCGTTTCTGCCTGGCAGGGGGCAGAGACGCCGATGCTACAGTAACCCCCCCTTTACGCCCCCTATTTTTTAGGCCAGAAAGAAATTTTTCAAGGAGAAGCGGGGCATGAATGTTCTCCCTGGGTTCCCAAGTTCCCTCCTCTGGGCCAGACCCCTTCCAATCCACCAGAAAAAAAGGTTTTCCCTCTTACGCTCTTGGTGGCCAGAATGTTCTCTACCTCAAAAACGTCCTCAGCGGAAACCGGAGCAGGGGGAGTACCTGGATTGTTGGAAAAAGAATTAAACACAACTGGTTTGAGGAGAGATACGTGGAAGGAGTTGGGAATCCATAAAGTGGCCGGGAGTTTTAACTTGTAGACCACTGGGTTGATTTGTTTGAGGACTTCAAATGGACCGATGAACCGAGGACCCAACTTGTAGGAGGGTATTTTGAGCCGAACATGTTTGGAGGAGAGCCAAACCTTGTCTCCCGGACGGAATTGAGGCGGATCTAGACATCTCTTGTCAGCATATCTCTTCATCCGCTCGGAGGACTGAAGAAGTGCGGACCTAGTATTTTCCCAAATGGTGGAAAATTCGCTGACTCCGCGGCAGGGTTGTCCACAGAAGCGGAGACGGGAAACGGAATCCGGGGATGTTGACCATAGACTACAAAGAACGGGGACTTGGAAGTTGATTCGCTCTCATGGTTGTTGTAGGAGAATTCGGCCCATGGTAGGAGGTCCACCCAATCGGTATGGTGAGCATTAACAAAGTGCCGGAGGTAGCTGGTAAGGATCTGGTTGATACGCTCCACTTGGCCATTGGACTGTGGATGGTAAGCGGAGGAGAAATCCAGGGTGACATCCAGCAGCTTACACGTAGCTCTCCAGAAGCGTGAGGTGAACTGAACCCCTCGATCCGACACAATGTGGAGGGGTAGGTCATGGAGACAGAAAATGTGAAGGAAGAAGTCCTTAGCCAGCTCTGATGCAGACGGGAGACCAGGCAGAGGGATGAAGTGGGCCATTTTAGAAAAGCGGTCGGCGACCACCCAAATGACTGTACAGCCGGCAGAAACAGGGAGATCTGTAATAAAGTCCATAGCAATGTGTAGCCAAGGGGCAGCAGGTATGGGAAGAGGCAGGAAGTAACCGGCTGGAAGATGTCTGGGAACTTTGTTGCGGGCACAAGACGAACAGGCCAAGACAAAGTCTACCACATCCTTGCGCAGGGTGGGCCACCAGTAATGCCGGGTAATGAGCAGGAAAGTTTTCTTCTGACCGGCATGGCCGGCTAGTTTAGATGAATGACCCCAGGGAAGAATCTTCTCCCGATCTGGAACTGCTACAAACGTCTTACCGGGTGGGAGACGAGTCAGATCTAAGGGGGCCATACTCATCACTTTGGAGGGGTCGATGATGTGCATAGGCTCCTCCTCTAGATCAGAGGACAGGAAGGATCGGGACAAGGCGTCAGCTTTAACATTCTTGTCCGCCGGGCGGAAATGTAGGATAAAGTCGAAGCGAGCGAAGAACAAAGACCACTGGGCCTGACGCGGATTGAGTCTTTGGGCATTCTGGAGATATGCAAGGTTTTTGTGATCAGTATAGATGATCACTGGGTATAGAACCCCTTCAAGCAGGTAACGCCACTCCTCCAGCGCCAATTTGATGGCTAGCAGTTCTTGGTCTCCTATGGAGTAGTTGCGCTCAGACGAGAAGAGTTTGGAGAAGAAGCCGCAGGTTACCATTCTCCCGGATGAAGATTTTTGGGTGAGCACCGCTCTGGCTTCGCAGGAGGAAGCATCAACCTCCAGGAAGAACTGTTTGTTGCAGTCCGGACGGTGCAGCACTGGGGCAGAGGAGAAGGCTTGCTTTAAGGAAAGGAAGGCCTCCTCAGCTTCGGGCGGCAATACCTTGGGATTTGCTCCCTTACGGGTGAGCGCAGAGATGGGAGTAGTGCGGGAAGAGAAGTGCGGGATGAAGAGACGGTAGTAGTTGGCGAAGCCCAGGAATCGCTGAATCGCCTTCAACCCCTCCCGACGGGGCCATTTTAAGACAGCAGAGAGCTTCTCGGGGTCCATTTGTAGACCTGTCTGGGAGATAATATAACCCAGGAACGGAAGGGAGGTCTTCTCGAAGAGGCATTTCTCAAATTTGGCATAGAGGTGATTCGGCCTGAGCCTAAGCAGGACCTGACGAACATCCCTCCGCTGTGTGGGAAGGTCCGGAGAGAAGACCAAGATGTCATCCAGGTACACCACCACGCAGGAATATAGAAGATCATGGAAGATGTCATTGACTAATTCTTGGAAGACGGCGGGAGCATTGCAGAGACCGACGGGCATTACACGGTATTCATAGTGACCGTCCCGGGTATTGAATGCCGTCTTCCACTCGTCTCCTTGACGGATCCAGACCAGGTTATACGCCCCACGTAGATCCAGCTTGGAAAAGATCCTAGCGCCCTTAAGGCGGTCAAACAACTCGGAGATGAGTGGCAGGGGGTATTTGTTTTTGACCGTGATTTGGTTGAGTCCTCGATAGTCTATACAGGGGCGTAGTGAACCATCCTTCTTCTTGACGAAGAAGAATCCGGCTCCAGCCGGGGAGGTAGATTTCCGGATGAATCCCCTAGCCAGATTCTCCTTTATGTATTCCGACATGGCCCGGGTTTCGGCCGATGACAACGGGTAAATCCGCCCACGGGGTGGAGTGGCACCAGGTACCAGGTCGATCGGGCAATCATATGGCCTATGAGGTGGCAGTGTCTCTGCTTCCTTTTTGTCGAAGACATCTGCATAGGACCAGTAAGGTGCGGGTAAACCGGGTAGATTAGCCGGGGTGAGGGGCGGACGAACCGGGCGGACCGGGACCAGGCAGGTCTTATGGCAATCCTGCCCCCAACGGAGAACTTCACCGGATTGTCAATTCAGCACGGGTTCATGTCTCTGAAGGCAGGGTCGACCTAGCAATAGGGAGTGAGAGAGACCGGAAAGCACATGGAAGGAGATCCTCTCAGAGTGCAGCATTCCCACCTGCAGGGTTATAGGTTCTGTGACGAGCAGGATGGTCACCGGAAGGAGTCCTCCATCCACGGAGGCGACTGCCAATGGTTCAGCCAGAGGTTTGGTGGGAATGTGATATTTCTCTACCAGGGACTGGGAAATGAGCTTCCCAGCAGCTCCGGAATCTAGGTGTGCAATTTCAAAGTATCGGTTCTCTCCCCAGGAGATGGAGACAGACAAAGTCAGGAAAGGAGAGAGTTTACTTTTGCCTAGGACGACCTCTCCGAGCAGTCCTAGATGCTGGCGTTTCCCGGCTTCACCGGGCAGGAACGGATGAAGTGCTCCTTACTGCCACAATAGAAACAGCTCCCCTCGACTCGGCGTGACTCTTGGCGAGATTTGACCATCTTGGTCTGGTCGACCGGCACAGGTTCGGGCGAGCGTGCCCGGGGAGTTGCTAATTGAGAGACAGGTCCCTGGAAAGTAGGAGCAAGACGAGGAAATCTTCGCTCCCGGGTAGTCTCTTTAGCCTGTTCCAGGAAACGGATGTCGATCCGGGTAGCTAGCGACACCAGGTCATCCAGGGTGGTAGGAATGTCCTGGCCGGCTAACTCGTCCTTAATCCGACCGGAAAGGCCCTCGCAAAAGATGGACACCAGGGCCTCGTTGTCCCAGGCAAGCTCAGAAGCGAGGGTACGGAACTGTATGGCATATTGGCCCACGGTGAGACTCCCTTGGCGGATACGAAGCAAAGAGGAGGCAGTGGAGGATTTTCGTCCTGGTTCATCGAAGACTTTCCGGAAAGCAGCGAGGAAAGACAATGGATCGGACACCAGGGGATCCCCTCTCTCCCACAGGGGATTTAGCCATGCCAGTGTTTCTCCAGTGAGGTGAGACATGATGAACACCACCTTAGCCCGGTCGGAGGGAAACTGATGTGCCAAAAGTTCAAAGTGTAGGGTGCACTGGTTTATGAAACCCCGAGCTAGAGCGGGGTTGCTTCCAAAACGAGGAGGTGCAGAAAGCCGGGGACCTGGGTTGGATGCCATGGTATTGGTGGGCAGCGGCGCTGCCGGAGCGGGAGTCGCACGACTCGAGGCGGACACAGGTGGAACAGTCAGTGTGTCCAGGCGGGAGTTGACACTTCGCAGGAAGTTCAAGATGGTTTCCTGTTGGGATCTCTGACGATAAACCTCCTGGTACAGGTCAGAGAGCAAAGGGGCTTGGGGGCCACCGGGTTCCATGGCCCGAGCAAACTGTTACGGATCCGGGTGGTGGAACCTCTGTGCTGAGGTGCAAGGAGGGACCCAGAGGGGCTTAACTAAGTATCAACTCGGATCGACCTAGGTTGTACGGCGGCTAACGACTCCGTGACCAGGGAGGGACCGAGCAGAGAGACCAGGTGCTACTCTGGGGACGACCTTGTAAGAGAGCAGGTGACTCCCACGGGTCAGATGGCTGAGACTGACCGATACTGCAGATGGGCACAGCAGGCAGGCTGACGAGAGATCAGGGTAGATGAACTGGCAGAGACAGCAGGCGACAGGTGGGAGCCTCTAGGTGGGCTGTCAGGTGGTCACGGCAAGTGACGGGTAGGAGCCTCCAGGTAGGCTGACAGGTGGTTACGGCAAGTGACAGGCAGGAGCCTCTAGGTAGGCTGTCAGGTGGTCACGGCAAGTGACGGGCAGAAGCCTTCAGGTAGGCAGACAGGTGGTCATGGCATTTGAGAGGCGGGAGCCTCTAGGTAGGCTGTCAGGTGGTCACGGCAATTGACGGGCAGGAGCCTCCAGGTAGGCAGACAGGTGGTCACGGCAAGTGACAGGCAGGAGCCTCCAGGTAGGCTGACAGGTTGCAGGCAAGTGCTTCCAGGTAAGCAGGCGGGCAAAGCCCATAGACAGACTGGCGGAGTGAACGAAAGACAGACTGTCGAGCTGGAGAGTAATCAGGCTGGCGGACTGATAGTCAGGCAGGTGGGCAGGGCTAGTAGTCAGGCTAGCAGCGGGACCTGAAGGCTGAAGCAGAGGTAAGTACACTGTGCATCAACTATTGCTCGGGCACCTCCATATTGGAGGAGGTGCTTTAAATATGGGAGGACCTCCGACAATTGGCTGGGGACTCCTTAGGGTGGCAGAAGCAGGAAGAGGAGCGCTGGAGGACGCCGGGCAGGGAGCGCGGCGGTGAGAGGGACGGTGTCTCTGCCTGGCAGGGGGCAGAGACGCCGATGCTACATAAGCCTTCTGTCAGTGTATGTCACGCAAGGTGTGGGAAAGACTAAGTGCAACACAAAGGAAAGAGGGGAACCCCAAACACTAGGGAAAGGGGGGGGTGAAGACCCCTAGGCAGATCTAATATCAACCTGCCTACCATATCATCCCTATATAGGTTCCACACCTATTGCAGAGCAGGAACCTAAGCCCTGAATTTCCCTACAGTTTGGCCCTAGATAGGGAGGGGACAGGGTGAGCACTAGTCAAGCCCCACTACAAACTAGAGACAACAAGGTAAACACACAAAGGGGATACACTTAGCTTGAGCAGACACCAGAGAGATAACACCAACTCTTCTCCAAGGGCACTAGAGAACAAACTAGCTGACTGCTAGTGCTCCAAGTGTACACAGAGGTACATAGAACTATCACCGGCGACTTTCTGGAGTTACTGAAACTTTTTAACTACCCAGCAAGGGTGTGTCAATCAGCAGCAGAAGGTGGAGATCGCTGCTGGGTCCTAAAGGACGGGTATAACTATAGAACAGAGATGAGGAAATCAAGAAGGTGTCTGCAATGCCAAGCGCAGTGACCTTCTACAGCCAGCTCCAGAGCGACTGTCTGTCACACCTGACACACCCGTGACAGTGTAACACTAACAGGTCTAATACCCTTTATTACATAAATTTTGCAGGGTATTAAACCAACGATTAGATTATTCAATGTTCACGTTCCACAGAAGGACTAAGTAAAAAAGTAAAAAAAAAAGTTTAAAATAATTGGTAAAAATGTAAGAAAGAAATCATAAACTAAAAAGAAAACAAAAAAGTAATGAAAACATGTTTTACCAATAAAAAGTTAAAATATTTTTATGTAAAAACAAAAATAAGCAAAATAAAGTACTTTGTAATTTGGCATTGCCATATCGAGAACGACCTGAGCTATAAAACTATCACTCTATTTAACCATTACAGTGAACACTGTAAAAAATAAATAAAAAACTCTGCAAAAAAACTGCTGTTTTTTCATCACATTGCCACACAAAAAGTGGAAAAAACAGCCCTCACTTAGCTGTTTATGGAAAAATCAAAAACGTATATCAGAATATGGCGATGCATAAAGAGAAATACTATATAAATGGGGTGTCATTATAATCATACAGACCCAAAGAATAAAGTTGTCTTATCAGTTTTACTGTAATGTGAACATAGTAAAAATATTCACCCCTTTACCACAAGGACTTGTTTTTTGCAGGATGAGTTGTACTTTTTAACGACACCATTGGTTTTACCATATCGTGTACTGGAAAATGGTAAAAAAATTCAAAGTGCGGTGAAATTGCAAAAAAAGTGCAATTCCACAATTGCTTTTTGTTTTGTTTTTTTCACTATATGGTGGAACGTAACTGCCATTATGATTTTTCAGGTCCTTACGAGTTTGCAGGTACCAAACATGTATAGGTTCTTTTTTATTTAAGTGGTGAAAAAAAAATCCAAAGTTTGCAAAAAAAAAAAAGTCGCCATTTTCCGAGACCCGTAGCGTCTCGATTTTTGGGGATCTGGAGTTGGTGAGGGCTTATTCTTTGCGTGCCAAGCTGACGTTTTTATTGATACAATTTTGGTGTAGATACCATGTTTTGATCGCCCGTTATTGCATTTTATTGCAATGTTGCAGTGACCAAAAAAATGTAATTCTGCCGGTTTGATTTTTTTTCTCGCTACGTCGTTTACCAATCGAATTAATTATTTTATATATTGATAGATCGGGCGATTCTGAATGCGGTGATACCAAATATGTGTACAATTGATTTTTTTTATTGTTTTATTTTGAATGGGGCAAAAGGTGGGTGATTTGAAGTTTTATATTTTTGAAAATATTTTAAATATTTTTAAAAACATTTTTTTAAACTTTTTACATGCTTCAATAGTTTCCATGGGAAACTAGTAGCTGCGATCATTCGCTATGAGTGCTGACTGCTGGGCGGTGCTCATAGTATTCCAGCAATGACAACCGCAGGGGTCTCCTGCAGTCCCCGGTTTAACATGCCAACCCATCGGCGACCCGCGATCATGTGACACTTGCACCGATGGGCGGGATTAGTGACACGCTTCCGGCACGTGCATGTTTAACATGTTGACAGCTGCAGGTGGATCGCGATTCCACCTGCGGCTGTTAGGGGCACATGTCAGCTGTACAGATCAGCTGTCATGTGCCCGAAAACAAGCGGGCTCAGCGCCGGAGCCCGCATGGAGTGCAGGGATTCGACCTTGGGCGTACACATACGTCAAAAGGTTGTAGAGGGGTTAAAGTAAAAACAATTTGTGAATTATTTTTTGTTCATTCTGCCTTTCAAAAACTGAGATAGAAAACCATCAAAAAATGTTGATTACAAAATGGTACCAATAAAAACTTGAATTCATCCTGCAAAAAACAGTACCTTTGTTGCTGCTTTAAAATAATCAATAAATACTGTAGCGATGCAAAAAAAAATTTCTTTGTTTTTAGTGCGTAAAATTAACAAAACATAAAAACCTACATATATCTGGCATTGCTGTTATCATATTGATCAGTGGAATAAAGTTGTCTTATCACTTATACCTCACGATAAATAGTGTATAAAATAAAAACAATTATTGAACTTCTGTTGATTTGTTTATTCTGCTTCCCAAAATTTGCAATAAGGCTGAGCATTTCCATTGGTGTACCCCAATGTAAGGTACCTCAAAATTGTACCACTAAACACTTCAACTCAATCCACAAAAAACAAGCACCCACTCAGCTTCGTCATCTTTTAGCGCAAATATATGGGGTTTCCATGATACTAGTAACACAAAGGCTCTGGAAAAGCAACATGGTTCCCTCCCCTCAAAAAATCCAGTTAAATCTGCACTCTCAACCAAATGCCTCCATTCCTGTTCCAAGTTTTGCATTACTGAAGGAATGAGAGCCCAAATAATTTATAGGGTGCATGTCTCTAGAAACCAAAGCTGGGCACAAATAATTGGGCATTAAGCTGACAAAATGGGGTCACTAGAAGGGGGTCTCTGCTGTTCAGGTACCTCAGGGGCTCTGCAAAGGGCTTAAGCAAACTATTTAACTATATCTCTAGATGACTTTATTGGGGGGTGTAGTTTGTAAAATGTGTCAATTTTTGCAGGACCCGCCATGGATCTCTTGACCTGAACTAACAGCCTCAGGTCTCGTGCAGACGATCGTATTTTCAGTCTGAGAGCAGTCCGACAAAACATCGGATCAATGTTATTCTACGGGGCCGCGCACACGACCGATCTTTGACTCGCAGCATGCCC
Source organism: Phyllobates terribilis (assembly GCF_046119375.1). Lineage (NCBI taxonomy): Eukaryota > Metazoa > Chordata > Amphibia > Anura > Dendrobatidae > Phyllobates > Phyllobates terribilis. The sequence goes on from NW_027362762.1 coordinate 135,629,913, forward strand.
GAGTTTGATCTGGTATTCAGATCGCACTTGGCCGTGTAAATCAATGAGCTATTAGAAACCATCGGACTGCACTTGGATGACTTCTGAGTTCAGTCCAATTTCCGGGCACTGCCGGAATGGAAGAGAAACTTTTTTCTCCATCTTCGCCTCATCCGTGAGAATCAGAGCCAACTATGATGGTATTCTGATCAGAGTTTGATTTGCAAAATTGCCACGATTCTCTTTGATAAGAGAATACCTGGTCGTCTTCCCCTGCCCTTATAGATGCCTATGAGACCGATAGTTTGGGTCAGGAGTTTCGCGACCAGTCTGTGTCTGACCGTTCGTATACGAAGTGTGAAATTCGCACGTCTGAAAGCAGCAACCTTGCATCATCGTTTAGGATGGAAATATTTTGATATTTTATTTTATTTTTCTTGGTGCAGGAACACTTTTTCGTTTGTTTTTTGTGGTCTTCTACACCGGGGAGGTTGGCCCCGTTTTTTCCGTGCATCAGCATATGGATTCCCCATTGCTGCAGTCTACAATGGTGAGCAGATAATTTTTCTATTTTTTTCGTGATGCCAATAATGTCATAAATTGTAGCACTTTTATTTGCACACCGTACCACACAAACATATAAAAATCATCAAGAAATGAAAGAGCCAAAAGTGTTGCCTATAGGCACTAGGACTGAAAATAATTTTAGGTAATAAAACATAATTATGTGCTGTGCCTGAGTCACACCATTTTCTGTCTTATAAGTCCCAGCTACTGCTGATCCCATAGAACACAGCTGTGACATGGAGAGAGCAGCCCTGATTTTCAGGGGCTTGATAAATCCTTATTTTTCATGTTTTCTTTGTTAATGTTTTGAAATGTAATAAAGATACGGATGTAGATGACTTGTATATACAAAATGTGAACACATATATCGGCATCTTGTGTGCGGTCTACACAACGTATAAGACATATTTATCTTTGCCACAGTTTCTAGCGTACAAGCTTTGGTAGAAGTCATCTAGTCCATGACTTGAAAAGTTTGTCCAACTTTTTTTGCTTTTTCAAATGGCCACAAACCAGAGAATGCAATACAATAAGGCTGTGTGTCCACGATGCGTTTTTTAAGCGTTTCCGCAGCGGCAAAAACGCTGCAGAAACGCTTAATAAACACATTGTAGACCTGCCATGTTCCCCAATGATAATCCACATGTGCTGTGCACATGCTGCGGAAATTTCCGCTCTGGATTAACATTGCGGAAAAAAATGCAGCACTACCAATTATTTTGCGGAAGTGCTGCGTTTTCGCCGCCATTGACTTTCATTGGAACGCATGGATTATGCATCACTGCATATGTAGATGCGGAATCCAAACGTTTCAATGTGCGGATGGTACCCGGGTGTGGAGGACAGGAGACTCTCCTCCGGACTCGGGTACCATAGAACCTGTAAAAAAAAGAATAAAATAAAAAATAAATATCATATTTACCTTCTGATGGCCCGCGGTGCGCTTGTCTTCACTTGCCGGCAACTCGCGGTGGACTGAAGGACGTGCGCTGACGTCTAGTCATGTGACGGCAGGTCCTTCAGTGTAGTGTACCGCGAGCTGCCGGCAAGCCAGGACGGAGCGAAGCAAGACACCAGGGGCCGTCAGAAGGTAAGTATAGATTTATTTTTGACCATTCTTTTGGTCACACTATATAAATCCATGCCGTTTGCATGGATTTATATAGTGTGACCAAGTTGTCAAGCACTTTCCAAGTGATGCTAAAATTGCTTGGAAAGCGCTTGACAACCCGCATGCGGAAATGCATGTGAAGAACGCTTCACTTCCGCATGTCCCTGGCAGGAAAATGCATGTACAATCCGCATGCGTTTTTTTCTGCCAGGGAGATGCAGAAACGCTCAGGAAAAAATCCTGAGCATTTCTGCATCGTGGGCACATAGCCTAATAAAACCTACCCACCTTGTAACTCGGTGCCAGTCTGAGCTGAGGCTAATGTCAGAACATCACAACTACAGTATAATTCATAACCACCTGCATGACCACTGGTGAGGTGACAGCGTGGTGGGAAACGTACCATTTATGAATTATTTCAATACAAATATATGTACAAAATATGGATAAAAGTATTGGGACACACATCTTAATCAGTGAATTCAGGTTTCTCATTGAGTCCCATTACCACAAGTGTAAAAAAATCCAGCTCCTTGCTTATATTAACAATTGTGAAAGAATGGTTTGTTCTAGAGATCTCACCGAATTTGAGCGTAGTACTGTAATAGGATGCCACCATTGTAAGTAGTCAGTTCATAAAATTTCTCCTCTCCTAAATATTCCACTATATTCAAATATTAGTGATACTACTGAAAAGTGGAAGTGATTAGGAACTACAGCAACTCAACTACAAAGTGGAGACCAAGTGTTCTTGCTGACTCAATAAGTTCGTAATTCCAAACCTCCTCTGGCATCAACTCTAGCACAAAAACTGTGCACCAGAAGCTTCATGACATGGATTTTCATGGCCGATCCGCTGCGTGAAAGCCTTACATTATCAAGTATAATGCAAAACATCTGATGGGGTGACGTCAAGCTTCCACCACTGGACTCTGGAGTAGTGCAAATATGTTCTGTGGAGTGACGGATCACAATTCTCTATCTGGAGGTCTGATGGATGAGTCTGGATTTGGTGAACATCAGAACATTACTTGTCTGACTGCATTGTGCCTAGGGTTGTTTTCCAGGAGTTGGCCTAGGTCCTTAGTTCCAGTGAATGTAAATTGTAATGCTTTAGCATAATAAGACAGTTTGGACAATTATAGCTTCCATCTTTGTGTGGACAGTTTGGGGAAGGCCCTTTTCTGTTTCAGCATGACTGTGCCCCAGTGCTAAAAAGCAAGGTCCATAAAAGTATGGTTGGGGGAGTTTGGTGTAGTAGAACTTGACTGGCCACAGAGCATAGTCTCAACTGCATCGAACATCTTTGGGATGATCTACAACAGAGATTGTGAGTCCGGCCCTGTCATACAATATTATTGTCTGACCTCACAAATGCCCTTCTTGATGAAAGGGCAAAAATTGCCACAGACAACTACAAAAGCTTGTAGAAAGTCTTTGCAGAACAGTGGAAGCTGTTATAGATGCAAAGGGGAAATCAACTCCACATTAATACCTATGGTATGTGAATGACCTTTCAAAATTGTCAAAAGTTCCTGTAGGTGTAATGTGTAGATGTGCCAATACTTTGGTCCACATAAAGTATATACTGTAGTTACATAGTTTGATAAAAGACATAGGTCCATCGAGTTCAATCTTTTTTAATAAATTATACATTGTCCTATGGTAGATTATTTGTATCCCACATTGCTATTGGTTATTAGAAAAGCATTTACCCTATTATAGGATCTGCTATTACTATTTCTTGCAATAATGCATCCAAAGTCTGGTTGATCTATCTTTAAAGAACCCTTTCCTGTTTATCCCGGATTCACCTTTCCTCCACATGTAAATAATGTCTCCTAGTCCTTTGTTTGGATTGTCTGAGGAGTCTTTTTTTTCTAAGCTAAACAAGCCCGATTATTTTAACCTCCCATTATAAAAGAGACCTTCCATCCCACGTCATAATCTTGTTGCTCGCCTTTCCAATTCCCTATTACAGCTTTCCATTATCCTATTTAGGGCTCGCTCACATGAGCGTATAACACAGCCGAGTGCCCTCTGATGATTTATTGGATAGCAAAAACATGGCCCAATGTTATAGTATGGGGCAGAGCAGATCAGCGATTATTTTCTCATGGTGTGAGGGCTGTGGGCATCCAATATTCAGATCATGCACACCCATACAAGTCTATGGGTGCCTGTGCGAAATCAGAGTGTCATTAGCATATTCTCTCCCATGAAAGAACGTATGCCAGCATGAGCGAGCCCTTAGGCCACGTTCAGGACTTGTTCAGTATTTCACATCAGTATTTGTAATCCAAAACCAGGAGTGGGTGATAAATACAGAAGTGGTGGCGGGTTTCTATTATACTTTTCCTCTGATCGTTGCTCTTCTGATTTTGGCTTACAAATACTGATGAGAAATACTGACTAAATACTGAACGTGTGTATGGGGCCGTAGAATGTTGAGGCCAAAACTAGGAACCATATGCTAGATGTGGCCTTCAAACAATTTATAGAGGGGTAACATTACATTAGTAGTAGGGGTATTTATCTCTCTTTCAAAAGTCGACTATGGTCGCAATGGGCAACATCTTTCTTTTTATCTCCTTTCTAGCAGTTTTGATACATTTATCCAAAAATATACTAAAATGTCATAAATAGTATGGTTACAACATGTTAAAATATGAGATATTAAGAGGTTAAAACAGAAAGAACTATATAGCTGTTTTCCACAATCAGGAGTCTGCCATTACAAATGACAGGGCTGGGGTCTGGGATCGGTCGCTATGGGCAACAGCAGGTTTTCTTTTAGCGGCGTCTATACGTCTCCCAGGCTGTCGCACAAGAAGGACGTCACCCGAGGGAGCACTTTTGGGTGAAGCAATATGGCGGACCATATCCGAGTGTAGCAAAATGCCTCCTGCGGCCATTTGGTGTAGCAAGAGGGCGGCTCCTGTGAGCAGCAGATATTCCGGGCGCGGTCTGCTCGGGGGGCGGGCTCTCGGCGGCAGCATTGTCAGTCCCGCCTGGCAGCACGTCATCCCCGGAGCTGCTGCCTCGGTCCCGTGTGTCTCGGCGGCGGAGCTGCTGGAAGATGTGTGCGCTCTCGGCCTGGTTCTGGAATGAGCGCTTCTGGCTCCCGCAGAACGTCACCTGGGCGGACCTGGCGGACACGGAGAGCGGCGAGCAGTACCCGCGGGCTGGACACCTCCTGTACGCCTTCCCCACGGCGCTGGGGATCTTCGCATTCAGGCTGCTGTTCGAGAGGTGAGAGATGCCGGCACCGGGCACTACAGCTGCCAGCTCCTCCACTAATGACAGCTCCTCCACTGGTGGAAGCTCCACTGGTGTCAGTTCCTCTAGTGACAGCTCCTCCACTGGTGGAAGCTACACTGGTGTCAGCTCCTCTAGTGACAGCTCCTCCACTGGTGTCAGTTCCTCTAGTGACAGCTCCTCCACTGGTGTCAGTTCCTCTGGTGACCGCTCCTCCACTGGTGGAAGCTCCACTGGTGTCAGTTCCTCTGGTGACAGCTCCTCCACTGGTGGAAGCTACACTGGTGTCAGTTCCTCTGGTGACAGCTCCTCCACTGGTGGAAGCTACACTGGTGTCAGTTCCTCTGGTGACAGCTCCTCCACTGGTGGAAGCTACACTGGTGTCAGTTCCTCTGGTGACAGCTCCTCCACTGGTGGAAGCTACACTGGTGTCAGCTCCTCTAGTGACAGCTCCTCCACTGGTGGAAGCTCCACTGTTGTCAGTTCCTCTGGTGACAGTTCCTCTAGTGACAGCTCCTCCACTGGTGGAAGCTACACTGGTGTCAGCTCCTCTAGTGACAGCTCCTCCACTGGTGTCAGTTCCTCTAGTGACAGCTCCTCCACTGGTGTCAGTTCCTCTGGTGACCGCTCCTCCACTGGTGGAAGCTCCACTGGTGTCAGTTCCTCTGGTGACAGCTCCTCCACTGGTGGAAGCTCCACTGTTGTCAGTTCCTCTGGTGACAGCTACTCCACTGGTGTCAGTTCCTCTGGTGACAGCTCCTCCACTGGTGGAAGCTACACTGGTGTCAGCTCCTCTAGTGACAGCTCCTCCACTGGTGGAAGCTCCACTGTTGTCAGTTCCTCTGGTGACAGTTCCTCTGGTGACAGCTCCTCCACTGGTGTCAGTTCCCCTGGTGACAGCTCCTCCACTGGTGGAAGCTCCTCTGGTGACAGCTCCTCCACTGGTGTCAGTTCCTCTGGTGACAGCTCCTCCACTGGTGGAAGCTACACTGGTGTCAGCTCCTCTAGTGACAGCTCCTCCACTGGTGTCAGCTCCTCTAGTGACAGCTCCTCCACTGGTGTCAGCTCCTCTAGTGACAGCTCCTCCACTGGTGTCAGTTCCTCTAGTGACCGCTCCTCCACTGGTGGAAGCTCCACTGGTGTCAGTTCCTCTGGTGACAGCTCCTCCACTGGTGGAAGCTCCACTGGTGACAGCTCCTCCACTGGTGTCAGTTCCTCTGGTGACAGCTCCTCCACTGGTGGAAGCTCCACTGGTGTCAGGTCCTCTGGTGGAAGCTCCACTGGTGTCAGCTCCTCCACTTCTGGAAGCTCCACTGGTGTCAGTTCCTCTGGTGGAAGCTCCACTGGTGTCAGTTCCTCTAGTGACAGCTCCTCCACTGGTGTCAGTTCCTCTAGTGACAGCTCCTCCACTGGTGGAAGCTCCACTGGTGTCAGTTCCTCTAGTGACAGCTCCTCCACTGGTGGAAGCTCCACTGGTGTCAGTTCCTCTAGTGACAGCTGCTCCACTGGTGTCAGTTCCTCTAGTGACAGCTCCTCCACTGGTGGAAGCTCCACTGGTGTCAGTTCCTCTAGTGACAGCTCCTCCACTGGTGTCAGCTCCTCTAGTGTCAGCTCCTCTAGTGTCAGCTCCTGCACTGGTGTCAGCTCCTGCACTGGTGTCAGCTCCTTTAGTGACAGCTCCTCCACTGGTGTCAGTTCCTCTAGTGACAGCTCCTCCACTGGTGTCAGTTCCTCTAGTGACAGCTCCTCCACTGGTGGAAGCTCCACTGGTGTCAGTACCTCTGGTGGCAGCTCCACTGGTGGCAGCTTGTCCACTGGTGGCAGCTCCTTTAGTGACAGCTCCACTAATGGCAGCTCGTCTATTGGTGGCAGCGCCTCCTACCTGATCATTAAAGGGGTGCTCCACTCCTGAGCACATCACTGAGCAGTGCGAGGCTCAGCTGACAGCAGGGCTGTGAGGTCATGGCAGCCGACCTCCTGCCAGCAGCCTCACCTTAGGGCCTCCATTGTCTCCTGCCTGGAGTTGGCCTCACATCTGTCATTCACCTGTGGTCAGAGAGGGTTTGTGTCCTGATGACCATCACTTATCAGGGTCTTCTCTCTGCAGCCATTATTTGACCTCAGGTCTGTACTTCAGCACCAACTGTTGTACAACTACAGCACCCAACGTCTGAAGTAATCTGCCATCTGTCACTCCGTCCTTTGGTGCGGGAGGGTCTTTTCTCTCTAATTGCTGATCCACATCAGTCCTATGATCCCCCGGAGATTCGCCCCCAACGGTGTCTGACGGCAGCTGTTCCTGGTGTACGGCGCAGTGTCCAGGTCTTGTGCTGCACACTACAGGGGAAGTACACGCCATATACCCGTCCTACTAGCAGGACCCCACCTGTACATGTGTCTGGAGCTTGCCCTGAAAAACAAACCCTCCACCATGGAGACTGTTATTACTGCTCCTTCTTTAGGGTAATGGGAGCTGCTGCTTCACAGAGAAGGTTCTCACTAAACCCATCAAGCAGTTGTTCAGTAAAATATTTTATCATCCCAAGGATAGGTGATAGGCTAACTTGTTGATCGGCGGGGGTCTGTCCTTTGGGGCACTTTTATGCCAGCTAGAAGGAGCAGCAGTGCGCATGCACGATCTCCACTCTCTTTATTCCCTGTGGGGCTGCGAGCGCTGCACTCAGCTCTTACTAGCAGCCTTATACAGAATGAATGGAGCGGTCGTGCCTCCGACCTTTTATGCCATCTCATAACATGGATAAATGTTTTTTGCTCTGTTGGTCCCTGCTGAGGGGGCGCCCACCAATTAGTTCTTGCCTTTCCTGCAGATAGGTGATAACTTGTTTTAATTGGACAAACCCTTTAAATGGAGCCTGTCCGCAGGGTTTCCCCATATAAAGTACGGCCACCACCATTAAAGGGATATTCCTGTGTCCAAGATCCTATCCTAATATGTAGTAGGTGTAATAATAATAATAATAATAATTAATAATATAATATTAGCAAATACCTCCAATTAGAAATGTAGTATAGTATTTCTCATTCGCTATGTCTCTTTCCTCATGTGCAGACATCGCAGGACCTTAGGTATCCATGGTTACGACCACTGATAAAGTGACAGCTAGCTAGCTGCTAGTGGTCATAACCGTGGATACCTAAGGTCTTGTATTGCCTGCACATGAAGAAAGAGACATATTAAATCAAAAATACTACACTACATCTACATTTCTAATTGGAGATATTTGCTAATATTATTTTTATTACACCTACTACATATTGGGATATGATCTTGGAGATGAGAATACCCCTTTGAGGCTTCTTTTACAGCATATTAGTAAGCTGTATGTAAGTCCCCAATCCCCTCTGCATAGTATGACAAAGACCTTTTCATTATACTCGCATACGGTGCGGTCCAGTGGGCGTCTGTGGTCTAATTGCCATCCTGCATCATCCAGATAGTGTCCCCCAATTGCGCTCCTGCGCAGGTGCGCTTTGCTCTGCTGAGGACAGACATAGTCCTGAAGTGCGCATGCGTCGGATTTACTTTCAGGTTATCGGCGCTCTTTGACCTTTCCCGGCGTATGCGCACTACGTCACTTTGCTCTGCTCTCGGCAGGATAGCGAAGTACACCTGCACAGGAGTGCCATGGGGCACACTGTGTAGATGATGTAGGATGCGTCATCCACCTGAAGCAGGGAAGGACTACGGTGATCGTAAGAAGTGAGTAGGTGCTGGATCAAGGCCAGAGACACCCCTCAGACCGGACCGCCCCGTAGGGGGTTATAATAAAAGGTATTTTTTGTGCTATGCAGGGGGGATTGGGGGCTTATATTCAGCTTACCAGAATACTGTAAAAAGGCATTAAAGATGGTGGCCATACTTTTATTTTAGGGAAAACCTGGTCCCTTGAAACTGGTTTTTCACCTGAGAGAACTGTTGTCACGGGTGTGTCAGAAGTGACAGACAGTTGTCCTGCAGTTGGTTGCAGGAGATCTTTGTTTGGCATTAGACACCTTCTTAGAGGCTGTCTCTCTAGGACCCAGCGGCTACCTTTCTCTTGCTAATTAATATCCTGGCCTGGGTGTATAAATACCCGCTGTTTGCTAGAGGGAGGTGCCGGCGGTACTCACATTACCTTTTGTGAAGGCTTGGAGCTAGTGCAGTACTTCTTCCTCTCCGGTGCTAAGAGGACGTGTGTTCATCTCCTGAAGTCGACTAAAAGCTAAGCGATCTTCCCTTGTTTGTTCCCCCTTGTTGTCTTTAGTTGTCAGTGGGGATTGACTAGCCCTCATCCCCTCCCTTCCCTAGCCAGGGAAAGACAGAGTGAGGTTCCTGTGCGGTGATTGGTGCAGAACCAACATAGGGACGTTAGAGGAGACAGGGTGATATAGATCAGCTTAGGAGATCTCCACTCCCCCCGTTCCCTAGAGTCTGGGCCCCCTTTTCCCTTCATGTTGCACTTAGTCTTTCCTACACCTTGCGTGACATTTATTCACTCAGCCAAGCATTCATGTGCTCTCTATGGGGAGAGTGGAGTAATTGCATGTCCACAGTCCTACGTCAGACCATTAATATACCACTGATGCACTGTATACAAGTCGTTCGGCGCTTGTTTACTGACCTGTTTTTCATAGACTGACAAACGATGATGTGGAAAGGGATCAGTAATCCGATCGTCCTGTCCCCCTACAACCACACGGTATCGGCAGCACATTCCTTGTTTACACAGAGCTATGTGCTGCCGACAACGATGAATTTTTTGCCAGTATTAATGATCCGATCATCTGATGAGAGGGTGTGTTGCTTGTCTGCCTGATTGCTGGCATGTTTCCCCAATATTCCTGCATAATCGGGAAGGAGCGTTCCCACTATGCGCTCGTCTAAAGCGCCATAAGCTGCTGCCCTGCCTTATTTGCTCGCAGAACAAAAAGATGGGGTGATAGAATTACAGCTGCTTGATCCTAATGGTGTAGGACGCCCATTAGTAGCCTAAACAGCTAATATAAAGGGAGTGTGCCCTGTGCAGGTTACATGGGCGTCAGTGGGTCTCTTCTTCCTTGTCTAATGACTGATGGAAAGGTCACCACTAGAAGCGCCCACACATCGATGAGCGACCTCTGTAAGCTGGTAGCTGTGTCCAGAGCGTGAAACCCCTTGTAAAATATAATTGCTAAAAAATCTAATATATTAGTCATCAGTACTTCCTTGTGTTATGTAACACACAGCCCACATTAGTCAGTTGTGGCTGAAAAATCCACACACAAAAAAGCTTACTTTTGTTTTTTTTTTCATTTATTTATGATGCGGTTGTGTAAAATGCATTTCTTTCTGCCTCTTTTTTTCAGTGTCTTAAGAATTGAGACTTTTGCTTCTTTACCACATGGAAAAACCAGTACCATATCCGGCCTTAGGGCTCTCACACTGCGTATAACACGGCGGCGTGCTGTGTGATGATTTATCGGATAGCACTCAGCCCAATGTTGTTCTATGGGGCAGTGCAGATCTGCGATCATTTTCTCATTCTGATTCGGCATGAGGAAACAATGTCAGCATGCTGCGAATGGCTCCGATATTAGGATCATGCACGCCCATACAAGTCTATGGGTGCGTGTGAAACATCGGACTGCACTCAGATGTCATCTGAGTGCAGTCCGATTACCGCAGGCACAGAGAATATGGAGAAATTAAGTTCTCCATCTTCTTCTCACCTGTGTTGCGATTCTCTCATGCGAGAGATTCGGATCAATCTCTGACCGAATTTGATCCGAGTGTCATTAGAATAATCTGCCCCATTCTCTCGCAATAATCGTCGCTGGTGTGCGCAAACCTTTAGTGTTTTTCCCACTGTAATCAATAGGAAGCTTAATCAGAGAGTATTTGAAATGGATTTTCATCTGCATGCATGTGTATGTTTTCACCACGTGTGGGCATATCTCAGTGTCTACTCCAAAATCCCTCTCCCCATGAAAAAAACTCCACATGACCATACATTTAGTTTATACATCTGTTTCATCAGATTCCAGGACATCGAGAGTCTCTCTCCCCATAGAAGTAAATGGAGCCTTAAATAAAGGATCCGTACAGACTCGACACATCTGTGTTCAGGATCATTATAATAGAGAAAACCTCTTTACACCTTCCCTCATTTACAAACTTATATTTTCCTAAGAGCATTTATTACCTATCCACAGGTTAGGCTATAAATCTCTGAATGGTGCTGATCTTACTGCTGGGGTTATTGAGAGAATGGGGATCCCAGAGACCCTTGTGTGAATGGAGTTGTTTGCATGCTTGATCACCACATTATTCACTTTTTTATGGGACTGATGGAGACAGCAGACTTGTCAGACTCCTGTGAGTGATGGGAGCTGTTGTCCTATATGTGCACAACAGCTTGACTCACATAGGGGTCTTTGGGACCCCTGTTCTAGTAATCATGGACTTCCTAGTGGTCTGACCCCCAGCGATCATACATGGATCACTTACCTGTGCATAGGCAAATGTTTTTTGCCTATAATAATAATAATAATAATAGTTTATTTTTATAGCGCCAACATATTCCGCAGCACTTTACAAATTTTAGGGGGGACTTATACAGAATAAGCATATCTCATATCGAACGGAGTGAGGGCCCTGCTCGCGAGCTTACAGTCTATGAGGAAGTGGGGGAGACACAAAAGGTAAAAAGGACATATATTGTATAATGCAGCCTTGATATACTGAATAGGATAAATAATAATACATGGACTGGTCGCCAGCCAGTATGTGTGCAGTCCTGACAGAGGCTTTTATGTGCATGGTTGGTTTGAACCCGAAGTTGAAGAAGATTTTAATATGGGGGAAAGCTGGGATGGACAGAGTGTGTTTAGGCGATACGCCAGTCTAAAGAAATGTGTTTTTAGGGTTCGCTTGAAACTGTGGGTATTGGGAATTAATCGAACTGTCCTGGGTAGTGCATTCCAGAGAATTGGCGCAGCACGCGAGAAATCTTGGAGACGGGAGTGGGAAGTTCGGATTATGGAGGATTTTAGTTTCAAGTCATTTGCAGAACGGAGGGCACGTGTAGGGTGGTAGACTGAGACAAGGGAGGAGATGTAGGGGGGTACTGAAGCATGGAGCGCTTTGTGGGTAAGCGTGATAAGTTTAAAACGAACTCTATATTGGATGGGCAACCAATGCAATGACTGGCACAGGGAAGAGGCATCTGAGTAGCGGTTGGCGAGGAATATGATCCTGGCTGCTGCGTTCAGGACGGATTGGAGAGGGGAGAGTTTAGTAAGAGGGAGACCGATTAGTAGAGCGTTGCAATAGTCAAGACGAGAATGAATAAGAGCGACAGTAAGAGTTTTTGCCGAGTCAAATGTGAGAAAAGTCCTGATTCTTGAGATGTTTTTGAGGTGTAGATGACATGAACGAGCGAGTGATTTGATGTGAGGAGTGAAAGAAAGATCTGAATCAAAAATGACCCCAAGACAGCGGGCTTGTAGCTGGGGAGTAATGGTTGAGCCACAAACGGAGATGGCAATATCGGGCACAGGTAGATTAATGGAGGGAGGAAAGACGAGTAGTTCAGTTTTTGACAGATTCAGTTTTAGGTAGAGGGAGGACATAATGTTAGACACAGCAGAAAGACAATCACTGGTCTTTTGTAATAATGCAGGGGTGATGTCCGGAGCAGAGGTGTATAATTGGGTGTCATCAGCATAGAGATGGTACTGAAAACCGAATCTACTGATTGTTTGTCCAATAGGAGCGGTGTATAAGGAGAAAAGAAGGGGGCCTAGGACTGATCCTTGAGGAACCCCGACAGTAAGAGGAAGTAGGGAGGAGGAGGAGCCGGCAAAAGACACAGAGAAGGAGCGGTCAGAGAGATAAGAGGAGAACCAGGAGAGAACCGTGTCCTTGAGGCCAATAGTGCGGAGCATAGTGAGGAGGAGCTGGTGATCCACAGTGTCAAATGCTGCAGAGAGATCCAGGAGAATCAGCAGGGAGTAGTGACCATTAGATTTAGCTGTTAGTAGATCATTAGAGACTTTAGTGAGGGCAGTTTCAGTAGAATGTAAAGAGCGGAAACCAGATTGTAAAGGGTCAAGAAGAGAGTTGTCTGAGAGATAGCGGATTAGACGGGAGTGGACCAGGCGTTCCAGGAGTTTAGAGATAAAGGGAAGATTGGAAACAGGTCTGTAGTTGGCCGTGCAGTTCTGGTCGAGGGATGGTTTTTTTAAGTAATGGTTGTATGCTGGCGTGTTTAAAAGAAGAGGGAAAGATACCAGATGAGAGGGAAAGGTTGAAAATTTTAGTTAGGTGAGAGGTGACAGCTGGAGCAAGGGACTGAAGGAGATGTGAGGGAATAGGGTCGCTGGTGCAGGTGGTAGGGCGAGAAGATGCAAGGAGCCTGATCACTTCATCTTCCGTGACTGGTTCGAAGTCAGAAAATGAGCAAGATACAATGTGGCGGGGGGGAGCATGCATAACATTTGGGGATTGGGAGAAAATTTCCTGTCGGATATGGTCAATTTTTTCTTTGAAATAGTTAGCCAGATCGTCAGCGCTGAGGTCGGTGGTCGGGGCCTGTGCTGTTTGATTGAGGAGAGAATGAAACGTGTCAAAGAGTCGTTTAGGATTATTGGAAAGTGAGATGATGAGGTTGTTAAAGTAGGTTTGTTTGGAGAGGTGAAGGGCAGAGTTATATGTTTTCAGCATAAATTTATAGTGGAGGAAATCTTCGGGCAGATTTGATTTTCTCCACCTTTAATGGAATCTGTCACCAGGTCTTTGCCACCTAATCTGAGAGCAGCATAACATAGCGGCAGAGATCCGGATTCCAGTGATGTAACTTTGTGGACTGCTTGCTGTAGTTTTGATAAAATCACAGCTTTATCAGCAGGAGATTATCACTAGAGGACTAGTAAATCTGCTGCCATTTAGTCCTCTGTATTCATGAGCTCTGTATAACCCAAACACACCAAGGATTGGCATCTTTCTGCCTATGTACACTGGTGTGGGCGGGGTTATACAGAGCTCAGCATTCAGAGAGCTGCTAGATCTGCAGCAGAGAAAACAGGGATTTTATCAAACAGATGATGTAGCAAAACCTAGTGATAGATTCCCTTTAAGCAGGTGCCCCCCACTATAAGTTATCAGTATCACATTGCTGAAGGCCCAACACCTGGCAGCCCACCAGCTCCAGCCACTGTCATAGCTGGTAACAGCTGAACCATGGATATGCTTTGTGTCGCCCCACTACTAATTTATCCTAAGAATAGGGTCTCAATCTCATAATGGAAACCCCTTTAATAAACACAACTGCTGAAGTAGATGCAGACAAAACCTCTTGTTTCTCGGCACCTATTTGTCAGCCATTGTTACAGTGTACTAGACTCTGTGAGTTCATGCACCCTTCTATTGCTGTGTCTGTATGGGGACGGGGGTTTAAACCCCTGTTTTGCCCTGAAGTTGCGTCTGGAATCGCCTATACCCATGCTCTGTGCTCCCTGCTCGCCTCCGGTTATTGCACTGGCAGCTGCTGTTACCATAGTGTCTGTGGACGGTACAAAGGTTGGCTTCTTAGACATAAATGTTGTTGTCTTCGTTTGGTTAGTCCAGATTTATTTTTTGGCAATAGAGCGCAGACCTCTTACTACGAAGTCTTGTGACCTGAGGAACGTTACCACTAAAAATCTTCTTGGTCTTGTTTGTACGTGGAGTATGATGGCGTAACAGAATGACAGGCAGGACGCAGAGAACGTGTAGTGAATTATCAGTGTAGAATCCTCCCCAAATATTCCCCACAGAAGTATGGTAATGTGAGGCCATTAAGTCCCCATACACTTTCTGCAGACAAGCCGTGGACACAATGGCATCCTGCTAATTAAAAAAAAAAGGCAGCAAGCTCCATGCAACATGTGCAGATTTTGGAGTGGGTATCTGGTCGCTCCACACACCGCATGGCCCCGGCATTAGGTAAAATCTAGTGCTAGTAGTCCTACGTCCCCTGTATATATGAAGGTAGTGCTCTCCTCACCCCTGATGGTGGTAATGAGCCGGCTGCTGTGTATATTTGCGTACATGGCAGCCTGTCAGTCATCATGGGCAGGGAGCGCCCTCATTACAGCTACATTTCCACTGTTTTCTTTTCTCTCAATATTTGTGCCGTTTTGGGTAATAACGAGAAGCCATGTGTAGCTTTATATCCTGCTCATAGTAAAGGCAGCGAATTCAGCTGACAGATCCACTTATCGTAAATGGCGTACACCGGTGATTATTGTGGGGAAAGCGCCACCGGCTATGACATAAAGGCCTACATACGCTTCCACCATTTTCAAACAATGGTGGTCTCCTGACCCTGTTCTGCCCGGTGAGGCTCTTGCAGCGTCCAGGCAATGATCGAATTGAAAGGTGGCATTAATTTCACCAAACTATAGCAGTTTCCATTCAATTCTATGAAAATCAAACAGCCAAAGATGAATGTAGTGCTTACTGCACCCGGCTTGGGTTGGGATTGGGGAATCGGAGGTGGACCCCACCTATTATACAGTTGTGACACACCCTGTGGATGTACCCTGTCCACTTGGACTGGCCTACAGGAGAATCCTCCGGTGGGCCCCTATGCAAGAGTGGCCACCACCCTCTTATAAGAGCAGTATTTTACTTGGCACTATGTACAGACAAAGGCAGCATCTTATTCATGTAACAATCTACCCGGGTCATTGTTATATACATTTGTGATTGATGATAATGTTACATTTGCATGTAGCTGAACAGTGGGGCCCTGGAGTTGGTTACTGGTGGGCCCTTGGCACCCCAGCCTGACACTGTGTGAGACCATTCAGGGGACGCTTCTGACTTGGCAGCCGGTGTGCTGTGTGTTGCTAACCGCATTGGGTTGCTTGGCATTGATCCATCCTGATCATGGTCATAAAAGAGACTTTGTTTCATAAGCAACCTTCAGGCACTCCCTCCACAAAAAGTGATACAGAAAGTGTCCAAGGTTAAATGCCTAATACATGTTAAAGGAGTTTTCCACTCTTGATTTAACCTCTCCCCCCACCCATCCCCAATGCAGTTTGCGGTCAGTGTCCCCCGCTGGTCTTGGCACTTTTTGGTACAGATGTGACTGCTGCAGCCTCGGTGCTGATGATTGGTGTGTGACCCAGGCAGTCCTGGAGGAGGTGCATCAGGAGGACCGGTTATGTAATTGCATTTTATTTTAGTGCATTCTGCTTGTTTCTTAAAGGGGAGAGTAAAATAATTGGTGGTGGAAAGCCCCATTTAAAGAAAAAAAATGCCTATTTACACTTCTAGCTGAACTTAGAATTCTAAGTATTTTTTGTCACTATTTTTAATCTCCTAAATGATCTGTTACAGGAAACTGATATAAATGACGTCCACATATTTTAGGTCCTAAGTTTTGTGGATAAAACGTATCAGCAAAGTGCTAATTTTACCAGTGTGCCATGCAATGTTTCAAAATGGCTTTTGCAATATGACATTTGTCAAGAAATGGAGGTTTTAGATTTGTGTGTATGTGTATATATATATATATATATATATATATATATATATATATATATATATATATATATATATATATAATATCTCCTAGTACTTCAAGACCTTGGTAAATGTAGTATTGTGGAGGGTATCTGATGGCTGGGTCAATCACTGGATGTCCAGAGTATGGGACTTGGGAGACCCCTATTTGAATGGAGCGGTGGTGTTATATGTGAGCTGCCGCTTAATTGTTACTCTGTGCTGGAGATGGCTGAGCGCTGTACTTGGCTAACTCCAGCAGTCCTATAAGCAATCAATGAAGTGGTAGCATGCTTGCTCAGTCATTATTCCATTTAAATAGACCTTTTTATTAAACTTTTCATGTTGAACTGGACACACAGTATAGTTGTGGTTGCAGAGCAGAATAATGTATAATATATATATATATATATATATATATATATATATATTTTAGAATTCACCTCTATGCGGAGGTATTAACAAAATATTTGGCACTTAGTAAGTTAATTTTCTTTAAATCCAAGTGGGCGTTTTCATTGGAAGTGTACTTCTTCCCCCTGTATGACATTGACCAATCATAAGCAGGCAGCAGCACTCCGGGAAACAACACACATCCACCATAGCTTAGAACAGGCTACTCTTGTGTGAGATGTAATGACAGCCCTGATCTCGCTGCAGAGCGATTTACAAGTTGCTGTGCATTGTCATTACGAAAACCTTTTGGAGTTTTCATCGCCTGACAGTCCCTGTAGGGGTGTGGGCAGTACAGCTGAGTTTCACTGTGTCACAGTACAAACTCTTCCATTAACTCTGCTTTCATAGTGCTGCCACCTCTGCTGTACCGTTTCCCCCTCCCCAATTGGACAGCCAGAAGATGAAAGATTATAGGTGTCATGACAATCAGGTCTGCTGTGCTCACAGCAACTTGTATTCACTCTGCAGAGAAATCAAAGATCGGATTATATGTCTCACAGTGAGAAACCTGCTCTAAGCTATTGTTCCTCTTCCTTTTGTGTTGCTGCTTGCTTATGATTGGTCAACATCATTCAGGGAGAAATACAGGACCCCAGTGAAAAAATGTCTGGTAACACCCATTAGGACCTAATGAAAATTAACTCATTAGCGTCCAAATACTTTAATAGCCCCACAACGGGGAGGCAAAATTAAAATAACAAAAACAAAAAAATACCATGTTTTATTCTGCTCTGCAACTTCTATTACATTGTCCAGTTTATGAAAAATTTGGTAAGTCCTCAAAGTGGGGCCCTTCAAAGCTCAATACTTGGGAGCAACGGGACCCTCAGCGATAAGGTGTCCTGTAAATGTGATAAGTTATCTTTATGGTAACTCCTTTATGCCTTGTAGTCCTAGCATAGGCCTTTTCCAGTTCAGAACTGGTTTCATTGGTGTTTTGTTAAAGCATTTCAAGACAAGGATCCATTTTGGTCTTTCGCCTCACCCCATGTGCTTCACTTTTCAGTCCGTCCCAATAATCTGTAGGTGTGAATGCACCTTTAGACCTGAATTGTGTCTTGGATTATTTACTTTGCTGCACTGATAAGCGGAGTGCTCTCTTCAGGTCCTGTTCACATAACATAACTTTACACTACAATCTCTGCAATGCAGGGAAATGGAGCATGTAAACACCTTTGTGTCTCTCGTCTGCTCAGGATTTACTGATAAGCCATGTCATAAGACTGAAGTTACATAAGGCAACATTTACAGGTGATCAACGAAATCCCTCGCTGGGCTACATGTAACGCACAGGTACTACAGTCCTTAAGATGGACATTTATATACGGTTTTACTGTTCTTCTCACATTTTGGATTTTAATGATGGCCACTATATTGTCAGTCAGGTCTATGGGGGCTGCCATAATTTCTCAATGTTGGAGAAACGTGCACCAAACTTGTAAGTGACGTTGCCCATACATATGCTATAGCTGACTCCTATCGGCTATGACCTAACCCAGCCTAGTCAATAGCAGTCTACCCTGAGAGGGGCAGGGAAAGGCACTACTGCTGGCTTTTAAGGCTCTACTCACAAGAGTTTTTACCACTGTGAGTTAAAATGGTAGCGAAAACAGAGATTTTTGTAATTACTTACGACCTGAGCCTACGTGGGCACGGCTTCTATCAAGATGGTGGTTCGTATTTGCTGGTGTTATTGTGCCGGCTGGAGCTTTCTTTGATTGTGTATCCTTTGATGACACGAGCAATCATTAGCACTGATGGATTAGTTACCGTGAGATATTCTTGTCAGGGATTTGGTTGCAATCCCTGGGCTTAAATTGCATCCTCTGCCTCCGAGAGACCTCTTGTCATCCAACACAAACCCCAATTAAAATCAGCGGTGATAAGCTATGGCCAGAAAACGCCGATCAGGGTGTTGAATTCATCTACTGAGCATGTGTGGTGCCGAATGTCCAACATTAGGGAGGGGTACGGCCCTAAAGACGAAAATGGCACGATAAAAAATTCCAAGCGTTTCCATGTTCTATCAAGTTTGGTTACTTATATACACACAAACTTGTTTAACCCTTTTCTGATGGGGCCTATTTTTATTTTATTGCTCATGAAATAGCCACTTTGGGGCTTGTTTTTAGTTGGGTGCAAAGGTGACAAAAATTGCAATATCAGTGTTTTATGGGTTTCGTTTTAAAGGAAACCTGTCATCAGGATTTAGCCCTATAAAGTAAAGGCATGGCCATAGTGGCGCTGTGATGCTGATTAATCCCATACCTGATGTGAAGGGATCCGCTCAGTGGTTATTTAATACTCACCTTATGAAGTTTACAGAAGATGACGTCTGCTGTGCTTTGGGGCGTGACGTGACGTGGGGGCAGAGTTGTTTTTTTTTTTCTCCTCCCCACCCCCACCTGTCTCGTCTGTTTCTTCTGCAGGTCACTAGGCTGAGATCTCAAACTGTGCATGCGCTGCCTCCGGCGCCATTTTATTGAAGTCCTGCACACAGGACGCCGACTCCCACGGCGCACGAGGCGCCCACACGATGATGGCGGTGGTGGTGCTGAATTTTTATAAGGAAACAGGTCAGTGAATAATCGGTGACCTGCAGAAGAAGCAGGAGGCTGGTGAGGGGGCAGAGAAGGAGAAGAAGACCCTGCCCCCACGTACGGCCCCGAAACACACAAGACGTCATCTTCTGAAAACTTCATAAGGTGAGTATTAAACAACTACAGATCGGATCCCTTCACATCAGGTATCAGATTAATCAGCATCACGGCGCCGTTTTAGCCATGGCTTTACTTTATAGGGCTAAATTCTGATGACAGGTTTCCTTTAACTGCGTCCATTATTCGGAAGCAATGACTTGGTAACATGAATTTTCAAAAAAAAAAAAAAAGTTTCAGTTTATTGTTTTCTGAAATGAAGAACTGCATTTTAAGAAATCTCATGTTGATCCCGCTATACATATTTGTGGCATAAATTGGCCAATGTTGTAGATTTCTGTATGTCAGTTTATCCTGTGTATTTCACCCTTTTACAGTGCCCCCTATTTTCACAACAATATCTTTGCTGTGGGCGGTCCGCAGTAGATACGCTCTGTGAGAACATGCATTTCGGTTTCCCCCTCCAGCTAGACTGGCAGGCCCTCCAGTAATGACTAGGCAGGTGACAAAGACAAATGGCGCATGACTTGTAAGTGTTAACTGTATTTATTATAATAATTTAATATTATTGTGATCGGTTTTTGGCTCTGCTCAATGGTTGGGCCGACTCCGGACCATTATCTGGCTATTAGTCAGGGTGCGAATGGCTGGTTACCGGAGACCAGCTTGATAAGCCGGAGCAGGCAGTGCCGGCCGGCCGCTTGTTATGTCATCACCCTGTGAATTTGCATGTACTAGACTTACCGATGGGTAATTGATACGCTGCCATGTGCAAGCGGAGACTCTGCTGTCTGTGTGAAAGGTTTCCTGTCTGTCAATCAGCCAGACGACCTGGTTCTTCACATAAGTCCTCCATATTTTCGTCTATAAAGCGGTCCGTGTGTGCAATGGACGGCACACTGACTAATATTAACGCTAATACCATGGTTCATTTTACGGACCAGAATAGTGCATGTAATAAAAGGCAGCTACTACACCCGCTCTCGTTGCAAACAGAGGGTCGTCCCCTCCCCCACTCCTCTCAGGTGTAATTCCAGCTGTTTGTTTTTTTGCCTTTTGATTTTTCTCTACCTGTAGAACTATTTTTGTGTATGTATAGATATAGATATTATACATACTCACACTTTACAAATTTTAGGGGGGACTTATACAGACAATACAGAATAGGCATATCAAAAGGAGTGAGGGCCCTGCTCGCAAGCTTACAGTCTATGAGGAAATGGGGGAGACACAAAAGGTTGAATGTACATATACACTGTGTGCAGAATTATTAGGCAAATGAGTATTTTGATCACATGATACTTTTTATACATGTTGTCCTACTCCAAGCTGCATAGACTTGAGAGCCAACTACCAATTAAGTAAATCTGGTGATGTGCATCTCTGTAATGAGGAGGGGTGCTGACTAATGACATCAACGCCCTATATAAGGTGTGCTTAATTATTAGGCAACTTCCTTTCCTTTGGCAAAATGGGTCAGAAGAGATATTTGACGGGCTCTGAAAAGTCCAAAATTGTGAGATGTCTTGCAGAGGGATGCAGCAGTCTTGAAATTTCCAAACTTTTGAAGCGTGATCACTGAACAATCAAGCGTTTCATGGCAAATAGCCAACAGGGTCGCAAGAAGCGTGTTGGCCAAAAAAGGCGCAAAATAACTGCCCATGAATTGAGGAAAATCAAGCGTGAAGCTGCCAAGATGCCATTCGCCACCAGTTTTGCCATATTTCAGAGCTGCAATGTTACTGGAGTATCAAAAAACACAAGGTGTGCGATACTCAGGGACATGGCCAAGGTAAGGAAGGCTGAAAAACGACCACCTTTGAACAAGAAACAGAAGATAAAACGTCAAGAATGGGCCAAGAAATATCTTAAGACTGATTTTTCAAAGGTTTTATGGACTGATGAAATGAGAGTGACTCTTGATGGGCCAGAGGCTGGATCAGTAAAGGGCAGAGAGCTCCACTTCGACTCAAACGCCAGCAAGGTGGAGGTGGGGTACTGGTATGGGCTGGTATCATCAAAGATGAACTTGTGGGACCTTTTCGGGTTGAGGGTGGAGTGAAGCTCAACTCCCAGACCTACTGCCAGTTTCTGGAAGACAACTTCTTCAAGCAGTGGTACAGGAACAAGTTGGAATCGTTCAAGAAAAACATGATTTTCATGCTGGACAATGCTCCATCACATGCATCCAACTACTCCACAGCGTGGCTGGCCAGTAAAGGTCTAAAAGAGGATAAAATAATGACATGGCCCCCTTGTTCACCTGATCTGAACCCCATAGAGAACCTGTGGTCCATCATAAAATGTGAGATCTACAGGGAGGGAAAACAGTACACCTCTGGGAACAGTGTCTGGGAGGCTGTGGTGGCTGCTGCACGCAATGTTGATCGAAAACAGATCAAGCAACTGACAGAATCTATGGATGGAAGGCTGTTGAGTGTCATCATAAAGAAAGGTGGCTATATTGATCGCTAATTTTTTTTGTTTTTGGTTTTTGCATGTCAGAAATGTTTATTTCTAAATTTTGTGCACTGATATTGGTGTACCTGGTGAAAATAAACAAGTGAGATGGGATTATATTTGGTTTTTATTAAGTTGCCTAATAATTCGGCACAGTAATAGTTACCTGCACAAACAGATATCCTCCTAAGATAGCCAAATCTAAAAAAAAAAAACCACTCCAACTTCCAAAAATATTAAGCTTGGATATTTGAGTCTTTTGGGTTGATTGAGAACATAGTTGTTGATCAATAATAAAAATAATCCTCTAAAATACAACTTGCCTAATAATTCTGCACACAGTGTATTGTATAATGCAGCCTTGATATACTAAATAGGATAAATAATATTACATGGACTGGTCGCCTGCCAGTATGTGTACAGTCCAGACCGAGGCTATTAAGTGCATGGTTGGTATGAACCTGAAATTGAAGAAGATTTTAATATGAGGGAAAACTGGGATGGACAGATAGTGTGTGGAGGCGATACGCCAGTTTAAAGAAATGGGTTTTTAGGGTCCGCTTGAAACTGTGGGTATTGGGAATTAATTGAACTGTCCTGGGTAGTGCATTCCAAAGAATTGGCGCAGCACGCGAGAATTCTTGGAGACGGTAGTGGGAAGTTCGGATTATGGAGGATTTTAGTTTTAAGTCATTGGCAGAACGGAGGGCACGTGTAGGGTGGTAGACTGAGACAAGGGAGGAGATGTAGGGGGGTACTGAAGCATGGAGCGCTTTGTGGGTAAGCGTGATAAGTTTAAAACGAACTCTATATTGGATGGGCAACCAATGCAATGACTGGCACAGGGAAGAGGCATCGGTGTAGCGGTTGGCGAGGAATATGATCCTGGCTGCTGCTTTAAGGATGGATTGGAGAGGGGAGAGTTTAGTAAGAGGGAGCCCGATAAGTAGAGAGTTGCAGTAGTCCAGACGAGAATGAATAAGAGCTACAGTAAGCGTTTTTGCCGAGTCAAAGGTTAGAAAAGTCTTGATTCTTGAGATGTTTTTGAGGTGTAGATGACATGAGCGAGTGATTTGATGTGAGGAGTGAAGGAAAGATCTGAATCAAAAATGACACCAAGACAACGGACTTGTTGCTGGGGAGTAATGGTTGAGCCACAAATGGAAATGGCAATATCTGGCACAGGTAGGTTAGTGGAGGGAGGAAAGACGAGTAGTTCAGTTTTAGACAGAGGGAGGACATAATGTTAGACACAGCAGAAAGACAATCACTGGTCTTTTGTAGTAATGCAGGGGTTATCTTTGGAGCAGAGGTGTATAATTGGGTGTCATCAGCATAGAGATTGTACTGAAAACCGAATCTGCTGATTGTTTGTCCAATGGGAAGTGGTGTATAAGGAGAAAAGAAGGGGGCCTAGGACTGATCCTTGAGGAATCCCTACAGTAAGGGGAAGAAGAGAGGAGGAGGAGCCGGCGAAAGTCAGAGAGATAGGAGGAGAGAACAGTGTCCTTGAGGCCAATAGAGCGGAGCATAGTGAGGAGGAGCTGGGGATCCACAGTGTCGATTTACACCCATCGATTTAGACCTTTTAACTAAGTATTTTTGTAAATACCTTCTGCTGCCATATGTGCCTGGGAGCGGCGCTATCGCTGACCAGTCAGTCTGCGTTACGTAACCCCAGCTGCAGCCGCCGCTGATGTCACATCAACTTCCGGATTTCCTTGATTTCCCCCAGACATGACCCAATTGCACGCACCCCCGACTGACTGGTCAGTGAGCAGCGTTTCATTTTGGTGCGTTTTTGATGCGTTTTCTCAATGTTTTTTTTTCACCACCCATTACTTCCTATAGGTGAAAGAAGTGACATGTTCTATTTTCCAAAAACCCAACCAAGGCGCAAAATACGCAAAAAAAAAAACAAACCTTGATGTGTAAAAAGAGAATTCTGGTTTCTCATAGACTTTGCTGGTACTGCAAACAGTAGCTGAAAATTTGCATAAAAATCTGCATCAAAAAACGCTGAAAAACACAATGTGTGTGAACATAGCCTAAAAGTACAAAACCAAACATAAAGCTAGGAAATGAAAGGGATGTGCACAGAAGATGCAAATATCCACCAAGCGCATTGGTATTTTGGTAGGTTGGTCAGAGCAGACAGTGTGTGCTGTTTGTTGCACTCCATCAGGAATGATTCCCGGAGGCTTTTAACACAAGGCTTTCACTATGGCTCAAAGACGGACACATGGATGTGAAATTTCATCTTCTGACGCTGAGAGCGAGGTGAGGCTTACAGGAAATGCAGTGAAATATTAAGGAAAGGTTTCCGTGTGCGTCTGTTCTGATTTAGTAGTGGTTACGGGCTGTGGTTAGATAATGACATCTCAATGAAATGCGTGTAGGTGGTCTTGTATCCGAGCCAGGTTACCTGCGATACTGGCTTGTAATAAATAGGTTGATATTCAGCCTTGTTTAGTGTGTAGCTTCTAATGAAATCTTCATTTAGGGTATGTTCACACGTTGCATTTTTTTCAACAAAACAGGATTTTTATTGCATCAGCAAAGTGAATGAAGTTTCTGAAATATTAATAATTATTATTATAGAGCCATTTATTCCATGGCGCTTTACATGTGAAAAGGGGTATATATGATAAAAACAAATACAATAATCATGAATAGTGATGAGTGAGCACTAAAATGCTTGGGTTGAGCACATTGGAATACTTGGGTGCTCGACCCGAGCAATGAGCCCAATGTAAGTCTATGGGAAACTCGAGCATTTTTCAGGCGGCTCCCCCCCCCCCCCCCCCCCCCGGAGGTCTGCAGAGGGACTAAAAATTGCCCAAATTGATGGGAACAGTGCTCAAATGACATGGGAACAGCATGGGGAAGACCCCTGGAAGCATTTCTGACTCACAGGTCACTGCTTTCAGCAATGTTGTCAGAGTATTTTGCCACTTTTACGGACTCACAATAAAACATACAAAAACGAAACCAAATTGGATTTTCCTGGGAAATATGTTAAGGATCATCCTTTCCAGGATAATGACTTGTATATAAGGCAAAATAAATAGCCAAAAACAAAAATACTCCTCCACGCCTTGGGCTGTGTTCACACGTAGCGTTTTGATGCGTTTTTGCATTGCTTTCAACCAAGGCAAATGCATTCACTGGGAAATGTCATTTTAACATTTTACAACCTTATCTGGGCATGTGGTGTGGGACACATCATCAGACACATGCATACAGTGCTGAAAAGACATGGGAACAGCATTGGGGAAGACCTCTGGAAGCATTTATGACTCCCAGGTCACTGCCTAAAAGTGTGCCCATCATAAGTGATCCTTGGCACATGCTTTGCAGACTTGCAACAATCACTGTCCTTGTCCCAGTGCAGCGTTCAGTTGTCCCTACCCCATTCCTTGAAATGCAAGCGCAAGTATGCTGGCAGCCCGTCTCACATCAACTCGCACTTGTCGGTGGTGCTTTGACACAAACACATCTTTCTTTGTGCATTTAATTTCATGACTACAGAGTTCGGCAATGGCCTGATCTGCAATGCGGTTTGAGAAATAACATGCATAAGCACGTCCGATCCACATTAAAAAAGCGGCCATAGAGTGTCCGGGAACCTTCCTCCACACTTTTCTTAGCCAGGGCTGCTTCTTGGCAGGGTTGGACGGACTCGCCAGAAAACCGGAGACCCCTCCGGTTGGCCCTTGCTTCTCCTTCAGGAGAGTTTATAGTGCCAAGGTGAGGCCATGATGATGATGATGATAGAGACCAACATCTGCTTAGTTTTCTGTTACTTGGAATGCAAGCGCAAGTATGCAGCCAGCCAGCCACCCACCCACCCACAGGCCGCAATACTAAACTGCCAGATTTCTGGGCAGCTGCTTGCACTTGAAATGTGGCCTTTTAGGCTCGTGGAGGCAGAATCTTTTCACAACCTCATGCCTCGTGTTCATACTCTGTCCCCAGCTGTCACTATTTCTCCCGATGTCTCAGTCTTCTACAAGCGCGGGTCCCTGAACATTAGTGCTGGTACTTTTCTGTGGGAATTTGCTTGCCTCCTACCAGCCTGGAATATTTCCAGTAAACTATGGTACGATGCCATGGTATTAGCACTGCCCCCAGTACCCGTAGCGAAGCCATCCCCAATTTCCTTCTCAGGAATTTAATTTGGTAGACTGGCTGCCCAAATACATTTTCTCACAAAGGAGCTGAAGATAGGGTGGCAGTAGGTGCAAGTTTCTCCAGCCTGTTAGATATTAGAGGGTGAACGGCAGCACATTGGATCAGTGGTTAGCACTGAAGGCTTGCAGCGCTGGGATCCTGGGTTCAAATCCCAGCAAGGACAACATCTGCAAGGATTTTGTATGCTCTCCCCATGATTGCGTGGGTTTCTACCTCAGTAAAAAAGCAGCCATAGAGTGTCCGGGAACCTTCCCACACACTTTTCTTAGCCAGGACTGCTTCTCGGCAGGGTTGGACGGTCCCACCAGAGAGTCCTCTGGTGTGCCCTGGCTTCCTGGAGAGTTCATGATAGCTCTAACTTTGCTGCTGCAATGGGGCTCTTGAGCGGGGAGGGATAAAGGTGAGCCCTCAGAATCAAATCCTCTGGTGGGCACAATGTCTTTCAATCTGAAACAGCTTCTCAGTGGGAGTTGTATTTCGCCACAGCCATATTCTTTAGCTCAGTAAAAGGACTGGCATAGAGGGAAACCGTATCTACTCCAGCTGTCATTTATCTGTCACCAGGTTCCTCCCATTGTCACACATGACCATGATTGGCTGTATGTTCAGCGGTGAGAGCCACAGATCAGGTTGCTGTGTTACAGCTTTCAACAACTGTGCAGCGCTGGGCGGTTTGTTACCTAAGCATTAAGCATGTTATCTTCAGCACAGCCTGTTGCCGCTTGGCCTAGGCAGTGCTGCAGTGCTGTCAGCTTGTGACTGATGTGGTCATTTCGGAGATGGAGGAGGAGGTGCAGGAGCTGAACAATGTGATTACATTGAGGTTAAATTGGTGAAGCTGTTTTTTATACTAAAGAATGATCCTATTGTTTTTGGGTTTTTTTTACGTTATTTTTTTAAGACTAACGCATTCACCGGGAGATGTCATTTTAACATTTTAGTACCTTATCTGGCTATGTGGTGTAGGACACATCATCAGACACATCCTGTTTCATTTATGATGGAGGGACTCTGAAAGTCACAAAGCCTATTTTTATAGGGCCATCAGGCGGCCCTTGCTATTGTTAGAGAGCCATCAGCCGGCTATGCTTTGTTGTTCCCATTATTAACAAGTGGGTCTCCTATACGGTTATTGCGTATGCAGTGACTGCAAGGGCTGCCAAAAATTTGAACGCAATCCAATACCCTTTTGAAGAGACATAGAGGAGGGTCTCAGTGAAAAAAATGTTCCCATTATAAAGGAGCCGGTCTCCTATAGTGGTAATGCCCATGCTGTGACTGCAAGGGCTACCAAAATTTGGGAAAAACCCCAGTAAGAATTTAGTGACACATAGAGCAGGGCCACAGTAACGACAAATTCCCATTAGAAAGAGGGTCTCCCATAGTGTTGGCCTATGTAGTGATTGCAAGGGCTGCCAAAAATTGGGAGGCACTCCAATGCCCCTTGGAAGAGACTTAGAGGGTCTCATAAAAAAAATGTTCCCATTAGAAAGGAGCTGGTCTCCTGGGTCTCCTATACTTGTTATGCCCATGCACTAAGTATATGGGCTGACCATGTATACCCCCCAGGGGTAAATGTTTAACATACTGTATAATTATTATTATTTTTTTTTTTACGGGCATCATAAACACCCTTTTAAAAAAATTATGTGGGTGTTGCATCACGGACCGCGGTCACCCTGGTGATATGGTGGTGGAGGAGGACAAGAGCAAATAGCCAAAATCAGGTAACGTATACGCATGTGTGGGTGTGAAGAGGTGCATTGGAATACACTGGATTTGAGTTTGTTGCGCTGCTATCATTCGGTGGTGTTGAGAAGTCTGGCCCAATCCAGCCCTGTTCATTTTTATAAGAGTCAGCCTGTCAGCATTTTCAGTTGACAGGCGGATGTGCTTATCCGTTATAATTCCACCAGCGGCACTAAAAACCCGCTCTGATAAAACGCTGGCAGCAGGGCAGCCCAGGACCTCCAAGGCATAGAGAGCCAGTTCATTCCACGTATCCAGCTTGGATACCCAATAATTATAAGGCACAGAAGAATCACGGAGGACGTTGGTACGGTCAGCAAGGTACTCTCCCAGTATCTTCCCAAACTTTGCACTCCTTGTGAGAGTACCCCACACCTCAGGGCCTGTGCGATGGCAGGGTCTGAGAAAACTGTCCCAGATCTTTGACAGTGTTCCCCTGCCTCTGCTGGATTGCATTTGTGTCTCTCTCGCCTGTACTCCTTGGTTGTCCAACGAACTGTGACCTCTGCCGCCAGCGTTTTCAGATGGGAATTTTTTTTAATAGTTCTGCAACAAGGGCCTTCTGGTACTGCCCCATATTTGTAGACCTGTCTGCCTCATGAATAAGAGATACATAAAGTTCTCCTTGTAGCGTGGGTCTAGAAGTGTCACCAACCAGTAATAACTGTCACCCAAAATTGAGAACGCGAGGGTCATGGGTAGTGTTGAGTGATACCTTCCGATATCGGGAAATATCGGATCGGATTGGATCGGACCGATACCCAAAAAGTATCGGATATCGCCGATTCCGATACCGGAAACCAATGCAAGTCAATGGGACACAAATATCGGAATAAAAATAAGCCCTTTCTTTCCTTGTAGGTTAATTCTACATGAAGGAAAACGGCGCCATTTCTGGGGCGGCTGACGGCTGGTGTTTCTAGCCTGGGAGGGGGCCAATATTCATGGCACCCTTCCTGGGCTATTAATATCAGCCCCCAGCTGTCTGCCTAGCCTTTGCTAGCTATTAAAATAGGGGGGACCCAACGTCATTTTTTGGTGGGGGTCCCCCATTTTAATAGCTAGTAAAGGCTAGGTATTCAGCTGGGGGCTGATATTAGTAGCCTGGGAAGCTCCGTGGGTATTACCCCCTTCCCAGGCTTCAAACATCTGCCCCAGCCGTCTGCTTAACCTTTGCTAGAGCCTAAAATTACGGGGAACCCCACGCCAATTTTTTTTTTAAATAAATCCTTTATTTTAACACTAAATGACAAGTACAGTAATCAACACTGTCACTGTACTTATTATATATGTGACTGACCTGTTTCTATCTATCTAATCTATGTGTGATGCTCTATTCTTTCTGTTATAAATTGTCGGGTACAGATGCTGAATTGCCGGACGGCTTTTTTAAAGAGACGGTGCATGAAAACACTATTATTTTTTTTTTAATAAATCCTTTAACACTAAATGACAAGTACAGTAAGCTGAGCGCTGCCATCCAGCTTGTCATCCTTCAGAGACATTGCAGAGCGCAGGCATTATGGGAACTTCTGATTCCGGTATTCGATATTCTAAAAGTATCGGAACTCCGATACCCCGAATATCGGTCGATACCCGATATTTCAGTATCGGAATGCTCAACACTAGTCATGGGAAAGGTAGCTTAACATACACTCAGCCATGCGTGCCAGACTACTAACAGGTAAGACTTCCGTGTCCTCACCAAGAGGATGACTGACCATGCTCTCCTCCTCCTCCTCCTCTGTCCTCTGGCCATCCACTCTGAACAAAGGGTATGACAGTTGTGTGCAGGTAGTACCGTCTATAGCGCATGAAACTAGCTCCTGTTCTTCCTCCTCCTCTTCCTCATTGTCACCCAATCCACGTTGGGATGAGATGAGGCTGGGCTGTGTGTAATCACCCTGTATGGTTCCTTGCTCCATCTCATCGTGCTCTGCCTGCAATGCATCCTCTTTGATTGTGAGCAGAGAGCGTTTCAGAAGACAGAGAAGCGGGATGGTGACGCTAATTATGATGTCATCGCCGCTCACCATCTTGGTGGAGTCCTCAAAGTTTTGGAGGATGGTACAGATGTCTGACATCCATGTCCACTCCTGAGGTCTTATATGTGGAGTCTGAACTGAATACCGACTGCCTTGTTGATGCTGGTAGTCAACAACTGCCCTCTTCTGCTCACAAATCCTTCCCAACATCTGCAGTGTAGAGTTCCAACGCGTGGGCACAGTGTAGAGTTCCAACGCGTGGGCACAGTGTAGAGTTCCAACGCGTGGGCAAGTTCAGTGTAGAGTTCCAAAGCGTGGGCACATCAGCCGGAAGCTGCAAACTCTGAAACACGGCAAGGGCGGCGGAAGCTGTAGGTGACTTTCTAAAATGGGCACACAGGTGGTGTACTTTAACAAGCAGATCCGGCAGCTCCTGGTAGGATTTGAGAAACCGCTGAACCACGAGGTTGAGCACATGGGCCAGGCATGGTACGTGTGTGAGCTCGCCTTGCCTCAGAGCCGCCACCAGGTTCCGGCCAATGTCACACACGACCATGCCTGGCTATAGGTTCAGCGGTGTGAGCCACAGATCTGCCTGCTCTTTCAGAGCTGTCCACAACTCTTCAGCATTGTGCGGTTTGTCATCTAGGCATATTAGCTTCAGCACAGCCTGTTGCTGCTTGGCCGAGGCAGTGCTTCCAGCTTGTGACTGATGTGGTCATTTCAGAGATGGAAGCTGAAGAGTAGGAGGTGGTGCAGGAGCTGTAGTCTGTGGGGACAACCCTGATTGACCTAGGGCCTGCAATCCTTGGTGTCGGGAGGACGTGTTCCGTCCCAAGGTCCGACTGGGTCCTGGCTTCCACTGTGTTAACCCAGTGTGCCGTCAGCAAGATGTACTGTCCCTGCCCACAAGCACTTTTCCACGTGTCCGTGGTTAGGTGGACTTTCCCGGTAACTGCGTTGTTGAGGGCACGGCTAATGTTTTGGGACACGTGCTTGTGTAATGCGGGGACTGCCCACCGGGAGAAATAGTGGCAGCTGGGGACCGAGTACCGAGGGACGGCCTCCACCATCAGTTTGCGGAATGCTTCCGTCTCCACCAGCCTAAAAGGCAACATTTCGAGCGCAAGCAGTCGTGAAATGTGGGAATTTTAGTAGTGTGGCCTGTGGGGCGTTGGCTGCGTATTTTCTCTTGCCTTCCAAGGTCTAGGGTATGGACAACTGAACGCTGTGCTGGGACGTGGACGTGCTTCCTGATGCTGCTACTTCAGAGTGTGCAACGACAGGTGCAGGGCAGGAGGCATCTTCGCATGCACCATGGACAGGGGATTGCTTTGCATGCAAAATAGCAGAAAAAGCAATGGTGCCACCCGCAGACACTGTTCCTGGACCCTGGGTTTTGGCCCACAAAGTCGGGTGCTTTGCTGCCATGTGCCTGATCATGCTGGTGGTGGTCAGGCTGGTAGTTTTGCCACCCCTGCTAATGCTGGCCTGGCAGGTGGTACAAATGGCCTTTTTGGGGTTATTGGCAGAGTCTTTAAAAAACAACCAGACTCGGGAAGACCTAACAGTTGTACTGGCAACTTCCTTTGTGTTGGTGTTATGGGGAACGGTTGCCTGCCTTCTTTCTGCGGCCACCACACTGCTTCTTCCTGCCTGTTGGGGTGCTCTGCCTCCCTCCCCCTGTGTTCTGCTGTCCTCGCTCTGCATGTCCTCCTTCCAGGTTGGGTCAGTTACTATATCATCCACCACCTCGTCTTCCACTTCCGCACTCTGGTCCTCCTCCTGACTTTCTGGCAATTGTCTCATCAACGTCCACCTCTTGTGACACTTTCCCACCGTCGCCTTCGTGTGATCGTGGCTGCTCAAATATTTGGGCATGGCTACATGTGATCTCCTTTTGCCCCGCTTCAAGAGGACCGGGCGAGAGGCCCGAATCTATAAATGGAAAAGTGAACAGCTCTTCAGAGTGTCCAAGTGTGGGATCAGTTATTTCTGGGCACTCGGCATGGTGGGAGGAAGGAGGTTCAGGGTGAGGAATATGCGGTTCAGACTCACAGCTACTGAGACTTGAAATGATATCGATGGTCCAGATGGATGGAGTGGAGGATGGCTGGTTGATGGACACCCCATGCAAACACTGCTACGGCGCTAACAAGGAGGAGGTGGAGTAATGTTTTGGGCTGGAATCATGGGGAGAGAGATTGTCGGCCCTTTTAGGATCCCTGAAGGGGTAAAGATGAACTCCATAATGTATGTTGAGTTTCTCAAACAGCACTTCCTTCCATGGTTCAAGAAGAAGAACCGTGTATTCCGCAGCAAGATCATTTTCATGCATGATAATGCCCCGTCTCATGCTGCACATAACACATCTGTATCTCTGGCTGCTATGGGCATAAAAGGGGACAAACTTATGGTGTGGCACCCATGCTCCCCTGACCTCAACCCCATATTTCTGCAGATGGATTAGTCCTCAGAAGGACTGTTTGTTGAGATGGATATGTGTCTCTAATATAGTTTGGTATACCTACACTAACTAGAAACAAGCAAATCTCTCCCTAGCTCAGCAGCAGCTCTCCCTACACTG
The DNA here is from genome assembly GCF_046119375.1 of Phyllobates terribilis. Classification (NCBI taxonomy): domain Eukaryota; kingdom Metazoa; phylum Chordata; class Amphibia; order Anura; family Dendrobatidae; genus Phyllobates; species Phyllobates terribilis. Next base: position 135,662,449 of record NW_027362762.1, read on the forward strand.
TCTGATTCCGGAGTGACTGTGACGAGCATGGCGACGCCAGGTCTGATATAGACCTGATGACACCGTGCGGCCAGCCAATCACTGTAATGCCACAACCAACATGGCTTCGGCATTACAGTGAGTGGCAGGCAATCCCTGCATGTTCATTGGCTCTCTAAAGAGCGCCAAACATGCAGAGAGGGGACCCGAGCTCCCGCTGAATAACCCCGGAAATACTCGGCGAGCTCTGAGCATCTCGAGCAGTGAGATGCTCGGGTGAGTACAGAGCAGTAGCGAGCATGCTCGCTCATCACTAATCATGAACAATACTAGTTACTGACTGGTACAGGAGGAGAGAGGACCCTGCCCGTGAGGGCTCACAATCTACAAGAAATCTCATGCAACATGCTTTTTACTTTTTCTTTGTCTGAATGTCAGTCCTTTCAGTATTTTTGCCACTTTTTTCATCCATTCTAATAAATGGGGGGAAAAAAAAGTTTTTTTTTTTTTTTATATAGTGTTTTTTTTTTTTTTTTTTTTTCTTTGCAGCATTTTTCCTGCCAAGAGATGTGTGCGCGTGTGCTGTGCGTATGAGTAGTGTGAAGACTACTCAGACAACACAGGGTGAGGGTAAAACAGCGAGGCAATATTTTATTGAACCGCAAAACAGGACAATAAACACATAGAATAGTCCCAGCATATATCCAAGATGGTACAACATTACAGTCTCACCCTTTCTGCTCCGCCCACCTGGGATAGAACAGCTGCAACTTTGCGACTTCCAGGGCCAACTACCTCAACCAGTGGCCCTCCACTTCTGGCGGGCCCCCACAGAGAATGTAGTGGCAAGCTTAGGAAGCTAGCAGTGCATCAAGGTACAAGGCCAGGAGCCCCGAGGGTTCCACCCTGGCCTCTACAAGAGTTTTCATGGGGCCAGATGACCAGCTGGTCCCAATCTGGCTTCTCCGAATGTCTCCATGGGTTCCAGGAGACCAGAGGGTCCCACCTGGCAACCCCAAACAACATATCCATTGGGCCAGGTGACTTTATCGTCCCAACCTGGTCTCTCCAAATGTATCCATGGGCTCTCTGATGGTCAATGGAGCAGATCCGTATCTTTCCAGTCAGGGCTATCTGTGTCTCTTTGGGTAAAGCCATACTACCAAGCTTATGGTGTGAAGAGACTGATCCTTGACTCTCCCTGTAAAGTCTCTTTCCAATTTCTGTCCCAAGTCTCTCTGCTACAGAAGCACATGTCTTTTTTAAGTACACATCCACAGATTGGGGGGGAAGGGCAGCCTCATGTCTCATTGTTTGAACATTTAATGAATTTGCTTAGTTTGTCCTCCTGTCTTGTGAGTCAATAAGCCACAGGGTCCACAAAGGTTAATCAACATAATTAGCAAACATTCATTGTTCCACAGACCAATAGACATCAACACAAAGACATCTCTTGGATAAAGGTTATAAGCTGTATCGTCACAAGTAACTTTGTAATTTTTCCTTCTATATCCATACCGGAAAAACACTTGTCACACACTGATGGTAAAAACATCACACACGAGTGACACGACATATGCACCGGTTTTTCGCATACGTTTTCTATACGTACGTGTGAAGGGGGTCTTAGATGGTAAATAAAGGAAAGCAGCTTTTGGTAACAGATCCAGTTACACAGGTAAAAGATCAGGAGCCAGACAGAAGAGGCCCTGATGCAAGAACACTATACGGGCCCTTTGCAGTCCACTAACTCATCATTCTGCACAATCCCACCTGCTTTGGAGGTGGACCTGGCCCCTTTAGCTCCTGGGCCCCTCTGTGGCTGCATAGGTTGCACCAGTGGTATGTCTGCTGCAGTAAGAGATGCCTGGTCCTCCCCCTATAAAGTTACTCTCTCCTTTTCTATTTTGCTACTGATCTAAGGGTTACAATTTCTCGTTGTGGAGAGAGACTTATAGGCCATGTAATGCTCCCCTGGGAATTTAAATATGGAAGAACCCTCTTAAGAAAAAGAGAACAGGAGATCTAGCGCCACCTATTGGAATTTGCAGTCCTTAAATTAAATATCGACCCATTAAAGAGCCTTGTTACGTGACTTGGGATAAGAAGCCACATCATAGACTCCATTTGCAGACACGTGTACTGATGAGGGGCTTGGCTTCTAATCTGAAGTCCTGTGGCAAGCCCATTTTTTAAAGATCGATATTGACTTTTAAGATTGCTACATCAATGCTTTGCATATTGAATATTCCTGCAAAGCTTTCCTTGTGAGGTAGACAGTTCTTCATGTGTGTTTTTGTCCTGCAGTTTTGGCATTTGTCCCACCAGACGTGAACTGATGAAAGGATTTTTGGATGAAAGGGCTTTCCATGGCCTATCGTACACATTAGCTGAATGTCGGCCAAACGCACATGTCTCGGCGAGACAGGATGGTGGCGTATTGTGAACGCATGACTCCTTTTGGTTTTTAAGGTGTATGGCCACCTTCTTGTATGTGAGAAGTTTGATGTGGGAGGCCATGGTTTAAAAACCTTATGTAATTATGCACAAAAAAAAAAATAGTTCTTTCAATACAAGAGTCTTCAAAACTGAGACTAATAATGTTCCTTTACCTTTGAAAGTTACTCCTCCTGACCCCCAACCACGCTGCTGCCCCTGGTCTTTGATTGTAACGGTGACATCATGATTTACAGGCATGAACGCTGCAGCCAGTCACAAGGCTCAGCGACGATGCCTATTTAAATGGCACAATTGCTATATATATATACCTAACTTCTACCTATATGGGGTCACACTCTGGCGCAGGGCTCAGATGTGGAGTATCAGTTGGCATTTGGAGTGCAAGGTTTGCTAGATTGATTTTAATTCACAATATTGCATTAGTATAGCGGAAACCCCTCCCTCCAGATATAACCCCATATTGAAAAGTAAGGGCAGTGGTTGTGTACCATTTTTGAACCCAAACGTGTTTTGAAGAAATTAGGCTGTGTGCACACGTTGCAGATTTGTTGTGTTTTTGCTATGCAGATTGGCTAGCAAAACCTGAAGCAATCCTGATGCCAGCAAGGTGAATGAGAAACCTGAAGTCTCATGCACATGTTGGTTATTTTTGACTTGAAGATTTTGTGCAGAAAATAATCTGTCAATTCTCGGTGCATTTTTGTCTACGTTTTTCACCACTGTCTTCACTCAATTCAGCCAAAATGCACCAAAAAAGTGCATTATTGCAGCTCCGTTTTTACTGCCAAGAAATTGAGAAATGATGCAGAAATGTTACTCAATGTGTGCACAGACCTTATGTTGTGCAGATGATCCCAAAATAAGAAAACTTCAAATATTTGTTTTTTTTCCCTCCCTCAAATCTTTTTTCTTTTTTACATTGGTTGTATGGCAGAAGTGACAACTTTATTCTGTGTCAGTACAATTAATGAGATTCCAAGTTTATAGTTGTATTTGTGTTTTCCAATGTTTGCACAATAAAAATGCTTGGTTAAAAAAAAAAAAATCGCCATATTCTGGGAGACCTAACTGGTTTATTTTTCTGATTGTTTTGCCTTATTTTTGGCAGGGCAAGTTTTTAGTTTTCATTTAATTTTGGGGTATATATGACCTGATTAACTATTTTTTTTTTTTTCTTGGTCACTGGATTGCATGAGGGTTTATAAATTTTTTTATTAACTTTGCTGATGATACACACCTGTTCTTACACATGGAGATCACACATAATCACCTGCCACCCTTCCAATGATTAATATCAACTTAAAGGAGTTATTCACTACTCGGACAACCCCTTCCGTCCCTAGGTTTCCCCCTTGTGAAATAACATCTATACTCCACTGCGTTGCCGGCGCCATTCCTGCTGCTCTCACTTCCTCAGGATTTGTGATTCGTCCGTAGGAGAGCTAGAGCTGATTGGCCACAGGGATCACGTGACATTAACAATCAGCTCCGGCTCTCCTACTGACGAATCGCATACATCCTGTATTTGACAACCCCTTTAAGGAACGGGGGCATTTTAGCAAGCTGTTTCTTAGTCTAGATCACAGGGATAGAGGTAATCTAGAGCTCTCATTTTGAAGCTAGTATTCACTGCTGTACTCGCAACCCAGCCTTTGAGATGACGCAGGTTAAAGTGAGTCTGACACCTGCAACTCTCGATTTAACCGGTACTTTGGGCCAAATTGCGACTACAGCCGTGAATCTCTGCTTCAAAGTCAGCCCTTGATCTGCTCTGTAGCTGAGGTATGGCAATTTGTCCCAGATGTATTTCATGTGTTCTTGGCCACAAAAATCCCACCCTGCAAGGACGTATGTGAGAAGTCCTTGGCCGGGGAAGGGTTAAGATTGCAGTAGTATTGCAGTTTTACAGTAAACTACTTGCAAGAATGTTCACCGTGAATCTTTTCTAAACCTATAGAGAAAAGAGAAACTTTGGCACAAATCCATTTTATACTCTTAACCATTTTCAGTATTAACAGTGTGAACTTTTAAAGCACTTAACTTAATTGCAGGAAAACATACATAATTTAGCTGAGTACTTAGCATGTATGCTGATATGTGAAGCTTGTGATTGGAAATGGGTCTGTGCGCCTTATAGTGACCGGGCTAATTGTATAGAAAGGATCTTTCACCAGGTTGTTCCTGTTAAACTGGCCACACCATAGAATAATGGCTGCAGAGCTGAGTAAGACACAGTTTTTAATTTGTCTTCTCCGTTGTGGCGATATTGGGTTATAATTAATGTTAAGTTGAACTAGGTGTTACTGAGATTTGTCTCTGGGGGCGTTTTCTTCTTCCACCTGCATGATGTTGACCAATCATAAGCAGGAAGCATCCTGCAGGGGAGGAAAGAACACGCCCTCCTCTCTGATCTCTGCAGCTATTGTATAGCGATACGGCAAAGCTGACAAAAGTGCCATCCGCTCTCATTCCCTTCCCCACTAACTGCTGTGATTTGAGATCTGAAAGTGTTTGTCATGATGTCATTCTGCATCTACTGTGTAAAGATACAGCAGAGCTGAGTTTGGTATGATTTCAAACCCTTTCTGATCTCAGTGATGCTATCTCCTCTTATCTTTCCTCCTCACTATCTGCAGTTAGATGAGATGTGGAAGTGTTTGTACTAGTGATACATAACTGGCTCAGCTGTATCTCTACACAGCTGCAGAGAGGAGGGCGTGTTCTTTTCTCCCCTACACAATGCTTGCTGCTTATGATTGATCATCCTTATGCAGGGAAGAAGTACATGCCCTCAGAGACAAATCTGACAGAGACCCCTGACGAAGCACCAATAAAACGCACATTGGGTTGTTGGTGAGTGAGCATCAATATACTATGTTTGGAATCTGTCATGTTGATAACATTTATAGATAGAGAGATAGTTACCGTTCAAAAGTTTGGGGTCACCCAGACAATTTTGTGTTTTCCATGAAAACTCATACTTTTATTTATCAAATGAGTTGCAAAATTATTAGAAAATATAGTCCAGACATTGTCAAGGTTAGAAATAATGATTTTTATGTGAAATAATAATTTTCTCCTTCAAACTTTGCTTTTGTCAAAGAATGCCCCCTTTGCAGCAATTACAGCATTGCAGACCTTTGGCATTCTAGCTGTTAATTTGCTGAGGCAATCTTGAGAAATTTCACCCCCATGCCTCCTGAAGCCCCTCCCACAAGTTGGATTGGCTTGATGGGCACTTTTTGCGTACCATACTGTCAAGCTGCTCCCACAACAGCTCAATGGGGTTGAGATCTGGTGACTGCGCTGGCCACTCCATTACAGATAGAATACCAGCTGCCTGCTTCTTCCCTAAATAGTTCATGCATAATTTGGAGGTGTGCTTTGGGTCATTGTCCTGTTGTAAGATGAAATTGGCTCCAATCAAGCGTTGTCCACAGGGTATGGCATGGCGTTGCAAAATGGAGTGATAGCCTTCCTTATTCAAAATCCCATTTACCTTGTACAAATCTCCCACTTTACCAGCACCAAAGCATCCCCAGACCATCACATTACCTCCACCATGCTTGACAGATGGCATCAGGCACACTTCCAGCATCTTTTCAGTTGTTCTGTGTCTCACAAATGTTCTTCTGTGTGATCCAAACACCTCAAACTTTGATTCGTCTGTCCATAAAACTTTTTTCCAATCTTTCTCTGCCCAATGTCTGTGTTCTTATGCCCATATTAATCTTTTCCTTTTATTAGCCAGTCTTAGATATGTCTTTTTCTTTGCCACTTTGCCCTGAAGGCCAGCATCCCGGAGTCGCCTCTTCACTGTAGACGTTGACACTGGCGTTTTGCGTGTACTATTTAATGAAGCTGCCAGTTGAGGAGCTGTGAGGCGTCGATTTCTCAAACTAGAGACTCTAAAGTACTTGTCTTGTTGCTCAGTTGTGCAGCGGGGCCTCCCACTTCTCTTTCTACTCTGGTTAGAGCCTGTTTGTGCTCTCCTCTGAAGGGAGTAGTACACACCGTTGTAGGAAATCTTCAGTTTCTTGGCAAGTTCTCGCATGGAATAGCCTTCATTTCTAAGAACAAGAATAGACTGTCGAGTTTTACATGAAAGTTCTCTTTTTCTGGCCATTTTGCGAGTTTCATAGAACAAACAAATATAATGCTCCAGATTCTCAACTAGCTCAGAGGAAGGTCAATTTTATAGCTTCTCAAATCAGCCAAACCGTTTTCAGCTGGGCTAACATACTTGTGTAAGGGTTTTCTAGGGTTTTCTAAACATCCATTAGCCTTCTTACACAGTTAGCAAACACAATGTACCATTAAAACACTGGAGTGGTGGTTGTTGGAAATGGGCCTCTATACACCTATGTAGATATTGCAATAAAAACAAGATGTTTGCAGCTAGAATAGTCATTTACCACATTAACAATGTATAGTGTATTTCTGATTCATTTAATGTTGGCTTCATTGAAAAAAATGTGCTTTTATTTAAAAAATAATGACCTTTCTATATACCTGGCTATATATCAGGGTGTCTTCTACTTCTTTGCCTCTTCACTATTCCTAGATATTTGACTTTTCAGGATTTTTCTTATTCTTAAATAGCGTCTTGGTGCTCCCCCCTCAATTTTGCCTGTGATGTTGGCTTTTTACCCCCTTTTTATAATCAAATTTTTCAAGTTTTCAAGCTAATATCTCAACAAGGGAGAGGAGACATTAAAAAATAAAAACTGTTTTGTTCAGTTCTGCAGCCTCTATTTCATGATGTGGCCTGTTTGACAAATGTTAAACTGGAGAAGGATCCTTTTTTAAGGATTCATAATTATTATGGTGATATCGGTTTATGACTAGTTATTTATGTCTCTTCCAGGTTTATTGCAAATCCATGTGCACTACGACTGGGTCTCCAGGGCACTGGACCCCGAAAAGCTCAGCCCAATGCCATCCTAGAAAAAGTCTTCATATCCATCACAAAGGTCAGTGACTCCATCTAGCTCCATGACCAGCTTCTTTCAGCATGCTCCATTGCTTTAAGGGGACTGGATATCTCCAAAAAATGATAATTTCTTGCAGATATTGGGTTAATCTGCAGGTAAATATAGTTAAAACCCTGTGTCACCGGCTGACTTGGAGTGCCGGCTACATTGAGAAAACTAATGTTTTAACCAGAATTTAATCTCCATGTTCCGGCTCTTTCTGAGTCACCAGAGCGCTGCAGAGCGACTACGTTGAAGCTGACTTACACTGACCACTTACTGTGCACACAGGCTGTAGGCAGGCGGTCACTCATAGTACCGGGGCATGATTACAGCCACGCTCCCAGTATACTGGACGGTGACATAATCGCTCCCCTGCACTGCCCGGGTGACTTGGAAAGAGCCGCTACACAGAGATTACACCGTGGGTAAAACTTAATTTTCTTTGCTTAGCTGCACTTCAAGTCAGCTGGCTACACAGGATAGTAATGCTATTGCCTGAAGATTAATCCTATATCAGCAGGTAAATGGCAGGTTTGGTGATGTCAGGTTCCTTTTTAATCCTCTCTGATGAGTCAAATGTTGAGATAAAGATAGAGATATAAATGTCAGCACAGAATGACTGTTCAAACGAAGCATAGGCCCTCAGTGGACCCTTGGTGTGGCCAAACAGTTCAGTGCTCCTTCCCACCTAATTATTTTCCATCTTTCTCCACCCTTCTCTGGCTCTTTAAAGCCAGAGCTGTCAATCAAAATAGAGAGAGGTAAAAAAATGTAGATGGGCAGGTGCACTGAACTGTTTGGCAACACCAGGGGTGCACTGAGTTCCTGTGCTTGGTTTGAACAGTCCATCTGTGCAGACAGGCCCCCTTTAAAAGGTTTTCACTTTTTGGCAAGTTATCATCTATCCACAGGATTTGCTGATTGCTGGGGTCTGACCACTAGGACCCCCACTACCACAATAACAAGACTTTGTAATGCCTGGTTAAAATGGAGTGGTGGTTGCATGTGCATGCCACCGCTCCATATATTGTTTGTGGGACTGTCTGATAGATCAGTGCTGATCTCGGCTCTTTCTGGTTGTCTGACAATGAATGTAGACTGTGTTGCAGATCCTAGTTCTTGGTGTTCTGGAGCCAAAATCTCTGTATCTCTGGGTGTCCCAGCAGTTGCAGCATATCTCGTGATTTTGTGAATAAACCTTCAATGTAATGTAGCATATTTTATTTTTCATGTTAAAACACCAACATATTCTGCTGTGCCGTACAGATCATTTCCTTCACCCTGTGGGACTCTTGATATCTTCTCTATCTTGGGCACAAAGATTAGGGCTATTGCGCATATTTCCATTGCTTGGCAGCCCATGCCCTGGCCAGATTCAAACCCATTGTCTCGCTGCTGCAGCTTGATCGCGCCACCCATATGTGTTGTGGGTACAGATTGCATAAGTTGTTTGGAGACTGACTGGAACTTATTCCTTTTATATGAATGAGTTAGAAGATTGCCAAGCTCAAAATCAGCATAAAGGGATGTAGAGAACCTGACTTATAATAAATTACTTACTTCAATAAATTACTCCTGTACATGTCTTTACCCGCAGACTGCTGGGAAGCTGATGCATAGAGTGCCACATGCCATTAATTAATCCTCGTTTTCTAATTATTACACATGTCTAAAAGGTTTGTTTAAAATGTAACTCCTTACAGTAACTACTTTACGAGCAGGAATACCTGTACAGTGCCGCTGCGCTCCCTCTGCAGAGCAAAAGATGGCAACACACGGCCCATCAGGGTTTCCAAAAACTGTTCTCTCCTCTGACTGCTTTATAAACGCTCTGGATCTAGGCACCTTATTGCTGGGTGGGTTAGATGACGGAGGGGTCAGTTGGTCAACGTCTCCAATATGTTCACATGGCGTCTTTTTCCGGCAGTCAAAATCTGTAAACCTGAAGGGTCTAGTGTGTTTTTTTTTTTTTTTTTGCTAACCTCCTGAATATTTTTTTTTTTGTCTTGTGTTTTCCTTTTTTTTTTCTTTTGAAAGCCATAATTTAAGGAAGAAAAAAATAGTGATTTTTGAAGCAAGTGCCTTATGCAAGCCATACACTTTAGACAAAGTTCGACCTTACAATTTTTAAATTTTGACAGTGTTTGATGGTGACATCCAGACTGTCCCCCAATATCTAGTTCAGGGATGATTTGACCACATGTGTTTATTGGAGACGTGGCTAACCCCGCTCTTATGTATATGGCCAGAATTATCCTTGTGACATGGCCACCTTGACTGTAAATCACCTGAGAAGTGAAGACTATAGCCAGCCATATTAGTGAGGTATAAGCAGCTCCCAGACACCTTATTTCTGGTCATGTGGAAAAGCAAATTGGCAGAGACTTGGAACTGCTTCTATGTTGACCACATACATATTAGATCTTGTGTTTAGGGTCTGCGCCAAATTGGTAAGTTGTCACTTTAGGCTACCACCCATAGTACAGGAGCAAAGTTATTGATTGCTGGAGGTTTAACCATTCGGCTTTCACTAAATCTGAGAACAGAGCAAATCTTGAATTGAGCGGAGGTCAAGCTTGTGCACCTTCACCTTCAAGCTTGTGCACCTTCACCTTCAAGCTTGTGCACCCTTCACCTTCAAGCTTGTGCACCCTTCACCTTCAAGCTTGTGCACCCTTCACCTTCAAGCTTGTGCACCCTTCACCTTCAAGCTTGTGCACCCTTCACCTTCAAGCTTGTGCACCCTTCACCTTCAAGCTTGTGCACCCTTCACCTTCAAGCTTGTGCACCCTTCACCTTCAAGCTTGTGCACCCTTCACCTTCAAGCTTGTGCACCCTTCACCTTCAAGCTTGTGCACCCTTCACCTTCAAGCTTGTGCACCCTTCACCTTCAAGCTTGTGCACCCTTCACCTTCAAGCTTGTGCACCCTTCACCTTCAAGCTTGTGCACCCTTCACCTTCAAGCTTGTGCACCCTTCACCTTCAAGCTTGTGCACCCTTCACCTTCAAGCTTGTGCACCCTTCACCTTCAAGCTTGTGCACCCTTCACCTTCAAGCTTGTGCACCCTTCACCTTCAAGCTTGTGCACCCTTCACCTTCAAGCTTGTGCACCCTTCACCTTCAAGCTTGTGCACCCTTCACCTTCAAGCTTGTGCACCCTTCACCTTCAAGCTTGTGCACCCTTCACCTTCAAGCTTGTGCACCCTTCACCTTCAAGCTTGTGCACCCTTCACCTTCAAGCTTGTGCACCCTTCACCTTCAAGCCGGTGCTGGCTGAGCTCTGGTGCTCTGTTGACTCTGAAAGTCCCCTTTAGTCGGACCCCCAGTAATTAATAACTTACCAAACCTCCTAACCTAATGGTGGTATTCTAAGGTGATAGCTTCTCAACGTGGCACAAACCCTTTATGATGGGATTACTGCCCATGTGTGTTCCATAGGTCAGACTGGTTATGAGGACAGAGTTCGCTTTCCTAGATGAGTGTCCTGTGAGACGTTGGCACATGGGTGTGAAATGATAGAAAGGTATCAGGGAGACACTCTCCCACTTGGACCTGTCTGGCAATAAGACTTGTTATCGACTTGCTTTGCACCTTGTACTCTCTCATGTGGGTAAGGGGTGGATGCATTGACTTGTGCTGCTTGTTTTCCTCTCCACTTCTTTCCCCACATTGTTTTTTTCTAGCTCTTTTAAATAGAGCTTTCCATAATCTGTGTTTTATTGATACTGAAATCTAAAGGTACAGTGGTGTTTCTTATTCTTTTGCTTGTGTGTCACACTTCAATGTGTCAGATCACAAAACAAATGTAAATATTAGACAGAGATCACACAAGTAATCACAAAATGCAGGAAGGGGGCAAACACTTTTTCACACCACTGTATGTGCACATAACGTGTTTTTATGATAAAGATGCTTCATGAAAATGCTGGCATGTTTATTATTGTGTCTTCCCCAATGTATTTTTAGCATTTTCTTTCTTTTCTGTTTTTTGTGTGCAATTTTTTTTGACTACTGACTTCTTTTAATCATTTTCTCAGAATTTTTTGTGCTTCCTGAAGCTGTTAAAAGCTCAACAGCAAGTACTTCTTAAATAGAATATGCTCATTCTTTTGAGCTTCTAGTTTGTTTTTTTAAGGCAGTTTTCCGAGTAGATCCACCTGAAAGACGTCCTTGAAGTCTGCAGGTTTTTTTTTTTTTTTTTGCAGCTATAATAGTCAAATAATGCGTAACTATTAGAACAATGATTGGTTTAGACTTCTGTGTTTTTAAAGGTTTTTTTTTCATCATAAATGGGTAAAATTGCAAATGACTTGTATAAACAAACTTTATAATTTACTAATTTAAAATGTCTCTGTTCTTGAATGGATGGATTTTTAATTTTATAGTTCATGGCTCATTGCCTGGGTTATTGGCATCTCCGACAGTCTCGAATGTTTCTGGTTTTCTAGGCATGGATCGCATCGCTTACGTGCTGTTTGCTATGCAGCGTGCAAGCGCAGCTTCTTTGATCCAGCTAACACCTGTTCCCGACGTTGCCGAAAGTTCCCGCTGTCTGTAGCAGTGGAAGGCGCACAGTTGGGACAAGTGGTGTGACCATATCGCTGGTCTGGACCGTCAATCTTTAGGAGCGCACTGCCCCCTGGCAAGCAAGAAGCAGGGGAGCAGTGCGCTCCTGAATAAAGATTAGACAACCCCGTTACAGGTTTAGTGGTGGCCCCATGCAGCAGGAGCGGCGCACATTTGGTAGTTAAATGGCCACATTTTTACTTACGAAACTGTAAATGTTACCGGGAATCTATGGATGACTGATGCGATGCGTCTGTCACCCATAGATTCATCCATGCGATTTGTTGGTATTGCTACCCAGTGTATATGACTGAAGGCTTTACTGAGATGTGAACAAGGCCTTAGTCATTTATCTGACCCCCGTGTCAGTACGTTACCTGTGGATATAGCTTTGCTTACATGAAAACAGCGCTGTAAATGGAATTACCGTGAACAACTCCATTCATCTCTGGATAATTCCCTTCTCATTATACATACGGCCTGTAGACAGAGTAAACACGAGCATTCTGTATACCGCTGCCGTATATTGGAGCAGTCGGTGTCATATTCATAGGTATAGTCAGACGGGCAGATGTGCTCATTGTCATGCATCAGATAAATCCCGAGGCTTTGTCCAGCAGTGAATAGGACTGTGTAACACAATAACAGCGGGATGTGATTGATCTTTCTGGACTGGTTAATACTTCAATAATGGGTTATCCCGTAAGTGTGATCTTCCTGACCAATGTGGACCCCTTACCCTCAGAAGCCCAGGAAGTGAGAAGTTCCCCCATACACATTAGACTGGTGTCTCCTGAACCTGCCGATAGAGAGTTCGGCTGACTGTCTAATATGTACGGGTGCTCAGGACGACTGATTGTTGGGGTTGATGCAATTTGGCCAAGTCCAATTTCGGACTGCTGATGGCATTGTTCTCCCAGAGGTAAGCTGACAGCCGACGTGTCAAATGGCGGCTTTCTCATAGTGCTCAGCCGATCAAGCGCTCCTGTGTATGGAAGTCCATCTAACGTGTATGGCCAGCCTGTGGGATGGCTGTCTGCTAAATAAACGATCACTCCAGACTCTTAATAGCAGAAAGTATAGTAAAACCAAAAACACAAACACGACTCGCCCGCTAATCTTGTCTAATCCAGCAGCAGCAATGCTCTGGTGATCACTGCCGGTCTTTCTTTCCCTTGAGCGATGATCTGCATTGCATGTTGGCATCACCGCTGAGGCCAGTGATTGGTAAGACTGACCACGGTGGCACGTCAGCAGTATAGTATTTTTATTTTATTTTTTTTTCCTTTCCCTCTAGTTTAAAAAAAAAAAAAAAAAAAGAATTAAAAAAAAGAATAAATAAAAATGAAACACTCTATAGAATGTAATCATTTATTGTTTTCTTGGGGACAAATACTTTTTCTGACCCTAGCAGTTCACATGACCTCTGTCCGCTTCGCTATTATTTACATTTTGCGACTCTTTCCCTGGTATGTTTTGAAGCCCACATTATCTTGCATGCTTTATGCTGTATGAATTAATTCAATTGGTTGCATAAGAATTAGTGATGAGCGAGTATGCCTCATTGACCCTTGCAGCGAGCACGCGCGACTGCTCACTGAGTATTTTGGCGTGCTCGGCATTTCATTCATTTTCGATGCACCTGCAAGTGTTCGCCAGGCTGTCGAAAATTAATGAAACGCCGAGCACGCGAAAATACTCGGTGAGCAGCCGAGCGTGCTCGCCGAAAGGGTTAATGAGGCATATTCAATCATCACTAATAAGAATATATGTAATAATGTGTTTTTGTTTTCTTGTTTGTTTGTTTTTAAGGACCTTTCACCAAAGTTTTTTCTTTTTATATAAATTTTGCCACTGTTGTAGAGATATTACAAATAATAGTATTCGGCACCTAATGAGTTAACTTTTTATTTTTTTGAAGTCCAAGTTGGTGTAATCAAACAGTTTTCACCGAATGAGTGTACTACTTCTCACTGTATGATGCTGACCAATCATAAGCAGAAACAACACACACATGAGAGAAAAACACGCCCCCCACCATAGCTCAGAGCAGGTTTCTCGGTGTATGAGATGTAATGATGCAGCCCTGATCTCCTGGTCTAACCTCCTGCAGGAGTCTGCAGTGTGAGCACAGCAGGGTCTCATTACATCTCACACAGGAGTAAGTCCAGAACAGCCTGGTTACTCTTGTGTTAGATGTAATGACTGTCCAGATCTCACTGCAGAGTGATTACAAGTAGCTTGAGCACAGCAGAAATAAGTGTGATGACTGACATTCTGTAATCAGGAGAGCTGATAGGAGGGTTTGCAATGTGACACAGGTAAACTCCGCTACACTGACTCCTGCAGGAGGTTATACCAGGAGATCAGAGCTGAAAAATCTGATCTAAGCTGGAGCCATGTTCTTCCTTCCTTTTGAATGGTTGTCTGATTAATATCTCTGCAACAAAGAGGCAAAGTTGGGGGGAAAAAAATAATTCTGGTCTGCAGCCACAACCACTTACTGTGCTCAGTTCAGCATGAAAAATTTGGTGAAAGATCCTCTTTAATTACTGTTACTTTATAATTAGCATGCTAGTAACATGGTAAAAAAAAGCCTACAAAGGTGTATTGATGCTTAACTTTTAAAAGGTTTGTCCAGCGTTGAAATTTTTCTTGCCAAAGGTCTGAAGGTAGATAAGAAATTGAAATGATATTCGTTTTACTGATCTCCCACCTAACCCCTCCACTCTTCTCAATAATATGCTGCCCCGGTCCCCGCCATTTCACTAAGCGAATCATTGGCAGTTCCGAGACATTTGCCAAAAATTAACAAATTCCCAAGTAAATCCTTTTTAAATGCATTTCCTGGTTTAAAGTAAAAAAAAAAAATACAAAAAAATTTTGTCTTTAAGGTGAGTTTATAGTAAAAAAAAAAAAAAAAAAAAAATTAATAAAATTGTGCTTTCATTACCCTTCCCTGGTTCAGCCCTGAGACTCTTCCAGTGACCCAACCTTTTAGTCTACAGTGCTAACGTCCTGGTGACATCACTGCAGTCAATCACTTGTCATCTACATTGACAGAGCTGCTAAACTTAGTGTCGTCAGCTGCTGCAGCCAAACAGGCCCCTGAGCAGCAGTGGAGACTCTGCCCTGGACCCAGGGAGGGCAGGTAAAATATAAAGTTTTTTTTGTTTTGGGCCTCTGAGGTGGCATGTAATTATACACTGTTGCACAAGCTTTGAATTAAAACATGCTTGAAAAGTATTATAGGAGGTATATAACCCTGTTATTCTAATGCTGCTCTTGAATATTCCCCAGTGTCCCGATGGGAAGCACCTGGAGGGGCTATCAAAACAGCTGGACTGGGACGCACGTAAAATTCAGAGGTGGTTCAGACAGAGGCGGAATCAGGATAAGCCAAGCTTAGTGACCAAATTTTCAGAGAGCATGTAAGTAAAAAATACTGTCAAATCATACATTGTACTGCCACCTATGTCCTTATCTATATTCATCCGTTTTGTAGGCGTACACATGAAAAAAACTAAATTGTGTGTAACTCTAGGAAAAATTGAAAATCTTTCCCAAGGCCTGATTTTAGTCTGTTATTGGCAATATGCAAGAAAACATGTGAATGCATCCTCCCCTTCAGGATATATTTACATGGTGCAGTCAGATCACTGTTTTTGCTACGGTAATACAGGCGCTTTATTGCACGTATGGTACAACCACAATGCTGGACGTCTGGTGGACAACTGAACATGGATTACAGGCCTAAGCAAACTAAATTAAATTGAAGGAAAAAGGTGAAATGTTAATATATAAATATACATTCATGCATTCATAAAATGGGTGGAAGAATATTGGTGATGTATTCAATACTTATAAGTACATTTTTAAAGGATCTATTGACATGAAATTCTCACCAGATATCGGTAACAACCCATCCTATCCACACTGGCAGAGAAATCAAACCATAGATGTCCATCAATTAAGTTGTGTAATGATGAGAATTGACACAGGGAAAAAGTATTAAACACATGAAGAAACAGAGGTGCAAAAAGTCATGGAAAGTCATGTCACCAGCTAAAATGTATCCATAATTAGAAAGCAATGTTGCTACTTAGTGAAAAATATTATCAGTTGGTTCAACTGATGGCCTCTAAAAAAGTGTCTAATTACCAAGGTGCCACACAAGAAACATCTCATGATGGGTAAAACCAGTGAGCTGTCTCAAGACCTTCACAACCTTATTGTTGCAAAATATACTAATGGCATGGACAGAAGAATTTCTAAACTACTGAAGGTTCCAGTGAGCACTGTTTCGGCCACAATCCAGAAGTTGAAAGAACATCTCACCATAAACCAGCCACAACCAGGTGCTCCCTGCAAGATTTCAGACAGAGGAGTGAAAAGAATTATCAAGAGTTGTCCAAGAGCCAAGGACCACCTGTGGAGAGCTACAGAAAGCCCTGGAATCAGCAGGTTCAATTGTTTCAAAGAAAACTATAAGTAATGCACTCATCTTCCATGGCCTGTATGCACGCTCACCACAGAATTCTCCATTGCTGGACATAAACACACTTGAACATGCTTTTTAGTTTGCTCAACAACATTTAGACAGGACTGTGAAATACTGGGAGAATATCAATTGAACTCTTTGGATGCCATAATACACACCATGTTTGGAGGCTAAAAGGCACTGCATATCACCCCAAAAACGCCATACCAACAGTCAAGTTTAGTGGTGGGAACATCATAGTGTGGGGCTGTTTTTTCCGCATACAGCACTGCAAATTTCATATGATTTTGAAGGAAGGATGAATGACAAATGTACCGAGACATTCTTGATAAAAATCTGATGACTTCAACTAGGATGATGAAGATGAAACGAGGCTGGACATTTCAGCAAGACAATGATGCCAAACACACAGCCAATGAAACTCTCAAATGGTTTCAGAGAGCGAAAATAAAGCTGCTAGAATGGTCCAGCCAATCACCTGACCTGAATCCAATAGCTCAGAGTTCATAGAAGGAGCCCACGGGACCTTCAGGTTTTGAAGAGTGTTTGTGTGGATGGATGGGACAAAATCACTCCTGAGCAATGCCTGTGAATAGTTTCTTCATACAGGAGGCGTCATGAAGCTGTCATCACCAGCACATATTTTTGTACGAAGTATTAAATTTCAGCAAGCGTGTTCAGTACTTTTTTCCCTGTCGTTTCTCATTATTATACATAACTTAGAGGTTGTACACTGCTATACAGAATGCCTATATCGATTCTAGCAGTGGAAATACGCTTTTCTTGTAAATGCCATCTGTTGTGATTGTTGCCTGTGAGCGACGTTATTGCTGACAGCTCAGCAGGCATCACGTGACTCCTGGCTGCAGCCGGCTCTGACATCCACTGATGTCACGGCAAGTTCCGGCTGCAGCCGGGCGTGACCCAGTGACGCGCCCCCCCCTTGATTGATGGGCTGTTGGCGGGGTTTCACGGCACGTCACAGCCCAGCATTCAGCGCGCGCCTTCCCAATGAATGCAGAGGAGAGGGAAAGCGGGTGGTGGATGCTGGGCTGTGACATGCCGTGAAACCCTGCCAGCAGCCCATCACTGGGTCACGTGATGCCTGCTGAGCAGTCAGCCATAGCGCCGCTCACAGGCAACAATCACAGGCAACAATCACAACAGAGGGTAATTCCAAAAAAAACCTTATTTCCACCATTTGAATCGATATGGGAATTCTATATAGTAGTGGACAACCTCTTTTAATTTATGGACACCTATGGTTTGATTTCTTTGCCTGTGTGGATTGGATGGATTGTTTACTGTCATCACGTGAGGATTTCCTGTCAATAGCCTCTTTAGAAATATATTTACTTAGAAAATTGGTGACACATTCAATACTTATTTCACCTGCTATATATACAGTGGCATGTAAAAGTTTAGGCACCCTTGATCAAAATTACTGTTATTGTGAACAGTTAAGCAAGTTGAAGATGAAATGATCTAAAAGGCCAAAATTTAAAGATTACACATTTTCTTTTGTGTTTTAGGCAAAAAAAAAAAATTTCATTTATATTTTAAGAATTACAAAAAGGAAAATGGGCCTATGCAAATGTTTGGGCATCCTGCATGGTTAGTACCTGGTAACACCCCCTTCTGAAAGTATCACAGCTTGTAAATACATTTTGTAGCCAGACAAGAGCCTTTCAATTCTTGTATGAGGGGTTTTAATCCATTCTTCCAGTTCTGTGAGATTCCCAGATTGTCTTGTATGCACTGGTATTTTGAGGTCTAGTCACAGATTTTCAATGATGTTCAGATTAGGGGACTATAAGGGCCATTGTAAAACCTTCAGCTTGGGCCTTTTCGGGTAGTCTATTGTGGATTTTGACGTGTTTAGGATCATTGTTCATTTGTGGAACCCATCCTCTTTTCAACTTCAGCTTTTTTTTTTTTTTACAGATAGTGTTATGTTTGTATCAAGAATTTGTTGAAATTTCATTGAATCCTTTCTTCCCTCTACACGTGAAATGTTCCCCATGCCATTGGCTGCAACACAACCTCGAAGCATGATTGATCCAGCTCCATGCTTAATGGTTGGCAAGGTGTTCTTTTCCTGAAATTCTGTGCCCTTTTTTCTCCACACATATCTTTGTGGCCAAAGAGTTTTATTTTAACCTCATCAGTCCACAGGACTTGTTTCCAAAATGCATTAGGCTTGTATAGATGTTCTTTTCATACTTCGGACGCTGAATTTTAAGATAAGGATGCAGGAGAGGTCTTCTTCTGATGACTCTTCCACGAAGGCCATCTTTGTGCAGGTGTCTCTGGTGTACAGTAGAATAAAGAACCACAATTCCAGAGTCTGCTAAATCTTTTTGAAGGTCTTTTGCAGTCAATCGGTGGTTCTGATTTGCCTCTAGCAATCCTATGAGCAGCTCTCACTATTTTGCTTGGTCTTCCAGACCTTATCTTGACCTCCACTGTTCCTGTTAACTGTCATTTCCTAATTACATTTTGAACTGTGGAAACGGCGTCTTGAAAACTCTTTTCTATCCTCTTATAGCCTTCTCCTGCTTTGTGCGCCTCCACCATTTTTCATTTTCAGAGTGCTAGACAGCTGTTTAGAAGAACCCATGGCTGCTGGTTAGAGGGGGCTGGA
Organism: Phyllobates terribilis; assembly: GCF_046119375.1. Lineage (NCBI taxonomy): Eukaryota > Metazoa > Chordata > Amphibia > Anura > Dendrobatidae > Phyllobates > Phyllobates terribilis. The sequence goes on from NW_027362762.1 coordinate 135,681,575, forward strand.
TTTTTATAAAGATGGGAAATTTGCATCACTTGGCCTTTCCTAATGATAGTGAACAAGCCATAACCCTAACAGGCTAATTAAGGTCTGAAACATTGGTCAAAGCTATCTGAGCACACACATATCCAATGGTGCTCAAACTTTTTTGCATCGGCCCATTTTCCTTTTTGTAATTTTTAAAATGTAAAAGATGACTACATATTTTTTTGCCTAAAAGACAAAGGAAATGTGTCATTTTTAATTTTAGGCTTTTTATAGATCATTTAATCTTCAACTTGCTTTACTGTTCACAATAACAGTCATTTTGACCAAAGGTGCCCAAACTTTTACATGCCACTGTAATATATATTCTAAAAAAAAAAAACAATTGGGACTGATGCGCCCATCGTGTCCCTTTTCCACTTCCTTTTTTAGTTGTTTCTGGACACTTGCATTGTGGGGTTGCTAGGTGTGGCGTGTTTTATCACGATCAGGTGTGGCCATTCTTTGCTAAATTTTTCTTTCTAACTGAATAATCTTGGGATATTCTTAGATTATGCAATGCAAACTTCACAAGCACTTAAAGGGGTACTCCAGGGAGACAAAGTTTTTTTAATCGACATGCCTTAATAAACTATAAAGCTAACATCCACCGTATTGCTTGTGTTTCTGACAGTACTTACAATTCATTGTGATGGTGCATCTGCTCCTCGGTGCTCCCCCTCTCTTCTGGGACGTTTCGTGACAGATCAGGGGGCATGACCTGCTCTTGGCTGCTAGTAACAGCCAGGCCCCTGATAACAGCATAATCTTCCATGCAGTCTGAGATCAGGGGTCATAGTCGGACTCTGCCAAGTGGCTTCATTCTATCTGAGCTCTGTCGCCTTCTGCGGATCTATGCCTGCTTATTTCACAGCTTCTTGATTAGTCATTTCTCCTTCCATGTTCCTGGACTTGTCATAAAGATGCTGAAAGTACAGGCAACAATCATTTGCAGAACAAGCCATGATGGTGCATAATGTGTACTGTTATGTGTCAGGCTGGGAGCAGAGGCAGAGCGCTGATCCACACGTCGGTGCAGTGCAGCATAAGCTGTAGCAGTGTATTATGCACTGACGTGTGGATCAGCGCTCTGCCTCTGCTCCCAACCTGACACATGACAGTACACATTATGCACCATCATGGCTTGTTCTGCAGCTGTTTGTAGCCTGTATTTGCTGCTTCTTTATGACATGTTCAGGAGCGTGGCGGATTCTATGACTGTAATAAAGTAGCTGTGAAATTAGCAGGCATGGATCCTGAATGGAGGGGTGAGGAGGACGACAGGCGGAACTCAGACCGACTGCAGCTTTGCAGAGGCTGGCCATGCCCCCTGACCTCGGACAGCATGGAGGGAGATGTTATCAGGGGACTGACTGTTACTAGAAGCCAGGAGCAGGCCATGCCCCCTGACCTCGGACAGCATGGAGGGAGATGTTATCAGGGGACTGACTGTTACTAGAAGCCAGGAGCAGGCCATGCCCCCTGACCTCGGACAGCATGGAGGGAGATGTTATCAGGGGACTGACTGTTACTAGAAGCCAGGAGCAGGCCATGCCCCCTGACCTCGGACAGCATGGAGGGAGATGTTATCAGGGGACTGACTGTTACTAGAAGCCAGGAGCAGGCCATGCCCCCTGACCTCGGACAGCATGGAGGGAGATGTTATCAGGGGACTGACTGTTACTAGAAGCCAGGAGCAGGCCATGCCCCCTGACCTCGGACAGCATGGAGGGAGATGTTATCAGGGGACTGACTGTTACTAGAAGCCAGGAGCAGGCCATGCCCCCTGACCTCGGACAGCATGGAGGGAGATGTTATCAGGGGACTGACTGTTACTAGAAGCCAGGAGCAGGCCATGCCCCCTGATCTGTGATGTTACATCCCAGAAGGGAGGACGAGCACCAGTGAGCAGATCTACTCTCATATTCAATAGTGGGTACAGTCAAGATTACTAACCATACCATTGATGTTATCTTTATGGTTTTATGAAGGCATTTCCATCTCCACGGAGTACCCCTTTAATATACAGTCAATGAATGGGGCAATTAAAAGACTAGAAAACCTGGTGGTGGTTTTCTTTCAGTGTATTTTCACAATGGGATAAGCCATGGAGCCTGGTCTGATTTTTGACCAGCTCGCCTTCTCTCTCTTTCTAGGTGGAGGTTTCTATTTTACCTATATATCTTTTCCTATGGAGTATGGTTTCTCTGGACGGTAAGTAGTCTTCCTGCACATTAGTCACAACTAGTCTCCGAGAACATGGATTATACAATAAACAGTCAGAAAACCGTTGCCAAGTTACAGAAGTACGCTTTCCGAATGTGTCGGCTGACACGAGGTTTCTGAGATCCACACAGTTTTGACAGTGAATGGAAATTGGCAATATTTTCTTGGTTTGATAGAACAAGCTAAACAATGTGTAATCCTCTGCCTGGCACAATCGCCTTCTAACTGGAAGCAATGGACGGTATTTTTTCTGTTCACTCACATTTGCCAAGTTCAAAGTGCAGATGCTTCCTGTCTGCTAATTAAACATTATATTCAGTTGTATGCGGTGTGTCCTCCACCAGCTGTTAACTCTTTACATCCACATGTGGGTGCGTAAAGCAAGGTTTTATGTACTAAGCAAAAGGTTGCTCTAGAATACCATAGTCTATAGTATCACCATATATCAAAGTTGTCATATAAAGTGACCGCTAAGATATGCTATTGCTTTATGATTGGAGAAGGTGGGGGTGTGACACCTGGGAACTTCACCAATACTGATTTTAAAGCACAAAACCTGCTTGTCACCAGAAACCACCCCTCGCTCCGTCTCTGCTGCTCAGACTGTCAGTGTATTATCAATCAATTGGTGACCTTTGTGGTTGGGTCATTGTTGGTCTTGTATTGGGGTGGGGATTGATTTCGGTGGCTTTTAGTTTGAGACAACACAGCAAATTTGTGTCACGCAAGGTGTGGGAAACACTAAGTGCAACACAAAGGGAAGAGGGGGAAGAAGCCCAAACACTAGGGAAAGGGGGAGCGGAGACCCCTAGGCAGATCTAATATCACCCTGCCGTCCCTATACAGGTTTCACACCTATCTCCGAGCAGGACCCGAAACCCTGTATGTCCCTAGAGCTTGGCCCTAGATAGGTAGGGGGGGGGGGGGTGAGCACTGGTCAGGCCCCACTTCAAACTAAAGACAACAAGGTAGACAAACAAAGGGGATAAACTTTGCTTGAGCAGACACCAGATGGGAAACGCCAACTGTCCTCCAAGTTCACCAGAGAAGAAGTCTGCCAACAGCTAGTGCTCCAAGCATGCACAAAGGTACATAGAAGTATCACCAGCAATTGCCTGGAGCAAACAGAGTTTTTAACTCCCATGCAAGGGTGTGTCAAACAGCAGCAGGAGAGAGGTCGCCTCTGGGTCTTAAAGGCAGAAGGATTAAGAAGGTGTTTGCAATGCCAAGCGCAGTGACCTTCTACAGCCAGATCCAGAGCGACAGTCTATTACACCTGACACACCCATGACACTTTGTCCGTGACATGTGCCGTGCATCCAATACATTGCTGGGCTGTGCATCATATCGTGATGTAATGCAGGTGAATGGAGTCTAATTGTGACCTATAGGGTATGCGATAAGCAAATTGCAAAAAGTTGGCATTAATTGGATTTTTTGCAACTTGCGTTTTTTATATTTGTTACTTTGCGGGTCACAATACAGCACCATATGTCTGCAATATGTAGTGGCATAGTGATTTTTAGGCCTGTGTCGCTGCCGAATTCACCATACAGGACACTCCTAAACATTTGTTGCTTTTTTGAGAGAGGAACCACTCTTGTGAATTTATTTTGTACTCATGGCTGTGTGCATCACAATGATTTTGTATATATATTTTTTTCTTTTTGCAGTCACCCTGGTTCTGGGATACTCGACAATGCTGGTACAACTACCCCTATCAGGTAGAGAATGCTGCACCTTTATATGATAGTCAGGTCGTAAGCAAGCAAAGCTGATTTTTATTTTTTCCCATTACTAAAGCAAGACAATGTTCCTGTAGTTATACTGTACACTGCTTGCAATGCAATAAATTCTTTCTTGCTCCCCCTGATGCCCCATTTATTACAATGGAGCATTGTACGACTGATGGCATACCGGTGCCTGCTGCAGTCGGGTTACACAGCGGCAGGTGAATACGGACATGTCTGCTTTCCCATTCCTGCTCTCACCAGTCCTATTAATACTGCAGTGTGACAGATCCGCCATGTCCTTGGAGGCTTCGGATTCTCCTTCATGTGTCCATCAAAAGTTGAAAGAAAAAAAAAAGACCTGGCGTTGTACTGGGTTTATGTAACAAAAGAATAATATTGGAAGACTTTATTTGCATCGGCATCATCATTTCCAATTTTAACCACAGCGGTGTCATACGAACGCCATAGATGCTAATGAGGTCCATCAGGTTCTGTGTAGCGTCTATCATTTTGATTATAGAAGAAATGGCACCGCAGATGCCCACATCGCCCAAAATGTAAAATTCTGTTATAAATTTGTTTCGATTTCATCCAATTTCCAAGATGTCTAACATGAGAATGAGAACCCTCTAATTTGTGTGCAGATTCTGATACAACTTAACCCCTTAAGGACCCTGGGATTTGCCGGATTTGCATTTTCGTTTTTTGCTCCCCTTGTTCCCAGAGCCATAGCGTTTTTATTTTTTTGGTCAATATAGCCGAGAGAGGGCTTATTTTTTGCGGGACGAGTTGTACTTTTGAACAACATTACTGGTTTTACCATATCGTGTGCTGGAAAACAGGAAAAAAAATTCCCAGTGCAGTGAAATTGCAAAAAAAAAAGTGCAATACCACAGTCTTTTTTTTTTTGTTACTTTTTTTTTTTACCACGTTCATTGAATGCTAAAATTGACCTGCTATTATTATTCTCCAGGTCATTACGAGTTCGTAGATACCAAACATGTATAGGTTATTTTTTATTTAAGTGGTGAAAAAAAAATCCAAAGTTTGCTTTAAAAAAAAAAAGAAAACAAAAAAAAAAAGCGCCATATCCCAAGACTCGTAGCGTCTCAACTTTTCAGGATCTGGGGCCAGGTGAGGGCGTATTTTTTGCGTACCATGCTGAAGTTTTTATTGATACCATTTTGGGGTAGATCCGATGTTTTGATTGCCCATTATTGCATTTTATTGCAATGTTGCGGCAACCAAAAAACCTAATTCTGGCGTTCAGAATTTTTTTCTCGTTACGCCGTTTACCGTTCGGATTAATTCTTTTTTTATATTGATAGATCGGGCGATTCTGAACGCGGCGATACCAATTATGTATACGTGGGAGGTTTTTATTTTATTTTGAATGGGACGAAAGGGGGGTGATTTAAACTTTTTTTTAATTTTTTTTTATATTTTTAAAAACTGTTTTTTTTACTCTTTTTGCTTGCTTCTATAGTCTCCATATCAGACTAGAAGCAGCAACTGTATGATTGCCTCTGCTACTTAGAGGTGATGAGCAGATCACCTCTATGTAGCATAAATTCTCCTGTGCTATGAGCGGCGACCATAGCGATCATTACATGACAACATGACAGACCCAGGGTTGTCATACCCACCCATCAGTGACCCGCGATCATGTGACGGGGTCACCGATGGGCGGGGTAAGTGACGCGCTTCCGACTCAGTGCTGTTAAATGCCGCTGTCAGAGATTGACAGCGGCATTTAACTGGTTAACAGCCGCGAGTGGATCGTGATTCCACCCGCGACTGTTGCGGGCACATGTCAGCTGTATAAATCAGCTGACATGTGCCCGCAACAGCCACGGGCTCAGCGCCAGAGCACTCACTGAACCGGGGGTGATGACCTGGTGCGTACTATTACGCCCCAGGCTTTAAAGGGGTTAAAGCTGTTTTCTACACTGTAGACCATCACAGTTGAGAATCGTCTCAACCCTTCTGGCGCAGTCAGACGGCCTTATAAATCTGAACTTGGTTTATGGACTGGCCGGCGGCTCTACCGACCCTAGCGCACCAGCTTCATGGATTTCTATGCAGCTGTCACACTTGGGTTGGCCAGTCCGTGCACTGCGTCCAGATCTCATTCTAATGGCCGTCTGACTGCTCCCTTAGACTGGTTTATTGCACAGTTTCACACAAGCGTAATATGGGAACCTTTATGCACCCCTAACGGCTAAAATAACAGCTTATTATAGGGATGTACACTGTGTTCCAAATTATTATGCAAATAATATTTTCTCAGATTTTCCCAAATTACCTATATGAATTGCAGTCATTGTAATTTTCCAGTCAAATAACTATTAGCGTACAATTGAAAGGTTTTTGTACAAACTACCTATGATAACAGTATATTTAAAAAAAAATAAAAAACTCAAACTGCACTCAAAATGCATGTTCCAAATTATTATGCACAGCAGAGTTTTCAACCTTTTCATTTTAATAAAGAACAAAAAAATGGTCATTTTTGAAATTATAAGCATTAGCAGGTTATTACAAACTGAAATCAAACAGTTTTCAACTCAAAACTTTATTCTAGGTGATGTTACATTTGCACATAGGACCGCTTGTTCGAAAGGAGCTTCTGAACTCTCTCATCCATTGAATTTGTCAGGTTTTGGATGGTTTCTGCTTTAATTGTTTTGCATGAGGACAGAATACCCTCCCAGAGCTGTTGCTTAGATGTGAACTGCCTCCCGCCATCATAGACACTCCTTTTGATGATGCTCCAGAGGTTCTCAATGGGGTTGAGGTCAGGGGAGCATGGGGGTCACACCATAAGTTTGTCCCCTTTTATGCCCATAGCAGCCAGAGATGCAGATGTGTTATGTGCAGCATGAGACTTGGCAGCAATGTAGTGCAGCAAACCATTGCGATAAAGGAGAAATGTGCTCCTGTTGGATTTGGCTAATAGAGGATGACCTAGCCTGGACATAAGTGGTCCCCGTTCTCAGATGTAAGCTGGACCATACGTGTTTGTCTCTGGATGTACATAAGAATTTTCCTTTTCATTACCAGCAAACAGATATTGATATCAAAGTGTGTTAGAAAAGAGTACTAATATTAATAACCAAATGATGCCGCTTTACTTCCAGAAAATAGTTTGTGTGCAAGTCCTTAGTAAGTTTCTGTCTGTACCAGGGGTGGGATTCCATTTTTTTTTTTAAACAGGTTCCCTGTTTGTTAGGAAACCATGGCCATTTAAAAAGCCGCACCCATTTTGCTAGCCACGCCCATTTTCACACACTTGCCTCAACCACAAAATACAAGCAACTAAAAGTAAAAGCACCTTCCTCCTCTTACCCCACCTGTACCTTCATTTATTGTTCATTGCCTCCTGTCCAGCCCCCGTTGTTCCTGTCACTCACTTCTTATTATAGTGTATATTATTAAAGGATTTTCTACAAATTTTTAGAATTAATACTAAAGGAACCTGCTCAAATAGAGAAAGACCACCACCTGTCAATCTGTCACCTCAACTGCCTGCGTCACCAAATCTCTGGCCTCAGCAGTCACAGGCCAAATAGGTGCAAAATACCACTACACCAGGCCCTATATTACCACCACATAGTAACTGAATAATACCATGTACAGGGGATAAATACTGCCTCACCATGACAAGACCATATATTACCAACACATATGAGGGACAAATACCGTCACACCTTGGCCAGACCACATATTACCACCACATAGTGACCGACAAATACCGGCACACCATGACGAGACCACATATCACTACCATGGTGATTGAACACTACAATACTGATAATAAGAACCAGCCGGTGTCTTTCTGTACTACAATACATTTCAATTAAATGTGTGTCTTCTGACGGGGACACAGAACTGAATCAGGGAACCAGCTGCAATTTGAACAGTCTGTTTCCCTGAACCGGTGAAAATCTGCTACATCCCACTATTGGTCCGTACAGCCAGGAGTCTGTTGCTTTCACAAGCCCTGGGTAGTAGAGTATAGACCCTTTTTATGATTCAGTGAGATCAGATCAGATCCTGATCCTGGCCTTCATATGTTTCTCAGAATTATAACTTTACTTTTTTTGTCCATTTCCTCAACAGCCGCTCACGCAGGGTCTGTACTATTATTATATTCAAGAGCTGGCGTTTTATTGGTCCTTAATGTTCTCCCAATTCACAGACATCAAGCGCAAGGTAAGTAGTCTCCGAGAATAAGGCAGTATGTGGGAATATGATGCTGCCTGGATGTATAAAATAACCTGTTCTTATCAAGGCTAACGGAATAGAGCTTGGAAACCTACAGTAGAAGTAGATTCATTAATGAAGATCGGCTCCATGTACATTGTGTCCAAGCCTTACATTTGTCATATATGCTAGGAAGCCACATGTGAACATAAAGCTCCATTCATCCATCGGAGACCAAAAGAGTGTCCTGTTGGCCTCCGTCGGGGGGTATACATTATGTAGCAGACTGCAGGGTTGTTGTGTGGCTTTTTTTAAGATCTTTGAATACTCTGTGGTCCCATGGATTAAGTTCCTCAGTAGAACAAAGCGGCAGAAGAAATAAGAAATGAGCTTTAGGTGACTGATACCAGTAACACGTGGCGGGAGTTCATTCACCTTCTGAAAAATAGTATGGCCACTGCTAGCTTAGTGATTCTGTGCAGTAAATAATGGGGGCAACTATAGAAGCAGATACTGTTGTTAATGGGTTATGGCAGCCAGAATAAATGTATAGGACAACCTATTGCCCATCACTTCCTCTACCCAACCTCTGTATCCTGATGAATCCCTATGCATTCGGCTAGCAGAAATGTTCTGCTAGGTGCTATGCTCCAACCACAGGCACCTTGAATCGGAGCCTGGCCACATGATTGAAGCCGGGTAGGTTTTTGTTTTTATTTTATTTTTTCTCAAACACTCCTGCGTTTCAGAGAAAATCTTCCGAAGAGACAGCAAGGAACTATGGGGTGTGAAGTGACCAGTCTGGCGCTGACCCAGACAGCTTCGTCCTCCATTTGGAGACACCTGTCAATCAGCGTGGTGTGAGGAGAAGGTGGCGGAGAGGTGCTGGACTAGCGTAGTCTTTTCCTATGATACTCACCCGGGTCTTTAAACGGTTTCCTCTGAAACTCCAAAGTGTTTAGAGAAAACCATGCCTGGCTGCAATCCTACTGACGGGCTCTGATTCTTGCTGCCTGCGGTTTTGGACAGGTTCCCATTTTAAATATTTACCAAAATATCGGCCTCCTGCCATGAGGTGGTGCAGTATATGTACAGAGCCTTCTGTAGTATTCATTGTTATTATGGGAGAACCTCCTATCTTGTGTTTGGGGAACCTTTAGGGTCGCGTTTACTTAGCACACTTACAAGCCGCACATATAGTCTGCAAAGAGATCTTATCCAGTGTATGAGCAATCCAGCATGGATGACGGATGATGTAGCTGTGTGGCAGGCGGACGGTCCCTCTGCAAACACTGCGTATCCTGCCTCGTGCCAGAACAGGACAGTTTTCGGCAGTCTTGTGACTACATTTCCTGTACTCGCTGGTGCTAAGTGAAGCTCATAGGACACAACCACATTCTTTCTTCATATCTTGCCCTCGTGTCTCAATAACTCAAGTCAACCAACTTCTTATTATGAAAAAAGAATCCTGATGACCGTTCTGCACATTGTGAATTCACTCAACAAAGCCATTTCTTTTGTTGATATAGATGAGAATGGAAATGATCCTTCACCCCTGGACTGCGATCATGGAGATTGGCTCTTGGAAATTATTTTTTTTCCATAGTATTTAAAAATGCTTTATTTATAAGGGGGCGATTTCTGCTCTTGGGAACCCCCCTCTGCTATTCAGAGAGTGGAGCTGCTGCTAACAGCACTATGTTCTTATGACAGATCCCTTTAAGTGCAGGTTTTCAGTCAATAAACATGTAACCAGTACACCAGCAATGTCTGGTAGTTGGGGGTCAGACCACTGGACCTCGTACAGTCATGACCGGACACTAAAAATGTGGTGGCACGTGGAATCTAGAACCCTTTAAACCAGCATAGAGGGAATTATAAGTTTGTAATGTCGAAAAGTCGCAAAATTTGGTGCACAAGGGGTTGTCCTGTCCTCTTATAAAAATCTGCTTTCTATATGTGACTGCAGACTTCTGAATCCTTACAGCGCCTGCACCATACGCTGTTCGCTGTCACCAGTGAGCGTTGGCGGTCACATGCCTACATGCTCGACCTCGCTCAATACAAGTGAATGGAGCGAGACCTGACACAGTCTAGTTGGAATGTGTCTGGAAGTTTGCAATTCGCATACTTGCTATCATATGGCTGTTTGCGACACTGGAGAATACTGACTGTGTGCGGTGGGCGCGCTGTAAGGATTCAGAAGTCTGCAGTTGGATTAATTGATTGGTCTTCTGCTAAAAGTATGCAAAAAACTTACTTAATTAAGCAAAAAAAAATGGGGCTTTTTGTCCATATTGTGTCAGCTGGTTCTTTTTTTTCCCATAGACTAAGTTTCATTTTCTGGTGCATGGACAACCCAAAGATGCCTCTCTTACCACTTTGGCACAGTTTACTCCAGTATGCCTTTTGGTTTAAGACCGGCATATGAAACACTCAATGCTATGGAAATTAGCGCTCACAGAATGAAACATGCGCTCACAAGTACCACCTAGGGAAGGTAATTGCCCTCTAAGTCAGTGTCCCACCCTTTAATGAGCCTTGCAGTATGGCCACCTATAGGGTAGCTACCTCCCCTAGGTGGTCTGCGAGAGCATTAATTTGTATATTTTTATCCCATTGAGCATTGCTTGTAAGACCCCAACTAAACTGGTCTCTTAATGGAGAACCAGTGCTTCCTCCACACTCCTTTTAATGGTATCACTGTAAGGGCTCGTGCAGACAACCGTATAACTCGGATGAGTGTTATCTGCCGTTTTGCCTGATAGAATAACATGGGGACGAGTGCTATGGGGCTGTGCACATGTCCGTGGTTTTGTTTTTGTTTTTTCCCCATTGGTCCGAGGAAAAATTGCAGCATGCACTATTTTTTTTTCTCCGAGGATCTGATGGCACTTTCCCATTCAACTCTATGGGTCCATGGAAAAAATGGTTAGTTTGATCAGAGTTGTTCATTTCTCCACCACCAAGAAAATGAGTCCAGCTATCCTGATCAGACTCTGATTAGCATAATCTGACCGATTTTTTTTCTCAAATGTGGTGAAAACGGTCATCTGGGCCTGCCCTAACGCTTCACTTTATCAATTGGAGTGGTGTGAAAAACCTGCAGGTATGAAGGTGTATGAGACAATTCCCATGCTCCGCTACTAGTTCTCCAAGTTTGGCTAGGAACTGGTTTCCTCAAAAACCACTGAATAATCCAAGACACCGGAATTCTCCTCAGAAGCCTACTTTATTGATCATGTCATATATCAGGCAGGAAAACTGCAATGTTTCTGCCTCAAATGGCCTTTATCAAGGCAGAGCAGAACAACATTATACAAACACTTAACATGTGGAGCGATTTCTCAGAAGCAATGACGGACCACTCCTCCTTAATCACCTCGGTGCCTCCTTCGTCCGACTTAAAATTCTAAATAATGCAGTGATAGAATTAATTTTATTGACTGAGGTGATGTGAGCCATTGATGGAGTAGTCTATATAATCCCCATATAGATGACTCTGTTGGTAAAATACCTTCATACACAAATTTCTCGGTGGTCTTGGAGACCACAGCTGTATTGCGTGTCCCTATAAATAACGGGATCACTCGACACCTCTGATCCGCAGGACATAAGAAACGTGCCGATATGGCGATCATGTGGGGCCCATACATATTTACGTCGGCACGGATTATTAATCCCAGCCCTTTTAACGATGTTCCAATCATGTGATCACATAAATCACCACTTCTTCCTTTCACGGGATCCAATCTCCGCCATAATCTATGCTCATGCTAGCAATATAGTTAAGGCTCACGCCCAGCATACCCCAGCCAGTCAACCATCAGAGCCTCTCCCATAAATATTATATCTGTTGGGATTATTTAAGATTTGGGTTACTGCAGGTATGTTAGATTGATTCTCCCACCTTGCAGGATCGGTTTGTGGCAGTCTGTAATCTGTCACTCTGACAAGCATACGCAGAGTGCGGCCATTGGAAACTCTACGCAGAGGTTTCCGGTAGATGCGGCACCATGCAGGACTGTGACTCTCCGGCACTTTTGGGTTGTGTAGCCCATTCTGTGCAGTTCTGTGTGGCCAGTGTAACGCAGCAGAGGTCGGCGTCTTCCTTTTCTTCACACTTGTTGCTTCGGACAGTAACGTTTTTGCTATGTCTGATTCCATGACCCAAGGTGAAGTGGCGATCCCTCTACCATAACCCCACATCTGCTGTATCACTAGATGGAAATAAAGTCTCATATTGTATGGAAATATGTCTTACATGTCTAATCTTGTTTATTTCTTAATTGACAGGACTTCTTAATTATGTTTGTTCATCACTTGGCCACTGTTGGCCTCATATCGTTTTCCTATGTCAATAACATGGTCCGTGTGGGGACCCTGGTGCTGTGCCTGCACGATGCTTCGGATTTCTTGCTGGAGGTAGGAATAATAAACTTGTTTTCATAGTAAAACTGCATGCAAAGTGTATAATGCTGTGTAAATGCGTCTGCTAATGGGCTTCTTCATAACAGCCGCATACAGATGATTGTTTTCTGTTCTGGGAATTAGCTGAAGAATGGTCAGGTCACACTTTTCATGACTCATGAAGCGGTTAAAAGAACATCAGAAAGACGGAACATGTGCACTGCAATGTCCAAACGACTTGCTGTGCATACGTTCATTATTTTGGGCTTTTTTTGTTTTACTGCTTCTTCAGGTGGGTATCAGGCGGAAAGATCTCGTGGGCACATACCCTTAGAGCTGCAAGACCAGAGCCAGGCCATGGGAAAGATTAGTGCTGGTTCCTAAAAATGATTTATATTTCCTTTCCTACACTATTAATGCTATCTGCTACGCTCCTTAATACTTCCAGTACCTGATACTATTTCTTCTTTCCTAAAAGGCAGCAAAGATGTCAAATTATGCAAAGTACCAGAGAATATGTGATGGCTTCTTCTTGATGTTTGGGCTCATGTTTGTTACCACACGACTTGTAGTTTTTCCAACATGGTAAGTTTTAAAAAAATTCATACAAAGCCCATGATTTTCTCCGACTCAAAGGGGTTGTAGTCTATGGTTAGTGAACATAAGCATCAAAACTTCTAAGTCCAGGTAAGGGTGATGTGTCCAACATGGGACTAGCAGCCATAGCAATTCTGAAAACAAACAAATTGTGCCAGGACATTATTTATAACATGATTAAAATATAGAATTTTATTAGGTATGGATATACAAATTCCAGAAACTTAGAGACACAGACAACCCAGTGGGTGAGTAACCTATTTATATTATGGGAACCCCGATAGTTTTAAGATTCTATGTTGTAAGGTGACAAATCTGACTTATTTTCTTCTACTACATATATATTATACATCTCCAGTGTAGCTAGTCATCCAGTCACCATGTGATTTCACTAAAAAGCATCAAAAAGATAAATAGTAAATCCCACAAACACATATAATAGTATATCACATTACTAAGTACATCAAATGTAGAGAGTCATTATTTACAGAGATGCAGATACCCAAATATATCAATTGCAGAGTACACCTGGCACCCGACGCGCGTTTCACAGTTGCTATCTACATTTGATGTACTTAGTAATGTGATATACTATTGTATCTGTGTTTGTGGGATTTACGATTTATCTTTTTGATGCTTATTAGTGTAATTACATGCTGATTGAATAACTGGCTACATTGGAGATATTCTTATACTAAATACATGTTATACACGTCCGCTTTGTCACCTCACAAAATTGCATTTTAAAACTGAGGGTTCCCACAATATAAATGGGTTACTGGCTTGTCTGTGTGTCTGTAAGTTTTTGGAATTTTTGTATGTTTTTATATCTATACCTAATAAAATTCTTACTCGTCACAAATATTGTCCTGGCACAATTCTTTTGTTTTCGATATTTCTAGGGTTAGTGAACAGTGGTTTTTCTTTTATAGTAGTACCACTTTCTGTTAGACACTTGATAGGTGGTACCAGATAGGATAGATTGACTTCCCCATTAATTGCCAGAACAGGGGACTTGTCTCCCAGTCTCCAATGGCTCCAAGACCTCTGGAAGGAGGTGGTGAACTGAATGGCCAGTTATTCGGTGCCCTTCTGATTTTTTTTTTTCCTAAAGTAAGCTGAGCGCTGGCTCATCTTTGGGTATCTTAAATGTCACATGTGGGCTCATTTATGACCTGCTGCTTCATTCAACACCTAGTCCTTTGAGTCGTCTGAGGGGGATCCCCGTGTTGGAACATACACTTATCTAACAGTTATTAACTATCGATTTGAATGGGTAATAAAGGGGTATTTAGCCCAAACAAAGATTTTAATGGGAAAGGAGGAAGAAAATCTTCCCTATAGGCCATGTATTCTCTTAGCACAGTGCTGTGTGGCGGGACCATAGTCCACAGCTGTCAATCACACTGCAACAGTCGCACCCATATTATTATCCTCCCATAGCGGAGGCCAATGGTGTGACAATATTCTGTTGCTCCACGTGTTCTTTACTGTAATATACCTCCTCCCCGTGTTTGTGTGGGTTTCCTCCGGGTTCTCCGGTTTCCTCCCACACTCCAAAGATTTACTGATAGGGAATGTAGATTGTGAGCCCCAATGGGGAGTGATGATAATGTCTATAAAGTGGTATGGCATTAATGGTGCTATATAAGTGAGTAAAATAATAGTAATACCTGACACTACGGGACTATCTGGGATAAAAAAATATCCGGACCTCCATGATTTGAAAATGGTTAAAAAAAAAAAAAAGTATCTTCTCTGTATGAGCCTGCGCTGCAGAGCGAAAAACAATAACCATGTAATTGGGATTTGTCAGACACCCAGGGAATAGTCGTGGGTTGCTTCTCCAGAGACATTATCCAGCGTGTTGTTTCATTGTCTTACGGGGGCGTTATATAAAAAAATAATAATAACTAAATGTCCTCATGTTGTGTTTTTGGATGCAGCGATAATTCACTTCTGGAAACCTTCTTTCTTGATGCACAAGTTCCAGTGAGCTTTTCGATGCCATTATCTTGCCGCTCATTAATGACTTGTGGTGTTTGCAGGATCCTGAACACAACGTTGTTCGAGAGCTGGGAGCTGATCGGACCGTATCCCTCGTGGTGGTTGTTTAATGGCCTCCTGTTAATCCTACAAGTTCTGCATGTCATTTGGTCTTACCTCATAATTCGGATAGCGTACAAGTCTCTGACAAAGGGAAAGGTAGGTTGGATGCAGATGTTCTCTGGGGACGGGGGTAATAGGACTCTTCTTTCTTCTCCTGCTGGCTGTACCTTCTGTTACTCTCTCCTTTCTGTAATCTGATGGGACTACTGCTTATCTACTGCCCTCTGTCCTGACAAGGTGACCTGTTAGGAGGAGAGCTTCCGATGTCTTTGCACTCCCTGCCTCACTCTTTCTCTCCCTCGTTTTTCTCTGTGTCAGGTTGGAACTGGAAAATGTCACCCTTTGCCTGTAAGTTTTCTCTGTGCCTTTTCCACTTTCCTGCCTGCTTTTCCTTCACATCCTGCATGTTCTTTATCACATAACACCACAGCCCAAATTCATGAAGGTGACCTGGCATTGTGATCGTGGCTGTATACTTCCTGATGAATCTGGGCTCCCGACTTCAGTAACATGGGTGGATTATCCTGCAGACGCTCTGTGGGTCCTCTGCAGACCGTGTGCTGCTGTGCCAGTCCCGTCTCCATAGCGTGAGAGCAGGTGTTCCCAGTGTTTGATCTCCAGGACCACGGACCCCAAGAAATACCTTGTAGGACTGCATCTGGAATATGGCATCCAGTTTTTGACTCCACTTTTTTTTTTCATAAAAAAGTATATAGGAAAAGTGGATATGGTTCAGAGGCAGATTATTAAAGGAGGAAGCCTCTATTATAATGAGAGGTTAGATTTTTTTTTTTTTCTGGAGTGGATAAAACCAAGCCGTAGAAGTGATCTCATATAAATCTATATTTGGTTAATACAAAGACCTGCCATTTGATCCATATTTTTTTTTCTAAAGACTTTTTTATAAAATACCAAGACATTTACTGTGTGGTGAAAAAGGTGATTTAGATATAACTCCAGGAAAGGGTTCTTTTCAGTTAGAGCAGTCAAAATTATAGAATGCTCTAGTAGAAGAGGTAATAATGGCAGATATTGTCAGCTTTCAGAAATGGGCTAGATTCCTGTCTATTAACAGGTTAAAAATGTAGAAATAATGACTCTGAATTTGTTTAGCAAGGTTTAGCTAATCAGACCTGTGTCCTTTTTCTAACTATGCATGGAAAGTGCGCCTGATAATCCATCCATGTGATCCGGTCATTTCACCTTGTCATCAAATTTCATGCTTACAAACTAAACTTTAATACTTCATCCCCTTCCAGAGCGATACTTTTTAATAAAGCAGACCGTCAAATGCATTATCCCCATGAGTGCAAAAAGTGGACACCGCTATTTTGACACTGCCACATTACAATTTTTTTTTTTTACTTTTATACTACATGTGCTTTGAAGTTGAAACCGCATTAATCGCACGGTTAACAAACTGAATGGATTTTTCCTTAAAACGGTGTATAGGTGCAGGATGAATGGTCACTGTCCTTATCACTGTATTTGCATGTAGAGATAACAGGACATAAGTGTAGACTCAGAATAAACCACTTATATAAAATAGAAACTACCGCACTCCTGGAGTGGTGGTGGTGCCCAGGTAGGGTTACAAGCCCGTATAGATACAGAAAAACAACCTGGCACTCAGAAGACTCATGGGTTCTTTTAGTGATTTTTAATAAAGTAATGTAGTAAATAACAAATAAACAGACGTTTCGGTCACAATAGACCTTAATCGGTGTACTACAAAAGCAAAAAAATATAATAGTGAGTACCACATAGAAATATGCAATTCATATAACATAGGTTTGACAGAATGAGATCAAAATTCAATTGGTCATGGATAATGTACATACAGAAAATACAACATCGGGAAAAAAATAATAATATAGTAGAGGATCTGGGGAAAGGGGATGGGAAGGAGAACTAGGTTAGGAGGGAAAGGGAAAAATAAAAAGTGACATACCGGTTTTATTAAAGGCGTGATGCATTTGGGCCGCTGTCTGTAGAAATTTGTAAACTAAGGGAACACATATAAAAAATTTTTTTAAATAAAGAGGTCTAGAACAATGTAAGATGTGTGATGACACTTGGTGTAATCGGTGGCTATGAGGTTAGAATAAACCACTGACAGCTGAATGTGTTACAGCATTTCTCGTGCTGCACTTTAGGCTTTGTGCCCACGATGCGTTTTTTAAGCGTTTCCGCAGCGGCAAAAAACGCTGCAGAGACTCTTAAAAAAACGCATGGTAGAAGGTCTGCCATGTTCCCCAATGATAATCCGCATGTGCTGTGCACATGTTGCGGAAATTTCCGCTGCGGATTATCATTGCGGAAAAAACCGCAGCACTACCAATTATTTTGCGGAAGTTCTGCATTTTCGCCGCCATTGACTTGCATTGAAACGCATGGATTACGCATCACTGCATCTGTACATGCGGAATCCATGCGGTTCAATGTGCGGATGGTACCCGGGTGTGGAGGACAGGAGACTCTCCTCCGGACCCGGGTACCATAGAACCTGTAAAAAAAAAAAAAAGAATGAAATAAAAAATAAATATTATATTTACCTTCTGACGGCCCCCGCTGCGCTTGTCCTCCCATGCCGGCAGATCACGGTGGACTGAAGGACCTGCGCTGACGTCCTAGTCATGTGACGGCAGGTCCTTCAGTGCAGTGTACCGCGATCTGCCGGCAGCCAGGACGGAGCGAAGCAAGACACCGGGGGCCATCAGAAGGTAAGTATAGATTCATTTTTTTATTTTTTACCATTCTTTCGGTCACCCTATATAAACCCATGCCGGTTGCATGGATTTATATAGTGTGACCAAGTTGTCAAGCACTTTTCCAAGTGATGCTAAAATAGCTTGAAAAGCGCTTGACAACCCGCATGCGGAAATGCATGTGAAGAACGCTTCACTTCCGCATGTCCCTGGCAGGAAAAACGCATGTACAATCCGCATGTACAATCCGCATGCTTTTTTTTCTGCCAGGGAGATGCAGAAACGCTCAGGAAAAATCCGGAGCATTTCTGCATGGTGGGCACATAGCCTTATAGTTTTACTAATGCTACAAGCGAATAGAAGAAACTTTTGTAATATATCTGATCAACAAAATCTGAGTCTGTTTCCATTTAATTATTCTTCTCACTTCTGCCTCCTGAGCTCATAAAATCTAAAAATGTGTCCTGCTAAGGATCTTCCAGGTCATTGGGATTAGATTGAAGTTTATTTTGGCCAGCACGGTGGCTCAGTGGTTAGCACTGCAGCCTGTCAGCGCTGGGGTCCTGGATTCAAATCCCAAGGACAACATCTGCAAAGAGTTTTGTATGGTTTACCCGTGTTTGCTTGAGTTTCCTCCCACACTGCAAAGCCCTACTGATAGAGAATTTAGATTATGAGCTCCAGTGGGGACACTGATGTCTGTAAAGTGCCGAGGAATTAATATTGCTATAGAAGTGAGTAAAATTAAATTTTTTGCGGGTGGCAGTTGTGTAGCAGAATAAATGAGATGCACAGACTTTTGCTGCTGCTTTCTTGTAAGTGTTTATCCCATCCCAGTGCTGGTATCACATCTACACTGCCTAGTAGTACTGTATAATATTGTGTCCTCACCCCACCTCGACACTATTCCTTATTCACCAATTTATTAGAAAGAAAAGTACACAGGCAGGTCCGATGTCCACCGAATCCGACGTAGTCCAGAGCGCAGAGTAACCAGGAACGTCTGAAGATCGGTGACATCAGTGCTCTTCAGACGTTCCTGGTCACTCTGCGCTCTGGACTATGTCTGATTCAATGGACTACGGTGGACCTGCGTAGGAAATTTTTCTAATTTGTGAACGAGGGATGGTGTTGGTGGAGGGGGTGGTGTTTATTTGATTTAAAGTATTTGTGTGTGTGTGTATTTTTCGTAATGGGTGTGTCTGATAGACACCCCTCCATTACTGTCACTAAGGCTTGATGTCAACTGTGTTTTTGGACACTACATAGCTGACATCATCCCCAAGCACCATTACCTGAATTGTCATCGCACCAGGACAATCGGGAAGAGCCAAGACGAAGCGCCAGAATTTGCGAATCTAATGTGGTGCGCCACTTCTGGAGCGGCCGCAGGATTTTTATTTTTTTTTTAGGCTAGGAAAGGGGTCCAATAACCATGGACCTTTCCAGCCGGATAATATCCTCCCTCAGCTGTCTGCTTTACCTTTGCTGGTTACAAAGAAAAAAAAAAAAAAAAAGAGGAGTGGGGTGAGGGAGACACCACATCATCTTTTTTATTTATTTAATCATAAAAAGCTGTCCGATCAGCTCCATTGGGTGCAATTTTATAATATGTCGGGGGGAGGGTAGGGTTGTGCAATTATGTCTATCTATATCTATTATCCATCTCTACAGCATACATTGCTGTCCAAAAACACATCCAAAACTCTGCAAAAACATGCGTTTTTGCCACTGCGTTTGTCCTGCTAAGAGATGCGGAAATGGTGCTAACATTTCTGCATCCAAATACTCGGTGTGCATATAGCCTTACTGTCCATGGTGAACCTTGCCTGAGTGCCGCTCTGGTGTTGAGTATCAGGTAATTCTTGCTGGTTGAGTTTTGTCCGTCTACATACAGATAGATGACTAAATGCATTCTATTGACTTATCATTGGAATCCCCTTCATGGCCACGTAATAAGTTATGTACGTAATCTTACCCTTCCCTTTTTAAAAATGAGGAACTGGAAAAGTGTTACCATAAAATAACCATCACTTTGGTCATAAATATGGTGCTAAGGGGATTTCCAAAATTAGAAAATAAAAATCTGTTTATTTTCCTAAAACTGTGCCTGGTCATGTTTATGGGTATGTTTGGTTTTGCTGCTCATCTTGCGTGAAAGTGGCTTTACTGTAATACCAGGCACAGACAAGTGTGGTGCTGTCTTCTAAACCGAAATAACCCCTTCAATAATACTGTACAAAGCACAGTGCACCATAAAAATAATGTCCATGTGAAGGGGTGTGTTGTCACAAATGTGTACTGTATACAAAATGTAATTCTCCCCTAGAATGCAGTGCTTGGATCTAAACTATGCATTACGTAATGCCGAATATGGTTGTGTATTGCGGGCAAAATGCACATAGCCATGCTGTGTGCATCTGTCTCTAAAACTTGTTACTAGGGCAACTTGTGGTGACTTCAATTAGTCATATATTGACTAAAATATAAGATATTAAAGTTTTTATTATGTACTCAGTACCGTTCTATACATTTATTCTAGCTGATCGACTTTAAAGGATCACTCCCAGTTTATTTATTTTCTATAGCTTAACAACAAGCTGATTATTTTTCACTCTGCACTTATACATAATATACTTGCATCCATGCAGTTGAGCCTCCATCTTGATTTCTGGCATTATAATCCTTATCTTCCTATATACTTTGCTTTAAATTATGTGAGCAGCTAGAGCCTATACCATATGTCTGCTGTGATGACTGTAATTATCCTTTTATATTCTCCTAAACTAGCAAATACATAATAATTTTACAGTCAGGGAGGCTGAACTGTGATAATCTTCTATGTTTAGAGTTGTGTGACAGGAGCTGTGTAATCATAATCATTCACTGTGATAGGATTGTCTGTTTTCTTTCTGTGGAGAAGTTCCTAAGTACAGTCCATGCAGTTTCATCATGCAGGCAGTCCTGATGACTGAGATGGTGACCCACTTCAGAAAATCAAAAGCATGTAATTCCCATGGGTTCACCATGAATGAGATCAAGTGACTTAACTGGGAAGTATTGCATGAATTTCCAGATAGAAACATCTGAATTATATATATTTACATTGTTTTTTTAATTCTTCCTGTCATTAGTCCCTCAGACAAACCGTGGAGTGCTATTTTACAGATGACCAAATGTAATCATGGTGAATGGTTAAAGGGTTATTCTCAAGTTGTTTCTTAAGGATAGCACAGATTTGCGAAATGCTCATGTCTTGGTTTCTAGGAGGATTGGCTCTCTACCTCAAGTGACTGTTTTGGTCCGCAGCAGAACTATAGTATTAATAGCACAAGTTCTGCTATAACATTCAGCTCTCAGTGGAGTCTACACTGCTATCACTGTATTTGCATATAGAGTTAACAAGGCATTTGAATACACCACAGCTCCAAACAGGAACTGTGAGAGACATGGTGCTGGGGATTGTGACTCTACTGGATTAATAACAGCTTGGTCAGGGTCTGGGAGGGAGGTGAGCAGGTAACTGCTGTATAGAAATCAATACACTGCAGAGAGCTGACTTGTATGATAAGAGTTAACCCCTCTCCTGGAATGTAGCTACTGTGCACGCTTAACCTGGACAGGCTCTAGTGGTCTAGCTCCATGGAAACCAGCTATACACTATGTAATTTTTGGTCTGATAATGGAGACCAAATGTAATTAATATTTTTTCCAGATTTACTTTGCACTGATAAAACAGCTTTATGATAGTTGGTCACTTTCTAATAATTTTCACAACTGTGCTGGAAGCAGCATTATACATCACCTACTTATATACTATTAGATCTGCTACAATATCTTCATTTGTAAAGAGCTGTTCCGTTTAGAGATAGTATTCTGGAGAAACCTGAGGATATTAAAGTCCTAAACATGGCTGCTAAAGAAGAGGCGTGTAACTTCAACCCTTTTCACTTTTGTCGTTCTACTGATTGGCGATTTGCTGATTTTAAAGACGTCTTCTCTTGAAGTGTTGCCCACGTGTTCTTTTCTGAAAGACTACAGAAGCAAGGTCCGAACAGGACTCTGTAGTTTGACACTTTTCCCATATATGTGCCCTCTTGATATATACTCATTTAAAGATTTTTCTGTATTTTTATGACTATGAAAATTGTACATTCACACTGAAGGCATCAAAACTATGAATTAACACATGTGGAATTATATACTTAACAAAAAAGTGTGAAACAACTGAAAATATGTCTTTATATTCTAGGTTCTTCAAAGTAGGCACCTTTTGCTTTGATGACTGCTTTGCACACTCTTGGCATTCTCTTGATGAGCTTCAAGAGGTAGTCACCGGAAATGGTTTTCACTTCACAGGTGTGCCCTGTCAGGTTTAAGAAGTGGGATTTCTTGCCTTATAAATGGGGTTGGGACCATCAGTTGTGTTGTGCAGAAGTCTGGTGGATACACAGCTGATAGTCCTACTGAATAGACTGTTGGCTGCTTTTTTCTTTCCATAATACAAATTCTAAGTAAAGAAAAACGAGTGGCCATCATTACTTTAAGAAATGAAGGTCAGTCAGTCCGAAAAATTGGGCAAACTTTGAAAGTGTCCCCAAGTGCAGTTGCAAAAACCATCAAGCGCTACAAAGAAACTGGCTTACATGAGGTCCGCCCCAGGAAAGGAAGACCAAGAGTCACCTCTGCTTCTGAGGATAAGTTTATCCGAGTCACCAACCTCCGAAATCGCAGGTTAACAGCAGCTCAGATTAGAGACCAGGTCAATACCACACAGAGTTCTAGCAGCAGACACATCGCTACAACAACTGTTAAGAGGAGACTTTGTGCAGCAGGCCTTCATGGTAAAATAGCTGATAGGAAACCACTGCTAAGGACAGGCAACAAGCAGAAGAGACTTGTTTGGGCTAAAGAACACAAGGAATGGACATTAGACCAGTGGAAATCTGTGCTTTGGTCTGATGAGTCCAAATTTGAGATCTTTGGTTCCAACCACCGTGTCTTTGTGCGACACAGAAAAGGTGAATGGATGGACTCTACATGCCTGGTTCCCACCGTGAAGCATGGAGGAGGAGGTGTGATGGTGTGGGGGTGCTTTGCTGGTGACACTGTTGGGGATTTATTCAAAATTGAAGGCATACTGAACCAGCATGGCTACCACAGCATCTTGCAGCGGCATGCTATTCCATCCGGTTTGCGTTTAGTTGGACCATCATTTATTTTTCAACAGGACAATGACCCCAAACACACCTCCAGGCTGTGTAAGGGCTATTTGACCAAGAAGGAGAGTGATGGGGTGCTACGCCAGGTGACCTGGCCTCCACAGTCACCAGACCTGAACCCAATCGAGATGGTTTGGGGTTAGCTGGACCGCAGAGTGAAGGCAAAAGGGCCAACAAGTGCTAAGCATCTCTGGGAAATCCTTCAAGATTGTTGGAAGACCATTTCCGGTGACTACCTCTTGAAGCTCATCAAGAGAATGCCAAGAGTGTGCAAAGCAGTCATCAAAGCAAAAGGTGCCTACTTTGAAGAACCTAGAATATAAGACATATTTTCAGTTGTTTCACACTTTTTTGTTACGTATATAATTCCACATGTGTTAATTCATAGTTTTGATACCTTCAATGTGAATGTACAATTTTCATAGTCAAGAAAATACAGAAATTTCTTTAAATGAGAAGGTGTGTCCAAACTTTTGGTCTGTAGTGTAAATACACACACATTATATGTACAATGCTTAGGTGTGCATTTACATTGTGGCCTTTTAGCAAACAAAACTGTAAATAAACAGTAATGGTACATGTAAATTACATGGGGTACTTGGTTTAACATTATTTTGATAAAAAAAAAAAAAAAAATAGATGGGGACAGAACAGGACCCAGACCCCACTGTTCAGACACATGCCTGTGGACAAGCTATATAAACAAAATGACCAGAAAAAAGGGAGCCATGCCATTGTTTGCATAAAGTACAAAAAACTAAACCAAAACCTAAAAAATTGAGCCAGAGCATATGTTGGTATAAGTGCAATGTATTTTTTTGTAGCACAGATATTCTATTTCCACATCTCTGCCAATAGGGCGTGCCGAGGGGTGCGGGATACTTTGCAGTACAGACAGTAAACTGTGGCTGCACCGTTGAGCTCCAGAACGGCTGATTATAGGACCACAAGCATGGCTGGGCTTATAGAAGGTGGCTTTTCCCTGCTCTTTGGAGGGGGGGGGGCAGAATTTTGCCATTTGTCCCACTGATACCAGAGCACTAATGCGTCCTGTATTGGCTTCTAACCATGCCTAGTATTATGTGGTATCGCTGATGTGAAGAGAACACTTTTTTCTCTGTAGTTGTACGATGACCTCTTAATACCACTAATGCTGATTCATTTTCTTACCGCTTTGTAAGGTGTATAAACAATTACCTTGGTTATTCCCTATTAATATGATTTTTTGTTTTTCTTGCTAGGCATTGAAAGATGAACGTAGTGATATAGAAAGCAGCTCAGAAGAGGAGGACACGGCACTAAATGGCACAAAATCAGTCCATAACACATCCAGCAATGGGGCCAACAGGGTGAATGGCCATGCTTCAGGTGGCCAGTGGTCTGAAGAATAAGTGAATGGACAGCCCAGCAACATAGAAATATGTTCCCTTTTCTAAAAGACATGTCCTAAGACTCAGCCTAAATCATTTCTCACAACGGTCCTGAACTGAGCCGCCCCTGGAGGGTGAAGCACATTCTGCACCAGACAGCCAGATTGCATCCCAGTTATTACTTGACAGTTGGCTCCATGGATCTGGATTCGCACGCGCTGGCTGCTATATATTTTGTTCAATCTGCACCTTTTTATAAACTGTGTGCTCAATACTCCCCTCCCCCACCATTCATCCACTTGGGAAGAGACGGCCGTTCACAAGCTGTGGTTGTGCTTATTGGGCCAATGTTACACTTGGCTGATTGGCGCTTGTCGATCACCGGGCCCCGGAGTTCACCGTGGATGAGACTACCCTCCGAGCTCAAATAGCTGTGCCAGGTACAAAGGGGTGGCAACCCCTTCACAAGCAGTGTGTGGAAAGTGATCAGGAGTGTGCGCCTTAATGTTCTATTTTATATCATTGTTTACTTCAGTCTGTGAAAAAAAATAAAACAAAAAATGCACATTTTTATTTATTTTTTCTTTTAAAAAAGGTTCTTCGGTTTAGAATTCCCATTTTTATATAATCTAGTAGGGAAATCTTGCAATTTTTCACACCAGCCACTGAGTCTATACTGCCTAAAAAAAACAAAACAATAGAAATAAATAATTACATTTTTGAAAACAAAAAACACAACACACAAACAAGATTTAAACAATATGGGCATTATCCAATAAGTCCCTAAATAGAAGAGGGCCCCTGTTACAAAGTGTCTTGCTCTGGAGGACCTGGAAAGCTTTGGCAATCTAATGTTTTGCATTAAATGTATAGACTTTATACAGCCATATTTGTGAGCCCTTATACTGTGGTTTTTATTGCAATAGGTAACACTGCCTCACTTCTGTGTTAAAACCTCTCGTTCCTATTTAGAAGTGAAAACCTTTTGTTCAGTTACAGGTTTTTTGGGGGGTTTATAGTATTGAAGGCCTTACCTTCTCACTCAGCTGTGTGATTTAATGGAAACCTGTCCCGTCCTAGTTGCTATGTACACTGCCCCCATAGCTTTGTTAGTGATGCAATGTCCATCACTAACAATCTGTTTTCATGAAAATCTGTGACCGTATAATGTTATATCGTTTTCTATACTTTGTCCTACCTGCTTGTATTCAGTCATAGGGGTGTGATTCTCAGATTGTCATGGGCGGCGCCGCGTTCAGTTAGTGCTGGCGTCGCCCATGACATTTGAATACTGCTCCTGGCAAGCGCTAGGTTTGAGGGGCGCTTGTGCATTTGCACACGTCGGTCCGGCGCGTGCGCACTGAGGCTGTGTGATTTAGCAGCTTCAGTGCGCATGCGCTGTTATCTGTGGCTCCCGGCGCGGGGTGCAACAGAGCTAGAGAGACTAGAAGAGTCACAAAGGCAGAGAAGTGGACGTCCTTTGGTCACATCCCACACTGATGACCACTGCATTGTGAACAATGCCCTCCAGAACCGGATGATGAATGGCCCACAGCTCCAGGCACATTGAAGGGAGGTGAGAGGCACCTAAGTGTCACGTCAGACCTTACGAAACTGTTTACATCAGCGTGGTCTGCGTGCTAGAGGACCTGTAAGGTACCTGACCCACCACCAGGCACAGGTGTCAGTGTTACATGGGCCAGGGAGCATCTACACTGGATGAGGGACCAGTTTGCCTCAGTGCTCTTCACTGATGAAAATCGATTCACGCTGAGCAGAAATGATGGTCGCCAAGTAGTGTGTTATGCATCAGCCTCTGTTGTCACCAGACGAGCCTGTGGTGGTGGTGGTGGTGGTGTTAGTGTGGGCCGGTGTGTGTAGTCAATACAGAACTGCCCTGAACTTTGTGAATGGTACAGTGACGAGCCCCTATTACTTGAATAACATCATTAATCCACTCATTGTGCCTCTGCACGAACAACACTGGCCTAATTTCATTTTCATGGACGACAATGCTCCAGCTCATTGAGGTCACATCATTAGGGAACGGCTGCTGGAGACTGTGGTACCTCAAATGGAGTGGCCTGCACTTTCTCCAGACCTAAATCCCATAGAAAACCTCTGGGACCAGCTGAGTTGCCGTGTAGAGGCTCGTAACTCTGTACCCCAGAACCTCAATGACCCGAGGGCCGCGCTTCAAGACTAGTGGGATGTCATGCCTCAGCAGACAATAACTCCACTTGTGAACAGCAGGAAACGTTGTCAAACTGTAATTGATGCTCAAGGCCACATGACAAGTTATTGAGACATTGACATTTTTTTTGTGGGGGGGAGGGGTATACTCACCACAGTTGTTGGCTTTTGTTTCAATAAATCGTTTGAGATAATGAGTTACCTTGAACTTTTTTACGTTTTCCATAAATTTCGCCCGAAAGCCAAATATCCCTAACTTTTGTGAGAGTAGTTTTATAGCACTGTGTACTTAAAATTGCTCAATTTGCCCTTCTACCCAGTTCATTCTTCACTTTTTGCTATATGTATAAACATGAAATTTCTTTTCTCTTCATTTATCATTCATCTTTTCAACTCCTGACCCACTTCTCCCTCCTCCCCCTGCCAGGGACTTTTTGGAGTGACTCATGACTTGTACAGGGACAATTGACCTCCTGTAAAATATACACCGACCCAAAACAGTAACTGACCACCATATCTTATCTATGGCCACAGTTTTGGACAACTGGACCCCTATTGTACTTTATTTGAGCTTAGACCTTTATGTAGCCCAATGGTTGTCCTAGATGGGTTCAGTAGAGGGCTGTTGGTCTGACTGGATCGATCAGCAGTGATCAGTCTGGTTCTATGGTGAAATATAGTTGGTATGCATTACCAGCTGTGGGTGATGGGGTATAATGCATTAGGCATAGAGCCCTGCCAAGAACGTGATCTCCGCAGTCATATGCTCCATCATACCTTCCAGGAACATTGGAGTCTGCACTGAAGTGTTTCCCAAAATTCTGTTTCTTCAGGAAGTGCTGAATACAGAAAACTTCTGATCAGCGCTGGATGCTTTATTCCTCGCTGTTTATCTCCTGGCACATCCACAAGGAACAGAGAGGCTGCAGCACAGGACCATAACCTGCAGCGAGGCTGCTGCCATTTATACCCAGTGCTGCTCTCTGATTGGTGGGAATCCAAGTTTTATCATGTAGCACTCATTGACCTTTAATTCAAAGCCAGCCTTCTGATTGGTGGAGGCCAATGTCTGCTATTTTTTGCACAATTCTTTTATTCTTAATGATGCTTCTCTCTTATTGGTGGGAATACACTTGGCTATAACAAAATGTTTAAAATTAATATCAGAGGTTATTCAACATATTTCATGCATACGGTCACCAGTGCTGCCCTTTCATTGGTGTAGATTGGCAAGTCAGCTGCACAACGTGACAATCTGTACGGCAGCTTCTCTCTCCTGAATAGCCTGACAGTCAGTATAGTAGCCACCATTCTGTGCTCTCTGTACACCTTAAGAATGAGAAAACCTGTTTGTAAAATAACTTAAAGGGGCTGTCCACTACTCAGGAAACTCCCCTTAAAGGAATTGTCCACTACTTTTTGATTGATGCCCTATCCATAGCATAGGGCATCAATGTATGATCGGCCGGGGTCCCGCACTCGGCACCCCTGCCGATTAGCTGTTAGCGGTGCCAGCAGCGGCAGCCGCCGGTCGGAAGTCCTTACCTGCGGCACTTGTTACTACACATCCGCCTCCTATTCAATTTAATGGGAGGCGGATGTGCAGTACCCTGTGGCGGCCACTACAGATGGACGGCCAAGGCCCGCAGGTAAGCACTTGCGGCCGGGCAGGGCCGGCGTCACCACCCGGCGCACCCGGGCAAGTGCCGGGGCCCTGGACAGAAAGGGGGGCCCACTCATCTGGGTTGCTTGCTAATCTATCGCAGTGTCATGTGTGAGTGGCGCTGCGGTACTGCCCGCAGCGTCCTTGGTTACCGCCGGACGGCAGTTCCTCTTCTGGACAGCGGGGGGCCCGCACTCACCTCGGTTGCTATGTGAGCGCTGCCCGCCACGTCCTGGGTTACCGCCGGCAGGCAGATGCTTCCTCTCTCCTCCGGCTAGAGTGCTCAGCGCTGCAGACATCCAGCCAGATGGTGGCAGTGCTGTGCACCATCTACTCTTACCGCAGCTGCACTGCCTTCTGACTGGGTCCCTCCTCCGAGCTCGTGCTCCTCGGAAACCAAGAGCCAGCCACAGCCAGCAC
Source organism: Phyllobates terribilis (assembly GCF_046119375.1). NCBI lineage: Eukaryota > Metazoa > Chordata > Amphibia > Anura > Dendrobatidae > Phyllobates > Phyllobates terribilis. Next base: position 135,710,450 of record NW_027362762.1, read on the forward strand.
ACACTGCCACCGACTGCAGGTAACTCTTTCTGTGCACATCTTACCCTTATCAATGTCTTTCTATCTATAGATACATGATGTCACAGTGATAGTCACATGCATCATCATGGATCTATAAATAGAAAGACATAACTTCACTATACTATATATCTATCTAAGCACAGCAGCACACACAATACTACTAAGCACAGCAGCACACACACTGCTACTAAGCACAGCAGCACACACACTGCTACTAAGCACAGCAGCACACACACTGCTACTAAGCACAGCAGCACACACACTGCTACTAAGCACAGCAGCACACACAATACTACTAAGCACAGCAGCACACACACTGCTACTAAGCACAGCAGCACACACACTGCTACTAAGCACAGCAGCGCACACACACTGCTACTAAGCACAGCAGCGCACACACACTGCTACTAAGCACAGCAGCGCACACACACTGCTACTAAGCACAGCAGCGCACACACTGCTACTAAGCACAGCAGCGCACACACTGCTACTAAGCACAGCAGCGCACACACTGCTACTAAGCACAGCAGCGCACACACTGCTACTAAGCACAGCAGCGCACACACTGCTACTAAGCACAGCAGCGCACACACTGCTACTAAGCACAGCAGCGCACACACTGCTACTAAGCACAGCAGCGCACACACTGCTACTAAGCACAGCAGCGCACACACTGCTACTAAGCACAGCAGCGCACACACTGCTACTAAGCACAGCAGCGCACACACTGCTACTAAGCACAGCAGCGCACACACTGCTACTAAGCACAGCAGCGCACACACTGCTACTAAGCACAGCAGCGCACACACTGCTACTAAGCACAGCAGCGCACACACTGCTACTAAGCACAGCAGCGCACACACTGCTACTAAGCACAGCAGCGCACACACTGCTACTAAGCACAGCAGCGCACACACTGCTACTAAGCACAGCAGCGCACACACTGCTACTAAGCACAGCAGCGCACACACTGCTACTAAGCACAGCAGCGCACACACTGCTACTAAGCACAGCAGCGCACACACTGCTACTAAGCACAGCAGCGCACACACTGCTACTAAGCACAGCAGCGCACACACTGCTACTAAGCACAGCAGCGCACACACTGCTACTAAGCACAGCAGCGCACACACTGCTACTAAGCACAGCAGCGCACACACTGCTACTAAGCACAGCAGCGCACACACTGCTACTAAGCACAGCAGCGCACACACTGCTACTAAGCACAGCAGCGCACACACTGCTACTAAGCACAGCAGCGCACACACTGCTACTAAGCACAGCAGCGCACACACTGCTACTAAGCACAGCAGCGCACACACTGCTACTAAGCACAGCAGCGCACACACTGCTACTAAGCACAGCAGCGCACACACTGCTACTAAGCACAGCAGCGCACACACTGCTACTAAGCACAGCAGCGCACACACTGCTACTAAGCACAGCAGCGCACACACTGCTACTAAGCACAGCAGCGCACACACTGCTACTAAGCACAGCAGCGCACACACTGCTACTAAGCACAGCAGCGCACACACTGCTACTAAGCACAGCAGCGCACACACTGCTACTAAGCACAGCAGCGCACACACTGCTACTAAGCACAGCAGCGCACACACTGCTACTAAGCACAGCAGCGCACACACTGCTACTAAGCACAGCAGCGCACACACTGCTACTAAGCACAGCAGCGCACACACTGCTACTAAGCACAGCAGCGCACACACTGCTACTAAGCACAGCAGCGCACACACTGCTACTAAGCACAGCAGCGCACACACTGCTACTAAGCACAGCAGCGCACACACTGCTACTAAGCACAGCAGCGCACACACTGCTACTAAGCACAGCAGCGCACACACTGCTACTAAGCACAGCAGCGCACACACTGCTACTAAGCACAGCAGCGCACACACTGCTACTAAGCACAGCAGCGCACACACTGCTACTAAGCACAGCAGCGCACACACACTGCTACTAAGCACAGCAGCGCACACACACTGCTACTAAGCACAGCAGCGCACACACACTGCTACTAAGCACAGCAGCGCACACACACTGCTACTAAGCACAGCAGCGCACACACACTGCGTACTAAGCACAGCAGCACACACTGCGCTACTAAGCACAGCAGCACACACTGCGCTACTAAGCACAGCAGCACACACTGCGCTACTAAGCACAGCAGCACACACTGCGCTACTAAGCACAGCAGCACACACTGCGCTACTAAGCACAGCAGCACACACTGCGCTACTAAGCACAGCAGCACACACTGCGCTACTAAGCACAGCAGCACACACTGCGCTACTAAGCACAGCAGCACACACTGCGCTACTAAGCACAGCAGCACACACTGCGCTACTAAGCACAGCAGCGCACACACTGCTACTAAGCACAGCAGCGCACACACTGCTACTAAGCACAGCAGCGCACACACTGCTACTAAGCACAGCAGCGCACACACTGCTACTAAGCACAGCAGCGCACACACTGCTACTAAGCACAGCAGCGCACACACTGCTACTAAGCACAGCAGCGCACACACTGCTACTAAGCACAGCAGCACACACTGCTACTAAGCACAGCAGCACACACACTGCTACTAAGCACAGCAGCACACACACTGCTACTAAGCACAGCAGCGCACACACTGCTACTAAGCACAGCAGCGCACACACTGCTACTAAGCACAGCAGCGCACACACTGCTACTAAGCACAGCAGCGCACACACACTGCTACTAAGCACAGCAGCGCACACACACTGCTACTAAGCACAGCAGCGCACACACACTGCTACTAAGCACAGCAGCGCACACACACTGCTACTAAGCACAGCAGCGCACACACACTGCGCTACTAAGCACAGCAGCGCACACACACTGCGCTACTAAGCACAGCAGCACACACTGCGCTACTAAGCACAGCAGCACACACTGCGCTACTAAGCACAGCAGCACACACTGCGCTACTAAGCACAGCAGCACACACTGCGCTACTAAGCACAGCAGCACACACTGCGCTACTAAGCACAGCAGCACACACTGCGCTACTAAGCACAGCAGCACACACTGCGCTACTAAGCACAGCAGCACACACTGCGCTACTAAGCACAGCAGCACACACTGCGCTACTAAGCACAGCAGCACACACTGCGCTACTAAGCACAGCAGCACACACTGCGCTACTAAGCACAGCAGCACACACTGCGCTACTAAGCACAGCAGCACACACTGCGCTACTAAGCACAGCAGCACACACTGCGCTACTAAGCACAGCAGCACACACTGCGCTACTAAGCACAGCAGCACACACTGCGCTACTAAGCACAGCAGCACACACTGCGCTACTAAGCACAGCAGCACACACTGCGCTACTAAGCACAGCAGCACACACTGCGCTACTAAGCACAGCAGCACACACTGCGCTACTAAGCACAGCAGCACACACTGCGCTACTAAGCACAGCAGCACACACTGCGCTACTAAGCACAGCAGCACACACTGCGCTACTAAGCACAGCAGCACACACTGCGCTACTAAGCACAGCAGCACACACTGCGCTACTAAGCACAGCAGCACACACTGCGCTACTAAGCACAGCAGCACACACTGCGCTACTAAGCACAGCAGCACACACTGCGCTACTAAGCACAGCAGCACACACTGCGCTACTAAGCACAGCAGCACACACTGCGCTACTAAGCACAGCAGCACACACTGCGCTACTAAGCACAGCAGCACACACTGCGCTACTAAGCACAGCAGCACACACTGCGCTACTAAGCACAGCAGCACACACTGCGCTACTAAGCACAGCAGCACACACTGCGCTACTAAGCACAGCAGCACACACTGCGCTACTAAGCACAGCAGCACACACTGCGCTACTAAGCACAGCAGCACACACTGCGCTACTAAGCACAGCAGCACACACTGCGCTACTAAGCACAGCAGCACACACTGCGCTACTAAGCACAGCAGCACACACTGCGCTACTAAGCACAGCAGCACACACTGCGCTACTAAGCACAGCAGCACACACTGCGCTACTAAGCACAGCAGCACACACTGCGCTACTAAGCACAGCAGCACACACTGCGCTACTAAGCACAGCAGCACACACTGCGCTACTAAGCACAGCAGCACACACTGCGCTACTAAGCACAGCAGCACACACTGCGCTACTAAGCACAGCAGCACACACTGCGCTACTAAGCACAGCAGCACACACTGCGCTACTAAGCACAGCAGCACACACACTGCTACTAAGCACAGCAGCACACACACTGCTACTAAGCACAGCAGCACACACACTGCTACTAAGCACAGCACTGTCTGCAGTATCTTAGGAAATCCTGTCTGACTGTGTGGAATAGCAGAGAAGGAAGGGGCAGCAGGCAGGGCAGAGGTAGGCATGCCGCATGATGGTGCCTGGCTGCTCTGCAGCTGCTATAGGAGGGGACTGGAGGGCTATACTTAATGGTCTGACTCTGACCCACCATCACCAACATCCCTACCCGTTCCATTCCTTCTCTGCCATTTCTCACAGACAGCGCTTCCTGTTTATACTGCAGTGTGCTGACAGGAGGAGCAATGGCAGTAATTTACCAATTGACAGTCTCCACATAGTGGAAATGGAATGGCACCAGTGGGTCATGGTCAGACTGTGCCAGAAGAAGGGACCGGCCAGTGCAGCCACACATAGATACGCACACGGCACACCATTAAGTATAGCCCTCCAGTCCCCTCCTAGGCATGCCTAGTCTGTCTGCTCTGCAGCTACTATAGGAGGGGACTGGAGGGCTATACTTAATGGTGTGCCGTGTGCGTATCTATGTGTGGCTGCTGCATGGGGCATTATGTGGGGGGGGGGGGACAGCCTTCATGGGGCATTATATGGGGGGGAGTGACATCCTGCATGGGACATTGTGTGTGTCCGGGGGACAGCCTGCATGGGGCATTATATGGGGGGAGTGACATCCTGCTTGGGGCATTATGTGGGGGAGGGAAGTGACATCCTGCATGGGACATTGTGTGTGTCGGGGGCACAGCCTGCATGGAGCTCTATATGGGGGCCAGTATCCTGTATGGAGCGTTATATGAGGGCCAGTATTCTGTATGGAGCATTATATGGGGGCCATAATACTGTATGGAGGACTATACTGTCCGGTGTGCACTATGCGCTGCAAGGATTAACTGGTTTCTGAGCTTTTGTAGAATTTACTATAATTATCGCTCATATAATGTAAGAAGTGAAATCTGTGGCATTGTATATGTATATGTGTATATATATATATATATATATATATATATATATATATATATATATATATTATATATATATAATAATATCTATATTACTCTGCGGTATCTGTGCATCATGAATTGTGGTATGTGTTAAAGGGGCCCACTGAGACTCTTTCGCCCAGGGCCCACAAAAACCTGGAGCCGGCCCTGCGGCCGGGGGCCACAGCTGCCGGCATCTATAGCAGCTCATCAGTGGGGGTGCCGGGTGTCTGACACCGGCTGATCATACATTAGGGCATCAATCAAAAAGTAGTGGACAACTTCTTTAAAGGGACTCAATTTGAACAGCCATTCTGTGCTAAAGTGCAGGCGCTCGGTGCTCTGCTGCATGGCGGGGCCAATCATTTATATACACCTGCTCAGCTGCTTGTTTTCCCTCTATCTCTGCCTCTATGAAGTCAGAGCTGTCAATCAAAGAGGGGGATGGAGATCGATGGAAAACAAGCTGGTGGGCAGGTGTATTTAATGATTGGCTCCGTCTTGAAGAGGTGGGACTTAGCACAGAATGACTGTTCAAACTGACAGTCCCTTTAAATATTGTAGTCCCCAGTGTATAATAAAATTAACCACCCATCCCCCGCACTGCTGCCCTTTTAGTGGTCTGCACCAGCGCTCCTGTGGCATGACAGTTGGCTCTCCCTTATGCCTTGTTTCGTTCACACTTTTCTTCAGATGTCCAAGGGAAGTGTGAGAACTGCGGCCCATTAGCGGCCGCTGATTAGATGCAACTCTCACATGGCACAATAATGTCACGTGAGCGCTGGGCTACCAGTTGCTGACATCACAGGACCTATGCCAGTGTGGGAAGTGAGCATGTTTATATTTTTTTTACACTGGTGAATATAGTATTTAAGAAGTGGTGGGCAGCCCCTTTAATTTGGCACAATGTCTCCAAGGAAACAGGTTTGTACCATCGCAGTCATGCGATAGAAGCTGCTCCCTGCAGTGACCACCTGGTGGCGATGTTAGTTCACATACCAACCACACTGTATATTCGTAAGGGACTATGTGTCTGATTCACACAGACACTAGACAACTACATTGAAAAGTATTCAACCCTGCCCGTAAATGTATAAACTTTCTGCTGTTTACAATAAACCAAAATATCTCACCGCAACTAATATAACAAGTGCTGTCTCAAAATTCACTGTGAATTGTCACTTTTGAAGACTATGGCAGCCTCAGCATGATTAATCCCCTTACTGGCTTCTTTAGTACAGGAGAGAGGGTGGAAAGCAATTCACAGGACTCGGTCCAGTGGCCAGAGCCGTCATCTATGGCCATTGGGCAGGAGCCCAGAGATCTGCCTCCTACCGTCCAGCAGCTGCAGCTCTTCTTTTTATTATCCGGGTTGGGGAGATGTCACACCGCAATAATCATCTTGTGCCGAGCTAGCAAATCAAGAGAGGAGCCAGGGATGCTGTGATGTATGAGGCAGTTCACAGGGCTCCTGACTGATGGCCACAGACCACTGACCTGGCCCCGAATCCATTCCCAACCTCCTCTTGTCTTTTGTACTTGGTAGAGCACCTTTGGCTGTTATGACCTGCTGCAGACATGATGTGTAACCAGACGCCAGCTTCTGGCAGCATCCCCGATGTTGCATTTTGTCTTGACCAATGTTGACTTGTTCTGTTACTCATATTGAGTTATTTACATTGTGCTTGCTTCATTGGATTATTGAAACCGGCAGAAAGATTCTTAATTTTGTTATTAAACCTAATGGGCAATGGGGATTGAATAATTTCGATTGCAGTTGTATACCCGAATGGTTGTATTTTTTTTATTTTTTATAAGGCTTATCGACAGATTTGATTTTAGAGTCATAACTAGTGTTGAGCGATACCTTCCGATATCAGGAAATATCGTATCGGATTGGATCGGGCCGATACCCAAAAAGTATCGGATATCGCCGATTCCGATACCGGAAACCAATGCAAGTCAATGGGACACAAATATCGGAATGAAAATAAACCCTTTCTTTCCTTGTAGGTTAATTCTACATGAAGTAAAACAACTAAGAATAATGTAGAATGACATGAAAAGCCGGCAATTCATCAGCGGCATTCACCGGTACCCGACAATTTACAACAGAAAGAATAGAGCTTCACACATAGATTAGATAGATAGAAACATGTCAGTCACATATATATGAAGTACAGTGACAGTGTTGCTTACTGTACTTGTCATTTAGTGTAAAGGATTTATTAAAAAAAATATTAGTGTTTTCGTGCACCGTCTCTTTAAAAAAGCCGGCCGGCAATTCAGCATCTGTACCCGACAATTTATAACAGACAGAATAGAGCTTCACACATAGATTAGATAGATAGAAACATGTCAGTCACATATATAAGAAGTACAGTGACAGTGTTGCTTACAGAACTTGTCATTTAGTGTAAAGGATTTATTTAAAAAAATAATAGTGTTTTCATGCACCGTCTCTTTAAGAAAGCCGGCCGGCAATTCAGCATCTGTACCCGACAATTTAGAATAGAAGGAATAGAGAATCACACATAGATTAGATAGATAGAAACATGTCAGTCACATATATATGAAGTACAGTGACAGTGTTGATTACTGTACTTGTCATTTAGTGTTAAAATAAAGGATTTATTTAAAAAAAAATTGGCGTGGGGTTCCCCTTAATTTTAGGCTCTAGCGGAGGTTAAGCAGACAGCTGGGGCAAATGTTTGAAGCCTGGGAAGGGGGTAATACCCACGGAGCTTCCCAGGCTACTAATATCAGCCCCCAGCTGAATACCTAGCCTTTACTAGCTATTAAAATGGGGGACCCCCCCAAAAAAATGACGTGGGGTCCCCCCTAATTTAATAGCTAGCACAGGCTAGGCAGACAGCTGGGGGCTGATATTAATAGCCCAGGAAGGGTGCCATGAATATTGGCCCCCTCCCAGGCTAGAAACACCAGCCGTCAGCCGCCCCAGAAATGGCGCATCCATAGGATGCGCCAATTCTGGCACTTAGCCTCGCTCTTCCACGCTGCCCTGGTGCGGTGGCAGGGGGTAATAGGGTTGGGGTTGATGTCAGCTTATAATGCCAGCTGACATCAAGCCCAGGTTAGTAATGGAGAGGCGTCTATAAGACACCCCCATTACTAACCCCATAGTCAAAGTTAAAAGAAAACACAAACACCCAGAGTAAAGTCCTTTAATTGAAATAAAGACACAATTCTTTATTGTTCTAAATTAAACCATACTTACCATCACGCCCATTCCAGCTGAAGCCAACGATCTCCTGCAATAAAAGAAAAATAATAAAGCAACCTCATCCTTACCTTTCGATGGTTCCCAGGACAGCTCCAGCTCTGCTACATCGAGATGACAGGCTGGACCGCAGCAGAAAGCTGCCATCCAGCCTGTCATCCCGCAGACACTGAGAAGCGCAGGCATGCTTGCGCTCCTCAGTGTCTCTCTGTGACGTCATCCAGATGAGCCGAGTTCATGTCCAATGAACTCAGCTCACCTCATGCACGTCACTGACAGCGTGGGAAAATTCTCCTGCACTCAGCGCTTCAGCGTGAGAATTCTCCCACGCTGTCAGTGACATACATGAGGTGAGGTCATGTCCAATGAACTCAGCTCACCTCATGCACGTCACTGACAGCGTGGGAAAATTCTCACGCTGAAGTGCTGAGTGCAGGAGAATTTTCCCACGCTGTCAGTGACGTACATGAAGTGAGCGGAGTTCATTGGACATGACCTCGGCTCATCTGGATGCCGTCACAGCCAGACACTGAGGAGTGGAAGTATGCCTGCGCTTCTCAGTGTCTGCGGGATGACAGGATGGATGGCAGCGTTCTGCTGCGGTCCAGCCTGTCATCTCGATGTAGCAGAGCTGAAGCTGTCATGGGAACCATGGAAAGGTAAGGATGAGGTTGCTTTATTATTTTACTTTTATTGCAGGAGATCGTTGGCTTCAGCTGGAATGGGCGTGACTGTAAGTATGGTTTAATTTAGAACAATAAAGAATTGTGTCTTTATTTCAATTAAAGGACTTTTTTCTGGGTGTTGTGTTTTTTTAAATACTTTACTAGAAATTCATGGTGGTCATGTCTAATATTGGCGTGACCCCATGAATTTTGGGCTTAGGGCCAGCTGATAATGCCAAGCTGGCCTTAACCCCTTTATTACCCAGTGAGCCACCGCACCAGGGCCCTGGATGAGTTGGGTACAGCGCCAGAAGATGGCGCTTCTATGAACGCGCCATTTTCTGGGGCGGCTGCGGACTGCAATTTGCAGCGGGGGTGGCCCAGAAAGCTTGGGTCTCCCTGCGCTGCGGATTCCAGCCCCCAGCTGCCTAGTTGTATCTGGCTGGGCACAAAAATAGGGCGAAGCCCCACGCATTTTTTTTTAAAATTATTTCATGAAATTCATGGAATAATTAAGAAAAAAAGGGCTTCCCTATATTGTTGTGTCCAACCAGGTACAAATAGGCAGCTGGTGGTTGGGGGCAGCCCATTCCTGCCTGCTGTACCTGGCTGGACACAAATATAGTGCGAAGCCCCACGTCAATTTTTTTTTAATTATTTCATGAAATAATTTTTTTAAAAAAGGGCTTCCCTATATTGTTGTGTCCGGCCAGGTACAAATAGGCAGCTGGTGGTTGGGGGCAGCCTGTTCCTGCCTGCTGTACCTGGCTGGACACAAATATAGGGCGAAGCCCCACGTCAATTTTTTTTAAAATAAGTCCTTTATTTTAACACTAAATGACATTTGAGGAGTTAATAAAGATGCAGTCCCTAAATTATTATTTATTTTTTAATTAATTTTTCCCAAAACTTTTGACGTGGGCTTCGCCATATTTTTGTATGCCAGCCAGGTACAGCATCCAGCTTCTATGAACGCGCCATTTTCCGGGGTGGCTGCGCACTGCAATTTTCAGCGGGGGGAGGGGGGGGGGCAGAAAGCTTGGGCCTCCCTGCGCTGCAGATTCCATCCCCCAGCTGCCTAGTTGTACCTGGCTGGACACAAAAATAGGGAGAAGCTTCACGTATTTTTTTTTTTTAATTATTTCATGAAATTCATGAAATAATTAAGAAAAAAAGGGCTTCCCTATATTGTTGTGTCCAACCAGGTACAAATAGGCAGCTGGTGGTTGGGGGCAGCCCGTTCCTGCCTGCTGTACCTGGCTGGACACAAATATAGTGCGAAGCCCCACGTCAATTTTTTTTAAATCATTTCAGGAAATTCATGAAATAATTTAAAAAAATTGATGTGGGGCTTCGCCCTATATTTGTGTCCAGTCAGGTACAGCAGGCAGGAACGGGCTGCCCCCAACCACCAGCAGCCTATTTGTACCTAGCCGGACACAACAATATAGGGAAGCCCTTTTTTTCTGAATTATTCCATGAATTTCATGAATTTAAAAAAAAAAAAACGTGGAGCTTCGCCCTATTTTTGTGTCCAGCCAGGTACAACTAGGCAGCTGGGGGCTGGAATCTGCAGCGCAGGGAGGCCCAAGCTTTCTGGGCCCCACCCGCTGCAAATTGCAGTCCGCAGCCGCCCCGGAAAATGGCGCGTTCATAGAAGCGCCATCTTCTGGCGCTGTACCCAACTCATCCAGGGCCCTGATGCGGTGGCTCACTGGGTAATAAAGGGGTTAAGGCCAGCTTGGCATTATCAGCTGGCCCTAAGCCCGAAATTCATGGGGTCACGCCAATATTAGACATGACCACCATGAATTTCTAGTAAAGTATTTAAAAAAAACACAAACACCCAGAAAAAAGTCCTTTAATTGAAATAAACACACAATTCTTTATTGTTCTAAATTAAACCATACTTACCATCACGCCCATTCCAGCTGAAGCCAACGATCTCCTGCAATAAAAGAAAAATAATAAAGCAACCTCATCCTTACCTTTCCATGGCTCCCACGACGGCTCCAGCTCTGCTACATCGAGATGACAGGCTGGACCGCAGCAGAACGCTGCCATCCAGCCTGTCATCCCGCAGACACTGAGAAGCGCAGGCATACTTCCACTCCTCAGTGTCTGGCTGTGACGGCATCCAGATGAGCCGACAATGAACTCGGCTCACCTCATGTACGTCACTGACAGCGTGGGAGAATTCTCCTGCACTCAGCGCTTCAGCGTGAGAATTTTCCCACGCTGTCAGTGACGTGCATGAGGTGAGGTCATGTCCCATGAACTCGGCGCACCTCATGCACGTCACTGACAGCGTGGGAGAATTCTCACGCTGAAGCGCTGAGTGCAGGAGAATTTTCCCACGCTGTCAGTGACGTGCATGAGGTGAGCTGAGTTCATTGGACATGACCTCGGCTCATCTGGATGACGTCACAGAAAGACACTGAGGAGCGCAAGCATGCCTGCGCTTCTCAGTGTCCGCGGGATGACAGGCTGGATGGCAGCGTTCTGCTGCGGTCCAGCCTGTCATCTCGATGTAGCAGAGCTGAAGCTGTCCTGGGAACCATGGAAAGGTAAGGATGAGGTTGCTTTATTATTTTACTTTTATTGCAGGAGATCGTTGGCTTCAGCTGGAATGGGTGTGGCGGTAAGTATGGTTTAATTTAGAACAATAAAGAATTGTGTCTTTATTTCAATTAAAGGACTTTTTTCTGGGTGTTTGTGTTTTTTTTAAATACTTTACTAGAAATTCATGGCGGTCATGTCTAATATTGGCGTGACCCCATGAATTTCGGGCTTAGGGCCAGCTGATAATGCCAAGCTGGCCTTAACCCCTTTATTACCCAGTGAGCCACCGCACCAGGGCCCTGGATGAGTTGGGTACAGCGCCAGAAGATGGCGCTTCTATGAACGCGCCATTTTCCGGGGCGGCTGCGGACTGCAATTTGCAGCGGGTGGGACCCAGAAAGCTTGGGTCTCCCTGCGCTGCAGATTCCAGCCCCCAGCTGCCTAGTTGTACCTGGCTGGACACAAAAATAGGGCGAAGCGCCACACATTTTTTTTTTTAATTATTTCATGAAATTCATGGAATAATTAAGAAAAAAAGGGCTTCCCTATATTGTTGTGTCCGGCTAGGTACAAATAGGCAGCTGGTGGTTGGGGGCAGCCCGTTCCTGCCTGCTGTACCTGGCTGGACACAATTATAGGGCGAAGCCCCACATAATTTTTTTTTAATTATTTCATGAATTTCCTGAAATAATTAAAAAAAAATTGACGTGGGGCTTCACACTATATTTGTGTCCAGCCAGGTACAGCAGGCAGGAACGGGCTGCCCCCAACCACCAGCTGCCTATTTGTACCTAGCCGGACACAACAATATAGGGAAGCCCTTTTTTTCTTAATTATTCCATGAATTTCATGAAATAATTAAAAAAAAAAAAACGTGGAGCTTCTCCCTATTTTTGTGTCCAGCCAGGTACAACTAGGCAGCTGGGGGATGGAATCTGCAGCGCAGGGAGGCCCAAGCTTTTTGCCCTCCCCCCCCCCCGCTGAAAATTGCAGTCCGCGGCCGCCCCGGAAAATGGCGCGTTCATAGAAGCTGGATGCTGTACCTGGCTGGCATACAAAAATATGGCGAAGCCCACGTCAAAAGTTTTGGGAAAAATTTATTAAAAAATAAATAATAATTTAGGGACTGCATCTTTATTAAGTCCTCACATGTCATTTAGTGTTAAAATAAAGGATTTATTTAAAAAAAAAATGGCGTGGGATCCCCCATAATTTTAGTCTCTAGCGGAGGTTAAGCAGACGGCTGGGGCAGATGTTTGAAGCCTGGGAAGGGGGTAAAACCCACGGAGCTTCCCAGGCTACTAATATCAGCCCCCAGCTGAATACCTAGCCTTTACTAGCTATTAAAATGGGGGACCCCCCAAAAAAAAATGACGTGGGGTCCCCTCTATTTTAATAGCTAGCAAAGGCTAGGCAGACAGCTGGGGGCTGATATTAATAGCCCAGGAAGGGAGCCATGAATATTGGCCCCCTCCCAGGCTAGAAACACCAGCCGTCAGCCGCCCCAGAAATGGCGCATCCATAGGATGCGCCAATTCTGGCACTTAGCCTCGCTCTTCCACGCTGCCCTGGTGCGGTGGCAGGGGGTAATAGTGGTGGGGTTCATGTCAGCGCCAGCTGCCATGAAGCCCAGGTTAGTAATGATGGCCGTCTATATGACACCCCCATTACTAACCTACAAAGTGTTAAAAAGAAAAAACACACTACACCCAGAAAAAAATAATTTATTTGAAATAAAACACCATTTTATTTAATTCTTAGTTTACTAAAAAAAAAATAGTTACCTGTCCACGTTCCTGCGCTGATCTCCCATGCACAGCTGTCACATCTGGAGATGGTGACAGCTGTGCATGGCTGCTGTAAGCTCACGCTGCCGGGAACACGTCCGCTCCCGGCAGCGGGAGCCACTGACTGAGGTCACCGGAGTGCATTCAGGCAGCGCAGCTCCGGAGACCTCCTTTACGGCAGTGCTGTACCGTGGGAATTTCTCACGATACAGCAGTGCCGTAAAGGAGCTAACCGGAGCAGCGCTGCCTGAACTCCGGTGAACCCTTACGGCCCCGTCATTCTAGCGGCGGCAGCGGTTCAGAGCGGTCACATTCTATGTGGCTGCTCTGAACTGGAGATCTTCGTGGGACACTCGTGGACTGCTACGGAGGGGTAAGGATAAGGTTGTGGTTTATTATTTTATATTTTATTACAGGAGATCGATGGCTTCGGGGAATTAGGTGTCTAGGTGAGTATAGGTGTAGTTTTTTATTTTTTACTTTATTTTAGGTGGCGATCGGCGGGGACAGGTAATGTATGAACTAATTTCTTTTAGGTAACCACTGGCCACCAATGACATGTATTTAACATTTATTGGGGACACAGTAGGGCAATTTAAATAGCAGGATCAGGCTGATGGGAACTACTGCTCCCATCGAGCTGATCCTGCTGGCAGGAGTGGACGGGGGACAGACATAGGCCGATGGGAGTAGTAGTGTCACATCGGCCTATGTCTGCCCGCACACACACCCGCACACACACCCGCACACACACACCCCGCACACACACCCGCACACACACCCCGCACACACACACACACCCCGCACACACACACACACCCCGCACACACACACACCCCGCACACACACACACACCCCGCACACACACACACCCCGCACACACACACCCCGCACACACTAATCATGACGGGTCCGGGAGGTGAGGCTGACCTGTGCGGCCGTGGGAAAGTTCATGTGAGTTCATGCAGTGAAGCATGAACTCACATGAACCCTCTAAGGGCACCGCGGCTACTTCAAATGAACAGCTGATCGGCATCACCTGATACCTCAGCTGTTCATTTGAAATAACCGGCGGGAAAGCGCAGCACAGAACGGGAAAGCCGGCGGTGAAGTCTTTTCACTGCCGGCTTCCCCGCCCGGGTCCTTCGCTCCTTGGTGCTGCGCTCCCCGCCCGGTCCTAATTTACGATCGGGATGGGAGGTGGCGAGGGGAGCGGAGGATCGGGGTGGGAGGCTGCGGGGAAGCAGTATGGGGCTGCGTGATTGTTTAAAAGCCGGCGGCTTTTTACCGCGCGCCGGCTTTTAAACAATCAGGAGAATTCTCCCACGCTGGGATGGCATTCTGATGACAAGCTGGATCGCAGCTGAGCTCTGCCATCCTGCTTGTCATCCTTCAGAGACACTGCAGAGCGCAGGCATTATGGGAACTTCCGATTCCGGTATTCGATATTATAAAAGTATCGGAATTAAGTATCGGAATTCCGATACAGTGAATATCGGCCGATACCCGATATTTCAGTATCGGAATGCTCAACACTAGTCATAACCCGAATGCAAAATTTGTAAGCAGCCTTCCAGAATACTGGCCCTTATGCCAGACAGACCTTTGTGTTTCTCAGGGCCAAGATAGCCGGTTACGGCCCCGATTGTTACGGTCCTATCTACAAGACTAAGGAACCAAGTTTTGGCTGCAATTATTCGAATGAACATATATAACATAATATATACAGTACAGACCAAAAGTTTGGACACACCTTCTCATTTAACCCCTTAAGCCCCGAGGGTGGTTTGCACGTTAATGACCGGGCCAATTTTTACAATTCTGACCACTGTCACTTTATGAGGTAATTACTCTGGAACGCTTCAACGGATCCCCCTGATTCTGAGACTGTTTTTTCGTGACATATTGTACTTCATGATTGTGGTAAAATTTCTTCGATATCACTTGCGTTTATTTGTGAAAAAAACGGAAATTTGGCGAAAATTTTGCAATTTTCAAAATTTGAATTTTTATGCCCTTAAATCAGAGAGATATGTCACACAAAAGAGTTAATATATAACATTTCCCACATGTCTGCTTTACATCAGCACAATTTTGGAACCAAAATTTTTTTTTGTCAGGGAGCTATAAGGGTTAAAAGTTGACCAGCGATTTCTCATTTTTCCAACAAAATTTACAAAACCATTTTTTTTCGGGACCACATCACATTTGAAGTCACTTTGAGAGGTCTTTATGACAGAAAATACCCAAAAGTGACACCATTCTAAAAACTGCACCCCTCAAGGTGCTCAAAACCACATTCAAAAACTTTATTAACCCTTCAGGTGCTACACAGGAATTTTTTGAATGTGGAAGAAAAAAATTAACATTTAACTTTTTTCACAAAAATGTTACTTTAGACCCAATTTTTTTTATTTTCACAGGGGTAACAAGAAAAAATGGACCCCAAAATTTGTTGTGCAATTTCCCCTGGGCACGCAGATACCCAATATTTGGGGAAAAAACACTGTTTGGGCGCGCGGCAGGGCTCGGAAGGGAAGGATCGCCATTTGACTTTTTGATTGTAAAATTTGCTTGAATAATTAGCGGACGCCATGTTGTGTTTGGAGAGCCACTGTGTGCCCAAACATTGGAGCTCCCCCACAAGTGACCCCATTTTGGAAACTAGACCCCCCAAGGCACCTATCTAGATGCATAGTGAGCACTTGGAACCCCCAGGTGCTTCACAAATTGATTCGTAAAAATGAAAAAGTGAAAAAAAAAAAAGACTTTTTCATTTTTATGAATCAATTTGTGAAGCACCTGGGGGTTCCAAGTGCTCACTATGCATCTAGATAGGTGCCTTGGGGGGTCTAGTTTCCAAAATAGGGTCACTTGTGGGGGAGCTCCAATGTTTGGGCACACAGGGACTCTCCAAATGCAACATGGTATCCGCTAACAAATTGAATGGAAAATCGGCTCAAATTGTTAGTGGACACCATGTTGCGCTTGGAGAGCCCCTGTGTGCCCAAACTTTGGAGCTCCCCCACAAGTGACCCCATTTTGGAAACTAGACCCCCCAAGGCACCTATCTAGATGCATAGTGAGCACTTGGAACCCCCAGGTGCTTCACAAATTGATTCGTAAAAATGAAAAAGTGAAAAAAAAACACTTTTTCATTTTTATGAATCAATTTGTGAAGCACCTGGGGGTTCCAAGTGCTCACTATGCATCTAGATAGGTGCCTTGGGGGGTCTAGTTTCCAAAATGGGGTCACTTGTGGGGGAGCTCCAATGTTTGGGCACACAGGGACTCTTCAAATGCAACATGGCGTCCGCTAACAATTTGAGACGATTTTCCATTCAATTTGTTAGTGGACACCATGTCGCATTTGGAGAGCCCGTGATGTGCCTAAACAGTGGAGCTCCCCCATAAGTGACCCCATTTTGGAAACTATACCCCCCAAGGATTTTATTAAGGTGTATAGTGAACATTTTGAACCCAGAGGTACGACACAGAATTTGTTTACATTAGGTCATCATATTGAATAAGTTGTCATTAGTCTTGAGCGCAAGTGCTCGCTACTTGAGTTTGCATCGGGTACTCAGGTATGCACCATGTACAGCGTGTGCTCGAGTGACATGCTCGAGTCCCTGCTCCGCATGTTTCACGGTTATTAGACACCCAAAAAAAAACATGCGGGGATCGCTCGTGCATGGCAGGCAATCCCCGTAAAGTTTTTTTGGCCGCGAAGCATATGGGGCAGAGACTCGAGCATGTCACTCAAATACTCACGATACTCAATGCATACCAGAGCACCCGATGCAAACTCAAGTAGCGAGCACTTGCGCTCAACACTAGTCGCCATATCGTCATCATTTTTTTTTTTTTTTTTTTTTTTTAACTTTTGAAAAAAATCACAACCCTAGCACAACCCTAGCCCCAAACCCTGCCCTAACCCTAGCCCAATCCTAACCCAAGAGTTTATTTTTGATGCCGTTCCTTGTGCGGTATAAGTGATTAGATGACTTTATTCTTCGGGTCGGTGTGATTACAGCAATACCAGAATCATATGGGGTTTTTATGACTGACCGCTGTCACACACTAAAAGACGCATTTTTTGTAAAATCTAGTTTTTGCATCGCCATATTTTGAGAGCTATAATTTTTCCAGATTTTGGCAGACAGTCATGTGACGGCTCGTTTTTTGCGGGATGACTTGACGTGGTTATTGGTGCCATTTTCAGGCACGTGACATTTTTTGATCGCTTTCTATTCAGATTTTTGGGAGGCAGAATAAACAAAAACCAACAATTCAAGAATTGTTTTTTTTTTTTTTTTTATTCTGTTCCGCGTGTGGTAAAATTGATAAGGTAGCTTTATTCTTTGGCTCAGTACGTTTACAGCGGTACCATATTTATATCGTTTTTCTATGTTTTGCACTTTTACATAATAAAAGCAATTTTATAGAAAAAAATATTTTTAAGCATCGCTTTATTCTGAGAGCTATAAGTTTTTTATTTTTCGGATGATGGAGCTGTATCGCGGCTTGTTTTTTACGGGACGAGATGACGTTTTCAGCGGTACCATTTTTATTTATATTTGTCTTTTTGATCGCGTGTTATTCCATTTTTTGTTTGGCGGTATGGTGATAAAGCATTGTTTTTTGCTTCGGTTTTTTTTATTATTTTTTTACCGTGTTCACTGAAGGGGTTAACTAGTGGGACAGTTTTATAGGTCAGGTTGTTCCGGACGCGGCGATACCAAATATGTGTACTATTGTTTTTTTTATAATATTTATTGATGGGTACATTATATTTTTATTTTTGGTGGATTATTTTTTTTAATATTTTTGTAATTTTTTTTTTTTCACTTTCTGGAAGCTTATATAGTTTATTACTTTGTCCCACTCTGGGACTTTCACTTTTTTTTTCTCTGATCGCCTGCATGGCACAGGAATGCAGCACCATCCCTGTGCCATGCAGGCTGTCAGCGCCGGACTGGGAGAAGATTGTTTGGAGATGCACTGCGCATGTCCAAACAATCTTCCTGCTGTCTGGTGACCCGGATGTTGTCATGACGACATCGGGTCATCATGGCAAAACCTGGGAAGCCTTTGCAGACAGCGCTGGAAGCCGGAAGAGGAGGTGAGTATCTGCGATCACCTCCCCTTGCCCCTGCAATGCTGCGATCGACTTCGATCGCAGCATTGCAGGGGTTAATGTGCTGGGAGCGGTGCAGGACCGCTCCCTGCACATAGTATCGGGTGTCAGCTGTGACAATCAGCTGACACCCGGCGGCGATCGCGCCCGCACAGCCTGTGTGTGCGCGCGCGCGATCGCCATGACATACTAATACGGGTCTGGCTCTTAAGTCCCAGGGCACAGACGCGTATTAGTACGTCAGATGTTGTTAAGGGGTTAAAGATTTTTCTGTCTTTTCATGACTGAAAATTGTACAGTCACACTGAAGGCATCAAAACTATGAATTAACACATGTGGAATTATATACTTAACAAAAAAGTGTGAAACAACTGAAAATATGTCTTATATTCTAGGTTCTTCAAAGTAGCCACCTTTTGCTTTGACTGCTTTGCACACTCTTGGCATTCTCTTGATGAGCTTCAAGAGGTAGTCACCGGAAATGGTTTTCACTTCACAGGTGTGCCCGGTCAGGTTTAATAAGTGGGATTTCTTGCCTTATAAATGGGGTTGGGACCATCAGTTGTGTTGTGCAGAAGTCAGGTGGATACACAGTTTATAGTCCTACTGAATAGACTGTTAGCTGCTTTTTTCTTGCCATAATACAAATTCTAAGTAAAGAAAAACAAGTGGCCATCATTACTTTAAGAAATGAAGGTCAGTCAGTCTGAAAAATTGGGAAAACTTTGAAAGTGTCCCCAAGTGCAGTTGCAAAAACCATCAAGCGCTACAAAGAAACTGGCTCACATGAGGACTGCCCCAGGAACGGAAGACCAAGAGTCACCTCTGCTTCTGAGGATAAGTTTATCCGAGTCAACCTGCGATTTCTGAGGCTGGTAACAGCAGCTCAGATTAGAGACCAGGTCAATGCCACACACAGTTCTAGCAGCAGACATCTCTTCAACAACTGTTAAGAGGAGACTTTGTGCAGCAGGCCTTCATGGTAAAATAGCTTCTAGGAAACCACTGCTAAGGACAGGCACCAAGCAGAACAGACTTGTTTGGGCTAAAGAACACAAGGAATGGACATTAGACCAATGGAAATCTGTGCTTTGGTCTGATGAGTCCAAATTTGAGATCTTTGGTTCCAACCACCGTGTCTTTCTGCGATGCAGAAAAGGTGAACAGATGGACTCTACATGCTGGTTCCCACCGTGAAGCATGGAGGAGGAGGTGTGATGGTGTGGGGGTGCTTTGCTGGTGACACTGTTGGGGATTTATTCAAAATTGAAGGCATACTGAACCAGCATGGCTACCACAGCATCTTGCAGCGGCATGCTATTCAATCCGGTTTGCGTTTAGTTGGACCATCATTTATTTTTCAACAGGACAATGACCCCAAGCACACCTCCAGGCTGTGTAAGGGCTCTTTGACCAAGAAGGAGAGTGATGGGGTGCTACACCAGATGACCTGGCCTCCACAGTCACCAGTCCTGAACCCAATCGAGATGGTTTGGGGTGAGCTGGACCACAGAGTGAAGGCAAAAGGGCCAACAAGTGATAAGCATCTCTGGGAACTCCTTCAAGATTGTTGGAAGACCATTTCCAGTGACTACCTCTTGAAGCTCATCAAGAGAATGCCAAGAGTGTGCAAAGCAGTCATCAAAGAAAAAGGTGGCTACTTTGAAGAACCTAGAATATAAGACATTTTCAGTTGTTTCCCACTTTTTTGTTACGTATATAATTCCACATGTGTTAATTCATAGTTTTGATGCCTTCAGTGTGAATGTACAATTTTCATAGTCATGAAAATACAGAAAAATCTTTAAATGAGAAGGTGTGTCCAAACTTTTGGTCTGTAGTGTGTGTGTGTGTGTGTGTGTGTGTGTGTGTGTGTGTGTGTATGTATGTATATATATATAAAAATTAAAACGTGGTCTGATCACCCAGCTGTAAAATACCTTAATTTAAAGTGACAGCTGACAAGCAGAACTGGACACATCCTCCACCCCTCGTCTATAGTTCTATGTAAATAAAAGCTTCATCAGGTCCAATAAGGTTGTTTAACTTAATACACTGCTCAAAAAAATAAAGGGAACACTTAAACAACAGAATATAACTCCAAGTAAATCAAACTTCTGTGAAATCAAACTGTCCACTTAGGAAGCAACACTGATTGACAATCAATTTCACATGCTGTTGTGCAAATGGCATAGACAATAGATGGAAATTATTGGCAATTATCAAGACACCCTCAATAAAGGACTGGTTCTGCAGGTGGGGACCACAGACCACATCTCAGTACCAATGCTTTCTGGCTGATGTTTTGGTCACTTTTGAATGTTGGTTGTGCTTTCACACTCGTGGTAGCATGAGACGGACTCTACAACCCACAGAAGTTGCTCAGGTAGTGTTGCTCATCCAGGATGGCACATCAATGCGAGCTGTGGCAAGAAGGTTTGCGGTGTCTGTCAGTGTAGTGTCCAGAGGCTGGAAGCACTACCAGGAGACAGGCCAGTACACCAGGAGACGTGGAGGGGGCCGTAAGAGGGCAACAACCCAGCAGCAGGACCGCTACCTCCGCCTTTGTGCAAGGAGGAGCACTGCCAGAACCCTGCAAAATGACCTCTAGCAGGCCACAAATGTGCACGTGTCTGCACAAACGGTAAGAAACCGACTCCATGAGGGTGGTATGAGGGCCCGAAGGCCACAGATAGGGGTGGTGCTCACAGCCCAACACCGTGCAGGACGCTTGGCATTTGCCACAGAACACCAGGATTGGCAAAGTCACCACTGGCGCCCTGTGCTCTTCACATATGAAAGCAGGTTCACACTGAGCACGTGACAGATGTGACAGAGTCTGGAGACGCCGTGGAGAGCGATCTGCTGCCTGCAACATCCTTCAGCATGACCGGTTTGGCAGTGGGTCAGTAATGGTGTGGGGTGGCCTTTCTTTGGAGGGCCGCACAGCCCTCCATGTGCTCGCCAGAGGTAGCCTGACTGCCATTAGGTACCGAGATGAGATCCTCAGACCCCTTGTGAGACCATATGCTGGTGCGGTTGGCCCTAGGTTCCTCCTAATGCAGGACAATGCCAAACCTCATATGGCTGGAGTGTGTCAGCAGTTCCTGCAAGATGAAAGCATTGAAGCTATGGACTGGCCCGCCCGTTCCCCAGACCTGAATCCGATTGAGCACATCTGGGACATCATGTCTCGCTCCATCCAACAACATCACGTTGCACCACAGACTGTCCAGGAGTTGGAGGATGCTTTAGTCCAGGTCTGGGAGGAGATCCCACAGGAGACCATTCGCAACCTCATCAGGAGCATGCCCAGGCATTGTAGGGAGGTCATACAGGCACGTGGAGGCCACACACAATACTGAGCCTCATTTTGACTTGTTTTAAGGACATTACATCAAAGTTGGATCAGCCTGTAGTGTCTTTTTCCACTTTAATTTTGGGGGGTGACTCCAAATCCAGGCCTCCATTGGTTAATCAATTTGATTTCCATTGATGATTTTTGTGTGATTTTGTTGTCAGCACATTCAACTTTGTACAGAACAAAGTATTCAATGAGAATATTTAATTCATTCAGATCTAGGATGTGTTATTTCAGTGTTCCCTTTATTTTTTTGAGCAGTGTATTTAATTCCTAGCCACTTTCAGGATCCCAGTTTGCCACCGGTGGGTAAAAACTGGTCACAATTGGAACGTAAGTACAACCTTATCAAGTCAAAGCAATCCTCTGTGAGCTAAATATATAGTGGCACAACTTTGCTACAATGTAATTAAATATATAAAGCCAAGAATCTGCTCTATAAATGGGTTATTCCCATCTCATAACGTGATGACATACTGGTAGGGTCACCGCCAGGGCACAGAGACGGGAGCCATATACCTTTGTACACAGTAAGCCCCTGATGGTTTAGCACGTTGTAGTTCTAAATACTATAGGCATTCTTGCAATATATATTCTTCCAGAATATGGTTTCTTTTTTAAATAAGCCATAAATTACATTCCTGCTGCACTCTGCTGATGGAAAGCAGCAAGTGTTGGGGCAGAGTAGGAGAGTCCATCTGCTCGTCACCCAACCGGATGCCCAGGTGTCATAAAGGTGCCATACTGCCTAGAAGATGTGCACCATGTTGGGTAGTTTGGATAACACTACAGATCACTACACCAGTGTTAGTAAAAGTGTCTTATTAAGACTGTAGTAGCCTAGCCATAGTTAATATGTCCTTCTTGTGAAAAATACAAACTTCCGAGGTCTCACAGCTACATGCACTGTATGGAACGTGTATGAACTGTTCTAAAAAGTGCCCAGCCTGGTACTGTCTCTACGTCATGTTCTGCCCCTGAAAGTTTGTGAAACTTGCAGGGTTGTGGAATCTGAGTCGTGGTCCATTTTGGTGGAGTCAGAATCGGTATAAAATGGATCGACTCCAACTCCTAAAATATATAATAAATTGGGTACAGTAGTTAAATGCAGTTTGTGGGGAATATTTTTTTCATAAGAATTTGGGAAAGTTCTGAAATGTCCTATAAATGTCTGTCCTATTCCTGATCTAAGGGTCTAGATGAATCTGTGCTACAGTAAATTTATCACTTAAACATGAGCCATGTATGAGGGAGTCGGTGTCATGGAAATTGAGGAGTCGGAGGTTTGGCTTAAAGACTCCACAGTCCTGGAAACTTGTGTCATGTCCCTCAGAAGCACTTTGCTATTATTTCTCTAATTCTGTGTTAAATGGAAACGAAGCTTAGTTGTAAAAAGCTGCAGGGAGTCTGCATGAGTCTATCAAGACGACGCAAGTGGCTGTCACAAACATTAGATCACATAATCTTCATAGAACACAAACATTTTAAGACAAATTTCTTGAGAAATATCCCAAGCCTGTGATGTGCTATTTCTGTCACCAAACCGCTGCAGCCAAAGACCAGCATCAGTGAGAAGGTGATTGAGGAACAAGATATCATTGCTCAGATCACCGAAGTGACAGATTCTGGGGCTGAGACAGGCGAGTAATTGTTACTGCATATTTCATTTTTTTAAAGACTTTCCTGTGGTCTACTTTTTATTCTCCATTGAATGACCCCTTTAAGGACGATTGTAAATCTACAGTAGTACTGAATCCATGGCACAAAATGATCTCCTTTTAGCTGAAATATGACTATATAGAAATTTATTTGTACAGAAAAAAAAGTTTCACATAAAAAAAAAAAAAGTAATTTACAGCCCGGTAATGTAAGAATGGCTCCACTGCACACTGGATGCTCAGGGTGATGCCTGGTAATGAGGATGGACGGGGTATTACTTCACGAAACCCAGCATCTCCTGCGGTGGACAGAACGGAGCTCAGCTCTTTCAGTCTTTCATAATGGATTCAGTCTGGTTCTCTGCTGCCATCGCCAGTTGTTCCCTCCGCTTGAAGTACCGATACGCCCGGACACTGCAGAGGTAGCCACCATACAGCGTCAGCAGCATCATGGACCCAGAAAACACCTTATAACCAAGGTCTGCCAGGCGTCTGGAGGAAGCCATCCTTATCCTGAAAGGGACAGAGAAAATGGGGCCTTCAGCTCCGCTATGCTACAAGGATACAACGTGAACAGTTCAGCAGTGAGACTTACAGGGACTGTCCCACAATTACAACTTGCCAACTATTCAGATAACACACCCTATGCGTCTCATTGTTGGGGGGTCTCACCCTTGGGACTCTGTTTTTTGTTTCTTGTAGAGAAAGAATGTGTGGCCGCCACTCTATTCAAACAGGTGACATAGGACCGGTATCCATTTCTAAACCCTGGTTCTGTGGCACAAAGAGAAGATGGCCAAAATTCCCGACCATGTTTTCACTGACCATAGAGCTCGTCAAGAACCCCGTTCTTCAGACAGATGTAGGTCCTATTAGTGAGATGCTCATCTACTATACATATTGTGGATATGGCAGAAATATAAACCTATAGAGACTAAGAGGGAGCAATATGATCCAAAATATAAAAAAATATATATCAAAATTTATCAAATATGAAATTTATCAATCCATAAAAACATTGGGACACCTATTGTCAATAAAATCAGTACATAGTAAGTAGTAAATAGCAAAGATACAGAAACAAAGAAACAGTGCACCCTACAGCAGATTCATGTGTCATGGCAAGTGCTCTATACATAGATATTTAAGGGCCACATACAGTGGTGGCCAAAAGTATTTGGCACCCCTGCAATTCTGTCAGATAATACTCAGTTTCTTCCTGAAAATGATTGTAATCACAAATTCTTTGGTCTTATTGTCTTCATTTAATTTGCTTGCAAGGAAAAAACCACAAAAGAGAATGAAGCAAAAATCAAATCATTGATCATGTCACACAAAACTCCAAAAATGGGCCGGACAAAAGTATTGGCACCCTCAGCCTAAGGCTATGTGCACACGATGCAGAAATGAAGCATAAAATTTCTGCATCATTTCTGCATCTCCCTGGCAGAAAAAACGCATGCAGATTGTGCATGCGTTTTTCCTGCGGAATACATGCGGATTCACATGCGTTTCCGCATGTGGATTGACAAGCGCTTTCCAGGAGATTTTAGCATCACTTGGAAAGTGCTTGACAACTAGGTCACACTATATAAATCCATGCAAACAGCATGGATTTATATAGTGTGACCAGAGAGAGTGTATATACTTACCTCCGATGGCCCGCGCTGTCCTGCTCAATCCGTTCTCCCGGCAACTTTGAATTGAAAGACGTGCCGACGTCAGCGTCACGTGACCCGTCACATGACTCTGACGTCAGCGCAGGTCCTACAACTCACTGAAAAGTGCCGGGAACCAAGCAGGAGCGCAGCACGGGCCGACATAAGGTAAGTATACATTTATTTTTTACTTTATTCTTGTTTTACAGCTTTTTTAATGGTACCTGGGTGTGGATGAGACTCTCCTCTCCTCCACACCCGGGTACCATCCGCACATTAGAACGCGCCAATAGCGCAAGTACAAATGCAGTCTTGCGGAATTGGCGCGTTCTAATGCAAGTCAATGGCGGCGAAAACGCCGCGTTTACGCAAAATTGACATGCTGCGGATTTTTGAGCGCAGCGTTTACGCTGCGGAAAAATCCGCATCATGGGCACAGCACATGCGGATTTCAATTGGGGAACATTGCTGCCCTTCTACCATGCGTTTTTAATGCGTTTCCGCAACTGCAAAAATGCCGCAGAAACGCATTAAATACGCATCGTGTGAACTCAGCCTAATACTTGGTTGCACAACCTTTAGCCAAAATAACTGCAAACAACCACTTCCAGTAACCATCAATGAGTTTCTTACAATGCTCTGCTGGAATTGTAGACCATTCTTCTTTGGCAAACTGCTCCAGGTCCCTGATATTTGAAGGGTGCCTTCTCCAAACTGCCATTTTGAGATCTCTCCACAGGTGTTCTATGGGATTCAGGTCTGGACTCATTGCTGGCCACCTTAGAAGTCTCCAGTGCTTTCTCTCAAACCATTTTATAGTGCTTTTGGAAGTGTGTTTTGGGTCATTGTCCTGCTGGAAGACCCATGACCTCTGAGGGAGACCCAGCTTTCTCACACTGGGCCCTACATTATGCTGCAAAATTTGTTGGTAGTCTTCAGACTTCATTATGCCATGCACACGGTCAAGCAGTCCAGTGCCAGAGGCAGCAAAGCAACCCCAAACCATCGGGGAACCTCCGCCATGTTTGACTGTAGGGACCGTGATCTTTTTTTTGAATGCCTCTTTTTTTTTTTCTGTACACTCTATGTTGATGCTTTTTCCCAAAAAGCTCTACTTTTGTCGCATCTGACCAGAGAACATTCTTCCAAAATGTTTTAGGCTTTCTCAGGTAAGTTTTGGCAAACTCCAGCCTGGCTTTTTTATGTCTCGGGGTAAGAAGTGGGGTCTTCCTGGGTATCCTACCATACAGTCCCTTTTCATTCAGACGCCGACGGATAGTACGGGTTGACACTGTTGTAACCTCGGACTGCAGGGCAGCTTGAACTTGTTTGGATGTTAGTCGAGGTTCTTTATCCACCATCCGCACAATCTTGCGTTGAAATCTCTTGTCAATTTTTCTTTTCTGTCCACATCTAGGGAGGTTAGCCACAGTGCCATGGGCTTTAAACTTCTTGATGACACTGCACACGGAAGACACAGGAACATTCAGGTCTTTGGAGATGGACTTGTAGCCTTGAGATTGCTCATGCTTCCTCACAATTTGGTTTCTCAAGTCCTCAGACAGTTCTTTGGTCTTCTTTCTTTTCTCCATGCTCAATGTGGTACACACAAGGACACAGGACAGAGGTTGAGTCAACTTTAATCCATGTTAACTGGCTGCAAGTGTGATTTAGTTATTGCCAACACCTGTTAGGTGCCACAGGTAAGTTACAGGTGCTGTTAATTACACAAATTAGAGAAGCATCACATGATTTTTCAAACAGTGCCAATACTTTTGTCCACCCCCTTTTTTAGGTTTGGTGTGGAATTATATCCAATTTGGCTTTAGGACAATTCTTTTTGTGTTTTTTCATTGAAGACAAATTAAATGAAGATAATAATACCAAAGAATTTGTGATTGCAATCATTTTCAGGAAGAAACTGAGTATTATCTGACAGAATTGCAGGGGTGCCAATACTTTTGGCCACCACTGTATAACAGCTGGTCAATTTAAGGAGCACTGAATATTTATATGTTGACCTGCCATATAAATATATCAAGTATGAATAAACATACACATGAAATAGCAAGAATTCATTTTATTATAATAGTCTCAATGTATAAATCCCTCACCCCAATAATACCTCATATATAGCAGGTGATTATAAAACCTATAGCAGTCTAGTAACCCTGTGGGTAGAAATTACCTGTGGGCATAGTGTAAAGGACGGGCTGCTGCACACCTCGACGCACAGGTCACCACCGCCTGTGGTCTCCTCACTGTTATTGTTATGTATTGATGAATTTCATATTTAATACATTTTGATATTGTGGATCGTATTGCTCCTTCTTAGTCTCCATAGGTTTATACTTACTCATATGAAGGGATCTTTGATTTAACTTTATTGAGGATTTGTGTTTCTATGGATTTGCCCTAAATGTACAAGATCAGAATACCTGTTTAAGCAAACAAAAACATTACAGGTTAGAACTGTGATGGACAATACACAGCCACATCTGCCAAGCACAGGGTCCGCATCCATGACCCCCGCCGCTCCTAGATACTTTTCCTGGTATTCCCTGACGGTCTACGCACTTCCTATTCTGGCCGGATGACACAAAGTGATTGCTACACTAGATGAGCCGATCTCATTCCTCCTGGATCTCTCCCGACTTGGATGGAACGTGCCCGATTAGCTACAGCAATCGCCTGACACCATTGAAGCCAAGAGACCAGTGGGGGACACCGGTAGTACAGTCAGGGAGGATGTCTAATAGTAGTGGACACCCCACGCATAGGTCAGCTAGCCATAGGAGAGGTGTCACCTCACTGCCCCAGAGGACACGGTTCTGCAGAGCCCAATGTGAATGGAGCAGGTCTGGGACCACTGCCCCCTTCATTCACTGGCAGAGTACGGCTGACACTCATCATAGGTGATGAGCGGAGGAACCCTACTGTGCCCTGCACAGAGTGTGGGAACCCGGCCTTACAGCACAGGGGGAGACAGGAGAGAGCGCCCCAGGCCTGCACCATGCGGAGGCCTCATGTACGTGCTGTGCAGCCAGCAGGCTCTATGGTCGGTGCTCTGCCTCCACCCCGAGGACAGGAGCGCTGCCCCCTAGAAGACCCACATAACACAACACACGACTTTACCTATGACTTTCAGCCTCGCTCTGACGTCATTTCCAGCAGGAAACACGTGATTCCGCCGACTAACCATAGAGAGGAGCCCTTCTATCGGGAGCCATTATCTATGGTAAGAGGAGAGCTGCGGCTGTGAGAGCACGTGACTAGACTTCACCAATCAGCATGAAGCACTCTATGTGCGGTAAGCGGGCAGCCTAGGAGCACACACAGTCAGGCTATGTGCCAACGAAGCAGAAACGAAGCAGAAAATTTCTGCATCATTTCTGCATCTCCCTGGCAGAAAAAACGCATGCAGATTGTGCATGCGTTTTTCCTGCAGAATACATGCGGATCCACATGCGGGTTCACATGCGTTTCCGCATGCAGATTGAGGCTATGTGCCCACGTTGCATTTATGAAGCAGAAAATTTCTGCTGCATAAATGCAAGTCCTCTCCCGGAAAAACGCATGCGGAATTCCGCACGCGTTTATCGCGCATTTTTCGCGCGTTTTCCACATGCGGAATTGCCTTGCGTTTTTTATGCATTGGACTAAGGCAATTCCGCTTGCGGAAACGCAAAATTAAATGACATGCTGCGGATTTTTGAACGCGGCATAAACGCTGCGGAAAAATCCGCAGCATGTGCATAGAAGTTGCGGAATCCCATTGGGGACCATGGGGTGCGGATATACATACGTTTTTCAAGCGTTTACGCTGCGGAAATTCCGCAGCATATACGCCTGAAAAATGCTACGTGGGCACACAGCCTGACAAGCGCTTTCCAGGCGATAGCATCACTTGGAATGTGCTTGACAACTAGGTCACACTATATAAATCCATGCAGACAGCATGGATTTATATAGTGTGAACCGTAAAAATGAAAACAAATAAAGCTATACTCACCCCCGATGCCCCGGCGTGGCTGCAGCGCTCGTTCCTGTCTGGTTCCCGGCTGCCGGCATATCGCGAGACAGAGCGGTGAAGGGCCTGCGGTCACATGACTGTGACGTCACCGCAGGTCCTCAAGCGATGCCGGCATTCAGAGAGAAGCCGCCGGACAGGTGAATATAAACTTTATTTGTTATTTTATTCTTTTTTTACAGGTAGAATGGTACCCAGGTCTGGATGAGAGTCTCCTCTCCTCCAGAACTGGGTACCATCCGCACATAGAGGCCGCTTGTAGAAATGTACAGTCGCGGTTTCTATGCGTGTCAATGGCGGGAGTTCCGCTGCGCTTCCGCAAAATTAAATGACATGCTGCGGATTTTTGTACGCAGCATAAACGCTGCGGAAAAATCCGCAGCATGTGCATAGAACATGCGGAATCCCCTTGGGGACCATGGGGTGCGGATTACCTAGCGTTTAACAAGCGTTTACGCTGCAGAAATTCCGCAGCATAAACGCTTGAAAAACGCTACGTGGGCACGCAGCCTTAGGCCATGTGCCCACAATGCAGAAATGAAGCAGAAAATTTCTGCAGCATTTCTGCATCTCCCTGGCAGAAAAAACGCATGCAGATTGTGCATGCGTTTTTCCTGCAGAATACATGCGGATTCACATGCGTTTCCGCATGCAGATTGACAAGCGCTTTCCAGGCGATAGCATCACTTGGAAAGTGCTTGACAACTAGGTCACACTATATAAATCCATGCAAACAGCATGGATTTATACAGTGTGAACCGTAAAAATTAAAACAAATAAAGCTATACTCACCCCCGAGGCCCCGGTGTGTGCTGCAGCGCTCGTTCCTGTCTGGTTCCCGGCGGCCGGCATATCGCGAGACAGAGCGGTGAAGGGCCTGCGGTCACATGACTGTGACGTCACCGCAGGTCCTCAAGCGATGCCGGCATTCAGAGAGAAGACGCCGGACAGGTGAATATAACTTTATTTGTTATTTTATTCTTTTTTTACAGGTAGAATGGTACCCAGGTCTGGATGAGAGTCTCCTCTCCTCCAGAACTGGGTACCATCCGCACATAGAGGCCGCTTGTAGAAATGTACAGTCGCGGTTTCTATGCGTTTCAATGCAAGTCAATGGCGGGAGTTCCGCTGCGCTACCGCAAAATTAAATGACATGCTGCGGATTTTTGAACGCAGCATAAACGCTGCGGAAAAATCCGCAGCATGTGCATAGAACACGCGGAATCCCCTTGGGGACCATGGGGTGCGGATTACCTAGCGTTTAACAAGCGTTTACGCTGCGGAAATTCCGCAGCATAAACGCTTGAAAAACGCTACGTGGGCACTCAGCCTCAGTCACACACAGTCAGTCAGTCACATACAGTCAGTCAGTCAGTCACACACAGTCAGTCACACACAGTCAGTCAGTCACACACTGTCAGTCACACACTGTCAGTCACACACTGTCAGTCACATACAGTCAGTCACACACAGTCAGTCACATACAGTCAGTCACACACAGTCAGTCACACACTGTCAGTCAGTCACATACAGTCAGTCACATACAGTCAGTCGCACACACACAGTCAGTCGCACACACACAGTCAGTCGCACACACAGTCAGTCGCACACACAGTCAGTCGCACACACACAGTCAGTCACACACACACAGTCAGTCACACACACAGTCAGTCACACTGTCAGTCAGTCACACTGTCAGTCAGTCACACAGTCAGTCACAGTCAGTCAGTCACACACAGTCAGTCAGCCACACAGTCAGTCAGCCACACAGTCAGTCAGTCAGCCACACTGTCAGTCAGCCACACTGTCAGTCAGTCACACTGTCAGTCACACACAGTCAGTCAGTCACACTGTCAGTCAGCCACACTGTCAGTCAGTCACACACAGTCAGTCAGTCACACACAGTCAGTCACACACAGTCACTGCTGTTTTTTTTCCCTTCTGACAACGGGACGTTTTTCTCCATTCCCCTTTGTGCACATGGAGTTTTTTGTGGCGTCTTCTAGCAAGTTCAGTCCAAAAACACCTGAATAACATTTACAGAAAACACTTATAGACATGTTAACAAATGCAAACTAAAAATGTGTCAGAAAAACATTAAAAAATTATTTTTTGAAGCATTTTTTGCTTGAAAACCTCATTGATTGTAAACACCTCCATGTACACAGAGCCTAAGGGTATGTTCACACACTGCTGCTCTTCTGCAGTGTTTCTTTCTGCACTAAAAATGCAATACGCGTGATTTTATTTGTGTTTCCGTTGCGTTTTTTTATGCGTTCATTTCAATGGGTGAAGAGCGCTGAAAGACTTACCAGGCTGCGGTTTATAAAAACTCAAAACACCGCAGTGCAAAATGTGAGGAAAAAATGCATAGTGTGAATGAGATTTTAGGAATCTCATTCATTTTGCTGGTACTGTAAAACGCTTTGTTTTTAATGCAGGGAAACACAAAACAAAATGCAGCTTGTGAACATGCCCGTAAACTTTCATCATATGCAGTTTTTTTGGAATATTTTTACTTGTACAATTTAGCATGATTTAAAAGGAATCTGTCAGCAGGTTTTTGCCATCTCATCTGAGAGCAGCGTAATGTAGGAAGAGAGACCCTGGTTCCAGTGATGTGTCACTTAGTTTACTGGGCTCAGCAGTTGTGACACAATGTAGCAGAGCTCAAAAAGCTGCCTCCATCCACACCACAGCTTTCTGTGTACATTGTATGTGATAGTAGCAGTGAGTCACTATACTTAATTCTGCTCAATATTGATACAATTATTATTAATCCAAAATAAATATAAATAGTATGTTAATGAGCAGAATGAATTTCAGCCTATTGGCTCAGCCCTCTGTAAGAGGAAAAACTGTCCGACATCTAAATCCGCACCCCAAAACACCTTATATGGGGGTCCCTGGGTGAATGCATGCTGTTGTGTTTCTGTTGCTTACACCTTCAGGTTACGTTCTGACACAATTTGCAAAATTCTGACCCCTTTAACTTCCCAATGAAGAAAACAGACGGATTTGCGTCTTGTTTACTGAGGTTAGGACATTTATACAAAGGGTAGCAAGAACAATGGTTGGCTTTTTCTTCTGCATTACGTGACAGTGGTTTGTGCATACCGGTTTTGTACGGCGGCACATTACTTGTGAGAGACATTACAGATTCATAACCGGTTACGCTGGAGGCCTCCATCTTCACATGGTCAATCTGTTACGCTGTGCCCACTGCACCCTAGCTGCACTCTTGTGAACGGTGTAAAGGAGGCCTCACTAGCTACCACATTACGGACCTGCCACAGCCCGGCTAACCCCGTATTCTTTCACTGCTGATCTCCAGGTCTGGCCAACACGAAGACTTGCTTTAAATCTTCCTGCTTAGGTGCCCCACCTTGCCTGCTATGAGGGAAAACTTCCACCACTTTAGATTGCTTGCTGAATAACTTGCTGCCTTGCTGGTCTGTTATTTCACACCCAGTGATCACAGAACTCTCTGAAGGTCTCCTTTCTTCCTCTCCAGCTTTCTCTCAACTCTAGTGATTTGTTGGTCGCGAATGATATCAGTTAGAGCTACTAATTTCTCTGAATGGCTCCCACTGGGCGTAAAATTTCAGTGTTCCGCTGTCATAACTCCGCCCACTCGAACCACACTCCGCCCACTCTTCAATTTTATTGGTTAATTGCGAAGTGGGTGGAGTTTCAGACGTGGGTGGGTGAAGCTTCGGCGGCATCTACTTACTGTGTTTTCTCTGCTGCAGATCTAGCAGTTCTTTGAATGCTGAGCTCTGTATAACCCCGTCCACACCACTGATTGGCCTGCTTTCTACATAACCAGAAAGCAGTCAATCAGTGGTGGGGGTGGGGTTATACCGAGCTCTTGAATATTGAAGACTTCATGGCAGCAGGTTTACTAGTCCGGTAGTGATAATCTCCTGCTGATAAAACAGTAATTTTCTAAGAACTACAGCAAGCAATCCAGTGACACATCACTGGAATCAGGGTCTCCGTCTACATACAATGCTACTCTCAATTTAGGTGGGAAAAAAAACATAATTTGCTGCCAGAGGACGATCAGGAAGAGCACCACCACAGAATGGATTTATGATGCAGCGCTCATTCATATCCGTGGATTGTCGGTGACTGCAGGGCATAACAGCTGTCCAGAGGCAAGAGCAAGACTTGCTCTTTGTAACCACACTGACCACGAGGATCACCAACAAAGGACACCCCTATATTCCCTAGTATTCTTCAAGAGAACATAAAAAAATATTTTGATGTTTTTTTTTAGCTGGAGACCCTTCATAATTCAGACCACAAATTCTCATCCATTGGCAACAGACTTGTCTCTAATCACCCGTCTCGCAATCAGCAGAATTACCCTCTAAGATTATGTTTCCACAGTGATTATTTGGTGAGTTCTTGACGCTGTAGATTTTCTGCAGCATTTCATGCTTCAATTAGCTTCATTAGTTTACTTGTATTTTTTTTTTGTTGCATTTTTGAGTGTTTATTTTATGTGTTTGTAATGCATTTTTTTTTCATTTTCGCTTTTGTTTCTTTCTGTATATCGTGTTTTAATAAATTTACTATTTTGTAAAAAGAAGGGGTGGTTGGAGCTTACCACTCTTATAAGATTAGCATCCATGGGAGGCAAAACCGATGGGTGCCATGTCTCCAGCTGGTGTGGCACAGCAACAATAGAAGGAAGAAAGAAGGGAGAGCGGCACTTCCAGCAGTGCAATAAAAACAAGGATTTTATTTAGCAAACCATAAAAAAGACATACAAGGTTATAAGACTGACGCATTTCTGGCATCTAAGACGCCCTTAATCAACTCTGATATAAACTTCCTGTCTGCTGAGCTTTGATAAAGCTTTATTGATAATGTTGTGTGGATTACATCCATTTTTGCTGCAGAAACGTAATAGAAACATATATGCATTTTTATATGCTGATTTTTTGCATCTCATTTAAGTCTCTGAGGAAAACCCATACATAAAACACATATTAACCCCAGGAGAAAGTGACATGCTGCAGATTTCAAAAACTCAATGCATTTCAAATTCTTTAGTGTTAAAATAGGCCCAGAGATTTCCATACGTGTTAGAAGCAAAAACATGCCGTGATTAAGACAGTCGTCTGAAACGCGTTTGGATAATTGTTGTGACTTCCTTTCTCTATTTTTGCACAATAAAGTATGGCTTTTAAAAGAAGATTCTAATGCTGGATCAGTGATTTTTGCTTCTGCCTACCTCTCACCACATTACATGTCTCCGTGCATGGATCTTCGTATGGGTGAGCTGACTTTTTTTTTGCTTTTCTTCATTATGTACGTCATCCACTTTGCTGTAACTGTAATAAGCTGTAATATGTTTTTATTGCATGAAAATGTGCAGCAGAACTTAACCTAAATTAGTGTGTCTCAAACTCAGATGCAGCAGCTGGTTGTGAGGTGAGAATAGGGAGACAGTTATCATAGAAGTGATCATATGCTGCACAGTCTTTCCTGGGGAGGGTGAGGAAAGTACAGGTTTTTTTTTTAAAAACAAACAAACATGTAACCGGGGGACAGGGGTTTTTGAAACCAGGAAACTCCTTTAACGCTTACAACCTCTGCTGCTTCACTGCAACTCAAACTATGAAATCAGTCAGTAAGGATTTAGGGCACTTTTTACTTGGTGATATTTTGCATCAGTATTTGTTACCAGATGCCAGAAATGGATCCAAAACACAGAAGAGGTGAAAGTGATTCAGTTATTATTTTTCTCTGTGTTTGTTCCCCTCTGATTTTTATCTTACAAATACTGATGTAAATTACTACCCAAAATACTCACAGTGTGAATGAGGTGAGGAAGCTGCTTGTAATACTAGTCCTTATTCTGAGGATGAGTGCACACTTGCAGGTGCTGTGCTGTAATGCTTGTCTTCTCTGCTCAGTAATACTCCCCAGAGCAGGTGCAACCCCTGGGGCAAAACTGCAACCGGCAGTTGTCCAGACATATGACTCATTGATATGTGATGGACCTCGACTTCCAAACAAAATGAATCAGACTGAAGCACACAAAATAAATACACAAAGCATTGCAAATAAGTGTCAAACGTTCTCAACTTTATTTAAATTCACATGACACCAAAAATGGCACAACCCCCGACTCACAAAGAGTCACCCTCCAGCACTCAGGAGAGGAAAACCCCCTGTGGAGGAAACCTCTAGGGAACCATGGCTGGAAGGCTGCCCTTCCCTTGGGCTTAGAGAGTTAGTGCCGATATATAACAGATGTAACTGCAGAATTTTACAATTTGTACATTTTTCCAGATTTACAGAGAATGACATAACAAATATAGACTATAAATGTAATAAACTGAATGTGGGAGAGATCTGGCTGCGATATCTGTCACCTCATTGATTGCTAGAACGAATTTTGTTGATCTGATTGCCCAGGTGGATTTAACATTTATTCCTTAAAGATCCAGGTCCAAGTCTCAAGAAGTTGGACACTTGGTTAAAAGGATTGTTCATTATGGATAAACCCTGATAGGATAAATATCCCCTCTCAATTTATCACCCATTAAAGTCATAGATCCGTACATGAACTCCCAAAGGAGAGCAGCTCTTTATAGAGGGCAACAGAAGGGGATCTGTTATGATCTGCAACAAAACTAAGGAAAGAAAGGAAAGCTGTCCCTACAGTAAGACTAAGCTGAATCCCTACGATGTAGCGGGCTGCCTGTTCCTTGTGAACAGACCCGCCTTCGTCCTCGGCTAGTCTGAACGGAGACCTATAGAATTAAGGGAGAAGTCCCTAAAAGAACTAAGGACTGGGACAAAAATGGGACACCTCCTAAACAGAAGTTGTTGCAGAGCAAAAAGGACAAACTGACAAAAAGTACTAACGGTCCCAGAGGATCAGAACTGACAGAGATAGGCACCGAAGCACCTGGCTAGAGAGACAGTCAAAACAACACTGAAGTCCAGCAAAGCCAGAAGGGCGGAGCTGGAATATATAGGCAGCTGGTCACATGACTGCAAAACACAAGATAGCAAAAACTAACAGGAGGGTTCTAACAGTACCCCCTATTCTATGAGGATCCTCCGGATCCTCCAGGCCCAGGCCTATCTGGAAACCTCCTGTGGAAAGCTTTAACAAGCCTAGGAGCAGAGACATCATCCGTCCTTACCCAGGAGTTGTCTTCGGGACCGAAACCCTTCCAGGAGACAAGATACTGTAATTTCCCTCTATGCCATCTAGAATTCAAAATACAAGAAATTTCATATTCGCCGTCTACCATCACAGGGGGAACTGTGACAGTGGCGTCCCTATTAGATACGTCAGCCTTTTTCAACAAGGAAACATGAAACACAGGATTAATCTTCCAGGAAATAGGGACATCCAACCTAACAGCAGACGGGTTAACAACCTGAAGCACTTTAAATGGACCCACAAACTTAGGACCCAGTTTTTTAGAGGGAATCCTCAAACGCAGGTTCTTCGAGGACAACCAAGCCATGTCACCCACAGTAAACAAAACCTCTTTACGTTTTCTGTCAAAATACTTCTTGGACTTCTTGTTAGCCTCTTGCAGGTTACAACGTACATTAGTCCAAACTCTCTCCAAATCACCGGAAAAATTCTCCTCCGGCACCACCGACCCCAATTTGGAGAACGAACCAAAAGACGGATGTCTCCCAGTACAACACAAAAAAGGAGAACACCCAGCAGAGGAGGATGTATGATTGTTAAGAGCAAATTCTGTGAGAGGCAGAAACTCAGACCACACCTCTTGATTGTCCGCCACAAAACAACGCAAAAACCGTTCTACATCCTGGTTCTTTCAGTCTGTCCATTCGATTCAGGATGATAACCAGATGAAAATGACAAATGGACTCCCAACCTGTCACAAAAAGCACGCCAAAAGCGAGCCACAAACTGAGGTCCTCTATCAGAAACAATATCCGTGGGAACGCCATGGAGCTTGACAATCTTCTTAACAAACGCCTTAGAGAGTGTCTTGGCGCAGGGCAACTTAACGAATGGAACCAAATGACTCATCTTACTAAAACGGTCCACGACCACCCAGATGACAGTAAAACCCTCGGACACCGGAAGATCAGTAATAAAATCCATAGTGAGATGCGTCCAAGGCACACTAGGAACCTCCAGAGGGCAAAGCAACCCCGCAGCAGGAGTATGTGAAGCCTTTGACCTAGCACACACAGTACACTGACGCACCCACTTGATGACTTCCTTCTGCCATCCAGGCCACCAAAAACTGCGACTGATAAGTCTCTTAGTCTCCAAAACTCCTGGATGACCTGCCAACAGAGATTCATGACACTCCACAAACAAATCTCTCCTAAAGGCTCTAGGCACGAACAACCTCCCATGGGGAGTGTTAGATGGAGCATCATCTTGAGCATTCAGAATCATATTCTCCAAAACGGAGTCCAAAGCCGCCACCACAACTCCTTTCTGCAAAATGCTCTCCTCCTCCTCGGAACTGACCGTAGGAGTGAAGCTGCGAGATAAAGCATCGGCTTTAACATTCTTAGTACCAGGGATATAGGTAACAGAAAAATGAAACCGAGAAAAAAAAAAGTACCCACCTAGCTTGACGGGCTTTCAAGCGCTTGGCAGCTTCC
The DNA here is from genome assembly GCF_046119375.1 of Phyllobates terribilis. Taxonomy (NCBI): domain Eukaryota; kingdom Metazoa; phylum Chordata; class Amphibia; order Anura; family Dendrobatidae; genus Phyllobates; species Phyllobates terribilis. The sequence continues at coordinate 135,748,496 of NW_027362762.1, forward strand.
AGATAGATCAAATTCTTATGATCTGTGAAAACCTGAATAGGAAATCTAGCGCCTTCCAAAAAATGACGCCAATGTTCAAACGCAAGTTTAATAGCCAGCAACTCCCGATTTCCAACATCATAATTCAGTTTGGTTTCCGAAATTTTTTTCGAAAAGAAGGCACAAGGATGTACTCCACCTTTGTTCTCCTGAGACAAAACTGCTCCGACCCCCACCGATGAAGCATCGACCTCGACCAATAAAGGCTTGGTCTCATCAGGCTGCATAAGGATAGGGGCAGAACTGAACCTCTCTTTGAGATACTCAAACGCTTCAATGGCCTCAGTAGTCCACTGGGCCGTATTCGCACCTTTCCTGGTGAGATCGGTTAGAGGTTTAACAATTACAGAAAAATTCTTAATGAATTTCCTGTAATAATTGGCAAAACCCAAAAATCTCTGTATAGATTTCAAACCAATAGGCCTAGGCCATTCCTGCACAGCCTGAACCTTCACAGGGTCCATCTCAAAGCCCTCGCTGGAGACAATTTAGCCCAAAAAACTAATTTTCTGCACAGCGAACTCACATTTCTCCAGCTTAGCAAAGAGTGAATTGTCACTCAATAACTGCAAAACTTCACGTACACTCTGCCAATGGGACTCGAGATCTGGTGAATAAATCAAAATGTCATCCAAATACACAACCACATTCTTACCAATCAAAGGTCTCAGGATGTCATTAATAAGGTTCTGAAAAAACTGCAGGTGCATTGGTAAGACCGAAAGGCATCACCAGATTCTCAAAATAACCTACCGGTGTGTTAAAAGCAGTTTTCCATTCATCACCCTCCTTCACACGTAACAAATTGTATGCCCCCCGGAGATCAATCTTGGAAAACCACTTGGCTCCCACTAACTGGTTAAACAAGTCAGGAATTAACGGCAATGGGTAGGAATTGCGTACGGTAATCTTATTAATTTCACGAAAATCCAAACATGGACGTAAACCGCCGTCCTTTTTTTTAACAAAGAAGAATCCAACTGCCACAGGTGACTTAGAAGGTCTAATGTGACCAGCAGTCAAGCTAGTCTGTATGTACTTCTCCAAGGCCTTTCTTTCAGGGATAGTCAGATTAAACAAGCGACTTTTGGGAAGAGTAGCACCCGGAACAAACTCAATGGCGCAATCATAATCCCTATGAGGAGGTAAAACTTGTGACTCCTCCTCCGAAAAAACCCTCCAAAAATCTTGAATAGGTACAGGTAATTCACCTTTTTCCACAGCCGCAATGCGACCATTACAACATTTATCATAGCACTTCCAACTCCAAGACTTAATCACATTAGTAGGCCAGTCCAGTAAAGGTTTGTGCAGTCTTAACCAAAGCAATCCTAGAACAACTGGAGAGGGCAAATTATCCAAAACAACCAAGTCCAAAATTTCTTGGTGATCTCCATTGATAGTGAGAGGAAATGCTGCAGTCTTGTGAGTAATACATTTCAAAGGAGTGTTATCAATTGCAACCACAGAAATAGGTGATGACAAAGGTTTGGATTTCAATTTAATGTTTTCCAAAAACCCTTTATCAATCACATTAAGTGTTAAACCACAATCCACAAATACCTGAAATTCAATCAAATCTCCTTGCAGAGTAGTACTCCCAGAAAGAAATACTCCTGCAGAGCGTAAACAAGCTATACGGGCGTAACTGACCTTTTTTTTTTCTTTACTTAAATGACGCTCACAATACTTAATCAAATGGTCATTTTTACCACAATAAAGACACAAACCTTCGGCGAATCTCCAATCTCTTTCCTGAGAGCGGAGTGACATCGCCCCAAGCCCCATTGGTTCTCCGCTGTCAGAGCAGATTTTCTGGGAACTAGGACCTGAAGTTGCAGGAGTCTTTACATCATTAACCCTGGACCTCAGTCTCCTGTCCACACAAACAGCTAACTGCATAGCTTCCTGCAGAGTCTCAGGTGCAGGGAATGCAATTAGCAAATCCTTAACCCTTTCACTCAGACCAGCAAGAAATAAACATTTCAACGCAGAATCATTCCATTTAACTTGTGAAGCCCACCTTTTAAACTGTGTGCAATAAATTTCAACATCATCTGACCCCTGATTCAAACGTCTAAGTTCTGATTCAGCAGATGAGATTCGATCAGGATCGTCATATAATAGCCCCATAGCAGAAAAAAATTCTTCAACAGAACTTAAACACGGATCATTAGGTTGGAGAGAAAAGGTCCAATCCTGTGGTTCTTTGTGCAAAAGTGACATAATAAAACCAATGCGCTGTGATTCATTCCCAGAGGATCTTGGTCTCAAACGAAAATATAACAAACAAGCATTTTTAAAGGAAAAAAAAATCTTGCTGTTTACCATAAAAAACATCAGGCAGTCCTACCTTCGGTTCCACAAAATGCGCTCCAGGACAGCTACTCACGTGTTGCTGAAGCTCGGCCACCTCCAGAGACAATTCCTGCAGGCGTTGAGCCAAATCCTAGACGGAAACCATACCGATCCCCGAATTTCTTTCCTATTAGTTTTTTTTTTGGGCTGGACTTCCTGTTATGATCTGCAACAAAACTAAGGAAAGAAAGGAAAGCTGTCCCTACAGTAAGACTAAGCTGAATCCCTACGATGAAGCGAGCTGCCTGTTCCTTGTGAACAGACCCGCCTTCGTCCTTGGCTAGTCTGAACGGTGACCTATAGAATTAAGGGAGGGGTCCCTAAAAGAACTAAGGACTGGGACAAAAATGGGACACCTCCTAAACAGAAGTTGTTGCAGAGCAAAAAGGACAAACTGACAAAAAGTACTAACGGTCCCAGAGGACCAAGCAAATTAGACAGAGAAAGGCACCGAAGCACCTGGCTAGAGAGACAGTCAAAACAACACTGAAGTCCAGCAAAGCCAGAAGGGCGGAGCTGGAATATATAGGCAGCTGGTCACATGACCGCAAAACACAAGATAGCAAAAACTAACAGGAGGGTTCTAACAGGACCCTGTGCTGGGGACCCGCCTCTGTTACCTTCCCATGCCCTGGGGTGTCTAAAACAGACAACCCCCTTTCCCTGCTAGAACCTCCAAATTACAGCAAGGTCGGCACATTACGTGGGGTGGTCAAGCTCAAGGTCCTCAGGCGCATCAATAATGGCGCTGATCATAACAGCGCGACCTTCTTTCATGGAATCTTCTTTATGACAGTTGTTTATGACCTCATAACAGTTGTCATGGTTACTACAGGGGCTATTACTGATGCAGGGCACAAGTATTAACCCTTTCATCATTGGTAATTTGCTGTATCACTTGGTTTACTGAGTGCAGCCGTTCTGACACAAGCATAGTTTTTAGATTTAGCAATGCAGCAGAGCTGAGAACGCTAACCCCACCCACACCACAGCTAACCCCGCCCACACCAGGCTCTCCTGCACATAGCTATAGACAGTAAGGTGCTTATCACAGAAGGGGGTGGAGTCGACCAGGGCTCACAAGACCAGCCAGTCACAGCAATGTTCATCACAAGGTGATTAAAGCTTCAGTCTAAGTAAACAACAGCACTCAGTCGGACATGTGACACATCATTGAGTTGAGTGTTTTAACCCCTACCTCATGCTGTCCTCAGAATACAGAGCAAAAACCTGCTGACAGATTCCCTTTAATGCTTACATCTCTGCCGCTTACTGCTGCCCCCACTGCCCAAACAGACTATTAGGTGTCTCATATGGGGCATAGGGAAGCAAGTATTAAGGAGATGATAATTACCTTCATAGAGGGGTTATTATGATCATTCATAGATTGCTTTCATAGGTTTGAAATCTCATTAGCAGAAAACTTCACATGGTGATTAAAGAGAAACAACAAAGCGGATTTATTCACCAAAGATATCAATGTAATCAGTATTACCGCCCCATTACAGCCTTGTCTTTACTTGCTGACCGGTTCTCTATAAGGTACATTTACCTTGGGTGTCCACAGCTGTTAAAGGGGTTTTTCACCCCAAAGGAAACTTTCAGCATCAGTACAGCTTCCAGAATAACTGACAGTGTGCATTATATACAATGTCAGGATTCGGCGCTGCTCATCAGTTGGATCGGTTGTCACTGCAGGAATGTGATTTGCCCTATATTGTGGTCGTGTTCTGACGAGATTTTCATCTACTTTACTCAGCAGAACATTAAGAGAAGATGATGAGAATCTATTCAGCTCGTAACTGCTCAAATCCCATACTTACAGTTACATGACAAACTGTGGAAAGCCGTTATAACCGCTGCAGTCAGTCAGTGTAAATGCACCTTCCTCCTGTTCAAGATAATTGCTGAAGTCAGTATCTACTGTCATGGCCAAAAGTATTGAGAATGAGACAAATAGTAATTTTTCCAAAGTTTACTGCTTCATTTTTTGTAATGGCAATTTGCATATACTCCTGAATGTCAAAGAGTGATCAGCTTAACAGCAATTACTGTACTTACAAAGTCAATATTTGCCCAGAAAATGAACTTTAACCCCCAAAATTTCAACATCATTGCAGTCCTGCCTTAAAAGGAGCAGCTAACATCGTTTTAGTGATTGATCCATTAACACAGGTGTGGGTGTTGATGAGGACAGGGCTGGCGATCAATCAGTCATGATTAAGTAAGAATGACATCACTGGATACTTTAAAAGGAGGCTGGTTCTTGCTATCATTGTTTCTCTTCAGTTAACCATGGTTATCTCTAAAGAAACACGTGCAGCCTTCATTGCACTGCACAAAAATGGCCTAACAGGGAAGAGTATCGCAGCTACAAAGATTGCACCTCAGTCAACAATCTATCGCATCATCAAGAACTTCAAGGAGAGAGCTTCCATTGTTGTCAAAAAGGCTCCAGGGCGTCCAAGAAAGACCAGCAAGCGCCAGGGCCGTATCTTAAAACTGTTTCAGCTGCGGGATCGGACTACCAGCAGTGCTGAGCTTGCTCAGGAATGGCAGCAGGCTGCTGTGAGTGCTTCTGCACGCACTGTGAGGCGGAGACTCTTTGAGCAAGGGCTGGTTTCAAGGAGGGCAGCAAAGAAGCCACTTCTCTCCAGAAAAAACATCAGGGACCGACTGATATTCTGCAAAAGGTACAGGGAGTGGACTGCTGAGGACTGGGGCAAAGTCATTTTCTCTGATGAATCCCCTTTTCGATTGTTTGGGACATCTGGAAAACAGCTTATTCGGAGAAGAAGAGGTGAGCGCTACCACCAGTCTTGTCTCATGCCAACTGTAAAGCATCCTGAAACCATTCATGTGTGGGGTTGCTTCTCAGCCAAGGGAATCCGCTCACTCACAGTCTTGCCTAAAAACACAGCCATGAATAAAGAATGGTACCAGAATGTCCTCCAAGAGCAACTTCTCCCAACCGTCCAAGAGCAGTGTGGCGCCCAACAATGCCTTTTCCAGCATGATGGAGCACCTTGCCATAAAGCAAAGGTGATAACTAAATGGCTCATGGAACAAAACATAGAGATTTTGGGTCCATGGCCTGGAAACTCCCCAGATCTTTATCCCATTGAGAACTTGTGGTCAATCATCAAGAGACGGGTGGACAAACAAAAACCAATAAAATTCTGGCAAAATGCAAGCATTGATTATGCAAGAATGGACAGCTATCAGTCAGGATTTGGTCCAAAAGTTGATTGAGAGCATGCCAGGGAGAATTACAGAGGTCTTGAAGAAGAAGGGGCAACACTGCAAATATTGACTTGCTGCATTAACTCATTCTAACTGTCAATATAACCTATAGGTTCTCATAATATGATTGCAATTATATTTCTGTATGTGATATAAACATCAGACAAACACTAATAAAAACCAGAGGCCAGCAGATCATGTGAAAATATAATTTTGGTGTCATTCTCAAAACTTTTGGCCATGACTGTAGTAAAGATAACAGCCCATAGTCTGCAATGGTTACTGGTAATGAAATGGTGGGGTGTGTGCACACGATAAGTATTTGCTGCAGACATTTCTGCACCAAAAACGTGTATCTGCGCAGGAAAAACGCTTGGCAGGAAAATAGCTTTGATATTGCTGCAATTTTTCTGAGATTTTTTTCCCGTTCTTTAGAATGGGGGAAAAACGCTGCAAAAATGTTGAAAGAATTGACGCTGCAGACATGAAACTGCTCCAAATCTGCAAGGAAAAAATAAGCTGCTTTCCCATCAGATTTCAGGCATCTCATTCCCTTTTCTGGTACTATCAAACATAGCGTTTTTGGGATCATGGCACTCTATATTACAAATGTGTCTGTCCCTCCAGTTGAAAGAAATTAACATTTTCCTGGAGGGAAATTTATATTCTACATTATGTCAATTCAGTGTTGTCTGTCGATGACAAAGTGCAGTTTACAGCAATTTTTATTTAAAAAATGTGATATATATCCAAATAAGCCATAACCCACAAGTGCACAAAATATTTCACATTTACCACACATCGGGTAGGCCTGTGTGCTCTCAAATGCCAGGGCTGAGCTTCAGTTCCAGTCCGGCCCTACAGTTAACCCTATCACCCCTAACTAACAGGAACTGCAGCCTTCAGGAGTGTAAAACATGCAATAAATACAATTTTTACACAATAAAACAACAAGGGTCTTCAGAGGGGGTGTTAGCCATCTTCTACCCCTTTACATCTCCACAACAGTCATACTCTCTCATGTGGCCCCTCAGGAAAATTAATTGCCCACCACTGATCTAACCCCTTAGATATTGCAGCCAATATCCACTATGGTGTTATTAATTTCTTCACTTTTCTATTACGTTTCCTTGTAAATCTGGCCGTATGGTTGATAAATGAAGCTATACTGCCACCATGTGGTCACTGTCAAGAACAGCTCATAGTATTTGTAACACATAAGTAACATAGCAGGAAGCCAACATTGAGTTTCCCCAATCAGTACTGCTGTGAAGAACCAACTGTGAGGTAATACTAAGATGTCTTAAAGCTGACATTGATATCCAAATATTAACCCTCCCCCAGAACTACAAAATAAAACCTTTCGTGATGTAATAGTCATACTGATTGTGATGTCATAAAGCTGATTTTAATTTCCACCAATCAGAGAGAAGCACTGGATATATATAGCAGCAGCCTCTCTTCTCTTGGCTCTGTCTGGGTCATTGTCTTATGCAGCAGCCTCTATGTTTTTTGCAATCATGTCAGGAAAGGAAATCACTGAAAAATGCCAGAGCCACGGCATGGCTAAACCAGGGGAGGAGTCCTGAGGAGATAATTTGCATATTCCCACTGCATTTTGGGGTAAGTGAAGAGTCTCCGTGAGCTCAAAGAACACTGGATTTTGGCTGTTGGAGCTGAAAAGAGGACATCGGTAAACCGATTTTGAAGCTTTTTTTTTTTTAAGCTTTTTTCACTGTTTTCAGAACATTAACAATAAGAACATGGAAGAGTCCAGGAGCCATTTGGTGAGCTGCATATCCTGCTACATGTTCACAGACTTGCCAGTGGAAAAGCCAAACTTCACATGCCAGAAATGCAAGCTTGTGTCCCTGTTGGAGGAAAAGTTGCGAAATCTAGAAGAGAGGTTAACTACCTTGAAAATCATTAAGGAAGGTGAAGAGTTCTTAGACAGAGCAGAATTATCTCTTCATGATTCAGAAAGAGAAGAAATTCGAACTGCACCTGACGAAACAGAGGAATGGAAGCATATGACCCACAGAAGCAGGAGGATCGAGAGGCAGTCAGCACCCATACTGCTCAGGAACCAGTACCAGGCTCTCACGCAGGAGAACCATGAAGAAATACAGCAAAATAAGACTTTGCCAGCAATGAATAACCTTGTAAGCCCTCAGAATCCTCCTGGATGGAGAAAGAAGAATGTTGTGAAGAAAAAACAGAGAGTGGTGGTTATGGGGGATTCCCTGTTAAGAGGAACAGAGGCCGCTATCTGCAGACCAGACATAACCTCAAGAGAAATGTGCTGTCTTCCAGGAGCAAAAATTAAAGATGTGTCTGACAGGATATCAAGACTCTTCAGACCTACAGATCACTACCCATTCCTGCTAATACATGTGGGGACAAATGACACCGCAAGAAAGGACCTGGAAACCATCTGCAGTGACTTTGAAGACTTAGGCAAGAAAGTGAAAGAATTGGGAGCGCAGGTGGTCTTCTCATCCATCCTCCCAGTGGATGGCCATGGAGCAATGAGGTGGAATAAGATTCTACAGGTGAACAACTGGCTACGTCGATGGTGCCGTCAACAAGGATTTGGATTTCTGGATCACAGAATGAATTACCTATACGATGGACTACTTGCTAGAGATGGGGTGCACCTTACGAAGACTGGAAAACATGTATTTGGAAGTCGCCTTGCTACACTCATCAGAAGAGCTTTAAACTAGAACAATGTGGGAAGGGAAGCAAAAGGCCAGAAAAAGCCATACAGCTGACAAATACTATTGAGATCTCTGCTACTGGAAGTGGAAAAGAAGAACAAAGACAAAACAATTTAAATAATAAAAATATGGGAGGAAGAGAAACCAATCACAAACTAAAATGTTTTTATACAAATGCACAAAGCATGGGCAACAAACAAGGAGAATTGGAACTACTAATGCAGGAAAAGGAATATGATGTCATTGGAATCACTGAAACTTGGTGGGACGATACACATGATTGGAATAAAAGGCTAAAAGGATACAACTTATTTGCAAGAAACAGACTTGATAAACGAGGAGGAGGTGTTGCATTGTATGTTAGAAAAGCGTATATCTGCACAGAGATTGAAGCTTCAGAGACTGGGAGTTCTGTGGAAACTGTTTGGGTAAGAATACAAGGAGAGAACAACGGAAAGGACACCATTGTAGGCATTTACTACAGGCCACCTGGGCAAGCTGAAGATATGGATGAACTCTTTATGTATCAAATGACCAAGTTCTCCAAAAAATATGACTTAGTGGTCATGGGAGATTTCAACTATCCAGACATTTGTTGGGAATCTCTCTCAAGTAAAACTAACAGGTCAAGCAAATTCTTATCCTCTCTTGCTGACAACTTTATCTTCCAAAAGGTAGGGGAGAAAACAAGGGGATCTGCTACTTTGGATCTAATCCTTATAAACAGGGAGGAAATGGTTGAGGAGGTAAAGGTGGCTGGGACCCTAGGAGGCAGCGATCATGCTATTATAGAATTTTGGATAACTAGAGGAGGAAGACATGTGAAGACTCAAACTTCAAGGTTAGATTTTAGAAAGGCAGATTTTAAGAGACTCAGAAAGAGAATAGGAGGGATCCAATGGCTGGATGTCCTTAAGGACAAAAATGTCCAGGAAGGATGGGAAATTTTTAAAAATGAGATTCTCAAAGCACAATCGTTAACAATCCCGAAAAGTAGGAAGAATGGGAAGCATTTAAGGAAACCAGGATGGATGAACACAGAACTTAAACACATGCTAAAAAGAAAGAAAGAAATGTTTATTAAATGGAAAGAGGGAGGCATATCTAAAGAAGATTATAATGCAGTCTGCAGATCCTGTAGGGCACGTATCAGGTTAGCTAAAGCTGACAATGAATTAAGGCTTGCAAGAGATGTCAAAAGCAATAAAAAAGGATTTTGGGGGTATGTCAAAAGTAAAAGAAAAGTCAAAGATGCTATAGGATTTTTACAGGATGAAAATGGAGAAATGGTAAGAGAGGATGTTGAGAAGGCCGAACTTTTTAATTCCTATTTTGCATCTGTTTTCTCTCAGAAAGAAAATGTAACATCGACTGATCTTCACTGTCCTTTTAAAGGAATAGAGGAATCCAAGTTATCTGTAAACCGAAAGATTGTGAGGGAATATTTAGCTAACATAAATGAGTTCAAGTCTCCAGGTCCAGATGAATTACACCCCAGAGTACTGAAGGAGATCGTAGAAGAAATTTTAGAACCACTCTCCATAATCTTTGAAAATTCTTGGAGAACAGGAGAAGTCCCAGAAGACTGGAGAAGAGCAAATGTTGTTCCTATCTTCAAAAAGGGGAAGAAGGTGGACCCAGGGAACTATAGGCCGGTGAGTCTGACTTCTATACCAGGAAAGATCTTTGAACAAATTATTAAACAACATGTATGTAAGTACATGGATAAGAATGAAGTAATTAACCAGAGTCAGCATGGGTTTGTAACTAACAAGTCATGTCAGACTAACTTAATTTCCTTCTATGACAGAATCACTGACTGGGTGGATCAGGGAAATGCTGTAGATATAGTATATCTTGACTTCAGCAAAGCATTTGACAAAGTATCTCACACCATCCTTATTGAAAAAATGACCAAGTATGCAATGGACCAGGCAACTGTTAGGTGGATTCATAACTGGCTTAGTGATCGGACTCAAAGGGTGGTTGTAAATGGCTTCACATCCAGCTGGATGAATGTCTCAAGTGGGGTACCACAGGGCTCCGTCCTGGGACCTGTATTGTTCAACATCTTTATCAATGATTTAGATGAAGGAATTGAGGGTAAGCTGATTAAATTTGCTGATGACACAAAGCTAGGAGGGATAGCTAATACTAGAGAAGAGAGAGAGAGGATTCGAAAAGACCTAAATAAACTGGAGCAGTGGGCAGCAACCAACAGAATGGTTTTTAACAGGGAAAAATGCAAAGTACTACATCTGGGCAATAAAAATGAAAAAAGCATATACAGAATGGGAGGAATAGAGCTAAGCAACAGTACATGTGAAAAAGACTTAGGTATACTAATAGATCATAGACTGAACATGAGTCAACAGTGTGATGCAGCAGCAAAAAAGGCAAATACAATTCTGGGATGTATTAACAGAAGCATACAGTCTAGATCACGTGAAGTCATTATCGGTCTTTACTCCTCTTTGGTCAGACCTCATCTGGAATACTGTGTACAGTTTTGGGCACCACATTTTAAAAAAGACATAGACAAACTGGAGCAAGTTCAGAGAAGAGCGACCAGAATGGTGACTGGTCTGCAAACCATGTCCTATGAGGAACGGTTGCAGGATTTGGGAATGTTTAGCTTGCAAAAAAGAAGACTGAGAGGAGACTTAATAGCTGTCTACAAATATGTCAAGGGCTGTCACATTGTAGAAGGATCATCTTTATTCTCATTTGCACAAGGAAAGACTAGAAGCAATGGGATGAAACTAAATGGGAGGAGACACAGATTAGATATTAGAAAAACTTTTTGACAGTTAGGGTGATTAATGAGTGGAACAGGCTGCCACGAGAGGTGGTGAGTTCCCCTTCAATGGACGTCTTCAAACAGAGGCTGGACAGACATCTGTCTGAGATGATCTAGTGAATCCTGCTTTGAGCAGGGGGTTGGACCAGATGACCCAGGAGGTCCCTTCCAACTCTACCATTCTATGATTCTAAGTTCTGTTCTTGGCTGGTGTCAGAATAGACCACACATTCTGGCCAGTCACCTGCAGCTGGCATTGCTTACAGGTGTGGAACTGGACCAACTGGTAAAAAATGTCACTGAAGCCCGAGAAAGTGTGGTGCCCCAGGTCTAGATTGTATGGAAGTTCTGCAAATTTCCAAGCAAGCCCCATATTTTCATAGCTTTTATTGCAAACTGCTTCTACTTCTCCATTTCAGAGACTGGGCCACATTCTCAATATAATAGTCCTACCACTGAGACCAACACCCATCCGTCAGGTTATTATAGCATATCCTGTGGATGTGTCATAGATGTGTGAGATTGGACAACCGCTGAAAGACATTGTCTCATCTTACTTATAATAATTAGAGATGAGTGGATCTGACAAAATTTGCCAAATTGTCTGGATTTTACTGGGAAATTCGATTCAAGGCAAAGTTATTTTGCATGAATTGAATGTTCCACTACAGACACCAGTGCAAAATAAATGTAAGAGGTAAAAAAACAAAACCCTGACGTTGCCGGTCCTGGCACCCATGCTGCCTGCATTTTGGCTTTCTGTGCCTCTTCAATCCACTGTAGTGCTTCCCAATATATGTGCTCCCCAATGCTGTTAACCCTTCCAATGTTTCCAAACATTTCCAGAGCGAACATAATGGTAACTTGAAAGACTTTCAATTTTACTTTTTGGAAAGGGTTAATTGCTCTGTTAGAGGGGGAGATCACAGAAGAGCTTTACTGAATCGTGAGGCATATTGGATACTAATGTTAAACACTAGTGTTGAGCGAACATGCTCGACACTGCTTGGTACTCGCCCGAGCATCACGCTACTCGGGATGTTCGGCGAGCACCGAGCATTTCCGGGTTACTCGGGCGGGAGCTCGGGTCTCCTCCCTGCATGTTAGGCGCTCTTTACAGAGCCAATGAACATGCAGGGATTGCCAGCCAGTCACTGTAATGCTGCAGCCATGTTGGTTGTGGGCATTACAGTGATTGGCTGGCCGCACAGCATCACCTCGAGTATTTAAAACCGGGCGCCGCCATCTTGGACACAGTCGCTCTGGATTAGACAGTGTAGGGACAGCGCTGCTGATTTAGGGAGAGATATAAACTGCGAAATAGTTAGTGTAGGGTCTGTAAAGGCTGCCAGAACAAACAAACAGTCCTTTTCAGGACTAATATCCATCCCAGATACCAGGCAGGCAGGCTGTATAGGAGACACAGTGGTTATACCAGCAAACGCTGCATTACAGTCCTGTGTGCTCCTGTTGCTGAAATTGCTGGACTTAGCACCAGGTGTCGGGGGCCAGGAAAAATCCTTTTTTTTTCATCTAAATCCTCCTTTTTTTTTCCTCCTTCACACTGTACAAATACCCGTCTTATTAACCTTTTGGTGTCCCCCCCCCCCCAAAAAAAAAAGCGTGTCTCTGATTTTTCAGACACAAATATAACTGTTGAAAATAGTCTGGTGTAGGCTAGAGAAACAAAAGCGTTGTTTTGCACTTCCACGGTTCAAACCTCTGTATTATCCATTTTGGGCCATTTGTATCTAAAAAAAAAACAGTTTGAGTGTGTCGCTCACTGTTCAGCCGCAAATCTATATATTTAAAAAAGTCTGGTATACCCCAGTAAACAATAACTGTGGTTTTGCCATCCCACGGTAAAAAATCTCTATTATTCAGGTTTTGGTATATTTTCCGTAAAGAAAAACAGTAGTGTCTCCTGACTGTTGTGACACAAAAATATATCTGTTGAAAATAGTCTTGTGTAGGCCCGACATCCCAGTGTGGTTTCGCAGTTCCACGGGTCAAATCGCTGTACTATCCAGTTTTGGGCCTTTGGTATCTAAAAAAAAAAGCAGTTTGAGTGTGTCGCTCACTGTTCAGCCGCAAATATCTCTATTTAAAAAAGTGTGGTATACCCCAGTAAACAATAACTGTGGTTTTGCCATCCCACGGTAAAAAATCTCTATTATTCAGCTTTTGGTAGTTTTTTCCGTAAAGAAAAACAGTAGTGTCTCCTGACTGTTGTGACACAAAAATATATCTGTTGAAAATAGTCTTGTGTAGGCCCGACATCCCAGTGTGGTTTCGCAGTTCCACGGGTCAAATCGCTGTACTATCCAGTTTTGTTGGGCCTTTGGTATCTAAAAAAAAAAGCAGTTTGAGTGTGTCGCTCACTGTTCAGACACAAATATCTCTATTTAAAAAAGTGTGGTATACCCCAGTAACCAATAACTGTGGTTTTCCTCTTCCACGGTTCTAATCTACTCTTTATTACCCTTTTTCCATTGATAGTGCAAGTGTAAGCTATTTTACTTCATTTACAATGGGCAAGGCGCGTGGCAAGGGACGTGGAAGTGGACGTTCTGGTGATGGTTCGTGCAGAGGACGGGGCCGTGGCCAAGGTGAAATGTGCCACAACCAACAGCCACATCTTCTCGCTCCCACTTCTTGACCGAATTGCTAGGGAAGCACAGAACAACACCAGTATTGAGAACTGATCAGTGTGAACAGGTTATTAATTGGATAGCAGATAATACTTCCAGTTACCTGGGCACCACCACCTCCGGTCTGTCTTCCACACGGTCAACTCTTACTAGCCGTGAGTCTCGACCGCATACTCCTCCTCACCCTGATGCTCCTTCCTCCCACCATGCCGAGTGTCGTCAGACAGCAAGTGATCCCACACTTGGACACTCTGAAGAGCTGTTCACTGGTCCATTTCCATATTTGGGCCCCTCGCCTGATACGCTTGAAGTGGTGGAAGAGGAGATCCCATGTTGCGATGCCCAAATATTTGAACAGCCACGGCCACAGGAAGTCGACGTTGGCAATCTGTCACAAGAGGTGGACGATGACGAGACACAATTGCCAGGAAGTGAGGAGGAGGATCGTGGTGCGCAAGTGGAAGAGGAGGAGGTGGTGGATGATCTAGTAACTGACCCAACGTGGAAGGAGGACATGCAGAGTGAGGCCAGCAGCACACAGGAGGAGGGAGGCAGAGTACCCCAACAGGCAGGAAGAAGCAGTGTGGTGGCCGCAGACAGAAGGCAGGCAACCGCTCCCCGTAACACCAACACGAGGGACGTTGCCAGTACAAACGGTAGGTCTTCCAGAGTCTGGAATTTTTTTAAAGACTCTGCTGATAACCCCAAAAAGGCCATATGTTCCACCTGCCATGCCAGCATCAGCAGGGGTGACAAAACTACCAGCCTGACCACCACCAGCATGATCAGGCACATGGCAGCAAAGCACCCGACTTTGTGGGGCGAAACCCAGGGTCCACGACCAGTGTCAGCGGGTGTCACCACTGCTTCTTCCATTGTTGTGCGTGCAATAGAACCCCCTGTTGTGTGTGCAAGGCAATCCCCTGCCCATACTGCATGTAAAGATGCCCCCTCCTCTCCGTCTTCACTTGTTATGGCAGTTTCTCAAGAAACAGCATCAACGTCCACGTCCATGTCCCACCGCAGCGTTCAATTGCCCATATCCCAGACCTTTGAACGAAAGCGTAAATTCGCAGCTAACGCCCCACAGGCCACAGTCCTAAATTCGCACATTTCACGACTGCTTGCATTGGAAATGCTGCCTTTTAGGCTGGTGGAGACGGTATCCTTCCGCAATCTTATGGCGGTGGCCGTCCCTCGGTACTCGGTCCCCAGCCGACACTATTTTGCCCAGTGTGCCATCCCCGCACTACACAAGCACGTGTCCCAAAGCATCTGCCGTGCCCTCAACAACGCAGTTACTGGGAGAGTCCACCTGACAACGGACACGTGGACAAGTGCTTGTGGCCAGGGACGGTACATCTCTCTGACGGCACACTGGGTAAACATAGTGGAAGCCGGGACCCAGTCGGACCTTGGGACGGAACACATCCTCCCCACACCGAGGATTGCGGGCCCTATGTCAGTCAGAGTTGCCCCCACAGTGTACAGCTCCTGCGCATCCTCCTCCTCCTCCTCCTCATGTTCAGCCTCCATCTCAGATATCACCACATCAGTTACAAGCTGGAAGCATTGCAGTACTGCCTCCGCCAAGCTGCAACAGGCTGTGCTGAAGCTCATAAGCTTAGGTGATAAACCTCACACTGCTTGTGAGTTGTGGACAGCTGTGAAAGAGCAGGCAGATCTGTGGCTGAGACCGCTGAACCTACATCCCGGCATGGTCGTGTGTGACAATGGCCGTAACCTGGTGGCGGCTCTGAGGCGAGGTGAGATCACACACGTACCATGCCTGGCTCATGTGCTTAACCTCGTGGTTCAGTGGTTTCTTAAATCGTACCCCGAGTTGCCAGATCTGCTCGTGAAAGTACGCCGCCTGTCAGCTCATTTTCGCAAGTCGGCTACAGCTTCCGCCACCCATGCTGTGTTTATTGCAGCGTTTGCAGCTTCCGGCACACCGACTGGTGTGTGATGTCCCCACACGTTGGAACTCTACCTGTTATGATCTGCTTCAGGCACTAAGGAAAGACAGGAGAACTGTCCCTACAATAGAACTAAACTAGATCCCTACGATGTAACGGGGAACCTGATCCTGCGATCAGACCCGCTAAAGTCCTCGGCTAGTCTGAACGAAGACCTATAGATGTGAGGGAGGGATCCCTACAAGAACTAGGGACTGGGATAAGTTGGACACCTCCTAGCAGAAATAGTAGCAGTCAAAGACAAACACACAACAAAAAGCATAGAGGTCAGAAGACCTAGCAAAACTAACAGAGAACGGCAACAGAGCACCAAGCTAGCTCAAGAGTAGTAAATACAATGAAGTCCAGCAAGACCAGGAGGGCGGAGCCGGATTAAATAGGCAAAAATGGTCATGTGACCAGCAAACTAAAAAAAAACTAACAGGAGAGTTCTAACAGTACCCCCTCTTCTAAGAGGATCCTCCGGATCCCCTAGGCCCAGGCTTATCAGGAAACCTCCTGTGAAACGCTCTGACAAGTCTGGAAGCAGAAACATCATCCGCCCTCACCCATGAGTTATCCTCAGGTCCGAAACCCTTCCAAGCGACGAGATACTGCAAACTCCCTCTATACCGTCTAGAATTTAGGATGCGGGAAATTTCATATTCCCCGTCCTCCACCACCGGAGGAACAGTGGCAGAGGCGTCACCATCAGACACATCAGCTTTTTTCAACAGAGAAACATGAAACACCAGGTTAATCTTCCAGGACGTAGGAACCTCCAACCTAACAGCAGATTGGTTAACTATCTGAAGCATCTTAAAGGGCCCTACGAACTTGGGACCCAATTTTTTAGAAGGAATCCTCAATCGCAGATTCTTAGAGGACAACCAAACCATGTCACCAACAGCAAACAAAACCTCTTGCCGTTTCCTATCAAAGTACCTCTTAGATTTTTTGTTAGCCTCCTGAAGATTACCACGCACATCCGTCCAAACTCTCTCCAAATCACCGGAAAAACTCTCCTCCTCAGGCACAGCCGAAACCAATTTGGAGAATGACCCAAAAGACGGATGTCTCCCAGAACAACAAAAAAAGGCGAACACCCAGCAGAAGAGGATGTATGGTTGTTAAGAGCAAATTCAGCAAGTGGCAGAAACTCAGACCACCCCTCTTGATTGTCTGCCACAAAACAACGCAAGAACTGCTCAACATCCTGGTTCTTCCTTTCTGTCTGGCCATTAGACTCAGGATGATATCCAGATGAAAACGACAAATGAACTCCCAACCTGTCACAAAAGGCACGCCAAAAACGAGCCACGAACTGAGGTCCCCTATCAGAAACAATGTCAGTAGGAACACCATGTAGTCTGACAATTTCCTTGACAAAGGCCTTAGCGAGTGTCTTAGCGCAAGGCAGTTTGATGAAGGGAACCAAGTGACACATCTTGCTAAAACGGTCCACGACCACCCAGATGACCGTGAAACCTTCAGAGGGGGGAAGGTCAGTAATAAAGTCCATAGCCAGATGTGTCCAAGGTGCACTAGGAACCTCCAGAGGGCAAAGCAACCCCGCAGCAGGAGCATGCGAAGACTTGGATCTAGCACACACAGTACATTGGCGCACCCACTTAATGACTTCCTTCTGCCATCCAGGCCACCAAAAACTGCGACCCACAAGTCTCTTGGTCTCAGAAATTCCTGGATGACCTGCCAACCGAGACTCATGACACTCAACAAATAAATCTATCCTAAATGTCCTAGGCACAAACAACCTCCCATGGGGAGTGTTAGATGGGGCATTCTCCTGAGCTTTAAGAATCTCATCCTCCAAAACGGAGTCCAAAGCAGCAATCACAACACCTTCTTGTAAAATGCTCTCCACTTCCTCCTCAACACCGACCATGGGAGAAAAGCTGCGAGACAAAGCATCCGCTTTAACATTCTTGGTACCCGGGATGTAAGTAACGGAAAAATTAAACCGCGAGAAAAAAAGTGCCCACCTAGCCTGACGGGCATTCAAGCGCTTGGCAGCATCAAGATAGATCAGATTTTTATGATCAGTGAAAACCTGAATGGGAAATTCAGCACCTTCCAAGAGGTGACGCCAGTGTTCAAATGCGAGTTTAATCGCCAGCAATTCCCGATTACCAATATCGTAATTAAGTTCAGTCTCAGAAAATTTTTTTGAAAAAAAGGCACAGGGATGTACTCCATCCTTGTTTTCCTGAGACAACACTGCACCGACCCCCACCGAAGAAGCATCAACCTCAACCAAAAACGGCTTAGTCACATCAGGCTGCATAAGGATGGGAGCAGAGGTGAACCTCTCCTTTAGAAACACAAAAGCTTCAATGGCCTCAGAAGTCCACTGAACCGCATTAGGACCTTTCCTGGTGAGATCGGTCAGCGGTTTGACAATAATAGAAAATTTTTTTATGAATTTTCTGTAATAATTGGCGAAACCCAAAAACCTCTGTATCGATTTCAAACCAATAGGCCTAGGCCATTCCTGCACAGCTTGAACTTTAACCGGGTCCATCTCAAAACCTTCACTGGAGATAATGTAGCCCAAAAAACTAATTTTCTGTACAGCGAACTCACATTTCTCCAGCTTAGCAAAAAGCGAATTGTCCATTAATAACTGTAATACCTCACGTACGCTCCGCCAATGAGACTCCAGATCAGGCGAATAAGTCAGAATGTCATCCAAATACACAACCACATTTTTGCCGATTAAAGGTCTAAGGATGTCATTAATAAGATTCTGAAAAATTGCTGGAGCATTGGTAAGACCAAAAGGCATAACCAGATTCTCAAAATGACCCACAGGAGTGTTAAAAGCAGTCTTCCATTCATCACCCTCCTTCATGCGCAACAAATTGTATGCCCCCCGGAGATCAATTTTAGAGAACCACTTGGCCCCCACTAACTGGTTAAATAAATCAGGAATCAATGGCAGTGGGTAAGGATTGCGTACAGTAATTTTATTAATCTCACGAAAGTCCAGACAAGGACGTAAACCGCCATCTTTTTTTTTTTACAAAAAAAATCCAACAGCCACAGGAGACTTGGAAGGCCTAATGTGACCGGCGGCCAAGCTTGTCTGTATGTATTCCTCCAAAGCCTTTCTCTCAGGAATAGTAAGATTAAATAAACGACTTTTAGGAAGAGTCGCTCCAGGGACAAATTCAATGGTACAATCATAGTCTCTATGGGGAGGCAAAATTTGTGACTCCTCCTCAGAAAAAACTCTCCAAAAATCCTGAATAGGTACAGGCAATTCCCCTTTATCCACAGCAGCAATACGTCCGTTACAACACTTGTCATAAGACTTAGGGCTCCAGGACTTAATTTCATTGGTAGACCAATCCAGTACAGGATTGTGCAATTTTAACCAGGGTAACCCCAATATTACTGGAGAAGGCAAATTATCCAATACCACCAAATCCAAATTTTCTTGGTGAATACCATTAATAGTGAGGGGAAATTCACAGACCTTATGAGTAACACTCTTCAAGGGAGAGCCATCAACAGAAACCACAGCAATAGGGGATGACAAAGTTTTAGGTTCTAAACTAAGTTTTTCCAAGAATCCCCCATCAATCACATTCAGAGTAGAACCACAATCCACAATTACCCGAAATTCAATTAATTCATCCTGAGCAGCAGTAGTGGCAGATAGGAATACTCCCTTAGAATTTAAACAGGCAATACGGGCATAACTGACCATTTTTTTTTCTTTCTTCAAACGAAGCACACAGTTCTTAATAAAATGACCAGAATTTCCGCAATAGAAGCACAAGCCTTCAGAAAGCCTGCGATCTTTTTCCTGAGAGCGGGGTGTCATCGCTCCAATCTCCATCGGCTCTCCATTGTCAGCACAGACCCTCTCAAGACTCGGAGCTGACATAGCAGAGGATTTGCTCTCATTAACCCTTGCACGCAGTCTCCTGTCCACCCATATAGCTAATTGCATAGCCTCCTGCAAGTTTCCAGGTGTGGGATAAGCAATCAGTAAATCCTTAACCCTTTCACCTAGCCCTGCAAGAAACAAGCTTTTCAAAGCTGAATCGTTCCACCCCACCTGGGCAGACCACCGACGGAAGTGAGAACAATATTTTTCCACATTACCTGATCCCTGCCTCAAACGTCTCAATTCAGACTCTGCAGATGAGACACGATCAGGATCATCATACAACAAACCCAAAGCAGAAAAAAAACTATCCACTGATCTAAAGCACGGATCACTAGGTTGGAGAGAGAAGGCCCATCCCTGAGGATTTTTGCGCAAAAGTGACATTATGAACCCTATGCGCTGTGATTCATCACCAGAGGATCCGGTTCTCAAACGAAAATACAATAAACAAGCATTTTTAAAAGAAAAAAAATCTTGTTGTTCGCCAAAAAATAAATCAGGCAGACGTACCTTTGGTTCCACAAAATGTGCTCCAGAACAGCTACTTACGTGTTGTTGGAGCTTGGCCACCTCCAGAGAGAGTCCCTGCAAGCGTTGAGCCAAATCTTGAACCGAGACCATGATGGAAAACTGGAGGTCTTTCCTTAGAGAAAATTTTTTTTTTTTTCTTTTAGGGCTGGACTTACTGTTATGATCTGCTACAGGGACTAAGGAAAGACAGGAGAACTGTCCCTACAATACAACTAAACTAGATCCCTACGATGTAACGGGGAACCTGATCCTGCGATCAGACCCGCTAAAGTCCTCGGCTAGTCTGAACGAAGACCTATAGATGTGAGGGAGGGATCCCTACAAGAACTAGGGACTGGGATAAGTTGGACACCTCCTAGCAGAAATAGTAGCAGTCAAAGACAAACACACAACAAAAAGCATAGAGGTCAGAAGACCTAGCAAAACTAACAGAGAACGGCAACAGAGCACCAAGCTAGCTCAAGAGTAGTAAATACAATGAAGTCCAGCAAGACCAGGAGGGCGGAGCCGGATTAAATAGGCAAAAATGGTCATGTGACCAGCAAACTAAAAAAAACCTAACAGGAGAGTTCTAACACTACCCTCCACATGTTGCAAAGGATTTGTGAGCTGAAGAGAGGAGTTGTGGAGTACCAGCTGCAACAAGGCCGTCGATATTCAGGTCAGACTCCACACATAAGACCTCAGGAGTGGACCTGGATGTCTGACATATGTATCATCCTGACAAACTTTGAGGAGGCCACCAAGATGGTGAGTGGCGATGACACCATCATTAGTGTCAGCATCCCACTTGTCTGTCTTTTGCAACGCTCTCTGCAGAGAATTAAAGAGGAGGCATTGCAGCCAGAGTATGATGAGATGGATCAAGAAGCCGTAGCAGGCGATTACACACAGCCCAGCCTCATCTCATCCCAACGTGCATTGGGGGACAATGAGGGAGAGGAGGAGGAGGAGGAAGAACAGGAGCTGCTATCATGCGTTGTAGACGGTAGTACCTGTACAAGTGTCATACCATCGGTTCAGCGTGGGTGGCCTGAGGACAGGGGGGAGGAGGAAGAGGAGGAGGAGGAGAGCATGGTCAGTCGTCATCTTGGTGAGGACACGGAAATCTTGCCCGTTACCAGTCTGGCACGCATGACTGACTTTATGTTACGCTGCCTTAACCGTGACCCTCGCGTTGTCAAAATGTTGGGTGACAGTCATTACTGGTTGGTGACACTTGTAGACCCCCGCTACAAGGAGAACTTTCACTCTCTTATTCCTGAGGTGGAGAGGTCTACAAAAATGGGGCAGTACCAGAAGGCCCTTGCTGCAGAACTCTTAAAAAAATTCCCATCTGAACACGCTAGTGGCAGAGGTCACAGT
This sequence comes from Phyllobates terribilis, assembly GCF_046119375.1. Taxonomy (NCBI): domain Eukaryota; kingdom Metazoa; phylum Chordata; class Amphibia; order Anura; family Dendrobatidae; genus Phyllobates; species Phyllobates terribilis. The sequence continues at coordinate 135,770,080 of NW_027362762.1, forward strand.
TCGTTGCCCAACCAAGGCGTACAGGCGAGAGAGATGCAACTCCAATCCAGCAGAGGCAGGGGAACACTGTCAACGTTCTGGGACAGTTTTCTGACACCCGCCCAGCTTACAGGCCCTGAGGCGCTGGGTACTCTCACAAGGAGTGGAAAGTTTCAAAAGATGGTGAGGGAGTACCTTGCCGACCGTACCAGCGTCCTCCGTGATTCCTCTGTGCCTTTTAATTATTGGGTATCCAAGCTGGACATTTGGAATGAACTCGCTCTGTACGCCTTGGAGGTCCTGGCCTGCCCTGCCGCTAGCGTGTTATCGGAGCGTGTTTTTAGTGCCGCTGGGGGAATTATAACTGATAAGCGCACTCGCCTGTCAACTGACAATGCTGACAAGCTGACCCTTATCAAAATGAACAAGGGCTGGATTGGGCCAGACTTCTCATCACCACCAAATGACAGCAGAGTAACATAAAGTCAAATCCACTGTGTTATTTTGGGAGGTGTATTCACATGCACCGCTTCACACCCACACATGGGTGTATGCTTCCTCGTTTCGGCTGTTTTATCTTCTTCTCCTTATCCTCAGCCTCCACCACCACTATACCACCAGGGTGCCAGCATTGCAAGTTCCTCTGTCCTTATTTTTGGCAGCTTTTGCTTGGAAAGCATAAGCAAATACTATGGGAGACCCACTCCCCAATAATAGGACTTATGTTTGTAATATGCTGCACTGCATGGCTCTTGTAAGGGGCATTGCAAGTTGCTCCGTCCTAATTTTTGGCAGCTTTTGCTTGCAAGGCATAAGCAAATACTATGGGACACCCACTCCCCAATAATGGGACTTAAGTTTGTAATATGCTGTACTGCATGGCTCTTGTAAGGGGCATTGCAAGTTACTCCGTCCTAATTTTTGGCAGCTTTTGCTTGCAAGGCATAAGCAAATACTATGGGACACCCAGTCCCCAATAATGGGACTTATGTTTGTAATATGCTGTACTGCATGGCTCTTGTAAGGGGCATTGCAAGTTGCTCCGTCCCAATTTTTGGCAGCTTTTGCTTGGAAAGCATAAGCAAATACTATGGGAGACCCACTCCCCAATAATGGGACTTATGTTTGTAATATGCTGCACTGCATGGCTCTTGTAAGGGGCATTGCAAGTTGCTCCGTCCTAATTTTTGGCAGCTTTTGCTTGGAAAGCATAAGCAAAAACTATGGGAGGCCCACTCCCCAATAATGGGACTTATGTTTGTAATATGCTGTACTGCATGGCTCTTGTAAGGGGCTTTGCAAGTTGCTCCGTCCTAATTTTTGGCAGCTTTTGCTTGCAAGGCATAAGCAAATACTATGGGAAACCCACTCCCCAATAATGGGACTTATGTTTGTAATATGCTGTACTGCATGGCTCTTGTAAGGGGCATTGCAAGTTGCTCCGTCCTAAATTTTGGCAGCTTTTGCTTGCAAGGCATAAGCAAATACTATGGGAGACCCACTCCCCAATAATGGGACTTATGTTTGTAATATGCTGGACTGCATGGCTCTTGTAAGGGGCATTGCAAGTTGCTCCATCCTAATTTTTGGCAGCTTTTGCTTGCAAGGCATAAGCAAATACTATGGGAGACCCACTCCCCAATAATGGGACTTATGTTTGTAATATGCTGTACTGCATGGCTCTTGTAAGGGGCATTGCAAGTTGCTCCGTCCTAATTTTTGGCAGCTTTTGCTTGCAAGGCATAAGCAAATACTATGGGAGACCCACTCCCCAATAATGGAACTTATGTTTGTAATATGCTGTACTGCATGTGACTCGCCCCCTGGGCCGTGTGTACACGTGTGTGGGATACCCGGTGCTGGGTCTCTGGGGTCTGTAGTCTCCGTGGCGGTGACCCGGTCCCGTGGCTCAGGATGGTCAAACCAGTGGCAATCTTTCTTAGGTTTTGAGGTTAATTGTCCGACTGTGCCACCCGTGGATTGCGGTCAGGGAGTACCACCGCTGCGAGGCAGACCGCTGAGGCTGGTGTTGTGTGCGCAGCAGAGAATGGGATAACTCCCCACGGGAAGAGTATAGCCTCAGGGCAGTGAGTGTGGATGATGGGGGTGATGGTGCACGAGCGCAGCAGGAACGACTCAGAGTCTTTGCAGTGCAGTTCAGGGTCTTTACTGATGATTATAAGGTAGACCCTCCCGGGAGTACTGGCTAGCATAAGAGGCCTGGTCAGTCTGTGAGCAAGCAGGAGTTCCCCTGGCCAGGTGGAGTTGTAGGCCTCCCCGTCTGTCTGCACTCTTCCTGGCTTCCTTGCTGTAAGCGGGTAGAAGTAGCCCACGTCCCTGAGTGTACCGTGTAGTGCTCACCCGTATGGCTGGTGACTTGGGGCCTTCTGTTAGCCTCCGCTCCACGACGGTGGTGCTGGTCCCTTGCTTGTGACTGAGCCTCCTGGCTTCTATGGCCAGAGGACCTGAAATCCCCTGCCGGCTGGTTTCTGCTGCTGGATATATAAGTCCTCACAGCCTCGGACTCCTGTGTCCGGTTCCTATTGTCTTCTGCCTGGGCGAGCTCTGCTCAGCTTCCAGCCCCTGGTCTTTAGCTCCTAGCTCCTACAGAGCTCCTTGTTGTTACTTTCCCTTGTTCTCACTCTGACTCTGACTGTTCTCTGTTCTCTGACTCACTCAACCCCGCCCCAGATCCAGTTTATAAGGGCAGAATTCTCCCCTCCCAGGACTGGGGCAGGAGGATGTTGCATGTTTAAGGGATCCTGACCAGGAAACCTCCCACTTGCTCTCCGACATAATATCTCTATTACTGTGGTGACCTGACCCCTGGGGTGCCACACATGGCTCTTGTAAGGGGCATTGCAGTTCCTCATAATTTTTGGAAAGCCTTCCATCCACTGCTTAGGCCAACAGTGCACAGGAGACCCAGTTGCTATAAATGGAAAAAAAGGTTTCGTTAACGCCCTCTGACCTCCATGTCATTTCCAAGGGGCATTGGAGTGCCTCGAAATTTTGGTAGGCATTGCACTCACTGTATGCCCTATAACTGTGTAGCCGAACCGCTCCTTTTGTTACAGAAACATATCCTACAAGACATATCTGGTTGACTGGCCTGATATTGATGTGAATGGTCCCTGTTCCTCCTGCTCTTTCTCCTTTGCCACTACCTCATCCATCATTTATCACCTGAAGCTTTGTTTTAACGGGAGTCATAGAACTTGGTTAGTAGCAGGAAAACATCCAGCAATCCTCGGAGGAGGTAGGATATGCGTCAAAACGCTGACCACCTCAGGCCTAGCCGCTACTACATACATGCGCTTGCATTACAACAAAACAAAGCAGATGCTAACTTCTATCATCCTCATCATGCTCCTCACCTTGGCACTCTCAACTCCCCTGATGGAGAAGCCAGGGCCCACCGGAGGAGTTTGATAGTCCGGTGGGCTCAGCCAATGCTGCCCTAAAGCAGGCCAGGCTAAGAAAAGTGTGGGAAATGTTACCGGGACAAATAGGGGTGGCTGGGGACCGAGTATGGACACCCGGCCACCCCCTGGAGGCTGGGGAGCAAGCGGGGACACCCGGCCACCAGGCGGCTGGGGACTGAGTATGGATACCAGGCCGCCGACACAGCCATGGCGTGGTGGCCAGATTCCGCCTCCACATGCCTAAAAGGCCCAATTTAAAGTGCAAGCAAGCAGTATGGTATTGCAGCCTGGGGGTGGGTGGGTGGCAGGCTGCATACTTGCGCTTGCATTGCAAGGAATGGGAGAGGTACAATTGAACACTGCCCTGGGACAAGGACTTGAATGGGGATAGTTGCAAGTCTGCAACGACAGGTGCAAGGTGGGAGGCATCTTCGCATGTACCATGAACAGGGGTTTGGCATGCACACACTACAGCGGAATAGGCTCTCCTTCCCACTAAATGCACTGGGGAGGGCACAGGTAATGTTTTGGTATACGCGCTTAATCTTATGTATAAGGCACACCAGGACAAATAGGGGCGGCTGGGGACTGAGTATGGATACCTCGCTGCCGAAGCAGCCATGAGGTAGTGGCCAGCTTCAGCCTCCTCCAAACTAAAAGGCCCCATTTCAAGTGCAAGCTAGCAGTATGGAATTGCAGTCTGTGGGTGGGTGGGTGGCAGGCTGCACACTTACACTTGCATTAAAAGAAAACATAGCAGATGCTAACTTCTGTCATCATCATCATGCTCCTCACCTTGGCACTCTCAACTCCACCGATGGAGAAGTCAGGGCCCACCGGAGGAGTCTGGTTCTCTGGTGGGCTCGTCCAATGCTGCCTAAAGCAGGCCGGGCTAAGAAAAGTGTGTGGGGGGATGTTCCAAGGAGAAATAGGGGCGGCTGGGGACCGTTTATGGACACCCGGCTGCCCCCAGGCGGCTGGGGACCGTGTGTGGACACCCGGCCGCGGGGCGGCTGGGGACCGAGTGTGGACACCCGGCCGCCGGACAGCTGGGGACTGAGTATGGATTCCAGGCCGCCAACACAGCCATGACGTGGTGGCCAGATTCCGCCTCCACATGCCTAAAAGGCCCAATTTCAAGTTCAAGCAAGCAAGCAGTATGGTATTGCAGCCTGGGGGTGGGTGGGTGGCAGGCTGCATACTAGCGCTTGTATTGCAAGGAATAGGGAAGGTACAATTGAACACTGCCCTGGGACTAGAACTTGCATGGGGATAATTGCAAGTCTGCATCTTCTGATGCGGCAAGGATCACTTATGATGGGCACACTTTTAGACAGTGACCTTGGAGTCAGAGATGCTTCCAGGGGTCTTCCCCATGCTGTTCCAATGTCTTTTCAGCACTTTATGCATGTGTCATACAGCACATGGCCAGATAAGGTTGTGAAATGTTAAAATGACATTTCCCGGTGAATGCATTTGTCATAGTTGAAAGCAATACAAAAGTGCAAAAACGCATAAAAAATGCTACTTGTGAACATAGCCGAAGGTGTGGAGGAGTATTTTTGTTTTTGGTCATTTATTTTAACTTATACACAAGTCTTTTCCCTGGAAAGGATGTTCCTTAACATATTTCACAGGAAAAAAGTTTCACTTTAGTTTTTGAACGTTTTATTGTGAGCCCGTAAAAGTGGCTTAATACCTCTGACCACGTTGTTGACAGCAGTGACCTGGGGGTCAGAAATGCTTCCTGGGGCGATCCCCATGCTGTCCCCATGTCATTTGAGCACTGTCACTATCGTTTTGAGCACTTGTTAGGCTTTTAAAAGACTGCCGGGGGTGCCACCGCAAAAATGCTCGTGTCTCCCATAGACTAACATTGGGCTCGTTGCTCGGGTCGAGCACCCGAGTGTGATGAACCTGTAGCCGCCATCTTGGTAATGATAAATCATATCCAGGGATGGCCACACTTCAGCAGCCCCCACCCTTGGGACCTTCTGTTAAAACGTCAACTAGATAGTTTCCCCCCATCCAGGCTCCTGTAAGATAAGAAGCCTACTTAACACTTGAATGCTAGGAGCTTCAAAGACTTCGAGAGGAAACACAGCCAGCAGGGGGGGGTGCTTCGTCTATCTGTACCTGACCATTTGTCCCATAGGACTAGTTTCTTTGTCTGTCACAAGCATGGAGGCATAAGATATAGAAACATGAATAGTACACGCATGTTGCGTGGGATGGGCCAATAAAAAAATATCACGGCGTCCCGGAGCCATTGCGCACACAAGCCTCCGCGGTAGACGTTTGTACGTGCTCTGGAAGCCAAGATATAGCGCGGAGCCATTCCTGAGGACCGTATGGTATCATAATTGATATCAAAAGGTCGGTTACGGCGGCCCGAATCCATGGGAACCCCTGGGGGTATCATGAGACCATCCCAGAAGAAGTTATTGGGTTCCATAGAATTTGGGCTTCTGATCGAAGTTAGACCTGAGGGTGGAGACTGAGCCAGCTGACCTCACCAGCAGTGGGCGGGACGGGGCAGGTAAGATAGCAGGACAGACAAGAGACAAGTCAGTCTTGACCCAAGAGTGGTGTGCTGAACATCTGAGCACCAGCTGAGGCCACCAAGGGGAGGAGCAGTTTGACCATGCGGTGGTAGGCCTCAGCCTGTAACAAAGAACCGTGCCTGCGATCGCAGAATCCTCTCCCTGCGTCACAAGAAAATCAAGAAACCGGTAACTGATATGCTGTGGTGATTCTGTGTGTTGTATTCCATTGTTGTATAGTTTAGCCTGACCTTATACCTGTGTATATTTAGTTGTATATCGTGTATCTAGTGTATTATTATAATCAATTACCTCAAGTAATTGTGGGCCTGCCTTTTATTCTGCATAACGAACGCACGTCCGTGTGAGCTCGGCTCAAGCCAAAACGCTACCCAGGGTTGGTTCCTGACCCGATATAGGCCCATTCACGGACTGGGCGTATATCTAAAATAGGGACTGGTGGCAGCATACCAACTGGGGATTGGGGAAGGCTGGTAGTGACGGTCGGAGGTTCAGATATATATATTCCTGGCGCGGCCAAGGAAGATATATATACCGCCCTCACTACAGAGGGCCCCGATACCCAGTAGGTTACAGGACAGTCTCCCTGGCGACCGCTTATCCTAGGTGCAGTTCCTTGACTGACCTGAGGCTAAGAGGGCGCTAGCGAGTTGTGCTGTGTAGTGACGTTACGGTTTAGTGACGTTGAAGGGATAACACACTACCGTGTTCCCTGCGCTGGTTGCAGCTACCTGGCACTACTTTCTCTAGGTGCAGTACCTTGACTGACCTGAGAGGTAAGGGGGCGCCAGAGAGCTGCACCCACCGGCCGGCTTTCATCACATTGGTGGCAGAGCGGTGGGATTGCAGAATAATAGTGTTGTGGGACCCCTACTCCCAGGCACTAAAGACTGCCAGTGGTAACTTCCACTGCTGGAGTCTTAAGGTCAGCCCAACATTAGACGGTCAGGCTAAAAGTATAACAAGGTGTGTGCAAACTCAGGGTTGCAGCGGTGTCGGTTACCAAGATGGCAGACGGCACCAGGAGCAAGACCCTGCAGGAGGCTAATGCTACGGTCCGTGTGGCAGGAGGGGAGGACATTGTTACTCATGGCGAGGAGGAGTCCAGCCCGGGCACCTCAGGGAGCCAGTCCCCAGTATACGGTCCCGCAGTGGGCTGCCCACCACCTACCCAGCCCAGCCTGTCCAGATCACAAGCCCTTTTACAAGCGGCTATGGCAAGTCTCCAGTCTCATGGCGATGCCGTCTACAAAACCCTCCTGGCAGCATCAGAGAAGGCAGCGGAGGAGGAGCGCGAAGCTGCGGAGCGCCGGGAGGCTGCGGAGCGTGCAGAGCGGGCTGCAGAGCGCCGGGAGGCTGCGGAGCGTGAAGCTGCAGAGCGTGCAGAGCGAGCTGCGGAGCGCCAGCACCAACTGGACCTGGCCCAGCGGGGGCTTCCGCTAGAGCAACCAACCCATCAGGAGACCAAGTCGTCCAAAGTCCGAGCTGAGGACTTCCCTCTACTGGAGAAGGATGGGGACCTGGACTCCTTTCTGGTGGCATTTGAACGGACCTGTCTTCAGCACCATCTGGCCCGGGATCAGTGGGCCAGATACCTGACCCCCCGTTTGAGGGGTAAGTCCCTGGATGCCTTGGGGGACTTACCTGCCGGGGAGGTACAGAACTACGACTGCATCAAGCGGGCCCTGATCCGGCAGTACAACCTCACTCCCGAGTCGTACCGCCAGAAGTTCCGGAGCCTGCTGCGTGGCCCCAAGGACACCTGGACCGATCATATGCGGGCGCTGTTGAGAGCCGCAGAGCACTGGACCTCGGGTCTAGCGCTTACTACCCGCCAGGAGGTCCAGGAACTGTTCGTCACGGAGCAGTTCTTGTGGAACTGCCCAGAGGACCTCCGACAGTTCCTCCGTGACCGAAAACCAACAGGGGCTTCTGCTACAGCCGCCCTGGCAGACGAGTATGCCAATAACAGGGCGCCTGAGCTGAAGAAGTCTGCCAGCAGCACCTGGAGAGGGGGTAAGCCCAGTCATGCCCCTGTTTCCCCGGCCCCTAGAACACAAGGGGTGTATCCCCCTGTTGCCCTCTCCAGGCAAGGACCAGACGTAAGACGTTGTCATCTATGCAACAAACCAGGACACTTTAGGGCTGAGTGTCCCCAGCGCCAAAAGACCCCATCCCAGTCCCAGAGAGCGCCCAATGTTTTGTGTGTGGGAGGGGGTGGTGGTAGGTCCCTGGACAACATCCAACCCGTCACCATAGGCCGTTCTGCGGTCATGGGACTGCGGGACACGGGCGCTGAACGAACACTGGTACGGCCTGAGGTGGTGTCCCCCCAGGACTTGGTACCAGGAAAGACTCTTTCCGTCTCCGGGGTTGGAGGCGTGGAGCCGGCACTTCCCGTTGCCATGGTGTATTTGGACTGGGGTGCCGGAAGGGGGATGCGGGAGGTGGGAGTAACGCCAAATATTCCCGCAAATGTTTTATTAGGGACCGACTTGGGGCGTCTAGTATCGCAGTATGTACCCTCTGAACCCCCAAGTTCGGCCCCCCAAGAGTGTATTGATTTGTCTGCTGCTAATGCCAACCATGTTGTATGTAGTGTGTGTCCTGCTGAGGAGGAGGGAGTGAAACCTGAGGGTAACACCTGCACAGACACAACACAAACAGGGTTAGTGAAAGCAGGTGGGGAGTGTGGGGATGCCCGCAGAGGTGCTCAGCCGGCGTGCCGTGACCTCTTGTCCTCCGGTGAGGGAGGGGGCGGGCAGGATTCTGTAGAGGGAAGCTCAGGGATGGAGAGGGGGGCAGCTACCGGCAGTGTAGGGCTCCCAGGGGTATCCAGGCTGCTGAGTATAGGCCCACTGCAGGGGGAGGAACAGGCCATGGGAGGTGGGGGTGTCCCAAGAGAGGAGCCGCCAGGTAAGACCCCAGGGCAGGAGTTCCCCACATCCGAGATGTCCAAAGGCCTAGGAAGCCTGCCTGATCGGGCGGCTTGGTCAGAAACAGAGGGGAAGCAGGCACTACCCACGGTCACAGCGGTCATAGCCGCTGTCACCAGGAGTGGGAGCGCCGGAGCCCAAGGAGCCTTGCAGAGGTCCGACGGCTTCCCCACTTCTGACCAAGTGTCTGCCGGGTCAGACAGCGGCCAGGTGACATGCCCGGAGGGGCTGACAGAGGATGTGGCAGTTTCGTCGATTCTGGCCACATCAAGTCAGGAATTTCAGGCTGCGTTGGAAGCAGACGACAGCCTGAAAGCTCTCAAGGAACAGGCGGCACAGCCTCCCATGGAGTCAGACTGCGAGCGGGTGGTCTGGGACCAGGGACGGCTGTACCGGGTAACGGTCCAGCAGGGTTCACCGGAGGCGTGGCCCAGGGACCGACAGTTAGTGGTACCCTATCCGTTCAGGGCGGAATTGTTGCGGATCGCACACGAGATTCCGATGGCCGGACACCTAGGGATCGCTAAAACCAAGGCCAGGATAGCTCAGCATTTCTACTGGCCTGGGATGGGAGCCGCGGTGGGTGCCTACTGCCGTTCGTGTGACACCTGTCAGAGGGTGGGGAAGGCGGGGCCGCGCCCCAAAGCCCCACTGGTAACTCTGCCAATCATCGAAGAGCCTTTCTCGAGGGTTGCTGTGGATCTTATTGGACCTCTGTCCACTCCCAGCCACTCCGGGAAATGCTTCATACTCACGGTAGTGGACTATGCCACCCGGTACCCGGAAGCGGTAGCTTTGTCGTCCATTCGGGCCGACAAGGTGGCTACCGCCTTACTGGAGATCTTCTCCAGAGTGGGTTTCCCCCAAGAAATGCTCACCGACCGAGGGACCCAGTTCATGTCGCGGCTGATGGAGTCCCTCTGTAAGCAAATGCAGGTGCAACATCTGGTGGCCAGCCCGTATCACCCACAGACTAATGGCCTGTGTGAGCGGTTCAATGGCACCTTAAAGCAGATGCTTAAGATGTTGGTCGACTCCCACGGGAGAGACTGGGAGCGTTACCTCCCACACCTCCTATTTGCTTACCGGGAGGTTCCGCAGGCCTCAACGGGGTTCTCCCCCTTTGAGCTCCTGTACGGGCGACGGGTACGGGGCCCCCTGGCTCTGGTGAAGGAAGCATGGGAAGGGGATTTGGCCACCCCCGAGGTGTCGGTCATCGAGTATGTCGTGCGCCACCGGGACAGGATGATGGCCTTGGCAAAGCTGGTGCAGGACAATATGGCCCAGGCCCAGGCCGACCAGAAGCGGTGGTACGACCAGAATGCTTGTGAGAGGACCTACCAGGTGGGTCAAAAGGTGTGGGTACTGGTCCCCGTACCACAGAACAAGCTTCAGGCAGCCTGGGAAGGTCCCTACTTCGTGCACCAGAAACTCAATGCCGTCACCTATCTGGTCACCCTGGATCACGCCCGTGGAAGGAGGAAGGCCTTCCACGTGAACATGATGAAGGCTCATCATGAGCGGGAAGCGACTGCCCACCCAGTGTGCAACCTTCCCGAGGAAGGAGAGGTAGAAACCCTCCTGGATCTGCTCACCCAAGCCAAGGCGGGTGGGTCCATCGAGGATGTGGGGGTTGGCCACCAGCTCACGGAGGACCAACGGTCCCAGCTGGGGACCACCCTGCACCCCTTCCGGGGGCTGTTCAGCAGCCTGCCCGGAAGGACTGAGATGGCTGTCCACGACGTGGACACTGGCGATCACCCGCCGATCCGGCGTTCAGCATATCGGGTCTCTTTCGAGGTGCAGGGAAACATGCGCCAAGAGATAGACGAGATGCTGAAGCTGGGGGTGATCCAGGCATCCAGCAGCGCGTGGGCCTCGCCTGTAGTCCTCGTACCAAAGAAGGACCGAACTACACGGTTCTGCGTGGACTACCGGGGGCTCAACGCTGTAACGGCCACCGATGCGTTCCCCATACCACGCATCGATGACCTGCTCGATCGGATGGCCGGGGCTAAGTACCTGACCATCATGGATCTGAGCCGGGGGTACTGGCAGATTCCTCTGACCCCCGCGGCAAGGGAACGCTCTGCCTTTATCACCCCTTTTGGACTGTACGAGTCCACAGTGATGCCATTCGGCATGAAGAATGCCCCTGCCACTTTTCAGCGGATGGTCAATACGCTGCTTGAGGGACTTGAAGGGTACGCGGCTGCGTACTTGGACGATATTGCAGTCTTCAGTCCCACTTGGGAGGATCACCTAGAGCACCTGCGGCAGGTGCTCGGTCGGATCCACCGGGCAGGCTTGACCATCAAGCCGGAAAAGTGCCAGCTGGGCATGAGTGAGGTCCTCTACCTGGGTCACCGGGTAGGCGGGGGGGTTCTGAAGCCAGAACCGGGGAAAGTGGATGCCATCGCATCCTGGCCCACTCCTAGGACCAAAAAGCAGGTGATGTCCTTCTTGGGGACCGCCGGGTACTATAGGAGGTTCGTCCCACACTATAGCACCCTGGCCAAGCCCCTGACGGACCTCACCAAGAAGAAGCTGCCCGTCGCAGTCGACTGGACAGTCGCCTGCGAGACAGCTTTCGGGGCACTCAAGGCCGCCCTAAGTAGCTCCCCTGTACTGCAAGCTGCCGACTTCGACCGGCCGTTTGTGGTACAGACCGACGCCAGTGACTTTGGCCTCGGTGCTGTGCTAAGTCAGGTCAACACGACAGGCCAGGAACATCCTGTCTTGTACCTGAGCAGGAAGCTACTGCCCCGGGAGGTGGCTTACTCCACGGTGGAAAAAGAATGCCTGGCAATTGTATGGGCCCTGCAGCGTCTGCAGCCCTACTTGTACGGGAGCCATTTCACCGTGGAGACGGACCACAACCCCCTCAGCTGGTTACACACGGTCTCTGGGTCGAATGGCAGGTTGCTACGCTGGAGCCTCGCTCTCCAGCAGTACCACTTCTCCATTCGCCACAGAAGAGGCCGTGACCACGGTAACGCTGACGGGTTATCCCGGCAAGGGGAGGGTGCAGAAGGACGCACGGGGGAACACAGGAATGTGCTACCCCCTCGCGCCCTCGTATAGGGGGAGGTGTGATGAACCTGTAGCCGCCATCTTGGTAATGATAAATCATATCCAGGGATGGCCACACTTCAGCAGCCCCCACCCTTGGGACCTTCTGTTAAAACGTCAACTAGATAGTTTCCCCCCATCCAGGCTCCTGTAAGATAAGAAGCCTACTTAACACTTGAATGCTAGGAGCTTCAAAGACTTCGAGAGGAAACACAGCCAGCAGGGGGGGGTGCTTCGTCTATCTGTACCTGACCATTTGTCCCATAGGACTAGTTTCTTTGTCTGTCACAAGCATGGAGGCATAAGATATAGAAACATGAATAGTACACGCATGTTGCGTGGGATGGGCCAATAAAAAAATATCACGGCGTCCCGGAGCCATTGCGCACACAAGCCTCCGCGGTAGACGTTTGTACGTGCTCTGGAAGCCAAGATATAGCGCGGAGCCATTCCTGAGGACCGTATGGTATCATAATTGATATCAAAAGGTCGGTTACGGCGGCCCGAATCCATGGGAACCCCTGGGGGTATCATGAGACCATCCCAGAAGAAGTTATTGGGTTCCATAGAATTTGGGCTTCTGATCGAAGTTAGACCTGAGGGTGGAGACTGAGCCAGCTGACCTCACCAGCAGTGGGCGGGACGGGGCAGGTAAGATAGCAGGACAGACAAGAGACAAGTCAGTCTTGACCCAAGAGTGGTGTGCTGAACATCTGAGCACCAGCTGAGGCCACCAAGGGGAGGAGCAGTTTGACCATGCGGTGGTAGGCCTCAGCCTGTAACAAAGAACCGTGCCTGCGATCGCAGAATCCTCTCCCTGCGTCACAAGAAAATCAAGAAACCGGTAACTGATATGCTGTGGTGATTCTGTGTGTTGTATTCCATTGTTGTATAGTTTAGCCTGACCTTATACCTGTGTATATTTAGTTGTATATCGTGTATCTAGTGTATTATTATAATCAATTACCTCAAGTAATTGTGGGCCTGCCTTTTATTCTGCATAACGAACGCACGTCCGTGTGAGCTCGGCTCAAGCCAAAACGCTACCCAGGGTTGGTTCCTGACCCGATATAGGCCCATTCACGGACTGGGCGTATATCTAAAATAGGGACTGGTGGCAGCATACCAACTGGGGATTGGGGAAGGCTGGTAGTGACGGTCGGAGGTTCAGATATATATATTCCTGGCGCGGCCAAGGAAGATATATATACCGCCCTCACTACAGAGGGCCCCGATACCCAGTAGGTTACAGGACAGTCTCCCTGGCGACCGCTTATCCTAGGTGCAGTTCCTTGACTGACCTGAGGCTAAGAGGGCGCTAGCGAGTTGTGCTGTGTAGTGACGTTACGGTTTAGTGACGTTGAAGGGATAACACACTACCGTGTTCCCTGCGCTGGTTGCAGCTACCTGGCACTACTTTCTCTAGGTGCAGTACCTTGACTGACCTGAGAGGTAAGGGGGCGCCAGAGAGCTGCACCCACCGGCCGGCTTTCATCACACCGAGTATCACGGCGAGCTCGGCCCGAGCTTCGAGCACCCGAGCATTTTAGTGCTCGCTCAACACTATTAAACACCTCTTACCCTGAAGGCTTGACTAAAAGAACATATCTGATTCTGCATTATTAGTAAGGGTATAAAATAACCTTGTTATTACCTATATTTTAACTAAACATGTCTTTGTATTTTAGAGGATTTTGTGTGTTTTTTTTGTCACTACTCAGGTGCTGCATTTATTAATTAGTCTTTGCTCCATGTGTGCAGAGGTGTGGCTACCTAGGAGAGTTTTTATTCTGTTTGAGCTTCATTCCCATAGTAGGTTAAGAATAAGAAGTATCACTTCGAAACGCGTCAACCAATACCCTGAATGTATCTCCCTTGGGACTATTTCCTCAGATGAGACACTTTTCCATATGTTTTTGTGGATTTCTTATGGAATTATATATCTTTTATGGATGAAATTTTCTGAATAAAAATATACATTTTATTGGAAGTGCTGGATCAATCGCCTCTGTTATATGGACTATTCCCTTTGTAACTTAGATCCGTGCACACCTGCATCTGTGAATAGGTGAGCTGATTGTCTACAATTTTTCTTTGCTCCCCATATACGGCCTCTTCGCATGACAATAGGACTTTTCTTCACGACGAGTTCTGGGATGTCCCTATGCCAACACTGCACGCGTCGTGACGTCATGACCTTACGATGCACAGTGTCCTATAAGGCCGCTCAAGGCTGTCAGACCTGATATATTTGATACAGCAATTGTGATAGGATGTAAGTCTCACTAAATAAGCAATGTAAACAGCAAATATATTCTACTAAGGCTATGTGCCCACGATGCAGAAATGCTCAGGATTTTTTCCTGAGCGTTTCTGCATCCCCCTGGCACAAAAAACGCATGCGGATTGTACATGCGGATTGTACATGCGTTTTTCCTGCCAGGGACATGCGGATGTCAAGCGTTCTTCACATGCATTTCCGCATGCGGGTTGACAAGCGCTTTCCAAGCGATTTTAGCATCACTTGGAAAGTGCTTGTCAACTTGGTCACACTATATATAAATCCATGCAAACGGCATGGATTTATATACTGTGACCTTAAAGAATGTTTAAAAATAAAAAAATAAATCTATACTTACCTTCTGATTGCCCCCGGAGTCTTGCTTCACTCCGTCCTGGCTGCCAGCAGCTCGCAGTACACTACACTGAAGGACCTGCCATCACATGACTATGACGTCAGCGCAGGTCCTTCTGTCCACCGCGATCTGCCGGCAACGGAGGACGAGCGCAGCGGGGGCCATCAGAGGGTAAATATGATATTTTATTTATTTTATTCTTTTTTTTACAGGTTCTATGGTACCCAGGTCTGGAGGAGAGTACCATCCGCACATTGAAACGATTGGATTCCGCATGTACAGATGCAGTGATGCGGAATCCAAGCGTTCCAATGCAAGTCAATGGCGGCAATTACGCTGCGTGTCCGCAAAATTAATGGACATGCTGCGTAGTTTTCCGCAATGATAATCCGCAGCGGAAATTTCCGCAGCATGTGCACAGCACATGCGGATTATCATTGGGGAACATGGCTGGCCTTTCACCATGCGTTTTTTAAGCGTTTCTGCAGCGTTTTTGCCGCTGCTGAAACGCTTAAAAACCGCATCGTGGGCACACAGCCTAAAATCAACATTTTATTAAAATGTGTATACCCGAACAGACGAAAAGTACGGTAATGACTCTTTCTTCATGCACTACCCCCCAAAAATAGACAGTATATACTACTATCTACCTTAACAGCATAAGGCTATGTTCACACGTTGCAAATTTGGCTGTTTTTTTTTTTTCTGCAGCAAAACTTACTCTATTGGCAGTGAAGTTACTGCATCAAAAAATCAGGTTTTCCTGAGATTTTGCTGCAAATTTGGTGCAGTTTTTACTCCGGTTTTGTCAGTGTTCATTTGTCTATTGTGCATGCTGATAAAGTTTAATGCAAAAAAACCCCCAAAAACCTAATTCAGGTTTTGACACCAAAAACGCAGCAAAACCTGATATTTGAGTTTTTCAGTGTTTTTCCACTACCCATTGCTTTCAATGGGTGAAAAAACACTGAAAGAAATGACATGCTGCACTTTGCAAAAACCCAAGGTTTTGCATAAAATATTGAGGACAAAAAAGCCAAGCTGTGTGCATGAGATTTCTGAAATCTCATTGATTTGCTGGTACTGTAAAACACAGGTAAAAATGAGCATAAAAAGATGCTGAAAAATGCCTAGTGTGAACATAGCCTAAAACATAAATGGAGTTTACAATTATCACGGTGGTTTACTGGTTAGCACTGTAGCCTTGCAGCGCTGGGGTCCTGGGTTTACATCCCACTAAGGACAACGAGTTTGTATGTTCTCCCCGTGTTTGTGTGGGTTTCCTCCGGGTTCTCCGGTTTCCTCCCACACTCCAAAGACAAACTGATAGAGAATTTAGATTGTGAGCCCCAATGGGGACAGCCATGATAATGTATGTAAAGCGCTGCGGAATATGTTGGTGCGATATAAAAATAAAGATTATTATTATTATCACATTCTATTAGTCAGGGTGATATCCCCATTGATAGCTACGGGTATTCCAGATTTCTTGTGTGGACAGTGGACACCTTCGTTAGAAACTGTACTCCAAAAAAAATCATGAGTGGTGTCCGTGTAATATTATACAATAAACTAAGCCTTGTATATATATATGTGTATCAGCGGTGGTCAGCACTAGTGTTGAGCCACCCCCGTAGTGTTCGAGTTCGGTTCGGTTCGTCGAACACCCGTGTGTTCGCCGAACTGTTCGTCGAACACCTTCGAACACCGTTAAAACCAATGGCAGGCAAACAAAAACACATAGAAACACATAGAAAACACCTTCAAAGGTGTCCAAAAGCTGACAAACTGCTCAGAAGACACAACTAACACATGGAAAAGTGACAAGTACATATAGTCATGCGAAAAGAAAAGAGGTGGAGGAGTAAAAGGAGGGGGAGACACAGATATAGGCATGTCATGCCCTTCTAAAATCCAAAAAGTGAGAAGCCGAGACGGCCAGTCCGCTCCTGCCCGTGCCACCTCCGTGTCGCCGGGTTTGTGCCAGAGCCGCGGTGAACCCTGACGGCCAGCCCCCCTCTCCCAATACTGGTGCCTGTCCGCTGGTGGGTCGAGAGAGCCCCCCTGTGGTGGAGGCAGCTCTAAGCTTTTTAATTTAAATTGTCCCTCTAATTTGAATGAATACACTTTAAATCCATTTACAAGGATCTATTGGAGGGCAAGTCTCATGCCAGCAGCCGCGTAATTCCAGCTCCAGTAGCGTCCACTAAAGCTGCTGCAGTTAAAAAGCTTTTATAAGGATCGAGCTCGGCTGTCCACCGCAAGGCATCCTAGTGCCAGTCCCAGCCCCTATGCCTTGGGGTGCCTCCTGATGCTCTTCACTAAGTATCCCGTGGTCCCGAAGCATTTCCTTTGAAAAAATTAAGTGTCCAAACTACAGGTGGTGTAGCTTGCTTAACAGCCGGGATAATCCGCTGACTAGCAGACACTGCTACTAGGCACAAAGTATTTCCTGGGCTAGATGCAGTTAAAAATTTGTAAGTAGATACTCTCGTTGGATGCTGAGAAAGCATTCCATAGAGTCTCCTGGCACGCCATATATGATTCTCTTAAAAAGCTTGGGGTAGGGGTCTAGGGGACCCTTTTATAGCCAAAATCACGGCCCTGTATCACAATACGTCACCTAGGCTGAAGGTAAATGGAACTGTAGCACCGAGGGCTCGGTTGCTACAGACGTATTGCACCTCACCCAGAGGTGTGATATCTCACTCTCAGATAAGGATGGAGTGTGGATCAGGACCCGACACCTGCATGCATTACACCACATTGCCGTGGGGCAGGGCGACCAATATGCCCCTGAGATGGGCACGACAGTCCCTGTCCCTGGCTGGAGTGGGGGGAGGGAACACTGAGGAAGGGGAACCCTGCAGTGCAGGAGCAGGGAGGAAGCAGTTCCTGGGTGCATTGAGAAGGGAGTATAAAAGGTGGGCACCATCTTAGTTCAGTGCAGAGAAGTCTGAGCAGAAGTGGCAGGGAGCAGGGGCTCTGCATGAGCTCTGCTCCGGAGGCGGGCCTAGTAACAGAGGCCCAGGCCTGCAAGAGGGAGAAGGAAGGAAGAGGAGCGGAGAAGGCTCCAGGAACGAGGAATGAAGGGATCCCAGGGGTGCGGACGGGCGAGTCGCCACCGCACGCCCGAATCCACCTGCGTGGAGGGGTCAGGCCAAAGGGGGAGACCGGTCCCCGAACTAGTGGAGGCAGGAAACGACCCTCAGCTAGAAACCGGAGGCTCTGACATTTTATGTGGCGCAGCCCCTTGCTCCACCCGCTAGGAAGGCACCACATAGGGTCAGGGAAACTGGCGCCAAGTTTACCAAGAGGAGGCCCGAGGCAGCCGGACAGAAGTGTTGGTAAGAAAGGCCAGACAAAGGACACACAAAGGGGGTCCTGTGAAGCGCTCCAAAGTTATCTGGGAGTTGTCTGAGCCCCTCACCTGGTGAGCACAGTACGACGTGGGCAGCCGTTACCTGCAGACGTGGTCTGGATAATAAGAACTGTGAGTAAAGGCCCTGAACTGCATCACTGACTCCGTGTCGTTACTGCTGCTGCCCTGCACCATCACCCCCATCCTCCGCATACACTGCCCTGAGGCTATACTCCTCCCGTGGGGAGTTATGCTACGCTCTGCTGCACCCACAACACCAGCCTTAGCGGTCTGCCCTGTAGCGGCGGTTCACTCTGACCGCAATCCACGGGTGGCGTAGTCGGACATTTAAACATCAAAACCACATAAATAGTTCCGCCACTGGTTTGACCGCCCTGAGCCACGGAACCGGATCGCCGCCACGAAGACTACAACCACCAGCATCCACCAAAAAGGGTCCGGCTCCGGGTGTCCCAAGGCCCAGGGGGTGCGTCAGAACATTTTCATCACCTTTCACAATCACCAATGGGACAAGGCAGGGATGTCCTCTGTCCCCTCTCTTATACATCCTAGTGACGGAGCACCTGCTCTCATCAATTCGCCATAACCCCAATATTAGGTGGATTGAGGTGGGAGGCACCGAGTACAAGTGCTCTCTATTTGCTGATGATGTCCTAGTATATATCACTCAATCACATATATCCATCCCTGCTGTTATGGCTGAAATAGATCACTTTGTTACATGGTAAAATTTTAAAATCAATGCAGCGAAGTCTGAGGCCCTCGATGTCTCCCTCCCTAAATCCATATAGGATTCCATCCAGTCCAACTTTCCCTTTGCCTGGCCCTCACAGGGTATCAAATACTTAGGAATTCCTATTCATAGAGACCTCTCCCATCTATGTTATCTTAATTTTGGGCCCTTTATTGAACAATTCCATACAGACCACGGTTGGCAAGTTAGAACTGTAAGATTCACTACGTGAACCACTGGTGTTTTGTGGAAAAGCACATGTACACCGCGTTCCAAATTATTATGCAAAAAGTGTTTAGGAGTGATAAGGGAAGAATTTGTTTGTCAGTTAAACTCATTGATGGTGATGTGTGTCAGGGCTCTTTATATCACTGTAAGCAATTGCAGACACCTGTGCTAATTAGTTTGGCAGGTGTGTCCAATGAAAGGCAAGACTACTTAAGAAGGCTGTCTCACATTATTAAGCAGCCTACATTTTCTGCCAAAATGGGAAAGAAAAAGGATGTGTCGGCTGCTGAGAAGCAACAAATTGTGGAGTGTTTAGGTCAAGGCATGACTACAATCAACATTGTGCGATGATCAGGATGAAGTGTCTTGGCAATCAAGAAGTATGTAGCTGATTCACAGTACACACGTGTGCGTGCTGATAAGGGCAAATTGAGGACTCTTTCCTACAGGCAATTACGTCAGGTTGAAACAGCAGCGGCAAAAAAGCCTTGTCATAGCAGCAGACAAGTTTTTGAAGCTGCTTGTGCCTCCAACGTCCCCCGAACAACAAGATGCAGGGTCCTTCAGAGGTTTGCAGCTGTGCATATGCCATCCTGTCGACCTCCTCTATCCACTTCACACAAGCAGAAACGGCTCCAGTGGGCCAAACATTACATGAAGACTGATTTCAAAACTGTTTTGTTCACGGATGAGTGCCGTGCAGCGCTCGATGGTCCAGATGAATGGAGTGGAGGATGGCTGGTTGATGGACACCCCACGCAAACACGGCTACAGCGCCAACAAGGAGGAGGTGGAGTAATGTTTTGGGCTGGAATCATGGGGAGAGAGATTGTCGGCCCCTTTAGGATCCCTGAAGGCGCTAAAGATGAACTCCATAATGTATGTGGATTTTCTCAAACAGCACTTCCTGCCATGGTTCAAGAAGAAGAACCGTGTATTTCACAGCAAGATCATTTTTCTGCATGATAATGCACCATCTCATGCTGCACATAAAACATCTGCATCTCTGGCTGATATGGGCATAAAAGGGGACGAACTTATGGTGTGACCCCCATGCTCCCCTGACCTCTACCCCATTCAGAACCTTTGGAGCATCATTAAAAGGAGTGTCTATGATGGCGGGAGGCAGTTCACATCTAAGCAACAGCTCTGGGAGGGTATTCTGTCCTCATGCAAAACAATTGAAGCAGAAACCATCCAAAACCTGACAAATTCAATGGACGAGAGAGTTCAGAAGCTCCTTTCGAACAAGGGGTCCTATGTGAAAATGTAACATCACCTAGAATAAAGTTTTGAGTTGAAAACTGTTTGATTTCAGTTTCTAACAACCTGCTAATGCTTATAATTTCAAAAATGACCATTTTTTTGGTCTTTATTAAAATGAAAAGGTTGATCGAAAAGTTTGGGGGATCTAAGAGTGTGGCAACCCAGTAGTCATGATTACTTCGAATTCTGACAATATGAGGGTCATGCTGCAGGTAGTGCAGCAAGAAGGCACTTATGTGTCTTGCGCATCTCGGAGCCCCAAAATTATTTTCCGGGCTAGATGCAGCTAAAAATTATTTTTAATTTTAAATCTGGTGAAGCTTATTATAGATGGCCTAATAGGATCAGTGCTGCACACTGCTACAAAGCCCAAATTATTTTCCAGTCAAGATACAGATAAACATGATTAGTAATTTGAAAGCTTAAAACGGTTGGTAGGGTGATTTTAACCAATCATCAAGCTTTTACTCTCCCCAGGATGACACAGGGGTAGAAAAGTCGTTTCGGATGCATGATTTGTTCATCTTTATGAACGTGAGTCTGTCTACATTATCAGTGGAGAGCCGCGTGCGCTTATCTGTCAGCACACCACCAGCAGCGCTGAACACACGTTCAGACAGAACGCTGGCTGCGGGGCATGACAAGATCTCCAAGGCGTAAGTGGCTAGCTCCGGCCATTTATCCAGATTGGAAGCCCAAAAAGAGCAAGGGTCCAGTGACACAGTCGTGGCTTCAATGTTTACTTGGAGATACTCCTGTACCATCGTCTCTAGGCGTTGACTATGTGTCAGACTTCTTGTCTCCTGTGGCCTTGCAAAGGATGGGCTAAAAAAGTGGTGAAATGATTCCGCAAAATTGATGTTACCAGCAGATACTGTGGTTCTGTTACGGTTTGAGTGCTGAACACTTGACGGTCCCACGGTTGGCAAGTTGGAACTGTGAGATTCACTACGTGCACCACTGGTATTTTGTGGAAAAGCACATGTAAGATTCTGCAACAGTCTCTGCTGATACTCCTGCATGCGTGCATCCCTTTCTATGGCAGGAATAATTTCTGCAAATTTACTTTTGTACCGGGGATCTAACAGTGTGGCAACCCAGTAGTCAGGATTATTTCTAATTCTCACAATTCGAGGGTCATGTTGCAGGTAGTGCAGCAAGAAGGCACTCATGTGTGTTGCGCATCCAGGAGCACCAAGTCCCTGTTGTGTTGGTGGCGAGGTAGCAATCATGCTTCCTTCCTCTGTCCTCTCCCCCCAACCTCGCACAACAGAAATGTGATCAAGGTCTCCCTCATCTGATAAGTCTTCCATCAGTTCGTCCTCCACTTCTTCCTGGGCTCCTGCACCTTCCTCACTAGTTTGGCTGCTACCATGCGCCCTGGTAAAATCATCTCCCCCACCCTCACATGCCTGCCGCCTTGGTGCTGCCGACCGTCTGGACCTTGCAGATGTTAGCCCTTCCGCATACAACTCCTCCTCCTCTACTTCCTCCACCTCCTCTTGTGCCACCACCTGACTCCGAATTCTGTTTAACATGTGCTCCAGCATGTAAATCACCGGAATAGTCATGCTGATAATGGCATCGTCAGCACTAAACATCTTCGTCGCCATTTCAAAACTGTGCAGAAGGGTGCATAGGTCCCTGATCTGAGACCACTCCTCCAGCGTGATTTGCCCCACCTCTGAATCTCGTTGGCCCAGGCTATACGTCAGAACGTATTGCACCAGGGCTTGTTGGTGCTGCCACAGTCGCTGCAACATGTGCAGAGTTGAATTCCACCGGGTAGGCACATCGCATTTTAGCCGGTGAAGTGGCAGGCCCAACGACTTCTGTAGAGATGTAAGTCGCTGAGCTGCGGGATGCGAACGGCGGAAGTGAGCACACAGCGACCGTGCCCTCTGCAGAAGGCCATCTAGTCTGGGATAGTGGGCTAAAAATTGCTGGACAACCAGGTTCAACACGTGAGCCATACAAGGCACGTGTGTGACATTGCCCCGGCGAAGGGCCGCACCCAGGTTTGCAGCATTGTCGCACACGGCCTTCCCTGGTTTCAGGTCCAGTGGAGACAACCATTCATGAAATTGGTTCTCCAGAGCTGACCACAACTCCTCAGCTGTGTGACTCACATTTCCCAGACATTTCAATGTAAAAACCGCCTGATGACGTTGAGCCCTACTGCCAGCATAGTAAGGAGGTGTGCAGGATCCCTTCTGCGCAGTTAGAAAGCTTGTGGCATGACCAGACAGGCTTTGGGTGCAGGTGGAAGACCGAGAGGAGGTTGAGGAGGCAGAAGCAGTGGAGGAAAAATGACATAAAGAGGATTGACGCACAACTCGTGGGGACGGCAAGACTTGGACAGCAGCCCCTTGTCCTGCTGTCACCATAGTTACCCAGTGCCCAGTCAGCGACATGTAATGGCCCTGTCCATGCCTACTCGTCCAAGTGTCTGTGGTGAAATGCACCCTGTCACACACAGAGTTTCTCAAAGAAGCGGTGATGTTGTGTGCGACATGCTGGTGGAGCGCAGGCACACCTTTCTTTGAGAAGTAGTGCCGACTGGGCATCTGGTACTGGGGCACTGCGACGGACATAAGGTCTCGAAAATCCTCTGTGTCCACCAGGCGGAAAGGCAGCATTTCTGTAGCCAAGAGCTTGCAGATGGTGAAATTCAACCTCTTAGCTTTCTCATGGCTAGGAGGAAATGGTCTTTTACTTGTCCACATCTGAGGGACCGAGGGCTGGCTATTGTGCTTAGACGGGGTTGATAAGGGTGTCCCCGGCAAACTGCCGGTCTGTGAGGAAGATGCAGGCGGATATGTTAGGTTGCCTTGATCCAAAGGTGGTGCTATCGATGTCGGACAGCGCTCAAGACCAGCTGGTGTTACCACCTCCAAAGAAAATGATGACCTGCCAATCACGCTGGCTGTTGCGGGTAAAGAGGTGGCAGGTCTGCGCCCCAAAACAGGTGTGACTGCTGTCCCCCCAGTCACAGAGGATGAAGAGGCCGCGGATGCACAAGATATGGCAGACGGTGGTTGGCCCGGCCGGCTAGACCGCATTGTAGCACACTGAGCTTCCCACTGCAACTTATGCTTCATGTCCATGTGCCGGTTCATGCATGAAGTACTCAAACTATGTATTTTTTGGCCTCTACTTAGCTTTTGCTGACAAATGTTACAGATAACACGAGTTGGGTCATCTTTATCGATCTGAAAAAATGCCCAGGCTATGCAAGGCTTAGCACCCATGCGACCTGAAGAGCCACCACGACTTGTGGTGAGAGGCAGAGTTGTGTTTGAGGATGCAGTTGTTGACGTGCTTCCAGTACTACGTCTCTGTCCAGGAAGGCGCAACCTGACCTCGTCGTCACTAGCATCTTCCTCCACCTCCTCTGCTGACCTCATCTCTTGGCTGACTGTGGGTTGACAGTAAGTGGGATCTCCGACCTCATCATCATCACCCTGTGCGTTATCACACCCGTCGTCCTCAGAGCCAACCTGTTCCTGCCCTGACAAAAAACTAAAGTTGTCGCTCCAATCAGGTATTTGAGTCTTATCATCGTCTTCCTCATTGTCTCCACCAACAGGAGTTACAGTTTGGGAATGAGGGTCTACATTATGGTCAGAACCTTCTGCGTCTGGTCCTGGATCCGACTCATAAAGATTCTGGGCATCAGTGCAGATCATTTCCTCGTCTGGATTCACAGAAGCGCTGGAGTCGACCTCTGATTCCCAGGCTATAGTATGAGTAAACAGCTCTGCAGACTCAACCATCTGTACTACCTCATACTCAGACGGGCAGCTGGAGATTTGGGAGCTGTGAGGAAGCAAGTGCGATTTGGGTGACACCTTTGAGGACTGGAGTATTTGTGATGTTGAAGTTGATGTGGAGGAGAGCCCACTTAAAGGAGCACTTGATATCCGTTGAAGCACCTGCTGTTTTTGTGCCTCATCTGGAATTTGTAGCGATTGGCGTGGCCGTAAGAAAGGGATCTTATCACATTGTCCGCTAAAAGAAGTAGACATTTTAGTTTGGCTGGAAGATGGTCTTTCTTCTGCACCTACCCCACGGACACAACCTTTTTTCCCCTTCCCAACACGCCTATTCCCCTTTCCACCAGCAGCAGGCCTTTTTCCACTCATTTTGGTGGTTAACTAATTCACAACTCTGGAGTTGTTTGCACAAAAAAACAATGGATGGTAACCGAGCAGAGCTGAGTGGCCAAACTGTGGTATTAGGCCAAAACTATTGGCTGGGTTAGATGCAGAAAAAAATTATTTTTAATTTGCAACCTGATGGAGGTCAGTATAGATGGACTAATAGACCAAGTCCCACACACCGCTAGAAGCCCAAATATTTTTTCAGAGCTAGATGCAGAAAATTTTTTTATTCAATTTGCAACCTGATGGAGGTCAGTATAGATGGACTAATAGACCAAGTCCCACACACTGCTAGAAGCCCAAATATTTTTTCAGAGCTAGATGCAGAAAAAAATTATTTTTAATTTGCAACCTGATGGAGGTCAGTATAGATGGACTAATAGACCAAGTCCCACACACTGCTAGAAGCCCAAATATTTTTTCAGAGCTAGATGCAGAAAAAAATTATTTTTAATTTGCAACCTGATGGAGGTCAGTATAGATGGACTAATAGACCAAGTCCCACACACCGCTAGAAGCCCAAATATTTTTTCAGAGCTAGATGCAGAAAAAAATTATATTCAATTTGCAACCTGCTGGACGTCAGTATAGAAGGACTAATAGAACAAGTCCCACACACTGCTAGAAGCCCAAATATTTTTTCAGAGCTAAATGAAGAAAAAAATTATTTTTAATTTGCAACCTGATGGAGGTCAGTATAGATGGACTAATAGACCAAGTCCCACACACTGCTAGAAGCCCAAATATTTTTTCAGAGCTAGATGCAGAAAAAAATTATTTTTAATTTGCAACCTGATGGAGGTCAGTATAGATGGACTAATAGACCAAGTCCCACACACCGCTAGAAGCCCAAATATTTTTTCAGAGCTAGATGCAGAAAATTTTTTTATTCAATTTGCAACCTGATGGAGGTCAGTATAGATGGACTAATAGACCAAGTCCCACACGCTGCTAGAAGCCCAAATATTTTTTCAGAGATAAATGAAGAAAAAAATTATTTTTAATTTGCAACCTGATGGAGGTCAGTATAGATGGACTAATAGACCAAGTCCCACACACTGCTAGAAGCCCAAATATTTTTTCAGAGCTAGATGCAGAAAAAAATTATTTTTAATTTGCAACCTGATGGAGGTCAGTATAGATGGACTAATAGACCAAGTCCCACACACCGCTAGAAGCCCAAATATTTTTTCAGAGCTAGATGCAGAAAAAAATTATATTCAATTTGCAACCTGCTGGAGGTCAGTATAGAAGGACTAATAGAACAAGTCCCACACACTGCTAGAAGCCCAAATATTTTTTCAGAGCTAAATGAAGAAAAAAATTATATTCAGTTTGCAACCTGATGGAGGTCAGTATAGATGGACTAATAGAATGATGCTATGCCCAAAAGATTTTACTTCACTAGGTGCAGTAAAAAAATTGGTATTCTATACACAGGTGGTATATCTTGCAACACAGATAGGCTACTCCACTGACTAACACACTCTGCAATAGGCCAAAAAGGATTAGCTTTGCTAGATTCAGCCAAATGCTGTGAAAAAAACTTGCACAGCACTGGCACAGACCTGCCTGGCAAAAACTGATAGGAACTGATGTAACCTAGTCCTGAAAAGGACTCCAATTACAATTAGTCTTTACTCCCACAATCTATCTATTTAAGAGCACAGACCTGCCTGATAAAAGTCGTAGGAAATGCTGTAACCTAGTCCTTAAAAGGACTGCAATCACAACTATTCCCTACTCCCAAGCTATCTGTATATTTGTGCGAAAATTGGCTTGAAATTAACAAGGTATAGCGCACACAGCAACAGCGGTGCCGTCTAACACGCAGCTGCAGCAGTGAGAAAATGGTGGCGACGGGGAAAATGGCTTGGTCTTAAAGGGCAAGGACATGTGACATACACTGCCAATCACACATGCCCTTGCTTGTGTGAAAAAAAGCACTTCGCTCCGTGTGTGCGCTGCTGATAGGCTGACAGATTGCACCTCCCCACTGCAAATGCGGGAAAGAGAAAAAAAAATGGAGATCTTCATTGTTCCTGCAGAGATCCATCCCCTGCCCCTCCCCCCGCCCCGCTGTACACTCAAACTGCGTATTAACATTAATTTTCATCATTACTGAGAAAAAATCCAGTTATGATTTTGGTGCACGAACAGTTATCGAACATAACCTCGAACAGCCGAATTTTTCTCAAATTGTTCGTGTTCGCCGACCGGCTCGAACACCGCCCAAAACAGCTCGAATTTGAGATTGGCGAACAGTTCGAGTAGAACAACGCTCATCTCTAGTCAGCACACATATCAGCTTAGTGCTCCAAGATACAGTACAGACCAAAAGTTTGGACACACCTTCTCATTTAACCCCTTTACCCCCGAGGGTGGTTTGCACGTTAATGACCAGGCCAATTTTTACAATTCTGACCACTGTCACTTTATGAGGTAATTACTCTGGAACGCTTCAACGGATGCCCCTGATTCTGAGATTGTTTTTTCGTGACATATTGTACTTCATGATAGTGATAAAATTTCTTCGATATCACTTGCGTTTATTTGTGAAAAAAACAGAAATTTGGCAAAAATTTTGAAAATTTTGCAATTTTCAAAATTTGAATTTTTATGCCCTTAAATCAGAGAGATATGTCACACAAAATACTTAATAAATAACATTTCTCACATGTGTGCTTTACATCAGCACAATTTTGGAACCAAAACTTTTTTTTTGTTAGGGAGCTAAAAGGGTTAAAAGTTGACCAGCGATTTCTCATTTTTCCAGCAAAATTTACAAAACCATTTTTTTAGGCACCACATCACATTTGAAGTCACTTTGAGAGGTCTTTATGACAGAAAATACCCAAAAGTGACACCATTCTAAAAACTGCACCCCTCAAGGTGCTCAAAACCACATTCAATAACTTTATTAACCCTTCAGGTGCTTCACAGGAATTTTTGGAATGTGGAAGAAAAAAATGAACATTTAACTTTTTTCACAAAAATGTTACTTTAAACCCAATTTTTTTTATTTTCACAGGGGTAACAAGAAAAAATGGACCCCAAAATTTGTTGTGCAATTTCCCCTGGGCACGCAGATACCCCATATGTGGGGAAAAACCACTGTTTGGGCGCACGGCAGGGCTCGGAAGGGAAGGAGCGCCATTTGACTTTTTGATTGTAAAATTTGCTTGAATAATTAGCGGACGCCATGTTGCATTTGGAGAGCCCCTGATGTGCCTAAACATTGGAGCTCCCCAACAAGTGACCCCATTTTGAAAACTAGACCCCCTAAGGCACCTATCTAGATGCATAGTGAGCACTTGGAACCCCCAGGTGCCTCACAAATTGATTCGTAAAAATGAAAAAGTATTTTTTTTTCCACTTTTTCATTTTTACAAATCAATTTGTGAAGCACCTGGGGGTTCCAAGTGCTCACTATGCATCTAGATAGGTGCCTTGGGGGGTCTAGTTTCCAAAATGGGGTCACTTGTGGGGGAGCTCCAATTTTTGGGCACACAGGGACTTTCCAAATGCAACATGGTGTCCGCTAACAAATTGAATGGAAAATCGGCTCAAATTGTTAGCGGACACCATGTTGCGTTTGGAGAGCCCCTGTGTGCCTAAACATTGGAGCTACCCCACAAGTGACCCCATTTTGGAAACTAGACCACCCAAGGCACCTATCTAGATGCATAGTGAGCACTTGGAACCCCCAGGTGCTTCACAAATTGATTCGTAAAAATGAAAAAGTGGAAAAAAAAACACTTTTTTATTTTAACGGATTAATTTGTGAAGCACCTGGGGGTTCCAAGTGCTCACTATGCATCTAGATAGGTGCCTTGGGGGGGTCTAGTTTCCAAAATGGGGTCAATTGTGGGGGAGCCCCAACGTTTAGGCACACAAAGGGCTCTCCAAACGCGACATGGTGTCCGCTAACAAATTGGAACCATGTCGCGTTTGGAGAGCCCCTGTGTGCCTAAACATTGGAGCTCCCCCACAAGTGCCCCCTTTTTGGAACGGATTCCTGATTTGTCAATTTTATAATGTAGTGTTATATGCCAGTTGTGTATTACAACATGACAAACACTACACAACTGAAGTATGACAACCTGACGAACACTACGTCAGCTGTGTAGTGTTCGTCGGGTTCTCATACGTCAGAAATTAATTCAATAGTCAATGGAGGTATGGTATCTTCTGAAGCAGTCTTTCATGCAGAGGCCAGGTTTGTCAGGGCAGGTGTCACATTGGTAAATGGTGTCCTTGCGTATTCCTCTTCGGTAGCACACTCGGCACTTCTTTTGTGACTTACCCTTTTTTCCGCTGTGAGGGATCTGCCCCGGGAAATGCTGGCCCGGTACAATTCGAGGTCCTTCAGTTCCAGAAGTAGTGGGACCCGCTCCGCCACCACTGCCAAATATCAGGGCCTTGATAACTGTCTCCTGAAAGTGAAGGTACGACGCAGAAGTCTGGCCTGCACATTGAGACAGAAGGAAAGCGTTGTGCATTGCCATCTGAACAATGTTCACGGCCAGCTTCTTATACCATACCTTGGCCTTTCTCAAAGCACTGTACGGCTGGAGGACTTGATCGGAGAGATCAACTCCCCCCATGTACTTGTTGTACCCCACTACACAGTCTCGTTTGGCGACCTGTGTAGTGGAACCTCTTACAGTGCTGAGGGTGCAGCGATCACCATGTATGGTGGTCAAGAGAAGGACATCCCTCTTGTCCTTGTACTTGACCACCAACATGTGGTCGCTACATTGGGCTCTGCTCTCACCCCTTCTGAGCAGCTGCCCAATTAGCGTCTTTGGGAGGCCTTTCTGATTTTTGCGGACAGTACCGCAAGCTGCGGTATGTCGCGCAGAAAGGGACTTGAAGAGTGGGATACTTGTATAAAAGTTATCCACGTACAGGTCATAACCTTTATCCAGCAGTGGGTGCACCAAGTCCCACACAATTTTCCCACTCACTCCCAGAACAGGGGGGCATTCAGGGGGTTCAATCCGGGAGTCCTTCCCTTCATAAACTCTAAACTTGTGAGTGTACCCTGAGGTACTCTCACAAAGTTTATACAGCTTGATCCCGTACCTGGACCTTTTACTGGGCAGGTACTGCCGGAATCCAAGCCGCCCCTTGAAAGAAATTAAGGACTCATCCACGCAGATGTCCCTTTGGGGCACGTACACTTCACCAAACTTGTTGTTGAAGTGCTCGATGACCGGCCGAACTTTGAAAAGACGATCAAAGTTCGGGTCATCGCGTGCAGGACACCTTGCATTATCTTGGTAATGCAAGAACTTGTGGATGGCCTCAAAACATTTCCGGATCATCACCATTCGGAACACTGGAGTGTTATACAAAACGTCAACACTCCAGTATTGCCGAATCTCTGTTTTTTTCTGGATCCCCATATGAAGGACCAGGCCCCAAAACTTCATCATTTCTTCTGCGTCTACAGGAGACCAGTTAGAAAATGATGAAGAGGGGTTTTGTTCCAAAAATTGATGAGCATACAAATTAGTTTGGCTCACCATGAGGTTTATAAAATCCTCAGAGAAAAAGACTTTGAAAAAGTCTATTTCTGTGAGGCCGGTGGTGTCAAACTTGATTCCTGATTCCACCACGAAATCAGGAATCAATGGCTCAAAATTTTCGGGGGGCGAGGTCCATATGGGGTCAGTATTGGGGGGCACTGGAACATCTTCTCTCCTGCGACGACTGCGGGGCGGTCCAGGAGAACCTGAGGAAGAAGAGGAGGAAGAAGAGTAGGAAGAGGAGGACGATGAGGCGTCAGAAAAGCAAAGAAATGTGGGATCCTCGCCCTCGCTGTCGGTCTCAGTGTCGGAGGCAACAAAAGAGTATGCCTCCTCCGCTGAATAGCGAGTTTGGGATGAGCCGGCCATTTTTTTTTTCCCGTGTATGTGGTGCGTGTGTGTCAGTTCTTTATTTAGTGTGTGTGTGTCAGTGTGCTTGGTGTGAACTTTTTTTTCCTGAAAAAAAAGAGAAAAAAAAGAACTACCGAAGGTGGTTCAAACAGCGAGCACGAGTGCGGATCGGTGAACTATGTCACCAATCAACTCTCGGCAGCTGCTGGGTGTGTGCGCGGATGTGGTGCAAAGGTGGGGGGGGGGAATTTACAGGGACAAGAAAAAGAAGAGAAAGAAAAGAAAGAAAGAAAAAAAGAAAAGTCGTGAAAACAGCGAACACAGAAAAGAAAGAAAGAAAAGTCGTGAAAACTGCGAACACAGAAAAGAAAAAAAGAAAAGTCGTGAAAACAGCGAACACAGAAAAGAAAAAAAGAAAAGTCATGAAAACAGCGAACACAAAAAAGAAAAAAAAAGTCGTGAAAACAGCGAACACAGAAAAGAAAAAAAAAGTCGTGAAAACAGCGAACACAGAAAAGAAAAAAAGAAAAGTCATGAAAACAGCGAACACAGAAAAGAAAAAAAGAAAAGTCGTGAAAACAGCGAACACAGAAAAGAAAAAAAAAGTCGTGAAAACAGCGAACACAGAAAAGAAAAAAAGAAAAGTCGTTAAAACAGCGAACACAGAAAAGAAAAAAAGAAAAGTCGTGAAAACAGCGAACACAGAAAAGAAAATATATATATATATTTTACTGCCCCCAAAACTATTTATTACACTTTATAATCAAAAGTAGTCCATACATTACCTGTCCCCGCCGATCGCCATCTAAAATAAAATTTAAAAAATACACCTATACTCACCTAGACACCTAATTCCCCGAAGCCATCGATCTCCTCTAATAAAAAATGAAATAAAAAAACACAACCTTATCCTTACCCCTCCGTAGTAGTCCACGAGTGTCCCACGAAGATCAACACTTTAGAGCAGTTACATAAAATGTGACTGCTCTAAAGAAGCGCCGCCGATACAATGACGGGGCCTTAAAGCAGCCCCGTCATTGTATAAGCGAGTTCACTGGAGTTCAGGCAGCGCAGCTCCGGTGATCTCCTTTACGGCCCCGTTGACCGTGAAAATTTCCCATGTTACAGCAGGGCCGTAAAGGAGGTCACCGGAGCTGCGCTGACTGAATGCACTCCGGTGACCTCAGTCATGGGGCTCACGGTGCTGGGAGCGGACGTGTTCCCGGCAGTGTGAGCATACAGCAGCCATCACATCTCCAGATGTGACAGCTGTGCATGGGAGATCAGCACAGGAACGTGGACAGGTAATTTTTTTTATTTTTTTTTTGTAAATTAAGAATTTATTAAACTGGTGTCCTTTATTTCAATTAAATAATTTTTTTCTGGGTGTAGTGTGTTTTTTTTTTTAACTCTTTGTAGGTTAGTAATGGGGATGTCTTTTAGACGTCCCTCATTACTCACCTGGGACATGAACCCCACCACTATTACCCCCTGCCACCGCACCAGGGCAGTGTGGAAGAGCGAGTCTAAGTGCTAGATTTGGCGCACAAATATGATGCGCCAAATCTGGGGCGGCTGATGGCTGATATTATAGCCTGGGAGGGGGCCTTTAACCATGGCCCCTTTCTAGGCTATTAATATCAGGTCGCAGCTGTCCGCCTAGCCTTTGCTGACTTCAATTTATAGGGTGACCCCACGTTTCTTTTTTGTGGTGATCCCTCTGTATAATGGCCAGTATAGGCTAAGCTAACTGCTGCGGCCTGGTATTAATACCAAGGGAAGGGGCCATGATTATTGGCTACTTTCCAGACTATAACATCAGCCCCCTACCGTCTGCTTTCCCTCTGCTAGTTATTAAAATTTTGTGGGAGCCCACTTTTTTTAAAATTATTTATTGAAATTAAAGATTATTGGACAACTTATGTAGGTTCATTCACTGAAAGCTCCTGCATACGCTGTAAAGCCAATTTCTCACGTCCACATATCCACGTTACTGAAGATATGTGTGACCGAGCATGCTTCAGAATGGATCTGTGTGTGGGTCTCCGGTATGTGTGGAAAATGTCATCACCACTCGTCCCGTAGATTCAGATGTGTGAAAGAGCCGTACTGTACAATATAGGTCAGGGGTTGGGGTGTGTGTGTGTGTGTGTGTGTGTGTGTGTGTGTGTGTGTGTGTGTGTGTGTGTGTGTGTGTGTGGGCACATGTATACACACATAGATATCTCCATATGTTTTGCGTGTGTGTGTTTATGTATTTTTTTAAAAAAATTTACTTTTATTCCACACTTTTTTTAAAGAAAATATATTCACAGACGTTATGTTATTCACTCTAGATTGAAAAATATCCCGAAATCTGGGACAGAGCAAGTGATCTATATAAAGATAAACAGAAGAAAAAGGACGCCTCGGCCTGTGTGTTGAGGGAAATCTATCCCCAGTGGGTGGATGCCGAACCACATGCCCAAGAGGAAGTTAGTAAGTTTTGATTTTTGCATTTATTTTTACAATATTTTTATATCTTTTTGTAATTGCATTTTTGTTGTTAAAGCAGTACATAAATTGTTTTTTGTTATTATAGTGTCTGATATCAAAAGTCATTGGCGATCGGTCACTGACCGGCTGGTGAAGTATCACCAGTCGGTGAAAAGTGGCGCATCGCCACGGAAACTAAAGGTTCCTTTTGCGGACGAGCTGGCCTTCATGCTAAGCAGCAGGAGTTTGCGGAGGTAATTTCTTGTAATAAACTCTCTTACATCCATGACTTTTTCCTCTCTAATTCCCTCAACCTTCTGGCTCTCACTGAAACCTGGATCCAGCAGTCGGACACCACCGCCGCTGCAGCTCTCTCCTATGGTGGCCTACATTTCTCTCATACCCCGCGACCTGACAACAGATCAGGTGGAGGTGTTGGTCTGCTTCTTTCAACAAAATGTACTTTTCAGGTTATCCCCCCTGTACCCTCCCTTATCTTCCCGTCCTTTGAGGCCCACACAGTCAGACTCTACCGGCCCTTCTCCCTGCGAGTGGCGGTTGTCTATCGCCCCCCAGGTCCCCCCCGTCAATTCCTGGATCACTTTGCTGCCTGGCTTACAAATTTTCTATCCTGCGACATCCCCACGATAATCATGGGAGACTTTAACATCCCAATTGGCGATCCTCTTTCCCCATCTGCCACGCATCTTTTATCATTAACCTCCTCCTTCGGCCTTTCACAGCTTGCTAATTCTCCTACACATGAGGACGGGAACACATTGGACCTGATCTTCTCCCGGCTTTGCTCAGTACATGACTTTACTAACTCTCCCCTTCCACTCTCTGACCATAATCTTCTTTCATTCTCTGTCAAGAACTGTGACTCTACTCAAGACACTCCCACCGTCCACACTTATAGAAATTTACGCGCCATTAACACCCAGAAATTTATAAAAAGGTTGCAATCATCATTGGCCCCAATCTCCTCCCTCTCATGTCCCGACTCTGCATTGAAGCATTATAACAAAATAATGCTATGCGCCCTGGATGAAGCCGCACCTCCTACACAAAGAACAATTCGGCATAGACGGCGACAACCCTGGCACACGCCTCAAACATGTCTTCTCCAGAGGTACTCCAGGTGCGCTGAACGGCTGTGGAGAAAATCAAATCTGCCCGAAGATTTCCTCCACTATAAATTTATGCTGAAAACATATAACTCTGCCCTTCACCTCTCCAAACAAACCTACTTTAACAACCTCATCATCTCACTTTCCAATAATCCTAAACGACTCTTTGACACGTTTCATTCTCTCCTCA
This sequence comes from Phyllobates terribilis, assembly GCF_046119375.1. Taxonomy (NCBI): domain Eukaryota; kingdom Metazoa; phylum Chordata; class Amphibia; order Anura; family Dendrobatidae; genus Phyllobates; species Phyllobates terribilis. The sequence continues at coordinate 135,804,144 of NW_027362762.1, forward strand.
ATCAAACAGCACAGGCCCCGACCACCGACCTCAGCGCTGACGATCTGGCTAACTATTTCAAAGAAAAAATTGACCATATCCGACAGGAAATTTTCTCCCAATCCCCAAATGTTATGCATGCTCCCCCCCGCCACATTGTATCTTGCTCATTTTCTGACTTCGAACCAGTCACGGAAGATGAAGTGATCAGGCTCCTTGCATCTTCTCGCCCTACCACCTGCACCAGCGACCCTATTCCCTCACATCTCCTTCAGTCCCTTGCTCCAGCTGTCACCTCTCACCTAACTAAAATTTTCAACCTTTCCCTCTCATCTGGTATCTTTCCCTCTTCTTTTAAACACGCCAGCATACAACCATTACTTAAAAAACCATCCCTCGACCAGAACTGCACGGCCAACTACAGACCTGTTTCCAATCTTCCCTTTATCTCTAAACTCCTGGAACGCCTAGTCCACTCCCGTCTAAACCGCTATCTCTCAGACAACTCTCTTCTTGACCCTTTACAATCTGGTTTCCGCTCTTTACATTCTACTGAAACTGCCCTCACTAAAGTCTCTAATGATCTACTAACAGCTAAATCTAATGGTCACTACTCCCTGCTGATTCTCCTGGATCTCTCTGCAGCATTCGACACTGTGGATCACCAGCTCCTCCTCACTATGCTCCGCACTATTGGCCTCAAGGACACGGTTCTCTCCTGGTTCTCCTCTTATCTCTCTGACCGCTCCTTCTCTGTGTCTTTTGCCGGCTCCTCCTCCTCCCTACTTCCTCTTACTGTCGGGGTTCCTCAAGGATCAGTCCTAGGCCCCCTTCTTTTCTCCTTATACACCGCTCCTATTGGACAAACAATCAGTAGATTCGGTTTTCCGTACCATCTCTATGCTGATGACACCCAATTATACACCTCTGCTCCGGACATCACCCCTGCATTACTACAAAAGACCAGTGATTGTCTTTCTGCTGTGTCTAACATTATGTCCTCCCTCTGTCTAAAACTGAATCTGTCAAAAACTGAACTACTCGTCTTTCCTCCCTCCATTAATCTACCTGTGCCCGATATTGCCATCTCCGTTTGTGGCTCAACCATTACTCCCCAGCTACAAGCCCGCTGTCTTGGGGTCATTTTTGATTCAGATCTTTCTTTCACTCCTCACATCAAATCACTCGCTCGTTCATGTCATCTACACCTCAAAAACATCTCAAGAATCAGGACTTTTCTCACCTTTGACTCGGCAAAAACTCTTACTGTCGCTCTTATTCATTCTCGTCTTGACTATTGCAACGCTCTACTAATCGGTCTCCCTCTTACTAAACTCTCCCCTCTCCAATCCGTCCTGAACGCAGCAGCCAGGATCATATTCCTCGCCAACCGCTACTCAGATGCCTCTTCCCTGTGCCAGTCATTGCATTGGTTGCCCATCCAATATAGAGTTCGTTTTAAACTTATCACGCTTACCCACAAAGCGCTCCATGCTTCAGTACCCCCCTACATCTCCTCCCTTGTCTCAGTCTACCACCCTACACGTGCCCTCCGTTCTGCAAATGACTTGAAACTAAAATCCTCCATAATCCGAACTTCCCACTCCCGTCTCCAAGATTTCTCGCGTGCTGCGCCAATTCTCTGGAATGCACTACCCAGGACAGTTCGATTAATTCCCAATACTCACAGTTTCAAGCGAACCCTAAAAACACATTTCTTTAGACTGGCGTATCACCTAAACACACTCTGTCCATCCCAGCTTTCCCCCATATTAAAATCTTCTTCAACTTCGGGTTCAAACCAACCATGCACATAAAAGCCTCTGTCAGGACTGCACACATACTGGCTGGCGACCAGTCCATGTATTATTATTTATCCTATTCAGTATATCAAGGCTGCATTATACAATATATGTACTTTTTACCTTTTGTGTCTCCCCCACTTCCTCATAGACTGTAAGCTCGCGAGCAGGGCCCTCACTCCGTTCGACATGAGATATGCTTATTCTGTATTGTCTGTATAAGTCCCCCCTAAAATTTGTAAAGTGCTGCGGAATATGTTGGCGCTATAAAAATAAACTATTATTATTATTATTATTATTATTATTAATTGAAATGTTTACAAAAATGTTGTATTTACATTATTTTTTACCTTTGATTTTATACAGAACTGAAGGCAACATCAGGGCCCCAACACCAGATCCACACGAGGACACAACTACTGATCATGCAGCAGACTTGTTTCAGCTTTCCTCGCCGGATCGATCAGCTTGTGCGTCCACTTCAACGTCTGTTTGGGCCGCTGCCGGTTGTCCCGCACCTTCTTGTTCAACTCCAGCGAATATCGTGCCGGGTTCGGGTACTGCTGCTCCTGCTACAAGCGCTGCCGGTAGCTCTACTGGTGATGTGTCGAGGCCCACTGGGAGGGAGTCTGCTTCTGCTCGTTCCGTGGCATCGACAAGGGCGGCCCAAAAAAAGTCAAAAAGCCACGAGGGTGTGACTAGTGTGTTTGAAGCCCTCACTAATCGTACCCTCAGTCTTGTGGACAGGACATCACAGGAAGATGACCTGGATAAATTTGGGTTATCCAAAGCTGGCCGCATCAGATCCATGCCACGTGATAAGCAGAACATGTGCATGACTGCAGCAAATGCTCTGGTCATGGCGATTGATGGCACATCAGTTATGCCTTCGCCCCCAGCCCTACTTCATGGGATATCTAATCTGTTCGATCCCAGTGGGCCTCCACCACCACCAGCAGCTGCAACCCAGCGTTTTGGGCAGGTTGCAGCATACCAGCCTGAAGATACGCAAGGCAATTATGCTCGGCAACCGGCCCCTGGTGCATCATCAGTTCTCCGAGGACCATCACCAAACTCCAGCTTTTCGCAAGAACTGTTTCCTGGGTACCGCTACGAATAAGAATTTCATAATTTTTAGTTCAATGATTTCACCCCTCCCTGTCATCATTTTTGGACCATAGCAAATACAGACAGCACCTGTAGGTTGTTAGCTACACAATTTTTTTAGAGAATGAGACAATGAGTTAACAAACACCTTTTCTTATGGTCACCTATACCAGGCTTCAGGCGTAGGGGACTGTAAGAAAAGGTGTTTAGTTTTATATAATTAAACAACCTACAGGTGCTGCCTGTATTTTATGGCCCTAAACTCATGACAGGTCCGCCCAACACAATGTGTCATTTATTCCCAAGTTATGGGCAATGTTTGTCCGAAAAATTTTTCTACAAGTTTGTTGTTTTTTGGTTTTAAAAAATTTGACGTATTAAAAAAAAATTAGTTGGAGAAGTAAAACAATTCAAATTTTTTGGAAGAGTATTGGAAGTCTGGTTAAGAGGATCTGGGGGGGGGGAATTGGGCATTAGATCTATACTTCTGGATTTTTCATTACAGAGGAGAAGGGTTTGAAGGGGAGGATATAGGTCAATGGGGACGCAGACACACCCTAATACACAGTATCATGATCTTGGCAAAAAAATGCATTCTACGAAATTGGATATCGGAGTAGGCTCCCTCCGTGTACCAAGTGGTGTCCAACCTACAACAGCTGATGCTTTTAGAAAAATTGGAGGCAGAAAGGCATAAGACCAAACTGACCGGGAAATTCTTTGAAAAGTGGAGACAATTCCTAGAAAGGAAATGCTCACAAGAAGAAATCGTGGGAGTGGTTCAGCCATTTGCTCATTCCGAGTGGTACTTATTAAACGACATTCAAGGCACTTTGGGGATCTTGAAGGTCTAGTCAGGTGGTTCCGGGACACTTGTAACCATGTAACATGGACAATAGGGCGGACAAAAATTAAAACGAAACAGAGTTGCTTGGTTACATGAGAGTTTTATTTCAGGTATGGAGGACGTTATACATTATATAAATTGCTGCATTTTGAGAGGGGAGAAGGGTAGGGGGGATTTTCTATCTTTGAGTATTCATGTAAAGCTTTGATGTGAAATCTTTGTACTCATGCTTTATCCAAATGTTAAAACCTTTAATAAAAATGATTGTTCAAAAAAAAAAAAATACTGATCAAACAAATAACAAGGTGTGTGTAGGTACTGTAAAATGCAGCTGAAAATTTGCATATAAAAAAAACGCCTAAAAAAAAAATTAGTTAAACTATTTGTGTTCATTTTACTTTTCAAGTGTATATGTCGTTGGATTGGGTTTAAATGAAAAAGTGGTGCCCTGATCTGCGCTGACCATAGCGCAGGTCAGGGGAGCTCTAAGTTTTGAAAGTTATTCAGCTACTCTACGTGTGTGGTCGGCTGTATAAAGTCATTTTTAAATTAGAAATATACTTTGATATTTTTGTCCACAACTAAGTTTTGGATGGATACTACTCTCAACATTGTTCTTTGCTAGTTCTGCTCTTAGCGCAAGCAAATAACAATGGTGAGTGATGACTTTAGCAGACAGTACTTGGGAAGAGCGCTCTAGGTAGTAAAGCTGATACGTGTAGGTTGTTCACTTTAGCGTTGACGTATGGTCCTAAAACAATACGTAGACGGTGACAATTGAAGAAATATTGGAGACAAGATTAAAAATTAAACAAAATTTATCTTTTTTAAGCACATTTTTTGTGCATTTTTATGAAAAAAAACAAAAAAAAGGAAGTTCTTTTATTGGTCATCAGATCTTCTCTGCTGGTCAGGCTGCTCAACACCAGCACAGGAGTATTGCCAGTGCACGGCACCTTCAGGACTCATGAAGTAGTCAACGAAGGTTTCTCGCACCCTGGCACCAGAGTTGGATTGCCTTCCCTGACCCGAGTTGACAACTGGAATTAATTCAGACAGCTGTGACTCCTCATTTATGTCTGTGCTGTATTCACGAGCATAGTTGTGGAGTACACAGCATGCCTTAATTACATTGTCAACGGTCTCCGTATCCAACTGGATGGCAGTGTGAAAGCCCCTCCACTGACTACACATGATTCCAAAGGTGCATTCCACATATCTGCATGCACGACTCAGCCGATAATTAAAAATCCTCCGCCGGTCATTCAGTGCCCTTCGTGGGTATGGGCGCAGCAGGTTGGTCTGTAAGGGAAATGCCTCATCCAATACCATCACAAAAGGAACTGGATGTGTGGAACCTGGCAAAGGTCTTGGGGCTGGGAGCGTTCCGCCGTCTTGAAGAATTTGCAGCCCAATCTGTGATGATCTAAACACCCGAGAGTCCCCTGTACTGCCATAAGCACCAACGTCAATGGCAACAAATTTGTAATGTGCATCAGCCACCGCCATCAGGACCACAGAAAAATACTTCCTACAATTAAAGAAATGTGATCCTGATCGTGGTGGCTGCTGAACTCTCACATGTTTGCCATCAACAGCACCAATGCAGTTGGGGTAATTGGCCACAGTTTGAAAGCCTGCTGCGACCTGCAGCCAAGTCTCCTCGGTTGGGGAAGGTATCACAATGGGCTGCAACTTCTGCCAGGTGACGCAACATGTGCACCTCACAATTCTGGAAATGGTGGATTTACCAACCCTAAATTGGAGGTGCAGTGATGTATAGCTCTCCCCTGTGGCCAAAAACCTGAAAAGGAAAAATATATAATTTGAAAAGCCAGAAAAAGAAAAGAAATACAAGCCAACAGTAATTCTCCATTATTGATTACTCTGGAAAAAATTACGGACTTTATTACAATATACTATTCCAGCAATGAGCGCATTTTTGGGGGGGGTTTGGACACACATTTTATAGTTGTTTTTTTCATCTTTTATTTGCTCTTGAGTTCACACATCAATTTTATTCTGTTTTCATTTTGTGTCTGTGTTATGCCAACGATGTTTGCTCTAGATCTGTGACCTTTTCAATCTGATCACATCTGTGACCTTTTCAATCTGATCTCTGTGCATGGTGATATCATGGCCAAGCCAAAAATAGGTACACAAAGACAGACACAGTGGAGCCATCACCACAGGGTGACTAACAAAACCAGGTACACCTGACGGGAGGGGTGAGCTGCTGTGCCCATTCATGGGTGCTGGAACTACTGTCATTGTTCCTATGTGATTACTAAAATACAAAACCTCACAAGGGCTCTTTCACACGTCAGTTTCTCCGGTATGAGTGGTGACAGTTTCCAGACATACCGGAGACAAGAGACATAATGATTGCTATTACTTTATTCTTAATTTTAACAGGTGGGGACACACTACTAACCCCCTCATCATGGTCTCTGCTGGTGCTGAGCACAGTGCCAGCAGAGAACCACGATGAGGGCAGCGTTCAGCACCGACTCCTGGGAATAGTGATTGTAGTGCTGACTCCCAGAAGTCCGTCCATGTGATCCAGGTGCAGCACACGTAACGCACACAACTACAACACGGAAAACACACACGACACACGGGGAACGGATATCTCTGGAACATTTTTTGGTAAGGTGCTGGAGATATGTGTACATGTGAAACCGGCCATGGATGATAAATGCAGAATTGGTGAGGTGTTTCTAGTTCAAAAATTTATTATTGTCCTAAATTGGAGAAAAAAACACGCGCTGAGCAAGATAATGTGGTGATGAGGTGATGAGCAGCCTTTCCTCAACAGAGATGGCCCTTCGCATTATGGTGTCACTGTAGTCCAGGTCAGGAGAAATAAGGCTTAGCAGTCGATCAAACGCAGCAATGGTCAGACAGCAAAACTGTTGAAATTTTTCTGGAAAACTTTAGTAAACAGAAAAACAAACAAACACGGATTAAAATATAATTTTGTAATATGGCATACCAACAAAACCTCCTTCAAAAAGAAAAATGGTACACACGGCTGACATTATACTTTATTACCATATATCTTACCTCCTTAAATCCTGATAAAGAACATTGAAGTGACCCTTGTCCGCTCGCTCCTGCAAGATAGGGTGCACCCACATCTTTTTTGGTCTTCTTCTCCTCCTTAACCGCTCCTATGGAACAATAATAGGTTAGTACACACTACATAAAAATAATGTAACCCAAAAAACCATCTACTTTATATTACCTGCTCAACATAGTAGTGCAGGAGATTTATGGCAGTCAGCAGCAAAAGGTTTATGCATGGTCTGCTGAGATGCAGGGGCTGCATTTCCTGTGGCATCCTGTCTATTGCAAAAACCAAAATGGTGAAGAGGGGTTGAACTAGGAAATGACATCAGAATTTTCCCTTTTTTTTTTTTTTTTCACTAACTTCATTTGTGCTCAAAAACGCTTGAAATATGCTTACAAAAACGCAAGTAAAATCCGCATGCAAAAACGCATAAAAAACGCACCTAAAAAACGCATGCGTTTTTCTGGCAAGGAAGATGCACAAATGCTCAGGAAAATTTCTGCTTCATTTCTGCATCGTGAGCACATAGCCTAAATCAAAAAACATCTCCAAATATTGGATTATAGCAATGTGCACACAGATAATTTACAGGTGCATCTCACTAAATTAGAATATCATCAAAAAGTTAATTTATTTCAGTTCTTCAATACAAAAAGTGAAACTCATGTATTATATAGAGTCATTACAAACAGAGGGATCTGTTTCAAGTGTTTATTTCTGTTAATGTTGATGATTATGGCTTACAGCCAATGAAAACACAAAACTCATTATCTCAGTAAATTAGAATACTTTATAACAACAGCTTGAAAAATGTTTTTAAAATCCGAAATGTTGGCCTACTGAAATGTATGTTCAGTAATTGCACTCAATACTTGGTCGGGGCTCCTTTTGCATCAATTACTGCATCAGTGCGGCGTGGCATGGAGGTGATCAGTCTGTGGCACTGCTGAGGTGTTATGGAAGCCCAGGTTGCTTTGATAGCAGCCTTCAGCTCATCTGCATTGTTGGCTCTGGTATCTATCATCTTCCTTTTGATAATACCCCATAGATTCTCAATGGGGTTAAGGTCAGGCGAGTTTCCTGGCCAAACAAGCGCAGTGATACTGTTGTTTTTAAACCAGGTATTGGTACTTTTGGCAGTGTGGACAGGTGCCAGGTCCTGCTGGAGAATGAAATTTCCATCTCCAAAAAGCTCGTCGGCAGAGGGAAGCATGAAGTGCTCTAAAATTTCCTGGTAGACGGCTGCGCTGACTTTGGTCTTGGTAGAACACAGTGGACCTATACCAGCAGATGACATGGCTCCCCAAACCATCACTGATTGTGGAAACATCACACTAGACCTCAAGCAGTTTGGATTGTGGCCTCTCCACTCTTCCTCCCAACTCTGGGACCTTGATTTCCAAATGAAATGCAAAATTTGCTTTCATCTGAAAACAACACCTTGGACCACTGAGCAACAGTCCAGGTCTTTCTTGGCCCAGGTAAGACGCTTCTGGCGTTGTCTATTTGTCATGAGTGGCTTGACACAAGGAATGCGACACTTGTAGCCTATGTCCTGGATACATCTGTGTGTGGTGGCTCTTGAAGCAATTACTCCAGCAGCAGTTCACTCCTTGTGAATCTCCCCCAAATTTTTGAATGGCCCTTTCTTAACAATCCTTTCAAGGCTGCGGTTATCCCGGTTGCTTGTGCAGCTTTTCCTACCACACTTTTTCCTTCCACTCAACTTTCCATCAATATGCTTAGATACAGCACTCTGTGAACAACCAGCTTCTTTAGCAATGACCTTTTGTGGCTTACAATCCTAGTGGAGTGTCAATGACTGCCTTCTGGACATCTGTCAAGTCAGCAGTCTTCCCCATGATTGTGGAGCCTACTGAAACAGACTAAGGGACCTTTTTAAACGCTTAGGAAGCCTTTGCAGATATTTTTTGTTAATTATTCCAATTTACTGAGATAATGACTTTTGTGTTTTCATTGGCTGTAAGCCATAATCATCAACATTAACAGAAATAAACATTTGGAATAGATCACTCTGTTTGTAATGACTCTATATAATATAGGAGTTTCACTTTTTGTATTGAAGAACTGAAATAAATTAATTTTTTGATGATATTCTAATTTAGTGAGATGCACCTGTATATGTATATCCATCTGAACTAACAGTCCTTCTGAGGACTAATCCAGCTGCATATATTCAGTGGTGATAGCAGGAGTTAGGCAGTCAGGCAGGGTATGTGGCAGATTGCAGTGCATACAACACAAGAGGGTCCATAGCACGTTCTGTCTGTTGCTTCTGTTGTTAAAGATATTTGTAGACATAGCCCCAGATATCAGGGGCCAGGGCTATTTTTTTTTAATCTTAATCCTGGTTATTTGCTTAAAAAGCAAGACAGGCAGGGTATGTGACAGACTGCAGTGCATACAGCACAAGAGGGTCCATTGCACGTTCTGACTGATCCTGCTATTACAGATATATGTAGACATAGCCCCAGGTATCAGGGGCCAGGGCTAATATTTTTTTTTTCTTAAGGCTATGTGCGCACGATGCGTATTTGAAGCTGAAATTTTCTGTGCGTTTCTGCTTCTCCTTGGCTGGTTAAATGCATGCGTTTTGCATGCGTTTTTACATGCGTTTTTGATGCATTTTGACACTTTTTTTATGCATTTTTTGAAGCGTTTTTGTACATCAATGAATGATTTTTGGGGCTAAATAAAGTTATTTGGTGGGACATTGTTTAAACCTTGAATTACCATCAGAACTGGGGTGAGTATATTGGTTAATTTGAATGATTAAAGAATGTGTCTGTTGTAATTCAAATAAAGTGTTTTCTCTGTGTCTGTTTGTTTATTTAACTCTTTACTTTACTTTAACAAAGTTTGGTCATGAAAAGGTCTGATTGACACCTTGTCATAACCAAACAAAAGAGCTAGGTGTCTGCTAGTACCATTCACCCAATCTTCATTAGCATTTCTATTCATGTAATTTGTGCGGCTGCTATTTTTAGCCTGGAAAGGTGCCATTAGACAAACATGGTCTGTGGCCATTAATAACATCTCACAGCTGGTTTGTTAGTCGCTACGTCCCCCCGATTATTTTTGCTGCGTCCAAAACGCGGTGTTCTAATGCTGCACTTTTGTTGTCTATAAATGTGAATCCACCGCATGTAATGACACTTCAATCGGTCAAAATCTGCAGCGGAGACTGGCGTGTCTGCTACAGAAATTGACATGCTGCGGGTGAGTTTGGGTATGTGGCCACGATCAGGAATCGCTACACGTCTGACCCTGCATGTTTATACAGCTTGAAACCCGCAGCGTCCAGATGTTACAGCATAGTGGATGGGATTTCTAAAAATCCCATGTCCACTATGCGTGCATCAGAGGCTGCGAATCACCCGTGGACAATGACATGCGGCGCGTCTTTCAGGACCGCAGCATGTCAAATTCTCGTGCGGAGTCGCTAGTCTCCGCAACAGAAATTTGACCACTAGAATGTATTGAATGTGGTAAATCCGCATGGTTCAGTGAACACCTGTGGATTTACCTGCGTTTGATAGAATGAAATGTTTTGGATGCAGCAAATAATATGCGTCCAAAGCCCTGCTACGTCTGGATCATGGACACAGCCTAAAATGTAAAAAAAAAAATGGCGTGGGCTTCCGAGTCATTTTTATAACCAGCAGAGGGAAAGCCGACCGCTGGGGGCTGATATTAGTAGCCGGGGAAAGGGCCATTAGCCAACAATGTTCCCTGGCTATTAATATCAGCCCACAGATGTTTGTTTAGCCTTTACTGGCTAGATTACAGTGGAACCCCAGAAAAAAATTGATGTGGGCCCCCCTATAAAATCTAACCAGCAAAAGCTAAACTAGACAGCTGCGGGCTGATATTAATAGCCATGGAAGTCTTCTACAATATTTTTTATTACACGCCTCCGTGAAGCCCTCGATCTCCTGAAAAAAACGTAAAATAAAAATCAACCATATTCCTCACCTGTCTGCCATCGATGACGAGTGTCCCACGACACCAGTTGACCATCAGCTGATACTGACTTCACCGCAGGTCCTGTAAGTACAGTATACTACTGGCAGCGAGCCCGCTCCCAGTAGTATACCGCTGGCCGCCGGGAGAAGAAGATCGCTGTATAGAGGTTTATTTTTTGATTTTTACTTTTTTTTTTTTTTTTACACCAGGTGGTAGCCGGCTTGGATGGGAAGACTGCGACTTCTTCCATCCACGCCGCTCCCGCCGTTATCAGCGTGAGCGGTGGTCAGGAGCAGAGGAGTTGTAGTCTCCTCTTCATCCCGGGTACCATGTCCTCCCGGTGTTTTTTCCCCTCCGTCTGGTCTGCTGTATGGGCCGCAGTGGTGTGAAGGACCTGCGGTGACGTTATTGAGTCATGTGACCGATCACATGACTCAATGACGTCATGGCAGGTCCTTCACAACACCGCGACCCATACAGCAGACCAGACGGAGGGGAAAAAACACCGGGAGGACATCAGAAGGTAAGTATAATCTTTATTTTTTATTTTAAATTCTTTTTTTACAGGTTCTATGGTACCCAGGTCTGGATGAGAGTCTCCTCTCCTCCAGACCTGGGTACCATCCACACATTGAACCGTGTGATATCCGCTTGTGCACATGCAGTGATGCGGATGTCATGCGGTCCAATGCAAGTCAATGGCGGCGATTACGCTGTGTGTCCGCAAAATTAATGGACATGCTGCGTATTTTTCCGCAATGATAATCCGCAGCGGAAATTTCCGCAGCATGTGCACAGCACAAGCGGATTATCATTGGGGACCATGGGGCACATATTACCAAGCGTTTTTTAAGCGTTTTCGCTGCGGAAATTCCGCGGCAAAAACGCTTGAAAAAAAGCATAGTGGGCACGCAGCCTTATTGGGGGGTTTTCCCAAATTTTGGCAGCCCTTGTACTCACTGCATACCCTATAAGTGGATAGCAGACCCACTCCTTTCTAATTGGAACATGTCGTTACTGTGGCCCACCTCCATGTGTCTTTAAATTGTTAGTGGGGTTTTTCCCAAATTTTGGCAGCCCTTGCAGTCATTGCATGGGCATTACCACTATAGGAGACCCACTCCTTTATAATGGGAACATTTTTTTTACTGAGGCCCTCCTCTATGACTCTTCAAAGGGGTATTGGGGGACGTCCAAATTTTTGGCAGCCCTTGCAGTCACTGCATACGCAATAACAGTATAGGAGACCCACTCTTTAATAATGGGAACAACAAAGCCTAGCCGGCTGATAGCCCTCTAACAATAGGCTGGCCCTTTAAGAATAGTAAGGGCTGCCTGATGGCCCTATAAAAATAGGCTTTGTGACTTTCAGAATCCCTCCTTCATAAATGAAACAAGATATGTCTGATCATGATCATGTCTGATCATGTTTCGCACACAACACATGGCCAGATAAGGTAGTAAAATGTTAAAATGACATTTACCGGTGAATGCATTTTTCACTGTTGAAAGCAATGCAAAAGTGCAAAAACGCACCCAAAATGAACATAGCCCAAGGTATGGAGGAGCATTTTTGTTTTTGATTATTTATTTTGCCTTATATACAAGTCATTACCCTGGAAAGGATGTTCGTTAACATTTTTCCAAGGAAAATCCATTTTGGTTTCCTTTTTGTATGTTTTATCATGAGCCCGTAAAAGTGGTGTAATACTCTGACAACATTGTTGACAGCAGTGACCTGGGAGTCAGAGATGCTTCAAGGGGTCTTCCCCATGCTGTTTCCATCTTATTTGAGCACTGTTCCCATCGATTTGGGCAATTTTTAGGCCCCCTGCAGCCCGCTGGGGGGGGGCGCGCCGGAAAAATGCTCGAGTTACCCATAGACTTACATTGGGCTCGTTGCTCGGATCGAGCACTCGAGCATTCCAGTTTGCTCAACCCGAGCAACGAGTACCCGAGCATTTTAGTGCTCGCTCATCACTAGTAAGGATGATGCTGAAGTCATTGTAATAATAAATTCACTGTTTCTATGAGCAGTTTTACCTTGCAGTGTTATGTAATTGACAAAGCTGATTAATCAGTAACCATATCACTTACTGTGCCGTCATACTTACTATGTGCATGTATGGGAACTGTAATATCTCTCAACAGGTGTGTCTGCGTCATCGCTGACATTTACCCGCACTTTTTCAAAATGATCATAAGACTTAGGTTATAGACTTAGTCTTTTAATAAAATTGTTAAAAAAGCACAAGGAAGAATTTGAGATTTTAATGTGTAGTTTTATATTTTAAGGATGATTTATTTCAGATTACATCTAGATTTTTAATTCTTTTTTTATTCTTGTTTTCAAGGATTTTACATTATGACATTTTGCATAATAACAAGTTTCATTCAAACATTACACTTTACATGATGATTCCCCCACTTCTTAAATCTCAGATCAGAGAATCATACAATTCTATCCTACGTATGCATAATATATATCAATACTATAATATGGTCCATATAGACCCTACATATGACAATGGTTAATGCTGCATGTCAATGTACAATAATTAAGGGTAAATTTACCATGATTTCTACGAGCCAATCATAGATAATAATAATAATTTTTATTTATATAGCGCCAACATATTCTGCATGTTTTTCATGTCTATAAAAAGCGCTGTGTCAGTGGCATACACACTGACGTGTTTCGAACAAGCTGTTCTTGATCATACAATTGCATAGTTGCGTAGTATTGAACACGTAAGCAGCTATCTGACTATCTAAAGTCAAAGGGAGGTGTACAAGAAGATTTCACAGTAAACATCACCTATATTTGAGTATCACATAACAGAAACTGCTTGTTACTCAGTTACATTATCTTCTGCAGTCCAAGGTCATATACAGTAAGATTTATCTTCCTTTGTGAGATATCTTTAGTCACAGGTAGCTTCCCGCACTTTTTTTTAAATCAATAAATTGGTAACGAAGCAAATCTATGAAATTTTCCTATTACAGCATCTGTGGAAATATGCTGTGAACCCACACCATAAATCCATAATCACGTGTATTTTCCCCTTTAAAAAGATATTTTTTAATTAAATCTGTGTATAAGTGTATGTAGTATAGTGTGTGTGATAGGTGAGTATATTATCCCAATCTTTTCCAGTATCCAACGCCATTCTGCTAGTCTTCTCAGTGACGTCACCGCTCTGCAGACTCTCCGGGTCACATTGCACTCTACGTGACGAGGATCCATAGGCTTACATTGTAAAAGAGACTTATAGCTCATTCATCGGGCATAGTGTGATCCTAATAGTCAGCCCGCTCTCCTGATCCACATGTCTCACACAGGTAATTCCTCTTTTCTTTTACAATAATCTCTGGGGGCAGATTCTAAGGGAGATCTGTGTCCGGCCCATAGATCTTAACAGCTCATTTACATTTTAAGAAAAATGTGGATTTCTCTGGAATAAAACATCGGATCACATGATATCAAAGTATCATTTTATTAAACTTTCCATGACCTATATGGCCATATACAGTGGCTTGCGACAGTATTCACCCCCCCCCTTCCCCTTGGCATTTTTTGTGTTTTCCTACCTCACAACCTGAAATTTCAGTTTTTTTATGGTTTGCATCAGTTCATGTTTAGAACATGCCTACAACTGTGAACATTTGGTTTTCTTTTTATTGTGAAGCAAACAAAAAATAGGAAAAAATAACTGAAAACTTCAGTGTGCATAACTATTCACCCCCCTAAAGTCAGTACTTTGTAGAGCCTCCTTTTGCGACAATTACATCTGCAAGTCGCTTTGGATATGTCTCTATGAGCTTTCCACATCTGCCCACTGGGATTTTTGCCCATTGCTCAAGGCAAAACTGTTCCATCTCCTTCAAGTTAGATGGTTTCCTCCGGTGAACAGCAATCTTCAAGTCTGACCACAGATTCTCAATTGGATTAAGGGCTGGGCTTTGACTAGGCCACTTTAAAACATTTACACATTTCCCCTTAATCCACTCGAGTGTTGCTTTAACAGAATGCTTTGGGTCATTGTCTTGTTGGAAGGTGAACCTCCGTCCCAGTCTCAAATCACTGACAGACTGAAACAGGTTTTGCTCAAGAATATCCCTGTATTTTGCACCATCCATCTTCCCCTTGCCTCAGACCAATTTCCCTGTCCCTGCTGCCGAAAAACATCCCTACAGCATGATGCTGCCACCAGCATGTTTCACTGTGGGGATGGTGTTCTTGGGGTGATGAGCTGTGTTGGTTTAGCGCCAGACATAGCATTTACCTTGGTGGCCAAAAAGTTAAATTTTGGTCTCATCTGACCACAGCACCTTACTCCATACATTTGGGGAGTCTCTCACATGTCTTTTGGCAAGCTCAAAATGAGCCTTACAATTTTTGTGTGTACGTAAAGGTTTTCTTTTTGGCCACTCTTCCATAAAGGCCACCTCTATGGAGTGTACGGCTTATTGTGGTCATATGGACAGATACTCCAATCTCTGCTTGGGAACTATGCAGCTCCTTCAGGATTATCTTTGGTATCTGTGCTGCCTCTCTGATTAATGCCCTCCTTACCCGGACTGAGAGGTTTGGTGGGTGGCCCTCTCTTGGCAGGTTTGTTGTGGTACCATGTTCTTTCCATTTGATGATAATGGATTTGATGGTGCTCCGGGGGATCATCAGAGATTGGGATATTTTTTTTTATAACCCAACCCTGACTTGTACTTCTCAACAACTTTGTCCCTGACTTGTTTGGAGATCTCCTTGGTCTTCATGGTGGTCTTTGGTTAGTGGTGCCTCTTGCTTAACGGTGTTGCAGCCTCTGTGGCCTTTCAAAAAAGGTGAAGTGTATATACTGACAGACCATGTCACAATTAGTGAAAGGGAGTCCACCTGCGTGCAATCTAAGTATGTGACTTATGAAGGTAACTGCTTATACCAGAAATCTTTAGGGCCTTCATAGCAAAAGGGGTGAATACAAATGCACATGTCAATTTTTAGTTATTTTATCCCATAAATGTATTTTTTGGCTATATTTTTCTCATTTCACTTCATTAACTTAGACTATTTATTGCTGATGCATCACGCACAATTCGGATTAAAAACATATTTAAACACAGGTTGTAATGTAAAAAATTGGTAAAAAGCCAGGGGAAGGGGGGGGGGGGGAATACTTTCACAAGCCACTGTAGATGGTTTAGGAGCGGTGATCCTACTGACCGATTCCCTTTAAAGTACAAAGGGATAATAATACTGTGCCAAAAGTATTACGGTAAATAAAATCACAGCCTTTGCTGCTGATGATGGGTCCTCTTTTATATACTGTACATGAGAACCTCCACACATTATTTTCTTAAGGGGTTCCATTAGTGGTATAAATAATATCATAGTAGCCATAGCTGACACGACTAGGCTCTAGTCATTACTTTCTATTGCTTTTTATATAGTCTTTGTGTTCTGTATATGAGGTCAATCATGTATAGTAAGGATGATGCTGAAGTCATTGTAATAATAAATTCACTGTTTCTATGAGCAGTTTTACCCTGCAGTGTTATGTAATTGACAAAGCTGATTAATCAGTAACCATATCACTTACTGTGCCGTCATACTTACTATGTGCATGTATGGGAACTGTAATATCTCTCAACAGATGTGTCTGCGTCATCGCTGACATTTACCCGCACTTTTTCGAAATGATCATAAGACTTAGGTTATAGACTTAGTCTTTTAATAAAATTGTTAAAAAAGCACAAAGCACAAGGAAGAATTTGAGATTTCAATGTGTAGTTTTATATTTTAAGGATGATTTATTTCAGATTACATCTAGATTTTTAATTCTTTTTTTATTCTTGTTTTCAAGGATTTTACATTATGACATTTTGCATAATAACAAGTTTCATTCAAACATTACACTTTACATGATGATTCCCCCACTTCTTAAATCTCAGATCAGAGGATCATACAATTCTATCCTATGTATGCATAATATATATCAATAGTATAATATGGTCCATATAGACCTTACATATAACAATGATTAATGCTAAATGTCAATGTAGAATAATTAGGAGTAAATTTACCTTGATTTCTACAAGCCAGTCATAGATAATAATAATAATCTTTATATAGCGCCAACATATTCTGCAGCGCTTTACAATTCATAAACATATATAATGAGTAGAAGTTGCTCCTGGGAAGATTTGCGTTAATCTGTATGTGATTTCATCAGATGCTTCTATATTGCAGCCATCATCCATCTTCTAATTATATTCATAATGTCTTTTTTTAGACTCTATAATTTCAATTGCTTCTTCTCTTGTGTTTTTTGTTACTCCAAGATATGGTGTTACAGTCGCATGGCAGGCAGACAGGTTTTCCAAAAGTTGTTCCCGTTGGATCCGTAGGGAACGTCCTTCTGGTAAGTGAAATGCAAATACTAGGTTGTTCCAAACACAAAATTTCTCATATTCTAATTTTCTTAGAAAATATTGAGAAAATAGCACCGTCAACTTTTCAGAGGTAGATTCAGGTCGCCAATATAATTTTTGTTCAGTCCAGTAGACAGGGCGCTCCACATCAGTCCAGAATCTGGGAACCTGTTGAAGGTCATCAAACTCATCAGTGTCAGGACTGTGGATAACAATGTAATGTGCGATCTCTTTTTTGAACAAGTCCGTGCCCAAATACTTGAATAATGGCTTTTTGCTACCACAGTGCTGTGT
Source organism: Phyllobates terribilis (assembly GCF_046119375.1). Classification (NCBI taxonomy): domain Eukaryota; kingdom Metazoa; phylum Chordata; class Amphibia; order Anura; family Dendrobatidae; genus Phyllobates; species Phyllobates terribilis. The sequence continues at coordinate 135,821,662 of NW_027362762.1, forward strand.
CTCATACAGGTCTAGAAGATCAGACAATGAAAAGGAAAACATGAAACTTCCATACCGTGACTCAAAATTCTTAAAGGCTGGAGAATTGGCAAATTGGTCCCTTATGTCCTGTTTGTACTGTGACAAGAACTGTGGACTAAAATCCCCTTGTATGGACTGGTAAGCGTCCTCAAAAGCTGTGTTGATATCATCCTTAGAAATTTGTGCGCTCCAGAAGGTAAGGTCTTCAAAGTATTTTTTTCTACTCCTTGCACTGAAACACTGTGATTCCAGAATATCAGACATGCATTCTGCAGTGGTGACATGTTGTACTTTTGTGATGGGAAATGGTACTTGCATATAATGGTATTCATGACGGATCTTCATGTATCCAAGCATAGCTTCTCCTGCTTCATTTAAATGATTCTTCTCCTCAAGGATGGAATGAACTTCCTGGAGTAACAATAATTTATTTTCTTTGAAATATCCTTTTGATCCCATACAGCCAGTAATTTCTTTAAGATCACTGTCCAGATGGCCTGCCATAGCTTTGCGTGTATATCCTTGCATATGTGTTGCCTAATTATACTTGTCAGGCGAATATAAGGGCAAGTCTGCCATACCTGTTTAATGATTAAAAGAGAAAGAAAGTGAAACTGAAATGTTCAAGCCAATAAAATATGTGCATTCTGTGTGCAAAATAAAAACAGAGATACAGTATACAGTGGGTACGGAAAGTATTCAGACCCCTTTAAATTTTTCACTCTTTGTTTCATTGCAGCCATTTGGTAAATTCTAAAAAGTTCATTTTTTTCTCATTAAAGTACACTCTGCACCCCATCTTGACTGAATAAAAACAGAAATGTAGAAATTTTTGCAAATTTATTAAAAAAGAAAAACTGAAATATCACATGGTCATAAGTATTCAGACCCTTTGTTCAGTATTGAGTAGAAGCACCCTTTTGAGCTAGTACAGCCATGAGTCTTCTTGGGAATGATGCAACAAGTTTTTCACACCTGGATTTGGGGATCCTCTGCCATTCTTCCTTGCAGATCCTCTCCAGTTCCATCAGGTTGAATGGTGAATGTTGGTGGACAGCCATTTTCAGGTCTTTCCAGAAATTCTCAATTGGGTTTAGGTCAGGGTTCTGGCTGGGCCAGTCAAGAACGGTCATAGAGTTGTTCTGAAGCCACTCCTTTGCTATTTTAGCTGTGTGCTTAGGGTCATTGTCTTGTTGGAAGGTGAACCTTCGGCCAAGTCTGAGGTCCAGAGCACTCTGGAAGAGATTTTTATCCAGGATATCTCTGTACTTGGCCGCATTCATGTTTCCTTCAATTGCAACCAGTCGTCCTGTCCCTGCAGCTGAAAAACACCCCCATAACATGATGCTGCCACCACCATGTTTCACTGTTGGGATTGTATTGGGCAGATGATGAGCAGTGCCTGGTTTTCTCTGCACATACCACTTAGAATTATCACCAAAAAGTTCTATCTTCATCTCATCAGACCAGAGAATCTTATTTCTCATATTCTGGGAGTCCTTCATGTGTTTTTGAGCAAACTCTATGCGAGCTTTCATATGTCTTGCACTGAGGAGAGGCTTCCATCGGGCCACTCTGCCATAAAGGCCCGACTGGTGGAGGGCTGCAATGATAGTTGACTTTGTGGAACTTTCTCCCACCTCTCTACTGCATCTCTGGAGCTCAGCCACAGTGATCTTGGGGTTCTTCTTTACCTCTCTCACCAAGGCTCTTCTCCCACGATTGCTCAGTTTGGCTGGACGGCCAGGTCTAGGAAGACTTCTGGTGGTCCCAAACTTCTTCCATTTAAGGATTATGGAGGCCACTGTGCTCTTAGGATCCTTGAGTAATGCAGAAATTATTTTATAACCTTAGCCAGATCTGAGCCTTGCCATAATTCTGTCTCTGAGCTCCTTGGGCAATTCCTTTGAGCTCATGATTCTCATTTGGTCTGACATGCACTGTGAGCGGTGAGGTCTTATATAGACAGGTGTGTGCCTTTCCAAATCAAGTCCTATCAGCTTAATTAAACACAGCTGGACTCCAATGAAGGAGTAGAATCATCTCAAGGAGGATCATAAGGAAATGGACAGCATGTGACTTAAATATAAGTGTCTGAGCAAAGGGTCTGAATACTTATGACCATGTGATATTTCAGTTTTTCTTTTTTAATAAATTTGCAAACATTTCTACATTTCTAGGTTTTTTTTCAGTCAAGATGGGGTGCACAGTATACATTAATGAGAAAAAAAATGAACTTTTTAGAATTTACCAAATGGCTGCAATGAAAGAAAGAGTGAAAAATTTAAAGGGGTCTGAATACTTTCCATACCCACTGTATGTGATTTGGCATGATTGTTTCAGAAATATTGCAATGTATTACACCAGCTATCACAAAGTTAAAGGTATTGTCCACTACTTGGACAACCCCTTCTCAATCACTACTTTCTCCCCTTCTAAAATAATACCACCAATACTTACCTCGGTTCCTCTTTTGTTTGTTCATTTTGTTTAGGAGTGAAAAATAATTATGTTCTTGCATGAGCTTAGTTCCTTCCAGAAAATGAAAAGGATGACGTATGATTTTGTACTTTTACTTTTCTTTTATTCTTATAAAATATACATATTTTTTTCTTCAGCACACTGCAGGGCAGGACCTGAACATTTAAAGGTGTTGTCTACTACTCATACAACCCCTTGTCAATCACTACATTTCCCCCAAGTAAAATAATAATACCTATGCTCACCTCCACTGCCAGCGCTGTTCCAGCGGTGTCAGCACAGGGTCTTCCGGGACTCAAGTGGCTCTCCCGGGACCCGCCAGATAACAACCCTCATAAACAATGCACAGACATCAAGTCTCAAACATGTCAGACACGTGAAAACAGGCCTTTATGGTCAAAATGCAAATAAACCACTAATTACGACCGCAAACAAGAAGAAGAGACTTGTTTGGGCCAAGCAGTACAAAGACTGGACAATTATTCAGTGGACATCTATACTATCGTCTGGTGAGTCGAAATTAGAGATTTTTGGTACCAACTGCCAAGTCTTTGTAAGATGCAGAAAAGGTGAGCAAATGATTTTTTCATATGTGGTGCCCACCATGAAGCATGGAGGGAGAGGTGATGATGCTTTGCTGGTGACACTTGGTGATTTATTCCAAATTAAATATGGAAATAGCCTCTTCAGAGAGGAAGAGGTCTAGAATGCAAGTGCCACCTACTGAAAGTAGCAATACTAAAAGTCAATATCAACCCTTTTATGAGCCTTACCACATGACTGGGGATAAAAGCCAAAACAGAATCTCAATTTGCAGTCGTGTTTTGGGGGGTGTTGCCCCTCCTAAGTGCAATGCATGAAATATGATTTAGCTGTATGAGAGGCCTCTATCTGTGGTCTAAGGGGTAATGTCTCTCCTTGTGGAGAGCGATATGCCTGACATGCCAAGGTATGGAGACTTATAGGCCATGCAATGCTCCTCTGGGAAATTAAAAATGCAAATTGTCTCTACAGAGAGGAAGAGCACAAGAAGTCTAGTGCCACTTACTGAAAGTAGCAATAAGTCTCCTTACTCTGACATGTTACTTTCTACAAGGAGAGATGTTACCCCTTAGATTCCAAATTTAAAACACAATTATCTAGAATGGCTACCACAACATGCTGCAATGACATGTCATCCTATATGGTTTGTTCCTAGTGGATCATTTGTGTTGCTGCAGGACAATATCCAAAACTTCTCCAGGCTGTGATCAAGGAAGAGAGGGATGGAGTGCAGCATCAAATGACATATCCTCCATAATCACCCAGCCTAAATGAGATAGTGTGGGATGAGTTGGACCGCAGAGTGAAGACTGTTGTAAAGTCGCTCTAGGTGACAACCTGATTAAGCTGCTTGAGAGAATGCCAAGTGTGTGAAGCTGTCACAAGTGTAAAAGGGGGGTTCTATGAGAAATTGAAGGCATGACACATTGTAAGGTGGCTGCCAGACACATAGTAGATGGGAGATATGTATCACAGAGGTGGATGTTCTCTGTGATGTAAACCTGGAGTAATGCTCTAATACACATAGTATTAAAAGGGATTAATCGGCCATGACAGGGGCTGGGCTCAATGTGAGCAGCTGAAGAGTTGGGTGGGACAATTGCTCACCATTCTCCACCCCTGGGTGTGGTTCACATTGTAAATTGAGACCTGTTTGTCTCACACCTGCTCCGTGTGTGTGGAGGTGAGCAGACCTCCAGGATTGTGTGCCTTTTCCTAAACTCCTGAGAAGCTGGATTGTAACTCAAGCGGGCGAACTAGCACTATTGTGTGGACTCTTTACTTTATGTTTTACTTTATGCTGGACAAGGGCTGTATTTAAGTTTTCCTGTGATGCGGTTTATGAGGAATGAAATAAACCAGACAGACTTTTAAATAGAAACGGTTCCTATGATACCTCATCCCGCTTCCAAGTGAGTAGCATTGTTGCAACATATTCTGGTTTGTTTTCACTTGCAATTCTTTACTCTTTGTTTCCATATGTGTGCATTCATGGTTTTGCTGCCTTCGGTCTGAATCTGCCATGTGCACACTTCACTAAAAACAAGGAAAACTTTTGTTGCTGTACATTATATTCATCTTTATCTCCTGTTGTGGTGCATAATGCAATACATACCTCTACTCTGTGCTCTAAATATGTATGATTATTTTAAGTTTCACAATCAAGTGTCTGAGACCTACCTCCTTACTAATAAGGTGTATTTTCTCCAAAACCATCATATATCATACTTATATTTAAACCATTTAATTTCAATTTACCAACTCCTACGTGATCTACCCAGGCACACTCGTGTTGTCCTTGGTGCATTGTCTGACATACAGTACAGACCAAAAGTTTGGACACACCTTCTCATTTAAAGATTTTTCTGTATTTTCATGACTATGAAAATTGTACATTCACACTGAAGGCATCAAAACTATGAATTAACACATGTGGAATTATATACTTAACAAAAAAGTGTGAAACAACTGAAAATATGTCTTATATTCTAGGTTCATCAAAGTAGCCACCTTTTGCTTTGATGACTGCTTTGCACACTCTTGGCATTCTCTTGATGAGCTTCAAGAGGTAGTCACCAGAAATGGTCTTCCAACAATCTTGAAGGAGTTCCCAGAGATGCTTAGCACTTGTTGGCCCTTTTGCCTTCACTCTGCAGTCCAGCTCACCCCAAACCATCTCGATTGGGTTCAGGTCTGGTGACTGTGGTGGCCAGGTCATCTGGCGTAGCACCCCATCACTCTCCTTCTTGGTCAAATAGGCCTTAAACAGCCTGGAGGTGTGTTTGGGGTCATTGTCCTGTTGAAAAATAAATGATGGTCCAACTAAACGCAAACTGGATGGAATAGCATGCCGCTGCAAGATGCTGTGGTAGCCATGCTGGTTCAGTATGCCTTCAATTTTGAATGAATCCCCAACAGTGTCACAAGCAAAGCACCCCCACACCATCACACCTCCTCCTCCATGCTTCACGGTGGGAACCAGGCATGTAGAGTCTATCCGTTCACCTTTTCTGCGTCGCACAAAGACACGGTGGTTGGAACTAAAGATCTCAAATTTGGACTCATCAGACAAAAGCACAGATTTCCACTGGTCTAATGTCCATTCCTTGTGTTCTTTAGCCCAAACAAATCTCTTCTGCTTGTTGCTTGTCCTTAGCAGTGGTTTCCTAGAAGCTATTTTACCATGAAGGCCTGCTGCACAAAGTCTCCTCTTAACAGATGTTGTAGAGATGTGTCTGCTGCTAGAACTCTGTGTGGCATTGACCTGGTCTCTAATCTGAGCTGCTGTTAACCTGCGATTTCTGAGGCTAGTGACTCGGATAAACTTATCCTCAGAAGCAGAGGTGACTCTTGGTCTTCCTTTCCTGGGGCGGTCCTCATGTCAGCCAGTTTCTTTGTAGCGCTTGATGGTTTTTGCTACTGCACTTGGGGACACTTTCAAAGTTTGCCCAATTTTTCGGACTGACTGACCTACATTTCTTAAAGTAATGATGGCCACTCGCTTTTCTTTACTTAGCTGCTTTTTTCTTGCCATAATACAAATTCTAACAGTCTATTCAGTAGGACTATCAGCTGTGTATCCACCTGACTTCTGCACAACACAACTGATGGTCCCAACCCCATTTATAAGGCAAGAAATCCCACTTATTAAACCTGACAGGGCACACCTGTGAAGTGAAAACCATTTCTGGTGACTACCTCTTGAAGCTCATCAAGAGAATGCCAAGAGTGTGCAAAGCAGTCATCAAAGCAAAAGGTGGCTACTTTGAAGAACCTAGAATATAAGACATATTGTAGCGTCGGCGTCCCTGCCCTCTGCTAGGCAGGGACGCTGTTCCCCTCACCTCTCTGCTCCGAGCCCGGCGTCCCCCTCCCGCTCTGCTGGCAGCGCGCGCTCCTTCCCGGCCACTGTGCTTAGGGCGCGCGCGCTCCCTCCCTCTTAAAGGGGCCGCGCGCGCCGTCCTAAGGAGTCCCCGGCCAATGGCCGGAGGACTTCACCATATATAAGGCACCTCCTCCAAAATGGAGGTGCCCGAGCAATGTTGTTGCACTGTTCACTACTCTGCTTCAGCCCTCAGGTCCCGTTGCCAGTTACCTGTTAGTTACCTGCCTGATTCCTGCCAGAGTCCTGCCAGTTTGCTGTCTGTTTCCTGCCTGATATTCTTGCTACCTGCTTGCTAGCCTGAGGTCCGACGGTCTGCCTTCCTACTCCTGTCAGTCTGTCTATGGACCAGCTTGCCCGCTCACCTGGGAGCGCTCCTCTGCTACCTGCCTGCTAGCCTGCCTGGAGGCTCCGCCGTCACATGCTGTGACCACCTGCTATTCCAGAGACTCTTGCCCGCTCACCTGGGAGCGCTCCTCCGCTACCTGCCTGCTTGCCTACCTGGAGGCTCCGCCGTCACGTGCTGTGACCACCTGCTATTCCAGAGACTCTCGCCCGCTCACCTGGGAGCGCTCATCTGCTACCTGCCTGCTAGCCTGCCTGGAGGCTCCGCCGTCACGTGCTGTGACCATCTGCTATTCCAGAGACTCTTGCCCGCTCACCTGGGAGCGCTCCTCCGCTACCTGCCTGCCTGCCTACCTGGAGGCTCTGCCGTCACGTGCTGTGACCACCTGCTCTTCCAGAGACTCTCGCCTGCTCACCTGGGAGCACTCATCTGTCATCCGCCTGCTAGCCTACCTGGAGGCTCAGCCGTCACAGGTCGTACCTACCCTATACTCAGAGACTGTCCCGGTCACTTGCTGTGACCTCCTGCCCGTTCACCCAGAGACTGCCCCGGTCACTTGCTGTGACCTCCTGCCCGTTTACCCAGAGACTGCCCCGGTCACTTGCTGTGACCTCCTGCCCGTTCACCCAGAGACTGCCCCAGTCACTTGCTGTGACCTCCTGCCCGTTTACCCAGAGACTGTCCCGGTCACTTGCCGTGACCTCCTGCCCGTTCACCCAGAGACTGTCCCGGTCACTTGCTGTGACTGCCTACCCGTCTTCCCTGGTCGCCACCCGCTCCCTTACAAGGACCGCCCCCTTGTATAGTAGCTCAGAGGTTCCGCCTACCAGACCCGTTACAGTTTGCTCGGGCCATGGAACCCAGTGGCACCCAAGCTCCCTCGCTCTCGGACCTCTGTCATGAACTGTCCCGTCAGAGGTCCCAACAGGAGTCCATCCTGGGTCACCTGCGGAATGTCAATTCTCGCCTGGACACTCTGACTGCTCCACCAGCAACCACCGCCAGTGCCATGACTCGCAACCCGGCAGCTCCGCTGCCCACCAATACCATAGTATCCTACCCCGGACCCCGGCTTTCTGCACCTCTTCGCTTCGGAGGCGACTCCGCCCAGGCTCGGGGCTTCATAAATCAGTGCACCCTGCACTTTGAACTCCTGTCCCACCAGTTTAACTCCGACCGGGCCAAAATTGCCTTCATCATGTCCCATCTCACCGGGGAGGCCCTGGCCTGGCTAAATCCTCTATGGGAGAGAGGAGACCCCCTGGTGTCCGACTTGCCTGCCTTTCTCATGGCTTTCCGGAAAGTCTTCGACGAACCCGGACGGAAGACCTCATCCGCATCATCTCTGCTACGCCTCCGTCAGGGAAGTCTCACCGTGGGCCAATATGCCATACGGTTCCGTACCCTTGCCTCGGAGCTGGCCTGGGATAACGTCGCTCTGGTATCCGTCTTCTGGGAGGGTCTGTCCGGCCGTATTAAAGATGAACTTGCCGGTCGGGACATTCCTACCACTCTCGATGACCTAATAACTCTTGCCACCCGGATTGACCTAGGTTCCAGGAGCGTGCCAAAGAGGTCACCCGTGAGAGAAGGTTTCCACGTCTAGCTCCTACTTTTCAGAGATCCGTCTCTCCCCAGGTACACTCTCCTGAGCCTATGCAGGTCGACCAGACCAAGATGGTCAAAACCCGTCAGGACTTACGCCGTGCCGAAGGGAGCTGCTTCTACTGTGGCAGTAAGGAGCACCAGATCCGTACCTGCCCGGAGAGGTCGGGAAACGCCTGTGTCTAGGTTCGCTCAGAGAGGTCAACCTAGACAAGAATAAATCCTCTCCATCTCTGCTACTGTCAGTCTCTATTATCTGCGGGGAGAATCGTTATTTCGAACTAGCCCAACTTGACTCTGGAGCGGCCGGGAATCTTATCTCACAGTCCCTGGTAGAAAAATACCGCATTCCCACCAAACCTCTGGCTGTACCATTATCTGTCGCTGCTGTGGATGGGGGCCTCTTACCACGTCCCATCCAACTCATCACCGAATCCGTAACTCTGCAGGTGGGAATGCTGCATTCTGAGAGCATCTCTTTTCATGTTCTGCCTGGACTCTCTCACGCCCTCTTATTAGGTCTACCTTGGCTCCAGAGACATGCACCCGTGCTTGACTGGCAGACCGGAGAAGTCCTTCGCTGGGGACAGGACTGTCATAAGACTTGTTTGGTTCCTGTTCATCCCGTCCGTCCTTCTCCTACCCCAACTAATCTACCTGGACTTCCGATTCCCTATTGGTCATTTGCTGATGTCTTTAATAAAAAGGAGGCAGAGACATTACCCCCTCATAGACCATACGACTGTCCTATCGACCTGTTACCCGGTACTACTCCTCCCCATGGGCGTATTTACCCGTTGTCCTCTGCTGAGACCCGGTCGATGTCCGAATATATTGAGGAGAATTTGGCCAGGGGATTCATCCGGAAATCTACCTCCCCGGCGGGAGCAGGCTTCTTCTTCGTAAAAAAGAAGGACGGCTCTCTCCGTCCCTGTATAGACTATAGAGGCCTTAACCAGATCACGGTGAAGAATAAGTATCCCCTTCCGCTCATTCCAGAATTATTTGATCGCCTGAGGGGGGCTAGAGTCTTCACCAAACTGGACCTCCGTGGGGCGTACAACCTGGTCCGTATCCGTCAAGGGGATGAATGGAAGACTGCATTCAACACCCGGGACGGCCACTATGAATATCTGGTAATGCCCTTTGGTCTCTGTAACGCTCCTGCCGTCTTTCAAGAGTTGGTCAATGACATCTTCCGGGACCTTCTCTACTCCTGCGTTGTGGTGTACCTGGACGACATCTTGGTCTTCTCTCCGGATCTCCAGACTCACCGGAGGGACGTTCGTCAGGTCCTGCTCAGGCTCAGGCAGAACCACCTCTTCGCTAAATATGAGAAGTGCCTCTTTGAGCAGACCTCGCTTCCGTTTTTGGGCTACATTATTTCTCAGACCGGCCTACGAATGGATCCAGAGAAACTGTCTGCCATCGAGAAATGGCCCCGACCGGAGGGGTTGAAGGCCATTCAGCGATTCCTGGGCTTCGCCAACTACTACCGCCTCTTCATACCGCACTTCTCTTCCCGGACTGCCCCAATTTCCGCGCTCACCCGTAAGGGTACTAATCCCAAAGAGTGGCCGCCCGAAGCAGAGGAGGCTTTTCTTTCCTTAAAACAGGCCTTCTCTTCCGCCCCGGTGCTGCATCGTCCGGACGGCAACAAGCAGTTCTTTCTGGAGGTTGACGCCTCCTCCTCTGGAGCCGGAGCAGTACTTACTCAAAAATCTTCTTCCGGGAGGATGGTAACTTGCGGCTTCTTCTCCAAACTCTTCTCCTCTTCTGAACGCAATTACTCCATAGGAGACCGAGAGTTATTGGCCATCAAGCTGGCATTGGAGGAGTGGCGTTACCTACTCGAGGGGGCTCTTCATCCGGTAATAATTTACACTGACCACAAGAACTTGGCTTATCTCCAGCATGCCCAGAGACTTAATCCGCGCCAAGCCCGGTGGTCCTTGTTTTTTGCTCGCTTTGATTTTGTTCTACATTTTCGCCCGGCTGACAAGAACATCAAAGCAGACGCCTTGTCCCGATCCTTTCTGGTATCTGATCTCGAGGAAGAACCTAAACATATCATCGATCCCGCCAGAGTAATGCAGGTGGTTCCCGTGAGTCTAAATCGTCCCCCTCCCGGTAAGATGTTCGTATCGGTACCTGATCGGGAGAAGATCCTACACTGGGGTCATTCGTCTAAACTAGCTGGCCACGCCGGTCAGAAAAAGACCCTCCAGCTTATTTCCCGGCACTACTGGTGGCCTAACCTGCGCAAGGATGTAATAGACTTTGTTTCTGCCTGTGTGTCCTGTGCCCGCAACAAAGTTCCGAGACACCTGCCAGCCGGTCGCCTCCTTCCTCTGCCAGTACCTGCTGCCCCCTGGCAGCATATAGCGATGGACTTCATAACTGATCTTCCCGTCTCTGCCGGTTGTACGGTCATTTGGGTGGTCGCTGACCGCTTTTCCAAGATGGCTCACTTCATTCCCCTGCCAGGCCTCCCGTCTGCACCCGAGCTGGCTAAAGACTTTATCCGCCACATCTTCCGTCTTCATGGCCTGCCCCGTCACATCGTGTCGGATCGTGGGGTACAGTTCACTTCTCGTTTCTGGAGAGCCACTTGTAAATTGCTAGACGTCACCCTGGACTTCTCCTCCGCTTACCACCCACAGTCTAATGGTCAAGTGGAGCGGATCAATCAGATCCTGACCAGTTACCTCCGGCACTTCGTTAATGCCCACCATTCTGACTGGGTGGATCTCCTGCCATGGGCCGAATTCTCGTACAACAATCACGAGAGCGAATCTTCCTCCAAATCCCCGTTTTTTGTAGTCTTCGGTCAGCATCCTCGGATCCCGTTTCCCGTCTCCACCTCGGTGGACAATCCGGCTGCGGAATCTCTTGTTAACAAATTTTCCTCCACATGGGAGAGTACCCGGTCCGCACTCCTTCTGTCATCCGAGCGTATGAAAAGACATGCTGACAAAAAACGTCTGGATCCTCCTCAATTCCGTCCAGGGGATAAGGTCTGGCTCTCGTCCAAGTATGTCCGGCTCAAGATTCCTTCCTATAAGTTAGGGCCTCGGTTCATCGGTCCTCTGGAGGTCATCAGTCAGATCAACCTGGTGGCCTATAAATTGAAACTCCCGGCCAACTTGCGGATCGCTAACTCCTTCCATGTATCTCTCCTCAAACCCGTGGTACTTAACTCTTTTTCCAAGTCTACAGGTACGCCTCCTGCTCCGGTTTCCGCTGAAAACGAGTTTGAGGTAGAGAACATTCTGGCCACCAAAAGGGTAAGAGGAAAAACCTTTTTTCTGGTAGATTGGAAGGGGTTTGGTCCTGAGGAGAGAACGTGGGAGCCCCGGGAGAACATCCATGCCCCTCTCATCCTTGCTAAATTTCTGTCTGGCCTAAAAAAGGGGGGGCCTAAAGGGGGGGGTACTGTAGCGTCGGCGTCCCTGCCCTCTGCTAGGCAGGGACGCTGTTCCCCTCACCTCTCTGCTCCGAGCCCGGCGTCCCCCTCCCGCTCTGCTGGCAGCGCGCGCTCCTTCCCGGCCACTGTGCTTAGGGCGCGCGCGCGCGCTCCCTCCCTCTTAAAGGGGCCGCGCGCGCCGTCCTAAGGAGTCCCCGGCCAATGGCCGGAGGACTTCACCATATATAAGGCACCTCCTCCAAAATGGAGGTGCCCGAGCAATGTTGTTGCACTGTTCACTACTCTGCTTCAGCCCTCAGGTCCAGTTGCCAGTTACCTGCCAGTTACCTGCCTGATTCCTGCCAGAGTCCTGCCAGTTTGCTGTCTGTTTCCTGCCTGATATTCCTGCTGCCTGCTTGCTAGCCTGAGGTCCGACGGTCTGCCTTCCTACTCCTGTCAGTCTGTCTATGGACCAGCTTGCCCGCTCACCTGGGAGCGCTCCTCTGCTACCTGCCTGCTAGCCTGCCTGGAGGCTCCGCCGTCACATGCTGTGACCACCTGCTATTCCAGAGACTCTTGCCCGCTCACCTGGGAGCGCTCCTCCGCTACCTGCCTGCTTGCCTACCTGGAGGCTCCGCCGACACGTGCTGTGACCACCTGCTATTCCAGGGACTCTCGCCCGCTCACCTGGGAGCGCTCATCTGCTACCTGCCTGCTAGCCTGCCTGGAGGCTCCGCCGTCACGTGCTGTGACCATCTGCTATTCCAGAGACTCTTGCCCGCTCACCTGGGAGTGCTCCTCCGCTACCTGCCTGCCTGCCTACCTGGAGGCTCTGCCGTCACGTGCTGTGACCACCTGCTCTTCCAGAGACTCTCGCCTGCTCACCTGGGAGCACTCATCTGTCATCCGCCTGCTAGCCTACCTGGAGGCTCAGCCGTCACAGGTCGTACCTACCCTATACTCAGAGACTGTCCCGGTCACTTGCTGTGACCTCCTGCCCGTTCACCCAGAGACTGCCCCGGTCACTTGCTGTGACCTCCTGCCCGTTTACCCAGAGACTGCCCCGGTCACTTGCTGTGACCTCCTGCCCGTTCACCCAGAGACTGCCCCAGTCACTTGCTGTGACCTCCTGCCCGTTTACCCAGAGACTGTCCCGGTCACTTGCCGTGACCTCCTGCCCGTTCACCCAGAGACTGTCCCGGTCACCTGCTGTGACTGCCTACCCGTCTTCCCTGGTCGCCACCCGCTCCCTTACAAGGACCGCCCCCTTGTATAGTAGCTCAGAGGTTCCGCCTACCAGACCCGTTACACATATTTTCAGTTGTTTCACACTTTTTTGTTAAGTATATAATTCCACATGTGTTAATTCATAGTTTTGATGCCTTCAGTGTAAATGTACAATTTTCAAAGTCATGAAAATACAGAAAAATCTTTAAATGAGAAGGTGTGTCCAAACTTTTGGTCTGTACTGTAAATCCTGCATTCTTTGCCTTTCTCATCATTTTAATAATAAAAATTAAGAGTCCTCTCCTCAGTAGTTGTCCTGATCACATCATCATGTACTTGAAAATTATAGTATTGAAAGGTAACTTCTAATGCCAGAGAGACAGAAGCTTCATTCTACTGCTGACTGTACACAGGCTACCCGCAGAACAGCCCTGCGGCCACTGACTGGAATCACTTCACGCATCTACTTGTCCAGCACACATCTCCAGCCCTGGATATCGAGCACTATGCTCGAGTGATTGGTACTCGAATCGAGCAGGTCGGATTCTTGGGCGTGCTCGACTCGAGTAACTAGTATAATGACAGTTAATGGGAAACTCGAGCATTTTTCCGGAAGACCCTACCCGGAGGGCTGGAAGGGGGGGGGGGCAGGAAAATAGCTGAAAAGGATGGAAACAGCGCTCAAATGGAATGGGAACAGCATGGGGAAGTCACCTGTACGCATCGCTGACTCCCAGGTTGCTACTGGGAACAATGTTGTCAGAATATTACGCAATTTTTATGGACTGACAATAAAACATACAAAATAGAAGATAATATGGATTTTACAGGAAAAAAATGTTAGGAAACATTCTTTCCTGTATAATGACTTGTATATAAGGCAAAATTAAAAAAGGGGAAAAAAACGCCTTCTCTACCCCCTAATAGGCAATCTCTCATCGTGTTTCCCCATTGCCTGTGACTACAGTAGATGACATGGTAGAGGGGGAATTAAACTACACCCAATGGTAGTCACCGGTAAATGGAATTTTAACATTTTACTACCTTATCTGGGCATGTGATGTGTGTGATATGGTCAGACACATCCTGTTTAATTTATAAAAGAGGGACTGCAATACACCCTGGAAGACAAAAATTTTGAATGAATGCCACATGATGACCCTCTAAAAATTTGGAAAAAGTGATGCATAATGGTGTCACGGGTGTGTCAGATGTAACAGACAGTCACTCTGGATCTGGCTGCAGAAGGTCACTGCGTTTAGCATTGCAGATACCTTCTTAATCCTTCTTACTTTTGGACCCAGCGGCAACCTCCCTCCAGCTCTGAATGACACACCCTGGTCTGGGTGTTTATAAACTCTCAGTCTGCTTCAGGGAGTCGCCGGTGATATTCTCATTTTCCCTTGTGATGGCTTGGAGCAATAGCAGTCGGCTAGCTTCCTCTCTGGTGCCCTTGGAGGATGTTTGGTGTTATCTCTCTGGTGTCTTCTCAAGCTAAGTTTTCCCCCTTTGTTTGTCTCCCTTGTTGTCTTTAGTTTATAGTTGAGACTGACCAGTGCTCACCCCCCCCTATCTATGGCCTAGCTCTAGGGATATACAGGGATTAGGTTTTCTGTTCAGTGAAAGGTGCAGAACCTATATATGGACGGTAGGACAGGTAGGGTGATATTAGTTCTGCCTAGGGGTCTCCACTCCCCCTTTCCCTAGCGTTTGGACTATCCTCTCCTCATCCCTTCGTGTTGCATTTAGTCTTTCCCACACTGCGTGTGACATTTGGCCCTCTAAAGATTTTGAGTGAGGGCTGCTTAATAATTCTACATTTGAATTGGCTTTATGTTCTGCTGCTGTCATCTAGTGGGGTTGAGAAGTCTGGGCCAATCCAGGCCTTTTTCATTTTGATAAGAGTCAGCATTTTCAGTTGACAGGTGGATGCCCCTATTAGTTATTATGCCCCAGGCGGCACTAAAAACCCACTCTGACCAAAAGCTAGCAGCAGGGCAGGGCAGGCCAGCAACTCCAAGGTGTAGAGGGACAGTTCATGCTACATGTCCAGCTTGGATACCCAATAGTTGTACGGCACAAAAGGAATCATAGAGGATGCTAGTACGGTTGGCTAGGTACTCCTACACCAACTTCAAAAAACATTTCCCTCCTTGTCAGACTACCCTGTGCATCAGGGCCTGGGTGCTGTGAGGGTCCTATGAAACTGTCCCAGACCTTTGATAGTGCTCCCCTCGTTCTGTTCGACCTGGTGTGTGTCTTCCTTGTTTCTCCTCTTTGGTTGCCCAAGGATCTATGAACTCTGCCTCCAGATAGGATTTTTTTTTACTAATTGTTCGACTAGGGCATTCTGGTATTGAACCATTTTACCTGCCCTCTCCGCCGCAGGAAGGAGAGATGGAAAGTTCTCCTTGTAGCAAGGGTCAAGAAGGGTAAACAACCAGTAATCAGTGTTGGCCAAAATGCGAATAACGCAAGGGTCAGGAGAAAAGCAGAAGGATATAAAGTCAGCCATGTGTGCCAGACTCCCAACAAGCAAGACTTCCCTGTCCCCACCAGTAGGACAACTGTACATCTCCTCCTCCCTCTACTCCTTCTCTTCAGCCCATCCATGCTCAACAGACAGCATAAAGCTGGTGTGGGTAGTACCCTTAGTAGTGCAGGCGACCATCTCATGTTCCTCCTCCTCAGCCTCCTCCACCTCATTATCACCCAATCCGCGCTGAGAAGATGAGATGAGGTTGGGCTGGGTAGTATCACCCTGTGTACTTTCTTCCTCCATCTCCACGTGGTCCACATGCAAAGCTTCCTCTCTAATTGTGAGCAGCAAGCGTTTCAGTACACAGAGGAGTGGTAGCCACAGATCTGTCTGGTCTGTTATGTCTTTACTATCTATACTATATAATTTTATATCTATACTCTGCGGTGGTGTGCTGTTTGTTACCTAAACTAATTAGTTTCAGCAGAGTCTATTGCCGCTTTACCGAGTCAGTGCTGCAGTGATTCCAGCTTGTGGCAGACCATATAAAGATGGAGGAGGAATGGGTGCAGGAACTGGTGTAGGAGGTGGAGGAAACCCTGATGGAACTAGGGCCCGCAATCCTCGGCGTCGGTAGCACATGTGCCTTCCCAGGGTCCGATCTGGTGCCGGCCTCCACTAGGTTCACCCAATGTGCTGTCAGTGAAATGTAGCATCCCTGGCCACAAGCACTTGTCCACGTATCGGTCATTAACTGGACCTTCCCAGTAACTACGTTGGTCAGGGCACAGGTGTCACGGGTGTGACAAACAGTCGCTCTGGATCCAGCTGTAGAAGGCACTGCGCTTGGCATTGCAGACGCCTTCTTGAATCTCTCATCTCTGTAGTAGAATCATAGAATCATAGAATCATAGAATCATAGAATGGTAGAGTTGGAAGGGACCTCCTGGGTCATCTGGTCCAACCCCCTGCTCAAAGCAGGATTCACTAGATCATCTCAGACAGATGTCTGTCCAGCCTCTGTTTGAAGACGTCCATTGAAGGGGAACTCACCACCTCTCGTGGCAGCCTGTTCCACTCATTAATCACCCTAACTGTCAAAAAGTTTTTTCTAATATCTAATCTGTGTCTCCTCCCATTTAGTTTCATCCCATTGCTTCTAGTCTTTCCTTGTGCAAATGAGAATAAAGATGATCCTTCTACAATGTGACAGCCCTTGACATATTTGTAGACAGCTATTAAGTCTCCTCTCAGTCTTCTTTTTTGCAAGCTAAACATTCCCAAATCCTGCAACCGTTCCTCATAGGACATGGTTTGCAGACCAGTCACCATTCTGGTCGCTCTTCTCTGAACTTGCTCCAGTTTGTCTATGTCTTTTTTAAAATGTGGTGCCCAAAACTGTACACAGTATTCCAGATGAGGTCTGACCAAAGAGGAGTAAAGACCGATAATGACTTCACGTGATCTAGACTGTATGCTTCTGTTAATACATCCCAGAATTGTATTTGCCTTTTTTGCTGCTGCATCACACTGTTGACTCATGTTCAGTCTATGATCTATTAGTATACCTAAGTCTTTTTCACATGTACTGTTGCTTAGCTCTATTCCTCCCATTCTGTATATGCTTTTTTCATTTTTATTGCCCAGATGTAGTACTTTGCATTTTTCCCTGTTAAAAACCATTCTGTTGGTTGCTGCCCACTGCTCCAGTTTATTTAGGTCTTTTTGAATCCTCTCTCTCTCTTCTCTAGTATTAGCTATCCCTCCTAGCTTTGTGTCATCAGCAAATTTAATCAGTTTACCCTCAATTCCTTCATCTAAATCATTGATAAAGATGTTGAACAATACAGGTCCCAGGACGGAGCCCTGTGGTACCCCACTTGAGACATTCATCCAGCTGGATGTGAAGCCATTTACAACCACCCTTTGAGTCCGATCACTAAGCCAGTTATGAATCCACCTAACAGTTGCCTGGTCCATTGCATACTTGGTCATTTTTTCAATAAGGATGATGTGAGATACTTTGTCAAATGCTTTGCTGAAGTCAAGATATACTATATCTACAGCATTTCCCTGATCCACCCAGTCAGTGATTCTGTCATAGAAGGAAATTAAGTTAGTCTGACATGACTTGTTAGTTACAAACCCATGCTGACTCTGGTTAATCACTTCATTCTTATCCATGTACTTACATACATGTTGTTTAATAATTTGTTCAAAGATCTTTCCTGGTATAGAAGTCAGACTCACCGGCCTATAGTTCCCTGGGTCCACCTTCTTCCCCTTTTTGAAGATAGGAACAACATTTGCTCTTCTCCAGTCTTCTGGGACTTCTCCTGTTCTCCAAGAATTTTCAAAGATTATGGAGAGTGGTTCTAAAATTTCTTCTACAATCTCCTTCAGTACTCTGGGGTGTAATTCATCTGGACCTGGAGACTTGAACTCATTTATGTTAGCTAAATATTCCCTCACAATCTTTCTGTTTACTGATAACTTGGATTCCTCTATTCCTTTAAAAGGACAGTGAAGATCAGTTGATGTTACATTTTCTTTCTGAGAGAAAACAGATGCAAAATAGGAATTAAAAAGTTCGGCCTTCTCAACATCCTCTCTTACCATTTCTCCATTTTCATCCTGTAAAAATCCTATAGCATCTTTGACTTTTCTTTTACTTTTGACATACCCCCAAAATCCTTTTTTATTGCTTTTGACATCTCTTGCAAGCCTTAATTCATTGTCAGCTTTAGCTAACCTGATACGTGCCCTACAGGATCTGCAGACTGCATTATAATCTTCTTTAGATATGCCTCCCTCTTTCCATTTAATAAACATTTCTTTCTTTCTTTTTAGCATGTGTTTAAGTTCTGTGTTCATCCATCCTGGTTTCCTTAAATGCTTCCCATTCTTCCTACTTTTCGGGATTGTTAACGATTGTGCTTTGAGAATCTCATTTTTAAAAATTTCCCATCCTTCCTGGACATTTTTGTCCTTAAGGACATCCAGCCATTGGATCCCTCCTATTCTCTTTCTGAGTCTCTTAAAATCTGCCTTTCTAAAATCTAACCTTGAAGTTTGAGTCTTCACATGTCTTCCTCCTCTAGTTATCCAAAATTCTATAATAGCATGATCGCTGCCTCCTAGGGTCCCAGCCACCTTTACCTCCTCAACCATTTCCTCCCTGTTTATAAGAATTAGATCCAAAGTAGCAGATCCCCTTGTTTTCTCCCCTACCTTTTGGAAGATAAAGTTGTCAGCAAGAGAGGATAAGAATTTGCTTGACCTGTTAGTTTTACTTGAGAGAGATTCCCAACAAATGTCTGGATAGTTGAAATCTCCCATGACCACTACGTCATATTTTTTGGAGAATTTGGTCATTTGATACATAAAGAGTTCATCCATATCTTCAGCTTGCCCAGGTGGCCTGTAGTAAATGCCTACAATGGTGTCCTTTCCGTTGTTCTCTCCTTGTATTCTTACCCAAACAGTTTCCACAGAACTCCCAGTCTCTGAAGCTTCAATCTCTGTGCAGATATACGCTTTTCTAACATACAATGCAACACCTCCTCCTCGTTTATCAAGTCTGTTTCTTGCAAATAAGTTGTATCCTTTTAGCCTTTTATTCCAATCATGTGTATCGTCCCACCAAGTTTCAGTGATTCCAATGACATCATATTCCTTTTCCTGCATTAGTAGTTCCAATTCTCCTTGTTTGTTGCCCATGCTTTGTGCATTTGTATAAAAACATTTTAGTTTGTGATTGGTTTCTCTTCCTCCCATATTTTTATTATTTAGATTTTTTTGTCTTTGTTCTTCTTTTCCACTTCCAGTAGCAGAGATCTCAATAGTATTTGTCAGCTGTATGGCTTTTTCTGGCCTTTTGCTTCCCTTCCCACATTGTTCTAGTTTAAAGCTCTTCTGATGAGTGTAGCAAGGCGACTTCCAAATACATGTTTTCCAGTCTTCGTAAGGTGCACCCCATCTCTAGCAAGTAGTCCATCGTATAGGTAATTCATTCCGTGATCCAGAAATCCAAATCCTTGTTGACGGCACCATCGACGTAGCCAGTTGTTCACCTGTAGAATCTTATTCCACCTCATTGTTCCATGGCCATCCACTGGGAGGATGGATGAGAAGACCACCTGCGCTCCCAATTCTTTCACTTTCTTGCCTAAGTCTTCAAAGTCACTGCAGATGGTTTCCAGGTCCTTTCTTGCGGTGTCATTTGTCCCCACATGTATTAGCAGGAATGGGTAGTGATCTGTAGGTCTGAAGAGTCTTGATATCCTGTCAGACACATCTTTAATTTTTGCTCCTGGAAGACAGCACATTTCTCTTGAGGTTATGTCTGGTCTGCAGATAGCGGCCTCTGTTCCTCTTAACAGGGAATCCCCCATGACCACCACTCTCCGTTTTTTCTTCACAACATTCTTCTTTCTCCATCCAGGAGGATTCTGAGGGCTTACAAGGTTATTCATTGCTGGCAAAGTCTTATCTTGCTGTATTTCTTCATGGTTCTCCTGTGTGAGAGCCTGGTACTGGTTCCTGAGCAGTATGGGTGCTGACTGCCTCTCGATCCTCCTGCTTCTGTGGGTCACATGCTTCCATTCCTCTGTTTCGTCAGGTGCAGTTCGAATTTCTTCTCTTTCTGAATCATGAAGAGATAATTCTGCTCTGTCTAAGAACTCTTCACCTTCCTTAATGATTTTCAAGGTAGTTAACCTCTCTTCTAGATTTCGCAACTTTTCCTCCAACAGGGACACAAGCTTGCATTTCTGGCATGTGAAGTCTGGCTTTTCCACTGGCAAGTCTGTGAACATGTAGCAGGATATGCAGCTCACCAAATGGCTCCTGGACTCTTAGTTATATCCTTCTCCATTTAGGACCCAGCAGCGACCTCCACCTTCTGCTGCCGATTGATACACCCTTGCTTGGTAGTTAAAAACTCTCAGTTTCTCCAGAGAGTCGCCGGTGATAGTTCTACATACCTCTGTGCAGGCTTGGAGTACTAGCAGTCGGCTAGTCACATCTTTGGTACCCTTGGAGGACAGTTGGCGTTATCTCTCTGATGTCTGCTCAAGCTAAGTGTACCCCCTTGGTTTGTTTACCTTGTTGTCTTTAGTTTGTAGTGGGGCCTGACTAGTGCTCACCCTGTCCCCTCCCTATCTAGGGCATAGCTCTAGGGACATTCAGGGTTTAGGTTCCTTCTCGACGATAGGGGCAGAACCTATATAGGGACGATAGGGTATGCAGGGTGATATTAAATCTGCCAAGGGGTCTCCCCTCCCCCTTTCCCTAGTTGTTGGGCTCCCTTCCCTCTCTTCCCGTCGTTGTACACTTATTCCTTCCCTTACCTTGCGTGACAACGAGTGATGTTATGGGACACGTGCTGGTGTAAGGCGGGGATGGCACACCGAGAAAAATAGTGTCGGCTGGGGACCGAGAGATGGCCGTTGCCATGAGGTTGCGGAAAGTCTTAGTGTCCACAAACCTAAATGGCAACATTTGTGACCAAAAAATAAAAAAATAAAGTTTATACTCACCTTCCGTTGTCCTCCCGGTGTTTTGTCTGCTCCGTCCAGTGTCTTGCATTGCTCGCGGTGGTGTGAAGGACCTGCAGTGACGTCATTGAGCCATGTGATGGGTCACATGACTCAGTGACGTCATGGCAAGTCCTTCACAACAGCGCGAGCAATGCAAGACACCAGACGGCGCAGACAAAACACCGGGAGGACAACGGAAGGTGAGTATAAACTTTATTTTTTATTTTAAATTCTTTTTTTTACAGTTTCTATGGTACCCAGGTCTGGATGAGAGTCTCCTCTCCTCCAGACGTGGGTACCATCCGCACATAGAAACGCATAATATCCGTGTGTACAAATGTACTGATACGGATATTATGCGTTTCAATGCAAGTCAATGGCGGCGATTACGCTGCGTGTCCGCAAAATTAATGGACATGCTGCGGATTTTTGAGCGCAGCATAAATGCTGCAGAAAAATCTGCAGCATGGGCATTGACATTGCGGCTTGTCATTGGGGACCATGGGGGGCGGATTACCAAGCGTTTCCCAAGTGTTTATGCTGCGGAAATTCCGCAGCATATACGCTTGTAAAACGCTACGTGGGCACATAACCTAATTGTACATAGGAAAAAGGCTCCAGCACACGAGTGGGTTAAACAGCTATCTTTGGTGCTGAGATGATTGAACACCTGTAGAGAGGGAGGAACTCAGAGGATAAAATCACAGTCTTTCAGAGCATTTGGTGTGGTGTGGGCCAGGAGGTGAAAGCACTGAGCTGTTTTGTCATAGGAAGAAAAGACAAACCTCGGATTGTTTGTTCCTGAAGCGGGTGGTTACTCGTAGCAACAAGGACTGTGCCATACGTTAAAGCTATGTTTTATTTTCCCTATTAGGCAAGGAAGGCCATGTTTGTTTTTGCTAACATTGCTGTAGTTTATGCAGTGCTCTTAATAAACTCAGCAGAAGATTTAAAGAAATAGTGTTCCTGTGTACCTCTATGTGCAACTGTAATAGTGGGGAAGGGCGTAGCCTTCCCTTGGTACTGAGATAGGTAAAGCAAGTGTTCCTTAAGTCGGACCTCTCTAACTGTGGTAGACCAAGCAAAGGGGGTTAGCGTTAGTGGTCCAGTTAGTAGAGTAGAGCGGGAACTTAGTGCCTGATCAAGCCTTGAGTAACATAGAGCTTGTTCCTGGCATAATTCTTTGTGGGCTGCAGTACCTTTAAGCAGCCACAAGATGCCACTGTTCTGGGTGCAGATGTCAGGTTGAGTCTGCTAGCAGGGTTACAGACAGTGAGGAGTTAATGCTGTGTGATGACAGCTCACAAAGGGTGGGCACTTTAGGAAAATTCCTGCTTAAGTTTCCAGAAAGCAGGAGGAGTCACTCAGTAAGAGATAGTACAGTGAATCGTTTGGGCAGCCTGAAGATAGTGGCTGCTAGGGTAAACGTGAGCTCCATACCCTCTGACAGTGGGATCCCCAGTGTGCAAGTCTCCCTACACAAGAGCACGAGTCCTGTTAGCCGGCCGGAGAAACTCATCAGAGGTAGTGAGGACCCGAGGCACTTCTAGTCTGCAGGAAGCAGAGGAAGAGGGATAGGACTCCAGGCTAAGACGTGGGGGAGAGATTGGATCCAGATTACTGTCAGTATTACAGAAGAGTCCCTTGGGCTGGAGATAGAGTCACAGAGATGCTTCATTTAAAGAGGGAACCAGGGCTGAAGATGTTGCCAGCGCCTGTGAGAGAGATGATAGTCTGTCGGGCCTTATCCATTATATCTGCCTGTAAATACTGTATATATTCCTCTTCCCCAAGTAAAGTTCAAGTTCTGGTTAAGAACCTCGTGTCCTCTGAATTTATTGCTGCCCTGGTCCCAGAAGAGAAATGCCTGGAGACAGCCGCGATCGGATGGCTTGAAGTAAGTGAAGAGCACCACATACACAGCCACACTGCAGAGGGAGGACACGTATTGTCTGTAGGATGCCATAGCGAGTGGGGACTACAGCTCGCCCACGACTACCTCGCTGGGGCACCTTACACAACCAAGAGAGCCGATCTACCACAGTTGGTGTTAGAAGTGTGGGCAAGATCCCCAGGAAACAAGGGTGACAGCTGTGGGCAAACTGCATGTCCTGGGTGAAGGCAGCTACGAGCACTGAACAACGGTCTGACAAAATGGAGGAGCTGATCAAGCACCTGGTCCAAAGCCAACACCAGCAGCACCTGCAACAGCTGCAGAAGCATCAGGAGCAGCTGCAGCAGCAACAGCTGGCAGAACAGGAGATAAATAATCTGCTGATGCAACAGCTGCAGCAGCATCAACAGCACCACCAGCAGCTCCAATAGCAGCAGCAACAGTATCAACAACAGAGACGACAACAGCAGCAGCTTATTGATTTACTCACAGAGGCTTTTCGTGCCATGGCAGCGGCTCCGACTCCTATGTCAGCTGATGATTTCTCTGCCCGGAAGGCGGTGAGGAGAGCCTTGCAGAAAATGACTTCGGGTGATGACATAGAGGCCCTTTTAACCGATAGAAAGAAAGTCCCGCCAGAACAGTGAGTGGAATTCCTGGCACCATACTTAACAGGGTAGCTACAAAAGGCCTACTATAATTTGGCCTTACAGGGCGCCATAGAATATGAAAAATTGAAAACAGAAATTTTGGCACGCTTGGGGGTAACCATGTCTGTTAGGGCACAATGGGTCCACCGCTGGGCATATCACCTGGACAACCCACCCACTCCCAAATGTTTGATCTGCTGCACCTCGTTCAAAAGTGGTTACAACCGGAGTCCTCTACCACAGCGCAGATGGTGGAGCGAGTTGTAATGGACCGGTTCGTACACTTCTGTCATACCAGGTGCAACACAGAGAGTCACGCCAGGTGTGAGTGCAACACAGAGGGGAAAGGGAGCCCAGACACTAGGGAAAGGGGGAAGCAGTGACCTTCTAATCTGGACTAGCGTCACCCTGTCTCCCCCTAACGTCCCTATACAGCCTCCGCAGCTGTCGCCGATCACGTGCCTCGCCCTACTATCCCTGGCGTAAGGCTATAGCTGGGGGTGGAAGGAGATGAGCACTTGTCAACCTCCGCTAGCACTCTAAAGACAAAAGGGGAAGACAACGCAGGGGAATAACAACTTAGCTTAGAAGAACTCCAACAGGGCACACGGCCTCAAGACTCCAGAGAGGACGTGATGCTGCTTCAGCCAAGTTCCAAATAGAAATGAGTATAACCGGCGACGCCCACCTAGACACACCAGGTATATATACACCCAGACTAAAGGGAGGTAGTCGCTGGGTCCTAAACACAGCCTCCTATCTAGGCAGCTGTCTGCATTGCCAAACGTGGAGATGTCCTGCAAACCACTGCAGGGCGACTGTCTGTCACCTCTGACACACCCGTGACAGTACCCCCCCCCTCTATGAGTGGCCTCCAGGCACTCAGGACCGGTTTCTCAGGAAAAGAGGTGTGAAAAGAGTGAACCAATCTGGGAGCGTTCACATCTGACGCTGAAACCAACATCCTCTCCTCCAGACCATAGCTGTAGCGCCGGCGTCCCTGCCCTCTGCTAGGCAGGGACGCTGTTCCCCTTACCTCCCTGCTCCGTGCCCGGCGTCCTCCTCCCGCTCTGCTGGCAGCGCGCGCTCCTTCCCGTCCACTGTGCTTAGGGCGTGCGCGCTCTCCCTCCCTCTTAAAGGGGCCGCGCGCGCCGTCCTAAGGAGTGCCATATATAAGGCACCTCCTCCAAAATGGAGGTGCCCGAGCAATGTTGTTGCACTGTTCACTACTCTGCTTCAGCCCTCAGGTCCCGTTGCCAGTTCCTGCCAGTTACCTGCCAGTTACCTGCCAGATTCCTGCCTGATTATCTGCTACCTGCCTGCTAGTCTGAGGTCCGACGGTCTGCCTTACTACTCCTGTCAGTCTGTCTAAGGACCAGTCTGCCCGCTCACCTGGGAGCGCACATCAGCCACCTGCCTGCTTGCCCGAGGTCCGACGGTCTGCCTTCCAACTCCTGTCAGTCTGTCTATGGACCAGCTTGCCCGCTCACCTGGGAGCACACACCTGCTACCTGCCTGCTAGTCTACCTGGAGGCTCCGCCGTCACGTGCTGTGACCACCTGCCTGTCCAGTGACTCCTGCTCGCTCACCTGGGAGCGTTCATCTGCTGCCTGTCTGCTAGCCTACCTGGAGGCTCCGCCGTCACATGCTGTGACCACCCGTTCATCCAGAGACTCTCGCCTGCTCACCTGGAAGCTCACGTCTATCATCAGCCGCCACAGGTCGTACCAACCCTTTATCTAGAGACTGCCCCGGTCACTTGCCGTGACCATCTGCCCGTTCATCCAGAGACTGCCCCGGTCACTTGCCGTGACCATCTGCCCGTTCACTCAGAGACTGCCCCGGTCACTTGCCGTGACCATCAGCCCGTTCATCCAGAGACTGCCCCGGTCACTTGCCGTGATCTCCAGCCCGTTCACTCAGAGACTGTCCCGGTCACCTGCTGTGACCTCCTGCCCGTCTTCCCTGGTCGCCACCCGCTCCCTTACAAGGACTGCCCCCTTGTATAGTAGCTCAGAGGTTCCGCCTCCCAGACCCGTTACAATAGCCTTTACAGTGCATCAAATATTGCAGAGAACGACGTTAGAGACGAGAATCTACTATCCTCAAAATCTCGAACTCCAAATCACCATCAACCATTACTGGGGGCGGTGGTAGAGGTGAGGGCTCAAGAGGTTCTACATACCTTTTGAGTAAGGACCTGTGGAACACATTGTGAACCTTAAGGGCCCAAGGAAGTTCAAGACGAAACGCTGCTGGGTTAATGACGGCGGTAATTTTGTAGGGACCAATAAACCTAGGTCCCAGCTTCCAAGAAGGAACTTTCAATCTTATATTCTTGGTAGACAACCACACAAAGTCATTCACATTCAGATCCGGACCTGGCGAGTGTTTTCTGTCAGCCATACGTTTATACCTGTCACCCATGGTCTTCAAATTACACAGAACACCCTGCCACACCGAGGAGAGCGACAAAGCAAACCGTTCCTCTTCAGGAACTCCTGAAGCTCCTCCCCCACTGAAAGTACCAAACTGTGGATGATAACCGTATGCACTGAAAAACGGTGACCTGCCAGTGGATTCTTGACGATGATTATTGATGGCAAATTCTGTCAGCGGTAAGTAGGATACCCAATCCTCCTGATTTTCGGAGACGAAACACCTGAGGTAGGTCTCCAAGTTCTGATTGACCCGCTCGGTCTGACCATTCGACTGAGGGTGGAAGGCAGAGGAAAAGGACAGCTGCACCCCCAGTCGAGTACAGAATGCCTTCCAGAACTTGGAAACAAACTGCGTCCCCCGATCAGACACCACATCTGAGGGAACCCCGAGAAGCTTCACAATCTCATTTATGAACACCTGAGCAAGTGTTTTAGCATTGGGAAGTGCAGGTAAAACGATGAAGTGAACCATTTTACTGAACCTATCTACTACTACCAAAACCACCGTTTTACCTGCAGAAACCGGTAGGTCAGTAAGAAAATCCATGGACAAGTGTGTCCATGGATGTGTCTACAAGCAGCTACGTGTTCAATTACATCCCGATGCAACCCTGGCCACCAAAAATGACGAGAGAGGAGGTCCGCGGTTGCCTTACGACCTGGATGCCCAGCAAGCACAGAGTTATGATCTTCCTTGATTACTTTACGGTGCAGATCAAGTGGTACAAATAACTTTCCTGAAGGGCAGGAGGCAGGGGCGTCCCCCGGGGCCTCCAGCACCTCACCCTCCAGTTCAGGAAAAAGAGCCAAAATAACTACCCCTTTATGTAATATCAAGGCAGAGTTCTCATGGTCACCACCACCAGGGAAGCTCCGGGACAAAGCATCAGCCTTGATGTTTTTGACCCCTGGATGAAAAGTGACAACAAAATTGAACCTAGTAAAAAAAACAGGGACCATCTGGCTTGCCTAGGGTTGAGATGTTTAGCTGACTGGAGATATGACAGGTTCTTATGGTCAGTAATAACAGTAATAGGATGGACAGCAACCAGTGTCGCCATTCCTCGAACGTCAGTTTGATCGCCAAAAGTTCCCTATTACCCACGTCATAAATTCAGACGAAGACAATTTTTTAGAAAAGAATGCGCATGGACGCCATTTACCAGGGGACGAAACCAGAGACAACACAGCCCCAACCCCGACATCCAAAGCATCGATCTCCACAATAAAGGGTTGAGAAACATCGGGTTGACTGAGAATAGGTGCAGTGGCAAAATGATTCTTTCAGGAAGGAAAAGGGAAGGGAAGCCTCCGACCAGTTGGAAAAATCAGACTCCTTCTTAGTCATATCAGTAAGGGGTTTCACTACCACCGAGTAATTCTGGATGAATTTCCTGTAAAAATTAGTAAAGCCCAGAAAACGTTGTAGGGCCTTCAGGTTC
The DNA here is from genome assembly GCF_046119375.1 of Phyllobates terribilis. NCBI lineage: Eukaryota > Metazoa > Chordata > Amphibia > Anura > Dendrobatidae > Phyllobates > Phyllobates terribilis. The sequence goes on from NW_027362762.1 coordinate 135,849,119, forward strand.
TCGAGACGTTCCCAGTCAAGGACTGCACGGATCTTCTCCGGATCCATCCGAAAACCTGATGATGACAACAAGTACCCCAAAAACTGAACCTCCTGAACAGCAAAAACACATTTCTCTAGTTTGGTATAAAGTTTGTTATCCCTTAATATCTGGAGCACCTGCTTAACATGCCCCCGATGGGTCTCAAAATCAGGTGAATAAACCAAAATATTGTCCAGATAGACCACCACAAACCTCCCCACCAAATGATGAAAAATATTTATGAAATGCTGGAATACCGCAGGTGCATTGGTCAAACCAAAAGGCATAACCAGACTCTCGAAATGACCTTCCGGGGTATTGAACGCTCTCTTCCATTCCATTCGTCCCCCTCTCTGATTCTAACCAGATTGTAGGCTCCCCTTAAATCCAACTTGGAGAATACCTTAGCTCCCACAACCTGGCTGAACAAATCAGGAATCAGAGGAAGAGGGTATGGATCACGGATGGTAATTTGATTTAATTCCCGGAAATCTAAACAGGGATGTAGACCGCCATCTTTATTCTTCACAAAGAAGAACCCTGCAACCACGGGCGAAGATGAGGGTCTGATATGTTCCTTCTTCAGACTTTCCGCAATGAAAACCTTCATGGCTTGTCTCTCAGGGCCAGAAAGATTATATAGTCTGGACTTTGGTAGTTTAGCTCCGGGGGTCAGGTTAATAGGACAGTCATAAGCACGATGACTGTCACATGTATACACAGGCAAGAAGTTTCTTGGTACAAACAGGTAGATTTATTAAAGTTCATAAAACTCTATCATAAAGGAAAACAAACAGCATTGCTCCGGCACAATGGTAAGCAAACAAAAACAAACTATTGTGACAAAGTCACTGGCAAAGTACTGGAGGGGAGATATGTAGCACTGAGATTGATAGCTGCAGTAATTGTACATAGGAAAAAGGCTCCAGCACACAAGTGGGTTAAACACCTATCTTTGGTACTGGGATGATTGAACCGTTGTAGAGAGGGAGGAACTCGGAGGATAAAATCACAGCCTTTCAGAGCATTTGGTGTGGGGAGGGCCTGGAGGTGAAAGCTCTGAGCTGTTTTGTCATAGGAACGAAAGACAAACCTGGGATTGTTTGCTCCTGAAGCGAGCGGTTACCCGTAGCAACAAGGACTGTGCCATACGTTATGGTTATGTTTTGTTTTTTTCTGTTAGGCCAGGAAGGCCGTGTTTGTTTTTGCTAACATTGCTGTAGTTTATGCAGTGCTCTTAATAAACTTAGCAGAAGATTTAAAGAGACAGTGTTCCTGTGTACCTCTATGTGCAACCAAGAGAGCCGAGCTACAATACAGTCCATACAATAATACAGGATTACAGAGCGGGCTCACCCATTCAAACTTAAATGCACTCTTAGTCAGCCTTTGGCAGAAACTGACCAGCATACAATCGGTCTTTCCATCTCCGCACACAGACCCCACTGAGGTATGCTGCCTTAAATAAGCCCTTCAAATCCCGGAGTGGAGGTATGGGAGCAACCAGTCCCATTCAGCTATTCTGGCCGCTCCTAAAACCCAGATCCAAAAATCCAAGCCCATTAAAAACCCACTCAGCAAGTATTGTTGCTGGAGCCTTCTTTTCTGGTACTCATATCACCGAAGCTAGTCACCGTAATGACACGTCGCCCACCCAGGACCTTCTCAGCTGCTTTCCCACTGTCATGCTAGGTAAGGGAAGGACCCAGCGTATGACGTCAGGAAACGGGGGGAAGCCAAGCAACTAGGGAAAGGGAGACTGGAGACCCCTAGGCATATCTAACAGCACCCTGACTCCCCTATCATCCTCCCCTATCATCTCTAAAGAGGTTCCGCATCTATCGCCGATCAGGATACTTTAGTCCTGGCTGTCCCTAGAGCTAGGACCTAGGAAAGGAGGGGGAGGGGTGAGCACTAGTCAGTCCCACTGCAACTGAAGACAAACAAGGAAACAAGGGGAAACACTTAGCTTTAAGAAGACACCAGAGGGATCACAAATACAATCCACAAAGGAACTCCAAAAAAATCTAGTCGACTGCTAGAACTCCAGACCTGAACAGATGAATTTACTGTATCACCAGTGATTCTCTGGAGAAACAAAGTATTTAAAGATCCAGCAAGGGTGTGTTAATTAACAGCAGAAGGTGGAGATCACCACTGGGTCCTAGAGAGGGAGGGATGATGAAAGGATCAAGAAGGTGTCTGCAAGGCTAAGCGTGACCTTCTACAGCTGGATCCAGAATGACTGTCTGTCAAACCTGATACACCCGTGACAGTACCGTGCCCCCCTTCTACAAGTGGCCTCAGGACCAGGTTTCTCTGGATGAGGGGCATGGAAAGAATGAACCAACCTAGGGGCATTCACCTCTGATGCTGAAACCCACATCCTTTCCTCTGGACCATAACCCCTCCAGTGCACCAAGTACTGAAGGGAACGCCGTTGAGACAAGAATCCACAATCTTCGAAATTTGGAACTCCAAATTGCCATCAACCATGATTGGGGGCGGCGGCAGGGGGGAGGACTCAAGAGGTGCCACATACTTCTTGAGCAGAGACCCATGAAACACATTTTGGATCCTAAGAGCCTAAGGTAACTCAAGACGAAATGCTGCTGGGTTAGTGACGGCGGTAATTTTATAGGAACCAATAAATCTAGGTCCCAGCCTACAGGAAGGAACCTTCAACTTGATATTCCTGGTAGACAACCACACAAAGTCATTCACACTTAGGTCTGAACCTGGCGAGCGTTTCCTGTCAGCCATACGTGTGTATCTGTCTTCCATGATCTTTAAATTACTCCGCCCCCCCCCCTCCCCCCGCCACACAGAAGAGAGCAATGAAGCAAACCATTCCTCCTCAGGAACTCCCGAAGCCCCTCCCCCACTAAAGGTAGCAAACTGTGGATGAAAACCGTATGCACCAAAGAAAGGTGACCTGCTAGTAGACTCTTGGTGATGATTATTAATGGCAAACGATGCCCAATCCTCCTGGTTCTAGAAGACAAAACACCTGAGAGAAGTCTCCAAATTCTGATCAATGCGATCGGTCTGTCAATTTGACTTAGGATGTAAGGCAGAAGAAAAAGACAACTGCACCTCTTAGCTTTCCAGAATTTAGAAACAAACTAGGTTCCCCGATCCGACACCACATCCAAAGGAACCCGTGAAGCACGACCTCATTTATAAACACCTGAGCAAGAGTCTTGACATTCGGAAGTGCCGGTAATGCAATAAAACCATCTTACTGAACCTATCTACAACCCCCAGAACCACAGTCTTACCTGCAGATACTGGTAGGTCAGTAATAAAATCCATGAACAAGTGTGTCCATGGCCTGCTAGGAATAGGCAGCGGCAGAAGGACCAGACACATGGGTATGTGTACTTCAGAACGCGCGCAAATACAGCAAGCAGACATGCTTAACCACATCCTGATGCAACCCCGGCCACCAAAAACGACGAGAAAAAGAGGTCCACAGTTGCCTTACCACCTGGATGACCAGCAAGCACAGAGTTGTGATGTTCCCTAATTACTTTACAGGGCAGATTAGATGGTACAAATAACCTCCCCAAAGGGAAAGAGGCAGGGCCATCCCCATGAGCCCCCAACACCTCTCCCTCCAGGTCAGGGTACAGAGCCAAAATGACTACCCCCTTCTGCAAAATAGGGGTAGAGTTCTCATGGTCAACACCACCAGGGAAACTCCGGGATAAAGCATCAGCCTTGATGTTTTTAATGATGTTTTGTAACCCCTGGACAGAAAGTGGCAACAAAATTGAACCTAGTAAGAAACATAACCTGCCTAGGGTTGAGACATTTAGCAGACTGAAGATATGACAGGTTCTTATGGTCCGTGATAACAGTAATACAGTTATATGAAAAAGCTTGGGCACCCCTATTAATCTTAAGCTTAATGTTTTATAAAAATTGGTGTTTTTGCAACAGCTATTTCAGTTTGATATATGTAATAACTGTTGGACACAGTAATGTTTCTGCCTTGAAATGAGGTTTATTGTACTAACAGAAAATGTGCAATCTGCATTCAAGCAAAATTTGACAGGTGCATAAGTATGGGCACCTCACCAAAAAAAGTGACATTAATATTTAGTAGATCCTCCTTTTACAAAAATAACAGCCTCTAGTCGCTTCCTGTAGCTTTTAATGAGTTCCTGGATCCTGGATGAAGGTATTTTTGACCATTCCTCTTTACAAAACAATTCCAGTTCAGTTAAGTTTGATGGTCGCGGAGCATGGACAGCCCTCTTCAAATGATCCCACAGATGTTCAATGATTTTCAGGTCTGGGAACTGGGATGGCCATTCCAGAACATTGTAATTGTTCCTCTGCATGAATGCCTGAGTAGATTTGGAGCGGTGTTTTGGATCATTGTCTTGCTGAAAGATCCATCCCCTGCGTAACTTCAACTTTGTCACTGATTCTTGAACATTATTGTCAAGAATGTGCTGATACTGAGTGGAATCCATGCGTCCCTCAACTTTAACAAGATTCCCGGTGCCAGCATTGGCCACACAGCCCCAAAGCATGATGGAACCTCCACCAAATTTTACTGTGGGTAGCAAGTGTTTTTCTTGGAATGGTGTGTTTTTTTGCCGCCATGCATAACGCCTTTTTGTATGACCAAACAACTCAATCTTGATTTCATCAGTCCACAGGACCTTCTTCCAAAAAGAAATTGGCTTCTCCAAATGTGCTTTTGCATACCTCAGCCGACTCTGTTTGTGGCGTGCTTGCAGAAGCGGCTTCTTTCGCATCACTCTCCCATACAGCTTCTCCTTGTGCAAAGTGCGTTGTATAGTTGACCGATGCACAGTGACACCATCTGCAGCAAGTTGATGCTGCAGCTCTCTGGAGGTGGTCTGAGGATTGTCCTTGACTGATCTCACCATTCTTCTTCTCTGCCTTTCTGATGTTTTTCTTGGCCTGCCACTTCTGGCCTTAAAAAGAACTGTCCCTGTGTTCTTCCATTTCCTTACTATGTTCCTCACAGTGGAAACTGACAGGTTAAATCTCTGAGACAGCTTTTTGCATCCTTCCCCTGAACAACTATGTTGAATAATCTTTGTTTTCAGATCATTTGACAGTTGTTTTGAGGAGCCCATGATGCCACTCTTCAGAGGAGATTCAAACAGGAGAACAACTTGCAAGTGGCCACTTTAAGTAGCTTTTCTCATGATTGCATACACCTGGCTATGAAGTTCAAAGCTCAATGAGGTTACACAACCAAAAAAAGTGCTTTAGTAAGTCAGTAAAAAGTAGGTAGGAGTATTTAAAACAAGAAAATAATAAGGGTGCCCATACTTAAGCACCTGTCAAATTTTGTTTGAATGCAGATTGCACATTTTCTGTTAGTACAATAAACCTCATTTCAAGACAGAAACATTACTGTGTCCAACAGTTATAACTGAAACCCCTCTGGACCATCTGGGAGAGATTCTGGGATCAAAGACACCATATTCCTAGCTAGTCAGGCTTTGGGAGAGCTGAAGGAGCGGGACCCATGGAGTGAGAGAGGACTCCCATCTTCCTCCTTCAACCCCCTGCTGGAAGAGTAAACACAGAGGAGGTGCAGATCCTCATTGAGGTACCACAGCTGGAGCCACCCCACAGAGACCCCAGGCTCCCTCTCCTATCTACCAGATTGTCTCCCTCCCCTTCCCACTGGGTCCCATCACAAACACAACAATGCAGGCATCTCCTGTGTGCTATTAGGCCACCCCTCTCCTGGAGTAAACAGAGATTGGCAATGCATCTGGTTGCACGCCAGATCCCTCTGCTGCTGAGGCACGTGTCACCCAACCCTGCCTTTGCTCCCCAGAGGGGAAACCTGGTTTACCTGGGCTGCAGCTGCAGCTCCAGTGTCTGGGGGAGGCTCCCTCCTTCTCACCAGTGCCATCTTGAAGGGCTGAGAGCTGAGGTGTGGCTGTGTGCTGAGCCTTGAAAAAAAAATCCTGCTCTCTGCCTTGGTCTCGGAGATGCAGGTGACCTCACGCTTCCCCTGAGTGCCTCTGGAATGTGATCAGGAGAAAGAGGAAAGGAGGTTAAATTAAACTATACTGGAGGGAGAGGGAGAAGGAGGCAAGAAAAAGAAAGTGAAACACAAACAAGAAATAGAGAGGAAACAAACTAAGACACACAGGAGAAAACGCATAACTGACAGAAGGAAAAAGTCAAAGGAGAGGTCTGAATAAGGAGTAAGAGCAATTCATTTAGACTTTAAACCATTTTTGACCCTCTTAACACATCTCTAGTAAGTTATTGGGACTTGAAAAGTACTACACACCATTTAATTCTATCATCTCTATAGAGCATAAAGAATGCCATCTTCTATCCAGTTCTAGTACTGCAACTACAAGTAAAAACATATGGAAAGAAGGAATACAGTCAAAACAAAAGTCATAAAAGCAACCACTTTAGGAAATAATCCTGCAAGCCATCATTATATTGATCTAGACAATGCAACTAAAAGGTATACCCGGACAATAGACAACCTGCTTTGGATACCTTTTCTCTCTCTAAACAGGAGGCAAAACAGCGACAAATGATAATAACAACGGATACTAGAAGCCTGTGCTAGCATTTCTTCTGCGGTGTTGCTATCAGTGTGTCAAGAGTGGGAGAAGAGGGTTGCATTGACAATCCAACACAATGGGCAGCACTTTGAGCACATTTTATAAGTGGTCATAAACTTGTAAAAAACTCATGAAAGAATAAAGTTACGTTAAAATCAAGCACACCATTGTTTTTATTATGAAATTCTCAATAAGTTTGATGTGTCACATGACCCTCTTTCCATTGAAAAAAATAAAGTTGGATCCAAAATGTCCGACTTCAAAATGGCCACCATGGTCACCACCCATCTGGAAAAGTTTTCCCCCTCCCATATACTAATGTGCCACAAACAGGAAGTTGATATCACCAACCATTCCCATTTAATTTAGGTGTATCCATATAAATGGCCCACCCTATACTTCAATTCTGAATATGATCATTGTGACTTGCAATGTCAAAGGACTGAGATCTCCCCAAAAATGCATGAAAATCCTTAAGCATTTAAAACGCCTAAAACCTGACATAGCCCTCCTACAGGAGACACAGCTTCCGGAAGTTGATTTCCCCAGGATGAAGAAACTATGGGTGGGTAGTGTTTATGGTTCCCCTCCAGTGGACAGAAGGGCTGGGGTCTTAATCCTCATTAGTAAACATTACACACACTAAATCATTAGCCAACAAACGGACAGTGAGGGTAAACTGGCCCACCTAATAATATCTACGCCGGAAGGGGTTCTCTCTATCTACAACATATATGCCCCCAATGCAGGGAACAAATCTTTTTTTAAACATCTGGAGACTAGACTCCTACTGGACTCTAACCCTAATAAAATAGTGTGAGGCGACTTCAACTCGGTGGCCTCAGTTCCTGAGGATAGGAAAAATATCACAGATGCCCCTCAAACAATAACTACTCATGACAAAGTGCTTTTGCCCCTTATGTCTGCCTGTCAGCTGACGGATTCCTGGAGACTTCTCAACCTTAGTAATAGAGAATATACTCACTTTTCACACGCAAATGATTTATGGTCCCTGATCGACTATATACTTGTCTCCCCCTCTATGGTATCCAAATTAATTACGGTACATATTAATGATATAGTCATATCAGATCATGCCCCAGTAACTATAGAGTTATCCAAGACCTTCCCCCGGGGTTCTGACTTTCTTTGGATATTTCCTAACTACTTTTGCAAAGATGAATCGTTCATCTTCTCTCTCAAACTATGGTGGTAGGAGATCATCTTGGATACCTCTGAGCACCAGGATGACCCTATGCTTTTATGGGAGATGGCAAAGGCGATATTTCGGGGGAAAATTCGGGCATATACATTTTCTCATAAAAAAAAGTTCTTAAAAAATATAATGAACTCTCCACTGAACTAAAACAAGCCTACACCAAATTCTTACTTGACCAGTCCCTCATGAATAAGGAGCATTGGTCACTAAAACAAACAGAATTTAATCTCTATGCAGAGTTAAGGGAAACATTTTAGCTTTCTAAAGCCCCCGTCTCACATAGCGAGATCGCTAGCGAGATCGCTGCTGTGTCACGGTTTTGGTGACGCAACAGCGACCTCACCAGCGATGTCGCTATGTGTGACACTTTGCAACGATCAGGCCCCTGCTGTGAAGTCGCTGATCGCTGCAAAGTGTCCTGGACCATTTTTTGGTCGTTGCTCTCCCGCTGGTAAGCACACATCGCTGTGTGTGACCAGCGGGAGCAGCGATCAGGCTGCTAACTATGGTAAACATCGGGTTACTAGGGGCACACGCGCACTTAGTAACTCGCTGTTTATCATGGTTACAAGCCTGCTAAAGTGAGCGGTAACCTCCCGCTCACCGTAGCAGAGTGGTAACCATGATAAACAACGGGTTACTAGGAGCGCGTGTGCCCCTAGTAACCCGATGTTTACCATAGTTACCAGCCTGCTCCTGCTTCAGCAAGCTCGTAACCAGGAGCAGGACATCGTGGAAAGATTCTTTCCACGATGTCGCTGCTCCCCTGATCGTTGGTGAGCCTGCCTGTTTGACAGCTCACCAGCGACCACATAGCGACGCAGCAACGATCCCTGACAGGTCATATCGTTGTCGGGATCGTTGCAGCGTCGTTGGGAAGATCTGACTGTTTGACAGCTCACCAGCGACCACATAGCGACGCAGCAATGATCCCTGACAGGTCATATCGTTGTCGGGATCGTTGCAGCGTCGCTAAGTGTGACGGGGCCTTAAGTCAGAAACCTACTTCTATAGATTTGGAAATAAGCCAGGACGGATGCTGGCTAATTTAGCTAAAGGAATGAGGAAACCACAAGGAATATTCCAGCTAAGAAACTCCAAAAGAGATTCACACCAACCCTAAAACAATAAATGAGATCTTAGGCTCTTTTTATAAAGACCTATACAAAAACCCCAAATAAACCCAGTCTTCCACGGTTACACTCCTGGACAAGGTTAACCTGCCCACCTTCTCAGAGGAACAAAAGTGCATGTTAAATAAACCTATATCCGCAGAGGAGGTCACCAATACAATTAAAAACTTGAGTCTAAACAAAGCCCCCGGCCCTAATGGCTATACTAACGAATTCTTTAAATCTCTGGTGTTGGAAGTCTCCCCAATGTTGGTGTCGATCTTTAATAAAATATCTCAAGGTGATCCCATTTTCCTTCCGCAAACATGGCATACATTAAACTATTATTAAAGCCAGATAAAAACCCTTTGTTCTCCTGTTCTTATAGGCCAATTTCTCTCATTAATTCGGATATCAAAATAATGGCCGATAGACTGGCCTCCATACTGCCCAACTTGATATCTCCCGCTCAGACGGGTTTTATTAAGGGTCGCTCAGCTACTTTGAATATAAGAAAAGTACTCTTGGTTCTAGATAAAATCCACACCTCACCTAACTTAAAAAAATTCCCCAGCAATTATCGCATTAGACGCGGAAAAGGTCTTTGACAACATAAATTGGGAATTGCTATATAAGGTACTAACGAAAATGTCATTAACAGGCCCCTTCTTTAACTACATACGTAATTTGTATGCATCTCCAAAGGCTCAGGTTTACACTCCAGGCTTTTTGTCCACTCCCTTTCCCCTCGACAAAGGAACGAGACAAGGCTGTCCATTATCCCAATTCCTGTTCAATTTAGTTCTGGAACCCTTAGTCCGCATATTATCAGATCCATAGACCTTTTCAGGCATCCAGTTCACAAGGAGATCAATACAGGCAGCCTTTTTTGCTGACAACGTCATTTTTTTTATGTCTGATCCCATTCCGCATTTGTCTAAAGTTCTCAAATTACTTAAAAACTTCGGCACATACTCCGGGTTTAAAATAAATGTAAAAAAAATGCGAAATACTTCCCCTAACCGAGAGAGGAATAAAATTATTCCCGAGTGGATCTTTCGGTGGCATACGTTAGCCCCCTCATATATTACTTACTTGGGTATCAAGATAGGTCGCTCTCCCTCATCTTTATACACTCTAAACTATCCCCCCTTATTAAGAAAATTATTAATCAGCTAAAGGCCTGGCAAGATCTACCTTTATCCTTTATGGGTAGGGCACATTTGATGAAGATGATAAGTACGGCAGAGCTCATGTATCATCTACAAACCTTACCATTACTTTTAAAACACTCAGACGTTATTATACTTAATAGAGCTTTTAGTCAGTTCATCTGGAAAGGAAAATGTCTTAGAATAAGTATGAATAAACAGATAGCCTCAAAGGAAGAGGGAGGCATCAACTTTCCATGCATTAGAAATTACAACCAAGCTTGCCTTTTTCGATATATAATAGATTGGCTTCATAAAAGACATACATAGGCTGCGTGCACACGATGCGTTTTTCATGCGTTTCCGCTGCGGAATTTCCGCAGCGGAAACGCATAAAAAACGCATGGTAATCCGCACCCCATGGTCCCCAATGGCATTCCGCAATGTCAATGCACATGCTGCGGATTTTTCCGCAGCGTTTCTGCAGCGCTCATAAATCCGCAGCATGTTCATTAATTTTGCGGAAGCGCCACCATTGACTTGCATTGAGACGCATAGAATCCGTGTCTGTACATTTGTACAAGAGGATAATATGCGTTTCAATGTGCGGATGGTACCCAAGTCTGGAGGAGAGAAGACTCTCATCCAGACCTGGGTACCATTGTACCTGTAAAAAAAAAGAATAAAATAAAAAATAAAGTTTATATTCACCTGTCCGGCGGCCCCTGCAGCGCTTCTCCTTCCAGGACCTGAGATGACGTCACGGTCATGTGACCGCAGGCTGTCTCGCGAGATGCCGGCAAACCAGGAAGGAACCAGGAAGGAGCGCGACAGCACACGCTGCGGCATCGGGCGTGAGTATAGCTTTATTTTTTTATTTTTACGGTCACACTGTAGAAATCCATGCCGTTTGCATGGATTTATACAGTGTGACGTAGTTGTCAAGCACTTTCCAAGTGATGCTATCGCCTGGAAAGTGCTTGTCAGTCCGCATGCGGAAACACATGCGTTAACGCATGTGAATCCGCATGTATTCTGCAGGAAAAACGCATGCACAATCTGCATGCGTTTTTTCTGCCAGGGAGATGCAGAAATGCTGCAGAAATTTTCTGCTTCATTTTTGCATCGTGGGCACATAGCCATATTCAAACTACTCGCTAGATTCTGACTTTGCATCCCCCTATAACTTAACAGCTCTCCTCCACTCCTGATTTACCTCGCTACCCTTAGTAATCAAGAAATCAGTGATCTTTAGGGATGCTATCTCTACATGGAAAGCAGTCAGGAAAAAATATGGCCTTTCATTCAGAATCTCAAAACACCTTCCATTATGGCACAACCCAGAATTCCCTCAAGGTAGTGAGAATAAATTCTTTATAAAATGGCAACAAGCTGGTGTTGTGAACATATCTCACCTTCTTCACCCAATTGAACAGAGATGGCTAACATATGCAGAAACTTTGGGAAAATATGAACTACCCCCACAGCACTATTTCCAATATGAACAGATCAAACTCTCCATCATGGCTAACTTAAGGGATGTTACCTTTGAAATTTCCCGAAACAATCTGGATACCTTCCTGTCATCTCCAATGGGTACCCCTTCAATATCTACACTATACTCATCAAGTTGAAGGTTATTAAGGAAACATATTATAAATGAGTCGTGGAGGGAAACTCAGTTCAAAATCATGCATGGTGCAATATACGCCTTTAATCTACCAAAAAAAGACCCACTTTCTGATAGACTAATTGCATGTCCCAAATGCCAACATCCACACTCTGACCTCCTACACAGGCCTTTGGTCCTGTCCTGCATCAGTTTCCTATTGAGACCAGGTATCTGACATGATTAACAACACATGGAGACCAGGATACGTTCTTTCTCCATGTCTAGCCTTGCTACATTTTTGGACTAACATAAACAACCCTAACAAATTAATGGGGAGTCCCCCAAGTTACTACATACCTGGCTTATATTGGCAAAAAACCAGCTCCTAAAACACTGGCTAGATCCCAATATCCCCCCCCCATTAAGGAACTAAAAGCACAAATGAAGCATTACTTGTGGGTAGAAGAACAAGATGCCTTATGTAATAAAGAGAAGCAGGCAAATTCCTTCTAAAATGGAAGCAGTTTTTTATAAATTGCTGTTCAATAGAGGACAAAAGGAAAATGGTAGAACCCTTTACATATACAGGATGGTATATACTAGAAGAGCTCAAAAATAACTTAGGTCCATTTTGTTTAACTTAAAATGGAGAAGAGAAAGGTGAGAACAATCAATGGGCCAGGACTTCTGGCATAGATATAAATGCACTAATTATCCATGATGGCTTCAATGAGAAATAAGACATACTGTCAACTAATTCATTTTGTTGTTTGTTGTTATATCTGTTATACAAATTAAATATGTGAATAGAGTTGTTATAGACCCAGTCTGCATACGGGCACTCTTACCTCTCTGTGTACCAGATTAGATGTATGTTATGTATTTGTGTCATGGAAAATCAAATAAAAATTATGTTGAAAAAAAAAGCACATGGACGCCATTTACAAGGTGACGGACCCTGAGACAACACAGCCCCAACCCCCACCTCCGATGCATCAACTTCTACGATGAAAGATTGAGAAACATCGGGTTGAGTGAGTATAGGTGCTGTGGCAAAACATCTTTTTAAGGAGGGAAAAGCCTGCTGGGCGGCATTCAACCATATGGAAAGATCAGACCCCTTTCTTGTCATGTCAGTGAGGGATTTCACAATTATCGCATAATTTTGGATACATTTCCGGTAAAAATTAGTAAAGCCCAGTAAGAGCTGTAATAGCTTCAGGTTCTCGGGCCAGTCTCAATTAAGTACAGCACTTCATAATGAAATAACCCCACCCTCAGTGTTATATGTACAATCTGAGTCAGAGATCTCTGTGCAAGTGGTGCTGAGTCGATGGCAAAAATAGGGATGGGCTTAGTTAACATACAGCAAGTAAGCCCATGAGTTCTCACAATCCCAGCATCAACCATGCTGACTCCAGCTCCACTGTCCACAAACACAGAAATTTTCTCAGTCCTTCTCTCTAGTACCACCTCTGCCGTCAGGACAAACCGAGAACTGCATGTTGAAGACAAACACACACCCTGACTATCCAACTCCACACTACCAAAGGTTAATTGAGTTTATTTTTGCTTAGGAATTGAGGGACAGACCCCAATAAAATGTCCCTTTATACCACAAAAAAATACACCCCCTTTCTCTTGCAGATTTCATGGGAAATATGCGTCGCAGCAGCTCACCCTAACTGCATGGGTTCCACCAGGTCCATAAGTACAGGTTCACCCCCAGACCGCCCCCTCCTGGCAAAGGGGCGTTGCCCCAAAAAGAGGGCTCAGGAGAAGGTGGTCTCACCCACCTATCCCGAAGGCGTCTATCCATGCGTATAGCCAGTGACATGGCAGTCTCCAAGAACCCTGGGGTTTTGTAAACTGCTTCAAAATTGGCTTCTAAGAGCTAGGTCATTCCATTTGGTATCGGTTGCCCATCTATGAAAATCGGGACTATAAGTCTCCACCGACTGGTTCCCCTGCTGAAGGTGACGCAGCCTGGATTCAGCCAAGGAGATTCAGTCAGGATCATCATAGATGAGGGCCAGAGCCCCGAAAAATCCCTCAACTGACTGGAGACAAACAGAAACCTGTGGCAAAGAGAGATCCCAGAATTGAGTATCTCCTTGCAATAGTGAGATCACAATCCCCACTCGCTGCTCCTCCTCTCCAGAGGAGTAAGGTCGAAGCTTAAAATACAACTTGCAAGCTTCTTTAAAAACAAAAAACTTGTCTCTACCTCCTGAAAACCTATCCAGGAGGGCAATTTTGGGTTCTAGCTGGACCGGCCTACCCGCAGAGTCCCCAACATTAGGAGTCTGTAGCTGCTGCTGTTGCTGCTGAACCTCATATCGAAGGTCAGTCACCTCCAGTGACAAACTCTGAAGCTGCTCTGCCAGCCCTGAAACGGGACCCATAAACTCGGAAACAAAAAAAAACACACACAAAAAAAAGAAAAACAAAAGTCTTTTTTTTTTTTAAATAGGTGGTGATAATGTCATGCTAGGTATGTCAGCACAGGTGTTACACGTGTACCCCCCAGCTTGTTGAGATTTTAATGCAACAATAAAGAAGTACGTTTTTACATGAACCAGTTAGTGCCTTCTATCTTTTTTTGATATTTTACATGGACTTGCATATTTGTGTAATGTTAATGCACCCGGTTCGTATTGGATAGGTGCTTATTCCTGCTCTATTGAGCAAGATTACGAAAGCAAAGGTGCCGCCTTTCTGATCTACTTTGGACATTATCTAGGTATGGGAAGGACCCATCGTACGACGACGGGAAAAGGGTGGAAGCCCAGCAACTAAGGAAAGGGAGAGTGGAGACCCCTAGGCAGATCTAACAACACCCTGACTCCCCTATCATCCCTAAATAGGTTCCGCACCTATTGCCGAGCAGGATACCTTAGCCCTAGCTGTCCCTAGAGCTAGGCCCTAGGAAAGGAGGAGAGGGGTGAGCACTAGTCAGCCCCACTGCAACTAAAAACAAACAAGGGAAACAGACAGGGGGAAACACTTAGCTTTGAGAAGACACCAGAGGGATCATGACTACAATCCACAACGGAACTCCAAGAAGAATCTAGCCGACTGCTAGAACTCCAGACCTGTACAGAGGAATTTACTCTATCACCAGCGATTCTCTGGAGAAACTGAGAATATTTAAAGATCCAGCAAGGGTATGTTCATTAACAGCAGAAGGTAGAGATCACAGCTGGGTCCTAGAGAGGCAGGGATGATGAAAGGATCAATAAGGTGTCTGCAAGGCCAAGAGCAGTGACCTTCTACAGCCGGATCCAGAATGACTTTCAAACCTGATACACCCGTGACACCTACAGTTGGTATAAGTGCAATGTGTAAGTGCACATTCAAACTGCAGCTATTTAATATACAGAACCTAAGATAAAAACAAAATGAGCAAATAACCTACAGTAAGTAAATAAATAAGTAGTAATAGTACATGCAAATAACATAGAGTACTGAGTGACAATATTTTGATAAGCCATCCCACAGCGACAATGTGTACCCAATCGGGGTAGACTCTAACTCTTGTAATCCACCTCACTGTGTCAGCAAAACTCAAAATAGTTGGGGCAGAGCAGGACCCAGAACTGACTGTTCAGACACCTGCCCGTAATAAAAAAAAGCATTAAAAATGCTGCTTCACATCAGCACTAAAACGCATCAAATAAGGGAGAGTAAACATAAAAGAAATACAGCAAATATGTAATAATTAGAGAAGATTGTTATACGCCATGTGGACACCTGCTGAAAACGTTCAAAACAAAAGCAGTAGAAAAAGCACAGCATTGATGCCACATGTGAATACGGCCTCAGAGTTACATTTTTATTACATCAATTATACCATTTTTTTATTTGCCATTTACCGATCACCATAAATAATCTGATCGCTGTGTTGTTACAATTACAGGGACACATATTAAGTCTGTGTTATTTGCTGATTTGTGATGCTTCTTTTTTTTTTTTTCTTTTTAAAAAGTGCATTAAAAATGACATTTATGTGATTGTTTTTCATTATCTTTTAGTAATTTTACAGGAAGAAAATTTTTTTTATTCTCCCTCTAGAATACCGGTACATAGAAATACACTGCTACATACAATGTATCTCTATGTATCAGTAAAATCTACCTGTGCATTCAGACGCTGCAATAGAGCTTCAAGTATAGAAAATTCTCCCATATTTGTCAATGCAGGCTTGTTGCTTTAACTGCTGCCTACAATGATACAGGTTGTGGGTTCGATTACCCAGAGAGACCAGATCACAAGTAATGAAGAGAATTTTTTATTTAATTAACGTAAGTGTGTTCAGACCCCTTGCAGGATGTGCCATTAGTGAGGAAAGACTGCCATCTGCTGGCCAGGAGAAATCAAGCGGAACCAAGTTGGCCTAGAAGATTTGAAGGGGGAGTAAATTCAGATGCCGGACCTGATCATGTGACACACAGGAAGGATTTTCTGGATATAAAAGCCCTGTGCGCCAAACCACAGGAGGATTTGGCGCCAAATCGGGGAGCAGAGCAGATGTGCTCTAGAGGTGCCGCAGAGCCCAACGTGCCAGGCCTCAGCCGGAGGCCCGCATCACCTAAGTGTTGGACACCGTCTAACAAGGACCCCTTACAGGAGTGCCCCGAGTTCTGCACATGCTGGTCAGAGCCAGGACCCGCGCTCTGCACTGATTAAGCTTCTGGAATCTGACGTTGACTGTCAAGAGCCGAGGTCTGCACTCCCTTACCCCAAGCCTGTGACCGGAGAGGCATGCCAGTGATAGCGGAGGAACAGCGTGAGTGAACAGGGCCATCACTTCCAGCTTTCAACTACGGTACCCAGGACAGTTGGGATTAGAACTTCAGGTTGGGAGGGGGCCGGTTGGTGCATGGGAAGTTCAATGGGACTTGATTGATTATATCCGGAAGAGACCTGTGGCCTAGCGGGAAGAACCGGTGACCCCCGTTAGGGCCATGTAGAGAGAAAGAGAACTTATAAGGTGACTCCTACGACTGGGTGCACCACATTTCCGAAAAAGAACTTTACTGCCATTTACTGAAAGACTGCCTTTTGTTATTTCAAGTTACTGATGATTTTCATTGTTACTAAGCTCTTTTAAATAATTATTATATGTAAAGCGGTTATATCAACCCCTGACTGTCTCCGTCTTGTTGTCTCTGTGCGTTGCATTCCGGCACCTGTGTTACATCTGCACATACATACAGTCCTTTAAATGCCTCTTGTCTTTTCTTGAGATCTGGTCTCCCTGGGATTTGAACCCCTAACCTGTATCATTGGAGGCACCAGCAAAAGTTATGAGCCACAGGCCAGGCTGTACTACCAAACATAGGGCATACTTCTTTATAAAACATCGCATTGCAATTTACATATACGAGTGTAAGAAGTAAAATAAAAGTCAGAGATTTTTTTTTGCTAAAAAATAATGAAAAACAATTACAATAATGACATTTCTAATGTGTGTTTTTTAAATAATAAACATCACAAATCAGCTAATAATAGATATATTTGGCATCCATGTAGTCATAACAAGCCGTACAATACAGAGAACCTATTTACTGTGATTGATAAATGGCGCAAAAATAGTGTGATTGATTTTTTTTCTCTATTAAGCCCATAAAAAATGTAATAAAGATAGAATGCTGAGGCTGTGTTCACATGAAGCGTAATGCTGCATTTTTTTTCTGCATGTTTTCTGCATTTGTCCGCATCACACTACGCAATAACAATCTTCTCTGATTATTGAGTTTTTGCTGCCTTTGTCTAACCCCTTCACAACCTTTGACGTACTTGTACTTCAAAAGTCATGACCCTGCCTTTGATGCAGGCTCGCATGCTGAACCTACATCTTTCCCCTCTCATGACGACTGATTTAATCAGCCATCATGTACCTCTAACAGCCGTGGGTGGAGTGGACCTCTGCCCGCAGATGTTAACCTGTTAAATGCTTTTGTCAATCTCTGACAGCGGCATTTAACATACACCGGCAGGGGGGCGCGTCATTCCATGCTCCCATCAGCGCGCCCGTGGCGTAATCTTGGGGCCCATCGTGGGGCCGCGATGGGTTACCATAACAGCTGGGGTCTGCTGAAGACCCTCAGAGCCTGTCATTACGATCCTCCTATGAAAGCCAGCGTTTAGCTGCCGTTCATAGAACATTGTGATTTTTGCTATGCATAGCAGTGCTCATCGCAGCTTCAAGTCCGCTAAGGCAGGGTGCCCCAACTCCAGTCCTCAAGGCCCACCAACAGGTCATGTTTTCAGGATTTCCTTAGTATTACACAGGTGATAATTACATCACCTGCACAGACAATAATTCCATCACCTGTGCAATACTAAGGAAATCCTAAAAACATGATCTGTTGGTGGGTCTTGAGGACTGAAGTTGGGGAACACTGCCCTAAGGGGACTAACAAATACAATAAAAACTCAACAACCAAAACTGAGTTACATGTGCTCAGTTTGAGGGAAGGCACTAAAACAATTTGTTAAAAAACTATCAATTTTTATTATGAACAAATATTTTTTTAAATTTTTTTTTAAAACTGTACAAAAACAGGGACTTCAAAAAAATAGCCACTGACAGTGTCTGACACTTGTATCCTGTACATTCATACCAAGGGGGACATATGTTAGCGTTAAAATGGCATTCAAAATAATCAATTACAATAGATCTAGATATACAATTAATTAAAGTGCAAGTGCCTTATGAGGAATTTGTATGAATTTCAATAAACTATCTGGATCTAAATTGCATGAAGATGTTGCCTGCAATGCTCCACAAAATGTTATACATGTTAAAAATATGTATGTTATATGTAAATACTATACATCCCTGAGGATATTATTACAAGTGTTTGTCCAGTGTTCCCTTAGATGCAGTTTAAATAAATCTAGAAATCTAGGTGTGTACTTACATAGGTATGAATCAAGGTCCGCACATGTCAGGGCTATCTGGCCTCACATTTCATGATTCCAATGCAAAAGTTAAACCTTTTTGTTCTAATTCAAAGCTGAATGTATAAGCCCAATTCCAAAAAAGTTGTGACCCTGTTTAGAATGTAAATGCGATGATTTGGAAACCTCTTATAGCCATATTTTATTCTCAAGAGAACAGAGAACACAGATCAGAAGGTGACGGTTAGATATTTTTCCATTTTATTTGAAAAGAATTATCTAATTTACAAACTCATGACAGCAACACATCTCAAAATGTTGTCCCGGGACCATGTCTACCATTGTGTAGCATCGGCTCTTGTTTTACAACTGTCTGTAAATGTCTGGGAAGTGAGGAGACAATTGCTGCAGTTTGGGAGATGATTGTTTTCCCATTCTTTGCTGATGTAGGATTCTAGTTGCTCCCCAGTTCTTGGGCTTCTTTGCTGGATTTTTCCTCTTATTGTGTGCCAAAAGTTTTCTATTGGGGAAAGTTTAGACTGCAGGGGACCAGGTTATCACCATAACTCTTCTTCTATGAAGCCATGATGATGGAATGGATATTCGGACCCCCAGTGATCAGTAAGTTCTTCCCTATTCTATGGACCTCAGACAATTTATTACATTGGAAATAACCATTTAACGAATATCATCAGTGTGTAGTATATTTATGCCCACTAGAGGGCAGTAAAGCTCTGGACTGCCAATTTTGGATAGGCTCACATCTGTGTATTTGTACTTCGCCACAATTATGTCTTGTGCACTTTATTATATGTCTTACCATAATAAGTGCACTTACATTTTGAGGATAATAAAATTATAACCCCCCAAAATTGTTTATAATTTATCAGTCATAACATTAAAGCAAGCTGGCTAATGCTGACCACACCTCGACAGATCTGAGATGGGGCGCAGGACTTGTGACCATCATATTTGTGAATGGCAGGGTCCCCTGTGATCTAATACAAGCCTAGTACTGTGGTAAAAAGCATCTTTAATCCTCAGTGACGACCCCCATACATGTATAGTGGCCGTGCACTGTCTTTATGGAGCAGGCTCAGGAGCTGAACCTGCTCCATGTATATTATATAGCTAGCCACAAACGGTAACTAATGCGATCAGAGCTAGTCCTGATCTCATCAGTTTAACCTCTTAAAAGTTGCTGTCAAGTGTGAAAGCAGCCTTTAAAAGGCTTTAAGATGATGACCTTCACTTCTGACAGCCATTGAAACCCTGTGCAATGTGATTGCTGGGTGCCATGGCAGTCAGGGGCCCCTGCGTCTGTCATGCTAGAAGCCCTATGAAGCCTTGCCTGTGGCTGATCTTTGTAGGAGTTAGTATATTTGACATCACACTGCAGTTCTATAGTATTGCAGTGTACTGGTTACATAATCACAGGTTCAAGACCCCTAGGGGGACTAATTAAAAAAATAAATAAATAAAGCAAAAAATATAAGTTTTAACATCCCCATTTTCCCTAAACGTAAATAGCGAAGTGCAAGGAATAACAAAAAAAACATATTTGGCATTGCTTGCTGCATCATTGTCTGAACTAATAAAATGTAAAAAATATTTATCCCATATGGTAAACGCCAACGTGGAAAAAAAATCGAAACGCAAGAATTTACTTTTTCAGTTGATGCAATTCCCCCAAATAATGCAGTAAATAGAGATCAAAACATTGTATATACCTCAAAATTCTATCTATCAGCTCGACACGATCCATCAACGGAAAAAAAAAATGTATGGGTCTCAAAAACTGGCATCACAAACCAAACTTTTTTCTTTACAAATTTCAGTTTTTTTTTAACCACTTACATAAAAAAAAAAACCTCTAGACGTTTGGTATAAGTATCAAGGGCAGACATATCGCTGGTGCAGCTGCAGGGGGGCGTGAAGGTCAGAGGCTGGCTGACGGCGGCGTGCCTGACTGGGGCGCATGGAAGTGACATCATTCACCATGGCAGGGACGTCGAAGACAACTGCCCTCTCCTGTGCCGACTGTAGAAGAGGACCCTTACGTGGTGTTGGAGCATGGGGAAAGGTGATTAGTATAGTTATTTTAATGTATTGTATAACAGAACAGGGCACAGTATATCAGGATGGGGCACAGTATACCAGGATGGGGGACATTATACCAGGAATGGGCCCAGTATGGATGACATTATTACTGGAAAGGTCCTTCCTTATTACGTACCATACTCTCTAGTTATGTATAGGTCGGTCGATTTTTACTTGGTGCCCTCTGTTATGTAAAGTACTGTTCCATTATTACATAGAATTATATATTTGTATACTGTAAATAGCACCATCCCATACCGTATTCTCGTTATTTTTGTTATTCACAGCTCCCTCTCTTTATTACATAGTCGTCTCTTGTTAGATATAAAATGACTGCTGATGGAGCGGCATCTGACCAGGAGGAAAGTCCATCAGCTCCTCCATCAGAAAAGAAACTTTCCCATGCTCCATCAGCCATCATTGCGTTAGAGACTAGTGTGGAGCGAGCACTAAAATGCTCGGGTGCTCGAAGCTCGGGCCGAGCTCGCCGTGATACTCGGGTGCTCGACCCGAGCAACGAGCCCAATGTTAGTCTATGGGAGACTCGAGCATTTTTGCGGTGGCACCCCCGGCAGTCTTTTAAAAGCCTAACAAGTGCCCAAAACGATAGTGACAGTGCTCAAATGACATGGGGACAGCATGGGGATCGCCCCAGGAAGCATTTCTGACCCCCAGGTCACTGCTGTCAACAACGTGGTCAGAGGTATTAAGCCAGGGTTCCCCAACTCCAGTCCTCAAGGCCCACCAACAGGTCATGTTTTCAGGATCTCCTTAGTATTGCACAGGTGATAATTCCATCACCTGCACAGGCAATAATTCCATCACCTGTGCAATACTAAGGAGATCCTGAAAACATGACCTGTTGGTGGGCCTTGAGGACTGGAGTTGGGGAACACTGTATTAAGCCACTTTTACAGGCTCACAATAAAACGAAAGTGAAACTTTTTTCCTGTGAAATATGTTAAGGAACATCCTTTCCAGGGAAAAGACTTGTGTATAAGTTAAAATAAATGACCAAAAACAAAAATACTCCTCCACACCTTCGGCTATGTTCACAAGTAGCATTTTTTATGCGTTTTTGCACTTTTGTATTGCTTTCAACTATGACAAATGTGACGCGCCCCCTGGGCCAGTGCTGTTAGGGGATACCCGGAGCCGGATCAGATGGGGGTTGTAGTCTCCGAGTGGCTTTGACCCGGTCCGTGCCCAGGGTGTCAAGCTCAGTGTGTGGCAGTCCTTACTGATGTTACTAAAGTTCTTTATGTCAACTACGCCACCCGTTGAATTGCGGTCACTACGGCCGCCGCTGCAGCAGGGTCCGCTGAGGCTGATGGTGTTTGTGCAGCTTTGGTAGTATAACCCCCAACGGGAGGGGTATAGCCTCAGGGGGTCAGGTGCAGAGGATGGTGGTTGTGGAAGTGCAGGGAAGATGGTAATGAGAGTCAGAGTCGGGTTGTGCAGTTCAGGGTTCTTTACTTACTGCTGTTCTTGTACCGGTCACTCCGGCCTTGAGTGACCACCCGAGCCGTGCTGCGTCCACCAGGTCCTGGACTCGGCCAACCCCCAAGTAGTTCTGGAGCGTGGTTCTGAGCTCCCTTTCTGTCCTGTCCTCGTCTCTGGCCTTCCCCACCAGGGATCCACCTATGTCCGGCTCCCTCGGGCCTCTTGTTGGCGAACCCTTGCCTCTGGGTTCCCTGACCCTATGCGTGGTCTGCCTTCCGGGTGGATATAGTGGGTGGCCGTGGCAGATGCTGCCCACGGCCTCCGGTCTCTGGCTGAGGTATGCTGTAGCCCCCACCAGTTTGGGATCCGGTACCCTGTTGCCAACTCTTCACCCTGTGGTTGTATTTGGGCTCTCAGAGTTCCTTCTTTCTCCCCCTCTGGGTCTTTCGTTCTCTCCTCTCTCACTCTGGGCCTGGGGCTGCTCTGCTCCTCTGCTTTCTTCCACTGCTCTGCAAAGTCTTCACTACAACAGGCTGACTGGCTGCTGTCTGCCTGTCTGACTGTCTGACCCTGATCTTTGATGGTTCCCACCTTTTATACTCCCTCTATGTGTGAGCTCAGGTGACCAGCACCCAATGAGCTCCTAGCACTACCCAGACTGCTCCCCCTATCTGCCCCTACACTACTGGGATGGTCCACCCCCCTCCCACTCCAGCCAAGGACAGACTCGGTCGTACCTGCACATTTCTAAGTGGGAGTACCGTTGGTCTGCCCTCCGGAAATGGGATGTGTGTAGTGCATGCAGCCTTCTGAGCTCAGCTCCACACTCCATCCTTACTCGGGAGTGGAATATCACACCTCTGGCTGAGGTGCAATACCCCTGTAGCAGCCGAATCCTCAGGGTGCTACAAATGCATTCACCGGGAAATGTCATTTTAACATTTTACAACCTTATCTGGCCATGTGCTGTGTGACACATGCATAAAGTGCTGAAAAGACATGGGAACAGCATGGGGAAGACCCCTGGAAGCATCTCTGACTCCCAGGTCACTGTCTAAAAGTGTGCCCATCATAAGTGATCCTTGCCGCATCAGAAGATGCAGACTTGCAACTATCCCCATGCAAGTTCTAGTCCCAGGGCAGTGTTCAATTGTACCTCCCCCATTCCTTGCATTACAAGCGCAAGTATGCAGCCTGCCACCCACCCACCCCCAGGCTGCAATACCATACTGCTTGCTTGCTTGAACTTGAAATTGGGCCTTTTAGGCATGTGGAGGCGGAATCTGGCCACCACGTCATGGCTGTGTTGGCGGCCTGGAATCCATACTCAGTCCCCAGCCGCCCGGCGGCCGGGTGTCCATACTCAGTCCCCAGCCGCCCCGCGGCCGAGTGTCCACACGGTCCCCAGCCACCTGGGGGCAGTCGGGTGTCCATAAACGGTCCCCAGCCGCCCCCATTTCTCCTTGGAACATCCCCCCACACACTTTTCTTAGCCCATCCTGCTTTAGGCAGCATTGGACGAGCCCACCAGAGAACCAGACTCCTCCGGTGGGCCCTGACTTCTCCATCGGTGGAGTTGAGAGTGCCAAGGTGAGGAGCATGATGATGATGACAGAAGTTAGCATCTGCTATGTTTTCTTTTAATGCAAGTGTAAGTGTGCAGCCTGCCACCCACCCACCCCCAGACTGCAATTCATACTGCTAGCTTGCACTTGAAATGGGGCCTTTTAGTTTAGAGGAGGCCGAAGCTGGCCACTACCTCATGGCTGCTTCGGCAGCGAGGTATCCATACTCAGTCCCCAGCCGCCCCTATTTGTCCTGGTGTGCCTTATACATAAGATTAAGCGCGTATACCAAAACATTACCTGTGCCCTCCCCAGTGCATTTAGTGGGAAGGAGAGCCTATTCCGCTGTAGTGTGTGCATGCCAAACCCCTGTTCATGGTACATGCGAAGATGCCTCCCACCTTGCACCTGTCGTTGCAGACTTGCAACTATCCCCATTCAAGTCCTTGTCCCAGGGCAGTGTTCAATTGTACCTCCCCCATTCCTTGCAATGCAAGCGCAAGTATGCAGCCTGCCACCCACCCACCCCCAGGCTGCAATACCATACTGCTAGCTTGCTTGCACTTTAAATTGGGCCTTTTAGGCATGTGGAGGCGGAATCTGGCCACCACGCCATGGCTGTGTCGGCGGCCTGGTATCCATACTCAGTCCCCAGCCGCCTGGTGGCCGGGTGTCCCCGCTTGCTCCCCAGCCTCCAGGGGGTGGCCGGGTGTCCATACTCGGTCCCCAGCCACCCCTATTTGTACCGGTAACCTTTCCCACACTTTTCTTAGCCTGGCCTGCTTTAGGGCAGCATTGGCCGAGCCCACCGGACTATCAGACTCCTCCGGTGGGCCCTGGCTTCTCCATCAGGGGAGTTGAGAGTGCTAAGGTGAGGAGCATGATGAGGATGATAGAAGTTAGCATCTGCTTTGTTTTGTTGTAATGCAAGCGCATGTATGTAGTAGCGGCTAGGCCTGAGGAGGTCAGGGTTTTGGCGCATATCCTACCTCCTCCGAGGATTGCTGGATGTTTTCCTGCTACTATCCAAGTTCTATGACTCCCGTTAAAACAAAGCTTCAGGTGATAAATGATGGATGAGGTAGTGGCAAAGGAGAAAGAGCAGGAGGAACAGGGACCATTCACATCAATATCAGGCCAGTCAACCAGATATGTCTTGTAGGATATGTTTCTGTAACAAAAGGAGCGGTTCGGCTACACAGTTATAGGGCATACAGTGAGTGCAATGCCTACCAAAAATTTCGAGGCACTCCAATGCCCCTTGGAAATGACATGGAGGTCAGAGGGCGTTAACTAAACCTTTTTTTCCATTTATAGCAACTGGGTCTCCTGTGCACTGTTGGCCTAAGCAGTGAATGGAATGCTTTCCAAAAATTATGAGGTACTCCAATGCCCCTTACAAGAGCCATGTGTGGCACCCCAGGGGACTGGTCACCACAGTAATATAGATTACGTCGGAGAGCAAGTGGGAGGTTTCCTGGTCAGGATCCCTTAAACATGCAACATCCTCCTGCCCCAGTCCTGGGAGGGGAGAATTCTGCCCTTATAAACTGGATCTGGGGCGGGGTTGAGTGAGTCAGAGAACAGAGAACAGTCTGAGTCAGAGTGAGAGCAAGGGAAAATAACAGCAAGGAGCTCTGTAGGAGCTAGGAGCTAAAGACGAGGGGCTGGAAGCTGAGCAGAGCTCGCCCTGGCAGAAGACAATAGGAACCGGACACAGGAGTCCGAAGCTGTGAGGACTTATATATCCAGCAGCAGAAACCAGCCGGCAGGGGATTTCAGGTCATCTGGCCATAGAAGCCCGGAGGCTCAGTCACAAGCAAGGGACCAGCACCGCCGTCGTGGAGCGGAGGCTAACAGATGGCCCCAAGTCACCAGCCATACGGGTGAGCACTACACGGTACACTCAGGGACGTGGACTACTTCTACCCGCTTACAGCAAGGTAGCCAGGAAGAGTGCAGACAGACGGGGAGGCCTACAACTCCACCTGGTCAGGGGAACTCCTGCTTGCTCACACACTGGCCAGGCCTCTTATGCTAGCCAGTACTCCTGGGAGGGTCTACCTTATAATCATCAGTAAAGACCCTGAACTGCACTGCAAAGACACTGAGTCATTCCTGCTGCGCTCGTGCACCATCACCCCCATCATCCACACTCACTGCCCTGAGGCTATACTCCTCCCGAGGGGAGTTATCCCATTTTATGCTGCGCACACAACACCAGCCTCAGCGGTCTGCCTCGCAGCGGTGGTACTCCCTGACCGCAATCCACGGGTGGCGCAGTCGGACAATTACCTCAAAACCTAAGAAAGATTGCCACTGGTTTGACCAGCCTGAGCCACGGGACCTGGTCACCACCACGGAGACTACAGACCCCAGAGACCCGCATCGGGTATCCCACACACATGTACACACGGCCCAGGGGGCGCGTCACATGCAGTACAGCATATTACAAACATAAGTCCCATTATTGGGGAGTGGGTCTCCCATAGTATTTGCTTATGCTTTCCCAGCAAAAGCTGCCAAAAATTAGGACGGAGCAACTTGCAATGCCCCTTACAAGAGCCATGCAGTACAGCATATTACAAACATAAGTCCCATTATTGGGGAGTGGGTCTCCCATAGTATTTGCTTATGCTTTCCCAGCAAAAGCTGCCAAAAATTAGGATGGAGCAACTTGCAATGCCCCTTACAAGAGCCATGCAGTACAGCATATTACAAACATAAGTCCCATTATTGGGGAGTGGGTCTCCCATAGTATTTGCTTATGCTTTCCCAGCAAAAGCTGCCAAAAATTAGGACGGAGCAACTTGCAATGCCCCTTACAAGAGCCATGCAGTACAGCATATTACAAACATAAGTCCCATTATTGGGGAGTGGGTGTCCCATGGTATTTGCTTATGCTTTCCCAGCAAAAGCTGCCAAAAATTAGGACGGAGGAACTTGCAATGCTGGCACCCTGGTGGTATAGTGGTGGTGGAGGCTGAGGATAAGGAGAAGAAGATTAAACAGCCGAAACGAGGAAGCGTATACCCATGTGTGGGTGTGAAGCGGTGCATGTGAATACACCTCCCGAAATAACACAGTGGATTTGACTTTATGTTACTCTGCTGTCATTTGGTGGTGATGAGAAGTCTGGCCCCATCCAGCCCTTGTTCATTTTGATAAGGGTCAGCTTGTCAGCATTGTCAGTTGACAGGCGAGTGCGCTTATCAGTTATAATTCCCCCAGCGGCACTAAAAACACGCTCCGATAACACGCTAGCGGCAGGGCAGGCCAGGACCTCCAAGGCGTACAGAGCGAGTTCATTCCAAGTGTCCAGCTTGGATACCCAATAATTAAAAGGCACAGAGGAATCACGGAGGACGCTGGTACGATCGGCAAGGTACTCCCTCACCATATTTTGAAACTTTCCACTCCTTGTGAGAGTACCCCACACCTCAGGGCCTGTAAGCTGGGCGGGTGTCAGAAAACTGTCCCAGAACGTTGACAGTGTTCCCCTGCCTCTGCTGGATTGGAGTTGCATCTCTCTCGCCTGTACGCCTTGGTTGGGTAACGAACTGTGACCTCTGCCGCTAGCGTGTTCAGATGGGAATTTTTTTAAGAGTTCTGCAGCAAGGGTCTTCTGGTATTGCCCCATTTTTGTAGACCTCTCCACCTCAGGAATAAGAGAGTGAAAGTTCTCCTTGTAGCAGGGGTCTACAAGTGTCACCAACCAGTAATGACTGTCACCCAACATTTTGACAACGCGAGGGTCACGGTTAAGGCAGCGTAACATAAAGTCAGCCATGCGTGCCAGACTGGTAACGGGCAAGATTTCCGTGTCCTCACCAAGATGACGACTGACCATGCTCTCCTCCTCCTCCTCCTCCCCCCTGTCCTCAGGCCACCCACGCTGAACCGATGGTATGACACTTGTACAACGCATGATAGCAGCTCCTGTTCTTCCTCCTCCTCCTCCTCCTCCTCCTCTCCCTCATTGTCCCCCAATGCACGTTGGGATGAGATGAGGCTGGGCTGTGTGTAATCGCCCGCTATGGCTTCTTGATCCATCTCATCATACTCTGGCTGCAATGCCTCCTCTTTAATTCTCTGCAGAGAGCGTTGCAAAAGATAGACAAGTGGAATGCTGACACTAATGATGGCGTCATCGCCACTCACCATCTTGGTGGCCTCCTCAAAGTTTGTCAGGATGGTACATATGTCAGACATCCAGGTCCACTCCTGAGGTCTTATGTGTGGAGTCTGACCTGAATATCGACGGCCTTGTTGCAGCTGGTACTCCACAACTGCTCTCTTCTGCTCACAAATCCTTTGCAACATGTGGAGGGTAGAGTTCCAACGTGTGGGGACATCACACACCAGTCGGTGTGCCGGAAGCTGCAAACGCTGCTGCAACACAGCAAGGGTGGCGGAAGCTGTAGCCGACTAGCGAAAATGAGCTGACAGGCGGCGTACTTTCACGAGCAGATCTGGCAACTCGGGGTACGATTTAAGAAACCGCTGAACCACGAGGTTAAGCACATGAGCCAGGCATGGTGCATGTGTGATCTCACCTCGCCTCAGAGCCGCCACCAGGTTACGGCCATTGTCACACACGACCATGCCGGGATGTAGGTTCAGCGGTCTCAGCCACAGATCTGCCTGCTCTTTCACAGCTGTCCACAACTCACAAGCAGTGTGAGGTTTATCACCTAAGCTTATGTTGCCGCTTGGCGGAGGCAGTACTGCAATGCTTCCAGCTTGTAACTGATGTGGTGATATCTGAGATGGAGGCTGAACATGAGGAGGAGGAGGAGGAGGATGCGCAGGAGCTGTACACTGTGGGGGCAACTCTGACTGACATAGGGCCCGCAATCCTCGGTGTGGGGAGGATGTGTTCCGTCCCAAGGTCCGACTGGGTCCCGGCTTCCACTATGTTTACCCAGTGTGCCGTCAGAGAGATGTACCGTCCCTGGCCACAAGCACTTGTCCACGTGTCCGTTGTCAGGTGGACTCTCCCAGTAACTGCGTTGTTGAGGGCACGGCAGATGCTTTGGGACACGTGCTTGTGTAGTGCGGGGATGGCACACCGGGCAAAATAGTGTCGGCTGGGGACCGAGTACCGAGGGACGGCCACCACCATAAGATTGCGGAAGGATTCCGTCTCCACCAGCCTAAAAGGCAGCATTTCCAATGCAAGCAGTCGTGAAATGTGCGAATTTAGGACTGTGGCCTGTGGGGCGTTAGCTGCGAATTTCCGCTTTCGTTCAAAGGTCTGGGATATGGACAATTGAACGCTGCGGTGGGACGTGGACGTGGACGTTGATGCTGTTTCTTGAGAAACTGCCATAACAAGTGAAGACTGAGAGGAGGGGGCATCTTTACATGCAGTATGGACAGGGGATTGCCTTGCACACACAACAGGGGGTTCTATTGCACGCACAACAGTGGAAGAAGCAGTGGTGACACCCGCTGACACTGGTCGTGGACCCTGGGTTTCGCCCCACAAAGTCGGGTGCTTTGCTGCCATGTGCCTGATCATGCTGGTGGTGGTCAGGCTGGTAGTTTTGTCACCCCTGCTGATGCTGGCATGGCAGGTGGAGCATATGGCCTTTTTGGGGTTATCAGCAGAGTCTTTAAAAAAATTCCAGACTCTGGAAGACCTACCGCTTGTACTGGCAACGTCCCTCGTGTTGGTGTTACGGGGAACGGTTGCCTGCCTTCTGTCTGCGGCCACCACACTGCTTCTTCCTGCCTGTTGGGGTACTCTGCCTCCCTCCCCCTGTGTGATGCTGGCCTCACTCTGCATGTCCTCCTTCCACGTTGGGTCAGTTACTAGATCATCCACCACCTCCTCCTCTTCCACTTGCGCACCACGATCCTCCTCCTCACTTCCTGGCAATTGTGTCTCGTCATCGTCCACCTCTTGTGACAGATTGCCAACGTCGACTTCCTGTGGCCGTTTCTGTTCAAATATTTGGGCATCGCAACATGGGATCTCCTCTTCCACCACTTCAAGCGTATCAGGCGAGGGGCCCAAATATGGAAATGGACCAGTGAACAGCTCTTCAGAGTGTCCAAGTGTGGGATCACTTGCTGTCTGACGACACTCGGCATGGTGGGAGGAAGGAGCATCAGGGTGAGGAGGAGTATGCGGTCGAGACTCACGGCTACTAAGAGTTGACCGTGTGGAAGACAGACCGGAGGTGGTGGTGCCCAGGTAACTGGAAGTATTGTCTGCTATCCAATTAATAACCTGTTCACACTGATCAGTTCTCAATACTGGTGTTGTTCTGTGCTTCCCTAGTAATTCGGTCAAGAAGTGGGAGCGAGAAGAGGTGGCTGTTGGTTGTGGCACATTTTCACCTTGGCCACGGCCCCATCCTCTGCACGAACCATCACCAGAACGTCCACTTCCACGTCCCTTGCCACGCGCCTTGCCCATTGTAAATGAAGTAAAATAGCTTACACTTGCACTATCAATGGAAAAAGGGTAATAAAGAGTAGATTAGAACCGTGGAAGAGGAAAACCACAGTTATTGTTTACTGGGGTATACCACACTTTTTTAAATAGAGATATTTGCGGCTGAACAGTGAGCGACACACTCAAACTGCTTTTTTTTTTAGATACCAAAGGCCCAAAACTGGATAGTACAGCGATTTGACCCGTGGAACTGCGAAACCACACTGGGATGTCGGGCCTACACAAGACTATTTTCAACAGATATATTTTTGTGTCACAACAGTCAGGAGACACTACTGTTTTTCTTTACGGAAAAAACTACCAAATCCTGAATAATAGAGATTTTTTACCGTGGAACAGCAAAACCACAGTTATAATTTACTGGTGTATACCAGGCTTTTTAAAATATATATATATTTGCGGCTGAACAGTGAGCGATACACTCAAACTGTTTTTTTTAGATACAAATGGCCCAAAAGTGGATAATACAGAGGTTTGTACCGTGGAACTGCAAAACCACACTTGTATTTCTCGGGCCTACACCAGACTATTTTCAACAGATATATTTGTGTCTGAAAAATCAGGGAGACACTATTTTTTTTTTTTTACAGCAAAAAAATGCAAAAAGCAGGATAATAGAGATTTTTTACCGTGGAACAGCAAAAGCACACTTCTGTCTCTCTGACCTACACCAGACTATTTTCAACAGATATATTTGTGTCTGAAAAATCAGGGAGACACTATTATTATTTTTATACAGCAAAAAATGCCAAAAACAGGATAATAGAGATGTTTTACCGTGGAACATCAAAACCACAGTAATAATTTACTGGTGTATACCAGGCTTTTTAAAATATATATATATTTGCGGCTGAACAGTGAGCGACACACTCAAACTGTTTTTTTTAGATACAAATGGCCCAAAAGTGGATAATACAGAGGTTTGTACCGTGGAACTGCAAAACCACACTTGTATTTCTTGGGCCTACACCAGACTATTTTCAACAGATATATTTGTGTCTGAAAAATCAGGGAGACACTATTTTTTTTTTTTTACAGCAAAAAATGCAAAAAGCAGGATAATAGAGATTTTTTACCGTGGAACAGCAAAAGCACACTTCTGTCTCTCTGGCCTACACCAGACTATTTTCAACAGATATATTTGTGTCTGAAAAATCAGGGAGACACTCTTATTATTTTTATACAGCAAAAAATGCCAAAAACAGGATAATAGAGATGTTTTACCGTGGAACATCAAAACCACAGTAATAATTTACTGGTGTATACCAGGCTTTTAAAATATATATATATTTGCGGCTGAACAGTCAGCGACACACTCAAACTGTTTTTTTTAGATACAAATGGCCCAAAAGTGGATAATACAGAGGTTTGTACCGTGGAACTGCAAAACCACACTTGTATTTCTCGGGCCTACACCAGACTATTTTCAACAGATATATTTGTGTCTGAAAAATCAGGGAGACACTATTTTTTTTTTTTTACAGCAAAAAATGCAAAAAGCAGGATAATAGAGATTTTTTACCGTGGAACAGCAAAAGCACACTTCTGTCTCTCTGGCCTACACCAGAGTATTTTCAACAGATATATTTGTGTCTGAAAAATCAGGGAGACACTCTTATTATTTTTATACAGCAAAAAATGCCAAAAACAGGATAATAGAGATGTTTTACCGTGGAACATCAAAACCACAGTAATAATTTACTGGTGTATACCAGGCTTTTTAAAATATATATATATTTGCGGCTGAACAGTGAGCGACACACTCAAACTGTTTTTTTTAGATACAAATGGCGCAAAAGTGGATAATACAGAGGTTTGTACCGTGGAACTGCAAAACCACACTTGTATTTCTCGGGCCTACACCAGACTATTTTCAACAGATATATTTGTGTCTGAAAAATCAGGGAGACACTATTTTTTTTTTTTTACAGCAAAAAATGCAAAAAGCAGGATAATAGAGATTTTTTACCGTGGAACAGCAAAAGCACACTTCTGTCTCTCTGGCCTACACCAGACTATTTTCAACAGATATATTTGTGTCTGAAAAATCAGGGAGACACTCTTATTATTTTTATACAGCAAAAAATGCCAAAAACAGGATAATAGAGATGTTTTACCGTGGAACATCAAAACCACAGTAATAATTTACTGGTGTATACCAGGCTTTTTAAAATATATATATATTTGCGGCTGAACAGTGAGCGACACACTCAAACTGTTTTTTTAGATACAAATGGCCCATAGAACTGCAAAACCACACTTCTATTTCTCTGGCCTACACCAGACTATTTTCAACAGATATATTTGTGTCTGAAAAATCAGAGGCACACTTTTTTTTTTTTTGGGGGGGGGGGGGTCACCAAAAGGTTAATAAGATGGGTATTTGTACATTGTGAAGGAGGAAAAAAAAAAAAAAGGATTTAGATAAAAAAAAAGGATTTTTCCTGGCCCCCGGGACCTGGAGCTAAGTCCAGCAATTTCAGCAACAGGAGCAGCTCACAGGACTGTAATGCAGCGTTTGCTGGTATAACCACTGCGTCTCCTATACAGCCTGCCTGCCTGATATACCTGGGATGGATATTAGTCCTGAGAAGGACTGTTTGTTTGATCTGGCAGCCTTTACAGACCCGACACTAACTATTTTGCAGGATATATCTCTCCCTAAATCAGCAGCGCTGTCCCTACACTGTCTGATCCGGAGCGACTGTGTCCAAGATGGCGGCGCCCGGTTTTAAATACTCGAGGTGACGCTGTGCGGCCAGCCAATCACTGTAATGCCCACAAACAACATGGCTGCGGCATTATAGTGACTGGCTGGCAATCCCTGCATGTTCATTGGCTCTGTAAAGAGCGCCAAACATGCAGGGAGGGGACCCGAGCTCCCGCCCGAGTAACCCGGAAATGCTCGGTGCTCGCCGAACATCCCGAGTAGTGAGATGCTCGGGCGAGTACTGAGCAGTGTCGAGCATGCTCGCTCAACACTAGAGAGGACGCTATGTAATAAAGAACAGGGTGCTATAAACAACAAAAATAACAAGAAAATCCAATACATAAAGAATAGTGCTGTACATAACAAGAGAGGGCACTATATAATAAGGGGTGGCAATGTACATAATGAGAGGAGACTGTGTAATTATACATATTATATCTGTAGCTTGGTTGCCATAAAAGTAGGGGGCCCAAACACCTTCCTTGCAGAGGGGCCCCAAGCTGTCAGTGTTCGCCCCTGATCAGCATAATTGAACAAACTTGAAAAATCATGTTGGCAAGTCTTAAAAATAATTTGATGAATTGCATTTTATTTTATTGCACATCAGTTGGAATTTTGTTTCCATAACATCTGATAAAATGAATAATGTCAATCAAAACTACGACTCATCCTGCAAAAAAACAAGCCCTCATCCAGCGTGAAATGAAATGAAAAATTACCTGGTCTGGAACAGGTTAATAGCAAATTTAAATAAAAAATTTTGCGACTGAATTGAACTTATAAAGCACCAGATCAAAAACTATGTCTAGTCTAAATGTAAAATGAAAAGCAGCACATTTTTCCAATTCACCTTCAAATCACTTCTAAAAATGATGACAGAAACTAGATAGCAGCAAAAAAAATACATGTACAATGTAATTCTGTTCTTAGCTGAGTCTGGGAATAAAATTAAAGATAAAGAAAGACATTGCTATTGCTGATGTAGCAAAGACGGCACACCAAGCAAGTGAGTCTGGCCTATTCCTTGCTGTTGACCTCTGCTTGTGACCATGCTTGTGTATAAGCTGGATCCTGATGGAACAGATGAGGATTTCTGCATTGATGATCTATTCTTTATTATATAATAAATGTAAAATAACATGCAAAACCAAATAAATGAGCAGGACAACAAGCTGGTATATGTGCGAAATGTAAGAGCACGTTCACACTGTGGTCATTTTACAAACAAAATCCAATAAAAAACAAAATGGGCATATACTTTACAGAAAGTAAATAAGTAGATAGTAATAGTACATTTAAATAACACAAGGTACTTAGTTAACGATAAAAAAAAGAAGCATAAAAGCCATCCTACCACGACAAGGTGTACCCATCGGGACAGTCCTAACCTGTCTAGTATTAAAACCGTACCATGTCTCAAACTTTGAATAAGGGCAGAGCAGGATAGAGCCCCAACTGAGACACCCATCCATGGGAGGCTATACAGAGGAAATAATTATCTCAGAAAGGATGGGCCATGACCCCTGTTTGTACAAAGTACAAGAGATTACTGGGTTTTGAGGCAGAGTAATAGATGTACATCCCCGCGGCCCATCCCACATTTCACCCTTGCTTCGTTACGCCCCTGACGAAGAAAGGTTAAAAAGCGCATTTTGGCGCAGGGACGCACATTTATTACTCTGCTTCACATGTGAGGGTTACTATAGGGATTACTACCATGAACCTATTCAGTTCTGTGATCTCCCCATTCTTTTTGGATGCAATGTATATGTGGCGCCCCTGCGGGTTCAGTCGCCACAGAGGTACTGCATCTCACCCACTGGTGTGGTATCTCGCTCTCAGGTAAGGATAGAGTGCTGCCCGGGAGCCTAACACCTGCATCCAACACTACACTACTCCAGACCAGCAGGAGGGGCAAGAGGCGCTGCTCCTCTGCTGAGCCCTGTCCCAGGCGGTGGAGGGATCGAGCCGCAGAGGGGACAGGCCCCTAACTAGTGAGAATTACAAAGTTCAACTAGAAACCGGAGGCTTCTGTACTTTCAGGGTGCAGTTGCCACATCCGCACTCAAATCACCAAAAAGGTAACCACATAGGATCCAGGGAACTCCAGGTTGCCTCTGCTGAGCCCTGTCCCTAGCTGGAATGGGGGGAACCAAGAGAGGGGGAACCATGTAGTGGGTGTGGGTGGAGGAAGGAGTTTAGGGGAGCACTTCAGCAGGTGTATAAAAAGGGATGGAACCATCTAGAAGGGTTCCAGTCAGAGGAGGACAGTGAGGGGAGCAGGAGCTCTGCTCAGGCGGAGCAAGCCTAGTGAGAAGCCCAGGCGGTGAGACTGACTGAGGAGAGGAGAGGAACAGAAAGGAAGGCTCCAGGAGTGAAGAAGGGATTCCAGGCGTATGGGCAGTGCTGGAGGCCACCCGTACGCCCGAATCTACCAGGCGGTGGAGGGATCGAGCCGCAGAGGGGACAGGCCCCTAACTAGTAAGAATTACAAAGTTCAACTAGAAACCGGAGGCTTCTGTACTTTCAGGGTGCAGTTGCCACATCCGCACTCAAATCGCCAAAAAGGTAACCACATAGGATCCAGGGAACTCCAGGTTGCCCAGAAAGATCAGAGGATACCGGTTTGGGACACTGTTTGTGAGGCGCAGGGCAAGAAGGGTGAGAGCCAGCGCAGGAAGATGGCTGAGAAGGGCATATAAGACCGGGTCCTGTCAGGCGCTCTTGAAATACCTGAGGGATTGCTGAACCCCTGCCCGGTGAACGCAGCACGACCTGGGAAGTTATGATCTGCAGTTGTAACCAGGAGCAAAGTGAGAACTGTGAGTAAATCCGGAAGACTGCACCCCACTGTCTCTGTGAATAATTACTGCTGCGCCATCATCCCCTGCACTACACTGCACCACAACCGCTACCTCAACATCTACAACATCTACACTGCCCTGGAGCTAAGCTCTACCTGTGGAGAGCTAAACCAACTCTGCTGCATTAACAACAGCTCCAGAGGATCTGCTCCGCAGCGGCGGCTCCCTTTAGCCGCATACCACAGGTGGCGTCACGAACATTAAAAAAAACTTTAAATCCCCTTTATTAAATCATTCCCCTTTTCATTGACTGCCCTGGGTCACGGAGTAGGTTACTGCCACCGTGACATCCCCAGCCCCAACGACCGGCCCGGCTACCGAGTACCCCACGGCCCAGGGGGGCGCGTCCTATATAGCTATGTCTATTTTTATCTTATGGACTTTTTATATTATTGTTTGCTCCTCTCCATTTTTCCTGGATACTTTATCCATACTCTAATACTTAGTGGGTACTTATAAACATATATGATTGCATAAATTGCATCTTATTACTGTTTTATATTTTCCACTGTGCTTGTATTATGACTTTTTACTTTCAGTTTATTTATTGGGAGCATATACCTGTATATGTGCATATTTTCTTCAGTCTATCTAGTTTGGTCTCATGGTAGACTTTTTTACTCTTGATGTTTGCATGACCCCATATCTTTTTCATAGAGACCTTGCATTAAATGCTAACCTCTGTATCTTAATATATTTCTACCTTTTGAGATATCTTTCGTGCCTTTTTCTTTTTGTTGGTCTATCTGTTGACGTGAAGCAGCAGAATCGGTCGAAGGAGAGGTCTGTGATTCCTCTCAGCCGGCGGCCGGGCAGAACAGGCAGATAGTTGGCCCCCATAAGAAAAAAATAAAATAATCCCCGGATTACCTCTTTAAAAGAGCCCTATTCATGTATGTATGTTGTATGGATCCGTACTGCACCGTACATTTGTGTCCTTCCAATTTTTATATGGCTGTATAGTTATTTGTTTCATTGTGTGGTGTATGACAGGGCACCACAAGGAGATAGCTTGTGGCACCATACAAAGGACTGACTGGCTTTACACAACTGTAGGGACTCAGTGAACTGGTATGCAGAACGTGAATCAATCTGTGGACAGGCTTGGCTCTGTTTTTCTAGCTATGCGCACTACCTTTAAACACATCAATTAATTTTATGCTATGACTTGGTTCCGGCTTATAACGGAGGTGAATAAGATCCACGTTTATTATAATACATGTCATAGTATGGCATATGCAATACATTAGATTATTAGGCTTCATTAATATGGCATGTTATTAACTAATATACCATATGCAGTGGCGTTGTCTAATAAAGCCTTTGCAATTTTACTGAGTAATATTCCATATACATTGGGGTTGGTTGGTATAACATATGCAGTGAGGTTGACTTATATACCTTATGAATCATAGAATCATAGAATGGTAGAGTTGGAAGGGACCTCCTGGGTCATCTGGTCCAACCCCCTGCTCAAAGCAGGATTCACTAGATCATCTCAGACAGATGTCTGTCCAGCCTCTGTTTGAAGACGTCCATTGAAGGGGAACTCACCACCTCTCGTGGCAGCCTGTTCCACTCATTAATCACCCTAACTGTCAAAAAGTTTTTTCTAATATCTAATCTGTGTCTCCTCCCATTTAGTTTCATCCCATTGCTTCTAGTCTTTCCTTGTGCAAATGAGAATAAAGATGATCCTTCTACAATGTGACAGCCCTTGACATATTTGTAGACAGCTATTAAGTCTCCTCTCAGTCTTCTTTTTTGCAAGCTAAACATTCCCAAATCCTGCAACCGTTCCTCATAGGACATGGTTTGCAGACCAGTCACCATTCTGGTCGCTCTTCTCTGAACTTGCTCCAGTTTGTCTATGTCTTTTTTAAAAGGTGGTGCCCAAAACTGTACACAGTATTCCAGATGAGGTCTGACCAAAGAGGAGTAAAGACCGATAATGACTTCACGTGATCTAGACTGTATGCTTCTGTTAATACATCCCAGAATTGTATTTGCCTTTTTTGCTGCTGCATCACACTGTTGACTCATGTTCAGTCTATGATCTATTAGTATACCTAAGTCTTTTTCACATGTACTGTTGCTTAGCTCTATTCCTCCCATTCTGTATATGCTTTTTTCATTTTTATTGCCCAGATGTAGTACTTTGCATTTTTCCCTGTTAAAAACCATTCTGTTGGTTGCTGCCCACTGCTCCAGTTTATTTAGGTCTTTTTGAATCCTCTCTCTCTCTTCTCTAGTATTAGCTATCCCTCCTAGCTTTGTGTCATCAGCAAATTTAATCAGTTTACCCTCAATTCCTTCATCTAAATCATTTATAAAGATGTTGAACAATACAGGTCCCAGGACGGAGCCCTGTGGTACCCCACTTGAGACATTCATCCAGCTGGATGTGAAGCCATTTATAACCACCCTTTGAGTCCGATCACTAAGCCAGTTATGAATCCACCTAACAGTTGCCTGGTCCATTGCATACTTGGTCATTTTTTCAATAAGGATGGTGTGAGATACTTTGTCAAATGCTTTGCTGAAGTCAAGATATACTATATCTACAGCATTTCCCTGATCCACCCAGTCAGTGATTCTGTCATAGAAGGAAATTAAGTTAGTCTGACATGACTTGTTAGTTACAAACCCATGCTGACTCTGGTTAATCACTTCATTCTTATCCATGTACTTACATACATGTTGTTTAATAATTTGTTCAAAGATCTTTCCTGGTATAGAAGTCAGACTCACCGGCCTATAGTTCCCTGGGTCCACCTTCTTCCCCTTTTTGAAGATAGGAACAACATTTGCTCTTCTCCAGTCTTCTGGGACTTCTCCTGTTCTCCAAGAATTTTCAAAGATTATGGAGAGTGGTTCTAAAATTTCTTCTACGATCTCCTTCAGTACTCTGGGGTGTAATTCATCTGGACCTGGAGACTTGAACTCATTTATGTTAGCTAAATATTCCCTCACAATCTTTCTGTTTACAGATAACTTGGATTCTTCTATTCCTTTAAAAGGACAGTGAAAATCAGTTGATGTTACATTTTCTTTCTGAGAGAAAACAGATGCAAAATAGGAATTAAAAAGTTCGGCCTTCTCAACATCCTCTCTTACCATTTCTCCATTTTCATCCTGTAAAAATCCTATAGCATCTTTGACTTTTCTTTTACTTTTGACATACCCCCAAAATCCTTTTTTATTGCTTTTGACATCTCTTGCAAGCCTTAATTCATTGTCAGCTTTAGCTAACCTGATACGTGCCAAGGGGTTGATTAAAATAGCATATACAGTTAAAATCTTCAAGACTGATGAAAATCTAAATTTTAAGAGTGAAAATATGCAACCAATGTATATGTCTGGCTAGGGCAGGCATGATCAGGTTCAGCAGTCAGCAAGGGACATAAGCCACTTGTCTGTCATTATATCTGTGAAACACTTGGTTTAGGTTGATTACTATGTTCAAGGAGCTCTTCAAAGTTTAAGCTATTTCAAATCTGTCTTGGTATAAACAAGACAGGCTGACAGTTCACTGAGGGATCAGATTACAGCTGCTAACTGATATCAATAGAGAAAGGATAGGTGGAGTGGGGAGAAGCACAGGGAAGAGCAGAGAGAGAGAGATCATGCTACAGCTTTCTAGCAATTGGTTCACACACTCCTGTGCTGGATTCACAGCTGCACTGCTCAGTACACCTGTATAATGTACTCGCTGCTGCTACAGCTTTGAACATATGCTACACAGGGACAGGGAGAGCTGGAATCCATAATTTCTGTATAGACTATGTATGAGAGACAATGCAGCAAAAAGAGTCTGAGTGTGATTCTTGGTGTAGATCTTACTTTTCATCTCTATCAGTATAATTAAATAAGTGCTTAAATTGTGAGGCTCATCAGTGAAGCGCCTGCTAGATATTGGTGAGTCACAGCTGGGGAGGCAGTTTTCCAAGAATGATTGTATGTTGCACAGTCCTTTCTATTACTGCAGCAATATTTAGTTTAGCAACATAATTGTCTCATTTTGTACTTGTTGCAATGTTATATTGGGTTTAGGGGATAAAAAAGAGAAAATTAATAGAGATTTTACATTTATTATGGATTTCAATTACTAATAGTGAGGCCCAGACATCATCTAGATTTTGGTCTGTCTGGTGAGACTCCTGAAGAAAAAGTTTGAAAAGTCCTGAATTTAAGTGATATCAAATATGTGTAGTTAATTTTAATGACTTTTACTTATTTTGTACTGTAAGAAGATGGAAGTTCTGCCCACGTTCCCCTTTGAAGACATGTGTATTGTTGCAATGTATTTTGATGTGTAATGTACATTATTAGTGATAGATTGTGTTCTGCCCAGCAGCACGGGTTTAACAGACGGCTAGGGTTAATAGTTGGGACTAGCCCAGAGTGGGAGGGAATAACATGAAGGGACAGAGTGTGTTTCCTGTCAGGAAGACAGATAGGGCCCAGCCTGCAGCAGAAGCAGACCTACGTTCTGATAAGTAAGTAGAGCCGTATGACGTGGCTGTCCCTGGAGTGAGTGGAGATGGAGGGAACGGATAGCGAGATCCAGAAAAGAGGCAAGAGAAAGTTACAGAAGGTGTGAGTGACTCTCCGAAGATGGGGTCTGGGGGCAGGAAACCTAGCAACGCAATACAGAGCTTGCAGGTCCAGAAGGTAACGGAACGGAACATGGAACATGAGACAAAGAGTGTGCCCTGGGCGGTAGTTCCAAGGTGTCGACAAGCAGAGAAGTTGAGTAATGGCCATAGTGGCAAAGTAGCTCCCCTAAGGTGAAAAGGATACGGAACCGCGGGATGAAGTGTAGGACTCTCACTGACTGTAGTATCATTATTGGGGAAAGGGAAGTTCCTGAAGTATTGTGCTTGGTTGTGGTGAAGACAGAGGACTAAGCAAGGCAAAACGGAGTTATTCTGGGAAGGATGGAGAGAATGTGTATAAAGATGTTCCATGTACTAAAAGAAATGTTCATGAAGTTATACACCCGCTATCTGCTGTATATAATTCCCACCAAGATATTGTCCAGTAAAATAAATTTTATTTTTAAGTGGTGGTCTCCCTCAATGTGCTTTGCAAGACCTGGTCCAGCCAAAGTCACTGGTCTGTGGTCTGCAAGAGTGTATCGCTGCCACACACCCAGCCAGGGCCCTCCATTTTCACGTAGCGAGCCGGGGCGTGAAACACGAGTACCTCACCCACGGCTACCATCCCGCACCACGTTACAGTACAATAATTGCATATTTCATAGAAAAAATGGGTATGGGTCATATTTTTAAATAAAATCATTTGGGAGTGCATAGAAAGTTTTATTAACTTTAGTTTTTTTTTTTTGTGTCATTCACAATATGGTTTAATGTTATGTAACCTTTATATGTTACCTTTATTATACAGGTCATTGTAGTTACAGCAATATCATATATTTGTTTTTTTTCCAACACTTTTGCAAAGAAACAACTACTTTTAATAAGAAAAAAAGGTTTTCTTTTTTTATTTTTACAGTAATTTTTTTTCATGCATACTTCATTACTTATTTTTAATCCTTTTGAGTTTTAGTTTGCGATTAGCAATTGGTATACAGCTATGAAATGCCGGGGTCCTTTGTCAAAACTCTCAGCAGCCTTAGCAGCCATCAGCACCTCATGTGTGATAGCAGTGCAAGACACTGATAATGTGTTATAAGAAGCCCCCTTCCTTTGTGTAAGCACCTAGATGAACTATTCACAGCAGCATTTAAAGGCATAATGCAGAAGTGTCATACTTTGGGTCTTTCCAATAAGTGCTGCTATACAGTACAGCGGCATTCACAGGGGTCAGCAGCACAATCTGCTCAAAAGTCTGAGTTTTCAGACAGTATTTAAAAAAAGCAGAGATGGCAATAACCCTTTAAGAGGAGTCTGCTTCTATGTATAAGGTGTAAAGTGATCCCAATCATTTATTTATTATGCTTTGCTTAAATAACTTATCATATCTGCAGCACTCTACATACTTTATCATCACTGTCCTCACAATCTACGTGTTAGAACCTTGCTGTTAGGTTTTTTTTCCTTTGCTGGTCACATGACCTTGTTGGCCTATTTAATCCTGCTCCGCCCTTCTGGCTTTGCTGGACTTCATTGTATATCTACTTTCTAGCTAGCCTGTGCTCTGTATCTAACTCTGTTAGTTTGCTTGGTCTACGGACCTCTATGTTCTATCTATTTTGTTTGTTCGTCTGTCTGCTACTATTTCTGTTAGGAGGTGTCCCATATTCCTCCCAGTCCTTAGTACTTGTAGGGATTCCCTCCTCACATCTATAGGTCTCCGTACAGACTAGATTAGGACTTTAGCAGGTCTGATCGCAGGATCAGGTTCCCTGTTACATCGTAGGGATTCAGCTGAGTCTTATAGTAGGGACAGATCTCCTCTCTTTCCTTAGCTTTGGTAGCAGAACATAACACTACGTTCCCTACCAGTATTTCTTTGGAGTGAGGGGGAAATCAGAGAACCTGTAGGAAACACATGCAAACACAGGGAGAATATACAAACTCCT
Source organism: Phyllobates terribilis (assembly GCF_046119375.1). NCBI lineage: Eukaryota > Metazoa > Chordata > Amphibia > Anura > Dendrobatidae > Phyllobates > Phyllobates terribilis. The sequence goes on from NW_027362762.1 coordinate 135,891,428, forward strand.
TGCAGATTTTGTCTTTGGTGGGATTTGAACCCAGGACCCCAGTGCTGCAAAGCAACAGTGCTAACCACCGAGCCACCATGCTGCTATAGTGCATAACAATAACTGATCATTGCAAATGCAGAAAACAGATTTAGATTTTTTGTGAATTACTTTGACCCTGTGGAAACATGTTATAAAAAAGGAACATACTGTTACTGTGTATTCATTCATTTATTATGTGAATTTACTAACTTTAAAAGGGTTGTCCGGTGCCGCTGTGAGCCCCTCCCTGAGCGGTGGGGTACTCGGTGCCGGGCCAATGTAGGGCGGTGGTGCGGGGTGTCGTCGTGGCCGTGACCCGGTCCGTGCCCAGGGCTGTCACATGAAAATAATAGGCTTTTGGATGAGTGGTTGTTGCTCGACTACGCCACCTGTGGTTTCTGGTGAAGGCCACCAGCGCTGCAACAGTCCTCTGAGGCTGATGTTCTAGCAGCTTGGTTGGTACTACTCCCCACAGGCGGAGTAGGCCTCAGGGCAGTGGTTGATGAGCAGTGTGGAGGGATGGTGGGTGCAGTGCCGCGTGGAAATAACCAAGCAGAGGCGGTAAATGAAGTCATCCAGGTTTTACCCACTTTAGTGACGTAGCAGCTGCAAAGCTTCTCTCTGCTTCTCGTGGCGCACTGCGGCCACCAGGAAGGGGTTCAGCACTTCCCAGGTAGATCAGGAGCACCTGTCAAGACCCCGTCGGTGTGTTCCTCTCCTTCTCCCTCTCTTTCTCCTTCTTCTCCTACTTGTGTCCCTGCCTGGGATCCACTAAGCCGCCGGGCTTTTCCAACAGTGACGTGAAGTACACAGTCAGATATCGGGGCCGGTCACCCCTCTTGCAGCAGGAATCCCTCTGACTAGGCCAGAGTGAAGAATACAGGTGGCGACTCCGCTCCGTCCGTATCCCCCTGGGATCCTTTTGCCTGTGGAACCTATCTCCTCTGCTCCCCCTCCTAGGCCTTCTTAGAACGGGACCCTGACCGGGCAGAGACACTGGTTAACTCTGACCCGCTCCTCGTCTCAAGGCCTGAGAACGAGGACCGTGAATCTTCAGCCAGCTACAGACTCTTGCTGGACCCTGACAGAAGACCACAACCAAAGGACCTTGAACTAAAGATGGCCATTTATTATATATGTTGCTATCTGTGCTTCCAGCAAGTGTGTCCTCCACCTTCACCCACTACTTGTTTCCCCCTATCTTTGGTTACCCCCCCCCCCCCCCAATCTCCTCTATCCCGGGACGGGGCAGCACCCTGGTGCATTTAGGTCCCCTGCAGGACAGGAGTGGTGTAGTGTTGAGTGTGAAGTGGGGTCCTGAGTGACGCTCCATCCTTACCTGGAAGAGGAGATACCACACCTCATCTGAGGTGCAGTACCCCTGTGGCGACTGTACCCTCAGGGGCGCCACACCGCTTACTTCCACAGGTGAGCGGTGTTGATGATCTGCGTTGGCGGATACCTGTCGATTGTGTAAATGGCCTGGCACATATCTGAGAGTCATTAGCACCGCACACATCACATCCATTGGCGGACGTGAGTTTCGCCGGATAACGTCTTTGGTGCAGACCTTCCGTATGGTAGGCTTTAATATGAAATATGGCATTTAAATATATCCCTTACAAACTGAATAAAAATAGCCATGTGTGTGTGTAATTACACAGAGGAAGTGAGTGTTCAACCTGAAGTGTCCCTCAGCATTAAAGGTCAAGTCTAGGAGCCAGCAGTCCGTCCTATTTTAGTAACCGCTGTGACTGTTGATCTCAGTACTATTCTTGCAATGTACACTTGATACATGCTGGAGAGGGACCCAGAGCCCTGGCCTTAGGATGACAGGGAGATATTTACTAATCCTTGGTAGCCACAATCAGGGATACACACCCTTATAGACAGATCTGTGTCATCAACGCTTGTTCAGCAATACAGTTGACTGTAGGAGCTTTCTTACAGATGAACAGATGAAGGGTTTGGAGCTACTCTGCCTGTTTCGCCTGCAAAAGGTTATCAGAGCATTGACATTTAGCACAGAAAACCTTCCCAGGCTCAGTGCTCAGTCAGCAGATTAGGTTCCTTCTCCCTGCATGAGGGGGTGGGAGGCCGAGTCCTTGGAAAGGGCAGAGTCTACATAGACAGGGCAAGCCCCACACCTGCCTGGTCACAGGCCACTCAGCATGCACCTTGTGCAGTGCACCTACACCGCAGACAGCTGCTCAGAGATGTCTACTACTCCCACGAAGTACACCAGTGATTGTAAAAATTATCATGTGCATATCATACAGAAAACATAGGAGCGTAATATGTCATGTCATTTATACAACAACAAATAAGAAAAGAAAGGCTAGGACAAAGTTAAATATAAGTAGTATGAATCTTTATTAATAAAGTTAAATATTAAAAAAGGTGGAAAGGAAAATAAATATCCAACATGACAAATGCAGATATGAAACATGGGTGAGCCATACAGGGAGAAAATTACCCTGAAAAATGAAGATGATATAAAATAGTAAATGGGCAAAAGGTGAATGCACCTTGAGACCTAACCAAGGTGAGTATATGTAAGATGATGGTAAATTCCAAAGTATGAGTGATAGGCCTACAGCAAAGTGCATTTACAAAATGAGTTGGTATATAAATTGTCACACAGCAAATATAAGGGTGATATAAAAATAGAAGTTAAGAGTTAAGGTGCCAACACTATTTAGAAGTCCCAAAGGGTAAGGTATGCAAAGGGTAAGGTGCAACAATTCAGAAAATAATCAGGATATATAATCAACAAAATACCCGACACGTGTTGCACTGATGCTTTGTTCCCTGAGGAATCATCAGTGAAACGCGTGACATGTCGTTGGTGGGTGATAATGGCTCACAGGGTAGCTGCCTATAGTTGGCATTAGATAGAGGGTTTCTCGAAAACATTACCTGTAAAATTCACTACACCAGCAAAAGCTCATTGAAGTTTTCTTACCCAACTTGAACCCTCTCTACATTGATGAAGAGCAAAAATCCCAAAACAATGCTGTGTACTTGTGGGTGTCTCAATGCTCTATAATGGGTTGGAGAATGGCTGACAGGGTAACTATACAGGTAGACACGCTTTCTTTCTTGCAGAGGTGAGCTATTTTGCTCCTAGACTAACAATGTATCATGCATGCATAAATCCAAATTACCCAATCTTTGGGCTATTAGGCTTTCCTTAAGCACATTAATGTTATGATAGATACCATCAAAATTTGTGGCATGAGCTGTCAATTACCCAGGTATTCAAGGTAGGGTTCATACAGACGTCCATGGATCTCAGTCCGATCACATACAGCCAGGGTCGGACTGGGGTGCCTAGGGCCCACCAGGGGAACCAACTCTTGGGGCCCACACTATAGCCCACCATAAACGGTTTTATTACTTGTTATGTTTTTGACGCGCCCCCTGGGCCGAGTGTGCGCGTGTGTGGGATACCCGGAGTCGGGTCTCTGGGGGTTGTAGTCTCCGTGGCGGCGACCCGGTCCCGTGGCTCAGGGTGGTCAAACCAGTGGCAGTCTTTATAGGGTTTTTGTGGTTTAATGTCCGACTACGCCACCCGTGGATTGCGGTCAGGGTGTACCCCCGCTGCGAGGCAGACCGCTGAGGCTGGTGTGGTGTGCGCAGCAAAGGATGGGATAACTCCCCACGGGAAGAGTATAGCCTCAGGGCAGGGAACGTGAATGATGGGAGTGAGGGTGCGCGGGCATCCCAGTACTAGTAGTGCTGTATGCGGTGAGAAAGCAGGAACGACTCAGAGTCTTTGCAGTGCAGTTCAGGGTCTTTACTGGTGATATTAAGGCAGACCCTCCCGGGAGTACTGGCTAGCATAAGGGGCCTGGTCAGTCTGCGAGCAAGCAGGAGTTCCCCTGGCCAGGTGGAGTTGTAGGCCTCGCTGTCTATCTGCACTCTTCCTGGCTACCTTTCAGTAAGCGAGTGGAAGTAGCCCACGTCCCTGAGTATACCGTGTGGTGCTCACCCGTATGGCTGGTGGCCTTCTGATAGCCTCCACTCCTCGATGGCGGTGCTGGTCCCTTCCTTGTGACTGAGCCTCCGGGCTTCTATGGCCAGAGGACCTGGAATCCCCTGCCGGCTGGGTTCTGCTGCTGGACTTAGAGGTTCCCACAGCCTCGGACTCCGTTGTCCGGTAGTAGTCTCTTCAGCCAGGACGAGCAATATATCTGCTTCCAGTCCCTGGCACTCAGCTCCTGCTCCTATAGAGCTCCTAGCTGTCTCTTGCCCTGTGTCTGGAACTTCACTCCAGGCTCTGTCTCTCTAATCCCGCCCCAGACCCAGTTTATAAGGGCAGATTCCTCCCCTCCCAGGTCTGGGCAGGAAGTGTTGCATGCTTAAGGGCTCCTGACCAGGAAACTTCCCACTTGCTCTCAGACGTAATATTTCTATTACTGTGGTAACCAGACCCCTGGGGTGCCACATTTTTCTATAATGTACTATAATTACATGATTGACCACGCTGTGGAGCAGCAAGCGGCAGGACTTTGTTTGAATAGTCATTCCGTACTGCCAGAGTCCCTTTAATGGTAACTTGTCACCTTGAAAAACGCTATTTATCTGCGGATATGGGGTTAATCTGCAGGTAAATAGGATTGAAAGTCTGGTTAGACGGCTTAATGGAAAAGTGTTGGCTACAGGGAGAAAATTATGTTTTATTCTCCCTGCCGCCACTCGCTTCCTGTCATAGGGCCGGTGCAAGGAGGGAGACATTACAGTCACTGCTATCTACAAAGTGAGCGTTCTGCAATAACACCCTTGATTGTGACATCTTCCATGGAGCCCAACCTCAGGCTGAGCTTCATTGAATGACTAACATGGCAGCAACACATGGCAACTAGTGCTAAGCGAGCGTGTTCAGATAAGGTGTTATCTCAGCATGCTCGGGTGTTATCCGAGTATCTTGTAGTGCTCTGCTAATATGCTCGAGTCCCCGTGGTAGCATGTTTTGAGGCGGTAGACGAACGCAACACATGCAGGAATTGCCTGTTTGATAGGTAATCCCTGCATGTGTTGCTTCTGTCTACCACCGCAAAGCATGCTACCGCAGGGACTCGAGCATATTAGCAGAGCACTACAAGCAGGGTCAGACTGGGGCACCGTGACACCGGAGAATTCTCCGGTGGGCCCGGGTCCTCAGCAGGCCCCCGAGCAGGACGCACGGGGGCCCCTGGTTAACATGGCCGCCGGTTCTCCGCACTGCAAGGGCCCGGAGGGTCAGGAGGGCCCTTGCAGTGCGACTGATGAGGGCAATCTGGCCTGCTTCTCGGAGCCCCAGGCTCCGGGGGGCCCATGGCCAGATTGCCCTTATCCTGTGTGGCAGGCAGGGAGCGATCCCTCCAGCACTGCTGCCGACAGGAGGAAAATGGCAGTGGAGCTGGAGAGATCCGTCCTCACCTCTGCTTCCTGCCCGGCGCTTCCTCCCTGACACAGGCTCGCGCTGCTTGATGACGTCATCATCCAGCGCGAGCCTGTGTCAGGAAGAATGATGCCGGGCAGGAAGCCGAGGACGGTGCTGCGTGGGAGCGAGCTGAGAGGTAAGTTTTTGGGTTTTTTTTGAGAGAGACCAATGGTGATTGAGGAGGTGGGGAAGATATTGCATGGCAATGGGGGAGGTGGGGGGGGTGTGGCATGGTGGGGGAAGATATGGCATGGCAATGGGGGGAGGAGGTGGGTGGAGATATGCATGGCATGCTGATGGAGGAGGTAGGGGGAGATATGCATGGTGCTGGAGGAAGTGGGGGAGATATGCATGGCACGGTGATGGAGGAGGTGGGGGAGATATGCATGGCATGGTGATGGAGGAGGTGGGGGGAGATATGGCATGGTAATGGGGGAGGTTGGGGGAGATATGACATGGTGGGGGAAGATATGGCATGGCAATGGGGTAGGTGGGGGAAGATATGACATGGTGGGGGAAGATATGGCATGGCAATGGGGAGATATGGCATGGTGGGGGAAGATATGGCATGGCAATGGGGGAGGTGGGGGGAGATATGACATGGTGGAGGAAGATATGGCATGGCACTGGGGGGAGGAGATGGGGGAGATATGCATGGCATGGTGATGGAGGAGGTAGGGGGAGATATGCATGGCATGGTGATGGAGGAGGTGGGGGAGATATGCATGGCATGGTGATGGAGGAGGTGGGGGGAGATATGGCATGGCAATGGGGGAGGTGGGGGAGATATGGCATGGTGGGGGAAGATATGGCATGGCGATGGGGGAGGTGGGGGGAGATATGACATGGTGGGGGAAGATATGGCATGGCAATGGGGGGAGGAGGTGGGGGGAGATATGCATGGCATGGTGATGGAGAAGGTGGGGGAGATATGCATAGCATGGTGATGGAGGAGGTGGGGGGAGATATGGCATGGTAATGGAGGAGGTGGGGGGAGATATGAAATGGTGGGGGAAGATATGGCATGGCAATGGGGTAGGTGGGGGGAGATATGACATGGTGGGGGAAGATATGGCATGGCAATGGGGAGATATGGCATGGTGGGAGAAGATATGGCATGGCAATGGAGGAGGTGGGGGGAGATATGGCATGGCAATGGGGTAGGTGGGGGGAGATATGACATGGTGGGGGAAGATATGGCATGGCAATGGGGAGATATGGCATGGTGGGAGAAGATATGGCATGGCAATGGAGGGGGTGGGGGGAGATATGACATGGTGGAGGAAGATCTGGCATGTCAATGAGGGGAGGAGGTGTGGGGAGATATGCATGGCATGGTGATGGAGGAGGTAGGGGGAGATATGCATGGCATGGTGATATAGGAGGTAGGGGGAGATATGCATGGCATGGTGATGGAGGAGGTAGGGGAGATATGCATGGCTTGGTGATGGAGGAGGTGGGGGAGATATGCATGGCATGGTGATGGAGGAGGTAGGTGGAGATATGGCATGGTTATGGGGGAGGTGGCGGGAAATATGACATGGTGGGGGAAGATATGGTATGGCAATAGGGGAGGAGGGGGGAGATATGGCATGGCAATGGGGTAGGTGGGGGGAGATATGACATGGTGGGAGAAGATATGGCATGGCAATGGGGGAGGTGGGGAGAGATATGACATGGTGGGGGATATATGGCATGGTGATGGAGCAGGTGGGGGAAGATATTCATTGCATGGTGATGGAGGAGTTGGGGGGAGATATGACATGGCATTAGTGATAGAGCAGGTGGGGGGAGATATGGCAATGATGATGGAGCAGGTGGGGGGAGATATGGCAATGATGACGGAGCAGGTGGGGGGAGATATGGCAATGATGACGGAGCAGGTGGGGGGAGATATGGCAATGATGACGGAGCAGGTGGGGGGAGATATGGCAATGATGACGGAGAAAGTGGGGGGATATAAGGCAATGATGATGGAGCAGGTGGGGGGATATATGGCAATGATGATGGAGGTGGTGGGGGGAGATATAGCAATGATGGAGGAGATATGGCAATGATGGAGGAGGTGTGGGAGATATGACAATGATGGAGAAGGTGGGGGAGATATGGCAATGATGACGGAGCAGGTGGGGGAAATATGGCAATGATGACAGAGCAGGTGGGGGGAGATATGGCAATTATGGAGGTGGGGGGAGATATGGCAATTATGGAGGTGGGGGGAGGTATGACAATGATGGAGAAGGTGGGGGAGATATGACAATGTTGGAGAAGGTGGGGGAGAGCAATAATGGGGATGGGAGGGAGCAATGATGGAGGAAGTGGTGGGAGAACAATGATGGGGATGGGGGAGAGCAATTATGGAGGTGGGGGAGAGAAATGATGGGGAATTATTTGGACGCTATATGCTGTTAATATCTGGTCTGGTTATGGTGAAGTGGTATTTCTCCCTTGTATGTGGTATTATTCAGTCATTATGTAGTGGTAATATGTGGTCTGGTCATGGCGTGGTGGTATTTCTCCCTTGTATGTAGTATTATTCGATCACTATGGGGTGGTAATATCTGCCCTGGTCAAGGTGTGGTGATATTTCTCTCTTGTATGTAGTATTATTCGGTCACTATGTGGTGGTAATATGTAGTCCAGTAATGGTGTGGCAGTATTTCTCCCTTGTATGTGGTACTATTTGGGTTTGTTACAGTGGATTGGCGGTTATTTGTTCTCTCTGATATTAATTAGGAGAAGATTCTTTATTTCCATTAGTGATTAAATACTTGGAACAAGATGCACTTACAGGAGTTCTCCGGGGAAAACAAGTAATCACCTCTCCACAGGATAAGTGATACATTATTGATTAGTGGGGGCCTGACTGCTGGGACCCGCACCGATTGGTAGAATGTGGAGCTTTTATCCCCATTAGACTGGAACTCATGTGCGACTTGACCACTGATCCATTCATTTCCTCAGTGGCTGTTCTTGTTTTTTTTTCTGGAAACCCCAAAGAGAATGAATGGAGCTGTGGTCAGACGTCCCAACTGCCGCTGCATTTTAAAATGGGGATAAGTGTCCTCTCAGGGATAAAACTTCCTCATTCTTCCGATCGGTGTGGTTTCCAATGATCAGACCCAAACGATCAATAAGTTATCACCTGTCCTGTGGAGCCTTTGGATCGGTGATAACTTGTTTTAACCAAAGAACCCCTTTACTGCAAACTACCGTAATTGTACATCCCAGTTATAGCATGCGCACAGTAGATGTGCAGGAGCCGCCTGTGATTTACAGCAGACGCTCCACTATAACGAGGATATTGGCTAACAGGTATTTGCATATAGCTGTAGCGTGGGCCCTAAGGATCAATTCCCCCTGTTGGCCCCAGACACCCCAAAACGTCCCATACTGATGACACGGATGACAGTTAGCGCTGTTCCCAAGCGCCGGGTGCTGAACGCTGCCCTCATCATTGTTCCCTGTAGGCGCTGCGATCAGCTCCAGCAGGGACAGTGATGAGGGTAGTAGTCTTCTCCCGCAGTGTCCAACTGTAAAAATAAGACTAAAATAAAAAAATCCTTATACTCACCTCTCCTAAGTGTCCCCCGCTGCACTCAGTGAATGACAGGACACCGCTTGTTGAGCACAGCTCCGGGGCCCGCTCGCTGCAGGAGTCATTCTTCTCGGCGTGAGCGGTCGCAGGAAATACAGCGGGGGACACTTAGTAGAGGTGAGTTTAATTCTCTGCTGACTCCGACACTGTCTTCTCTGCAGGGGGCCCACCGGGAATTTAACCGGCACCCCGCCAGGCCAGTCCGAGCTTGCGGACAGCAATATACGGACTGGTCTCGGGTTTCCTGACCTAGTGTGACTGCCTCATAGAAATACTGTATATGAAGCTGCCATGCTCCGTTCAGGAGACCCGCGGCCAGTCCGTCCATTGTGGTCCGTTATCAGACCGAGATCCACGGACATCTGCATGAGCCCATACTGTTCTACATTTGAAATTGAAAGACAATATCAAAGGTGGGTCCAAATCTTTCCATTATACTTTCCATCTGTAGGTTCCATTTCTGTTTTTATCTTACAAATACTGATATAAAATACTGACCAGAATACAGCCATGGCTATGAAGCCTAAAGATTTGTTCACACAGAGTTTTTTGAGATGTTCGAAAACCACAAGCTCCAGAAACTGCTTCAGAAAATGTTCCGTTTTTTGGTAATTATGGAGGAATTTTTCTTTTCGTGAAGTATTTTTGAAGAGTTTTTTTTCCTGAAGCACACTTTGCAGGGTTTTGATTTGGCAAGGCCTAGTTTGGAGAGTTTTCCTTCTGGGCCAGCTTCGAAGAAGTGACATACACATTCTTTTAAAACAGGGTGTTTTTCTTCAGGACAAAAAAAGCTAACAAAAATTTATCACATAACAGTAAAGCAGATTCCAAATCTTTTTTTTCTGAACCTTCTTCCAAGAATTATAATTTTTTTTAATTTTTGCATGAACATGGCCTTGATTTTTGCAAGTTGTAGTTCGAATGACAACATTGATTTCACCATGTAATGCACTGAAAAAAAAACTTACATGTGCCACACTGGTAACTTCCCCTATCATGTAAAATAATCTCCTGAGGCAGATTCTCATGCAGATCAGTGTCTGGCCCATAGATCTTAACAGTTCATTTGCATAGAAGAAAAACATGGATTTCTCTGGAAGACATGGGATCACAGATATCAAGGTATCATTTTATTTATCTTCCTAGGACCTACATGTCCATTTAGACAGCTTAGGAGGGGTGATCCAACTGACAGAATCCATTTAAACAGCAGCAATGGAATTTAGCTCTGGTTGCTGCTGTTAGAGACAGATGCCAGCCGGCACCCGCCAGTTCCTGAGTCCACTCCACACAATCGTTCCTCACGTATGATATAAATATTCATTGTCATGTTGATAGGGGGTAAGTGGGCCCAAAGGTGCTTCTGTTATATAGGAAGACACCAGGGGCTTATTTATCGCAGTTGCAGAGGTTGCCCGGGTGAGGGGCCCGCCGACACCAGTGCAAACTTTAACTGAATGTGCTTCCTCGGATGCACATTCAGCTGAAGTGTATTGCAGCTCTGCAGTACATGTTGCTGGCCAATCAAAGTCCAGCAGCTATCGTTGGCGTACACGTAACTGGGGGCGCATGACAGTGACAACTGGGGAGCGGAGGGAAGGTGAGTAGAATCATTTTTATTCTATGCATTAAAGAACAGTGGCAGAATGACATATGCCAAGATTTGAGATATATACCAGGATAAGGGACATATTTACCAGGATGGGTGATATATATATACCAGGATGGGGGATATACAGTGGTGTGAAAAAGTGTTTGCCTTCCTGAATTCTTATTCTTTTACATGTTTGTCACACTTAAATGTTTCAGATCACAAAACAAATTTAAATATTAGACAAAGAAAACACAAGTAAACACAAAATGCAGTTTTTAAATCAAGGTCTTTATTATTAAGGGAAAAAGAAATCCAAACCTACAGGGCCCTGTGTGAAAAAGTGATTGTCCCCTAAACGTAATAACTGCTTGGGCCGCCCTTGGCTCCAACAACTGCAATCAAGTTTTTGCGATAACTGGCAATGAGTCTTTTACAACTCTCTGGAGGAATTTTGGCCCATTTACCTTTGCAAAACTGTGGTAATTCAGCCACATTGGAGGGTTTCCGAGCATCGACCGCCTTTTTAAGGTCATTCCACAGCATCTCAATCAGATTAAGGTCAGAAATTTGACTAGGCCACTTGTTTTTCTTAAGCCATTCAGAGGTGGACTTACTGGTGTGTTTTGGATCATTGTCCTGTTGCATAACCCAAGTACGCATCAGCTTGAGGTGATGAACATTCTGCTTCAGGATTTTTTGGTACACAGCAGAATTCAGGGCTACATTTACCACAGCAAGTTTTCCAGGTCCTGAAGCAGCAAAACATCCCCAAACCATCACAGTATCACCACCATACTTTACTGTTGGTATGATGTTCCTTTTCTAAAAATGCTGTGTTACTTCTACGCCAGACGTAATGGGACATACACCTTCCAAAAAGTTCAACTTTTGTCTAGTCAGTCCATAGAGTATTCTCCCAAACATTTTGGCGATCATCAAGATGTTTTCTGGCAAAACTGAGACGAACCTTTATGTTCTTTTTGCTCAGCAGTGGTTTTCGTCTTGGAACTTTGCCATGCATGCCATTTTTGCCCAGTCTCTTTCTTATGGTGGAGTCATGAACACTGACCTTATCTGAAGCAAGTGAGGCCTGCAGTTATTTGGATGTTGTTGTGGGGTCTTTTGTGACCTCTTGGATGAGTCATTGCTGTGCTCTTAGGATAATTTTGGTCGGCTGGCCACTCCTGGGAAGGTTCACCACTGTTCCATGTTTTCACCATTTGTGGATAATGGCTCTCACTGTGGGTCGCTGGAGTCCCAAAACTTTAGAAATGGCTTTATAACCTTTTCCAGACTGATCGATCTCAATTACTTTGTTTCTCATTTGTTCCTGAATTTATTTGGATCGCAGCGTGATGTCAAGCTTTTCAGGATCTTTTGGTCTACTTCACTTTGTCAGGCAGGTCCTATTTAAGTGATTTCTTGATTGAGAACAGGTGTAGCAGTAATCAGGCCTGTGTGTGGCTAGGGAAATTGAACTCAGCTTCTAAAAGATGTGATAAACCACAGTTAATGTATGTTTTAAGGGGGCGGCAATCCCTTTTCACACAAGACGCTGTAGGTTTACATTTCTTTTTTCCTTAATAATAAAGACCTTCATTTAAAAACTGCATTTTGTGTTTACTTGTGTTATCTTTATCTAATATTTAGATTTGTTTTGTGACCTGAAACATTTAAGTGTGACAAACATGCCAAAGTATAAGAAATCAGGAAGGGGGCAAACTCTTTGTCACACCACCGTATATACCAGGATAAGAGACAGATATACCAGGAAGATGCCCAGGATGGGGGACATATATACCAGGATAGGGCCCTGGATACGGGACAAATATACCAGGATGAGGGACATATATACCAGGATGGAGGATGTATAAATATATATATACTAGATGGTGGCCCGATTCTAACGCATCGGGTATTCTAGAATATGTATGCGGCCGGTCGGGGTACTTCTGCAGTGCCGCTGTCCTCCGTGCGGCAGATGAGCCGCTAACGGCCGCCATCTTTTTCTGAAATCCCGCGTCGCTGATTGGCCGCGGTCGGACCAATCAGCGACGCGGGATTTCCTGGACAGAAGGACAGACTGACAGACAGACGGGATAAGACGATTATATATATATATATATATATATATATATATATATATATATATATATATATATATATATATATATATATACACACATATATATACACATATACCAGGATGAGGGACAAGTATACTTGGTTGGGTTCAGGATGGGGGACACATATACCAGGAAGGAGCCCATGATGGTAGACATTACTGCATAATGGGGGAGGAGGTGCAACTTATATGTCCTTTGTAGGATTTAGAATACTACAAGGGCCCATACATCTGACCAACATGCTGCAGCGGGTCCTCTGTCCAAATCTTGCACCGGGGCCCATCGGACTCTAGTTACGCCACTTGAAGATACTATCGTTCATCGATCATCTACTTTTTTACATTTGCTGTAAGGTTTGCCAGAGCAGAGTACCTGCCTAGATGCATGATAAGGAGGACCTGAAAAAAATGAGTACTTGTGGGAAGAACCTTGACCTAAGAACCACTGGGCAAAGAGAAGAATTTAGGTCATAAAACTAATCAGTAGTGTAAAACTGATTAGTAATAATCAGAGCCAAGGTCTTGTGTATTGCAGCAATCTGTAAATGTGAGCTCATTATGTGAAATGTCTGCACACAGGTCACCAATCTTCTTCAACGGTGCTAAGAAGTGATCTCACTGCTTTTTGTATATAGCCATGATCATTCCCCAGCTCTCTCATGTAGCCTCATGCTGCTGTTGGGGTTACAACGTAATTTCTTTCTACAACATTCCGTACATAGAATGTTATACTGTATAGGGAATAAGATAAGGACAGCGGACAGGACATTTTTCTGTGGACAGATCTTATGACACTGAACTTTGCCTCAAATAATAATTCAGCATCTAGGGAAAAATCATTATATTATTCGTCTTAAATCTTATTCTCCGATTGTGAAAGTGTCTGATAATACAGAACTGGGGTCAGAACTAGAACAAAGGACATCATTTATTAACCCCTTCATATCTCAGCCCATTTTCATTTTTGAACTTTTTGTTCTTTCCTTACCTTGCTCCAAGGACCATAGTTTTTGTATTTCTCTGTCAACATACCCATACCCATACAAGGACTCCATTCATTTTACCAGACAATGTACTGGAAAATAGGAAATAAATTCCAAGTGTGGTAAAATTGTGAAAAATAATCCAAATCTGCCATTGTTTTTGGGTTTTGCGTTACAGAATTCAGTATAGGGATAAAATGGTAATCACCCATTAGTACAATTATTGCAATACCAAAATTGTATAGTTCTTGTTTCATATTTAAGCCGTTAAAGAAATTCAGAAACTTATAAAAAAATGTTTGGCAAATGTTGTCATTTTCTAATGTAAATTGTTATTTTTCCATCAATAGACCTGTGTGAGGAGTGAGGACTTGTTTTTTGCGTTGTGAACTGATGTTTTATTGACACCATTTTAGGATACATACAGTACAAAGCAAAACCTTGAACACACCTGTTCATGCAATGGCATACCCTGTTCTTATTGAAATATGCACATTGTACATTCAGACTGAAGGCAGCAAAAGCACACAAAATGAACTTTTGCAGACATGGCAATACCAAATATGTTTATATATATATATATAGATAGATATATATATGTATATATATATATATATATATATATATATATATATATATATACAGTACAGATCAAAAGTTTGGACACACCTTCTCGTTTAAAGGTTTTTCTGTATTTTCATGACTATGAAAATTGTACATTCACACTGAAGGCATCAAAACTATGAATTAACACATGTGGAATTATATACTTAACAAAAAAGTGTGAAACAACTGAAAATATGTCTTATATTCTAGGTTCTTCAAAGTAGCCACCTTTTGCTTTGATGACTGCTTTGCACACTCTTGGCATTCTCTTGATGAGTTTCAAGAGGTAGTCACTGGAAATGGTTTTCACTTCACAGGTGTGCCCTGTCAGGTTTAATAAGTGGGATTTCTTGCCTTATAAATGGGGTTGGGACCATCAGTTGTGTTGTGCAGAAGTCAGGTGGATACACAGCTGATAGTCCTACTGAATAGACTGTTAGAATTTGTATTATGGCAAGAAAAAAGCAGCTAAGTAAAGAAAAACGAGTGGCCAACATTACTTTAAGAAATGAAGGTCAGTCAGTCTGAAAAATTGGGCAAACTTTGAAAGTGTCCCCAAGTGCAGTTGCAAAAACCATCAAGTGCTACAAAGAAACTGGCTCACATGAGGACCGCCCCAGGAAAGGAAGACCAAGAGTCACCTCTGCTTCTGAGGATAAGTGTATCTGAGTCACCAGCCTCAGAAATCGCAGGTTAGCAGCAGCTCAGATTAGAGACCAGGTCAGTGCCACACAGAGTTCTAGCAGCAGACACATCTCTACAACAACTGTTAAGAGGAGACTTTGTGCAGCAGTCCTTCATGGTAAAATAGCTGCCAGGAAACCAATGCTAAGGACAGGCAACAAGCAGAAGAGACTTGTTTGGGCTAAAGAACACAAGGAATGGACATTAGACCAGTGGAAATCTGCGCTTTGGTCTGATGAGTCCAAATTTGAGATCTTTGGTTCCAACCACCGTGTCTTTGTGCAACGCAGAAAAGGTGAACGGATGGACTCTACATGCCTTGTTCCCACCGTGAAGCATGGAGGAGGAGGTGTGATGGTGTGGGGGTGCTTTGCTGGTGACACTGTTGGGGATTTATTCAAAATTTAAGGCATACTGAACCAGCATGGCTACCACAGCATCTTGTAGCGGCATGCTATTCCATCCGGTTTGCGTTTAGTTGGACTATCATTTATTTTTCAACAGGACAATGACCCCTCCAGGCTGTGTAAGGGCTATTTGACCAAGAGGGAGAGTGATGGGGTACTACGCCAGATGACCTAGCCTCCAAAGTCACCAGACCTGAACCCAATCGAGATGGTTTGTGGTGAGCTGGACTGCAGAGTGAAGGCAAGAGGGCCAAAAAGTGCTAAGCATCTCTGGGAACTCCTTCAAGATTGTTGGAAGACCATTTCCGGTGACTACCTCTTGAAGCTCATCAAGAGAATGCCAAGAGTGAGCAAAGCAGTCATCAAAGCAAAAGGTGGCTACTTTGAAGAACCTAGAATCTAAGACATATTTTCAGTTGTTTCACACTTTTTTGTTAAGTATATAATTCCACATGTGTTAATTCATAGTTTTGATGCCTTCAGTGTGAATGTACAATTTTCATAGTCATGAAAATACAGAAAAACCTTTAAATGAGAAGGTGTGTCTAAACTTTTGGTCTGTACTGTATATATATATGTATATATATATATATATATATATATATATATATATATATATTATACACCATTATATATATCATCGACTCGTCTATTGCAGTAATGTAGTATAGCATTATATAGAACAAGTGATCAAACACTCAGAGGTTCTAAAACCCTATAGGGATAAAAAAAACTTTTCCCCAGTTAGTAATAAGGATATATACTGTACAGTACAGACCAAAAGTTTGGACACACATTCTCATTTAAACATTTTTCTGTATTTTCAGGACTATTGTACATTCACACTGAAGGCATCAAAACTATGAATTAACACATGTGGAATTATATACTTAGCAAAAAAGTGTGAAACAGCTGAAAATATGTCTTATATTCTAGGTTCTTCAAAGTAGCCACCTTTTCGCTTTGATGACTGCTTTGCACACTCTTGGCATTCTCTTGATGAGCTTCAAGAGGTAGTCACCGGAAATGGTTTTCACTTCCCAGGTGTGCCCTGTCAGGTTTAATAAGTGGGATTTCTTGCCTTATAAATGGGGTTGGGACCATCAGTTGTTTGTGCAGAACTCTGGTGGATACACAGCTGATAGTCCTACTGAATAGACTGTTAGAATTTGTATTATGGCAAGAAAAAAGCAGCTAAGTAAACGAAAACGAGTGGCCATCATTACTTTAAGAAATGAAGGTCAGTCAGTCCGAAAAATTGGGCAAACTTTGAATGTGTCCCCAAGTGCAGTTGCAAAAACCATCAAGCGCTGCAAAGAAACTGTCTCACATGAGGACCGCCCCAGGAAAGGAAGACCAAGAGTCACCTCTGCTTCTGAGGATAAGTATATCCGAGTCACCAGCCTCAGAAATCGCAGGTTAACAGCAGCTCAGATTAGAGACCAGGTCAATGACACATAGAGTTCTAGCAGCAGACACATCTCTTCAACAACTGTTAAGAGGAGACTTTGTGCAGAAGGCCTTCATGGTAAAATAGCTGTTAGGAAACCATTGCTAAGGACAGGCAACAAGCAGAAGAGACTTGTTTGGGCTAAAGAACACAAGGAATGGACATTAGACCAGTGGAAATCTGTGCTTTGGTCTGATGAGTCAAAATTTGAGATCTTTGGTTCCAACCACCGTGTCTTTGTGCGACGCAGAAAAGGTGAACGGATGGACTCTACATGCCTGGTTCCCACCATGAAGCATGGAGGAGGAGGTGTGATGGTGTGGGGGTGCTTTGCTGGTGACACTGTTAGGGATTCATTCAAAATTGAAGGCATACTGAACCAGCATGGCTACCAGCATCTTGCAGCGGCATGCTATTCCATCCGGTTTGTGTTTAGTTGGACCATCATTTATTTTTCAACAGGACAATGACCCCAAACACACCTCCAGGCTGTGTAAGGGCTATTTTACCAAGAAGGAGAGTGATGGGGTGCTACGCCAGATGACCTGGCCTCCACAGTCACCAGACCTGAACCCAATCGAGATGGTTTGGGGTGAGCTGGTCCACAGAGTGAAGGCAAAAGGGCCAACAAGTGCTAAGCATCTCTGGAAACTCCTTCAAGATTGTTGGAAGACCATTTCCGGTGACTAACTCTTGCAGCACATCAAGAGAATGCCAAGAGTGTGCAAAGCAGTCATCAAAGCAAAAGGTGGCTACTTTGAAGAACCTAGAATATAAGACTTATTTTCAGTTGTTTCACACTTTTTTGTTCAGTATATAATTCCACATGTGTTAATTCATAGTTTTGTTGCCTTCAGTGTGAATGTACAATTTTCAAAGTCATGAAAATACAGAAAAATCTTTAAATGAGAAGGTGTGTCCAAACTTTTGGTCTGTACTGTATATGCATCTTTATTTTTAACAGGAGGAAAGGTGTGAAGACCCAGGGTCTTCCGTGGGCATAACACTACTCAGACAGCACAGGGTGCGGGTACAGCAATGTGGCAACACTTTATTGAACCACAATGCGGACAATAAACACATAGAACAGTCCCAGCAAATACCCAAGATAGTGCAAATTACAGAGTCCTCACCCTTATGCTGGCCCACCTGGGATAGAACAGCTGTGATTTTGTGGCTTCCGAGGCCGACTACCCCCACAAGTGGCACCCAGTTTTTGGCAGGCCCCCAAAGAGAGGAGGTAATGACAAGCTTAGGAATATAGCCGATGGCAGTGAGGTCTGGGTCCAGGTGACCTGTTTGTCCCAATCGGGATTATTGAACACGTCTCTGAGGGTTCAGCAATGGTCAATGGAGTCTATCTGCATTACTCCAGCTGGGGCCGAAGTCCCCTAAGCTGAGATGCTGTAGAATGACACCGAATAGAGGCAGAGACCCCCGTTTTATAGATCACAATTGCCCTTGCATCCATCATTCATAGGTCATGGGTCAGGGCTGAAGGTGGAAAGAGCTTATGACTCATTGTTTGAGCATTTAATCAACTTGCATAGTTTGTCCTGCATTGCTCGGCAAATCAACAACTCCCTTTAACTGGTATGATACGTAATTAGCATATTATCAAACAGTATTGCTGACCCTATCTTGCAAGATCTGCAGACAATATGTTGCAGTACATCTCAACTCAAGTGTCAACATTCAGCATTATTCAAACAATAGTCTGTGCTAATCAATCAAAGAAGATCACAGCTTAAAAAGTCAACATAAAAATAAAGGTATACTGCTCTTGCCATCAGAAAGTATGTCTGGCATAATTAAGAAGAAAAGCTGTGTTGTCACAAACGGGTGTTTAATCTCCATAGGGCACATATGTCAAACTCTGGCACACAGGGTGAGTATATTTGGCCTGCGATGCCAGGCCGGCACCCCCCACTTCCCGTCCGGCATTGCACTTTCAACTGGATGCCGATATAATTGAAAGCATGATGGAGAAGGGTGCGTGAGTTGACGCTCCCTCCGCCATCATTATCCCTTGGTGTCTGACATCTCAGCTCAGTAGGTATGATGACGTCATTACAATGCGCCCACTGTGCAGAGCAGTGAAGAGCTTCATAGAGCTCACTGCTGAACCCGGAGTAGGGGGGAATGGGGAGGGTTGAGTATTTATTTATTTTTTTAATGTGGGGCCCATTATTCTGTATGCAGGACATTGCAGGGCCCCGTTATATTGTATGGAGCACTATGTGGGGTCCATTATACTGTATGGAGTACTATGTGGGGTCGTTATACTATATAGAGCACTATATGGGACCATTATACTGTATGGAGTACTATGTGGGGCTATTATACTGTATAGAGCACTATGTGGGGTCATTATACTATATAGAACAGTATGTGGGGCCATTATTGTTATGTTCTGCTACCAGAGCTAAGGAAAGAGAGGAGATCTGTCCCTACGATAGAACTCAGCTTAATCCCTACGATGTAACAGGGGACCTGATCCTGCGATCAGACCTGCTAAAGTCCTAAGCTAGTCTGTACGGAGACCTATAGATGTGGGGAAGGAATCCCTACAAGTACTAAGGACTGGGAGGAATATGGGACACCTCCTAACAGAAATAGTAGCAGACAGACGAACAAACAAAATATATAGAACATAGAGGTCAGTAGACCAAGCAAACTAACAGAGCAAGACACAGAGCACAGGCTAGCTAGAAAGTAGATATACAATGAAGTCCAGCAAAGCCAGAAGGGCGGAGCAGGATTAAATAGGCCAACAAGGTCATGTGACCAGCAAAGGAAAAAAAAACTAACAGCAAGGTTCTAACAGTACCCCCCCTTCTAAGAGGATCCTCCGGATCCCCTAGGACCAGGCTTATCAGGAAATCTCCTGTGAAACGCTCTGATAAGTCTGGACGCGGAAACATCATCCGACCTCACCCAAGAGTTATCCTCGGGACCGAAACCTTTCCAGGCCACAAGATACTGCAAACTACCTCTATACCGTCTAGAGTTAAGGATGCGAGAAATTTCATATTCCCCGTCCTCCACCACCGGAGGAACAGAGGCAGAGGCGTCACAATCCGATACAACAGCTTTTTTCAACAGAGAGACATGAAATACCGGATTAATTCTCCAGGAGGTAGGAACCTCCAACCTAACCGCAGATTGGTTGACAACCTGAAGCACCTTAAAGGGCCCTACAAACTTGGGACCCAATTTCTTTGAAGGAATCCTCAACCGCAGATTCCTAGAGGACAACCAAACCATGTCACCAACAGCGAACAAAACCTCCTGTCGTTTCCTATCAAAGTAGTCTTTAGATTTTCTGTTGGCCTCCTGAAGATTACCACGCACATCCGTCCAAACTCTCTCCAAATCACCGGAAAAATTCTCCTCCTCAGGCATGGCAGATCCCAACTTGGAGAACGACCCAAACGACGGATGTCTCCCAGAACAACAAAAAAAAGGCGAACAACCAGCAGAAGAAGATGTATGATTGTTCAGAGCAAATTCAGCAAGTGGCAGAAACTCAGACCACCCCTCTTGATTGTCTGCCACAAAACAACGCAAGAACTGCTCAACATCCTGGTTTTTCCTTTCTGTCTGGCCATTAGATTCAGGATGATATCCGGACGAGAACGACAAATGAACTCCCAACCTATCACAAAAGGCACGCCAAAAACGAGCCACGAACTGAGGACCCCTATCAGAAACAATGTCAGTAGGAACGCCATGAAGTCTGACAATTTCCTTGACAAAGGCCTTAGCGAGAGTTTTAGCGCAGGGCAGTTTGACGAAAGGAACCAAGTGACACATCTTGCTAAAACGGTCCACGACCACCCAGATGACAGTAAAACCCTCAGAGGGGGGAAGGTCAGTTATAAAGTCCATAGCCAAATGTGTCCAAGGAGCACTGGGAACCTCCAAAGGACAAAGCAACCCCGCAGCAGGAGTATGTGAGGACTTAGATCTAGCACATATAGTACATTGACGCACCCACTTAATGACTTCCTTCTGCCATCCAGGCCACCAAAAACTGCGACCCACCAGTCTCTTGGTCTCAGAGATTCCGGGATGACCTGCCAACCGAGATTCGTGACACTCAACAAACAAATCTCTCCTAAAGGTCCCAGGCACAAACAACCTCCCATGAGGAGTGTTAGAAGGGGCATTCTCCTGTGCTTTAAGAATCTCATTTTCCAAAACGGAGTCCAAAGCAGCTATCACAACACCTTCTTGTAAAATGTTCTCCTCTTTCTCAGCACCGACTATGGGAGAAAAACTGCGAGACAAGGCATCCGCCTTAACATTCTTAGTACCAGGGATGTAAGTAACGGAGAAATTAAACCGCGAGAAAAACAGTGCCCACCTAGCCTGACGGGCATTCAGGCGCTTGGCAGCATCAAGATATATCAGATTTTTATGATCCGTAAGAACCTGAATGGGAAATTCCGCACCTTCCAAGAAGTGGCGCCAGTGTTCAAATGCGAGTTTAATAGCCAATAATTCCCGATTACCAATATCGTAATTCAGTTCAGTCTCCGAAAATTTTTTTGAAAAAAAGGCACAGGGATGTAATCCATCCCCGTTATCCTGAGACAATACTGCGCCAACCCCCACAGAGGAAGCATCAACCTCAACCAAAAACGGCCTAGTAACATCAGGCTGCATAAGGATGGGAGCAGAGGTGAACCTCTCCTTGAGATACACAAAAGCTTCAATGGCCTCAGAAGACCACTGAACCGCATCAGCACCTTTCCTGGTGAGATCAGTCAGAGGTTTGACAATACTAGAAAATTTTTTTATGAATTTTCTGTAGTAATTGGCGAAACCCAAAAACCTCTGTATCGATTTCAAACCAATAGGCCTAGGCCATTCCTGCACAGCCTGAACCTTAACCGGATCCATCTCAAAACCTTTGCTGGAGATAATGTAGCCCAAAAAACTAATTCTCTGTACAGCGAACTCACATTTCTCCAGCTTAGCAAAAAGCGAATTGTCCATTAATAACTGTAATACCTCACGCACGCTCCGCCAATGAGACTCCAGATCCGGCAAATAAATCAAAATGTCATCCAAATACACAACCACATTTTTGCCGATCAAAGGTCTAAGGATGTCATTAATCAGATTCTGAAAAAATGCAGGAGCATTAGTAAGACCAAAAGGCATAACCAGATTCTCAAAATGACCCACAGGAGTGTTAAAAGCAGTCTTCCATTCGTCACCCTCCTTCATGCGCAACAGATTGTATGCCCCCTTAAGGTCAATTTTAGAGAACCACTTGGCCCCCATTAACTGGTTAAACAGATCAGGAATCAATGGCAGTGGGTAAGGATTGCGTACAGTAATTTTGTTAATCTCACGAAAATCCAGACAAGGACGTAAACCGCCGTCCTTTTTTTTTACAAAAAAAAATCCAACCGCCACAGGAGACTTAGAGGGCCTAATGTGACCGGCGGCCAAACTTGTCTGTATGTATTCCTCCAAAGCCTTCCTCTCAGGAATAGTAAGGTTAAATAAACGACTTTTAGGAAGAGTCGCTCCAGGGACAAATTCAATAGAACAATCATAGTCTCTATGGGGAGGCAAAACCTGCGAATCCTTCTCAGAAAAAACTCTCCAAAAATCCTGAATAGGAACAGGCAATTCTCCCCTATCCAAAGCTGCAATACGCCCGTTACAACACTTGTCATAACATTTATGGCTCCAGGATTTAATTTCACTGGTAGACCAATCCAGTACAGGATTGTGAAATTTTAACCAGGGCAATCCCAATATTACTGGAGAAGGCAAGTTATTCAACACTACCAAATCCAATTTCTCATGGTGAACACCATTAATAGTGAGAGGAAATTCACAGACCTTGAGAGTAATATTCTTCAAAGGGGAACCATCCACAGAAACCACAGCAATGGGGGATGATAAAGGTTCAGGTTTTAAATTGAGTCTTTCCACGAATCCCCCATCAATTACATTCAAAGTAGACCCGCAATCAACAAACACCCGAAATTCCATTAATTCTTTCTGAGCAATCGTGGAAGCAGCTAAAAATACACCCTTGGAATTTAAACAGGCAATACGGGCGTGACTGACCATTTTTTTTTCTTTCTTCATACGAAGCTCACAGCCTTTAATCAAATGACCATATTTTCCGCAATAGAAACACAAGCCTTCAGAAAATCGACGGTCTTTTTCTTGAGAGCGAGGTGCCACCGATCCAATCTCCATCGGTTCACCACTGTTAGTACACACATTCTCATAACCAGAAACTGACATAGCAGAGGATTTGCTCTCATTAACCCTTGCACGCAGTCTTCTATCCACCCGTATAGCTAATTGCATAGCCTGTTGCAAATCTTCAGGTGTAGGATAAGCAATTAGCAGGTCTTTAACCCTTTCACTGAGCCCAGCAAGAAATAGACTTTTCAGAGCAGAATCGTTCCACCCTGTTTGAGTAGACCAACGACGGAAATGAGTACAATATTTTTCCACATTACCTGATCCCTGTTTTAAACGTCTCAACTCAGTCTCAGCTGATGCGACACGGTCAGGATCATCATATAATAGTCCCAAAGCAGAAAAAAAACTATCCACTGATCTGAAGCATGTATCACTAGGTTGCAAAGAAAAAGCCCACTCCTGAGGCTCTTTGCGCAAGAGTGACATTATGAACCCTACACGCTGGGATTCATCCCCAGAGGACTTAGGTCTCAAACGAAAATACAATAAGCAAGCATTTTTAAATGAAAAAAATTCTCGGTGTTCACCAAAAAATAAATCCGGCAAACATACCTTAGGCTCCAAGAAATGTGCTCCAGGACAGTTACTCACGTGCTGACGGAGCTCGGCCACCTCCAGAGAGAGTCCCTGCAGGCGATGAACCAAATCCTGAACCGACACCATGATGGAACAGAAAAATCTTTCCTTAGAGAATTTGCTGGCTGGACTTACTGTTATGTTCTGCTACCAGAGCTAAGGAAAGAGAGGAGATCTGTCCCTACGATAGAACTCAGCTTAATCCCTACGATGTAACAGGGGACCTGATCCTGCGATCAGACCTGCTAAAGTCCTAAGCTAGTCTGTACGGAGACCTATAGATGTGGGGAAGGAATCCCTACAAGTACTAAGGACTGGGAGGAATATGGGACACCTCCTAACAGAAATAGTAGCAGACAGACGAACAAACAAAATATATAGAACATAGAGGTCAGTAGACCAAGCAAACTAACAGAGCAAGACACAGAGCACAGGCTAGCTAGAAAGTAGATATACAATGAAGTCCAGCAAAGCCAGAAGGGCGGAGCAGGATTAAATAGGCCAACAAGGTCATGTGACCAGCAAAGGAAAAAAAACCTAAGAGCAAGGTTCTAACAATTATACTGTATGGAGCACTATGTGGGGCAAATATACTGTATGGAAGACAATACAGGGCCAATTATACTGTATGGGGGACTATGTGGGGCAATTATACTGTATGGAGCACTATGTGGGGCAAATATACTGTATGGAAGACAATACAAGGCCCATTATACTGTATGGAGGACTATGTGAGGCAATTATATTGTATGGAAGACAATGCAGGGCCCATTATATTGTATGGAGGACAATGAGGTGGCCCATTATACTGTATGGAGGACTATGTGGGGTCCATTATACTGTATGGAGCACTATGTGGGGCCATTATACTGTATGGAGCACTATTTGGGGCCATTATACTATATGGATGACTATGTGGGGCCATTATACTGTATGGAGCAGTATATGGGGCCATTATACTGTATGGAGCTCTATGTGGGGCCATTATACTGTATGGAGCACTATGTGGGGCCATTATACTGTATGGAGCACTATGTGGGGCCCATTGTACTGTGAGGAGGACTATATGGGGCCCATTATATTGTATGGAGGACTGTGGGGGGCCATTATTCTGTATGAAGGACTATATGGGGCTATTATACTGTATGGATGATGTAATGCAGCGACTTGCTGGCATTACGGTAATGGTCCAGGATGTGTTTTACTTGACCATGTACCTTCCCCCTCAGGTGACTGGTCACATGACTGTGACATAGCACAGGTCCTGCGCGCACAGAATGTCTGTCTGATCACATGACTGTGACATCAGCAAGGTCCTGTCAGTACGTGTGTGTGTGCACGGGATGTATATATAAACCCTGCTTGATGGGAGACAGGTGTGTTCTGTGAGAGAGGCGTAAGGCCTGTTCCCGTGTGTGTGGGACACCGACCGTGTGAGGCCTAGTGAGGCCGAGTGAAGCCTGGTGCCTGAAAGGCAGAGCCTAGATCCTGTGTGGATGTCAGTGGCCTTTGAGGGAACGACGGCTAGAGACCCCCACCTGGGAAGCCGCAAAGCCACAGTGGTGGCGGAGTAATGGACTGAGACAGCTAAACCCGGCAAAGAAAATACACTACGTTATATGGACATTGCTATGGACATTGCTATATGATTACCTTGCTGAAGGCTGTACCTGGAACAAGTGGGCCTGTGTGTCACTTGGCTCATGAATATTGTATATGTGTGTCGGCGTGCCACTGAGTTGGACCCGGTCATATGCGGTTTATGAAGTAATAAACTGCAGCATTGTGGAAAAACCGGAAAGACATTGCACGTGTGCATTGATTGTCGCAGCGAAGCGAGTATCCCCCACTATGATGACTAGTGCTGCCTTACATATGATTCGAGAATGCGGGCAACTGCAGCCCGGTTGCTAGCGGCAACTACAACCCGGTTGCTAGGGGCAACGGCACAGGACGACGAGTGTGGATTAAAGCATCTGGCTGCAACTCGGTGGGGTTGCGAAGATTGTCGTCGCACTCAAACCTGGTTTGCTGTGGCTCGGCGGGGCTCACGAAGTTTAAAGCATCTGGCTGCAACTCGCGCGGGGTTGCGAAGGTTGTCGGCGCACTCAAATCCGGTTTTGCTGTAGCTCGGCGGTACCACGAAAATTTTCGGGGAGAGCGGTGTAAAGTGTCTAGTGTGTACCGTGATGGCCATGAATGGTGCAGTATCTCCAGACGGAATGGAGAAGGAGTTAGATGACCGTGTGCAATCGCTCTTCGGCATAATGGAGTTTCCTGAAGAAATGCAGGAGCAGATAATGATGGCTGTGAAGGGAGCAGCAGATGAGTCTGAAGCTGTAGAGCGATTAAAGTGCCTGTTAAAACCGGAGCAGGAATTTGAGAAACGTCTACTGGACATGAAACTGGACATGGTGCAGGAACCACAGGAGCTGTGGGCACCATATGGAATGGCGTCAGTGGACCATTCTATGAACTCTCCGGGGGCGCCAGTGTTGTCCCAGAGTGCCCGGGGAGGTGGTAAGAGCTGTTGTGAACTGAGTCCTAAGACTATTATTGATTTTTGTTGTAAAAATTTCCCTGCCAGTGTGGTTGTTAAAAAGGGGGCGGAGTCTAAAAAAGGGGGCGGTTGTTCAAAACAGCGTGGAGGATAGAAAATCAAAAAAAATTACTGGTGGTGGGTTGGTACCTCCTAAAAATGACAATGTGACCGTTGATAAAGGGGTAGCTCCAGTAGAAGGGGGTGACGTCAAAGTGGGAGGTGACCTGTTAGTCCACAACACCATGGGGAGTGACACAGACCCCGTAGCTGACGGTGACACTACGAAAGTAGAAGGAGAGGTCAGTTAGGAGGGGCTAGACGAGGTTAGAGAGTCCCCCTCTCGTCGTCGACGGCGCAAGGGCCACAAAAAGGTTGCTCCTGTAGACTTGGCTGAAAATGAAAATAAAAAGAATGTAGTACTGTGTGCCTTTGCTTTAAGTGTGGATCCTCCATTAGAGGTAGAAGAGGAAGTGACGTTGCCAGTAGCAACCTCCGGTACGGTACCGAGTCAGAAGGATCTGACAGCCCTGAACGAGGAGGCGGCCAGTCGTGACCAAGAGCTGGAGCCTATCGGCCAGCAGGGTCAGAGTGACGTGCAGCAATTATGTGAAAACCTGGGGAACGTGTCCTCAGACCAGTTGATCCTGGAGTCTGAACAGCAGAAAATACACCAGCTTATGAGGAACTGGCAGCGAGACGTGGAGCAAAGCCACGCGGAAATTAACCAGTGGAAGGAAATGTTCTACGCAATTAAGGAGGACCGCCGCAAAATCAAGGAAGAGGTTTTGCAGTTGAAGCTTGAGAAGTAGGCGCGGCAGGATGGTGTTTCTGGACGCGAACAAATCCTAGAACGACTGCGCAAACAGCTCAACCAGCAGCTGTGTGACTCCAAGAAGGAGTGTGGTGAACGCAGTAGGCAACTGCAACAGAGTAAGAGAGATTATGAGGATCTCCTCAAGGTGAAGGAGCTACAGATGTCCTGTGATACCCTCCAGAAGGCGGAGACGTACCTTAAGGAAACAGTCAGCAAGATGGAAGCTGAGCGAGAGAGGATGGAGGAGTCCATCGGAAAAGCCACAGACCAGGGCCAGGAGCTGACTGCTGGTGATGGGAGGTATGAAGCAGATACCTCCTCGAGTGATGTGGGCTCGGAGGGTTCGGTGAATGTCGGAGCCGAGATCAAGCAGCTCAAGGAGTTGCTACAAACCCAGTGGACGCAAGAGAAGCGTGAGAGACTGGCTATTGAGAGCCGAGTGGGCACATTGGAGACGGAGAGGTCTGAGAGAACTCTGCTGCTGGAAGAGCAGTTGAAGCAGGAAGAGCTTCAGAGACGGGCCGCTGAGAGGCGAGTGGCGGAGCTAGAAGAAGTTTCCGGGCTCAAAAGTCGCCTGACAAAGTATCACTCAGTGAACGAGGCCTTCTTGGAGAAGGAAAAGGGCGAACACGTTGCACTCACTCCCTTATACCATGAGAAGGTGGACCTGAGGAGAGGTAAGAGAGTGTTAAGCACAGATAAATATGAGATGGAAGTGGTCAAGACGGAAATTCGTGAAGTTGTAGCTGTGAGTCAACTCAGGGAAAGCATACAGGGTGAAGAAGCTGAAAGTCAGTTGTCCCTGAACCCTGAGCTGGTTGATCGTATGGAAACCACTGGTGAGACCGAAACATCTTGGTACAAGTGCCTCGTTGATGTGCCCGAGGATTTGAGGGAAGAATGCACCAGTGAGTCTGTGCATGAGGAGTTTAAGAAGGCCGTGGGAGCCTGTAAGGTGTACTTGACCTCAGAAGCTAAACAGCTGGTGGTCCTGTCCACGACCGAAGTCACAGTGAAGAGGGTGGCTATCCTAAGTGACATGCACTGGCGATGTATTCGCACAAAGCGGTTTCTCCGGTTGAAGATGGAACAAGCTGTTAGACAACTGGAGTTGATGAGGAAAGCTCACAGTATGCGTGAAGAGGTCATCCGGGTGCCTCATGTTCTGGTGAGGAAGCTTGTTGGGAGAAATGGTCGAGCCATGCAGATGATGGTCAAGAAGTCTGGGGTGGTGAAAGTAAGCAGTCCACGTGATCGTCAGGACTGGATACCTGACGAAGATGGCATGGTATCATTCTCCGCTGTAGGAACAGAAGAAAGCCTGGGATATATGCGCATGCTGTTGAAGTACTGAGTGACCTACCTGCGAGAGGTAGAACAGTTGAATCTCGCTAGACTGCGAGTGGATAGACAGCATCATCTGAGTAGCAGAAGAGAGCAGCCGTCTAGAAATTATGAGACCAGACAGAGAAAGGGCCCCTTAAATAACAGAACAGCTATAGCTGGAATTAGGGACCTTTCAAGATGTCCTGAGAGTAGTGGGCGTGGGTTTAGAGGTAGTGAGACCTCCAGTAACTCAGGTTTGAGCAGCCCATACAAACGACCCAATAGAGGATGGGACAGTACGGAGTTGAACCGGACCTTAGATACCACGGCATGTGAGTCACACCGCTGTATGCCTGACCGCTGGGAGCGGGGGAGACCTGACAAGGTTACAACTGACCGCTGGGAGCGGGGGAGCTCTGACAAGGTTACGACCCGGAAAGGTGACCTGACTAAGTCAGTGACAGTGACAAATGGTAGGTCCCTAAGGAATGGGCTAATGTCGTTGACTAATGTTCCAGGGGCTGAGTAGCACAATTGTAAAGTACATGGTCTCTATGTGAACTGGGGGTTATAATGTCATTGTGTATATTATGTGTTCAACCCCACAAGTTTGAACAGAGCTGGGGCTTATAGTGATTGTGTATATTATGTGTTCAACCCCACAAGTTTGAACAGAGGGGGGGGATATGTAATGCAGCGACTTGCTGGCATTACGGTAATGGTCCAGGATGTGTTTTACCTGACCATGTACCTTCCCCCTTAGGTGACTGGTCACATGACTGTGACATAGCACAGGTCCTGCGCGCACAGAATGTCTGTCTGATCACATGACTGTGACATCAGCAAGGTCCTGTCAGTATGTGTGTGTGTGTGCACAGGATGCATATATAAACCCTGCTTGATGGGAGACAGGTGTGTTCTGTGAGAGAGGTGTAAGGCCTGTTCCCGTGTGTGTGGGACACCGACCGTGTGAGGCCTAGTGAGGCCGAGTGAAGCCTGGTACCTGAAAGGCAGAGCCTAGATCCTGTGTGGATGTCAGTGGCCTTTGAGGGAACGACGGCTAGAGACCCCCACCTGGGAAGCCGCAAAGCCACAGTGGTGGCGGAGTAATGGACTGAGACAGCTAAACCCGGCAAAGGTAATACACTACGTTATATGGACATTGCTATGGACATTGCTATATGATTACCTTGCTGAAGGCTGTACCTGGAACAAGTGGGCCTGTGTGTCACTTGGCTCATGAATATTGTATATGTGTGTCGGCGTGCCACTGAGTTGGACCCAGTCATATGAGGTTTATGAAGTAATAAACTGCAGCATTGTGGAAAAACCGGAAAGACATTGCACGTGTGCATTGATTGTCGCAGCGAAGCGAGTATCCCCCACTATGATGACTAGTGCTGCCTTACAATGACTATATGGGGCCATTATACTGTATGTAAGACAGTGCAGGGCCCATTATACTGTATGGAGGACTATGTAGGGGCCATTATACTGTATGGAGGACTATTTGGGATCCATTATAATGTGTGGAGGGCTGTTTGGGGATTACAGTTGAGTAATCATACTGTGATGGGGTCACAATACTTTGCCGTGGGAGGTGATGGGAGGAGGTACAGTAGGGTCATCATACCGTGCGTGTGGAGGAATTCACTGTGAGGGTATCTTACGGTGTTTGGGGGGGTACTTTTGTTGGCATCATACTTTATTATTTGTATTACTCAAAGTTTTTTATCCTTTGTTATTACATATTTAAATTAGGAAATTGAGCCATATGCTTTTTACTGCTCTTACATAACATATTATATTATTCCTATATTTTATTCTAAGATCTATTAATTAAAATGTATCTTGTTTGTGGGACAACCCCTTTAAGTTTTTCCATATGAAAAGGTTCAATGTTATATTTGATAAGGAAAAACTTCCTAAATTGTAGACATTTTTTAAATAAATATGAAGGTTGGCCCGCGACTTTGTCCAAGTTTTTAATTTTGGCCCTCTGTGTATTTGAGCTTGACATCCCTACCAGGGTATTTGAACCTGTGATTGTTTGATTGCTTGTTCTACATAATGCTATACTACATTGCTGCAATATATAGATGGACTGATGGACTCCACAGGCAGGGCTTCATAGGAGCACAAAGTTGGCAGCCATGGGGGGCCTTCAGCAGGCCCCCAGCTGCTATAGCACACATCAGCTCCAGCCTGGTTTGTGTCACCTAAATGCCACTCTCAGAGATTGACAGCTGCATGTAAGGAGTTAAATAGCAGTGATCGAAGCAAGCTTTAGTTGCTGCAGTATAACACAGCCTGTGTGTAGTGGCAGAGATGTAGTTAAGAGTTCAGCTCAGGGGGGATGAAACACCTGAGTGGGCCCTTAACCAGGGAACAGTGGGTACAACTATGGTGGTGAAACCTGATCGTGGGTATAGAGGAACCTCAGGAGATGACCACGCTGTTACTGAAAATGAATCTCTACACAAAGACCAACACTGATGGTGACCATATAGTGGTAGATATCAGACCTGCAGACCATACAAGTAATCACAGTACAGTTATATATAGTAACTTACATCTGACATTCTTTCTGGTGGAGTAGTTGATTTTCCCATCTGGCCCAGACCAACATGACAACTTCTTCCAGCCAGGACTCGTCTGCAGAGATTACAACAAAAACACATGTGACTTCTCACATTTCCAGCCCCGTCCCCATCTATCCCCAACCTGCATAACCTCCTCATCCTGCTGATAACCCCAATGATGAGCCGCTGCTTCTGTATCTGCTGTGTGGTACAAAAACAGAGCTCCTCTTACTGCCCCACATAATAATGCCACCACTGTGCTCCTTACAAAGTAATAATGCCTCTTTGTGCCCTCTAGATGGTAAAATTGTTCCCTTGAAAAGATTAATGAACTGTGCAAATGCCCCAGAAAAGTGTACACATTTTGTCCCTTTGATGGTTACAATGCTCTGAGTGCCCCTATAACAATAATGCTTCTTAAGTGCCCATTTAAAATTTAATAATGTCCACAGCTCCTCTATATACAGTATAATGGACCCATAACTCCCTTATACAGAGTATAATATCCCCACAGCTCCCCTATATACAGTATGATGGGCCCATAGCTCCCCTATACACAGTATAATGCCCTACAGCTTCCTTTTACACAGTGTGGTGGGCCCACAGCTCCCATATACACAGAACCATTGTCAGTACATGAATGCAGCACCAAAACCACTACTGGTAAATGAATTCAGTACCAGAACTACTGTCAGTAGATGAATACAGCACTAGAACCACACTTTTCCTTCTCTGCATACTGCCCACAAGATACTGTGCCTTCACATTAACATCCCTCATATACAATAAAAGTCCCTATAACCTTCGGCTTTTCCCACTTTGGCAGCAGGGTGACAAGGGCAGCAGGAAACCATTGGCAGAAAGGTGATCGCCTCAGCCGGGTGACTACCTCTGATCAGTTATGAATTGGTACATTTTTACACGATCAGGACGACGGTCAGTACATGAATCCATTACCAGATGCACTGTCAGTACATGAATCCAACATCTCCATATTGTGCCCTCACTTCGTCATATTGTCCCCAAAACTCTCACCTCTCCATACTGTCCCCTAATGCTTCCATCTCTACATACTGTGCCCCCACTTCTCTTTATTGTCCCAAAAGCTTTCACCTCTATACTGTCCCGCCACTTCTTCATATTGTAGATCCACTTCTCCATAGGGTCCACCTACTCTCCCATTTCTCCATACTGTCCCCCACACTCCCACCTCTCCATAATGTCCCCCACTTCTCCATACAATCCCACTTCTCCATATGGTCCTCAGACGCTCCCAATTCTTCATTCTGTTCCCCAATATTGTGCCCTATGCTCCCACCTCTCCATACTATTCCCCCCACTTCTTCATATTGAACACCCATTTCTCCATATAGTCCCCCCACGCTCCCATTTCTCCATACGGCCCCCTACCGCTCCATAATGTCCCCCACTTCTCCAAATGGTCCCCCCACTCCTCCATTATGTCCCCCATGCTTCCTCCTCTACTGTCCCAACACTTTTATATATGGTCCACCCCCTTGCTGCTCCCGTTCACAATTTTCCCCACTGCCCCCCGCAAGCACGACACGACCTTTGCTGCTCTGCGGCTCAGTGATCACAGCAGCAGAGTGATGAGGACAGCACTGTGCAACCTCATCATTTCACTGCATGTTGGGGCGGGGAGATGATGAGCGCTCCCCTACCTCCCGGAGCTGCAGTGTTGCTCAGATATATTCACGTCTAAGAGACATGAATGCATCTGAGCTCAGGAAAAAAGGCAGCCAGCGGCGAGCCGCATGCTGTGCAGTCCTGGCTTAACTATATTGGGGCGCTGTGCACTCTGATGTAGTTAAGGGTAGCTTAGCTCCGAGTAGGTGACTCGTGGTAGCCCCTTCTTGAGCATGGGGTCCGGGACGACCGCACCCTCTGCCCCCCACCAGTAGCTACGCTACTGTAGGGCTCAGCTCCTAAACATACACCTGCACCTGACATGCGTCAAACATCTACGGCGGATATCAGGAAGGGATTAATACTAGTTTAGAAATGACAAGCTGCTTGGTTGGCTTGGACGATAAGGACATTCTTTATCACGGGAAATTCTTGAAATGTTTTCAACATCAATATAGAACATGATTCTTCACAGTTAAGGCCCCGTCACACTTAGCGACGCTGCAGCTATCCCGACAACGATACGACCTGTCAGGGATCGTTGCTGCGTCTCTATGTGGTCGCTGGTGAGCTGTCAAACAGGCAGGCTCACCAACGATCAGGGGAGCAGCGACATCGTGGAAAGAATCTTTCCACAATGTCCTGCTCCTGGTTACCAGCCTGCTGAAGCAGGAGCAGGCTGGTAACCATGGTAAACATCGGGTTACTAGGGGCACACACGCACCTAGTAACCCGTTGTTTATCATGGTTACCACTCTGCTACGGTGAGCGGGAGGTTACCGCTCACTTTAGCAGGCTTGTAACCATGATAAACAGCGGGTTACTAGGTGCGCGTGTGTCCCTAGTAACCCGCTGTTTATCATGGTTACCAGCCTGATCGCTGCTCCTGCTGGTCACACACAGCGATGTGTGCTGACCAGCGGGAGAGCAACGACCAAAAAATGGTCCAGGACATTCTGCAGCGATCAGCGACTTCACAGCAGGGGCCTGATCGCTGCAAAGTGTCACACATAGCGACATCGCTGGTGAGGTCACTGTTGCGTCACCAAAACCGTGACTCAGCAGCGATCTCACTAGCGATCTCGCTATGTGAGACGGGGGCTTTATAACAGTCAAACTATGTAGTTGATTTACAAATTCTAATTTTTAGATAGTGCAGACTTAGAGAAATTTAAAGTGTATTATGCGGTTTGAGAAATGTAGCACATCTTTAGACTGTCCATCATGTGTTGCAAGGCATGAAAGTTTTTTGACGCAAATTACGACAGAGTTCTGATTCATCTAACTTGTAACAATTGTAAATCAGCCACATTGGGGCATATTTAACAAATGAGCCAGAATTATGGTGTAATTTGTGGCAAAAAAAATGTCTTTCATGACTTGCACCATATTTATGATGTGTTTTGCAACTAGTCCAACTAGGGAGCATAGTTTTGCTGAAAAAGGACAGGGCTTAACGTGCAATAATACAATGTGTACATTTCTGACACAAAGAAAACCAACTACTAGGCAGTGTGAACTTAGGGGCCTATTTAGTGAAGTGTTTACACAAGATTTCTGGTGTGAAACACTTCGAAAAGTTGCACATTTTTTTTACATTGCGAAGTTGCTCATAATATTTGTAACTTTTGCCATTTTCATGCAAGCCCCAGCCAGCTTCACCAAAGTGGGCGAAGCATAGATGGGGTGGGATTGGGCGTCGCCCACTTGCTGCTAGATTCTTCAAAAGTTACGTCACTTTGGTGGCATGACTTACTCCAGAAACTGGCTGAAGTAGCATTTCTGGTGAATTGCATGAAGGAGCACACCACTGAGAAGATTCGTCAAATTCATTAAGTGATGGAGTTTGCCAAAACTTACCTGAGAAAGCCTAAAACATTTTGGAAGAATTTTCTCTGGTCAGATGAGACAAAAGTAGAGCTTTTTGGGAAAAAGCATCAACATAGAGTGTACAGGAAAAAAAAAGAGACATTCAAAGAAAAGAACACGGTCCCTACAGTCAAACATGGCGGAGGTTCCCTGATGTTTTGGGGTTGCTTTGCTGCCTCTGGCACTGGACTGCTTGACCGTGTGCATGGCATTATGAAGTCTGAAGACTGCCATCAAATTTTGCAGCATAATGTAGGGCCCAGTGTGAGAAAGCTGGGTCTCCCTCAGAGGTCATGGGTCTTCCAGCAGGACAATGACCCAAAACACACTTCCAAAAGCACTATAAAATGGTTTGAGAGAAAGCACTGGAGACTTCTAAGGTGGCCAGCAATGAGTCCAGACCTGAATCCCATAGAACACCTGTGGAGAGATCTCAAAATGGCAGTTTGGAGAAGGCACCCTTCAAATATCAGGGACCTGGAGCAGTTTGCCAAAGAAGAATGGTCTACAATTCCAGCAGAGCATTGTAAGAAACTCATTGATGGTTACCGGAAGCAGTTGTTTGCAGTTATTTTGGCTAAAGGTTGTGCAACTGAGTATTAGGCTGAGGGTGCCAATACTTTTGTCTGGCCCATTTTTGGAGTTTTGTTTGAAATGATCAATGATTTGATTTTTGCTTCATTCTCTTTTGTGTTTTTTCCTTGCAAGCAAATTAAATGAAGATAATAATACCAAAGAATTTGTGATTGCAATCATTTTCAGGAAGAAACTGAGTATTATCTGACAGAATTGCAGGGGTGCCAATACTTTTGGCCACCACTGTATGTGTCTTTTGCAAAACCTCAGTAACTGCGTAACGTCTATAAAACCAAAATATAGATTTTCTTTGGTGGAAAAGGATAGACAGGAGCGCTTTCTGAGCATAGTAAATGAAAAATATATCAACCAAATGTAGAAAATATTTTCACCTGGCAAAGTTGTGCTGTAGGCAGTGGATTCAGACATCCTGGTATACTGTGGGAAATTCCTCCATGGAGAGTTCCAGCATAGCCAGATAAAATGAAGAAAAAAACAAAACAAACAGAGCGCTCTCAATGTGATGGAATAGACAAATCGATCCAATGAGTGCAGATAAAACAAAAGTTAATAATAATAAAAACTTTTTATGTACAGTACAGACCAAAAGTTTGGACACACCTCATTTAAAGATTTTTCTGTATTTTCTTGACCATGAAAATTGTACATTCACACTGAAGGCATCAAAACTATGAATTAACACATGTGGAATTATATACTTAACAAAAAAGTGTGAAACAACTGAAAATATGTCTTATATTCTAGGTTCTTCAAAGTAGCCACCTTTTGCTTTGATGACTGCTTTGCACACTCTTGGCATTCTCTTGATGAGCTTCAAGAGGTAGTCACCGGACATGGTCTTCCAACAATCTTGAAGGAGTTCCCAGAGATGCTTAGCACTTGTTGGCCCTTTTCCCTTCACTCTGCGGTCCAGCTCACCCCAAACCATCTCGATTGGGTTCAGGTCTGGTGACTGTGGAGGCCAGGTCATCTGGCGTAGCACCCCATCACTCTCTTTCTTGGTCAAATAGCCCTTACACAGCCTAGAGGTGTGTTTGGGGTCATTGTCCTGTTGAAAAATAAATGATGGTCCAACTAAACGCAAACCGAATGGAATAGCATGCCGCTGCAAGATGCTGTGGTAGCCATGCTGGTTCAGTATGCCTTCAATTTTGAATGAATCCCCAACAGTGTCACCAGCAAAGCACCCCCACACCACCTCACCTCCTACTCCATTCTTCACGGTGGGAACCAGGCATATATAGTCCATCCGTTCACCTTTTCTGCGTCGCACAAAGACACGGTGGTTGGAACCAAAGATCTCAAATTTGGACTCATCAGACCAAAGCACAGATTTCCACTGGTCTAATGTCCATTCCTTGTGTTCTTTAGCCCAAACAAGTCTCTTCTGCTTGTTGCCTGTCCTTATCAGTGGTTTCCTAGCAACTATTTTACCATGAAGGCCTGCTGCACAAAGTCTCCTCTTAACATTTGTTGTAGAGATGTGTCTGCTGCTAGAACTCTTTGCGGCATTGACCTGGTCTCTGATCTGAGCTGCTGTTAACCTGCGATTTCTGAGGCTGGTGACTCGGATAAACTTATCCTCAGAAGCAGAGGTGACTCTTGGTCTTCCTTTCCTGGGGCGGTCCTCGTGTGAGCCAGTTTCTTTGTAGCGCTTGATGGTTTCTGCAACTGCACTTGGGGACACTTTCAAAGTTTTCCCAATTTTTCACACTGACTGACCTTCATTTCTTAAAGTAATGATGACCACTCGTTTTTCTTTACTTAGAATTTGTATTATGGCAAGAAAAAAGCAGCTAAGTAAAGAAAACGAGTGGTCATCATTACTTTAAGAAATGAAGGTCAGTCAGTGCGAAAAATTGGGCAAACTTTGAATGTGTCCCCAAGTGCAGTTGCAAAAACCATCAAGCGCTACAAAGAAACTGGCTCACACGAGGACCGCCCCAGGAAAGGAAGACCAAGAGTCACCTCTGCTTCTGAGGATAAGTTTATCCGAGTCACCAGCCTCAGAAATCGCAGGTTAACAGCAGCTCAGATTAGAGACCAGGTCAATGCCACAAAGAGTTCTAACAGCAGACACATCTCTACAACAAATGTTAAGAGGAGACTTTGTGCAGCAGGCCTTCATGGTAAAATAGTTGCTAGGAAACCACTGATAAGGACAGGCAACAAGCAGAAGAGACTTGTTTGGGCTAAAGAACACAAGGAATGGACATTAGACCAGTGGAAATCTGTGCTTTGGTCTGATGAGTCCAAATTTGAGATCTTTGGTTCCAACCACCGTGTCTTTGTGCGACGCAGAAAAGGTGAAAGGATGGACTATATATGCCTGGTTCCCACCGTGAAGAATGGAGTAGGAGGTGAGATGGTGTGGGGGTGCTTTGCTGGTGACACTGTTGGGGATTCATTCAAAATTGAAGGCATACTGAACCAGCATGGCTACCACAGCATCTTGCAGTGGCATGCTATTCCATTCGGTTTGCGTTTAGTTGGACCATCATTTATTTTTCAACAGGACAATGACCCCAAACACACCTCCAGGCTGTGTAAGGGCTATTTGACCAAGAAGGAGAGTGATGGGGTGCTACGCCAGATGACCTGGCCTCCACAGTCACCAGACCTGAACCCAATCGAGATGGTTTGGGGTGAGCTGGACCGCAGAGTGAAGGGAAAAGGGCCAACAAGTGCTAAGCATCTCTGGGAACTCCTTCAAGATTGTTGGAAGACCATTTCCGGTGACTACCTCTTGAAGCTCATCAAGAGAATGCCAAGAGTGTGCAAAGCAGTCATCAAAGCAAAAGGTGGCTACTTTGAAGAACCTACAATATAAGACATATTTTCAGTTGTTTCACACTTTTTTGTTAAGTATATAATTCCACATATGTTAATTCATAGTTTTGATGCCTTCAGTGTGAATGTATAATTTTCATAGTCATGAATATACAGAAAAATCTTTAAATGAGAAGGTGTGTCCAAACTTTTGGTCAGTACTGTATACACCTGAGGAAGGCTGGATGCAGCCAAAACGCGTAGTGTTTCTTAAATACGTTTTTATATTACCTGTGTTTTATTCACACCCATTGGATTGATTTGCCTCTGTCCATCACATTGTGAGCGCACTCTTTTTTTTTCTTCATCTACGTAATGTCTATATGAGCCGGCTGTTTCCCCCACTGTTTCAGGTTGCCAAACCTCAGTCTTGATAAAAATGATCTATTAGACATCGCCTTAAAGGGAATCTATCTGTACGATCAACCCTCCTAAGCCATCTATATGGGCATGAAGGTCATGGAAGCTGAATAAAATGATACCTTGATATCTGCTATCTGATGTTTGAATTCCATTGACTAGCCTTAGAGTCAAGCCAATGGAATTTGCAATGGAAACACAATGGATTCAAGCAAATTTAAATATACTTTATCACAGATACATGATCCCAGTAAAAGACAGCAGACCAACCATGAACTGAGGGAGTACACAAATGATATTTTTGACTTTAAAGCACCTTGTTTAATAGGCAAAAAAACATTAAACAAGGCAATCAGAACACAAGCAAAGAAGTGTATATGGAATAAAGAGGAATTGTGAGGGTAAGGGTATTTCCATAGGCCATACACTCAAAGTGATCAGCAACACTGTAAGACTAGGACTAAACGGTGACTTTAGCCATTACACCTGACCATAGTTTGCTAGGTGTCGCTGCTACATTACAGAACAATAGAAGTGAATGAGGTCACATTGCGACCCCGAGGGTACTGCGACTGCAAGAAGCAAGTTGAAAAAATTCCGACGTGGTTCCAGTACCAGTGGGGGCACAATGTGACCTCATTCACTTGTATTGCACTGCGATGTAGCAGTCACACCTAGTAAAGTTTGGTCTCTCAACAGGTGTTGCAGCCAAAGTCACCATGAAGACCCCAGCGTAAATGTAATTTACGACTCCATGTTTATCTTTGATAAATTAAGCTAATTCTTAAAATGGTCATCCCCTTTTAGAAAAAGTCCCTGACTGCAGCTTGTTGTAAATAGCAAAACGTTCAATACTCAACATCCCCCGGTCAGGTGCGCAGTCTCTGGTGCTGCTTCCAGTGTCCGGTATTAACTGTGATGCTGATGTCAAGTCCAGAGTGAGGTAGCCAATCAGTGAGCTCAGTGGCTCTGACGGGGGCAACCAGGGATAAAGATCTTTTGAAATGGGTCTAGCCCTTTAATATTGGTTCCTCCAATGTTTTGTTTCCTTCTAGACTCGCCTCACCTTGCTTCTGCCCCCTTGCACATAACGGGAGTTATCTTTCACAGTGTCAGACCTTCTCTAGTCCTGAAGGTCCTATTATTTGGAATAGGGCTGTCAGCAAGGTTACCAACTACTGAATGATAACTTTCTCATAAGCTGCTGTACAGGAATCTGTTCTTTTCTCTTTTGGATACGTTTGATGGGAGCCAACAAAGAACCTCAAGAATAGCACAGCATGCAACACCAAAAAAAAAAAAAAGCTCTAGATATTACATAATTAACAAATCCATTAAGTTTAACCTATAATCCACATGTATTAGCCCCGATTCATCAAAGCGATTACGTCGGAGTTCTGGCATAAATCGATTTGAAATGCCGCCAAATTTGTGCTGAGCAAAAATTTTGTGACGATTTCACGACTGTTTTTTCCAGCTCCATCAAAGAGCTGGGGCAAGACCGAGAAGTGACGCCACAGCTCGTCTAATTCACGAAGCGCACAAAACTTGTCAGAAGCCCCTGACTCTTAAGAAATCTGGTATGTTTGACTCCAAAACACCCCTTCATCAAGACCATTCATGAACATCTCCGGTCTTGATGAATTCCGGCCTTAGTGTGATGAAACGAAAGGCTTGTGTAGACGACTGTATTTTTAGTCCGAGTGTGATCCGACAAAATATCAGATCGCACATGACCACGGTTATTCTACGGGGCTGCACACAAGTCTGATTTTTTTTTTTCCTATGGACAGAGTCTGTCCGA
Source organism: Phyllobates terribilis (assembly GCF_046119375.1). Lineage (NCBI taxonomy): Eukaryota > Metazoa > Chordata > Amphibia > Anura > Dendrobatidae > Phyllobates > Phyllobates terribilis. The sequence continues at coordinate 135,931,513 of NW_027362762.1, forward strand.
GGAGGAAAATCACAGCATGCACGATTTGTGTCTGATAATTTTTTGGTCCAATTTTCACAGACTGACAGAATAGAGAATATGGAAAAAAAAATTCCCTTCTCATCTGAGAAAATCGGATCACACTGTGATCATACTCTGATCAGAGTGTTAGCATAATCGGACCGATATTATCAGATGAGATAATATATGGTTGTGTGACCCTAACGAGTCAGGTTTCATTAGATAGTATAATTTGTAGACCAAGCTGACAACTTACGACTGTATGAGAATTTTGCCCCAGATGTCTCCACAACCCAGTAGTGACAGTTGTCCAACAATGCCCCATTGTCACACAACTCATTCTAGTTAGGCTGGCACACTCACACATCACACACTGATTGACACCCCGACTCATGTGCACTGGACGCAGACAAGTCCAAGATTTAACTGGAAGAATCCTAGGTTGTCCATATACAAATGAAATCTTCGCTGAACGAGGTTCCAGATAAGAAATAATAAAAACGCTATTACAATGCATGTATGACTTGGCCAAATGTGTATTAAAGGGTTACTCCTATCTGAACATCTTGTGATGGAGTCCGCTCCAAACTAGGTATTTACTAATCAAAAAACTGAGTGTAAAAAAAACCACTTCACTTTACAGAACCAGCAAGGTCAAGGAGATTTCTGAAATCTCATGCATATTTTGCTAATATTTTCCTAACAAATTTGAACCATTAATACATTTTTGGAATCTGCAGCACGTCAATTCTTTTGGCATTTTTCACCCATTCGAATGAAAATGCATAAAAAAAGGTTGTGTATTTATTCCCTGCTAACACAATGGGTTATGAAGGTGTAGAAAAATCAGCTGTAAATATTCAACGTGTGCATATATCCGAATACATTTGTTTTGTGAACAATATCAGAATATTATTGTTCTTGGCAGTATGTGTTCTGTATACACAAGACCATCAGCCTCAGAAAATGATGATTTGTAACCTTTAATTAATTAGTCGGGAGAGGTCCATAGGACCCCAAGCCAGTTTGTTTTCATCACATTTCCACATGTATGGAAGGTGGGTAACCGTCCGTTTCGGTAGCTTCCTAGATCGGGCGCCGCTCTCTCCTCAGTCAGTGCATCGTGAGAAGTGGCTTCGACTACACGTACCACAGCGGGGTGCGTGACAAAGGCTATGTGTCCACGATGCAGAAATGCTCCGGATTTTTCCTGAGCGTTTCTGCATCTCCCTGGCAGAAAAAAACGCATGCGGATTGTACATGCGTTTTTCCTGCCAGGGACAAGCGGATGTGAAGCCTTCTTCACATGCATTTCCGCATGCGGGTTGACAGGCGCTTTCCAAGCGATTTTAGCATCACTTGGAAAGTGCTTGTCAACTTGGTCACACTATATAAATCCATGCAAACGGCATGGATTGATATAGTGTGACCCCAAAGAATGGTTAAAAATAAAAAAAAATAAATCTATACTTATCTTCTGATGGCCCCCGGAGTCTTGCTTCGCTCCGTCCTGGCTACCGGCAAATCGCGGTAGACTGAAAGATCTGCCGTCACATGACTATGACGTCAGCGCAGGTCCTTCAGTCCACCGCAATCTGCCGGCATGGGAGGATGAGCGCAGCGGGGGCCGTCAGATGGTAAATATAACATTTATTTTTTATTTTATTCTTTTTTTCAAAAGTTCTATGATACCCGGGTCAGGAGGAGAGTCTCCTCTCCTCCACACCTGGGTACCATCCACACATTGAAACGCATGGAATGCGCATCTCCAGATACAGTGATGCATAATCCATGCGTTTCAATGCAAGTCAATTGCGGGGAAAATGCCGCGCTTCCGCAAAATAATTGCTAGTGCTGCGTTTTTTTCCGCAGTGATAATCCGCAGCGGAAATTTCCGCAGCATGTGCACAGCACATGCGGATTATCATTGGGGAACATGGCAGGTCATCTACCATGCGTTTTTTTAAGCGTTTCTGAAGCGTTTTTGCCGCTGCGGAAACGCTTAAAAAAAACGCATCGTGGGCACACAGCCTTATAGTGTATTTTGGGTCAACTAACTGAAGGTTAACCAATCTTAAAAATCATTTCACCCAGAGAACAAGAGTTTGCTTGGTGATTGCTGGCCTGTTTAGGAACACTCATTTCCGGATTGTCGGCCAAGGTAAATTGGACCTAAGGGTTTATTTCAAAGGCTAATTAGTTTTGTAACCTTTTCCCTACATTCACTTTCTCTACAAGTAATGGTTTTACCTAGAGCCTACAAAGAGGAGATCTGCTTTCTCTGCCCTGGCTGTTAGCAGGAGGCTAGGACTTCTTATCAGTAATTAGGACTCTGAAGGCTGCACTTTGTAAATATCTGTCTGACAATCAACACACTTATCAGTAGTAATACAGTACCTGTATGAGGATCAGTTTTGCTGCTAGTTCACACAGTCGGCTTCTTAATGCAGCAAATGTTAACAAAAACAATCTAAGTTGAGCGTTTCAGCAGTAAATAGTAGGTCATTTATGCTGTTTCCTATTTTTATGCTGGTAAAAATAACGTCCTAATATATTTTTAGTACCAATTTCTCATGGCTTTCAAGATCTCGGTTTGCTGTCAGACAGGAGGTGTGGCGCCCCTGAGGGTTCGACCGCCACAGGGATGCTGCACTTCTCTAATGGAGTGTAGTGTTCCTCCTCTGAGGTAAGGACAGTGTGATAGTCGGGACCTAACCTTTTACATCCAACACCACACTTCTCCACCAGAGGGAGCTAGTATGCACTAAGTGCTGCTCCCCTGGTTACAGGGAGGCTGGGGAACCAAGAGTTAGGGGAACCAGTTAGTGGGTGAGGGTGGAGGACTCACAAGTTAGTTACACTTTAAATTTCATATTTACTAGAAAGCCATCTTTGGTCTTGGTCTTTCGGCTGTCTTTGTGCTGACAAATTACTGTGTGTTACTGTGGCCTCCCACCCTGAGCGTGGATCCTGTGTGGACCTGCAGGGGAGGGAGACACGGTCCTTGTACCCCGGCCTTGGGACGAGAGGCAGGTTGCAGACGGGGAATGTCTCAACCCGGCCAATGACCAGGATCAAGAAGGCCCGGAGCTTAAGAGTGTGGCTCCACAGCAAATGGATCCCAGGCAGGATGCAGACGGAGCGGTGTATGCCACCTGTCCTCGCCATGCTGATATATTCAGAGGGACTCCGGCTGCAAAAGGGGTACCGGCCCCCGACACCCGACCTTGCTACTCTATGTCCTGGTTGGGAAAGCCCGGTAGGCCCAGAGGATCCCATCGGGTATCGGATGGAGCGGAGCTGCCCCACGTACCCTTGTTCTGAGAGGAGCTCAGAGGGCGACCCGGCCTATTCGCACACACACGGACAGGAAAGGATTCGGTCTGTAGTTCAGGAACACTCTGCTGTAGGGTCCCGACTGAATGCTGGACTTTCTCGGAGGTTGTCGGACCCCCGTCCCTTGTGACCACAGGACTCCGCGGGGAGCAGGGAGTCACCTTCCTTTGCCAACTAAGTGAGTAAAGCCTTGGAAGTTCACCCCTATGGCCTCCGGACTGTTTATTCTGCGCCACACCGCACGACGCGGCGCCCGTCTCCCTCTACTACTACCCCCATCCTCCTGTCCCTCTGCCCTGAGGCCTTGCTCCGCCTGTGGGGAGTAGTAAGAACTCTGACCGCCATAAAACCAGGCCTCGGCGGACTGCAGCGGCGCTGGTGACCCTTCACCAGGCACCATAGGTGGCGTAGTCGTTAATTAGCTACTCAACCCGGATAAGCCCACACCATCTCTTTTAACTGTGACGGCCCTGAGCACGGGTCGGGCCCTGGCCACGGCTGCATCCCATTTCTCCATCACAGGGCCAGACACCGAGTCCCCCAACACCCAGGGTAAAACACGGGCTTTACGAGTAGAGGCGTCACAGAACTGGCGTAGTTGGCAGGATCTCGTGCCCGCAGCAACGGAGAAGAGTTCCCATTGCTACCGGGTACTACACGCCTTTCTAAATAGACTGTCGCCTTTTCACCTAAAATGGCGCCCGCCCAAGAAGAACGGACGCCATAATGCAAGGAAGGGACAGCGTCTCAGCACCTCCTATCGTGGGCCTGGCTCCCCAATGGCGCCAAGAGAGCAGACCGCCCCTTCCATTAGAGACTGTCCGCGGGGTAGTGTCCATCACCCCAGAGGGGACATTCGAGGGAGTGCCAGTCGGCCTGCAGCCTTAGTTTCGCCCCAAAAAGAGGTGGAGACGGAGAGGTGCAGCCATTTTTAGCGAGTTTCAGCATCATCACCACAAGCAGCGACGATGGATGCCGGTGGAGACGGAGCCAGATCCAATCCCCACCTGGGAGCCCCTGCGGTCCCCAGCTACGGACCGGTCAACCTGGCCTGGGATTTCATGGAGGCGGCTGCGCGGCAGCGAGAAGAGCAGCGGCGGAGGAGTGAGGCCTTTACCCAAGGGGCGGGTGCCCCAGACGAAGAGTCCCTGGAGGGCGCCTGTGGCCTAGGACCGGGTGAGTCTAGAGCCCTTACCCCGGCCGCAGAACAGGCCGAGCCCCTCCTGGACCTGTGGTCCGAGTGCCAGTTCCCAGGTGCGGTATCCTGGGAGGAAGCCTTCTCCGCGGAGCTCCATACCGCCGCCATCTCCGGAGACCTCCGTGGTCTCTCACCTCCCGTCCCAGAGGAACCCGGATCTGCATGGGGGTCCACGGGCCCCAACCCGGAATGGTCCGCGTACTCGGGCCTGCTGCAGCAACCCCTAACGCCGCTTCCGGCCCCCACAGTTAACTGCACGGCGGCAGAAGAATGGGCCTGGGATAACCAGGGGGGCAACCTAATGGGCTTCCCCAGGGAGATCCGAGCTGAAGCTCAGAGGAGGAACGAGTACTGCCTCCAACAAATTCAGTAGCTGAGTCGGGAGCAGCAGGAACGGGAGCTTCGCTGTGAGCAGCTTCAAGTGCGGGCCAAAGCTGCCAAGTCCAGGGCCCGCCAGTGGGAGGCGTCCAACCCAAGCCCCCGTGAAGAAGGGCAGGTGGTCCGCTTCCACCGTGAGGCAGGATGGGGCTTCATAAGGAGTCCTGGGCTGGAGCGGGACGTCTTCTTTAACCGGCGTGACGTCGAGCCCCAGCTCAAAAAGGGACACCCTGGCCGGAGTCTCACCGTGGGCGACATGGTGACCTACACCCGCCACAATGGAGTTCGAAGCTGGTACGCCCTGGATATCCATAAAGTGTCCAGGAGCGAGGCCCCCGCGCACTCATCTGTGGAGGACCGGCTAGCCTCCGTCGGGAGGAATGAGCCCTTTCCGCGGCGGGAACACATGGACTGAGCAGCCCCCGGCTGCTGTTACAGTTGAGTTATACTGGTTGCGTTACTACATTATGTTTATTTTGTTTTTCTAGAGACATGTGTCCCTGTGGACTGGCAGCAGACAGACTCTTTACTTGTATATAGTTTGCATCTTTTTAGGTGCTCCATATTGGTTTTATGTGAAACCGTGCTTTCTTTCTACCTCAAGACCTCAGAAGAAAAACCTGTCAGGGTGGCGCTGTGGGAGGTCCAACTCGGGATCTTCATGCCCTGCAGCCACCCCAGGGCCCACGTTGGGGGTTTAGGACAGGTCCCTCGCACTTCTGAACTGACTCTGTGTCCTTGCACCTTCTGTTTGCATAAAATGTCTCTGGAAAATGGTAGCACTTTTATAATTTTATACTTTTGTACTTTTATACTGTATACCCTGTTATGCAACATTTAAGAATATGTGCCTCCCATAAAGGGAAGATAGTTTTGTTATATTAAAAAGAAAATTTCCTGGGTGTTACTTCTTTTGCAGCCCGCGGACGTGCTGTGTTTTACCAGGGGGGAATGTGGCGCCCCTGAGGGTTCGACCGCCACAGAGATGCTGCACTTCTCTAATGGAGCGTAGTGTTCCTACTCTGAGGTAAGGACAGTGTGATAGTCGGGACCTAACCTTTTGCATCCAACACCACACTTCTCCACCAGAGGGAGCTAGTATGCACTAAGTGCTGCTCCCTTGGTTACAGGGAGACTGGGGAACCAAGAGTTAGGGGAACCAGTTAGTGGGTGAGGGTGGAGGACTTACAATTTAGTTACACTTTAAATTTCATATTTAATAGAAAGCCATCTTTGGTGTTGGTCTTTCGGCTGTCTTTGTGCTGTCAAATTACTGTGTGTTACTGTAGCCTCCCACCCTGAGCGTGGATCCTGTGTGGACCTGCAGGGGAGGGAGACACGGTCCTTGTACCCCAGCCTTGGGACGAGAGGCAGGTTGCAGACGGGGAATGTCTCAACCCGGCCAATGACCAGGATCAAGAAGGCCCGGAGCTTAAGAGTGTGGCTCCACAGCAAATGGATCCCAGGCAGGATGCAGACGGAGCGGTGTACACCACCTGTCCTCGCCATGCTGATATATTCAGAGGGACTCCGGCTGCAAAAGGGGTACCGGCCCCCAACACCCGACCTTGCTACTCTATGTCCTGGTTGGGAAAGCCCGGTAGGCCCAGAGGATCCCACCGGGTATCGGATGGAGCGGAGCTGCCCCACGTACCATTGTTCTGAGAGGAGCTCAGAGGGAGACCCGGCCTATTCGCACACACACGGACAGGAAAGGATTCGGTCCGTAGTTCAGGAACACTCTGCTGTAGGGTCCCGACTGAATGCTGGACTTCCTCGGAGGTTGTCGGACCCCCGTCCCTGGTGACCGCAGGACTCCGCGGGGAGCAGGGAGTCCCCTTCCTTTGCCAACTAAGTGAGTAAAGCCTTGGAAGTTCGCCCCTATGGCTTCCGGACTGTTTATTCTGCGCCACACCGCACGACGCGGCGCCCGTCTCCCTCTACTACTACCCCCATCCTCCTGTCCCTCTGCCCTGAGGCCTTGCTCCGCCTGTGGGGAGTAGTAAGAACTCTGACCGCCATAAAACCAGGCCTCGGCGGACTGCAGCGGCGCTGGTGACCCTTCACCAGGCACCACAGGTGGCGTAGTCATTAATTAGCTACTCAACCCGGATAAGCCGACACCATCTCTTTTAACTGTGACGGCCCTGAGCACGGGTCGGGCCCGGGCCATGGCTGCATCCCATCTCTCCATCACAGGGCCCGACACAGAGTCCCCCAACACCCAGGGTAAAACACGGGTTTTACGAGTAGAGGCGTCACAGAACTGAGGAACCTTCACTGCTTCTATCCAGTGGGTAAATCTATGTCCATGATGTGATGTGAGGTCTGATTAGCAGACAGCTCTGATAGCTGTACGGTCAGGGTCTTTTTTTTAAATTTATTTTATTGCAGTGGATCAGCTCCAAAACACGCCAGTAATGAATTGGTGGGAAAAAAAAATGGAAAGACTATTAACTTCTATTATAAAACCGCTCTGCTCTTCAGATCTTCAGTCTTTTGAGCATTTCTTTTTCCTGCTTCAGGTTTTGAAAAATGTCTGGGAAAGGGGTGGGGGATGGAGGGGCGGGAGAAAAGAAACTGTATGTCGCTTTTTTTTAAAGTGGCTCTTGATAGAAGTCGCTCCAAACTAAGCACTGTCTAATCAAAAGGTTTCCAAAACGCTTCAAAACTGCTTCATGAAACCAAAAACGCTTTAAAAAAAAAAAAAAAAAAACACCTTCCCAAACAAAGCGTCTCCTGAAGCGGTTTGCACTGAAAACTAGTTGTTTTTGACAGCCTCAAAAAACCCTACGTGAACATATCCTGAGGGTATGTAAACGCAGATTTGTTGCAGAAAACTGAAATCTCCGTTCTAGCGTAACATCTGGATAGGTAATGAATGATAGATTGTTGGAGGTCCAACCACTTCATTTAAAACCTATTCCAGTGGTGTTGTAAAGGGGAAGACCGGGGTGCAAGTACTTTGAGAACAAGGGATCCGGAACTGCCGAGGCCGTACCTTTGGTTGCAGGGGGAAGACAGACTGCGAGCACAGGAGTCAGGTGACTGGGAAGCTGGGGACAGGTCCAGAGTGAGAGCTGGGAAGTCAGGTGACCGGGAAACTGGTGGCGTGGCTAGACAGAGGGGGAGACGAGGACTTTGCACGGGAAAACGGCAGGAGAGTCCCGCTCAGGAGAGCAGTGTGAGACGGTCCAGGCTCCTGGCTCCAGTACTTGGAGCAAGATCTGAGTGCAGTGGACCGGAGGAGTCAAGCCGGCTAGAGGGAGAAGAGATGCAGGTTCCGTGGAGCAGAGTACGTGAGGTGCCGTGTTATGGACTAGGGGCTCAGCGGGTAAAACCGGAGACCGCCCGCTGCCGCCAGAGGAGAGAGCATTGTTTGGGCGGGGAAGCCTGAAGAAAGCAACACCGGCATCAGCTGGCAACTGCCTTGTGGAGGATAAGAGTCAGCTAAGTGTAAAAACTGTCGATTACAACCAGTTCGACTCTGCTACATCTAGTTAAACTGTGAACTGTCAGTTATAGACTTTTACCTGCTACTTCCCTTGTTTTTTCCCCATATTTTCCCCTGTTACTCCCTGCGTGGAGATTGACCCTGTTATCATAAACCTCCCCTGTTTATTAACCCTGTATTGGCTGCTCTGTGTTTCTGTGTCAATGCATCTAAAGTACCCGTGTTACAGTGGAAGCAGACAAGCACAGTGCTTGGCTCTTACCTTAATGGGGTGGTCTGGCCATAGGGTACAAGTCTGCAGTCACGTGACCACAAGTATCTGATTTGTATACTTGTAGTCATGTGTCGACTAGACGTGCGAGGCCTCGTTCAGTACAAGTGCATTGAATGAGGCTGGACACATCTAGTTGGTATGTGGCTGGAAGTATGCAAATTGCATACTTGCGGCCACATGACCACCTGCTCCCAACACTCGCACCGAGGAATCCTCACAGCGTGCAGGCGGCAGACTTGTACTCTAATGTCAGACAACCCCTTTAAAGAGAACCTGTCATCAGGATTTTAGAACTCAAACTAATGGCATATATCTATATATATATAAACCAGCTTTCATGCGGATTAAATCCTCACCTTTCTTGTTATAGAAATCAGTTTTGCCATTTTAGAGAAATCCATAGTTGAAATTGTGGGCTAATGAGTAGCAAGTGGAGTGCGTGGACTCTGTACTTTCAGCAGTTCTGCCTCTCACCCTATTCCCCGCCCACTTCCTGCCTCCTGTCTTTAACTGACAGGTCATTCAAGTTTCATAAAAATTGAAATAAAAGGTTACAAAACAATAAGAATACCTAATGTATCTTCACTAGTGTTGAGCATTCCGATACTGTAATATCGGGTATCGGCCGATATTCGCGGTATCGGAATTCCGATACTTAATTCCGATACTTTTACAATATCGGATACCGGAATCGGAAGTTCCCATAATGCCTGCGCTCTGCAGTGTCTGTGAAGGATGACAAGTTGGATGGCAGCGCGATCCAGTCTGTCATCAGAATGCCATCCCAGCGGGGGAGAATTCTCCTGATTGTTTAAAAGCCGGCGGGCGGTATAAAGCCGCCGGCTTTTAAACAATCACACAGCCCCATACTGCTTCCCCGCAGCCTTCCACCCCGATCCTCTGCTCCCCTCGCCACCTCCCATCCCGATCGTAAGTTAGGACCGGGCGGGGAGCGCAGCTCCAAGGAGCGGGGAGTGAAGGACCCGGGCGGGGAAGCCGGCAGTGAAAAGACTTCACCGCCGGCTTTCCCGTTCTGTGCTGCGCTTTCCCGCCGGTTATTTCAAATGAACAGCTGAGGTATCAGGTGATGCCGATCAGCTGTTCATTTGAAGTCGCCGCGTTGCCCTCAGAGGGTTCATGTGAGTTCATGCTTGACTGCATGAACTCACATGAACTTTCCCACGGCCGCACAGGTCAGCCTCACCTCCCAGACCCGTCATGATTAGTGTGTGTGCGGGGTGTGTGTGCGGGGTGTGTGCGCGATGTTTGTGCGGGTGTGCGCGGTGTCTGTGCGATGTGTGCGGGTGTGTGCGGTGTGTGTGCGTGCAGGCAGACATAGGCCGATGTGACACTACTACTCCCATCGGCCTATGTCTGTCCCCCGTCCACTCCTGCCAGCAGGATCAGCTCGATGGGAGCAGTAGTTCCCATCAGACTGATCCTGCTATTTAAATTGCCCTACTGTGTCCCCAATAAATGTTAAATACATGTCATTGGTGGCCAGTGGTTACCTAAAAGAAATTAGTTCATACATTACCTGTCCCCGCCGATCGCCACCTAAAATAAAGTAAAAAATAAAAAACTACACCTATACTCACCAAGACACCTAATTCCCCGAAGCCATCGATCTCCTGTAATAAAATATAAAATAATAAACCACAACCTTATCCTTACCCCTCCGTAGCAGTCCACGAGTGTCCCACGAAGATCTCCAGTTCAGAGCAGCCACATAGAATGTGACCGCTCTGAACCGCTGCCGCCGCTAGAATGACGGGGCCGTAAGGGTTCACCGGAGTTCAGGCAGCGCTGCTCCGGTTAGCTCCTTTACGGCCCTGCTGTATCGTGAGAAATTCCCACGGTACAGCAGTGCCGTAAAGGAGGTCTCCGGAGCTGCGCTGCCTGAATGCACTCCGGTGACCTCAGTCAGTGGCTCCCGCTGCCGGGAGCGGACGTGTTCCCGGCAGCGTGAGCTTACAGCAGCCATGCACAGCTGTCACCATCTCCAGATGTGACAGCTGTGCATGGGAGATCAGCGCAGGAACGTGGACAGGTAACTATTATTTTTAGTAAACTAAGAATTAAATAAAATTGTGTGTTTTATTTCAAATAAATTATTTTTTTCTGGGTGTAGTGTGTTTTTTCTTTTTAACACTTTGTAGGTTAGTAATGGGGGTGTCTTATAGACGCCCATCATTACTAACCTGGGCTTCATGGCAGCTGGCGCTGACATGAACCCCACCACTATTACCCCCTGCCACCGCACCAGGGCAGCGTGGAAGAGCGAGGCTAAGTGCCAGAGTTGGCGCATCCTATGGATGCGCCATTTCTGGGGCGGCTGACGACTGGTGTTTCTAGCCTGGGAGGGGGCCAATATTCATGGCACCCTTCCTGGGCTATTAATATCAGCCCCCAGCTGTCTGCCTAGCCTTTGCTAGCTATTAAAATAGGGGGGACCCCACGTCATTTTTTTGGGGGGGGTCCCCCATTTTAATAGCTAGTAAAGGCTAGGTATTCAGCTGGGGGCTGATATTAGTAGCCTGGGAAGCTCCGTGAGTTTTACCCCCTTCCCAGGCTTCAAACATCTGCCCCAGCCGTCTGCTTAACCTCCGCTAGAGACTAAAATTATGGGGGATCCCACGCCATTTTTTTTTAAAATAAATCCATTATTTTAACACTAAATGACATTTGAGGAGTTAATAAAGATGCAGTCCCTAAATTATTATTTATTTTTTAATTAATTTTTCCCAAAACTTTTGACGTGGGCTTCGCCATATTTTTGTATGCCAGCCAGGTACAGCATCCAGCTTCTATGAACGCGCCATTTTCCGGGGCGGCTGCGGACTGCAATTTTCAGCGGGGGGGCAGAAAGCTTGGGCCTCCCTGCGCTGCAGATTCCATCCCCCAGCTGCCTAGTTGTACCTGGCTGGACACAAAAATAGGGAGAAGCTCCACGTTTTTTTTTTTTTAATTATTTCATGAAATTCATGGAATAATTAAGAAAAAAAGGGCTTCCCTATATTGTTGTGTCCAACCAGGTACAAATAGGCAGCTGGTGGTTGGGGGCAGCCCGTTCCTGCCTGCTGTACCTGGCTGGACCCAAATATAGTGCAAAGCCCCACGTCAATTTTTTTTAAATTATTTCAGGAAATTCATGAAATAATTAAAAAAAAATTATGTGGGGCTTCGCCCTATATTTGTGTTCAGTCAGGTACAGCAGGCAGGAACGGGCTGCCCCCAACCACCAGCTGCCTATTTGTACCTAGCCGGACACAACAATATAGGGAAGCCCTTTTTTTCTTAATTATTCCATGAATTTCATGAAATAATTAAAAAAAAAAAATACGTGGGGCTTCGCCCTATTTTTGTGTTCAGCAAGGTACAACAAGGCAGCTGGGGGCTGGAATTCGCAGCGCAGGGAGGCCCAAGCTTTCTGGGCCCCACCCGCTGCAAATTGCAGTCCGCAGCCGCCCCGGAAAATGGCGCGTTCATAGAAGCGCCATCTTCTGGCGCTGTACCCAACTCATCCAGGGCCCTGGTGCGGTGGCTCACTGGGTAATAAAGGGGTTAAGGCCAGCTTGGCATTATCAGCTGGCCCTAAGCCCGAAATTCATGGGGTCACGCCAATATTAGACATGACCACCATGAATTTCTAGTAAAGTATTTAAAAAAAACACAAACACCCAGAAAAAAGTCCTTTAATTGAAATAAAGACACAATTCTTTATTGTTCTAAATTAAACCATACTTACAGTCACGCCCATTCCAGCTGAAGCCAACGATCTCCTGCAATAAAAGTAAAATAATAAAGCAACCTCATCCTTACCTTTCCATGGTTCCCAGGACAGCTTCAGCTCTGCTACATCGAGATGACAGGCTGGACCGCAGCAGAACGCTGCCATCCAGCCTGTCATCCCGCAGACACTGAGAAGCGCAGGCATGCTTGCGCTCCTCAGTGTCTCGCTGTGACGGCATCCAGATGAGCGGAGGTCATGTCCAATGAACTCAGCTCACCTCATGCACGTCACTGACAGCGTGGGAAAATTCTCACGCTGAAGCGCTGAGTGCAGGAGAATTCTCCCACGCTGTCAGTGACGTACATGAGGTGAGCCGAGTTCATTGTCGGCTCATCTGGATGCCGTCACAGCCAGACACTGAGGAGTGGAAGTATGCCTGCGCTTCTCAGTGTCTGCGGGATGACAGGCTGGATGGCAGCGTTCTGCTGCGGTCCAGCCTGTCATCTCGATGTAGCAGAGCTGGAGCCGTCGTGGGAGCCATGGAAAGGTAAGGATGAGGTTGCTTTATTATTTTACTTTTATTGCAGGAGATCGTTGGCTTCAGCTGGAATGGGCGTGACTGTAAGTATGGTTTAATTTAGAACAATAAAGAATTGTGTCTTTATTTCAATTAAAGGACTTTTTTCTGGGTGTTTGTGTTTTTTTTAAATACTTTACTAGAAATTCATGGTGGTCATGTCTAATATTGGCGTGACCCCATGAATTTCGGGCTTAGGGCCAGCTGATAATGCCAAGCTGGCCTTAACCCCTTTATTACCCAGTGAGCCACCGCACCAGGGCCCTGGATGAGTTGGGTACAGCGCCAGAAGATGGCGCTTCTATGAACGCGCCATTTTCCGGGGCGGCTGCAGACTGCAATTTGCAGCGGGTGGGGCCCAGAAAGCTTGGGCCTCCCTGCGCTGCAGATTCCAGCCCCCAGCTGCCTAGTTGTACCTTGCTGGACACAAAAATAGGGCGAAGCTCCACGTTTTTTTTTTTAAATTCATGAAATTCATGGAATAATTAAGAAAAAAAGGGCTTCCCTATATTGTTGTGTCCGGCCAGGTACAAATAGGCAGCTGGTGGTTGGGGGCAGCCCGTTCCTGCCTGCTGTACCTGACTGGACACAAATATAGGGCGAAGCCCCACATCAATTTTTTTTAATTATTTCATGAATTTCCTGAAATGATTTAAAAAAAATTGACGTGGGGCTTCGCACTATATTTGTGTCCAGCCAGGTACAGCAGGCAGGAACGGGCTGCCCCCAACCACCAGCTGCCTATTTGTACCCGGTTGGACACAACAATATAGGGAAGCCCTTTTTTTCTTAATTATTTCATGAATTTCATGAAATAATTAAAAAAAAAAAATACGTGAAGCTTCTCCCTATTTTTGTGTCCAGCCAGGTACAACTAGGCAGCTGGGGGATGGAATCTGCAGCGCAGGGAGGCCCAAGCTTTCTGCCCCCCCCGATGAAAATTGCAGTCCGCAGCCACCCCGGAAAATGGCGCGTTCATAGAAGCTGGATGCTGTACCTGGCTGGCATACAAAAATATGGCGAAGCCCACGTCAAAAGTTTTGGGAAAAATTAATTAAAAAATAAATAATAATTTAGGGACTGCATCTTTATTAACTCCTCAAATGTCATTTAGTGTTAAAATAAAGGATTTATTTTAAAAAAAATTGACGTGGGGCTTCGCCCTATATTTGTGTCCAGCCAGGTACAGCAGGCAGGAACAGGCTGCCCCCAACCACCAGCTGCCTATTTGTACCTGGCCGGACACAACAATATAGGGAAGCCCTTTTTTTCTTAATTATTCCATGAATTTCATGAAATAATTTAAAAAAAAAATGCGTGGGGCTTCGCCCTATTTTTGTGCCCAGCCAGATACAACTAGGCAGCTGGGGGCTGGAATCCGCAGCGCAGGGAGACCCAAGCTTTCTGGGCCACCCCCGCTGCAAATTGCAGTCCGCAGCCGCCCCAGAAAATGGCGCGTTCATAGAAGCGCCACCTTCTGGCGCTGTACCCAACTCATCCAGGGCCCTGGTGCGGTGGCTCACTGGGTAATAAAGGGGTTAAGGCCAGCTTGGCATTATCAGCTGGCCCTAAGCCCGAAATTCATGGGGTCACGCCAATATTAGACATGACCACCATGAATTTCTAGTAAAGTATTTAAAAAAACACAACACCCAGAAAAAAGTCCTTTAATTGAAATAAACACACAATTCTTTATTGTTCTAAATTAAACCATACTTACCATCACGCCCATTCCAGCTGAAGCCAACGATCTCCTGCAATAAAAGTAAAATAATAAAGCAACATCATCCTTACCTTTCCATGGCTCCCACGACAGCTTCAGCTCTGCTACATCGAGATGACAGGCTGGACCGCAGCAGAACGCTGCCATCCATCCTGTCATCCCGCAGACACTGAGAAGCGCAGGCATACTTCCACTCCTCAGTGTCTGGCTGTGACGGCATCCAGATGAGCCGAGGTCATGTCCAATGAACTCAGCTCACCTCATGTACGTCACTGACAGCGTGGGAAAATTCTCCTGCACTCAGCACTTCAGCGTGAGAATTTTCCCACGCTGTCAGTGACGTGCATGAGGTGAGCTGAGTTCATTGGACATGACCTCACCTCATGTATGTCACTGACAGCGTGGGAGAATTCTCACGCTGAAGCGCTGAGTGCAGGAGAATTTTCCCACGCTGTCAGTGACGTGCATGAGGTGAGCTGAGTTCATTGGACCTGACCTCGGCTCATCTGGATGACGTCACAGAGAGACACTGAGGAGCGCAAGCATGCCTGCGCTTCTCAGTGTCTGCGGGATGACAGGCTGGATGGCAGCGTTCTGCTGCGGTCCAGCCTGTCATCTCGATGTAGCAGAGCTGAAGCTGTCGTGGGAACCATGGAAAGGTAAGGATGAGGTTGCTTTATTATTTTACTTTTATTGCAGGAGATCGTTGGCTTCAGCTGGAATGGGCGTGATGGTAAGTATGGTTTAATTTAGAACAATAAAGAATTGTGTCTTTATTTCAATTAAAGGACTTTATTCTGGGTGTTTGTGTTTTCTTTTAACTTTGACTATGGGGTTAGTAATGGGGGTGTCTTATAGACGCCTCTCCATTACTAACCTGGGCTTGATGTCAGCTGGCATTATAAGCTGACATCAACCCCAACCCTATTACCCCCTGCCACCGCACCAGGGCAGCGTGGAAGAGCGAGGCTAAGTGCCAGAATTGGCGCATCCTATGGATGCGCCATTTCTGGGGCGGCTGACGGCTGGTGTTTCTAGCCTGGGAGGGGGCCAATATTCATGGCACCCTTCCTGGGCTATTAATATCAGCCCCCAGCTGTCTGCCTAGCCTTTGCTAGCTATTAAATTAGGGGGGATCCCACGTTATTTTTTTGGGGGGGTTCCCCCATTTTAATAGCTAGTAAAGGCTAGGTATTCAGCTGGGGGCTGATATTAGTAGCCTGGGAAGCTCCGTGGGTATTACCCCCTTCCCAGGCTTCAAACATCTGCCCCAGCCGTCTGCTTAACCTCCGCTAGAGCCTAAAATTAAGGGGAACCCCACGCCAATTTTTTTTTAAATAAATCCTTTATTTTAACACTAAATGACAAGTACAGTAATCAACACTGTCACTGTACTTCATATATATGTGACTGACATGTTTCTATCTATCTAATCTATGTGTGAAGCTCTATTCTGTCTGTTATAAATTGTCGGGTACCGCTGCTGAATTGCCGGCCGGCTTTCTTAAAGAGACGGTGCATGAAAACACTATTATTTTTTTAAATAAATCCTTTACACTAAATGACAAGTACAGTAAGCAACACTGTCACTGTACTTCTTATATATGTGGCTGACATGTTTCTATCTATCTAATCTATGTGTGATGCTCTATTCTTTCTGTTGTAAATTGTCGGGTACCGGTGTATGCCGCTGATGAATTGCCGGCTTTTCATGTCATTCTACATTATTCTTAGTTGTTTTACTTCATGTAGAATTAACCTACAAGGAAAGAAAGGGTTTATTTTCATTCCGATATTAGTGTCCCATTGACTTGCATTGGTTTCCGGTATCGGAATCGGCGATATCCGATACTTTTTGGGTATCGGCCCGATCCAATCCGATACGATATTTCCTGATATCGGAAGGTATCGCTCAACACTAATCTTCACACATCCCTTGTAGACTATGAGCCATCGCAGGCAGGGTCCCCTCTCCTTCTGTACCAGTCGGTGACTTGTATTGTTCATGATTATTGTACTTGTATTTATTATATATACACCCCTTTTCACACGTAAAGCGCTATGGAATAAATGGCACTATAATAAATAAAAATAAATAATAATGAAAAAAAAACAAAAAAAAAACTTTTAGGTTAATACTACAGCAAGGGATTAATATATTATGGCACAAATAAAGAATGCTTGATTGACAGTTCAGGCCAGCAGCATGGTTGTACTGCTGGACTGAACTGTGCTCTCCTGATGCACCAATATGAGGCAGCTTTGCCACTTCAGCATCAGAAGCGCAGTGGGAATGGTGTTGGAGGTCATAAGTAGCTAACAGTACAGTGCGCTCCTGCGATCCCAACCGGTCTCAGCGCAGGGCTCACAAGCTCAGCATTAAAGAGCCTGTAAGCACTGTGCATGTCTAGCAGTGGTAGCTAATCCCATTGATGACAATAATTAATAAAATGAAAAAATAAAAGATATCTGGTGAATGGAGCCAATTTTTATTAATAAGTAAATTGCATAGGTGTTTTTTAAAGAAACACTTTGCAATTTTATACATGTAAGGACCTCTGCCATAGACCCTTGGATAATAAATTGCCAACCAAACATTGAATATTGTATAATGATAATATCTAAAATAGCAAATACTCATGAATTTAAAGTTAAAGTGTCTTTTATATTGAAATGCCCACACCTAACCATGTTTTGTTTTTGTTTTTTTTGTTTTTTTAATTTAAAAGAGAACCTGACAACTGAGCTGCCCGATCCATGGGCAGAATGTATCAGACACTGGATCTCAGATTTCAGTCTGAAACACTGTGGCATTTCAGAGAAAAACAGTTTAAAACCTCTTCCCCAGTGGCTTCTCCCCGCCCACTCCCCTTGAGTGACAGGTCTCTCCCAGCGTATGTGCATACGGAGAAACTGGTCAGTAACTGGCAGCAAGCAAGGAGAAGCCACTGGGCACCCACCTCTCCAACTAGTCAACCGTGCGGCTTAAAGTACAATATATTCTTCTCTGAAACGCAGCAGAGTCATATATGCATGACTGAAATAGACGAATACGGCTGATACATTTTAGATCTCATCGTATAGCCTGAGCCTGCTCTTCTCTGCCATGTGCGACATACACTTCATTTATTCCCTGATGAATTGGATAAAGTAGAAATCAGTAATTCCCAGTTACATTGGTGGCATTTTTAGCCTTTTACATGATCTCTCTGGCAGGGATTATTTGATAGGACGACCCCCCCCCCCTGCAGAGCTTTATTGAAGCACAGGTCGTCACAGGCGAGAAAATCCCAAGAATCATCCCAGGTGCTCTACAGTGATATAAACTACACAATTATAGCCTTTACGGCAGACGCCTACACGCTGCTGGACTAATAAGGGTCCACGGCCATTTATTACAACCCTAGAAATAAAATAGTCAAAGCTGCAATTTCTAGTGGTGAGAATATAAGGCTTCACACACACTGCTCCAAATTCGATGACGGGTTTACGACTTCAAGTGATCAAAGGGGAATGTCGACCATAACCTGAATTCATAAAAAGCTGCCTGCTCTCCGCGCACAGGGTGTGATGATCATCATCATCTACTTGATCCTAGTACAATTTTGGGACTTGTCGATTTGTGCTAGTTCAGGATCTGCCATATTGACAAGTGGAACAGTAATTCCCTATCCTGAATTTATCCCCAAGTTTCCAGCACCTGCTGACTAGGCACTTTTTGCCACTGAGTACATTTGCCGCAGTATCAGTTTACAATTTTTATCTGATTGTTGGCCTGTGGTGAGACTTTTGCAGAGCACAGGCGGTAGAATATACGTTACACTAGACACAAGTTGCTAGAACTTGGTGATGGAAAAGGCAAGTAAGAAATTAATTCTCTAGCTCACTGGAGCGGCGCAGTCCTAGTTTACATATGTATGATGTACAGAGTCTGTGATGGAAAGCAATTTATGCGGGAGCTTTTAAAGATCAATAGGGTTCCGGTACTGCGGACTGACAAGATTTAGAAAGTCGTCTACTGTGACATTACATGTGCAAGTGTTGAAACCAAAAGCATTAAATTACATATAGATATAAAAGCTGAAATTACTAAATGCAATTATTTGCAACGCTACCAAACATGATGACTTTTGCCTTTTTATGAACTGTAACAGATCATAGCAAAACGTAGAAGTGTCGCTCTGTAAATCGCTTTTACACTTAAATTAGGTCCAACATTCCGTGCGGATTAATATTGTAATATGTTTCTATAGCGGTCAGGGCTCTGATTGTCTGATATAGAGTTCAGAACCTCCCGTGTGAACAGATAAAGGGGGGGCCTAGCTTAAGGTGGCCTTATCTTTCGATAAGTTTTAAATGCAAGATAATCGATAGCTTTAACTCCTTCACCCATGGCGATTTTTTTTTTTACTTTTTTTCCTCTCCTTTGTCCAAGAGCCATACATGGTTTATTTTTCCGTCCAAATAGCTGTATGGAGGGCTCGTTTTTTTTTGCGGGACGAGTTGTTCTTTGGAATGGCATCATTAATTTTATCATATGATGCACTGGAAAACGGGAAAAAAATTCCAAGAGCGTTGAAACAGCAAAAAAAAGTGCAATGGTAAGAATACGCAGATGTATAAAACGTATATAGTTTTGTTTTTTTATTTAGGTAGTGAAAAAAATTTCGGAAATTTGCAAAAAAAAAAAAAAAAATTTCAGGACATTGACCTATGTGATGGTTTATTTTTTTTGCGATGTGACCAAAAGTGAATTTACACAGAGACAATTAAGAATGAGCTGGACACGCCGGTGGGAAAACAATTTCTCTGGCCCGGGATACTGTATGACAGTTCTAAAAGTCTTAATACTAAAAGGTCATTTTAAGGACGACAGAGAAAAATTTTGGAATTCAAACTAATAAGAATGTTCAATTCCTTGACAATAGGACTCAATTTAACACCTGGATTTAGGACTCACTACATGGATATAATTCATACCTCCACCAGACGGACTCCAGATAATTAAACATTCCCACAGCCTCTCCATTTAGAAGGAAAAACCCTAATTTGATTTCCTTGGCTTATTAGGAGGCATCACCTCATGAACAAATATCTTGCTGTAACATCACTTACAGGGTTGTGCTTTTGTCTTATCAATTAATTTGTAATAGTGCCTGAAGAAGGAGTCTCTGTGCTCTGAAAGCTTGCATATATATTTTTTCTGGTTAGCCAATAAAAGGTATCACTACGAGAATACTTTTGTCATTTTTGGGTATAAAAATATTTACATCAGTATATCAAGAAAAGTCCATACGAGGCTATTATTGGTGTTTATCAGTTTTTATTTCAATCAAAATACAATGTTTATGCACAGATTACATCCTGGGAAAGAAAAAGTATTTTAACAATTAAAACAATGAATAGTTGGTAAAATATTCACAAGTTGTAATATATCCTGCTAGAACTTGTTAAAAGGGAATCTGTTACCAGGGTTCTGCTATGAAATTTGACAGTAGCATGATGTAGGCGCTAAGACCCCAATTCCAGTTATGTGTCACTTGCTGTCATTTTGATACAATCACAGCATTCTCTGCTGTAGATCGAGTAGTGCTCAGAATGCTGAGCCCTGTGTAACCCTGCCCACACCACTGATTGGCAGCTTTCTGTTAATGTACAGCGTCCACAGAAAGCTGCTAAATCAGTGGTAGGGGTGAGGGTTACACAAAGCAGTTGACTAAGAGGCACGAGACACCTAGTCCTGTAGTGATAATCTTCTGCTGATAAAACACTGATGGTTATTGAAACAGCAACACACAGCCTAGTAAGTGACACATCCCTGAAATCAGGGTCTCAGCCACTACATCATGCTGCTCTCAGATTACATAGAAAAACATGATGACAGATTAATTTAGCCAATTACAAACTGAAGAACTAAACCTTGTTTCACTTTAGACAGGACAATTAGAGTCAGGCAATAGTTTGGCTGATGCATGACACTGCCCAGCTGCGATATTCAAAGGCAATGTGATATACCCGCACAATTGTGTGGACTCTGTGGGAGAGTTGGGGGGGGTTCAGCCATGGGCATCGGCCACACCATGTGGTCTTACACTTAGAATAAGTTCACATGTGGCAAATTCCTCAAACCGAAATTCTGTTCCATACATCTAAATGGGATTGTTTCTGAAACAAGTGCAGCAAGTTCTGCAAACCCCTATCAGATGAATGGGACAAGAGTAAAAAAAAAAAAAAAAAATCTGCCACATCTAAAAGATCTTTAGGGTATGCTCATGCCATATAATGAAAATAACCCTTTTTGTTGCGCTTGCCTTCAGAACCCTATTTCCTCTGCTGTTAGAAGTTTGCCTATGACCTGATAACCATTTCAAGTTTTCATTCCTTATAAAATGGCATCCATGTAGATTATAGAGTAATATTTTTTTTCCCATTTAAAAAAAAAAAAATTCCCTTTGGGAACATACCTTAAAATTCTCCAGAGCAAACATGTCTAGGGGTGAATGAGTCCAATCTGGCCATGTCTGCATTAATGAATGCTTCTGGCTATGAGCACCAATATACAGTAGCTAATCTCTAAAATTGCAGGTAATGGGGTTAATACTAATAATCAAGAAGTCAGTTAGTGATATGTCCATGTACAGTGTAGACAGACATCATACATATGTAGAACACGTGGATTTGTGTTTATTACAGGAGGACCCATGATGTGGCGGGATTGTAGTGCGGAGATCCCCGGTTACATTACATGTGCTCGGGATGGTTCTGCAGGCAGGTTATGAATTCTGTCACTGGTTTTCCCTCATAACAGATCTGATATACAGCAGTGAAGAGCGGAAACCTGCGAGACAAAAGAGAATTATTTCAGAGGTCTAGTTAACAAGTCCTTATTTTTCATGCCTGGCTGCATAAGATAATGAGAAATTGAACAGAGATGCATGTTTAAAATGTGCATTATTATTTTTTCAACTATGTTCTTTTATTAAAGTGATGCTGTACTATTGGGGAAACTTTTTAAAATAGCTACAATAAAAAAAATAAAATAAAAAAATAAATAAATTTTGCAATATAAGTCATTATTTTCTTATTTCATGAGCCCGTTTTTGGTGTTCTGGACAAAGCAGATGTTATCAGCAACTAAAACATCTTGCTGACAGTTCCAAGTAAGGGAGAAGTCAGACGGCTGTATAAATCGGACCGAGATTGGACTGGCCGACGGCTCTCCCAGCCGGAGTGTGACAGCTGCCTAGAATGAAGCCATCACGCCCGAGTCAGGAGAGACCAGCCAGTCCATGCATTGTGGTCCGATCTCTGTCCGATTTATACGGCCATCTGACTGCGCAGTTAAAAAAAATGCAACAGAGTTTCTAACTGCAAAAAAGAGGAGCAATTTGATTCCTTCATGACAGCCAGTATTAATGTCTGTGCACTGAATCCTGGGCGCTTTCTGGTGCTTTACTAGGCCTTGTGAAATCATGACGTTGGGTCTAGTAAGATCAAGAGGTGCCCAGGATGCCAGGCACAGAAGTGAAGAATGGCTGTCATAGAGAACCAGACTGGACGCCAGACCAGGGCAGCTAGAAATCAAATTGCTCATCTCTAGAAGATATCATGGGCTGATAATACTTATAAATCACTATCAGTATTTGGTCAGTATTTTTTCTCAGGAGCGGGAGGTGAGGAACAATCAGAGAAAAGGTATAATAGAAACAAGTCACCAATTCTACATTTATCACCCACTCCTGAGAAAAAATACTGACCGAATACTGATAGTGGGGCCGTGGCCTCATATTGAAATAGTCCTGTGAATCTATAGAAAAGGGTATGCTTACAAGACTGTGTAGACTGTTCATGCGCCATTTTAGAAACTGTTCCCCACCACCAACACAAGTAAAAGTTACAATAAGGCCACGGTCACGGGTGTGTCAGAAGTGACAGAGTCGCCCTGCAGTTGGTTGCAGGAGATCTCTACGTTTGCCATTGCAGACACCTTCTTAGAGGCTGTCTCTAGGACCCAGTGGCTACCTTCCTCTGGCTAATTAACACCCTGGCCTGGGTGTATAAATACCTGCTGTGTTCCAGAGTGAGGTGCAGGCGATATTCATTACTCCTTGTGAAGACTTGAGCAAGAGCAGTACTTCTTCCTCTCTGGTGTGGAGGACGTTTGTGCAGTTGTCTGGAGTCGTCTAAAGCTAGGCAAGTCCCCTTTGTTTGTCCCCCCTTGTTGTCTTTCGTGTTAGTGGGGATCGACTAGTGCTCATCTCCTCCCTTCCCTAGCCTTAGCCAAACGCCAGGGAAAGACAGGGCAAGGAATGCGTGTGGCGATTGGTGAAGAACCAATATAGGGATGTTAAGGGAGACAGGGTGATATTCCAATCAGCCAGGAGGTCTCCACTCCCCCCTTTCCCTAGAGTCTGGGTTTCCTTTCCCTCTTCCCTTTGTGTTGCACTAAGTCTTTCCCACACCTTGCATGACAGCCACGTTCAGTATTTTACATCAGTATTGGTAAGCCAAAACCAGGAGTGGAACAATCAGAGGGAAAGTATAATAAATACAGAAGTGGTGACGGGTTTCTATCACCCACTCCTGGTTTTGGCTTACAAATACTGATGTAAATTACTGACCAAATACTGAACGTGTGAACATGGCCTTAGACTTAGGGTAGCAAGAGAGCACACTGTCAGTTTTGAGCCAGTAAGAGAGCGCTCTCCTTCCAGCTCGTCACTGCTCTATAAAGCCAACAAAGAAGCACAGCATCAGTACGCAGTGAAAGTAACACAGCGGCGAGCAGTGACAGCATACTGAGCAGGTGTTGGTATTGATAACCAGTGCATGCTTAGTATAGCAGAGAACAGCCCAGCTCCTGGAAGGGTCGTCCCGGGTGTGGTGATGGGGGCGGGGGGGCAGCTGCAACAGAGACCACAGCACCGGCCAGCTGATGACGTCTCGTTTGAGAATCCCCAGTGGGTGCTAGGAAACTCATAAGGAGCGTCATCTGAAGAGTATAAATGGATAGATAAAGCGGGGGTACAGATATAGTGCAAAATATAATGTGAAACAACGTATAGCAATTCGTGCAATGTATAAAATGTAACCTTTATTGGTATATTATTAAAAACTGATAGACTTAAAGTGCAATAATAGTGACGCGCCCCCTGGGCCTGTGCTGTGCAGGGGGATACCCGGAGCCGGATCGCTGGGATGCTGGGGGTTGTAGTTCTCTGTGGCGGTGACCCGGTCCGTGCCCAGGGCGGTCAAACCAGTGGCAGTCTTAATGTAATAATGTCCGACTACGCCACCCGTGGATTGCGGTCAGTGGGGACCGCCGCTGCGCTGCAGACCGCTGAGGCTGATGTTGTTTGCGCAGCCGAGTATGGGATAACTCCCCACGGGAGAAGTATTGCCTCAGGGCAGCTAATGTGGATGATGGGAGTGATGGTGTGAGTGTCCCAGTACTGATGGTGCTGGTGTGGCGATGAAACACAGAGACTTGTAATTGCAGTTTCCAAAGCTTTACTCACGGTTGTTATTCTGGTCACTTGTGCACATGAGGGACTGCCTGAGCCGTGCTGCGTTCACCAGGCAAGGGACTCGACCAACTCCCAGGCAATTCCAGAGCGTGGCACAGGGCTCCCTTCCTTTCCTTTCTCTGGCCGTCCCCACCAGTGACCCACCTTTGTCCAGCTCCCTCGGGCCTTCTCTGGGCACGCTGATCTCTGCGTCCCTGACCCTATATGGTATGCCTTCCTGGTGGATGTAGTGAGGGGTCGCACCAAGATGTGGTAACAACCTCCGGTCTTTGGCTGAGGAATCTGTTGCCTCTACCAATTTGGGTTCCGGTACCCTGTTCTGCCAACCCTTCACCCTGTATCTCCTGGGCATATGGGGTTCCTTCTGTCCTTGTGTCTCTGGGCCTCTCTCTGTGTTCCTTGCTTCCTTTCTCCTCTGTTACAGTTCCTTTCTTACTTTCCTTTCCTTCTCCTCTCTCTTTCTGCTGTTTCTGGCCTCCACTCCAGGCCTGCCTCTGGAGCTGGGCCCAGACTGAGCCACAGCTCCCTGTCAGCCCTCTCTGGCTGAGCTCCTCCTGACTGAACTGACTCCTGTCCTAAGATGGTGCCCACCTTATATACCTCCTTGTAACACCCAAGCCCAGGTGACTAGCAACCAATGGGCTCCTATCTATGCCCAGAGACCCACCCCTATCTGCTCCTACACCACTGGGTATTCCACCCCCCGCCCCACTTCAGCCAGGGACAGATGCTGTCGTGCCTGCACTTCTGTCTAGTTGGAGCACCGTTGAGCTGTCCCTCGGAAATGGGGTGTGTGTGGTGCATGCAGCTTACCGAGTCCTGGTCCACACTCCATCCTTACCCGGGAGTGGAATACCACACCTCTGGTTCGAGGTGCAATACCCCTGTAGCAGCCGAGCCCTCGGGGTGCTACAATAGTGCCACAAATCAAAACACCCACACAAGTGATGAGATAACCAGTATCTCAAAAAAGAAGTGAAAAAAAAACTCTTGCACAGAAATGGAAAAATATGCCTTTTAATTCCTTTTTACCATTTGTATAATCAAAGGAAGCAATCAATCCAATCTTATAGGCACACCATTACCTAGCCAAACCGTACGGGTCTGCTCATGGGTTGTAGTACAGTGTTACTGTCAAAAATACTTCATAATGGCAGTCATGTAACACCTGAGAGATAGCCTCACCATTTCTCAATTAATTGCTTGAACAACCCCCACTGTCTGTCCTAATGAGGACCGTATTATTTGATAATTTAGACAGGGATGGGCCAGCATGTAAAATATGGTTTTATAGGTGCAGACCTAACATGTACAATACAGGAATAGATCATGGAACATGAGTGGTTATTACAGATATCAATTCATACTCCGAGATCGTTCTTTGGAATGGCTTGTGCAAGACCACCCAATACCTGATGCAGCTAAAAGTATATATATACGACAAATGCAAAAGATTATGGTATGCACATCCAGATGATTAGTATTATTGGAACGTGAATAGCCATGTAATACATTTAATTTCTCATTTTGCCTTTTTACTCAGCTAATTCTTCTGTTCTCCATTACGTCTATGACTTCACATGATTAAAAACCTGACCAGCTGAATCCTCCTAAGTTCTATGTAGAAAAAGGAGATCAATTTTCCCTGTATGAATCATAAGTCACAGCAAAAGTCCCTGGCAGGGGGACGGAGCAGCGGGGGCACAAGTTAAAGAGGGGAATGATTTCTGCAGGGAAACAACACTTCCTGTTTCTACATCGAGCAGAGAAAAGAAGAATTATCTGGGTAGAAAGGCAAAGTGAGCAATTGTAAGTACACAGTGCTATATAATATGATCGCAATAGACTAAGGGGATAAAAACTTTGATTGGATTTAAGATTAACCTTATAAACACAGTCGTTTTAGAATACCAAAGCTCTGAACTGAAGTTAACCTTCCTATGTTTCGAGGGACATGAGGGCATGTGCACACATTAAGTGTATCATACTAACATATCTGTTAGAAACATGTGTTTCTTGTCAGGAATAACCCTGCATAAAGTGCGTTGTTTTTTTTTTACTTGTGTTTTTGATGCGTCTTTTCCCCAATCATTAGAATGGGTGAAAAACGCTGCAAAACAACACTGAAAGAATTTACATGCTGCAGATTTGAAACTGCAAAAACATTAAAAAAAAGCAATGTGTGCATGAGATTTCAGAAATCTTTGCTGGGACAATAAAATGATGCGTTTGTTTTTTTTGTGGAAAGAAAGGAGAAAAACACAAAATATGAACATACCCTTACTCTGCAGTGTATGAATATGGGAAAAAAATACAAAATAAAAAATAAGCTAATTATAAGATATTGGCGTGCATTACAAAGATGCTAGATTTTATTTGCATTAACTATTTACTCAGAGTTTATTATTAAAAGCAGAGAAAAATCATAGAAAGAAAAATTCCACTAATATAAGAAAGAAATGAAAGCCATTTAAAAAATGTGAAACTTGTTCAATTCTCTATTCTTTATATTACAAAAAGTATCGGCAAAAAGAACTTGGGAGCAAGAAAAGCTTGGAAGTTCCCGAATAAGGACTCCTATGTCACACAACGCTAAGATGCCGCACAATGAGGAATGTTTCTTTTGACTTTGAGCTGGGTACACGACGAGAGGACTCATTAAATGAAAGTTTTGCTAATAGGGCCGCACAGAGTAGGAGATGTTCAATGGCAGGAAGAGTGGAAAGTGCACGGCTACCACAGATTTAGAGGCAGCCGTATTAATACATTCACAGCATCAAATTAACACCCACTACAGATCAAACAATAGATTATAGGAGATATAAATTTTCATCCCTGCTGTGACCAAATTTAAAACCAGTCATCAGAGATCTCTGTGCCCCCGAGAGGAAAACAGAGCGTGCTGTGCCCGCTGTAGACGTGATAATGTGTGAGCGACAGCGGCTGATTTACTTTTCATCATCTGGTAATGTGCTGCTATAAAATTGTTCAGACGGCACATATGTAACAATTATTGTTATTATATCCAGTAATGGATGGAAGAGGGTATATGCGACGCCCAGATGCGCTTGGTATCACTGATCCTGGAAGAGTGCATTGATGGATTCCTCCACAAGAGGGCCCCATAACCCTTCACACATCTCCACCTTCCACCTCAGACCAGCAGAGGGAGCCCGTTAGGGATAGATAAATGGGGAAGGTGGAGCCAGGCAGCAGTTAGTCTATTCTGGTTTAGCAGTGAGTCCAGTACAGTCTGAGAAGAGTTACCTCAGAGGACAAAAGCCTGTTCCAGCTCCTGCAATTGCTATCCTGCAGTGGAGCTTATCCAGATCAAGACTCCGTGTAGCTCAGAGAAGTGAGCTTTAGCTGTGCCGGCGCCATAAGATCGGTGAAGCGCAGCAAGCTGCCGTTAGTGTGAGTAGCCTAGTGAGGGCCCGAGTAGACCGAAGGCGAGTGGAGAGTTAGTACATAGGGGGCAGAGGAGCTTAACTTGCTCACCCCGAAGCATTTACCGGACACCGGGTCCGAAGTTTACCGGGATCTCTATGACCCAGTAAGATATAACCGGAATCCCTGGAGAACGACAAGTCCTGGGATCGCTAAAGGGCTGATACGTAACAGAAAAGGGAGACACATAGGCCCCGCAAGCTGAGGAACGTGTACTCCAAGAAAAGGCCCTACCACAAGGTCAAAGTTAGGCCTAGCTCCAGGCAGGTCAGAAACTTACTACGCAGAGGCAAGAAACAGGAGGCCCTAAACCGCTCATCGGGGAGGATCCTGACATGCACCCTTCACCCTACAGTGCTCCGGGACGTGCCTGAATTTCCATCAGTAAAAGGTACTGAAGTGACTATCGTGTCTGTCCCTGTTCTTGCTCTGACCCGGCTGGGTCTCGCCTGGCCTGCATTGCCCTTTCCGTACACTGCCCTGAGGCCTAGCTCCACCTGTGGGGAGCTATACCATCGAGCTGCCTTATCATCGGCCTCAGTGGACTGAGCAGCGCTGGTGAATCTCACCAGAAACCACAGGTGGCGTCACAAACTTTTATAAAATAAACAACTATTAACGCCTTTTTAAAGAGTGACCCCAGGGTACGGGCCCGGGAGCTGACCACCGCGACATCCCCAAGGCCAGGCTAAAGGCCTGGGTACCCGAGTAATCCCCATCCCCCTGGGCGAGTCATATATATGTGCTGAAGATGACAAATTACCAGAACAGACATGATTATATAGTGTTATGTAATAAATGAATGTCAAGGGGGTAGACATGTAACAGACCCGGACAGCAAGGTGTCCGTAGTTACTTTAAATGAAGCTTAACTCCTTAATGACCAGACCAAATTTTTTTTTAAGATCTGACATGTGTCACTTTATGTAGTAATAACTCTGGAATGCTTCTGTCACCGCACGGTTGGTTGGTGACCAGGGAACAGAAGCCCCTACCCTGTCCCTAAACACTAGGGGGAGCCCTAGCTCACCCTATTCCCCAGGATACCTCTGAAGGAGAGGATGCCGGGACCCTCCGCCCTCTCCCTAACTCCTGAGTTAGCCCTCCGTCTGTTCTCCTCCCCCACCCAGGGAAGGGGGCGCTACTGTGCACCGTAGAACACCCACCCAACAAGGCTACACAGACAGGAGTAAACAGAAAACTCCAGGCACACAAAATATTCACTCACATATAACAGAGGGAAGCACCAGGGTGTGAAGGTAGGGGAATAAACCAAAATAGAGAAGGATAAGGAATTACCATGCGTACAAACCACACAACAGTCTCTGATAATCCCTTCAACTCTCCTTCTCATAATAACTCCCCTCCCTCCGTTAGCCATGCAGCAAAAGCTAGCTCTGACAAGGACTAAAAGCAGAGCCCAGATTATAAAGGGAAAAGAAGTGGCTAACTGAGCTCAGTTGTGAGCACATGGCCGTTTAACCCCTGCTCTGCCAAAAAAAAACATGTCTTAAAATGAAGAAGGAGAAGTGCTTCTTCTTGGAGCTAGAGTAGGAGCCCTCAGACGCTGTGATCTTCTGGCTCCACCCTGTTGCGGTAACCCCGTGGCAGCTTCAACATATCCCATGGATTTTGAGATTCTTTTTTCGTGACACATTATACTTTATGATATTTTTTAAAAATAAACACAAAACCTATCAACTAAATTTACCACCATCAGAAATGTGACAAATTTTGAAAAAATTAGCAATTTTCAAACTTTGAATGTTATCCCTTTTATCCAGATAGTCATAGCACACAAAAACATTAATAAATAACATTTCCCTCATGTCTGCATTGCATCAGCACCATTTGTAAAATGTTGTTTTATTTTGTTAACATCTTAGGAGGTTTAAAAATGTAGCAGTAATTTGTCATATTTTTCAAGGAAATTTACAAAACTTAATTTTTTTAGGGACCTATTCACTTTTGAAATGACTTTGGGGGTCCTATATATTGGAAAACCCCAAAAGTGATACCATTTTAAAAACAGCGCCCCTCAACATATTCAAAATGTCTTTCAGGTAGTTTATTAACCCTTCAGGTGCTTTTCAGGAGTTAATCCAGAGTGACATGACAGGAATGAAAAACATATATATTTTTACCACCTAAATGTTTCTAACTTCTGAACAGGCCTCTATAGCTGGAAGACTTAAGGCCAGTATTGGACTATGAATTGCCATGGCAAACATCAAGACCACATAGTCAAGATCTCAGGGTGCCGATGGGGTTAAAGAGGGAGCCATCATCATTGTCCCCATTGGAGCTCACAATCTAGATTCCCTATCAGTAGCTCTTTGGAGTGCGGGAAAAACAAAACAAAACAGAGAACCAGGAGGAAATCCACGCAAACACGGGAAGAACATACAAACTTCTTGCAGATGTTGGTCTTAATGGAATTTGAACTCAGGACTCCAGTGCTAACCACTAAGCCACCATGTATTTACTAATGTGTGTGAAAGAATGGGACTAAAGAGCTCTCTGATATCAGCACGTACTAGGAGGTCACTGGTGCAGCTTCAGTACATAGAGTGGCGTCTGTAACTGTGACCCTGGCACTGACTGACAGCCAGGTCTAATGATGAGTGAGCTGTCAGTCAGTGCCGGAGGTGCGGTTACAGCCGCCGCTCTCTATACTCAAAGCGGTGACTGAACTCGCACCGGCGTCGCCTCCATGACAAATGCTGCCAGAGAAATAAAGTTAATTTCCTCCCGGCAGTGGAGCTTTAACTGTAGATTCAGAATGATATTAACCTGTAGATTAACCCCACATCTGCAGGTTAATAGCATTTTTTCACGTGACAGGTTCACTATAAGCTTTCCTTTCCACTAGAGAATATGTAAAGTCTGTCCAGTAACTATCGAAGCGGTGTTCTTAGTAGATATATGTAGCAAACCATTACACAGTAAACCATTACTATCAGGGAACAATGTCCTCATGTCTACCATGTACTTACTTCTCTACCATGTTCTTGCTCTTGAGGATGTGGTTGAGCTCGGCTGAGGTCTGTGGTCCCTGCAGTTTTTGTCCATTCAGCATTTCTATCTCCAGTTGCTCTATAGACTGAAATAGAAAAAAATAAATTGCTTAGGTATTTTCTTCCTGTGGGTAACATATAAATAGCGGATGATCATGAACAGAAATTAAACTACTTTTAAAATAACAGAAACTAAGAATTTGAAAAAAAAAGAAGCCCCATAACTGTGCTAACATACTGACAGCCACATTGCTCCCATGATAGCCATGTCACAGGATATGCTTGTTCCTGCAATGTTTAGTTAGTTAATGAAGTGCAGAAAGTTACATATAAAGCTGCAGGCTAAGCACTCTCGTAATTTAATAGGGTATTCCCATCTCCAAGATCCTATCCCAATATGTAGTAGGTGTGATAATAATATTAGGAAATACCTCCAACGTAGTATAGTTCTTTTAATTCACTATATCGCTTACCCTATGTGCAAGCCATTGCAGTAGCTTAGGTAGCCACTGTTACAACCATTTATATAGTGACAGCGGTTAGTGGTTGTAACTCTGGCTACCTAAGCTACTGCAATGCCCTGCACATAGGGTAAGCGACATAGTGAATCAGAAGAACTATACGATATTTCCGATTGCAGGTATTTGCTAATATTATTATTGTTATCATTATTACCTACTACATATTGAGATAGGATCTTGGAGATAGGAGTACCCCTTTAAGTCTCACTTTTCTGCATGATTGGCAGCAGCATGAGTACTACCATTACCAATGATGGAGAGGGATCCAGTGTTCCTTTATATAACCAAATTGGTTCAGACCCTGGGTTTTCGGGTAACAAGGATGGTGGGGCACATTCTGAAATTACTGCCTTGGATACCCAAAAGAAAAAAAAAAAAAAAAGAAAAAAAAAAAAGAAAGCGCTTGTCCCACCCCAAAATGCTGCTCCATATTCTTCAGATGCCAAACCTTCCCTAGACTCACAACATATTACTCCCACCCAACCCCAATACTAGCCCTAATTGTAAAAGGCAAGACAACTCCAAATTCCTCAATTGCCAAGATGCAAACTATTTCCACAAACTACTTTACCCCAGCTTCACATCAGAAGGCAATTCCCAACCCCCCGTCCCCCCGTCCCACCCAGCTGTCAATCTATGGGCCATTTAAAAAAGGACCCATCACCAGGCCAAAAGTGGCAAGTTTATCCAATTTTATTCCCACTGCTCCCTTAAATAGGCCTTTTATTTATTTATTTTTTTAAATCCGCCATATGGTTCCAGAGATCTGGGCCTTTTTATTTAGTGTTAACTTTTTCGGTCTTTACAAGGGGTTACTTATGCAGAGCAGCCCAAAACACGCCCCCCCGGAGAATTCTGCGAGCTACGCCCCCTTTCTAAAAGATCAATAAAATTAGCACTAAATTAAAAGGCCCATATCTCTGAAACTGTGTCAGTATTTAAAAAAAAAATATATAAAAAAATATATATATATGGAATACTCATGGAGCAGTGGGAATAAAAAGTGCAAAAAGTGCCCACTCTTGGGTTCCCTTTAAACAGTGTGGAGCCGCAGTCACCCAGTAAAAGGATAAGTTATCAATATAAATTTAGTGAACGACCTCTTTAATCTATCCAAATATGCAGATACGGAATAATTATTACTAATACATGTATTTGAACATTTTATTTGTCTTTTCCTGGTTGCATTTATCTAATACATTTTAGTATGGGAGTAAAATACTTTAACCAAACTAGATATGTGGAGGCATCTTTGTATTAAACCGGTGAGGGGCCATCTACGAATTCTAACATGAAGGAATCCACATGTTCTTACCTTGCCAGTCCGGGCAAATGCTTCACCAACTTTCCTATTCCTGCCCCCATAACACGTGGTGATGAGATCGGCCACGCCGCAGCTCTCCAGGAAAGTGGCAGATGTAACCGGTCCAGCACAAAACAGTTTGGAAAAGGCAATCATCTCCATTAACCCCAGGCGGATAACAGCAGCTTTTGTGTTATCTCCAAAACCAAGTCCATCACAGAAGCCGGCGCCAACTGCGACAATGTTCTGACAAGAGAGTAAAATAATTATTAGTTATGTCTCCAATAGCAGTTCGCACAAACCATAACTTCCATGGGAATATCGATGAGCAAGTGGTGGTCTTAGATTACATAAGTGGCTCTCAAGAGGAGCCATGCAGATTGAACTCCTCCAGGGCATAGGTGGTGGTGATCGGTGCCATGGAACTTGCCCAGTTAGTGGACTAGTCTAGGCAGGGGTGTGACATTGAAGAGCTGGCAGACAGAAAGCCCGGGAAGGCAGTCCCAACCGGACTTCTGCCAAGTGGAAAAAATGTTGAACTGGATTTCTGATCATGGACATGGATGTCGAAATATAAGTTACCAATCATAGTCCACGAGATCCAACCATAGTGTCAAAATTAATGTAGTTACAAGGAGTGACAACATGATATACGGAAAATGGTTAGTGCTATTAAATGTGAATTTCCTCTAGGGTGGTCATAGCATGGACATATTGATTGGCATTTTGTCCTATGTCCAATATGTCAGGTCTGAATGTGGCTCTAAAACGATGTTCTAGTTATGGCTGGATGTCTGCCGATCAGACGTGGTACAGAACAAGGAAGTACAAAATGGGTAAAAACAGAATACAAACATCTGTCAATGGCGAAACATAACAGTAACAGAAGATTGCGAAAAAAACAAAACAAAAAACAACTATGTTATATCAACAGCTTGGAAGTGGTCCTCTCAGTCCAAGTCTACTCAATGCAGCCTATTAGAACACCACTTAATTTCTATCTGGATACGTATACAGCTGCTCACTGTCCTAACCAATACATTGCGCAGCAGAGCAGAATGTTCTTTCATTATTATAATGAGCCTGATTAAAGCAGATGGTAATGTTATAAAACTAAAAACTATAGTAGCAGGGATTTCTGCTAATGAAATTGCATTAAATAAAGTACAAATGAAACAATAATTACATCGTTCACACTTCTTGAGCATTTACAAAACTTCCTATCTGTCCTTTTATTTCACATAGAATGAAATCAGGGACGCTCGACTGCACCTGTACATAGACACTGAATGCTGCAGTCCTTCCTGCGTCTGCACTCAGATAACAAGAGCAACCTGTACATATAAATGTCCAGTGAATATAAAAAGTCTACACACCCCTATTAAAATACCAGGTTTTTGTAATAATTTAAAAAAAAATAATAATCACACCAAGAAGAATCATTTCAGAGCTTTTTCCACTGTTAATGTCAATCAATCTATACAAATCCATTGAGAAAGAAGCCAAAATCAATTTGAGGGGGAAAATATAAAAAACAAAACTAAAATAATGTGATTGCGTAAGTGTGAACACCCTCTAATAATTGGGGATGTGGAGATGACCGGCACTAGCTGGTCATCTCCCGGCTGCTCGCAGCAGAAGTACCCCGACTGGCGGCCTAGGCGGCGCCGCTCCCCGGTCCTCCCTTCACACTTGCCGTCGGGAGATCAGAGACCCTAGCCGCTGATCTCCCGACGGTAGCCGCATGGAGGTCAGCGGCGATGCAGCTGGAAGTACCCGCACAGGCAGCGTCGCTCCACGGTCCTCACTAACACGGTTCTCTGATTGGTGCGAAATTTAAAACACCGCTGTCCTGATTGGTGGCGGCCGCCGGCCGTGACCAATCAGCAACGAGCGCAGTCCGGCCGCGACTTGGCGTCGTATTTGAAACACACATCGCTGATTGATCGCACCCGCCCGGCCGCGACCAATCAGCGACTGGCGCAGCCCAGCCGCGAATTTGCGCCGGATTTGAAACACGCAGACCACCGTCGGGAGATCAGCGGTGATGCAGCCGGGAGATGACCGGTGCTAGCCGGTCATCTCCGGGCTGCTCGCAGCAGAAGTACCCCGACCAGCGGCCTTGCTCCCCGGTCCTCCCTTCACACTTGCCGTCAGGAGATCAGCGGCCCTAGCCGCTGATCTCCCGACAGTAGCCGCATGGAGGTCAGCGGCGATGCAGCCGGGAGATGACCGGCGCTAGCCGGTCATCTCCCGGCTGCTCGCAGCGGAAGTACCCACACAGGCAGCTCCGCTCCCTGGTCCTCACTAACACGGTTCGGAACAGGAGACTCCTGGCTGCAGCCGCAAATAGTCGTGATGTAAGCGGAAGCAAGAGCCAGCTGCAGCCGGGGGAATTACGAGCTGGCTGTGCGTCATCAGCGATGTTGTCACAAGCAGTATTGACTACATGACGTAATTACAAAATTCATTAGGGGCTCCAGGGGGGGGGATACATTGGGGGGTTAATTTAAAGTAGTGCACAACCCATTTAAACACTGCTTCGCTGATTAGTCGCGCCCGGTCGGCCGCATACATATTCTAGAATACCTGATGCGTTAGAATTGGGCCACCATCTATAACATTTCCATGAATGTTATAGAAAGAAGAGAAGCTGCTGGCCAGATTGCTCGTTTCAGACACCTGCCCGCTTAATTTGTTGGGAGCAGATCTACTCCAGAAGGTAAATGCTCAGATATCATATGATGAGAATGGAATGCATCTAGATGTCTCTACTCCATTATCATTAAAGGAACACACGAAGGTAAATGCCCTCCCATTGTGAGTCATCCAATTTGCGACAACCGCCATACCACAGCATTATCTTGACGTCATACCACCTGAACTCTAGTCTCAAGGTCCTGATGATATAGGCCGGCTGCCTGTCCCGCCAGTCCAAGTTTTCCTGAAAGAAGGTGCACGGATTCCCAGGCTCCCACAGTACCCACTGAAAGCAGCCAAAGAAGTGTCATTATATGCCCAGATCCAAGAATTACTCAAGAAAGGAGCATTAATTCCCTGTGTGTCTCCTGCTAATACTCCATTGTTTCCAGTGAAGAAGAAAACTGCAAGAGGAGAACCGGATACTTTCAGGATGATGCAAGATCTAAGAGCGGTGAATGCAGTTACAATCCTGGAGACCCCAGTGGTGCCAAATCCACATACAGTACAGACCAAAAGTTTGAACACACCTTCTCATTTAAAGATTGTTCTGTATTTTCATGACTATGAAAATTGTACATTCAAGAGAATGCCAAGAGTGTGCAAAGCAGTCATCAAAGCAAAAGGTGGCTACATTGAAGAACCTAGAATATAAGACATATTTTCAGTTGTTTCACACTTTTTTGTTTAGTATATAATTCCACATGTGTTAATTCATAGTTTTGATGCCTTCAGTGTGAATGTACAATTTTCATAGTCATGAAAATACAGAAAAATCAGAAGGTGTGTCCAAACTTTTGGTCTGTACTGTGTATATATATATATATATATATATATATATATATATATATATATATATATATATATATATATATATATATATACATATATTTTTTTTCTTACAGGCATTTATTTTTTGGCTAAAAATAATTTTTGCAGTAAGATACTGACTCGTTTGGTTTCTACAGCATCTATGTATAAAAGTACATAGTAGACACCAGAACGAGATAACCGTCAAATCAGTCAGTGTGCTCGTCTTATTTTTCTCTTCTGAATGATCTTTTAAACTCAATTATTTGTAAAAGAAAGTTTCACTTTAAAGGGAATTTGTCACCACTTTGGAGTTATCAGACTTCTACTATGGGCATACAGGGTAAAGAAAAGTAAATCTATACATACCTAATAAGCAGATAAGCGGGGATTGCTTGGCATCCTCCGGACGTCAAGCCTGTACAAGATAGAATTGATTGAAGCACTTTTCTCTGCAATCAAACCTCTGCTATGCGCCATACAGTTATGCATAGATTTACTTTTCTATACCCTGTATGGCCATAGTAGAGGTCTGATAACTCCAAAGTGGTGACAGATTCCCTTTAAATTTGATTACTTGAATAATTCAGAAGAGCAGATTGTACTCAGACCAGCTCACTGATTGATATGACTGGAAAGCCTGTCATACACAGGAGATGGCTGTCAGTCGAACGATGCTTCGAATGATCGTTTGGCTACCTGTCCAATACATAGGAGCGCTTGACTGAGTGCTCCTGCCTTCTCTAAGAGAGGTGCTGCTAAACATGTCTGACGGCTGATTATGTCAGAGACAATGGCGTATGGTCCATAGAGGCAGACCACGCAGCCGCTATGGGGCCCGTGAGCCATCAGGGCCCAGGAGTCGGGAGATGAAATCCACTCTGTAAAACTTGTGCATCCTGGGCAGCAGAGGATGACTCCCCAGCTGCAGTGCAGTGAAGGAGTGGAGGCTCCGCCCACCAGCTGAGCACAGAGCCACCTTACAGTATGGACATTGCTCTCCCTGCCCCCTCCCCTGCTCTGCTCTCCCCCTCCTGCCCTGCAATTACACCAAGAAAGCTCTGCAGTCGGGCCCAATGAAGAGGGGAGGCTACATTATAGAGAAGATGGAAGAACCTGCATCATGTGCAGCCATCTACAAAGAGGGTAAGTCCATGTGCAATGTGTGGTTATAAATATAGAAGGTCTAATATGTTTGTATAGAAGTGTGTAATATGTCATGTCTATGTATTTGTGTACATATGTGTATGTGATGCCCATGTATTTATCTGTGGGTACATCCATATATTCACATATGCAGGGCCGGCGTCAGCACCCAGGCAGGTACCGGGACCCTGGACCATCAGAGGGGCTCACTTGCCGTTGGGAACCGGGCCGCTTCCACAGCATTTGTGTAGGACCTCTAGTGCTGCTTGATTGCCGGCATTTCACCTGACATGGCCGTGCACTGCGTGGCTGTGTGCATCGCCCCTGCCGCGTCATTACTACCAGACACAGTGGCACATCGCACTGGGCACGGCCATGTCAGGTGAAGTGTCGGCAATCAAGCAGCGCCAGAGGTCCTACACAAATGCTGTGGAAGCGGCCCAGGCCCCGACGGCCCGGGCCCCCCTGATGGTGCAGGACCATGTCTGTGACACGCCAGCAGCACTGCACTGACACATGCCTGAGGAGCTGGATGGGACACAGGCCGGGGCAGGTGAGTGAGGCTTGTCGCCAGCTTCCCCAAACCCCATAATAAAAATAATTCTGTGTGTATGTGTATGACTGTGTGTATATATTTATGTCTGTTTTATGTGTTTTTAAGAAGGTGTTCAAATATGTATGTGTGTCTGCATGCACGTGTCTGCTTATTGTATGTGTGCATATCTGTGTACCATGTGCATGTGTGTGTATGTTTGCTTACCGTGTGCGTGCATGTCTGCGTACTGTGTGTGTGCAGGTGTGCATGTCTGCGTACTGTGTGTGTGCAGGTGTGCATGTCTGCGTACTGTGTGTGTGCAGGTGTGCATGTCTGCGTACTGTGTGTGTGCAGGTGTGCATGTCTGCGTACTGTGTGTGTGCAGGTGTGCATGTCTGCGTACTGTGTGTGTGCAGGTGTGCATGTCTGCGTACTGTGTGTGTGCAGGTGTGCATGTCTGCGTACTGTGTGTGTGCAGGTGTGCATGTCTGCGTACTGTGTGTGCAGGTGTGCATGTCTGCGTACTCTGTGTGTGTGTGTGTGCGCAGGTGTGCATGTCTGCGTACTGTGTGTGTGCAGGTGTGCATGTCTGCGTACTGTGTGTGCAGGTGTGCATGTCTGCGTACTGTGTGTGTGCGCAGGTGTGCATGTCTGCGTACTCTGTGTGTGTGTGTGCGCAGGTGTGCATGTCTGCGTACTGTGTGTGTGCATGTCTGCGTACTGTGTGTGTGCGCAGGTGTGCATGTCTGCGTACTGTGTGTGTGCGCATGTTTGCATATGTGAAGGATGAGGAGGCAGGCTGGGTCCTGTGTTGTAAACCTATATTTCTCTGTGTCATGTGACACTCCCTCTCTCATCATTCCTCCTCTGCGTCTGACGCAGCGGCATGATGACGCGCCACACTGTCAGACAGTGGAGCTGGCAGCTGCTGAGGTGATGACAGAGACGCGCTGCAGAGACTGAAGCAGCAGGGAACGAGGAGCAGTAAGTATATATTTATTTTCAAATCAGTGAGTACTGATAATACTGGAGGACTGGGGCTGCATTTTTACCCTATGGTAGGGGCTGCATTTTTATCCTATGGTGGGGGCCGCATTTTTACCTTATGGGGGGCTACATTATACTGCATACAGGACCACGAGGAGTGCAATATACTGTGCGGAGGACCATGGGGAGTGCAATATACTGTGTGGAGGACCATGGCGAGTGCATTATACTATGTAGAGTGTGAAGGTTTGTGCTGGCCATTATACTGTATATAGGCCCATTATACGGCATGGAGGGCTGTGTGGGGGGGGGGTCACAGTTGGAGGATCATACTGTGTTGGGGTCACCATACTTTGCCAGGGCAGTTGAGGGGAGGTACAGTAGGGTCATTATACTGCGCATGTGGAGGAATTCACCATGGGGGTATCATACGGTGTTTGAGGGACACTTTTGTTGGCATCACACTTTATGAGGCAAAGAAAAAGGAATCTAGGACTTCAGCAGGAAGAAAATTACTATGTAAAGGCTGGAAAGTTGTGAGGTTTACATTTTTTTTTTTTGGGGGGGGGGGGGGGGTGTGCCCAGGAGGGGGGGGCAATTAGAACTTCTGCTATGGGGCCCCATGATTCCTATGTACGCCCTTGGTCAGAGAGGACAAAAGTATCAGCAGTCCAAAGTCAGACATGCTGAATCCTTAACTACCCCAACAAAGTTGTCTCTGGTCCCTATACAGATTAGACAGTCGGCCATACCCATCAATATTAGCAGGTTCAGCCAACATTACTCTAAGGTGTATGGGGGGAGTTAACTCTTTCTGCAGTCTGCTATGCACTAGAACAGTTTATATTCTGGCTTTCTGTGTTCAGTTTTAATGTGTACTAATTTTTGTTTGGGTTTTTTAGCTCTTATCGTATTCTGAAGAGGTCTGTATCAATCACTTTTCATTATTCTGTGGAATTGCAGCTCAAGGGAAGTAATTTACATAATTCCGGTGCATTCTGGGAAGAGTGAAGAGTCGCCGCAAGTCTGAAGATCTCTGGGTGTAGCTGGATCGAGCTGCTTGAAGGAAATCTTTACCACAGTTCAACAGCAATTCATTTTGTTAAAGATGAAGGAGATTACCCATATGGTGAGCTGCAATGTGTGCTATATGTTTACAGAGTTGCCAGAGGAAAAGAAAAACTTTAAGTGCCAGAAATGCAAGCTTGTGACTTTGTTAGAGGAAAAGGTGCAATGTCTTCAGGAGAGAATAGCTACACTGGAGCTCATAAAAAGAAGATGAGGATTTCCAGAATGTTGCAAGAGAAAAACTTTTCAGTGTTCCTGCAGAAGCTAATGACAGAAATAACTATTCAGAATGTTCAAAGAAAAGCATCTTTCAATGTACCTGCAGAAGAAGAGAAAGGGAAACATGTGACCCAAAAAAGCAAGAGGATGAGGTGGCAGTCAGCACCCATAATGCTGTAGAACCGCTACCAGGGTCTCACACAGGACAACTACGAAGATGTACATAAAAAAAAGTGCTTTGCCCACAAAGAACACTCCAGTAAGAAATCAGAAGCCTCTTGAAGGGAGAAAAAGAAGTGCTGTGATGAAGAAGAAAATGAGAGCGGTGATTGTGAGGGATTTCCTACCAAGATGAACAGAAGCCACTGTCTGCAGAGCGAACATCACCTCACGAGAAGTGTTCTGTCTTCCAGGTGCTCAAATCAAAGAGGTGTCCGATAGGGTATCAAGACTACTGAGTCCCACAGATTACTACCCATGCCTACTAATACACATGGGAACAAATGACAGCAAAAAAAAGGACCTGGAAACTATATACAGAGGCTTTGAAGACCTAGGCCGGAAAGTGAATGAAGTGTTATCTCAGATCTTCTTCTCATCTATCCTCCCAGTGGATGGATATGGAACAAAGAGATTGAATAGTATTCTACAGGTGAACAACTGGGTATGTCGATGGTGCAGTCAGCAACATTCTGGATTTCTTGACCATGGAGTGAATTACTTGTATGATAGACTCCTCCCTAGAGATGGGTTCCAGCTTACGAAAACAGGAAAACACATATTTGGTAGACGCCTTGCTACACTCATCAGGAGAGCTTTAAACTAGAGCAATGTTGGATGGGAAATACATGGCCAGGAAAAAGTATTCAGCTAATGAATTCTTTTGAATTAGAAATGGAAAGAACAAAGACAACAAATTCTGAATGAATATAGAGGAGCAAGAGAAACCAACTACAAACTAAAATGTGTCTATACAAATGCATAGAGCATGGGAAACAAACAAAGAGAATTGGAGCTGCTAACACAGGAAGAGAGATATGATGTCATAGGCATCACTGAAACGTGGTGGGATGATACACATGATTGGAATACAAACCTTCAAGTCTACAAGTTATTTATAAGAAACAGGCTTAAAATGAGGGGGGTAGGTGTTGCATTGTATGTTAGGAAAGCGTATATCTCCACTGAGATCCAAGCTTCAGAGACTGGGAGTTCTGTAGAAACAGTTTTGGTAAGAATACAAGGAGAGAAGAACAGAAAGGACACTATTGTAGGTGTTTGCTATAGGCCACCGGAACAGACAGAAGACATGGATGAACTCTTTTTACATCAGATGTCTTTGTTCTCAAATAAGTGACAGTGATCATGGGAGATTTTAACTATCCAGATATTTGAGAGAATCTCTCTCAGGAAAAAGTAATGAGTCCAGAAAATTCTTCTCTTCTCTCGCGGACAACTTGATCTTTCAAAAGGAAGAAGAGAGAACAAGAGGATCTGCCATCTTGGACTGAATTCTTACCAACAGGGAGGAAATGGTTGAGGAAGTAAAGGTGGCTGGGAATTTAGGAGGCAGCAATCATGCTATCCTCGAATTTTGGATTACAAGAGGAGGAAGACCTGTGAGGACTCAGACCTTAAGTTTGGACTTCAGAAAGGCAAATTTTAATCGGCTCAGAAAAAGGGTAAGAAAAGGTCGAATGGCTGGATGTTCTAAGGACAGAAATGTCCAAGAAGGATGGGAAATTTTGCTACATTAAATTTTCACTGCACAACTGTAACAATCCCAAAAAGTAGTAAGAATTGGCAGCATTTAAAGAGACCAGGATGGATGAAAACAGAACTTAAACACATGCTAAAAAAGGAAGAAAGAAATGTATAGCAAATGGAAAGCGGAGGGAATATCTAAAAAAGAATATAATGCTGTCTGCAGTGAAAGCGTTAGCAGAGCTAAAGCCAGTAATGAATTGAAGCTCCCAGGTAGACCAAAAGCAATAAAAAAATGATTTTGGGGGTATGTCAAAAGAAAAAGGTCAAAGATGCTATAGGATTTTTGCAGGAGGAAAAAAGTGAAGTGGTCAAAAATGCTGTTTT
The DNA here is from genome assembly GCF_046119375.1 of Phyllobates terribilis. Classification (NCBI taxonomy): domain Eukaryota; kingdom Metazoa; phylum Chordata; class Amphibia; order Anura; family Dendrobatidae; genus Phyllobates; species Phyllobates terribilis. Next base: position 135,973,557 of record NW_027362762.1, read on the forward strand.
GAAATCCGAACTTCTAAATTCCTATTTTGCATCTGTGTTCTCTAAGAAAGCAAATGTAACATCAACTGATCAGCTATCAAAGGAATAAAAGAATCCACGCCATCTATAAACAGATGGTGAGACAAAACGTAACTAATTTAAATCTACTAGTCGAGATGAATTACATCATAGGATACTGAAAGAGATAGATGAAATTGCGAACCATTAGCCAGAATCATTGAAAAATCTTGGAGATCAGAAGTCCCAGAAGATTGGAGAAGGGCAAATATTGTTCCTATATTCAAAAAAAGGGAAGAAGATGAAGCCAGGAAATTATAGGCCAGTAAGCCTTACTTCTATACCAGGAAAGATCTTTAAACAAATTATACTTGGATAAGAGTATAATAATTAACCAGAGCCAGCATGGGTTTGTAGCAAACAAGTCATGCCTGACTAATCTAATTTCCTTCTATGATGGAATCACTGACTGGGTAATACTATATAATTTGGGAGGAAAATGGGGGGTGCGTCTTATGGTCCGAACGTAGAGTTTACCTGATAGTTGCGGTGGTGGCTGAGTGGGATCGCAGGGCCCTCCGTTCCTTCCCTCCTTCAGGAATCCGCAGCAGCAGCAAAAGTGATGATATGCCGCGGACCGGTGTCTGGCTCGGGGCCACAGCCGGTGTTTGGCTGGGGACCGGTGAGCGGCGTGTGCGGCTTTCCGGTGTGCGCGGCCATCTTCCTGAAGCTGTGATCTACAGGATAATGGCCGCTCGAGCTGGCGCATGTGTGGCGCCCCTGAGGGTTCAGTCACCACAGAGATACTGCACCTCACCCCGAGGTGTGGTGTCTCCCTTCTCTCAGGTAAGGAGGGAGTGCTGCACGGAACCCCAACCACCTACATCCAACACAACACTGCTCCAGGCCAGCCGGAGGGGCAAGACGCAATGTAGTTTTCTGCCGAGCCCTGGCCCTGGCTGGAGTAGGGGGGGAACCCAAAGGTAGGGGGAACCAATAGTGGGTGTGGGTGGAGGAAACAGATACATGGAGCACATATACAGCAAGTATATAATAGGAAGCCATATTAGGTCTAGAGGAGTTCAGTCCAGTACAGAGGGCAGTTCTAGTGAGGGTTGTTCAAAGTCCGGGAGCAGAGGCTCAGTCAGAGCTCTGCTCCACAAGTTAGGGCCCAGGATAGAGGCCCCGGAGGGGAGCAGGCTCCATTCTACTTAAAGGATCCCAGGGAGTACGGCGCGTGCAGGACGGCACCCGTACGCCCCGCTCCTGCCAGGTGATCAGGAGGGATCGGTTGCTACACTCAAAACCCCAGGGGGTCAGGTTGGTGTACACACATACACACACTGTCCCCCAAACAGTAAGGCCCACGGGGGTGTAACACATGCGCAGACTGGTAGCTCGGGCTGCCATTTTCCTGTAGGTCACAGCTTCAGGAAGATGGCCGCACACGATGCTCTGCAATGCCGCACACTGGCCCCCGGCCCCCAGACAGACACTGGGCCCCAGCCAGACACCGGGCCCCAACCATCTCACCTCTTCTGCTGCAGCCGCCAGGTTCCTGAGGGAGGGAACGGAGGGCCCTGCAATCCTGCTCCACAACCACCGCAACTCCCCGCTGCTGGAGCAATGGCTTCCTGGAGGACCCTGCCAGCTGTGACCCTCGCTCCACCGACCCCCAGGTAAGATATGTATTCAGACTATAATAAAAAAAAAAAATTTCCTATATTCCACCCCAAAATTTGGGGTGCGTCATATATATGGTAAGTGTCGCCAAAACCAAGGACCATCATCATGTGCCTCAACCCTGATGCGCGTTTCGCTCCTGCTTCTTCCAAGGGCATGTCGGGTTTGAGAGACATCGCTGAGTTAAAATCCAAGGCCAGCCAATGGGAAAGAACTACATAGGTGCAGTTGCATGCTGGGTAATGACGGAGCATGAGGTCTGAGCAGCGTCGCATGTAATCGTGACTTCTAGTCTGCGGGCCAGTGGAATGCAGAGGTTACGGTCATTCCCAGATGGCTGCAATTAAATCCACTCTCATAGGTAACACCATAATTATTTATCTTACATACTGAGTCATACTAATATATGCTTATTTTAATGTTATAATTCCGGGATGGTCATATATCCAATTATGGATGGTAATCTGTACATTGTTACTAGGTCACTATTTAGACTCTTCAAATAATTCTCACAAATTTTTACTACTGACCACTATACATGCACCCTCTGAGGCACCTTTTTTATATGCATACTTTTAAAGTATTTCTTATTTCTTTTTTTCTAATATAGAAATACTATATACCTTTGGACATTTGTGTTGACTTTTCAGTGACTTATTTTTAGCACCGAGTTGGTGTGGTAATATATACTTATAAGTGCTGTCCATTATGGTTTTCTGGTTCATTATTGGACTACTATATGTACTCACTTGTTTGCATGAACAAAATAACCTTTTGTCTTTGTGCTGTATAAGCGATTATTAAATTCTTTACACCATTATAATCCTCTTATATTTCAGTCTTTATATATCCTCATTGCCATGTAACCAACAATCAAACATAATATTGCAAGTTAAAAAGTGTATTCAACAAAGGTTCGTCCTGACTGAGAATAAAGCTCTTATGTTAGAATAAAGTCTGATTAACTATTTGTTTAAACATTAACTAAATAAAGAGCTATTGAAACTCAGAGCCTGGCAGGAACAGGGCAAGCAGCAAGCGCCAAGCCAAAGTCAATAGTTCTCATTTACATAATAGTGAGCAAACATCCTTGTTTGTGACTAGAATCATTATCACTAAAAAGCCAGGTCTGCCAACAATCAGGCATTGACTTGGGCATTCTGGTTTTAAGATGCTTTTTTCCAGTTATAAGCTCTGTGAATGTTTGGGCGCACATCTGCTCCATTCTAATGGGCACAATGGGCAGTGGCTTAACTAGAGTCCGATGGGCCCCGATGCAAAATTTAGACCTGGGGCTCCCCCCCTCCCCATTATGTAGTAATGTATTCCAGGATGGAGCCCAGGATGGGGGACATGTCCCCCATTCTGGGCCTATCCTACTATATGTCCCCCATCCTGGTATATACGTCTCATATCCTTGCCCCATCCAGGTATATATGTCCATTTGAAAAAAAATTCCAAATGCGGTGAAATTGCAAAAAAAAGTGCAATACCGCAGTTGTTTTTTTTTTTTTTTTTTTTTTTTTACCACGTTCACTGAATGCTAAAAACTGACCTGCCAATATTATTCTTCAGGTCATTACTAGTGATAGGCGAGCACTAAAATGCTCGGGTGCTCGATGCTCGATGCTCGGGTCGAGCACATTGGAATACTCGGGTGCTCGACCTGAGCAACGAGCCCAATGTAAGTCTATGGGAAACTCGAGCATTTTTCAGGCGGCTCCCCCCCAGCGGTCTGCAGAGGGCCTAAAAATTGCCCAAATCAATGGGAACAGCATGGGGAAGACCCCTGGAAGCATTTCACTGGTCACTGCTGTCAACAACGTTGTCAGAGTATTACGCCACTTTTACGGACTCACAATACAAAAACAAAACCAAAATGGATTTTCCTGGGAAATATGTTAAAGAACATCCTTTCCAGGGTAATGACTTGTATACAAGGCAAAATAAATAACCAAAAACAAAAATGCTCCTCTACACCTTGGGCTCTGTTCACAAGTAGCGTTTTTGATGCGTTTTTTTTTGCACTTTTGCATTGCTTTCAACCGTGACAAATGCATTCACCGGGAAATGTCATTTTAACATTTTACAACCTTATCTGGCCACGTGGTGTGAGAGACCTGATCAGACACAGCCTGTTTCATTTATGAAGGAGGGACTCTGAAAGTCACAAAGCCTATTTTTATAGGCCCATCAGTATTCTTAAAGGGCCAGCAGTCAGCCCTCACTATTCTTAGAGAGCCATCAGCCAGCTATGCTTTGTTGTTCCCATACTAAAGAGTGGGTCTCCTATACGGTTATTGCGTATGCAGTGAGTGGCAGGGCTACCCAAATTTTGGACACACCCCAATACCCCTTTGAAGAGACTTAGCAGAGGGCCTCCTAAAAACAATGTTCATATTATTAGGAAGTGGGTCTCCCATACTGTTTGCCTATGCAGTGAATGCAAGGGCTACCAAAAATTGGGAGGCACTCCAATGCCCCTTGGAAGAGATGTAGAGGGCCTCATAAAAAAAATGTTCCCATTAGAAAGGAGCGGGTCTCCTGACAAACATTTACCCCTGGGGGGTATACATGAACATACTATATAGAATTTTTTTTTTTTTTAACGGGCATCATAAACACCCTTTAAAAAAAATTATGTGGGTGTTGCATCACAGACCACGGTCACCTTGGTGATATGGTGGTGGAGGATGAGGAGAAGGAGGAGGACAAGAGCAAATAGCCAAAATCAGGAAGCATATACCCATGTGTGGGTGTGAAAAGGTGCATGGGAATACACCTCCCAAGAAAAGACACTGGATTTGAGTTTATGTTACGCTGCTATCATTCGGTGGTGTGGAGAAGTCTGGCCCAATCCAGCCCTTGTTCATTTTTATAAGAGTCACCCTGTCAGCATTTTCAGTTGACAGGCGGATGCGCTTATCAGTTATAATTCCACCAGCGGCACTAAAAACCCACTCTGATAAAACGCTAAGACTCAGCCATGCGTGCCAGACTGCTAACAGGCAAGACTTCCGTGTCCTCACCAAGAGGATGACTGACCATGCTCTCCTCCTCCTCCCTGTTCTCAGGCCATCCATGCTAAACAGGCGATATGACAGTTCTGCAGGTAGTAGGGTCTATAACGCATGAAACTAGCTCATGTTCTTCCTCCTCCTCCTCCTCTTCCTCATTGTCACCCAATCCACGTTGGGATGAGATGAGGCTGGGCTGTGTGTAATCACCCTGTATGGTTCCTTGCTCCATCTCATCGTGCTCCACCTCAAATGCATCCTCTTTGATTGTGAGCAGAGAGCGTTTCAGAAGACAGAGAAGCGGGATGGTGACGCTAATTATGGCGTCATCGCCACTCACCATCTTGGTGGAGTCCTCAAAGTATTGGAGGATAGTACATATGTCTGACATCCATGTCCACTCCTGAGGTCTTATGTGTGGAGTCTGAACTGAATACAGATGGCCTTGTTGACGCTGGTACTCAACTGCCCTCTTATGCTCACAAATCATTCCCAACATCTGCAGTGTAGAGTTCCAACGCGTGGGGACATCACACACCAGTCGGTGAGCCGGAAGCTGCCAACGCTGCTGAAGCACGGCGAGGGCAGCGGAAGCTGTAGCTGACTTTCTAAAATGGAGACACAGGCGGCGTACTTTAACAAGCAGATTCGGCAGCTCCGGGTAGGTTTTGAGAAACCGCTGAACCACAAGGTTAAGCACATGGGCCAGGCATGGTACTTGTGTGAGCTTGCCTCGCCTCAGAGCCGCCACCAGGTTCTGGCCATTGTCACACACGACCATCCCTGGATGTAAGATCAGCTGTAAGATCAGTGGTGTCAGCCACAGATCTGCCTGCTCTTTCAGAGCTGTCCACAACTCTTCAGCATTGTGCGATTTGTCACCTAAGCATATTAGTTTCAGCACAGCCTGTTGCTGCTTGGCTGAGGCAGTGCAAAAGTGCTTCCAGCTTGTGCCTGATGTGGTCATTTTGGAGATGGAGGCGGAAGAGGATGAGGAGGCTGAAGAGGATGAGGAGGCTGAAGAGGATGAGGAGGCTGAAGAGGATGAGGAGGCTGAAGAGGATGAGGAGGCTGAAGAGGATGAGGTGTAGGAGCTGTAGTCTGTGGGGGACACCCTGATTGACCTAGGGTCCACAATCCTTGGCGTCGGAAGGATGTGTTCCGTCCCAAGGTCCGACTGGGTCCCGGCTTCCACTATGCTAACCCAGAGTGCCGTCAGCGAGATGTACCGTCCCTACCCACAAGCACTCGTCCACGTGTCCGTGGTTAGGTGGAATTTCCCAGTAACTGCATTGTTGAGGGCACGGCTAATGTTGTGGGACACGTGCTTGTGTAATGCGGGGACGGCACACCGGGAGAAATAATGGCGGCTGGGGACAGAGTACCGAGGGACGGCCGCCGCCATCAGGTTGCGGAAAGCTTCCTTCTCCACGAGCCTAAAAGGCAACATTTCAAGCTCAATCAGTCGCGAAATGTGGGGATTTAGTAGTGTGGCCTGTGGGGCGTTGGCAGCGTATTTGCCCTTACGTTCCAAGGACTGGCGTATGGACATCTGAACGCTGTGCTGGGACAAGGACATGCTTGCTGATGGTGCTAGTTGACAGTGTGCAACGACAGGGCAGGAGGCATCTTCTCATGCACTATGGACAGGGGATTGGCTTGCATGCACAACAGCGGAAGCAGCAGTGGTGTCACCCACAGACACTGTTCCTGGACCCTGGGGTTCAGCCCACAAAGTCGGGTGCTTCGCTGCCATGTGCCTGATCATGCTGGTGGGTGGTCAGGCTGGTAGTTTTGCTACCCCTGTTGATGCTGGCCTGGCAGGTGGTGCAAATGGCCTTTTTTGGGTTATCGGCAGAGTCTTTAAAAAACAACCAGACTGGGGAAGACCTAACAGTTGTACTGGCAACTTCCGTCGTGTTGGTGTTACGGGGAACGGTTGCCCGCCTTCTGTCTGCAGCCACCACACTGCTTCTTCCTGCATGTTGGGGTGCTCTGCCTCCCTCCCCGTGTGCTGCTGTCCTCGCTCTGCATGTCCTCCTTCCAGGTTGGGTCAGTTACTATATCATCCACCACCTGGTCATCCTCCTGACTTTCTGGCAATTATGTCTCATCATCGTCCACCTCGTGACACTTTCCCACCGTCACCTTCGTATGACCGTGGCTGCTCAAATATTTGGGCATCGCTACATGCGATCTCCTCTTGCCCTGCTTCAAGTGGACCAGGTGAGAGGCCCGAATCTATAAATGGAAAAGTGAACAGCTCTTTGGAGTGTCCAAGTGTGGGATCAGTTGTCTCTGGGCACTCGGCATAATGGGAGGAAAGAGGATCAGGGTGAGGAATATGCGGTCCAGACTCACAGCTACTGAGACTTGACCGTGTGGAAGACAAGGTGGTGGTAGTGGCAAAGTGACTGGAAGCCTTATCCGCTATCCAACCAACAACCTTTTGACACTGCTCTAGGTTCAATAGTGGTGTGCTGTGGTCCCCTAGTAATTGGGACAGGAGGGTCAGGCGAGAAGATGTTGGTGTTTGTTGTGGCCCAATTTCAGCTTGCCCACGGCCTCACCCTCTGCATGCACCATCACCATCACGTTCAGTTCCCCATCCCTTGCCCATTTTAAATGGAGGACAATATCTTCCACTCTCACTACAAATGGCTGAATTTGGAGCAAACTTATATGTGATCCGTGTGACGGACAAACCACAGTTTTAAATAGCTGGCCTGTAGGTAACTATTTTTAACAGTAAACTGGTGTCAATAACTTCGCTGACACACTGAAACAAAATTTTAATGGAGGCCAGAAATGGCAGAATTTTCCACAAACTTATATGTGATCCGTGTGACGGACAAACCACAATTTTAATTAGCTGGATTTTTAGCGCTGTAATATGGAAAGGACCTGGCTGTATTCTGTAGTGCCAACAAGCAAATGGCGCAGAAAAAAGGTGTTCTCTGGATTGCTTTTTAAGCGAATAATCAGGATTAAGACAAAAAAATATATATTCCTGGCCACTGATACCTGGGGCTATTTCTACTACAGCTGACATGTGCCCGGTTCAGTGTGGGCTCAGCGCCGGAGCCAGCGCTGATCCGGGGATTCCGAAGTGGAGCATACTATTACGTACCACGTCGGAAAGGGGTTAATATTAGAGATCAGGACTATCTTGAGTTTGGCTGCACCTAGACATTGGTGGGAAGGCTTCTATGCTTTTTTTTTTAAATCAAAAACTGTGTTTACCAAGTACCCAATGTTATTTATGGGCACTATTGCTTTTACTTATTTATTTACAGCAGGGTATTTATTTAGTTTCTGATTGTGTCTGTTTCTCAGCCAGTCTGAACATGCTTCTATTTTGCATGCATACCAACTTGACTCCAGTTAATTTCTTTTGGTTTTGGATTTAGCTAATGGTCTAATGTGTACGGGGGGCGCCGGCTGACTGATGGTCAGGAGAGATGTTGATCACACATATCTAATTTTGAACTGCCAAGTGCATTGTTCTCACCGAGTTAAGACGCCGGCCGATGTGACAGTTGTCTGCTTTCTTATAGAGAACACAGGAGCACTTGGTCGAACAAGCGATTCGGTGTTTGGGAGTCGGAGCAGATGGCTGTCGGCTGAAAGATCAGCTGAAGCATGGTTCGGTGTATAGCCATCTAATGTGAATGGCCAGCCTAAGGGACTGAATGCCCCATGATAGGAGAGAGTGAAAAGTTTTCCTGTCCTGGGCCCTAATAGGTTGATTAGCACTATAGAGAATTGGTGACCCGCACAGGATGTATTGGGGGAGGGGGTCACTATTCTCATGTAGTAATGCTGCTAATAAATCTGTTCGCACACAGTGAAGGAAGGGGTGATCGGTAAAGGAGTCCGAGAAGGACGCTTGCTCGTCTCACTGAGGCAGGAGGCTGCACACACTGGAGAAGTAGCATTTAGTGCAGGAACAAGAGCAGCTGCACACCAATGTATTGCCCACATTGCCAGGCTCTGGGTGAGGAGGGTGGAGGGTGAATCAGGATTTCACTCCTCTGCAGTCAGTAGTCTGGAGGTGAATCACTTGGAGCTCCATACAGAAGAGGGGGCTGCGGCCACAGCTGCGCGGATGTCTACTGTATAGTGTAGTGTATGTACACTGAGTACTCACTGAGACTACAAGATTTTGGAGCGAGTTGGCAGGAATTTTTGTCCAGTCATCTGTGAGGTCCTAAACTGATCTTGGAGGAGAAGGCCTGGCCTGCAATCTCCATTCTAGTGTTCGATGAGGTTGATGTCAGAGTTCTGGGTGGCCGGTCAAGATCTTCCACACCAAAACTCCTCCAACCCTTACATTTATGGACCTTCCTTTATGCACAGTCATGCTGGAACAGAAAAAGACCTTCTCAAAACAGTTTCCGAGTTGAAAGTTATGACTGTCCAAAATGTCTTGGCATGCTGAAGCATGAAAGATTTTCCTTACCTGGAACTAAGAGGTCTAGTCCAAACCCTGAAAGACAACCCCATAGCATTATCCTCTCTTCACTAAACATTATCTGGGATCTTATGGACAAATCTTTGTATGGTTAATGCCAGGAAAATGTTACTTGACTGCATTGTGCCAGATGTAGAGAAGTGTGATCCGTCACAAAACAAGTTTTTCACTGCTGTAGAGTCAATGGCGTTGGCTTTACACCACTACATCTGACACTTTGCATCGTGCTTGGTGATGTAAGGCTTGTATGCAGCTGCTCGGAAATGGAAACCTATGCCATGAAGCTTCCGATGCACAGCAGAGCGTTGGTGACTTTTATACACCATGATCCTCAATACTCAGTGACCCCGCTCAGTAATTTTATATGGTCTCCAAATCATGGCTGAGTTGCTGCAGCTTCTTCCACTTCTCAATAATATCACTCAGAGGTGTTGGTGAAATATTTAGGAGAAAATAAATATGTTCTAACTTGATACACAGGTGACGCCTATTAACAGACTATGGTCAGTGAGCTCTTTAGAATGAACCACTTTTCAAACATTTTAGTAAAAGGCAGACGGCACGGCGAGGGGCTGGACATCATACAACTGTGGTAATGGGGCTGTATGTTGAAAGAGAGGTGTCTTAATACTTTATTCCTTATAGAGTATTTAGGTATATAATGATTCCTAGCCTGTGGCTTCCTGCTCTGTCAGTGCTGAAAACATGCACATGGCATCAGCACTTTGACATCACTATATGGTGCTACCTGCGCTGAGCCACTGACTGTACACAATAAAGTTTGCCTCTATTTTAGGGAGCAGTACTATGTTCTACGTACACAAAGGGGGCATTCCTTTTTTGTAGGGGGTGATTAATAATCTGTTGGGGTAGAAGGGAGGCATTATTGTCCAAGACAAATTTTGTATAAGGGGCACAACAGTGGGCACGATTACTGTGCAAGGCATTAGGAGGAACATTATTACTGTGTGGGGTCTTTGAGGTACACTACGAACCTGGTGTCTGCCCAGTACTGGATGTTAGAGTTGATCTTGTGCTGCTCAACTCTGTATTCATGCTTGGAAGTATTTTTTTTAAGGATATAATTATGTTTTCCTTTAAAAATAGCAAGCTTTTAATTACATTTACCAAATGTATTGCAAATTATGTTCTCCTCCTTGACTATCAATACTCTTAATTGCTAAAATATGTAGTGCGACCTCTGCACTAAACCCAGTTGGCACTCGGGCCACTCACTTTTATTAGAATGAGAGTTCCTGCATTTGACCCTCATTAAAGCCATGTTGGGCAGTCGAGTGGTTTAACCAGTTATGGGGATGGACACTCTACTCAGCAGCACTATTAAACTGCCCTTTTACTTTCGATAACTGTCAGCTTGTTTGGGTGACAGCTGTTCCTCCAAACCCATCATACACATGTACACTTGGCTTCTGAACCAGGAGTGGGGTGACATAAGCTGCCAGACAGCTCCATCAGTGGTTTACTCTCCCTGGGAAAAATAAAAAGGGCCAGACATGTTGAAATCCAATATGCCTGACCTTACTCTCCTTAACATCTGCCATGAGTGGATGGTCAATACACACCATATACATCCATCCATCCACATTAGATGCTGTGCTCTGATGTATATGGGGCCCCTAATTCAATATTCCATAAAGCTGCGCACACTGGCAGACACAGACAAAAGAGGGCCCCTGTGCAAGAACTGTATATGGGCTCTTTTCAGTCCAAAAGCTCCTCATAATGCACAATTCCACCTATTTTGGGGGTGGATAAGGGCCCCTTATTGTTGAGCCATTGTGGGATTGCACAGGTTGCACCAATGATATATTCGCCCCTGGCTGTGCATTAAAAAAAAATCAGTTTGACTAAGTTCACACGACAGTTTTTCTTGCATCCAAGAAAAATGGGTTCAATTATGCTAATCATGCTCTTATCCGATTTTCTTGGATGTGGAGAAAAATAAAAATTTTCCAATCTTCTCCATTCTGTCAATCCGTAAAAATTGGACCGCACTAATCAGATGTCGAGAACAGCCCCAAACAACAACATGGAGATGAGTGCTAGCCATCAAAACGACAGATAGGACTTGTCCAATTTTTACGGTCGTCTGCACAAGCCCCTATGGCAAGTGGTCACTTTAACATTGTTTTGTCTGCACTACTGACCTGCCAATATTAATAAATACATTTTTTTATCCAATTCTAGAGCACCATTTCTTAGAAATTCGCCTTGTGCTGTTCCTCTTATTCAGCGTTGAAATATACTGGGGGGGGTCACCATTCCCAGTGGGGGTACGCCAATAGAGGCAGGCCACGCAACTGCTCTGGGGCCTGTGAGCCAGGGGAGCCCAATGTCAGCGCCCATATTAGGCCCCCCCTGCACAGCCAGCGCTACCCCCCCAACCCGCATAAAACTGTATCGGCAGATGCTGATACTGTTGAAAGCAATGATGAAGGAGGAAGCATCAGGTGACGCTCCCTCGCCCATCATTCCCTCTCAGCGTCTGACAAAGTGGCGCGATGACATCACCTCATCGAGCTACGCTGGGTAAGGCAGTGAAGCTGACGAGACGCGCTGCAGAGACTGAAGCAGCGGGGGGGGGGGGACGGACGAGGAGCGGTAAGTGTGTATTTATTTATGTTTTTAAATCAGTAAGTATGTGGCGCTTATATTACTGGAGGACTGTGGCTGCACTATATTGTATGGAGGACCATGGTGGGGTGCATTTTATTATGTGGAGGACCATGGTGGGGTGCATTATATTATGTGGAGGACCATGGTGTGGAGCACCATAGGGGGTGCATTATAATATTTGGAAGATTATGTGGGGCCATTATATTGGGTGCATGCAATTATACAGTGCGAAGGTTTGTGTGGGGTCCATCTTACTGTTTGGAGGGCTAGTGCGGGCCATTATACGGCATGGAGGGCTGTGTGTGTGTGTGTGTGTGTGTGTGTGTGTGTGTGTGTGTGTGTGTGTGTGTGTGTGTGTGTGTGTGTGTGTGTGTGTGTGTGTGTGTGTGTGTGTGTGGCGGGGGGGGGGGTCACACTGTGTTGGGGTCACCATATCACCATACTTTGCGTCAGGAGTTGAGGTGGGGTACAGTAAGGTCATTATACTGTGTATGTGGAGGAATTCACCATGGGGGTATCATTCTGCGTTTGGGGGGCACTTTTGTTTGCATCATACTTAATGGGGGCAATGAAAGAGGAATCTAGGAATTCAGCAAGAGGAAAATCACTATATAGAGGCTGGAATGGAAAGTTGTGAGATCTGCTCTTCTGTAACGCCGACAATTATTTAATTTTTTTTTTTTTTGGGGGGGGTGGTAGGGCAATTAGAACTTCTGCTATGGGGCCCCATGATTTCTATGTACGCCCCTGACCATTCCCCTAGTATATCTGACTTGCCTGTTCGGTTCTGACCGTGTCATGGGTGCACCCTATTGACAATGTGAACAATAACGCTCAGTGCTACTATTTATGTACAATACTTCTTCCTACCTTCAACGCTCCGCATATTTCTACTGTATCAGCTTCTTCCACTACTGTGATACGGAAATTTGGTGTCTGAAACAACTCCTTCAGGATCTTTCCTTGCTCCTTATTTTTGCTACCTGCAGAAAAAAACAACAACATTACAACATGGCAAGAATTTTCTGGTGGAAAACAGATTATAAAAAAGGAAACAATACACAGATGATATTGGACCCATGGAGGTCAAGGGCCTAGCTCTACAGCTTGAGGTCACAGTAGTTACCGGCAGCTGCCACTAGGGGAGGACTACCACAGACATTCTTAGGCTGCGTGCCCACTATGCGTTTTTGCCGCGGAATTTCCGCAGCAAAAACGCTTAAAAAAACGCCTGGTAATACGTGCCCCATGGTCCCCAATGATAATCAGCATGTGCTGTGCACATGCTGCGGAAATTTCCGCTGCGGATTATCATTGCGGAAAAATCCGCAGCATGTCCATTAATTTTGCGGACACGCAGCGTAATTGCCGCCCTTGACTTGCATTGAATCGCTTAATATCCGTGTCAGCACATTTGCACACACGGATATTAAGCAATTCTATGTGCGGATGGTACCCGGGTTTGGAGAAGAGGAGACTCTCCTCCAGACCCAGGTACCATAGAACCTGTAGAAGAAATAATTTAAAATAAAAAATAAAGATTATGCTTACCTTCCGATGTCCCCCGGTCTCCTCAGTGATGCATCCGGTCTGTTGTATGGGTCGCGGTGGTGTGAAAGGACCTGCAATGACGTCATTGAGTCATGTGACAGGTCACGCGACCGCTGATGTCGGTGGTTGCGTGACCTGTCACATGACTCAATGACGTCATCGCAGGTCCTTTCACACCACCGCGACCCATACAACAGACCGGACGGAGCGGAGAAAATACCGGGGGCCATCGGAAGGCAAGTATAATCTTTATTTTTTACCATTTTTATTCTTTTTTTTTTTTTTTAACTATTACTTGGTCACACTATATAAATCCATGCCGGTTGCATGGATTTATATAGTGTGACCAAGTTTTCAAGCACTTTCCAAGTGATGCTAAAATCGCTTGGAAAAGCGCTTGATAAACCGCATGCAGAAATGCATGCAAAACGCTTGACAAACGCTTCTACCTGGTGGGAAAACGCATGCAAAATCCGCATGAGTTTTTCCTGCCAGGGAGAAGCGGAAACAATATGCAGCATATCTGCATCGTGGGCACATAGTATTAAAAACAGTGGACGCTAAGGCTAATTGTATTAATCCATATGCAGTGTGCTCCCCCTAGTGGTGGCTGCCGAGAGCCAGAATATTATTTTTTACTTGTGAAGGTCAGAAAAGGTGCGTAGAATTGTATTTGACAAGGAAAACACACCCTTAGTAATAATATACATGTAAGCAATTATAACGTATGCTAACTACTAACAATAGCGCTTATGGTGGGATTTCAATGAAGGTGGGACTTATTCTGAGTTTTGCTATGGAGGTCCTATAGTGGCCCTTAGAATGGTGAAATATCTTACCAATTGTAGTCTCACAAAATTTCCCATCAGCAACTTCATTGGCAATGTTGGCACCCATTAGCACACTCATTTGGATGCCTAACCTCTCGTGAATGATGTCAGATATTAACCGAAGACCTTCGGGGCCCTCGTCTACACCCTGAAAAGAATCCAAAAGCAATAAATAATCCAGTGTTGACTACTTCATGCAAAATATCGATAGCAGATTGTACTTTTTAATCCAATATTACAAACATAGGATAAATCTTCTGAATCTTGTTGGCTCAGTTATCACAATGTACAAGTAGTGCTGCCCTAAAGAGTTTGTTGTAGAACAGACCCCATTAAGTAGCTGCTTCACACCATTGTACTAACTAGTTGTTGGACCCCCGCCCCCTCAGTGATTGGAATTTTATCACCCGAGACTCACTGATCATGAGATTCTGGGTTTCAAAGCCCCTATGTCAATGGAGCAGTAGTGAGCATGTGCAAGCATGTTTGTATTCAATTTCTATATGAGCGGTGTTTGCACACGCTCACTACTTTTTCAATCACACAAGCGATATTGGCCTGTGTCCTCAGGAATGGTGTGTGTGTGTGTGTGGGGGGGGTCTCAGCTGTCATACCCCCAGCAATCATACATTTATCACCTCTTCTGTGAACAGGTGATAAAGGTTTATGGGAGACCCCCAGAACCAAGAAGATGGAACCCTCATTTTCTGTGAATCCCACCGCCTTGTTTGTCCTCTGGCAGCAGGATCGACAAACGACTGATAAGCAATACTTCTTTAGGGTCATTTTAGTAGCTGCTGCTGACTACTAAATTACCAAAAACCTGAGCCGGACTATAAGCTGGTATACGTGCAAAGTGGAAGAGCATGTTCATATTGTGGCCATTTCAGACAAAGCACAAGAAAAAAAAAAGGCCATTGTGTAAACATTCTCTTACACTTTGCACATATACAGTTGAAACCAGAAGTTTCCATACACTATATAAAAAGACACATCTGCATGTTTTTCTCAATATCTGACATGAAATCAGAATAAACCTTTCCCGTTTTAGGTTAATTAGGATTACCATAGTTTTTAATATTTGCCGGGAGGGGGAGAGGGAGAGAATGTTTAAGGCATTTTTATTACTTACTGCAAAGTCAAAAGTTTACATACACTAAGACTACTATGCCTTTAGATAATTCTGGACTACCCATATGATGAGGTCATGTGTTTGGAAGCTTCTGATAGTTTTTTGGCAACATCTGAGTTAGAGACACACCTGTGGACATATTTTAATGCACACCTGAAACACACTGCTTCTTTGTGTAGCATCATGGGAAAATCTAAAGAAATCAGCCAAGATATCAGGAAGAGAATTGTGGGCTTGCACAAGTCTGGCTCATCCTTGGGTACAATGATACCTGAAGGTGCCTCATTCATCTGTACAAACAATTATATGCAAGTACAACCAAGATGGGAATGTCCAGCCATCATACCGCTCAGGAAGGAGACGGGTTCTGTGACTCAGAGATGAACGTGCTTTTGTCCGACATGTGCATATCAGCCCAAGGACAAAAGCAAAAGACTTTGTGAAGATGATGGCGGAATCTGGTAAGCTTGTATCAATAACCACAGTGAAACAAGTACTGTATCAATATGGGCTGAAAGGCCACTCTGCCAGGAAGAAGCCATTACTCCAAAAGAAACAAAAAAGCCATATTAATGTTTGCAAATGCACACAGGAACAAAGACCGTAATTTTTGGAGACATGTCCTGTGGTCTGATGAAACTAAAATTGAACTTTTTGGGCATAATGACCATCGTTACATTTGGAGGAAAAAGGGAGAAGCTTGGAAGCCCAAGAACAACATCCCAACTGTGAAACATGGGGGTGGCAGCATCATATTGTGGGGTTGTTTTGCTGCACTTCACAAAATAGATGGCATCATGGGAAAAGAAGATTATGTGGCAATACTGAAGCAACATCTCAAGAGATCAGCCAGGAAGTTAAAGCTTGGGTGGGAATGGCTCTTCCAAATGGACAATGACCCGAAGCATACAGCCAAAATGGTAACAAAGTGACTTAAGGATAACAAAGTCAATGTTTTGGAGTGGCCATCACAAAGCCCTGATCTCAATCCTATTGAAAATGTATGGACAAAGCTGAAAAGGCTGCGAGCAAGGCAACCTACAAAGCTGGATCAGTTACACCAGTTTTGTCAGGAGGAATGGGCCCAAATTCTAACAAACTATTGTGAGAAGCTTGTGGAAGGATATCCCAAATGTTTGACCCAAGTCATTCAGTTTAAAGGGTAATGGTACCAAATACTAATGAAATGTATGTAAACTTTTGACTTTGCAGTAAGTAATAAAAACGCCTTAAAACATTCGCTCTCTCTCTCATTATTCTGGCATTTGGCAAATATTAAAAATTATGGTAATCCTAACTGACCTAAAACGGGAAAGGTTTCATGTAAGATATTGAGAAAAACATGCAGATGTGTCTTTTTATATAGTGTATGTAAACTTCTGGTTTCAACTGTACCAGCTTATAGTCCTGCTCAGTTTTTTTGGTTTTGCTGTTATCTCTTGTACAAACAGGGAGCGTTGCCCCTTTCTGCGCTGAATATTCCAGCTTTCAGTCTGGCTCTGTCCTGCTCTGCTCGGCTTCACATTGACGTTGTTGGACACATGGTAAGAGTTTAATACTGGAGACAGGTTAGGACAGTCCTGATGGGTGCACCTTGTTATGGTGGGATGGCTTTTATGATCAAAATAGTGTTAACCAAGTACCTCGTGTTATTTACATATACTATTACTATATACTGATTTATTTGTCGTTTGGTATATGCTCATTTTTATTTATTTTTCTTGCGTTTTATATTACTAAATTAGTATTCTCTATTGTGCTGTCAAATCCACAGAGCTATTGTAATTGGATGTTCCCAACAGGAAAGAAAATAGAACACTTTTTCTTCCTAAAAAAGTGACAGCCTTATGGGATTGTGTCATTAGAAAGCCATCTAGCCCTATATACAGCAGTCTCAGAAAATAACATGAGAAGAACGATAATCACTCACACCTTTATGAGAGACACTCCAAATGTTTCTTTCTTTACTTGAGTTTTCAGTTGTTCGCATAATTTACCAATAAATTGATGGGGGACAACAAAAATTAATATATCTGCCCCCTTCGCGGCCTCCAGCAGGTCTGGCACTGCCACCTAGTGAATGAAAAAACATGAATAATAACTTATCTGTAATAGATGTATCAACATAAGCACAAATAAGGGGTTATCCCATCTTATATAAATATTGCCTAGAGGTTTCCCCCTGTAAGTAACAGCACATCCCACCCAGTGTAGATCATAGGAATCTGATTACAGGGACCCCCACATATCATCACATTAGTTTTGAGGCACATTGCGGTGTCTGAGCTGGAATGGTAAAATTTCTGATTACTGTGAGTGCAATAGATAACTATAACAGGGGTCCCGAGCCCCCTGTTCCCTCCACAGTTTGTATGGAGCAGTAGTGTAACCCGCAATCTGCTGCTTCTTATAAATGCAATAAGAATTACGGAAGCAAGAATTCTATAGCCCTCTTAGAAGTCTGACTCTTCGGAGTTGGAACCACTTTTTCATCCATGTAATGATCCGTTTTTCATCCATTATAGCCCCCCAAAATATAATGTGTGAATGTGCAGTCTGTGGACAAAAAAAAAACCTGATGTATTTTGTTAAAGGGGTTCTCTGACAGTGAAATATTTTTTTTTTCCAGGCATAGATGGTTTTACAATAAATGGAAGCATGCTCACCTTCCAGCGTAAGCCGCTCCAGAGGTAGCGTTAGCACTGCTCAAAGTCATGGGACTACTGCAGCCTGTGATTGGCTGCAGTGGTCAGATGCCTAGACTAGAACACCACGACATCGGTGATGGTCTCTTCTAACCACTGCAGCCAATCAAAGGCTGCAGCAGTTCAGTGACCTCCGAATTGAGCATAGCTGCCGGAGTAGATCTCCGAAACAGTCTGCTCTGGATCTGCCGATACACTGTAAGAGGAGTATACCTCGATATATTATTTTTAAAACTATCCATGCCTTTAAAAAAGAAAAAAAAAAAAAAATACTGTTGGAAAACCCCTTTAAAAAAGGCTAAAATATGAGAAGTATAAGGTTTGTGCAGGTTCAGTCCAAAGGCCTCATTCCCACTTGTGAATTTAGGTCAGTATAGATATTTGGAAAGCAAAAACAGAAACATATTAAAAGAAAAATGTGCCCCTCCTCTGTGCTTTGGACCTCGTTTTAGCCTACAAAAGCCGTTGCAAAATGTGAATACGGACTCAGGATGCAAACAACTTTTAATTTACAAAACAGCAGCAAACAAATATGACAAAGATAAAAAAGGGTGAAATCCGAGGCGCTAGAACAATGCGGAACTTGATTGTAGAAAGCGTTTGAGCTCAACGGTCAGTCACACCGGACAGTTCTTTCAAATAGCTAATGATGTTAGAAATCTGAAGAACTTACAAATAAAGAACCTTTTTATGTCACCTACAAGCACTGACTGTACGTCACCATCTTGCCTTGAATACAATTTTTTTTCTTAAATGGTCACTGATGTGATATTGATGTTTGCATGTTTGTCTCATGATAAGAGCTATGAATGAGGGTATGTATGAGTTATACATACTCCGGGCCACAGCCTGACTAGTGGGCGCGGCCTCGCTCCATACACTTGTATGGAGGAAGGCCGCCCCCCGACTAGAGACACAGCTGTCCAGTGGGCATGGATGACTAGAGGGCGCGGCCTCACTCCATACAAGTGAATGGAGCAAGGCTGCGGCCAGTGGCCGGAAGTATGTATAATGTATACCCTCCGGTACCGGTTCAGAAACTGGCGAATCCCCGCAGTGCCCAGTGCTGAATCCCCCCAGATTCATTAGTCTGCAGTCACACAGAGGGACTACAGACTTACCAATTTGAACCAGCTAACCCCCCTTTAAGTAGACAGAGGGGGACACTGGAAACGATAGGTATGCTGTAATTCTCACCAGATTTTCACTATATTCAAAATCTAGTTTTAAAGACCAATGGGTTTCCAGAAACTCATGTAAAGCAAATGTATTTAGCCGTATCCATGAGTCCACTTTTATACAGCATGTCCTTCAAATATGCAAAATTCAAAACAGAACTAGAATTAAACAGTCCCTGGTTCCAGATCTGAGAGATCGGGGTCATTCATTTAACCTTCTGGCACTTTTCAGAGCTCAGCGTGAACCTTTATGTAACTCTGTGTTGAAAAAGGATTTTCACACAAAGAACTTTACTGGGATTTCAATGTTCAAGTGACTATCTACAAATACACAAATGAACAGAAAAGGCTTTAAGATGTCTACATTTTTTACATTGTATAGACAAAAATCAGACAGTTTTGATGAGGTTTCTGCTTTTATTTAAATAAAAGTCATTGATTGACACCAAGGAGAGATGTCCATATACAGCACGATCGGTCACGACATTTATCTACATTGCATCAGGCGGACATGCTGTCTGACAGGACAAACATATGGAAATTAGATGATAGTAAATGTCAAATTATGAAACTTTGTAATTCTCTAATTAGAGAAATCTACAGTACTTCTTTCTCCTCCTGGACTGATAATTTATTCTCAAAATTCTCATTTCACAGGTAATATCATCTGTCTTCAGCGAAGACAGATTTTCCCATTACTAAGATAGGAGATGGCAGTTGGTGCTCATAGAGTTCTACTGAGAACCGTAACTAATTTCAGGAGAACGTGTGTGTGTTTCCTGCTCGCTCCTCCCCCTTACCCTAATCCTAACCCAGTCATCTCAAATTTTGATATTATCTTCACTGAATACAGATTTTTCCTGTGAACTGAGGGTGAAAGAAGCAGAATTCTCTAAGAATACCTATTACAAAAGTTTATCATTTTCATTTCTACTATTGATTTCTTAAATAAAATTAAAATGATAGCTATTCTTTAAACAAAACTAGAAATTATATTCTGTTAGATTTCATGCAGTTAAAGAAGCACTCCTCTCCCCCCCCCCATCAAAAGTTTTTATCTTCTTAATATATTGCAGTCATCATATTATACAGCAATGTATACTTACAATTGCTCATTTTGCCTTTTTACCCAGTTAATTCTTCTGTTTTCCATTATATCTATCACATCACATGATTAAAATCTGACTAGCTGAATCCTACTAAGCTGCAAGTAGAAACAGGTCAGTTTTCTCTGCAAAAGTCCCTGGCATGGGGGGGGGGAGGGGGAGCAGCGGAGTCAGAAGTTGAAGAGGGGAATGATAAATGTAATGACAAGAGACTGTTTCTACATAGAGCAGAGAAAAGAGAAGAATTGGTTGCGTAGAAAGGCAAAATGAGCAATTGTTAGTACACAGTGCCATATAATATCATGACTGCAATATATTAAGAGGATAAAAACTTTGATGGGAGGAGTAGTGCTTCTTTAATGAAAAATTAATATATATGGGAGTGCTTCTTTAATGATTTTGGCACATCTTACTACAGCTTACTCAATTTATGAAGACTGAGATACACAATGCCAGTCTTGATGAATCAGGAGCTTCCTTTGTCAATACAATAACCAGGAGCTAAACAATTCTTAGTAACTTGTAAATTTGTTTTGATGCCAACCAGGTATTGTGCATCATGCTGTGATTTTCCATTCTGCTTTACCCACACGAATGTGCCGGTGGGGATGGTGCGGACGCCCCTGCATGTTTCAATGAATCAGGCTGTCAGCAAATCACACTGAACAGGACAGAATTCTGGCTGAGTCAAGGCAGTACAGTGTGTGTAAAAATAGTACGCCACCCTGCAAGTCCATACACAGGACTCCAAATGTGCAATTAGTTTAAGAAAGCGTAAAGAACAAAATTCCCATTTATTTATTATCAATTTATGATTATCAAATATTCTGGATTAATCAGACAGTCATAAGGCAATCTAGAAAACTTCCCTTGAGGGAACAAGTCAGATAGATGTCTGCCAAGTCTAGTCCTGAAAAAAAATCCACATCATACTGCTGTTCAGCGCTGAAAACAAGTACTAGCATTACTACTAGTATTACTACTACTACTACTACTACTACTAGTATTAGCACATTTTCTAGAATTTCAAATCCCCAAAAGGCATTTCATGTAATTCATTGTATTAAAAAGAAAAAAAAAATAATGCTCTCAAAAACCCAAAATAAGAATACTACAGGTGTATTCCTCTGATGGGCCGTGTAGTACTAGCCACAGACCATTTGGAAAGAAGTAGATCCTTATTTCCTAATTTTACATGTCATCATTAAAGAGGTTGTCCACAACTTTAATAATGGTGATCTATCCTTACGATAAGTTATCAATGTCTGATCAGTTGGGGGGTGCGACTTCTGGCACCCTCATTGATCAGCTGTTCTCGATGAAGGCGGCTGCCGGAAGCACTCAGTTATAGAACAGCTCAGTCTACCAACAGTGACCGCGGCCGGGTACTTCATGTCTGTCCCCTATTCAAATCAATAGGGGCAGACGTGCAGTACCCACTCAGCGGAGCAGCTCTGTAGCCGAGCACTTCTGTCAGCCCATTGTCAGGGGTGCCGAGTGATCCGCCAACTGATCGCAGGGGTGCCGGGTGTTGCACCCCCACCGATCAGACATTGATGACCTATGCTGAGGATAGGTCATTAATGTTCAAGTAGTGGACAAGTCTTAAGATGGGGCCGGAACGGGCACAGCTAGAGTGTAGAGCTGCACATGACAGGGGTTAGAAAGGGTTAACTTAATTCTGCATGTCCATAGGAATAGTTAAGAGGTGTGGGTAGAGGGATAGGACACATGGGGTGGGTTCAAGTCAGGATTAGGCAATAGGTTATGGGAGGTGGGGTAGTAACTTTAGGGTACCTTATAACAGGAAGAGGACCCATGGACCAATGGCTTCTATTTAAGATTCAGGACCAGTGAAGATCCAGCCCACCCGCCCGTTTTCAGGAACTAATATCGGTGGTGGGGTGTGATATTTTTGTTTTAACCTATAATTATGTTATAGCAGCTGGAGGTGAGGCGGTCATGGATGGCCTTGGCTAATGGGGGTCGAGGTCACATCGGAGGTATGGTGACCCTTCATTACCAAGTGTGGTTAGTTCCCGCTGGGATCATGCTCCGGGAACATGAAATTGTTGTGTGGGCAGTACCATGACAGTTTGTCAGCCCTGAGTTGGAGTGGTGCGACTGGGGAGTGTTTTACTCGGTACTGTCCAGGGTTGGCGGACCATCCATGATCTCCTGCAGAAATAGATGGTGCTTAGGTTTGTGTTATATAGATGTTGTAATCAATAAAGGCTGCTGTGGCCATATACTTCCATCCTCAGGTTTTGTTTATTCATTAATGCCGTAGACACTTTTCAATATGCTAGTCAAATATCATTCGCACACTGTAAATGGTGTGTCATGCATGTTTTTCTACAGCGATGTCTGTAGAGAAAAAAAAAAAATAGGAATAACGCTATAGCTACAGCATACTGTGTTTTGCTAAAAACTACACTGACTCCAAAAAGGTATAGATATTTGGAGGTGGGAGGGGACACACACACACTGAATTTGGTCTAACGAGGATTATACTTTCAAACTTCATAAGCATCATAAGGCCACATCAGTATTTGTTCAATATTCGGTCAGGAGTGGGAGCCAAAACCAGGAGTAGGAGATAAATGCAGAATTGGTGACTTGTTTCTATTATACCTTTTCTCTGATTGTTCCTCACCTGGTTTTGGCTCCCACTCCTGAGAGAAAATACTGACCGAATACTGATGGCCTTATGATGTGGCCATATGATGAGATCAGTGGTGGCTCAGTCCGAATACTTAGACCCAGGGCACAGCTCAATAAAATCCCTTCACAAATGCATCAGACAAAGCACACTGTGCTCATTTGTATAGGGTCCGACAGGAAAGTGAACTTTACAGCATCCAGTTATTATTCTTGACCAGCACACTAGTTTACATAGTAACAGTTTTTAAGGTTGAAGGAAGACCAAGTCCATCTAGTTCAACCCATAGCCTAACATGTTGATCCAGAGGAAGGCAAAAAAAAAAAACAAAACATGTGGCAAACACTAAGCTCCACATTGGGGAAAAAAATTCCTTCCTAACTCCATATGACAATCAGACTAGTTCCCTGGATCAACGCCCTATCAAGGAATCTAGTATATATAGCCTGTAATATTATACTTTTCAAGAAAGGCATCCAGGCCCTTCTTAAATTTTAACAGTGAATCACTCATTACAACATCATGCGGCAGAGAGTTCCATAGTCTCACTGCTGTTACAGTAAAGAATCCCCGTCTGTGATTATGATTAAACCTTCTTTCCTCCAGACGTAGAAGATGCCCCCTTGTCCCCGTCTCAGGCGTAAAAAGATCAGTAGAAAGGTCTTTGTACTGTCCCCTCATATACTTGTACATAGTAATAAGATCACCCCTAAGCCTTCTTTTTTCCACAGTAAATAACCTCAAGTGTAATAACCTGTCTTGGTATTGCAGACCCCCCAGTCCTCTAATAACCTTGGTCGCTCTTCTCTGCACCCGCTCTAGTTCAGCTATGTCTTTCTTATACACCAGAGACCAGAACTGTACACAGTATTCTAAGTGTGGTCGCACTAGTGACTTGTATAGAGGTAAAATTATGTTCTCCTCATGAGCATCTATGCCTCTTTTAATGCATCCCATTATTTTATTTGCCTTTGCAGCAGCTGCCTGACACTGGCCACTAAACGTGAGCTTGTCGTCCACCAATACACCCAGGTCTTTTTCAGTTACAGTTTTGCCAAGTGTTTTACAATTAAGCATATAATTATACATTTTCTTTCCTCTGCCCAAGTGCATTACCTTACATTTATCCCCATTAAAGCTCATTTGCCATTTATCAGCCCAAGCTTCTAGTTTACATGGATCCTCCTGTAATATAAAATTATCCTCCTCTGTATTGTTTACCCTGCAGAGTTTAGTGTCATCTGCAAATATTGAAATACTACTCTGTATGCCCCCTAGAAGGTACAAGGTCATTATATAATAGACTGGGTGCAGAAATGCATGAAATGTGAGTTATTACCGCCGTGGTGTCAGAGAAGCCCTGATAGAATGACATGTATAGCCTCGCTTCCACTGCCCCAGACAATGTTTGATTTCATTCAAACCTGCAGGCTCTCGTTACATCTTTTGAGCCTTCAATGCATTTTTTTTTTTTTTTTAATCTGAATATTGGACACTCTTGTCATCTCACCAGCCGATGTCCGTGGCGCCTCTTGATTAGCCGGCCTGGCACAAGATCATCATTGTGGATACGCAGACACACCCTGATCAAAAATAGAGCCACAGTGGCCGGCTACTAGGAGGCAGTCACCAGGGCTACCATCAAGTGGCCATGGAATATTGACCAGGCCGCTGGACCGGGGGTCCTGCTACTTTATTCGCTCATGTCTATTGGTTAACCTTGGACTTGGTGGAACAAACAAGTATGTTATACAGAGGAATAAAATATCCAATATGAAAGATGTGGCATGCGGTAAATGTTATGGGGCCTAAAACAGAAAGGAATATTTATAAAAACTGGTCCAGAAAGCAGTTGCCTAAAGGAACTGTCACAATACTGTTGTCCGATAACCCAGGACCTGGGGCTCCTACCCTGTCCCTAAGGCTAAGGGTGTCCTAGCTAACCCTGTTCCCCAGGTTACTTCTGATGGTGAAGATGCTGGGACCGCATACCTTGCTGTAACCCTGAATCAGCCCTTCGCCCAGGGAAGTGGGGAGAAATAGTGTATGTAAATACACAAACAAGACAAACAAGGAAAGGACATACAGGGATAAATGAAAATACCAAACATACAAAATAAGCACTCACAGAGGGAAAACACCAAAGGGATAAGGAAGGTAAACAAAAATAGAAGAGGAAGGGACTTTGCACACAGTCAAAACACCAAGCAACAGTCAATACAAGACTTAACGCTGGCAATCCAGATTGCCAGAGCAGAGACTATATAGGAGAGGGGAGTGGCTGATACTGCACAGCTGAGAACTTCCAACAAGAAAGTTACAGACACTCAAAACTGAGCAGATTAACTCCTGCACTGCTGAAAGAAACTAGCCCCATTTAATAAAAGGGAGAAGTGGTTCTATTCAATGCAGGAGTACGTAAACTCAGACGCAGCAAGTCTTCTGGCTCCTCTCTGTCGCGGTAAACCCGTGACAGCAACCCATTATTTTACAGCTTTCTTTTAAAAATGCATGCCTGAAAAATAAGAGCTAGAAACTGATTGGTTACTATTGGCAACTGCTTCACCTTTTTATATGTACCAATTTGATGTATTACTCTCATACAGTATCAGCATACAGAACCCAATGGTCCTCAATCATCTCTACCTGTACTATCATTATATATTACCATATTGCCAGATAAATAGTGGGAATATATCATGATAGTATAGCTTTTTTTTACTCCATACATAGGCTTATATTAAAGTGTTATTCCCAACATTGAAAGTTATGACCCATTCACAGCACAAGTGATAATTTGCTAATCGGTAAAATCCTGACTTCTGTGACCAATGGTGCATCAGATGTTCCACAGATCCCACTAGATTGAAGCTTGTGGGCCCCAATGGAAAATCTCACACAGGGACCTCACACAGGGACCTCAACAGTCACAGGTTTTTAATGATATTGGCCTATCTATATGGGCCAAAGGGACCTTTTGGGCCCCGCCCCCCATAGTCTCTAGGGCCGAAGCATGACTGCAACTCTTGGATGCACTTTAGTTACTCCTTTATCTGGGACCCCTTTTGATCTAGAAAATAAGTTCTGAAACCCCCTTTGCTTCATACATTGCCCATGGGCCTGACTGAAAATGCCATCCTCCGTACCCAGCTATCTTCAGTATTCCCATATACAATTAACAGAGATTAGTTGACTGCATCATCCCGGCAAGGCAAAAAAAAATAATAATATGCTATTAACCTGCAGATATGGGGTTAATCTGTAGGTTAATAGCAATCCGAAGCTGTTTGGGGCCTGCACTTAGAGTCCCTCTGCAGGAAGGAAACTTTATGTATAGTGAACGGTGGCTGAAACCACAGCCCGGCACTGACTGACAGCCAACTAATGCGGATCAGTCAGTTCTCAGGAGTGATTTCGACCGCTGCTAACTATGCACTGAGCAGTGACTTGAGTCACGCCGATGGCACCCCTAGGACTTAAAGCCCAAGGCTGCCAGGAGGAATAAAAGTAATTTCCTCCTGGCAGAGGGGCTCTCAGCGCAGGCCTCAGGTAGCTTCAGAATGCTATTAACGTCATATCTTCAGGTTTATAGAGGTTTTTTTTCATGACAGGGCCCATTTAAGTAGTCATCTTTTTTTTTATGCTCTGTAAAGTTCTGAATATTACAGTTTTTCGAAATAAAGTATATTTCCTATAGCCGCTAATCAAAATCTAGATTTTCCTCCACGATAAACAGCTGTTTGGCTCACTGCTGCCTCGTGAGAGGTCAAGAGCGACAAATGACTGAACACTTGTGGATCTATCAATCATTCATGCATTCATTCACTCCGTCTGTAGTACAACATCAGAGTAAACCGAGCAGAACATTGCATTCTGATTGATAAGTAGGTTTCATGTATTGAGGCCAAAGGCTGTGTTGCATTAGTGAGCAATAAAATGGTCGCGTTGGTTTTGATAATCTCCAAGTCTCCTTTGAAATGTAATGATTGATCAGAACATGCCTCCTTGCCTGGGAATAAAGAGATTATATACTCTGGTAGGTGCACCAATTTACACTGGACTACAATACATGTCCAGAAACAAAGCAAGCGAATCTAAAGATAAAAAAATTCCTTCATTCCAGTAACACCTTATCCTCATGGACGCGCAGGAGTCGTCCATCATATTCTTATATGCATTGACAAGCTCAGATTATCAGGGAGATGTTCTGAATGTTACTAGCAGCTTTCAATTAACCTTTAAATTTTAATTTATTTCCAGCAATTAACTTTAAATGCTCCTGATCTCATAGATTTCTTTGATTCATGCAGTTTTTTATTGTAATATTATACTATGCGATGTTGATCACATCCCCTGAGCGCTTAACACTAATTAGATACATACAACTAATTAGATATGGATATGGACTAGGGGCAGGCTTACTTTAGCCCAGTGTTTCCCAAATCCATTCCTCACGGCCCCCCAACAGATCATGTTTTCAGGATTTCCTTAGTATTGCACAGGTGGTGGAATTATTATTAAAGAAGTTGTCCACTACTTGGACAACTCCTTGTCATACCCCATGCTTGGCCCCTATAAAATAAAAAAGCTTATACTCACCTCCTGTGCTTGTGTCTTTCCCGTCGTGCATTTGCGCTCCCCGGGGCTCCCGTGCTGTTATGACACATGACGCGCCGGCGCCCCCAATCAGCGCTGGCGTCACTATCTCCGCCTCCTGTCGAATTGAACATGAAAAGGAAGTCAGAGATCAGCTACAGCCTGAACTTCCTCTTCATATTCAATTCGACAGAAGACAGGGACAGTGAAGCCGGCGCTGATTGGGGGCGCCAGCGCGTCATGTGTCACAACAGCACGGGAGCCCCGGGGAGAGCGAGTGCGGACACCGCTGGAATGGCATTGGCACGGGAGGAGTGTATAAGCTTTATTTTACCAGGGCCAAACAATTAGATCAAAAAGGGGTTGTCCAAGTAGTGGACAACCCCTTTAAAGGCATCAGAATTGGCCACAGGTTTGCTCACTTGTGCAACACTAAGTAAAGCCTGAAAACATGGATGTGTGGGGGTTGTGAGGACTGCATTTGGGAAACACAGATTTACACCATTATAGGCACAATTGCTCAGTTGATAAAAAAAAACAAAACAAAAAAAACATGCATTGTAACTTTAAATAAAAATAAAAGTTGGTACATAAACAATAACTAAGGCCGGCTTAGCATGTCCACATTTCATGGTCCTTGAAGTTAGTTAGGATCAGGACACCTGCATTCAGTCCACAAATTGCAGTCCATATACAGATTGTGAAATACAAACATGTGAGGCCGACCCAACTCAGAACAGCACATACTGTATACTACTAGACTGGTGGGAAAATCCCCCGAACAGAATGGGTCAAATAGCCTTCAATAAGGGTAGGTTCACACAAGAGTTAAAAAAAAATAAATAAATAAATAAAAAAATTATATATTATCATTCAGATCATTTCATCCAGAAAACGTATTTCTCATAAGTCATCTGTGTGTAGTCTGTACAGCAGCAGTTATCAATAGTTTACTATATACCAAAATTACACATTTTTAATTTATTTTTTTTACAGGGTATAGCCAGGCCCATCTATGGTGACCTTGTAAACTAGGGGCCTGTCCCCCTATGATGCATATAGAGTGCCAGCAGCCTGCTGTGCTATACATGTGTGACTGGTGCCCTATTGCAAGTCTCATCTGTGTGCAATTCTAGTACTGGACAATCACCCCCTCCATTAACTTGTAAGTCATGAGTGGTTGTTTTAGCAGTATTTTGCACCGGTTTTGCTTCCACCTTTATTAAAGGGGTCTGCTGCATCCTGTTTGTGCATTCATTTCTGTGACCTTGGCTGGTAAGTACCATTACCTTTTTGCTATGTTTTTAGTTTAATTCTTGAGGAATTTTTGTAAAGTACCTTTTATTTCTTTGGCTATACATTTGATTTTACAGAGCCATTTACAGTTTCCCATGTTGCAGAATTGCAATGTGTCCGTAGATGCTATATTATGGTTCCAAATTTTCTTTTTGCTCACCCATAGACCTGAATGGCCGAGTCTCATCCAATTTAGGGAAGAAACGAGTGCGATATTTTTTTTTTCCCCACAATTTGGTCAGTGCATTAAAAACAAAAAACAAACACACACTCATTAGCACTGAATACCATTGGTCCAAATGCAGTTCGTTTTTTTTTCATGGATTGCACTTGGATTGAAAATATGGTCATGTGAACGAGCCCTACGAGAGTCTTCATCAAGCCAAGTTCACACGCTGTACAAAAATATGGAACCGACCTTAAAATGTCGTACTAAAATCCTCAATGATATCCAAATGTGTTACATGCAAATTCAGTACTTGATTTGGTGGGAATTAACCCAGAAAGGCCACATGCTGGTTATTTGAAATCCATAACATGCCTGCAATCCATGGAAAGTATTTTCTGATGTGAGTGAATAGGGAGTGTAAAAAGGCCATTGACTAGATTATGCTGTACTTAGGGTTCTTTTTGCGGAATCTGTACAGAAATTATGCAACAAAGCATGAATTTAACCTAAAAAAAAAAAAAATGCTACAAAAAGAGAAAAACATTTGAAATTGGAGAGTGACATAACGAGTGAGTAACATCGGTATTATTGCACTTTACACTGAACTATATACCGTATTTTTCAGACTATAAGACGCACTTTTTTCCTCCAAAATTTTGGAGGAAAATGGGGGGTGCATCTTATAGTCCGAATGTTGGGGGGGGATGTATATATATGTGGGGTGTGGGGGGGGAGCGGTAGCGGTGGAGGAGCGGGGGGGCCACAGGAGGCAGCAGCCACCCACTGCAGCCTACACTGTCCCCGCTGCTAAAGAAAAGCAATATTCACTGTTCCCCTCGCCCATGGGGCGTGGGGAGCACTGAATATTCATGCTCCTTAATAGCAGCACACAGTGTAGCCGTGCTGCGGCTCCTGCCGGAATCGCCTGTGCCCGCTGTTAAAGGGCATGAATATTCAACCTCTCTCCACACCCATGGGCGTGGGGAGGGGGTGAATATTCATGCCCTTTAATAAGCGGGCACACGCGATAGCCCGGCAGTAGCAGGAGCCGCAGCGTGGC
This sequence comes from Phyllobates terribilis, assembly GCF_046119375.1. NCBI lineage: Eukaryota > Metazoa > Chordata > Amphibia > Anura > Dendrobatidae > Phyllobates > Phyllobates terribilis. Next base: position 136,003,650 of record NW_027362762.1, read on the forward strand.
TCCACTGTGTGCCAGCTATGAAGGAGAGTGAAGTCACTGCTCCCCGCGCACACAGACCCGGCATGGGGAGCAGTGACTTCCGGCAGCTGATCTTTCCATGTGAGCTGTGCATGGCAGCGACGTCATGCGCGGCTCACATGGAGAGATCAGTGCAGGCAGACCGGACGCAGCGCTGGAGGAGAGAAGAAAGGCGAGTAGGAGTGTTTATTTTTTTTTTTTATGTGCAGCCTGATGGGGATTAGGTGGACCATGCATACTAGGGTATGGATGGGGGGGGGGGGGGGGCGGCATACAAACCAGGATAGGGATGCCATGCACACCAGGAAGGGGATTAGGGGTGCCATGCAAACCAGGATAGGGATTAGGGGTGCCATGCATACCAGGATAGGGATTAGGGGTGCCATGCATACCAGGATGGGGATACCTGTGCCATGCATACCAGGATGGGGATTAGGGGTGCCATGCATACCAGGATGGAGGGGTGCCATGCATACCAGGATGAGGATGGGGACCACGTATAAAAGGAAGGGGGGGGCATATATACCAGGATAGGGGATATTGTCAGAATTGGGGGATATTACCCCTATACCAGTGTCAGCAGAAGACCCCCTCCCGCTTAAAAGTGCATCATGAACACATTTTTTGCTTACATTTTTTATTTTCCTCCTCTAAAACCTAGGTGCGTCTTATGGTCCGGTGCGTCTTATAGTCCGAAAAATACGGTATACACCAATATTATCCCAACTATGTGACCATAAAGTCGCACTACCACCATACAACAAGCCAATAAACAAGTTTTACCAAAAAATATTAAAATATGAATTTTATTAATGAAAAAATAAATATATAGTTCCAACACACGGAAATGAAATCTCATTAGCAGTCAACTATCTCATATGGGAGACTCCCGATGTTCCCCAACAAAGGATGTACATTGAATTTCTTTCCCAGATTCTTCTATTCTAAAAGAGAAGCTGCTGCCAAACGGGTCTTGTAATAGGTGTCGGCAGCAGATTACCCCCCTCCACACTGAAAATACATGAACTCTCCAATAAAGCAGCAGGTGTATGGGGGAGGGGGAGTCAGGAAGAAAAGCTGTCGGCAGTGAGTACCATATTTGGCCAACAGCTATCAAAATTATAGGCCACAGCGTGTGTGTATTGGTCATGGGATGGTCTCAGTATGGGCCCTTCCGTTATGACTCCACCAAGAATGATGCAGGAAAGCACCATGGTACTTTGTCTCCAGATAGCTCAGAATCTTGGAGGCCTCCGAAAACAAGGAGGAGATTCAATCATCTGATTGCTGGGCAAATTCAAGAAGGAATCGTCCTATCGGGAATTATTAGTACAGTACTAAAGGGAATCTGTCACTAGGATTTTTATATGGAATCCAAGAGCAGCATAATGTAAAGAGACCCTGATTCCAGCGATGTGTCACTTACTGGGCTGCTTGCTGTAGTTTTGATAAAAATCAGTTTTAAAATCAGCAGGAGATCATCATTGGAGGACTAGTAAATCTGTTGCCAAGTAGTCCTCCATATTCTTGTGCACTATATAACCTTGCCCCCACCACTGATTGGCAGCTTTCTGCCTATGCACAGTGTACACAGAAAGCTGCCAATCAATGGTGTGGGCGGATTATACAGGACTCAGCATTCAGAGAACTGCTAGATCTACAGCAGAGTAATCTGACTGTATCAAAATGACAGCAAGTAGTCCAGTAAGTGACACATGACAGGAATCAGAGTCTCTGTCCCTACATTATTCTGCTCTAACATTGGGTGGCAAAAATGTGACAGATTCCACTTAATGATGTCAATAGGTAGTTTCACGTTCCTTTTCTTTTTTATTATGACCTTTCTCTGGGTATACCAGTTCATTTTTATTCCATTGGCATCAAGATCACAAAAGGTGATTTATGTTATGGGCAACTATGAAAAGTATAAAAAGGTAAAAACAAAATTGTTCATCAAAAAGTTACGTACAGGAGTTTATCATTTGTCAGTTACAACAGGAATCATTACGTAAATCAGTCATCATATTATGTAATGAAAAGCGATATGTACTTCACATACACAAGAGAAGAGATTATTACCGGGGTTGGTGGAAAAAGAATTAAAAAAAAAAAAAAAAAAAAAAATCTACAGTCTGTTTTCCCGTTATTACAAAGAAAACACTGGAGTCATAGACGAGCAATTCAAGGATAAAGATTAAAAAACAATGAAATGCATACTTACCACGTTGGCTGGAAGTTTGTGCCCGGGGAGATATTTCACATTTTCGTGTTCAGTGTTGATTATCTCAGTCAGTTTCTTCCCTGATATTAGCTCCTCAAATACCCACATGTTCACTATGTTATCAAACTGAGGAAGCCGAGCCGCATTCTCCCCGACAAGCTTCGCAATGGCAGATCCCCTGTGCAGACATGAATACGTTACGACAGGCAAAAGTCCATAAACGAACAAATATTATTACAGCTCAGGGCACAATTCTCTCAGGATGACTACAAAAATCTACTAAATTGATCTCATCCCTTCACCCTCCTCATGGTGCCATGTTTATATACAAACACCAATACTAAGTACACTCAGCTCTGGGCCCATGTAGGCGGTATGTATTGTAACACTTAGTTGTGAGACAATGTTAAAGTGAAGGTCACGGTTGCAAACGTGAATTTTTTTTTTTTTTTTTTTTAATGTGGGAAACTTATCCAAAAATCAGACATTTTTTACTGAAAAATTGTAAACAATTATAAGTTATGCATGTCTGTAGCTCAATATATTATTAAAGGTCCCATTGCCAGTATTTACTTTGAGGTGTAAACTGGTTGTAATTTTATTAGAATTACTTTCTGTTGTACCACCAGCCTCAAAAAAATAAAAAAAAAATCTATAAATATTATAGATTAATTTTTCCTCCATGGAAGCTGGAAAAAAAAAAAAAAAAGTCTCCTAATGTTAATGACTGTTTGGGAAATTTATGGAAAATTGGCAATTCTAGTAAAAGTACACTTTCACAATTTTTTATTTTAAATTGTTCCAAATTTATCACATTACACCAGGAAGGGTCCTAGGACAGAGGGGGGGGACATTACGCCAGGAAGGGTCCCAGGACGGAGGGGGACATTACGCCAGGAAGGGTCCCAGGACGGAGGGGGACATTACGCCAGGAAGGGGGCCACTATTACATAGAGGGTGAACACGCATGTCTATATATGATCTAGGCCCATACATCTAACCAACATGCAGGTGGGGGTCCAGGGTCAAATTTTGCATCGGGCCAAGTGGACTCTCATTACGCCACTGGTCACTTTATTATGTGTCAGTGTATATGGGTACCCATAAAATCTCATAGAATTTCATGGATTTAACTGTATAACTACCTTTGGACCACCCTGTATATTACATATAATTACCCATGTCCAAAGGAAGATACACAGGAGGAAATCAGTGATCACTATTCCATAAAGTTTATGGCAAATACAAAAAAGCCAAGTGATTGCAACCAATCTATGGGTCGCATTCAAAAGAAAGAGAAAAAAAAAAATGATGATCAATGTTGGAGGAGTGTGCAGACTAAACATCCCCCCAGTCGTGGAGCAGTAAGTAAGAGGTTACATAAGCTAAGCAGACATGTGCTATACCTTCTCTCCTCACTACATGGCCATTCATCAATGCAAATAGTATTCCCAGGTGACTTTACTGCCCTCTGTAACCATTTCATAGGAATTATGGGGAGGGGGAGGGATATGTCATAAGCAGGTCCGCTCATCTATGAAGGTATCCTGAGTGAGGGCACCTGTACTGGCAGGAGCTCCTGTCTGCGGTCGTCAAGGTGAATCATCTACACAAGGACAATATTACATGCTGTCTGATATAAATGATAAGTAAAAGTGCACTCAATCAATTTATCTAACATCAGAGCCGAGGCGACTGAATACAGAGGTGGCAATTAGTCTGTTACTATTACTCCCACTCAATTAGGCTCCGGCAGCAGGGATGTAGAAATGTATCGGCACATCGGCTGAGACTTCACACTGATATAATAGGTCATATAATCCCGGGCCGGAGCTGCAATGGCTCAAGAATTAATGGAGTCCCAGGATGAGGCCGACGGGATATTGTGTAAATGATGTTCCACAAACAAGGGCTGGACCGCCCGAGGACGGTGTGAGCACAAGAGCAAGGGAACGTGTCAGCCGGGCCAGGCGGATCAGTCCTTGTGTGAATAGCAAAAACAATGACAAAGCTGCCAGCAAACCCCCCTCAGGAAAAAGACCACCGACCCGACTGTTTCCTGAAGCAACTTCTAGGAAAACCTTGATGGGTCAGCTGGCGTCTTACAGACATCGTGTGCACATACCCTCGGGGCTTGTGCGCACAATGAATATTTGAAAGCAGATTTTTCTGTGTTGGCAGGAAAAACTATGTAAAATATGCACTTTTTTATACATTTTTCCCCATTTATTTGAATGGGTTCGAAATGCTGCAAAAACGCTGAAAGAATTGACATGCTGCCGATTTGTGAAATGCTTTGGTGGTTCAAATCCGCAAGGATAAAATAAGCAGCATGTGGTGAGATTTCAGAAATCTCATTCACTTTGCTGGTACTGAAAAAAAAAAAAAAAAACGCTGTATTTTTTTTCCTGTTGGAAAAAAAAAACAAAAAACCACATGACAAAAATGCAGAATGCGAACAAGCGCTTAGGGTATTTTTACTTAGTGCTGTATCTGATTTTACCTTTAAAAAGATATCATTCTAGCAGCCTACGGGCACCACTAGAGGGAGCTGAAGAGACTTCAGCATACAGATCTGTCATACATTTTATGTTATTAAGCGGGTGTCATGGCCCTCTGAACTAGTCTGTTGTCAGGCCACAACAGTCATGTATTGTATACTAGTGATACTGTATGTAGAATAATAATTCTGTATATATTCTATAATAATTGAGTTTATCCCTACGGCTTTTTTCTTGTGCAGCACAAAGCTTTTCCTAGAAGCAAAAAACACATTTCTTTCATTAATATCCATCTTGGTCCGTATGTCTATTTTTACCATCAGTGTTTGATCCGTATGTCATCGGTACAAATGGACACATAGCTCAAACACTGATGACACTGATGGTAAAAATGGACACACGGCCCAAACACTGATGGTAAAAATAGACATACAGACTAAAAACTGATGACACACGGACCAAACAATATCAGTGTCAGTGTTTGGGCCATGTATCCATTTTTACCATCAGCGCTAGGTCCGTGTGTCATCAGCGCTAGGTCCGTGTGTCCGTTTTAATCATCAGTGTTTTTCATGGATGGATAAAGAAATAAATGACAAAGCGTCGCCTATATTTTGCAATGTTAAACACGGACAGCACATGGATGGCATCTGGATACAACACGTACGTGCAACACGGACAACTGAATGAAGCCTTATAGCTGAAGTATTATGTTACATCCAATATGTCCTTCCATACATACATTTATATCCAGTTTAGGCAATTTTTGTGAGCCTGATACATTTCACACTGTCACAGTGGAGATGGAGAATTACATAAACTGATTACATATACAATATACATATACATTTTTTTGACACTTAGACCAGCATGTGATTGCAGTACAAAAGTGCATTAGTTATAACAAGGATATATAAAATATATTAACTTTTTTCAATTGTTCACTATGTTTGGCAATTGAGTGCGGTCATGCTTGTGCATGTAGTGCCACTTATCTATCACTTCTCAATAAAGGTTGTTTATAGAAATTACTTTGTCTCTTTGGACCTAATCATTCGGTGGTTCTCTTTATGCTATATATTCTGAAACCTACAAGAAAACAGCTGTCCCCTTGGCATTATATAAGCGGGTACATAGCCAAAGGTACCGAGGACTTGGGGATGCCACTTTGCTTTGGGCAGGATATAGGATTGAACTTTTGCCCTTGGTGTTAAGGTTCGGACATAAGGAGGAAAGGGCAAAGCGCTCATTTCTCCTGATGCCATTCATGAATGCACCATGACCCCTTCTGCAAAAAGCTGAATTCAAATATTGTACATCAGACCATTGGGAGTGGCAAAATCAGATAACGGGTATGCGTCCTCCATACGTCAGGGTAAAAATAAAGATATTGCTCCAACTCCTCTGTACATAATGGATGGGACATGGAATCTAGAAATTTACAAGCTGACCTACAAGTTGCATCGTTCAGCAGAATCCAATCCTACAGAAGCCACTTCCACATATCACAAAGTAAAATGTTGAAGATAAGTCATGTGGACGTACAGAGTCGTATGCTGCGGTGGCTATCTGCAGGCTGATGTGTTCAGCACTGTACTCTGTCTATAGACTGTATGCATGGAAATAATCACAGTCCTGGAGCCAAAGCCTCGAGGGCCACATCAAACCAGAGAACACAGGATCTACAAAGTGCCCAAACTTCTGAGAACTGCAGAACATTGGGTCTTGCTTCATTTCCCCCCAAAAAAAACAAAACAAAAATAAAACTCCAGGTTTTGTTTTTTAACCTTCAGTAAGTTCCCTGCAGCATGCGGGAGGCTCCTTACTGTAGTGTAAGAGGAGAGGCTGTTAGGTGGAATTTGCCCTCTTCAGCACATAGACCATAGTGCAGAGGTTGTGTCATGAGCAGTGGACAAGATGCCCTGCAGATAAGCAGCACTGTAGAGAAAACACTACTGCGGATCTTCAGTGTAAGGTTCATGGAGGACTTTGAGCAGACTTATTGCTGGCCACCTGCACTCGCCCGCGGGCAGCAATGTTGGCCACCTGCACTCGCCCGCGGGCAGCAATGTTGGCCACCTGCACTCGCCTGTGAGTGCTAGGTAGTTTTTCCAGTAGTGCCCCCCACCCACCCCCATGTCTGCCAGGTTCTCTGTCATTTAACTAAGCTGCAGTAGTCTCGGTAGAGAAAACCACTCTGTACTCTGCACCCTGTGAGCAGCCACAGGCCATATACAATATATGACCATCCGATGAGTATAACTGAACAGATCACAGGCACATCAGTCTTGTGACAGAAGGGAGAAGTGCAGCATGTAAACTGTATCGAGGGTGGATCATGTCCTCCTGCTGCTCAATGAGCATGAAACAAAGGCCTGTCTGTCGGATCCACAGTACCACATGCTGCTGTATGGGGGTGCACAGCTCCTGCAGCTGATCCCTGGAGACACTGAGCTTCTTATACTAACACAGGACAGAAGCAACATGTACAGCTCACACACATCATGTACACATACTGACCAATTGCCAGAGCCAACGATGCAAACTTTCAGTGCCATGTCGCTGTGCCCAGACTGCTTTGCAGCTCTCTCCCGGCTGTAGACAGGTCTGTGCTGCCGCCCTCCCCTCTCACCAGCTGCTGATACTTTCACCCAGCGCCAAACTCTTGGCATTTAAACCTGATCTGTCAGTCTGGTGCAAGCCCGGCCCCGCCCCCGGCCAATGATTGGCTGAGCGCTCAGTTCTTGCCCATCTTGTCAGTGTAGCGCCAGAATGTGCAACAGGCAGGAGGCGGGCTGTCACTACATTAGCCGGGCTATTACTACATTAGCCGGGCTGTTATTATAGGAGCTGACTGTCAGTGCAGGAGTCTGGTTATCACTATAGGAGCTGATTGTCAGTGCAGGAGTCTGGTTATCACTATAGGAGCTGATTGTCGGTGCAGGAGTCTGGTTATCACTATAGGAGCTGATTGTCGGTGCAGGAGTCTGGTTATCACTATAGGAGCTGACTGTCGGTGCAGGAGTCTGGTTATCACTATAGGAGCTGACTGTCGGTGCAGGAGTCTGGTTATCACTATAGGAGCTGACTGTCAGTGCAGGAGTCTGGTTATCACTATAGGAGCTGACTGTCGGTGCAGGAGTCTGGTTATCACTATAGGAGCTGACTGTCAGTGCAGGAGTCTGGTTATCACTATAGGAGCTGACTGTCAGTGCAGGAGTCTGGTTATCACTATAGGAGCTGACTGTCGGTGCAGGAGTCTGGTTATCACTATAGGAGCTGACTGTCAGTGCAGGAGTCTGGTTATCACTATAGGAGCTGACTGTCGGTGCAGGAGTCTGGTTATCACTATAGGAGCTGACTGTCAGTGCAGGAGTCTGGTTATCACTATAGGAGCTGATTGTCGGTGCAGGAGTCTGGTTATCACTATAGGAGCTGACTGTCAGTGCAGGAGTCTGGTTATCACTATAGGAGCTGACTGTCGGTGCAGGAGTCTGGTTGTCACTATAGGAGCTGACTGTCAGTGCAGGAGTCTGGTTATCACTATAGGAGCTGACTGTCGGTGCAGGAGTCTGGTTATCACTATAGGAGCTGACTGTCGGTGCAGGAGTCTGGTTATCACTATAGGAGCTGACTGTCGGTGCAGGAGTCTGGTTGTCACTATAGGAGCTGACTGTCAGTGCAGGAGTCTGGTTATCACTATAGGAGCTGACTGTCGGTGCAGGAGTCTGGTTGTCACTATAGGAGCTGACTGTCGGTGCAGGAGTCTGGTTATCACTATAGGAGCTGACTGTCAGTGCAGGAGTCTGGTTATCACTATAGGAGCTGACTGTCGGTGCAGGAGTCTGGTTATCACTATAGGAGCTGACTGTCGGTGCAGGAGTCTGGTTATCACTATAGGAGCTGACTGTCGGTGCAGGAGTCTGGTTGTCACTATAGGAGCTGACTGTCGGTGCAGGAGTCTGGTTATCACTATAGGAGCTGACTGTCGGTGCAGGAGTCTGGTTGTCACTATAGGAGCTGACTGTCGGTGCAGGAGTCTGGTTATCACTATAGGAGCTGACTGTCAGTGCAGGAGTCTGGTTATCACTATAGGAGCTGATTGTCGGTGCAGGAGTCTGGTTATCACTATAGGAGCTGACTGTCAGTGCAGGAGTCTGGTTATCACTATAGGAGCTGACTGTCAGTGCAGGAGTCTGGTTATCACTATAGGAGCTGACTGTCAGTGCAGGAGTCTGGTTATCACTATAGGAGCTGACTGTCAGTGCAGGAGTCTGGTTATCACTATAGGAGCTGATTGTCGGTGCAGGAGTCTGGTTGTCACTATAGGAGCTGACTGTCGGTGCAGGAGCCGGGTTGTCAATTTAGGAGCTGACTGTCGGTGCAGGAGTCTGGTTGTCACTATAGGAGCTGACTGTGGGTGCAGGAGTCTGGTTGTCACTATAGGAGCTGACTGTCGGTGTAGGAGTCTGGTTGTCACTATAGGAGCTGACTGTCGGTGCAGGAGCCGGGCTGTCACTATAGGAGCTGACTGTCAGTGCAGGAGTCTGGTTGTCACTATAGGAGCTGACTGTCGGTGCAGGAGTCTGGTTGTCACTATAGGAGCTGACTGTCGGTGCAGGAGTCTGGTTGTCACTATAGGAGTTGACTGTCGGTGTAGGAGTCCGGTTGTCACTATAGGAGTTGACTGTCGGTGTAGGAGTCTGGTTGTCACTATAGGAGCTGACTGTCAGTACAGGAGTCTGGTTGTCACTATAGGAGTTGACTGTCGGTGTAGGAGTCCGGTTGTCACTATAGGAGCTGACTGTCAGTGCAGGAGGCGGGCTGTCACTATAACAGCTGGCTGTCAGTGCAGGAGTCGGGCTGTCACTATAGGAGCTGACTGTCAGTACAGGAGTCTGGCTGTCACTATAAGATAAGAAATTTTATTATTTAATCAGGACACCAAACAACATATTAAAAACATATATGACACAAACAAAAACAAGTTAAAAAGCAGGACGGTGCATGCAGCAAGACAAATGACAAGAATATTACTAGATTACAAAGTGCCCCATACAATTGAATTTATAAAGTATTTTTAATAACGACAGGGATGTACTGTCATAGGTAAATATATGAAGTGCGATGAAGGTTAGTGCAGTCAAGTCTAAAGAGGCATAGTGCAAAAATAACTTACCAATTCACAAAGAGTAGGCACATAGACTCATAGCCAAGTTTAGCATGAAGGGAGCACTGTCACCAGTAAGCACATAAGGTGCCAGTGCACCAGTAATAAGCAGTTTACCAAATACAGCACATATCATAATTGATTATATAAATAACACACTGCCACAGGGAGGTATATAAAGTGCAGTGCACATAAGAAATCAGACCTGAAGTGAAATAGTGCGGCTATAAACACCAATTTATAGAGCACAACACTTGTGTTACATAATATGTACAGTGCACATCAGAACTAAAGTGACATAGTGCAACAGTACTTAGCACTTCATATAGCACAGCACTTGATATTAAATGATATACCTGTATTCATGCTGCAGGCACCGTACGCAAGATACGAGCACTCCAACGCGCGTTTCACACGTTCGCTTCCTCTGGGAGTGACTCAGTGACTGGTGCTCCCTTCAGCGGTGACAGTGCTCCCTTCATGCTAAACTTGGCTTTGAGTCTATGTGCCTACTCTTTGTGAATTATGAAGTTATTTTTGCACTATGCCTCTTTAGACTTGACTGCACTAACCTTCATCTCACTTCATATATTTACCTATGACAGTACATCCCTGTCGTTATTAAAAATGCTTTATATTTTCAATTGTATGGGGCACTTTGTAATCTAGTAATATTCTTGTCATTTGTTTCGCTGCATGCACCGTCCTGCTTTTTAACTTGTTTTTGTTTGTGTCGTATATGTTTTTAATATGTTGTTTGGTGTCCTGATTAAATAAGAACATTTTAATTTGTTCATTAATGAGTTGATGGTAGTTTTTGAGCAGCTTTTTTGGTCAAACTATTAGTCTTTCGTGCTTGGATAATGCCCTTGGTGGCGGTATGTGTTATATGCTGATATGGTTTGGGACTTTAATCCTTCCTTACTTTTGGCATTTATTAACTATAAGATAAGAGCTGGCTGCCAGTGCAGGAGCCGGGCTGTCACTATAGCAGCTGGCTGTCAGTGCAGGAGTTTGGCTCTCACTATAGGAGCTGGCTGTCAGTGCAGGAGCCGCGCTTCACTATAGGAGCCGGCTGTCACTAGAGGAGCCGGCTGTCACTATAGCAGCTGGCTGTCAGTGCAGGAGTTTGGCTCTCACTATAGGAGCAGAGCTATCATTATAGGAGCTGCCTGTCAGTGCAGGAGCCGCGCTTCACTATAGGAGCAGGCTGTCACTAGAGGAGCCGGCTGTCACTATAGCAGCTGGCTGTCAGTGCAGGAGTTTGGCTCTCACTATAGGAGCAGAGCTATCATTATAGGAGCTGCCTGTCAGTGCAGGAGCCGCGCTTCACTATAGGAGCAGGCTGTCACTAGAGGAGCCGGCTGTCACTATAGCAGCTGGCTGTCAGTGCAGGAGTTTGGCTCTCACTATAGGAGCAGAGCTATCATTATAGGAGCTGCCTGTCAGTGCAGGAGCCGCGCTTCACTATAGGAGCAGGCTGTCACTAGAGGAGCCGGCTGTCACTATAGCAACTGGCTGTCAGTGCAGGAGTCTGGCTCTCACTATAGGAGCTGGCTGTCAGTGCAGGAGCCGCGCTTCACTATAGGAGCCGGCTGTCACTAGAGGAGCCGGCTGTCACTATAGGAGTCTGGTTGTCAATATAGAAGATGGCTGTCAGTGCAGGAGTCTGGCTGTCACTGTAGGAGCTGGCTGTCAGTGTAGGAATCAGGCTATCACTATAGAAGCCAGCTGTCAGTGCAGGAGTCTGCTTGTCACTATAGGAGCCGGCTGTCAGTGCAGGAGTCTGGCTGTCACAATAGGAGCCGGCTGTCAACGTAGGAGTCTGGCTGTCCCTATAGGAGCCGGCTGTCATTATAGGGGCCAGGTTGTCAGTGCAGGAGTCTGGCTGCCACTATAGAAGCTAGCTGTCAGTGCAGGAGCCAAGCTGTCACTATAAGAGCTGGCTGTCAGTGCAGGAGTCTGGCTGTCACTATAGGAGCTGGCTGTCAGTGCAGGAGTCTAGCTGACACTATAGGAGCTGACTGTCAGTGCAGGAGTCTGGCTATCACTATAGGGGCCGGCTGTCAATGCAAGTGCGGGGCTGTCACTATAGGAGCTGACTGTCAGTGCAGGAGTCTGGCTGTCACTATAAGAGCTGGCTGTCACTATAGGAGCTGGCTGTCCGTGCAGGAGTCTGGCTATCACTAACGGGGCCGGCTGTCAATGCAGGTGTGGGGCAGTCACTATAGGAGTGGACTGTCAGTGCATGAGTCTGGCTGTCACTATAGGAGCTGGCTGTCAGTGCAGGAGCTGGGTTGTCACTATAAGAGCTGGCTGTCAGTGCAGGAGCCGGTTTGTCACTATAGGAGCTGACTGTCAGTGCAGGAGTCTGGCTGTCACTATAGGAGCCGACTGTCAGTGCAGGAGTCTGGCTGTCACTATAGGAGCCGGCTGTCAGTGCAGGTGTCTGGCTGTCACTATTGGAGCTGACTGTCAGTGCAGGAGTCTGGCTTTCACTGTAGGAGCCGGCTGTCAGTGCAGGAGTCTGGCTGTCACTATAAGAGCTGGCTGTCACTATAGGAGCTGACTGTCAGTGCAGGAGTCTGGCTGTCACTAAAGGAGCCAACTGTCAGTGCAGGAGTCTGGCTGTCACTATAGGAGCTGTCAGTGCAGGAGTCTGGCTGTCACTATAGGAGCCAACTGTCAGTGCAGGAGTCTGGCTGTCACTATAGGAGCTGACTGTCAGTGCAGGAGTCTGGCTGTCACTAAAGGAGCCAACTGTCAGTGCAGGAGTCTGGCTGTCACTATAGGAGCTGTCAGTGCAGGAGTCTGGCTGTCACTATAGGAGCCAACTGTCAGTGCAGGAGTCTGGCTGTCACTATAGGAGCTGACTGTCAGTGCAGGAGTCTGGCTGTCACTACAGGAGCCGGCTGTCAGTGCAGGAGCTGGGCTGTCACTATAAGAGCTGGCTGTCAGCGCTGGAGCCGGGCTGTCACTATAGGAGCTGACTGTCAGTGCAGGAGCTGGGTTGTCACTATAAGATAAGAGCTGGCTGTCAGTGCAGGAGTCTGACTGTCACTATAGGAGCTGGCTGTCAGTGCAGGAGTCTGGCTGTCACTATAAGAGCTGGCTGTCAGAACTGGAGCTGGGCTGTCACTATAGGAGCTGACTGTCAGTGCAGGAGCTGGGTTGTCACTATAAGAGCCGGCTGTCCGTGCAGGGGCCAGGCTGTAACTATTGGAGCCAGCTGTCAGTGCAGGAGTCTGGCTGTCACTATCGGAGCTGACTGTCAGTGCAGGAGTCTGGCTGTGACTATAGGAGCCAGGATGTCATTATCGGGGCCAGATTGTCAGTGCAGGAGTCTGGCTGTGACTATAGGAGTCTGGCTGTGACTATAGGAGTCTGGCTGTCATTATATGGGCGAGGCTGTCAGTGCAGGAGTCGGGCTGTCACTATAGGAGTGGATTCAGTGTGGTCACTGGAGCTCATTAACACTTTCATTCAATCATCTCTCATTTATTAAGGGTCAGGAAACAAAGTCAACAAATCAGGATGATTTCCAGGCTCAGCAAGCAGTGTACACAGCAGCCACTACTCACAGGGTTATTTTTTACTTTTAATTCTGTGTTTTTTGAAACATTACTCAGCTTTCTAATATAGCTTGAGTTTTAATTCCTCACCATGTTCAATATCTCAGCTGAGTGTAAGGTAAGTGAATGGAAGTAACTTGATCTGTCATCTTGTCATAGTTTCAGCTCATAACAAGTTTGTTTCAGTTTGTTACAAGATGTGAACAGGGCTCAGCTGGGCTTGGAGAGGGCAGGGTTTCAGAGTCTAAGGTTAAAGGGGTTTTCCCACAAACAAAAGTTCATTTTAATCAATAGATCTTTGAATAATAATAATTTCCACAATTGGATGTGTTTAAATAAAATGTTCCCGTGCTGAGATAATCTTATAAATGTGCCCCTGTGTAATATCTGTGTCTGACCGTACATGGGCGTACCCAGGATCAAAACTAGGGGAGGGGGCAAGCCATGGTCACAGATACCGAAGAGAAATATATATATAGTACAATGCAAAGATTTCACTTCTTACATTACATGAGTGATATCTATTGTAAATTCCACAATAGCTCAGAAACCAGCGAATCGCTCCACACAGTATACTGGCCCCCATAAAATGCTCCATACAGGATACTGGTCCCCATATAACGATCCATACAGGATACTGGCCCCCATATAACGCTCTATACAGAATACTGGCCCCCATTTAACGCTCCATACAGAATACTGGCTCCCATATAACGCTCCATACAGGATACTGGCCCCCATATAACGCTCCATACAGGATACTGGCCCCCATATAATGCTCCATACAGAATACTGGCCCCCATATAACGCTCCATACAGAATACTGGCTCCCATATAACGCTCCATACAGGATACTGGCCCCCATATAACGATCCATACAGGATACTGGCCCCCATATAACGCTCTATACAGAATACTGGCCCCCATTTAACGCTCCATACAGAATACTGGCTCCCATATAACGCTCCATACAGGATACTGGCCCCCATATAACGCTCCATACAGGATACTGGCCCCCATATAATGCTCCATACAGAATACTGGCCCCCATATAATGCTCCATACAGAATACTGGCCCCCATATAACGCTCCATACAGGATACTGGCCCCCATACAATGCTCCATACAGAATACTGGCCCCCATAAAATGCTCCATACAGAATACTGGCCCCCATATAATGTTCCATACAGAATACTGGCCCTCATATAATGCTTCATACAGAATACTGGCCCCCATATAACGCTCCATACAGGATACTGGTCCCCATATAATGCTCCATACAGAATACTGGCCCCCATAAAATGCTCCATACAGAATACTGGCCCCCATATAACGCTCCATGCAGGCTGTTCCCCACACATAATGCCTCATGCAGGCTGTTCCCCCCACATAATGCCCCACGCAGGCTGTTCCCCCCACATAATGCACCACGCAGGCTGTTCCCCCCACATAATGCCTCATGCAGGCTGTTCCCCCCCATATAATGCCCCATGTAGGATGTCACCCCCCCTTATAATGCCCCATGCAGGATGACACCCCCCCCTACCTTATAATGTCCCATGCAGGATGTCACACACCCCCCTCCCTTATAATGTCCCATGCAGGATGTCACTCCCCTCTTATAATGCCCCATGCAGGATGTCACCCCCCCCTCCCTTATACTGCCCCATGCAGGATGTCACACAACCACCCCATATAATGCCCCATGCAGGATGTCAACCCCCCCCTTATAATGCCCCATGCAGGATGTCACCCCTCCCCCCATATAATGCCCCATGCAGGATGTCACCCCCCCTTATAATGCCCCATGATGGTTGTCATCCCCCCCCTTATAATGCCCCATGCAAGATGTCACCCCCCCCTTATAATGCCCCATGCAGGATGTCACCCCCCCTATAATGCCCCATGCAGGATGTCACACACACACACCCTTCCTTATAATGCCCTATGCAGGATGTCACCCCCCCCCTTATAATGCCCCATGCAGGATGTCACCCCTCCCCCCATATAATGCCCCATGCAGGATGTCACCCCCCCTTATAATGCCCCATGCAGGATGTCACCCCCCCTCCCTTATAATGCCCCATGCAGGATGTCACAACCCCCCCTCCCTTATAATGCCCCATGCAGGATGTCACACACCCGCCCTCCCTTATAGTGCCCCATGCAGGACGTCACCCCCCTCTTATAATGCCCCATGCAGGATGTCACACACACCCCCCTCCCTTATAATGCCCCATGCAGGATGTCACCCCCCCCTTATAATGCCCCATGCAGGATGTCACCCCCCCCTTATAATGCCCCATGCAGGATGTCACACACACTCCCTCCCTTATACTGCCCCATGCAGGATGTCACACAAGCACCCCATATAATGCCCCATGCAGGATGTCACCCCCCCTTATAATGCCCCATGCAGGATGTCACACACCCCCTCCCTTATAATGCCCCATGCAGGATGTCACACACCCCCACCTCACCCCCCTCCTTTATACTGCCACAGGCCTCCATACAATCAAAAAAAAAAATGAAATACTCACCTCACGTCTCACCTGCTGCCGCTGCTCTGGACTCCAGCGTCGCCGGCCTCATCCCGCTCTGCGCTGTGACTGCTCAGGAGAGAGCGCGGTGTAAAGACGTCACCGCGCCCTCTGACCTGAGACGTCACAGTGCAGCAGCCGCGGAGGATGCCGGAGCTGCTGCAGAGGCACGGGGAAGGGGTAAGTATTGTGCCAGGTGTCGGGGCCCTGAGCAAGCGGGGGGGGGGGGGGGGGAGAGCGGGCGCTGACACTGCTCTCCTCCACTCATGGGTCCCGACAGTGAGGGCCCCGGCATTTGCCCAGGTGCGCCGGGTGCTGACGCCGGCCCTGGTGTGCGTTGTGCGTCCCTGCTTCTAGGGGGGGGCTGCTGCCCCACGGTGGGTACGCCCATGTGACCGTACATGGAACATGGTCTGATCATACCAGATCTCTTGGGCAGGGGAGGACACCAAAGAGTATACAGGCATTACAGCTCGGGATCACAGCTGATTCTTTCTTTGAAGTAAAACATTGTTTAAAAACGGGCAGGGAAATGTTTTACCTCAAAGAAAGAATCAGCGGTGATCCCCTGCTGTAATGTCTGTATACTCTTTTGCTTCCTCCCCTGCCCAGGAGTTGTGGTACGATCAGACCATGTTCCTGTACGGTCAGACACGGACGTTACACAGGGGAACATTTATAAGATTATCTCAGGACAGGAACATTTTATTCAAACACATCCATTTGTGGAAGCTATTATTCCAAGATCTATTGATTAAATTGAACTTTCGTTCGTGGGAAAACCCTTTTAAGTTCCCATGATGAGTTTTTGATGTTGCAGATTCTCTGCATTTCTGCACCTATTAAGTAAATTGAGTTACTTGCTTTTTATTGCGTTTTTCTCGTCTCTGGCGCTTCGGTTTTTGTCTCTTGTTGGTATGTCATGTTTTAAATAAAATTTCTTTGTTTTTGATACTTTCTGGTATTTGGCTATGACAAACATTTATTGATACAATCATGTGCAGATTACATGCATTTCCGCTGCAGAAACGCATTAAAAACACCTGTGCGCTTTTTGCCAGTGGATTTTCCACATCTAATACAAGTCTGTGAGAATAATCTGCACAGAAAATACTGCAGGTCATCTTGTAAAAAAACACAAGCCGATAAACAGTTTTGAAAAAAATTATTGACGTAAACTTTGTAATTTTTTTTTTAAATGGACAGTTTTACTGGGAGAGCTGTCGTCATCAAGGCGGGCGCGCAAAATGGTCATAGTATATTCACACACAGCAGATTTGTTGCAGCCATTTCTGTTCATATTTTTGGTAATTTACAGATGAAAAATCTGAATTTCTTTGTTTCTTTTAGAAGATGCGTGGAATTTAGATGGGTAGGACACCCACAGAAGGTGAACATCATGTATTTGGAGTGGATTTTACACATGGATTTCTAAACTGAAAGTGTTTCGCCATCTAAAATCCATGCATATTTTCCACACTTATTCCTGCATTTTCATGTGCAGAAATGCACAAAAAAAAAAAAAAAGCAATGCCAGGCCAGCAGCTCAACAATTAACCTGTCAATTTTGGTTCCCCATTGAAATGAATGTGTAAACTCTGAACCAAACAGGTGCATTTCTGCAACAAAAATTGATGTGCTGTGGATTATAGGGCTCGCTCACATGAGCTGATAATACAACCGAGCGCTATGTGATATTTTATCAGATAGCACTCGGCCCAATGTTATACTATGGAGCAGTGTAGATCTGCTATTTTTTTTCTCATACCGATTCAGAAAGAGAGTAAAATAACAACATACTGCGAGTGGCTCTGGAATTTGGATCATGCGCACCCATACAAGTCTATGTGAAACATCGGACTGCACTCAGATGTAATCCGAGTGCAGTCCGATATCCGCGGACACAGACAATGAAGAAATCGAGTTCTCCATCTTCTCTGCACCTGTGCTGCAATTCTCTCATGTGAGAGAAAACGATCATACTCAGATGACACTCCGATATAGTGTCAATAGCATAATCGGCCTGATTCTCTCCAATGAGAGAATCATCACTCGTGTGACCCCGGCCTAAAATTGCAACGTCTGCATAGAATCTGCACTAAATAACAAAGCAGTATGTGGATGACATTGAGTTAAAACTCATCCACTTTGCTGTTATTGTAAAATGTTTATGTGCATAAAATCTACGACAAGTTTGTATGAACCCGGCTTAGAGGTTGCTGTTCCAGTTGCAGCCATAGTAAGGCCTCATTCAGACGTCTGGTTTTCATGTACATATTCTATCAGTGATTTTCACATATAGAACACATATCCATTTTAACCTATGGAGCCCGTCACATGTCCATATTTTTTTTTACACATCATGAGTCCGCAAAAAGAAAAATTACAGAGACGTTTCCATTTTTGATCTGTGCTGGATGAAAATCATCTATACAAGTCTATGGGTCCATGAAAATTATGAACACCATGCAGACGGCATCAGTGTATAGCAGTGGCGGACACAGACAGCAGAGGCCCCCTGCAGGAGAACAATATATGGGCTTTTTGCAGTCCAATAGCTCATCATAATGCAGAATTCCACTTGCTTGGCTCCCTTACATCTGGGGCCCCGGTGTGGCTGCACAGGTTGCACCCAGGGGTGTGATTCAGCCTGTTCTCATCGGTTCGGGGGAACCGATTGTTAAAATTACAACTGGTTCCCCGAACCGGCAGGAAGCAGTGCACCCATCCAGTTCTGGGGGCCTGCCGGTGTCAACTGATCCTCGGATGCACATTCAATTGAAATATGTTTTGGTGCAGGAAGCCCTTCCTGCACCGTAATAGTGTAAAGCAGGAGACCAAATGCAACGCACAGGAGGCACGAGCAGCCAAGGAACGATTTATTTACTTCCGATTTAGCGGGAATTCGCAGTGGTTAGGGAACAATTAATAATATGAAACAGTGGGAACAGAAGTAAACCGTCCGATAATAAACATACAATGAATTCGAGAATACAATTAAAACAATGAGAAATCTCGAATTATACTTGAGTCCTTCTTACAAGGGTGGTATACCCGTTCCTGGAAGCTACTTTGATAGCTCTTCCTGCAAGAATGGCCCTAGTGGGGGTCACCGGCTTTTCTCATTAGGCCACTAGTTCTCCTGACAAAGTCTATCAAGGAACGTTGAGCTTCTTGTGTACCAACCGGCTCCCACCCAACCTGTTGTCCTAACCCAGGCCAACCCCTGTACCGTACGATATGGCTGGAAGTGACAGCCCGGCTCACTTGTGTCATCCTTCTGTAACCACAGGCGTACTCCTGTGGTTAGGTTCTCCTCATGGATATTCGGTGCTTGACCGACGGCGGGTGTCTCCTAGGCCTGGGGAAGAGAAGACTGGGTCCCAGTTCTCGACAGTCGTCGTCTGGCATAGGATCTTGACCGGCGTAGTTACGTCTTTGGATTTCACTGGACTTCGTCTGGGCCTTGTCTGATGGCGGCCAGCACCCTGATGCCACACACTCTCCGCTGAGGCCTGTCACACTGGCATAAGTGTCGTCTCTGGCCCACGCCGCACCGCTCCTCTCCTTGGCACCAAATCTCCTTGTGGTTTGGCACGCAGAACTTTTATATCCAGGAATATCGTCATCCAAGTCACCTGACTGGGTCCCTCATATGAACTTGCTCCCCCTAAAACTCTTCTGGTGCCGGTTGGTTCCGCATGGTTTTGTCCAGCCAGCAGATGGCAGTCTTTCCTCACTAATGCCACATCACGCAGGGGCTCTTCATGGGTACCATCGCTTCCTCTTACAATAGTTAAAGTAGACACTAGCCTATCAGAGGCTGGCAGCTGAAATGGGCACGCACAACACATATGCATGATGTCACTGCCATACACTGGCCCGTCCGCGCCACCAATGAAGCAGGAAGAGGACGCTGCTGGATTGCGGACAGGTAAGCAGGGCTGTGGAGTCGGTAAGCCAAACCTTCGACTCCGATTCCTCAATTTCTATGACACCGACTCCAACTCCGACTCCACGACTCCCTCATACATGGCTCATGTTTAAGTGATAAATTTACTGTAGCACAGATTCATCTCAGCTAAAAGTATAGACCCTTAGATCAGGAATAGGACAGACATTTATAGGACATTTCATAACTTTCCCAAATTCTTATGGAAACATTTCCAGCACATCCTGCATTGAACTACTGTACCCAATTTATTATATATTTTAGGAGTCGGAGTGGGTCCATTTTATACCGACTCAGACTCCTCCAAAATGGACACCGACTCAGACTCCACAGCCCTGCAGGTAAGAAGAATCTTTTTATTTTCTTACAGTAGAGTGCTATATAGGGTACATATGGGGACCTGGATGAGGGTCATATGTCGAACATACTGTATGGGGACCAGGATGAGGGTTATTATTACATAAAGGGGTCAAGATGGAGGACATTATTAAAAGAAGGGGCCCAGGATAGGGACGTTAAATAAAGGGGCCAGGATGAGGGACATTATTACAGGAAGGAGCCAGGATGGAAACATTATTACAGGAAGGGGTCCAGGATGGGGGACATTATTACAGAAGGGGGCCAGGACTGAGGAAATTATTACAGGATGGGAGAGATAATTACAGGAAGGGGCCAGGATGAGTGACAATTACTGTATGGAGGCCAGAATGAGGAACATAGATTATTGCTTTATAGAGGCAAATGGGGGACATTATTAGTACTGTAATATAATTTTCTATTAAGGATACAGTTTTCCATGTGGGGGACAAAAGGGAGGTCCTGTTACTGTGTAGGGCGGCACTATGTTGCTTTTTTTCTTCATTTGGTGTAGTATAGAAGTCGGGGAAAAAAATAGGGAATGTGTTCTAGAAGCAATCAGTTATAGATGACTGTGTGTTTTTTCCTGCAGAGTCCGGGCTGGAAGAAGTGATAGCGGTCTCCACCGGATGAAGAGGAAAAGTGAAGATGAATGACTTCAATTAGAGACGTCACTGTATTAACTGTACACTTACACTATATATTATTTACAGAGATCCTGTGTATAATGTCACCGGTGACCACTGTATTACCTGTACACAATATACTATATGTACACAGCTCCTGTGTATAATGTCACCACTGGTGATCACTGTATTACCTGTACACTACACAGAGCTCCTGGGTATAATGTCACTGGTGATCCTTAAATTACTTGTATATTATATACAGAGCTCCTGTGTATGTCACTGGTGGTCCCTGAATTACCAGTACACTATACAGAGCTCCTGTGTATAATGTTACTGGGGAACACTATTACCTGCACACCATATACAGAGCTCCTGTGTATAATGTCACTGGTAATTCCTGCATTACTTGTACATTATATACAGAGCTCCTGTGTATAATGTCACTGATGGTCCCTGTATTACCTGTACACTATACAGGACTGTATTGTAATGAAATAAAAGGTTTATCTGTAAACATGGTATTCTTTTATTAACTCCCATAATTAAATCCTCGTGTGTTTTATGATGTACTATATTGGAGGCCATCCTCAACATCCAACCTGCGTACCCTCTTTCATGTAACCTGACACTGGCTTGACTGAGCTCATCCTGTAATTGATCCATATTGCTACAGTTCCTTTTGATTCTGGTGATTTCACCAACAGGAACTGAACTGACGGTATGTTTTAGATGACTGAAATTTGCCCGTAAAATTGTATTACCAGTCATTGGTTTCTTATATGTAGAGATGCAGATAATATTGTCATGTTTTCCTGATAATTTAAGATCCAAAAATGAGATCTGAGTAGGATGAAAAGAATAAGTACATTTGAGATTAAATGAATTACTATTTTTCTGGAGTGTTATCGGTGAGGAGAGGGAGGGGGGTTGTATTCGTTTGTTTGAATGTAAAGAAATAGAATCCTTAATAAAAATTATCTGATTAAAAAAAAAATGAATTACGGAGATATTGTCACAGTTTGAAAAAGTTTTAGTGTTGATTGCAGTTTGGTATGGCAGATACATCTCCCGTCCATATGATCAACAGATCGTCGATGTAGCTGTCATACCAAACTTGTACACATGCAATCAACACTAAAACTTTTTCTAACCGTGACAAGTCCTATGTCAATAATATTAAGCATTTTATTAATTGCAATTCTCAAAATATTATCTACGCAATCCATTACACAACATGCTTTAAGATGTATATAGGATGTACCTCTCGTAAAATGAAGATTCGAATTTCAGAACATTTATATGATATTTCTAGTACTAAAATACTTACTGTAATATTTCTTTAGCAACAAGACATTTTACTACGTCATCAATGCAGTATTTCTTTCCTTCAGGTCTTTGGTATTGAAAAAGTTACTCAATCCTTCCACAGAAGAAACTTGAGGAGACGCCTCCTTACTCGGGAGGCCTTTTGGATCTATAAATTGGGAACCAGATTCCCGGGAGGTCTCAACAAACGGAATGAGATTATGTTTCATTATTGGACATGGGAGAAGTTTAATTATATTTTTCATTTATTAATAGAATTTTTCAGTTTTCTTTTCTGATCAGAACATTTTACATATTGTATTGCATGTTTTTTCTTTCAGGACCTGTCCCGGGTTTTATCATGTGACATTTTATTTGATTTGTGATTGGTTCACTTATGTATTTAATCTATGCATGTGTGTTGTAGGAACTAGCGTAGATTAAGACCGCAACTGCGGTCGAAACGCGTCGCTTTTTCTCTCATCTCCACATGTTAAACCAGCCCAGTGCCATTCTATTTTAGCTTGTTTCAGTACAATTATGTTAATTTTTAAATCAGGAGCTGGATCTATTTTTTTTCCTTTTTCTGCTATTCATCCACGTGTGATCAGAACGGAGTTCCGTGCACCTGAATCAACTCATGAGTGGTGAACTGACTTTTTCTCTCTATTACTGTTTCATGTACTGATCTGATTTTTGTCGTCCACACCACTCGAATTTCAATTTTTGTACGGATTTTTTTTATGGCACTAACTAGGCTGTGTTTTTGAAACCAAATTCAAAAGTATCCAAATAATATGTTATCTGATCCGAATCAGGAGAGTTTGCTTAGGGCTGCAAAGTTTTTTTCTGATGATAAGGACAACATGATTGATCATTTTCACCAATTGGAAAAACTTGACACAGGAGACTAAAGTGTGGTGGGATCATGCCATTTTACAAAATCATTTACATAAGGGAATAATCCTGAGAGGACTGCACCTCAAAAAAAAATTCCCACTACCATATATTCCCCCGTATTTGTTAATGAATGGAACCAGATTCTAACAAATTGTTCATTCAATCTGATACTTTTGATCATTAAGCATGAAGAAGTTAAGTTCTGAACTGCAAACATCAACAGAATCAGTTCAAACTTCATTACAACCATTCAACAACTCTAAATATGAGGAACACTTTAAAAAAATAAAGGAATTTGTTTCCTGTTTAGAAGAAAAAAAACGCAAGTTCCAAAGTGACAGCAACAACTATACTACCAAACAGGTATAGGAGTGGGGTAGATGGGTGAAAACAACTAAAACAATTTTAAAATGCAGTCTTCCGAATAATACTGAAATTAATAGATCACGTCAGTTTCTCATCGTCTGAATGGGACTCATCAGACATGAATATCAGTAATTCAGATGTATCCACTAAGATGCGGTGGCCGCAAACATCAGAATTTATGTAGGAATGACGACTCGCTGCAGGAAAATGATGTGAATCTGAACAAGCCTGGGGATGTCCTGAATATGTCTTCCAAACTTTTAACACCGCAAAAGTTGGAAACTTTATCTTTAGGACTTAACATTATTCCTGGTCAGAACTTTAATCTTTTTTTTTGCCTTTACTGGATGTAAATAAAGTTATTAGGAATCGAACCATACGTAGACATTATTGGAACCAACAATCAGTTTCCACCATTGCCAGTACTGAAATTAATTATAATGAATATCGAAATTTGGATTTTAGCGAACAATTGTCCCTTCATATCTTGCGAGAATTGAATTCATCTCGCACCGATGGGAGAACTCCCATCAGTCAGTTATCTACATTCACAACAAAAAATCCCTTTTGCTATCCTATCCAATCAAGAAAAGACTGAATGTATCGTTTCTAAGAAGTTGTGGAACGTGAATTAAAACATCTCAGTGAACAACAAGTACAGTCCTGCTCATCGTTATTGACACCTATGAAGTTTAAGTACATAATGTGGAGTATCTCCTGAAAAAGTTGAATCAAGTGAAAGTTTTTTTTTGTATAGAGCCCTCGTGTTAAATACAAAAGAGCAAATGATAAACAATTTAAAACAAAAAACAATGGGACGGAAAATAGAAAAACCTAAAGCTTGCTGTGTCACTGGTATTAGCACCCTTTACATTAATTTAGTATGGAAACACATTTTGACTCACCTGTAGTAAATCACAAAAGAGATTCACCTGTGATTGTCGGTGCCCATGTGACATGAATTAGCCAATGAATGATGACTTCAGTATTTTAAAAAGCCACATGGTAGGCCCTGTTCCTTTGTCACAATGGTGAAGACAGGAGCTGTTTGAATTCATCAGAACTGCTATTAGCAAACACAAGACTTGCAAAGGGTATAAGCCCATCTCCAAAGACCTTGATATCCCAATTCCAA
The DNA here is from genome assembly GCF_046119375.1 of Phyllobates terribilis. Taxonomy (NCBI): domain Eukaryota; kingdom Metazoa; phylum Chordata; class Amphibia; order Anura; family Dendrobatidae; genus Phyllobates; species Phyllobates terribilis. The sequence goes on from NW_027362762.1 coordinate 136,028,317, forward strand.
CAGTGCGCAATGTTATTAATAAGTTTGCCAAGCATGGAACCGTCAAGAACCTCCCTGGACATGGGGAAAAGAGGAAAATTGACAAGAGATATCTTCGAAGGTTGGTGTGAATGGTGGAAATAACACCACGTGAAACATCCAAAGACCTGAAGGCCAACCTGGAACAGTCTGGGGTCATGGTTTCAACAAGTATCTTACGCCGCAAACTAAACCAAGCAGAGCTTTACGGGCGAAGGCCAAGGAAGAAACCATTTCTGAAGAAAAGACATAAAAAGGAAAGACTGATCTTTGCCAAAGAGTACCTTGACAAGCCACAATCCTTCTGGGAAAATGTTCTGTGGACAAATGAAACAAAATAGAGCTTTTTGACAATGCAAAGCAACAGTTTGTTTACAGACGGCGCAATGAAGTTCATAAGGAAAAGAACACCTTACCACAGTTAAGCATGGTGGAGGATCCATAATGCTGTGGGGTTGCTTTGCTGCGTCTGGTACTGGAGGCCTTGACCATATCACAGGAATCATGAAATCAGAGAATTATCAAGAGATTTTAGAGCGAAATGTCCTACCCAGTGTAAGAAAACTTAGTTTGAGTCGAAGATCATGGGTCATCCAGCAAGACAATGACCCAAAGCACACATCCAAAAGTACACATGAATGGTTGAAAAAGAAAAAATTGACTTTTTTAAAATGGCCAGCAATGAGTCCTGACCTCAATCCCATTGAAAATCTTTGTGGTGAGCTGAAATCTGCCATTGGGAAAAAGAACCCTGCAAACATTCAAGAGCTTGAACAAACTGCAAGAAGAGTGGGAGAAAACTCCAGATGAGAAGCGTAATAAGCTTATAGATGGCTACAAGAAATGTTTGGAGGCTGTCATCAATGCCAAAGGGTGGGCAACCAAATATTAAGGGTACCTTTATTGCTGCACATGCTGTTTATTCTGTTTTTTCTTTCAAATTGCAACATGGAAGTTGAAAAACAATGTTTTATTGTTGTATAAGGCTGTGTGCACGCGATGCGTTTTTAATGCGTTTCCGCAGCGTTTTTGCAGCTGCGGAAACGCATTAAAAACGCATGGTAGAAGGGCAGCAATGTTCCCCAATGATAATCCGCATGTGCTGTGCACATACTGCGGAAATTTCCACTGCAGATTATCATTGCGGAAAAAAACGCAGCACTACCAATTATTTTGCGGAAGTGCTGCGTCTTCGCCGCCATTGACTTGCATTAGACTGCATGGAATCCGCATCACTGCATCTGTAGATGCGTAATCCAAGCATTCTAATGTGCGGATGGTACCCGGGTGTAGATGAGAGGAGAATCTCATCCACACCCAGGTACCATTAAAAAATCTGTAAAAAAAAAAAAGAATAAAATAAAAAATAAATGTATACTTACCTTCTATCAGCCCGCGCACCGCTCCTGCTTGGTTCCCGGCACTGTGCAGTGAGTTCAAGGACCTGCGCTGACGTCAGAGTCATGTGACGGGTCACGCGACGCTGACGCCGGCAGGTCTTTCAATTCACTGTTGTCGGCAAGGGAGAACGGAGTGAGGGGGCCATCGGAGGGTAAGTATATACAGTGCCTACAAGTAGTATTCAACCCCCTGCAGATTTAGCTGGTTTGATAAGATGCAAATAAGTTAGAGCCTTCAAACTGCAAACGAGAGTAGGTTTTATGAACAGAAGCATAAATCTTACAAACAAAAAAGTTATGTTGCTCAGTTGAATTTTATTAAATTTTAAACATAAAAGTGTGGGTCAATTATTATACAACCCCTATGTTTAATATTTTGTGGAATAACCCTTGTTTGCAATTACAGCTAATAATCGTCTTTTATAAGACCTGATCAGGCCGGCACAGGTCTGTGGAGTTATCTTGGCCCACTCCTCCATGCAGATCTTCTCCAAGTTATCTAGGTTCTTTGGGTGTCTCATGTGGACTTTATTCTTGAGCTCCTTCCACAAGTTTTCAATTGGGTTAAGGTCAGGAGACTGACTAGGCCACTCCAACACCTTGACTTTTTCCCTCTTGAACCAGGCCTTGGTTTTCTTGGCTGTGTGCTTTGGGTCGTTGTCTTGTTGGAAGATGAAATTACAACCCATCTTAAGATCCTTGATGGAGGAGCGGAGGTTCTTGGCCAAAATCTCCAGGTAGGCCGTGCTATCCATCTTCCCATGGATGCGGACCAGATGGCCAGGCCCCTTGGCTGAGAAACAGCCCCACAGCATGATGCTGCCACCACCATGCTTGACTGTAGGGATGGTATTCTTGGGGTCGTATGCAGTGCCATCCAGTCTCCAAACGTCACGTGTGTGGTTGGCACCAAAGATCTCGATCTTGGTCTCATCAGACCATAGAACCTTGAACCAGTCTGTCTCAGAGTCCTCCAAGTGATCATGAGCAAACTGTAGACGAGCCTTGACATGACGCTTTGAAAGTAAGGTACCTTACGGGCTCGTCTGGAACGGAGACCATTGCGGTGGAGTACGTTACTTATGGTATTGACTGAAACCAATGTCCCCACTGCCATGAGATCTTCCCGGAGCTCCTTCCTTGTTGTCCTTGGGTTAGCCTTGACTCTTCGGACAAGCCTGGCCTCGGCACGGGAGGACACTTTCAAAGGCTGTCCAGGCCGTGGAAGGCTAACAGTAGTTCCATAAGCCTTCCACTTACGGATGATGCTCCCAACAGTGGAGACAGGTAGGCCCAACTCCTTGGAAAGGGTTTTGTACCCCTTGCCAGCCTTGTGACCCTCCACGATCTTGTCTCTGATGGCCTTGGAATGCTCCTTTGTCTTTCCCATGTTGACCATGTCTGAGTGCTGTTCACAAGTTTGGGGAGGGTCTTAAATAGTCAGAAAAGGCTGGCAAAAGAGATCTTTAATCCACACATGTGAAGCTCATTATTCATGGTGCCTGAACTACTTCTTAATACTTTAGGGGGACCAAACAGAATTCTTGTGGTTTGAGGGGTTGAATAATAAATGACACTCTGAATTAACTTTTTTTTTTTTTTTTAAACCGTTAAAACAAAAACAAAATTTGCTGCAGTGCATTTCCCACTTCCAGGCTGATCTACAGTACAAATGTCACAATGCCAAGTTAATTCCGCATGTGTCAACCAGCTAAATCTGCAGAATGAATACTACTTGTAGGCACTGTATTTATTTTTTTATTTTTACCACTCTCTCGGGTCACACTATATAAATCCATGCTGTTTGCATGGATTTATATAGTGTGACCTAGTTGTCACAAGCACTTTCCAAGTGATGCTAATCGCTTGGAAAGCGCTTGTCAATCCTCATGCGGAAATGTCAGTGGGTAACTGCTCCATTTCTGCATGTCCCTGGCAGGAAAACGCATGTACAATCCGCATGCGTTTTTTCTGCCAGGGAGATGCAGAAACGCTCAGGAAAAAATCCTGAGCATTTCTGCATCGTGGGCACATAGCCTTTCTTTGGACCACTAATTAAAAAATCCTCAGGATATAACTTTGGTACATTTTCATTTATTTCTGAAGATATTGCACAGTCTATGAAACAAATGAAGGGCTACCAATAATGGTGAGCAGCACTGTATTCCTGCAAAAACACACCAACCTAACGCACAACTAAAATGTGTTTACAGGAATTAAAGGACGTCTGACATCACAATCAAGATGTCCGACAAGGGAGGCGTTGTAGTCATTATGGACTCTGATAGAATGAACATAGTGACCGATTGTCCAGAAGCTAAGGATCCTGTTCATGTTATCTCATGTATATTAGGTGGTTAATCTTCATTCCGTCTCCACCCAATGTTGTAGCGCAGTTAATTGCTATTTCCCTAGTCAATTTTCTGGGATTGAAAGACTGATCTATAATGCAGCGGCTCCTTTGTGAAGTCTGTCAAGATTGATGCAAAAACACAACTTATCTGATTCCATATGTGCCTTCAGAATTCCTTCAAGTTTTACCCGCTTTTAAATAGGGAATTGTTAAGAGTCAATGGATTTAAAAACTTCAGACATTTTACCTGCTTCAGTGAAAAAAAAGTGATGAGAAAAACAAACTACTTAACGAGGAAATCAAAATCAGGCTGTTTCTCTCGGATGGTAACAGATGAGAACGGGGCCGCAGGAGAAGAGAAGAGAACGGGGCCGCAGGAGAAGAGAAGAGAACGGGGCCGCAGGAGAAGAGAAGAGAACGGGGCCGCAGGAGAAGAGAAGAGAACGGGGCCGCAGGAGAAGAGAAGAGAACGGGGCCGCAGGAGAAGAGAAGAGAACGGGGCCGCAGGAGAAGAGAAGAGAACGGGGCCGCAGGAGAAGAGAAGAGAACGGGGCCGCAGGAGAAGAGAAGAGAACGGGGCCGCAGGAGAAGAGAAGAGAACGGGGCCGCAGGAGAAGAGAAGAGAACGGGGCCGCAGGAGAAGAGAAGAGAACGGGGCCGCAGGAGAAGAGAAGAGAACGGGGCCGCAGGAGAAGAGAAGAGAACGGGGCCGCAGGAGAAGAGAAGAGAACGGGGCCGCAGGAGAAGAGAAGAGAACGGGGCCGCAGGAGAAGAGAAGAGAACGGGGCCGCAGGAGAAGAGAACGGGGCCGCAGGAGAAGAGAACGGGGCCGCAGGAGAAGAGAAGAGAACGGGGCCGCAGGAGAAGAGAAGAGAACGGGGCCGCAGGAGAAGAGAACGGGGCCGCAGGAGAAGAGAAGAGAACGGGGCCGCAGGAGAAGAGAACGGGGCCGCAGGAGAAGAGAAGAGAACGGGGCCGCAGGAGAAGAGAAGAGAACGGGGCCGCAGGAGAAGAGAAGAGAACGGGGCCGCAGGAGAAGAGAAGAGAACGGGGCCGCAGGAGAACAAAACGGGGCCGCAAAACAGAACAGGGCCGCAGGAGAACAGAACAGGGCTACAGGAGAGCAGAACAGAACAGGGCCGCAGGAGAACAGAACAAAACGGGGCCGCAGGAGAACAGAACAAAACGGGGCCGCAGGAGAACAGAACAAAACGGGGCTGCAGGAGAACAGAACAAAACGGGGCCGCAGGAGAACAGAACAGGGCCGCAGGAGAACAGAACAGAACAGGGCCGCAGGAGAACAGAACAGAACAGGGCCGCAGGAGAACAGAACAGGGCCGCAGGAGAACAGAACAGGGCCGCAGCAGAACAGAACAGGGCCGCAGCAGAACAGAACAGGGCCGCAGCAGAACAGAACAGGGCCGCAGCAGAACAGAACAGGGCCGCAGCAGAACAGAACAGGGCCGCAGCAGAACAGAACAGGGCCGCAGCAGAACAGAACAGGGCCGCAGCAGAACAGAACAGGGCCGCAGCAGAACAGAACTGAACAGGGCCGCAGCAGAACAGAACTGAACAGGGCCGCAAGAGAACAGAACGGGGCCGCAAGAGAACAGAACAGAACGGGGCCGCAAGAGAACAGAACAGAACGGGGCCGCAAGAGAACAGAACAGAACGGGGCCGCAAGAGAACAGAACAGGGCCGGAGGCCTCATGCACAGTACAGTGGCACATGGACACATACTTGATTAATGGAATGTACTCGTATATTTTTGTTTTCATCTTTCAGATGAATTCAGAATTCAAGTGTCTCTTTAAGAAATCAGATGCATATGGAGGTTCACTAGAGGCCCAATTAGTTTAAAAGCTGTACAGAGAAATCAGCTCAGTACATGAATGCCATATCCAATTATTTCTGTGACATCTCCGCCATGGAGATATTATATGGGAACGTTGCCAAACACAGGCAAAATGTGAAAAATGTATATATATGCTCTACTTTTGTCTGTGATATTCTGATCATACCTGGAACGTATGAGTGAAGCCAAAGCCACCGAATGAAGATTCCCATTTTCTGCCCTATTTATACAATAAGAAAATCCTGTTAGGAGTATTCAGGACGGGAGTAGAAACAATCATGTGTATGAAGCCGTTTGATATCTCTGGCATTTAAAAAAAAAAAAAAAAAAAAAAAAAGAAAAAGATCCCTGATGGCCGTATGTCACAGTCCATATATCCATATATATGGACCGCAATGCCTGAGCTGATGTGGGGCTCTGGGTTAAGGTCATATGGACCATTAAATATGTAATTCTGAACCCAGCTATTCTAGCAATTCCCACCCCCCCCTTTTCCTGTAACCCCCGCCTGACATGTGACTGCTGCAGCCAATCAACTAGTAAGTGTTGGAAACAGAGCGGCAGGGAATCCGTAAGGTGAGCATGACTATTTATTGTTTTCTAACCTTATAGGCCAGTGCTTCTCAGAGATGCCTCCTACTTATTAATGAGGCACAGCAGAGGCGGTGGTTTTTATACAAGTGACTGGAAGCAGCAGAGTCATTTCTCTGACTGCAGCAATCTCTGGTTTAGCATAATTGAATTTTTTCTTTAATGTTATACAGTTTTACAGAGGTTTTGAAATAAATTAAAAGGGTAAAATAAGTAATGTTTTAATTTTGCCATGGACTGCCTCCACATATGGTGAGACCAAGGCATCAACCTGGTCAGTCTAGTGAGGTTTCGTACAGTCAGAAATTCTGGTCTTTTAAAGTAGTTAACATTGGCGAAAAAATTATTTTATGTTGACACTGCCATTTGCCTGCTCTTTTGTGGCAGCCATGCTTGCAAATTTTTCAATAAGGCCTCATTCAGACTTCCGTGATTTTTCTGGGACGCAAAAAGAAAAAACGGGTCAAGTTTTTGCGTTTCATCAGTGTTTGATCCATGAGTCAGCTTATATAGGAGTAGTCGGGCACTTTAACACCGATGATCTATCCGTAGGATAGGTCATCAATGTCTGATTGGTCGGGGTGCGACACCCCCGCCGATCAGCTGTTCCCAGTGTCAGCTGGAACAGCTCTGTTGACTAAATAATGGCTGTGGCCGGTTACTGCACATCCACCGCCTATTGATTTGAGTAGGTGACCAATGTGCAGTACCCAGCCATGGTCACTATACATTCGATGGAGTGGTGCAGCCCCACAACTGAGCAGTTCCGGCCGACACCAGGAACAGCAGATCGGCGGGGTGCCGGGTGTCGCACATTCACCGATCAGACATTTTAATGGATTAGGATAAGCCATGAATGTTAATCACAGACAACACATTGACTACACATGGATGCCAACCATGTGCTGCCTATGAAAATCACGAATGAGCAATTTCAATCCGTGACTCGGATCAAAAACAGACATAACTGCGACTAATGCATACAGACATGTGAACAGCCACAATGATTATAATGGGAACGTGTTCTATCCGTGAAAAACACTGATCAAATATATACATGGAAAGTTTTAGCCTCTTGAGAGGACCAAGTGCAGCCATTTGGTTTTCTTTTGAATTCGCTTCTTTTGATTCGATTCTGCACAATCTAGTTATTTTCAATACAGCTGAGCATTCAAGTGGAACTCATCATATTTAGCATGAATCAAACACTTGGTGCATGATTGGAACCAGGTATGTTTTACTCTGAAGTCCTGTAACCTTTCACAGTAAACATTGTGTGAAAAGCTGTCCGGGAACTATGCATGTATCCTGGCTAACGAGGCAGGTACCCAGCGGGCTTCTCCCCGACCTGCTCCAATCGACTTTCAAGTGTCTCGCAATTTCTTCCTACACAGGGCGAGAAATGTGAGAGGGCGAAGCCGGCCGTGGACCCGCCTCAGGTCCATTGCACCTGGCCGGCCGTGGACCAGCCTCAGGTCCATTGCACCCGGCCGGCCGTGGACCCGCCTCAGGTCCATTGCACCCGGCCGGCCGTGGACCCGCCTGTTCAAAATGTGTTTACTCTGAAACACCGCAGCACTTCACAGTAAAACCTTCCTGGCTTCAATCGCGCAGCTAGACTCTAATCCAGGCTGAATGTTCTTCGGGCAACATGAAGGAGATAACAGATTCCCTTCAATGTGAAAACAAAGCAACAAAAAAGATGAACACCTGAAAGCAATGGCGTTTTCTTGCTCCATATTATACACCTCCGAGCACTGCAGCAGGGTATCAGGGTTGTTGAGAGGCGCAAGTCATCCAATTAGTCCTCCATTCCTTTTTAGGCTATGTGCCCACGATGCAGAAATGCTCCAGATTTTTCCTGAGCGTTTCTGCATCTCCCTGGCAGAAAAAAAACGCGTGCGGATTGTACATGCGTTTTTCCTGCCAGGGACATGCGGAAGTGAAGCGTTCTTCACATGCATTTCCGCATGCGGATTGACAAGCGCTTTCCAAGCGATTTTAGCATCACTTGGAAAGTGCTTGACAACTTGGTCACACTATATAAATCCATGCAAAAGGCATGGATTTATACAGTGTGAACTTAAAGAATAGTTAAAAATAAAAAAATTAATCTATACTTGCCTTCCGATGGCCCCCGGAGTCTTGCTTCGCTCCGTCCTGGCTGCCGGCAGATCGCGGTACACTGAAGGACCTGCCGTCACATGACTGACGTCAGCGCAGGTCCTTCAGTCCACCGCGATCTGCCAGCAAGGGAGGACGAGCGCAGCGGGGGCTATCAGAAGGTAAATATAACATTTATTTTATTTTTTTCACAGGTTCTATGGTACCTGGGTCCGGAGGAGAGTCTCCTCTCCTCTACACCCGGGTACCATCCGCACATTGAAATGCATGGAATGCGCATGTACAGATCCAGTGATGCGGATTCCATGCGTTTCAATGCAAGTCAATGGCGGCGAAAACGCAGCACTTCCGCAAAATAATTGGTAGTGCTGCGTTTTTTTCCGCAATGATAATCTGCAGCGGAAATTTCTGCAGCATGTACACAGCACATGCGGATCATCATTGGGGGACATGGCAGGCCTTCTACCATGCGTTTTTTAAGCATTTCTGCAGCGTTTTTGCCGCTGCGGAAATGCTTAAACGCATCGTGGGCACACAGCCTTTTTTGGTAGGTGATGTTAGTATGTTGTGTAATTTTGCACAATTTTCAGTGTGTGGGGATAGTTAACTGGAGCAAGGGCATGTTTCCTTTACAGACAGCTTCAAGCACTTGCACAAATGATTGTTCGTGCTATATTCAGACCGGTCAGATTTGGTGCAGAAATTACTGTGGCTACTCGCGAGTTCTGCTCTTCGAAATAGAGTTCTCCTGGTGGCAAATATGAATTTCTGATATCCACATTGAAATGGAAAAGACATAAAAAAAAATGTTGGCAACAAATCTGCCACATATTTGAATGTAGAAAAAAGTTTTAGAATTAAAGTTACAAAATGTCTCACACTTAATTGTTCTGATCACCATCAAATGTACCCGATTCATCAAAGCTTTACAACAGTATTCTGGCGTAAAAAGCTTTAAAAAGCACAAATGGCGGCTGTGCTAAAATGATGCAACTTTTGGCACTCTCACCCCTAACAATGTGGGTGGAACTGTGGCGCGACGGGGGCGTAGCGACAGCTGCTTGTCAAATTTATGCCACAGATCTTACTCCAGCAGGGGAACTGGGGTGGGATTTGTGTCGCGACACATGATACACGTGCGAGCTACAGATCCATTTAGAGGCATGCTTATAACTTGTGTTTGGATCAGCTGACTTCTGGCCAGTCCATGCATTACTGTCTCGGACCCCAAAACACTATTGTGCGAAATTGGCTTAAGGAAACACTAGGTTCTAATATTCAGTAATGCACCAAAAATCCAAAGTAATATAGAATAAAAAAAATAATAACTTGGATTGTATTAAGAAAACTTATATAGTACAGTACAATGTAAGCAATAAATTCAGTGCTTACAAAGATGTCAGATTCGACTGTTAATTAGAACTTGCTTTTATTAAAACTTGGCAATGACTACAAGATACAAAACAATATTTTGGTCCATTAAAACCATAATCCGCTCAAAAATAAAAAGGCTACATTTTATGAGAATAGAGGTGCTCGGGGCACATTCAGTGAGGGAGGTTGGTGAGCTTCTAGGGATACACCCTGGAAAGCTAAGCAGCATATTAAGAGCCGGTTCCTCAGACTGCAAATGCTGTCGAATGTGTTACTGTATACTCCTCTGCATAAGAGTCCTTCATTATTGAAATCTACTGACCACTTTCCAAAGACTTGTAACCTTTTCAGCTAAAGCAAAAAGAAAAAAGGGCATAATTTACTTTTTTTTGTAGAACCGTTTGACATCCCAGACTACAGGGCTGAGAAGACGTCTGCAGTGTGCTCCTATCTAACATATTTGCTGCGGACACACAGTAGAGACGGCCCTTTAACTCCGATGCATCCGGCACTAAGGTGTGTGCAGTACAAATACATACGGTGCACACAATTAGTTAATCGCTACAGAAGATGCCGTTGATGAGGTCTCTTCTGTCTGAGGGGTGCAGAGAAAATACTATTTTAAACATAATGAACGTTATTACACAAAACAATAAAAAAAAGACACATATGGGAAGTCTAAAAATAAATGTACTTGATCCTTCAGAATATAACTCAAGTTTAGCCCTCAAAAATATTTTCTGGTCTTTTCTGATATTTGTAACATTTGAGGACAGTATAAATAACTATTAGTGTGTCCTTAATCCACTTGTCAGTCGTTTGATAAGAGGCCTCAAATCCAGAACAATCCAGAGCAGCTTCCTAAAGCCTCAAGAAGGTGCTGGGAAGTTGGCTACGAGGTACACTCTGTTCATGTCATCCATAGGTAGCTTGTTTTATGTGTTTCTAATCCCCAAGGCTTGTTCCAGCTCCTGGCGTCTTTGCTGCACCTATACAAATAGAAGCATTACATATATGATTAAAAGGTAATAGATCTATCGTTTAAAGGGGTTGTTTCACTTTAGATCTTCAAGACGGCACACTTCCCCCCCCCCCCCCCTGCCTCGTTGCTACCTGCTTGTTAGGGGAGCTGATACGCTCCTGATAATTGACAATTCAGATTACAAGCGTGGCCGTATCGCTGGCCTGAACTGTGCGGCTAGCAGTGGTAGCTTTGCCTCAGTGGAGGAGAGCAGGAGCATTGCGGCTAGCCAGATCCTGCCAGCTTCAGAGCAGCGCTTGCAAGTTGTATAGCAAAGAGCTAGCAAGCGCTGTGCTCCTTTCCTTAGAGACCAGCCACTGCTGAAAGACTTCACAGGTGGCCAGTGACCACAAAAATTAAAAATCTCCATCTTTGATAACGGAAGATTTTTAATAAGTAAATTGCAAAGTTCTCCCCTTGATAAAGCAGCTATGTGAAACGTGCGTCGGGGCAGCCTGGAGAATACACCCATCTCCTGACACTATGGGTAAGCTCAATTACTGGCATTAATCAGGATCTTTTCATGGAACATATACATACATGGGTTTCTATCAACATTCATTGTATGCATTATATGATCTTTATAATTTTTATAGCACTTGCTTTTTACACCATCGAAACTTTTTTTATGCAACTATGGGTCTCTGAAAGTATTTATTACGTGTATTATGGATCTCTCTAGACTCATGGTATTTGGCTTTTTCATATAACTGCATGATGTTCCTTATGCAACTATGCTTCTCATATACTCTGTATTGGAAAATGATGTCTCTCCACTTTCAATGTTCCTCCTTTTAGACCTCAATATTTTGTATGATAGGTATTTTTAAATTTGTCTCAATAAGTATTATATATTTGAATTCTTTTGGTGGTTTGTGGTTACTCCATGCATGGTGGTTTTCACAAGTTTTTGCTAATCTATAGGAGTGCTCCACCCTTGTATTCTTATTAAAATTAACTTGGAACACTTAAATTGGATATGTTCCCAACCTGGTTACAATTTGTGCTCTATTAATGTTTTGATAGTAAAAATCCAAACCTGTTGAAATTCTTTTAACATGTGAAGGGAAATTTGTGATTTTACCATCACAGACCACAATGCAACTTGTCTGCAACCTTGTTGTGATTTTTTTTTTAAACAGCCAAAATCACAGCTGTGTGGACACGTTGTACCTGCAGTGAAATTCAATGCTGCCCCGTGGACTTCTGCTGTGGCTTTATAATTTGCACTGATACAAATCTGCAACTGGATTAACCCCAATCAATGGGGCCAATACATGTGTCACTACCTGCTGGGGCAAACTGTATTGGGGGTGAATCCTCACTGCAAACTGTATGAGGGCTGGACAATGATAAGATTACCCGCAGTACATCCCGTGTGTGCACTGAGAAATATGCTGCTGACAATTGTCTTTTATTAAAAACTGCAAACGGCCGATCGCTACACTGTTTACAATGACCAATGATGGGGAACGACCAATGGATTATTATGAGATAACTGCTCTAGTCTAATGGGGGAGCAGGTCAGCTGATAGGAAAGATTTTGGTTGGGTATGTTCGATTTTGGACTCTTGATTACTTTGTTTTCCCATAGATAAGGCGCTAGCAGAGAAGTCTATCAGCGGCTTTCTCAGAGAGCACTGGAGAGGGTATGGGAGAGACGGCCGAATGATGGGTCAAAGCTTCGTTCTGCTGGCAGCCATCTAATGTTTATGACCGGCTTAACACTGATTGAGTGAACTTCTACTCTTCCCCTACACAGATCAAGGCTGGAACAATTGCCCATAGAAGTCAAAGAGTTGTTTCCAGGCATATCGTTGCCACCATCATCATATATAGAGTATAAAAAAGAATTAGGTTTCATTTCTAGTTTAAAATTCCTGTTAAATAATGTACGGACCTAAAAAATATCATGTAACTTTGATGATCCATACCTTCGAGTAAAAATATCGACAAACAGCCTCTTGAGCCCAGGGCTGGAAATAAAACTCTGCCCTGCGTTCTTCTTCAGGATTGCCAACGACATCGGTCATAGCCTGTGGTGGAGAACATTGTGAGAAGGAGAAGCTCAGGATAAGGCAGAGCACATCACATGTGACCTCTCACCACTAACCTTCAGGTCCCGGCACTGAGACTGCAGCCAATCATTGATGAATCCTTGAGGATCACGGGCAAAACTTAACATAAATTCCCGCTGGATCTTCAACTGATTGATTGTTTCAATAGTTTCATGGATCTAGATAAATAGCAGATTACATATTACATTTTTTTCCAAAAAAATGGTAACTACTTTCAACCAAAATGACAAGCAGCCAAACCATAAAACTAGCAGCACGAACCAATCTGTATGTAGACATGTATATAGCAATCATTAGATACTTAAAAGCAAAGTTCATTTTCCAATAGAATCCCCCTCACCATCAACAGGCGCCATGCATAGGGGATAAATGAAAATTATGTGAATCAGTGTGCATCCGCACTACTCCTACCAACAAATGCAAAAATTGGAGAACAACAAGGGAGTTATATTTAAAACGTATAAAAGATGTCAATCTTTATTGATATGGTAATAAAAACAGTCATGAAAAATAGCAAAAAAGTACATACACAAGACCATAACAAAAATTCACCGAAAAAGTGAAGACGACAAAAACAAAACTGGCAACGGGTCACCACTGGGCAAAAGTTTATATACTTATTAGGATGAGTGTGCACATGCTGGGAAAGTAATGACCTGCACCCAAAAGGGCTCTCCAATATCTATGCTTCCCAGGTGCAGACTCAAAAGTAGATTAGCAAAAATCCTACCCAGCGGGCAGTGTTTCATCTCCTGGGGGAACTCCACCACTTATAAGGGTAAGAATTCAGCAGTCACTTGGCCTTTTGAAATGGATCTTTGCTAATATACTTTTGAGTCTGCACCTGGGAAGCAGATATTGGAGAGCCCTTTTGGGTGCAGGTCATTACTTTCCCAGCATGTGCATACTCATGCTAATAAGTATATAAATTTTTGGCACCTGTTACCAGTTTTATTGTTTTTTTGTCCTTTTCACTTTTTTGGTGTATTTTTGTTATGGTCTTGTGTATGTATTTTTTTTTACTGTTTTTCATGACTGTTTTTATTAGCATATCAATAAAGATGGACATCTTTTTCAAATATGACTCCTTTGTGGTTCTCCAATTTTTGCACCTATATAGCAATGAAGGGTCCCGAACTCCTGGAGACCCTCTAATAATATTACTACATATCAATGCCATGACTCCTGCAAGTAACCAGAAAGTAGGCGCTACGGGTGAATGCACAAATCTTACATCTGCAACTGCGCAATCAGAGCCATGACCTGATGTTTCCATCATCTTGCACTGCTCAGTAATGGACTGCCGCGGGCTTCCTTTATGAAACTACTGATGCAATAAAAAGCTTAAATGGATGAAGGTTTAGCCTTTTCCCCTTGTAGAGGACCTCTCTGCTTTGTGTGATCACATGTAAATAGCTGGTCATAGACACTGTATACCTGATTGCCGACCAGTATCCAGCTCCCCCCTATAGCAGTGTTCCCCAAAAGCCACCAACAGGTCATGATTCCAGGATTTCCTCAGTATTCGACAGGGGATAATTCCACCATCTGAGTAATACTAAGGAAATCCTGAAGATATGGTCTGTTGGGGGTCTTTGAGGACCGTAGTTTGGGAACACTGCTCTAGATTGCCGGATGGTCCTCTGGAAACCAGTGGTACCCATTAACTAGATACCAGTACGTACAGCTAGGTGTAGCCTCCCCACAAATGTATGGACTTGTGTTCTCTAAACCAGAGGTCCCCAACCGCCGGTCCGCGGACCAGGACTGGGCCGTTGGGGTTTTTCAGCCGGTCCGCGGCACCGCCACAGACAATCACTAAACACTGACAGTGTGCTCTGGTCTGCGGTGGCTCAGAGCACACTGTGTGGGGTGGATGCTGCCCGCTGTTCTAGACTCCCGCAGGGTAGACCTGTAGAGGACCTGTGAGGACATCAAGGTACATAACTGATGTCACCACAGGTCCTGAAGCAGGATGAAGCAGGGGCGGAACTACCGCCCGTGCAGCCGGTTCATTGAACGGGGGCCCCGAGGGAGAGGGGGCCCCTCCAGCAGGGCCGCCATCAGGGCATGACTGCCCTGACTCCAGTATGGGGCCCGGCCGGTAGGAGCCCCCTCGGAGCCCCCCTCTTGTGCGTCTCTCTCCTCATGGGGCCCCCGGCCCCATGCAAAGCGCCGGGTCCAAGACATCTCATAATTCCTCTGACTTCCGGTCATGTGACGGCGCCGTCACATGACCGGAAGGCAGGAGAACCTGGTGTCAGCGATTTGGACGAGCGCCAGGATTCTGCAGGGATCGCATGGGGGTAAGTATAACAAGTTTTATTTTTTTTTAAATACAATTAACTAGGAGTGGGGGGAATGGGAGATCCACATGGGGGGGAGGGGAGAGATGAGAGATGCACATGGGGGGGGGAGGGGAGAGATGAGAGATGCACATGGGGGGGGAGGGGAGAGATGCACATGGGGGGGAGGGGAGAGATGAGAGATGCACATGGGGGGGGAGGGGAGAGATGAGAGATGCACATGGGGGGGGGGGGGAGAGATGCACATGGGGGGAGGGGAGAGATGCACATGGGGGGGAGGGGAGAGATGAGAGATGCACATGGGGGGGAGGGGAGAGATGAGAGATGCACATGGGGGGGAGGGGAGAGATGAGAGATGCACATGGGGGGGAGGGGAGAGATGAGAGATGCACATGGGGGGAGGGGAGAGATGCACATGGGGGGGGAGGGGAGAGATGAGAGATCCACATGGGGGGGAGGGGAGAGATGAGAGATGCACATGGGGGAGAGGGGAGAGATGCACATGGGGGAGGGGAGAGATGAGAGATGCACATGGGGGGAGGGGAGAGATGAGAGATGCACATGGGGGGAGGGGAGATATGAGATGCGCACATGGGGGGGTTGGTTATGTTTACATAACTTTGTTGCCTTATGAAGGGCGGGGGGGGGGGGCCCCCCAAAATTTCTTGCACAGGGGCCCACTACAGTCTGTGTCCGCCCCTGGGATGAAGTAAATGCAGCTGAACAGCAGCTGTCAGGACAGCTGCCCTGTCCTGCTGCAGGGCGTGATGGGGCCTCAGTGATGCTGCTCCTGGCACAGCACATTATGTGGGGCTCCTGGCATAGCTCCTGGCGGGGACCTGGTCTACACTATATGATAAGTATGCACTAAACTCCAAATCCTTCCATTACCCCGCCCCCATATGACCAAAGCCCCGCCCACCCCACCCCCTCCTTGCTGGGCCATGGAAAAATGATCTTGCTTCAAGCCGGTCCCTGGTGCAAAAAAGGTTGGGGACCACTGCTCTAAACAGAGGCCATTTCTACCAATACTCAGTTAATCATCCCAATTTTAGCTTAACATCTAGGTATGTGAGCTTGTGAACGTGTCAGCATACTATAATCCACAATGCAGACTTCTAGGAATCAGCTGCCCCAACATACCTGGACAGCCACAGAGTCTTACGTAGCTGACTGATGGGCAGAATAGTCGTAACGAATGTTTATTACCCTCGTGGTCTGGAATTGCCCCCGCAGCTCCAGCGTTTATGGGAATTGTCATTTAAGCAAACCTCTGCTGTCCACATGTTCTTCCAAACTGAGCTACACTAATGATTTGCGGCTTCACTGTCTACGAGGAATAGTATAATGCAACCAAAGCAACGGACAGCAAAACCGAGGCACACGATAGATTAAAAAGCACATCTGGGAATCGCGAGAGAGCATGAACTGACGCCGTGCGAAACGCAATTCCTCCAGAATACATAACGCCCTCATCAGAAACAGATAGGAAACGGAACTAAATATTCGTTGTGGCACACATTAATAACCCCCCCGGAAGGTGGGTGGGGGAGGGGGGACACGTTAAATGCCTCAAAATATTATAAAGCATGAAAAATAAATGATCATGTTCCAGCATCTAATCCTTAATGATCTTTTACATAGCGCATACAGTGTGTTCCATAGGAAGAAATAGCCGCTCTTTGCAGATTGCTGCATTTGATGCAAACGTCAATGAGAAACATTAAGCTATAAATGAAAGCTTAAAGGGGTTCTTCGATCATTAAAAACCAAAACCACATGCAAATTGCTTACAAACAGCAAGATGCACCATTTACCAACACACTGCCTGTAAGGTTTTTCTAGTACTGACCTCTCCGTAGGCTGTCCCAACTCACCCTACCCGAGACTCGGGATCTCAGCAGGCAGACCTACAACAATCACATGTCTCATCTATCCTGTGGATAGGCGATATATGTGCTTTCTATGGGACAACCCATGTGTGGCCACGTCTTCCTAGAATATCTCCTGCACTCTCCATATATGATGGAGACAAGACTTCTGCGGCGTCCTAGCTCTCCACCCTCCCGCTCTCTGGCAGAACCATGTCTGACATGCTGGGCAGCAGATTGTGCAGAATCCGTGAGCAGCAAAGCAGTACAAGGCGTCCGCTAGTATAATGCTTACAAGGGCTGTAACCGGGCAATGTCTGGAGAAGGCAAAAGGCAACATGGAGACAAGTTCTTCATACGGTAATCGCCCACAGAAAGCACTGGCAGCATAGTATACTACAAAGATCTGGGCAAGGTAATGAGATAGAATTACTTTTAAGCTATAGCGGCATCACTAATAAGCAGACAGGCACTCTTCTATTCTTTCATAGTTGCTGCAGGATAGCAGGGTGGATGAAGTTATTCTGCAGCAGCTTCAGCCATCCTGCAGCAACTCACATTATGCAACTTCATCCATTCGGGGCATAAAATTCAGCCATCGGCCTCCTGATAATCCATAATGACTGGAGAAACGTGTCGAGGCAAAAGTTTAAATACGAGATAAGTTTATTAATTTATTCGTATGCATCTTCAATCATTATTACTTTATGCTAGGAATATCTCTGTACTAGAATAGGCAGTCACCTCATCCTTTGTGCTTAGTTCACCTATAGGGCACAATAGGGACAGGCGCCGTTGAGCAGGAGCACCAAACACGTCATTAGGGTGCCAACCTCCGCTCTAGGCAGGATCAGAATCGAGCTGTATCAGAGCAATATAAGTCCATACCATTTATCCTCCTTAGGGAGTTATGTCATTAATGAACACTGATGGTTGTTACATTGGTTTTTAATACACGGGTATTTGTGTGTTTTAAGAGTAAGAAATAAAGATATATTTTTAGAGGATTTACATGTTCACGCTGTTAATATTCCTTCTCAGTACATCAAATTTGTCAATTCCTAGACGGCAAGCTGCGCTAGTAAGCACTTCCGGCCGCCGCCAACACATAGCTGATTGGCGGGGGTGTGCCAGGCAGGGCTGTGGAGTCGGAGTCCGAGTCGGTATAAAATGGACAGACTCCTAAAATATATAATAAATTGGGTACAGTAGTTCAATGCAGTTTGTGGGGAATATTTTTTTCATAAGAATTTGGGAAAGTTATGAAATGTCCTATAAATGTCTGTCCTATTCCTGATCTAAGGGTCTAGACTTTTAGCTGAGATGAATCTGTGCTACAGTAAATTTATCACTTAAACATGAGCCGTGTATGAGGGGAGTCGGAGGTTTGGCTTACCGACTCCACAGCCCTGGTGCCAGGTGTCGGATCCCGGCCGATCAGACATTGATGCCCAATCCTAAGGATAGGGCATCAGTGTATAAGTAGTGGACAACCTCTTTAAAGACACTGTCAATAACCATAGTATTGGTGGCTTATACAAGTCAAATGTGTTTTAAGATGCATTAAACAGTCCGTCACCCCTAAAATGCATTTTAAACATGTTATACAGTGTTGTATGGAACTTAGCCCCTATAATACCCATACTACCATGTACTTGTTACTAGTACAGTGCCAGAGAAAATAACTTAATTCATATGCATATGAGGAGGGTTTGGTGCACCCTTGGCGTGGCCACGCTTGGTGCACCCTAATGTGCATATTGGGGACCTTTCCCTGCTTCTAAATGCCAAAGCAAGCCCTGTGAATGCTGCCCTGTGAGTGCTGCCACGTGTGTGCTGGCGCGCGCATTCTCCTCCGTCTCCTTTATTCTGATGAAGCTTGCTGCACTAACACACCGGGAAGTGCAGTGAGTCAGAAGAAAGGAGACGGGGAGGAGAATGTGCCCGCACACTGCATGTGGCCGCACCAAGGGCGCACCTAAGCCTCCTTATTTGCACATGAAGTGAAAGTTATTTTCTCAGGCACTGTACCAATAACATGCTAGTATAGGTATTATAGGAGCTAAGGACCGTACAACACTATAAAGCAAATTTAAAATACATTTTGGGGGTGACAGACTCCCCTTAACCAATGGCTTTCAAGTGTGCCACTATAAGTGCACAGATTTCTTCCAAACGCAGCTGTCCCTGCCTCCCTCGATTTAAATAGGACATCATATACCAGTTTTTGCTCGAAAATACAATATTTCCCCTAAGTGATTGAGTTTTTCAATGCATTCATTTGTGCGGTTTCAGTGATATATACCTGAGGAAAGGACTGCTTTAAAAAGGGACAACCTTAGCCAGTTCCTTAAGGAGAATCTGTCAGACCATCATGCCAGGAGATGCCACCATTAGCACCCCAATTTGGGCAACAGCAAAACCAAACCAGCTTCTATTCCTTACCTTGTTATCTAGAGCTGCAATTTCTTGCTGGCTGGAGGTGGAGAGAAGGAAGGAATTCATCTGTGTTTTCAAAGTATCATCCACTTCAACATCGATATCGTAACACGCGGTCTTCTTCTGATCATTGGGATCCACACTAGGAACACGATACAACACAGGTGACAATGCCGGGGATAGAACAATGTCGTAACAAAAAGAAGGCAAGATCTTTTTTACCTAATGACATGATTGATTATGATGGGCTCCGGGGGCATGAGGAGAGCATGGAGTCTCTGAGGCAGCTCGGAAAACTTCATCCTCTGAGACTCAAAGATCTGTGGTGGTAAAATGATGTAATGGTGAGAACAGCACAAGAAGACAAAGTCGCTTTATAGAGATTATGTTCCCACCTGCTGGAGGTACTTGTCACAGATTATAAACTCTCGTTCATGAGGGTCCTGAAGCTTATGAGTTTTGATATACTGCCATAGGGCTTGGATGATGACCGGACGAGTCTGGGTGTGGATACCGAGAAGACGAGCCAGGCGAGGATCAAGCTTAAACTGAGGAGGCTGTGGAAATACAATAAGTGATAGAGGTGGGGATAGTACTGAAGGGTTACTGCAGGATGTAGGGATCAGGATTTCTTCCCACGTACCTGATAATCTAGCATCAGCAACACAGTGCAGCGTACATTGACATCTCCAGGACGCTTCACCTGAAACCCATCCGTCTCCTGTGTGGTAGGCGTCCTGTGCCACTGCAAGCAACAGAAGGAGGACGTTTAGAAAGAAATGTCAGATATATAGCAGTATTATAAAGCGAGAGGAAAGATCCCGGTCAAAATTCAGGCACTGTGATGATCAGCTGATCGCCCCGAGTCCTGCTCCGGGAAAACAGCCAATACAGCAGGAGGAAGCAGCTGCCAGCCAGGTGTTTACCTGCATCGGTGGGGGGAAATTATTACATAGAAATTGTGACCCTCCATAGAATACTCGGATGGCTTAACAGTAGAGTGGCTCTACGTTCTTGTGTAATCAGAAGGCCCCCCTCGGATGTCCATATGGACAGGGAGGTCTTCATGACATCTCTGTAAACCAAAGGCCTTCAATGAATAGCAGATCATTGCCCTGCACCAGGGAAGATCAACAAACGGAGCACCTACTCTTTACACTTTAGTGGACAATACCCCTCACCTTCCGCTGCTTAGCCCCCCCATTAAACACCCTCCTAGTGTCACGTCCCATCAAGAGGAACATTTTCTGACGACATGAAATACTTCGAGCAGATTTCTAATGAGATAACACAGAGGAGCGGGTTGTTTTGTCTTGTCCTCAGATCCTGCATCCTGACCCTGAACGACTCCTCACAAAGCCGTTAATATTACATCACTTCACCTCTGAGGTTTGGTAGTAAGCCAAGAGCAGAACAGCTATGCGGGCCCAGGACGTGAGCAGCATGAGAACCATCAGGCCCACCGCTATTCATAGGAGCAGTGTGTTTTAGAGATTCCCTTATGGCATCCACAATACCATTAATGTGAATAAAGCAAGGAAAATCACTGCTAAGTACAGAAAAAAGCAGCAACACGGCTTGTATGTCATTCAGTGGTTGTGGTGAAGCTTCTCGCGGCTCCACTAACACTGTATATATAACACTGTATATAAGCTGCACTCTAAAAAGGAGAGCCAAGGATACTTAGCTTCAGTTCGGACAAATCAGTCACACTAACTTTCTGCAACGGTCTTCGTAGGTAGTGTCCATCAGACCACAATTACATAGTGGTGCTCCAAAATGTCAGAACTACAGCAAGAAACCCTGCAGCTATGACCTCCCGATGTCTCACAGATCAAACAGGTGTCCACTGTAGATTAAGGGGGTGTTCACATGCATGCGTTTTTCTGGGGGGACCAATTGGTCTGCAAAAAAAGAGAGTCTATAAAGAATCAGACCAGACCCTGATCAAGCACTGATGAAAAGTCGTCCGATTTTGTGCATATGAGAAACATTACAGACGTCTGAATGTTGGCTCAGTGACTAGCACTGTAGCCTTGCAGCGCTGGGGTCCGGGGTTCAAATCCCACTAAGGACAACATCTGTAAGGAGTTTGTATGTTCTCCCCGTGTTTGCGTGGGTTTCTTCCCACACTTGAAAGACATACTGATAGGGAATCTAGATTGTGAGCTCCAATGGGGACAGTGATGATGTCGGCAAAACGCACCAGAATATGGTGAAACCCTTAACCCATTACTGGCCTGGGGCGTATTAGTACGCCCCAGGCCATTACCCCCGGTTCAGCACGGGCTTCCGGCGCGGAGTCCACACTGAACCAGGCACATGTCAGCTGATTCTTACATCCGACACATGGAATCGCGATCCACCTGCGGCTGTTAACCAGTTAAATGCAGCTGCCAATCTCTGACAGCGGCATTTAACAGCGCCACGCCAGAAGCGCGTCACTTACCCCGCCCATCGGTGACCCCGTCTCGTGATCGCAGGTCACTGATGGGTGGGCATGACAACCCTGGGTTTGCAGCAGACCCCAGTGGTTGTCATGTGCTGATCGCTATGAGTGCCACCTAATGGTCGGCGCTCATACCACAGGAGCATTTCTGCTACATAGAGGTGATCTGCTGATCACCTCTATGTAGCAGAGGCGATCGGACAGTTGCTGCTTCTAGTCTCCTATGGAGACTATAGAAGCAAGCAAAAAGAGTAAAAAAAAAGTGTTTTTAAATATATTAAAAAAAAATATAAAAGTTTAAATCACCCCCCTTTTGCCCCATTCAAAATAAAAGAAAAAATAAACCCCACGTACACATATTTGTTATCGCCGCGTTCAGAATCTCCCGATCAATATAAAAAAAGAATTAATCCGATTGGTAAAGGCTGTAACGATAAAAAAAATTCCAAATGCCAGAATTACGCTTTTTTGGTCGCCGCAGCATTGCAATAAAATGAAATAACGGGCGATCAAAACATCGTATCTACCCCAAAATGGCATCAATAAAAACGTCAGCCGGCTCGCAAAAAAATAAGCCCTCACCGGCCCCAGATGTCGAAAAATGGAGACGCTATGGGTCTCGGAAAATGGTGCCTTTTTTTTTTTAAAAGCAAACTTTGGATTTTTTTTTTTATCACCACTTAAAAAAGAACCTATACATCTATACATGTTTGGTGTCTACGACCTCGTAATGACCTGGAGAATAATAATGGCAGGTCAGTTTTAGCATCCAGTGAACGTGGAAAGAAAAAGGAAAAAAACAAACACAAAACAACTGTGGAATTGCATTTATTTTGCAATTTCACTGCACTTGGAATTTTTTTCCCGTTTTCCAGTATACGATATGGTAAAACTAGTAATGGCGTTTAACAGTACAACTCGTCCTGCAAAAAATAAGCCCTCACACGGCCATATTGCCCAAAAAATAAAAACGCTATGGCTCTTGGAACAAGGGGAGCAAAAAACGAAAATGTAAAAACGGAAAATCCCGACGTTGTAAAGGGGTTAATAAATAAGTGAATGAGGATTAAAATTTCATGTTAAAGGGAATTAGTCATGGCCCCAAAAACTAGCCTGCATGTTAATAGCGTTCTAAAGCTGCCCGACTTCTGCTAAGAAAGCTCGGCTAAAGGAGGAAATCAACTTTGATCCTCCCGGTAGTCTCTGGCTTTCAATCACCGCTTAGTACATAATGAGTAGCGGCTGTAAGCAGAATGATTGATGGCCACATCAGCATTGTTAGGCCTCATTCACATGTCAGTGTTTAAACATGTACATGAAAAAATGGTACTGTGTTATCGGGGCTTTGGATCAGCGTATCAGATTTTACCATCAGTTTTTCTCCCAGATGGATAAAGAAATTACAAAGCTTCTCCTATATTTTGCAATGTTACATACATTGAGTAGATGAGGTCATCCGTGTGCTGTACGTGTTTCTCACAGACCCATAGACTTGTATTGGCTCTTTGCATAGTGATATCGGGAAAAAAAATCAAACATGTCTGAGTTTTGCATGGACACACGGTCTGTGAAAAACATGGGCATATGAACAGCACCATAGATTACAATGGGCATGTGTTGTATCTGAAAAAAACGGACACAAAAGGAACATGCAACACAGAAGTCTGAATGAGACCCCCAATACTTAAAGTCAGTGTATATAATGACAGAGAGCCCTGATATCCGGATCTAATCTCTTGCATGATTAGAAACCACAGATAACTAATACCTTTCGGATAAGGTGTATGTGTAAGGAGGGGTAGCACATCTGAGTTTAGCTGTGCCATATTACAAACCCTTCTATTAGCTCTCCTCCTCTCCTAGTACTAGTCACCCCTGCTGTACTGCCCTTCACCCACACTGCCTGGGAGCAGAGCAGGAGTAGCCCAGAACCAGCCCAAAATTCGCTTTAATAAGGCCACAAAGACCAAGCAAGGTTCAAATGTCTAAAATCAGATGTGTAGCGGCAGAAAGTCAGGTCATAGTGTGGGTTTCTGGTTGTAGAAATCTAGTGATTGCTCACTCACTTTTATACTGAATTTTAAAAGGAAGCAACTCATCAGCTGTTGGCTTTTCACCGCCTCGCTCCCCAACAGCAGTGGGAGACACTGCCTTTCACTAGTCCAAGACAGTCCCCGGCCGGCTTTACAAAGTATGATTTCTCTAAAGCTCCGCAGATTATCAGAATAAAACATACACGGCTACAATAACGTAGCCTTACCTGATTCATGCTGTTGTGCTCGGGCATCATAAAGCAGCTGACAGGTTGCCTTTAAATAAAGTTTCTGTACTGAAGGTAGAATATTAAAAGGTTGGGATAAAGAAGCACTGCCCCCTAGTGGTGGCATAAAGGTTTACACTGTGTAAAAATTCATGCCACGCGTCTTCGCATTTATTTCTAGTTGCTTATTCTGTAAAGTGCGGTACATAGATGGTCACCAATCACATCTGCATTAGTGTAAGTAAATGTTTTCGGTAAATTTTAGGCCCAATCACTTCCGGAATGGGAGGCAAGCGGGGCGGTGACATCCCGCCTAGATATTCCTGCAGATATCGTGCACCTCTCCCATTCTGATAGGAACGGGGCACAATGCCTGCCACTTGCACACAAGAGACGGCAGATATATTTTAGACATGACATCACGGTCCTCGCTCCCCTCCTAATGCAGAAAGGAGCGGAGTTGGATTATCCATTTACTCCTTTCCCAAGCCTTGTGTTCTTTCAAAAGAATTTTTTCCCATTTTTCTGACGTCAGATTTATCAGGACTTGTTTTTTGTGGGATGAGTTATAGTTTTGAACTACGCCATTCAACATACTGGAAAATGGGAAAAAAAAATTGCCAGTGCAGAGAAATTGAGCAAAAAACCGCAATTATTTTCTGAATTTTGTTTATTCGGCATTCATTGTGCTGTAAAAATAACCTGGCGATGTGATTCTTCAGGTCAGTGTAGTTACGGCAATACCAAACTTATATATTTTAATTTTTTTTATTTAAGCAATGAAAAAAAATTCAGGAATTAGTAAAAAAAATAAATAAAAAAAAATTCATTACTACAGCTCTGTGAGGATTTGTTTTCTGTGTAGCAACCTGACGTTTCTAATCATAGTAATTTGGGGTAGATAGGATGCTTTCATCACTTGTTTAATTTTTTGGTGGAGTTGCATAGACCAAAAAACTGCAATTTTGTCTCTTTTTTCTTAATGACTTATTGGTGGGGTCACTTTTATAGATGCAGCAATACCAAACATTTATTGCATTTATTTCCACTGTGGGAAAAGGGGGCGATTCAATTTTTATTTCTTTTTAATATATTTTTTTAAAAATGTATTTTTTTTTCTGTCTCTTTAGGGGACTTCAACCAGTGATACTACACTGCTCAAAAAATAAAGGGAACACTCAAATAACACATCCTAGATCTGAATGAATGAAATTTTCTCATTGAATACTTTGTTCTGTACAAAGTTGAATGTGCTGACAACAAAATCACACAAAAATCAAATTTATTAACCAATGGAGGCCTGGATTTGGAGTCACCCCCAAAATTAAAGTGGAAAAACACACTACAGGCTGATCCAACTTTGATGTAATGTCCTTAAAACAAGTCAAAATGAGGCTCAGTATTGTGTGTGGCCTCCACGTGCCTGTATGACCCCCCTACAACGCCTGGGCATGCACCTGATGAGGTTGCAGATGGTCTCCTGTGGGATCTCCTCCCAGACCTAGACCAAAGCATCTGCCAACTCCTGGACAGTCTGTGGTGCAACGTGATGTTGGTGGATGGAGCGAGACATGATGCCCCAGATGTGCTCAATCGGATTCAGGTCTGGGGAACAGGTGGGCCAGTCCATAGCTTCAATGCCTTCATCTTGCAGGAACTGCTGACACACTCCAGCCACATGAGGTCTGGCATTGTCCTGAATTAGGAGGAACCCAGGGCCAATCGCACCAGTATATGGTCTCACAAGGGGTCTGAAGATCTCATCTCGGTACCTAATGGCAGTCAGGCTACCTCTGGCGAGCACATGGAGGGCTGTGCGGCCCTCCAAAGAAATGCCACCCCACACCATTACTGACCCACTGCCAAACCGGTCATGCTGAAGGATTTTGCAGGCAAATCGCTCTCCACGGCATCTCCAGACTCTGTCACATGTGCTCAGTGTGGACCTGCTTTCATCTGTGAAGAGCACAGGGTGCCAGTGGCAACTTTGCCAATCCTGGTGTTCTGTGGCCAATGCCAAGCATCCTGCATGGTGTTGGGATGTGAGCACAACCCCCATCTGTGGACGTCGGGCCCTCATACCACCCTCATGGAGTCGGTTTCTAACCATTTGAGCAGACACATGCACATTTGTGGCCTTCTGGAGGTCATTTTGCAGGGCTCTGGCAGTGCTCCTCCTGTTCCTCCTTGCACAGAGGCGGACGTAGCGGTCCTGCTGCTGGGTTGTTGCCCGTCTACGGCCCCCTCCACGTCTCCTGGTGTACTGGCCTGTCTCCTGGTAGCGCCTCCAGCCTCTGGACACTAAACTGACAGACACAGCAAACCTTCTTGCCACAGCTCGCATTGATGTGCCATCCTGGAGGAGATCCTGCAGGAGACCATCCGCAACCTCATCAGGAGCATGCCCAGGCGTTGTAGGGAGGTCATACAGGCACGTGGAGGCCACACACAACACAGCCTCATTTTGACTTCTTTTAAGGACATTACATCAAAGTTGGATCAGCCTGTAGTGTGTTTTTCCACTTTAATTTTGGGGGCGACTCCAAATCCAGGCTCCATTGGTTAATAAATTTGATTTCCATTGATGATTTTTGTGTGATTTTGTTGTCAGCACATTCAGCTTTGTACAGAACAAAGTATTCAATGAGAATATTTCATTTATTCAGATCTAGGATGTGTTATTTGAGTGTTCCCTTTATTTTTTTGAGCAGTGTATATACTCCAGGAGCATGAATTGTGAACTTACCTCCACTAGGTGATTATCAGGTCCGTATAGATCCTTGTCAAGTTCAATAACCAAAGACTTGAAAAAGGATGAGAACTTCCTCTTCTGTTTGGTCGCGTCATATTTGGACAAAGCTGCCTGCAATACAAAAATGATGTTGTGCTTCAACACGTGGGACCCAACGTCTGCACTGCCATATGGATCAATGAAATGCAACGCTCACTGTAAGGGAGTCAGGTCATTGACCTTCATAGGAAGAAACGCTGCATGGTCACATCCACGGTGACATTTTAGCTAAGCGTCTTCTCTTTACACCAATAAGTAGTAAATACCAAGATTTTCCATATGATTTATGATATTACTAGGACATTGCTCAGCTCCATCGTCACCCCATCTCAAAACTCAAGAGATACTGGCCTTTAGTGATGGGACCCCAGCTTTTAGGTATTTTTGGCAATATTTGCCATATAGAGTATAAAACGTAGGAGACCACATAAACGCGCTCCACTTACATCTTCGAGTAGCCGGCCCTCTACACGCAGCTCCCATGACGCCACAGTCCCCTCGCCATCCTCAGCATCAGATTTTGCTGGGTTGAAGGTGTTAGAAATAAAGATGCGAAGTTTTCGTTTTTGCTACGAAGAGGAAAATATATTAACTATAACAAAAAACTTCAAGTCTAACCCATTTCTACACCTATTAAAACTTAGAATTACCTTGATCGGCCTCTTCAAGGCTTCCTGAATATCAAGACGTTTCCTCATAATTGTCTGATCCAATTTCCTCTCAAAAGCCAATAAATCCATGTAAGCCTGAGATTCAGGTACCAGCTCCCGAATCTGGGAAAAGGATGGCGGGGAACGTCAGTAATAAGTCTACAAGCCTCGCTGTGTACTAGTGCTTCATCATTCAGGTCGGCACTCACCCTCTGAGGTAGAATCTTGTCCGCCATCTTCTTCTTCTTAGCACTTCAAAATTGAAAAAGAAATGAGATCAGTGAAGATAATGACTTCCCCTAAAGCAGGTTGTACCGCCAGCCACAGCTCATCATAAGCGCTGCTACATTGACAACCTTTGAGGTACAAGCAGATAAAACGTCTCGTGGACACACATGGCTGCCGAATCCTATTACGGGACGCACATATAACTACGCTGCAAACCAATGGATAATGGCTTTAGAACCTGCACGGTACTTACAGCTAAACAGCTCATTCTACAAACTGAAAACCGGCAGCCCCCCAAGATAGGAAGGGGTGTTTTATCCTTTATCTTCTAGCATTTCTGCTACAACCAAGGTGATTCTCAAGTCTGATAAAAGTCCCTGGTTGGAGCTGAAATGTCACGACTGATCGAAAAACTGCCCTTTTCACACTATTGTGGAGCGCTGACGGCATTGTTTAGATATTGATAGAAGAATGTCTTGGTGGAGGGCCCCTTGACTAAAGCCCCCATACACAAGACTAATATTGGCTGACACTTTAATATGTATGGGGACCCCCGACAACTGATTATCACTTTGTTCTCCTTGAGTTAACCTGCCGGCACAGAAGTATGGTGGTGGCTGTCTCACAGATCACAGGAGCGCTCAGCCAAACGAGCGTTCCTGTGTACGGCAGTCGTCTCCGATGGCCGTCGGGCTGAATGATCAGACAAAGCATCGTTCAGCCGACAGCCACCCATGTGTATAAGGGGGTCTACACCCACTAGGCTTATTATTGCAGGGCACTTTCTTTGGTGCATTATTTGGATGTGTTTTTCACATATAAAATGTTGAGATATTTGTTCAGTATTGACTACACACAGATTGCCTTCATCACTGGCTTTGAGCAGGGCCTTTACTTTAGTTTGAAAAAAAAAAAAAAGGGAAAATCCTCCAGCAATAGCCAAAAGTTATATAAAATTATGAAGTTTTATTTAAACATCTTAAAAACTGTAGTAGCAGGTCACCTAGAAATTTCCAACAGAAAGTAGGTATTAACCAACGCGTTTCAGCTTAGCGGCTTAATCATGGCATCATGGTACCACGATTAAGGAGCTAAGCTGAAACGCGTTGGTTAATACCTACTTTCTGTTGGAAATTTCTAGGTGACCTGCTACTACAGTTTTTAAGATGTTTAAATAAAATTTCATAATTTTATATAACTTTTTTGGCTATCGCTGGAGGATTTTCCTATCTTTTCATTGCTTATTGACGTCTGAGACTGGGACGGCTCCGTGCGGTACATAAGCAGTGAGCTGACTATTCCCTTCCTTATTCCCCTCTGTTTTCCATGTTTACTTTGGAACGGTTTTAGAGATTTTTAAAAAAAGGTGTGTATTCAATTTGTCTTGTTGGACATCCTGTAAGTCTGTATAGGGCTGAGTAATATGTAGGCGCTATATAAGAATAATAAATGATGCTGGAGCAGTGAGGGATAAACAACAAAAATATGTTTAAATCTATTTCTAAAGGTGTAATTGACATGAAATTCTCACCAGATATCGGTAACAACCCATCCAATCCACACAGGCAAAGAAAAACAATAGATGTCCATAAATTAAGGTGATTAGACATTCTTTTTGTTCAGCAATGGAGTCTTGCGTGGTGAGAGTGTATACAGGTCATGGAAGATGAGTGCATTACTTATTGTTTTCTTTGAAACAATTGTTGCTGCTGATTCCAAGTCTTTCTGTAGCTCTCCACAGGTGATCCTTTGGAAAACTCTTCTGGTAATTCTTCACTTCTATGTCTGAAATATTTCGGGGAGCACCTGGTCATGGCCGGTTTATGGTAGAATGATGTTCCTTCGAGTTGCGGATTATGGCCCCAACAGTGCTCACTGGAACCTTCAGTAGTTTAGAAATTCTTCTGTAACCAATGCCATCAGTATGTTTAGCAACAATAAGGTTGTGAACGTCTTGAGACAGCTCACTGGTTTTACCCATTATGATTCTTGTGTGGTAACTTGGTAATGAGACACCTTTTTATAAGCCATCAGCTGAACTAGCTGATATTTTTCACTAAGTGGCACGATTGATTTCTAATTACTGATAGATTTCAGCTGGTGTCATGACTGACTTTTTGCACCTCTCTTTTTTCCTGTGTTGCATACTTTTTCCCTGTCATTTCTCATTATTACACATAACTTAATTTATGGACATCTATGGTGATTTCTTTGCCTGTGTGGATTGGTTGTTACCGACATCTGGTGAGAATTTTATGTCAATAGCTCGTTTAGAAATATATTTACTTATGTGTGTGTGTATACCCCCCCACACACACACACACGTTTTTATATTAGGGAATCAGTGATGGGCACTTGCATAATTCTCATCATTTCTAATTACAGACAGGGCCGCCATCAGGGCATTACTGCCCTTACTGGTGTATGGGGCCCGGTAGGCAGATGGGCCCAGTCGGACCCCCATTCTCCAGCTCACCTGGCCCCAGCGAGGTAAGTACCATTTCAGTTACTGACCATGGGTCCTCGGACGTGCGTACGCTTGAAATCTATTGCCGTGCATGGCAATAGTTAACAGTGGCCAGCCAATCACAGGACAGCAGCTGACGTCAGCGCTAACGTAGTCGGCATGACTTCCCTATCATGCGCCTGATGGCAATGCCATGGCAACAAGTGGGTTGACAGAGTTAAAATAATAAGTTAAATGTGTGTGCTGTGTACGTTATAAGTTGTGTGATTTATCCCTAGGGCCCTTATATTGTTCTTGTGAAGGAGGGTGGCGGGCTGATGAAGACGCCGTGGCAACAAGTGGGTTTAATATGTTATGCTATGTAATTTTAGTGTGATAAAGTTTGTTTTATCCCTACGGACGTTATTGTATGGCAGTTCTCCGACTTGGCTCTGCCTAAGGCCGTCCCTGGGAATGCGTGAGGTCTGTCCACTAGGGGAACCATACCATAGGTAGGGATATAGTTTACATTACATTACTTAGACACTAGACATTTCATTTAGGGATCAGCTCCTCAGTTGGGAGGGGTTAGAACAGTTTATAGAAAAGTACATTCGGGTTTCAGGCAGTTAGTCAGGGTGTGAGTCCATGACACAGACACTCTAGTTCTGGGTCCACGACCCTTATAGAACAGGACCGGTATAGGTCCTATATGAGAGAGTGGAGTGCAGAAGGAAGTCTGAACAGACAGAGACAGGTTCCAGCAAGCAGATACAGCGGTGGAGAAAGTGTTTTATCAGCGCAAGTTTTCTGAACAGAATGAGGACATGTTTGATGCTCGATCTTGACGCAAACACAGTCCTGGGCTTAAAGCACATTTATGGTAACTAAATCTATTTTTTTTTTTATGAGTCATTTAGTTAAGTCCTTTGGTCAATTACGTAAAGTGCAAAATTATCATCTAACTACAGTGTTGTTATGCACCTGGTGTGCGGCGGCCCTAAACTATTGCCCCTGGGGTCCGGTGAGCAGAAGCAAAGAGGGGATGGGCCTGGGCTGCCAACGTGTCTGGACCCCCCCTCTTTGCTTGTGCTCACCGGGCGCCATACACTAGTAAGGGCAGTAATGCCTTGATGGCGGCCCTGTTCCTGCCTATCGTGAAATGACACTTGTTGACAGCTCATACATGAAGTATGCAGCTAGTCAACATAGATCATGGGATGTCAGACATCCATTGCTTGCTATCTTATAGCTGCCATTTCATCTAAGCATTCATTCAATCTTTATGAAAGCATACATACATATTCATTATTGTCTATCTAATAGGATGATGACAGTTGTCCAGACGTTTGCTAACTAAGTTCCTGCCTATCGTGAAATGACCCCTATTGACAGCCCATAGTTCATGAAGTATGCAGCTAGTCTGCAAAGATCATGGGATGACGACAACTGTCCAGACCTGCATCCCACCACAAGAACCACTTTGGAGAATGAAATCATCCTCAGTTCTCAAACTGTTGGGGTGCAGCTGTGGGACCCTATTTTCAGAGAATGATGTCCTCCACCCAAGTCTCAAAAGGCTGAAAGGGTCTTCAGGAGAAGTGGGTAGTCTGACTGCGCGCTGACGTCAGCCTTTTCATTTGTCAGCAAAACCACTAAGAGGCCAGCATGGCATCCAGGTGGGTAGTGATAGATGACCATCAATTACTTTTTATTTTTTTAACCTGGGGAACTTTTCGTGTAGACAAGCACTTTCAATTGACTATATTATGTTACTATAGTCAATGGGCTACATAAGAATTTGCATCACTCGCAGTAGTCCCTGGCTTATGAAGACCCACCATCATTATGTGTATTACCTGTGATTCCTATTTTGAGCTGCTTGTTGTTGCTGTACTTGCTGAATCTGCTGCGGTGCGGGCCGCTTACGGGACTGGTCCATGCCTGACTGAGCCATCCCTGGGCGGGCAGCCGGACTTCCTCCGTAACCTGGAGGACCCATGGCCGGTCCCTGAGGTGTCATCCGACTGCCTGGAAGCATCCCGGGCCGCTGTATAACACAAGGAAAGAGCGTTAGCATGGACTGTACATAAAGCGACCAACCATCCACATCCGTGCCATGCAAGTTTAAGTCATTTCCAGAAGTCATTCTAAATCTTTACACCATTTCCTGATTACAGTTTATGATAGTGGAGGTTATTATACGGTGGGCAATAGAGGGCATGACGTCCATGGTGTGGCGGGTGGGCAATATACCAGACGGATCAGATTACAGACAGGTAGGTAAATCGTAATCATGGAGGCGCATAGGTCTCTACAGGAGCCGTGTACAGCGAACAGCAGGAATGCTTTCAATCAAGACTATGGACAATGATGTAGGATTAACGAAAATTATAGAAAGGAGGAAATGATTACTGCACTTATTCATGTACAAAGATCGAAATTCAACCTATTTTTTTTTAAAGGGATAGACAGGGAAAAAACAGTAACCTGTGTCCTGTATCAATGAACAGCGTACTCTAAAGAAATCTAATAAAGGAATCCCGTCATGTTGGATATAGTCTGATATACCAGCAAAATGTTCTGAAGCTGTGCAGACAGATCTATAGATCTGGGGGAAAGGATTCAGTATAAGCTGTGCTTTATTCATGGAAACTCCTGCTTGCTTATGGCTTAAGAGTCCAGTGGGCGGTCCTAAGCAGTGATTGACAGCCTTTCATGTACAAGCAGAACTAATTGTCACTCACTGATTAGGACCGCCCACTGGACTCCGAAGTCCAAAATTAGCAGGAATATCAATAAAATACAAGCTATACTGAACCTATTCCCAAAAAGCTATATAATAATTTATATAAAAAGAAAGAGCAGTAGCACTCCATTATGGACAAGATACATAAAGACAATAAAAACATTTTATCTAAACTGTTATTACTCAGTAAGCTTTACTTACAAAAAAATGGAGGTTCTTAGCGCATAAATTAGCCAATTCATGTGTGCCCATCAACCGCTGCAAGGTGACCTCCCATCTGATGGGTACTACTCTACCTACATGCCTCTCTTGGGCTACAAGCCTATAACTCTGGACAGAACATGTCACTTCTGGGCTAAAACACCTACAATTTAAATGGGCTGGTAGAATAGAATATACATCACCTGCTGGTTAAATGAGAGGACCTGTTCACAATTCAGGATGTGCTGGGCAGTTTTCTTATTATATATTACTATAGGAGGTTGCAACGGTCTCCTGTTTGACCTTGCACTCCTCTCCTATCAGCCAACCATCTAATGTGTATGGGCCCTTCAGACAGGGCCGCTATCAGCCAACCATCTAATGTGTATGGGCCCTTCAGACAGTGCTGCTATCAGCCAACCATCTAATGTGTATGGGCCCTTCAGACAGGGCCGCTATCAGCCAACCATCTAATGTGTATGGGCCCTTCAGACAGTGCTATCAGCCAACCATCTAATGTGTATGGGCCCTTCAGACAGTGCCGCTATCAGCCAACCATCTAATGTGTATGTGCCCTTCAGACAGGTCCGCTATCAGCCAACCATCTAATGTGTAAGGGCCCTTCAGACAGTGCTGACATCACCTGTCTGGCAGTTTGGACTCCGTCACTGACATCTCCACAATATTTCCACTCCCAGGAACATCTACTCCCGTTTCTACATCATTTTGTGTAGGAGCATTAAAAGGAATCTATAGTTCTAATTTAGTTTTTCATTCTGGCAGAGATAGATTTGCTATCTCGACCTTAAGGATATGTTCACATGTTGCTTTTTTTGGTGTTTTTTTTCCAGGCAAAAAAATCAACAACACAGTTTTATAGTACCGGCAATGAAATTTCAGAAATCTCACGCACGCACTCCCCCCCCCCCCATGAATGAGAACAGCAGCATTTTTGTAAATCTGCAGCATGTCAATGCTTTAAATGGTTTTACAGCATTTTTTACCGATTGAAAGTAATGAAAAAGTGCAAGAATGTTGAGCACCATGCGGGGCCCATAATACTGCATGGAGGACCATGCGGGGCCCATAATACTGCATGGAGGACCATGCGGGGCCCATAATACTGCATGGAGGACCATGCGGGGCCCATAATACTGCATGGAGGACCATGCGGGGCCCATAATACTGCATGGAGGACCATGCGGGGCCCATAATACTGCATGGAGGACCATGCGGGGCCCATAATACTGCATGGAGGACCATGCGGGGCCCATAATACTGCATGGAGGACCATGCGGGGCCCATAATACTGCATGGAGGACCATGCGGGGCCCATAATACTGCATGGAGGACCATGCGGGGCCCATAATACTGCATGGAGGACCATGCGGGGCCCATAATACTGCATGGAGGACCATGCGGGGCCCATAATACTGTATACTGGTTGGCCCGTGACTTTGTCCAAGTATTTCATTTTAGCACTCTGTGTGTTTGACATCCCTTTATTAGAGGGAGGGGCTCCTAAAGTCCTGTGTGAATGGAGTAGTAGTGCACAGTGAGACCAATAAGCCTCTGTCCATGAGAATGATGGTGATAGATTTGTACTTCTCTTTCTTGGTCATTCCCTTAGACACTGAATGGAGAAGCAGAGCTCATGTGAGAACGCAGAGCTCCATTCAATCCTGACCGCAGTGAACAGGAACAGTATGGGGACCTATGTTCTTGTCATTAGTAAGACCTCCACGATCAGGAATTTATCAATTGTCATAACTCTGCTTTGTGTTGTTCCTCCTAAATGGTTATGAATAAACTGGTTTATGTCCCTAAAGTCGAATAGTGGCAGCGCTGACTATGCACCTCCAAGTTGTCAACTTACTCATGTTTCCAGGATGAATAACAGAGAAACAGCATAAAGAAGAGTTAGGCTATATGCCCACGATGCAGAAATGAAGCAGAAATTTTCCTGAGCGTTTCTGCATCTCCTTTGGCAGAAAAAACGCATGCGGATTGTACATGCATTTTTTCTGCCATGGAGAAGCGTTTTTACATGCATTTCCGCGTGCGTTTTTTCAAGCGATTTTGAGCATCACTTGGAAAAGTGCTTGACAAGTTGGTCACACAATATAAATCCATGCAACTGGCATTGATTTATAGTGTGTGACCAACTCGTGCTGCTTTAAATGCAGCATCAATAGTAAAAAACAAACAAACATTATACTTACCTCTCCGGTGGCCTCCTCTGTCCTCGGCATCCTGAACGGACATGCGTTGACGTCATTTAGTCAGCTGACAGGTCATGCAACCGCCGACGTCAGTGGTCACGTGACCGTCACATGACTAAACGACGTCACCGCAGGTCCTTTCAGAACACCGCAGGACGCCGAGGACAGAGGAGGCCACCGGAGAGGAGACCGGCGGCCACATGATAGGCAAGAATAGTGTTTTTATTTTTTACGTTTTAATTCTTTTTTTCACTAATGGTATCTCATCTCCAGACCGGGTACGCGCATTCAACCGCATAACATCCGCATGCATACATGTATGCGGATGTTATGCGGTTCAATGCAAGTCAATGGCGGCGATTACGCACAAGAAATTGGTTGTGCTGCGGATTTTTCTGCAATGATAATCTGCAGCGGAAATTTCCGCAGGATGTGCACAGCACATGCAGATCATCATTGGGAAACATGGTAGACATCTTAACATGCGTTTTCGTGGCGGAAATGGCGCCGCGGAAAGAATTAAATCCGCATTGTGGGAACACAGCCTTAAAGGGTTAATCTCATCTTAAAACTGTTTAAAACAAGCTACTTTGCCATTTGCTTATTAAAAATCCTCTCTGCTCCCAAAAACAGAGGTATGCAGTGCCTTGAAAAAGTATTCATACCCCATGAACTTTTCCACATTTTTTTTCATGCGACCCCCACAAATTTAAATGTATTTTATTGGGATTTTGTGTGATATACAAACACAAAGTAGCAAGTATTTGTGAAGTGTAAAGGAAATTTTACATGGTTATCTAAACATTTTAAATATAAAAATGGTGACGTGCATTTGTATTCAGCCTCCCTGAGTCAGTACTTTTAGGACCACCATTGGCTGCAATTACTGCTGCATGTCTTTTGGGGTCTGTCTCTCCCAGCTTTGCACATCTAGAGGCTGTTATTTTTGCCCGTTATTCTTTGCACACTCGCTCTAGCTCAGTGAGATTGGATGGTGGCGTCTGAACAGCAATTCTCAATGGGATTTAGGTCTGGACTGTGACTGGGCTGTTCACTCACATGAATATGCTTTGATATAAACCCTCCATTGTAGCTCTGGCAGGATGTGTTGTTGTCTTGCTGGAAGGTGAACCTAAACCCCAGTCCCAAGTCTTTTGTAGTCTGTAACAGGTTTTCCTCCAGGATTGCCCTGTGTTTAGCTCTATCCATCTTCCCATCAGTCCCTGCTGAAGAAAAGCCTCCCCACAGCATGATGCTGCCACCACGTTTTACAGTGGGGATGGTGTTTTCTGTGTGATGTGCAATGTTAGTTTTTTGCAATACATAGCGTTTTGTATTTGCAGCAGATGACCAGTGACATCAAGTCACACGAGCGCTGCAGCTCATCGATATTCGGTCCGAGCAGACAGCCACTCTGATGACATAGTAAAGCCGGCAGCCGGTTAGCGACTGCTGACGATATCATGATAGCGCCAGGAGATCACTGGATGTGGAAAGTGAGTATAAGCTTTTAGAACTTTACTTAGGGGACTCGGAGTTGTACAAGTAGTGGACAACCCCTTTAATAGGACTATTCTATTCTCTCTAGAACAGACAGGTCCTCAGGACAGGCGCTGCGCATCGCTCTGCAGGAAAATTTCCTTTTTCCAATATGCGCATTGTGTCGAGGTTTTGAGTGTCATGGCCGTCACCCTTTGCTCTGCATGTTACGCGTTTCCACTCATCCGTATAAGTGAAAGCTGCACTCGGCCGCTACTTATTAACCCCTTATGCTGTTGTTTACGTGGAACCATCGCTGTAAAGTAGTAAAAACAGACATGAGTGCACAGGCAGGTAATGGCAGGGGGTGCAGGACCATGGAGGCTGTACAGATCTATGGGGTGACCTCACTGGTGCCGGCTGCTCTCCTCCATCACCACACAGCAGGCACAGCCCTGCCTCTCTCTTACCGGGTAGGCTGCTCCTGGCATAGGGGAGCGGTACATGCCCTGTCCCGGGGCCGGGCCCATCCTCACAGCAGGACCTGGCGTCCCGGGGCCCATAGCGGCACCAGCCGGCCCGGATCCCAGTGGAGCCACCGATTGGAAACCAGCCCGCGCCGCCATCACTGTACAACAATGGGGCCGGAACCGGAAGTCCCGAGTCACACAGGGGGAGGGGGCGAAACGGCGCTAGGAAGAGCTGCTGCCGGCGTGATTAATCGCTCCGAAGTGAGGCCGCGCCATTTTGGATGAGGGAAACATATGGAACGCTGGAAATTACATTCAGAGTCGATGCGTCTGCTCTCTGGCGGCCATTTTTAAGAATGGCAAATCAAAATCCCCCCCCCCCCCCCCCCATGGCAATTAAATTATAGTCTTTTCAGCCATAGTCGAGGGTTTGCAGAAAATCGGTGGCAGTTCTAATAGTTCATTGAGTTACTTTTATAACTTTTAGTGAGGTAGCACTTGAGCGTTAGGACTTGCCAGAAACAGAAATGGACGACGGAATGATTTTTTTTTTTAAAAACTATTTCCGGTCGGTCATAGGTTAATGTCTTAGTTCTGATTTACTGAATGAATGACTGCGTGGATTCCGACATCCGCTGCTGCGCTCCTGGTCGACCCGCTGGTTAAAACAGAGCGCACGCGCAGTTCAGTGCAGGGAAAGGCCGCATGGCGCCCTCTGCTGGTAGAGCCGTTATGAATTGGTGACGTAACTGTCCTTCCCGCCAAAAATAATAAGTGCGTCCGTTGTCGCGCAGCGCCTGCAGTTTCCTAATGGCGCGCAGTGCTTGGCTGTTGTTTTTTCTTCTTCTTTTTTTATTGAGAACTCTTAAGTTTTGGTTGTAAAATGAGATAATAATAATACGTCTGTTCAGCATTTATTTGCAATAGTTACAAATGAACAGACTGGATTTATTTGGCAGGTGTATAAAAAATATTTAGATTTGAGAGTCCTCAGTGGTTGAACTTGATACCTTGTAATGGCTAATGGTACAAGAATATATATTTGCCCTTTGGCAGGTGTAATATTCAGGCCACTCTGCCCACAATGACAGCGCCTCGTGTGGACTGGTGCAGGAGCTGGCTGACATCTCTTCTGAAAAAGCGTAATGATATTATTGTCCTAAAAACCGAACATAAGCCTGTCTGACTGTAGCCTATAGCCAGGGGTGGAACTGCAATAGGTGCAGGGGCTGCACCCGGACCCTGGAGCCCAGGGAGCCCGAACACTCCCTTTGGCCCAGCTGAAAAGACCATTGGGCCACATTCACATGTTCAGTATTTGGTCAGTATTTTACCTAAGTATTGGAAACCAAAACCAGGAGTGGGTGATAAATACAGAAGCGTAGCGTGCTGCGGCAAATTTTGGCCACACCCCAATCCTTGCCCATTTACCATTATCTTTTCCCCCTGCAGGAAGAGTTGTCAGAGGGGCGCTGGTAGTGAGGAAAATTCAGCAGACACCTGAGACTGCAGGGTGTAGACCCAAATCCAGGACTGTCCGCTGTATCCGGGACAGTTGGGACTAGAGATGAGCGGGTGGATTCCCGGGTCTCTGGTCCAGCGTCCAGATCAGTGCTACCTGGTGGGTGGATGAGAGGCCATGAATCTTATCTTCCATGGCAGCGCGACGTCATCTGTGTGTCCTGCAGATGTCCGCACCAAGCTCCACAAGAACTAATTTCTTCCCCTTATTTGATGTGTTTTGGTGCAGATGTGAAGCCGCGTTTTTAAGGTGCTTTTTATAGTACAGAAAAGCTTTGATTTTGCACTTAATGAAGTATATGCGTTTTTTTAGGCTCCACATAGAAGCGTCTGATGAGCGAGCGTGTATTGTTAACTAGTGTTGAGCGATACCTTCCGATATCGGGAAATATCGGATCGGATTGGATCGGACCGATACCCAAAAAATATTGGATATTGCCGATTCCGATACCGGAAACCAATGCAAGTCAATGGGACACAAATATCGGAATGAAAATAAACCCTTTCTTTCCTTGTAGGTTAATTCTACATGAAGGAAAACAACTAAGACTAATGTAGAATGTATTACATGAAAAGCCGGCAATTCAGCAGCGGCATACACCGATAACCGACAATTTAGAACAAAAAGAATAGAGCATCACACATAGATTTGATAGATAGAAACATGTCAGTCACATATATAAGAAGTACAGTGACAGTGTTGATTACTGTACTTGTCATTTAGTGTAAAGGATTTATTAAAAAAAAATAACAGTGTTTTCATGCACCGTCTCTTTAAAAAAGCCAGCCGGCAATTCAGCATCTGTACCCGACAATTTAGAATAGAAAGAATAGAGAATCATACATAGATTAGATACATAGAAACATGTCAGTCACATATATATGAAGTACAGTGATAGTGTTGATTACTGTACTTGTCATTTAGTGTTAAAATAAAGGATTTATTAAAAAAAAAAATTGGCGTGGGGTTCCCCGTAATTTTAGTCTCTAGCGGAGGTTAAGCAGACGGCTGGGGCAGATGTTTGAAGCCTGGGAAGGGGGTAATACCCACGGAGCTTCCCAGGCTACTAATATCAGCCCTCAGCTGAATACCTAGCCTTTACTAGCTATTAAAATGGAGGATCCCCCCCCAAAAAATGACGTGGGGTCCCCCCTATTTTAATAGCTAGCAAAGGCTAGGCAGACAGCTGGGGGCTGATATTAATAGCCCAGGAAGGGTGCCATGAATATTGGCCCCCTCCCAGGCTAGAAACACCAGCCGTCAGCCGCCCCAGAAATGGCGCATCCATAGGATGCGCCAATTCTGGCACTTAGCCTCGCTCTTCCCACTGCCCTGTAGCGGTGGCAGTGGGGTAATAGAGTTGGGGTTGATGTCAGCTTATAATGCCAGCTGACATCAAGCCCAGGTTAGTAATGGAAAGGCGTCTATAAGACACCCCCATTACTAACCCCATAGTCAAAGTTAAAAAAAAAACACAAACACCCAGAATAAAGTCATTTAATTGAAATAGACACAATTCTTTATTGTTCTAAATTAAACCATACTTACCGTCACGCCCATTCCAGCTGAAGCCAATGTCTTCTGCAATAAAAGTAAAATAATAAAGCAACATCATCCTTACCTTTCCATGGTTCCCACGACGGCTCCAGCTCTGCTACATTCACATGACAGGCTGGATCGCAGCCGAAAGCTGCCATCCAGCTTGCCATGCCGCAGAGACTGAGAAGCGCAGGCATGCTTGCGCTCCTCAGTGTCTGGCTGTGACGGCATCCAGATGAGCCGAGTTCATGTCCAATGAACTCAGCTCACCTCATGCACGTCACTGACAGCGTGGGAAAATTCTCCTGCGCTTGCAGTGAGCGTGAGAGAATTCTCCTGCTGAAGCACTAAGCGCAGGAGAATTTTCCCACGCTGTCAGTGACGTGCATGAGGTGAGCTCATGTCCAATGAACTCAGTTCACCTCATGCACGTCACTGACAGCGTGGGAAAATTCTCCTGCGCTCAGCGCTTGAGCAGGAGAATTTTCCCACGCTGTCAGTGACGTGCATGAGGTGAACTGAGTTCATTGGACATGAACTCGGCTCATCTGGATGCCGTCACAGCCAGACACTGAGGAGCGCAAGCATGCCTGCACTTCTCAGTGTCAGCGGCATGGCAAGCTGGATGGCAGCGTTCTGTTGCGATCCAGCCTGTCATGTCAATGTAGCAGAGCTGAAGCTATGGATGCGCCATTTCTGGGGCGGCTGACGGCTGGTGTTTCTAGCCTGGGAGGGGGCCAATATTCATGGCACCCTTCCTGGGCTATTAATATCAGCCCCCAGCTGTCTGCCTAGCCTTTGCTAGCTATTAAAATAGGGGGGACCCCACGTCATTTTTTGGGGTGGGTCCCCCATTTTAATAGCTAGTAAAGGCTAGGTATTCAGCTGGGGGCTGATATTAGTAGCCTGGGAAGCTCCGTGGGTATTACCCTCTTCCCAGGCTTCAAACATCTGCCCCAGCCGTCTGCTTAACCTCCGCTAGAGACTAAAATTACGGGGAACCCCACGCCAATTTTTTTTTTTAATCCTTTATTTTAACACTAAATGACAAGTACAGTAACCAACACTGTCACTGTACTTCTTATATATGTGACTGACATGTTTCTATGTATCTAATCTATGTGTGATGCTCTATTCTTTCTATTCTAAATTGTCGGGTACCGATGCTGAATTGCCGGCCGGCTTTTTTAAAGAGACGGTGCATGAAAACACTATTATTTTTTTTAATAAATCCTTTAACACTAAATGACAAGTACAATAAGCTGAGCGCTGCCATCCAGCTTGTCATCCTTCAGAGACACTGCAGAGCGCAGGCATTATGGGAACTTCCGATTCCGGTATTCGATATTCTAAAAGTATCGGAACTCCGATACCGCGAATATCGGTCGATACCCGATATTTCAGTATCGGAATGCTCAACACTATTGTTAACCCTTTCAGCAAGCACGCTCGGCCTTTATGTTAGTGCCACCACACACATGCAGCCGCGGCGGCTCAAACGTAGGTGCTGAGCACGCCGAAAATACTCTGCAAACACCCGATCGCGTGCTCGCCGAAAGGGTTAACAATACACGCTCGCTCATCAGTACTCTGCGGTCTTGGTGCATTTTCTCCTCGGCTAATTCTGAAAAAAACGAATGAAGAAAAAAAACGCCACTGCATTTTTAAGAGCAGAATCAAAGCCTTTCTGTATTATTAAAAAGCATTAAAATCTCTGCTTCACATCTTCCCCAAAATCGCTTCAAATAAGCGGGAAAACGCATTAAAGAAACGCTGCAAACACACAGAGAAGATTGTTATTGCGCCGTGTGGTGTGGACACCTGCAGAAAAAAAGAAGCAGAAAGAACGTGGCATTAACGCTATGTGTGAACACGGCCTCAGCATTACAGTTTTATTACATTTTTTATGGGTTTAATATAGAAAAAATATAAATTACGACATTTTTTTTACACCATTTACCGATCCCAATAATTAATCTGATCACTGTGTTCTGCGCGTCGTTACGATTACAGGGACATCAAATATGTCCATGTTATTTGCTGATTTGTGATGTTCATTATTTTTTACAAAGCTCATTAAAAATTTCAATATTTATTTCATTATCAAGTGTTTTTCTTTATTATTTTTTAGCAATTTTATACAATGAAAAAAAGCCTCTTATTCTGCTGTGTACAGTTTATGTATACAAATACATTCATTATACACAGCAGGGTATTTCTATCAGCCTAGGCCGAGCCTGCAGTACAGGTGAAGTGGACAGAATTCAGCACTAATCTCAATAGAGTTGATGGCTAAGCAGGATAAGTGTCTGTGTCAGTAATGTTTTGAGGTTGTGGGTTCAAGACCAGGGACTCACAGAAAAAATAAAATTGTAATTGCTCATAAATTCACTACTTTTATTTATATGACCAAACTAATCATTTTCTTCTGCTCAGTAGACAGGCACTATAAAAATACATTGCTATACACAATGGATTTCTGAGGACTTGTATGAGCTGCTTCTGGATGCACTAAATCTGTTTAAATGTTTTTTCCATGTACGTGAAAATTGGAAAATGTTTTTGGTGTTTAATAAAAAAAAAATCTGAAAAAAGTTCACTCATTATGGGGTAAATACTTTGATTGCTATTACCTCCACAACAGAGAGGCGAAATTAAGAAAACATGAATTTGTTAGTGAAACAGCATGCTGCGCACATCGCACAGGGGAGACAGCACGCTGCGCACATCGCACAGGGGAGACAGAACGCTGCGCACATCGCACAGGGGAGACAGCACATTGCGCACATCGCACAGGGGAGACAGCACGCTGCGCACATCGCACAGGGGAGACAGAACGCTGCGCACATCGCACAGGGGAGACAGCACGCTGCGCACATCGCACAGGGGAAACAGCACGTTGCGCACATCGCACAGGGGAGACAGCACGCTGCACACATCGCACAGGGGAAACAGCACGTTGTGCACATCGCACAGGGGAGACAGCACATTGCGCACATCGCACAGGGGAGACAGCATGCTGCGCACATCGCACAGGGGAAACAGCACGTTGCGCACATCGCACAGGGGAAACAGCACGTTGCGCACATCGCACAGGGGAGACAGCACGCTGCGCACATCACACAGGGGAGACAGCACGCTGCACACATCGCACAGGGGAGACAGAACGCTGCGCACATCGCACAGGGGAGACAGCACATTGCACACATCGCACAGGGGAGACAGCACGCTGCGCACATCGCACAGGGGAAACAGCACGTTGCGCACATCGCACAGGGGAAACAGCACGTTGCGCACATCGCACAGGGGAGACAGCACGCTGCGCACATCGCACAGGGGAGACAGCACGCTGCGCACATCGCACAGGGGAGACAGTGTACGGGGGACACAGCAGGGACAGCACCGCCTCTGAAACGAGCATCACTGATGACGCTTTGTTTCAGGAAGGGGGCAAGGGCTGTGACGGTGATCGCAGCCTCTGCCCCCTCTCTGATGATGCTTCGTTTTAGTA
This sequence comes from Phyllobates terribilis, assembly GCF_046119375.1. Taxonomy (NCBI): domain Eukaryota; kingdom Metazoa; phylum Chordata; class Amphibia; order Anura; family Dendrobatidae; genus Phyllobates; species Phyllobates terribilis. The sequence continues at coordinate 136,072,264 of NW_027362762.1, forward strand.
TCCCAGCATGCAGTGGGATACTCAAATGAATCGTCATCACATAGAAAGTAGGGAAAAAAATACACTAGCTATGTACACCATGTGCAGAATTATTAGGCAAGTTGTATTTTAGAGGATTATTTTTATTATTGATCAACAACTATGTTCTCAATCAACCCAAAAGACTCATAAATATCCAAGCTTAATATTTTTGGAAGTTGGAGTGGGTTTTTTTTAGATTTGGCTATCTCAGGAGGATATCTGTTTGTGCAGGTAACTATTACTGTGCCGAATTATTAGGCAACTTAATAAAAACCAAATATAATCACATCTCACTTGTTTATTTTCACCAGGTAAACCAATATCAGTGCACAAAATTTAGAAATAAACATTTCTGACATGCAAAAACAAAAAAAATTAGTGATCATTCTTTATGATGACACTCAACAGCCTTCCATCCATAGATTCTGTCAGTTGCTTGATCTGTTTTCGATCAACATTGCGTACAGCAGCCACCACAGCCTCCCAGATACTGTTCCGAAAGGTGTACTGTTTTCCCTCCCTGTAGATCTCACATTTTATGATCGACCACAGGTTCTCTATGGGATTCAGATCAGGTGAACAAGGGGGCCATGTCATTATTTTTTCTTCTTTTAGACCTTTACTGGCCAGCCACGCTGTGGAGTAGTTGGATGCATGTGATGAATCATTGTCCTGCATGAAAATCATGTTTTTCTTGAACAATACCGACTTCTTCCTGTACCACTGCTTGAAGAAGTTGTCTTCCAGAAACTGGTAGTAGGTCTGGGAGTTGAGCTTCACTCCATCCTCAACCCGAATAGGTACCACAAGTTCATCTTTGATGATACCAGCCCATACCAGTACCCCACCTCCACCTTGCTGGCGTCTGAGTCTGAGTGGAGCTCTCTGCCCTTTACTGATCCAGCCTCTGGCCCATCCATCTGGCCCATCAAGAGTCACTCTCATTTCATCAGTCCATAAAACCTTTGAAAAATCAGTCTTAAGATATTTCTTGGCCCATTCTTGACATTTTGTCTTATGTTTCTTGTTCAAAGGTGGCCGTTTTTCAGCCTTCCTTACCTTGGCCATGTCCCTGAGTATCGCACACCTTGTGCTTTTTGATACTCCAGTAACGTTGCAGCTCTGAAATATGGCAAAACTGGTGGCGAATGGCATCTTGGCAGCTTCGCGCTTGATTTTCCTCAATTCATGGGCAGTTATTTTGCGCCTTTTTTGGCCAACACGCTTCTTGCGACCCTGTTGGCTATTTGCCATGAAACGCTTGATTGTTCGGTGATCACGCGTCAAAAGTTTGGAAATTTCAAGACTGCTGCATCCCTCTGCAAGACATCTCACAATTTTGGACTTTTCAGAGCCCGTCAAATATCTCTTCTGACCCATTTTGCCAAAGGAAAGGAAGTTGCCTAATAATTAAGCACACCTTATATAGGGTGTTGATGTCATTAGTCAGCACCCCTCCTCATTACAGAGATGCACATCACCAGATTTACTTAATTGGTAGTTGGCTCTCAAGCCTATGCAGCTTGGAGTAGGACAACATGTATAAAAAGTATCATGTGATCAAAATACTCATTTGCCTAATAATTCTGCACGCAGTGTATATTAGAAAATAGCTTAGATTATATCATCAAATAGATAGGAACTTAGGAGCAAAATGACTTTACCTTCAGACGATCCCTTTAATAACTTACTGACCGAGACCAATAGGGATACAGATGTTAACAACTTCACCAGACTAGAAAAGGGATGCTTACGTTAAACCCTGTCCTGCACCAGACCACCAGGAATACTATAATTTACTCCCTACTGCCCTAGTTTATTAGGGATGCTGACAACCCTTTTTCTGTCCTGGACCATTAAGGATGACACATTAACCTCTTCACCCCATTATACCACCAGTAGCATATTCATGAACTCTCTCAACATATTAGACTTCTAACCAGGGGCGTACATACAAATCATGGGGCCCCATAGCAGAAGTTCTAATTGGGCCCACATGCCCCTTCTCCACCCCCCCAAAAAAGAAAAACAAAACTTAAATAATTGTCGGGGTCACAGAAGAGCAGATCACACAACTTTCCAGCCTTTACATAGTAATTTTCCTCCTGCTGAAGTCTTAGATTCCTCTTCATTGCCCCCTAAAGTATGATAATAATAATAATCTTTATTTTTATATAGCGAAATTAATTCCACAGCCAGGGGTGTACATAGGAATCATGGGGCCCCATAGCAGAGGTTCTAATTGGGCCCCCCCCCCAAAAGAAAATGTAAATAATAGTCGGGGTCACCAAAGATCAGATCTCACAACTTTCCATCCTTTACATACTAATTTTCCTCCTGCTGAAGTCCTAGATCTCTCTTTCATTGCCCCATAAAGTGTGATGCCAATAAAAGGGCCCCCCAAACACAGTATGATACCCCCATGGTGAATTCCTCCACATACGCAGTATAATGACCCTACTATACCCCACCTCAACTCCCAGGGCAAAGTATGCTGACCCCAACACAGTATGATCCCCCAACTGTGAGCCCCTAGAGCTAGAGAGGATGGTACATAATAAGGGAGGGTGTTATACATAATAAAAGAGGAAACTATATAACTAAGGATGGCGCTATACATAATAAGTGAGTACACTATATACTAAGGGACTGTGCTATACATAATAAGGCTACATTCCTGCATCTGTGTGCAGTGTCGGTGTGCTGCCCTGTTTTACTGACGCATTGAGCATGTCCTATTCTAATCCTCAAAATCGGATCAGAACAGGACATTCTCTGACTCTCTTAGATCTCATTCTCAGATCCGTGATTTTCATGGATGTGTGAATGGATCTATAAAATTCTACGAGTCTGTAGACCCTCCGATAAAAAGATCTGGCAGCACACAGACATTTCACACAAATGTGAGAATGTGGCCTAAGGGATTTTACAGATAACATTATCACTCCAAGTCATACATTGCAGATACAGAATAATATTTACATCCAGGCACTTACCGCTGACGTGTCATATGATCAGAGTCGGTTTCTGCTGCTTATTCTCCATCTGGTCGGACCTTCATGTCGACATCTCCCAGCCACGACTCGTCTTGTCACGATGATCTCCAGCCTAGAAAATAACAAGGTCACATATTGTATGCATACATGTGTCTCCCCCGCTCTGCGTCCTCGAATACAGATATGTACCCCCCCCATTAATATACTATTAGCCACTTAGTAATCAAAATATAAAGTGATAAGCAGCACTGTGCCCCCCATTAACTATAATCTCCACCAGCCAATAATATAAATTATTCAGTCTCTGTGACTCTCCCCAATTAACTGTAAGGCTATGTGCACACGGAAAACATACAAGGCTTCACAGTACAAGCAAAGTGAAACCCCCATAATTGTTCTCTCCCAGCACCCCCATCATTGCTCTTTCCCACCACCTCCATCATTGCTCTCTCTCAGCACCCCCATCATTGCTCTCTCCTAGCACCCCCATCATTGCTCTCTCCCAGCACCCCCATCATTGCTCTCTCCCAGCACCCTCATCATTTCTCTCTCTCAGCACCCCATCATTGCTCTGTCCCAGCACCTCCATCATTGCTCTCTCCCAGCCCCCCATCATTGCTCTCTCCCAGCCACCCATCATTGCTCTGTCCCTGCAACCACATCATTGCACTGTCCCAGCAACCCCATCATTGCTCTCTCCCAGCACCTCCATCATTGCTCTCTCCCATCCCCCCATCATTGCTCTGTCCCAGCACCCCCATCATTGCTCTCTCCCAGCACCCCCATCATTGCTCTCTCCCAGCACCCCCATTATTGCTCTCTCCCAGCAACCCCATCATTGCTCTCTCCCAGCAACCCCATCATTGCTCTGTCCCAGCACCTCCATCATTGCTCTCTCCCACCACCCTATTATTGCTCTCTCCCAGCACCCCGTCATTGCTCTCTCCCAGCAACATGTCATTGCTCTCCCCTTCCCCACATCCCCATCATTGCTCTCCCCAGCCCCATCATTGCTCTCCCCAGCCCCACCATCCCATTATTCCTCTCCCCAGCCCCAGCATTCCTCTCCCCAGCCCCATCAGCCCCAATATTGCTCTTCCCAGCCCCATCATTCCTCTCCCCAGCCCCATCAGCCCCAATATTGCTCTCCCCAGCCCAACAACCCCATTATTTCTCTCCCCAGCCCCATCATTCCTCTCCCCAGCCCCATCAGCCCCATTATTGCTCTTCCCAGCCCCATCACTCCTCTCCCCAGCCCCATCATCCCCATTATTGCTCTTCCCAGCCCCACCATCCCACCATTGTTCTCCCCCCACCCCCCACTCCCCAGCATTTTAGTTAATAAAAAAAAAAAAAACAACTTACCTCAGCTCGCTCCCCTGCAACATCCTCCTCGTTGCAGGCAGTTTTCTTCCTGACTCAGGCGCGCGCTGCATGATGACGTCATCAAGCTGCGCTTGCCTGGGTCAGAGAGGAAGCAGAGGACGAACCCTCCAGCTCCGCTGCTATTCTCCTCCTGACAGCGGCAGAGCTCCAGGGATCGCTCACTGACCGCCAGGTGCAGGGAGCAGCTGCACCTTGTGGGCCCCTTGGTGCAGCTGCATGGTGGGGACCCGGCGCCGCTGCACCAGCGGCGGTATGTCCACCCCTGGACTGCTATGGGGCCCCCCCCGGCTCACGGACCCCATAGCAGTCACGTGGTCTGCCGCCATTGGCGGTACGCCACTGTCCACAGCGCTTTGCATACACCATCATTTTTGTCCCCATTGGGGCTCAAAATGTAAATTCCCTATCAGTATGTCTTTGGAATGTGGGAGGAAACCTGAGAACCTGGAGGAAACCCACGCAAACACGGGGAGAACATACAGACTCCTTGCAGATGTTGTCCTTGGTGGGATTTTAACCCAGCACCCCAGTGCTACAAGGCTGCAGTGCTAATCACTGAGCCATCGTGCTGCCCTACAAACAAAAGTGCCCCCCAAACATAGTATGATACTCCATGGTGAATCTCCACATTATCTTCCACATGCACAGTATAATGCCCCTACCCCACTTCAACTCCCAATGCAAGTATGGTGACCCCAACACAGTATGATCCCCTAACTGTGATCCCCACACAGCCCTCCATGCAGTATAATGGGCCTACATACAGTATAATAGCCCGCACTAGCCCTCCAAACAGTAAGATGGACCCCACACAAACCTTCACACTGTATAATTGCTTACACACAGTATAATGGCCCCACATAACCCTCTAAATATTATAATGGCCCCACATAGCCTTCCATATATTATAATGCACCCCCCATGGTCTTCCATGCAATATAATGCCCCCCATGGTCCTCCACACAATATAATGCACCCCCCATGGTCCGTCACGCAATATAATGCACCTCCATGGTGCTCCACGCAATGTAATGTCCCCCTATGGTCCTCCACGCAATATAATGTGGCCCTCATGGTTCTCCATACAGTGTAGTGAGGCCTCCATAGGGCATAGTGCGACCCCCATAGGGCATACTGCACCCCCCATAGGGCAAAGTGCGGCCCCCATATAGGGCATAATGCGGCCCCCATAGGGCATAGTGCGGCCCCCATAGGGCAAAATGCAGCCTCAGTCCTCCAGTAATATGGGCACCACATACTCACTGATTTAAAAAAAATAAATACACACCGCTTCTCGTTCCCCCGCTTCTTCAGTCTCTGCACTGCGTCTCTCTTATCAGTTCCACTGCTTGACCCAGTGGCGCAATAAAGTGACGTCATCGCTCCGCTGTGTCAGACGCAGAGGGGGAATGATGGGAGAGGAAGTGTCACATGACACATGACACTTCCTCCTCCATCATTGCAGGTCAGGGCGGCGGTGCTGGCTGTGCGGGAGGGAGTCCGAAGCGGGGGGCGCTGGACTCTACATGCCTGGTTCCCACCGTGAAGAGTGGAGGAGGAGGTGTGATGGTGTGGGGGTGCTTTGCTGGTGACACTGTTGGGGATTTATTCAAAATTGAAGGCATACTGAACCATCATGGCTACCACAGCATCTTGCAGCAGCATGCTATGCCATCCGGTTTGCGTTTAGTTGGACCATCATTTATTTTTCAACAGGACAATGACCCCAAACACACCTCCAGTCTGTGTAAGGGCTATTTGACCAAGAAGGAGAGTGATGGGGTGCTACACCAGATGACCTGGCCTCCACTGTCAGCAGACCTGAACCCAATCAAGATGGTTTGGGGTGAGCTGGACCGCAGAGTGAAGGCAAAAGGGCCAACAAGTGCTAAGCATCTCTGGGAACTCCTTCAAGATTGTTGGAAGACCATTTCCGGTGACTACCTCTTGAAGCTCATCAAGAGAATGCCAAGAGTGTGCAAAGCAGTCATCAAAGCAAAAGGTGGCTACTTTGAAGAACCTAGACTATAAGACATATTTTCAGTCGTTTCACACTCTTTTGTTTAGTATATAATTCCACATGTGTTAATTCATAGTTTTGATGCCTTTAGTGTGAATGTACAATTTTCAAATTCATGAAAATACAGAAAAATGTTTAAATGAGAAGGTGTGTCTAAACTTTTGGTCTGTACTGTATATACACCTGCATGTCGCGCCCTGTGACGCTGCGCACCTGACATAACCGAGTGCTCTATGGATTCATGAGACCCGGTCTGGTACGCATGCGCACTACCCGTGCGTTTCATAGAATTCGCCCTGACTCCAGGAAATGACGCGTGCGTTCCATACGTGCGCTCCATGATACGGGCACACAGGAAGTTGTGCCACATGTCCTGGCAGTAACCTGTGGCTATTTATAGCACCAAGGGCGCCCTAAAACAAAGATATTTTTTCCCCCACGCCATTGTTTGGCGAAGGTTTGACCCCCCAGCCACTGGATGTTGGCCCACCTTATCTCCCCTGATGAACCAGTAGATGAAATGCGGCGGGAGGTTCCAATTGCTTGGTGTCGTTAATGGGGTAATGTGAGGGTGTTGTAATTCCCCCCTCCCCCATCACTTTCTTCACCAGCACCAGTATTTACATCTGGAACTAGCCCGGAATCATCCATATCTGAATAGGACAACAAATGGTGAGATTGTTCCCTTTTCTTCATATATTTCATATATCATACATTTAGGCATTACCTGTATGGTTGTCCTATCTCTCCTCTGTATGTTGAACTGTATGGTGAACAGAGGATATACCTGTGAGATTTACATGGATTGCTTTTCCTGAGTTTTTTTAACTTTATGTGTTTTGCTATTTTATTTGTAAGCCCCCTTATTTTATATAGTGACATAATAAAAGTTATGTTTTAATATACTCCATTGTATGCTCTACTTGCTGCTATTTATGCGTTTTACAGTACCACCAAAGTCTATGACATTTCAGAGATCTCATGCACACACACATTGTTTTTTGTGCTTTCCATGTTTTTTTGCGCAATAGATCATGTCACTTCTTTTAGCGTTTTTTCAGCGTTTTTCACCCATTGAAAGTAATGGGTGGTGAAAAAAAACACTGAAAAAACGCCTAATATGAACATAGCTATCAGGTTTTGCTGCAGTTTTAGTGAAAAAAAAGCTAGTACAGCAGTATGTGAAACTCATTTATTTTTGTGATTGTACCATCTTGTCTCTGTCACCTGAGATGGCAGTTTGGATTAGTACCGTTTAATTAAATTGTACACATCACTAATGTAAACATTGGCTCACCTAGGTGTGAGATTGAACAATACCTGTGGCCCACGAAGGTGTGAAATTGAACAATCTCTGCAATTTATTTATTTAAAAATCATACAATGTGATTGTATTGTTTTTATTTTTAGATTCTGGTCTCTCACAGTTGAAGTGTACCTATGATAAAAATTACAGACCTCTCCATTCTTTGTAGGTGGGAAAACTTGCAAAATTGGCAGTCTATCAAATACTTATTTTCCCACTGTATATACATATTGTAGGGATTTGTACTCACTGAGCCATGTTGGAGATAGGCACGGGTTCACACAGTGATGCAGTCCACGGGTTCAAACAAACTGGTGGTTTATTTAGTGTCCATACACCAGTTAAGAAACAAAAGTAACAGCCTTTTCCTGGCACAAAGAGGAATAACAGAACAAAGCTCAAAATAACAAGTCCATGCTGCGCGGCTTCAGTCGTTTAAACAAGGTGCTTTTCTCTGCCTCCTGCAGAGTCTAAGAAGCACCTGCAAGGTCTGCTCACCTTGCCCAACACACACAGACAGACTGAGACAGGCGCAGCTGTCTTAAATTAGCCTTCCAAGACCTGTACTAGAGGTAAGTGAGCAGCTGTTCCCCCCGAGCTCTTTCAGCTGCTCGTAAAACCCGGCCCTGTAATCCGGGCCCATTAATTTCCTCTCAGCACTATGTGTGCTGGAGCCTGCTTCTCCGGGTCCTACATCACCGAAGCTTGGCACTTCCACTTCGGGGACACATACCCCCCATCCACGACCTGTCCGGCAACCACCTTACAATATATACAGTAAATACAAGCCACCAGTTTTCTAAGTAAATATATTTGTAAAGGTGATATTAACATGGAATTCTCACCAGGTGTCGGTAACAACCCATCCATTCCATACAGGCAAAAAATCAAACCACAGATGTCCATAACTTAATTTCTGTGTAATATTGTGAAATTACAGGGAAAAAGTATTGAACACACTTTTTTTTTTTTGTAAGTATCTCAAGAACAGTAGGTTCTAAAGATCTGTAACCCAGTGTTAAACATTTGTAAGTGCCTGATTTACATGTATGCAACATGAAGGCGATGATTGGTCTTCTCATTTGGCCGTATATTAATATTTTTGAATTTGTATTGCATTTTATGGCGAATATCTCAAGAACTCTTTGTACTCTGTTTTTTTGCGAACATGTCAATAACAATGGTGATAGAGAGCCGAAACCTGGTATATAGGTAATATACATATGTATATTTACACACACACAGTACATATATATATATGAAGTGAGTTGTAGTGAAAATTATTCAACAACCGTTGCAAATATTTTGTTAGCAACATTTTCAAACTTTCTGTGGTTTCCAATAAACCAATCAAATGAGAATATAAATAGCTCTACACAACTAAAATAAATATAAGTGCTTTTTCCAAATTCAACACAAAATCACTAAATTAGTCTCAGAATTATTCAACTCTTTCATGACAACGCTTCTGTCTTCTCTGGGCCAAAGCTAATTTAAAATGGACTAAAGCAAAATTAAAAACTGTTCTTTGGTCGGAAGAATTTAAAGCTTGAAATTCTTTATTTAAACCACTGACATTGTGTCCCTCAGGCTCAAGAGGAGAGGGACCATCCAGCTTGTTATTGGTGCATAGTTCAAAAGCCTGCATCTCTGATGTTATGGAGTTGCATTATTGCCTATGGCATGGTCAGCTTACACATCTTGAAGGCAATGCTTAGTGACGCGCCCCTGGGCCTGTGTCGCGCTGCGTTGCACACGCGGGAGCTTACCCGGAGCCGGATCTGTTGAGGGTTGTAGTCTCGTGGCGGTGATCCGGTCCGTGCCCAGGGAGTCAGACTAAGTGGCGCTGTTTTAGCGGTAGATGTTGGACGACTACGCCACCCGTTGAGTGCAGCCAGGGAGCTGCTGCTGCAGGGCAGACCGCTGAGGCCGGTGGTAGGATTGTGCAGCGTGATAGTATAACCCCCAACGGGAGGGGTATGGCCTCAGGGCAGCCGACGTGGATGATGGGGGTAGCAGGAACCACTCGGAGACGGTACTGTGTAGTTCAGGGTCTTTACTGGTGACAAAGATAGACCCTCCCGGAGTACTGGCTAGCGATTGGGGCCTGGTCAGTCCTTGAGCAGATGGGATCTCCCCTGGCCAGGCGGAGTTGTAGGCCTCCCAAACTAACGATACTCTTCTGGCTACCTTGCTAGAGGCGGGTATAAGTAGCCCACGTCCCTGAGTGTACCGTGTGGTGCTCACCCGTATGGCCGGTGACTCGGGGCCTTCGGGTTTCTGGGCCAGAGGACCTGCAATCCCCTGCCGGTCGGTTTCTGCTGCTGGATAGGAGTTAGTCCCCACAGCCTCGGACTCCGGGTCCGGTGATAACTTCTCAGTCAGGGCGAGCTCTGCAGCTGCCAGCCCCTGACTCCTTGTAACACTGCTCCCACAGAGCTCCTGTTGTTTCTTCCTATATTTGCTTCTTTTCTCTGCTTCTTCTCTACTCACTCACCCTGCCTCAGCCCTAGGTTTATATAGGGGAAGTTCTTCCCCTCCCAGGACTGGGCAAGAGGTGTGGCATGCATAGGATCCCTGACCAAGAGACCTCCCACCTGCTCTCAGACATAACATTGCTGTTACTGTGGAAAACCAGACCCCTGGGGTGCCACATTCCCCCCTAGTGAAATTTAGTACTCCGGGACTAAACATATTTTAGAAAAACATAACAAGATATAACAATAACAATAAAGAAACACATAAAGGTGGTCACGGCATGTCCGTAACAGGGTGCAGTCTTTGAAGAAAGCAAGGTGTCCATTTCACCAAAACAGGGAGACGTAACCAGGTAGGGGTCTGTCCTGCCCCGAGTCCTTAACAGTCTTTAGTCCGTCCTGGGTTACGCTCCAACTATGTACACAGGATTCCCGGTAAATCCACCAAAGACTCCTATAAACAACTAGAAACGCATAATTATACACAAGCAACAAGAAAAACAGGTAACCACAAATAAAACAATTTATACATTTCAAATCCTCCACCGTGCGGGTAACTGGCCTCTAGTGGCCCTAGTGGACCTACGGAGCTGACTGTCTGGCCCTGAACTACAGGGTGTAGGAGCTGTTAAGGGTAAACTAGGCAGCGGTCTACGGGCCCTTTGGCTCACTAGGGATATGGCAGGCTCACTGCAAGCAGAGGGTTGATCCTCCTGGTCTGCTGGTGTGGGGTCTTCTGCCTCCTGGACCGGCTGTTCTTCCAGCTCTACCTGTTGCTCCGTAGGTGCTTGGGATGCTGGTTGGAGGAAGGTGAGTACGGGTACCACAACTGCACCATTGACTTGAGTCCAAGACCGAGGGAAGTCTCCGAGCACAGTATTAACCATGTCTTCCCTTTCCTCTACGGGTCGAGGGTCTTCTTGTTCCTCTTCAGGGTTCCGTAGCTGTTCGGGACACTTCTTCAGGTGATCCCGGGATACAATGGTTGTGGTTTCCCCTCCGTCTTTACTGATGGTACAGACCTTTGGGTTGTCGTGGCTTGAGGGCAGTACGGTGTACGGGTCCTTCTCCCACTGGTCGTCCAACTTGTGGAGCCGTCTTTTTCTCTTCAAGACCTGCTCTCCGGGTACCAGGGGAACAGCGGGAGCATACTGGTTGTAAGTTTTCTCTTGTCTTTCCCTAGCCTGACAGAGACTTCGCTCCACGCTCTCCTGTACTCTCCGGTACTGCTGCTGCCTCTCTGTGTCCCAGTCTGCTTCTGGTGAAGTGTCCTCAGGTGTCAGGACTCCCATTTCCAGGTCAACAGGTAACTTACCAGGTCTCGCCCTCATTAGGTAAGCCGGGGTACAGTTGGTGGAACCTACCGGGATGTGGTTGTATAGGTCCACCAGATCGGGCAGCTTCTCAGGCCACAGACTGCGTTCTTCCAGGGGCAACGTTTTCAGAAGATCCATTACCACCTGGTTCATTTTCTCACAAAGTCCATTAGTTTGCGGATGATAGGGTGTCGTCCTTATCTTCCGGCAGCCATACAGAGTGCAGAATTCTTGGAAGACCTCCGCTTCAAAGGCAGGTCCCTGGTCTGTCAACACTTGGTCCGGGTACCCGTGTGGACGGCAGAAATGCTGCTGGAAGGCTCTCGCTGCTGTTCGAGCTGTTAAGTCCTTGACGGGGACGACAACCAAGAACCGGGAGTAGTGATCCACGATGGTTAGTGCGTAGACGTAGCCACTTCTGCTTGGGGTCAGTTTTACATGATCCAAGGCTACCAGTTCCAACGGCTGCCGGGTGACGATGGACTGCAGGGGAGTCTTCTGGCTGGCACGGTCCTTCCTTCTTAGGTTGCACGGGCCACAGTCTCTGCACCACCTCTCGATGGTTCCCCTCATGCCTACCCAGTGGAACCGCTCGCGCAGCAGGAACTCCAGCTTCTTCCATCCGAAGTGTCCAGCCCCGTCGTGGTATGCCTCCATCACCATGGCTGCGTCTCTTCGTGGCACCACTACTTGCCAGATTAGTTCATGCGTCCGGGAGTTAACCATTCTGCGGCACAACTTCCCCTTATAAAGGAACAGTCGACTCTTCTCAGCCCACAGTTGCTTGGCTTCCTCCGGAGCGTCTGGGTCAAGGCGAGCCTCTGGCCGAGTCAGCATCTCCTTCACCAGTCGGACGGCAGGGTCACTGTCTTGCGTTTCCTCCCAGTTGTAGTGAGGCAAGGGGTTAAACGTAGCGGCTTGCTTACTCCTTACCCGGTGGGAATACTGGATAGTCCCATGCCGGTGGAACGCAGGGAGTTCGACTTCTTCCAGTCCCTCTGGATCTTCTCCTACGTCCGGTAGGTTTGGCATCCTGGACAGGGCGTCCGCGTTGGTATTGGAGCGTCCTGCCCGGTATTTGATTGTGAACTCGTAGTTGGACAGACGGGCCATCCATCTCTGCTCTAGGGCACCGAGTCTTGCTGTGTCCAGGTGTGTCAACGGGTTGTTATCCGTGTACACGACGAACCGGGAAGAAGCGAGGTAGTGCTTAAAGCGTTCGGTGACTGCCCACACCACTGCCAGGAACTCTAGCTTAAATGAGCTGTAATTCTCAGGGTTTCTCTCGGTGGGTCGCAGTTTTCGGCTGGCGTAAGCGATTACTCGTTCTTTCCCCTGCTGGATCTGGGACAGCACGGCTCCTAGCCCGATGTTACTTGCGTCGGTGTAGAGGATAAAGGGCTGGCTGTAATCCGGGTACGCCAGGATTTCATCCCCCGTGAGGGCCATCTTCAGCTGGCGGAAGGACTCCTCTTCCAACTTCTCCCATCTGAAGGGCGGCTTCTGGTTCTTGGCCTTCCGGGACTGGCCTATCAGGAGGTCCTGCATAGGAGCTGCCTTTTTGGTGAAACCGGGGATGAACCTGCGGTAGTAGCCTACCAACCCGAGGAACTGCCGCACTTCCTTTACACTGGAGGGACTTGGCCATTCCTTAATTGCGGTGATCTTATCAGGGTCGGGAGCCACTCCGTCAGCGCTCACCACGTGTCCCAGGTACTGCACCTTTGGTTTCAGGAGGTGACACTTGGAGGGTTTCACCTTTAGGCCGTAGCTTGCCAGAGCTTCGAACACTTCCGCCAGGTGTTTCAGGTGGTCCTCATAAGTCTTAGAATATACGATGACATCGTCCAGGTACAACAGGACCGTCTCGAAGTTTCTATGGCCCAGACAGCACTCCATTAATCGTTGGAAGGTTCCTGGTGCGTTGCAGAGTCCGAACGGCATGCAGGTAAACTCGCTAAGTCCCATCGGGGTGGTGAATGCGGTCTTCTCCCGGTCCGCCTCTGCTACAGGAACCTGCCAGTACCCACTAGTGAGATCCAAGGTAGAGAAGAAGTTAGCAGATCTTAAAGCAGCCAAAGACTCCTCTATCCTTGGTAAGAGGTACGCATCCTTGTGTGTGATACGGTTGATTTTCCGGTAATCTACACACATCCTCATGGTGTTGTCTTTCTTTTTGACTAAGACTAGTGGAGCTGCCCAGGGGCTACAGCTATCCCTGATCACCCCAGCCTCCTTCATGTCTCTAAGCATCCCCTTGGCGTGTTGGTAGTGTGCAGGGGGTACGGGTCGATACCTCTCTTTTATGGGAGGATGGTCTCCCGTGGGGATGTGGTGTTCTACCCCCTTGACTCGCCCGAAGTCTAACGGGTGTTTACTAAACACTCTCTCGTACTCTTGAACCACCCGATAGACTCCCTGTTTCTGATGTGAGGGAGTGGAGTCAGTACCCAAATGTAGTTGCTGACACCAGTCCTCCATTGTTTTCTTAGAGCCGTTACCTTCCTCCGGGTGAGATGGAGGCAAGGGTTCCACAGATTGTATAGCATTTTGGTTAATGGTATATAATTTGGCTAGCGTGGCATACCAGGGCAGGTACACTTCCCTCTTCCCGATATTGATTATGCGAACGGGCACCCCCCGTGCTGTCAAGATGGTGGGCCTACTGTCTGAGTAAACTGGTTCTACCATTGCCTGGTAATCTCTACCTCTCAGACCAATAGCTGCCCGGCACCAAATCATCATTTCACTTTTTGGGGGCGTGGCAATAGGGAAAGGGTCACACATTCTCACGCTACCAATCTCACCGCCGGAGAGTTCCACCTGTTGCCGTCGCATCAGTGCCCGGATCTCTTTTTGGAGCACTCGCTGCTCGCCGGAGCTGGCGTTCTTGGCAACCTGCTGTAAAAGGAAAATCACCTCTGCAAGACAATTTTCAATTACATTAGTTCCTAGAGTTATCTTTGGGTGACTCTCGTGTTTGTCAATGTCTACAATGATCAGTCCCTGTGCTGCCAGTTCAACTCTACCAATTTTAATGGTCACCTCTTTAAATCCGATCTGTGGCACGGGCTGACCATTGCTGGCGATGATACTCAAGTCGTCGTCAGGGTAGCGGGTAATATCCGAGTCATTCCAGTACTGCTTGAAGAGCACGTACGGGATGGTGGTGACCTGTGACCCGGTGTCCAGTAGGGCACTCATAGGAATGCCATCCAATACCACAGGCAAGACTGGACGTCCTCCCACATATTTGTCGCGCCAGTTTGATGGGCCTGATGATCTTTTTCCTAGGGGTTGGCCCTCTACCCTAGGTTGTGCCAGTTTAAAGGACAGTACCTTGCCATATGTCCGGGTTGATTACAGCGGCGGCAGATGGGTCGTCCGTCCTCGTTGTATCGGTCGCTGGGTCTTCCTCTGGCCGGTGGGGTCCTCCTTGGTCGACGCCACGGGATGTCCTCCGGTCCGGATGCCAGCTGGATCTTCCCTGGAGTGGAAACCTGTAAAGACTGCACAGTTCGGGTTAGCGCAGCAACGCTTTTAGCTAGCTCTTGGACCTGATGGTGCAGGTCTAGAGCCGAGTCATTGTTCAAAGCCTGCGCATCAGCTCCCACAGGCCCTGCCGACAAGGGCGCCGCCTCCTGGTGGTAGGTGGTAGTGGGGCGTCTGTGGGTCACAACGCCACCTGGTGCCGGTTCTCGGAGCACCCGGATGGCTCTGTCCTTGAACTGTGCAAATCCCAGATGAGGGTCCTGTAAGGCCATTGCCCGCAACTGGGTTCGGTGGGCATTGCAATATAAACCCTCTATAAATTGTTCAGTTAACAGCCTGTCCTCGTCTCCCACGCCGTCAGGGTCGGTCTGCTTAATGGCTCTCAGGGCCTCTTGTAGGTTCAGGGCATAGTCCCTTATACTCTCATGTGCCCGCTGTTTGCACCCGTAGAATCTAAGCTTGATCTCGGCTGAGGTGCGGGTATCAAAGGTGTCCCTCAGCCGGGTTAGTATCCCTGCGACAGTCCTCCCCCCAGGTGGCCAGGACTTTACCTCCCTTTGGGCTGCCCCGGTTAATTGGGCCACCAGGATGCTTACTTTTTGCTCTTCTGTGAGGGGGTACACCTGGAAGAGGCTATCCAGTTTTTCTCTAAAGTCCTGCAGGGTATGTGACTCCCCTGAGTACTGGGGTAGCCAGGCTGCCCCCGGGATATAGGGCATGGTGAAAGGCATGACCGCAACAGTGGTGGCGCTGGCGGGGGTTGGAGCGGTGAAGCTCTCCTCCATATCCGACATCCTTCTCCCCCCTAGTGGACCGTGGCCTACCTTGCGATGATCCTCTTCCGTAGGCCGCGGCTCCGCAGTGGATCGTCAGGGTTGAGGACCTTCCGTCGCGCTCCTGTGACGTCGGCGTCTGCTGGGCTCCTTCCAGGACCTTACGCAACGTCCGGACGTGAGGCGGGGCTTCAGTTCTCGCACGTTTTCGGAGTCCACGCCCCTCTTCTTCCCGCGCGGCGTCCTCAAGATGGCGTCCAATGGCGGGAAAACTCCACGGATGGCGGGAAGAAGGCCGAAGATGGCACCGGATGGCGGGAAAACTCCACCGATGGCGGGAAGAAAGCGGAAGATGGCGCCGGATGGCGGGAATCTTCACCACGGGTAAGTTTTCACAGTCTTTTTCAGGCACGCAGTACCCGGTGGTTGCGGGCACGAGATCCTGCCAACTACGCCAAAAGTTGACGCGCCCCTGGGCCTGTGTCGCGCTGCGTTGCACACGCGGGAGCTTACACGGAGCCGGATCTGTTGAGGGTTGTAGTCTCGTGGCGGTGATCCGGTCCGTGCCCAGGGAGTCAGACTAAGTGGCGCTGTTTTAGCGGTAGATGTTGGACGACTACGCCACCCGTTGAGTGCAGCCAGGGAGCTGCTGCTGCAGGGCAGACCGCTGAGGCCGGTGGTAGGATTGTGCAGCGTGATAGTATAACCCCCAACAGGAGGGGTATGGCCTCAGGGCAGCCGACGTGGATGATGGGGGTAGCAGGAACCACTCGGAGACGGTACTGTGTAGTTCAGGGTCTTTACTGGTGACAAAGATAGACCCTCCCGGAGTACTGGCTAGCGATTGGGGCCTGGTCAGTCCTTGAGCAGATGGGATCTCCCCTGGCCAGGCGGAGTTGTAGGCCTCCCAAACTAACGATACTCTTCTGGCTACCTTGCTAGAGGCAGGTATAAGTAGCCCACGTCCCTGAGTGTACCGTGTGGTGCTCACCCATATGGCCGGTGACTCGGGGCCTTCGGGTTTCTGGGCCAGAGGACCTGCAATCCCCTGCCGGTCGGTTTCTGCTGCTGGATAGGAGTTAGTCCCCACAGCCTCGGACTCCGGGTCCGGTGATAACTTCTCAGTCAGGGCGAGCTCTGCAGCTGCCAGCCCCTGACTCCTTGTAACACTGCTCCCACAGAGCTCCTGTTGTTTCTTCCTATATTTGCTTCTTTTCTCTGCTTCTTCTCTACTCACTCACCCTGCCTCAACCCTAGGTTTATATAGGGGAAGTTCTTCCCCTCCCAGGACTGGGCAGGAGGTGTGGCATGCATAGGATCCCTGACCAAGAGACCTCCCACCTGCTCTCAGACATAACATTGCTGTTACTGTGGAAAACCAGACCCCTGGGGTGCCACACTTAGCATTATGCAGAGGATTTAAAACAACATATGCTCTAATCCAATGTCTATATCAGGGAAGGCATTGCATATTTTGAGCAAGACAGTGCTCAACCACATACTACATCCATCACAACAGCATGAAGGAGAAGAGTTCTGGTGATGACCTGGCTGCCTGCAGTCAAGACCTTTCACCAATAAAAAACAATTGGCGCATTATGAAATGAAAAATTCTGCAAATAAGCCCCAGGTCTATGGAGCAACAAAAACCCTACATCAGACAAGAATGGGACAACATTGCTCTTCCACAATTGGTCTCCTCACTTCCCAGATGTTTACAGATTGTTGTAAAAAGAAGGGGGGATGCTACACAATTGTAGAACTGAGTGCTAGTGTCAAGTGCAGAACGTAAGCACAGTGAGTAGTTGTGCAGTACGGCAGAAAGCAGCAGGCTCTGTAGGGGCTGCTAGGGTAGTGGGCCTAGTATCCCGGACAGTGGATCACCAGAGAATCCCTCCACAAGAGTCCCCTTATCTGGCCTGGGAACCTCAAGATAGTCGTCGGGGACCTGGGGGCACATTCTGTCTGCGAGGCTGCAGAAGAATTCAGGACTCAAGCTCTCAGAGACGGAGTGAAATGGGATCCAAATATACTGTCATTGGTGAGGAAGAATCTCTAGAGCTAGAGAAGAAAGCAACAGAGATGCTTCACCTAGATCGGGAACCAGGGCTGAAGTTGTATCCAGTACCTGTGGGAAAGATGACAACCCATTGGGCCTTATCCTTTATACCTGCCTGTAAATATTGGAAATACTGCGAGTTGCCAAGTAAAGTTCTGGTTGTTTTTATGAACCCTGTGTCCTCAGAATTGATTGCTGCCCTGGTTCCAGAAGAGGAATTTCTGGAGCCAGAAGAGGCCGGCTGGCCATAAGTAAGTGGGAAACACCACATACACAGCAGCACACCAGAGCGAGGACACACTTTGTCTGTAGGGTGCCAAAGCGAGCTTGGGCTACAGCTCGCCCACGACTACCTCGCTTGGGCACCTTACACATTGACCTCATGCTACCACTCTCAAAGGCTATCATAGTTTTTTGTTTTTAAAGCTGAAGGTAGACGTAAGTCCATTGAGTTTAATCTACAACCCCTGGCAAAAATGATGGAATCACCGGGCTCGGAGGATGTTCATTCAGTTGTTTAATGTTGTTGAAAAAAAGCAGATCACAGACATGGCACAAAACTAAAGTTATTTCAAATGGCAACTTTAGGGCTTTAAGAAACACTGTAAGAAATCAAGATTAAAAATGTGGTACTCAGTAAAGGTAATTTTTTCAAACCAAGCAGAGGGAAAAAATTATGGAATCACCCTGTAAATTTTCATTTACAAAACTAACACCTGCATCAAATTAGATCTGCTTGTTAGTCTGCATCTTAAAAAGAGTGATCACACCTTGGAGAGCTGTTGCACCAAGTGGAATGACATGAATTATGGCTCCAACACGAGAGATGTCAATTGAAACAAAGGAGAGGATTATCAAACTCTTAAAAGAAGGTAAATCATCACGCAATGTTGCAAAAGATGTTGGTTGTTCACAGTCAGCTGTGTCTAAAATCTGGACCAAATACAAACAACATGGGAAGTTTGTTAAAGGCAAATATACTGGTAGACCAAGGAAGACATCAAAGCGTCAAGACGGGAAACTTAAAGCAATATATCCACAAAACAGGAAATGCACAACAAAACAAATGAGGAACGAATGGGAAGAAACTGGAGTCAAAGTCTGTGACCGAACTGTAAGAAACCGCCTAAAGGAAATGGGATTTACATACAGAAAAGCTAAACAAAAGCTATCATTAACACCTAAACAGAAAAAAAACAAGGTTACAATGGGCTAAGGAAAAGCATTTGTGGGCTGTGGATGACTGGATGAAAGTCATATTCAGTGATGAATTGCGAATCTGCATTGGGCAAGGTGATGATGCTGGAACGTTTGTTTGGTTCCGTTCCAATGAGATTTATAAAGATGACTGCATGAAGAGAACATGCAAATTTCCACAGTCATTGATGACATGAGGCTGCATGTCAGGTAAAGGCACTGGGGAGATGGCTGTCATTACATCTTCAATAAATGCCCAAGTTTACATTGATATTTTGGACAGTTTTCTTATCCCATCAATTGATAGGATGTTTGGGGATGACATCATTTTTCAAGATGATAATGCATCCTGTCGTAGAGCAAAAACTGTGAAAACATTGCTTGAAAGAAGACACATAAGGTCAATGTCATGGCCTGCAAATAGTCTGGATCTCAATCCAATTGAAAATCTTTGGTGGAAGTTGAAGAAAATGGTCCATGACAAGGCTCCAACCTGCAAAGCTGATCTGGCAACAGCAATCAGAGAAAGTTGGTGCCAGATTGATGAAGAGTACTGTTTGTCACTCATTAAGTCCATGCCTCAGAGACTGCAAGCTGTTATTAAAGCCAGAGGTGGTGCAACAAAATACTAGTGATGTATTGGAGTGTTCTTTTGTGTGTTTGTTTTTCATGATTCCATATTTTTTTCCTCAGAATTGAGTGATTCCATAATTTTTTCCCTCTGCTTGGTCTGAAAAAAAATACCCTTACTGAGTACTACATTTTTAATCTTGATTTCTTTTAGTGTTTCTTAAAGCCTTAAAGTTGCCATTTGAAATGACTTTAGTTTTGTGCCATGTCTGTGATCTGCTTTTTTTCAACAACATTAAACAACTAAATGAACATCCTCCGAGCACAGTGATTCCATAATTTTTGCCAGGGGTTGTATAACCTAACATGTTGATCCAGAGGAAGGCAAAAATCCCATGAGGCAGATGTTAATTGCCCCATATTCAGGGAAGAATTCCTCCCTTACCCCACATATGGCAATCAGACTAGTTTCCGTATACCAATGTCCCATCCCAGAATTTAGTACTCATAGCCTGTAATATTATATTTTTCAAGAAAGGCATCCAGGCCATCCTTGAACTTTTGTAGTGAATCAATCATTACAACGTCATGTGGCAGAGAGTTTCATAGTCCCACTGCTCCTAAAGTAAAGAATCACCCTCTGTGATTATGATTAAACTTTCTTTCCATTAGACCAGGGGTCTCAACCATGCAGCTCCCGAAGGCTCCATTGTGCATCCCCCCGAGGCTGCATTGTGCATCACCTGTACACCTTAGCTCCCGAGATGCTTGTGTCCAGGGAGTCAGGGGACTGCCGATGCCAGTGGTTGATTTCAGCTGAATGTGTGTCAGAGGACACACATTCAATTGTATCGCGGCGTCGAGACCAGCTCTCTGCACCGCAATACTTCTACCAGCCATAGGCCAATCAGAGGCCAGCAGCTGATGTAGTTATGTCCGTTGCGGCAGTGCACGATGCACTGCCATGCGCCATCCCGGTTGGGGAGGAGGAAGAAAGAGGACACTATACATCAAGGGAGCAAGGTCAGGTGAGAAGATTTTTTTTTTTAAAGTGTATGTTAAAAACGTCATATTGGTGGACATAATTACAAGAAGAGAACCAGGATGGGGACATGACTACATGATGGGAACAGGTTGGAGGAAATTAGTACAAGATGGGAACAGGATGGGGACATTACTACAAGAAGGGGAATAGAATGGGGGACATTACTATAAAATGGGGACCAGGATGGAGACCTTACTACAAGATGCGGATCAAGATGGGGACATTAATACAAGATGGGGATATTACTACAAGATGGGACCAGAATGGGGACATTTTTACAAGATGGGACCAGGATGGGGACATTATTAGAAGAAGGGGACCAGTATGGGGGACATTACTACAAGATGGGACCAGGATGGGGACATTACTACAAGATGGGGAGTAGGATGGGGACATTACTACAAGATGGGGACAAGGATGAAGGATATTATTACAGGGCGCAGGACATTATTACAGGATTGGGGCCAGAATTACTGTGTTGGGCTAATTTTTAAACAATATGTGTATGGTGCTGATTGGGGGCAAGAAAAAGGAAAATTCTTATAAATGAAAAAGAAATTCAAAATTAAAATATTTTGCCACTAAAAATGATGTTTTATGTAAAAACTAAAAACTGCACCATAAAACATGTCATAAACACCATTAAAAAGCACATGCCAAAAATGGTACAAAATGATCAAAAAGTCATATAGAACAAAAATAGTATCACTGAAAATATCATCTTGTCCCGCAAAGAATGCAGCCCGTCATATTCAAATTTTTACTATGTGCGGCCCATTTACCCAGCGGAGTTTGAGATCCCTGCATTAGACGTGGAACATGCTCCATTAGAAAGATCTCTGTACTGTCTCTTCATATATTTATACATTGTAATAAGATCGTTCCTAAGCCTTCATGTTTGCAAACTGAATAAACCCAAGTTTGATGACCTGTCATGGTATTGCTGTCCACCCATTCCCTTAATAACCTTGTTTGCTCTTCTCTGCACTTGTTCTAGTTCAGCAATGTCCTTCTTATACAATGAAGCCTAAAATTGTACACAGTATTCTAAGTGTGGCTACACTAGGGACTTATATAGAAGCAAAACTATGTTCTCATGAGCATCTATGCCTCCATTAATGCATCCAATTATTTTATTAGCTTTGGCAGCAGTTGCATGGCACTGGTAATTAAAGTTGAATTTGTTATACGCCAATTCTTTTTCAGTGAGTTCTACCCAGTGTTTTACCATTTACTACATAATTATACATATAATTTCTTCTACCCAAGTGCATGACCTTATTTTAATCTTCATTAAACTTCATTTGCCATTTCTAAGCCCAAGCCTCCAACTTACATAAATCCCTTTGTAATATTAAAGGGGTTGTCCACTACTATTAATAATTGGCCATTCTATTTTTATGATGAAAATAAGTTTCTTTGTCAATACATTGCGTTGCTCTTACTGTCTGTGAGCGGCGCTATCGCTGACCGCTTACAGGCATCACGTGACCCCCCGCTGTAGCCGGCTCTGACATCCGCTGATGTCACGCCAAGTTCCGGATGCAGCCGGGGGTCTCTCTCTTCTGCGTTCCACGGTGGATGCTGGGCGGGGTTACCCCATGCATCACACCCGCCATCCACCACGGAGACCGCGTCACTGATGTCACGCCTCACTTGTCGTGACGTCAGTGGGGGGACACGTGCTGCCTGTGAGCGGCGCTAAGAGCAACACAAGGTATTTACAAAGATACTTCTTTTCTACATAAAAATAGATTGGCCAATTATTAATAGTAGAGGACAACCCCTTTAAACTACCCTCCTGTGTTTATCACCTTGCAGAGTTTAGTATCATCTGCATATATTGAAATTAAGCTAATTAATAAATAAGTTAAAAAGAAGATGGTCCAATACTGACCCTTGTGGGATCCCACTGTTTAATGTGACCCAATCCCAGATGTCCTACATTATATTACATTACCACCCTCTGTTTCCTATCACTGAGCCAGTTGTTAACCCAGTTACACATATTTTCCTCAAGTCCCATCACTCTCATTTTATGTACCAACCTTTTGTATGGCACTGCATCAAAAACCTTTGAGAGGTTCAGATAGACAAAATCCACAACATCATCCTGGTCCATTCTGGAACTTACCTCCTCATATAAGCTGATCAGATTAGTTTGACAGAACTGATCCCTTATAAACCCATGTTGATGTTGGGTCAAGAAGTTTTTCCTATTGAGATACTCCACGATAGCATCTCTTAGAATACACTTCAGGATTTTACTCATTGTGGAGGTTGAATTTAGCCTATAATTTCCAGGTTCAGATTTTTTCCTCTTTTTGAATATTGGCATCACATTTGCTATGCTCCAATCCTGTGGTATATCCTTGAGTATTAAAAATAAGGGTCTGCCTATCACGGTACTTTATTTATGCAGAACTTGAGGGTGTATGCTATCCGTCCGGTGATTTATCTACTTTAGGGTTTTGGAGGGGATGCTGTACTTCCTGCTGGCTTAAGCATGTGACATTTAATTGAGAATTTCTGGTATACCCGATCATGTCAACTCTCATGGGATTTTCTTGTGTAGATACTGTAAAGAAAAAGGCTTTTTGTAGATTGGACTTTTCCTCATCCTCCTCCACCATTTTTCCCTAATTATTTTTGAGGGTGCCAACAGTATCATTTTTGAGTTTAATGCAAAGCATAACAGCAATGAAGCCTGGAATGGAGGTCTATACTCTTTAGAGATGAGTCCCAGTTTTGTTTTGGATGCAATGATAACTGGAAATTTGGAGAACATGTGGGCAACGCCATGAAGAGGCCTTCACAAGGGAACATCACACCTGTTCTATTACTGAGATTATGATGTGTAATAGCTTGTATGTTAGCTTGACCCCCCTAGTCTTCATTCCAGGCACATTAACAGCCCGGCATTACATCGATTTGGTTGTGGAACCAGTGATACGGCCATTTATCAAAAGTTTCCCTGGAGCTGTTGCTCAGCATGACAATGCCAGGCCGCATGTTGATCATGATACTGTGAGCAGCCTGCATGGCCTAAAAGTAATACCATGGCCTGCAGCATCTCTGGACTTGTCTTCCATTGAACACATCTGGGACATCATTGGTGCATAATTGTCAAGGAGCTGCTAGCAGCGGATCTTGATGATTTACATGCCCTAGTGTATTCAGCGTGGCAGAACATTCCTCAGACAACAATTAATAACCTCATGGTTAACATGTCAAGGCATTTAAGTGCAAAGATTACTGTGTGTGGCATTCCTACTCGAAACGGAACCAATTGAGATGTTTTCCATTTTTTCTTTGTTTACATACTATTAAAATATTTATCAATCCTGGTAATTCCATAATTTGATGACTTTTCCTTCTTGGTGTTGCAGTTGAAATGTTGAGGAGTATATAATATACTAGGTATTTTTTTCCTATTATAATATACTGTGTAGTTGCGATTTATAAATGATCAACAGGGTTATACTACTAATACATTTAGGCTATGTGCCTACGATGCAGAAATGCTCTGGATTTTTTCCTGAGTGTTTCTGCATCTCCCTGGCAGAAAAAACGCATGCGGATTGTACATGCGTTTTTCCTGCTAGGGACATGTGGATGTGAAGCGTTCTTCACTTGCATTTCCGTATGCGGGTTGACAAGTGCTTTCCAAGCGATTTTAGCATCACTTGGAAAGTGCTTGTCAACTTGGTCATACTATATAAACCCATGCAACCGGTATGGATTTATATAGTGTGACCGAAAGAATGGTAAAAAATAAAAAAATAAATCTATACTTATCTTCTGACGGCCCCTGGTGTCTTGCTTCGCTCCATCCTGGCTTGCCGGCAGCTAGCGGTACACGACACTGAAGGACCTGCTGTCACATGACTATGACGTCAGAGCAGGTCCTTCAGTCCACCGCGATCTGCCGGCAAGCAAAGACAAGCACACCGCGGGCCATCAGAAGGTAAATATAATATTTATTTTTTATTTTATTCTTTTTTTTTTTACAGGTTCTATGGTACACGGGTCCGGAGGAGAGTCTCCTCTTCTCCACACCCGGATACCATCCGCACATTGAAACGTTTGGATTCCGCATGTACAGCTGCAGTGATGCAGAATCCAAGCGTTCCAATGAAAGTCAATGGCGGCGAAAACGCAGCACTTCCGCAAAATAATTGGTAGTGCTGCGTTTTTTTCCGCAATGATAACCAGCACCGTTTTTGCCACTGCGGAAATGCTTAAAAAACGCATCGTGGGCACAAAGCCTTATAGTACCTCTATGTGGCCTTTGCAACTATTATCCTATGTGGACAGCAGAGCAAATACTGCACTTTAATAGTCAGATGTGTATTTATGTTAGTAATCCATACAGTTTTTCATATTAAATTGCAACGCTGTTCAATAACATTTGTTTTGTACACCATTTGTTTTTCAAAAAAAAGCTATTTATGGCTGCACGTATTACTAGTATCGAGGCCATAATGTTTTTACATGTCAATCATATGCCATAACTTGTATTCATGAGAAAACCTCTATTATACACCAAGGACATCTGTAGACAGTCTGCTATAGCGCATAGTGGTCCAGTATTAATTGCAACATATCCATGTAAACAGAAGCATTGATTTCCTTCTACTGCATTAATGTTACAATACCACAAAGAGACATTTGATTTTAGTTTTTTTCCTTGTACATACCTAACTGCAAAAGCATAAAACACGGATTACCAACAGAATGAAATCACAGAAGGCAGTCTTTATTATGTGTTTATTTCACTAGAGGACTGCCTGCAATTTCTGTAATTATTCAGCTGTAAAACTTTTCTTGAGAATTCACTAGGATTAGTTCCTAGGGCAACGCAGAAAGAAGAGATAGATTTGTAACGTCATTGATTCATGAGCATGGGTGCTGTAAACATAAGAGATTATATTCATGTAGTAATTACATTCCACTGCAGTGTATGTACATTACCTGGCAAAAGTTTGGACACATGTTTATGCAATGGTTTTCATTGCTTTTATTGGAATGTGCATATTGTAACTTCAGACTGGAGGCATAAAAACAACGAAGGAACACATATGAAACAAACCAGTATAAGTGTTAAACGTTAGATTCCTCAAAGTACCCCCCATTTTACTCTCATGATAGCTTTACACACATTTTCTCAAGTAGCTTTATCAGGTCATCCCCTAAATGGCTTCCAATAAACAGGTATGGCATTTGTGGAATCACCGGTCTTCAGAAAGTGTTTGCAATCATCAGGTGTGTTTTGGCAGTGTTGCTATGCAGTTCCATACAGTGCAGAGCTCTATTCCACAGCTGTACTAAGCCAGAATATGGCAAGAACCTCTCAAATAAATAAAGAGAAACAACAGTCCATCATTACTTTAAGACATGAAAGTCAATCAGTCCTGAAAATTGCTATAACTCTGAAGGTATCCTCAATTACATTTTTCATTAATAAAAATCATGCATTGCCGTTATGAAACTGTCTCTCATGAGGACTGACCCAGGAAAGGATTATCAAGAATGACCTCTGCTGCAGAGGATAAGTTCATTAACGTTACCAGCCTAAGAAAATGCTAATTAAAAGCACCTCAAATTTCATCTCTCATAAATGATAAACAGACATCGAATAGCAGACGCATGTCAACATCAAGTATCCAGAGAAGACTGCGAGAATTATGGTCAAATTGCTGCAAAAAAGACCCAATTTGGCACCTAAAGGAGGGAAAAGAGACTTGCTTGGACTAAAAATCACAACGACTGGATATTAGATCAGAGAAATCTGTACTGTGGTCTGATTTTGTTAGCTGTTTGTAGTTGTTTTAGCAACAACCATCTGGTTGCACTTAACAAACCATCATTTGTAAATCTTTATTTAATCAATGTGTATATTAAAAACAAAAATAATAAAGAACAACAAGGGGGACAATGCACAGAAAAAATATTAAAATGTTATATACATCAAGTGGTGGAGGTACTATATTACATGCTATCCAAAATATCCATTCATTATTGAATATACAGATATACTATACAAAGTGCATGATATTAGTAGCCAGGTATTATTCCATCAAAGAATCACAGGAAATAAATATAAAATGCATAGTGCTATTCCTGATTATTCAAGTAAGATAAACAGGTAATGCTATAATACCAGAGAAAACCAGTGCATAATCACATAAATCAATGGATAAGGAGTAAAGATATATGTATATGCATCATGTGTATACCGACCTCACACCAGGAGCTGGTTCCTGACGCATGTTTCGCCTGTGGCTTTGACAATGGAAGACCTGGTGTGAGATCGATATACACATGATGCATATACATATATTTTTATTTGTTTATTGGTGGGGGTCTCAGTGGAATCCACACTGATCTAAAAGTTATCACATATACCTTGATTGGTGATAACTTGTTTAGATCTGAATATGTCTTTAAATACCCATTTTAAAGGGAATCTGTCTTGTGCAAAAATGCTATTAACCTGCAAATATGTGGTTAATCTACAAGATAGTAGCATTCTGAACCTGCCCGGCGGCTGCATTTAGACCCCCACTGCCGGGAATAAATAAACTTTATTCCTCTAGCATTCAGGTTTCAGTCACAGAGTCTACTCTAATGCTGAGCTGCTGTCAGTCAGTGCCTGGGGTGCGGTTACAGTCGTCGCTCTCTACACACAGAGCTGTGACTGAGCCGCGCCGGTGCCGCCCCCGAATCCTACCGGGAGAAATAAAGTTAATTTCCTCCTAGCAGCATGGGTCTACGTACCAACGCCAGCAGGTTCAGAAGGCTATTAACCTACAGATTAACCCCATATCTGCAGGTTAATAGTGTTTTTCATGTGGCAGGTTCCCTTTAAAAGCACAGCAATTTGCCTTAGATTCCAAATATACATGTGTATGTGCAGTTTTATAAAATTACTGCAATTGCTTTATGTATATTCATAACCTAAATATTTATTGGAGCTGTTCCTGTAAACAATTTCAATTTTTGCCACAGTTTTTACTGTTGAGTTTTAGCTAATTATTGTTCACTGGTCTTGCTCGCTCTGATAACTGTAGCGCGAGCGTCTCTGCCTCCTGCCGGACAGAGACGCCGTTCCCCTCACCGCCGCGGTCCTGGTCTGGCATCCTCCAGCTGCCCTGCTGCTGCAGCGCACACCGCGCACAGCTTCCTGGGCACTGCGCTTAGGGAGCGCCGTCCTAAAGAGTCCCCGGCCAATGGCCGGAGGACCACTCCTATTTAAAGCACCTCCTCCAAAATGGAGGTGCCTGTGCAAGGTTGTTGTTTGTGTGCTAACACTTTCCCCAGCCCTCAGCTTCCAGTGCTCGCCAGTCTGTCTGTCAGCCGTGCCCGCCTGCCTGTCTACCAGCCGTGCCCGCCAGCCTGTGTACCTACCGTGCCCGTCGGTTTGCCCACCCGGACCACCTGTCTGGTCACCTGCTGTGCCCGCCTGCTTTTCTACCCGGATCACCTGTCGGCCTACCTGCCATGCCCGCCTACTTGCCTACCCGGATCATGCGTCAGGCTACCTGTCGTGGTCACCCGCTGTACCTGTCAGCCGCAGCCACCTGACCCGTGGGAGTCGCCTGCTCTCACACAAGGTCGGTCCCAGAGTGGCACCTGGTTCACCTGCCCGGTCCCTCCTTGGTTCACGGAGTCGACTAAGCCGCTGTGTGGCCAGGGTCGGTCCGAGTTGGCACTTAGTTACGCCCCTCTGGTCCCTCCTTTCTTCCCAGCACAGAGGTTCCACCACCCGGACCAGTAACAATAACACAGTAAACATTTTACTTGGTCGATTGAAATATAACCTTGTTTGCTCCTATATATGTAAAGACTAAATATAGATTTTTGTTGCATAACCGATAATTAATGAGAATGAAGAGCACAGACAATAATTCTTCTGCGTATTATTTTAAGTGCAGTGAATGGATGTGCAATTGGATCACATTGCACAAAGTCTATAGAGGGGAAAGCCTTCTTTAGTTCTCTCAAAGTACAAGAGGTATCCCTATATGATGTGAAAATTGATTCTAAAACATTGAAATTAAACCTCTAAGCCATTTTAGCCTTAAGTCCAATAAACATGTATCATTGATTTTTCAGTCTATTCCTGATACATCATGTCTATGTCAATCTCTTACTATACAGTGTTGATTTGATTTTTTTTTAAATATGGAAGCAGCCTTGGATGACTTCCCAGTGTTTGTCATTTTCTCTGAAACCAGAATTGGTCTAATTGGCAAATCGCTAACAAAACAATGGGCAGACAAGGTTCAGAGTTACTGGGCACGGTCTGAAGTAGACTGCCAGTAACAAGAAAGCGCCAGGATATGTGACACAAGTTCTACAATACGATATCTATCTTTGATTTTTTAAAAGCCTCTTTGAGACCTGATTTTTATTAACTGTATCTAAGTGAAGATGCTCAAATACATGAGATTTGCAGACAATGTAAAAGGTAAGCTTCACTACAATCCCTGAAGAACCTTTCATACAATGATGTCATAGTTAATCAGTTCAGTGGATTTTGGGTATTGTAAAAATCAAGCAACTTACACCGTGACAGTTAAGTGAGAGGGGTGTAAGAAGATTAAGCACAGGGGACTCGGATGAAGATATCTATGATGATAAACGTTTCTTGCTTCTAATTAGACAATAGAAGAAATGTTTAGTAACCACAGGACTTCAATCTGCATTACATCAGTTGTAGGTGCTGCTTGGGGATTAGGAACACTCAGAACTCCATATTTTTGCCTTTGAATATAGCTGATTTTTTAATACATTGTCTATAGAGATGAGCGAATCGATCCACGGAGGATCAAATTCAAGTCAAATTTCCTGAAATTCATAGTTCATTAGCATTCGAACATTTTGAGCTTAGTTAAAAAAAAACTTGCCTGTCACCTCTTCCACACTACTGAAGCATCAGAGATTGGGCTAATGTCATTTTGAGATGCCACACAGGTTTTTCTATAATGCCCTTCAGCTATGACATCTTACAGATTATCATACCTGGTACAGTGGTGGTGGGTACCTGGGCCATCACAGATCAGCAGTTCCCAGCGGAGCACAGTTTGTACGGCAGAGTCATTTTTCCATCTCCAGAGACCCTGGCAAGTCTATCTCTGCTGTAAAGTGTAAGTTCTTATGGTCAGCAGGGTCCTCTCGTTCTCCTGTAAAGTGTAAGCTCTTATGGTCAACAGGGTCCTCTCTCTCCTGTATAGTGTAAGCTCTTATGGTCAGCAGGGTCCTCGCTCTGTTTCCCCTGTATAGGTAAGCTCTTACGGTCAGGAGGGTCCTCTCTCTCCTGTATAGTGCACGTTCTTATGGTAAGCAGGGTCCTCTCTTTCTCCTGTAAAGTGTAAGCTCTTATGCTCATCAGGGTCCTCCCTCTGTTTCTCCTGTATAGTGTAAGTTCTTATGGTCAACAGAGTCCTCTCTTTCCTGTATAGTGTAAGCTCTTATTGTCATCAGAGTCCCCTCTCTCTGTCCTGTAGAGTGTAAGTTCTTATGGTCAGCAGGATCCTCTCTCTCCTGTAGAGTGTAAGTTCTTATGGTCAGCTGGGTCCTCTCTCTCTCTCTTGTAGAGTGTAAGTTCTTATGGTTAGCAGGGACCTCTCTCTCTCCTGTAGAGTGTAAGCTCTTATGGTCAGCAGGGTCCTCGCTCTGTTTCCCCTGTATAGGTAAGCTCTTACGGTCAGGAGGGTCCTCTCTCTCCTGTATAGTGCACGTTCTTATGGTAAGCAGGGTCCTCTCTTTCTCCTGTAAAGTGTAAGCTCTTATGCTCATCAGGGTCCTCGCTCTGTTTCTCCTGTATAGTGTAAGTTCTTATGGTGAACAGAGTCCTCTCTTTCCTGTATAGGGTAAGCTCTTATGGACAGCAGGGTCCTCTCTCTCTCTCCTGTAGAGTGTAAGTTCTTATGGTCAGCAGGGTCCATGCTCTGTTTCTCCTGTATAGCTTAAGCTCTTATGGTCAGCAGGGTCCTCTCTCTTCTGTATAGTGTAAGTTCTTATGGACAGCAGGGTACTCTCTCTCCTGTAAAGTGTAAGCTCTTATGGTCAGCAGAGTCCTCGCGCTCTTTCTCCGGTATAGTGTAAGCTCTTATGGTCAGCAGGGTCCTCTCTTTCCTCTCCCCTAAGTGTATTTTGCAAGCAATTGCAAACTTTCCAGTATTGAATGCTTGGGGAAAATTCAGCAAAGTCACAGAATTCGAATTTCATAAGATCCATTCATCTCTAATTGTCAGTCTTTGGGGCTGTCTCCTAAGTTGTACACTGTACTTGACAGTACAAAATTCAACCTTCCTTACATTTGCTCAAGGATTTATACTTAGTTCTCACTATTCCCATCAGCACTAAAGGGCATTCACAGCAGTTCTGTCATTCGAAACCTTTGAATCTTAGTATTTATATTGATTGAAACCTCTTCAATTTTTACTTGATCAATCATTTTATATTAAAAAATCATTTCCAAACCTTCTCGATTCAGGCTTTGCACAGCCAGGAATTGCAAGCCTTCTTCCCTAAATAACAGAGGCAATAAACATCATGCAAAGCTTAATAAATTGACAAACAAGCTTTCCACTTGGAGCTGCAAGGCCTTGGGACTCTTATCACATCTGCCTCATCCTAATGGAACACTCATTGACTTTCTGCCCCAGGAGACCAATTCTACAAACTGAGTATTGAATCAGTTCTGCTATACAGCTCACCAGAAGGTTTCATCTTAACCCCTTGACTCCAAAGGTTGCGAGACTTGATGGTAAAGGGTCAGCCGCTTTGCCTCCCTTAGAGTTCTTGGAAATTTTTTAAATGCTTCAAGTATGGTGCTAGAAAGGTGCACAAATAGAGTCCAATCTATCATGCTGGTATTAGTAACAGTGACATCACTTTTCATACATTGAACTATGTACAGTGTATATAATGTATGTAATTATAAGAATATCTATTTCTAATATTAGGTGTAGATTTCTGGTAATTGCACAATTTCCTAATGTATTACCAGTCTTCTTAAAACTCTCAGAATTTGCATTCTCATATTGGCTTGAAATATCCATGAGTGAAAGAATTCCCCTCCATGGAGTCTCTTCATCTTCTTACTATGGCAAGGCTCAGCGCCGAACTGGAGTACCTGGGGCCCACCAGGAAAAAATCAATCTTGGGGCCCACCAGCACCATGCAGTTAACGTATATAGACATAACATAAGTCCACAAACTCTTTCAAAATGAATCAACTTTATTAACCAATAAATGACCAATATAATGAATAAATAACAAACTAAAGAAACACTCCTGGCAAAAAAGGAACACTGTTATCTTATTCACATCAGTGTGTGATAAAGTGCCATAACAGAACAATAACAATAAATACTTTCAAGGTACATTCTCTTAAAGTATAAGTGCCACAAATTGAACCTGCATCTATCTAGCATCCCAGCAGCCAGCATCATTGTAGCAGCACCAAACTTGGCCCACTGGGAAAACTTAAAGAATTCTGTAAGCATTTTGGAAGTTTGTATTGCACGTTTTCCTCTCCTCTATAATACAGTACTATTCAATTGTTAGTGAAAGGCCCAAAACAACAAATAAACACAAACTAACAGTCATTCAGCAGCAAAATTACAAAAGTTTTTTTTTCAGAACAGAAGATGACATTGCATACGTATTAATAATGTCATCATAGTCTAAGTTCCTTGAAATGTCATACTCAATGTTCAACAGAAGGAGTGACTCTAAAAGCTCCTGTCCAATCGAAGACCTCAGACGATTTTTTACAATTTTCAGCTTTGAGAACACTCTTTCACATGAAACCTGGGTGAAAGCAAGTGTAAGAAGTGTCTTGTAAACTGCAAAGATGTTTGTGTAAGCAGCAGAATGTAAATTGTAGTCATATAAAAGTCTGTAGCAGCAGGAAAGACAGTTTTTTTGCGGGGCGAGTTGTACTTTCAGATGCAATCATTTATTTTACCATATATGGTACAGGGAAATGGCAACAAAAATTTCAAGTGCAGTAAAATTGCAAAAAAAAGTGCAATTACACGTTTGTTTATTGGGTTTTTTAGTCACCATGTTCACTATATGGTAAAACCGACGTGACAGTGTGATGCCTCGGGTCAGTACGAGTTCGTAGATACCAAACATGTATACCTTTACTGGTATCTAAGTGGTGAAAACAAATTCACAAGTTTGAAAAAAAAAAAATCACACTTTTTGCGCCATGTCCTGCGCACCGTAGTGTTCTCATTTTTTTGGATCTGGGACTGTGTGATGGCTTATTTTTTGCGTCTTGAGCTGACGTGCATCTCTGCTGCTGTGTAGTAGTCACAACACAGGGAGAGGTTAAACATCCAAGTATTTAATATGTATTGCAAATAAAGAATGTTCCCATTCTTAATATCCGAAAAAACAAATGACTGACAATAATCCACTACAGTATACCTAGACTAATAATACCATATAGAAGAGAGAAATACCGCCACACCATGACCAGAACACATACCACCACATAGTGATCAAATACTGCCAAGTACAAGGTATATATGACGCACCCCCCTGGGCCATGTTCAGGGGATACCCGGAGCCGGATCTGGATAGGGGTAGTAGTCCTTGTGGCGGTGACCCGGTCCGTGCCCAGGGTGTCAAACTAAGTGGCAGTCTATGGCAGTAGATGTTAACTTGGATGTCGACTACGCCACCCGTTGAGTACGGCTTTGCAGCCGCCGCTGCAGAACAGTCCGCTGAGGCCGGTGGTATGGGTGCAGCGATGATGGTATAACCCCCAACGGGAGGGGTATGGCCTCAGGGCAGCAGGTGAAGATGATGGGGGTTGTGACGGTCAGTAAGAAGAGTCAGAGTCAGGAGATGCAGTTTCAGGGGTTTTACTCACAAGTGTTCTCTCAGTCACTCTGGCCTTGAGTGACCACCCGAGCCGTGCTGCGTCCACCAGGTCCTGGACTCGGCTAACCCCCAGGCAGTTCTGAAGCGTGGTCCTGAGCTCCCTTCTCTCTCTCTGTCTCTGGCCGTTCCCACCAGGGATCCACCTTTGGCCGGCTCCCTCGGGTCTCTTGGTGGTCAAGCCTCCTCTGGGCTCCCTGACCCTATACTTGGTGTGCCTTTCTGGTGGATTTGGTGAGGGTCGTGGCAAATCTTGACCACGACCTCCGGTTCCTGGCTGAGGATAAGTGGCCTCCACCAGTTCGGGTTCCGGTACCCGTGTCCGCCAACCCTTCACCCTTTCTGGTCTGTTTCTGGGTTCTTGGGGTTCCCTCTGTCTTTCTCTCTGGGTCCTTCTTTCTCCTCTCTGCTCTGCAGGCTTAGCTCTGGAGCTGGGCCCAGCCGGAGCCACAGCTCCCTGTCAGCCCTCCTGGCTGAACTCCTCTGCTCTGCTCCTCAGGCTAAAAAGACCCTGTCCTAAGATGGTGCCCACCTTATATACTCCCTCTATGTGTGAGCCCAGGTGACTAGCACCCAATGAGCTCCTAGCTTTACCCAGACTACTCCCCCTATCTGCCCCTACACTACTGGGATGTTCCACCCCCCTCCCACTCCAGTCAGGGACAGACGCTGTCGTACCTGCACATATACTTGGTGGGAGTACCGTAGTTCTGTCCCCCGGAAATGGCATGTATGTAGTGCATGCAGCCTACTGAGCTCAGTCCCACACTCCATCCTTACCCGGGAGTGGAATACCACACCTCTGGAGTGAGGTGCAATACCCCTGTAGCAGCCGAATCCTCAGGGTGCTACATTCCCCCCTGGTAAATCACAGCACGTCCTCGGGCTGTAAAAGAGCAAAAACATAAAACATACAAGCTTTTTAAAGTGCACTACATATAAAATATATAAACAGTAACCTTCAATCATCCCTTTATGGGAGGTACTTCTCTTTTAAAATGTTACGGACACATCATAAAATAATATTAACTCTTTCATCATAATAAAACTTTTCATAAAAAACATTTTTGACCTCTGGCCACTTGTGCAAATTGTGACCAGGTAAGTGCCACAGTCTCTGGTAGAAAAAAAAAAAACAGTTTCCTATAAAACCGGTAGGGGGCACTTTAGGAAGCGCAACTATTTACAAGGGATATGGCCGCTCTCAGTCCTCGGCCAGTGGGGAAAAAGGGATGGCTGCTCACAGTCCTCAGCCTGTGGGGAGATGGGACACACTGGAACAGTTCACTGGTCCCAATGGGGACTATAATGGTAACAGTTATTGTACCTTCACGGGTAACTATTTACAGTGCTCCTACTGTACATCAGTGGCGATGTCCTCCAGCTCCTTCCTCCGTGTACCCTTCAGACCCGTCCGGGTCCTCTTGCTCCTCCTGACACCTCAGCTCTTTCTCTGTCAGTCGGTGTACATGAAGGGCATAGGGTCCTTTGGCACATTGGTGCCGGGTGAAGGTGACCTCATC
The DNA here is from genome assembly GCF_046119375.1 of Phyllobates terribilis. NCBI lineage: Eukaryota > Metazoa > Chordata > Amphibia > Anura > Dendrobatidae > Phyllobates > Phyllobates terribilis. The sequence goes on from NW_027362762.1 coordinate 136,107,354, forward strand.
ACCCAGGTAAAGATCACGACCTCTGTGTCCCTCCGGTAGGTGGGACTCGACATCTCTTCTGGTCACGAAGACGTCGCCGGGGGTGTGATGATCTCTGATGAAGCCCCAACCGTGCTGCAGTTGGAATTTGATTACAGTCCCGGTGGCACGGGGACTGTGGGCTGCACGGGGGTTCCTTCGGGTCCGGCTCTTTTGTTCTGCACTCTTTACTTGCAGCCGCTCCTCGCGGACCCGTCTCTCTCTCCGTTCTCGCTCAAAGACTTCCAACTGCTGGCGGCAGCACTCCGCATGCTCAGTTGCAGCCGCCCGGGTCTCTTGAGTGAACCCGATGAGGTCTCCTCCTGCGGGGTCCCACTCAAACTGCGCTTCCTCTAACGAGAGCGGGGTCATCTTGACGGGCGCCGGAACCGGGATTAGGGGCTCATCCAGGGGTCTTTCTTTCCGGAGTCGGGGATGGTGGTGCTCCGGTGGCCACGCAAAGGGCTGCCCATCCGGGCAAGTGTGCTGGGCAAACAAGTCTTCACCCAGGTGCGGCACAGTGGAAGTGGAGGGCGCGGTGGTAGCAGCGGCGCCCGGGATCACTAGGCCTTGCGACCAGGCTTGGGGTACCCTGAAGGTAAAGGGCACCGTGAAGACGGCGGCGCCCGGGGGCACTTGGCCTTGCGACCAGGCCGGTGGCGTCTCCTGCTTGGCCGCGCTCAGGGTTGAGGCGCGTGACGTCACAGGGGGCGTGGTCGCGGCTCCTGCTTGGGGCCTAGTCTGGAGCGGTAGCGGTGCGGCAACGGGCACGATCAGTGGGACTTCGGGCTCTGCGACGGGGAGCGGGGTAGGCTTACGTGGCTGGGCTTGGGGTAGTGACGTCCCCTTTACTTGCCTCCGTCTCTTCAGCTCCCTCTGCGGCGTCGTCTCCGGCCTCCGTCCCTTCTGCATCCTCTTCAGGGGCAGGCGTGCTCCTCGTTGCGGGTGGTGTGCTCCGCTGGCGGGTTCCAGCCTGCTGGGCCATCTCCCTGCTCCACTCCGTCAGCGTTTCTCGCTGCACCTGGGCCATCCTCCGTGCGAGGCCCTCCAGCGCGGTCTGTGCACGCTCCCGGTCTCGGGGGAGCTGTGCCAGGATCTCCACCAGGTCTTGTGGAGTGGTAGCTTGCATCAGGCTCCTGACCACAGGGTCGGTGCTGCCTGCCTCTCCCTCCATCTCCGGGTACGGCTCCTCCAGACTCCTCCAAGCTGCTCCCATCTTCTCTCTTTTGTTTTCTCTCCGCCCCCATTGAGGGCGGTCCTCGGTCAACTTGGTGATTGTCAGTTCCAGGGGCAGACCCCCCACGCTGATGGACATCTCAATCATTGCAGTCTCTGCTGGTGGGGGCGGTCTTCGTTTTTGGCGCCATTCTTGGTCCTGGCCCACGATGGGAGGTCGTCTCTTACCACCCTCTGGCACGCCCATAATGGCGTCCGCTCTGCCAGGGCGGGAAATCTTCTTAGATGGCGGGAATCGCTTCCCAGTGGCGGGAAACACTGCAGATGGCAGGAAAAGACTGCAGATGACGGGCAAATGGCGGGAACCGATCCGAGATGGCGTCCGATGGCGGGGACCCTCCGGAACCGGCGGGAGACTTCTTTTTGAGGTAAATGCGAACTTTTCTTCGGGCACGCAGTACCCGATGGTTGCGGGCACGTGATCCTGCCGACTACGCCAAAGTTGACGCACCCCCCTGGGCCATGTTCAGGGGATACCCGGAGCCGGATCTGGATAGGGGTAGTAGTCCTTGTGGCGGTGACCCGGTCCGTGCCCAGGGTGTCAAACTAAGTGGCAGTCTATGGCAGTAGATGTTAACTTGGATGTCGACTACGCCACCCGTTGAGTACGGCTTTGCAGCCGCCGCTGCAGAACAGTCCGCTGAGGCCGGTGGTATGGGTGCAGCGATGATGGTATAACCCCCAACGGGAGGGGTATGGCCTCAGGGCAGCAGGTGAAGATGATGGGGGTTGTGACGGTCAGTAAGAAGAGTCAGAGTCAGGAGATGCAGTTTCAGGGGTTTTACTCACAAGTGTTCTCTCAGTCACTCTGGCCTTGAGTGACCACCCGAGCCGTGCTGCGTCCACCAGGTCCTGGACTCGGCTAACCCCCAGGCAGTTCTGAAGCGTGGTCCTGAGCTCCCTTCTCTCTCTCTGTCTCTGGCCGTTCCCACCAGGGATCCACCTTTGGCCGGCTCCCTCGGGTCTCTTGGTGGTCAAGCCTCCTCTGGGCTCCCTGACCCTATACTTGGTGTGCCTTTCTGGTGGATTTGGTGAGGGTCGTGGCAAATCTTGACCACGACCTCCGGTTCCTGGCTGAGGATAAGTGGCCTCCACCAGTTCGGGTTCCGGTACCCGTGTCCGCCAACCCTTCACCCTTTCTGGTCTGTTTCTGGGTTCTTGGGGTTCCCTCTGTCTTTCTCTCTGGGTCCTTCTTTCTCCTCTCTCCTCTGCAGGCTTAGCTCTGGAGCTGGGCCCAGCCGGAGCCACAGCTCCCTGTCAGCCCTCCTGGCTGAACTCCTCTGCTCTGCTCCTCAGGCTAAAAAGACCCTGTCCTAAGATGGTGCCCACCTTATATACTCCCTCTATGTGTGAGCCCAGGTGACTAGCACCCAATGAGCTCCTAGCTTTACCCAGACTACTCCCCCTATCTGCCCCTACACTACTGGGATGTTCCACCTCCCTCCCACTCCAGCCAGGGACAGACGCTGTCGTACCTGCACATATACTTGGTGGGAGTACCGTAGTTCTGTCCCCCGGAAATGGGATGTATGTAGTGCATGCAGCCTACTGAGCTCAGTCCCACACTCCATCCTTACCCGGGAGTGGAATACCACACCTCTGGAGTGAGGTGCAATACCCCTGTAGCAGCCGAATCCTCAGGGTGCTACATATACACTGCAACACAATGAGAAGACCACATAGTGACTGTCCGAATAATACCACATACAAGGGACAAATACCACCACTCCATGACCATGGCACATAATGGCAGCAGATAGTTACTGATAATGAAAATGTAAAAAAGCTCTGTATATAGAGTCAGTGTACAGATAATGTAGAGATTATCAGTGACATAATGCACAGGAGCTCTGTATATAGTGTCAGTGTGTGTGTATAGGTAATACACATACTCACCAGTGATGTCTCTAGGTGAAGTTCTTTATCTGCAGACCGATATATCCCATCTTCTATGCAGGACTTATATCTGCAGAAAATAACATAGTTAGCTATAACTGATCACTTCCAGAGCACAATCCACACTTTTCCCAAGATTAAAAAGCAACATAGTGCCGCACTACACAGTAACAGTGCTCCAGTGTCATTCTGTGCCGGCTCATCTCAGTCAGCAGACATATTTGTCTGATGGCAAAGATCTAGCAGAGCTGAAGACAGAAGACCTATGGATTACATTGGAGTGAGAATTTTTCTTTATTAAAGATGGAGTCCCTAAATCTGTTTTATTTTTTATAAAAAAAAAAATTTCTGTCTTTTTTTTTCTGTTTACTAGAAATTCATGGTGGCTATGTCTAATTTGGCGTGACACCATGAATTTCGGGCTTAGTGCTGATAATACAAAGCTGGCCTGGTACTAACCCTATTATTACCCAGTGTGCCACTCACCACCAGGGCCGCTGGAAGAGCCGGGTAAAGCACCTGGAAATGGTGCTATGATGAATGCGCCATTTTCAGGGGTGTCTGCGGGCTGCGATTTTCAGCGTGGGGGGCCAAGAACGCTTGGGCCTTACCATGCTGCGAATCCCAGCCCCCAGCTGCCTTGTGTTATCTGGCTGGTGATCAACATATGGCAGGAGCTGGGCAATGGGCATGATTATCAAATAATATATACCTGACAGGAGCCCATAGATTCTGCTGCCTCCAATAATATATACCTGACTGGAGCCCATACATTCTCCTGCCTCCAATAATATATACCTGACAGGAGCCCATACATTCTCCTGCCTCCAATAATATATACCTGACAGGAGCCCATACATTCTCCTGCCTCCAATAATATATACCTGACAGGAGCCCATACATTCTCCTGCCTCCAATAATATATACCTGACAGGAGCCCATAGATTCTCCTGCCTCGAATAATATATACCTGACAGGAGGCCATACATTCTCCTGCCTCCAATAATATATACCTGAGAGGAGCCCATAGATTCTCCTGCCTCCAATAATATATACCTGACAGGAGCCCATAGATTATGCTGCCTCCAATAATATATACCTGACAGGAGCCCATACATTCTCCTGCCTCCAATAATATATACCTGACAGGAGCCCATAGATTCTCCTGCCTCCAATAATATATACCTGACAGGAGCCCATAGATTATGCTGCCTCCAATAATATATATCTGACAGGAGCCCATACATTCTCCTGCCTCCAATAATATATACCTGACAGGAGCCCATAGATTCTGCTGCCTCCAATAATATATACCTGACAGGAGCCCATACATTCTGCTGCCTCCAATAATATATACCTGACAGGAGCCCATACATTCTCCTGCCTTCAATATTATATACCTGACAGGAGCCCATAGATTCTGCTGCCTCCAATAATATATACCGGACAGGAGCCCATACATTATGTTGCCTCCAATAATATATACCTGACAGGAGCCCATAGATTCTGCTGCCTCCAATAATGTATACCTGACAGGAGCCCATACATTATGTTGCCTCCAATAATATATACCTGACAGGAGCCCATACATTCTCCTGCCTCCAATAATATATACCTGACAGGAGCCCATAGATTCTGCTGCCTCCAATAATGTATACCTGACAGGAGCCCATAGATTCTGCTGCCTCCAATAATATATACCTGACAGGAGCTGTAACGGGTCTGGGAGGCGGAACCTCTGGGCTACTATACAAGGGAGCGGTCCTTGTAAGGGAGCGGGTGGCGACCAGGCAGGCAGTCACAGCAGGTGACCGGGACAGTCTCTGGGTGTACGGGCAGGAGGTCACGGCAAGTGATCAGGGCAGTCTCTGGAAGAACGGGCTGGAGGTCACGGCAAGTGACTGGGGCAGTCTCTAGGTAAAGGGTAGGTACGACCTGTGATGGCTGAACCTCCAGGTAGGCTAGCAAGGCAGATGGAGGATGTGTGCTCCCAGGTGAGCAAGCGAGAGTCTCTGGAATAGCAGGTGGTCACAGCACGTGACGGCGGAGCCTCCAGGTAGGCAAGCAGGCAGGTAGCGGAGAAGCGCTCCCAGGTGAGCGGGCAAGAGTCTCTGGAATAGCTGGTGGTCACAGCACGTGACAGCGGAGCCTCCTGGCAGGCAAGCAGGCAGGTAGCGGAGAAGCGCTCCCAGGTGAGCGGGCAAGCTGGTCCATAGACAGACTGACCGGAGTTGTAAGGCAGACCGTCGGACCTCAGGCAAGCAGGCAGGTAGCTGATGTGCGCTCCCAGGTGAGCGGGCAAGTTGGTCCTTAGACAGACTGACCGGAGTTGTAAGGCAGACCGTCGGACCTCAGGCAGGCAGGCAGGTAACAGGAAATCAGGCAGGATTAGGACAGCAAGCTGGCAGGAATCTGGCAGGTAACTGGCAGGTAACTGGCAACGGGACCTGAGGGCTGAAGCAGAGTAGAACGGTGCAACAACATTGCTCGGGCACCTCCATTTTGGAGGAGGTGCCTTATATATGGTAAAGTCCTCCGGCCATTGGCCGGGGACTCCTTAGGACGGCGCGCGCGGCCCCTTTAAGAGGGAGGGAGGGCGCGCGCGCGCGCCCTAAGCACAGTGGCCGGGAAGGAGCGCGCGCTGCCAGCAGAGCGGGAGAGGGACGCCGGGCACGGAGCAGAGCGGTGAGGGGAACAGCGTCCCTGCCTAGCAGAGGGCAGGGACGCCGGCACTACAGTACCCCCCCCTTTAGGCCCCCCCTTTTTTAGGCCAGATAGAAATTTAGCTAGGATGAGAGGGGCATGGATGTTCTCCCGGGGCTCCCACGTTCTCTCCTCAGGACCAAACCCCTTCCAATCTACCAGAAAAAAGGTCTTTCCTCTTACCCTTTTGGTGGCAAGAATGTTCTCTACCTCAAACTCGTCCTCAGCAGAAACCGGAGCAGGAGGCGTACCTGTAGACTTGGAAAAAGAGTTAAGCACCACGGGTTTGAGGAGAGATACATGGAAGGAGTTAGGGATCCGTAAGTTGGCCGGGAGTTTCAATTTATAGGCCACCGGGTTGATCTGACTGATGACCTCCAGAGGACCGATGAACCGAGGCCCTAACTTGTAAGAAGGTATCTTGAGTCGAACATATTTAGATGAGAGCCAGACTTTATCTCCTGGACGAAATTGTGGAGGATCCAGGCGTTTTTTGTCAGCGTGTCTTTTCATACGCTCGGATGACAGAAGGAGTGCGGACCGGGTACTCTCCCATATGGAGGAAAATTTGCTAACGAGAGATTCCGCAGCCGGGTTGTCCACAGAGGTGGAGACAGGAAAAGGAATCCGAGGATGCTGACCAAAGACTACAAAAAACGGGGATTTGGAGGAGGATTCGCTCTCGTGATTATTATAAGAGAACTCGGCCCATGGTAGGAGATCCACCCAGTCAGAATGGTGGGCATTAACGAAGTGCCGGAGGTAACTGGTCAGGTTCTGATTGATCCGCTCCACTTGACCATTGGACTGTGGGTGGTAAGCGGAAGAGAAGTCCAGGGTGACGTCTAGTAGTTTACAAGTGGCTCTCCAGAAACGTGAGGTGAACTGTACCCCACGATCCGACACGATGTGGAGGGGCAGGCCATGAAGACGGAAGATGTGGCGGATAAAGTCTTTAGCCAGCTCGGGTGCAGACGGAAGGCCTGGCAGGGGAATAAAGTGAGCCATCTTGAAAAAGCGGTCAGCGACTACCCAAATGACCGTACAACCGGCAGAGACGGGGAGATCAGTTATAAAGTCCATTGCTATATGCTGCCAGGGGGCAGCAGGTACAGGAAGCGGAAGGAGGCGTCCGGCTGGCAGATGTCTCGGGACTTTGTTGCGGGCGCAGGACACACAGGCAGAAACAAAGTCTATTATGTCCTTGTGCAGGGTAGGCCACCAATAGTGCCGGGCAATAAGCTGGAGGGTCTTTTTCTGACCGGTGTGGCCAGCTAATTTAGACGAATGGCCCCAGTGTAGGATCTTCTCCCGATCAGGTACTGAAACAAACGTCTTACCGGGAGGGAGACGATTTAGACTCACGGGAGCCACCTGCATTACTCTGGCGGGATCGATGATATGTTTAGGTTCTTCCTCGAGATCGGACACCAGAAAGGATCGGGACAAGGCGTCTGCTTTGACGTTTTTGTCAGCCGGGCGAAAATGAAGAACAAAATCAAAGCGAGCAAAAAACAAGGACCACCGGGCTTGGCGCGGGTTAAGTCTCTGGGCATGCTGGAGGTAAGCCAAGTTCTTGTGGTCAGTGTAAATTATTACCGGATGAAGAGCCCCCTCGAGTAGGTAACGCCACTCCTCCAACGCCAGCTTGATGGCCAATAACTCTCGGTCTCCTATGGAATAGTTGCACTCAGAAGAGGAGAAGAGTTTGGAGAAGAAGCCACAAGTTACCATTCTCCCGGAAGATGATTTTTGAGTAAGTACCGCTCCGGCTCCAGAGGAGGAGGCGTCAACTTCCAGGAAGAACTGCTTGTTGCCGTCCGGGCGATGCAGCACCGGGGCGGAAGAGAAGGCCTGTTGTAGGGAAAGAAAGGCCTCCTCTGCTTCGGGCGGCCACTCTTTGGGATTAGTACCCTTACGGGTGAGCGCGGAAATTGGGGCAGTCCGGGAAGAGAAGTGCGGGATGAAGAGGCGGTAATAGTTGGCGAAGCCCAGGAACCGTTGAATAGCCTTCAACCCCTCTGGTCGGGGCCATTTCTCGATGGCAGACAGTTTCTCAGGATCCAATTGTAGGCCGGTCTGAGAGATAATGTAGCCCAGAAACGGAAGCGAGGTCTGCTCAAAGAGGCACTTCTCATATTTAGCGTAGAGATGGTTCTGCCTGAGCCTGAGCAGGACCTGACGAACATCCCTCCGGTGAGTCTGGAGATCCGGAGAGAAGACCAAGATGTCGTCCAGGTACACCACTACGCAGGAGTAGAGAAAGTCCCGGAAGATGTCATTGACCAACTCTTGAAAGACGGCAGGAGCGTTACAGAGGCCAAAGGGCATTACCAGATATTCATAGTGGCCGTCCCGGGTGTTGAATGCCGTCTTCCATTCATCCCCCTGACGGATACGAACCAGGTTGTACGCCCCACGGAGGTCCAGTTTGGTGAAGATTCTAGCCCCCCTCAGACGATCAAATAACTCCGGAATGAGCGGAAGGGGGTACTTATTCTTCACCGTGATCTGGTTAAGGCCTCTATAGTCTATACAGGGACGGAGAGAGCCGTCCTTCTTTTTGACGAAAAAGAAGCCTGCTCCCGCCGGGGAGGTAGATTTCCGGATGAATCCCCTGGCCAGATTCTCCTCAATATATTCGGACATCGACCGGGTCTCAGCAGCGGATAATGGATAAATACGCCCACGGGGAGGAGAAGTACCAGGTAACAGGTCGATAGGGCAGTCGTATGGTCTATGAGGGGGTAGTGTCTCTGCCTCCTTTTTATTAAAGACATCAGCATAAGACCAATAAGGAATCGGAAGTCCAGGTAGAGTAGCTGGGGTAGGAGAAGGACGGACGGGATGAACGGGAACCAGACAGGTCTTATGGCAGCCCTGTCCCCAGCGAAGGACTTCTCCGGTCTGCCAGTCAAGAACGGGTGCATGTTTCTGGAGCCAAGGTAGGCCTAGCAAGAGGGCGTGAGAGAGTCCAGGCAGAACATGGAAGGAGATACTTTCAGAATGCAGCATTCCCACCTGCAGAGTAATGGATTCGGTGATGAGTTGGATGGGGCGTGGTAAGAGCCCCCCATCCACGGCAGCAACAGACAAGGGTACAGCCAGAGGTTTGGTGGGGATGCGGTATTTCTCTACCAGGGACTGTGAAATAAGATTCCCGGCTGCTCCAGAGTCCAGTTGGGCTAGTTCGAAATAACGGTTCTCCCCGTAGACGATTGAAACTGACAACAGCAGGGATGGAGAGGATTTATTCTTGTCTAGGTGGACCTCTCTGAGCGAACCTAGACACAGGCGTTTCCCGACCTCTCCGGGCAGGCACGGATCCGGTGCTCCTTACTGCCACAGTAGAAGCAGGTCCCCTCGGCACGGCGTAAGTCCTGACGGGTCTTGACCATCTTGGTCTGGTCGACCTGCATAGGCTCAGGAGGGTGTACCTGGTTAGAGACAGAAGGAGTGACGGGTTTCTGAAAAGTAGGAGCTAGACGTGGTAACCTCCTCTCACGGGTGACCTCTCTGGCACGCTCCTGGAACCGTAGGTCAATCTGGGTGGCAAGAGTTATTAAGTCATCGAGAGTGGTAGGAATGTCCCGACCGGCAAGTTCATCTTTAATACGGCCGGACAGACCCTCCCAGAAGACGGAAACCAGAGCGTCGTTATCCCAGGCCAGCTCCGAGGCAAGGGTACGGAACCGTATGGCATATTGGCCCACGGTGAGACTTTCCTGACGGAGGCGTAGCAACGATGATGCGGATGAGGTCTTCCGTCCGGGTTCGTCGAAGACTTTCCGGAAAGCCGTGAGAAAAGCAGGCAAGTTGGACACCAGGGGGTCTCCTCTCTCCCATAGAGGATTAAGCTAGGCCAGGGCCTCCCCGGTGAGATGGGACATGATGAATGCAATTTTGGCTCGGTCGGAGTTAAACTGGTGGGACAATAGTTCAAAGTGCAGGGTGCACTGATTTATGAAGCCCCGAGCCTGGGCTGAGTCGCCTCCGAAGCGAGGTGGTGCAGAAAGCCGAGGTCCGGGGTAGGATATCATGGTGTTAGTGGACAGCGGAGCTGCCGGATTGCGAGACATGGCACTGGCGGAGGTTGTTGGTGGAGCAGTCAAAGTGTCCAGGCGAGTATTGACATTCCGCAGGTGACCCAGGATGGACTCCTGTTGGGACCTTTGACGGGACAGTTCATGACACAGGTCCGAGAGCGGGGGAGCTTGGGTGCCACCGGGTTCCATGGCCCGAGCAAACTGTAACGGGTCTGGGAGGCGGAACCTCTGGGCTACTATACAAGGGAGCGGTCCTTGTAAGGGAGCGGGTGGCGACCAGGCAGGCAGTCACAGCAGGTGACCGGGACAGTCTCTGGGTGTACGGGCAGGAGGTCACGGCAAGTGATCAGGGCAGTCTCTGGAAGAACGGGCTGGAGGTCACGGCAAGTGACCGGGGCAGTCTCTGGAAGAACGGGCTGGAGGTCACGGCAAGTGACCGGGGCAGTCTCTAGGTAAAGGGTAGGTACGACCTGTGATGGCTGAACCTCCAGGTAGGCTAGCAAGGCAGATGGAGGATGTGTGCTCCCAGGTGAGCAAGCGAGAGTCTCTGGAATAGCAGGTGGTCACAGCACGTGACGGCGGAGCCTCCAGGTAGGCAAGCAGGCAGGTAGCGGAGAAGCGCTCCCAGGTGAGCGGGCAAGAGTCTCTGGAATAGCTGGTGGTCACAGCACGTGACAGCGGAGCCTCCGGGCAGGCAAGCAGGCAGGTAGCGGAGAAGCGCTCCCAGGTGAGCGGGCAAGCTGGTCCATAGACAGACTGACCGGAGTTGTAAGGCAGACCGTCGGACCTCAGGCAAGCAGGCAGGTAGCTGATGTGCACTCCCAGGTGAGCGGGCAAGTTGGTCCTTGGACAGACTGACCGGAGTTGTAAGGCAGACCGTCGGACCTCAGGCAGGCAGGCAGGTAACAGGAAATCAGGCAGGATTAGGACAGCAAGCTGGCAGGAATCTGGCAGGTAACTGGCAGGTAACTGGCAACGGGACCTGAGGGCTGAAGCAGAGTAGAACGGTGCAACAACATTGCTCGGGCACCTCCATTTTGGAGGAGGTGCCTTATATATGGTAAAGTCCTCCGGCCATTGGCCGGGGACTCCTTAGGACGGCGCGCGCGGCCCCTTCAAGAGGGAGGGAGGGCGCGCGCGCGCGCCCTGAGCACAGTGGCCGGGAAGGAGCGCGCGCTGCCAGCAGAGCGGGAGAGGGACGCCGGGCACGGAGCAGAGCGGTGAGGGGAACAGCGTCCCTGCCTAGCAGAGGGCAGGGACGCCGGCACTACAGGAGCCCATACATTCTCCTGCCTCCAATAATATATACCTGACAGGAGCCCATACATTCTCCTGCCTCCAATAATATATACCTGACAGGAGCCCATAGATTCTGCTGGCTCCAATAATATATATCTGACAGGAGCCCATAGATTCTGCTGCCTCCAATAATATATACCTGACAGGAGCCCATAGATTCTGCTGGCTCCAATAATATATACCTGACAGGAGCCCATACATTCTGCTGACTCCAATAATATATACCTGACAGGAACCCATACATTCTCCTGCCTCCAATAATATATACCTGGCAGGAGCCCATAGATTCTGCTGCCTCCAATAATATATACCTGACAGGAGCCCATACATTCTGCTGGCTCCAATAATATATACCTGACAGGAGCCCATACATTGTGCTGACTCCAATAATATATACCTGACAGGAGCCCATAGATTCTGCTGGCTCCAATAATATATACCTGACAGGAGCCCATAGATTCTGCTGCCTCCAATAATATATACCTGACAGGAGCCCATAGATTCTGCTGCCTCCAATAATATATACCTGACAGGAGCCCATAGATTCTGCTGCCTCCAATAATATATACCTGACAGGACCCAAAGATTCTGCTGCCTCCAATAATATATACCTGACAGGAACCCATACATTCTGCTAGCTCCAATAATATATACCTGGTAGGAGCCCATACATTCTCCTGCCTCCAATAATATATACCTGGTAGGAGCCCATACATTCTCCTGCCTCCAATAATATATACCTGACAGGAGCCCATAGATTCTCCTGCCTCCAATAATATATACCTGACAGGAGCCCATACATTCTGCTGCCTCCAATAATATATACCTGACAGGAGCCCATAGATTCTGCTGCCTCCAATAATATATACCTGACAGGAGCCCATACATTATGCTGCCTCCAATAATATATACCTGACAGGAGCCCATATATTCTGCTGCCTCAAATAATATATACCTGAGAGGAGCCCATACATTCTGCTGCCTCCAATAATATATACCTGACAAGAGCACATAGATTCTGCTGCCTCCAATAATATATACCTGACAGGAGACCATACATTCTCCTGCCTCCAATAATATATACCTGACAGGAGCCCATACATTCTCCTGCCTCCAATAATATATACCTGACAGGAGCCCATATATTCTGCTGCCTCCAATAATATATACCTGAGAGGAGCCCATAGATTCTGCTGCCTCCAATAATATATACCTGACAGGAGCCCATAGATTCTGCTGCCTCCAATAATATATACCTGACAGGAGCCCATACATTCTCCTGCCTTCAATAATATATACCTGACAGGAGCCCATAGATTCTGCTGCCTCCAATAATATATACCTGACAGGAGCCCATAGATTCTGCTGCCTCCAATAATATATACCTGACAGGAGCCCATACATTATGTTGCCTCCAATAATATATACCTGACAGGAGCTCATACATTCTCCTGCCTCCAATAATATATACCTGACAGGAGCCCATACATTCTGCTGCCTCCAATAATATAAACCTGACAGGAGCCCATAGATTATGTTGCCTCCAATAATATATACCTGACAGGAGCCCATACATTATGTTGCCTCCAATAATATATACCTGACAGGAGCCCATACATTCTCCTGCCTCCAATAATATATACCTGACAGGAGCCCATACATTCTCCTGCCTCCAATAATATATACCTGACAGGAGCCCATACATTCTCCTGCCTCCAATAATATATACCTGACAGAAGCCCATACATTCTCCTGCCTCCAATAATATATACCTGACAGGAGCCCATAGATTCTGCTGGCTCAAATAATATATATCTGACAGGAGCCCATAGATTCTGCTGCCTCCAATAATATATACCTGACAGGAGCCCATAGATTCTGCTGGCTCCAATAATATATACCTGACAGGAGCCCATACATTCTGCTGACTCCAATAATATATATCTGACAGGAGCCCATAGATTCTGCTGGCTCCAATAATATATACCTGACAGGACCCAAAGATTCTGCTGCCTCCAATAATATATACCTGACAGGAACCCATACATTCTGCTAGCTCCAATAATATATACCTGGTAGGAGCCCATACATTCTCCTGCCTCCAATAATATATACCTGACAGGAGCCCATAGATTCTGCTGCCTCCAATAATATATACCTGACAGGAGCCCATACATTCTCCTGCCTCCAATAATATATACCTGACAGGAGCCCATAGATTCTCCTGCCTCCAATAATATATACCTGACAGGAGCCCATACATTCTCCTGCCTCCAATAATATATACCTGACAGGAACCCATACATTCTGCTAGCTCCAATAATATATACCTGGTAGGAGCCCATACATTCTCCTGCCTCCAATAATATATACCTGACAGTACCCATATATTTTGCTGCCTCCAATAATATATACCTGACAGGACCCATAGATTCTGCTGCCTTCAATAATATATACCTGACAGGAGCCCATACATTCTCCTGCCTCCAATAATATATACCTGACAGGAGCCCATAGATTCTCCTGCCTCCAATAATATATACCTGACAGGAGCCCATACATTCTCCTGCCTCCAATAATATATACCTGACAGGAGCCCATACATTCTGCTGACTCCAATAATATATACCTGACAGGAGCCCATACATTCTGCTGCCTCCAATAATATATACCTGACAGTACCCATATATTTTGCTGCCTCCAATAATATATACCTGACAGGACCCATAGATTCTGCTGCCTTCAATAATATATACCTGACAGGAGCCCATACATTCTCCTGCCTCCAATAATATATACCTGGTAGGAGCCCATACATTCTCCTGCCTCCAATAATATATACCTGACAGGAGCCCAAACATTCTCCTGCCTCCAATAATATATACCTGACAGGAGTCCATACATTCTGCTGCCTCCAATAATATATACCTGACAGGAGCCCATACATTCTGCTGCCTCCAATAATATATACCTGACAGGAGCCCATAGATTCTGCTGCCTCCAATAATATATACCTGACAGGAGCCCATACATTCTGCTGGCTCCAATAATATATACCTGGTAGGAGTCCATACATTATGCTGCCTCCAATAACATATACCTGACCGGAGCCCATACATTCTGCTGGCTCCAATAATATATACCTGACAGGAGCCCATAGATTCTGCTGCCTCCAATAACATATACCTGACAGGAGCCCATACATTCTGCGGGCTCCAATAATATATACCTGACAGGAGCCCATACATTCTGCTGGCTCCAATAATATATACCTGACAGGAGCCCATAGATTCTGCTGCCTCCAATAACATATACCTGACAGGAGCCCATACATTCTGCGGGCTCTAATAATATATACCTTGTAGGTGCCAATAGATTCTGCTGCCTCCAATAATATATACCTGGTAGGAGTCCATAGATTCTGCTGCTGCTGCTGCCTGGGGCGACGCCGGGTCCGTCCTCCACACTCCACAGTGTGCACAGGAAGCAGTCCCAGGGCGATGACGTCAGAGGGGCAATGCGGCAGCAGGCAGAGCAGGGAGATTGCTCTCCCTGCTTTGCCGCTGCAGAGGGCCCATCACTAATCATATCGGCAGTGCTGCCGATATGATTAGCGAACCAGGGGGGCTCTCTGTTCTCTGTACAGGCCCAGGGAGAGCAGGGGGGCGGGGCTTGGTGGCGTGGCCATCGGGACCCGGGGCCCATCAGGGGTTTTCCCGATCCTCTGGTGGGCCAGTCCGCCCCTGGCAAGGCTTGTGGTGTCTCTGTACAGCGCCATTACTGTGATAATATTGCTAGTGGGAGAATAGCTTCATAATATGTCATCCAATGGATCATGCAATATTTTTTGCAGAATTCTTGAGTTGTGTGTCAGTAGGAGTAGAAAACTGAGTTTTTCACAGTTTGATCCATTCATGTGTAATTATTCTGCAATCGCTTGAAACATATAGGGGCAGAACTGGGCAAAGTGCAGCCCACATGTCATATACAGCCATCTGACTGTTCCAGTTTTGCCCACGGATTGAGACAGCCGGAGGGCTGTAAACATCGACCCACGGGCTGCACCATGCAGTCACGTTTTCTTACCTGGTGTCCCATTATCACCCCAGGATGCTTTCCCCAGTAAAATAATAACACCTATACTCACCTCTGGTGACAGCGCCGTTACAATGGTGTCGACACTGGCTCTCTCGGGGCTCGCGTGACATAACATTACAGCCAATCGGTGCTTGCTTCACTCTCACCTCTTTCAGACGTAATTCACATATGGAGGAAGTGAGAGAGCAGCCGCAGCTCTGATTTCCTCTAGATGTCCGATTTGTCCGAAGGAGGGGAAACCACAGGAATCACGAGACATAACAATGTCATGTGAGTCCTAGGAGAGCCAGTGCTGACAAAGCTGGAATGGTGCAGGCATTGGAGGTGAGTATAGGTGTTATTATTTTACTGGGGGATAAACATAGGGATTGAGAATGGATTGTCCAAGTAGTGGACAACCCCTTTAATATTGAACAGAATTAATTTCATCTTACTTGTTCGGCCTACCACAGTCACAGTCTCTCATGTGGCCCCTAGGGAAAATTAATTGCCCACCCCTGCATTAGAGCATGTTAATGAATAGTGTCACATGAGTATCCCTATACAAAGAAAAGTTATAAATTTATTTGCACTAACTGCGTCAAAATGGAGCACTCTACACTATATTTGGAGCACCTTTGGAGCAAAATTCTAAAAAAGAGGAACTGTCTAATCAAAAAGAGTGGATGGTAAGTTACAAAGCATGAGAATTTGGACAGTCTCTGGACATATTAGACTGGTATGTGTACCAAAAGCTATTTTAATGTGTTTTAGGTAGCTAGACCATACATGAAAAAGTGTAAGGACTAAGGAGTTAAAGGGGCTGTCTAGTGAGAACAAGTGATGACCTATCCATAGGATAGGTGATCATTTGCTGATCGGTGTGGGTCCGATCGCTGAAACCAGCATCGAGCAGCCTAGCGTAATTTTTATGGGGCACTTATATCCCTGTTACAAAGTGGAGCAGCGGGTCGGATGCCCGACCACCACCCAATTCATTCCCTATAGGGCTGCCGAGGGCTGCACTCAGGTTTTTCCGGCAGGAAAAGAATAAAGCGGCAGTCAAGTATGTTGTGGATAGGTGAAAACTTGCTTTCACTGGATAGCCCCTTTAAATATTTTTGTATTTATATGTACTGTATATGCACACACACACATATATCGGTCATTTCCCGAACTTATTGGCACACTTGAAATTGTTCCAGGAAGTGAAGTATTTCTCCCAGAAAATTATTGCAATTACACATGTTTTGTTATACTCATATTTATTTCCTTTGTTTGTGTTGGAAAAACACAAAAAAAAGAGGAAAAAAATCCTTAAATTGGACATAATTTCACCCAAAATTCCAAAAATGGTCTGGACAAAAATGTTGGCACTTTGCAAAAATTGTGGGTAAATAACTTTCTTTCAAGCATGTAATGCTCGTTCAAACTCATCTGTGGCAAGTAACAGGTGTGGGCAATATGAAAAACACTCCTGAAACCGGATAAAAAAGGGAGAAGTTGAACCCACAACCTCAGCCACCAAATCTGTAGGAAAATGTGTGTGCGGTGGAGAGACCATTTCGCTTGTGTAACTCTTGTGCCTTCATGACACTCCTTGCTGACACTCTCAGCACCACACATGACTATACTAGCAAACCTCAGCTCTACTTATATGCCAGTAATGGCACAAACTTTTAGGGAAACTAAAAAAAAAATCAAAAGTGAACTGCTGACAAATTGACCCGCCCCTGCTGACAAATTGAACACACCTCTGCTGACAAAATGACCCTCCCCTGCTGAATATTTAGGAGAGATTCCTTGAAAAGTCGTTGTTCCTTTCTTTTTCCACCAGCTCATTTGCATATCAGTGAGCAACTGCTATGATTAGCTAGCTGTAGAATGCTGCATCTGCTAGCTGTAGAAGGCTGCATCTGCTAGCTGTAGAAGGCTGCATCTGCTAGCTGTACAATGCTGCATCTGCTAGCTTTAGAATGCTGCATCTGCTAGCTGTAGAAGGTTGCATCTGCTAACTGTAGAAAGCTTCATCTGCTAGCTGTAGAATGCTGCATCTGCTAGCTGTAGAAGGCTGCATCTGCTAGCTAAATAATGCTGCATCTGCTAGCTGTAGAAGGCTGCATCTGCTAGCTGTAGAATGCTGCATTTGCTAGCTGTACAATGCTGCATCTGCTAGCTATACAATGCTGCATCGGCTAGCTGATGAATGCTGCATCTGCTAGCTGACGAATGCTGCATCTGCTAGCTGTAGAAGGCTGCATCTGCTAGCTGAAGAACGCTGCATCTGCTAGCTGAAGAATGTTGCATCTGCTAGCTGTAGCATGCTGCATCTGCTATCTGTAGAAGGTTGCATCTGCTAGCTCTAGAATGCTGCATCTGCTATCTGTAGAAGGCTGCATCTGCTAGCTGTTGAATGCGGCATTTGCTAGCTGTACAATGCTGCATCTGCTAGCTATACAATGCTGCATCTGCTAGCTGATGAATGCTGCATCTCCTAGCTGACGAATGCTGTATCTGCTAGCTATAGAAGGCTGCATCTGCTAGCTGAAGAGCGCTGCATCTGCTAGCTGAAGAATGCTGCATCTGCTAGCTGTAGAAGGCTGCATCTGCTAGCTTTAGAATGCTGTATCTGCTAGCTGTAGAAGGCTGCATCTGCTATCTGTAGAAGGTTGCATCTGCTAGCTGTAGAATGGTGCATCTGCTAGCTGTAGAAGGCTGCATCTGCTAGTTGTAGAATGCTGCATCTGCTAGCTGTAGAAGGCTGCATCTACTAGCTGTAGAAGACTGCATCTGCTAGCTGTAGAATGCTGCATCTGCTAGCTGATGAATGCTGCATCTGCTAGCTGTAGAATGCTACATTTGCTAGCTGTACAATGCTGCATCTGCTAGCTATACAATGCTGCATCGGCTAGCTGATGAATGCTGCATCTGCTAGCTGACGAATGCTGCATCTGCTAACTGTATAAGGCTGCATCTGCTAGCTGAAGAACGCTGCATCTGCTAGCTGAAGAATGCTGCATCTGCTAGCTGTAGAATGCTGCATCTGCTATCTGTAGAAGGTTGCATCTGCTAGCTCTAGAATGCTGCATCTGCTATCTGTAGAAGGCTGCATCTGCTAGCTGTTGAATGCGGCATTTGCTAGCGGTACAATGCTGCATCTGCTAGCTATACAATGCTGCATCTGCAAGCTGATGAATGCTGCATCTGCTAGCTGACGAATGCTGTATCTGCTAGCTGTAGAAGGCTGCATCTGCTAGCTGAAGAGCGATGCATCTGCTAGCTGAAGAATGCTGCATCTGCTAGCTGTAGAATGCTGCATCTGCTAGCTTTAGAATCCTCTATCTGCTAGCTGTAGAAGGCTGCATCTGCTATCTTTAGAAGATTGCATCTGCTAGCTGTAGAATGGTGCATCTGCTAGCTGTAGAAGGCTGCATCTGCTAGTTGTAGAATGCTGCATCTGCTAGCTGTAGAAGGCTGCATCTGCTAGCTGTAGAAGGCTGCATCTGCTAGCTGTAGAATGCTGCATCTGCTAGCTGTAGAAGGCTGCATCTGCTAGCTGTAGAAGGTTGCATCTGCTAGCTGTAGAAGGCTGCATCTGCTAGCTGTACAATCCTGCATCTGCTAGCTATACAATGCTGCATCTGCTAGCTGACGAATGCTGCATCTGCTAGCTATAGAAGGTTGCATCTGCTAGCTGTAGAATGCTGCATCTGCTAGCTGTAGAATGCTGCATCTGCTAGCTGTAGAATGCTGCATCTGCTAGCTGTAGAAGGTTGCATCTGCTAGCTCTAGAATGCTGCATCTGCTAGCTTTAGAATGCTGCATCTGCTAGCTGTAGAAGGCTGCATCTGCTAGCTGTAGAAGGCTGCATCTGCTAGCTGTAGAAGGTTGTATCTGTTGGCTGTAGAAGGCTGCATCTGCTAGCTGTAGAAGGCTGCATCTGCTAGCTGTAGAAGGCTGCATCTGCTAGCTGTAGAAGGCTTCATCTGCTAGCTGAAGAATGCTGCATCTGCTAGGTGAAGAAGGCTGCATTTGCAAGCTGTAGAAGGCTGCATCTGCTAGCTGTAGAATGCTGCATTTGCTAGCTGTACAATGCTGAATCTGCTAGCTATAAAATGCTGCATCTGCTAGCTGATGAATTCTGCATCTGCTAGCTGACGAATGCTGCATCTGCTAGCTGTAGAAGGTTGCATCTGCTAGCTGTAGAAGGCTGCATCTGCTAGCTGACGAATGCTGCATCTGCTAGCTGACGAATGCTGCATCTGCTAGCTGTAGAAGGCTGCATCTGCTAGCTATAGAATGCTGCATCTGCTAGCTGTAGAAAGCTGCATCTGCTAGCTGTAGAAGGCTGCATCTGCTAGCTGTAGAAGGCTGCATCTGCTAGCCGTAGAAGAACGCATCTGCTAGCTGTAGAAAGATGCATCTGCTAGCTGTAGAAGGCTGCATCTGCTAGCTGTAGAAGGCTGCATCTGCTAGCTATACAATGCTCCATCTGCTAGCTGACGAATGCTGCATCTGCTAGCTGTAGAAGGTTGCATCTGCTAGCTGTAGAATGCTGTATCTGTTAGCTGTAGAATGCTGCATCTGCTAGTTGAAGAATGCTGCATCTGCTAGCTGTAGAAGGCTGCATCTGCAAGCTGTAGAATGCTGCATTTGCTAGCTGTACAATGCTGCATCTGCTAGCTATACAAAGCTGCATCTGCTAGCTGATGAATGCTGCATCTGCTAGCTGACGAATACTGCATCTGCTAGCTGTAGAATGCTGCATCTGCTAGCTGTAGAATGCTGCATCTGCTAGATCTAGAAGGCTTCATCTGCTAGCTGTAGAAGGATGCATCTGCTAGCTGTAGAAGGCTGCATCTGCTATCTGTAGAAGGTTGCATCTGCTAGCTGTAGAATGCTGCATCTGCTAGCTGTAGAAGGCTGCATCTGCTAGCTGTACAATGCTGCATCTGCTATCTATACAATGCTGCATCTGCTAGCTGACGAATGCTGCATCTGCTAGCTGTAGAAGGTTGCATCTGCTAGCTGTAGAATGCTGCATCTGCTAGCTGTAGAAGGCTGCTTCTGCTAGCTGTACAATGCTGCATCTGCTAGCTATACAATGCTGCATCTGCTAGCTGTAGAAGGCTGCATCTACTAGCTGAATAATGCTGCATCTGCTAGCTGAAGAATGCTGCATTTGCTAGCTGTAGAAGGCTGCATCAGCTAGCTCTAGAATGCTGCATCTGTTAGCTTTAGTATGCTGCATCTGCTAGCTGTAGAAGGCTGCATCTGCTAGCTGTAGAAGGCTGCATCTGCTAGCTGTAGAATGCTGCATCTGCTAGCTGTAGAAGGCTGCATCTGCTAGCTGTAGAAGGTTGCATCTGCTAGCTGTAGAAGGCTGCATCTGCTAGCTGTACAATCCTGCATCTGCTAGCTATACAATGCTGCATCTGCTAGCTGATGAATGCTGCATCTGCTAGCTATAGAAGGTTGCATCTGCTAGCTGTAGAATGCTGCATCTGCTAGCTGTAGAATGCTGCATCTGCTAGCTGTAGAATGCTGCATCTGCTAGCTGTAGAAGGTTGCATCTGCTAGCTCTAGAATGCTGCATCTGCTAGCTTTAGAATGCTGCATCTGCTAGCTGTAGAAGGCTGCATCTGCTAGCTGTAGAACGCTGCATCTGCTAGCTGTAGAAGGTTGTATCTGTTGGCTATAGAAGGCTGCATCTGCTAGCTGTAGAAGGCTGCATCTGCTAGCTGTAGAAGGCTGCATCTGCTAGCTGTAGAAGGCTTCATCTGCTAGCTGAAGAATGCTGCATCTGCTAGGTGAAGAAGGCTGCATTTGCAAGCTGTAGAAGGCTGCATCTGCTAGCTGTAGAATGCTGCATTTGCTAGCTGTACAATGCTGAATCTGCTAGCTATAAAATGCTGCATCTGCTAGCTGATGAATTCTGCATCTGCTAGCTGACGAATGCTGCATCTGCTAGCTGTAGAAGGTTGCATCTGCTAGCTGTAGAAGGCTGCATCTGCTAGCTGACGAATGCTGCATCTGCTAGCTGACGAATGCTGCATCTGCTAGCTGTAGAAGGCTGCATCTGCTAGCTATAGAATGCTGCATCTGCTAGCTGTAGAAAGCTGCATCTGCTAGCTGTAGAAGGCTGCATCTGCTAGCTGTAGAAGGCTGCATCTGCTAGCTGTAGAAGAACGCATCTGCTAGCTGTAGAAGGATGCATCTGCTAGCTGTAGAAGGCTGCATCTGCTAGCTGTAGAAGGCTGCATCTGCTAGCTATACAATGCTCCATCTGCTAGCTGACGAATGCTGCATCTGCTAGCTGTAGAAGGTTGCATCTGCTAGCTGTAGAATGCTGTATCTGTTAGCTGTAGAATGCTGCATCTGCTAGTTGAAGAATGCTGCATCTGCTAGCTGTAGAAGGCTGCATCTGCAAGCTGTAGAATGCTGCATTTGCTAGCTGTACAATGCTGCATCTGCTAGCTATACAAAGCTGCATCTGCTAGCTGATGAATGCTGCATCTGCTAGCTGACGAATACTGCATCTGCTAGCTGTAGAAGGCTGCATCTGCTAGCTGTAGAATGCTGCATCTGCTAGCTGTAGAATGCTGCATCTGCTAGATCTAGAAGGCTTCATCTGCTAGCTGTAGAAGGATGCATCTGCTAGCTGTAGAAGGCTGCATCTGCAAGCTGTAGAATGCTGCATTTGCTAGCTGTACAATGCTGCATCTTCTAGCTATACAAAGCTGCATCTGCTAGCTGATGAATGCTGCATCTGCTAGCTGACGAATACTGCATCTGCTAGCTGTAGAAGGCTGCATCTGCTAGCTGTAGAATGCTGCATCTGCTAGCTGTAGAATGCTGCATCTGCTAGATCTAGAAGGCTTCATCTGCTAGCTGTAGAAGGATGCATCTGCTAGCTGTAGAAGGCTGCATCTGCTATCTGTAGAAGGTTGCATCTGCTAGCTGTAGAATGCTGCATCTGCTAGCTGTAGAAGGCTGCATCTGCTAGCTGTACAATGCTGCATCTGCTATCTATACAATGCTGCATCTGCTAGCTGACGAATGCTGCATCTGCTAGCTGTAGAAGGTTGCATCTGCTAGCTGTAGAATGCTGCATCTGCTAGCTGTAGAAGGCTGCTTCTGCTAGCTGTACAATGCTGCATCTGCTAGCTATACAATGCTGCATCTGCTAGCTGTAGAAGGCTGCATCTGCTAGCTGAATAATGCTGCATCTGCTAGCTGAAGAATGCTGCATTTGCTAGCTGTAGAAGGCTGCATCAGCTAGCTCTAGAATGCTGCATCTGTTAGCTTTAGTATGCTGCATCTGCTAGCTGTAGAAGGCTGCATCTGCTAGCTGTAGAAGGCTGCATCTGCTAGCTGTAGAATGCTGCATCTGCTAGCTGTAGAAGGCTGCATCTGCTAGCTGTAGAAGGTTGCATCTGCTAGCTGTAGAAGGCTGCATCTGCTAGCTGTACAATCCTGCATCTGCTAGCTATACAATGCTGCATCTGCTAGCTGATGAATGCTGCATCTGCTAGCTATAGAAGGTTGCATCTGCTAGCTGTAGAATGCTGCATCTGCTAGCTGTAGAATGCTGCATCTGCTAGCTGTAGAATGCTGCATCTGCTAGCTGTAGAAGGTTGCATCTGCTAGCTCTAGAATGCTGCATCTGCTAGCTTTAGAATGCTGCATCTGCTAGCTGTAGAAGGCTGCATCTGCTAGCTGTAGAAGGCTGCATCTGCTAGCTGTAGAAGGTTGTATCTGTTAGCTGTAGAAGGCTGCATCTGCTAGCTGTAGAAGGCTGCATCTGCTAGCTGTAGAAGGCTGCATCTGCTAGCTGTAGAAGGCTTCATCTGCTAGCTGAAGAATGCTGCATCTGCTAGGTGAAGAAGGCTGCATTTGCAAGCTGTAGAAGGCTGCATCTGCTAGCTGTAGAATGCTGCATTTGCTAGCTGTACAATGCTGAATCTGCTAGCTGATGAATTCTGCATCTGCTAGCTGACGAATGCTGCATCTGCTAGCTGTAGAAGGTTGCATCTGCTAGCTGTAGAAGGCTGCATCTGCTAGCTGACGAATGCTGCATCTGCTAGCTGACGAATGCTGCATCTGCTAGCTGTAGAAGGCTGTATCTGCTAGCTATAGAATGCTGCATCTGCTAGCTGTAGAAAGCTGCATCTGCTAGCTGTAGAAGGCTGCATCTGCTAGCTGTAGAAGGCTGCATCTGCTAGCCGTAGAAGAACGCATCTGCTAGCTGTAGAAGGATGCATCTGCTAGCTGTAGAAGGCTGCATCTGCTAGCTGTAGAAGGCTGCATCTGCTAGCTATACAATGCTCCATCTGCTAGCTGACGAATGCTGCATCTGCTAGCTGTAGAAGGTTGCATCTGCTAGCTGTAGAATGCTGTATCTGTTAGCTGTAGAATGCTGCATCTGCTAGTTGAAGAATGCTGCATCTGCTAGCTGAAGAAGGCTGCATCTGCTAGCTGTAGAAGGCTGCATCTGCAAGCTGTAGAATGCTGCATTTGCTAGCTGTACAATGCTGCATCTGCTAGCTATACAAAGCTGCATCTGCTAGCTGAAGAATGCTGCATCTGCTAGCTGACGAATACTGCATCTGCTAGCTGTAGAAGGCTGCATCTGCTAGCTGTAGAATGCTGCATCTGCTAGCTGACGAATGCTGCATCTGCTAGATCTAGAAGGCTTCATCTGCTAGCTGTAGAAGGATGCATCTGCTAGCTGTAGAAGGCTGCATCTGCTATCTGTAGAAGGTTGCATCTGCTAGCTGTGGAATGCTGCATCTGCTAGCTGTAGAATGCTGCATCTGCTAGCTGTACAATGCTGCATCTGCTATCTATACAATGCTGCATCTGCTAGCTGTACAATGCTGCATCTGCTATCTATACAATGCTGCATCTGCTAGCTGACGAATGCTGCATCTGCTAGCTGTAGAAGGTTGCATCTGCTAGCTGTAGAATGCTGCATCTGCTAGCTGTAGAAGGCTGCTTCTGCTAGCTGTACAATACTGCATCTGCTAGCTATACAATGCTGCATCTGCTAGCTGTAGAAGGCTGCATCTGCTAGCTGAATAATGCTGCATCTGCTAGCTGAAGAATGCTGCATTTGCCAGCTGTAGAAGGCTGCATCAGCTAGCTCTAGAATGCTGCATCTGTTAGCTTTAGTATGCTGCATCTGCTAGCTGTAGAAGGCTGCATCTGCTAGCTGTAGAAGGCTGCATCTGCTAGCTGTAGAATGCTGTATCTGCTAGCTGTAAAAGGCTGCATCTGTTTGCTGAAGAAGGCTGCATTTGCTCGCTGTAGGCTGCATCTGCTAGCTGTAGAAGGTTGCATCTGCTAGCTGTAGAAGGCTGCATCTGCTAGCTGACGAATGCTGCATCTGCTAGCTGACGAATGCTGCATCTGCTAGCTGTAGAAGGCTGTATCTGCTAGCTATAGAATGCTGCATCTGCTAGCTGTAGAAAGCTGCATCTGCTAGCTGTAGAAGGCTGCATCTGCTAGCTGTAGAAGGCTGCATCTGCTAGCCGTAGAAGAACGCATCTGCTAGCTGTAGAAGGATGCATCTGCTAGCTGTAGAAGGCTGCATCTGCTAGCTGTAGAAGGCTGCATCTGCTAGCTATACAATGCTCCATCTGCTAGCTGACGAATGCTGCATCTGCTAGCTGTAGAAG
Organism: Phyllobates terribilis; assembly: GCF_046119375.1. NCBI lineage: Eukaryota > Metazoa > Chordata > Amphibia > Anura > Dendrobatidae > Phyllobates > Phyllobates terribilis. Next base: position 136,132,309 of record NW_027362762.1, read on the forward strand.
GTTGCATCTGCTAGCTGTAGAATGCTGTATCTGTTAGCTGTAGAATGCTGCATCTGCTAGTTGAAGAATGCTGCATCTGCTAGCTGAAGAAGGCTGCATCTGCTAGCTGTAGAAGGCTGCATCTGCAAGCTGTAGAATGCTGCATTTGCTAGCTGTACAATGCTGCATCTGCTAGCTATACAAAGCTGCATCTGCTAGCTGAAGAATGCTGCATCTGCTAGCTGACGAATACTGCATCTGCTAGCTGTAGAAGGCTGCATCTGCTAGCTGTAGAATGCTGCATCTGCTAAGCTGACGAATGCTGCATCTGCTAGATCTAGAAGGCTTCATCTGCTAGCTGTAGAAGGATGCATCTGCTAGCTGTAGAAGGCTGCATCTGCTATCTGTAGAAGGTTGCATCTGCTAGCTGTGGAATGCTGCATCTGCTAGCTGTAGAAGGCTGCATCTGCTAGCTGTACAATGCTGCATCTGCTATCTATACAATGCTGCATCTGCTAGCTGACGAATGCTGCATCTGCTAGCTGTAGAAGGTTGCATCTGCTAGCTGTAGAATGCTGCATCTGCTAGCTGTAGAAGGCTGCTTCTGCTAGCTGTACAATACTGCATCTGCTAGCTATACAATGCTGCATCTGCTAGCTGTAGAAGGCTGCATCTGCTAGCTGAATAATGCTGCATCTGCTAGCTGAAGAATGCTGCATTTGCCAGCTGTAGAAGGCTGCATCAGCTAGCTCTAGAATGCTGCATCTGTTAGCTTTAGTATGCTGCATCTGCTAGCTGTAGAAGGCTGCATCTGCTAGCTGTAGAAGGCTGCATCTGCTAGCTGTAGAATGCTGTATCTGCTAGCTGTAAAAGGCTGCATCTGTTAGCTGAAGAAAGATGCATTTGCTCGCTGTAGGCTGCATCTGCTAGCTGTAGAATGCTGCATTTGCTAGCTGTACAATGCTGCATCTGCTAGCTGACGAATGCTGCATCTGCTAGCTGACAAATGCTGCATCTGCCAGCTGTAGAAGGCTGCATCTGCCAGCTGTAGAAGGTTGCATCTGCTAGCTGAAGAACGCTGCATCTGCTAGCTGAAGAATGCTGCATCTGCTAGCTGTAGAATGCTGCATCTGCTATCTGTAGAAGGTTGCATCTGGTTGCTCTAGAATGCTGCATCTGCTAGCTTTCGAATGCTGTTTCTGCTAGCTGTAGAAGGCTGCATCTGCTATCTGTAGAAGGTTGCAACTGCTAGATGTAGAATGCTGCATCTGCTAGCTGTAGAAGGCTGCATCTGCTAGCTGTAGAAGGCTGCATCTGTTAGCTGTAGGAGGCTGCATCTGCTAGCTGTAGAATGCTGCATCTGCTAGCTGTAGAAGGCTGCATCTGCTAACTGTAGAATGCTGCATCTGCTAGCTGTAGAAGGCTACATCTGCTAGCTGTAGAAGGCTGCATCTGCTAGCTGTAGAAAATTGCATCTGCTAGCTGTAGAAGGCTGCATCTGCTAGCTGAAGAACGCTGCATCTGCTAGCTGAAAAACGCTGCATCTGCTAGCTGAAGAAGGCTGCATCTGCTAGCTGTAGAAGGCTGCATCTGCTAGCTGTAGAAGGCTGCATTTGCTAGCTGTACAGTGCTGCATCTGCTAGCTATAAAATGCTGCATCTGCTAGCAGACGAATGCTGCATCTGCTAGCTGTAGAAGGTTGCATCTACTAGCTGCAGAAGGCTGCATCAGCTAGCTGACGAATGCTGCATCTGCTAGCTGACGAATGCTGCATCTGCTAGCTGTAGAAGGCTGCATCTGCTAGTTGTTGAATGCTGCATCTGCTAGCTGTAGAAGGCTGCATCTGCTAGCTGTAGAAGGCTGCATCTGCTAGCTGTAGAATGCTGCATCTGCTAGCTGTAGAAGGCCGCATCTGCTAGATGTAGAAGGATGCATCTGCTAGCTGTAGAAGGCTGCATCTGCTAGCTGTAGAAGGCTGCATCTGCTAGCTATACAATGCTGCATCTGCTAGCTGACGAATGCTGCATCTGCTAGCTGTAGAATGCTGCATCTGCTAGCTAAAGAATGCTGTATCTGCTAGCTGAAGAAGGCTGCATCTGCTAGCTGAAGAAGGCTGCATCTGCTAGCTGTAGAAGGCTTCATCTGCTAGCTGTAGAATGCAGCATTTGCTAGCGGTACAATGCTGCATCTGATAGCTATACAATGCTGCATCTGCTAGCTGATGAATGCTGCATCTGCTAGCAGACGAATGCTGCATCTGCTAGCTGTAGAAGGCTGCATCTGCTAGCTGTAGAAGGCTGCACCTGCTAGCTGTAGAATGCTGCATCTGCTAGCTCTAGAAGGCCGCATCTGCTAGCTGTAGAAGGATGCATCTGCTAGCTGTAGAAGGCTGCATCTGCTAGCTGTAGAAGGTTGCATCTGCTAGCTGTACAATGCTGCATCAGCTAGCTATACAATGCTGCATCTGCTAGCTGACGAATGCTGCATCTGCTAGCTGTAGAAGGTTGCATCTGCTAGCTGTAGAATGCTGCATCTTCTAGCTGTAGAAGGCTGCATCTGCTAGCTGAAGAATGCTGCATGTGGTAGCTGAAGAAGGCTGCATCTGCTAGCTGTAGAAGGCTGCATCTGCTAGCTCTAGAATGCTGCATTTGCTATCTGTACAGTGCTGCATCTGCTAGCTATACAATGCTGCATCTGCTAGCTGATGAATGCTGCATCTGCTAGCTGTAGAAGGCTGCATCTGCTAGCTGAAGAACGCTGCATCTGATAGCTGAAGGGTGCTGCATCTGCTAGCTGTAGAATGCTGCATCTGCTATCTGCAGAATGTTGCATCTGCTAGCTCTAGAATGCTGCATCTGCTAGCTTTAGAATGCTGTATCTGCTAGCTGTAGAAGGCAGCATCTGCTATCTGTAGAAGGTTGCATCTGCTAGCTGTAGAATGCTGCATCTGCTAGCTGTAGAAGGCTGCATCTGCTAGCTGTAGAAGGCTGCATCTGCTAGCTGTAGAATGCTTCACCTGCTAGCTGTAGAAGGCTACATCTGCTAGCTGTAGAAGGCTGCATCTGCTAGCTGTAGAAGGCTGCATCTGCTAGCTGTACAATGCTGCATCTGCTAGCTATACAATGCTGCATCTGCTAGCTGACGAATACTGCATCTGCTAGCTGTAGAAGATTGCATCTGCTAGCAGTAGAATGCTGCATCTGCTAGCTGTAGAATGCTGCAACTGCTAGCTGTAGAAAGCTGCATCTGCTAGCTGTAGAAGGTTGCATCTGCTAGCTCTAGAATGCTGCATCTGCTAGCTTTAGAATGCTGCATCTGCTACCTGTAGAAGGCTGCATCTGCTAGCTGTAGAAGGTTGTATCTGCTAGCTGTAGAATGCTGCATCTGCTAGCTGTAGAAGGCTGCATCTGCTAGCTGTAGAAGGCTGCATCTGCTAGCTAAAGAATGCTGCATCTGGTAGCTGAAGAAGGCTGCATCTGCTAGCTGTAGAAGGCTGCATCTGCTTGCTGTAGAATGCTGCATCTGCTATCTGTAGAAGATTGCATCTGCTAGCTCTAAAATGCTGATTATGCTAGCTTTAGAATGCTGCATCTGCTAGCTGTAGAACGCTGCATCTGCTAGCTGTAGAATGCTGCATTTGCTAGATGTAGAATGCTGCACCTGCTAGCTGTATAAGGCTGTATCTGCTAGCTGTAGAAGGCTGCATCTGCTAGCTGTAGAAGGTTGCATCTGCTAGCTATAGAAGGCAGCATCTGCTAGCTGTAGAAGGCTGCATCTGCTAGCTGTAGAATGCTGCATCTGCTAGCTATAGAAGGCTGCATCTGCTAGCTGTAGAAGGCTGCATCTGCTAGCTGTAGAAGGCTGCATCTGCTAGTTGTAGAAGGCTGCATCTTCTAGCTGTAGAAGGCTGCATCTGCTAGCTGTAGAATGCTGCATTTGCTAGCCGTACAATGCTGCATCTGCTAGCTATACAATGCTGCTTCTGCTAGCTGATGAATGATGCATCTGCTAGCTGTAGAATTCTGCATCTGCTAGCTGTAGAAGGCTGCATCTGCTAGTTGTAGAAGGCTGCATCTTCTAGCTGTTGAAGGCTGCATCTGCTAGCTGTAGAATGCTGCATTTGCTAGCCGTACAATGCTGCATCTGCTAGCTATACAATGCTGCTTCTGCTAGCTGATGAATGATGCAACTGCTAGCTGTAGAATGCTGCATCTGCTATCTGTAGAAGGTTGCATCTGCTAGCTCTAGAATGCTGCATCTGCTAGCTTTAGAATGCTGCATCTGCTAGGTAAAGAAGGCTGCATCTGCTAGCTATAGAAGGCTGCATCTGCTAGCTGTAGAATGCTGCATTTGCTAGCCGTACAATGCTGCATCTGCTAGCTATACAATGCTGCATCTGCTAGCTGATGAATGCTGCATCTGCTAGCTGACGAATGCTGCATCTGCTAGCTGTAGAAGGCTGCATCTGCTAGCTGTAGAAGGCTGCATCTGCTAGCTGTAGAAGGATGCATCTGCTAGCTGTAGAAGGCTGCATCTGCTAGCTGTAGAAGGCTGCATCTGCTAGCTGTACAATGCAGCATCTGCCAGCTATACAATGCTGCACCTGCTAGCTGACGAATGCTGGATCTGCTAGCTGAAGAAGGTTGCATCTGCTAGCTCTAGAATGCTGCATCTGTTAGGTTTAGTATGCTGCATCTGCTAGCTGTATAAGGATGCATCAGCTAGCTGTAGAAGGTTGCATCTGCTAGCTGTAGAATGCTGCATCTGCTAGCTGTAGAAGACTGCATCTGCTAGCTGAAGAAGGCTGCATCTGCTAGCTGTAGGCTGCATTTGCTAGCTGTAGAATGCTGCATTTGCTAGCTGTACAATGCTGCATCTGCTAGCTATACAATGCTGCATCTGCTAGCTGATGAATGCTTCATCTGCTAGCTGACGAATGCTGCATCTGCTAGCTGTAGAAGGCTGCATCTGCAAGCTGTAGAATGCTGCATCTGCTAGATCTAGAAGGCCACATCTGCTAGCTGTAGAAGGATGCATCTGCTTGCTGAAGAACGCTGCATCTGATAGCTGAAGGATGCTGCATCTGCTAGCTGTAGAATGCTGCATCTGCTATCTGTAGAATGTTGCATCTGCTAGCTCTAGAATGCTGCATCAGCTAGCTTTAGAATGCTGTATCTGCTAGCTGTAGAAGGCTGCATCTGCTATCTGTAGAAGGTTGCATCTGCTAGCTGTAGAAGGCTGCATCTGCTAGCTGTAGAATGCTGCGTCTGCTAGCTGTAGAAGGCTGCATCTGCTAGCTCTAGAAGGCTGCATCTGCTAGCTGTAGAAGGCTGCGTCTGCTAGCTGTACAATGCTGCATCTGCTAGCTATACAATGCTACATCTGCTAGCTGATGAATGCTGCATCTGCTAGCTGTAGAAGGTTGCATCTGCTAGCAGTAGAATGCTGCATCTGCTAGCTGTAGAATGCTGCATCTGCTAGCTGTAGAAAGCTGCATCTGATAGCTGTAGAAGGTTGCATCTGCTAGCTCTAGAATGCTGCATCTGCTAGCTTTAGAATGCTGCATCTGCTAGCTGTAGAAGGCTGCATCTGCTAGCTGTAGAAGGTTGGATCTGCTAGCTATAGAATTCTGCATCTGCTAGCTGCAGAAGGCTGCATCCGCTAGCTGTAGAAGGCTGCATCTGCTAGCTGAAGAATGCTGCATCTGCTAGCTGAACAAGGCTGCATCTGCTAGCTGTAGAAGGCTGCATCTGCTAGCTGTAAATGCTGCATTTGCTAGCTGTACAATGCAGCATCTGCTAGCTATACAGTGCTGTACCTGCTGGCTGATGAATGCTGCATCTGCTAGCTGACGAATGCTGCATTTGCTAGCTGTAGAATGCTGCACCTGCTAGCTGTATAAGGCTGCATCTGGTAGCTGTAGAAGGATGCATCTGCTAGCTGTAGAAGGTTGCATCTGCTAGCTGTAGAAGGCTGCATTTGCTAGCTGTAGAAGGCTGCATCTGCTAGCTGTAGAATGCTGCATCTGCTAGCTGTAGATGGCTGCATCTGCTAGCTGTAGAAGGCTGCATCTGCTAGCTGTAGAATGCTGCAACTGCTAGCTGTAGAAGGCTGCATCTGCTAGCTGTAGCAGGCTGCATCTGCTAGCTGTAGAAGGCTGCATCTGCTAGCTGTACAATGCTGCATCTGCTAGCTATACAATGCTGCATCTGCTAGCTGACGAATGCTGCATCTGCTAGCTGTAGAATGCTGCATCTGCTAGCTGTTGAAAGCTGCATCTGCTAGCTGTAGAAGGTTGCATCTGCTAGCTCTAGAATGCTGCATCTGCTAGCTTTAGAATGCTGCATCTGCTAGCTGTAGAAGGCTGCATCTGCTAGCTGTAGAAGGTTGGATCTGCTAGCTGTAGAAGGCTGCATTACCTAGCTGTAGAAGGCTGCATCTGCTAGCAGTAGAAGGCTGCATCTGCAAGCTGAAGAATGCTGCATCTGCTAGCTGAAGAAGCCTGCAACTGCTAGCTGTAGAAGGCTGCATCTGCTAGCTGATGAATGCTGCATCTGCTAGCTGATGAATGCTGCATCTGCTAGCTGAAGAAGCCTGCAACTGCTAGCTGTAGAAGGCTGCATCTGCTAGCTGAAGAATGCTGCATCTGCTAGCTGTAGAATGCTGCATCTGCTAGCTATAGAAGGCTGCATATGCTAGCTGTAGAAGGCTGCATCTGCTAGCTGAAGAATGCTGCATCTGCTAGCTGAAGAAGGCTGCATCTGCTAGCTGTAGAAGGCTGCACCTGCTAGCTGTAGAATGCTGCATCTGCTAGCTGTACAATGCTGCATCTGCTAGCTATACAGTGCTGCATCTGCTTGCTGATGAATGCTGCATCTGCTAGCTGACGAATGCTGCATCTGCTAGCTGTAGAAGGTTGCATCTGCTAGCTGTAGAAGGCTGCATTTGCTACCTGTAGAAGGCTGCATCTGCTAGCTGTAGAATGCTGCATCTGCTAGCTGTAGACGGCTGCATCTGCTAGCTGTAGAAGGCTGCATCTGCTAGCTGTAGAATGCTGCAACTGCTAGCTGTAGAAGGCTGCATCTGCTAGCTGTAGCAGGCTGCATCTGCTAGCTGTAGAAGGCTGCATCTGCTAGCTGTACAATGCTGCATCTGCTAGCTATACAATGCTGCATCTGCTAGCTGACGAATGCTGCATCTGCTAGCTGTAGAATGCTGCATCTGCTAGCTGTTGAAAGCTGCATCTGCTAGCTGTAGAAGGTTGCATCTGCTAGCTCTAGAATGCTGCATCTGCTAGCTTTAGAATGCTGCATCTGCTAGCTGTAGAAGGCTGCATCTGCTAGCTGTAGAAGGTTGGATCTGCTAGCTGTAGAAGGCTGCATTACCTAGCTGTAGAAGGCTGCATCTGCTAGCAGTAGAAGGCTGCATCTGCAAGCTGAAGAATGCTGCATCTGCTAGCTGAAGAAGCCTGCAACTGCTAGCTGTAGAAGGCTGCATCTGCTAGCTGATGAATGCTGCATCTGCTAGCTGATGAATGCTGCATCTGCTAGCTGAAGAAGCCTGCAACTGCTAGCTGTAGAAGGCTGCATCTGCTAGCTGAAGAATGCTGCATCTGCTAGCTGTAGAATGCTGCATCTGCTAGCTATAGAAGGCTGCATATGCTAGCTGTAGAAGGCTGCATCTGCTAGCTGAAGAATGCTGCATCTGCTAGCTGAAGAAGGCTGCATCTGCTAGCTGTAGAAGGCTGCACCTGCTAGCTGTAGAATGCTGCATCTGCTAGCTGTACAATGCTGCATCTGCTAGCTATACAGTGCTGCATCTGCTTGCTGATGAATGCTGCATCTGCTAGCTGACGAATGCTGCATCTGCTAGCTGTAGAAGGTTGCATCTGCTAGCTGTAGAATGCTGCATCTGCTAGCTGTAGAAGGCTGCATCTGCTAGCTCTAAAATGCTGCATCTGCTAGCTTTAGAATGCTGCATCTGCTAGCTATAGAAGGCTGCATCTGCTAGCTGTATAAGGCTGCATCTGCTAGCTGTAGAAGGCTGCATCTGCTAGCTATAGAAGGTTGCATCTGCTAGCTGTAGAAGGCTGCATCTGCTAGCTGTAGAAGGCTGCATCTGCTAGCTGTAGAATGCTGCATCTGCTAGCTGTAGAAGGCTGCATCTGCTAGGTGTAGAAGGCTGCATCTGCTAGTTGTAGAAGTCTGCATCTTCTAGCTGTAAAAGGCTGCATCTGCTAGCTGTAGAATGCTGCATCTGCTAGCTAAACAATGCTCCATCTGCTAGCTGATGAATGCTGCATCTGCTAGCTGTAGAAGGTTGCATCTGCTAGCTGTAGAAGGCTGCATCTGCTAGCTGTAGAAGGCTGCATCTGCTAGCTGTAGAATGCTGCATCTGCTAGCTGTAGAAGGCTGCATCTGCTAGCTGTAGAAGGCTGCATCTGCTAGTTGTAGAAGTCTGCATCTTCTAGCTGTAAAAGGCTGCATCTGCTAGCTGTAGAATGCTGCATCTGCTAGCTAAACAATGCTCCATGTGCTAGCTGATGAATGCTGCATCTGCTAGCTGTAGAAGGCTGCATCTGCTAGATGTAGAATGGTGCATCTGCTGTCTGTAGAAGGTTGCATCTGCTAGCTCTAGAATGCTGCATCTGCTAGCTTTAGAATGCTGTATCTGCTAGCTGTAGAAGGCTGCATCTGCTATCTGTAGAAGGCTGCATCTGCTAGCTGTAGATGTCTGCATCTGCTAGCTGTAGAAGGCTGCATCTGCTAGCTGTAGAATGCTGCAACTGCTAGCTGTAGAAGGCTGCATCTGCTAGCTGTAGAAGGCTGCATCTGCTAGCTGTAGAAGGCTGCATCTGCTAGCTGTACAATGCTGCATCTGCTAGCTATACAATGCTGCATCTGCTAGCTGACGAATGCTGCATCTGCTAGCTGTAGAAGGTTGCATCTGCTAGCTGTAGAATTCTGCATCTGCTAGCTGTTGAAAGCCGCATCTGCTAGCTGTAGAAGGTTGCATCTGCTAGCTCTAGAATGCTGCATCTGCTAGCTTTAGAATGCTGCGTCTGCTAGCTGTAGAAGGCTGCATCTGCTAGCTGTAGAAGGTTGGATCTGCTAGCTGTAGAAGGCTGCATTACCTAGCTGTAGAAGGCTGCATCTGCTAGCTGTAGATGGCTGCATCTGCTAGCTGAAGAATGCTGCATCTGCTAGCTGAAGAAGCCTGCAACTGCTAGCTGTAGAAGGCTGCATCTGCTAGCTGATGAATGCTGCATCTGCTAGCTGTAGAATGTTACATCTGCTAGCTGTAGAATGCTGCATCTGCTAGCTGTAGAAGGTTACATCTGCTAGCTCTAGAATGGTGCATCTGCTAGCTTTAGAATGCTGCATCTGCTAGCTGTAGAAGGCTGCATCTGCTAGCTGTAGAATGCTGCATCTGCTAGCTGTAGAAGGTTGCATCTGCTAACTGTAGAAAGCTGCATCTGCTAGCTGTAGAAGGCTGCATCTGCTAGCTGTAGAATGCTGCATTTGCTAGCTGTACAATGCTGCATCTGCTAGCTATACAATGCTACATCTGCTAGCTGGTGAATGCTGCATCTGCTAGCTGTAGAAGGCTGCGTCTGCTAGCTGAAGATCGCTGCATCTGCTAGCTGAAGAATGCTGCATCTGCTAGCTGTAGAATGCTGCATCTGCTTTCTGTAGAAGGCTGCATCTGCTAGCTGTAGAAGGCTGCATCTGCTAGCTGTAGAAGGCTGCATCTGCTAGCTGTACAATGCTGCATCTGCTAGCTATGCAATGCTGCATCTGCTAGCTGACGAATGCTGCATCTGCTAGGTGTAGAAGGTTGCATCTGCTAGCTGTAGAATGCTGCATCTGCTAGCTGTAGAATGCTGCATCTGCTAGCGGTAGAAAGCTGCATCTGCTAGCTGTAGAAGATTGCATCTGCTAGCTCTAGAATGCTGCATCTACTAGCTTTAGAATGCTGCATCTGCTAGCTTTAGAAGGCTGTATCTGCTAGCTGTAGAAGGCTGCATCTGCTAGCTGTAGAAGGCTGTATCTGCTAGCTGTAGAAGGCTGCATCTGCTAGCTGAAGAAGGCTGCATCTGCTAGCTGAAGAAGGCTGCATCTGCTAGCTGTAGATGGCTGCATCTGCTAGCTGTAGAATGCTGCATTTGCTAGCTGTACAATGCTGCATCTGCTAGCTATACAGTGCTGCATCTGCTAGCTGATGAATGCTGCATCTGCTAGCTGACGAATGCTGCATCTGCTAGCTGTAGAAGGTTGCATCTGCTAGCTGTAGAAGGCTGCATCTGCTAGCTGTAGAATGCTGCATCTGCTAGCTGTGGAATGTTGCATCTGCTAGCTGTAGAATGCTGCATCTGCTAGCTTTAGAATGGTGCATCTGCTAGCTGTAGAAGGCTGCATCTGCTAGCTGTAGAATGCTGCATTTGCTAGCTGTAGAAGGCTGCATCTGCTAGCTGTATAAGACTGCATCTGCTAGCTGTAGAAGGCTGCATCTGCTAGATGTAGAAGGTTGCATCTGCTAGCTGTAGAAGGCTGCATCTGCTAGCTGTAGAAGGCTGCATCTGCTAGCTGTAGAATGCTGCATCTGCTAGCTGTACAAGGCTGCATCTGCTAGCTGTAGAAGGCTGCATCTGCTAGTTGTAGAAGGCTGCATCTTCTAGCTGTAGGAGGCTGCATCTGCTAGCTGTAGAAGGCTGCATCTGCTAGCTAGAGAAGGCTGCATCTGCTAGCTGTAGAAGGCTGCATCTGCTAGCTGAAGAATGCTGCATCTGCTAGCTGAAGAAGCCTGCATCTGCTAGCTGTAGAAGGCTGCACCTGCTAGCTGTAGAATGCTGCATTTGCTAGATGTGCAATGCTGCACCTGGTAGCTATACAGTGCTGCATCTGCTAGCTGACGAATGCTGCATCTGCTAGCTGACGAATGCTGCATCTGCTAGCTGTAGAAGGTTGCATCTGCTAGCTGTAGAATGCTGCATCTGCTAGCTGTAGAAGGCTGCATCTGCTAGCTCTAAAATGCTGCATCTGCTAGCTTTAGAATGCTGCATCTGCTAGCTGTAGAAGGCTGCATCTGCTAGCTTCAGAATGCTGCATTTGCTAGCTGTAGAATGCTGTATCTGCTAGCTGTATAAGGCTGCATCTGCTAGCTGTAGAAGGCTGCATCTGCTAGCTGTAGAAGGTTGCATCTGCTAGCTGTAGAAGGCTGCATCTGCTAGCTGTAGAAGGCTGCATCTGCTAGCTGTAGAATGCTGCATCTGCTAGCTGTAGGAGGCTGCATCTGCTAGCTGTAGAAGGCTGCATCTGCTAGGTGTAGAAGGCTGCATCTGCTAGTTGTAGAAGGCTGCATCTTCTAGCTGTAGGAGACTTCATCTGCTAGCTGTAGAAGGCTGCATCTGCTAGCTAGAGAAGGCTGCATCTGCTAGCTGTAGAAGGCTGCATCTGCTAGCTGAAGAATGCTGCATCTGCTAGCTGAAGAAGCCTGCATCTGCTAGCTGTTGAAGGCTGCACCTGCTAGCTGTAGAATGCTGCATTTGCTAGATGTGCAATGCTGCATCTGGTAGCTATACAGTGCTGCATCTGCTAGCTGACGAATGCTGCATCTGCTAGCTGACGAATGCTGCATCTGCTAGCTGTAGAAGGTTGCATCTGCTAGCTGTAGAATGCTGCATCTGCTAGCTGTAGAAGGCTGCATCTGCTAGCTCTAAAATGCTGCATCTGCTAGCTTTAGAATGCTGCATCTGCTAGCTGTAGAAGGCTGCATCTGCTTGCTTCAGAATGCTGCATTTGCTAGCTGTAGAATGCTGTATCTGCTAGCTGTATAAGGCTGCATCTGCTAGCTGTAGAAGGCTGCATCTGCTAGCTGTAGAAGGTTGCATCTGCTAGCTGTAGAAGGCTGCATCTGCTAGCTGTAGAAGGCTGCATCTGCTAGCTGTAGAATGCTGCATCTGCTAGCTGTAGGAGGCTGCATCTGCTAGCTGTAGAAGGCTGCATCTGCTAGGTGTAGAAGGCTGCATCTGCTAGTTTTAGAAGTCTGCATCTTCTAGCTGTAAAAGGCTGCATCTGCTAGCTGTAGAATGCTGCATTTGCTTGCCGTACAATGCTGCATCTGCTAGCTAATCAATTCTCCATCTGCTAGCTGATGAATGCCGCATCTGCTAGCTGTAGAAGGCTGCATCTGCTAGCTGAAGAACACTGCATCTGCTAGCTGTAGAATGGTGCATCTGCTATCTGTAGGAGGTTGCATCTGCTAGCTCTAGAATGCTGCATCTGCTAGCTTTAGAATGCCGTATCTGCTAGCTGTAGAAGGCTGCATCTGCTATCTGTAGAAGGCTGCATCTGCTAGCTCTAGAATGCTGCATCTGCTAGCTGTAGATGGCCGCATCTGCTAGCTGTAGAAGGCTGCATCTGCTAGCTGTAGAATGCTGCAACTGCTAGCTGTAGAAGGCTGCATCTGCTAGCTGTAGAAGGCTGCATCTGCTAGCTGTAGAAGGCTGCATCTGCTAGCTATACAATGCTGCATCTGCTAGCTATACAATGCTGCATCTGCTAGCTGACGAATGCTGCATCTGCTAGCTGTAGAAGGTTGCATCTGCTAGCTGTTGAATGCTGCATCTGCTAGCTGCAGAATGCTTCATCTGCTAGCTGTAGAAAGCTGCATCTGCTAGCTGTAGAAGGTTGCATCTGCTAGCTCTAGAATGCTGCATCTGCTAGCTTTAGAATGCTGCATCTGCTAGCTGTAGAAGGCTGCATCTGCTAGCTGTAGAAGGTTGGATCTGCTAGCTGTAGAAGGCTGCATTACCTAGCTGTAGAAGGCTGCATCTGCTAGCTGTAGAAGGCTGCATCTGCTAGCTGTAGAATGCTGCATCTGCTAGTTGTAGAAGGCTGCATCTTCTAGCTGTAGAAGGCTGAATCTGCTAGCTGTAGAAGGCTGCATCTGCTAGCTGTAGAATGCTGCATCTGCTAGCTGTAGATGGCTGCATCTGCTAGCTGTAGAAGGCTGCATCTGCTAGTTGTAGAAGGCTGCATCTGCTAGCTGTAGAAGGTTGCATTTGCTAGCTGTAGAAGGCTGCATCTGCTAGCTGTAGAAGGCTGCATCTGCTAGCTGTAGAATGCTGCATCTGCTAGCTGTAGAATGCTGCATCTGCTAGCTGTAGAAGGCTGCATCTGCTAGCTGTAGAAGGCTGCATCTGCTAGCTGTAGAAGGCTTCATCTGCTAGCTGTAGAAGGCTGCATCTGCTAGTTGTAGAAGGCTGCATCTGCTAGCTGTAGAAGGCTGCATCTGCTAGCTCTAGAATGCTGCATCTGCTAGCTGTAGAAGGCTGCATCTGCTAGCTGTAGAATGTTGCATCTGCTAGCTGTAGAAGGCTGCATCTGCTAGCTGTAGAAGGCTGCATCTGCTAGCTGTAGAATGCTGCATCTGCTAGCTGTAGAAGGCTGCATCTGCTAGCTGTAGAAGGCTTCATCTGCTAGCTGTAGAAGGCTGCATCTGCTAGTTGTAGAAGGCTGCATCTGCTAGCTGTAGAAGGCTGCATTTGCTAGCTGTAGAAGGCTGCATCTGCTAGCTGTAGAAGGCTGAATCTTCTAGCTGTAGAAGGCTGCATCTGCTAGCTGTAGATGGCTGCATCTGCTAGCTCTAGAATGCTGCATCTGCTAGCTATAGAAGGCTGCATCTGCTAGCTGTAGAAGGCTGCATCTGCTAGCTGTAGAATGCTGCATCTGCTAGTTGTAGAAGGCTGCATCTGCTAGCTGTAGAAGGCTGCATCTTCTAGCTGTAGAATGCTGCATCTGCTAGCTGTAGAATGCTGCATTTGCTAGCTGTAGAATGCTGCATCTGCTAGCTGTAGAATGCTGCATTCTATAGACGGGAACATCATTCCGACAAGACAAGTCGGCTGAACGAGGGACATGGCTTCACATATTAAGAAATTTGGCCTCTGTAGAAGTCTAATGGGCCATAGCGGACCTTTGAATGTCTCTGTTTTCATACAGAGGTTTTCTCTTGGAAGTATATGGAATCCGAAAGGGAAAGAAATGTGCCCTATTTAATCAGAGAAATATAGGGACTTCATGTGCTCCCCTAATTAACTGCATTTTTAGGACAACATAATAATAAGTTTGGAGCTGATATCTGAGTTAGTGGACATGGAGAACCATGATTCCCCCATGCACTGCAGTCTGTTGGATTCCTCAGGTAGGTGTGAGTTAAATATTCAGTACATTACTGTCACGCTGTCTCTGTATACTGGAGGTAGGGGGCCTAAGCTGACCCTAAGCTGGGGCCCTGACTAATCCCTCAACCTGGAGGTACTGTTAAAGGTACAGAGGTCCAGGCCGCCAGCGTAACCCCTACCTCCTGAGGATCCCTGCACCTAAGTAATCTAGTCCTGAGAAGGACCCCGATCACAACAAAAGGGGACAAGTAATAATATGCCCACACACAGTACTTAGACGAACGAGACAGTACAAGGGAAAAACCAAAAACACCTTGCATACAAAAACTACACAACTACAACAGAGGGAACACCAACGGGAAAGGAGATAAATGATAAAGCGAGGAAGGGAAAAAACACTCCAAATGCACTTATCTCTGAAACTCCAAATACCACGATCCGCTCTGTTAGTCTGCATGAAATGCTTTCACCGACACTTCCCTAACAGACCAGCAGGCATTTGAAGGAGTCTCACTACAGCAGCATTGATTGCAGCTGGGCGAGGCTGGACCTCGTCTAGCACAGAGAGAGAGAGAATTAACTCCCTCACTGCCGAAAAACACAAAGCACCAAAAAGTCAGCTGCGAGAAGTCAGGCTGTGTAATCGTGACGATCTTCGTGGCGACACACCCGTGACAGTACCCCCCCTTCTACGAGGGGCCTCCGGACCCTCAGGGCCAGGTTTATCCGGGTGAGTCGTGTGGAAGGCCCGAACTAATCGGTCTGCGTTAATATCCGACGCAGGAACCCACATCCTCTCCTCAGGACCATACCCTTTCCAATGAACCAGGTACTGAAGGGACCGGCGATTAAAGCGTGAATCGATGACCCTCGATACCTGGAACTCCAAGTTACCCTTGACCACCACTGGAGGGGGAGGTAAAGGTGACGGTACCACCGGCGCCACATACCTCTTAAGCAACGATCTGTGGAACACGTTGTGAATTTTAAACGTAGGGGGGAGGTCAAGACAGAATGCCACCGGATTAATAATAGAACTGATTCTGTACGGCCCGATGAACCTGTGACCCAGTTTCCAGGAGGGAACCTTAAGTTTTATATTCCTGGTAGACAACCATACCAGATCGTTCACACTTAGGTCCGGACCAGACACTCTCCTCCTATCAGCCATACGTTTGTATCGGTTCCCCATAGTATTCAGATTCTTCAGCACCCCTCTCCATACTGAAGCGAGTGATGAGGAAAATCGTTCCTCCTCAGGAACCCCCGAAGAGCCCCCCCTACTGAAAGTACAAAACTGGGGGTGAAAACCATATGCCCCAAAAAACGGGGACTTACCAGTGGACTCGCTCCGCCTATTATTAAGAGCAAACTCTGCCAGAGGTAAGAAAGAAGCCCAGTCCTCCTGGTTCTCTGACACAAAACACCGGAGATATGTCTCCAAGCTCTGGTTCATACGTTCCGTCTGACCATTGGTCTGAGGATGAAAAGCCGATGAGAACGACAAATGCATCCCCCGCCGTGCACAAAACGCCTTCCAGAACTTGGACACAAACTGAGACCCCCGATCAGACACTACCTCGGAGGGTACCCCGTGAAGCCTCACAATCTCCCCAATGAACACCTGCGCAAGAGTTTTAGCATTAGGGAGAGCCGGAAGAGCGATAAAATGTGCCATCTTGCTGAACCTGTCCACTACAACGAGTATGACCGTTTTACCCGAAGACGGAGGGAGGTCCGTAATAAAGTCCATAGACAGATGAGTCCAAGGACGCTCCGGGATCTTCAAAGGTAAGAGGGCCCCAGACGGACGGGTATGTGAGGTCTTAGAGCACGCACAAACCCCACAGGACGCGACAAAAGTTACCACCTCCTTATGTAAGTTAGGCCACCAAAACCGACGCGAGAGGAGATCCACAGTTGCTCTACTCCCCGGGTGTCCTGCAAAAACTGAGTTATGGTGTGCCTCGATCACCTTTTGTCGCAACTGATCTGGAACAAACAGTCTCCCCGGAGGTCCAACAGGGGCGTCCCCCTGAGCCTCCAATACCTCCTCCTCCAGCTCAGAGCATACTGCCGAAACCACCACCCCCTCCTGAAGGATAGGAATCGGGTCGTCCGTATTCCCGGCCCCAGGGAAACTACGAGATAAGGCATCCGCCTTTATATTTTTTGTCCCAGGACGATATGTAACGACAAAATTAAACCTGGTAAAAAACAATGACCACCTAGCTTGTCTGGGATTCAGACGTTTCGCGGACTCCAGATATAGCAGGTTCTTGTGATCGGTGATGACGGTGACCGGATGGACTGCCCCCTCCAAAAAATGGCGCCACTCCTCAAAAGCTAACTTAATGGCCAAGAGTTCCCTATTGCCGACATCGTAATTCCTCTCAGCGGACGACAATTTTTTAGAGAAAAAGGCGCACGGATGCCACTTACCAGGGGACGAACCTTGTGACAATACTGCTCCCACCCCTACCTCGGAAGCGTCTACCTCTACAATGAATGGCTGTGACGCATCAGGTTGAATGAGTATGGGTGCCGAGGCAAAACATTTTTTCAAGGAGGAGAATGCTTGATAAGCCTTGTCAGACCACCTAGAAAAATCCGTCCCCTTTTTAGTCATGTCTGTGAGAGGCTTAACCATGGACGAGAAATTACGAATGAACTTACGGTAATAATTAGCAAACCCCAGGAAACGTTGTAGTGCCTTAAGATTCTCTGGCCGATCCCACTCAAGAACTGCCCGCACTTTCCCAGGGTCCATACGAAAACCGGACGCTGAAACCAGGAAGCCTAAAAACTGGAGTTCCTGTACGGCGAACACACACTTTTCCCATTTGGCATACAGTTTATTATCCCGCAAGATCTGTAACACCTGCCTAACGTGCTCCTGATGAGACACCAGATCCGGCGAGTAAATTAAGATATCATCCAGATATATGACAACAAACTGTCCCACCAGGCGGCGAAAAATGTCATTAACAAAGTGTTGGAACACCGCCGGGGCATTAGTCAGACCGAATGGCATGACAAGGTTCTCATAATGCCCCTCCGGAGTGTTAAACGCCGTCTTCCACTCATCCCCCTCCTTCATCCTAATCAGATTGTACGCCCCCCTGAGATCCAACTTAGAGAACCATTTGGCGCCCACAATCTGATTAAAGAGATCGGGAATAAGTGGGAGCGGATACGGATCTCGGACCATAATCCGAGTAAGTTCACGGAAATCCAGGCAAGGGCGTAGGCCTCCATCTTTCTTCTTAACAAAGAAGAACCCCGCAGCCACCGGTGAAGATGAAGGTCTAATATGCCCCTTAGCCAGACTTTCTGAAATATAATCCTTCATGGCCTGCCTCTCAGGACCAGAAAGGTTATACAACCTAGCTTTAGGTAACTTGGCCTCAGGGAGCAGTTTTACAGAACAGTCATACTCGCGATGAGGAGGTAGTTCCTGACACCCTTTCTCCGAGAATACATCCTCAAAGTCCGCCAGAAATGGAGGTAAGACCCAAGGAGTAACCGCACCGATGACCGTGTTCATGCAGTTTTTATTACAGAATTTACTCCATTGGCTTATCTCTCTGGTTTGCCAATTAATAACCGGGTTATGCTTAGTTAACCAAGGAAGGCCCAACACTATAGGAGTGGGAAGACCCTCTAACACGTAGCAAGACAACAGTTCTTTATGTATCACCCCCACTTGAAGTTTTACGTCATGCACAGCTTGCAAAAAACTTCCCTGACCGAGAGGCCTGGCATCGATCGAGAATATGGGGAAAAACCAGAACCACCTTGCATACAAAAACTACACAACTACAACAGAGGGAACACCAACGGGAAACGAGATAAATGATAAAGCGAGGAAGGGAAAAAACACTCCAAATGCACTTATCTCTGAAACTCCAAATACCACGATCCGCTCTGTTAGTCTGCATGAAATGCTTTCACCGACACTTCCCTAACAGACCAGCAGGCATTTGAAGGAGTCTCACTACAGCAGCATTGATTGCAGCTGGGCGAGGCTGGACCTCGTCTAGCACAGAGAGAGAGAGAATTAACTCCCTCACTGCCGAAAAACACAAAGCACCAAAAAGTCAGCTGCGAGAAGTCAGGCTGTGTAATCGTGACGATCTTCGTGGCGACACACCCGTGACAATTACTTGACTATATACTTTTTCATACATCTTTCATTTTGTTTGATGCTCCAACTGATGTTCCCGAAAGAGAATTACCTTTTAAAACTGTGCAAATAGAGTAAAATAGCATCTTTAATATAAGCAGAGAGATAATGGCAACTCTAAAAGTATATCGGTTACATTTAAATACTGACATGCAAGATCTCATCTTATACAACAAAGGATTCTTGGTAGCATAGAATAAAAAGAAAATCCACACAGGCATTTTCCATAGTAATCATTCTTTATATTCAGTTCTGAGGAGTATACATTGCTTTTTTGCCATTTTGTGCTCTGTATGTAATATACATATACCTGTGTAGTTAACATTCTCCACAGGAAAACACGGAACAGCGCCCCCTATCCCATCCCGAGATTATATACACTGAATTTTATACATATATATATATACATATACACTGATTTTTATCTATTAATATATTTATAGATGATGGAAAAATATAAAAAAGAATTATAAAATAATGAACTAAAAACAGACTCCTCTTTAAATAACCCCAAATGACACACTCTCTCATGCATAAACACATACTTTTTTTTTCTCATTTATACGTTTTTTTTTTAATTTCATAATTTGTTTATTTTAGGCCACGCGGAAAAGAAGAAAAGAAAATGACATTTCTAACAGCTATTCCTGTACGTTTCTACTGAATGTTAACAGAATGAATGTCTCTGTATGGGTTTAGACTGTCTGTATAGAAGATGATTTACTCTATGAGGGTCTCCTTTGTACCGTATGATTTTTTTTGCATTTATTTTGAAGGTAGTTTACCCACATGCTCAATCTTGATCCGGTATAGTGAGAGGTAGAAAGAACTCGTTGCCTACATGGGTGATTTTTTTATTTAGCATTTGACGTGTTCTACGTGAATTGTCATGTGTTTGCATGGCCTAAGCCTTACTGACAGATGGATGATTAGGGCAATTGTATGTAGTCGTTGGAGTCTTTGGTAAAACACACAGGATATTGAAGCACTAAGAGCCATATTAAAAGACGATGCTACGCTAGGCCACTTTTTCACCACTTTTTGGCCACTACTTTGCATCTCTATTTGTAAGCTAAAACCAGAAGTAGCTACAAACCTTACCAATTTACCTTTCTCTCTAGATTCCACTACTAATTTTAGTTCACAAATACTATTGCAAAATACTGATGGGTGAAAGTGGCCTTAGGTATCGTGACTGGCTGAACCGTCCACTAAATTAGACTGTACATGTTTACTTACATCTTAGGTGGTTCATAGAGATCAAGTCATTAAAAATTAATATTAAAATTAAATTATTTATTGGTTGTCCCTTGTCTTTATGTTTTTGGGTTGTCTGCATGTCAAAAATCGGTTGGCATATTTGCTATGTTCCTGATCTGAGGTAAGGGTGCATTCTTTTGTATAAGGGTTTGCACTTGCCTTTAGAGCCATGTACAGACTGGAACTAATATATTTGTCTGTAGATCAAAAGGAATCTGTCAGCAGGTTTTTGCTATGTAAACTGAGGACAGAATGAGGTAGAGGTTAAAACACTGAATTCAGTGATGCGTCACTTATTAGGCTGTGTACTGTTACTTACAATAAAGGCTTTATCACTAGGACATTATTATTGCCCAGGCTAGGTCCTTGTGCCAAGTCGTAAGATCACGCCCCATCCTGTGATAAGCGGCTCACTGTCAATAGACAATGCATATACAGAGCCTGGTGTGGGCGGGGTTAGCTTTCTCAGCTCTGCTGCATTGCTAAATCTAAAAACTGCACCCAGTAATTTAAGTGACACATTGCTGGATTCAGGGTCTCTTTTGCTACATTATTCTGCTCTCAGACGAGGTAGCAAAAACCTGATGACAAATTCCCTTTAAGGGAATCTAAAATCAATGGTTGAAATAAGGATTGGCATTATGCTGGGCTGGATTGAGATGATAAAACAAACATGACATATAAGTCACATTTTTTTTTTTTTATATTTGAATCTACACTTAAAAAATGACTGATACCTACACTATTCACCAAAAGGCCCACTGATCTAAGTAGCGCTGTCATTAAAGTGAAACTCTGGGAAAATTAGCAAAATGGATCACTACAGTCATTTTAAGATATGTAGGCTAGCTATTTTATCTCAATTTTCCACATGCACCTTTGTCAAGTGCCCTGGGTACTTTAGGTCCTGTTTAACACAGGAAATAACTGAATGATTGCAACTCACTGGGCTAGAGAAGTTGCCAACTATGCCCCCATCTTTGATATCACCCAGAGCTATACAACTATTTGGCTGAAGCTGTACCTCACAGATTTCCTGCTCTGGCAGACCACTGCATGCACTCGGCACATACTACTGCCTCAGTACTATTAGTGTTAGGGAGAGGTTACAGAAACAAATCTGGAAGGCGCAGCTACAGCCAATACCTGCGGAGAAAATGATGTAGAGACGAGGGAATCATTTTGGCAACCTATCATGTACAGTAAAGTAAGTTACATCAGTTTTATTACTTGGGGTTATAATGACTTATCCTGTTCGGAGCACTTTGCAAACTTGCATCTGAGGAACCAGAATAAAATAACAAACCTAGGTGTTTCAGGGAATCCGTCAGCATAATTTCACCTCCTAAACTATTTATATATGCGTGTAGTTCTTTCTGAGACAAGTCCAGCAATACCTTTACATGGCCAGTACGTTCATCCATTACTGAGAAATCAGTATTTGAATTGATATGCAAATGAGGCTAAAAAGCTCTTTGTAGTTCTGAAACCTCTGTCACTCCAGCTCTATTCCTGCCCAGCGCTGCCTCCTCCTGCTTGACTGAAAGCCTATATGCTGTGTGACATCAGGCAAAGGAGAAGTCAGTCAAATAGGAAGAGGTGATGCTGGGCAGGGAATAGAGCTGGAGTGACAGAGTCTTCAGATCTACCATAGCTCTTCAACCTCATTTACATAACAATTAAAATGCTGATTTCTCTGTAATGGAGGAACGGACTGGCCATGTAAAGATATTGGTGGACTTGTCTTTGAAAAAGCTACATGCCTGTGTAAATTGTTTGTGGTGTGAAATAGTGTTGAAAAATTCTCTTTAACCTTCTAAGGACTGTAAACAATAAATTTATGTTGCACAATCCACAAAGCTAGTCAGGGCCCCCAGAGAATAGCATTATACAGAATAGTGAGGATGCATAATGTCCAGCATGCATAGAATACACATACTACTGGAATTAGGACTTCACATGTAGTATCTCCCTTTAGTTGATCTTTTTCTCCTTCCTTGACTATAAGCTGACAGGTATTTATTCCAAAGAATATTCTAGAAGGCCCTGGGGAGAAGACACAAGCAATTTAAATCCATGGATCATGTATGCTGAGTGCCAGCCACTGCATCGCTGAGCTGCTGAGTCTCAGCAGAGCCCGATCAGTTCTGCCAGTAACAAGTGTCACCACAGGTGACTGTCTTCACCTGTAACTGGGGCTTGTATGGACAGAGGTTTTTTATGACTTCTTGGGAAATATTTTCTGTAGAAATATATAGATAATTATTAAAAAACAATATATATATGTATTTTTTCTCAGGAGTTGGAGCCAAAACCAGGAGTAGGAGATAAATGCAGAATTGGTGACTTGTTTCTATTATACCTTTTCTCTGATTGTTCCTCACCTGGTTTTGGCTCCCACTCCTGAGAAAAGATACTGATCAAATACTGATAGTGGAGCCGTGGCCTAAAGGGGTTTTCTGGTTACGTGGTGAAAGTCTACAGTCACCCTATGTGATTGCAGACTTCTGAATCCTTACAGCACGTGCACAGCACACTGTCAGGAAACTCCAGTGTCGCTCCCGAGAATGGGCAGTTACAGGACCTCAGGTATGCGATTTGCATACATGCAGTCACATGCCGACTAGATATGCTCGGCCTTGCTCTGTATACAAGTGAATTGAGCGAGACACAGCACGTCTAGTTGGAATGTGGCTGGAAGTATGCAAGTGACCGTCTGCTCTCGGCAGCGACACTGGAGAATCCCGATAGCTTACGGTGCACACAGTGTAATGATTCAGAACGCTTTCACCACATGGCCAGGCAACCCTTTTATCATGGAGTACGTAGATAAGGAAATAAATCACTGCATGTCCTATTGGTGGTGCACGAGCAGGGTCCAACGCCAGTAGATATGTAATGTAGACACTCGGCACTCAAGTTAATTTCTCAAAAATTGTCAAAATTTTATTCAATCAGGAGTGTTTAGGTAACAACGTTTCGGTCAAATAGACCTTCATCAGAACACTCTGTGTGATTGAGAGATAAGGGAAAAGTGGGACCCAATGCCTCACATGTATGGAATAATTTCAGAATAATATAATAGTGGTACTCATTAGCCCGGCTTCCTAACGCGGTATCCACCGCTTGTTAGTGTTCCCTTATCTCTCAATCACACTGAGTGTTCTAATGAAGGTCTATTTGACCGAAACGTTGTTACCTAAACACTCCTGATTGAATAAAATTTTGTCAATTTTTGAGAAATTAACTTGAGTGCCGAGTGTCTACATTACATACAACCCTTTTATCATGGCCCTCTCAATGATGTACTATTTTCTCACCTGCTCTGTCCAGATATGGTGGTACAGTATGGGCATGGATATTTTTAATGATCATTTTAATTCCAGTTTAGATTTACGCCCACTCTCATTTCAAGAATTACCAAAGAAACTCTACACTTCCTACTATGCAGCTAATTTCAAAAGGAAAATATGATTAATCTATGATGAACATGAAATGATTTATTTGATTTTTATACTGATCTTGTATCGTATGCATTTAGTATGCCACAAATACAGTTGTAATAATTTGAGACATGGCTCCAGGTTAGGCTCAGACAACCTCTTTTTCTCAAGTCATGATGCGTTTCAGTAGATGGGTTTTCCTTATGTTGCACTTAAGATATTTTTTCATCCTGTAATTAAAATGTAATAATTAGCTATATAAAGGATATATGTACAGTTATATGAAAAAGTTTGGGCACCCCTATTAATCTTAAGCTTAATATTTTATACAAATTGGTGTTTTTGCAACAGCTATTTCAGTTTGATATATGTAATAACTGTTGGACACAATAATGTTTCTGCCTTGAAATGAGGTTTATTGTACTAACAGAAAATGTGCAATCTGCATTCAAACAAAATTTGACAGGTGCATAAGTATGGGCACCCTTATAATTTTCTTGTTTTAAATACTCCTACCTACTATTTACTGACTTACTAAAGCACTTTT
This sequence comes from Phyllobates terribilis, assembly GCF_046119375.1. Classification (NCBI taxonomy): domain Eukaryota; kingdom Metazoa; phylum Chordata; class Amphibia; order Anura; family Dendrobatidae; genus Phyllobates; species Phyllobates terribilis. The sequence goes on from NW_027362762.1 coordinate 136,155,909, forward strand.
TTTGGTTTTGTAACCTCATTGAGCTTTGAACTTCATAGCCAGGTGTATGCAATCATGAGAAAAGCTACTTAAAGTGGCCACTTGCAAGTTGTTCTCCTGTTTGAATCTCCTCTGAAGAGTGGCATCAAGGGCTCCTCAAAACAACTGTCAAATGATCTGAAAACAAAGATTATTCAACATATTTGTTCAGGGGAAGGATACAAAAAGCTGTCTCAGAGATTTAACCTGTCAGTTTCCACTGTGAGGAATATAGTAAGGAAATGGAAGAACACAGGGACAGTTCTTGTTAAGGCCAGAAGTGGCAGGCCAAGAAAAACATCAGAAAGGCAGAGAAGAAGAATGGTGAGATCAGTCAAGGACAATCCTCAGACCACCTCCAGAGAGCTGCAGCATCAACTTGCTGCAGATGGTGTCACTGTGCATCGGTCAACTATACAACGCACTTTGCACAAGGAGAAGCTGTATGGGAGAGTGATGCGAAAGAAGCCGTTTCTGCAAGCACGCCACAAACAGAGTCGGCTGAGGTATGCAAAAGCACATTTGGAGAAGCCAATTTCTTTTTGGAAGAAGGTCCTGTGGACTGATGAAACCAAGATTGAGTTGTTTGGTCATACAAAAAGGCGTTATGCATGGCGGCAAAAAACACAGCATTCCAAGAAAAACACTTGCTACCCACAGTAAAATTTGGTGGAGGTTACATCATGCTTTGGGGCTGTGTGGCCAATGCTGGCACCGGGAATCTTGTTAAAGTTGAGGGATGCATGGATTCCACTCAGTATCAGCAGATTCTTGACAATAATGTTCAAGAATCAGTGACAAAGTTGAAGTTTCGCAGGGGATGGATCTTTCAGCAAGACAATGATCCAAAACACCGCTCCAAATCTACTCAGGCATTCATGCAGAGGAACAATTACAATGTTCCGGAATGGCCATCCCAGTCCCCAGACCTGAATATCATTGAACATCTGTGGGATCATTTGAAGAGGGCTGTCCATGCTCGGCGACCATCAAACTTAACTGAACTGGAATTGTTTTGTAAAGAGGAATGGTCAAAAATACCTTCATCCAGGATCCAGGAAATCATTAAAAGCTACAGGAAGCGACTAGAGGCTGTTATTTTTGCAAAAGGAGGATCTACTAAATATTAATGTCACTTTTCTGGTGAGGTGCCCATACTTATGCACCTGTCAAATTTTGTTTGAATGCAGATTGCACATTTTCTGTTAGTACAATAAACCTCATTTCAAGGCAGAGACATTACTGTGTCCAACAGTTATTACATATATCAAACTGAAATAGCTGTTGCAAAAACACCAATTTTTATAAAACATTAAGCTTAAGATTAATAGGGGTGCCCAAACTTTTTCATATAACTGTAAATACTGATGCCGCAGGATTTTTGCTTTTTTCAGTATATGGGGTGAGGAGATACCAGTGATAATAATGATATAAATAAAGGCAAATAGAAGATTCCTGGTCACAGGAGAAGTTCCAGGTTTCCAAAGGATCTTTTTTGAGTCCACTGAGCATCAGCAGTTGTAAGCTGTAGACGCTGGTCTACGTATCCACATACCCCCAGCGAGTTCAGCGTCTCTTCACATTATGGTCACAGTGATCAGTCCTCCAAGGTGAAATATTTAGTTCAGCTTTCTGGGAGTTCGTACAATCAGGTCTCCAGCAAGGTACACAATGACTTCGCATAGTACAATCAATGTGACCAAGGATAGTAAACACATAGAAAGTTATGACGTCTCCCATTTTTAAGAGTCTTTTTTTTTTAAATAATGAAGCAGTCATTTATTTTTGTAGCACCCGAAGGTAAGGCTCAAAGGCCACCATGTACAACAATCATCTGCTCTTTCCATGGATTGGGAGAACTGGAAGTTATTCATTTCTCAAAATAAAACAACACTCCTTATCTCCATTCATATCATTGCTCTTAGATTTCCCTTATTGGAGAGTTCACATTCATGGAAATCCTACAAATTCTATTGAGAGTCAGTCTGAAAGATCATGTCCACAAAATAGAGAAATCAAGAGAATGAGAGCACGGCAAGAGAGAAAGAGAAAATCTCATACGACCAGAAAGAGCACTGAATATCTAAATAACAGGAGTCACCGATGCCAGTCAAATAAGCTAAGTGAGATAGTATCCATTGTAATAAAGTAGTAGATATTGAGATCTTCAGGGAAATTTTATAATTTAACAGCTCTGATCTTTCTGCATAGAAATGAATCAGATTATTTAATGCAATGTACAATATATAGAATTGATATCAGACATTATATACCTATACACAGAGTCGGACTGGGGTGCCATCTAGTTCAGGGCCCCACTTTTCAGCTACATTCAAATATGACTTTATCCTCATTCACATAATTCTATAGCAATAAATTGGGCTGATTGTTAAATTCATAAGATTCTGCTCATATAAGAGGGTGGTGAGCCACTCCTGCACAAGGGCCCACCGGAGGATTCTCCTGTTCTCCTGTGGGCCAGTCAAAGCCTGCCTATGCCTATACAGATATGTCTATGTCTATGTGAGGGGGAGAAGTACACAATACGTCTGCCATTTTTTTATTTATTTTATATACCATCTAATTGAAGATACAGTGCATTGTGAAAGTATTTGGCCCCCTTGAACTTTTCTACCTTTTGCCACATTTCTGGCTTTAAAAATAAAGATATAAAATTAAAATTTTTTGGGGAAGAATCAACAACAAGTGGGATACAATCGTGAAGTGGAACGAAATTTATTGGATATTTTAAACTTTTTTAACAAATTATAAACTGAAAAGTGGGGCGTGCAATATTATTCGGCCCCCTTGAGTTAATACTTTGTAGCGCCACCTTTTGCTGTGATTACAGCTGCAAGTCGCTTGGGGTATGTCTCTATCAGTTCTGCACATCGAGAGGCTGAAATTCTTGCCCATTCTTCTTTGCAAAACAGCTCGAGCTCTTTGAGGTTGGATGGAGGGCGTTTGTGAACAGCAGTTTTCAGCTCTTTCCACAGATTCTCGATTGGATTCAGGTCTGGACTTTGACTTGGCCATTCTAACACCTGGATACATTTATTTTTGAACCATTCCATTGTAGATTTTGCTTTATGTTTGGGATCATTGTCTTGTTGGAAGATAAATCTACGTTCCAATCTCAGGTCTTTTGCAGACTCCAACATGTTTTCTTCCAGAATGGTCCTGTATTTGGCTCCGTCCATCTTTCCATCAATTTTAACCATCTTCCTGCTGAAAAAAGCAGGCCCAAACCATGATGCTGCCACCACCATGTTTGACAGTGGGGATGGTGTTTTGAGTGTGATGAGCTGTGTTGCTTTTACGCCAAAAATATCGTTTTGCATTGTGGCCAAAAAGTTCGATTTTGGTTTCATCTGACCAGAGCACCTTATTCCACATGTTTGGTGTGTCTCCCAGGTGGCTTGTGGCAAACTTCAAGCGAGACTTTTTATGAATATCTTTGAGAAATGGCTTTCTTCTTGCCACTCTTCCATAAAGGCCAGATTTGTACAGTGCACGACTGATTGTTGTCCTATGGACAGACTCTCCCACCTCAGCTGTAGATCTCTGCAGTTCATCCAGAGTGAACATGATCAGTCTTCTTCTTGTTCGAGATGAAAGTGTAGAGGGACGGCCGGGTCTTGGTAGATTTGCAGTGGTCTGATACTCCTTCTATTTCAATATGATCGCTTGAACAGTGCTCCTTGAGATGTTTAAAACTTGGGAAATCTTTTTGTATCCTGGTGTGTTCCTTGGTCTTCATGATGCTTTCTGTACTTCAAACAGAACCCTGAGACTATCACAGAGCAGGTGCATTTATACGGAGACTTGATTACACACAGGTGGATTCTATTTATCATTTCCAGTCATTTAGGACAACATTGGATCATTCAGAGATCCTCACTGAACTTCTGGAGTGAGTTTGCTGCACTGAAAGTAAAGGTGCCGAATAATATTGCACGCCCCACTTTTCAGTTTTTAATTTGTGAAAAAAGTTTAAAATATCCAATAAATTTCGTTCCACTTCACGATTGTGTCCCACTTGTTGTTGATTCTTCCCCCAAAAATTTGAATTTTATATCTTTATGTTTGAAGCCAGAAATGTGACAAAAGGTAGAAAAATTCAAGGGGGCCAAATACTTTCACAATGCACTGTAGATACATCTGTGTTGTACAATACATTCTTGTACCTTTTTTTTCTTTTTTTCTTCTCACTGGACCCCTACAATAGATATCTCCCCCACCTCCCAATAAACAAGCATGCTGAGCTTGGCCAAGCGTGCATGTTTATTTCAATGAACAGAGGAGACTTAAGCTGCATTTACACTGCAAGATAATCATGAGCAAGTGCTGTTAAAAACTCTCTTTTCAAGAGTGTATTGCAGTGCAAACAGGCTGTAAATCACCCGATGAATGAGCAAAACCATTCATTGGGTGAAATGATCTTTTATGCAGTGCAAAAGATCATCATTTTCGACGGCGCATCATCTTGCCTAAAAAGGACTCGCACTGCCGAGAACCATGGCAGCCTACACTAGATTGCTCAGTGTGCATTGTTTGCTATGGTCTGCCTCTACAAACAGGCATTTAAACAACCACTGATCGGTTAAAGTTTACCGATCGGCAGTCGTATTGTGCCACCAATCGGTCCATGTAAATAACCTTAAGTTACTGCTAGATACTTCACATGGTGGCTTGTTTCTCAGGAGGGCTGTGGAGTTGGTAAGCCAAACCTCCGACTCCTCAATTTCCCCGACTCCGACTCCACAGCACGACCTCACTACTGAGCGTGTACATAAAGTGTAGCACAGATTCATCTCAAGTAAAAGCCGAGATCCTTAGATCAGGAATAGAACAGACATTCAGAGGACATTTCATAACTTTCCCTAATTCCTATGAAAACATTTACAGCACATCCTGCACTGTACTACTGTACCCAATTTATTATATATTTTAGGAGTCGGAGTTGGTCCATTTTATACCAAATATGACTCCACCAAAATGGACTCCGACTCCATGACTCCAACTCCACAGCCCTGATTCCCAGCGGAACAACGTTCAATGAGCCCAATCTTTGTTTCCTTTGACATTTGCCTTTGGAGGGGCAGTCACATTATAAATCAGAAATCAGTAGAATAAATCAGTGGGATCATCCAAAAATCTTATTTATGTATGTGAAGCTTAAAGCAGAGTTTCCCTTTCTTTATATAACGACAAGTATGGATCTGGTAGAGGAAAATTAAATACTTTCCCAAAGGAATGTTTATTCCTCAACATAAATGTGATCCATGTTTGTTTTAAAATAAAATTGAAGAAAATCAAGACCTTCATATGCATATTATAATGTACTATTATAATTGCCTTTCTAGACACTGTGAACACACCTAAATCTTAATGTCCCTTGCTAGGATAATACTCTGTAATTTTCAGAAATTATTTTTGGGGGGATTTTAGATTATTATTTTGTTCTTCCACAACAAGAAGTAATTTCTTTGTGTTTAACATCATTATTTTTGAATATTTTCTCAGTCATTGAGGCAGAGGTTTTATACTTTTCCCACTTTCTCTTGACTTCAGCTAGACTAAACATGTACTGCCCAGTCTGATGGCATCCGATATTGTCGTATGCAAGATCCTATGCCGTTCATTACTACTCATATATGCCTTTTCCGTCTTCAGTTTTTTCTGGAGGACAGAATGCCTTTTTCTTGGCTGATGTTGAATGTATTGTACTGTTTTTAGTGGTGCTCTTCATTATGAGTAGTCACTGGTCTGCAGAAATATGTTTTTTTAAAATATTTTTTTGAAGATGTCAGGCTTTCAGTTACTGGATCCCTCGTAAGTATAATTATATAGGGGTCTTCAATTGCTCTATGCCATCATTAGTACAACTTGTTTCTTTTAACACAGGCATGAGGAGGTTGTGATAGTCTCTCACTCATTCTCGCACCGCTCATTAGGCCATGTTCTCTCACACAGAACAGATTCACACTCTTTATAGTTAAGGTGATGCCATTTTTGGTTATATAGATTTTCGCCAAGGCTCTTGTGATCTCTTCTCCGTTTCTCACAAACTCTTGCTACTTTCAGATGATGATTTTGCTCTCTTGACTGTTTCAGGACATGGTCTCAGCATGTGAAGTCTTCAAATGCTCCACGTACCGCATGGTGGGGGAGAATGTTAGCTGTGTAGCTCATACCTGCTGGGTGCCCTCTCACACCCTCACACGGAGCCTGTAATGAGAACAGAGTATTCATAATAACCAAGAACAATAGAGAAAATGAAAAATAATAGTAGGAAAATGTACTTTTTATAAGGTTGCTACAGCTGTTTTATAATAGCTTCTCAGAAACACTGTGTACCGATATTCATGCCCAGCAACCAGCAACCTTTATTGAACTTTTGTACCAGTTAGCTGTGTGCCCATGGACTAAGATAACGAGCAAGACAAGGAAAACACACAGAAGTGTACACATGGCATAAGATGCTGATTTTATGGTCTATGGTAAAGGAGGTAAAGTATCCTTGGTTTCTCCTCCTGGATAACAGGAATATGACTGTCAAAACTGTCAAAAATTATTAGACAAAACCTAAGATGGAGACAAAATGAACATATACCCTGCTGTAAGTAAGTAAGTAAATAGTAATAGTGCATATACATACTTACAGCAGGGTATATGTTAATTTTGTCTCCATCTTAGGTGTTGTCTGTTAAATTTCCACAGTGTGAACATGCTCCTATGCGTTGCATGTATTCAAACTATTCTAGTTCAGTTTTTTGCTTTTGTACATTATTAGAAATATTTATTTGAAACTATGCCATCTGGAAATGAACAAGTTAAAAGCTGAATCTAATGACAACTCTCCTGCGGTAAAAGCAACAAGACTAGAACTTATTTGTATAATTAAATTGGATGCAGCTAATTGCATATGGAAACACAATGGAGCCAGAAGTGACTTTATGCCAGGCCTTGGCTATCAGTGTGGTACATCTTGCATTTTCTAGCATATACAGTCAATGGACTAATGCACTGTTTACACTATATTCTCTAAAAATGTATTTATATACAGGTGCATCTCACTAAATTAGAATATCATCAAAAAGTTAATTTATTTCAGTTCTTCAATACAAAAAGTGAAACTCGTATATTATATAGAGTCATTACAAACAGAGTGATCTATTTCAAGTGTTTATTTCTGGTAATGTTGATGATTATGGCTTACAGCCAATGAAAACACAAAAGTCATCATCTCAGTAAATTAGAATACTTTATAACAACAGCTTGAAAAATGTTTTTAAAATCCGAAATGTTGGCCTACTGAAATGTATGTTCAGTAAATGCACTCAATAATTGGTCGGGGCTCTGTTTGCAATCAGTGCGGCGTGGCATGGAGGCGATCAGCCTGTGGCACTGCTGAGGTGTTATGGAAGCCCAGGTTGCTTTGATAGCAGCCTTCAGCTCGTCTGCATTGTTGGGTCTGGTGTCTCATCTTCCTCTTGACAATACCCCATAAATTCTCTATGGGTTTAAGGTCAGGCGAGTTTGCTGGCCAATCAAGCACAGTGATACTGTTGTTTTTAAACCAGGTATTGGTACTTTTGGCAGTGTGGACAGGTGCAAAGTCCTGCTAAAGAATGACATTTTCATCTCTAAAAAGCTTATCGGCAGAGGGAAGCATGAAGTGCTCTAAAATGTCCTGGTAGACGGCTGCACTGACTTTGGTCTTGATAAAACACAGTGGACCTACACCAGCAGATGACATGGTTCTCCAAACCATCACTGATTGTGGAAACTTCAGACTAGACTTCAAGCAGCTTGGATTGTGGCCTCTCCACTCTTCCTCCAGACTCTGGGACCTTGATTTCCAAATGAAATGCAAAATTTACTTTCATCTAAAAACAACACCTTGGACCACTGATCAACAGTCCAGGTCTTTTTCTCCTTGGCCCAGGTAAGACGCTTCTGGCGTTGTCTATTGGTCATGAGTGGCTTGACACAAGGAATGCGACACTTGTAGCCCATGTCCTGGATACGTCTGTGTGTACTGGCTCTTGAAGCAATGACACTAGCAGCAGTCCACTCCTTGTGAATCTCCCCCAAATTTTTGAATGGCCTTTTCTTAACAATCCTTTCAAGGCTGTGGTTATCCCGGTTGCTTGTGCACCTTTTTCTACCACACTTTTTCCTTCCACTCAACTTTCCATTAATATGCTTGGATACAGCACTCTGTGAACAGCCAGCTTCTGTGTGTCAATGACTGCCTTCTGGACATCTGTCAAGTCAGCAGTCTTCCCCATGATTGTGGAGCCTATTGAAACAGGCTAAGGGAACTTTTTAAATGCTTAGGAAGCCTTTGCAGATGTTTGTTGCTAATTATTCTAATTTACTGAGATAATGACTTTTGTGTTTTCATTGGCTGTTAGCCATAATCATCAACATTAACAGAAATAAACACTTGAAATAGATCACTCTGTTTGTAATGACTCTATATAATATATGAGTTTCACTTTTTGTATTGAAGAACTGAAATAAACTAACTTTTTGATGATATTCTAATTTAGTGAGAAGTAGTGATGAGCGAGCATGTTCGCTACTGCTCGGTGCTCGCCCGAGCATCTCACTGCTTGAGATGCTCAGCTCTCGCCGAGTATTTCCGTGGATGCTCGGCGGGAGCTCGGGTCTCCTCCCTGCATGTTTGGCGCTCTTTAGAGCACCAATGAACATGCAGGGATTGCCTGCCACTCACTGTAACCATGTTGGTTGTGTCATTACAGTGATTGGCTGGCCACACAGCGTCATCAGGTCTATATCACACCTGGCGCCGCCATGCTCGTCATAGTCACTCCGGAATCAGACTGTGTAGGGACAGGTCCTGCTGAGCTAGGGAGAGATTTGCTTGTTTCTAGTCAGTGTAGGTGTACCAAACTATATTAGAGGCACATATCCATCTCAACTAACAGTCCTTCTGAGGACTAATCCATCTGCAGAGATATCAGGCAGGCAGTGTATATAGGCAGGCAGGCAGGGTATGTTGCAGACTGCAGTGCACATAGGACAAGAGGCTCCATTCCAGTTCTGTCTGCTGCTGCTGTTAGATATTTCTAGTAATAGGCCCAGGTCTCGGGCCAGGAATAATTTTTTTTTAGATCTTAATCCTCATTATTTGCTTAACCACTTCGCGCCAGAGCCTGTTTTTGCCTTCGTGACCGGGCCAATTTTTTCAATTCTGACCACTGTCACTTTATGAGGTAATTACTCTGGAACGCTTCAACGGATCCCCCTGATTCTGAGATTGTTTTTTTGTGACATATTGTACTTCATGATAGTGGTAAAATTTCTTCGATATCACTTGCGTTTATTTGTGAAAAAAATGGAAATTTGGCGAAAATTTTGAAAATTTTGCAATTTTCAAACTTTGAATTTTCATGCCCTTTAATCAGAGAGATATATCACACAAAATAGTTAATGAATAACATTTCCCACATGTCTACTTCACATCAGCACAATTTTGGAACCAAAATTTTTTTCTGTTAGGAAGCTATAAGGGTTAAAAGTTGACCAGCGATTTCTCATTTTTACAACAAAATTTACAAAAACATTTTTTTAGGGACCACATCTTATTTGAAGTGACTTTGAGGAGCCTTTATGACAGAAAATACCCAAAAGTGATACCATTCTAAAAACTGCACCCCTCAAGGTGCTCAAAACCACATTCAAGAAGTTTATTAACCCTTCAGGTGCTTCACAGGAATTTTTGGAATGTGGAAGAAAACAATGAACATTTAACTTTTTTTCACAAAACTGCTACTTTAGCCTCAAATTTTTAATTTTCACAAGGGCAGCCAGAAAAAATAGACCCCAAAATGTGTTGTGCAATTTCTCCTGAGCACGCTGATACCCCATATGTGGTGCAAAGCCACTGTTTGGGCGCACGGCATGGCTCGGAAGGTAAGGAGCGCCATTTGACTTTTGGAATGGAAATTTGACTGGAATCGATAGAGGACGCCATGTTGCATTTGGAGAGCCCCTGAGGTGCCTAAACAGAGGAAACCCCCAACAAGTCACCCCATTTTGGAAACTAGACCCCTCAAGGAACTTATCTAGATGTGTGGTGAGCACCTTGAACCCCCAGGGGCTTCACACAATTTTATAATGTTGAAGGGTGAAAATAAAAAAACACATTTTTAACACAAAACTGCTACTTTAGCCTCAAATTTTTAATTTTCACAAGGGCAGCCAGAAAAAATGGACCCCAAAATGTGTTGTGCAATTTCTCCTGAGCACGCTGATACCCCATATGTGGTGCAAAGCCACTGTTTGGGCGCACGGCATGGCTCGGAAGGTAAGGAGCGCCATTTCACTTTTGGAATGGAAATTTGACTGGAATGGATAGCGGACGCCATGTTGCATTTGGAGAGCCCCTGAGGTGCCTAAACAGAGGAAACCCACAACAAGTGACCGAATTTTACAATCTACTCCTCTGTATAAATTAATCTAGTGGTGGGAAAATAAGTAGGTAAATGGTCACTAAACCCATAGATGAATTCCCACAGAGGTGTCATTTCCATAATGGGGTCACTTCAGGGGGGATTATGCTGTTCTGGCACTTTTCAGAGTACCAGAGCTAAAGAATCCCCCCTGAAGTGACCTCATTTTGGAAATGACACCCCTCTGGGAATTCATCTATGGGTTTAGTGACCATTTTAACTCGATGGATGATTTCCAGAAACAAGCACGCAATGGAAGGTTTAGATTCTGGAGAACCCCCCCTGGAAATTAAGTGAGCTCTACTCGAATATGTCATTCACTAAATGAACCAAATGTTTGAATGACAAATTGGGATACATTTTTACAGTTTAAAAACGTGGTTCTGTGTGGTAGATTTTAAAGCAGTCAGTGACGCATAAGGCTGGCAATGATGGGCATTGTGGGCAATAGTAGCGGGTATCACGCCTCATTCCTCTCTTAGTACATACACGACATCTTTTCTGGGGGTTCCTTCTTGTTTCCGTTGCTGGAATAAGTGCAATAAAATGTCGCTCAGTGAGTCTTTTCACATCCTCAGATTCTAATGGATGAGCGGGGCTAACACTTTGAAAGACAAGATTTTCAATTACCTTTTCTTGATAATCAAGAAAAGGATCTGAATTTCCTTCTTTTTTGTACAACACAAAAGAATTGTATGTGGCCACCTGAAACAAATAGATAACCAACTTTTTATACCAGGTATAGGACTTTCTTGATACCTGGTATGGCTGTAGAACCTGGTCTGCAAGGTCCACACCCCCCATGTGTTTGTTGTAGTCAATGACTGACACAGGTTTTTGCTTCGGAGTGGTGGATCCTAGTTCTACAGTGGCCCTTGTGGCATCTGTGTGGATCGAGCTGAGGACAAAAATATCCCTCTTATCCCTATATTTCAGGGCAAGCAGCTCTCCGTTGCGTACAGCCCCTGACTGCCCCTTTTGGAACTTTTGGTTGACCAATGGTTGTGGAAACCCCTGACGGTTTTTACGGATGGTCCCACAAGCCCCGATGTTGTGTTCAACCAGACTTTTAAATAGGGGTATGCTGGTGTAATAATTGTCCACATATAGATTGTAGCCTTTTTGAAAAAATGGACTTATCAGCTCCCAAACAATTTTTGCAGATGTCCCCAGATAAGTAGGGCATCCTGGTGGGTTTAGTTGGCTATCTTTCCCCTCATATATGCGGAAAGCGGATGTGTATCCGGTTGAACTTTCGCACATTTTATAGATCTTTATTCCAAACCTTGCCCTTTTAGATGGGATAAATTGCTTGAGGTGCAGTCTTCCTTTGAATTTTACAAGGGACTCATCTATAGAAATATTTTGTGTTGGGGTGTAGAGGCTTAAGAATTTTTCTGACAAATTTTCAATGATGGGTCTAATTTTATATAACCTGTCATGTTCTGGGGCATTTCTGGGCAGGCATTGACTATTGTCGTTAAAATGCCAAAACCGCATGAGCATTTCATAACGGGTCCTAGGCAGAATGACTGAAAACATAGGGGTGGCTTGAACAGGGTGGTTGGACCAGTAGGATCGAATGCTCGGTTTTTTAACAAGCCCCATGGCAAATGTAAGTCCTAAAATTTTTTTTATTTCCGGGACATTAGTTGGTGTCCATAAATTTGCCCTAGCATAGTAAGATCGGGGATTCTGGCTTATGAATTGGGATGCATATAAATTTGTTTGCACGACAATATGCTCTAGCAAGCTGTCTGTAAAAAACAAATTAAAAAAATGAATTGGTCCAAAATCTTCCACCTCCACATTTATACCAGGAGTGGCGTTGAAATCAGGGCTGAATGGAGCAGCCGAATCCGAAGCCTCCCATCTGGGAAATGCTAGATCATGTGGCAAAGCCCCTTGTACACTGGCGTGCGCCAATTCACTAGTAGCAGGGACAGCGCTTGTACTGGGCAGTGTTCCCTGATTTGGAGACGTTTCTCCAGTAGCGCTATTTGCCCCTATTGTTGTACTGGTCCTTGGGCTTGAGGATGGACCAGAATCACTGCTCATTTCTGAGCTCTCAGTGTCGCCGCTACTAAAGCCCTCAAAATCCACATCTCCATCTGAGATTGCGCTGTCATCAGTGTCAGAACACAGCAGGGCATACACCTCCTCTGCGGTATAAGTCTGACGGGCCATTTTATTTTTAGATTTTTTGACTGGACTGAACGGACCGGACTGAACGGACGGGACTGATCTGACAGGACTGACTGACCTGACAGGACTGACTGACCTGACAGGACTGACTGATCTGACAGGACTGACTGACTGATCTGACAGGACTGAATGACTGACAGATCTGACAGGACTGACTGACTGACAGATCTGACAGGACTGACTGACTGGACTGATCTGACAGGACTGACTGACTGGACTGATCTGACAGGACTGACATATCTGACAGGACTGACTGACTGACAGATGTGACAGGACTGACTGACTGACAGATCTGACAGGACTGACTGACTGACAGATCTGACAGGACTGACTGACTGACAGATCTGACAGGACTGACTGATCTGACAGGACTGACTGACTGATCTGACAGGACTGACTGACTGATAGATCTGACAGGACTGACTGACTGATCTGACAGGACTGACTGACTGATAGATCTGACAGGACTGACTGACTGATAGATCTGACAGGACTGACTGACTGACAGATCTGACAGGACTGATCTGACAGGACTGACTGATCTGACAGACTCACTAACCCTAACTCTTACTTTCTTTTTTATTTTATTTTTTTTACTTTCACAGTGGCAAGGCTGACACAGCTCTTGTCACACTGTTTCTCCTCTGCTCTCTCACTGAGATCGGAGGAGAAACAGTGTATTTATCAGGCAGATCGCCCGGGAAAGTTTGTTGCTAAAACAAACTTCCCTGGTGATCTCTCTGATTGGCTGGTGTGACGCTGACATCATCGAGACCTGAGCCAATCAGGTCTCAATGATGTCAGAGGTCACAGCACCGGGATCCCCGCCGCTCCTGAGGTATGTGGGGGGTCCTGATCGCCGACCACCAGCTGTTACTATCTTTTAAATGCCGCGATCGCTATGGATCGCGGCATCTAGAAGATAGGAACAGGTTAACATCATGGGGACCTGATCCATTCAGGTCCCCATGATGCCACATGTCAGAGCTATCGCTCTGAACCGGTACCGCAGCGCTAGCAGGACCCTGGGGGTCCTGAGCGCTGCGGGACCACCCACCGTTTTTAAACGTCGGCGCTGCACAGAGCCCGGGCAGCGCCGACGTTTATGTACAGTGGGCGGTCCTGAACCGGTTAAAAAGCAATCCAGAGAACACAGTTTTTCTGCCACATTTGCTTGTTGGCACTGCAGAATACAGCCAGGTCCTTTCCATATTACAGCGCTAAAAATCCAGCTATTTAAAACTGTGGTTTGTCCATCACACGGATCACATATAATTGCGCTGAAAATACTGCCATTTCTGGCCTCCATTAAAACATTTTTCAGTGTGTCAGTGAAACAATTGACACCGGTTTGCTGTTCAAAATGGTTACCTACAGGCCAGGTATTTAAAACTGTGTTTTCTCCGTCACTCGGATCACATATACGTTTTCAGAAAATACTGCCATTTCTGACCTCCATTAAAAATTTTTTCAGTGTGTCAGTGAAGCAATTGACACCAGTTTGCTGTTCAAAATAGTTACCTACAGGCCTGGTATTTAAAACTGTGGTTTGTCCGTCACACGGATCACATATTAGTTCGCTCCAAATTCAGTCATTTGTTGTGAGTGTGGAAGATATTGTTCTCCATTTAAAATGGGCAAGGCACGTGGCAAGGGACGGGTTTCCCAAGTCCTATCACCAAGCTAAAGAATATGGCTGTGGTGAAATACAACTCAGCAAAAAAAGTTGTGGACAGGCTCCATACCGTCCCTGGCCACATTCACTTGACCACGTGTTTGTGGTTAGGCGGTCCTTCCCAGTCAGTGCACTGGGGAGGGCACGGGTAATGTCATGCGACCCGCGCTTGTGGAAGGCGGAGACGATACCGGGAGAAATAGTGGCAGCTGGGGACCAAGTATGGATACATGGTAGCCGCCATAAGATTGTGGACAGTTTCCGCCTCCATGAGCTTAAAAGGCCACATTTCAAGTGCAAGCAGCTGTCAAAAATTTGGCAGTATAGTATTGCAGCCTTTGGGTGGGTGGGTGGCTGGCTGCATACTTGCGCTAGCATTCCAGGGAATGGGGTAGGGACAAGGACGTGGACGGTGATTGTTGCAAGTCTGCAACGACAGGTGCATGGTGGGAGGCATCTTCGCATGCGCCAAGGATCACTTATGATGGGTACACTTTTAGGCAGTGACCTGGGAGTCATAGATGCTTCCAGAGGTCTTCCCCATGTTGTTCCCATGTCTTTTCAGCAGGTGTGGGGGGGTATTTTTATTTTTGGTTATTTATTTTGCCTTATATACAAGTCATTACCCTGGAAAGGATGTTCCTTAACATATTTCCCAGGAAAATCCATTTTGGTTTTGTTTTTGTATGTTTTATTGTGAGTCCGTAAAAGTGGCGTAATACTCTGACAACATTGTTGACAGCAGTGACCTGGGAGTCACAAATGCTTCCAGGGGTCTGCTCCATGCTGTTCCCATGTCATTTGAGCACTGTTCCCGTCGATTTGGGCAATTTGTAGGCCCTCTGCAGACCGCCGGGGGGATCCGCCTGAAAAATGCTCGAGTTTCCCATAGACTTACATTGGGCTCGCTGCTCGGGTCGAGCACCCGAGTATTCCAATTTGCTCGACCCGAGCAACGAGTACCCGAGCATTTTAGTGCTTGCTCGTCACTAGTGAGAAGCACTTGTATGTACTGTATATGTCTACAGTGGTGCTTGAAAGTTTGTGAATAGAGTTGATCGAACATTTTGAAATTCGAATTTGCCAGCTTCTTCAATTTTTCCCCAAAAATTTAATTTGTGGTGAATAAATTTGCTGCAAATCATAGGGAGTTCAAGTGTTCTGAAGAGATGTGTCTATACTTCTGAGGTTTCCTTGGAGTGTATACAACTCATTTTAATACCTGTAACACTGAGCAAGGTTTTAGGAGACATTTTGGATATATGATATATATTACACAAGTAGACTGCTGGGGTGTACTGACCCTGTTATGTGCTGGAGAGAGGGAGATGCTCACCATTTGATGTCAACTGCCAGATTACTACCTTCAGAGACTTAGGCTATGATACTCCCTCCTAGTTTGTGGCTCTTTATGTGTAAAATGATGACTCTGTTTTTTTGGCAATTTGTGCAAATCAAATCACTCATTGTTCAGATTTGCTGAGGCTTACGGATTTCATGAAATTTTTATATTGGATTTGAGTTGAATCGATTCAGTCATCTCTATTTGTGAACCCTTAAGAATTTTCTATATTTCTGCATAAATTTGACCTAAAACTAAATCAGATTTTCACATAAGTCCTAAAAATAGATAAAGAGAATCAAATCAAGCAAACGAATACAAAATATTAGACTTTGTTATTTTTTAAATGAGCAAAATGATCCAATATCACGTCTGTGAGTGGCAATTGTATGTGAACCTTTGCTTTCAGTATCTGGTGTGACCTTCATTTGTAGCAATAACGTCATCTATACGTTTCCAATAATTCTTAATTAATCTAGCAAATCAGCTTGGAGGAGTTTTAGCCCATTGTTCCATTGGGATTTTCTCCCACGATCTGCTTGCGTCAGGTCCTTCCACAACATTTCGGTAGGATTAAAGTCAGGGTGTTGACTTGGCCATTCCAAAACCTTACCCTTATCCTTCTTAACCATTCTTTTGTAGAATGACTTGTCTGCCTTGTATCGTTGTCTTGCAGCATGACCCACATTCTCTTGAGATTCAGCTCATGGATAGGTATCCTGACATTTTCCTTTAGAATTTGCTGATAAAATTAAGAATTCATTGTTCCATCAATGATGGCAAGTCATCCGGACCCTGATACAGCAAAACAGGTCCAAACCAAGATACTACCACTACCTTGTTTCAGAGATGCTGTAATGCAATGTTTTTCTTTCTCCAAACATAACAATTCTCATTGAAACCAAAAAGCTCTATGTTCTCTTATCCATCCATAAAACATTGTTCCAATAGCTTTATGGATTGTCTCTGTGATCTTTAGCAAACTGCATATAAACAGCAATATTCTTTTTGCACAGAACTGGCTTTTTCCTTTCAATCTTCCGATGTACGCCATTGTTGCTCCATGTCTCCCTAATAGTGGACTCATGAACATTAGCTAGTGTGAGAGAGGTCTTTTTACTGAATAGAAGCTACCTTGGGTTTCTTTGGAACCTCACAGACTAAGATACACCCTACTCTTGGAGTGATCTTTGTTGCTTGACTGCTCCTGGGGAGGGTAATATGGTCTTAAATTTCCTCTAGAAGTACACAATATGTTTGACTATGGATTGGTGAAGTTTTGTAACTTTTACAAGCCTGATGAGTATTAACAACTGCTTTTCTGAGGGCCTCAGAAATCTCCTTTGTTCATGTCATGATACATGTCCACAAACGTGTTGTGAAAATCAGACATTGATAGATCCATGTTCTTTAAATAAAATCGGTTGCCCACTAACTTGTATGCCACAGACATGTGCGTCCAGGTATTGCCTCTCCTTAGTGCAAAGCAAGAGACATGGCAAAGCTCGTAAAAGGGTCAATATTGACTTTTAGGATTGCTACTTAGAATAATGGTGCTAGAGTTCAAGTCCTCTTTCTCTCTGAATAGGCATTCTCCATATATAATTTCCCAGAGGAACTATGAATGGCCTACAATTCTCCTTACACTGGTCCCTCTCCACATGGAGAGAGGTTACCTCTTAGACTGAAGAGATATGGAAAATTCTGACAGGTCACAAGCTTTCAAGCACCCCTGTATATGAAATGACTAATGTAAAACTGAGTAAGGGCTTTATTATGGCTTCTGGTTTGTGCCAATGTTAACATATTGTGGCAAAGTCACTGGCAAAGTACTGGAGGGAAGATATGTAGTACTGTTAGCTTAAGTAATATAAACCTAGGAAAAAATCATCCAGCACACTAAGTGCCGAGAGAGGTTAATCAGTCATGTTTAGTGCTTGGGTGATTGAGCAGCTATAGAGTGGGAGGAGTCCAGAGGATAAACACCCAGCTTTGTAGAGCATTCAGTGTGGGTAGGTCTGAAGGTGAAAGCTCTGGAGCTGTGGTTTTCATGTTAAGGAAAGCTGGACCTTGTGTTGATTGTTCCTGAAGCGGGCGGACTCCCGTAGCAAAAAGGATTATGCCATACGTAATGCTTTTGTTTTCCTGTTAGGCCGGGAAGGCCGTGTTTGCTTTGCTAATGTTGCCCTGTTTTTATGCTGTAGTTTTAATAAACCAGCGGAAGATTTAAAAAGACAGTGTTCCTGTGTCTACCTCTATGTGCAGCTGAGTGAGCAGATCTACCACAATATATACAAGGTAATAAAAATTAGAAAGGAAAAGATAGCAATGACTGATACATCAAATTAATGAAAGGGTTTTTTGATTATTATAATGTTAGACGTTTACTCCATAACTTACATGGCGCTTTACATCGTCCATACTTAGAGTTGCTCCTTTGTCATTGTTGTTACGTTTTGAATCTTTCCCACATTTTGCACCTCCGCACAGCTTATATCTCAAAACCTGGAAAAAATCCATCCACCATTAATCCTGCCATTTTCATAGAACCAGTTTTAGCTTTCAGTTAAATTGCCTGCTCCTACCTCATACACATAGTCGAAGAGCTCGAGAACTGTTAGGATACTTGCACCAATAAACAGGCCCATCTGTCCTCCAATGTCCCCTATAGGAAAAAAAATCATAGTGTTGCAATCATGTGAGAAAGATCATTAAAGCGTGCCCAAATTTCAAACAATTATTATGCAGGAATTTGACATTTAAAGGGAATCTGTCACCCCCCTGGGATATATGAGACCTCTAATATGGTCATACAGGTTATAGAAATGTAAATCTATACATACCTGTATGGCCCATAATAGAGGTCTGCTTGTAGAGAAATGTGTTTTTATAAAATCTGTTTTCACATGTTTGGCGTCCGGGGAACGCGAAGAAATCCCCACCGATCTGATTAGGAAGCCCAGAAATCTCTGCCTATCTGATTAGGAAGACCAGAAATCCACGCCTATCAATTTTTTTAGCATATTCCCCCCTCCTGC
The DNA here is from genome assembly GCF_046119375.1 of Phyllobates terribilis. Lineage (NCBI taxonomy): Eukaryota > Metazoa > Chordata > Amphibia > Anura > Dendrobatidae > Phyllobates > Phyllobates terribilis. The sequence goes on from NW_027362762.1 coordinate 136,174,674, forward strand.
ACGTCACAGGGCCCTGTGACGTGCACTCGTCCCACTCACTTCCCGTGCATGCACACATCACCGCTATCATCAGGAGCGCTTTTTTTTTCTCTTGGTACAGGTTTTCTCTGCAGTGTTCTAGTGCGCAGGCGCCGGGTAGTCACTGCAACTTCCGGGCGCCTGCGCACTAGAACACTGCAGAGACAAACGGGGCCGGGAGGAAAAAAAAGTGCTCCTGATGATAGCGGCGATTTGCTCATGCATGGGAAGTGAGTGAGAAGAGTGCACATCACAGGGCCCTGTGACGTGCAGAGGGTAGGGGGGATATGCTAAATAAACTGAGAGGTGGGGATTTCTGGGCTTCCTAATCAGATAGGCGGGGATTTCTGGGCTTCCTAATCAGATAGGTGGGGAATTCTTGGCGTTCCCTGGATGCCAAGCATGTGAAAACAGATTTTATAAAAACACATTTCTCTGCAAGCAGACCTCTATTATGGGCCATACAGGTATGTATAGATTTACATTTCTATAACCTGTATGCCATATTAGAGGTTTTATATCTCCCAGAGGGTGACAAATTCCCTTTAAAGAGGACCTATAGTATGTGTTATAGGAAAAACATAAAAAGTAACAGTGGATATACAGTTTATGATTAAAGAATCAGAACATTTCACTCAGTTACACGGTTTTGCTTTAATTTCACTGGCGTGAGCTCAAAACCTAGTGCGATTCTCATCTCTGGGAGCTACCAACCATAAGGGCGTGTACTTATTCTGTACTGTATTTTAATGGCAAATTAAATTTGGCCTATTTCATCGTTTCGTCCAGTCTTTGAATTACCTTTTTTTCTCATAAGTTCATCAAAAGCAGATTACAAACATGGTAAATTAATTCATGAATGCATCCCAATGGGAAGAGAATCAGCAAAAGGCAAAAACACACTGCCAGGAACCTGAACTATACATCACATTGAATATTTTTATTTTTAAGCCATGTAATAAGATGTCCTTGTATTTTTTATTTTTAAAAAGGAGGATTCAGCTGATATTAAAAGTTTAATGTGCAAAAGCAGAATATAGCTATATCTGATGGGTTCATCTGCAAGAAGACATAGCTGATTGTAACGGGTTAATCTGAAAAAGAAGGAATCCACTACTTTTATAGAGTTAGGGTAGGTGTGCATGACCATCCTAGAAAAACGGTCAAATTATTCTGATCGACTCTGATCAGAGTTTGATGAGAATAGTATTAGTTTCTCTTGAAGGTGGATAGAAAAAAAAATGTTTTTCCACCTTCTCCATTCTGTTAATCTGTGAAAATCGGACCTCACTCGCATGTCATCTGAGTGTAGTGTGATATTTTTCACAGACTTGCATTGCCGATTTTGATCCGACACTCGGATCAAAATTGGGCATGTGCACAGCCCCATAGAATATCATGGGTGCGAGTGCATTGTGTGAAAACCACAAATAACACTCGTCCGATGTAACCAGTTGTTTGCATGAGCCCTAGATCTGAGGCTCTCACTACATAATGTACACAGGCAGACAGCCAAAGGAGGCTGTGACAGGATTAACCTCACTTTCTGTTTCTAGTCTTCTACTCCTCCGTAATAGAAAGCAATCCATCTTACATTGCCTCTTTATAACATTCAGCATGAAGTAAGAGACAAAGGTTAGATAACAGCAAACATTTCCCCTGTGTTTCCATGTTACACACTCAGTCTCCCCTCACACAGGGGTATGTTCAAGTTAAAAGCAGGAAGTCTCACACAGATGTCAAAATAGTTAGACAGCAAAAAGTCCAAAATAAATCCTAAATCGCTGTATTCGGGTATTTGGTTGTTAATCCACATTAAAGACTGGCATTTAAGAAGTCAGCATTCTACAGTAAGGTAAAGCTGTGCATAGAAGTCTGGAACTCTTAGTAGGGCTTCCAAGGACAGTCTTTGTTCTAGTCACTCCGCTTAGCAGGTCCCAGAGGAACCCTGGTCTTCACTATCTACTCCTATACAGAGATCAGGACTTACAGTGGGTACGGAAAGAATTCAGACCCCTTTAAATTGTTCACTCTTTGTTTCATTGCAGCCATTTGGTAAATTCTAAAAAGTTTTTTTTTTACTCATTAAAGTACACTCTGCACCCCATCTTGACTGAAAAAAAAACAGAAATGTAGAAATTTTCGCAACTTTATTAAAAAAGAAAAACTGAAATATCACAAGGTCATAAGTACTCAGACCCTTTGCTCAGTATTGAGTAGAAGCACCCTTTTGAGGTAGTACAGCCATGAGTATTCTTGGGAATGATGCAACAAGTTTTTCACACCTGGATTTGGGGATCCTCTGCCATTCTTCCTTGCAGATCCTCTCCAGTTCCATCAGGTTGGATGGTGAACACTGATGGACAGCCATTTTCAGGTCTCTCCGGAGATGCTCAATTGGGTTTAGGTCAGGGCTCCTGCTGGGCCAGTCAAGAATGGTTACAGGGTTGTTCTGAAGCCACTCCTTTGTTTTTATAGCTGTGTGCTTAGGGTCATTGTCTTGTTGGAAAGTGAACCTTCAGCCAAGTCTGAGGTCCAGAGCACTCTTGAAGAGGTTTTCATCTAGGATATCTCTGTACTTGGTGTACTTGGCATGTTTCCTTCAATTGCTACCAGTCGTCCTGTTCCTGCAGCTGAAAAACACCCCCATAGCATGATGCTGCCACCACAATGTTTCATTGTTGGGATTGTATTGGGCAGGCAATGAGCAGTGCCTGGTTTTCTTCATAAATACCACTTAGAATTATCACCAAAAAGTTCTAACTTTGTCTCACCAGACCAGAGAATCTTATTTCTCATAGTCTGGGAGTCCTTCATGTGTTTTTGAGCAAACTCTATGCGAGCTTTCATATGTCTTGCATTGAGGAGAGGCTTCTGTCGGGCCACTCTGCCATAAAGGCCCAACTGGTGGAGGGCTGCAGTGATAGTTGACTTTGTGGAACTTTCTCCCATCTCCCTACTGCATCTCTGGAGCTCAGCCACAGTGATCTTGGGGTTCTTCTTTACCTCTCTCACCAAGGCTCTTCTCCCACGATTGCTCAGTTTGGCTGAACGGCCAGGTCTAGGAAGACTTCTGGTGGTCCCAAACTTCTTCCATTTAAGGATTATGGAGGCCACTGTGCTCTTAGGAACCTTGAGTAATGCAGAAATTCTTTTGTAACCTTGGCCAGATCGGTGCCTTGTCACAATTCTGTCTCTGAGCTCCTTGGGCAGTTCCTTTAAGCTCATGATTCTCATTTGGTCTGACATGCACTGTGAGCTGTGAGGTCTCATATAGACAAGTGTGTGCCTTTCCAAATCAAGTCCTATCAGTTTAATTAAACACAGCTGGACTCCAATGAAGGAGTAGAACCATCTCAAGGAGGATCACAAGGAAATGGACAGCATGTGACTTAAATATGAGTATCTGAGCAAAGGGTCTGAATACTTATGACCATGTGATATTTCAGTTTTTCTTTTTTAATAAATTTGCAAAAATTTCTACATTTCTGTTTTTTTCCAGTCAAGATGGAGTGCAGAGTGTACTTTAATGAGAAAAAAAATTAACTTTTGAGTATTTACCAAATGGCTGCAATGAAACAAAGAGTGAACAATTTAAAGGGGTCTGAATACTTTCCGTACCCACTGTATGAAGTCCTGCTGGGTTACATCCACAGTGTAACTGCTGGTCAGGGGAGCGATCTGGCAGAGGCAATGTGACGAACCGGGTCAAAACCAGAAAGGGCTCAGGACAGAATCTGAAATCAGTAACGTGGTCAGGAAAATGCTGAGATCGATATCAGAAGGTCAGAGTCAGAATTGACATGCAGACGGGAAGCCAAAACATTCAAAGTCAATAGATATTAACACTAGAGATGAGCGTTGTTCTACTCGAACTGTTCGCCAATCTCAAATTCGAGCTGTTTTGGGCGGTGTTCGAGCCGGTCGGCGAACACGAACAATTTGAGAAAAATTCGGCTGTTCGAGGTTATGTTCGATAACTGTTCGTGCACCAAAATCATAACTGGATTTTTTCTCAGTAATGATGAAAATTAATGTTAATACGCAGTTTGAGTGTACAGCGGGGCGGGGGGAGGGGCAGGGGATGGATCTCTGCAGGAACAATGAAGATCTCCATTTTTTTTTCTCTTTCCCGCATTTGCAGTGGGGAGGTGCAATCTGTCAGCCTATCAGCAGCGCACACACGGAGCGAAGTGCTTTTTTTCACACAAGCAAGGGCATGTGTGATTGGCAGTGTATGTCACATGTCCTTGCCCTATAAGACCAAGCCATTTTCCCCGTCGCCACCATTTTCTCACTGCTGCAGCTGCGTGTTAGACGGCACCGCTGTTGCTGTGTGCGCTATACCTTGTTAATTTCAAGCCAATTTTCGCACAAATATACAGATAGCTTGGGAGTAGGGAATAGTTGTGATTGCAGTCCTTTTAAGGACTAGGTTACAGCATTTCCTACGACTTTTATCAGGCAGGTCTGTGCTCTTAAATAGATAGATTGTGGGAGTAAAGACTAATTGTAATTGGAGTCCTTTTCAGGACTAGGTTACATCAGTTCCTATCAGTTTTTGCCAGGCAGGTCTGTGCCAGTGCTGTGCAAGTTTTTTTCACAGCATTTGGCTGAATCTAGCAAAGCTAATCCTTTTTGGCCTATTGCAGAGTGTGTTAGTCAGTGGAGTAGCCTATCTGTGTTGCAAGATATACCACCTGTGTATAGAATACCAATTTTTTTACTGCACCTAGTGAAGTAAAATCTTTTGGGCATAGCATCATTCTATTAGTCCATCTATACTGACCTCCATCAGGTTGCAAACTGAATATAATTTTTTTCTGCATCTAGCTCTGAAAAAATATTTGGGCTTCTAGCAGTGTGTGGGACTTGGTCTATTAGTCCATCTATACTGACCTCCATCAGGTTGCAAATTAAAAATAATTTTTTTCTTCATTTAGCTCTGAAAAAATATTTGGGCTTCTAGCAGTGTGTGGGACTTGTTCTATTAGTCCTTCTATACTGACCTCCAGCAGGTTGCAAATTGAATATAATTTTTTTCTGCATCTAGCTCTGAAAAAATATTTGGGCTTCTAGCGGTGTGTGGGACCTGGTCTATTAGTCCATCTATACTGACCTCCATCAGGTTGCAAATTAAAAATAATTTTTTTCTGCATCTAGCTCTGAAAAAATATTTGGGCTTCTAGCAGTGTGTGGGACTTGGTCTATTAGTCCATCTATACTGACCTCCATCAGGTTGCAAATTAAAAATAATTTTTTTCTTCATTTATCTCTGAAAAAATATTTGGGCTTCTAGCAGCGTGTGGGACTTGTTCTATTAGTCCATCTATACTGACCTCCATCAGGTTGCAAATTAAAAATAATTTTTTTCTGCATCTAGCTCTGAAAAAATATTTGGGCTTCTAGCAGTGTGTGGGACTTGGTCTATTAGTCCATCTATACTGACCTCCATCAGGTTGCAAATTAAAAATAATTTTTTTCTGCATCTAGCTCTGAAAAAATATTTGGGCTTCTAGCGGTGTGTGGGACTTGGTCTATTAGTCCATCTATACTGACCTCCATCAGGTTGCAAATTAAAAATAATTTTTTTCTGCATCTAACCCAGCCAATAGTTTTGGCCTAATACCACAGTTTGGCCACTCAGCTCTGCTCGGTTACCATCCATTGTTTTTTTGTGCAAACAACTCCAGAGTTGTGAATTAGTTAACCACCAAAATGAGTGGAAAAAGGCCTGCTGCTGGTGGAAAGGGGAATAGGCGTGTTGGGAAGGGGAAAAAGGTTGTGTCCGTGGGGTAGGTGCAGAAGAAAGACCGTCTTCCAGCCAAACTAAAATGTCTACTTCTTTTAGCGGACAATGTGATAAGATCCCTTTCTTACGGCCACGCCAATCGCTACAAATTCCAGATGAGGCACAAAAACAGCAGGTGCTTCAACGGATATCAAGTGCTCCTTTAAGTGGGCTCTCCTCCACATCAACTTCAACATCACAAATACTCCAGTCCTCAAAGGTGTCACCCAAATCGCACTTGCTTCCTCACAGCTCCCAAATCTCCAGCTGCCCGTCTGAGTATGAGGTAGAACAGATGGTTGAGTCTGCAGAGCTGTTTACTCATACTATAGCCTGGGAATCAGAGGTCGACTCCAGCGCTTCTGTGAATCCAGACGAGGAAATGATCTGCACTGATGCCCAGAATCTTTATGAGTCGGATCCAAGACCAGACGCAGAAGGTTCTGACCATAATGTAGACCCTCATTCCCAAACTGTAACTCCTGTTGGTGGAGACAATGAGGAAGACGATGATAAGACTCAAATACCTGATTGGAGCGACAACTTTAGTTTTTTGTCAGGGCAGGAACAGGTTGGCTCTGAGGACGACGGGTGTGATAACGCACAGGGTGATGATGATGAGGTCGGAGATCCCACTTACTGTCAACCCACAGTCAGCCAAGAGATGAGGTCAGCAGAGGAGGTGGAGGAAGATGCTAGTGACGACGAGGTCAGGTTGCGCCTTCCTGGACAGAGACGTAGTACTGGAAGCACGTCAACAACTGCATCCTCAAACACAACTCTGCCTCTCACCACAAGTCGTGGTGGCTCTTCAGGTCGCATGGGTGCTAAGCCTTGCATAGCCTGGGCATTTTTTCAGATCGATAAAGATGACCCAACTCGTGTTATCTGTAACATTTGTCAGCAAAAGCTAAGTAGAGGCCAAAAAATACATAGTTTGAGTACTTCATGCATGAACCGGCACATGGACATGAAGCATAAGTTGCAGTGGGAAGCTCAGTGTGCTACAATGCGGTCTAGCCGGCCGGGCCAACCACCGTCTGCCATATCTTGTGCATCCGCGGCCTCTTCATCCTCTGTGACTGGGGGGACAGCAGTCACACCTGTTTTGGGGCGCAGACCTGCCACCTCTTTACCCGCAACAGCCAGCGTGATTGGCAGGTCATCATTTTCTTTGGAGGTGGTAACACCAGCTGGTCTTGAGCGCTGTCCGACATCGATAGCACCACCTTTGGATCAAGGCAACCTAACATGTCCGCCTGCATCTTCCTCACAGACCGGCAGTTTGCCGGGGACACCCTTATCAACCCCGTCTAAGCACAATAGCCAGCCCTCGGTCCCTCAGATGTGGACAAGTAAAAGACCATTTCCTCCTAGCCATGAGAAAGCTAAGAGGTTGAATTTCACCATCTGCAAGCTCTTGGCTACAGAAATGCTGCCTTTCCGCCTGGTGGACACAGAGGATTTTCGAGACCTTATGTCCGTCGCAGTGCCCCAGTACCAGATGCCCAGTCGGCACTACTTCTCAAAGAAAGGTGTGCCTGCGCTCCACCAGCATGTCGCACACAACATCACCGCTTCTTTGAGAAACTCTGTGTGTGACAGTGTGCATTTCACCACAGACACTTGGACGAGTAGGCATGGACAGGGGCGTTACATGTCGCTGACTGGGCACTGGGTAACTATGGTGACAGCAGGACAAGGGGCTGCTGTCCAAGTCTTGCCGTCCCCACGAGTTGTGCGTCAATCCTCTTTATGTCATTTTTCCTCCACTGCTTCTGCCTCCTCAACCTCCTCTCGGTCTTCCACCTGCACCCAAAGCCTGTCTGGTCATGCCACAAGCTTTCTAACTGCGCAGAAGGGATCCTGCACACCTCCTTACTATGCTGGCAGTAGGGCTCAACGTCATCAGGCGGTTTTTACATTGAAATGTCTGGGAAATGTGAGTCACACAGCTGAGGAGTTGTGGTCAGCTCTGGAGAACCAATTTCATGAATGGTTGTCTCCACTGGACCTGAAACCAGGGAAGGCCGTGTGCGACAATGCTGCAAACCTGGGTGCGGCCCTTCGCCGGGGCAATGTCACACACGTGCCTTGTATGGCTCACATGTTGAACATGGTTGTCCAGCAATTTTTAGCCCACTATCCCAGACTAGATGGCCTTCTGCAGAGGGCACGGTCGCTGTGTGCTCACTTCCGCCGTTCGCATCCCGCAGCTCAGCGACTTACATCTCTACAGAAGTCGTTGGGCCTGCCACTTCACCGGCTAAAATGCGATGTGCCTACCCGGTGGAATTCAACTCTGCACATGTTGCAGCGACTGTGGCAGCACCGACAAGCCCTGGTGCAATACGTTCTGACGTATAGCCTGGGCCAACGAGATTCAGAGGTGGGGCAAATCACGCTGGAGGAGTGGTCTCAGATCAGGGACCTATGCACTCTTCTGCACAGTTTTGAAATGGCGACGAAGATGTTTAGTGCTGACGATGCCATTATCAGCATGACTATTCCGGTGATTTACATGCTGGAGCACATGCTAAACAGAATTCGGAGTCAGGTGGTGGCACAAGAGGAGGTGGAGGAAGTAGAGGAGGAGGAGTTGTATGCGGAAGGGCTAACATCTGCAAGGTCCAGACGGTCGGCAGCACCAGGGCGGCAGGCATGTGAGGGTGGGGGAGATGATTTTACCAGGGCGCATGGTAGCAGCCAAACTAGTGAGGAAGGTGCAGGAGCCCAGGAAGAAGTGGAGGACGAACTGATGGAAGACTCATCAGATGAGGGAGACCTTGATCACATTTCTGTTGTGCGAGGTTGGGGGGAGAGGACAGAGGAAGGAAGCATGATTGTTACCTCGCCACCAACACAACAGGGACTTGGTGCTCCTGGATGCGCAACACACGAGTGCCTTCTTGCTGCACTACCTGCAACATGACCCTCGAATTGTGAGAATTAGAAATAATCCTGACTACTGGGTTGCCACACTGTTAGATCCCCGGTACAAAAGTAAATTTGCAGAAATTATTCCTGCCATAGAAAGGGATGCACGCATGCAGGAGTATCAGCAGAGACTGTTGCAGAATCTTACATGTGCTTTTCCACAAAATACCAGTGGTGCACGTAGTGAATCTCACAGTTCCAACTTGCCAACCGTGGTCTGTATGGAATTGTTCAATAAAGGGCCCAAAATTAAGATAACATAGATGGGAGAGGTCTCTATGAATAGGAATTCCTAAGTATTTGATACCCTGTGAGGGCCAGGCAAAGGGAAAGTTGGACTGGATGGAATCCTATATGGATTTAGGGAGGGAGACATCGAGGGCCTCAGACTTCGCTGCATTGATTTTAAAATTTTACCATGTAACAAAGTGATCTATTTCAGCCATAACAGCAGGGATGGATATATGTGATTGAGTGATATATACTAGGACATCATCAGCAAATAGAGAGCACTTGTACTCGGTGCCTCCCACCTCAATCCACCTAATATTGGGGTTATGGCGAATTGATGAGAGCAGGTGCTCCGTCACTAGGATGTATAAGAGAGGGGACAGAGGACATCCCTGCCTTGTCCCATTGGTGATTGTGAAAGGTGATGAAAATGTTCTGACGCACCCCCTGGGCCTTGGGACACCCGGAGCCGGACCCTTTTTGGTGGATGCTGGTGGTTGTAGTCTTCGTGGCGGCGATCCGGTTCCGTGGCTCAGGGCGGTCAAACCAGTGGCGGAACTATTTATGTGGTTTTGATGTTTAAATGTCCGACTACGCCACCCGTGGATTGCGGTCAGAGTGAACCGCCGCTACAGGGCAGACCGCTAAGGCTGGTGTTGTGGGTGCAGCAGAGCGTAGCATAACTCCCCACGGGAGGAGTATAGCCTCAGGGCAGTGTATGCGGAGGATGGGGGTGATGGTGCAGGGCAGCAGCAGTAACGACACGGAGTCAGTGATGCAGTTCAGGGCCTTTACTCACAGTTCTTATTATCCAGACCACGTCTGCAGGTAACGGCTGCCCACGTCGTACTGTGCTCACCAGGTGAGGGGCTCAGACAACTCCCAGATAACTTTGGAGCGCTTCACAGGACCCCCTTTGTGTGTCCTTTGTCTGGCCTTTCTTACCAACACTTCTGTCCGGCTGCCTCGGGCCTCCTCTTGGTAAACTTGGCGCCAGTTTCCCTGACCCTATGTGGTGCCTTCCTAGCGGGTGGAGCAAGGGGCTGCGCCACATAAAATGTCAGAGCCTCCGGTTTCTAGCTGAGGGTCGTTTCCTGCCTCCACTAGTTCGGGGACCGGTCTCCCCCTTTGGCCTGACCCCTCCACGCAGGTGGATTCGGGCGTGCGGTGGCGACTCGCCCGTCCGCACCCCTGGGATCCCTTCATTCCTCGTTCCTGGAGCCTTCTCCGCTCCTCTTCCTTCCTTCTCCCTCTTGCAGGCCTGGGCCTCTGTTACTAGGCCCGCCTCCGGAGCAGAGCTCATGCAGAGCCCCTGCTCCCTGCCACTTCTGCTCAGACTTCTCTGCACTGAACTAAGATGGTGCCCACCTTTTATACTCCCTTCTCAATGCACCCAGGAACTGCTTCCTCCCTGCTCCTGCACTGCAGGGTTCCCCTTCCTCAGTGTTCCCTCCCCCCACTCCAGCCAGGGACAGGGACTGTCGTGCCCATCTCAGGGGCATATTGGTCGCCCTGCCCCACGGCAATGTGGTGTAATGCATGCAGGTGTCGGGTCCTGATCCACACTCCATCCTTATCTGAGAGTGAGATATCACACCTCTGGGTGAGGTGCAATACGTCTGTAGCAACCGAGCCCTCGGTGCTACAGTTCCATTTATCTTCAGCCTAGGTGACGTATTGTGATACAGGGCCGTGATTTTGGCTATAAAAGGGTCCCCTAGACCCCTACCCCAAGCTTTTTAAGAGAATCATATATGGCGTGCCAGGAGACTCTATGGAATGCTTTCTCAGCATCCAACGAGAGTATCTACTTACAAATTTTTAACTGCATCTAGCCCAGGAAATACTTTGTGCCTAGTAGCAGTGTCTGCTAGTCAGCGGATTATCCCGGCTGTTAAGCAAGCTACACCACCTGTAGTTTGGACACTTAATTTTTTCAAAGGAAATGCTTCGGGACCACGGGATACTTAGTGAAGAGCATCAGGAGGCACCCCAAGGCATAGGGGCTGGGACTGGCACTAGGATGCCTTGCGGTGGACAGCCGAGCTCGATCCTTATAAAAGCTTTTTAACTGCAGCAGCTTTAGTGGACGCTACTGGAGCTGGAATTACGCGGCTGCTGGCATGAGACTTGCCCTCCAATAGATCCTTGTAAATGGATTTAAAGTGTATTCATTCAAATTAGAGGGACAATTTAAATTAAAAAGCTTAGAGCTGCCTCCACCACAGGGGGGCTCTCTCGACCCACCAGCGGACAGGCACCAGTATTGGGAGAGGGGGGCTGGCCGTCAGGGTTCACCGCGGCTCTGGCACAAACCCGGCGACACGGAGGTGGCACGGGCAGGAGCGGACTGGCCGTCTCGGCTTCTCACTTTTTGGATTTTAGAAGGGCATGACATGCCTATATCTGTGTCTCCCCCTCCTTTTACTCCTCCACCTCTTTTCTTTTCGCATGACTATATGTACTTGTCACTTTTCCATGTGTTAGTTGTGTCTTTTGAGCAGTTTGTCAGCTTTTGGACACCTTTGAAGGTGTTTTCTATGTGTTTCTATGTGTTTTTGTTTGCCTGCCATTGGTTTTAACGGTGTTCGAAGGTGTTCGACGAACAGTTCGACGAACAGTTCGGCGAACACACGGGTGTTCGACGAACCGAACCGAACTCGAACACTACGGGGGTGGCTCAACACTAATTAACACCAAAAGAATCAAGCAAGAAACGATCCACTAAACAGCAGACTGCTGGGGATTTAAATAGGGTGTGGTTTGCCCAATGTTCACAGCAGAGAGCTAATTAAATCTGATTTAATGTAGTAGCCTACAAGATCACTGATTATTCCCGTAGTTTAAATACAAGCAATGTAAGGGTGGTGCTGCTTAGTGACAAAGGCACATATGGAGGCATGAGTTCAGACACAGATGTAACATCTTGTTACGGATCCGGGTGGTGGAACCTCTGTGCTGTGATGCAAGGAGGGACCAGAGGGGCATAACTAAGTGCCTACCCGGACCGACCCTGGCAACACGGTGGCTTAGTCGACTCCGTGAACCAAGGAGGGACCGGGAAGGTGAACCAGGTGCCACTCTGGGACCGAACTTGTGTGAGAGCAGGCGACTCCCACGGGACTGATGGCTGAAGCCGACAGGCACAGCAGATGAGCATGGCTGGTAGACAGACAGGTGGTATGGGTAGATAAGCAGGTGGGCACGGCAGTTAGACAGGCAGACGGGCATGGTTGATAGACAGGCAGGTGGGCACGGCTGCTAGACAGGCAGGCGGGCACGGAGGCGGGCACGGCCGATAGACAGGATGGTGGGCACGGCTGATAGACAGGCAGGCGGGCACGGATGAGGGCACGGCTGATAGGCAGGCTGGCGGGCACTGGAATCTGAGGGCTGAGGAGAGTGTTGGCACACAAACAACAACCTTGCACAGGCACCTCCATTTTGGAGGAGGTGGTTTATATAGGAGCAATCCTCCGGCCATTTGCCAGGGGACACTTTAGGACGGCGCGCGTGGCCCCTATAAGAGGGAGGGAGCACATGCGCGTGCGCCCTAAGTACAGTGTCCGGGGAACTGTGCGCGCACCCCGGGCAGATGCACCAGACACCGGACTGGGATCGCGGCGGTGAGGGGACCGGCATCTCGGCCCGGCAGGAGGCAGAGACGCCGACACTACAGTACCCCCACTTTACGCCCCTTCTTCTTCAGGCCCGCAAGAAATTTTTTTAGAAGACGAGGAGCATGAATGTTCTCCCTGGGCTCCCAAGACCTCTCCTCAGGACCAAACCCCTTTCAATCCAGAAGAAAGAAAGTCTTTCCTCTTACCCTCTTGATGGCCAAAATGTTCTCTACCTCAAAGACGTCCTCAGCGGAGACTGGAGCTGGAGTGGTACCTGGATCGTCAGAGAAAGGATTAAGGACAACAGGCTTGAGGAGAGATATGTGAAAGGAATTCGGAATCCGTAAGGAGGCAGGGAGTTTCAGCTTGTATGCCACTGGATTTATTTGGTTCAGAATCTCGAAAGGACCGATGAACCGCGGCCCAACTTGTATGATGGTATCTTAAGATGGACATATATGGAGGAAAGCCAGACCTTGTCTCCTGGACGAAATAGAGGCAGATCCAGACGTCTCTTATCAGCATGCTTCTTCATCCGCTCGGAGGACTGAAGAAGCGCAGATCTAGTGTCTTCCCAAATCACCGAAAATTCACTGACGAGAGACTCCGCGGCAGGATTGTCCACTGAAGAGGAGACGGGAAACGGAATTCGGGGGTGTCGACTGTAAACCACAAAAAACGGAGGCTTAGCAGAGGACTCACTCACATGGTTGACATAAGAAAACTTGGCCCAAGGCAGAAGTTCTACCCAATCGCTGTTGTGAGCGTTGATAAAGCCGAAGAAAACTGGTAAGGATCTGATTAATACATTCCACTTGATCATTGGACTGAGGATGATAACCTGAAGAAAAGTCCAAAGAGACATCCAGCAGCTTGCACATGGCTCTCCATAAGCGAGAAGTGAACTGAACTCCTCGGTCCGAGACAATGTGGAGGGGTAAGCCATGGAGACGAAAGATGTAACGGATGAAGTCCCTAGCCAGCACAGGTGCGGACGGAAGACCAGGCGGAGGGATGAAGTGAGCCATCTTGGAGAAGCGGTCAGCGACCACCCAAATGACGGTAGAACCGGAAGATACCGGAAGATCGGTGATGAAGTCCACAGCAATGTGTTGCCAAGGAGCAGAAGGCATGTGAAGAGGAAGAAGACGACCAGCTGGAAAGTAACTAGGTATCTTGTTTCAGGCACAAGAGGAACAAGCCGCAACAAAATCCGCAACATCCTTGTGCAGGGTGGGCCACCAATAATGTCGGGCAATGAGCAGAAGCGTCTTCCTCTGGCCGGCATGACCAGCCAGTTTGGACGAATGACCCCAGAGTAAGACCCTCTTCCGATCCTGAGCCGCTACAAAGGTCTTACCAGGAGTTAGATGAGACAGGTCAAACGGAGCAACAGTCATTATTCTGGAGGGGTCAATGATGTGTAGAGGCTCCTCCTCTTGGTCAGTAGACAAAAAAGAGTGGGATAGAGCGTCAGCTTTAATATTATAGTCTGCCGGGCGGTAATGGAGAGTGAAGCTGGAACAAGCAAAGAGCAAAGACCATCTGGCCTGACGCGGATTTAGTCTTTGGGTGGTCTGCAAGTAAGCGAGGTTTTTATGGTCAGTGTAGATGACCACCGAGTGCAGAGCCCCCTCAAGCAAGTAGCGCCACTCCTCCAGCGCTAATTTGAAGGCCAGAAGTTCTCGATCCCCTATGGAGTAATTGTGCTCGGACGAAGAAAAGAGTTTGGAGAAGAAGCCGCAGGTCACCATTCGCCCAGACGAGGATTTCTTGGTGAGCCCTGCTCCAGCCCCGGAGGAAGAGGCATCAACCTCCAGGAAGAACTGTTTATTGCAATCAGGATGATGTAGCACTGGAGCAGAGGAGAATGCTTGTTTAAGAGAAACAAAGGCACTTTCCGCCTCGGAAATCCATTCCCTGGGATTTGCTCCTTTCCGGGTGAGAGCAGAGATGGGAGCAGTCCGGGAGGAGAAATGAGGAATGAAGAGGCGGTGATAGTTAGCGAATCCCAGAAACCTTTGAATAGCCTACAATCCCTCAGGTCGGGGCCACTTTAAGACGGCAGACACCATCTCGGGATCCATCCGCAGTCCGGTCTCAGAGATGATATACCCCAAAATAATAGGGAGGTCTGCTCAAAGAGGCATTTCTCGTACTTAGCAAACAGGCGATTCTTCCGGAGCCGCAGTAGTACCTGACGAACATCCCTCCGTTGAGAGGGCAGATCAGAGGAGAACACCAAGATATCATTCAGGTACACCACCACGCAGGAATACAGGAGATCTCGGAAGATGTCGTTTACTAACTCCTGGAAGACGGCTGGAGCATTACAGAGACCGAAGGGCATCACGCGGTACTCGTAGAGACCATCCCGAGTGTTGAATGCCGTCTTCCACTCATCTCCCTGGCGAATCCGGACCAGATTGTAAGCCCCACGAAGATCGAGCTTAGTGAAGATCTTCGTGCCTTTAGGCGGTCAAACAGCAACGAGATGAGAGGCTGGGGGTACTTATGTTTGATGGTAATTGGGTTTAGGCCCCTATAGTCGATACATGGACGAAGAGAGCTGTCTTTCTTTTTGACGAAGATGAATCCTGCTCCAGCTGGAGAGGTGGATTTCTGGATAAATCCCCTAGCAAGATTCCCTTCTACGTATTCAGACATAGCACGGGTCTCGGCCCGCGACAAGGGGTAGATTCGCCCACGAGGAGGTGAAGCACCAGGTATTAGGTCAATGGGGCAATCATATGGCCTATGAGGTGGTAGTGTCTCAGCCTCCTTTTTATCAAAGATGTCCATGTAACGGGTCTGGGAGGCGGAACCTCTGAGCAACTATACAAGGGGGCGGTCCTTGTAAGGAAGCGGGTGGCTCCCAGGGAAGACGGGCAGGTAGTCACGGCAAGTGACAGGGACAGTCTCTGGGTAAAAGGACAGCAGGCAGGTGGCTGGTGTGCGCTCCCAGGTGAGCGGGCGAGAGTCTTTGGACAGGCAGGTGGTCACGGCAAGTGACGGCAGAGCCTCCAGGTAGGCTAGCAGGCAGGTAGCAGGTGAGCGCTCCCAGGTGAGCGGGCAAGAGTCTCTGGATGGGCAGGTGGTCACGGCAAGTGACGGCAGAGCCTCCAGGTAGGCTAGCAGACAGGTAGCAGGTGAGCGCTCCCAGGTGAGCAGGCAAGAGTCTCTGGACAGGCAGGTGGTCACGGCAAGTGATGGCAGAGCCTCCAGGTAGGCTAGCAGACAGGTAGCAGGTGAGCACTCCCAGGTGAGCAGGCAAGAGTCTCTGGACAGGCAGGTGGTCACGGCAAGTGACGGCGGAGCCTCCAGGTAGGCTAGCAGGCAGGTAGCAGATGAGCACTCCCAGGTGAGCAGGCAGGCTGGTCCATAGACAGACTGACAGGTGTCGGAAGGCAGACCGTCGGACCGCAGGCTTGCAAGCAGGTAAACGGATATCAGGCAGGTATCAAGCTGGAATCTGACAGGTGACTGGCAGGTAACAGGCAGGAATCTGGCAGGTGACTGGCAGGTAACTGGTAACGGGACCTGAGGGCTGAAGCAGAGTGAAGGCTTTGCAACAACATTGCTCGGGCACCTCCATTTTGGAGGAGGTGCCTTATATATGGTGAAGTCCTCCGGCCATTGGCCGGGGACTCCTTAGGACGGCGCGCGCGGCCCCTTTAAGAGAGGGGGAGCGCGCGCGCGCCCTAAACACCGTGGCCGGGAAGCAGCGCGCGCTGCCAGCAGGGCGGGAGGAAGACGCCGGGCACGGAGCGGAGAGGTGAGGGGAACAGCGTCCCTGCCTAGCAGGAGGCAGGGACGCCGACGCTACAGTTCACATATGACCAGTAGGGTGCCGGCAGGCCAGGTAGGTTAGCTGGAGTGGACGGAGGTCGAGCTGGACAAACCGGAACCAGACAAGACTTATGACATTCCTGACCCCAACGGAGCACCTTACCCGAGCTCCAATTCAGGGCGGGCTCATGTCTCTGTAACCAAGGCAGGCCAAGCTAGAGGGGATGATAGAGACCGGACAGCACGTAAAAGGAGATCTTCTCCGAATATAGCATTCCCACCTGAAGAGTTACAGGCTCAGTGACAAACAAGATGGTCTCGGAGAGAAGCTGTCCATCCTCAGAGGAAACCGCTAAAAAATCAGCCAGACGTATGGTAGGTATCTGATAACGCTCCACAACGGCCTGTTGAATGAGATTCCCAGCGGCTCCGGAATCCAGATAGGCAGTCTCGAAGAAGCAGGTCTCATCACTGGTAACTGAAATGGACAGAGTCAAGGGCGGAGAGGAAGAACTCTTGCCTAGGATGACCTCTCCGAGCGGTCCTAGACACTGGAGTTTCCCGTTATCACCGGACAGGAGCAGATTTGATGCTCTATACTGCCACAGTAGACGCAACTTCCCTCAGCGCGGCAGATCTCCTGACGAGACTTGACCATGTTAACTTGGTCTATTTGCATAGATTCTGGAGAAAACACCGGAGGGGATACTAGTTGTGAGACTGACCTTTTCTCACGGGTCGCCTCCTTAGAATGCTCCTGAAAACGGATGTCGATCCGTGTAGCTAATGACACCAGGTTATCCAGAGAGGAAGGTATGTCACGTCCGGCTAGCTCATCCTTAATCCGTCTGGAAAGGCCCTCCCAAAAGGTGGACACCAGAGCCTCATTGTTACAGGCAAGTTCAGATGCGAGGGTGCGGAAACGCACAGCATACTGTCCCACAGAGAGACTCCCTTGGCGGAGTCGGAGAAGAGAGGAGGCAGTCAAAGATTTTCGCCCGGGCTCATCGAACACCTTCCGGAAAGCTGCGAGGAAGACCTGGAGGTTGGACACCAGAAGATCCCCTCTCTCCCACAGAGGGTTAAGCCACGCCAACGCCTCTCCGGTGAGATGAGACATGATGAATGCCACCTTGGCCTGGTCGAAGGCGAACTGGTGTGCCAGGAGCTCAAAGTGCAGTGTGCACTGATTAATGAAGCCCCGACATAGGACAGGGTCACCACCGAAACGTGGAAGAGCAGAAAGCCGGGATCCTAAGCCGGATGCCACAGCGCCACTGGGTTGAGGTGCCGCCGGAGCGGGAGCCGATTGGTTAGAGGCAGACACAGTCGGGGTGGACAGCGCGTCCAAGCAAGAGTTGACTGTCCGCAGATAGGACAGGATAGTATCCTGTGGGGATCTCTGGCGAGAGACCTCTTGGTACAGGTCTGAGAGTGAAGGAGCCTGGGAGCCACCGGATTCCATGGCCTGTGCAAACTATTACGGATCCGGGTGGTGGAACCTCTGTGCTGTGATGCAAGGAGGGACCAGAGGGGTGTAACTAAGTGCCTACCCGGACCGACCTTGGCCACACGGTGGCTTAGTCGACTCCGTGAACCAAGGAGGGACCGGGAAGGTGAACCAGATGCCACTCTGGGACCGACCTTGTGTGAGAGCAGGCGACTCCCATGGGACTGATGGCTGAAGCCGACAGGCACAGCAGACGAGCACAGCTGGTAGACAGAGAGGTGATGCGGGTAGACAAGCAGGTGGGCACGGCAGGTAGACAGGCAGGCGGGCACGGCTTATAGACAGGCAGGTGGGCACGGCTGATTGACAGGCAGGCGGGCTCAGCTGATAGACAGGCATGCGGGCACAGCTGATAGACAGGCTGGCGGGCAAGGCTGATAGACAGGCTGGCGGGCACGGCTGATAGACAGGCTGGCGGGCACGGCTGAAAAAAAGGCTGACGGGCACGGCTGAATACAGGCTGGCGGGCACTGGAACCTGAGGGCTGAGGAGAGTGTTAGCACACAAACAACTACCTTGCACAGGCACCTCCATTTTGGAGGAGGTGCTTTATATAGGAGCAGTCCTCCGACCTTAAGGACGGCGCGCATGGCCCCTATAAGAGGGAGGGAGCGCGGGCGCCCTAAGTATAGTGCCCAGGGAACTGCGCGTGGTGCGCGCACCCCGGGCAGATGCAGCAGGGGAGCCGGAGGACGACGGACCGGGACCACGGCGGTGAGAGGATTGGCGTCTCTGCCCGGCAGGAGGCAGAGACCCAACGCTACACATCTACTCTTGCTGCTAGGCTATCATTTTCAGAGCAAAATGATCCTACCGTGTTATGTACACAATATGGACAGTATTGTGAAGAAATGAACATAAAATGTCATTGTCCTTCAAAGGTCTTTTACATTGTAGAATAGTGAAAAGCTTGCCACTCAGATAAATATGAATTTTTATAAATTTAATGGCAGTCCAATAATAAGTACAGACATTTCAGTCTAATAATAAGTACAGATGTTCGCTAGTTCCTGGTATCGTCCTATGGTGATTTTCCACCCATAGGGCGATATCAGGAAATAGCGGTGATCCCACACAGTGTCACCTCTACTACTGGATCATCTATCCTAAAGGATACTGTATCCTTTCTATCCTCATTTACCTCATTTCCTGAGCAGTCTGTACACTGATGAAGGTCTTGAGGACTGAAATGTCTGTATTTATTATTGGACTGCCATTAAATTTATAAAAATTCATATACGCAGAATTCAATAAGGCAGAATTCAAGTGTACATGCTGTTCACCACATTTATTGATTGTTTTACACATTTTTTGAACCTTGTTAAAAAAACATGGCTTAATTGGTAAGGAGTGTGGTTTCGCTAGAAACGGGGATTGGCAAAACCAATGAGATAAAAGTCTATAAAGATACACAAAATTTATCAAGCAGTACAAATCACAAATGACACATTTTAAGACTGTCTAGTTTGCACTTTCTAGATATTAGACGAGATTAGAAAATAGGTTCCATTATATAAAAGTAATGATAAAGTGAGACTGCAAAAAAGTAAAAAAACAAATAAAAAATTTCCTTTGAACATTTTATCCTAAATAATAATAAATATCATGTGAATTACCTAACAAAAAAAAGTTAGAATGACCTCCAATGTAACGCTCAAACTCTTCACAGGGAAAGCCCATTAATGAAATTGACAGCTTTTTTTGAGTAACATGAAAAGATTTTGTGAGATACTTTTGCTATGTTTTGTGTTGCTGATGTAAATCATTATGTTACACATTTCTAGGCAGTCACAACCATAATGAATGTACACAAATGCTAAAATGAAAGCTTTGATTTGGTTAATGAGATATCTCACCAAGAAGTCCAGCCACCTCGTATGCTTTCTTTTGCTGTATAGTTTCATAATTCAATGCTTCAAAGAAAATATCCAGTACCAAAATGTTCTCCCTGTTAAATCAAGAATGTAAAGAAATAAGAATATGTAGACATACACAGTGTCGGACTGGGGTGGCAAGGCCCACCACTAACATTGAATTTAGAGGTCCACTGTTCAGCTGCATGCAAAAATAACCTGACCCTAGTACAAAGATTTACATATGCTTCTATATAATCTTAAGATGAATAGTTTGTATAATGAATGATTAGTTGACGGTTTTCTCTGTAAATATAGAATTAACTATATTAACAATGATCATTAGTACTCCTTCACAGAGGCCTACCAGGGGATTGACCTGCTTCCCTGTGGGCCAGTCCAAGCCTGTACATACATCAAGATCAATAACAAAATCTTCAGGGTCAGGTCAGAGAGACCAAGGCAGGTCACACAAATGAGATAAATATGTTATGAAGATTGGTAAAAAGGAAATAATTATATATTTTTTAAAATAAAGAAAATATCCTCAAACTGTACAATAGTCCAGAACGTGGGATGTGTCCAGCCCATCAATTAACATTCTTTAATTAAAATGTATAAAATCTATACACACTGTAATTTATTAGTTTATTTCAGAGCTATACTGAAATGTAAAGAGAATCGGTCACAGCAGGCTGCCTTTACATTATCTGAAAGTCTGTCTGCATGCCAGCCGGAAGCTTTACCATCCAGCTCGGATCTTCACAGCGTTGTGAAGAACAAAAAATTACTTCTTACAGAGATGACATAAGGACTTCCAGCTTTGAATACAATCTGACAACGAATACTGTGTTCATATTTCCATGTAATAATACATACTGCTGATGAAAAAAATGACACAGAAATAACCTTTTTTTAAAGCTAAAGAACTTAGCTTGGGGCTCTCTTCTTTACATATGTTTTAGATATTGCACTAAAGTTTAGTGCACAGAGAAATCATTTTGTATATTGAGACCAGGGGGTAAAATTCTGCCTATGTAAAAGTAATTTAAAAACCTTCATGATACAATATGTAGATCTAGTTATATCAAGACTAACACTTTAGATATACCATGCAAAGTATGTGCCCCAGGTTCCTCTGCTGGAGAGTGTGAATGGAAAGACACATGCCAATTTTCTACAGATACACAAACCAAAAATTATTATCCAACTACTTTGCAACTGATGTGGTTACTTTTGGGAGACAATATCTAGACTTTCATGGATGGTGGAATGTCACAATATTATGCTCATTTTTTAAAAAGTAAGTATTTAAATTTTTGATAATATCTAATTGCAGACTAATACCTCCTTCTAGATTTGTCAGACTCGTCTTTCCCTGCCCCACTGCACTGATCACTATCAATTCAATGGTAAAACTTGTCTTCAGAAATACAGGATGGAAGAGAGATTGATCAAATTTCAGCTATTCCCATAAAACTGTGCAGATGGTGAAATAACATCAACAAGTAAATATATTTCTAAAGGTGCTATTGACATAAAATTCTCACCAGATGTTGGTAACAACCCATCCAATCCACACAGGCAAAGAAATCAAACCCCATATGTCCATAAATTAAGTTATGTGTAATAATGAGAAATGGCACAGGGAAAAAGCAAAACAAAAAGCATGCTCAAACGTGTTTAAAGTTTTCTAAATAACATTTAGACAAGCCTGTGAAATACTGGGAAAATATAATCTGGTCAGATGAGACCAAAATTGAACTCTTTGGATGCTATAATAAACACCATACTAACAGTGAGGTTTGGAGGTAGGAACATCATTGTGTGGGGCTGTTTTTTCAGTATACGGCACTGGCAAACTTCATATCATTAAAGGAAGGATGAATGTGTAAGAAATAGACATTCCTCACATGTATTAAAGCTGTCAAACAGTCGCAAATCATGCACACAGGAGTGATTCAAACATATCACCAAGCAGCTGTAACTACTCGGTGCTCGCCCGAGCATACTCGGAACAGAACATACTCGCTCATCATTAATTATCATACAAGCAGTAATCATTTTTCAATATCTACAAATATTATATATTATAAAATTATTATATATTATATTACTATTATTATATATATTATATTTAATATTATATATACTATAATATTTGTAGATATAGAAAAATGACTCCTGCTTGTATGATAATGATGATCCATTGTAGAATAAAAATTGTCACCTAACAATTGCAATAAAGATGTAAATGGTTGACCTTGCACTTTTTCACTAAATACTGCCCATTTTTTATAAAAGATGTAAGAGTTGCGTAAACGCAAAACGAAAACGCAAAAATTGTTGTAATGTTTTGGGGGCAAAAATGTTTGTGCACCCAACTTTGCTACATTTTTCAACTAAATGCTCAGATAGATAGATAAAGTCAAACGTTCATGTGTCTACCACATTGAATATAACCTACATATATCCCATAAAATATAACATTTATTGATATATAAAAATGAACTAACTAGAATAAAATATAAGGGAAAGGTGTCACAGCAAAAGCCAAGTGAGGGTAGTTAATAATACAATGCATTCATACAAACATGTACAGAAATAAGATAAATAATAATTTCATCATGCCAGGACCATTGACCGTAATTATACAGACATTTAATATATAGAAGCATACATGAAAAAGTATGATGGAGTATATAGATGGTTTACAAAGTAAAGTGCATAGTGCTATATGTAAGATATGTAAAGACCAATGTGTGGTTAAAGTGGCATGAATGACACATCAAATAATACATCTATGTAGCTGGCAATATATAAAGTAACATGTCATGTGCTGATGGCATAATGAATAATCTAGATGCATGTATGAAAAGAGTAAAATGTAAGATAAACAGCAGTTACTAACCCCCAAATGACAGGATCCAACGCGCTTTTTGCCAGGGGCATGATGGAATTATTATTTATGTTATTTCTATACATGTTTGTATGAATGCATTGTATTATTAACTACCCTCACTTGGCTTTTGCTGTGACACCTTTCCCTTATATTTTATTCTAGTTAGTTCATTTTTATATATCAATAAATGTTATATTTTATGGTACTCTAGTTTTTGTGTCATATGTGTAGTTTATATACATTTTTTCAACTAGCATAACAAGCCTAATAATTCTCCTCCACAGAGGTTTGTGAAGTTAGGGTTACAAATTATTTTTATTTATTTTATATCTTTGCAGCATGGTATGGTGGTAATGGTCACAGCAGTATCTATCTATCTATCTATCTATCTATCTATCTATCTATCTATCTATCTATCATCTACAGTTGAAACCAGACGTTTACATACATTATATAAAAAGTCACATATGCATGTTTTTCTCAATATCTGACATGAAATCAGAATAAACCTTTCCCGTTTTAGATCCATTAGGATTACCATAATTTTTAATATTTCCCAAATGGCAGAATAATGAGAGAGAGAATGTTTTATTACTTACTGCAAAGTCAAAATTTTACATACATTAAGATTACTATGCCTTTAAACAATTCTGAACTGCCCATATGATGATGTCATGTGTTTAGAAGCTTCTGATTTTGGCAACATCTGAGTTAGAGACACACCTGTAGATGTATTTTAATGCACACCTGAAACACACTGCTTCTTTGTGTAGCATCATGGGAAAGTCTAAAGAAATCAGCCAAGATATGAGGAAGAGATTTGTGGACTTGCACAAGTCTGGCTCATCCTTGGGTACAATTTCAAGATACCTGAAGGTGCTTTGTTCATCTGTACAAACAATTATACGCAAGTACAAATAAGATGGGAATATCCAGCCATCATACCGCTCAGGAAGGAGAAGCGTTCTGTATCTCAGAGATGAACATGCTTTGGTCCGTCATGTGCATATCATCCCAAGAACAAAAGCAAAAGACCTTGTGAAGATGATGGCGGAAGCTGGAAAGATTGTGTCAATAACCACAGTGAAACGGGTACTGTATCAACATGGGCTGAAAGGCCACTCTGCCAGAAAGAAGCCATTACTCCAAAAAAACATAAAAAAGCCAGATTAATGTTTGCAAATGCACACAGGAACAAATACCTTAATTTTTGGAGACATGTCCTGTGGTCTGATGAAACTGAAATTGAACTTTTTGGGCATTATGACCATCGTTACGTTTGGAGGAAAAAGGGAGAAGCTTGGAAGCCTAAGAACACGATCCCAACTGTGAAACACAGGGGTGGCAGCATCATGTTGTGCGGTTGTTTTGCTGCAGGAGGGACTGGTGCACTTCACAAAATAGATGGCATCATGAGAAAAGAAGATTATGTGCAATACTGAAGCAACATCTCAAGATATCAGCCAGGAAGTTAAAGCTTGGGCAGAAATATGTCTTCCAGATGAACAATGACCAGAAGCATACTGCCAAAATGGTAACAAAGTGGCTTAAGGATAAGAAAGTCAATGTTTTGGAGTGGCCATCACAAAGCCCTGATCTCAATCTTATCTTATGGCGACCTACAAACCAGTTACACCAGTTTTGTCAGGAGGAATAGGCCCAAATTCCGACCAACTATTGTAAGAAACTTGTGGAAACATATCCCAAACGTTTGACCCAAGTCATTCAGTTTAAGGGCAATTGTACCAAATACTAATGAAATGTATGTAAACTTTTGACTTTGCAGTAAGTAATAAAAATGCCTTAAAACATTCTCTCTGTCTTTCATTATTCTGCCATTTGGCAAATATTAAAAATGGTAATCCTAATTGACCTAAAACGGGAAAGGTTTATTCTGATTTCATGTCAGATATTGAGAAAAACCTGCATATGTGTTTTTTATATAGTGTATGTAACCTTCTGGTTTCAACTGTATTTACCCCATATTATTCTATCTATCTATCTATCTATCTATCTATCTATCTATCTATCTATCTATTTATCGATCTATCCATCTATCCATCTATCTATCTATCCTTACCAATTAATTTTTTTTCAGGAAAAGAAAATCTTTCAGACTTCTTACAGTGTTTTATAAGGTCAAAATTTAAACTACCATACTATCATTTAACACAAGTACTATTAGGGTATTAATACCAATGATACCTGCCAGTGCCAATAATTACAACTACCAGCAAACATTTTACAATTCTTATAAAAGTCAGTAAACATGGACAATAACACAAAAATGTAGCTGATCAGTAAAAAAAAAGCAATTCCTCTGATGACTTACTCACTTTTTGGGAAAAAAAATAGGAAAACCATAAAACACACAACACTACCTACAAATGAAAAGACACAGCTGCAAGGCATTTATGATGTAGGGTCTTCCAGTTTCATAGAAGACACTTTTTCCTATGAGGATATTTTTATTTTTGGAAAACCTAACACAATTCTAAAAATTTTCTGAAACTTAACTTCACATATAGTTAAGATTTTCTCAAGATTTAAAACATCCTGAATAGGTTATCCTTCCCTGAACTCTTCATCAATAGGCTGGTCCTTGTCAGCATCTATCTACTTCTCAACAACTTCTTCATACCCCCCACTGACTAGGTTAACCCCTGGGCCATCCATAAGTTTTTTCAAATTGTTGTCAGAAAAGCTTTGGTCTATGTCAAAAGCTTCCAACTCATAAGCTGAGACCTGTCATAAAACACAGAGGCATGTAGTAATTTAACCTGTTATTCTTTGGGTAGTTTTCTTTATATCCAGCCTTCGAAACAGTAACTCCATATAGCACACCTGTAGGGCTAGATGTCACAACACTGCTGTCAGGATACATCAGTTTCCATGTAATAGTTCTTGCTTGCAACTCTGGGTGACAACCTTCCTTATCCATCACAATCAATAAAATGTTACATTTGAAATAAGGTTGTAAATATTTACCCCTTTGGAAGATCTCAACTGGTGAGCTTGTGCCTTGCAGTTATCCAAAAGAGGGGAGCCTCAAAATCCTATGACTTAAGATTTTCTGTTACTGTTGGCTTATTAAGCTTTCATATGATCTATAGACATTCTAGTTTTGTCCTGTAAATATCAGTAGATACTGGATGTAAAATAGCTCTCAAAAAGATAAAAAAAAAAAAACAAAACTATGTTTCACCTAATAGAGGTAGCTAACTCTCCAGTCAGGGGTGGGCAATTAATTTTTCAAAGGGGTCACATGAGAGACTATAACTGTTGTGGACGGCTGGACCAATGTGCTGAACTTCATTTTACTCAATATTATTACTTAACATTACTTTAAGTTAATTTTTATTGCTTAATATTGAGCAGAATTAAAGAATGTTGACTGCTACTCGTAATACATCTTATGATAGGGCTCATTGTAACATGTATTTTTACCAGTAGCAGTGAATCAAAGCCATCTAACTTACTGCTTTTTATCACACTGTCACACTGCTCCTGTTATTTAGCCTTAAGTATACAATATAGACCAAAAGTTTGGACACACCTCATTTAAAGATTTTTCTGTATTTTCATGACTATAAAAATTGTACATTCACACTGAAGGCAACAAAACTATGAATTAACACATGTGGAATTATATACTTAACAAAAAAGTGTGAAACAACTGAAAATATGTCTTATATTCTAGGTTCTTCAAAGTAGCCACCTTTTGCTTTGATGACTGCTTTGCACACTCTTGGCATTCTCTTGATGAGCTTCAAGAGGTAGTCACCGGAAATGGTCTTTCCACAATCTTGAAGGAGTTCCCAGAGATGCTTAGCACTTGTTGGCCCTTTTGCCTTCACTCTGCGGTCCAGCTCACCCCAAACCATCTCAATTGGGTTCAGGTCTGGTGACTGTGGAGGCCAGGTCATCTGGCGTAGCACCCCATCACTCTCCTTCTTGGTCAAATGGCCCTTACACAGCCTGGAGGTGTTTTTGGGGTCATTGTCCTTTTGAAAAATAAATGATGGTCCAACTAAACGCAAACCGCATGGAATAGCATGCTGCTGCAAGATGCTGTGGTAGCCATGCTGGTTCAGTATGCCTTCAATTTTGAATAAATCCCCAACAGTGTCACCAGCAAAGCACCACCACACCATCACACCTCCTCCTCCATGCTTCACGGTGGGAACCAGGCATGTAGAGTCCATCCGTTCACCTTTTCTGCGTCGCACAAAGACACGGTGGTTGTAACCAAAGATTAGAGATGAGCGGTGTTCGACTCAAACTGTTCGCCAATCTCAAATTCGAGCTGTTTTGGGCGGTGTTCGAGCCGTTCGGCGAACACGAACAATTTGAAAAAAATTCGAGGTTATGTTCGATAACTGTTCGTGCACCAAAATCATAGCTGGATTTTTTCTCAGTAATGCTGAAAATTAAGTAAATAGAAAATAAAGTTAATACGCAGTTTGAGTGTACAGCGGGGCGGGGGGAGGGGCAGGGGATGGATCTCTGCATAAATAATGAAGATCTCCATTTTTTTTTCTCTTTCCCACATTTACAGTGGGGAGGTGCAATCTGTCAGCCTATCAGAAAGCGCACACATGGAGCGAACTGCTTATTTTTCACACAAGCAAGGGCATGTGTCATTGGCTGTGTATGTCACATGTCCTTGCCCTATAAGACCCAGCCATTTTCCACGTAGCCACCATTTTCTCACTGCTGCAGCTGCGTGTTAGATTGCACCGCTGTTGCTGTGTGCGCTATACTTTCAGCGTTAATTTCAAGCCAATTTTCGCGCAAATCTACAGATAGCTTGGGAGTAGGGAATAGTTGGGATTGCAGTCCTTTTGAGGACTAGGTTACATAATTTCCTATGACTTTTATCAGGCAGGTCTGTGGTCTGTGCTCTTAAATAGATAGGCTGGGAGTAAAGACTAATTGTAATTGCAGTCCTTTTGAGGGCTAGGTTACATCAGTTCCTATCACTTTTATCAGGCAGGTCTGTGCTCTTAAATAGATAGGTTGGGAGTAAAGACTAATTGTAATTGCAGTCCTTTTGAGGGCTAGGTTACATCAGTTCCTATCACTTTTATCAGGCAGGTCTGTGCTCTTAAATAGATAGGTTGGGAGTAAAAACTAATTGTAATTGCAGTCCTTTTGAGGGCTAGGTTACATCAGTTACTATCACTTTTATCAGGCAGGTCTGTGCTCTTAAATAGATAGGTTTGGAGTAAAGACTAATTGTAATTGCAGTCATTTTGAGGGCTAGGTTACATCAGTTCCTATCACTTTTTGCCAGGCAGGTCTGTGTCAGTGCTGTGCAAGTTTTTTTCACAGCATTTGGCTAAATCTAGCTAAGCAAATCATTTTTGGCCTCTTGCAGTGTGTGTTAGTCAGTGGAGTAGCCTATCTGTGTTGCAAGCTACACCACCTGTGTATAGAATACAAATTTTTTTACTGCACCTAGCCAAGTAAAACCTTTTGGGCATAGCATCATTCTATTAGTCCATCTATACTAACCTCCACCAGGTTTCAAATTCAAAATAATTTTTATCTGCATCTAGCTCTGAAAAAATATTTGGGCTTGTAGCAGTGTGTGGGACGTGTTCTATTAGTCCATCTATACTAACCTCCACCAGGTTGCAAATTCAAAATAATTTTTATCTGCATCTAGCTCTGAAAAAATATTTGGGCTTGTAGCAGTGTGTGGGACTTGTTCTATTAGTCCATCTATACTAACCTCCACCACCTGTGTATGTAATAAAATTGTTTTACTGCATCTAACCCAGACAATACTTTTGGGCTAATACCACAGTTTGGCCACTCAGCTCTGCTCGGTTCCCATCCATTGTTTTTTGTGCAAACAACTCCAGAGTTGTCAATTAGTTAACCACCAAAATGAGTGGAAAAAGGCCGCTGCTGGTGGAAAGGGGAATAGGCATGTTGGGAAGGGAAAAAAGGTTGTGTCCGTGGGGTAGGTGTTAAAGCAACAGTAACATCTGCAGAAGAAAGACCATCTTCCAGCCAAACTAAGATGTCTACTTCTTTTAGCGGACAATGTGATAAGATCCCTTTCTTACGGCCACGCCAATCGCTACAAATTCCAGATGAGGCACAAAAACAGCAGGTGCTTCAACGGATATCAAGTGCTCCTTTAAGTGGCCTCTCCTCCTCCTCCACCTCAACTTCAACATCACAAATACTCCAGTCCTCAGAGGAGTCACCCCAATCGCACTTGCTTCCTCACAGCTCCCAAGTCTCCAGCTGCCCGTCTGAGTATGGGGTAGAACAGATGGTTGAGTCTGCAGAGCTGTTTACTCATACTATAGCCTGGGAATCAGAGGTCGGCTCCAGAGCTTCTGTGAATCCAGACGAGGAAATGATCTGCACTGATGCCCAGAATCTTTATGAGTCGGATCCAGGACCAGACGCAGAAGGTTCTGACCATAATGTAGACCCTCGTTCCCAAACTGTAACTCCTGTTGGTGGAGACAATGAGGAAGACGATGATAAGACTCAAATACCTGATTGGAGCGACAACTTTAGTTTTTTGTCATTGCAGGAAGAGGTTGGCTCTGAGGACGACTGGTGTGATAACACACAGGGTGATGATGACGAGGTTGGAGATCCCACTTACTGTCAACCCACAGTCAGCCAGTCGATGAGGTCAGCAGAGGAGGTGGAGGAGGATGCTAGTGACGACGAGGTCAGGTTGCGCCTTCCTGGACAGAGACGGAGTACTGGAAGCACGTCAACAACTGCATCCTCAAACACAACTCTGCCTCTGACCACAAGTCGTGGTGGCTCTTCAGGTCGCATGGGTGCTAAGCCTTGCATAGCCTGGGCATTTTTTCAGATCGATAAGGATGACCCAACTCGTGTTATCTGTAACATTTGTCAGCAAAAGCTAAGTAGAGGCCAAAAAATACATAGTTTAAGTACTTCATGCATGAACCGGCACATGGATATGAAGCATAAGTTGCAGTGGGAAGCTCACTGTGCTACAATGTGGCCTAGCCGGCCGGGCCAACCACCGTCTGCCACATCTTGTGCATCCGCGGGCTCTTCATCCTCTGTGACTGGGGGGACAGCAGTCACACCTGTTTTGGGACACAGACCTGCCACCTCTTTACCCACAACAGCCAGCGTGATTGGCAGGTCATCATTTTCTTTGAAGGTGGAAACACCAGCTGGTGTTCAGCGCTGTCCGACATCGATAGCACCACCTTTGGATCAAGGCAACCTAACATGTCCGCCTGCATCTTCCTCACAGACCGGCAGTTTGCCGGGTACACCCTTCTCAACCCCGTCTAAGCACAACAGCCAGCCCTCGGTCCCTCAGATGTGGACAAGTAAAAGACCATTTCCTCCTAGCCATGAGAAAGCTAAGAGGTTGAATTTCACCATCTGCAAGCTCTTGGCTACAGAAATGCTGCCTTTCCGCCTGGTGGACACAGAGGATTTTCGAGACCTTATGTCCATCGCAGTGCCCCAGTACCAGATGCCCAGTCGGCACTACTTCTCAAAGAAAGGTGTGCCTGCGCTCCACCAGCATGTCGCACACAACATCACCGCTTCTTTGAGAAACTCTGTGTGTGACAGGGTGCATTTCACCACAGACACTTGGACGAGTAGGCATGGACAGGGGCGTTACATGTCACTTACTGGGCACTGGGTAACTATGGTGACAGCAGGACAAGGGGCTGCTGTCCAAGTCTTGCTGTCCCCACGAGTTGTGCATCAATCCTCTTTATCTCGAAGTTCCTCCACTGCTTCTGCCTCCTGAACCTCCTCTCGGTCCTCCACCTGCACCCAAAGCCTGTCTGGTCATGCCACAAGCTTTCTAACTGCGCAGAAGGGATCCTGCACACCTCCTTACTATGTTGGCAGCAGGGCTCAAAGTCATCAGGCGGTTTTTACTTTGAAATGTCTGGGAAATGTGAGTCACACAGCTGAGGAGTTGTGGTCAGCTCTGGAGAACCAGTTTCATGAATGGTTGTCTCCACTGGACCTGAAACCAGGGAAGGCCGTGTGCGACAATGCTGCAAACCTGGGTGCGGCCCTTCGCCGGGGCAATGTCACACACGTGCCTTGTATGGCTCACGTGTTGAACCTGGTTGTCCAGCAATTTTTAGCCCACTATCCCGGACTAGATGGCCTTCTGCAGAGGGCATGGTCGCTGTGTGCTCACTTCCGCCGTTCGCATCCCGCAGCTCAGCGACTTACATCTCTACAGAAGTCGTTGGGCCTGCCACTTCACTGGCTAAAATGCGATGTGCCTACCCGGTGGAATTCAACTCTGCACATGTTGCAGCGACTGTGGCAGCACCGACAAGCCCTGGTGCAATATGTTCTGACATATAGCGTGGGCCAACGAGATCCAGAGGTGGGGCAAATCACGCTGGAGGAGTGGTCTCAGATCAGGGACCTATGCACCCTTCTGCACAGTTTTGAAATGGCGACGAAGATGCTTAGTGCTAACGATGCCATTATCAGCATGACTATTCCGGTGATTTACATGCTGGAGCACATATTAAACAGAATTCGGAGTCAGGTGGTGGCACAAGAGGAGGTGGAGGAAGTAAAGGAGGAGGAGTTGTATGCGGAAGGGCTAACATCTGCAAGGTCCAGACGGTCGGCAGCACCAAGGCGGCAGGCATGTGAGGGTGAGGGAGATGGTTTTACCAGGGCGCATGGTAGCAGCCAAACTAGTGAGGAAGGTGCAGGAGCCCAGGAAGAAGTGGAGGACGAACTGATGGAAGACTCATCAGATGAGGGAGACCTTGATCACATTTCTGTTGTGTGAGGTTGGGGGGAGAGGGCAGAGGAAGGAAGCATGATTGTTACCTCGCCACCAACACAACAGGGACTTGGTGCTCCTGGATGCGCAAGACACATGAGTGCCTTCTTGCTGCACTACCTGCAACATGACCCTCGAATTGTGAGAATTAGAAATAATCCTGACTACTGGGTTGCCACACTGTTAGATCCCCGGTACAAAAGTAAATTTGCAGAAATTATTCCTGCCATAGAAAGGGATGCACGCATGCAGGAGTATCAGCAGAGACTGTTGCAGAATCTTACATGTGCTTTTCCACAAAACACCAGTGGTGCACGTAGTGAATCTCACAGTTCCAACTTGCCAACCGTGGGACCGTCGAGTGTTCAGCACTCAAAAAGTAACAGAAACACAGTATCTGCTGGTAACATCAATTTTGCGGAATCATTTCACCACTTTTTTAGCCCATCCTTTGCAAGGCCACAGGAGACAAGAAGTCTGACACATAGTCAACGCCTACAGACGATGGTACAGGAGTATCTCCAAGTAAACATTGAAGCCATGACTGTGTCACTGGACCCTTGCTCTTTTTGGGCTTCCAATCTGGATAAATGGCCGGAGCTCGCCACTTACGCCTTGGAGATCTTGTCATGCCCCGCAGCCAGCGTTCTGTCTGAACGTGTGTTCAGCGCTGCTGGTGGTGTGCTGACAGATAAGCGCAAGTGGCTCTCCACTGATAATGTAGACAGACTCACGTTCATAAAGATGAGCAAATCATGGATCCGAAAGGACTTTTCTACCTCTGTGTCATCCTGGGGAGAGTAAAAGCTTGATGATTAGTTAAAATCACCTCACCAACCTTTTTAAGCTTTCAAATTACTAATCATGTTTATCTGTATCTTGGCTGGAAAATAATTTGGGCCTTGTAGCAGTTTGCAGTACTGATTCTATTAGGCCATCTATACTAAACTCCACCAGATTTAAAATTACTAATCATGTTTATCTGTATCTTGGCTGGAAAATAATTTGGGCCTTGTAGCAGTTTGCAGTACTGATTGTATTAGGCCATCTATACTAAACTCCACCAGATTTAAAATGACTAATTATGTTTATCTGTATCTTGGCTGGAAAATAATTTGGGCCTTGTAGCAGTTTGCAGTACTGATTCTATTAGGCCATCTATACTAAGCTCCACCAGCTTTCAAATGAATAATAATTTTTAGCTGCATCTAGCCCGGAAAATAATTTTGGGGCTCCTAGATGTGCAAGACACATGAGTGCCTTCTTGCTGCACTACGTGCAACATGACCCTCAGATTGTCAGAATTCAAAATAATCCTGACTACTGGGTTGCCACACTCTTAGATCCCCCACACTCTTCGATCAACCTTTTCATTTTAATAAAGAACAAAAAAATGGTCATTTTTGAAATTATAAGCATTAGCAGGTTATTAGAACCCAAAAACAGTTTTCAACTCAAAACTTTATTCTAGGTGATGTTACATTTGCACATAGGACCCCTTGTTCGAAAGGAGCTTCTGAACTCTCTCGTCCATTGAATTTGTCAGGTTTTGGATGGTTTCTGCTTCAATTGTTTTGCATGAGGACAGAATACCCTCCCAGAGCTGTTTCTTAGATGTGAACTGCCTCCCACCATCATAGACACTCCTTTTGATGATGCTCCAGAGGTTCTCAATGGGGTTGAGGTCAGGGGAGCATGGGGGTCACACCATAAGTTTGTCCCCTTTTATGCCCATATCAGCCAGAGATGCAGATGTGTTATGTGCAGCATGAGACGGTGCATTATCATGCATGAAAATGATCTTGCTGCGGAATACACGGTTCTTCCTCTTGAACCATGGCAGGAAGTGCTGTTTGAGAAACTCCACATACATTATGGAGTTCATCTTTACCCCTTCAGGGATCCTAAAGGGGCCGGCAATCTCTCTCCCCATGATTCCAGCCCAAAACATTACTCCACCTCCTCCTTGTTGGCGCCGTAGCCTTGTTTGCATGGGGTGTCCATCAACTAGCCATCCTCCACTCCATCCATCTGGACCATCGAGCGTTTTACGGCACTCATCAGTGAACAAAACAGTTTTGAAGTCAGTCTTCATGTATTGTTTGGCCCAATGGAGCCGTTTCTGCTTGTGTACAGTGGATAGAGGAGGTCGACAGGATGGCTTACGCACAGCTGCAAACCTCTGAAGGACCCTGCATCTTGTTGTTCGGGGGACGTTGGAGGCACCAGCAGCTTCAAAAACTTGTCTGCTGCTATGACAAGGCTTTTTTGCCGCTGCTCTTTTAACCTGACGTAATTGACTGTAGGAAAGAGTCCTCAATTTTCCCTTATCAGCACGCACACGTGTGTACTGTGAATCAGCTACATACTTCTTGATTGTGCGATGATCAGGATGAAGTGTCTTGGCAATGTTGATTGTAGTCATGCCTTGACCTAAACACTCCACAATTTGTTGCTTCTCAGCAGCCGACACATCCTTTTTCTTTCCCATTTTGGCAGAAAATGTAGGCTGCTTAATAATGTGGGAGAGCCTTCTTAAGTAGTCTTGCCTTTTATTGGACACACCTGCCAAACTAATTAGCACAGGTGTCTGCAATTGCTTACAGTGATATAAAGAGCCCTGACACACATCACCATCAATGAGTTTAACTGACAAACAAAAAAATTCTTACCTTATCACTCCTAAACACTTTTTGCATAATAATTTGGAACACAGTGTACATGTGCTTTTCCACAAAACACCAGTGGTTCACGTAGTGAATCTTACAGTTCTAACTTGCCAACCGTGGTCTGTATGGAGTTGTTCAATAAAGGGCCCAAAATTAAGATAACATAGATGGGAGAGGTCTCTATGAATAGGAATTCCTAAGTATTTGATACCCTGTGAGGGCCAGGCAAAGGGAAAGTTGGACTGGATGGAATCCTGTATGGATTTGGGGAGGGAGACATCGAGGGCCTCAGACTTCGCTGCATTGATTTTAAAATTTGACCATGCAACAAAGTGATCTATTTCAGCCATAACAGCAGGGATGGATATATGTGATTGAGTGATATATACTAGGACATCATCAGCAAATGCAGAGCACTTGTACTCGGTGCCTCCCACCTCAATCCACCTAATATTGGGGTTATGGCGAATTGATGAGAGCAGGTGCTCCGTCACTAGGATGTATAAGAGAGGGGACAGAGGACATCCCTGCCTTGTCCCATTGGTGATTATGAAAGGTGATGAAAATGTTCCATTTATCTTCAGCCTAGGTGACATATTGCGATACAGGGCCGTGATTTTGCCTATAAAAGGGTCCCCTAGACCCCTACCCCAAGCTTTTTAAGAGAATAATATATGGCGTGCCAGGAGACTCTATGGAATGCTTTCTCAGCATCCAACGAGAGTATGTAATTACAAATTTTTAACTGCATCTAGCCCAGGAAATACTTTGTGCCTAGTAGCAGTGTCTGCTAGTCAGCGGATTATCCCGGCTGTTAAGCAAGCTACACCACCTGTAGTTTGGACACTTAATTTTTTCAAAGGAAATGGTTCGGGCCCCCGGGACACTCAGTGAAGAGCATCGGGGTGGCACCCCAAGGCACAGGGGCTGGGACTGGCGGTAGGACGCCTTGCGGTGGACCGCCAAGCTCGATCCTTATAAAAGCTTTTTAACTGCAGCAGCTTTAGTGGACGCTACTGGAGCTGGAATTACCGCGGCTCCTGGCATGAGACTTGCCCTTCAATAGATCCTTGTAAAAGGATTTAAAGTGTACTCATTCAAATTAGAGAGACAATTTAAATCAAAAAGATTAGACCTGCCTCCACCGCAGGGGGGCTCGCTCGACCCACCAGCGGACAGGCACCAGTATTGGGAGAGGGGGGCTGACCGTTAGGGTCCACCGCGGCTCTGGCACAAACCCGGCGACGGAGGTCGCATGGGCAGGAACGGACTGGCCGTGTCGGCTTCGCACTTTTTTGGTTTTAGAAGGGCATGACATGCCTATATCTGTGTCTCCCCCTCCTTTTACTCCTCCACCTCTTTTCTTTTCGCATGACTATATGTACTTGTCACTTTTCCATGTGTTAGTTGTGTCTTCTGAGCAGTTTGTCAGCTTTTGGACACGTTTGAAGTGTTTTCTATGTGTTTTCTATGTGTTTCTATGTGTTTTTGTTTGCCTGCCATTGGTTTTAACGGTGTTCGACAGTGTTCGATGAACAGTTCGACGAACAGTTCGGCGAACATACGGGTGTTCGACGAACCGAACCGAACTCGAACACTACGGGGGTGGCTCAATACTACCAAAGAACCAGGCATGTATAGTCCATCCGTTCACCTTTTCTGCGTCGCACAAAGACACAGTAGTTGGAACCAAAGATCTCAAATTTGGACACATCAGACCAAAGCACAGATTTAATCTGGTCTAATGTACATTCCTTGTGTTCTTTAGCCCAAACAAGTCTCTTCTGCTTGTTGCCTGTCCTTAGCAGTGGTTTCCTAGCAGCTATTTTACCATGAAGGCCTGCTGCACAAAGTCTCCTTTTAACAGTTGTTGAAGAGATGTGTCTGCTGCTAGAACTCTGTGTGGCATTGACCTGGTCTCTAATCTGAGCTGCTGTCAACCTGCGATTTCTGGGGCTGGTGACTCGAATAAACTTATCCTCAGAAGCAGAGGTGACTCTTGGTCTTCCTTTCCTGGGGCGGTCCTCATGTGAGCCAGTTTCTTTGTAGCGCTTGATGGTTTTTGCAACTGCACTTGGGGACACTTTCAAAGTTTTCCCAATTTTTCAGACTGACTTAAAGTAATGATGGCTACTCCTGTGAAGGGAAAACCATTTCCGGTGACTACCTCTTGAAGCTCATCAAGAGAAAGCCAAGAGTGTGCATAGCAGTCATCAAAGCAAAAGGTGGCTACTTTGAAGAACCTAGAATATAAGACATATTTTCAGTTGTTTCACAATTTTTGTTACGCATATAATTCCACATGTGTTAATTCATAGTTTTGATGCATTCAGTGTGAATGTACAATTTTTATAGTCATGAAAATACAGAAAAATCTTTAAATGAGAAGGTGTGTCCAAACTTTTGGTCTGTACTGTATATATAGCATATATGTACCTTGATCAACAGTTCCCCCCACACAGTAGAATACCCTTACAGCATGCCAGACCCTATGATACCTCCTCTGCCTTCTCACACACAAAGTATGATGCCCCGACTTGTCCCCACACAGTATTATACTCCCACTGCATCAGCAATATTATACACCAACTGCCCCCCACATTTTATGATGTCCCCACAGCGCCCCACACAGTAAGATAACCCCACAACCCTTCCACCCCACAGACCATTACATACTGTATGATGCCCCCAGAGGCCCCACCCAGGATGATAGCCCTGTAGTTCCCCATATATGTACTGAATGACACTAGATAAATACTCAAGTCCCATTCTCCAGATGTGGACTGAGGCTCTACACAGCAGGCACAATCTAGTCACATGGTGGTGCCTGCTGTGCTGAGACTCAGATTTACAGGCTGAATGGTGGAAGAAGGAGACTATGACTCCATTCTCCACCATTGTATTTAACTGTATCTGCATTCTGAGATTACAGATACTGTTGAAATGGAGACACCAGGGGGGGGGGGGGGGGGCAGGGGGTGTACATGATACACCATTGTTTCCACCTCTTTGGCTGTGTGAGTCCATGGGCTGGACAAGAATAGCAACTGGACCTTTGTCCAGGTCTGCTATAGGTTAATGTCTCAACGAGCTTTGCAACATTAATTCAGGAAAGCTAGAAACTAATCCACAGACTGCTGTCTCAAAGTGCTTTCCTCTTACCAGAGAGTTGAGTTTGGCTGTCTGTGAATGAGTTTCTGGTTTACCTATTATCCATAGTTATGTTGCATGGTGCAGACATTGACTTGGGGTTGGCTACCTCTAAGACACAGCATTTGCTTTTGTTCTGCTAGTGTGCTAATCTGCATAATTTTTTCTCATAGATCTTTTTTCCTCCAAAATGGATATTGGGGACATTGATCATTGCCCCCACATCAGTTCTCTGGAAGAAAGTTGTGAATGATGAAGCATGCTGTTATTGCAACATAACTGACATCATTTTTTGCTTTTTTTTCCCTTTTTCCACTGCTCATTACACTTTTCTAAAAAGTGGACTGCTATTAGTGGAAGTGTTAGATTTCATCTTCTGCGGAAAACACATAGTAGGAAATATGCAGAATATATTAAAATGTTTGTTGCTATTAATAAAGTGCACGCTGGTGTAAAATGTATCTAATTTATTAAGACTGGAGTCAAAAATTGCCTGTCTTATTGTCTTAATATATTCACTGATTGTATGATGTGATATGTAGATACACTGTATACAAGGTATTGTCCTGTTTTCTATTTGCAAATTAGACATAGCATAGACGTAGATCTAGACTTAGCATTGTGTATCCTATATTAAAAGTAATTAGAAGTAAATAGAAAGTAGATTGTAAATAGGCCAGCTTTTTTTTACATGTACTGCAAGGCGGCAGAGATAAATAAAAAGTAGTATTGGCATCACATGTAGCAGTAGAGCCATCCTTTACCTTTAAAGTGAAAATTCCATCAATCACTTATTCCAATGATTTACCTAGTAGATCGACAGATTCTAATTGATGGGAGAAGAACAAGGGTTGCATCATTTGGAACTGCAATCTATATCTAGTCCATTTCTCCTTTATTCAGAAGCCCCAGAAATGTTGAAGCATCTATGAGTTTCCTAGATCAATAAATATTTAGTGTTTTGCCCATAAGTCTTCATGCACGCAAAACTAGGAATGAATGGTACCTACTGGTATTATGGTCTAAATTGTACCATTTTTATGACCATATATTTCCATTTTGATACCCTATGAGTTTCGTGCGTTTTCATATCACATTCTGAAATAAGTCCAGCTTTAAAGCCAGTCCTCCTTTGCCAATATTCCCTACCGCAACCCGCATGCACAGATGTGATTTTTAACCCCTTAACCCCCGCGGGTGGTTTGCACGTTAATGACCGGGCCAATTTTTACAATTCTGACCACTGTCACTTTATGAGGTAATTACTCTGGAACGCTTCAACGGATCCCCCTGATTCTGAGATTGTTTTTTCGTGACATATTGTACTTCATGATTGTGGAAAAATTTCTTCGATATCACTTGCGTTTATTTGTGAAAAAAATGGAAATTTGGCGAAAATTTTGAAAATTTTGCAATTTTCAAAATTTGAATTTTTAAGCCCTGAAATCAGAGCGATATGTCACACAAAAGAGTTAATAAATAACATTTCCCACATGTCTACTTTACATCAGCACAATTTTGGAACCAAAATTTTTTTTTGTTAGGGAGCTATAAGGGTTAAAAGTTGACCAGCGATTTCTCATTTTTCCAACAAAATTTACAAAACCATTTTTTTAGGGACCACATCACATTTGAAGTCACTTTGAGAGGTCTTTATGACAGAAAATACCCAAAAGTGACACCATTCTAAAAACTGCACCCCTCAAGGTGCTCAAAACCACATTCAAGAACTTTATTAACCCTTCAGGTGCTTCACAGGAATTTTTTGAATGTGGAAGAAAAAAATGAACATTTAACTTTTTTCACAAAAATGTTACTTTAGACCCAATTTTTTTTATTTTCACAGGGGTAACAAGAAAAAATGGACCCCAAAATTTGTTGTGCAATTTCCCCTGGGCACGCAGATACCCAATATTTGGGGAAAAAATACTGTTTGGGCGCACGGCAGGGCTCGGAAGGGAAGGAGCGCCATTTGACTTTTTGATTGTAAAATTTGCTTGAATAATTAGCGGACGCCATGTTGTGTTTGGAGAGCCCATGTGTGCCCAAACTTTGGAGCTCCCCCACAAGTGACCCCATTTTGGAAACTAGACCCCCCAAGGCACCTTTCTAGATGCATAGTGAGCACTTGGAACCCCCAGGTGCTTCACAAATTGATTCGTAACAATGAAAAAGTGAAAAAAAAAACACTTTTTCATTTGTATGAATCAATTTGTGAAGCACCTGAGGGTTCCAAGTGCTCACTATGCATCTAGATAGGTGCCTTGGGTGGTCTAGTTTCCAAAATGGGGTCACTTGTGGGGGAGCTCCAATATTTGGGCACACAGCGGCTCTCTAAATGCAACATGGTGTCCGCTAACAAATTTAACGCAAAATTGGCTCGAATTGTTAGCGACACCATGTTGCGTTTGGAGAGCTGCTGTGTGCCCAAACATTGGAGCTCCCCGACAAGTGACCCCATTTTGGAAACTAGACCCCCCAAGGCACCTATCTAGATGCATAGTGAGCACTTGGAACCCCCAGGTGCTTCACAAATTGATTCGTAACAATGAAAAAGTGAAAAAAAAAACACTTTTTCATTTTTATGAATCAATTTGTGAAGCACCTGGGGGTTCCAACTGCTCACTATGCATCTAGATAGGTGCCTTGGGGGGTCTAGTTTCCAAAATGGGGTCACTTGTGGGAGAGCTCCAATGTTTGGGCACACAGGGACTCTCTAAATGCAACATGGTATCCGCTAACAAATTGAATGGAAAATCGGCTCAAATTGTTAGCGGACACCACATTGCGTTTGGAGAGCCCCTCTGTGCCCAAACTTTGGAGCTCCCCCACAAGTGACCCCATTTTGGAAACTAGACCCCCCAAGGCACCTTTCTAGATGCATAGTGAGCACTTGGAACCCCCAGGTGCTTCACAAATTGATTCGTAATAATGAAAAAGTGAAAATAAAAAACACTTTTTCATTTTTACGAATCAATTTGTGAAGCACCTAGGGGTTCCAAGTGCTCACTATGCATCTAGATAGGTGCCTTGGGGGGTCTAGTTTCCAAAATGGGGTCACTTGTGGGGGAGCTCCAATGTTTGGGCACACAGGGACTCTCTAAATGCAACATGGTATCCGCTAACAAATTGAATGGAAAATCGGCTCAAATTGTTAGCGGACGCCACATTGCGTTTGGAGAGCCCCTCTGTGCCCAAACTTTGGAGCTCCCCCACAAGTGACCCCATTTTGGAAACTAGACCCCCCAAGGCACCTTTCTAGATGCATAGTGAGCACTTGGAACCCCCAGGTGCTTCACAAATTGATTCGTAATAATGAAAAAGTGAAAAAAAAAACACTTTTTCATTTTTACGAATTAATTTGTGAAGCACCTAGGGGTTCCAAGTGCTCACTATGCATCTAGATAGGTGCCTTGGGGGGTCTAGTTTCCAAAATGGGGTCACTTGTGGAGGAGCTCCAATGTTTGGGCACACAGGGACTCTCCAAATGCAACATGATATCCGCTAACAATTTGAGCCGACAATTTGTTAGCGAATATCATGTTGCATTTGGAGAGTCCCTGTGTGCCCAAACATTGGAGCTCCCCCACAAGTGACCCCATTTTGGAAACTAGACCCCCCAAGGCACCTATCTAGATTCATAGTGAGCACTTGGAACCCCAGGTGCTTCACAAATTGATTCATAAAAATGAAAAAGTGTTTTTTTTTTCACTTTTTCATTTTTACGAATCAATTTGTGAAGCACCTGGGGGTTCCAAGTGCTCACTATGCATCTAGAAAGGTGCCTTGGGGGGTCTAGTTTCCAAAATGGGGTCACTTGTGGGGGAGCTCCAAAGTTTGGGCACAGAGGGGCTCTCCAAACGCAATGTGGTGTCCGCTAACAATTTGAGCCGATTTTCCATTCAATTTGTTAGCGGATACCATGTTGCATTTAGAGAGTCCCTGTGTGCCCAAACATTGGAGCTCCCCCACAAGTGACCCCATTTTGGAAACTAGACCCCCAAGGCACCTATCTAGATTCATAGTGAGCACTTGGAACCCCAGGTGCTTCACAAATTGATTCATAAAAATGAAAAAGTGTTGAAATGAAATGAAAAAGGCATGTATAGTCCATCCGTTCACCTTTTCTGCGTCGCACAAAGACACAGTAGTTGGAACCAAAGATCTCAAATTTCGACTCATCAGACCAAAGCACAGATTTCCACTGGTCTAATGTCCATTCCTTGTGTTCTTTAGCCCAAACAAGTCTCTTCTGCTTGTTGCCTTTCCTTAGCAGTGGTTTCCTAGCAGCTATTTTACCATGAAGGCCTGCTGCACAAAGTCTCCTCTTAACAGTTGTTGAAGAGATGTGTCTGCTGCTAGAACTCTGTGTGGCATTGACCTGGTCTCTAATCTGAGCTGCTGTTAGCCTGCGATTTCTGAGGCTGGTGACTCGGATAAACTTATCCTCAGAAGCAGAGGTGACTCTTGGTCTTCCTTTCCTGGGGCGGTCCTCATGTGAGCCAGTTTCTTTGTAGCACTTGATGGTTTTTGCAACTGCACTTGGGGACACATTCAAAGTTTGCCCAATTTTTCACACTGACTGACCTTCATTTCTTAAAGTAATGATGGCCACTCGTTTTTCTTTACTTAGCTGCTTTTTTCTTGCCATAATACAAATTCTAACAGTCTATTCAGTAGGACTATCAGCTGTGTATCCTCCTGACTTCTGCACAACACAACTGATGGTCCCAACTCCATTTATAAGGCAAGAAATCCCACTTATTAAACCGGGCACACCTGTGAAGTGAAGACCATTTCTGTGACTACTTCTTGAAGCTCATCAAGAGAATGCCAATAGTGTGCAAAGGAGTCATCAAAGCAAAAGGTGGCTACTTTGAAGAACCTAGAATATAAGACATATTTTCAGTTGTTTCACACTTTTTTGTTAAGTATATAATTCCACATGTGTTAATTCATAGTTTTGATGCCTTTAGTGTGAATGTACAATTTTCAAAGTCATGAAAATACAGAAAAATCTTTAAATGAGAAGGTGTGTCCAAACTTTTGGTCTGTACTGTATATACATATTTTAATTATTTTCAGTGGGGCCAAAGAGGGGTGATTTGAACTTTTGTGTTTTTTTTTATTTTTTTTATATTTTTTAAAACTTTATTTTTTTTACTTTTTATTTGCTTTAATAGCACCCTTAGGAGACTTGAAGCTGAGATCATCTGATCGCCTGAGCTTCAGCGTTCATAGGAGTATCGTAATGACAAGTGCGGAGGTCTTCAGCAGACCTCCGACGGTCATGACAACCCGTCAGTGCCCCGTGATCGCGTGACAGAGGCGCCAATGGGCGGGACTTGTGACACGCTTCCAACCTGCACATGTTAAATGCCGCTGTCAGT
Source organism: Phyllobates terribilis (assembly GCF_046119375.1). Classification (NCBI taxonomy): domain Eukaryota; kingdom Metazoa; phylum Chordata; class Amphibia; order Anura; family Dendrobatidae; genus Phyllobates; species Phyllobates terribilis. The sequence goes on from NW_027362762.1 coordinate 136,217,331, forward strand.
AATTGACAGCAGTATTAAACTGGTTAACAGATGCGGGTGGATCTCGGTTCCACCCGCGGCTGTTAGAGGCACATGACAGCTGATCAGATGCAGGGAAAGATGCGGTCTCAACGTCCGAGCTCGCATCAAAGGAAGAAAAATGTGGACTTTTTTGGAATAAGACATCACATCGCAGATATCAAGGTATCATTTTATTCAGTTTCCTATGACCTACATGCCCATGCAGACATTTTAGGAGGGTTGATCCTGCTAACAGATGCCCTTTAATAACTGCAGTCTGATCAGCGGTTGCTGATTGTCTGCAGCAGTTGCGGGAGACACATCAGGGAGATTGAAGGACCAGAAGCTATCAAGAAGGGGTTGTCCAGTAGTGATTATGTGCAGAAGACAGATATTTTTTGACAGAAATTGAGCAATGCCGAGGAGTTAGAACAGTTGCACTATGGATGAATGAGCCCTAGTGTACACCCCAAGTTTCCTGTGTGGTTCACTATTCTGCTTAGCCCATATGAATCTGTACTGTGTTTTCCAGATGATTATAGTGCATTCTTGAAAGCTTGTTCTTTTAAATGTAACAAGTATAGCACTCAACTTTTGCATAGGATTTATACACTTTTACTGTCTCTGCATGTAATCCCTACGTCAATATCTGATTACAAGTATAGTGAGGCTGAATTGATAAAAATTGCTTTAAAGGAAAATAAATAGCTGACCTTTTCCTCTGCGTGCATGCTTACAGCACTGCAGCAAACATCTAAGCAGGAATGCTGATTTACCATTTCCCACAGAGCTGAAAGACACATTTTTCTTTTAATATAGAACTCATTTTATATAAGAATGTCACACAGCCATCTACATAGAAATCCCTGCCTTTAGTTACTGAAAAATAAGTGGCAGACAGTTTCTTTAAATATCGTAGCTGTTGATATTAGAAAATAATTTCCAGGGACACTTGGCTGCGTGAGAGCTGACGCTAGTCCAGAGCTCTTATGTTTCCAAGGAGTTAGGTATGCTGTAAAAGGCATTGTATGATCATTAAAAGGAACCTGTCGGGCAATTCATTCCCAAACCACGGGAAGCAGGAATCGCAGCCTGGCTGCACAGTTGCAACCGGTTACATAATTCCCTGAAACTCTACTGCCAGGGACCATAGCTGGAGACCAGACTTGTCCGACTCCAACCCCAGCTGATTCTTTTCAGCAGCGCTGCAGGTGATTGACAGGTCTCTCACTATGGGAGAGACAAGTCAAACACTTCAAGTAAGGGCTCGTTCACATGTCAGTATCTCTGGTACGAGTGCTGACAGTTTCCACACGTACCGGAGACACTGACACACGCAGACCCATTCAAATGAATGGGACTGTGCACATCTCAGTGTGTTTTCAAGGACCGTGTGTCCATGTGATCCACATGGAGACATGTCCGTTTTTGGACGACATCACAGATCACACGGACCCATTCAAGTGAATGGATCCGTGTAAACACGTGCCGCACATGGATGCCATCCATGTGACACGTACTGGCGCTTGGGAATCAGTGTACAGTTAGCGCTGTTCCCAAGCGCCGGGTGCTGAATGCTGCCCTCATCATGGTTCCCTGCCGGCGCTGCGATCAACACCAGCAGGGACAATGATGAGGGTAGTAGTATTCTGCTCCCTCAGTGTACACCTGTGTAAAAATAAGAATAAAATAAAAAATCCTTATACTCACCTATCCTAAGTGTCCCCCCTGTAATCCATGCGACCGCTCATCAGAGGAGCTGGGGAGAATGGAGAGCTGCAGCAAGCGGCTCTGGAGCTGCGCTCAGTGAGTGACAGGACACCGCTCCTGAGCTCAGCAGAGGTCCGGGGCCACTCCTCCCCGACTCCTCTGCTGATTGGTCGCATGGATTACAGCAAGGGTCACTCAGGACAGGTGAGTATAAGGATTTTTTATTTTATTCTTATTTTTACACAGGTGGACACTATGGGAGCAGACACTACTACCCTCATCACTGTCCCTGCTGGTGATGATCACAGCGCTGACAGGGAACCACGATGAGGGTAGTGTTCAGCACCCAGTGCTTGGGGACAGCGCTAACTGTAGCGCTGATTCCCAGGCGCCAGTACGTGTGCTCCTGTTGTGACACACGGGCGGCACACGGTTGCCACACATGTGACACACTCGGACACATAGGACACGGATATCTCTGGTTTTTCTGATATATGGACGTGTGAAACCGGCCTAACACTGGGAAAAGCAGGGCTAGACGAGTCTGGTCTCCAGATATGGTCTCTGGCCCAAGCGTTTCAGGGAATATTATACATGGTTGCAATCATGCAGCTGGCCCGTGGCTTGGTCATGAATCGCTTGACAGGTTCCCTTTAACACATTTCATTAAACTGAACAGTTTTGTATTTCAGCTTTTATTTTATCTTTGATCTGCTGTTCCTTTTTAATATTGAATAGATTGTCCCTTTCCATAGCTCCCATTATATAGAACAGTAGTGATTGTGATTTTCCTCTACAGTATATAAGCAAACCGAAAGAGGGTATAGACGGTAAAGGGCCCAAAATCGATTACCAAACAAGCAAAGCAAAAAAAACATAAAAAATATATACTTTATTTGATATACATTAAAATCAGCACTCAAAAGCAAAATAAAGAAAAAGATAAAAGCCTGTAGGGATTATACAGGTATTTCAGTCAGGCAGCCCGGGCCTATCTGCCCCTAGATATACCCCGGATTGCCTGTGCCTGTCAGCGGAGGTTGTCACCCTAATGTATGGCGCCCCCGATGAGTACCCCTAAATAGCCCTAATGAGTCCTAACATTGGTATTTTATGCCTAGAAATACAGAAGGCGAGGGGCCACTCTCACCGAAAGGAGTGTGACACAAAGATTCTTGTCATGTCACTGCATTGTTACTGTTTTGCTCCTGGTGGTGGACAAATCTTTTTCTTCCTGTATACTACAAAATAGCTGTTCTCACATTCCCTAATAGCTCAGTGAGTTATTAAGTTGATTTTCATGTGAAAGGTCACTGGTTCGAATTGAGGAGCAGCCATGAACAAGATTTCTCAAGAAAAGAGAAACAGCATCATCCAGCTCATCGATAGCAGCCTCTCAGACAAGAAAATTGGTAAACTGCATCATGTGAGTGCCATGATAGTTGGAAGAATAGAAACTGAAGTCCATTCATCCATTCAAAAGCCAAGAGGTGGACGTCCAGGCAAAAAATAGGAGTCAACAGATCGGCTCATCACAAGGTCTATCAGTTCTGAAGCGACAAACACGGCAGTGGAAATGGCTTGTATGCTTCGTAATAGTGAAATCACAGACATAGATGCAAGCATCGTGCAATGCACGTTACACAAATCTCAAATGATGTCTCGAAAAAAGGTGAAGAAGCCTTGACTTCAATATCGTCATAAGAAGCATCGGCTTGAGTTTGCAAAAAAGTACGAAAAGTGGACAGTAGAAGGTTGGAAACGGGTGATTTGGAGCGTTGAGATGAAAGTCAATAGAGTAGGCTCTGATAGGTGCAAATGGGTCTAGAAGTAACAAGGGAAAAATGGGCTAACAGATCGAGAAATTGAAGGAACTGTCAAGTTCGGTGGAGGAAGCCTGATGATGTGGGGTTGTTTCATAGCCAAAGGTGTTGGATACTTGACCGGGATAGATGGTGGTCTTAATGCTGAGCTATATGTGAGTATCTTACATGATGAGTTACTTCGTACACTCGAGTACTATGGGTATGAAAAGGACGACATAGTGTTCCAGCAGGACAACATCCCTAAGCATATGTTGAGATTGGCAAAGAAATGGTTCAATGACAATGAAGTAGAGGTGCTGGATTGGCCTCCACAGTCCCCAGACCTCAACCCAATCGAACGCTTGTGGGTAGAGTTGAAGAAAAAACTGTATACATACCAAAGTGAGTCGACCAGTATGCACCAACTTTGGGAACGTTTAGGATCAGATTTCAGTCGAGACATGTTTGAATCTGATCGAGAGCATGCCCAGAAGGATTCAGGCAGTGTTGAAAACCTAGGGTAGATTTCCAAAATACTGGCACGATAATAAAAATTTTAATTTAGATTTTTATGAGCAAAACAGTAACAATCCAGTAAAACATGACAAGAATCTGCATAACTAATCATATGCAAAACAGTTAAAAGTCAAATTGGTATATAAGATAGCCAAGATGATTGTCTACAACATGATTGTAGTCTTACGTTCGAAGCAGTAGTGGATGGTGAGATATGGAGCCTGAAAGTCAAAAGCTCAAAACATTGTTACCCTTTTGCTCGTCACTGTACATGTAATCAAAGGTAGATAAATTGTGATGGATAGTCTACCAGAGCATATGTAATAAAAAATCTCAGTCACTTTCTCAAAGCCCAAAAAGATTGGATCCCACCCTTGAAAATAGCAACAATAGGCTAATTGTAAGGCTTTGTGCCCACTATGCGTTTTGTAAGCGTTTCCGCAGCGGCAATTCCGCTGCAGAAACGCTTAAAAAACGCTTGGTAGAAGGTCTGCCATGTTCCCCAATGATAATCTACATGTGCTGTGCACATGCTGCGGAAATTTCCACTGCGGATTATCATTGCGGAAAAAATCCGCAGCACTACCAATTATTTTTCGGAAGCGCGACGTTTTCGCCGCCATTGACTTGCATTGGAACGCATGGAATCCGCATCACTCCATCTGTACATGCGGATTACATGCGTTTCAATGTGCGGATGGTACCCTGGTTTGGAGAAGAGGAGACCCAGGTACCATAGAACCTGTAAAAAAAAGAATAAAATAAAAAATAAATATTATACTTACCTTCTGATGGCCCCCGGTGTCCTTGTCTCAGCTTGCCAGCAGCTCGCAGTGGACTCAAGGACCTGCGGTGACGTTATTTAGTCATGTGACTGGTCACGCAACCGCTGACGTCAGCAGGTCCTTTAGTCCACTGCGAGCTGCCGGCAAGCCAAGATGGATCGGATAAGGACACCGGGGGCCATCAGAAGGTAAGTATAATATTTATTTTTTATTTTTTACCATTCTTTCGGTCACACTATATAAATCCATGCCGTTTGCATGGATTTATATAGTGTGACCAAGTTGTGAAGCACTTTCCAAGTGATGCTAAAATCGCTTGGAAAGCGCTTGACAACCCGCATGTGGAAATGCATGTGAAGAACGCTTCACTTCCGCTTGTCCCTGGCAGAAAAAACGCATGTACAATCCGCATGTAAAATCCGCATGTACAATCCGCATGTACAATCTGCATGTACAATCCGCATGCGTTTTTTCTGCCAGGGAGATGCAGAAACGCTCAGGAAAAATCCTGAGCATTTCTGCATCGTGGGCACATAGCCTAAAGGTATAACCTATAGACCGTCAATACAGATAGATAATCCCACATAGTGTGATAGTACTAAGTCTGATAAGATTTTCAAAAAGGTCCTTAATCCCGACACGTTTTCCCCCTTACCCAGGGTTTATCAGGGGATTCCTTCTCATCATGGAACAGTGCTGACAATGAGCCCTCAGGGGTAGAACATTATGTGATTTTCCTCTATATAGGTGCCCACACACATCAGATGAAAGCTAATTTGGGTGCACTGACTGACTATCTAATGTGTTTGGAGGTGGCATAATTCTCCTCCGGCAAGTTATTGAAAAGGATTAATGAAGCTAGAGACCAGTTGATTTTTTTGGATTGAGTTAGCACTATAACCTTCTTTATAAATATCGTCACACTGAGCTTTGTCTCTATTACTATATCCATTCATATAGTTCTAAAATGTTCTTTATCCTTAAATATGTACTTTGCATATTAACATGATAGATAGAAGAAGCTGTTATGATAAAAATTCATCACATCTGTACAAGTTGGTGGAGCTGTTGAACATACCAGTGGAAGTGAGTGAGAAATTGTAATTGGAGCACAGATTTACTCTCACATTACAACTACATAAACTTTCTTGGCATCTCATTCTAAAACGATGTCAAAAATATGCCCCCCCCCCCATTTGCAGCTAAAATAGCTTCCACTCTTCTGGGAAAGCTTTCTACAAGATTTTGGATGGTGTCTTTGAAAATTTCAGCCCATTCTTTTGAGCATTTGTGAGGCCAGACACTGATTTTGGAATTGAGGTCCTGGCTTGCAATTTCAGTTCAAGTCATGCCAAAGTTGTTTGATGGGGTTGAGATCAGGACTCTTTGTGGCCAGTCAAGTTCTTTCATGCCAATCTCCTCCAGCTATCCCTTTATGGTTCTTGCTTTGTGACCTGGGTCACATTCATCCTGGAAAAGTTCCTCAAATTGTTTCCACAAAGTTGGAAGCATACAATTGGCCAAAATGCCTTGATATGCTGAAGTATTAAGATTTTGCTTCACTAGATCTAAGGGGTCTAAGTCACCCCTGAAAAATGACCCCATAGCATTATCCCTCCTCTACTGAACTCTACAGTTTGCAAAATGCAGTCAGTCAGAAAATGTTCTCCTGGCATTTCCCAAATATAGACTCATCCATCAAACTTCCAGATACAAAATCGTAATTTATCACTCCACAGAATATGTTTAAACTGATCCAGAGTCATGTGGTGATGGCTTTACACTATTTCATCCACTGCTTGGCATTATGCATGATGATATAAGGCATGCAAGTAGCTGCTTGGCTATGGAAACCCATGCCATGATGCTCCCAGACCACAGTTTTTTTGTTGTTGATGCTAATAATAGAAGAGGTTTGGACTCTGCAGTTATTGAGTCAGCAGAGTGTAGGTGACTTTTGTACTAAATGCATCAGTAGTTATTGACTCGGTTACATGGTCTCGACTTTGTGGCTGAGTTGCTGTTAATTATATAATTTCGTAATAATTAGAAGGGTAGAAACTTAAAAAATGACCCATTACAGTAGTGGCATCTTATTACAGTATTACGCTAGAATTCAGCATTTTGCAATGTTTGTGAAGACAGACTTCATAGCTAAGTGCATATAATCAGAGAGAGAGCGCTGCACTACCGGAAAGGTGCTCGAGTAGGGTCCAAACCCGATCTTGTATGAGAAAAACCTCGGCACTCAAAAATAGTAACTTTGCAACAAAATTTTAATGCAGTCCAAGGAAACAACAAACGTTTCGGCCAATTTAGGCCTTCATCAGTGTAATCCAACTGCTGGAGAAATCAGGTGTAGTGGGGGAGGAGGGACGTAGTGTCTCTAGTGGTGAGGGTGACAGATCTGTATCACTCAAAGTACAGGAGCGTGAGGCTAGAATGCGGTGTCCACCGCTAGTTCAGATGGGAGGGCGGACATCTGAACTAGCGGTGGACACCGAAGATATTCGACGAGCACCCGAGCATGCTCGCCGATAGGTTAGCAGAACATGCTCGCTCATCACTAATTAAGACGTGTGTCCATATTGTGTAAATCAGTTAAATAATTGGCAGTTTAGCACTTTTAATGAGAATTTATTATGTTTGTTGTTCATTAGTCCCTTGCAATATTCTTCGGTGAAATACAGGCTACCAATCTGAGTTCTTGCAGCTCCCCTGGCTGTTTATTAAAATACCTGCACATGGAGAAATTCTGATTATAAGAGCATATTAGGGCTCTACTGCTCATGCGATTTCCAAATATACAGTATATTAGTATCAATTAATTAATTAAACATGACATTTCTAGGTATTTTCTGCCTGGATGCATTAGATGCCACAACATGCAGGACAGGGATCAGACAACATACGTATGTACTCAAGATTGGTATGAATCCTGAGGTGATACCTGCTCCTAGAATACATTTATGGCTTATCGTATCAATTCTACCATGCCAAAAAGTTGATGGCAGAAAGAGTGTCACACACTGTGTATAGGTAGGAAAAATGTGTTATGTTTTGGTTTAAACATAAGAGATGCTGAATAAGAAACTGCAAGTTCTAAAATTCAACATGTCATTACAAGTGCATTGTAGTAAGGTAACCTAAAAGATGACCTATAGTATTGAGCCTAACCACTGTACATTCTGTGTTCAGTGTGTAAGCTACATATTTTCTCCATTAAATAACATTATAGCTAAGTATCTATTGGAAATGTGTATTTCATTTGTTGCATTGCTGTTACTTTGTATTGTTATGACATCTTTTGCATTGTATTGTTTTATGCCTTTTATAGAATCTGTGTGCATGTTACCGTGCAGAAGTAATGGGCTGACAGCCATTATATGTGACAGTTCCACCATACCTGCGAGAGCAGTTGGCACCAGAAATCAGGCTTCCTGGATGCCAGTTAGTGATGGAGGAGTCAGTAAGAGCCCATAGAGTCAGCATTTTGCTGATGTGATGGTTAGCCATATGGCATTGCACAATAATGATAGTAAAAATAGACAGAAGAAAGTCTGTAAAATGATCATTTTTGGAACCATTGTTGAGGCTAAATGACGTGCGACCACTTGTGGAAAATGTAAATACTCTTTACAGAATTCTGTTAAGAGTCAATCCTAGACAAGTGTCTTGTGCATCCCAATGAGCAAAGCCTAGGTCAATTGAGGGTGCTTTCACACTGTGCTTTGTCCCAAGCATGTTGGTCCCGTTGACTCTGTTGGCATCACAATAGTCAATGACCCCACTGAAGCATACGCCGAATACCGTTTTGCAGTGTGTTTGGGGTACGAGGTGGGGAGGGGGTGTGGTTTTGTCATAAGCCTCAATGGGACCAACGAACGTGGGACAAAATGCAGTGTGAAACCGCCCTTAGTTTGTAGCAGAAGGGAGCTTCCCAAAATCCCACAGCAGCACAGAAGGTTTGGTGGAGATCCAGCAGCCATATCAAGGGCAACCTGACCATTTGGGGAATTTATAGCAGATCTCAATGTCCCTCAGGTCCCAAAGAGGGACCTTTTTGCAAATTGTTCAGTTGGAGTTTTTCTACTAAAAGCATACAATTCCATCAAGTGTGAGTCTAACCAACAAGAGTATCGTGCCACTTTTATGAATAGTAACCACCAAATGTGCTGCGTCTGAGAAGAAAAATCAATTCCTCAAGACTCTGAAACCAAGTGCCAGCCATGTTGAACTTCTTGGCAGTTACACTGTAAGAAAGCCCTGTCTGTTATTAACATCCATTTGACAATCAGTATAGAAAGAAATGTGGAGGCTGTACAGTGGTCTGTCACTGTCACGCAAGATGTAGGAAAGACAAAGTGCAACACAAAGGGAAGGGGGAAAAGGGGGCCCAGACTCCAGGGAAAGGGGGTAGTGGAGACCTTCTAGGCTGACCTTATATCACCCTGTCTCCCCTAACAACACTATATTGGTTCCACACCAATCGCCGCACAGGAACCTCGCCCTGTCTTTCCCTGGCGTTTGGCCCTGGCTAGGGAAGGCATGGGATGAATAGTAGTCGAAGACCAACTGACAACTATAGACAAAAAGGGGGAACAAACAAGGGAAGATCGCTTAGCTTTAGTCGACTTCAGAGAGATGAACACACGTCCTCTTATCACCAGAGAGGAAGAAGTAATGCACTTGCTCCAAGCCTTCATAAGTGGTCATGTGAGTATCGCCGACACCTCCCTCTAGCAAACAGCAGGTATTTATACATACAGGCCAGGGTGTTAATTAGCAAGAAGAAGGTAGCTGCTGAGTGCTAGAGAGACAGCTTCTAAGAAGGTGTCTGTAAGGCCAAACGAAGGGATCTCCTGCAACCAACTGCAGGGCGACTGTCTGTCACTTCTGATACACCCGTGACAGCCACAGTGGCCAAAAAGTTATCTCCCATGTTGCCATTTTGATGTTGACTTTATTTAAAGTGCACCTGTTTTATAAATCAATGCAGAAGTTACTATTTTGATAAATTCTGATGCATAGTTGATTAATCCGTGGGTCTCTGCTTTTTCGATAAAGAACCTCAGTCTTGTGAAGCTGACTCCTGTGGATGTGATGGCGTATCAATCATTCTATCACTGTCTGTATTCAGGAGGGTGGTAGATTGTTCTACGCTCCTGTTGACCTGAATAGCCTCATAAGATTGGTGCTCTGTATTAAAGAAATGGAGCAGCAAAGCTTGGATGCACACCGACATATGGATGGATAATGGTAAAGTTCTGTTGAATTTGAGATTTCTATAGAACTAGAAGGTGTTCTTTAAGGAAGACGACATAATTCTACAATTTCTTCTTTTTATGGCGTTCTCACATTTCCACAGTTTAATAAAACATGCAATAAAGAAATCTCTTGTACGTAGTATTTCAGCTGTCTGTGCCCATGCTATGTTATCTGATAGATGAATGATTTATGGATTTACTTAACAAAATTGAGGCTTTTCTTTATTATGCTACCAGCCAACAATAAAAGCACAAGAACAATATAATGCCTATCTCTCAGAGTGTAACAGCATAGCTGATTGAAAGGCTATCCCTGCTACCCGGAGTAGATTTGGATCCTTTCATATGCAATGGTTTATTAATTCACAATGTTATTCATGGGGAATTAATATTCAGCACTGAGCGTGTGGTAACTCTGCACTTTGAGTGGCATATTGTCAACCATCGGATTAAATTTTCTATAAGTTGAATCTTTAGCTCCAGGTTAATAATGAACTGCTTCTATTTCAGCATTATACAGAAAATGGGTTTATCCTGTTCCAGCTGGACATAAAAAGTGCCAATCCGTACACAAAGCACAATGAGAATATGAATTAAAACATGTCAATCAAATTTAAGATCCACGCTGCAGAGAATAATCCCTTTGCTGGACTTTACTAGCTGTAAAAAAAAAAGAAAAGTCTAGACGGGGATGTATCAGTCTGTTATGAAGATGTTAGGCTGCTTTGCTTGCGATTCAGTCGCAAGTGGCAATTAGTACGGTTTTCGTGTTTCTAGCGATACTAATATTATATCAGAAAAAAATGTTCTGAACAGTTTCTTAGGCAAATAAAATGAGCCTGTGCAGATGTCCAAAAATCTGACTGAAAGTAAATTGGGAATTAGGGATAGTATTTGAGCTGAAGACTCATCCAGTAAATGCCAGAACATGGCCTTACAAAACGTCTCTCTTAATTTACTGCATGAAAATCTAAAATAGGACTGAGGAGTCATTAATGGCCACAATATTGTCAAGTATAATTTACTGCACGTTGTAAAAAGCTACATCTGGCCACTGCAGCCAATGTGCAGTACTATATTTAATACCACACAGAAGATCTTAGAATGGATCCACCGTCATGTACAGGCTAATGCCACTGCATGGGGGAGAAGAACTTTATGCTTGGTTGCATTTTTTATGATCGGTGGGTTAATTCTTCACACCCATGTTTGCTAATGCTGTAGATGTCTCACCACCTCTGCTCTTGAAGACCCCATTGATGCCACAATTTATTTATTTATTTTACTCACTTATATAGCGCCATTTATTCCACAGTACTTTACAGACATTATGGACACTGTCCCCATTGGGGCTCAAAATCTAGATTCCCTATCAGTATGTCTTTGGAGTGTGGGAGGAAACCGGAGAACCTGAAGGAAACCCACGCAAACACGGGGAGAACATACAGACTCCTTGCAGATTTTGTCCTTGGTGGGATTTGAACCCAGGACCCCAGTGCTGAAAGGCTGCAGTGCTAACCCCTGAGCCACCTTGCAGCCCCTTAATGTCTTACTTTGTGATGTTCACGCGTTTGGTTGACATTCTTTGTAGAACATACATACATTACTTAGTGTGCTCAACTTCCCATTAGAATAGCTCTGACTGGTATAATTACATTGTTGTTAAGTGATAAACATCATTCCATCAACCCAGCATTTTCCTAGTAAACCAACTTAATTCTGTGATTGGCCCCCATAGCGTTAGGAATATATTTTCAGTTCATTTGGCTGTAATCTGTACAACATTGGTGCCATCGACCAACCTTTTCCAGTAATTGTGAGATTACATTTACAACTGGGGAGATTGGAGGTTTGGTGGTTAGCAATGTTGCCTTGCTGCTAGTTTTCTATGCACCCCTTATGTTTATGTGGGATTTCTCCCACACTCCAAAAATATACTGAAAGATTAATTGGCAACCCAAGAATGACTGCCTAGCTGGCAGCCATCATATCCCCCCACCCTCCATATTTATATATATATACAGTACAGACCAAAAGTTTGGACACACCTTCTCATTTAAAGATTTTTCTGTATTTTCGTGACTATGAAAATTGTACTTTCACACTGAAGGCATCAAAACTATGAATTAACACATGTGGCATTATATACTTAACAAAAAAGTGTGAAACAACTGAAAATATGTCTTATATTCTAGGTTCTTCAAAGTAGCCACCTTTTGTTTTGATGACTGCTTTGCACACTCTTGGCATTCTCTTGATGAGCTTCAAGAGGTAGTCACCGGAAATGGTTTTCACTTCACAGGTGTGACCTGTCAGCATTAATAAGTGGGATTTCTTGCCTTATAAATGAGGTTGGGACCATCAGTTGTGTTGTGTAGAAGTCTGATGGATACACAGCTGATAGTCCTACTGAATAGACTGTTAGCTGCTTTTTTCTTGCCATAATACAAATTCTAAGTAAAGAAAAACTAGTTGCCATCATTACTTTAAGAAATGAAGGTCAGTCAGTCCGAAAAATTGGGAAAACTTTGAAAGTGTCCCCAAGTGCAGTTGCAAAAACCATCAAGAGCTACAAAGAAACTGGCTCACATGAAGACCGCCCCAGGAAAGGAAGGCCAAGAGTCACCTCTGCTTCTGAGGATAAATTTATCCGAGTCACCAGCCTCAGAAATCGCAGGTTAACAGCAGCTCAGATTAGAGACCAGGTCAATGCCACACAGAGTTCTAGCAGCAGACACATCTCTACAACAACTGTTAAGAGGAGACTTTGTGCAGCAGGCCTTCATGGTAAAATAGCTGCTAGGAAACCACTGCTAAGGACAGGCAACAAGCAGAAGAGACTTGTTTGGGCTAAAGAACACAAGGAATGGACATTAGACCAGTGGAAATCTGTGCTTTGGTCTGATGAGTCCAAATTTGAGATCTTTGGTTCCAACCACCGTGTCTTGGTGCGACGCAGAAAAGGTGAACGGATGGACTCTACATGCCTGGTTCCCACCGTGAAGCATGGAGGAGGAGATGTGATGGTGTGGGGGTGCTTTGCTGGTGACACTGTTGGGGATTTATTCAAAATTGAAGGCATACGGAACCAGCATGGCTACCACAGCATCTTGCAGCGGCATGTTATTCCATCCGGTTTGCGTTTAGTTGGACCATCATTTATTTTTCAACAGGACAATGACCCGAAACACACCTCCAGGCTGTGTAAGGGCTATTTGACCAAGAAGGAGAGTGATGGGGTGCTACGCCAGATGACTTGGCCTCCACAGTCACCAGACCTGAACCCAATTGAGATGGTTTGGGGTGAGCTGGACCACAGAGTGAAGGCAAAGGGGCCAACAAGTGCTAAGCATCTCTGGGAACTCCTTCAAGATTGTTGGAAGACCATTTCCGGTGACTACCTCTTGAAGCTCATCAAGAGAATGCCAAGACTGTGCAAAGCAGTCATCAAAGAAAAAGGTGGCTACTTTGAAGGACCTTAAATATAAGACATATTTTCAGTTGTTTCACACTTTTTTGTTAAGTATATAAATCCACATGTGTTAATTCATAGTTTTGATGCCTTCAGTGTGAACGTACAATTTTCATAGTGATGAAAATACATAAAAAAATTTAAATGAGAAGGTGTGTCCAAACTTTTGGTCTGTACTGTATATATATATATGTACAGTATATATCACACATACAGTACACAAGGAAACAGTTTATATGATGAGGGATACTTACGATATATATTGCTCGCTTTTATTGTACTTCTTGGCTAGATATCGTGCTGAAGCTTTGCTGGGGATTTTCACCATGGACATCTCCTTCCCATACCGTGTCATGTTACATGGAGTCTCACATACACAGTAGTCATTGTCCTTTTCTACGAGGAAATCTGAGAAAGTTGAGAAGATACAAAGAAGAATTGAAATTAAGCAAGTACTGTTAAAAAAGTTTTACCGCCTCAGAATTGGCAGAACCACAGGATATGTCATATATGTCTGACAGGCGGGAAACCTACCTTTGAGACCCCCTCCTATATGGAGAACAGCAAACTTTTGACACTACAAGTTTAGTTATTTAGTTTTATAGAACAGAGACTGATTACACTTGGTGTCTCGGGTGTATCAGGTTTGATAGACAGTCATTCTGGATCTGGCTGTAGAAGGCCTCTGCACTTGGCTTTGCAGACACCTTCTTGATCCTTTCATCTCTGGTGTGTAGTGGTATCCTTCTTTCGCTAGGACCCAGAAGTGATCTCCACCTTCTGCTGCTAATTGACACACCCTTGCTTGGTATATATAAACTCTCAGTGTCTCCAGAGAGTCGCCGGTGATAGAACTATTTTCCCCTGCTCAGGCCTGGAGTTTCTTGGTGGATTATTGTCATCTTCTCTCTGGTGTCTTCTCAAGCTAAGTGTATCCCATTGTCTGTTTTCCTCATTTGTCTTTAGGTGCAGTGGGGGCTGACTAGTGCTCACCCTGTCCCCTCCCTACCTAGGGCCTAGCTCTAGGGACAGTTAAGGATTAGGTATCCTGCTCAGCGTTAGGTGCGGGACCTATTTAGGGATGGTAGGGGAATCAGGGTGTTGTAGGATGTGTCTAGGGGTCTCCACTCTCCCTTTCCCTAGATGTTGAGCTTCCCCCCTTTTCCCATCGTCATACACTTGGTCCTTCACTCACCTAGCATGACAATTGGACTCGGGAGCTCTCTCACTCTCTACGTGGACTTCTAAAATGCTAATTTTTTATCATAATTATAAAGTTATTCTGATTTGAATTTTCAAAGTAAGTACATCAGTCTCATCAGATCCAAGATCTATTTAACAATGTATATAGTTTATATTGTGAAATCTAGTGACAGATCAACTTTATGTCCAGGCAGATTCTCATTCTCCAGATATAAGGTAATTATGGCATATCTCGTGGATATATCATAAATGTCTTTGGTGGGAAATACGTTTTGATGTAGGAAAAAAATCAGTAACTTATCAAAATATGTAAACTACAGAAAATATTCACCGTGGAATATTTTGTTTGTAACGTTAATACTGCTGCTGGCATCAATAAGTAAGTGTTTCATCTATGTGTTTGTCTTCCACATCCCATAGCGCGAGGGATCAGAACTAATAACACTCCTGAAATCTGTCTGTTCACCTTTAGCAGCTGCAACACAAACATTCTTTCTGAGGCACAAAATTGTTAAGGTACGATGCATAATTTTCAGTGCCACAAAGGTCTACGCCGTAGCTGGAGGACGTAAGGATGTTCCATTATAACTGTGTTCTGGGTAACAGCGGAAGACCTGATTTTCAGATCTCAGATAAAGAAAAAAAATCCATTTTGCAGAACAAGATTATTCAAGGAGGTGAAAAGCGAAAGACCGCCATTCAATTTTGTAAAAACACTTGAGCTTTGAACCGACTTCTAACTGATGATTGGGTCTCATTTCCACATACATGCGACTTATCACATGGATCCAGAACACAATGTTAATGCATTTCAGCGGCGCCATGCTTATCAACATGAAAAATATGGTGGCATACTGGCAGGTTTTTTTTTTTTTTTTAAACTGCAAAAAAACTAAATATAAAATGCAGCTAGGGTTATTGTACTGTGATATGGCATCTCAAAATATCTCTATATGAGCCCCAATATAATGCAATACTTATCAGATGAAAGGACTGAAATACAATGCTTGTGTATGTGAGGACTTCCGCTAAACTGATCTGAGCCTATTTTTCAACTATATCATATTGTATTTATTGTATATAATTCATATAACAGAACTGGTGTTAAAAGGGTATTCCCATCTCCAAGATCCCATCCAAGTATGTAGTATGTGTGATAATAATAATATTAGCAAATATCTCCAATTAGAAATGTAGTATAGTTCTTCTGATTCGCTACATGGGGTACAGGGCATTGCAGTAGCTTAGAGATCCATGGTTATGACCACTAACAACTAACTGTCACTTATGAGTGGTCGTAACCACGGATACCTAAGCTACTGCAATGCCCTGCACATGGGGAAAGCGAGATAGCGAATCAGAACACTACATTTCTAACTGGAGGTATTTGCTAATATTATTAACTAGCTTTTACCCGCGGCTTCGCTCGCGTGGAATTTGGTCTGCCACATTAAGTTTCGTGACAGATCATTTTAATAGTAAAAAAAAATAATCTTAATAGTAAAAAAAAATAATTTTAATAGTAAAAAAAAATAATCTTATTTAGTTACTCGTACATCCAAAATTTCACGTGTCTAACTTCAAAACTGACGGATTCCATACAATCTTTGAACCCCTATAATATGAAGAGGAAAACTCCTGAGGGTGGAATTATCAAAATTCCTTTCTTAGTGCTCATTTAAGCTATAATAGAACCTATCTGCAAATTTCAAGATGCTAAGTTCAGTGGTTTCGGCTGTGCGTTGACCGCTAGGTGTGTCAGTTAATCAGGTTTACAGTTTTATATAATCTTCGCCTGTATGGTGTGTTTATAAAAAGTAGCCCTATGTCCTTCCCCAGGCTTGAAATTATCCATATCAAATTTCATCACAAACAGATTACTAAACACTGATTAATAATCAGGACGGACTGAAGTTACTTGCGTTTAATATTGTTCGTGTTAGTAAAGAATTAGTATGTAATTGGAATAATGGACATCTGCAGGTAATTTATCTATGTGTTTTTACTGCAATATACTCTTGTAAACTATGTTATTTGATTTCTTTCGTTCAGCGAAAATATGTAGACTTTGCGATTTAGAAACACGTGAGCAAGCTACGTATAGCTGACCATGGGAAAAACAGGGCGTGCCTAAATGTACCCCGCTACCTTCAAAGTTTGCCCTTGCGATTTATTGATGGTCATTGAAAATGCAACTTTAAGTGGGAACTGCAAACGTTGGAAATTAAAGGGTAAGTTATTGGGTATTATTGGGATGCGTGGTATAATAATATTTTCACCCTTAGCTTCTCCAGTTAAAATTGTGGCCTTTACAATGTGCCTGCCTAGTTCAGTGACTCGCAATCTAGTGCCATTACATAATCTCGGGGCATCTGTGGCACCCCAGGGGTCTGGTTGCCACAGTAATAGAAATATTATGTCTGAGAGCAAGTGGGAGGTTTCTCTGGTCAGGAGCCCTAAGCATGCAACACGGCCCACCCAGACCTGGGAGGGGAGGAATCTGCCCTTATAAACTGGGTCTGGGGCGGGATTAGAGAATGAAGTCCCAGACAGAGACGCAGTCTGGTCTGGAGGACAGCAGACACAGGGAAAGTGACAGGAGCTCTGTAGGAGCAGGAGCGAGTGCCAGAGGCTGGAAGCTAGAAAGCTCGCCTTGGCTGAAGACACTAAACCTGGACATGGAGTCCGAGGCTGTGGGGACATCCAGGTCCAGCAGCAGAATCACAACCGGCAGGGGATTCCATGTCCTCTGGCCATAGAAGCCCGGAGGCACGGTCACAAGCAAGGGACCAGCACCGCCATTGTGAAGCGGAGGCTAACGGAAGGCCCCAAGTCACCGGCCATACGGGTGAGCACCACACGGTATACTCAGGGACGTGGGCTACTTCTACCCGCATAGAGCAAGGTAACCAGGAAAGAGTGCAGATAGTCGGGGAGGCCTACAACTCCACCTGGCCAGGGGAGATCCTACTTGCTTACAGACTGACCAGGCCCCTACTGCTAAACAGTACTCCCGAGAGGGTCTGCGTTATTCCATCAGTAAAGACCCTGAACTGCACCACACGTCTCTGTGTTTCATCGCCGCACCAGCACCATCAGTACTGGGACGCTCACACCATCACTCCCATCATCCACACTAGCTGCCCTGAGGCAATACTTCTCCCGTGGGGAGTTATCCCATACTCGGCTGCGCAAACAACATCAGCCTCAGCGGTCTGCAGCGCAGCGGCGGTCCCCACTGACCACAATCCACGGGTGGCGTAGTCGGACATTGTTATTACAAAAGACTGCCACTGGTTTGACCGCCCTGGGCACGGACCGGGTCACAGCCACGGAGGACTACAACCCCCAGCGATCCGGCTCCGGGTATCCCCTACACAGCACAGGCCCAGGGGGCACGTCAACTTTGGCGTAGTCGGCAGGATTTCGTGCCCGCAACCACCGGGTACTGCATGCCTGAAAAAGACTTTTATACTTACCTGTGGCGAAGTTTCCCGCCGTCCGGAGTCGTTTCCCACCATCGGACGCCATCTTCAGGACGCCGCGCGGGAAGAAGAGGGGCATGGACGCCGAAAGCGCGCGAGATCCGAAGCTCCGCCCCACGCACTGACACTGCGCAAGGTCCTGGAAGGGAGGAAGAGCGACGCTGACGTCATCAGAGCGCGACGCCAGGTCCTCTACCCCGACGATTGACTGCGGAGCCGCGGCCTATGGAAGAAGAGCATCGCAAGGTAGGCCACGGTCCACTAGGGGGGAAGGAGGATGTCGGACACTGAGGGGAGCTCCACCGCCACACCGGCCGCCAGCGCAACCGCTGCAGCAGTCATGCCATTCACCATGCCCTATATCCCGGGGGCAACCTGGCTACCCCAGTACTCAGGGGAGTCACATTCCCTGAGTGACTTTAGGGAAAAACTGGATAGCCTCTTCCAGGTATACCCCCTCACAGAAAAGCAAAAAGTGAGCATCCTGGTGGCCCAGTTAATCGGGGCAGCCCAAAGGGAGGTAAAGTCCTGGTAACCTGGGAAGAAGAGGACTGTCAGAGAAATACTAGCCCGGCTGAAAGACACATTTGATACCCGAACCTCAGCCGAGATAAAACTAAGATTTTACGGGTGCAAACAAAGGGCACATGAAAGTATAAGAGACTATGCTCTAAACATACAAGAGGCCCTGAGAGCCATAACGCAGGCAGACCCTGACAGCGTGGGAAATGAAGATAAGCTGTTGACCGAACAATTTATTGAGGGTCTACTGTGCAATGCCCACCGAACCCAGTTGCGGGCAATGGCCTTACAGGACCCTGACCTGGACTTTGCACAGTTCAAGGACAGAGCCATCCGGGTGCTCCGAGAACCGGCACCAGGTGGCGCAGTGAACCACAGGTGCCCTGCTATCACTTATCACCAGGACGCGGCGCCCTTGTCTGCAGGGCCTGTGGGAGCTGATGTGCAGGCTTTGAACAATAACCCGGCTACAGACCTGCACCATCAGGTCCAAGAGCTGACTAAGAGCGTTGCCGCGCTAACCAGAACTGTGCAGTCTTTACAGGTCTCTTCTCCAGGAAAGATCCAGCTGGCATCCGGACCGGAGGACGTCCCGTGGCGCCGACTGAGGAGGACCCCACCGGCTAGAGGAAGACCCAGCGACAGATACAACGAGGATGGACGACCCATCTGCCGCCGCTGCAGTCAACCCAGACATATGGCAAGGTACTGTCATTTAAACGGGCACAACCTGGGGTAGAGGGCCAACCCCCAGGCTTAAGATCATCAGGCCCATCAAACTGGCGTGACAAATACGTAGGAGGATGTCCGGTCTTGCCTGTGGTACTGGATGGCATTCCTATGAGTGCCCTACTAGACTCCGGGTCACAGGTCACCACCATCCCGTACGTGCTCTTCAAGCGGTACTGGAATGACTCGGACATAACCCGCTACCCAGATGACGACCTGAGCATTATAGCCAGCAATGGTCAGCTCGTGCCCCAGATAGGATTTAAAGAGGTGACCATCAAGGTCGGTAAAGTTGAACTGCCGGCACAAGGACTGATCATTGTGGACATTGACCGTCGCGAGAGTCACCCAAAAATAACCCTAGGTACTAACGTAATTGAAAACTGTCTTGCAGAGGTGATTCTTATTTTGCAACAGGTTGCCAAGAACGCCAGTTCCAGCCAGCAGCGTGTCCTCCAAAAAGAGATCCGGGCACTGATGAAGCGGCAACAAGTGGAACTATCTGGTGGTGAGATAGGTAGCGAGAGAATGTGTGACCCGTTCCCTATTGCCATGCCCCCAAAAAGTGAGATGATGATTTGGTGCCGGGCAGTTATTGGTCTAAGAGGTAGAGACTACCAAGCAATGGTAGAACCCGTCTACTCAGACAGTAGGCCCACCATTTTGACAGCACGGGGGGTGGTCGATATACGCCATGGGAGGGTGCCCGTCCGCATCATAAATATCGGGGAGAGAGAAGTATACCTGCCCCGGTATGCCACGCTAGCCAAATTGTTCACCATCAACCAGAACTCTGTACAGGCCGTGGAACCCTTGCCTCCATCTCAACCAGAGGAAGGTAACGGCTCTATGAAACCAATGGAGGACTGGTGTCAGCAACTGCATTTGGGTACTGACTCCACTCCCTCACACCAAAAACAGGGAGTCTATCGGGTGGTTCAAGAGTACGAGAGAGTGTTTAGTAAACACCCGCTAGACTTCAGGCGAGTAAAGGGGGTAGAACATCACATACCCACGGGAGACCATCCTCCCATAAAGGAGAGATACCAACCCGTACCCCCTGCACACTATCAACACGCCAAGGGGATGCTAAAAGACATGAAGGAGGCTGGGGTAATTAGGGACAGCTGTAGCCCCTGGGCAGCTCCACTAGTCTTAGTGAAAAAGAAAGACAACACCATGAGAATGTGTGTAGACTACAGGAAGGTCAACCGTATCACACACAAAGATGCGTACCCGTTACCAAGGATAGAAGAGTCCTTAGCTGCATTAAAATCTGCTAACTTCTTCTCTACTTTGGATCTCACTAGCGGGTACTGGCAGGTTCCTGTAGCAGAGGCGGACCGAGAGAAGACCGCATTCACCACCCCGATGGGACTCAGCGAATTTAACTGTATGCCGTTCGGGCTCTGCAACGCACCAGGAACCTTTCAACGGTTGATGGAATGCGGTCTGGGACACCGGAACTTCAAGACGGTCCTACTATACCTGGACGACGTCATCGTCTATTCCAAGACCTATGAGGACCATCTGGAACACCTGGCAGAAGTGTTTGAAGCCCTGGCGAACTATGGCCTAAAGGTAAAACCCTCAAAGTGTCATCTACTGAAGCCAAAGGTACAGTACCTGGGACACGTGGTGAGTGCTGACGGAGTAGCCCCCGACCCTGACAAGATCACCGTGATTAAGGACTGGCCAAGACCATCCAGCATAAAGGAAGTGCGGCAGTTCCTCGGGTTGGTAGGCTACTACCGAAGATTCATTCCCGGTTTTGCCAAGAAGGCAGCTCCTATGCAGGACCTCCTGATAGGCCAGTCCAGGAAGGCCAAAAACCAGAAGCCACCCTTCAAATGGGAAAAGCTGGAAGAGGAGTCCTTCCGCCAGCTGAAGATGGCCCTCACGGGGGATGAAATCCTGGCGTACCCTGATTACAGCCAGCCCTTTATCCTCTACACAGATGCAAGCAACATCGGGCTAGGAGCCGTACTGTCCCAGATCCAGCAGGGGAGAGAACGGGTAATTGCTTACGCCAGCTGAAAACTGCGACCCACGGAAAGAAACCCTGAGAATTACAGCTCGTTCAAGCTAGAGTTCCTGGCAGTGGTGTGGGCAGTAACCGAACGTTTCAAGCATTACCTTGCCTCTTCCAGGTTCACCGTGTACACGGACAACAACCCGTTGACACACCTGGACACTGCAAGACTGGGTGCCCTGGAGCAGAGATGGATGGCCCGCCTGTCCAATTATGTGTTCACGATCAAATACCGGGCAGGGCGCTCCAATACCAATGCGGACGCCCTGTCCAGGATGCCAAACCTACCGGACGAAGGGGAGGATCCAGAAGAATTGGAAGAGATCAAACTCCCTGCGTTTCACTGTCATGGGATTACCCAGTATTCCCACCGTGTGAGGGGCCAGCGATCCGCTACGTTCAACCCCTTACCCCACTACAACTGGGCGGAGACGCAAGACAGTGACCCCGCAGTCCGTCTGGTGAAGGAGATGCTGACCCAGGCTGATGCCCGCCTGGACCCAGACGCTCCGGAAGAGACCAAGCAACTGTGGACGGAGAAGAGCAGACTGTTTCTCTACAAGGAGAAGTTGTGCCGCAGAATGGTCAATTCCCGGACACATGAACTGATCTGGCAGGTTGTGGTACCGAGACGGGACGCAGCTATGGTGCTGGAGGCCTACCACAATGGGGCAGGGCACTTCGGATGGAAGAAGCTGGAGTTCCTGCTGCGTGAACGGTTCTACTGGATAGGCATGAGAGGAGCCATTGAGAGGTGGTGTAGAGACTGTGGCCCGTGCAATCTAAGAAGGGACCGTGCCAGCCAGAGGACTCCCCTGCAGCCCATCATCACCAGGCAGCCGCTGGAACTGGTCGCTCTGGACCATGTTAAACTGGCTCCAAGCAGAAGCGGGTATGTCTACGCCCTAACCATCGTGGATCACTACTCCCGGTTCCTAGTGGTGGTCCCCGTCAAAGACTTAACAGCACAAACAGCAGCTAGAGCCTTCCAGCTGCACTTCTGACGCCCACACGGGTACCCGCACGGGTACCCGGACCAAGTGCTGATGGACCAAGGACAAGCCTTCGAAGCGGAGGTCTTCCAGGAGTTCTGCAACCTGTATGGCTGCAAAAAGATAAGAACAACCCCCTATCACCCCCAAACCAATGGACTCTGCGAGAAGATGAACCAGGTGGTGATAGATCTGCTAAAAACATTGCCCCTGGAAGAACGCAGTCTGTGGCCTGAGAAACTGCCCGATCTGGTGGACCTGTACAACCACATCCCGGTAGGTTCCACCAACTGTACCCCGGCTTACCTAATGCGAGCAAGACCTGGTAAGCTGCCTGTTGACCTGGATATGGGAGTCCTGACACCCGAGGACACCTCGCCAGAAGCAGACTGGGATACAGAACGGCAGCAACAGTACCGGAAATTACAGGAGAGCGTCGAGCGAAGTCTCTGTCAATCAAGAGAAAGGCAGGAGAGGACTTTTAACCAACATGCTCCCGCTGTTCCCCTGGTACCTGGAGAGCAGAAAAAGGCGGCTCCATAAGTTGGACGACCAGTGGGAAAAGGACCCGCACACCGTACTGCCCTCAAGCCACAATAATCCAAAGGTGTACGTCATCAGCAAGGATGGAGGAGAGACCACAGCCACTGTCTCCAGAGACCACCTGAAAAAGTGCCCCGAGAAGTTGCAAAGCACGGATGAAGATCAGGAAGACCCTCAACCCGTTGAGGAAAAGGAGGAAATGATCAGCACCGTACTCGGAGACTTTCCCCGGTCCTGGACACAAGTAAACAACGCTATTGTGGTGCCCGTCCTCACCTTTCTCCAGCCAGCCCCTCAAGTGCCTACAGAAGACCAGGTAGAGCTGGAAGAGCAGCCGGCCCAGGAGGCAGAAGAGTCCACACCAGCAGCGCAGGAGGATCAACCCTCTGCTAGTAGTGAGCCTGCCGTGCCCATAGTGAGCCAAAGAGTGCGCAGACAGCTGCCCAGCTTGCCCATAACACCTCCTACACCCTGTAGTGCAGGACCAGTTAGTGAGCTCCGTAGGTCCACTAGAGTCACTAGAGGTCAGATGCCCGCTCGCTGGAAAATCTAAACTAATGCACTGTGAATTTATCTGTTTAACTGTTTATGGTTTATGTTTGTTGCCTGTTATTAATTATGTTTCTCAGTTACCCTGCAGATTTCTATTGACTAATAGGTTATGGACACTGGATAACCGGAACAATTCTTGTAGATAGTTGCACCTTGGTGCCTCTTGCGAAGACGGCCGCGGAAAAGAAAACCTGTCTGGTGTGGCCTCCTTGTGGCCCAAAGTAGCTAGCTTCAGCCTTGCAGCCATGCCCAGGGCCAACGCAAGGGGTTTGCTTTGGACAGGTCCCCTACTTCGCTTAAAGCTTCACCTTGGGTGACATGGACACCCTCTTGTTTCACAAACTTCACCTTGGGTGATATGGACACCCGGTTGCGGACACGCCGTGACCTTTAAAGAACTAAAGCTTCTTGTAAATATGTTATTGTATTATCGTTTATACCCTTGTATTTATGTTTCTTTAAAATGTGTTTAGTCCCGGAGTACTAAAATTTACTAGGGGGGAATGTGGCACCCCAGGGGTCTGGTTGCCACAGTAATAGAAATATTATGTCTGAGAGCAAGTGGGAGGTTTCTCTGGTCAGGAGCCCTAAGCATGCAACACGGCCCACCCAGACCTGGGAGGGGAGGAATCTGCCCTTATAAACTGGGTCTGGGGCGGGATTAGAGAGTGAAGTCCCAGACAGAGACGCAGTCTGGTCTGGAGGACAGCAGACACAGGGAAAGTGACAACAGGAGCTCTGTAGGAGCAGGAGTGAGTGCCAGAGGCTGGAAGCTAGAAAGCTCGCCTTGGCTGAAGACACTAAACCTGGACATGGAGTCCGAGGCTGTGGGGACATCCAGGTCCAGCAGCAGAATCCAACCGGCAGGGGATTCCATGTCCTCTGGCCATAGAAGCCCGGAGGCACGGTCACAAGCAAGGGACCAGCACCGCCATCGTGAAGCGGAGGCTAACGGAAGGCCCCAAGTCACCGGCCATACGGGTGAGCACCACACGGTATACTCAGGGACGTGGGCTACTTCTACCCGCATAGAGCAAGGTAGCCAGGAAAGAGTGCAGATAGTCGGGGAGGCCTACAACTCCACCTGGCCAGGGGAGATCCTACTTGCTTACAGACTGACCAGGCCCCTACTGCTAACCAGTACTCCCGGGAGGGTCTGCGTTATTCCATCAGTAAAGACCCTGAACTGCACCACACGTCTCTGTGTTTCATCGCCGCACCAGCACCATCAGTACTGGGACGCTCACACCATCACTCCCATCATCCACACTAGCTGCCCTGAGGCAATACTTCTCCCGTGGGGAGTTATCCCATACTCGGCTGCGCAAACAACATCAGCCTCAGCGGTCTGCAGCGCAGCGGCGGTCCCCACTGACCACAATCCACGGGTGGCGTAGTCGGACATTGTTATTACCAAAGACTGCCACTGGTTTGACCGCCCTGGGCACGGACTGGGTCACAGCCACGGAGGACTACAACCCCCAGCGATTCGGCTCCGGGTATCCCCTACACAGCACAGGCCCAGGGGGCGCGTCACATCCAAGTTGCGCATTAACAAAACGGGTATACCGACCTTTAATTCGAGCTTATGAGATGGGACCCCGGATAGCTCCAAAGAGTTAAGAAACTCCACGGGGTAGCTCGTACAGTCTTCAGATGACATGACTGTGTCGATGAAGTTGTAGGTTGTAGCATCGCTGGTTACTTGGTCCAAGATAATTTTATTGATTTTCGCAACTGTTTCATTTCTTGGTGCTAGTATAGTTCTTTCACATAGCCAATTTTCATCGTGGATGTTTTGTTGCAAATTTGGAAAAACTTGAGCAATAAGTGCATTTTCCGAATCCACAACATGATAAAATTGGTTAGTGAATAGAACCATACCTTCTTTGTCAGTTTCGATTCGACCTTCACCGATCTCGAGCAGTTTCTCAGCGTACGCGCCCGACTCTAGATCACCGAATAACTGGACACGCATGTTGGTGGTGAGGTGCAGCTTTTCAACTTTGGTCCATAAATATGAGGATTTCAGACATGCGTTAATTTCGTCTGCTGCAGTGCCTCGCTCGATGACAGGCAAAGTTTGCCTAAAGTCCCCAGCCAATAAAACAACCACACCACCCATTATTGTTTGTTTACTGTGTAAGTCTTGTAGACAATGATCAAGAGCTTCGATGGCGCGTTTGTGTGACATTGTGCACTCGTCCCACACGATTAGTTTGCACTGTTGCAACAGGAGGCCATGGGCGCTGCTCTTGCTGATATTACACGATGGGGTTTCTTCGTTCACCAGATTAAGAGGTAATTTAAAGACTGAATGTGCTGTCCGTCCACCGCTTAGCAATGTTGCAGCAATTCCAGAGGAAGCCACAGCTAATGCAACGTTATGACCGCTACGAATTTTTGCTAAAAGCAAATTAAGCAAGAAAGTTTTTCCTGTACCACCCGGGTCATCAAGGAAAAAAAGTCCGCCTTCACCATTCTCAACTCGTCCTACTATTTTGTGATAAATCTCTCTTTGATCAGGTAGCAAACGTGGCTCAGTTTCGCAAACGTGAGCGTCTAACTGGTTGGTATCATAGCTTAGTTCTTTTATCAACTCGTTCGACAGCTCTCCTCTACGCCGCAGTGAGGGTAGACCAAAATCGGACAATTTCTTTCCAGAAATTATTAATATTTTGTCCTCGATAAGCCCCAACGCCTCATTGAAACAGAGATCATTGTTAACGTGATCCATTCTTTCAAATCTGTGCATGATATCCTCTGATAACGCAGTTTTATACTTGTGCCAGAGTTGTAGAGGATTGGATAAACCGCAAGTGCATATCAATATGGCAAACAGCTCTCTTATTTGCGCCGGGGAGCGACATAGCACGGCCTCTTCTAAGGTGGTATCCCAGTGGTTATCATCTTCCAACAAACCCATCTTCACACACCTGCCGAAAAGTTGCAAGTTCTTGACCTTCAAATGTTTTTAAATCCGAGAAGTTGGTTGGACCCCTTATTACATTCAGCAGCATACGCAAGCAATAACATTCAAAATTGCTAACGTGCACCGCGTAAATGCGACCTAGAGCGTCTCCTGCCTTCACACCTGGCCAGCCATCGACAGGTGTTCCTTGTAAACGACGTTTCCATTGCTTCCGTGCCACATTCCAAGTATAGTAGCGAGGCACGTCAATGTAAAGTAATGTTTTTGCAAACGTATCACTTTGGCACAACAGGAAAAATGCAGTTAGTGTAGTTTTAGGTGGTGCTTCTAATCTCTCTTTAAAATTATTTTCCGTAAAGTAAACCCTCTCGCCATTGGGTAAATGAATCGCGAGATGAGTGACGGTTGGGTGTCTCTCGTGCAGAGGCAGACCTAAGATAAGCCACACTGCTTCGTTACTACTAACATATCGGCCGGTTCTAAAGGTCTGCACCTCATCTCTTGGGTCAATGTTAACATTCCCTTGCTGGCAGATGTTAAAAATAGCCTGGTCGCTACCCTTATTAATATATTTACAAATATATTTTATCGCCTGTACCGTATTACAGAACTCTACATTTAAATGAGAATTAAAATTTTTTGATAAGAGTGGAGATTATGGGACCACCCAGCTATTGTCCACCAATATTTCCTGTGTTCCTCTACGGGTTTTTATAATCGTCGTGCGTCCACCATTCTCTGGTGCTCTGCGCCTGTACAAAGGATAACCTTTATCATTGGTTTGAGTATCTTTTAAAAGCTTCCTCGGATATTTTTTGGTACATTTTCCTTCCTTCATGCATGGCGATGAAGAATTGAATGTACCACATGGCCCGTGAATCATATTCTTTGTCACTGTATCATAGAGCTTTTGATCGGTTTCTGGGTTTGGTATCTCAGCACATATGATTTCGTCAATTTGGTTCAGATGCAATTTTTCCTTTAACCACAGCAGTAAGTGCACATGAGGCAAACCTCGCTTTTGCCACTCGATCGAGTACATGAAGCATTGCATATCACCAAATATGTTACCTTTTGTAAGTAGAGCTACCAACTGCTGTAATTTTATTCTAAATACTCGAGCTGTTAAGTCATGTCTGTCTGTTGAATTTTGACCAGCCATAAGCTCATTGGTGATTTCTGGCCAAGCGGAGTTGCAAGTCATTGTAATAAATAAATCAGGCCTCCCATAATTACGTACGTATGTGAACGCATCTTGTGTGTATTCGTGTAGGTATCTCGGGCTATTTACAAATGATGACGGGAGAATCACCATCTGACCTAAGTTATTTGGATCCAAATCCGCATAATTTCTTATTGCATCTTGCAAGTGAATATAATATTCTGCGCGCAGTTTTTTTTGATTTAAAGAAATGAACCTTAAGCGCTCACTTTCCATCTTTACATACATGTCGACCAGAAACTGATGAAGTAGGAGCCTACACTTAAGCATCAAATTAAAATCGCTGCGACGGACCATCAAGTGAAAGGCATAAAAATCTTTTCAGGACACCTTTTTGCTTGGCATTGCTTGTTTGGTAATTGGATTTATCTGAGGAATATCAATGCTGTACCCCTCTTGTCCTTTCCAAAAAATTATTGGGTACTCGAGAGCGTCATAGAATCTATGTGTATCGGGAACCCTAGTGAGCATGCCATCGCGCGGCTGCACAACGATGTCCCGAGACATAGTTTGTTCGCTACTAACTATTACAGCAGCTATTTCATTTGTAGTAGGGGCATTGAATCGTCTCTCATGTTGACCACGTGGCACACGGTCTGGGTGAATCACTACTTTGAAATGATCGTCATTGATCATTCTGTCTCTAGCCGTTTTAAATTCATGCACCAAAATGTTGTGGTCGTGAAGTACTCGTTGTAATTTTTTAACTATGTTTCTATCTACGCTTTGCACGCACTCAGTACGCCTGTTGATTTGTTCTTCTTCGTCACCAATGAAATAAAGTTGTAAAAATTGTGGTTGCGAAATGGACGTAGGAATTAAAGAACCGATACGGTGGTATACTTGTCCTTGTATTGTAAAGGTCGGGCAAAACCCTGGCATTAAGACAATTTGATCTGCTCCAAAAGACGTCATATGAAAGCACATGTTGTATTTTCTTATATTATTTAGAAAAAGGCGAGATTCATCCGTTTCATTAGAGAAAAGCTCTTTTAAAGGTTGAACTGGCTCGTCTATATAAGGAAGAGCTACTTTCCCGCCCAAACAACACATACCTGCTGCTTCCTCTTTCCACTTAAGAGCTCCGCAATATTTGCAATCTATGGTCATTGCTTCTATTTTTATAAGCTTGTGAGTTTCATAATCAAGAGTCTCGTCATACTCAAATGCAGCTTTATTAAACAATATCCATGTATTTCTTGTAAATGTTTGACGTCGCTGTGCTGCCCTTTCAGCAACAGTGCGTCTGCGAGATTCGGCCATTTCATAAGTTTCAGTGGCTCTTTGGGACGCCATGTAAGTCGCTTGCTGCTGACGTCGAGCTTGGGACTGTTCTGGAGTTTCAGCAGCCCGTTGAGACGCCAGATACTCCGCATGCTGTTCACGTCGGTCTTGGGACTGTTCTGGAGTTTCAGCAGCCCGTTGAGACGCCAAAAACTCCGCATTCCGTTCACGTCGGGCTTGGGATTGTTCTGGAGTCTCGGCAGCTCTATGTGCCGCACAACGCACCGCCTGCTCAAGCCTTCGTTGCTCGGCTTGTTGAGACGTCTCATCACGTCTAATTATTTTCATAGCCCGGGCTTTATTAGAGCTTTGCGAAATGTTAGACTTACGCTTTCGCGGCATTTTTATAAGTACTAATTACAAAATAGGTACTTAGTAAAGTTCAAACAAAATACTAAAACAATCTAATTAGTGATATTACGATCGCTGTACAGACGATATCAGTTGTATATGACTGGTCTATGAGGAGCAGCTGTGGCGCGGTTACCCATAGCAACCATTCCCAGTGCTCTGTGGGAGCTGAGAGCAGCCTGCTGGTGCTGTGGGTGACATGCTGCGCTGCACACACACAGGGCTGTGCTGCACACAGGAGGGGAGGACGCCATTTGTGTAGCGCTGCTGCCGGTGCTGTCAGGCTGCAGTGTGTGCATCCTCCATGGAGCCGCGCTCAGGTTACTGCCCCTCCCCGTGTGTGAGTCACTTCCCCTCCGCCCAGGTGAGGCGCTCGGAACTTTCCCAGCTGCAGAAGCTGGCGCAGGTGAGCGCATGTTTTATTATACGGTGTTATGTGGAGGGACAATGGCGGCGGGGACCCCCTGTGTGAGGACAATGACGGCCCGGTGCCCCCGGGCAACCTGCAGGAGGAAGCCTCACACTCCCCCCGGGCTGTGGGCGCGGGCAGGCCGTGCTGGGACGTGTAGTTCCCTAGTAACCTGTTCCTGACATATGGGCTGTTTTCTGGGCTATTTTTTTTTTTTTTTTTTTAGTCTGAGAAAATGTCATAAATTATCCTTCTCCCTTCAGCTGTTTCCAGAGTGTAATGTATCAGGGTGAGCTCATGACTGACAGCTGCCAAAGTTTCTAGGAAATGTCAGTCCCTGGGGGTCGTGTGTGAACCCCCTGTGCCACACTTGTACCTGGCCACGGTATATGATCACCCCTGTATTCTGACTGTGGACAGGCGGCAACTGTGACCTCACTATACAATGATCCACTATGTGCAAATTATTGTATTATCAGTCTCTTCTGACTGCTGTAAATCAGCCATTTAAATATCACCTGTGTATGTGTGTATATAAGAGTTTGATAAATATACTAAAAAGTTTGATAAATATACTAAAATGTGCATTGTAAAATAGTATCTAATTTAATTAAATTTATGGTTCACAATTTTGGTCATAGTGGCTTCCACATAAAAGGTAGATATATGCTGTCGCGGACTTTTATTTAGAACTATTCAAGACAAACAATTCTACGGTACATCATCTTTGTGTAACTCCAACGGTTTAGGCAGCGTACGCCAAGATAGCTCTCAGAGGCCAGATTTTTTTCCGACTTAATTGACATGTATCGTTATATTACGACCAAAATTACATAAAATCATTACAAATTGTAGCCTATATGTTATTCCGATGTATAATCTATATTACTGTAAAGTTTCATGCAAATCCGTCCTGTAGTTTTTTCGTGAAAGAGTAACAAACATACATACTCACAAACTTTCGCATTTATAATATTAGTAGGATATTACATTATTGAGATAGGATCTTGGAGATGGGAATAATATTTGGAGGATTTAATTTGGTCACGTAAAATCTACTTCTATGTTAAATATGCAGCAGGAGCGACATTAATTAATTTGGTGGTAAAATGTCCTATAAAGTTTATGGAGAGTGTTAGAAATATGGCTGCATATATATATCATCCGTATGTCATCAGTATTCCATCAGAATGTCGTCTCGTTAACAGCAGCAACATATCTATGGCTCTTTACTGCCTGAACGCCGGAAGAATGTGATTGTTGGGGGCCAATGTGTTCCTATTTCAGACAGGGGGCTTTGAAGGCCCCTTTCGATGCCATGTTGATATGTGTCACCCTGGCCTGGATGACACAAATATAATAATGCTGTGTTTGAGAGCAAGGGGGAGGTTCTCTGGTCAGGGGAACATTAGCATGCAATACCTCCTGTCTCAGGCCAGTAGGGGGAGCAGGCTGCCCCTATAAAAGCTGGAACTGGGGGCAGGGTTAGAGAGAACTGGACGACCTGTCTGTGGATTGAGAGGTGTCCCAGAGCAGTGAGGGACAGTTGTATTGCACCCTAAGAGGAAGTGTGGCAGTGGGAGATCCACAAGCCAGGGACAAGAGGTGAATTACCCCTGTCCAGGCAGATAAAGAACCAAATTTACCAGACTTTGGTGTCTGAGGCTGTGAGGATTCCACGTCCTACAGCAGATAACCAGTCCGCAGGGGACTGTACGTTCCTTGGCCTAAGAAGCCCGGAGGTTCCGCCACACCAGAAGGGACCAGCAATGCCGTACCAGGCCGGGAGTAGAAAGGAACCCACGTTGCAAACCATACGGGCGAGAGGACATGGTGAGCTCTGGACCGTGGGCTGTTACCCTACCAGGAGGAGATAGCCAGAAGGAGCGCAGAGAGCACGGTAGGCCTACACCCTCACCCTGACCAGGGCCAATTTCCCAATTGCTCTCAGACATCCAGGTCCCCTCCTAGCCGGGACTGTTTGTGGGTCAGTTCACCTGTTCTAGTAAAGACCCTGGACTGCAACCTGTTGTCTGTGTGCTCCTTGCTCCTCCAGCACTAACGGTACTGGGACGCCCTACACCATCACCCCCATCTTCCATTATACTGCCCTGGGGCCGCACTCTTCCCCTGGGGAGTCACACTATCCCAGCTGCATACATCATCAGTCCCAGCGGTCTACCTGGCAGCGGCGGTCCGCACTGACCGCAATTCACGGGTGGCGTAGTCGGACACACCAACAGCGCGTCGCAGACTACCATTGGTCTGACCACCCTGAGCCACGGAACCGGGTCGCCACCACTACCCCCATCGTCTCCTGTTGCCCGGCTCCGAGTACCCCACGGCTCAGGGCGTGAGTCAGCTTTGGCGTAGTCGGCAGGATAGTAACCAACCCGCCACAAACGGGTATTGCGTGCCTGAAAAAGACTGTACACGTACCTGAGGAGGAGGTTTCCCGCCATCCGGAGCCGTTTCCCGCCATTTCCAGCCGTCTCCCGCCATCTTCCGTAGGTTCCCGCCATCTTCAGCCGCTTTCCCGCCATCGGACGCCATCTTCAGGACGCCGCGCGGGAAGAAGAGGGGCGTGGACGCCCAAACCGCGCGAGACCCGAAGCTCCGCCCCACGCACCGACGCTGCGCAAGGTCCTGGAAGGGAGAGAGAGCGACGCTGACGTCACCAGGACGCGACGCAAGGTCCTCATCTGGAGCAGCATCAGCGGAGCCGCGGCCTACAGAAGAGGATCGTCGGAAGGTAGGCCGCGCTTAACTAGGGGGGAGGAAGATGTCAGACACAGAGGCGCCCACTACCACCAGCACAGCTGCAGCAGCGGTGATGCCATTTTCCCTGCCCTACATCCCTGGAGCGGCCTGGCTGCTTAAGTACTCAGGGGAGCCCCATGCCCTGACTGATTTTAAGGAAAGGCTGTACAGTTTGTTCCAAGTTTACCCCCTGACAGAGGAACAGAGGGTCAGCATACTGACGGGGCAGTTAACTGGCGCAGCCCAGCGGGAGGTAAAGTCGTGGCCCTCTGAGGAGAAAAGGACTGTGAAGGACATTCTGGCCCGGCTGCGAGGTACCTTTGATACCCGTACCTCCGCTGAAATTAAAATGCGGTTCTATGGATGTAAGCAACGGGCACAGGACAGCATCAGAGACTATGCCCTAAACTTGCAGGAAGCCTTGAGGGCCATCAAACAAACTGACCCTGGCAGCGTGCAGGAAACGGATAAGCTGCTAACAGAACAATTCATAGAAGGTCTGCTGTCTAGCGCCCACAGGGCCCAACTGCACCTCATGTTCTTTCAGAACCCTGATCTGACCTTGGCCCAATTTAAGGACAGGGCCATAAGGGTGCTCCGTGAACCCGCAACAAGTGGCGCTATAAACCCCCGGCGCCCTGCTCTCACCTACCACCAGGAGGCGGCGCCCTCCTCTATGGACTCTGTGGGGGCCGATGCACAGGCCCTGAACCAAGCCCCGTCGAAAGATCTGCATCACCAAGTCCAGGAGCTGACCAGGAGCGTCACGGCGTTGACCAGGACTGTCCAGGCGTTACAAGTGGACCCGTCAAGACCCATCGAGTTGGCTTCAAGTCCGGAGGATGTCCCGTGGCGTCGACAGAGGAGGATCCCGTCGTTCCGAGGGAGGCCCACAGACAGCTACGCAGAGGATGGACAGCCCATTTGCCATCAATGCAACCAGCCCGGACACATTTCCAGGTACTGTAATTTAAACGGGTCCAACCTGGGGCAGAGGGCCGACCCCCAGGCATAAGATCACCAGGCCCTTATAATTGGTGTGATAAGTACGTTGGGGGGCGCCCGGTTTTACCCGTGGTGCTGGACGGTATCCCCATGAGCGCCTTGCTGGATACTGGGTCGCCAGTAACCACTATCCCTTATGTACTTTTTAAGCAGTATTGGACTGATGCTGATATCACACGTTATCCAGACAGTAACTTGAGCATCATCGCCAGTAATGGCTTACCCGTGCCGCAGATGGGGTTCAAGGAGATAACCATTAAAATTGGTAAAGTTGAACTACCGGCACAGGGAGTGATTATTGTGGACATTGACCGTCGTGAAAGTCACCCTAAAATAACTGTGGGTACTAACGTGATTGAAAATTGTCTTTCAGAGGTACTTGTAATTCTACAACAGGTGGCGGTGAATGCTAGTTCCAGCCAACAGAGAGTCTTCAACAAAGAGATAAAAGCCCTGATGAGACGGCAGCAGGTAGAACTGTCTGGTGGTGAATCGGTAGCGTAAGAATGAGTGACCCATTCCCCATTTCCCTGCCTCCCAAAAGTGAAATGATGATCTGGTGTCGGACTGCAATCGGGTTGAGAGGTAGAGACTACCAAGCCATGGTAGAACCCGTGTACTCAGACAGCAGGCCCACCATTTTGACAGCCCGGGGGGTGGTTGATGTCCGTCATGGGAGGGTGCCCGTTCGCATTCTCAACATTGGGGAGAGAGAGGTACACTTACCCAAGTACGCTACACTTGCCAAACTGTTTGTTGTCGAACACAAAGCTATCAGGGCCGTGGAGCCTTTGCCTCCATCTCCACAGGCGGAGGGTAATGGCTCCCAGAAACAAAAGGAGGACTGGTGCCAGAAACTCCATGTGGGTGCTGACTCCACTTCCCTGCACCAAAAACAAGGAGTCTACCGGGTGGTACAGGAGTACGAGAGAGTCTTTAGTAAGCACCCGCTAGACTTCGGCAGAGTAAAAGGGATAGAACACCATATCCCCACGGGGAGCCACCCACCAATAAAAGAGAGACACAGGCCTGTACCCCCTGCACATTATCAGAACGCCAAGGGCATGCTAAGGGAAATGAAAGAAGCTGGGGTCATTAGAGATAGCTGTTGCCCCTGGGCAGCCCCCCTGGTTCTGGTAAAAAAGAAAGACGGCACCATGAGAATGTGCGTGGACTATAGACAAATCAACCGTATCACCCACAAAGACGCATATCCGCTGCCTACGTAGAATAGAGGAGTCTTTAGCCGCATTAAAATCAGCTAACTTCTTTTCTACTTTGGACCTTACTAGTGGGTACTGGCAGGTTCCTGTGGCAGAGACTGACAAGGAGAAGACCGCCTTCACCACCCCGATGGGACTGAGTGAGTTCAACTGTATGCCCTTCGGGCTCTGCAATGCACCAGGGACCTTCCAGAGGCTGATGGAATGCTGTCTAGGGCACCGAAACTTCGAGGCGGTCCTCCTTTACCTGGACGACGTGATCGTCTATTCGAAGACTTACGAGGATCATCTAAAGCACCTGGCCGAGGTGTTCGAAGCCCTGGCAGGCTATGGCCTGAAGGTGAAACCATCGAAGTGTCACCTGCTGAAACCAAAGCTCCAGTACCTAGGGCACGTGGTAAGTGCGGAAGGAGTAGCCCCTGACCCTGACAAGGTCACGGCAATCAAGAGCTGGCCCAGCCCCTCGAACATCAAAGAAGTAAGGCAGTTCCTCAGGTTGGTAGGCTACTACCGAAGGTTCATCCCCGGGTTCACTAAGATGGCAGTTCCTATGCAGGACCTCCTGATAGGACAGTCTAAGTCCAGAAGCCAAAAGCCACCCTTCAAGTGGGATAAACCGGAAGAGGAGTCCTTCCGCCAGTTGAAGATGGCCCTCACAGGGGATGAGATCCTGGCCTACCCTGATTATGGCCAGCCTTTTATTCTCCACACAGATGCCAGTAATGTGGGACTGGGAGCCGTACTGTCACAAAACCCACAGGGCAGAGAAAGGGTGATCGCGTACGCCAGCCGGAAGCTGAGGCCCACCGAGAGGAACCCGGAGAATTACAGCTCCTTCAAGCTAGAATTCTTGGCGGTGGTGTGGGCCGTAACGAAACGCTTCAAGCATTACCTGGCCTCCGCAAAGTTCACTGTGTATACGGAAAACAACCCGTTAACACACCTAGACAGTGCAAGACTTGGTGCCCTGGAACAGCGGTGGATGGCCCGTCTCTACAATTATGACTTCGTGATCAAGTACCAGGCAGGCAAAACCAATGCCAACGCTGACGCCCTATCGAGAATGCCTTACTTACCTGAAGGTGACGAAGACCCGGGTGAGCTGGAGAAGGTAGAACTCCCCGCGTTTCACCGGTATGGAGCCGCTCACTACTCCCACCGTGTGAAGGAGGAGGATCTAACAACCGTTATGATCAATCCCCTACCTCACCACAGCTGGGCCGAGACCCAAGATAGTGACCCTGCAATCCGCCTGGTGAAAGATCTGCTGACCCAGGAAGACGCCCGCTTAAGTCCGGATGCTCCAGAAGAAGCCAAGCAGCTATGGAAAGAGAAGAGCAAGCTGTTCCTCTACGAAGGCAAGCTGTGCAGAAGACTTGTCAACCACCAGACACACGAGCTGACCTGGCAAGTCGTGGTCCCAGGGCGGGATGCAGCTATGGTCCTGGGGGCTTACCATGACAGAGCGGGGCACTTTGGTTGGAAGAAACTGGAGTTCCTGCTAAGAGGACGGTTCTTTTGGGTCTGCATGAGAGGGGCTGTAGAGAAGTGGTGCAGGGACTGTGGCCCTTGTAACTTAAGGAGAAAAGACCGCACCAGCCAGAAGACACCCTTGAAGCCCA
This sequence comes from Phyllobates terribilis, assembly GCF_046119375.1. Classification (NCBI taxonomy): domain Eukaryota; kingdom Metazoa; phylum Chordata; class Amphibia; order Anura; family Dendrobatidae; genus Phyllobates; species Phyllobates terribilis. The sequence continues at coordinate 136,253,752 of NW_027362762.1, forward strand.
TCGTCACCCAGCAGCCTCTTGAGCTGGTAGCTCTGGACCACGTCAAATTGGCTCCAAGCCGGTCAGGATACATCTACGCCCTGACAATCGTGGAGCACTATTACCGTTTTCTAGTGGTGGTCCCGGTGAAAGACTTGACAGCCCAAACGGCGGCCAGAGCCTTCCAGCAATACTTCTGCCGTCCACACGGGTATCCGGAACAGGTCCTGATGGACCAGGGTCCAGCGTTCGAAGCTGAAATCTTCCAAGAATTCTGCAACCTCTATGGCTGTAAGAAGATTCGGACAACGCCTTACCACCCACAAACCAACGGGATGTGTGAGAAAATGAACAATATAGTCATTGATCTCCTGAAGACGTTGCCCCTGGAGGAACGCAGCCTGTGGCCAGAAAAACTGCCGGATCTAATAGACTTATACAACCATATCCCGGTGAATGCTACAAACTGCACCCCGGCTTACCTGATGCGAGCTAGACCAGGTAAGCTGCCCGTAGACCTGGAGATGGGAGTCCTAACACCTGAGGACACCTCCCCGGATGCGGACTGGGATACAGAAAGGCGACTGCAGTACAAGAAGGTACAGGAGAGTGTGGAGAAGAGCCTGGCCCAAGTGAGAGAGAGGCAAGAAAAACTCTTCAACCAACACGCCCCTGCTGGTCCCCTAGAACCTGGTGAGCAGGTCCTGAAGCGAAAGAGAAGGCTTCACAAGTTGGACGACCAGTGGGAAAGGGAACCCTACACCGTACTGCAGTCAGATCACGACAACCCGAAAGTGTGCGTGATCACCAAGGATGGAGGAGAAACCACTAGTACCGTCTCCAGAGACCACCTAAAAAGGTGCCCCGAGCAACTCCGTAGTGCAGAAGAGGATCAAAGTGACCTTGAACCCGAAGAGGACAAGGAAGAAATGATCAGCACCGTTCTCGGAGAGTTCCCTCAGTCCTGGACTTGAATAAACGATGCAATAGTGGTACCCGTCCTGCATTTCCTGCAACCGACTGAGCAACAACCTGCACCAGAGCCGGAAGGTGAAGAAGAGCAAGCAGCTCCAGAGGCAGAAGAGCCTGTACCAGCAGCCCAGGAGAGTCAACCCTCTGCTGACAGTGGGCCTGCCATGCCTGCGGTAAGCCAAAGGACCCGCAGACAGCTGCCTGCCCTACCTGTACACCCAGCTGGTAGCTGTACCCCTAACGCTAGTGGGGAAAGCCAGGTCGGTCCACCACCAGACAGTGGGTTAAGGAGATCAACCAGGAGCACAAAGGGGCAGATACCCGCTCGCTGGAGAATATAGGGTGCACTAAAATTGTAAATAACCCTGTTGCCAAATGTTGAAATGTTTGCCAAGTTACCTGCATGATTATTAATAGTGTATTTCAGTTTCTTGCAGTTACCGTACGGACTCAAATGTTATGGACTTTTAATAACCGGGGCTTTGTATGGACTGCGTTCGGAGCCTGACCAAGGAATGAACTAAGACTGTGAAGGACTTGGGGTAGGACAGACCCCCACCTGGTTAAGGCTCCCCGTTGTATTGGTGATATGGACACCCGGTCACAGACCACACTGTGACCTTAAGAACTCAATCTGTGCGTCGTTTGTCTACTAATGTTTTATAGTCATGTATATTATCTTTGTTTACTGTTTAGTCCCGGAGTACTAAATTCTACTAGGGGGGAATGTGTCACCCTGGCCTGGATGCCACAAATATAATAAAGCTGTGTCTGAGAGCAAGGGGGAGGTTCTCTGGTCAGGGGAACATTAGCATGCAATACCTCCTGTCTCAGGCCAGTAGGGGGAGCAGGCTGCCCCTATAAAAGCTGGAACTGGGGGCAGGGTTAGAGAGAACTGGACGACCTGTCTCTGGATTGAGAGGTGTCCCAGAGCAGTGAAGGACAGTTGTATTGCACCCTAAGAGGACGTGTGGCAGTAGTAGAGCCACAAGCCAGGGACAAGAGGTGAAGTACGCCTGTCCTGGCAGATAAAGAACAAAATTTACCAGACTTTGGTGTCTGAGGCTGTGAGGATTCCACGTCCTACAGCAGATAACCAGTCCGCAGGGGACTGTACGTTCCTTGGCCTAAGAAGCCCGGAGGTTCCGCCACACCAGAGGGACCAGCAAAGCCGTACCAGGCCGGGAGTAGAAAGGAACCCACGTTGCAAACCATACGGGCGAGAGGACACGGTGAGCTCGGGACCGTGGGCTGTTACCCTACCAGGAGGAGATAGCCAGAAGGAGCGCAGAGAGCACGGTAGGCCTACACCCTCACCCTGACCAGGGCCAATTTCCCAATTGCTCTCAGACATCCAGGTCCCCTCCTAGCCGGAACTGTTTGTGGGTCAGTTCACCTGTTCTAGTAAAGACCCTGGACTGCAACCTGTTGTCTGTGTGCTCCTTGCTCCTCCAGCACTAACGGTACTGGGACGCCCTACACCATCACCCCCATCTTCCATTATACTGCCCTGGGGCTGCACTCTTCCCGTGGGGAGTCACACTATCCCAGCTGCATACATCATCAGTCCCAGCGGTCTACCTGGCAGCGGCGGTCCGCACTGACCGCAATCCACGGGTGGCGTAGTCGGACACACCAACAGCGCGTCGCAGACTACCATTGGTCTGACCACCCTGAGCCACGGAACCGGGTCGCCACCACTACCCCCATCGCCTCCTGTTGCCCGGCTCCGAGTACCCCACGGCCCAGGGGCTGAGTCAGATACACCAGTGAAGTCCAGCCAAAGATTGGCTTTTACAGGAGATTGTTATTTTTACTACATACTACAATATTGAAGTTTATTGTAACATATTGTACAAGCGATCACCGGTACAAGTCCCCCTAGGATGGGTAAAAAATAAGTGAAATGTAAAAAAATATATATATATATTTTTTTTAAAGATCTAAAAAAATAAACAAATAAAAACAAAGATTTCAGTCTCTTTTCCCAATCCAAAAACAGGGACTAAAAAAATAAACAATGAACATATTTGGTATCGCTATATTTGTAACAGTCTGTTCTGTCAAAATATAAAATGAACTAATCCATAAACTAAACGGCAAAAAGAAAAACAAATTAAAGCGACAGAATTGCCGATTTTTAGACATCAAACCTTCACCATAAAATGGGATAAAAAGAGATCAAAACGTCGTATGCACCCTAAAATTCTAACATTAAAGATGACAACTTGCTATGCAAAATAAAAATAGCCCTGATACTGCTCTGTCAGCAGAAAAATAGAAAAGTTTATAGGTCTCAGAAAATGGCAACAGAAATCAATTTTTTTTTCAAAAAGTTCTGATTTTTTTTAACATCTTCAAAAAAAAAAAATACAAGTTTGGTATCACTGTAATTGTACTGACCTGAAGAATCAAGGGGTATTTTTTTAATCATATATGAAAGCTGTAAAAATGAAATAAAATAAAAATAGCAGAATTGTATTTTTTTCACCACTTCACCGCTTTTCAGTACATAATATAGCGCGGTGAATGATGTCACTCACATCTACAACTAGTCCCACAAATATAAAAACAAGCCCTGATCAGGCTATTTTGAAGGAAAAATAATAAAGTTCTGAATCTTGTAAGAAGGGGAGGAAAAAAAACAAAAGCTCAAAATAAAAAAAAAAATGGCCTGGTCTTGAAGGGAGTAAAGAACAGAATTATATGGAAGATGCCACAGTTCTAGTTCAAGTTTTCCTCCAAAAATAGTTAAGTCAGCGCTTCTAGGGCAGAATGTAGACTGATATACGCCATCCGATGGAACACCAATGAACTGCACACACATTCTAAATATGCTTGTATGCCTCATGTTCCTCCCCAGAAGACGGATCTGTAACACAATGCTAATCACATCAATAATCCGTATATATATAGTATATGAGCTTATTGCAGATTCTTATTTTGCATGTTGACATATATTATGTTGTGAAACATGGCTTATGCAGATGTGATTTTATGTATTCCAATTGCTCTTCTCATAATAATGCCCGTGTGGATGTTCATCTCATGTTTTATGCAACCAAAAAAATTTGGATTAGCAGAGTATTAGGCTTCGTCAACCTTTCTGTTATTTCCGATAGTAAGCATAGTGCAGTTCTTAAAGGGGATGTGTCATCAATAAATGACCTATTGTTTAAATAGGGTTTTTGCGTTTGATTTTTTTTAGATTTTTAGATTTTTTAATTTTCTGGATGAAAAAAGAATATAGGACAAGGTTCCACAGACTTACAATATAAAAGTGACTTCCAGTTCACTCGTAAAATTCATTGTGATCTGGAGTGTCATAATTGAATTCACATGAGTAACAAGAGGACAGGAATGGTGCTAGAAACTAGGGAAGATGACGATTGTGCACTACACCACAGACACATATTTACAAAAGTTTAGGGGATTGTTAGGAATTGTGGTTCTGTGCTCCCACATGGGAATGGATCGGGCGCGGTGATATGCTACTCCAGTCGCAGGCGCCGCCATTGTTCTGACCCTGGAGGCAGAGCTACTATGTGCACAGGGAAACCATCCCAATTTTATGGAGCATCGCGTTCTGGTGTTGTAGGATGTGTAAGGACGTGGGATGTCGTATCTCCCACGGATTTCACTGCCCTGGAAACATGGGACGCTGTGTTCCCTGGTTGCCAGGCAACACAGAACGCTGTTGTGTCTGGTACTAGGCAGTGGTGGGATTGTTTCCTTTCTGCTGTGCAAGCTAGCAGGGAGTGGTTGTCTGGGGATGATTGTGAGGTATTCAACACCTGATCATTTCCTGCAGCAGATGGGCTATTTAACCCTGCTCCCAGCTTAGTCCTTTGTTGTTTATTGCAGTTCCTATGTGCTGTGATGGTGAGTGGTGTTAGTAGCATTGGTTGCTCTCTGTTCAGGGTTTTTCCTAAAGGGTCTTCTCCTTCTCTCTTCCTTTTACACTCCCAGGGGTTCTTGCAGAGGTACCACCCTGATTCTTGACTAGGCACTGGCCGCATCACCAGATGCCAACTGACTGGCAACAGTGGGCCTGGGAAGGGCTCTGCCAAAGTCCCTCTTCCATTTACTGGGAGCTGGGTGAAGAGTATCTCGGCCTTCAATGGCTCGCCTAGCTGGGCAACTTGCACCAAGTGCGTCAGTGGCTGCACCTTTGCTGGCTTGGTGTCAGTCTTGTTGGGTCTTTCTCAGTTAGCGCATAACAGGGATAACATTTTTGGGTGTTTTATTTAAGGATTCACAGATTTGGTATAGCTGTCAAGGCTCATTAGACAAAGCCATGATACTAGTATGGAGTGAGGCTGCAGGCTTTGTGGTGGGAATCTTCCATTGCTGTTTTGGCTGAAAAGCCACAGCAAATCTGCATGTTTTACATCAAATCTGGAGCAAAATTCGGCAACAAATAAGCAGCAGCCTCTATAATCCACATACTTCCTTTCCACCTGTAGATATTATTTTGTAAAACCCAATTTACTACTTTGTGCTGTACACTGTACTGGATTTGTGCAAAATTTGTTTTGCTTGTGTCTCTAATATTTTAGTTAAAATGCTACTTTGGGATGAAATGTTTACTATTGATCAGCGATAACATTTTACAGAACACAGCAAGGAAACAAGACTTACCTAGTGCGGGATCGGCACATTCCTTGTACAGCTCTGGAGTACAATATGCCGCATCTCCTGAATAATAAAAAAAAGGCACACCGTCACTTTTATTGTATTAATGGACATATTATAGTATGGTTTATTGCGACAATAATAGAGTATAAAAGGTTACAATTAAAATATTATTTATTGGTACTTTAACTCTTCACCATTACCAGGAAATGTTGAACAATGACTGCATTGTTTTCTGTTACCTATGTTTTAGATAGAGTTGAGTTTACTATTTTGTTATCTTGAATCTCCGAAGATTTATTCCTACTAACTATTAAATCTGGAAGCCAGGACTTTTCCTTACTCTCCCTGACCTCTTCCCAGCCTGGTGTCTTCACCATTCTTCATTACTGCGACTTATGTGTCTAAGTCCCCTGTTGTCCCAGCAGCAACATCTCAACTCGGAGGAGTTTGAATGGAGGAGCCAATCATGTGTCCTGCTGCTCCATTAAATGTCTATGGCACTGACAGAAACAGAAACATTCAATATTTGACGATATTTTAATCATCTGGATGGAGGCTGAGCAACAGCTGAAGATGTTCCATGAACACTTTAATCAATTTCATCCCACCATCAACCTAACACTCAACTACTCCTTTACTGAAATCAGCTTTTTGAACACCATCATTAAGCTACAGAACAATGAAATAGAGACATCCCTGTACCGGAAGCCAATCGACTGTCCAACATACCTTAAATGGGACAGTTTCCATCCAAAACACATAAAAAACTCTATTGTCTACAGCCAAGCCATCAGATACAATCGGATATGTCCCAACCCTATGGATAGAGACAAACACCTTGGTGGCCTCAAAAAGACCTTTTTGAATCAGGGCTACCATCCAAGAACAATTGAGAATCAGATTACAAGAGCCACCAGAATATCAAGAAATCATCTCCTACATTACAAAACTAAACAAGAAAGCAACCGGGTGCCTCTAGTAGTCACCTACAATCCAAATCTAGAGGCGCTAAGGAGAGCTGCACGGAAATTACAGCCCTTACTACATAAAGATGCCCGATTACAATCCATATTTCCAGACCCCCGACTTCTGTGTTTCAGGCAGCCCCCAAATTTAAGAAGCATCATTGTCACAAGCTCCCTGTCATCTCCACCAGCTACAGGAACCTTTCCTTGCAACCAGAAAAAATGCAAAACCTGTCCGTTTATAACGACCACAGACAAGATAAAGATCCCCAATTCACACCAGGACTACAAGATCCCAGGTACGTTCAGCTGCATCACATCTAATGTAGTGTATTTAATTATATGTATCAAATGTCCAGCTGGGGGTCTTCATGTAGGGGAGACAGGGCAAAAACTTAGGACAAGGATGAATCATCATCGCCACACAATAAAAGAAAAAAGAAGAGATCTACCTGTGGCCAAGCATTTTTGTCTCCCTGATCACAACACCATGGACATGAAATTACTGGTGTTAAAAGGTAATTTCAAATCTCAGAGAGACAGAAAAGTCTGGGAATATAAACTTATTACATCCTTTAACACACTCAATGCTGGAATGAATGTGTCGCATGGATTTATGTAATTCTACATCAACTAAGGAATGTGTACTTCAGACCTGTGGGGTCATCACAAAACTCGACCAGACCTCAATCACTGAACAATAAAACTTTCAGAGTCCTTATCTATGAACTGCTCCAATATTTACAGCCACAGTTTTTATATCCCCTCTCCTATACTCAAAGTTCTGCTTCGGGTCACTTGTCTCATCTATTGAATTTTTTCTGTGTCCTATTGTGTATAAATATGTGACTCTTCAGATTTCATGTTATACTATGCCTGATGAAGAGGCCTGAGTAGTCTCGAAAGCTTGCAATTTGTTACTATCTTTTCAGTTAGCCATTAAAAGGTATCAACCACTGAAGACTCTCAAATCTAAATATTTTTGTACATAGAAGATACAATTTCAAAAATATGTATCACACCCAGTAAAACTTTGTCCCTTAAATTTCTTACTAATATCTGGATAAAACCCCGACATGAAAACCAGCTCATAACCTTTTATTATTGCATCCAGGACATTCCTTTTCTCTTTTTCTCTGAAATTATCTCCTTTATTCCCTTTATCCACTATTTTTATTACCCTTCAAATGTAAACTAAAGAATGGACAGAGGAGACATGAACCATCAACGACTGTGGCGTACAATATGGAAGATCCCATTATTGGACATCTTGAGTCCTATGTAATACACTGTATAAATTGTGAATAACTGTTTGTTTTTTTTACTTTAGCAATTGTGGAATTTTAATTATTGAGGAAAAGATTATGACTTTATTTCATCGTTCCTTAGTGACTGCATTAAAAGATTTCTACATAGTGTTTTTTTTCTTTTGTACTAAACTATTTGGCCACTCTGGGAGAAGAAGTGGCGTAAGTAATTCATTTAGAGAAACACTAAAACAGAAAATGCACACTTTTATTTTAATTATCCTAGCACTCTCCCTTTTAATCTCCTTAATCCCCCTAATCTCCTCCGTTACTTTGATCCTATTTTGTCTCATATTACTATTAAAATGAGAAATATGAAAGGCAATTTCCTCTGTGTGCCTCCAGAGCTCCCATGTTCCCCTTCCTCCTCTTTACTGTACTGTCTTGCTATAAATCAGCTGGCTGCAGCAGGAGCCTCCCCCCAGTGCCCTTTCTGCAGAGGGGTAAACAATTGTCTAAGGGGGGCTGGACTGTAGTAGTCCACCAAGCAAAGACTGAGCTGATCAGTAGTAGACCCGTGTTCTCTGCAGGATTACTTTAAGACTGAAGGTCCATATACACTGTAAAATTATCGTAAATGAGTATTCCTTTGAACGCTTGTTGCATAATTTCCTTGCAGTCTAAACAGGCAGCCAATCGTGTAACGAACGGGCAAACCGCTCGTTCGTTGGGTGAAATGATCCTCTCGGCTGCACAAAAGATCATCGTTCTCGGCAGTGCATCATCGTGTTTAAGCAGGGATTTGTGCTGCTGAAAATAATGGCAACCTATGTGCGCTGAGCGATCTATTATAGATCATTTAGTGCATCATCTGAATAGTGGTTTACTTTTGCAAATAGGCTGTTAAATTACTGCCGATTCTTTAATATTTCTGATCGTTGGTCGTAGGCTGGGGTAAATGCATCTTAAATGTTTTAGGAAACATTGAGGGAAACTATATTTCTCATTTAAACCCTTATATAGTGCCAAATTTAATAAAGGGAACTTCTATATAACAGATAGAATCTGCAAAGAATTAGAAGTACTCAGGCCATGTGCCCACGTAGCATTTTTGTAGCGTTTTTACGGCCGCAAAAACGCTTGTAAAACCATCTGCCATGCAAAGCAATGTGAATTCGGATGTGCTGGGCACATGATGCGCTAATTAGCGCGCTGAATTCGCATTGCGTTGCAAAATGCAGCATGACCATTTCTACCGTGATTACGCTGCAAATTCGCAGCCATTGAGGAACACTGAAACACAGCAAACCCGCAGGTATATGTGAATTTGCTGCGTTTCAATTAAATTCAATGGCCGCGAAATTGCAGCGTAATCGCGGTGCGTGTGGTACCCAGGATGAAGAGGAGGAGACTACAACTCCTCTTCATCCCGGCTACCACGCGGTGAAAAAAAGAAATAAAGTTAAAAATAAAAAAAACCTGTATACTCACCTCTCTGGTCTGCTCTCGGCGGCGTCCTCTCTCCTCGGCGTCCCGCGGTGTACTTGCAGGACCTGCGGTGACGTCATTTAGTCAGCTGATGGTCAAGCGACTTCTGACGTCAGCGGTCAGGTGATGGTTGCATGATCATCAGCTGACTAAATGATGTCACCGCAGGTCCAGCCAGTACACCGCGGGACGCCGAGGAGAGAGGATCGCCGCCAGGAGGAGACCGGAGAGATGAGTATACAGGTTTTTTTTTATTTTTAACTTTTTAATTCTATTTTTTTTTACTATAGATGCAGCATTTAAAGCATCTAAGTTGGTCACACAATATAAATTCATGCCGGTTGCATGGAGTTATATTGTGTGACCAACTTGTCAAGCACTTTTCCAAGTGATGCTCAAAATCGCTTGGAAAAGTGCTTGAAAAAACGCATGTGAAAACGCATGTAAAACATCGTGATTACGACATACAGGCCACCAGGGCTAGCAAGCTTGCTAGATTATGCGCACTGCATGGTCTAACAAGCTTGTGTCCGTGCAGCACTGACAGTTTATAAAGCATTGCAATGCTTTATAAAGCGATCAGGCTTCAGAAAGTGAAAGTCCCAAAGAGGTACTAAGTAAAAAAGTAAAAAAAAGTTGTACAAATATTTTTTTTAAAAAAAATCACAAAATAATAATAAAAAATAAAAATCTATTGTACCAATAAATAAATATATTTATGAAAAAAATGAACAAAAAAAAGTACACATATTTGGTAAAGTCGCATCCAGAACTACCCGACCGATAAAACTGTCCCACTAGTTAACCCCTTCAGTGAACACCGTAAAAAATAAAAAATTAAGCAAAAAACGATGCTTTTTCATCATACCGCCAAACAATAAGTGGAATAAAACTGGTATCACTGAAAACATCATCTTGTCCCGCAAAAAAACAAGCCGCCACACAGCTCCATCAGTGGAAAGATAAAAAGTTATAGCTCTCAGAATAAAGTGATGCAAAAATATATTTTTTTCTGTAAAATAGTTTTTATTGTGTAAAAGCGCTAAAACATAAAACAATGATATAAATGTGGTATCGCTGTAATCGTACTGACCTGAAGAATAAATCTGCCTTATCAGTTTTACCACCCGCAGAACAGCATAAAAAAATTCCCCCCAAAAAATTCCCGAATTGCTAGTTTTTGTTCATTCTGCCTCCCAAAAATCAGAATAAAAAGCAATGAAAAAATATGTAATGTGCCTGAAAATGGTATCAATAAAAACATCAACTCTTCCCGCAAAAAACAAGCCCTCACATAACTCTGTTGGCAGAAATATGGAAAAATGATAGCTCTCAGAATATGACGGTGCAAATACTAGTTTTTGCAAAAAAAAGTGTCTTTTAGTAAGTGACAGCAGCCAAACAAAAATAATCTATAAATCTGGTATCGCTGTAATCACACCGACCCGAAGAGTAGAGTCATATAATCACTTATACCGCACGAGGAACGGCATAAAAAATAAGTAAAACCAATTCTTCACCTGCAGTTGATTTGTTCATTCTGCCTAGTTATTCAGACATTTAGATGGAAATCCCAATGTAAGTGCTCAGCATAGAGCACAGGATAAATGTGATCCCAAACATTATGTAAAATGTTCGTAATAAAAGCTTCAACTTTATCCACAAAAAAAGCAAGTCCCCAATCAGGTCCGTCATTTGTTAACGGAAATATCCACGTTACTGGTAGAACAAAGGCTCTGGAAAAGCGCTCTGGCTCCTCACCCACCAAAAGAAATCTAACAAATTCTGCATTCCCAAATCCAAATGCCCCCGTCCCTTCTGAGTCCGACATTGTGCCTAAACCACATTTAGCATCCACATGTTTGGCATTTCTGTAGCGATGTCTCCAGAAGCATGAGCCGGGCATAATGTACTGGTCACTACAACGTACTGGGCACTACAATGTACAGGTACTGCAATAGCAGATTTGCAATTTTCACTCAGCAATATCCACTGCTGCTTGTTTCTGGAAACACCCATGGAGTCAAATCATCACTACACCTGTAGATAAATTCCCAAAGGGTTATAATTTCCAAAATCGGGTCACTTGAGGGGGTATTCTGCTCTTCTAACACTTAGGGGCACTGTATATGGAGTATGCAAACTATTCTAGGAAAATCTGTGCTTCAGGAGACAAATAGCGCTCTGTCCCTCCCTAGTCTTGCCATGTGACTAAGCAGTACTATACAGCCACATATGGGGTATTTCCACGTTCTGCAGAAATTGTGTGACACATTTTGGTGCCATTTTTACCCATTTCCCTTTGTAATGTAAAATCTGGGGCTAAAACAAAATTTTTGTGGTAAAATTGTAATTATTTTTTCTTCACTGCCCAATAGTATAAAATTCTGTGACACACGCGTGGTGTTAATATGATTACTACACCCCTAGATGAATTCATTGAGAGGTGTAGTTTGTAAAATGACATAACTTATGGGGATTTCTGCTGTTCTGGCACCTCTGGGGCTCTGCCAATGTGACATGGCATCCTCAAACCATTCCAGCAAAATCTGAACTCCAATATGGCGCTTCTTCCAGTCTGAGCTTTGCACTGTGCCTCAAAAGTAGTTTTAACCACATATGGTGTATTGGTATATTCAGGAGAAATTGATCAACAAATTTTATGGTGCAATTTATCCTGTTATCCTTGTGAAAATAAAAAAATTGGGGCTAAAAGAACATTTTTGTGGGAAAAATGTGATTTTTTTATTTTCACCGCTCAACGTTATAAACTTCTGTGAAGCACCTGGGGGTTCAAGGTGCTCATCACACCTCTAGATAAATTCCTTGAGGGGTCTAGTTTCCAAAATGACGTCACTTGTGGGGGGTTTCCACTGTTTAGGCACATCAGGGGCTCTCCAAACATGACATGGCATCTGCTAATGATTCCAGCAAATTTTGCGCTCCAGAATTCAATTGGCGCTCCTTCTCTTCCAAGCCGTGTGGTGCGCCCAAACAGTAGATTTTCTCCAGATATTGGGTATTGGTGTACTCAGGAGAAAATGCACAACAAATTGTATGATGCATTTTCTCCTGTTACCCTTGTGAAAATGCTAAATTTGGGGCTCAAAGAACATTTTTGTGGGAAAATTTTGATTTGTTTATTTTCACGGCTATACATCATGAACTTCTGTGAAGCACTTGGGGGTTCAAGGTGCTCACCACACATCTAGATACATTCCTTAAGGGTTTCCAAAATTGGGTTACTTGTGGAGGGTTTCCACTTTTCAAGCACATCAATAGCATTCCAAACGCGACATGGCATCCGCTCTCGATTCCAGACATTTTTGCGTTCAAAAAGTCAAATCATGCTCTTTCCCTTCCGAGCCCTGTCATGTGCCCAAACAGTAGTTTTCCCCACACAGGGCCAGCTCCAGGTTTTCATGGGCCCCGGGAAAAAGAGTCTCAGTGGGCCCCTTTAACACATACCACGATTCATGATGCACAGATATACAGCAGAGAAATATATATATAGTACAAGGCCAAAGATTTCACTTACTTCTTACATTACATGAGTGATATCTATTGTAAATTCTACAATATCTCAGAAACTGGAGAATTCTCACAGCGCACAGTGTGTGCCCTGGGGCATTCAAAAGATTTCATTTTAGACAGGACAATTTAGTCCTCCATACAGTATAATGGGCCCCATATAATGCAGCATACAGAATAATGGATCCCATATAATGCTCCATACAGAATAATGGACCCCACATAATGCTGCATACAGAATAATGCACTTCTTATAATGCTCCATACAGAAAAATGGACGCCATATAATGCTCCATACAGAATAATGGACATCATATAATGCTCCATACAGTATGATGGGCCCCATATAATGCTCCATACAGACTAATGGGCCCCATATAGTGCTCCATACAGAATAATGGACCCCATATAATGCTCCATACTGAATAATGGACCCCATATGATGCTCCATACAGTATAATGGGCCCCATATAGTGCTGCCAACAATAAATGTTATTAATCTTACCCAATCACAGTATATAAACTAAAGGGAAGACATTTTAAAATTATATATTTATTAAGGTATAAAGTTAAAAACATACCAAACAATTGTGCAAAAAAACAAAACAACCCGACCCACAGACTAACAGACTAAACGTTGTGCACTAATTACGAATCAAACAGAAAACCCCTCCAACCAATCACGATGTCGCTGCTCCCCTGATCATTGGTGAGCCTGCCTGTTTGACAGCTCACCAGCGACCACATAGTGACGCAGCAACGATCCCTGACAGGTCGTATCGTTGTCGGGATCGTTGCAGCGTCGCTAAGTGTGACGGGGCCTTATATAAATGTCCCTTTTGGTAGGTACCAGGCTCCTTTCATGAGTATTTCTAATGCTTGCCAAGGCAGCCAGGTAAAACAATTAAGTAACAGGGCACTGGGCACCAGCAGGGTGCCAGGCAATTAAGATACAGTAAATATGACTGAAATAGACCATAACACTATCATGTAGATAGCTGCCCTGTATACTCAGGTCACAAGTGCACATGTATAGCGGATTGTCCACAAGAGACGTTAGGGATTTCAATTATTGCAATGATTCAAAGAAAAAATATTGTTCACCGTTAATTGAATCAGACGTGCATAAAATGTGAAAGACCTCTATTGTATTTATGGAATTTATCTGGGGAACCATATGTTCACTTGGTGATTACTTATTGTTGGTTGTTTCGTGTAGGTTGGCTTTGTATGTCCAGGACTAAAGCTCCATTTACACTGTGCAATGCGCATCGTTAAAAGACTGCATATTGGCAAAATGGTTGCCGGTTAGTTGTAGTTTAATAGCCTGCTTACACAGGCCCCTGAGCGATCAGTGATAGGTCATTCAGTGTGAATAGACTCCATTATTCTCGGCAGCCCAGGCTTTGTTTACACAGGACGATGTGCTGCCCAAAACGATGATCTTTTGTGCAAACTAAAAGATTATGTCACCCGACGGATGAGCGAACAGGCTTCATAATCAACAGCATGTGTAGAATGTACAATTATCATGAAATGAGCATTCCTAGGAACACTTGTTCACAATAATCTTGTTGTGTAAATGCACTTTAAAGCTAGACATGTTGGCAGATCAGAAATCTGGTGATCTCCTGTTTTCCCCTGTACTTTAGGAAAACATCACTTTCCAATTCAAGATTCTTGGTAATAAAGAGGATTTTATTGCAAGACAATGAATAATAATTCATGTATTCAATGCTTATTGTCCTGATCTCACTGTCACAGAATGCAGGTGAAAAAACTTGTGGTTGCTAGAAGTGGTGATGCCTCTTCACCAGGACACATCTCTCCATCACTTTTGCCAGCAGCTCCATCATGAATCCAACTTAGGAACCAAAGTTTTTTCCTCTGCATTCTGTCACACTGAGATCAAGCCTTGGAAGGAGCCCAAGATAAGCATTTAATACATGAATTATTATTTGTTGATTTGCCAATAAAATGCTCTTCATTACTAAGGAGCTTGAACAGTAGATTGCTGTTTTCTTTAAGTATTCTTAAGAGTTCTCTCCTTCATGGTAACTCCACAACTAATATACTGAGTGCTGACAATTTACTCTATTTGTTTGCTATAGGGAGAACATTGATGGAACAGTTTAGATATCAAAGCCATCCAATCCTTACAACTCTTCCAATGAGATAATGACCAGAAGATGGGTCTGAAATAGCGCATTCATGATCGCAACAATGAAATATTATGCTTTTTCAGCTAATACACGGTTATATCTATGGCCAAATGACTCCTAGGTGGACATACTGACTAGACGTGTGGATGTCCTGCCAGTTGTTTACAAAAGTAAGACAGTCACACAAGATAGATCTCAGCCAAATGGTCTTTTCACCAACAGCTATAACAGCTATCTCTCTCAACATCCACTGGCAAAGTATGCATCTTTATTCAGTAAGGAAAGGAGACAAACTGCTGCCAATCACTGTTGGCAGCAGCTTACCTTCCAGCAGAACAAAGGAAATCCACATGCCTAATCTTGGTTTCTCCCATATCTGCCATTGAGGGACATGGGAGTCCTTCATACGCTCCAGTGCTATGAAGGTACTATATGACAGTAGTATTATTAAGTTAAGGTATTATAAAAAAAACAGAAACCCCATTGGTTTGGGGTGGTTTTACTTATTGCCCACAGCTAGAATTTATATAAAGTTGTCCAGTTTTGGACAGAATCAATGACGTCTTTGGGTGTAGGCAACCTGAAACACACTTTACATAATTGTGACATCCATAAATAAGAAAGCAGTTAGGTATAAAGGTGTGATATATTACTTTGGTTGGTGACAACATTTCTGCCACATCCATGAAGACATATTTGTTTTTAGACTTTGTTGTCTTCCTACATAATCCTTTTAAAAATTAAACGGTATTTTAGTGGGTGAATGTTTTGAATATATTTATTGAATATATTGTGTTTTCGTGTTGTTTTTTCACTTATATAGACAAGCGTAGAAAACTATTCTAGGATCAGAGCCCATAGCTATAACATTTCACGCTTTCAATCAAATCTTTTTTTGTAACGTTAGTTGGAACAGCTCGAACCTATGATTAGTAAATATTAATCTCATCATTGAGCTGCCAAGACAAATGCTCGCTGCTTCTTGTATTGATTCGTTTAGAGTTCTTTCAGCTTTCCAAATTCTATTCTTGTAATTCATGAAATTGCTATATTCAGAATCATTTTCTCTTTTTTTTGTTAGAAATTCTTTATTCATTAGCTCCAAGTTCCTCCCATTCAATTCTAAAATAATGGTAAACAGCTACATCCTCTCTTCCAAAGGTTATCAGAAAACCATCACTCAGCTGAAATAGTGAAATTTAATATTTTCCATTCCTTCATAATTTGTAACAGTCCAATAAATGAGTGGTATCTCATAGTGATAGAGGTTCACTTAAAGTAAGCATATTGATATTAATCAAAATTATAATGGACAACAGATCATGATGTAATAAAGCGGAGCAGTTTTATTTCTATATTTATTATTTATGCTAGCTCTTCATGAGTGAACAGCCCAGCTATCGGGGAATGTCCACTGCCTGAAGAATCAGAATATTGCTTCTGAATGTTATAAAAAAGCTTGGATTATACCACAAAGGGAGTCAAAAGATCATTCTCTAGGTTTAGGTTCCAACATGATAATGGGGTCTTAAAGCCCCCCACACATATTAGATAACTGTCGGGAGAACGATCATTCAGTCAATCACTATCTCTCCCAGTCCTTCATTCAAAGCAGAGTTCTGCTGGGCTGAATGCTCCTGTGTTTTTTATGCCAGACTCCTCTGGTGGTGTCCAATGATTATATAAGATAATTACACCGCATGTAATATATTTGATATGTAATATAGTCTCCCCATAGATAAACAAAGCAGTAAGTAATTTCATCTTGTTTTGTATTCTTTTTGTGGTCCTACTGGTTTCAAGACAAGACTGAAAATTTAAGCTGCTTTATCAGTGGGGTAACAGCAAAAGCTGCACCTGAAAGCTGCAAATTGAGTTGCATTTTTTGTCCCGATTTTCGAAACTCTAACAGGAAAATACTTTTATAGCGCCACATGTGGTTTTCCCCCGAAAGGCTTTTTTTTCTTACTATTAAGTTTTTTTCTATCATATAATATTTTGCACTTTCAGTAGAATAGAACCTGACTCAAACACAATGAAAGGACTGGAGGGACTGTGTTAGAATATTTGATGCAGTACCGCTCGAAAGTTTGGACAAACCTAGTTCATGCAATGGGTTTCCTTATTTTTATTTGAATGTGCACATTGTAGTTTCAAACTTAATGCAGCAAAACCACAAATGAACACATAGGGAAATAAAGAATAAAGAAACCCAAGTGAAACTAGAATATGTGTTATACCTTTGTTTCCTCTAAGTCCCCCTCTCTTTACTAACATCTTTTAGATAACATCTTTACACCCCCTTGGCATTTTCTCAAGCAGATTCATCAGGTAGTCACCTGGAATGGCTTCCAAGGAACAGGTATGCCTCATCAAGAGCTCATTTGTGGAATCACTGGCCTTTAGAAAGTGTTTGCTACTATCAGGTGTATTTTGCAGTGTTGCTATAGTGCTGACCCCTATTCCACAACTGTTTTGAGCTGGAATATGGCAAAAAACACTCAACTAAATAAAGTGAAATGACGGTCCATCTTTACTTTAAAACATGAAGGTCAGTCAAGCTAGAAAATTGCTTGAGCCTTGAAAGCATTATTAAGTACAGTCATGACAACAATCGATCACTATGATGAAACTGGCTCTCATGAGGACTGCCCCTGGAAAGACTAAGAATTATCTCTGCTGCAGAGGATAAGTTTATCAGAGTTACCAGCCTCAGAAACTGCTAATTGATAGCAACTCAGATAGCAGTCCACAATTTGTTGAACAATTTCTCCTGAGTACAACACTCCTCTAAATGTGGTTGTATACTACTGTGTGGTCTCACAGGAGGGCTTAGAAGGGAATGATTGCAATTGGGATTTTGGAGGGCAAATTTTGCTGGATTGGATTTTTTGCACCATATCACATTTGCAGACCCCCTGAGGTACGTTTTGCTTAAGAACATGATGTTAGTTATGCACATTGCATCACTGATAAGACATTGGAGAAAGTTTAGTATCGACAAATGAAGAGACAGGTTCCCTTTAAACTTTTTAGTTTTAAAAGCGGATAATAAGAAAATATGTACCCCACAATTTATTATGCAATTTCTCCTCAGTAAGGAATTGCCATATATGGGGTGATACACTAATAATAATAATCTTTATTTTTATCGAGCGCCAACATATTCAGCAGTGCTTTACATACATTATCATCGCTGTCCTCATTGGGGCTCACAATCTAGATTCCCTAACAGTATGTCTTTGGAGTGTGGGAGGAAACCGGAGAACCCGGAGGAAACCCAAGCAAACAAGGAGAGAACATACAAACTCCTTACAAATGTTGTTCTTGGTGGGATTTGAATCCAGGACCCCAACGCTGCAAGGCTACAGTGCTAACCACTGAGCCACCGTGCTGCCCTGTACACTACTGTTTGGGCACATGGCAGGGCTCAAAAGATAAGGAGCTTCATTTTGTTTTTGCAAAACAAATTTCTATGGAATGTTTCCAGGTCACCATATTGCATTTGCTGAACCCCTGAGGTATCAGTACAGGTGAGACTCCAGGCAGGGCCCCCATTTTTTAAACTATACTCCTCAGGGCATTTATCAAGTGATCTACTGAACATTTTGACCTAAAAAGTGTCTTCAAGAAATTAATGTGTCCCAGGTGACAAAAAGTGAAAGTTGTAATTTTCCTCAGTTAATGTTATTTTTTTACAGCATAGCCCATATACACTGCTCAAAAAAATAAAGGGAACACTTAAACAACAGAATATAACTCCAAGTAAATCAAACTTCTGTGAAATCAAACTGTCCACTTAGGAAGCAACACTGATTGACAATCAATTTCACATTTTGTTGTGCAATTGGAATAGAAAATAGATGGAAATTATTCGCAATTATCAAGATATACTCAATAAAGGACTGGTTCTGCAGGTGGGGACCACAGACCACATATCAGTACCAATGCTTTCTGGCTGATGTTTTGGTCATTTTTGAATGTTGGTTGTGCTTTCACACTCGTGGTAGCATGAGACGGACTCTACAACCCACAGAAGTTGCTCAGGTAGTGCAACTCATCCAGGATGGCACATGAATGCGAGCTGTGGCAAGAAGGTTTGCTGTGTCTGTCAGCGTAGTGTCCAGAGGCTGGAGGCACTACCAGGAGACAGGCCAGTACACCAGAAGACATGGAGGGGGCCATAGGAGGGCAACAACCCAGCAGCAGGACCACTACCTCCGCCTTTGCGCAAGGAGGAACAGGAGGAGCACTGCCAGAGCCCTGCAAAATGACCTCCAGCAGGCCACAAATGTGCATGTGTCTGCACAAACGGTTAGAAACCAACTCCATGATGGGGGTTATGCTCACAGCCCAACACCGTGCAGGATGCTTGGCATTTGCCACAGAACACCAGGACTGGCAAAGTCACCACTGGTGCCCTGTGCTCTTCACAGATCAAAGCAGGTTCACACTGAGCACATGTGACAGATGTGACAGAGTCTGGAGACGCCATGGAGACCGATCTGCTGCCTGCAACATCCTTCAGCATGACCGGTTTGGCAGTGGGTCAGTAATGGTGTGGGGTGGCATTTCTTTGGAGGGCCACACAGCCCTCCATGTGCTTGTCAGAGGTAGCCTGACTGCCATTAGGTACCGAGATGAGATCCTCAGACCCCTTGTGAGACCATATGCTGGTGCGGTTGGCCCTGGGTTCCTCCTAATGCAGGACAATGCCAGACCTCATGTGGCTGGAGTGTGTCAGCAGTACCTGCAAGATGAAGGCATTGACACTATGGACTGGCCCGTCCGTTCCCCAGACCTGAATCCAATTGAGCACATCTGGGACATCATGTCTCGCTCCATCCACCAACGTCTCGTTACACCACAGACTGTCCAGGAGTTGGAGGATGCTTTAGTCTAGGTCTGGGAGGAGATCCCACAGGAGACCATCCGCAACCTCATCAGGAGCATGCCCAGGCATGGAGGTCATACAAGTACATGGAGGCCACACACAATACTGAGCCTCATTTTGACTTGTTTTAATTACATTACATCAAAGTTGGATCAGCCTGTAGTGTGTTTTTCCACTTTAATTTTGGGGGTGACTCCAAATCCAGGCCTCCATTGGTTAATAAATTTGATTTCCATTGATGATTTTTGTGTGATTTTGTTGTCAGCACATTCAACTTTGTACAGAACAAAGTATTCAATGAGAATATTTCATTCATTCAGATCTAGGATGTGTTATTTGAGTGTTCCCTTTATTTTTTTGAGCAGTGCAGTATACTGTATGTGATATACTAACTTCATTCTGTGGGTCAGTATGATTAAAGCAATAACAAATTTCTATAATTTTGTTTATGTTTGGCTTTGTTTGCAGAATGCCAAATATGTATCGTTTATTTGTAATCCTTATTTTTTTTTTTACAATTCAATCCAATTTTGCAAAGAGGTAGTGTTTTTATGTGTTGTCTCATTTTAAGAGCCACAATGTATTTATTTTTTTTCATTGACGTAACTGTGTGAGAGCTTATTTTTTCCCATGACAAGTTATAGTTTTTTCAGATGATCTGGGGTTTATTTGACTCTTGAATCACTTTATATTTAAATTTTTTGAAAAGATTTGACCAAAAAACAGTATTTCTGTTTTTTGTTTTTTGCCACCCTGAGACGGCATCGCAGAAGAGCCAATTGAGGAAAAGAGGGAGCCCCCTCCCTTTGTCAGCAATCTAGATGTGTCAGTCTCTATCGAACACGGCATCTAGAAGGACTGGTGTTGGCAATGAACCTGGCAGATGGAGCAAGGTATGAGCTAACACCTGCTCCTCCAAGTGTAGGCTCAATTGCGTGAAATATCACCCGCTTATTATGTAATGCTACGTCATAGGGTGGGAAAAGGTTAATGCCGAAAGGCGGTTGGTGTTAACCCACCTTAACAGAATCAACAGTAATTTGGCGGAGATAGATTACCCGAAAGCGTCAACATTCTTCATTATAATTTGTAATTATAAAAGTAATACACAAGATACAGTACCAGGCATGTGCACCATGCGGCAATTACAGTTCTCCACCAGATACCGAGTCTCGCAGTCAATCCGACATGCAGAAATACTATATATATCAAAGAACTCCGAGTCCATGGTGCTAGATTTGCAGTCTCCCCATGGTGGGGGCAGGTATGTTAGCTGAGGAAGAGAGTTAGAGAAAATCTGAGATAAAGACTGATGCAGACAGGCAAGCTGCCAAGATAATTTGACATGAAGCACACCATGACATATACATCAGTTCTGCAATGATGAGGGGCAAGAACCGCAAAACTACTGTATGCAAATGGAAAACTAGTTTGGCATTATTTCATAACTCATAGAGTAAGACTATTTAAAGGGTTTTGATAATGAATTGTATTTCCAATTGGTGGCAGTAGAGTCTCTGTTCTTTTTCTCTGTGATGAGGCTATTTGCATATTTTATTTCCCAAGAAGCGGTACATGGCCTATAAATCTTCGCCATTTTGGTGGTCTTCATAAGGAGAAATGTTATCCCTTAGATATACAGTCTTGAGAAAAAAATAAGTATATTCTCTTTGAATTTTGTGGTTTTACGTATCAGGACGTAATAAAAAAAATCTGCTCCTTATATAGTATTAAAATGAGGTAAATAAACAACAACTCGTGACTTATTAAACCATATATACATACACTGTGTGTCAACTCACTGGGATGAATGAACGCGTAAAAAACTTAACTTGCCGTGCTTGGTTAACATTTTTGATGTAAAAGTGCAAAAGCCATCCAATCACATGAAGGTGTACATATGTACTGGGTCATTAATTATTTACTAAAAACTAGGTCAAAATTCAGTGCACTCTATGAATCAATAGCTAGGAGAACGCCTTTAGTAGCAATAACTTCAAGTAATCATTTTCTGTATGACTTTCAGTTTCGTTCTGGAGGAATTTTGACCCACTCCTCTTTAAAACATTGCTTTAAGGGGTTGTCCATTTCTCAAGCGACAACTTCTTAAATACCATATTAACCCAATATGATAAAATCACCACATACTCATCTCTTGCACAGACATCCTTCTAGCGATGTTGACCCTGGGTCTCCAGATGCTCTCATGACATTGTTATGCCGCATAAGTCCTGCAGCCAATCATTGACCTGCTGTGCTCTCACTTCCTTTGGCCAGCTAAGTTTCATCCAAAGGAAGTGTGAGCATAGTCTACAGGTCTCAAATGGCATAACAATGCCACGCAAGCCTCGGGAGACCCGGCACCAACTTTGATGGTATGGCACCGATGTAGGATGTCAGTATTTGATGTTTTTATTTTACATTGGGGAATACAGTATTTCAAAAAGGATTATGATAGTAGTAGACAAACCCCTTAAGCTAATTGAAGCTTGTGGGCATTTGTTTATGCACAGGTCTCCTAAAGTGTAACCGTCATTTTAATTTTTATTTCATAAATGAATTGTACACATGAACATAAGGAACCGTGTAGAATATCTGTTTCTTTCTCCTCCTGGACTTTTGATTAGTAGAACATGACTACTTACACTCTTAATTCCTATGGAGGCAATAAGGGTGTACTTAATTTTGCACACACTGCTTCTGCATTTTGACTTAGTTTTTGTTAATTAAATAATGACACAGTGTAATTTGTCATGTGTTTTTGTTCATGTGAGATTGCAATTACCTAATTTTAATACCTTTTAATACCTTCTAAGAAACAGATTTTTTTTTTATTATGTCCTGATATATAAAACCATTAGAATTCAGGGTACACTTACTTTTTGTTATGACCTTACATGCAATTAAATTAATGAAAAATTCTGAATAGCACATAACTGAGTGTAGTAAATTTATACATTTATATCAATGCAGCTCTCAATGTGCTTAAACGTGAAAACAATCATCAGCTTTTGCTACATAGTTTCCTAATATAATACATATACATTATGTAAAATATATGTATGTGGCATCAATGTGTGATCATTGAGGGTCTGACCAATGTGAATCCTGAATCTACTGATTAAAGGGGTTTTCCCACGAACAAAGTACATTTTAATCAATAGACCTTGGAATAAAAGTAGGTTTCACAATTGGATGTGTTATAAAAATGTTCCTGTGCTGAGATAATCTTATAAATGTGCCCCTGCTGTATACTTTGAAATGGCTGTGTCTCACCATACAGAGCTGCTCTGGTTCATGGTCGGCACATACCCCAGCTACTGGCTGGGATGGGGGGGGGGATAAGTCAATTATGATAAGTTGCTATACGGATGAAACAACAAGAGCTCAAAGCTACTGATGCCTGAAGTAACACATTTATCTGCGCGAGGTAACGCAGGAGTGAGTGTTTCTGCCCCATCTAAGCTAATCATAAATCAAGTCACTGACAAAGGATCTCCAGTGGCTGCTGAGCCTATATGTCACTGACTTGATTTATGATGAGCTCACAAGACAGGTGATGTGGCAGAAACACTCTCTCCTGTGATAAAAAGGACAGGGAAATGTGTCATCTCACAGAGTAGCAGCTTCGAGCCCCTGCTGTGTTGTCTGTATACTCACTTATCAGAAGTGACTAATGCCCCTGGCCAAGAGCTGTGTTATGTGCTGACCATGAACTGGAGCAGCTCTGCACATTACACAGGACATAGCAGGGGCATATTTTTAAGATCACCTCAGCACAGGAACAATTTTTAACACATCCAATTATGGAACTTATTATTATTTCAAGATCTATTATTAAAATTGACCTTGTTTGTGTAACAACTAGTTTAAGTCCATACAGTGCCTACAAGTAGTATTCAACCCCCTGCAGATTTAGCTGGTTTGATAAGATGCAAATAAGTTAGAGCCTTCAAACTGCAAACGAGAGTAGGATTTATGAACAGAAGCATAAATCTTACAAACCAAACAGTTATGTTGCTCAGTTGAATTTTATTAAATTTTAAACATAAAAGTGTGGGTCAATTATTATTCAACCCCTATGTTTAATATTTTGTGGAATAACCCTTGTTTGCAATTACAGCTAATAATCGTCTTTTATAAGAACTGATCAGGCCGGCACAGGTCTGTGGAGTTATCTTGGCCCACTCCTCCATGCAGATCTTCTCCAAGTTATCTAGGTTCTTTGGGTGTCTCATGTGGACTTTATTCTTGAGCTCCTTCCACAAGTTTTCAATTGGGTTAAGGTCAGGAGACTGACTAGGCCACTCCAACACCTTGACTTTTTCCCTCTTGAACCAGGCCTTGGTTTTCTTGGCTGTGTGCTTTGGGTCGTTGTCTTGTTGGAAGATGAAATTACGACCCATCTTAAGATCCTTGATGGAGGAGCGGAGGTTCTTGGCCAAAATCTCCAGGTAGGCCGTGCTATCCATCTTTCCATGGATGCGGACCAGATGGCCAGGCCCCTTGGCTGAGAAACAGCCCCACAGCATGATGCTGCCACCACCATGCTTGACTGTAGGGATGGTATTCTTGGGGTCGTATGCAGTGCCATCCAGTCTCCAAACGTCACGTGTGTGGTTGGCACCAAAGATCTCGATCTTGGTCTCATCAGACCATAGAACCTTGAACCAGTCTGTCTCAGAGTCCTCCAAGTGATCATGAGCAAACTGTAGATGAGCCTTGACATGACGCTTTGAAAGTAAAGGTACCTTACGGGCTCGTCTGGAACGGAGACCATTGGGGTGGAGTACGTTACTTATGGTATTGACTGAAACCAATGTCCCCACTGCCATGAGATCTTCCCGGAGCTCCTTCCTTGTTGTCCTTGGGTTAGCCTTGACTCTTCGGACAAGCCTGGCCTCGGCACGGGAGGACACTTTCAAAGGCTGTCCAGGCCGTGGAAGACTAACAGTAGTTCCATAAGCCTTCCACTTGCGGATGATGCTCCCAACAGTGGAGACAGGTAGGCCCAACTCCTTGGAAAGGGTTTTGTACCCCTTGCCAGCCTTGTGACCCTCCACGATCTTGTCTCTGATGGCCTTGGAATGCTCCTTTGTCTTTCCCATGTTGACCATGTCTGAGTGCTGTTCACAAGTTTGGGGAGGGTCTTAAATAGTCAGAAAAGGCTGGCAAAAGAGATCTTTAATCCACACATGTGAAGCTCATTATTCTTGGTGCCTGAACTACTTCTTAATACTTTAGGGGGACCAAACAGAATTCTTGTGGTTTGAGGGGTTGAATAATAAATGACACTCTGAATTAACTTTTAACGTTTAAAAAAAAAACAAAAAAAAACAAACAAAAACAATATTTGCTGCAGTGCATTTCCCACTTCCAGGCTGATCTACAGTACAAATGTCACAATGCCAAGTTAATTCCGCATGTGTCAACCAGCTAAATCTGCAGGGGGTTGAATACTACTTGTAGGCACTGTAATTACTGTAAATGTGCCAAGCCATAGCACCAATGCTGCAAAGAAGCTCTACTGAACTTTCCGAGTCACAAGTTCTGCTAATCCAAACCTAAAATATGTTTTTGGCCATTTCATGATATATATAATATAAAGTAAAATATGTACTCACTCGTTGTTCCTGACAAGACACAAATGTTTGGAATCCAGGTGCCACGCCAAATCCCAACTGGTCAATGAAAGGAGGTTCATCCTGACTGTGAATCTGAACCTTGATTCCTGCCTCAAACGAGGTCTCATCTGCAGAGTAGATACACAGTAGGCGATCAGCTTCTTTGTGAAAATGGGTCAGGCCAATGAAGACAAAAACATGAATCCTACTGACCTGTTTCTCCCCACACTGGTAAATATTCATCTTGTTGGATATCCAGCATTAACTCTAGACCATTCCCCGTGCCGCCTTTTGTAGTTATAAATGGTTGACGTCCATTCTGGCCTGAATTAAAAGTGTAGCACTTCCCGTATCTTGTAAAAACCTGAGACAGGAATAAAAAAAAAAAAAATCATAAAAGAGACTGAAGAATTGTCATTCTGGGATTCTGCTTGCAGTGTATAAGAATTAAATCAATGAAATATTTTTTGGCAAAATCATGAATTTATTGTCCTCTCAAGTTTAATAATCCATGGTTCTCCTGATACCCAGAAAAGAGATATGTCACTCCTTCACAAGACAAGGGAAATCTAGATATATTCTACAAAATAACGAGAAAGGAAGTGAGACAGAGGCCTAAAAAATCATAAATGTCATATAACCGTGAATAACGGCTCGTCCTCTGACAATTCACGTGCTACGGGCCAAATGGATACGCAATTAAATTTTATTTCAGGACCCAGATCTCTTCATAGAATTTTTAGATGTAATCAGCTTGTCCTGCAGAGATAACGCTCAGCCTTAGAAGCAGTGAGAGATAAAGTAGCCAGTCCAGGTTCACAAAGAAAGACAAGTCGAATTGTTAAGGCACAAATAATGGAAAGCACTTCTTTACTGTTTGTGCATAGTTAATCCATTGCATTCATTACCCGGCTTATTGTGACTGAAGAGGTCATTAATTGGTTTAAAATAGAATCAGACGTATTCTTGCAAGTCAAGTGCATAAATAGCTGTTAGAAAGATGGAACAATTCCAGCTCTCATGCTGGAAATTATGCTTAATTTCCAATATTTGTACCAAGAAACAGATAACAAAGTAATATAGCCTTACATAGATTGCTCCACACATTACTTACAAAGCTATCCATTTAAAGGGACATTAAAACTGTAAAAAAACAATTATTGTGAAATTGCTACACAGTAAAACTAAATTACTCCCATATGCTGTTTTTGTGCAGTGCGTCCATTATTTGAAAGGGAGACGAAAACATTGGATTATTTTGGTAAAACTCAAATAGACGGTGAAATTGGTGGAGTTGTGTATGAACATTTTGCCCTAACTTAGAAGAGGAAACAACTATACAGACAGCAATTTTGCCACATTTGGGACCTCAGTTTATCTAAACCTCAGATTATCTATTAAATTGCTATATCAAGAACCAAGGGCGAGGTTACAAATTAACGGTTCACTCACAGAGTCTACCTTGGTGGGGATGTCCTTCATCTCCCCTGCTCTTTGTGATAGCTATAGAGCTGCTTGGAGCAATTATGATAGGGCTTCCAGACATTCTTGGTTCTCGGCGAGGAGATGTGGAGGAAAATGGTAGCTATTTATGCCAATTGTTATTTTTAGTAGACCAATCCTCCCCAATTGCAATGTCCGTAATTGAAAGTTTGGGCTATTACTCTGGTTCGACCATCAGCTGGTCTAAATCTGCTCTACTCCCTGTGGATAATATACAAAATGTGTCCATCTATGAAAGCTCCGGTCTTCAGGTGGTCTTAGAGTTCCAATATTTAAAGCAAAGATAATGGACACTTTTACAGATTACGAGAAGTTAAATTTGACACCAATTGTTATGAAATTTAAACAGAAGATGGTGCTTTGGTCTAGGCCCCTTCTGTTGGTATTGGTACATTCAAGTATGCTACACAATTTTTTGATGTGGATACCACTACAGTATTTCCACAAAATGAACTCTATTTTCAGAAAACTTATTTGGAATAAGCATCCAACCTGTATCAAATTGGAAACTCTGCAAAGGGGAAAAATTATGGGGGTTTGATGGTCTTTGGGTGTATGTTTTGGCAGCACAGTTACAGCATATCTTTGGATAGGAGGACTCGGGATGCAACAGCATCTTAGTTTATCTAGTCCATTTGAAGCTTTGGGGGCCCATAAATTTAGAATAATGTCATACGGAATGCCTCACCTTACCCTGATCTGTAGGGTTTGGTGAAAGAGAGGGAACTTCAGGAGCTAAAAGGAGTTACAGCATATTCTTTTCTTTGGGATACTCCATGGCTTCCTGCTCTGTATGTGCCAATTATTTTTGTATAGGTGGCAGTGGAAATTTTGTGAGTTTGTATTATCTGTCATTTTAGAAAATGGTTAAAGTTTTCAATAAAAAACAAAATTTCAAAGAAAAAGTTTGCCACTTTGTGTTTAGATAAAATATATCTGCACTTTAGTCCATACACCATTGTGAAATATAATCAAATGCTTCTACATTAGATCTCGTGCAGACAACTGTATTTTCAGTCCGAGTGCAATCCGACAAAATATTGGATTGCACTCGGACCAATGTTATTCTCTAGATCCATGCACATGTACGATTTTTTTCCTCGGACTGAGTCTATTCAAGGAAAATAAAAATTACAGCATGCGTGATCTACATCTGATATTCTGGTCGCACTCGTCCATGCAAGTCAATGAGTTTTTAGAAAAAAATAGGACTGCACTCGGATGACATTTTCACAGACTGACAGAATGGAGAAGATGGAGAATTGTTTTTTCAATATTCTCCTAATCCGGGCAAATTGGATCACACCATGATCAATTTCTCATCAGAGAATGATCAGAGTGTGATTAGCATAATCGGCCAGATTCTCTCGGATGAAAGAAAATACAGTCGTGTGACCCTAGGCTTGGGCACCTACATATACCAGGACTGGAAGGAAACCCAAACTCCTTAAAGAAGTTATAGAATTACTCTGTTATCGCAATGTTATTTGTTAGCTCACTAACTACAAACCACATTGACAGTACTGTCGAAGTAAGATGATAAGTCTTTCATCTGCAGCACTAAGGTTCCTTGGCCGACAATGCATCTGCAGTCCTCAATGATGCCCAATTCTTGGTGTTTCTTGAAAAAAATAGGATGTTTTGCATAATTGAATTAAAATTTTCCTATCCTATCCTTCCATAGCTACACTAACTGCTTTTTTTTTACTACTTGCTCTTTGATGACGCTTTGTTTGAGAATCCAAGAGCATGCTGGGATACTCAAACAAAGCGTCATCAGGGGGCTGAGGCTACAGTCTCTGCTGCAGCCCTTGCCCCCTCCCTGAAACGAAGCGTCATCAGTGATGCTTGCTTCAGGGGCTGGGCTAGTCCCTGCGCGATGTGCACTGTGCGTTCTACACAATCAGATCAGCAATAATGAGCCGACAGGAGAGCGCACTATTAGTGTGTAGTGTAAGAGAGACCAGAGACCAGCGCCACCCCCGCAAGTGACGTCACTGTTTACTTTTTCATGATTACTCATGTATGAATTCCAATATGTGATAGTAATGGCATGTGGCAGATTCCCACATTTCAAGACAAGTTAAACTATATGCACCGTATTGCTGATATTTACCTGTCCAATATTATTACTACTATACTATATATTATTATTACTATACTATTAACCACTTCGCGCCAGAGCCTGTTTTTGCCTTCGTGACCGGGCCATTTTTTTCAATTCTGACCACTGTCACTTTATGAAGTAATTACTCTGGAACGCTTCAACGGATCCACTGATTCTGAGATTGTTTTTTCGTGACATATTGTAC
Organism: Phyllobates terribilis; assembly: GCF_046119375.1. Classification (NCBI taxonomy): domain Eukaryota; kingdom Metazoa; phylum Chordata; class Amphibia; order Anura; family Dendrobatidae; genus Phyllobates; species Phyllobates terribilis. Next base: position 136,283,067 of record NW_027362762.1, read on the forward strand.
TTCATGATAGTGGTAAAATTTCTTCGATATCACTTGCGTTTATTTGTGAAAAAAACGGAAATTTGGCAAAAATTTTGAAAATTTTGCAATTTTCAAACTTTGAATTTTCATGGCCTTAAATCAGAGAGGTATGTCACACAAAATAGTTAATAAATAACATTTCCCACATGTCTACTTTACATCAGCACAATTTTGGAACCAAAATTTTTTTTTGTTAGGAAGCTATAAGGGTTAAAAGTTGACCAGCGATATCTCATTTTTCCAACAAAATTTACAAAACCATTTTTTTAGGGACCACATCTTATTTGAAGTGACTTTGAGGGGCCTTCATGACAGAAAATACCCAAAAGTGACACCATTATAAAAACTGCACCCCTCAAGGTGCTCAAAACCACATTCAAGAAGTTTATTAACCCTTCAGGTGTTTCACGGGAATTTTTGGAATGTGGAAGAAAACAATGAACATTTAACTTTTTTTCACAAAAATGTTACTTTAGACCCAATTTTTTTATTTTCACAAGGGTAACAGGAAAAAATGGAATACACAATCTGTAGTGCAATTTCTCATGAGCGCGCTGATACCCCATATGTGAGGGAAAACCACTGTTTGGGCGCACTGCAGGGTTCGGAAGGGAAGGAGCGCCATTAGACTTTTTGAATGTAAAATTTGTTTGAATAATTAGCAGATACCATGTTGCGTTTGGAGAGCCCCTGATGTGCCTATACAGTGGAAACCCCCCACAAGTGACACCATTTTGGAAACTAGACCCCTTAGGGAACTTATCTAGATGTGTGGTGAGCACCTTGAACCCACAGGTGCTTCACAGAAGTTTATAATATTGAGCTGTAAAAATAAAATTTTCACATTTTTCGCACAAAAATGTTTTTCATCCCTTAATTTAGTTTGCACTATCATAAGGGTAATAGGATAAATTGCACCATGAAATTTGTTGTGCAATTTCTCCTGAACACGCCGATACCCCATATGTGGAGGCAAACCACTGTTTGGGCGCACGGCAGGGTTTGAAAGGGAAGGAGCGCCATTTGACTTTTAGAATGTAAAATTTGCTTGAATAATTAGCGGACGCCATGTTGCATTTGGGGAGCCCCTGATGTGCCTAAACAGTGGAACCCCCCTGCAAGTGACACCATTTTGAAAACTAGACCCCTTAAGGAACTTATCTAGATGTGTGGTGAGCACCTTGCACCCCCAGGTGCTTCACAGAAGTTTATAATATTGAGCTGGAAAAATAAAATTTTCACATTTTTCCCACAAAAACGTTTTTCATCCCTTAATTTTGCATTATCATAAGGGTAATAGGATAAATTGCACCATGAAATTTGTTGTGCAATTTCTCCTGAACACGCCGATACCCCATATGTGGAGGCAAACCACTGTTTGGGCGCACGGCAGGGTTTGAAAGGGAAGGAGCGCCATTTGACTTTTTGAATGTAAAATTTGTTTGAATAATTAGCGGACGCCATGTCGCATTTTGGGAGCCCCTAATGTGCCTAAACAGTGGAAACCCCCCACAAGTGCCACCATTTTGGAAACTAGACCCCTTAGGGAACTTATATAGATGTGTGGTGAGCACCTTGCACCCCCAGGTGCTTCACAGAAGTTTATAATATTGAGCCGTAAAAATAAAATTTTCACATTTTTCCCACAAAAAATGTTTTTCATTCCCTAATTTTGCATTATCATAAGGATAACAGGAGAAATTGCACCGTGAAATTTGTTGTGCAATTTCTCCTGAGTACGCCGATACCCCATATGTGGGGGAAAACCACTGCTTTGGTGTATGTACGGCAGGGTTCGGAAGAGAAAGGAGCGCTATGTTGGCTGGGATAGGTTGCAGACACCATGTCACATTTGAAGAGTCGCTGACATGCCGAAACAGCAGAAACCCCCACAAGTGACCCCATTTTGTAAACTACACCTCTCAAGGAATTCATCTAGGGAAGTAGTGAGTATTTTTTAATTTTTTAATTTATACCATTGGGCAGTGAAAAAAGCATAATTATATTTTTACCACAAAAAAATGTTTTACCCTCAGATTTTACAGTTTCACACAGGGCAATGGGTAAAAATGGTGCCGAAATGTGTCACACAATTTCTTCTAAAAGTGTCAATACCCCATATGTGGCTGTATCGTACCGCTCAGCCATACAGTGAGATCTGGGGGGGACGGAGTGCTATTTGACAATTGGAGAACAAATTATTGTAGAATAGGCATCTGGATTTGGGAGCACAACATTTTCTGAATTTCTTTTGGGGGGCAAGGGCCATTTTGCTTTTCCAGAGCCTTTCTGCTACCAGTAACTTGGAAGTCCCTTATATTTTTAACAGATGACGGACCTGAGTGGGGACTAGCTTATTTTGAGGACTGAGTTGAAGCTTTTATTGGGAACATTTTACGTAACATTTATCCGGCTCTCTAGGCTGAGCTCTTACATCGGGGTTTCCATCTAAATTTCCAAGTGATGTAATTCAGATGAAACCCCTGCGGGATCCATTCACTGTAATGAGGCAGCAGAGTTACTTTGGACTCCGTCTGGCCTTTGTTTAGCGGTGTCCTTTTTTTCAGAAGTGCACAAAACTGTGGCCAACCGCACTTTTATGCACGCCTAAAAAAACTGACACTGTGGGATCACAGGCCAGATGGCATCCACAGTGGCCTATATCTGCCTCATTACAGGGAATCTTCCGTCATGGGTTCCGTCTGAATCACGTATTTCAGAGATTTACACGGAAACTCTGGTGTAAGTGCTCAGCGCAGAGCGCAGGATAAATGTGAGCAGAGCCTTACAGCAATCTTTGGGAGACATAATAAACAAATCAGTAGCAGGTGAAGAATTGGTTTTATTTATTTTTTACGCCGTTCCTCGCGCAGTATAAGTGATGAGATTACTTTATTCTTCGGGTCGGTGCGATTACAGAGATACCAGATTTATATCGGGTTTTTATGATTGACAGCTGTCACACACTAAGAGACGCTTTTTTTTGCAAAATCTAGTTTTTGCATCGCCATATTTTGAGAGCTATAATTTTTCCATATTTCGGCCGACAGAGTCATGTGATGGCTTGTTTTTGCGGGACGAGTTGACATTTTTATTGGTACCATTTTTGGGTACGTGACATTTTTTGATCGCTTTCTATTCCGTTTTTTGGGAGGTAAAATTAACAAAAACCAACAATTCAGGAATTGTTTTTTGAGGTTTTTTTTTATGCCGTTCTGCGTGTGGTAAAAGTGATAAGTCAGTGTTATTCTTCGGGTCAGTACGTTTACAGCGATACTACACTTAATGTATATTTTTTTATGTTTTGGCGCTTTTACACAATAAAACAATTTTATAGAAAAAATATATTTTTTTGCATCGCTTTATTCTGAGCGCTAGAACTTTTTTATTTTTCGGCTGATGGAGCTGTATGGTGGCCTTTTTTTGGCGGAACAAGATGACGTTTTCAGTGGTACAATTTTTATTTCCATTTTGCTTTTGGATCGCATTTTTTTCCACTTTTTGTTTGGCGATATGATGAAAAAGCATAGTTTTTTGCTCCGTTTTTTATTTATTTTTATTACGGTGTGCACAGAAGGAGTTAATTAGTGTGACAGTTTTATAGCTCGGGTTGTTTCGGACGCGGCGATACCAAATATGTGTACTTTTTTTGTTTTTGCATAAATATTTTTATTTATTTTGTGATTTTTTTTTAACAGTTTGAAAACATTTTTTGGACTTTTTTTTACATTTTTACTTAGTCCCTGTATGGGACATTAATGTTTATTTTTCTAATCACTGATGTCATGCAATGTAATAGACATGTATTACATTACATGACATCTTTGCTGACTGTTTCACAGTCAGTATCTTCTGCCAGGCTTCAGCTGCAGGCTGAGCCTAGCAGGACACTATATATGGCAGATCTGGAGGCGGTCATGTGACCTCCAGCTGCCATAACAACGGAAGGTCCTGATAGCTATCAGGGGGCCGTCGGAGAGGTAACTTGACGACCCCCTCTCCTCTCACTATCTTCTATATGCCGCGATCACTATAGATCGCGGCATATAGAAGATGGCAAATAGCATATAGAAGATAGCAAAGGGTTAACATCATTGGGACCAGATCCAATCAGGTCCCGATGATGTCCCCTATCAGAGCCATCGCTCTGCACTGGAACCGCAGTGCTTGCAGGACCCTGGGGTCCTGAGCCCTGTGGGACCACCCACCGTTTTTAAACATCGGCGCTGCACAGAGCCCAGTCAGCGCCGACGTTTATGTACAGTGGGCGGTCCTGAACCGGTTAATGAGTACCTCTTCTCTACTGTCTAACTCTGAGGATTTGTGAAAAGGGGCAAAAGAAAACCAAGAAATGTTGTAGGATAGACAAGCAGATAGAAAGTCAAACAGACAAAGAGATTGATCAAACTTGCCAACTTAGCTGGAAAGTCTGGGAGGCTTTCTGAAAACCAGAAGTCCTCTAGCACTCAAGGAAAAGTAGAAACATCTCCCTTCTCTGTTGAAACTTTATGGAATCTAGCAATTCTAGAGGTTTCTTATGTTTCAGAGTCTTGGGGAGGCAGGGAACAAAAGGGAAAAAACGGGAAGGTATCATGGTTTGGCCTTAAAAAAAAAGGCATAGCTGGGATGCCAGTCATATAAAGTTGACAAGTGTGGGATAAACAGCAGAGGCAAAGAAAAATATCTTCTTGTCTTATCCTCATTTGACTTTCTATTAATTATAAGAATGGGAGGATATCAGGCCTGTTTTATTACACTTGGCACCTTTGTTTATATAAGTGTTTTAATTATACTGATTGGAACATGACTACTAATGCAACGTGCTCTGTAGTGCAGATGTTAGCAGTTTAGAGGTCACAAACCAAACACATAAGAAAATTGGCGTAGGAAGATAAAGGTTTTCTTGTATGAAACGAGCCTTTTCTTCCATTTTATATGAATGATCTTCTCCTGGAAACTGAAAGCCATATGCAATTCTCTTAAACAAGCTCCTTTACGCCTGATCTCTGTCACTCGGTTTGCGCCCTTCTTGTCAACCTCTTACGCTTATCCTAAGTTCATACATTTTACTCAGTACATCATATTTGCTACATGACTCATTTCGTAACCTTTCCTTCCTACTTGAACTTCTCTGCATTGAAAAATTTTCAGGAAAAAACATACAAAATGGTTCCTGATGTTTCACAACACATGAATAGACAGATATCATAATATATCTATGATGAATAAATATCATTAGTGGAAGCTACATTAGGACAATACTGTGCACTTATCAGGTGTTTCATAATTACTACAACTATACATACATGAATATACCAAATAATTATCTTTTAATATTGATTTATAAGTGTAAACTGAAAAGAGTTTAGGTAGACGTGATTTCTGAAGCGACCACATACCTTAATCAGCCTACCGTAAATTATAGATTTTACAATTTGTTCTTTTCTGCACCGATCTAACATTAAACGTGATTTCCCCAGAGGTTCTGACTCATTATACACTTTTATATAATGAGATACGCAATACTTAAAAGTACATGACACTTGTAGATGTGTGGGGATGGAGGAGGTCAGGTATTCATATATCTCAAGGAGTTTCATAAACTGTTGGAAATATTACAACTAATTTCATTATATTTAAAATATTCTAGTTGAGGCATAAAAATGTATCTATCCATCTACACATATTTTTTCATGACAAAAATCTTTCATTTTAACAGGGGTATGTAGACTATTTTATACAGTATGTACATATTAGATTATCTGTATATGTACACACACTTGTATATACATATTGTGAGAGGGTCACTGGTAATGTGCTGGAGGGGATTTATGTTTCACTAAGGTTATTAGCTTCAGTGATATGAACCTGAAAGTTTGCTCTAGCATTTTATGTGCTGAGAGGGGTTAATTGATTATGACAGGGACAGGTTTATTGTGAACAGCTAAAGAGTTGGGAGAGAAGGCTCTTCACCATATCTCCACCCTAAGGTGTGGTCCAGGAGGTAAACGTGAAGCCTCTGGACTTAATGATTGTTCTGTGTGCTCTAAAGGAGAGCTGACCTAAAGAGCTGAACCCTGATTTCTGAGCGTGGGAACCCACAACTATATGGACTGTAATGTATTTAGGCGTGTTTTATCAAACTAGCTTAAGATTTTAAAGAAAAGCATTGCTTTGACTACCTCGTTAAACAGCCGAGTGAGCCAATCTACCACAATATATAATGTATATATATGTATGTGAATATAAAAATCTACATACCCCTTGTAAAATACCAGGTTTTTGTCATGTAAAAATATATCAAGAAGAATCATTTCAGATTTTTTTCCACCTTTAAATGGGTTGTCCAGGCCTGGGGTTCCTGGCTGCACTCTATGTGACTGCAGACTTGTGAATCCTCACAGTGAGTCCAGTGTGCAGTCTGGATTCTCTGCTGCCACGAGTGGTTGGTCATGTGACTGAAAATATGCAATTTGCATATTTCTATCTGGATATCGATCTGTTCCTTTGTCCACGGTGCGCAACAAAATCAAGAAGCTTACAAACCATGACACTGTAGCTAATCTCCCTGGATGTGGATGGCAGAGAAAAATTGATGAAAGGTTGCAAGGCAGGATAGTCTGGATGTTGGTTAAGCAGCCCCAATTAAGGAATTCAAGCTGTCCTGCAGGCTCAGGGTGCATCAGTGTCAGCGCGAACTATCCATCGACATTTGAATGAAATTAAACGCTATAGCAGGAGACCCAGGAAGACCCCACTGCAGACACCGAGACATAAAAAAGACTACAGTTTGCCAAAATGTACATGTGTAAACCAAAATCCTTCTGGGTAAGAGTCTTGTCGAAAAAGAACACAGAACCTACATTCAAATATGGTGGCGGTTCAAAGATGTTTTGGGATTGTTTTGCTGCCTCTGGCACCGGTCGCCTTAACTGTGTACAAGGCATCATGAAATCTGAAGATTACAAAAGGATTTTGGGTCACAATATAGTGCCCAGTGTCGCAAAGCTAGGTTTGTGTCCTAGGTGATGGGTCTTCCAGCAGGACAATGACCCTAAACATACTTAAAAATATTTCTAGAAGCACCCAGAAATGGATGGAAACAAAGCGCTAGGGAGTTCTGCAGTGGCCAGCAATGAGTCTGGATCTAAATCCCATTGAACACCCGTGGAGAGATCTTAAAATTGCTGTTGGGAGAAGGCGCCTTCACATATGAGAGATCTGGAGTAGTTTGCAAAAGAAGAGTGCTCCAAAATTCCTATTGAGAGGTGTAGAAGCTTGTTCATGGTTATAGAAAGCGATTGATTGTAGTTATTTATTCCAAAGGGCGTGCAACCAAATATTAGGCTGAGAGTGCCAACAATTTTGTTCGCCCCATTTTTGGAGTTTTGTGTGAAATTATGTCCAATTTGCCAATTTGCCTTTTTTTTATTTTTTTTGTGTTGTTCCAATACACATAAAGGAAATAAACGTCTATAATAAAACATGTGTAATTGCAATAATTTTTTGGGAGAAATACTTACTTTCCTAGAACAATTTCAAGAATGCCAACACTTTCGGTCATGACTGTATATATATATATATATATATATATATATATATATACAGTACAGACCAAAAGTTTGGACACACCTCATTTAAAGATTTTTCTGTATTTTCATGACTTTGAAAATTGTCTATTCACACTGAAAGCATCAAAACTATGAATTAACACATGTGGAATTCTATACTTAACAAAAAAGTGTGAAACAACTGAAATTATGTCTTATATTCTAGGTTCTTCAAAGTAGCCACATTTTGCTTTGATGACTGCTTTGCACACTCTTGGCATTCTCTTGATGAGCTTCAAGAGGTAGTCACCGGAAATGGTTTTCACTTCACAGGTGTGCCCTGTCAGGTTTAATAAGTGGGATTTCTTTCCTTATAAATGGGGTTGGGACCATCAGTTGTGTTGTGCAGAAGTCAGGTGGATACACAGCTGATAGTCCTACTCAATAGACTGTTAGAAATTGTATTATGGCAAGAAAAAAGCAGCTAAGTAAAGAAAAACGAGTGGCCATCATTACTTTAAGAAATGCAGGTCAGTCAGTCTGAAAAATTGGGCAAACTTTGAATGTGTCCCCAAGTGCAGTTGCAAAAACCATCAAGCGCTACAAAGAAACTGGCTCACATGAGGACCGCCCCAGGAAAGGAAGACCAAGAGTCACCTCTGCTTCTGAGGATAAGTTTATCCGAGTCACCAGCCTCAGAAATCGCAGGTTAACAGCAGCTCAGATTAGAGACCAGGTCAATGCCACACAGAGTTCTAGCAGCAGACACATCTCTTCAACAACTGTTAAGAGGAGACTTTGTGCAGCAGGCCTTCATGGTAAAATAGCTGCTAGGAAACCACTGCTAAGGACAGGCAACAAGCAGAGGAGACCTGTTTGGGCTAAAGAACACAAGGAATGGACATTAGACCAGTGGAAATCTGTGCTTTGGTCTGATGAGTCCAAATTTGAGATCTTTGGTTCCAACCACCGTGTCTTTGTGCGACGCAGAAAAGGTGAACGGATGGACTCTACATGCCTGGTTACCACCGTGAAGCATGGAGGAGGAGGTGTGATGGTGTGGGGGTGCTTTGCTGGTGACACTGTTGGGGATTTATTCAAAATTGAAGGCATACTGAACCAGCATGGCTACCACAGCATCTTGCAGCGGCATGCTCTTCTATCCGGTTTGCGTTTAGTTGGACAATCATTTATTTTTCTACAGGACAATGACCCCCAAACACACCTCCAGGCTGTGTAAGGGCTATTTGACCAAGAAGGAGAGTGATGGGGTGCTACGCCAGATGACCTGGCCTCCACAGCACCAGACCTGAACCCAATCGAGATGGTTTGGGGTGAGCTGGACCGCAGAGTGAAGGCAAAAGGGCCAACAAGTGCTAAGCATCTCTGGGAACTCCTTCAAGATTGTTGGAAGACCATTTCCGGTGACTACCTCTTGAAGATCATCAAGAGAATGGCAAGAGTATGCAAAGCAGTCATCAAAGCAAAAGGTGGCTACTTTGAAGAACCTAGAATATAAGACATATTTTCAGTTGTTTAACACTTTTTTGTTAAGTATATAATTCCACATGTGTTAATTCATAGTCTTGATGCCTTCAGTGTGAATGTACAATTTTCAAAGTCATGAAAATACAGGAAAATCTTTAAATGTGAAGGTGTGTCCAAACTTTTGGTCTGTATATCTATATATATATATCTATATATATCTATATTGAGATATATATATATATATATATATATATACATACGAGAGAAAGAAAAATGGTAGCTGTGCAATAACTATGCAATCAAACAATGAATTCACCCATCAGGTAACCTTTAGAAATTATATCTTACAATAGTTATTTGTGTAATAATGTCCTTGTGCACAACTGAGTCTAATGTGGAAACATCCCATTTATAATACAACAGTTAATTAGATTACTTCCATTCCATGTACTGAAAGTGCGAAGACACATACTGTTAGCACAGGCTAATAAAAGCAGAGTCTCAGAGCTTCCAATAATGATATTCTACCATTAATATACCAGAGGATAAATACATTTTTCATGAAAATAAATCCTAAAATGAGAACTTTCATCTTGCTCACTCTATCAGTACTTGTCCCTTGTTGGTATTTTGTTAGGCTAGGTCCCCTGCACACCCTGAAGCAGTATTATCTGATATTGCCTATTGCTACAAATATCTTCATAAAAATATCTTTAGTATTTAAAGTACTGCTGTGATAGTCAGGTAACAACATAAAACTGAGTGATTTCTTGAGTCTTTACAACGAAGTATTCCAAAATATGAATCTAACTAATCTTCCTATTCCTACAGGGTAATGTGACTCCAAATCCGCAAGTTTCCCCCCCAGGGATTTAGACATATTTAACATTTATAGTTCCAAGGTTCACCTTAGATAGCTTTCTATTTGTTCTTATTCCTCCATACACATGCACGCTCGGCTTCTCCAAGCATGTATGTGTTCTTGATACGGAGAAGGGATAGGCTTCAGCCAGATTTCCCTGATAGAGTGAAGGAGCATATTGAATTTGAACATGCCCAATGCTTTGTTCTCATGTGAGATAAGCTTCTATCGCCCAACAACACCTCTTGGGGGAGAGTCAGACACCAATATACACATTAGATAGTATGCCAGTCCTGCTAATAATACACAAGCTTCATAGATTGGTATTTTGTTTCTCCAAATTATTTTGTCCATTGGGCATAATGTATTATCTTACCGTGATAAAATCATCAACGTCACAATCTCTTCCTTGATATTTGCACTCTAACATCATTTCACCAAGCTGGTGTGAGGAGCGTTCAGTGATCGTGTACATGTCAGATGTACCAGCCCCAGTTTCCTGAAATGGTTCAGAAACTTGTGCTGCATCCCCATCGCCATCTGGGAAGCCTATCAGAGGAGATAGGTATGATAACTCAGAACTAGAGAGTTGAGAAGGTCGGAAGCGATTGCAGTTGCATAAAGTAATTGCTGGAAAGTCCATCTTGGTCGCCACAATCTCATCGATAATGGTGAGATAAGGATATTGTCTGTATAAAGCCACACGCTCCCAGACCTGAGATAGGAAGAGAAAGAGGGAAACTAAAAAGGCTCCGGCCCAGACAAAACGCCGGACTCCCCAAGGTTCTTCAGTGATAATGTGATTCAGTCCGTGAAGAGTGCAGCTGCTGGCAAAGGAAACAGCATCCATGGCATCGCCATTCTCCTCACTTATGTCTATCTCTTCACATTCCACTTTATCTTCTCTCTTATTTTTATGTCCTTTGCCTGTAGACACAGACAATGTGCAGAATATCTGCACTGGCATTTCTTAGGTTTAGATCTGGAAGGAGTCTTTCTCCAAGCTTTAAGAAAAAAAAATCTGAGATAATCACTGTAGAAGATAGATGACGGGATACCAGCTTGGTTCATAGGTTCTTCCCATGAAAAAGTACAATGCACTCTTCTCCATGGAAATAGACTTATCCCCCCTCCATACAATAATATTTAGTAGTTTGATCCACTGGAAGTCTTGATAAGTCTCGAAGTTTCAGTTTCTATTCCGTGTTATCTAAAATGATCTGAGATTCCGGAGCGACTGGCGGAGCGCTACTCATATTCCTTCACGGTGGGATGGTAGACATACAACTCTTTGCTAGCACCGTGTGGTTCCAGTCTCACTCTGCCACTGCAGGCGGCAGCATACTGATCCAAGAGAGCAGTCATCAATAATAGATTAGGATTCCAGTAGAAAGGGAGGTGCTGTATAGGGCTGAAAGAAATCAGGGCATAAGAATTTCAAAAGGATGGGACATATATTAGGTATGTCCCGTTAGAATTGTCATTGCCTTCTCAGGGAAACATCATTTATTTTGCTGTATTATTGGTGAGAAAAGACATCAAGGGCAAGTGAATTCTTCCCTCTGTTTTAGCAGGCGACTATTAATGTAAGTTCTGAAGGTACTTTAGGTCATTTTACACGGGCCCTGGGGACTGATCAAATCTCAGCTTTATTGCTGCATTAGGAAGACTAAATCTATCTAGTATCTGAGCGGTAAAGATGCATGCGCGAAAAACCCTGTAGCACTAGGTAAGATAATAGAATGAATTAAAGACAAAGAAAATATGAAAATGGCGGAGTGCGGTTATAGCTTCTCAAAAATAAAAGAAGCGGTTTGAAAAAGTGTTGATTTTATAAGATAAACTCGGGTCCAGACAAACCTGAAGAGCCAGGAAAACAGCCTGCTTAAAAAATTACTGTAGTGACCTAACTTCTAAGAGATCTAGAAAGTTGTGGAGGCATCAAATATGTAACAAATATAACTCCTTATGTCTGCCAAAATATACAGTGACAAAAAAAATCACAGAAATTAGGATAAAATTTTAAATCCACCAAAAGTATTATTCATTTGGTTTTTACTGATATGTAAACTTTCTTAGTACAGCAACCCAAAGAGAACACATACATAGATAAAATTGGGGGAATTGGTTGGAATATTTTTCATAGGTACTATCTGCAGATCAACATACAAGTTTTTTTCATCATGTCTCAGTGGAGTTTTTCACTGGCATATCCCATAGTTAAAAAAAAGAAGAAAACTTTAAAGTAGAGATGTAACTTAAAGGGGTTGTTCACTACGCGGGCAACCCCTTCTGAATCTCTATGTAACAGTAAAATAATAACACATGTACTCACCTCCAGTGCCGGAGCCGTGCCAGCCGTTTAAGGCACTGGCTCTCCCGGGGATTGCGTGACATTATGTCAAGCAATCCCTGCAGTCAATCAGCACTGGCTTCACTCTCCTCCCTTACTGACGAATCAAAACATTGAAATGAGAGAGCAGCCACAGCTTTCACTTCCCTTGAATGTCAATTACATCTGTAGGAGAGGAGAGGGAAGCCAGCGCTGATTGGCCATGGGGAACGTGTGACATAACAATGTGACTCGATCCCTGGGAGATGCAGTAACGGCACTGCTGGAACAACACCGGAGGTAAGTATAAGTGTTATTATTTTACTAGGGGGAAACAGGGATTCAGAAGGGGTTGTCTAAGTAGTGGACATTTTGGGTCCCAATGCAACATCTGTAGCATGTCCTCCAAACTATCATGTGAACTCAATAGGAAAACTCTGCTTCCCCAAAAGTTTCTCCCTTTCTTAGGAGCTACTCTTAATGCTACTGTTCATAGCTAATCATGGGGCCAGGTCTGTGACAACCATCAAATATATAGTAATGGTCGAGCAGTGCAATCACTATGGAGTAAGATAGACATCAGGAAAGTTTGCGTAACATTCTGTGTTGGTATACGAAGCCTACATTCATTGGCAAAACAACATTAGCTCTATTAACAAATCCAGTCTGCCATGCAAAATGATTACAGTCATTTTCCTTTGTAATGCTTCCTTCTGTTCCAGTTTATGGCTTCTTTTTTGTATCTGTAAAACAAATGGCATAATTTCCAATAAATGTACAGTACACTATATTTTAGTAAGAGACCTAACTGCGGTGATCACAGATTGATATTCCAATAGAGGCTTGGGAGAGAGCAGGGGAGGGAAAACTCAAAGTCAGAAACAGTTATGGAAGATGTTTCTTAGTTCTGGAATTAGTTGGAAGCACATGTGCTTAAACTACAGGGATTAATGTTCTGTATTTTTTTGATTAAAAGACGCATTTTTTCAGGAAAATCTCGGCTCAAGAGAGCTCAATCTGCGCATGCGTCGCCTCTGGCGACTATTTTCCCGTGCCTCATTGCAGGGAAGGTGACTCCGCTCACCGCCAACATTTTATGAAAGCCCAGGGCCTGCAGCCTCGCACCGCCAGGACATCCCCTCCTTCCAGCATGGGGCCCACAGCATCGCTCCACTCCTGTCGCCGCCTCTGGCAGCAGCCACCCTGGCTCCTGTGACCCCGCCCCAACGCAGCCGCCCCAAACACAAAGACGGATAAGGCATTACAGGGCTATTCGTTTGTAAAAGATAGTATTGGAAAGTACTTGCAAAAACAATCATCTTTCCAATTTACTCCTTATTAAAATGTATACACTGTTCCCATAATAATTACACTTATTTTTAAATCTTTTTTTATATCTTTTTCTATTTTTGTTTACAACTATTTAGCAATGGTTAGCTGCGGTCTAGCCGCAGTGGCCGAACATGCGCAGTGCTTACAAGCTCTTTTTTATTGAGCTTGTAAGCACTGCCCTGACGCTGGCAGGGATTGTTGGAGCGCGCTGTTAGCTCCCCATCCTTGCCAGTGTCAGAGCAACTGCTTTTCTCTGATGCAGCGGAGAAAGAGATGCTTCTTATAGTAGCATCGGAGAGCACTGGAGATCACAAATACCGCTAGTTTGAACTGTCAATCAGACAGGAGTGTCCATCCCCCAGCAAGCAGGAAGCCGGGAGGCTGGGGGGGGGAGTACGAAGGATGAGACTAAAACGTTAAGGAGGAAAAATAGCAGCAAAATTACCTTTTTTTTGACTGATTTGCCAGCTAATATCTGCTTTGGAGCACAGAAAGTAAATTTAAAACCCAGCAAGAATCGCAAAGTAATATTTTCCCAAACTAAATCAGTAGAATTCATAATTGTTTGTGTTGCATACTAATGCCAATCTTCGTCATAGCTTTCTAATGCAGCTACTAGTGTGGGACAGTTCTGTTGAAGTGTATAGATAGAATATTATTCAGAAATAGAGAAGATGGTCTATTAGTACATCATGAAGCTATGAGCGGAAATTGGCTGTTGTGCAGAATGACTACTAATAACTGTGTATATTGCAGAAGATATACATAGGAAATAAAGGGAGATTAAATAGCTTGATACTTCTGGTAAACAGCAAACTAAAACCTTTTGTTCACACTTCATAAAAGCTGATTGATGGATGTAACCCATATACAACGACGAAGCATAAAAGGCTATAAGTGTTATTGGATGTAATTCATGAGTGTTTCGCTTTTTCAGTTACGCTGCAGACTAAAGCTAATTATTGTGTTTTTTTCATAGTTTTAAGAACCAGGAACAAGCAGCATAAAAAGTAAAATCAGCAGCTTATTTTCAAGATTTTAAAGTAAAAGTTTCAGAGTTTTTATTTTCCAGCAGAACTTCACACCTTCATAGTCCATGTGGTGGGATACACCCCAAACAACTACTATAACCCACAGGGAAAAATAACTTCATGCTACAGCATTCTGAAAAAAACTATAGGGTTACAGTGAGAGGGAAGGAGTATAGTATGGGTTTGTAATACTGTATGCAAGGGAGGACTCTCCTTCGTAAGTGGGATTTTAGTTTTTTATTTAAAGATGCAGTATAACAAGGCGAGGTTTTAGGGCCACAATTCCTGAAACGTTGTCAAATGAGGATTGCTCTCAATGAAGGAGGGAAGTAATGCTGTGAGGATGTAATTCAGTGCAGTTATATCAGGTGTGTGTGACGCGCCCCTGGGCCTGCTGTGTCGCGCAGCGTCTCGCGCACGAGGGCTTACCGGAACCGGATCAGATGAGGGTTGTAGTCTCCGAGTGGCGGGGACCCGGTCCGTGCCCAGGGAGTCAAACTCAGTGTGTGGCAGTCTTGATAGATGTTATTTGAGTGTCGACTACGCCACCCGTTGATTTGCAGCTATGGAGCTGCCGCTGCAGGGCAGACCGCTGAGGCCGGTGTAGAATTGTGCAGCGTGATAGTATAACCCCCAACGGGAGGGGTATGGCCTCAGGGCAGCCAACGTGGAAGATGGGGGTAGCAGGAACCACTCAGAGACGGTGCGGTGTAATTCAGGGTCTTTACTGGTAACAACGATAGACCCTCCCGGAGTACTTGGTAGCGAACGGGGCCTGGTCAGTCCTTGAGCAGATGGGATCTCCCCTGGCCAGGCGGAGTTGTAGGCCTCCCAAACTGACTGTACTCTTCTGGCTACCTTGCTAGAAGCGAGTATAAGTAGCCCACGTCCCTGAGTGTACAGTGTGGTGCTCACCCGTATGGCCGGTGACTCGGGGCCTTCTAATGGCTTCCGCTCCACGATGGCGGTGCTGGTCCCACACGTGTGACCGTGCCTTCGGGTTTCTGGGCCTGAGGACCTGAAATCCCCTGCCGGTCGGCTTCTGCTGCTGGGTAAGAGTTAGTCCCCACAGCCTGGGACGCCGGGTCCGGTAAGAAAGCTTCTCAGTCAGGGCGAGCTCTGCAGCTGCCAGCCCCTGACTCGTAGTAGTATTGCTCCCACTGAGCTCCAGCTGTTTCTTCCTATGACTGTTTCTTGTCTCTACTCTCCTTGACTCCTAACCCTGCCTCAGCCCCGGGTTTATATAGGGGAAGTTCTTCCCCTCCCAAGACTGGGCAGGAGGTGTGGCATGCACAGGATCCCTGACCAAGAGACCTCCCACCTGCTCTCAGACATAACATCTCTATCACTGTGGCAACCAGACCCCTGGGGTGTCACATTCCCCCCTAGTGAAATTTAGTACTCCGGGACTAAACATATTTTAGAAAAACATAAGATAAAAACAATAATAATACAATAAGAAAAACATATAAAGATGGTTACGGCATGTCCGTAACCGGGTGCAGTCTTTGAAGAAAAGCAAGGTGTCCATTTCACCAAAACAGGGAGACGTAACCAGGTAGGGGTTTGTCCTACCCCGAGTCCTTAACAGTCTTTAGTCCGTCCTGGGTTACGCTCCAACTATGTACAAGGATTCCCGGTAAATCTGCCAAGGACTCCTACAAATAACTAGAAACACAAAATTATACACAAGCAACAATACACAGGTAAACATAAATAAAACAATTTATACACTTCAAATCCTCCACCGTGCGGGTAACTGGCCTCTAGTGGCCCTAGTGGACCTACGGAGCTGACTGCCTAGCCCTGAACTACAGGGTGTAGGAGCTGTCAAGGGTAAACTGGGCAGCTGTCTACCGGCTCTTTGGCTCACTAGGGATATGGCAGGCTCACTGCAAGCAGAGGGTTGATCCTCCTGGTCTGCGGGTGTGGGGTCTTCTGCCTCCTGGACCGGCTGTTCTTCCAGCTCTACCTGTTGCTCCGTAGGTGCTTGGGATGCTGGTTGGAGGAAGGTGAGTACGGGTACCACAACTGCACCATTGACTTGAGTCCAAGACCGAGGGAAGTCCCCGAGCACAGTACTAACCATATCTTCCCTTTCCTCTACGGGTCGATGGTCTTCTTGTTCCTCTTCAGGGTTCCTCAGTTGTTCGGGACACTTCTTCAGGTGGTCCCGGGATACAATAGCTGTGGTTTCCCCTCCGTTTTTACTGATGGTACAAACCTTCGGGTTCTCGTGGCTTGAGGGCAGTACGGTGTACGGGTCCTTTTCCCACTGGTCGTCCAACTTGTGGAGCCGTCTCTTCCTCTTCAAGACCTGCTCTCCGGGTACCAGGGGAACAGCGGGAGCATACTGGTTGTAAGTTTTCTCTTGTCTTTCCCTAGCCTGACAGAGACTTCGCTCCACGCTCTCCTGTACTCTCCGGTACTGCTGCTGCCTCTCTGTGTCCCAGTCTGTTTCTGGTGAAGTGTCCTCGGGTGTCAGGACTCCCATTTCCAGGTCAACAGGTAACTTACCAGGTCTTGCCCTCATTAGGTAAGTCGGGGTACAGTTGGTGGAACCTACCGGGATGTGGTTGTATAGGTCCACCAGATCGGGCAACTTCTCAGGCCACAGACTGCGTTCTTCCAGGGGCAACGTTTTTAAAAGATCCATTACCACCTGGTTCATTTTCTCACAAAGTCCATTAGTTTACGGATGGTAGGGTGTCGTCCTTATCTTCCGGCAGCCATACAGATTGCAGAATTCCTGGAAGACCTCCGCTTCAAAGGCAGGTCCCTGGTCCGTCAGCACTTGGTCCGGGTACCCGTGTGGACGGCAAAAGTGCTGCTGGAAGGCTCTAGCTGCTGTTTGAGCCGTTAAGTCCTTGACGGGGACGACAACCAAGAACCGGGAGTAATGATCCACGATGGTTAACGCGTAGACGTAGCCACTTCTGCTTGGGGTCAGTTTTACATGATCCAAGGCTACCAGTTCCAACGGTTGCCGGGTGACGATGGACTGCAGGGGAGTCTTCTGGCTGGCACGGTCCTTCCTCCTCAGGTTGCACGGGCCACAGTCTGTGCACCACTTCTCAATGGTTCCCCTCATGCCTACCCAGTGGAATCGCTCGCGCAGCAGGAACTCCAGCTTCTTCCACCCGAAGTGTCCAGCTCCGTCGTGGTATGCCTCCATCACCATGGCTGCGTCTCTTCGTGGCACCACTACTTGCCAGAGTAGTTCATGCGTCCGGGAGTTAACCATTCTGCGGCACAACTTCCCCTTGTAAAGGAACAGTCGACTCTTCTCTGCCCATAGTTGTTTGGCTTCCTCCGGAGCGTCTGGTTCAAGGCAAGCCTCCGGGCGAGTCAGCATCTCCTTCACCAGTCGGACGGCAGGGTCGCTGTCTTGCGTTTCCGCCCAGTTGTAGTGAGGTAAGGGGTTCAACGTAGCAGCCTGCTTACTCCTTACCCGGTGGGAATACTGGATAGTCCCATGACGGTGGAACGCAGGGAGTTCAACTTCTTCCAGTCCCTCCGGATCTTCTCCTTCGTCCGGCAGGTTGGGCATCCTGGACAGGGCATCCGCGTTGGTATTGGAGCGTCCGGCCCGGTATTTGATTGTGAACTCGTAGTTGGACAGACGGGCCATCCACCTCTGCTCCAGAGCACCGAGTCTTGCCGTGTCCAGGTGTGTCAACGGGTTGTTATCCGTGTACACGGTGAACCGGGAAGAAGCGAGGTAATGCTTAAAGCGCTCGGTGACTGCCCATACTACGGCCAGGAACTCTAGCTTAAATGAGCTGTAATTCTCGGGGTTCCTTTCGGTGGGTCGCAGTTTTCGGCTGGCGTAGGCGATTACTCGTTCCTTCCCCTGCTGGATCTGGGACAGTACGGCTCCTAGCCCGATGTTACTGGCGTCGGTGTAGAGGATAAAGGGCTGGCTATAATCCGGGTACGCCAGGATTTCGTCCCCCGTGAGGGCCATCTTCAGCTGGCGGAAGGACTCTTCTTCCAGCTCCTTCCATTTGAAGGGCGGCTTCTGGTTCTTGGCCTTCCGGGACTGGCCTATCAGGAGGTCCTGCATAGGTGCTGCCTTTTTGGTGAAACCGGGAATAAACCTTCGGTAGTAGCCTACCAACCCGAGGAACTGCCGCACTTCTTTTACGCTGGAGGGGCTTGGCCATTCCTTAATTGCGGTGATCTTATCAGGGTCGGGAGCCACTCCGTCAGCGCTCACCACGTGTCCCAGGTACTGCACCTTTGGTTTCAGGAGGTGACACTTGGAGGGTTTCACCTTTAGGCCGTAACTCGCCAGAGCTTCGAACACTTCCGCCAGGTGTTTCAGGTGGTCCTCATACGTCTTGGAATATACGATGACATCGTCCAGGTACAACAGGACTGTCTCGAAGTTTCTGTGGCCCAGACAACACTCCATTAGTCGTTGGAAGGTTCCTGGTGCGTTGCAGAGTCCGAACGGCATGCAGGTGAACTCGCTAAGTCCCATCGGGGTGGTGAATGCGGTCTTCTCCCGGTCCGCCTCTGCTACAGGAACCTGCCAGTACCCGCTAGTGAGATCCAAGGTAGAGAAGAAGTTAGCAGATCTTAAAGCAGCCAATGACTCCTCTATCCTTGGTAAGGGGTACGCATCCTTGTGTGTGATACGGTTGATTTTCCGGTAATCTACACACATCCTCATGGTGTTGTCTTTTTTTCTGACTAAGACTAGTGGAGCTGCCCAGGGGCTACAGCTATCCCTGATCACCCCAGCCTCCTTCATGTCTCTAAGCATCCCCTTGGCGTGTTGGTAGTGGGCAGGGGGTACGGGTCGATACCTCTCTTTTATAGGAGGATGGTCTCCCGTGGGGATGTGGTGTTCTACCCCCTTGACTCGCCCGAAGTCTAACGGGTGTTTACTGAACACTCTCTCGTACTCCTGAACCACCCGATAGACTCCTTGTTTCTGGTGTGAGGGAGTGGAGTCAGTACCCAGATGTAGTTGCTGACACCAGTCCTCCATGTTTTTCTTAGAGCCGTTACCTTCCTCCGGGTGAGATGGAGGCAAGGGTTCCACAGATTGTATAGAATTTTGGTTAATGGTATATAATTTGGCTAGCGTGGCATACCGGGGCAGGTACACTTCCCTCTCCCCGATATTTATTATGCGAACGGGCACCCTCCCATGGCGTACATCAACCACCCCCCGTGCTGTCAAAATGGTGGGCCTACTGTCTGAGTAAACTGGTTCTACCATTGCCTGGTAATCCCTACCTCTCAGACCAATAGCTGCCCGGCACCAAATCATCATTTCACTTTTTGGGGGCATGGCAATAGGAAAAGGGTCACACATTCTTACGCTACCAATCTCACCGCCGGAGAGTTCCACCTGTTGCCGTCGCATCAGTGCCCGGATCTCTTTCTGGAGCACCCGCTGCTCGCCGGAGCTGGCGTTCTTGGCAACCTGCTGTAAAAGGAAAATCACCTCTGCAAGACAATTTTCAATTACATTAGTTCCTAGAGTTATTTTTGGGTGACTCTCATGTTTGTCAATATCTACAATGATCAGTCCCTGTGCTGCCAGTTCGACTCTACCGATTTTGATGGTCACCTCTTTAAATCCGATCTGTGGCACGGGCTGGCCATTGCTGGCGATGATACTCAAGTCGTCGTCAGGGTAGCGGGTTATATCCGAGTCATTCCAGTACTGCTTAAAGAGCACGTACGGGATGGTGGTGACCTGTGACCCGGTGTCCAGTAGGGCACTCATGGGAATGCCATCCAGTACCACAGGCAAGACTGGACGTCCTCCCACATATCTGTCGCGCCAGTTCGATGGGCCTGGTGATCTTTTTCCTGGGGGTTGGCCCTCTACCCCAGGTTGTGCCCGTTTAAAGAACAGTACCTTGCCATATGTCCGGGTTGATTGCAGCGGCGGCAGATGGGTCGTCCGTCCTCGCTGTATCGGTCACTGGGTCTTCCTCTGGCCGGTGGGGTCCTCCTTGGTCGACGCCACGGGATGTCCTCCGGTCCGGATGCCAGCTGGATCTTCCCTGGGGTGGAAACCTGTAAAGACTGCACAGTTCGGGTTAGCGCAGCAACGCTCTTAGCTAGCTCTTGGACCTGATGGTGTAGGTCTGGAGCCGGGTCATTGTCCAAAGCCTGCGCATCAGCTCCCACAGGCCCTGCCGACAAGGGCGCCGCCTCCTGGTGGTAAGTAATAGCTGGGCGCCTGTGGGTCATAACGCCACCCGGTGCCGGTTCTCGGAGCACCCGGATGGCTCTGTCCTTGAACTGTGCAAAGCCCAGATGGGGATCCTGTAAGGCCATCGCCCGCAACTGGGTTCGGTGGGCATTACAATACAGTCCCTCTATAAATTGTTCAGTCAACAGCCTGTCCTCGTTTCCCACTCCATCAGGGTCGGTCTGCTTAATGGCCCTCAGGGCCTCTTGTAGGTTTAGTGCATAGTCCCTTATACTCTCATGCGCTCGCTGCTTGCACCTGTAGAATCTAAGCTTAATCTCGGCTGAGGTGCGGGTATCAAAGGTATCCTTCAGCCGGGTTAGTATCCCTGCGACAGTCTTCCTCCCAGGTGGCCAAGATTTTACTTCCCTTTTAGCTGCCCCGGTTAGTTGGGCCACCAGGATGCTCACTTTTTGCTCTTCTGTGAGGGGGTACACCTGGAAGAGGCTATCCAGCTTTTCTCTAAAGTCATGCAGGGTATGTGACTCCCCTGAGTACTGGGGTAGCCAAGCTGCTCCCGGGATATAGGGCATGGTGAAGGGCATAACTGCAGCAGCAGTGGCGCTGGCGGGGGTTGAGGCAGTGAAGCTCTCCTCCGTATCCGACATCTTCCTCCCCCCTAGTGGACCGTGGCCTACCTTGCGATGATCCTGTTCCGTAGGCCGCGGCTCCGCAGTAGATCGTCAGGGTTGAGGACCTTCCGTCGCGCTCCGGTGACGTCGGCGTCTGCTGGGCTCCTTCCAGGACCTTACGCAACGTCCGGAGGTGAGGCGGGGCTTCAGTTCTCGCGCGCTTTCGAAGTCCACGCCCCTCTTCTTCCCGCGCGGCGTCCTCAAGATGGCGTCCAATGGCGGGAAAACTCCACGGATGGCGGGAAGAAGGCTGAAGATGGCGCCGGATGGCGGGAATCTTCACCGATGGCGGGAAAACTTCACGGATGGTAAGTTTTAAAAGTCTCTTTTTCAGGCACGCAGTACCCGGTGGTTGCGGGCACGAAATCCTGCCGACTACGCCAAAGTTGACGCGCCCCTGGGCCTGCTGTGTCGCGCAGCGTCTCGCGCACGAGGGCTTACCGGAACCGGATCAGATGAGGGTTGTAGTCTCCGAGTGGCGGGGACCCGGTCCGTGCCCAGGGAGTCAAACTCAGTGTGTGGCAGTCTTGATAGATGTTATTTGAGTGTCGACTACGCCACCTGTTGATTTGCAGCTATGGAGCTGCCGCTGCAGGGCAGACCGCTGAGGCCGGTGTAGAATTGTGCAGCGTGATAGTATAACCCCCAACGGGAGGGGTATGGCCTCAGGGCAGCCAACGTGGAAGATGGGGGTAGCAGGAACCACTCAGAGACGGTGCGGTGTAATTCAGGGTCTTTACTGGTAACAACGATAGACCCTCCCGGAGTACTTGGTAGCGAACGGGGCCTGGTCAGTCCTTGAGCAGATGGGATCTCCCCTGGCCAGGCGGAGTTGTAGGCCTCCCAAACTGACTGTACTCTTCTGGCTACCTTGCTAGAAGCGAGTATAAGTAGCCCACGTCCCTGAGTGTACAGTGTGGTGCTCACCCGTATGGCCGGTGACTCGGGGCCTTCTAATGGCTTCCGCTCCACGATGGCGGTGCTGGTCCCACACGTGTGACCGTGCCTTCGGGTTTCTGGGCCTGAGGACCTGAAATCCCCTGCCGGTCGGCTTCTGCTGCTGGGTAAGAGTTAGTCCCCACAGCCTCGGACGCCGGGTCCGGTAAGAAAGCTTCTCAGTCAGGGCGAGCTCTGCAGCTGCCAGCCCCTGACTCGTAGTAGTATTGCTCCCACTGAGCTCCAGCTGTTTTTTCCTATGACTGTTTCTTGTCTCTACTCTCCTTGACTCCTAACCCTGCCTCAGCCCTGGGTTTATATAGGGGAAGTTCTTCCCCTCCCAAGACTGGGCAGGAGGTGTGGCATGCACAGGATCCCTGACCAAGAGACCTCCCACCTGCTCTCAGACATAACATCTCTATCACTGTGGCAACCAGACCCCTGGGGTGTCACATGTGTTCTTTTGAAATATTAGTTGATGCAGAATCTTCCAAACATTTTTCAAAAGTTTTGAGTACCCTTTCATTGTTTAACTTTCTATGGAATTTTTAATGGGTTGTCCCTTCTTGCCTATTTATTTGCACACAGGCTCAGTGGTATGTAAAATATGTAAACTGAGCTTTCTTACCCTGTACAGCAGGGACCCCAACCTCTGGCTGGCTAACCCATGATGTGGGACTTGTGGGTTTCTGCTAGCTTAGTGCATTAGCTCCAGGTCTTGCAAACAGAAGAGCAGGTCTCCAGATGGTGAATCCTGTGAGAAACCTTGTGCAGAAGAGCAGATCTGGATGTACATATACTGGACTTGGCAGTTTAGAGATAATTTATGTATGGGAAGCTGGAGTAAGGATGATACTACCTGTCAGATGAGGTGCTTGAAGCTGGATGTGATAGTCTGGTGGGAGTACTTGATGGGAGAATTTTGAATAGCAGTATTTTGGGACCCCTGGATCTTAATAAACTGCCTCAAGTGATTTTGGTGCAAGAGCTTTAGCTGCCATTATAGCTTTAATGGGGGCTCTGGGTGCTACTACTTTGAGGGGGTCTAGGGCTAGATGTGGCTTGTGACCCTCTCTCAGAACTGAATGACTGACTGCTCTTCAGGTATTCAGGTACAGTGCTGCCTCTCCACCGCTACCCCAGTCTCTGATGATTGGCTGCAGTGATGATGTAACATCAACAGTGCGGTAGGCAGTCGCTAAACTCAGTGGTTCGCGCCGTCTACATTGGCTGAGCCACTAAGCTCAGTAATTGGCTGCAGTGTTGTTGATGTGACGTCACCGCTGAAGCTGATCAACCTACACCGTGGAGGCAATGCTGGACCTGACGAGGGTAATTAAAGCTCAGTTTGTTATTTTACACATCACTGAACCTGAGGGCTAAAAATAGTTGAAAGGGGACAACTCCTTACATTTTTTTGTGCTGAATCATAATCGGCATACAGCTACACGTGACTAATGCAGCAGGAGTACATGGAAGTATGGGCCAAAACAGAGAGAGGAGATGGCCCATTACTATGGTAGTAGAGACCTAAAATGAGGACCGGGGCCTAAGAGGGGTGCCCAATGCAACAACCAAGACCTGAGTGATAATACGGCTCAAGTAAGAAAGGAATAGCAAAGCCATGAAAGCATCTGACTGAACCAAAGTCACCATGTAAATAAATAATGATATATATCTCCATGCATCACTTGGAGCATGGTGCCTTTTGCTGTGGTTAGCTCTTCATGGCCAGATTATCTCTTACTGTAAAAATAATTGTTTTATCAACTCCTAGTGTGTGCGTCATCCCTGCCTCGGACAGCGTGTTCTGCACTGCATCAGCTCCTTCCTCACCCTATACAGAGAGGACGAGGTAAGCACTCTGCTCTCTACCAGATGTCAACTGCAATTACGCTCCCCTTTGTTTTCTCATCTAAGGGTGAGGCACAGGGTTGCCAACTGTTCAGAAATTCCGGGACAGTCAACAAAAATAGGACAGTTTTTTGCCTTGTTCTTTAATTTTTTTTTAAAGCACCAGTGACTTTTTTGAAGCTGAAGAAACTTATACAGATTATTATGACTGTAATTACCATCATTTTACAGATTACAGTGAATGCAGCTGATGTCTTAGTATCAGAATTAAAGCCTGTAGATGTAATACCCCAGAATTGGGTATTACCATAGAGTTTTATTATGTTATTTATAATACTGAAGTTTTGCACTGTTTTGGTAAAGATGTGTATTATTACTATATGTGTCACTATGATTCAGCAATTATTACACCATCTCAGGTAGTTAAATAGTTAAACTCACTGAGGGGGTACTAGGAAATTAGTTTGGTGGGTGGAGCTGGGTGTACCAGAACAAGGATTCAACCCATGCCCGGTATACTGAGTTATCTGCATGTCACATATACATGGATCAACAATAATCATAATCACATATTATAGTTTTCCAATGTGTCCATAAAGAATATTGTCTGTGATTTTTTGATTAGCTGTCCAGGAGAAGTAAAAAGTCAAGTTGACAACCCTGGTGAGGTACTGCTATATAGACACCTGGCATAGTGGCATTTATAGCCTTGCACACTGATATGGAGAAATTTGAGGCTTGCTCTCCAGACTTGGAACCACTCAGAAAATGGCCCTGTGTTTGCTTATGCCATGAGGATGTTCTTGCCTGTGCCATAGGGCTGTGCCTGCCTGTGCCATGGGGCTATGCTTGCCTGAGCCATGGGGCTGTGCTTGTCTGTGCCATGAGGCTGTGCTTGTCTGTGCCATGAGGCTGTGCTTGCCTGTGCCATGAGGCTGTGCTTGCTTGTACCATGGGGCTGTGCCTGCCTGAGCCGTGGGGCTATGCTGGCCTGAGCTGTGGGGCTGTGCTTGCCTGTGCCATGGGGCTGTGCTTGCCTGTGCCGTGGGGCTGTGCTTGCCTGTGCCATGGGGCTGTGCTTGCCTGTGCCGTGGGGCTGTGCTTGCCTGTGCCGTGGGGCTGTGCTTGCCTGTGCCATGGGGCTGTGCTTGCCTGTGCCATGGGGCTGTGCTTGCCTGTGCCGTGGGGCTGTGCTTGCCTGTGCCATGGGGCTGTGCTTGCCTGTGCCATGGGGCTGTGCTTGCCTGTGCCATAGGGCTGTGCTTATTCTAGCCGCACGCCTTGGAGAAAGCCTCTTGACATAACATTTTCTTTGCTCATATTTATCCTAATCAATCGTGCACTGTGTAAGTGCAGTACAATATATTGAAATGAATATATTTCCCTGTGATTGTATTTCAGCTGGAAAGACTAATATTCCAATAAATCAGGATGTGAATGAGGGTGTTTGTTAACAAAGGATATATTGTAATGTTTTTAATAGATTGTGCACCTTGATTAATTAGTATTATTTTTGACTGGGAGAGGAGCCATTTGGGTGATATGAAATCCCAGCTAAAGACTTAGATTTGATCTGTGCAGTTCCTGTTCTCATTTATCCTCCAGGGAACATTAGAGTACAAGAAATGTCACCCTTGCATAAAAAGCTATATTATTCATTAGAATAACCTGTGAGTGGGGGGAAGCGGCACAGAGCTCTGGTGGAAAGACATATTTTACCAGCTACGATCTGAGTGGCTTGCTGGGGGCGATAGGTCTTAAAACGCTTATCATGATCAGCGACTTGAAGTTTTTCAGCCAAAAGTTATGAAATATAGATTATATTAAATGATTCTATTTTTTCTTCCATTTAGCACTTCTTTGTCTGACAGGGCAGCAATTCATTTACAACCCCAGAGTTTCTGCACGCAACTTCTCATCTTAAAAATGGTTGACATTTTCAATAACACAGTGTTCAACCCCATACACTCTCTGTCTTGAATATTTTTTAATTAAATCTCAGTGAGATTAAATCTGCTAGTCTTCTGCTCTCTAGAGTCCTGTAGCAAATCTCTATCTCTGTGGGGAAGGGGTTAATGGACTGAATCCCAAGGCTGAGATTGGAGAACCAAATTAAATATACTTGCCCCCCTCCTTTCCTTCTCAGTTACATGCTTTAAAACAGCCTTAGTCAGCACTGGGAAAAAAAAAGTAGACGAGGCTGATACACACACAAACATTTCCCCAAGGATTCAGTACATTTATATATGCTGAGCTACGGTATGGCCATGCTTTTTAATCCTTGTAATTCGTGGTCTCCCTCATAGAAGAAGAATTTTAGAATTAATTAAGAAAATCTGAGAAACAGCTGACTAATGTGGTTAATGGTGGGAACATAGAGACATCGATACCTTGCAGCAAAAGGGCTTTGTGTCTAGTTATTCCTATAGTACATCAGACCGATAGAGATGTATTAATTTTTGCCGATTCTCTAGAATTGCATGAAACTTTGACCATTGGCTTCTGTTAATAGCGCAGAAACATTAGACCCACTTTGAAACTAAAGGGACAAGACCCTATCCATCACCCATCAATGTAAAGTATTTAACATAGATTTTTGCAATGTATGGTTGTCCAAGATTTAACAATTGATGACCTATCTGTGGGGTAGGTCATCAATACGAGATTGGTGGGGTGCCAGCTAAAATCTGCACCAGTAGCAGTTGGATATAAGCAATTTAGAAGGCAGAACACACCAGCCCCATACATAGCTTAGTGGCAACCGACCAGTACTGCACTGGCGGAGGTCCATTCAAGGGACTGGGAGATAAAGTGCATTGCTCGGCAGCGGTCACTAAGCAATGTGCGAGACTACTGTGTTCTGCCTCATAAATCACTTAAATCTGCAGATTTCAGCTGGCCGGTTGGGGTTCCAGGTATTGGTTGTGATCTCACATTGATGATATCCAAATATGCAGGGATAGCTGGGTCAGGGTCTAAACGGTAGGGGGAAAATGTTCAGGCAGTCCTTTGTCAAACTAATGTAGATATCCAGGAGTTAATTAAGGGAATTGTAAAATTAAGATCAAGGTCGGAATATCAAACCCTTCCCAACATGGCGATTTTCTGTATTTTGTTTTTTCCTCCCTATATTCCAAGAGCCATAACTTTTTTTTCAATAAATAAAGTTGTAAAAAGGGTTATTTTTTGGCAGAACAAGTTTTGAATGGCGCCACTCATTTTACCATACAGTGCACTGGAAAATAGGAAAAAAATTCAAGTGCAAATAAATCGCAAAAAGAAACGCAGTTCAGCAATTGTTATTTGGTTTTTTTTTTTTATGGTATTTGTTTAATGGTGAAAATGACTCAGCGACATGATTCTCCAGATTTATTTTAGAAAAAAAAAATCTAAACTATGTGAAAAGAAAAAAAAAGAAAAAATTTGCTTGCATTTACATTTTCAATTTACAGACGATGGAGCTGTTTGAGGGTATCCATGTGTATGGTGAATGTAACCTCTCCCGACACGTGATGTATATGTATGATACATGTCAAATGCCAGTGTACTGGAGAAGTCTCAGGAGGTAAGCCCACTCCTTATATGACAGGTGCCTGCTGTGTTATACAGCCATCACCAGCCTGTACCGCTACATTGATGATGGGTAAATGGTTGACCATGGCATCTAAGTGACTAGAAAGAGATGAAGCCCTGTGACAGCCCAAAGTCATTTTGTGACACAATGGGTTGTCATGAAATCAGGGTGTCTACTTCAACCAGTATCTATTGTTTTTAGACCTTTTTGAGGCACTAGAAGGACTTAAAAATATTAACACTTTCATATTTTTTTAACTCAATTATAAATAATAGAAAAAAAAATATTTTTTTTACCATTTTCTGCTCCCATTCTGTAAGTAAAAAAATATACTTATTATAGTCACATCCTTAAAAGTCCAAACTTTAAAAATCTAACATTATTTATCGGTGCATGCTGTAAAAAAAAAGCAAAAAAGGCAGGTAAATAAAATATTTGTGGTAGGAAATAGCAAAATAAATGCAATTTCAGTGCATTTTTGCTAATGTTTCATTTTGATACCTTCACTGTGGGATAAAATGGGCTTGTAAATTTATTCTATTACATCAGTATGATGAAGGCGATACCAAATTGATATACTTTAAACACTTTAAATAAAAAAAATGGTTTGTGCTGTCAATTTCTGAGACTAATAACTTTAGTATTTTTACTGTAGCTATAGTTTTTATTGGTACCAATTTGGGAAAGCGAGGTGACTAAAAAATCTAATGAGTCATCATTAGAACAACAATTCTACATCACTGCGAAGTCCCTGGCAAGGGGCCGGTGGGAGCATCTGGGTCAGGAGTTGGAGAGTGGGATGACTCTCGCAGGGAAAAGAGACCTGTTTCTACATAGTGCTTAGAAAGATTCAGCTACTTAGTTTTTTTTTATCATATGTTATCATAGACCTAATGGAAAAGAGAAGAATTAGTTGGGTAGAAAAGACAAAATGAGCAATTGTAAGTACACAGTGCTATATAATATGATGACTGCAATATATCAAGAGGATAAAAACTTTTGATGTCAAGAGGATAAAAACTTTGATGGGAAGAGTGCTTTTTTAATTAAATGGTGTCATTCAAAAATACAAATCATCTGCAAAAAACGTATCTTCATATGGCTATATAAATGGAAAAAGAAGTCATGTCTCTTGGAAGGCGGGGATGGAAAAACAAAAATGACTGTGGCATGAAAAGGGCTAATATAACATTACAACAATTGCACCAAGGTAGTACAGAAATACAACAGTTGGCACAGTAGAATAGGCAACTAACAGCCCTGATTGGCTGTTGAGCTTAGTCTGCATGCCCTCTTTATTGGTCGCTATTTGCAATATGTACAAGGCGTTAGATCTGCAAAAACCAAAATGGCAACACATGGCAGAGAGGATCGGCAATGGAAGATGGAAAGGTTTGTACATGACAATGTGCAGCTTGTTTAACCTTATGGGATTCCACCTGGAATGAACTCTATGGGAGGTCAGGTCAGACGTAGCTAAAAAGATTTCAGCTTAGTGTTACGATGATAAAGTCAACCAAGAATTTAAGACTCGAGTTTTGCTTTATTCTCAGCCTGTTAATTTCAATTCACTTATCATTTCTGCTATAGATTGCTTCATGGTGAATAGGTTATGTTTGACCTACAATCACGTTTCCTGCACTACGCTACAGCAAAAATGATTGTGAATTTAAATGACACATTATGTAGTCAAAGCCTTCAGAGGGAATTATGCCGAGGTGAAAAAAAAGAGCATACGAATTACTGTCCATAATCCCACTAAACCCCGCAGACGGGATAAAGTTAGACCTACGCTGCTCCAGTTGACTCTGCTACTTTTTGCTCTTTGCAATATTAGCATGATTGGGCAGAGACATTTCAAAATCCAGTGGCATATAAAGAAGAAACGTTAAGCCTATGTTCACACAGAATTTTTTTAGTAATTTTTTTGTAGCGGATCAGCTTCAAAATTCCCTTCAAAAACACTAGGAAAACACTTTGAAATCCACTTTGCTATGAGAACTGGAGCTTTTTCTTTTCTTGGAGTGTTTTCGAAAGTCACTTAGTGGAAAAAAAGGTGGGCACTGTCAAATTGAAAGATTGCAAAAAACACTTCAGTAAGGCTGAGTTCACACGATGCGTATTTAATGCGTTTCCGCGGTGTTTTTTGCAGTTGCGGAAACGCATTAAAAACGCATGGTAGAAGGGCAGCAATGATCCCCAATTGAAATCCGCATGTGCTGTGCCCATGATGCGGATTTTTCCGCAGCGTAAACGCTGCGCTCAAAAATCCGCAGCATGTCAATTAATTTTGCGTAAACGCGGCATTTTTGCCGCCATTGACTTGCATTAGAACGCGCCAATTCCGCAAGACTGCATTTGTACTTGCGTTATTGGTGCGTTCTAATATGCGGATGGTACCCGGGTGTGGAGGAGAGGAGAGTCTCATCCACACCCAGGTACCATTAAAAAGCTGTAAAACAAGAATAAAATAAAAAATATATATATATACTTACCATCTGTCGGCCCGCGCACCGCTCCTGCTTGGTTCCCGGCACTTGCAGTGAGTTGTAGGACCTGCGCTGACGTCAGAGTCATGTGACGGGTCACATGACGCTGACGTCGGCAGGTCTTTCAATTCAAAGTTGCCGGCGAGGGAGAATGGATTGAGCAGGACAGCGCGGGCCATCGGAGGTAAGTATATACACTCTCTCGGGTCACACTATATAAATCCATGCTGTTTGCATGGATTTATATAGTGTGACCTAGTTGTCAAGCACTTTCCAAGTGATGCTAAAATCGCCTGGAAAGCGCTTGTCAATCCGCATGCGGAAACGCATGTGGATCCGCATGTATTCCGCAGGAAAAACGCATGCACAATCTGCATGCGTTTTTTCTGCCAGGGAGATGCAGAAATGATGCAGAAATTTTCTGCTTCATTTCTGCATCGTGTGCACATACCCTAAATAACTCTTATAAAAATCTTTAGAACCGCTCCAGGAAATCCTTCTAGTGATAACAATTCCTCAAAAAACTTTCCAAATAAAAACAAGTGTGTTCTGCTTGGACTGCAGAGGAATGGAGTAAAGTTATTTTGTCTGATGAAGCCCCTTCAGACCGTTTGGGACATGTTGAAGAATGATTGTCTGGAAAAGAAAATAAGACCATGAGTCCTGTGTCATGCCAACAGACCGCTCATGTGTGAGGTTGATTTTCATCCAAGGTAGTGGGCTCATTGATAATTTTGCCTAAGAAGATTGCCATGAATAAAGAATAGGATCTAAACATCCTCCAAGAGCAACTTCTCCCAATGATCCTGGAGCAATTTGGTGATGAACAACGCTTTTTCCAGCATGATGGAGCACCATGACACAAGGCAAAAGTGATAACTTAGTGGCTCGGTGAACAAAATGTTACAATTTTGCATCCATGGCCAGGAAATTCACAAGACTTCAATCCCATTGTGGACCTGTGGTCAATCCTCAAAAAACGGGTAGACAAACAGAAACAGAGATTGTGATCAACTCCAAGCCTGTATCAGACATATCATCATGATCTTTTTAGGACATAATTTCATATATGTGTATTTGTTTGTGGATGTGTGTATCTTTTTCATACAAGGCTGTCGGAGCTTCTTTCATATTTTTTTTCACAAGTGTAGCTGGAGAAAGTGGAGATAAACCGGCACTGTCAGTAGTATAAAATGCAATAGGAAACTGTGGGGGTATGAATACGTTTTTTTTTATCAACACGTTTCGAAGCACACCTGCTTCTTCCTCAATATAAACTACAGATGTTTGTAGCAGATGCTCGATTTTCAGTGTTTTACTTTAGGTATAGCTTTCGGGGAGTCTAAGGAAAACTGCACAAGTTAAACACACGCTCACTTTATTTTATTCAAAAGCATCCCTAAAATGATCTTCAGATAAATTTAAAGGGAATGTGTCAGAAAATGATCAATTGTTTAACCCCTAAGTGACAAATGATATACTTATATGTCAGTGCTGGAGTCTGCAAAAGTGGAGTGAAGTGGTGCTGAGCTCCCTCCAAACGTGGGAGTTGCTGGCTATATTGCATAAGCAGCATTTGTTTTGCAGTGCCTGAGTTAAGCTCTGATTGCTGCTGTTAGCCATTTAGACGCCCAACCACATAGGAGACAGCAATTTATAATATATACTGCAATATACTGCAATACCTTTGTATTACTGTGTATAGTGTAAGCCATCAGACGATCGCAGTCTGAAGCCTAAAAATACACTAAACAAAGAAATGTTAAAAAAATGTAATCACTCCCCTTTTTACTGCCACTTAAAATAAAGAAATAATAATACAAAAATAAACATATTTGGTATCACTGTGTCCCTGAGGTTAAGTTCCCACGATGATTTTTTTGGTGCTTTTTTAATGCTGTGAATTTTTGCTACACAAAAAAAACAGTGTCTTACAATTCTAGCACAGTGGATGTAGTGCTTTTTGTTACGCTGCGTAAACTGACCTGTGGTGCATTTTTAACCCCTTAATGACCACTAGACATCTTTTTACTGACCTGCGATATAAGAGACTAGCGTTCCACGACAGGTGACAATCCTGTATCTGTCACCTGTACATTATAGCTGACAACTTGCTGCATCAGCCACGATCAGTGTTGGCACCGACCATGCACGTTTAACCCCTTAGATTGTGCTGTCAATAGTGACTACAGAATCTAAATAGTTAATAGAGTGTGGTGGCTCCCTCTTTAACCTCATCTTGATTGTGTGGTCCTGATGTTTGCCTTGGCAGTTCATGGCCAAATAACGGCCTCAGACTCTGCCGGCTATAGCGGCCTGTTCAGAAGTTATCAAAATTTAGGTGGTAAAAATAAACTTTTTCATTCTTGTCATGACACTTTCCATTACTTCCTGAAAAGAACCAGAAGGGTTAATGAATTACCTGAAAGCAATTTTAAATACGTTGAGGGGTGCTTTTTTTAAAATGGTATGACTTTTGGGTGGTTTCCAACATATAGGACCCCCAAAGTCACTTCAAAACTGAACAAGTCCCTATAAAAATAAGTATTGTAAATTTCCTTGGAAAAATGAAAAATTACTGCTACATTTTTAAACTTTCTAAAATGCTAACAAAATAAAATAACACTTTACAAATGGTGCTGATGTAAAGCAGACATGAGGGAAATGTTAATTATTAATGCTTTTGTGTGCTATGACTATTGGGATTAAAGGGATAATCATTCAAAGTTTGAAAACTGCAATTTTTAAAACATTTTTGTCAAATTTCTGATATTTTTATAAATAAACGCAAAACATATCAACCTAAATTTACCATTATTATAAAGTATCATGTGTCACAATAAAAAACAATCTCAAAATCAATGGGATATGTTGGAGCATTCCAGAGTTATTAATACTTAAAGTGACACTGATCAGATTTAAAAAAAATTTGGTCTGGTTACTAAGGGGTTAAATCCCAAAACTTGTCAATTTATTTTGCGGGTACGCTGAGTTTTATGTGCAGATTTTCCCCATAGAATTTCATTAGATGTACAAAATCTGCAGGTAAAAAACTCATATGCGTTTTTAGTACATATCCACTGCGGAAACGCACTAAAAATGCATGTAATCAGCACATAACTGTATCAATAAAGTTTTGTCAAAGCCAAATACTAGTAAGTATAAAAATAAAGCAGCTTTATTTAAAACAAGACATATCAAAATGATACAAATACTACATGGTCAAAAACATAATAAAAAAATGCACTCAAAAATGCAATGAAAAAACAAAAGTAATTTAACCACTTCGCACCAGAGCCTGTTTTTGCCTTCGTGACCGGGCCAATTTTTTCAATTCTGACCACTGTCACTTTATGAAGTAATTACTCTGGAACGCTTCAACGTATTCCCCTGATTCTGAGACTGTTTTTTCATGACTGTACTTCATGATAGTGGTAAAATTTCTTCGATATAACTTGCATTTATTTGTGAAAAAATCAGAAATTTGGCGAAAATTTTGAAAATTTTGCAATTTTCAAACTTTGAATTTTCATGCCCTTAAATCAGAGAGATATGTCACACAAAATAGTTAATAAATAACATTTCCCACATGTCAACTTTACATCAGCACAATTTTGGAACCAAAATTTTTTTTTGTTAGGGAGCTATAAGGGTTAAAAGTAGTGTTGAGCCACCCCCGTAGTGTTCGAGTTCGGTTCGTCGAACACCCGTGTGTTCGCCGAACTGTTCGTCGAACTGTTCGCCGAACTGTTCGTCGAACTGTTCGTCGAACACCTTCAAACACCGTTAAAACCAATGGCAGGCAAACGAAAACACATAGAAACACATAGAAAACACCTTCAAAGGTGTCCAAAAGCTGACAAACTGCTCAGAAGACACAACTAACACATGGAAAAGTGACAAGTACATATAGTCATGCGAAAAGAAAAGAGGTGGAGGAGTAAAAGGAGGGGGAGACACAGATATAGGCATGTCATGCCCTTCTAAAATCCAAAAAGTGAGAAGCCGACACGTTCAGTCCGCTCCTGCCCGTGCCACCTCCGCGTCGCCGGGTTTGTGCCAGAGCCGCGGTGAACCCTGACGGCCAGCCCCCCGCTCCCAATACTGGTGCCTGTCCGCTGGTGGGTCGAGCGAGCCCCCCTGTGGTGGAGGCAGCTCTAAGCTTTTTAATTTAAATTGTCTCTCTAATTTGAATGAATACACTTTAAATCCATTTACAAGGATCTATTGGAGGGCAAGTTTCATGCCAGCAGCCGCGTAATTCCAGCTCCAGTAGCGTCCACTAAAGCTGCTGCAGTTAAAAAGCTTTTATAAGGATCGAGCTCGGCTGTCCACCGCAAGGCATCCTACTGCCAGTCCCAGCCCCTATGCCTTGGGGTGCCTCCTGATGCTCTTCACTGAGTATCCCATGGTCCCGAAGCATTTCCTTTGCAAAAATTAAGTGTCCAAACTACAGGTGGTGTAGCTTGCTTAACAGCCGGGATAATCCGCTGACTAGCAGACACTGCTACTAGGCACAAAGTATTTCCTGGGCTAGATGCAGTTAAAAATTTGTAATTAGATACTCTCGTTGGATGCTGAGAAAGCATTCCATAGAGTCTCCTGGCACGCCATATATGATTCTCTTAAAAAGCTTGGGGTAGGGGTCTAGGGGACCCTTTTATAGCCAAAATCACGGCCCTGTATCGCAATACGTCACCTAGGCTGAAGATAAATGGAACTGTAGCACCCTGAGGGCTTGGTTGCTACAGAGGTATTGCACCTCACCCAGAGGTGTGATATCTCACTCTCAGGTAAGGATGTAGTGTGGATCAGGACCCGACACCTGCATGCATTACACCATATTGCCGTGGGGCAGGGCGACCAATATGCCCCTGAGATGGGCACGACAGTCCCTGTCCCTGGCTGGAGTGGGGGGAGGGAACACTGAGGAAGGGGAACCCTGTAGTGCAGGAGCAGGGAGGAAGCAGTTCCTGGGTGCATTGAGAAGGGAGTATAAAAGGTGGGCACCATCTTAGTTCAGTGCAGAGAAGTCTGAGCAGAAGTGGCAGGGAGCAGGGGCTCTGCATGAGCTCTGCTCCGGAGGCGGGCCTAGTAACAGAGGCCCAGGCCTGGAAGAGGGAGAAGGAAGGAAGAGGAGCGGAGAAGGCTCCAGGAACGAGGAACGAAGGGATCCCAGGGGTGCGGACGGGCGAGTCACCACCGCACGCCCGAATCCACCTGCGTGGAGGGGTCAGGCCAAAGGGGGAGACCGGTCCCCGAAACTAGTGGAGGCAGGAAACGACCCTCAGCTAGAAACAGGAGGCTGTGACATTTTATGTGGCGCAGCCCCTCGCTACACCCGCTAGGAAGGCACCACATAGGGTCAGGGAAACTGGCGCCAAGTTTACCAAGAGGAGGCCCGAGGCAGCCGGACAGAAGGGTTGGTAAGAAAGGCCAGACAAAGGACACACAAAGGGGGTCCTGTGAAGCGCTCCAAAGTTATCTGGGAGTTGTCTGAGCCCCTCACCTGGTGAGCACAGTACGACGTGGGCAGCCGTTACCTGCAGACGTGGTCTGGATAATAAGAACTGTGAGTAAAGGCCCTGGACTGCATCACTGACTCCGTGTCGTTACTGCTGCTGCCCTGCACCATCACCCCCATCCTCCGCATACACTGCCCTGAGGCTATACTCCTCCCGTGGGGAGTTATGCTACGCTCTGCTGCATCCACAACACCAGCCTCAGCGGTCTGCCCTGGAGCGGCGGTTCACTCTGACCGCAATCCACGGGTGGCGTAGTCGGACATTTAAACATCAAAACCACATAAATAGTTCCGCCACTGGTTTGACCGCCCTGAGCCACGGAACCGGGTCGCCGCCACGGAGACTACAACCACCAGCATCCACCAAAAAGGGTCCGGCTCCGGGTGTCCCAAGGCCCAGGGGGTGCGTCAGAACATTTTCATCACCTTTCACAATCACCAATGGGACAAGGCAGGGATGTTCTCTGTCCCCTCTCTTATACATCCTAGTGACGGAGCACCTGCTCTCATCAATTCGCCATAACCCCAATATTAGGTGGATTGAGGTGGGAGGCACCGAGTACAAGTGCTCTCTATTTGCTGATGATGTCCTAGTATATATCACTCAATCACATATATCCATCCATGCTGTTATGGCTGAAATAGATCACTTTGTTACATGGTCAAATTTTAAAATCAATGCAGCGAAGTCTGAGGCCCTCGATGTCTCCCTCCCCAAATCCATATAGGATTCCATCCAGTCCAACTTTCCCTTTGCCTGGCCCTCACAGGGTATCAAATACTTAGGAATTCCTATTCATAGAGACCTCTCCCATCTATGTTATCTTAATTTTGGGCCCTTTATTGAACAACTCCATACAGACCACGGTTGGCAAGTTAGAACTGTAAGATTCACTACGTGAACCACTGGTGTTTTGTGGAAAAGCACATGTACACTGTGTTCCAAATTATTATGCAAAAAGTGTTTAGGAGTGATAAGGGAAGAATTTGTTTGTTTGTCAGTTAAACTCATTGATGGTGATGTGTGTCAGGGCTCTTTATATTACTGTAAGCAATTGCAGACACCTGTGCTAATTAGTTTGGCAGGTGTGTCCAATGAAAGGCAAGACTACTTAAGAAGGCTGTCTCACATTATTAAGCAGCCTACATTTTCTGCCAAAATGGGAAAGAAAAAGGATGTGTCGGCTGCTGAGAAGCAACAAATTGTGGAGTGTTTAGGTCAAGGCATGACTACAATCAACATTGTGCGATGATCAGGATGAAGTGTCTTGGCAATCAAGAAGTATGTAGCTGATTCACAGTACACACGTGTGCGTGCTCATAAGGGCAAATTGAGGACTCTTTCCTACAGGCAATTACGTCAGGTTGAAATAGCAGCGGCAAAAAAGCCTTGTCATAGCAGCAGACAAGTTTTTGAAGCTGCTGGTGCCTCCAACGTCCCCCGAACAACAAGATGCAGGGTCCTTCAGAGGTTTGCAGCTGTGCATACGCCATCCTGCCGACCTCCTCTATCCACTTCACACAAGCAGAAACGGCTCCAGTGGGCCAAACATTACATGAAGACTGATTTCAAAACTGTTTTGTTCACGGATGAGTGCCGTGCAGCGCTCGATGGTCCAGATGGATGGAGTGGAGGATGGCTGGTTGATGGACACCCCACGCAAACACGGCTACAGCGCCAACAAGGAGGAGGTGGAGTAATGTTTTGGGCTGGAATCATGGGGAGAGAGATTGTCGGCCCCTTTAGGATCCCTGAAGGCGCTAAAGATGAACTCCATAATGTATGTGGATTT
The DNA here is from genome assembly GCF_046119375.1 of Phyllobates terribilis. Lineage (NCBI taxonomy): Eukaryota > Metazoa > Chordata > Amphibia > Anura > Dendrobatidae > Phyllobates > Phyllobates terribilis. Next base: position 136,320,705 of record NW_027362762.1, read on the forward strand.
TCTCAAACAGCACTTCCTGCCATGGTTCAAGAAGAAGAACCGTGTATTTCACAGCAAGATCATTTTTTTGCATGATAATGCACCATCTCATGCTGCACATAAAACATCTGCATCTCTGGCTGATATGGGCATAAAAGGGGACAAACTTATGGTGTGACCCCCATGCTCCCCTGACCTCTACCCCATTCAGAACCTTTGGAGCATCATTAAAAGGAGTGTCTATGATGGCGGGAGGCAGTTCACATCTAAGCAACAGCTCTGGGAGGGTATTCTGTCCTCATGCAAAACAATTGAAGCAGAAACCATCCAAAACCTGACAAATTCAATGGACGAGAGAGTTCAGAAGCTCCTTTCGAACAAGGGGTCCTATGTGAAAATGTAACATCACCTAGAATAAAGTTTTGAGTTGAAAACTGTTTGATTTCAGTTTCTAACAACCTGCTAATGCTTATAATTTCAAAAATGACCATTTTTTTGGTCTTTATTAAAATGAAAAGGTTGATCGAAAAGTTTGGGGGATCTAAGAGTGTGGCAACCCAGTAGTCATGATTACTTCGAATTCTGACAATATGAGGGTCATGCTGCAGGTACTGCAGCAAGAAGGCACTTATGTGTCTTGCGCATCTCGGAGCCCCAAAATTATTTTCCGGGCTAGATGCAGCTAAAAATTATTATTAATTTTAAATCTGGTGAAGCTTTAGTATAGATGGCCTAATAGGACCAGTGCTGCACACTGCTACAAAGCCCAAATTATTTTCCAGTCAAGATACAGATAAACATGATTAGTAATTTTAAATCTGGTGGAGCTTATTATAGATGGCCTAATTGAATCAGTGCTGCACACTGCTACAAAGCCCAAATTATTTTCCAGCCAAGATACAGATAAACATGATTAGTAATTTGAAAGCTTAAAACGGTTGGTAGGGTGATTTTAACCAATCATCAAGCTTTTACTCTCCCCAGGATGACACAGGGGTAGAAAAGTCGTTTCGGATCCATGATTTGTTCATCTTTATGAACGTGAGTCTGTCTACATTATCAGTGGAGAGCCGCGTGCGCTTATCTGTCAGCACACCACCAGCAGCGCTGAACACACGTTCAGACAGAACGCTGGCTGCGGGGCATGACAAGATCTCCAAGGCGTAAGTGGCTAGCTCCGGCCATTTATCCAGATTGGAAGCCCAAAAAGAGCAAGGGTCCAGTGACACAGTCATGGCTTCAATGTTTACTTGGAGATACTCCTGTACCATCGTCTCTAGGCGTTGACTATGTGTCAGACTTCTTGTCTCCTGTGGCCTTGCAAAGGATGGGCTAAAAAAGTGGTGAAATGATTCCGCAAAATTGATGTTACCAGCAGATACTGTGGTTCTGTTACGGTTTGAGTGCTGAACACTTGACGGTCCCACGGTTGGCAAGTTGGAACTGTGAGATTCACTACGTGCACCACTGGTATTTTGTGGAAAAGCACATGTAAGATTCTGCAACAGTCTCTGCTGATACTCCTGCATGCGTGCATCCCTTTCTATGGCAGGAATAATTTCTGCAAATTTACTTTTGTACCGGGGATCTAACAGTGTGGCAACCCAGTAGTCAGGATTATTTCTAATTCTCACAATTCGAGGGTCATGTTGCAGGTAGTGCAGCAAGAAGGCACTCATGTGTGTTGCGCATCCAGGAGCACCAAGTCCCTGTTGTGTTGGTGGCGAGGTAACAATCATGCTTCCTTCCTCTGTCCTCTCCCCCCAACCTCGCACAACAGAAATGTGATCAAGGTCTCCCTCATCTGATGAGTCTTCCATCAGTTCGTCCTCCACTTCTTCCTGGGCTCCTGCACCTTCCTCACTAGTTTGGCTGCTACCATGCGCCCTGGTAAAACCATCTCCCCCACCCTCACATGCCTGCCGCCTTGGTGCTGCCGACCGTCTGGACCTTGCAGATGTTAGCCCTTTCGCATACAACTCCTCCTCCTCTACTTCCTCCACCTCCTCTTGTGCCACCACCTGACTCCGAATTCTGTTTAACATGTGCTCCAGCATGTAAATCACCGGAATAGTCATGCTGATAATGGCATCGTCAGCACTAAACATCTTCGTCGCCATTTCAAAACTGTGCAGAAGGGTGCATAGGTCCCTGATCTGAGACCACTCCTCCAGCGTGATTTGCCCCACCTCTGGATCTCGTTGGCCCAGGCTATACGTCAGAACGTATTGCACCAGGGCTTGTCGGTGCTGCCACAGTCGCTGCAACATGTGCAGAGTTGAATTCCACCGGGTAGGCACATCGCATATTTTAGCCGGTGAAGTGGCAGGCCCAACGACTTCTGTAGAGATGTAAGTCGCTGAGCTGCGGGATGCGAACGGCGGAAGTGAGCACACAGCGACCGTGCCCTCTGCAGAAGGCCATCTAGTCTGGGATAGTGGGCTAAAAATTGCTGAACAACCAGGTTCAACACGTGAGCCATACAAGGCACGTGTGTGACATTGCCCCGGCGAAGGGCCGCACCCAGGTTTGCAGCATTGTCGCACACGGCCTTCCCTGGTTTCAGGTCCAGTGGAGACAACCATTCATGAAATTGGTTCTCCAGAGCTGACCACAACTCCTCAGCTGTGTGACTCACATTTCCCAGACATTTCAATGTAAAAACCGCCTGATGACGTTGAGCCCTACTGCCAGCATAGTAAGGAGGTGTGCAGGATCCCTTCTGCGCAGTTAGAAAGCTTGTGGCATGACCAGACAGGCTTTGGGTGCAGGTGGAAGACCGAGAGGAGGTTGAGGAGGCAGAAGCAGTGGAGGAACTTTGACATAAAGAGGATTGACGCACAACTCGTGGGGACGGCAAGATTTGGACAGCAGCCCCTTGTCCTGCTGTCACCATAGTTAACCAGTGCCCAGTCAGCGACATGTAACGCCCCTGTCCATGCCTACTCGTCCAAGTGTCTGTGGTGAAATGCACCCTGTCACACACAGAGTTTCTCAAAGAAGCGGTGATGTTGTGTGCGACATGCTGGTGGAGCGCAGGCAAACCTTTCTTTGAGAAGTAGTGCTGACTGGGCATCTGGTACTGGGGCACTGCGACGGACATAAGGTCTCGAAAATCCTCTGTGTCCACCAGGCGGAAAGGCAGCATTTCTGTAGCCAAGAGCTTGCAGATGGTGAAATTCAACCTCTTAGCTTTCTCATGGCTAGGAGGAAATGGTCTTTTACTTGTCCACATCTGAGGGACCGAGGGCTGGCTATTGTGCTTAGACGGGGTTGATAAGGGTGTCCCCGGCAAACTGCCGGTCTGTGAGGAAGATGCAGGCGGACATGTTAGGTTGCCTTGATCCAAAGGTGGTGCTATCGATGTCGGACAGCGCTCAACACCAGCTGGTGTTACCACCTCCAAAGAAAATGATGACCTGCCAATCACGCTGGCTGTTGCGGGTAAAGAGGTGGCAGGTCTGCGCCCCAAAACAGGTGTGACTGCTGTCCCCCCAGTCACAGAGGATGAAGAGGCCGCGGATGCACAAGATATGGCAGACGGTGGTTGGCCCGGCCGGCTAGGCCGCATTGTAGCACACTGAGCTTCCCACTGCAACTTATGCTTCATGTCCATGTGCCGGTTCATGCATGAAGTACTCAAACTATGTATTTTTTGGCCTCTACTTAGCTTTTGCTGACAAATGTTACAGATAACACGAGTTGGGTCATCTTTATCGATCTGAAAAAATGCCCAGGCTATGCAAGGCTTAGCACCCATGCGACCTGAAGAGCCACCACGACTTGTGGTGAGAGGCGGAGTTGTGTTTGAGGATGCAGTTGTTGACATGTTTCCAGTACTACGTCTCTGTCCAGGAAGGCGCAACCTGACCTCGTCGTCACTAGCATCTTCCTCCACCTCCTCTGCTGACCTCATCTCTTGGCTGACTGTGGGTTGACAGTAAGTGGGATCTCCAACCTCATCATCATCACCCTGTGCGTTATCACACCTGTCGTCCTCAGAGCCAACCTGTTCCTGCCCTGACAAAATACTAAAGTTGTCGCTCCAATCAGGTATTTGAGTCTTATCATCGTCTTCCTCATTGTCTCCACCAACAGGAGTTACAGTTTGGGAATGAGGGTCTACATTATGGTCAGAACCTTCTGCGTCTGGTCCTGGATCCGACTCATAAAGATTCTGGGCATCAGTGCAAATCATTTCCTCGTCTGGATTCACAGAAGCGCTGGAGTCGACCTCTGATTCCCAGGCTATAGTATGAGTAAACAGCTCTGCAGACTCAACCATCTGTTCTACCTCATACTCAGACGGGCAGCTGGAGAATTGGGAGCTGTGAGGAAGCAAGTGCGATTGGGGTGACACCTTTGAGGACTGGAGTATTTGTGATGTTGAAGTTGATGTGGAGGAGAGCCCACTTAAAGGAGCACTTGATATCCGTTGAAGCACCTGCTGTTTTTGTGCCTCATCTGGAATTTGTAGCGATTGGCGTGGCCGTAAGAAAGGGATCTTATCACATTGTCCGCTAAAAGAAGTAGACATTTTAGTTTGGCTGGAAGATGGTCTTTCTTCTGCAGATGTTATTGTTGCTTTAACACCTACCCCACGGACACAACCTTTTTTCCCCTTCCCAACATGCCTATTCCCCTTTCCACCAGCAGCAGGCCTTTTTCCACTCATTTTGGTGGTTAACTAATTCACAACTCTGGAGTTGTTTGCCCAATAAAACAATGGATGGGAACCGAGCAGAGCTGAGTGGCCAAACTGTGGTATTAGGCCAAAACTATTGGCTGGGTTAGATGCAGAAAAAAATTATATTCAATTTGCAACCTGATGGAGGTCAGTATAGATGGACTAATAGAACAAGTCCCACACACAGCTAAAAGCCCAAATATTTTTTCAGAGGTAGATGCAGAAAATTTTTTTATTCAGTTTGCAACCTGATGGAGGTCTGTATAGATGGATTAATAGAACAAGTCCCACACACAGCTACAAGCCCAATATTTTTTCAGAGGTAGATGCAGAAAAAAAATATATTCAGTTTGCAACCTGATGGAGGTCAGTATAGATGGACTAAAAGAGAAAGTCCCACACACTGCTAGAAGGCCAAATATTTTTTCAGAGCTAGATGCAGACAAAAAATTATTTTGAATTTGCAACCTGATGGAGGTCAGTATAGATGGACTAATAGAACAAGTCCCACACACTGCTAGAAGGCCAAATATTTTTTCAGAGCTAGATGCAGAAAAAAATTATATTCAGTTTGCAACCTGATGGAGGTCTGTATAGATGTATAGATGGATTAATAGAACAAGTCCCACACACAGCTAGAAGCCCAAATATTTTTTCAGAGGTGGATGCAGATAAAAATTATTTTTAATTTGCAACCTGATGGAGGTCAGTATAGATGGACTAATAGAGAAAGTCCCACACACTGCTAGAAGGCCAAATATTTTTTCAGAGCTAGATGCAGATAAAAATTATTTTTAATTTGCAACCTGATGGAGGTCAGTATAGATGGACTAATAGAGAAAGTCCCACACACTGCTAGAAGGCCAAATATTTTTTCAGAGCTAGATGCAGATAAAAATTATATTCAATTTGCAACCTGATGGAGGTCAGTATAGATGGACTAATAGAACAAGTCCCACACACAGCTAGAAGCCCAAATATTTTTTCAGAGGTACTGTAGATGCAGATAAAAATTATTTTTAATTTGCAACCTGATGGAGGTCAGTATAGATGGACTAATACAACAAGTCCCACACACAGCTAGAAGCCCAATATTTTTTCAGAGGTAGATGCAGGAAAAATATATTCAGTTTGCAACCTGATGGAGGTCAGTATAGATGGAGTAATAGAACAAGTCCCACACACAGCTAGAAGCCCAAATATTTTTTCAGAGGTAGATGCAGATAAAAATTATTTTTAATTTGCAACCTGATGGAGGTCAGTATAGATGGACTAATAGAGAAAGTCCCACACACTGCTAGAAGGCCAAATATTTTTTCAGAGCTAGATGCAGATAAAAATTATATTCAATTTGCAACCTGATGGAGGTCAGTATAGATGGACTAATAGAGAAAGTCCCACACACTGCTAGAAGGCCAAATATTTTTTCAGAGCTAGATGCAGATAAAAATTATATTCAATTTGCAACCTGATGGAGGTCAGTATAGATGGACTAATAGAACAAGTCCCACACACTGCTAGAAGCCCAAATATTTTTTCAGAGGTACTGTAGATGCAGATAAAAATTATTAATTTGCAACCTGATGGAGGTCAGTATAGATGGACTAATAGAGAAAGTCCCACACACTGCTAGAAGGCCAAATATTTTTTCAGAGCTAGATGCAGATAAAAATTATTTTTAATTTGCAACCTGATGGAGGTCAGTATAGATGGACTAATAGAGAAAGTCCCACACACTGCTAGAAGGCCAAATATTTTTTCAGAGCTAGATGCAGATAAAAATTATATTCAATTTGCAACCTGATGGAGGTCAGTATAGATGGACTAATAGAACAAGTCCCACACACAGCTAGAAGCCCAAATATTTTTTCAGAGGTACTGTAGATGCAGATAAAAATTATTTTTAATTTGCAACCTGATGGAGGTCAGTATAGATGGACTAATACAACAAGTCCCACACACAGCTAGAAGCCCAATATTTTTTCAGAGGTAGATGCAGAAAAAAATATATTCAGTTTGCAACCTGATGTAGGTCAGTATAGATGGAGTAATAGAACAAGTCCCACACACAGCTAGAAGCCCAAATATTTTTTCAGAGGTAGATGCAGATAAAAATTATTTTTAATTTGCAACCTGATGGAGGTCAGTATAGATGGACTAATAGAGAAAGTCCCAAACACTGCTAGAAGGCCAAATATTTTTTCAGAGCTAGATGCAGATAAAAATTATATTCAATTTGCAACCTGATGGAGGTCAGTATAGATGGACTAATAGAGAAAGTCCCACACACTGCTAGAAGGCCAAATATTTTTTCAGAGCTAGATGCAGATAAAAATTATATTCAATTTGCAACCTGATGGAGGTCAGTATAGATGGACTAATAGAACAAGTCCCACACACAGCTAGAAGCCCAAATATTTTTTCAGAGGTACTGTAGATGCAGATAAAAATTATTTTTAATTTGCAACCTGATGGAGGTCAGTATAGATGTACTAATAGAGAAAGTCCCACACACTGCTAGAAGGCCAAATATTTTTTCAGAGGTAGATGCAGAAAAAAATATATTCAGTTTGCAACCTGATGGAGGTCAGTATAGATGGACTAATACAACAAGTCCCACACACAGCTAGAAGCCCAATATTTTTTCAGAGCTAGATGCAGAAAAAAATTATATTCAATTTGCAACCTGATGGAGGTCAGTATAGATGGACTAATAGAATGATGCTATGCCCAAAAGATTTTACTTCACTAGGTGCAGTAAAAAAATTGGTATTCTATACACAGGTGGTATATCTTGCAACACAGATAGGCTACTCCACTGACTAACACACTCTGCAATAGGCCAAAAAGGATTAGCTTTGCTAGATTCAGCCAAATGCTGTGAAAAAAACTTGCACAGCACTGGCACAGACCTGCCTGGCAAAAACTGATAGGAACTGATGTAACCTAGTCATGAAAAGGACTCCAATTACAATTAGTCTTTACTCCCACAATCTATCTATTTAAGAGCACAGACCTGCCTGATAAAAGTCATAGGAAATGCTGTAACCTAGTCCTTAAAAGGACTGCAATCACAACTATTCCCTACTCCCAAGCTATCTGTAGATTTGTGCGAAAATTGGCTTGAAATTAACAAGGTATAGCGCACACAGCAACAGCGGTGCCGTCTAACACGCAGCTGCAGCAGTGAGAAAATGGTGGCGACGGGGAAAATGGCTTGGTCTTATAGGGCAAGGACATGTGACATACACTGCCAATCACACATGCCCTTGCTTGTGTGAAAAAAAGCACTTCGCTCCGTGTGTGCGCTGCTGATAGGCTGACAGATTGCACCTCCCCACTGTAAATGCGGGAAAGAGAAAAAAAAAATGGAGATCTTCATTGTTCCTGCAGAGAACAATCCCCTGCCCCTCCCCCCGCCCCGCTGTACACTCAAACTGCGTATTAACATTAATTTTCATCATTACTGAGAAAAAATCCAGTTATGATTTTGGTGCACGAACAGTTATCGAACATAACCTCGAACAGCCGAATTTTTCTCAAATTGTTCGTGTTCGCCGAACGGCTCGAACACCGCCCAAAACAGCTCGAATTTGAGATTGGCGAACAGTTCGAGTAGAACAACGCTCATCTCTAGTTAAAAGTTGACCAGCGATTTCTCATTTTTCCAACAAAATTTACAAAAACATTTTTTTAGGGACCACATCATATTTGAAGTCACTTTGAGGGGTCTTTATGACAGAAAATACCCCAAAATGACACCATTCTAAAAACTGCACCCCTCAAGGTGCTCAAAACCACATTCAAGAACTTTATTAACCCTTCAGGTGCTACACAGAAATTTTTGGAATGTGGAAGAAAAAAATTAACATTTAACTTTTTTCACAAAAATGTTACTTTAGACCCAATTTTTTTATTTTCACAGGGGTAACAGGAAAAAATGGACCCCAAATTTTTTTGTGCAATTTCTCTTGAGCGTGCTGATACCCCATATGTGAGGGAAACCACTGTTTGGGCGCACTGCAGGGTTCGGAAGGGAAGGAGCGCCATTAGACTTTTTGAATGTAAAATTTGTCTGAATAATTAGCAGACGCCATGTTGCGTTTGGAGAGCTCCTGATGTGCCTAAACAGTGGAAACCCCCTACAAGTGACACCATTTTGGAAACTAGACCCCTTAGGGAACTTATCTAGATGTGTGGTGAGCACCTTGAACCCCAAGGTGCTTCACAGAAGTTTATAATATTGAGCTGTAAAAATAAAATTTTCACATTTTTCCCACAAAACCGTTTTTCATCCATTAATTTTGCATTATCATAAGGGTAATAGGATAAATTGCACCATGAAATTTGTTGTGCAATTTCTCCTGAACACGCCGATACCCCATATGTGGAGGCAAATTACTGTTTGGGCGCATGGCAGGGTTTGAAAGGGAAGGAGCGCCATTTGACTTTTTGAATGTAAAATTTGTTTGAATAATTAGCGGACGCCATGTCGCATTTGGGGAGCCCCTAATGTGCCTAAACAGTGGAAACCCCCCACAAGTGCCACCATTTTGGAAACTAGACCCCTTAGGGAACTTATCTAGATGTGTGGTGAGCACCTTGCACCCCCAGCTGCTTCACAGAAGTTTATAATATTGAGCCGTAAAAATAAAATTTTCACATTTTTCCCACAAAAAATGTTTTTCATTCCCTAATTTTGTATTATCATAAGGGTAACAGGAGAAATTGCACCATGAAATTTGTTTTGCAATTTCTCCTGAGTACGCCGATACCCCATATGTGGGGGAAAACCACTGCTTTGGTGTACGGCAGGGTTTGGAAGAGAAAGGAGCGCTATGTTGGCTGGGATAGGTGGCAGACACCATGTCACATTTGAAGAGTCGCTGACATGCCGAAACAGCAGAAACCCCCACAAGTGACCCCATTTTGTAAACTACACCTCTCAAGGAATTCATCTAGGGAAGTAGTGAGTATTTTTTAATTTTTTAATTTATACCATTGGACAGTGAAAAAAGCATAATTATATTTTTACCACAAAAAAATGTTTTACCCTCAGATTTTACATTTTCACACAGGGCAATGGGTAAAAATGGTGCCGAAATATGTCACACAATTTCTTCTAAAAGTGGCAATACCCCATATGTGGCTGTATCGTACCGCTCAGCCATACGGCAAGATCTGGGGGGGACGGAGTGCTATTTGACAATTGGAGAACAAATAATTGTAGAATAGGCATTTGGATTTGGGAGCACAACATTTTCTGAATTTCTTTTGGGGGGCAAGGGCCATTTCACTTTTCCACAGCCTTTCTGCTACCAGTAACTTGGAAGTCCCTTATATTTTTAACAGATGACGGACCTGAGTGGGGACTAGCTTTTTTTGAGGACTGAGTTGAAGCTTTTATTGGGAACATTTTACGTAACATTTATCCGGCGCTCTAGGCTGAGCACTTACATCGGGGTTTCCATCTAAATTTCCAAGTGATATAATTCAGATGAAACCCCTGCGGGATCCATTCACTGTAATGAGGCAGCAGAGTTACTCTGGACTCCGTCTGGCCTCTGTTTAGCGGTGTCCTTTTTTTCAGAAGTGCACAAAACTGTGGCCAACCGCACTTTTATGCACGCCTAAAACAAATGACACCATGGGATCCCAGGCTAGACGGCGTCCACAGTGGCCTATATCTGCCTCATTACAGGGAATCTTCCGTCATGGGTTCCGGCTGAATCACGTATTTCAGAGATTTACACGGAAACTCTGGTGTAAGCGCTCAGCGCAGAGCGCAGGATAAATGTGGGCAGAGCCTTACTGCGATCTTTGGGAGACATAATAAACAAATCAGTAGCAGGTGAAGAATTGGTTTTATTTATTTTTTACGCCGTTCCTAGTGTGATATAACTGATTAGATTACTTTATTCTTCGGGTCGGTGCGATTACAGAGATACCAGATTTATATCAGGTTTTTATGACTGACAGCTGTCACACACTAAAAGACGCTTTTTTTTGCAAAATCTAGTTTTTGCATCACCGTATTTTGAGAGCTATAATTTTTCCATATTTCAGCCGACAGAGTCATGTGACGGCTTGTTTTTTGCGGGACGAGTTGACATTTTTATTGTTACCATTTTTGGGTACGTGACTTTTTTGATCGCTCTCTATTCCGTTTTTTGGGAGGTAAAATTAACAAAAACCAACAATTCAGGAATTGTTTTTTGAGTTGTTTTTTTATGCCGTTCTGCGTGTGGTGAAAGTGATCAGGCAGCGTTATTCTTTGGGTCAGTACGTTTACAGCGATACTACACTTACTGTATTTTTTTTTATTTTTTTTATGTTTTTATTGAAAAAAATATTTTTTTTGCATTGCTTTATTCTGAGCGCTATAACTTTTTTATTTTTCGGCTGATGGAGCTGTATGGCGGCTTTTTTTTGTGGAACAAGATGACATTTTCAGCGGTACCATTTTTATTTCTATTTTGCTTTTTGATCGCATTTTTTTCCACTTTTTGTTTGGCGATATGATGAAAAAGCATATTTTTTTGCTCCATTTTTTTACTTATTTTTATTACGGTGTGCACAGAAGGAGTTAATTAGTGTGATAGTTTTATAGCTCGGGTTGTTTTGGACGCGGCGATACCAAATCTGTGTACTTTTTTTGGTTTTGTAAAAATATACGGATTTATTGGTTTAATATTTTATTTATTTATTTTTATTTATTTTGTGATTTTTTTTAACAGTTTAAAAACATTTTTTTCTACTTTTTTTACATTTTTACTTAGTCCCTGTATGGGACATTAATTTTTATTTTTCTGGTCACTGATCTCATGTAATGTAATAGACATGTATTACATTACATGAGATCTTCGCTGACTGTTTCACAGTCAGAGTCTCCTGCTGTGACCTCCAGCTGCCATAGCAACCTCAGGTCCTGGAAGGTATCAGGGGTCGTCGGAGAGGTAAGTAAGACGACCACCTCTCCTCAGTCTATCTTCTATATGCCGCGATCACTATAGATCACGGCATATAGAACATAGCAAAGGGTTAACATCACTGGGACCTGATCCAATCAGGTCCCGATGATGTCCCCTGTCAGAGCTAACGCTCTGCACCGGAATCGCAGCGCTTGCAGGACCCTGGGGGTCCTGAGCACTGCGAGACCACCCACCGTTTTTAAACGTTTTTTTATCTACAGTGGGCCGTCGGGAACCGGTTAATTTACCAAGTGAGAGCAGAAATCAAAAACTCACCAAATACTCATTGTGGGAAGGTAGCTTTAAACACAGATCTATCAAAAAATTAAAATTAATTAATCAATGCGATCAATGCTGCAAATAAAAAAAAATCAAACTCCAGAATTGCAGTTATTCAGTCAGCACACACTTCCCTAAAATATATAATAAAAAGTGGGTAATTTAACAAAAAGTGCATGTATCCTAACTGTCATTAATTAAAATGTTACCATGCTACACAGAAAATAAGCTTGCAAACAACTCCATCGGTGGAAAAATAAAGACATTACAGGTCTTGGAAAACGAAGACACAAAGCAAATTTTTTTTTACAAACTTCTGAATTTTTATCATTACTTAAATAATAATAATTATATAAAAAATCTATGCTAATTTTTATCTTTTTTTCATCCCTAGTGTAATTCTTCCCCTGTTTTGCAGTATATAGTATAGTAAAATAAATGGTGTCATTCAAAACTACAACTTATCCCGCAAAAAACAAGCCTTCATACAGCTTTGTCAACAGAAAAAAATGTTACTTCTCTTAACCGGTTCCCGACCGCCCACTGTACATAAACGTCGGCGCTGCCTGGGCTCTGTGCAGCGCCGACGTTTAAAAACGGTGGGTGGTCCCCCAGCACTCAGGACCCCCAGGGTCCTGCTAGCACTGCGGTACCGGTTCAGAGCGATAACCTGTTCCTATCTTCTAGATGCCGCGATCCATAGCGATCGCGGCATTTAAAAGATAGTGACAGCCGGTGGTCGGCGATCGGGACCCCCCACATACCTGCCAGCGGCGGGGATCCCGGTGCTGTGACCTCTGACATCATCGAGACCTGATTGGCTCAGGTCTCGATGATGTCAGCGTCACACCAGCCAATCAGAGAGATCACCAGGGAAGTTTGTTTTAGCAACAAACTTTCCCGGGCGATCTGCCTGATAAATACATTGTTTCTCCTCCGATCTCAGTGAGAGAGCAGAGGAGAAACAGTGTGACAAGAGCTGTCAGCCTTGCCACAGTAAAAGTGAAAAAAATAAAAAATAAAAAAGAAAGTAAGAGTTAGGGTTAGTCAGTCCTGTCAGATCTGTCAGTCAGTCAGTCCTGTCAGATCAGTCAGTCCTGTCAGATCAGTCAGTCAGTCAGTCAGTCCTGTCAGATCAGTCAGTCCTGTCAGATCTGTCAGTCAGTCCTGTCAGATCAGTCAGTCCTGTCAGATCAGTCAGATCTGTCAGTCAGTCAGTCCTGTCAGATCTGTCAGTCAGTCAGTCCTGTCAGATCAGTCAGTCAGTCAGTCCTGTCAGATCAGTCAGTCAGTCCTGTCAGATCAGTCAGTCCTGTCAGATCTGTCAGTCAGTCAGTCCTGTCAGATCTGTCAGTCAGTCAGTCCTGTCAGATCAGTCAGTCAGTCAGTCCTGTCAGATCAGTCAGTCCTGTCAGTCAGTCAGTCCTGTCAGATCTGTCAGTCAGTCAGTCCTGTCAGATCAGTCAGTCAGTCAGTCCTGTCAGATCAGTCAGTCCTGTCAGTCAGTCAGTCCTGTCAGATCTGTCAGTCAGTCAGTCCTGTCAGATCTGTCAGTCAGTCAGTCCTGTCAGATCAGTCAGTCCTGTCAGTCAGTCAGTCCTGTCAGATCTGTCAGTCAGTCAGTCCTGTCAGATCAGTCAGTCAGTCAGTCCTGTCAGATCAGTCAGTCCTGTCAGTCAGTCAGTCCTGTCAGATCAGTCCAGTCAGTCAGTCCTATCAGATCTGTCAGTCAGTCCTGTCAAATCAGTCAGTCCTGTCAGTCAGTCAGTCCTGTCAGATCAGTCCAGTCAGTCCTGTCAGATCAGTCAGTCAGTCCTGTCAGATCAGTCAGTCCTGTCAGGTCAGTCAGTCCTGTCAGATCAGTCCGGTCAGTCCAGTCCGGTCAGTCCAGTCCGGTCCCGTCCTTTCAGTCCGGTCCGTTCAGTCCGGTCCGTTCAGTCGAGTCAAAAAATATAAAAATAAAATGGCCCATCAGACTTATACCGCAGAAGAGGTGTATGCCCTGCTATGTTCTGACACTAATTAAAGGATTGCAAAGAACAAGCAGATAATACACATTCTAATTTATGTATAATGTTAATACTCCTAACCATCCACATCATGGATAATGTGTGACTGCTGACTAGATTGGATGGACCAATCGGACCAAAATCGAAAAAAACCTATAAATAAACATCCGACAAAACGGCCATATGTATTAAATAAAACAGACCTTTATTGGAACAAGTAGGGTATATAGTGACACAGAAAAAAAGAGCATCCACATAATAGAAATTATCATATTAAAATGGCTAATGATATGCATATCATTAGCCATTTTAATATGATAATTTCTATTATGTGGATGCTCTTTTTTTCTGTGTCACTATATACCCTACTTGTTCCAATAAAGGTCTGTTTTATTTAATACATATGGCCGTTTTGTCGGATGTTTATTTATAGGTTTTTTTTTTTTATGTTCTGACACTGATGACAGTGCAATCTCAGATGGAGATGTGGATTTTGAGGGCTTTAGTAGCGGCGACACTGAGAGCTCAGAAATGAGCAGTGATTCTGTTCCATCCTCAAGCCCAAGGACCAGTGCAGCAATAGGGGCAAATAGCGCTACTGGAGAAACGTCTCCAAATCAGGGAACACTGCCCAGTACAAGCGCTGTCCCTGCTACTAGTGAATTGGCGCACGCCAGTGTACAAGGGGCGTTGCCACATGATCTAGCATTTCCAAGATGGGAGGCTTCGGATTCGGCTGCTCCATTCAGCCCCGATTTCAACGCCATTCCTGGTATAAATGTGGAGGTGGAAGATTTTGGACCAATTCATTTTTTAAATTTGTTTTTTACAGACAGCTTGCTAGAGCATATTGTCGTGCAAACAAATTTATATGCATCCCAATTCATAAGCCAGAATCCCCGATCTTACTATGCTAGGGCAAATTTATGGACACTAACTAATGTCCCGGAAATAAAATTTTTTTTAGGACTTACATTTGCCATGGGGCTTGTTAAAAAACCGAGCATTCGATCCTACTGGTCCAACCACCCTGTTCAAGCCACCCCTATGTTTTCAGTCGTTCTGCCTAGGACCCGTTATGAAATGCTCATGCGGTTTTGGCATTTTAACGACAATAGTCAATGCCTGCCCAGAAATGCCCCAGAACATGACAGGTTATATAAAATTAGACCCATCATTGAAAATTTGTCAGAAAAATTCTTAAGCCTCTACACCCCAACACAAAATATTTCTATAGATGAGTCCCTTGTAAAATTCAAAGGAAGACTGCACCTCAAGCAATTTATCCCATCTAAAAGGGCAAGGTTTGGAATAAAGCTCTATAAAATGTGCGAAAGTTCAACCGGATACACATCCGCTTTTCGCACATATGAGGGGAAAGATAGCCAACTAAACCCACCAGGATGCCCTACTTATCTGGGGACATCTGGAAAATTTGTTTGGGAGCTGATAAGTCCATTTTTTCAAAAAGGCTACAATCTATATGTGGACAATTGTTACACCAGCATACCCCTATTTAAAAGTCTGGTTGAACACAACATCGGGGCTTGTGGGACCATCCGTAAAAACCGTCAGGGGTTTCCACAAGCATTGGTCAACCAAAAGTTTCAAAAGGGGCAGTCAGGTGCTGTACGCAACGGAGAGCTGCTTGCTCTGAAATATAGGGATAAGAGGGATATTTTTGTCCTCAGCTCGATCCACACAGATGCCACAAGGGCCACTGTAGAACTAGGATCCACCACTCCGAAGCAAAATCCTGTGTCAGTCATTGACTACAACAAACACATGGGGGGTGTGGACCTTGCAGACCAGGTTCTACAGCCATACCAGGTATCAAGAAAGTCCTATACCTGGTATAAAAAGTTGGTTATTTATTTGTTTCAGGTGACCACATACAATTCTTTTGTGTTGTACAAAAAAGCAGGAAATTCAGATCCTTTTCTTGATTATCAAGAAAAGGTAATTGAAAATCTTGTCTTTCAAAGTGTTAGCCCCGCTCATCCATTAGAATCTGAGGATGTGAAAAGACTCACTGAGCGACATTTTATTGCACTTATTCCAGCAACAGAAACAAGAAGGAACCCCCAGAAAAGATGTCGTGTATGTACTAAGAGAGGAATGAGGCGTGATACCCGCTACTATTGCCCACAATGCCCATCATTGCCAGCCTTATGCGTCACTGACTGCTTTAAAATCTTCCACACAGAACCACGTTTTTAAACTGTAAAAATGTATCCCAATTTGTCATTCAAACATTTGGTTCATTTAGTGAATGACATATTCGAGTAGAGCTCACTTAATTTCCAGGGGGGGGTTCTCCAGAATCTAAACCTTCCATTGCGTGCTTGTTTCTGGAAATCATCCATTGAGTTAAAATGGTCACTAAACCCATAGATGAATTCCCAGAGGGGTGTCATTTCCAAAATGGGGTCACTTCAGGGGGGATTCTTTAGCTCTGGTACTCTGAAAAGTGCCAGAACAGCATAATCCCCCCTGAAGTGACCCCATTATGGAAATGACACCTCTGTGGGAATTCATCTATGGGTTTAGTGACCATTTACCTATCTACTTATTTTCCCACCACTAGATTAATTTATACAGAGGAGTAGATTGTAAAATTCGGTCACTTGTTGTGGGTTTCCTCTGTTTAGGCACCTCAGGGGCTCTCCAAATGCAACATGGCGTCCGCTATCCATTCCAGTCAAATTTCCATTCCAAAAGTCAAATGGCGCTCCTTACCTTCCGAGCCATGCCGTGCGCCCAAACAGTGGCTTTGCACCACATATGGGTATCAGCGTGCTCATGAGAAATTGCACAACACATTTTGGGGTCCATTTTTTCTGGCTGCCCTTGTGAAAATTAAAAATTTGAGGCTAAAGTAGCAGTTTTGTGTTAAAAATGTGTTTTTTTATTTTCACACTTCAACATTATAAAATTCTGTGAAGCCCCTGGGGGTTCAAGGTGCTCACCACACATCTAGATAAGTTCCTTGAGGGGTCTAGTTTCCAAAATGGGGTCACTTGTGGTGGTTTCCTCTGTTTAGGCACCTCAGGGGCTCTCCAAATGCAACATGGCGTCCGCTATCGATTCCAGTCAAATTTCCATTCCAAAAGTCAAATGGCGCTCCTTACCTTCCGAGCCATGCCGTGCGCCCAAACAGTGGTTTTGCACCACATATGGGGTATCTGCGTGCTCAGGAGAAATTGCACAACACATTTTGGGGTCCATTTTTTCTGGCTGCCCTTGTGAAAATTAAAAATTTGAGGCTAAAGTAGCAGTTTTGTGTTAAAAATGTGTTTTTTTATTTTCACACTTCAACATTATAAAATTCTGTGAAGCCCCTAGGGGTTCAAGGTGCTCACCACACATCTAGATAAGTTCCTTGAGGGGTCTAGTTTCCAAAATGGGATCACTTGTTGGGAGTTTCCTCTGTTTAGGCACCTCAGGGGCTCTCCAAATGCAACATGGCGTCCGCTATCGATTCCAGTCAAATTTCCATTCCAAAAGTCAAATGGCGCTCCTTACCTTCCAAGCCATGCCGTGCGCCCAAACAGTGGCTTTGCACCACATATGGTGTATCATCGTGCTCAGGAGAAATTGCACAACACATTTTGGGGTCCATTTTTTCTGGCTGCCCTTGTGAAAATTAAAAATTTGAGGTTAAAGTAGCAGTTTTGTGAAAAAAAGTTAAATGTTCATTGTTTTCTTCCACATTCCAAAAATTCCTGTGAAGCACCTGAAGGGTTAATAAACTTCTTGAATGTGGTTTTGAGCACCTTGAGGGGTGCAGTTTTTAGAATGGTATCACTTTTGGGTATTTTCTGTCATAAAGGCTCCTCAAAGTCACTTCAAATAAGATGTGGTCCCTAAAAAAATGTTTTTGTAAATTTTGTTGTAAAAATGAGAAATCGCTGGTCAAATTTTAACCCTTATAGCTTCCTAACAAAAAAAAATTTTGGTTCCAAAATTGTGCTGATGTAAAGTAGACATGTGGGAAATGTTATTTATTAACTATTTTGTGTGATATATCTCTCTGATTAAAGGGCATGAAAATTCAAAGTTTGAAAATTGCAAAATTTTCAAAATTTTTGCCAAATTTCCGATTTTTTCACAAATAAACGCAAGTGATATCGAAGAAATTTTACCACTATCATGAAGTACAATATGTCACAAAAAAACAATCTCAGAATCAGGGGGATCCGTTGAAGCGTTCCAGAGTAATTACCTCATAAAGTGACAGTGGTCAGAATTGAAAAAATTGGCCCGGTCACGAAGGCAAAAACAGGCTCTGGCGCGAAGTGGTTAAAAGAACGGAGGAAAAAAAGATCAAAAATGAAAAATTAGCTTGTCCTTAAAAAGGATCCATCACCATGTCAGGTCAGTTTTTATTTTAACTTATTCCCACTGTTCTCCTGAGCTGTTTATTATTTTTTCTAACTACACCATACAGTCCCAGAAATTTTGGCCTTTTTATATAGTGTTAATTTTTATGGTCTTTACCATTGGGGTGTTGCAAACAGGGTAATAATGCAGAGCAGTCTAAAGACAAGCCCCTGAGGAATCCTGTGATCCACTCCCTCTTGCAAGGCCCAATCTCTAGAACAATATGGCAGATAGGAAAAAACAAAAAAGAAATGGCATAATCAGGGGAGCAGAAGGAATAAATTAAGAGTGAAAACTGGCCACTTTTTGACTTGGTGACAAGTCCTTTTTAAGATGTTAAGCCAAATTTTTATGTTATTTTTAAATAATTTTGATTATTTTTTTTTACATTTTCCTTAGAACTATACTGATATAATCTTACATTTTTCACACTGGCCATAAAGCTAATAGGAACAAACAAATGGAAATCATGTCCAAAACGGGTCTGTTGCATGACAGTTGCAAAGAGAAGTAAAAATAAACCATTGATTATTATGGATCTTGTAAGAACAAGAAAAAAAAGCTCTCCGTGGTGCGCGTTTTGTTCTGTTCTAAAAGCTGACACATAATGGAACCCAGATAGATCCCATCAAAGTCTATGGGTTTATGAAAAACGATTTTCTGCTCCTAAAACAAAACAGACAAATAGAATTCCCGAACACAGATATGAACCTGAGCCTTACACAGGATTAGAAATGAGCAGATCTTTTGAAATTTGAATTCGCCAAATTTCCAAAAAAAATGAAATCCATGGCAAATAAATTTGCGTGAATTTCAAAACTAGAAATTGTGTAATTGCTCGGAATATACAAAAACTTACACTTTGCAGGCAAGAGAGCGCGGACCCCGCTGATCATAAGAGATTACACTTTACAGGGAAGAGAAAGAGAGAGAGGACCATGCTGACCATAAGAGCTTACACTTTATAGGCGACAGACAGAACCCCACTGACCATAAGAGCTTAAACTCTACAGGCAAAAGAGAGAGGATCCCACTGATCATAAGAGCTTACACTCTACAGGCAAGAGAAAGAGAGGACCCTGCTGACCATGAGAGCTTATACACCACAGAAGAGAGCGAACCCTGCTGACAATAAGAGCTTATACTCTACAGGCAAGAGAAAGAGAGAGGATCCTGTTTATCATAAGAGCTTACTCAAAACAGAAGAGACAGAGAGGACCACATTGACCATAAGAGCTTACACTCAACAGAAAAGAGAGATGAAGAGAGTGGATCCTGCTTACACTCTACAGAAAGAAGAGAGAGGACCCTGGTGACCATAAGAGTGTACACTCCACAGAAAGAAGAGAGAGGACCCTGCTAACTATAAGAGCGTACACTCTACAGAAAGAAGAGAGAGGACCCTGGTGACCATAAGAGCTTAAACTCTACAGGAGAGAGATTTACCCAGTAACTCTGGAGATGGAAAACGACTCTGTCATGCAAACTGCTCCACTGGGTACCACTGATCTGTGATGGCCCAGGTACTGACCACCACTATCAAAGCTATGATAATTCGTAAGATGTCACAGCTGCAGGGCATTATGGGGAGATCAACACGGCAACGTAAAATGACGTTAGCCCACTATCTAATGCTTCAGCAGTGTGGGAAATGGGCAAGGTTTTTTTTCGAACCACGAATCGAAGCTCAAATTGTTCGAATTCACGTGACACCGCGAATTTCAGAAAATTCAACTTGAACCAGATCCTCTGCATTTTTATAAGCTCATCTTTACACAGAATCAAACTACAGACAATAGATGATGGTCAACACTTAAGGGGATGTCAACATTTACCTTCTCCCCTCTCTGCACAATGTCCTCTGTACAGGTCACAGAGCATGCCTAGAAGACTCTCTAATAGAAACCAACGAGTCAGTTCCTGACTACTACTATCTATAATCCCTGTCTCTGCTGTAGAACATATCTGTAAATGCTGTGAACAGAAGCTCAGGCTAGATGACCCTATAATAATGGGGCTCGAGATTACAAAAAATAATATGTTTTCTTATCTGGTATTAATTACTAAAATACTACAAGTGATACATAGGCTTCAATACTGTGGTCATTCCAGCATTCTGGACAGTCTTAGAAATAGACATTCCAACTAGAAAGGTCTAAATATTTTTTTAGGTTATACAACAATTTTAGGCATTTAAGAAAGGCGAAGGACTCACTCAAGATATATTCATCATTGGAATCCGATTTTTGCCTTTAGAAAAATACCAATTTGGCAGATCAGACGGAAGAGATCGGGTTTCGGATAAGCGGTATTTATGCCGCAATATTATTTCAGTACAGTTAAGAATGAATGAATCAAGGCCGATTACAGTCTGGTGGCAGTAATTCCACATAACATCCAGCCTCCTCATATTTGATTGTATTTTAAATTGGAATGAAAGATGTAAAACAATATGTATGAGGAAGAATATATTGTAAAACTTGCTGTAGCTGTCTCTCAAGCTGTTCTGCGTATTAGGGAGGATGCAGTCAACTCTGTCAAGGGTTGGAAATCATGCAGTTTAATTTTAAAATGTATGAGGGTATTTATCTAAATCTCCTGCCTTCAAATGTGAATCCATATTAAAATCCAGCGCTGCATTTATTTGTTTTATAAGACTCCTGTCGTTTTTGCATCTTAGCTTGCCCTAGTTTTTTTTTTTGTTTTTTTTTAGCCAAGAGTCTTTATTGGTGAAATGACAAGGTGAGAAAATAGAGGGGGATTTAAATTGGAAATAAATGCGAAAAATGAAAATAGTCTTTTTGAAATCAACTGGATGAAGTATGCGCTCGCATATATAAGTCACATTTCTAGTACATTTCTTCCTTCCACTTTTGGATAATTGTTGACTTCAAAGATGAAATCTCTAAAACCGGTTGTTAAAAGGTTGTTTAATTTAGAAAACCCAATTTTACATACTCTAATAAGTAATTCTGAGTCGATACAGTATGTCCTCTGTCAGAATCCTCATTTATTGGACAGAATAAAGATCAGTTGCAAAGCACATCTCCGATTCTGGAGGACCTGTCCTGTCCTTGCATTATACAGAAAACCCATTGATTTGAATGACCACTGTGTAATGCCTAATTTTACCTGTTGTGGTGCTGCAGAGAAACTGAACACTTACTGTCATTATTCCCCACAGATTACATCTGATCACTTGGCTCCATACCAGAGGGACACCTTGTAATCAGTACATTGTCAAGCAAACGTTTGTACAAGTAGGGATTGCATGAGCCAAAAAAACCCTTTAGATCTTAATACAATAGACCCAATTTATCAAGACTGGAGTTGTTCATGTCGGTCCTGTTGAGGGGGCATGCTGGTATCAGGTGCTCCTGATTTATGAGAAGGTGGATGCCTCTTCATGAAGCTGGAGCGTATGACAAGTGGCATGTGCTTCTCTGTGCGTTATGCAAGAAACTAACTCCAGTCAGGTACTGGAGCGAGATTTCTGGTGTAGGGAATGCCACAATTTGGCATAACTTAGACGGACTGTGATGTCAAGATATCAATGTATATGCACAACTCAGAGTTGTGCCTTAATTTTGCCATTTTACAAAGCTTTTACACCAGAATTTCAGCATAAAACCTGTGATGAATCGGGCCCTTTATGTTTAAAGTGAGCCAGTCAAGTCCCCCATGACCTCCAACCCAGCAGCATCCACCCATGTATGAGTAAATTCCCTGCCTAACCAGCCATGTATAACATTATCAAGTGAAAACAAGGTATAAAAAAAGCATTTATAATGTCCTCGTTTGCTATTCTAATGAGGGCGTTAGTTGCCCCAGACTAGTCGGCCCTCTTTTCATGTTATCACGCCCCTGTTTACGTGATAACATAATTTGAACGAGCCAGCTTCATGGCCACTCATGCAAATCTCGCGTATGCGTGTCGCTCATTCCAGCAGCGTCACTGCATCTCTGAAACCAGGTGTATGCTTCACGACTTCAGAGGCGCACTGCGCATATCCGGAAATGTGTGCCTTTGAGACTGAGAAGCATACACCTGACTTCAGAGATGCAGTGACGTTGCTGGAATGTGCCGCACGCATGCGGGAGATTTGCATGAGTGGCGATGACGTCGGCTCGTGCAAATTATGTTATTACGTCCACAGGGCCATAATAGCATGGAAAGAGGGCCGACTAGTCTGGGGCAACAAACTCCCCATCGACTAGTCAAAGCCCTCATTAGAATAGCAAACGGGTACATTATAAATATTTTTTTTATACCTCGTTTTCACTCAATAGCGTTATACAGGGCTTGTTAGGCAGGGAATTTACTGTCATTCATAGGTGAATGCAGCTGGGTTGGAGGGCATGGGGGACCTGACAGGTTCCCTTTAAGAACAGTGCATAAACAGTTAATAAAGATCTATTTAAATAGGTATATTATGGATCCCTTTTTTTATTTTTACAGATTTTTAATATGGTGCTGATGGTATGAGGATTTACAGAGATGGCGCATTGCCTCATGTAGACGACATAAAACAATACATAGAATGTCCAGTAGTTAATATTATGGTCCTGTACCACCTATTAGTACTCGTTTACATTAGATGACTTGTGGCGTTATATGGTCGTCGATTGACTACATTTTTGTTGATCGTTGGTCATTTAACAGCTTTGTTTTGACAGGCAGATTGCATCACCGATGTGAACAGAACGATTAGTTACTGTTTTGCTTGCATAGGCTGTCACTGTTCTCAACAACACATGTCCTGTTTACACAAGACGATATGCCGTCAATATGTTGGGTAATTGGCAGCCTGTTTATACTGCACGACAATAGTGAAACAAGCGTTCCATGTGCATGAGATCCTTAAAAAAAATGGACAGCCTCAAGTTTACTTCACTGTTGCTTCATGGTGTATCTGTGATCAGTCAATATTTTAAGCAGACCATACACATTAGATGGCTATCGGCTGAACGTTGCTTCGGCTGATCGCTCTGTCGACAGCCATCTCAGCTCACGCTCAGACACAGGAGGGCTCGCTCGGCCGACCGCTCCTGTATTCTCTTTGAGGAAACTGCTGATTGACACGTCGGCCAGCAGCTAATTTCAGGGAGAACATTGTGATTGGCAATCTGAAATCGGTTATGTCCTATCGACATCTCTACCAATTATCAAGTCGGCTGGCGTCCCTAGGCATATTAGATCATCAGCCGAGCCTGTCAATATTGGCGGGTTCAGTTGACATTAGTCTGATGTGTATGGGGGCCTTAAATATGTTTTTATTTGTCTGCTTACACTTTACAGGGGTTGAGCTATATAGACATTTAAGACCTATCATAAAAAGGGCAGATATGTGTCTGTATGGCAAAACAGCTACTTCTTAGGTGGTCATTTATAAATAAGAGACGAAAAGTAAAATAACTGATGAATGACTAATGAATTTCAGGGATTATTATAAGTAGTCGATTGTTAGAAAAACACAAGGGGTGCATTATTCTGAATTATACTGGTGCAAGAGGCTTATGTACTTTTTTTTGGATTGCAGTCATTTCATCCAACTGGTGCTACCGCTTCTATGGATACTAGCATATAATCTTCAATTTAAAGTAGCACTCAAGGATTTTTTTAAAATTCATCCTATCATTAGTTTCCCCATTACATATAATTCAACTAGTATTTCCTTGTGTATTTGTTCCTTTTCATCTGGAAATTCAAGGAATACTTTTCTTCAGTCCGGCCATGTGATCACATGGTAGTGATCTCCTGAGAATTACACTGTCTTATGTTTTCTCAAGGGGGTCACCATCTCAGTCAGCAGAACTGACTTTATGTTGTAATTGCATGAAATGTACACAGGTACTCCATAGGGAAGGAGGGGGTTCAGTAACTCATATCAAAGATAATGATGATGACTACACAGAGCCTGTCACATAGTTATAATGTAGGAGATCGCACCTTCCCTGACAATTTGCTGGTAATCTATTATTAATTTAAGAGAATATAGAGGGAAGGATAATCAACGTGTCATCCCAGGATATAGAAATAGTACTGGCTACAGCTGGTCATGCAGCGCTGTACTGATGCAACATGGGATTGATAGCATAGTATAGCAGAGAATAACATGCAGGATGAAAGCTAGGCATCAAAATGCAGATTGAAAGGATACAGGAGGCTGCAGAATATGACAATCATGTGGGAGGTGCAGTTATAGAAGAAAAAGAAAATAGGAGTGCTTCTTAAAAGGAATCTGTCACCAGGGTTTTGCTACCCCGTCCGAGAGCAGTATGATGTAAGGGCAGAGACCTTGATTCCAGCAATGTGTCACATTAGGCTGCTTACAGCAGTTTTGGTAAAATCACTGTTTATCTACGGCAGATTTACGAGGTCTCTGAATGCTGAGCTCTGTATAACCCTACCCACACCACTGATAGCAGCTCTCTGTGTACACTGAGTATAGGCAGAAAGCAGTGGTGGAGGTCGGGTTATACAGAGTTCATGAATATGGAGGATTAATAATAATAATTTGAATAATAATTTTTATTTCTATAGCGACAACTTATTCTCCAGCACTTTACATTACAGAGAGGACTTGTACAGACAATAACGACATAACAGAGTAAACACATAATTCAACAGATACCAAGAGCAGTGAGGGCCCTGCTGGCAAGCTTACAATCTATAAGGAAATAAGAGAGACATGAAAGGCTAATGGTAAAAAGTGCTTGTATTGTATGGTCCAGCCATTAATATATAATATATAGTGTAAGGGATAACAGCAGGGGGAATAGCGTAGATCCCACATTTGCCACCAATTTGTCAGGGATAACATCAGGGGGAATCACGCACATCCCACAGCTGCCACCAATTTGTCAGGCAGCGCAACTCCGCTGTCTCCAATAGTCAGGACAATTATGCAATTGACCGACGAGTGCTAGACGAGGCCGCATATGCTTCCACTACTAAGCCGGCTATTGGGCAACTCACAGAGAGCGTATGGTATATACACCTCCGATTCCAACACATGGATTATATATATATATAGATATAAATATATATCCCAATATCCCGATACGATCACTGCAAACTCCACAATAACAAAAGGAACATAGCTGCCACCACCAATCATTTATACAGGCTGATTGGACAACCGTTACGTAGCTTATGGCTTCAGGGGTGCAGTTTACAGAGCAAAAGGAATGAAGCTTTTACATTTTATATATCTAATCCGGAAAGGTAGGCAGTGTTTATAAAAAGTAAACAAAGATGTAACAAAATGGGAACAAAACAATATGGTATATACAATTACATGGCATAAAAGGGATAACAAAAGAAAAAGTACTTAACATGTGTCACAGAAATGGCTCAGAGCTTAGTGGAGGGAAGCACTCCTTAGAACAGTTCCTTAGAGCAATGGACAAAATCACAGAGTACTGTGTCTTTCAGATCTGACAAATGAAAAAAACTAAAACTCTGCTTTTTATTAGATCGTATACCTCCCCTTGGTGAGCTCATATGCTGGCCTGGTCGTGGGATGTACTAGGTATTTTAGAAGTTTATGAGATCCCCTGCTTTCAGGATATCTTTGCCCCTGGAGGTCCCAGGCAGGAGTTATTGTTATTCCTATCACGATTTTAACTTTCTAAAGAGATGAAACATGGCATGGATAGATTCATACATCTGTCCAATATTAAGATAGAGGTGTTCAGCCGGCCCTATGGTGATGTGAGGGAATGCGTTATATTCGTCTCTTCACTACAACGCCGAAAATATTTCTCCCATAAATATCGGATCGATGCAAATCCCATTACTCATCACTGACCACTGGCTCCAACAAGTCTGACATAATTCCTTTGAATAGAAGAAGCCCCTGTAATTCTCCATCTTTGTGTATACAAATCCTAGACTGGGCTGGTTCTCATCAGATCCCTCGTTGTAATTACTTGTTCATGGCAGGAGGTCCTCCTTCAATGGTAGTTGAAGTGTCGGTTCTTTCTCACTTCTTTTGTTATAATGAATCCCATATGTTCAATGTGAGGATAATATATCCCCTCTCTGGAGATCCTTATGGATTTTACAATTTTCCTCTACGACAAATAGGGTGTTCAAATAACGCTGCATGAAACGGTCACCAGCCAATATGTGTATAAGTACAGATACTGAGTGCTAATTAAGTGCATGTAGGCTGTGTAAACAGATGCTACGAGGGCCCAGACTACATGGCAGCAGGTTTACTACTCTTCTAGTGATAATCAACTGTTGATTAAACAGTGATTTTATCAAAACTACATCAAGCAGCCCAGTTATTGACACAATGCTGCAATGAAGCTCTTTGCCTCTACATTACGCTGCTCTCAGATTAGGTGGCAAAAAACTGGTGACAGATTCCTTTTGTACTTTCTGTATTTTCAACAAACTTTGCATAAATGAATAGTACAAGCGAATATAAGAAACATATATATTATGAGAAAAATCTGCTTCCTTTTTTACTTAGGAACCACTGCTTCACCTGCATTCTGCCTCTTGAACTCGCCATATACCCTGGAAAAGCAGCTTAAAGGGGATATCCGAGACTTTAAAAAAAAAAGTGCCTTAGCACTAACAGGCATGTAGTTGCTAACAAACTCAACTACCTGCCTTTTGTACCCGGCACCAGTCATTGACCGCTCCTGCCGGAGATTCAACTGCTCCCTGTCAGCAGAGCAGAAGTTTCTCTTCCTGATGACAAGGCGGGACAACTGGGACCATGCTGATCAACAGCCGGCTGCCCCTAATTAGGCAGTGGGGAGCTGGCTGTCAATCAGCATGACACCAGTAGTCCCGCCCTGTCAACAGGAAAAGAAACTGCTGCTCTGACGTCAGCGGAAATCTGTGACCGCTCTGTGCTGGTGGAGAATGGCGCTGGGCACAACAGGCAGGTAAGTAGCAACTACCTGCTTGTTAGTGGTTAGGCACATTTTTTTTTCTATAAAGTCCTGGATATCCCCTTTAAAGAAGCACTCCTCCCATCATAGTTTTTAATATATTGCAATTAGTGATGAGCGAGTACATTGTGTTAACCCTTTCGCCGAGTATACTCGGGCGAGCACCGAGTAGTTACAGCTGCTCGGTGTTATGTTTGAATCACTCCCGTGTGCATGATTTGCAATTTTTTGACAGCTTTGATACATGTGAGGAATGTCTGCTTCTTACATATTCCTCACATGTAATAAAGCTGTCAAACAGTGATTCAAACATATCACCGAGCACGCTATAAATACTCAATGCTCGCCCGAGTATACTCGGCGAAAGGGTTAACAAAACATACTCGCTCATCACTAATTGCAATCATTATATTATATGGCACTATGTACTTACAATTGCTCATTTTGCCTTTCTACCCAGTTAATTCTTCTCTTTTTTTTACTCTATGTAGAGACAGGAAGTATCTTGTCCCTGCATTTATCATTCCCGTCTTCAACTCCTGACCCAGCTGCTCACCCCTCCCCCCTGTGATTGACTTTTGCAGTGACTCATGACTCATGCAGGGAAAATTGACCTCCTGTTTCTACATAGAGTTTAGAAGAATTCAGCTAGTCAGTTTTTAATCATGTGATGTCATGGATCTAATGGAAGAGAGAAGAATTTACTGGGTAAAAAGGCAAAATAAGCAATTGTAAGTACATAGTGCTATATAATATGATGACGGCAATGTATTAAGAGGATAAAAATTTTGATGGGAGTGCTTCATTAATTCTTCAAGCTTAAGACAAGTCAGACTGCAAGCTTAGTGGGGTGTTATGTTACACAGCATATTGAAGTCTATGGAGGAGGAGGAGAGATGAAAATAGTGAAAGGCAGAGAAACAGATTGTGCAGATTTTATCTGGCTTATCCCTGAGATGGATTTACAGTTACACTTCTCATTACTGTTGTGTAATTTAACTCATGCTGCTGCCTGTGTGCTACCGAAAAAAGGAATCCCTCGCTGTGTAGTGTGTATAAGAAACATCATAGCAGCTAGTCTCCTTCCACCATCTCAATGTCAACTGCATATTAGCGAAAGAGCCTGCACAGGGAAAACTGTTAAAAAAATGCAGGATACAAGTCATGTAATGATTAAATCAAATGTTGCCAAAAAACCTATCAGAAGCTTCCAAACACATGACTTCATCATATGGGCAGTCCAGAATTGTTTAAAGGCATAGTAATCTTAGTGTATGTAAACTTTTGACTTTGCAGTAAGTAATAAAAATGCCTTAAACATTCTCTCTCTCTCATTATTCTGGCATTGGACAAATATTAAAAATGATGGTAATCCTAATTGGCCTAAAACGGGAAAGGTTTATTCTGATTTCATGTCAGATATTGAGAAAAACATGCAGATGTGTCTTTTTATTATTATTATTATTTATTATAGCGTCATTTATTCCATGGCACTTTACATGTGAAAAAGGGGTATACATACAAGAACAATTACAATAATCTTGAACACAATGTGATAGCGACTGGTACAGGAGGTATATAGTGTATGTACACTTTTGCCTTCAACTGTACATGTATTTCTGCAAACTTAGTACAGATAAGTTACATCACTGTCATTTTTCCCTTGTTAATAAAGAAGAAATTAGTTTTGAAACAATAAGAACAAAAACATTCATCATACACAATTCTCCCTTGATTGTAGCCTGATCATTAACTCCAGCTAGTTTTACAAATATGAATCTGCAGATAAGGTCACAACGTTCAGATGCCTCTTCTAAAAAATATCTACTATGGAGTACTACATGTCACTCCATAAGAGTTGTGGTGTCTGAGTAGGGATCCAGTCCGTAACACATACATTATAGAGAAAAACTCGTCACTCAGGGGTTGAGCAGTGGGATAGTGATAGCTCCATTGGACATGCGACTGTTGTCGCGAACTCTCTGCACTACGCTTCCTGGGAATCCTCTATCTACGGCAATCTGTTGCTTTCTGATGAAGGTCTGGAACCTAGGACTGAAACGTAAAATATATTGTGCAATTGGATTGTCTGAATAAAATATTTTCACTATTCTACTGATCAACCCCTGAGTGCCGAGATCTTCTCTATATCTCTTCTAAAAAAACATGTCATAGAACAGAAGAATGTCTATGGAAGCCGTACAAAAATAACAGTGAGAAAGGAGAGATATTTCTAAGATAGTATTCCCCTTTTGCAGTGATGATAAAGGACTCTGTTGTCTTTGAAAAGAGACTTTTGTTTCAACATATACCAGTGATTTTGAGATAGTTTTTTTCGTGACACATAATACTTTATGATTTTTGTAGGGACTTATATTTTTTTTTACTTACCTTGGAGGACCACTATATTGGAAAACCCCCAAAAGTGATACAATTTTAATAACAGCCCCCCTCAGCATATTCAAAACTGCTGTCAGGTAGTTTATTAACCCTTCAGGTGCTTTTCAGGAATTAACGGTAAGTGGAATGATAGGAATGAAAATTTATATTTGTACCACTAAAATGTACAACATTTAGTGGTACAAACATTATAACCGGCAGACCCTTAAGACCATTTCTTGGCCTTGGATTAAAAGGGTATCCATCAGGAGCACACAATCGCAATTTCAGGGAGCCAATGTGGTTAAAGAGAGAGATCCCACGCTCTGTTAACCATCTAGATGCTGCTGTCGCTATTGGCAGCAACGTATAAGGAGTTAAACGGTCATGGTTGATGTCAACGCCGTTCGTGGGTTATGCAGCAGGATGTCAGCTGTAGTGTACAGCTGACAGAAGCTGCATCTTCACCCATCAGGGCGTGCTGTCTCATAACTCAGGTCAGTAAAAAGACATATTGAGGTTAAATACGATAATGAATTATTCATTTATGAAAAATCATTGTATTTAAAATGATTGGACACCCAGCATGAGGCCACGTTCAGTATTTGGTCAGTATTTTAAATCAGTATTTGTAAGCCAAAAATGGTGAAAAAAGCAGAAGTGGTGACGTGTTTCTATTATACTTTTCTCTGATTGTTCCACTCCTGGTTTTGTGTTACAAATACTGATGTAAAATACTGACCAAATACTGATTGTGTGAACATGGCTTTACTGAGGATACAGAGAATTTGCTCTGCAGCCCAGTGTGATCAACCTCCATTACATCACATTGTCTATGGGACTGCAGGTAATAGCCGAGCGCTGTGCTTGGTTTTCTCCTGCATTCCCATAGAGAAAGAATGGAGCAAAGGTCGAACATGTCAACATTTGTTCAATTCACACGGGCTGTGTATCTCTATGGATCACTGGGTAATGGGTATCCAAGTGGCCAGACCCCCAACAATCCCTTTTTTCCCTGTTATATCATAAATGTCTGAGATGGGCATAAGCCTTTTATTACAATGGTAAACCCATATATGCAGCATGTTTGGGCACAGTAAACAGTTAAATCCGTTCTCAGATTCAAAATGTAAGATGTCTGCGTATATGGCCGAAAGTTCTGAACCCCCATTTTGCTTTATACCTAATCTACTTTCATTTTTTTTTTTTACTAAACAGCATTTTCTTCTCTACATTCTCTGGACATTTTTTTTTAACCAACTTACTCCTCCGCTGATAAAAATATATTTCTCTACCTTAGGCCACGTGCACACGTTCAGTATTTGGTCAGTATTTTACATCAGTATTTGTAAGTCAAAACCAGGAGTGGGTGATGCAGAAATGGTGACGTTTCTTCTGATTGTTCCTCTCTTGATTTTGGCTTACAAATACTGATGTAAAATACTGACCAAACACTGAACGTGTGAACGTGGCCCTAGTGCCAAACATTATACTCTGTGTTTTTCCATGGGTTCACCAGCTTCTTTTCATTGTTTTTCCATGTGCCACTTCACTTTGGTGTCCAATTTACTTTGCATTTTACCTATTTTTTCTCTCTGAATAATCTATTGGATTGTAAAGTCATCCAGACATTAGACACCATAATGCAAAAATCCAATACTTCTAAAATCATTTTAAACAAAATAATTCATAGACAAGTTTCCTAAGTTCTCTATAGGCAGGACTTTTGAGAAATTAAATTGCCCCTTTAGCGCAGTGACATTTTGAAATTGGACTGATCTCTGCCCATGATCTGTGCTAAAATCATTGAAACAGCTAAAACATTGCTCCAATGTATCACATTATTGTAAAATAGAAAGGGAAATGTTGTTACTGTAGAAACAGAGTCAATTAGCAGCTGTTTTCTTAATCGATCGCGCTACTGTTGGCACTACCACGCCATTGTCAATAGGAGGTATCGATAAGCAACTTCCTGAGCGTGTCCAGTCCCACCAGAATGCGGTCAGTGATGAAGAACTACTGGTTATGTGATATTAAAGGAGACAGAGATCATCAGTGATCTATGTCCAATTCCACTCTATGGAAAAAAGTATATGGACACCTGACCATCACATCATCACAGCTATGAATTCCAGGAGGTAGCGTCCTCTGGACATCCGCCAAACCCAGATTTGAGCATCCGACTACCACATCAGAGTCATCGCTCCGCAGAACACAATTTACCGCTCTATAGTGCACAGACCGCTTACTTTACTCCACTCCAGCCGAGACTTAGCAGTGTAAATGGTTATCTATGCTTTTAATTCAGCTGCTCAACTATGGAAGCTCCTGATGCTGGAGTCACTTCTAGAGTCAGGCTATGTTCACACGCAGCATTTCTGCAGCTTTTAATTGCTGATTTTTTTTTTTTTCTGCAGAAAAGAATCTGCGTTTTTCAGTAACAGAAAAATCGCATAGATTTCAGAAATCTCATGCACATGCTATATTTTTCCTGAATTCATTTGAGAACTACCCGTGTTTATAAAATCTGCAGCACGTTAATTCTTTCA
Source organism: Phyllobates terribilis (assembly GCF_046119375.1). Taxonomy (NCBI): domain Eukaryota; kingdom Metazoa; phylum Chordata; class Amphibia; order Anura; family Dendrobatidae; genus Phyllobates; species Phyllobates terribilis. The sequence continues at coordinate 136,352,857 of NW_027362762.1, forward strand.
GTGTTTTATACTGCGTTTTATCACCCATAGAAAGCAATGAAAAAGTGCAAAAATATTGTAGCGAAAAGTGCAAATAAAGCAGCAAAAAACGCTTTTTGAAAGCAGCATCTTTAGTACGAAGAGAGCAAAAAAAAAAATGCTGCAAAAATGCCGTGTGTAAATATAGCCTTAATCTGGAATGTGGGTAATTACTCTATGGAAGGTCCACTGATTTGTGGCCGAGATGTTGATAGTCATAGAAACTTCTACTTCATAATAATACCTTTCACAATCAAATTTGTGGAAAAAATGGCATTCAGTGACAATGAAGTGTTTAATCCCTTAAGGAGAGAGCTATTTTTCATTTTAGCTTTTTCATTTTTTTCCTAACCTTCTTCAAAGAGCCATAACTTTTTATTTTATTTTATAGGCCTATGAAGTCTTGTTTTTTGTGGAACAAGTTGTATTTTTAAATGACATACTCCATTTTACCATGTGATGTACTGGAAAATTGGTAAAAAATCCAACTGTGGTGAAGCAGCAAAAAAAATCCAACACAATTCTCAATTGTTTTTTTCGTTTTGTTTTTACGGTGTTCAATGTGCAGTAAAAATTACATGGCAATAAGATTCTACCGATTAATGTGACTTTTAAGTGGTTAACTTTTTGGGGGAAATTCTTTAAAAAAAAAAAAGAAAAATTTTGCTTGTGTCAACATTTTCCAAGACCAGGAATGTTTTTTTTCTTTTTGGTTGATAGAGCTGCGTGAGGTCTTGTTTTTTGTGTGTTGAGCTGAGATTTGTATTGATACCATTTTGTGGTGATAGAACATTTTGATTGCATATTTTGCAAAGTTGTTACAACTGAAAAACACAATTCTGCCGTTTAGATTTTCTTTCTTTTTACGACGGCATTTACCGATTGGATTAATTAATTTTATATTTTCAGACATCTGACTTTTACAGATGTGGCAATGCCAAATATTTTTTAATATCATTCTTTTTAATGAGGAATAAGAAGGGTGATTCAAATATTATTTTCTTTGTTGCATTTTTTTTTTTTAAACTTTTGTGAGGGCGCATGAAACGCTTGTGGGCCACATGATGCAAATGCTGCTTTTAGAGATTGACAGCGGCATTTAAAAGGTCAACAGAAGCATGCGGAGCTCAACTCCACACTGCTATTAGAGGCAGATGATGGCTGAATAAGACAGGAATCATCTCCTGGGACTGGGCGGGCTCAGCTCCTTAGCCCGCTCCATACATCCAGTCCTGACATGTGCTGTACATGTACAGCTTTCATCATTAAGGGGTTAAAGTTCTTCACAACTATCTATACCACCACTACTACTTACTCACTTCATTTCTTCCTTTCTTCCTATGTTTCTTCCTTCCTCCCTTCTTATGTTTCTTCGTTTTTGCTTCCCTCCATTTCTTTCATCCTCCTTTCGTCCATTACTTTCTTCATTCTTTGCTCCTTTTTCTTCCTTCCTTCTTCCCTCCCTCCATTTCTTCTATCCTCTCTACGTTTCCTTCTTCCTTCCTCCCTATGTTTCTTCCTCCCTCCCTCCGTTCCTTGCTCCTTCCCTCTATCTGTCCTTTCCTTCCTTCTTTCATTCCTTTCTTTTTTTCTTTGTCTATTTTATCTGTCCTTCCTTTCTATTTTTTAGGTTACATACATATTATTTATGTGGATGAGCCTCACAGGAATTAAAACAACGTGGAAGAAAAAAATGAAAATTTTATTTTTTCCCACAAAAATTTTGCTTTAACTCCAAATTTTGCATTTTCAAAGGGTAAAAGGAGAAAATGGTCAATTTGTTGTGCAATGTCTCCTGTGTACATTGATACCCCATATGTTGTGGAAAACTACTCTCTGGGCACACGGCTGGGCTCGGAAGGTCAGGTGCACCAATTGAATTCTGGGCCGCAGTTTTGTTTGGAATAGATTACGGATGCCATGTTACAGTTGAAGAGCCCCTGACATGCCAGAACAGCAGAAACCCCCACAAGTGACCTCATTTTGGAAACTACACCTCTTAAAGAATTCATCTACGGGTGTAGTGAGCATTTTTAACCCTCAGGCGATTCACAGAATTCTAGAACATTGGGCTGAGTCAATGGAAATTACCAATTTTTCCACTAAAATGTTGCTTTGGCCCCAAGTTTTCAATTTTCAAAAGTGATTATAGGAGAACATTTGTTACGTAATACAATTTGTTATGTAATTTCTCCTGAGGACGCCAATACCCCACATGTGGTCAAAAACTACTTTTGAGGCACAGTGAAAATCAGAGGGGAAGAAGCACCATATCGGAGTTCAGATTTTCTTGGAATGGTTTGAGGGTGCCATATCACATTGACAAAGCACCTGAGGTGTCAGAACAGCAGAACCCCTCCATAAGTAACCAGATTTTACAAACTACACTTCTCAATGAATTCATCTAGGGGTGCAGTGAGCAGTCTCCAGACCTTAATCCCATAGAAAACTTATGGAGGGAGTTGAAGCTCTGAGTTGCCAAGCGACAGCCTCAAAATCTTAATGATTTAGAGATGATCTGCAAAGAGGAGTGGACCAAAATTCCTCCTGAGTCCTGACATGTGCGCAAACCTCATCATCAACTACAAAAAACGTCTGACTGCTGTGCTTGCCAACAAGGGTTTTACCACCAAGTATTAAGTGTTGTTTGCCAGAGGGATCAAATACTTATTTCTCACTGCAAAATGCAAAAAAAATTATCTAATTTATACAATGTGATTTTCTTGATTTTTTGGGGATATTCTATCTCTCAATGCTAAAATTAACCTACCCTTAAAATGATAGACTGTTCATGTCTTTGTCAGTGGGCAAACTTACAAAAACAGCAAGGGATCAAATACTTATTTCCCCCACTGTACCTGTCCGTATTACACTCACAGAAGTCTCTTAGGCTCCTGGCATGGTCTAAGTAGTCCACCGTTGCTGACAGACCCGCAGGTTGTCATGACCACCTCAGGTAGCCATGACGATTGGGCCCTCGCGATGATATCGTGGGGGGCACAGATCAGACAGGACAGGGAGCCACTCTCCCTCTCCAACCTGGTCGTGACAGCCGAGGCTTGGCTATCACGTAAACTGAGCTCCAGGCGATGATCGCGTGGGCACGGCCCCTGTGCCGCGCATGATTGTCATGACATACCTATACGGCAAAGGTCAAGAACCCTTACCCGGCCATGACATATAGGTACGTCAAAGGTCGTGAAGGGGTTAATAGTTTCATATTTGATTATTAATGGCAGATATTGTCTTGTACTATGTTATCATTGAGCAGATTTTCTTTGATCTGTGCCATTTCTCAAGGGAAGAAAAATCATGCTACAAAATATCAAACCTAGGGCACCTAACATGTCATCTATGACTTGTCATATATAATTTTTTCTCCTATCTTCTTATATCCTAACTCTTGTTTGAAAGTTGAGCTATATGATCACTGTTGTACCAGCAAACTTTGCATAAATTAATAGTGCAGGCCAATATAAGAATCGTTATAACAGAGAAATCTGCTCCTACCGCCCACTTTTTTAAAATGGAGGGTGAGTTCAGAAAGCAGGAGGGAGGAGAAAAACAGCTCAAATCAGTCTTGGGGAAAGTGAGATAGACTGATAGAACAGTGAGGTGTCAATTTACAGGGCCTAATAAACTCTATGAAGAGGGGAGGGGAAGGAGTACTCAGGACAGGGAGAGACCAGGCAGACATAAGCAGATCAGACTGCAGCTTTCAGCAAATGAATTTCACTTCAATGCTCACAGCCACAAAGTATAATACTGATGTGTAATGTCTTTCATGCTGCTGCTTCTGTATGATATAGAGAAAGAACAATAGAAATTCATGTCTCTGTGTGTGTTGTGAATGAAAGACATTATAATAACTAGTCTCCACCCACCAGCTCAGAGACAACTGAAAATTAAAGATAGAGCCTGCACAGTGGAAAACTGGTGAAGAATGCAGGATACAAGTCATATAGTGACCAGAAATAATATTATTTCTCATGTACACGCACATAACATCTTATTTGGAAAAGTTACACTTTAACCATATCATTTCTGTCAATATCATCGTGAGTTAGCTCTAAAAAATGAGTCTAGGTACAGAAATTAGAACATCTCACCCCCATTCATTTAGAAATAGCCTTTAATGCTTTTTGATATCTTGGCAAGTACACAGTAATTATTTCCGTGGGCTTCCTGCAGTCAATTATTCACACAGTGGTTAAGAAGAACAAAGACTAAAATTGTGTTTTACTGTATTTTCTGCGTGTTTTCATAGCAGACATTGGCTGGGGTCCATGGGACAGTATCACTCACACCGCATGATGTTAATACATTCAGCAGGTTTCACTGAACTGAAAAGATAAACCTATTCCCCGTGTCCGTATTAGAATTCTGTAGGGATAAAAAGGAGGGAGGGAGGGAGAAGCGTCAGCGTCCTGATTGACAGCTTGTGCAGCCGCTCTTTACTGCTGTGCGAAACCATTACTAAAACAGTAGCTTGTCTGAGCCCTACCTGCAACAGTTTAACCCTTACCCATACAACGGTGTCAATGCAATTGCTCCCTGCGGCACGTCTGTAGTACAGCTTTTTGTAAGAGTTTCAGCAGCTCGCCTGTGGGGACACTAATCATTACGCCGCTCTATCACTTTATCACTGATGCTCCTTTAGAAGAGACATCAGGACTGACAAGAATTCAGAACGGAGAAGGATTACCGAGAGAAGAGAATAAAGGACAGAAACTCAAAAATATGTGTTATTGTTATAGACACAAGTCTGGAATCTTCTAGAAGAAAGAAAACCTGAGAGAGAGAATATGCTACCCACAGCAACTGGTCAACTCTCCACCATCATTTTCTATCAAAGTGACAGCCGGAATATAACATGTATACTATTTTTATACAACACTTACCGTAAAGGTTTTATCCCTCCTATCTTAACCAATACCGCAATCCTGCTAGTAAGAGCAAGAAATAGATATAAAGAAAAAGATGCTCTACCTAGATGTCCCAAACACATTACATTATAGTCTCCTAAACCTGTCAATTTAGGCAAAATTTGCAAAATGTATATGGAGGCCGCCCGACTCTCCTCTGACAGCTGTAAGGGTCTGACGGTGTGAATGCAATTACCTGATCCTTTTGTTCTCCAGGCAGATAAGCTGATGCCGGATAAGTCTGGCAGCTGCTTACTCCTCTCTCTCCATAGAAAACACTTGGACACTGGGCTATGGATATGGGAGTCAGGAGTGATAGCTAGTGTTATCTAAGTGTCACGCTGTCTCGGCGTTCAGGAGGTCAGGAGCCTATGCTGACCCTACACTGAGGCCCAGCCTAATCCCTCTACCTGGAGGTACTGTTGATGGTACAGAGGTCCAGGCCGCCAGCGTAAACCTACCTCCTGAGAATCCCTGAACCTCAGTAATCTAGTCCTGAGAAGGACCCCGATCACAACAATTGGGGACAGGACCGTATACGCCAAACACAGTACAAGACGAACGAGACAGTACAAGGGGCAAACCAAAAACCACCTCGCATACAAAAACTTACACCACTACAACAGAGGGAACACCAACGGGTAAGGGGATAAAGAATAAAGCGAGGAAGGGAAAAAACCACACCGAGTACACTTCGCTCCAAACTCCACAATACCACGTATCGCTCTGATAGTCTGCATGAGAAGCTTTCACCGACAACTACCCTATCAGAACGGCAGGTATATGAAGGAGTCCCAATACTGCAGAATTAACTGCAGCTGGGCGAGGCTGGGCCTCGTCTAGCACAGAGAGAGAGAATTAACTCCCTCTCTGCCGAAAAACACCAAGCACCAAAAACTCAGCTGCGAGAAGTCAGGCTGTGTAATCACGACGATCTTCGTGGCGACACACCCGTGACAGTACCCCCCCTTCTACGAGGGACCTCCGGACCCTCAGGGCCAGGTTTATCCGGGTGAGTCGTGTGGAAGGCCCGAATTAATCGGTCTGCGTTAATATCCGACGCAGGAACCCACATCCTCTCCTCAGGACCATACCCCTTCCAATGAACCAGGTACTGAAGGGACCGGCGATTAAAACGTGAATCGATGACTTTCGATACCTGAAACTCCAAGTTACCATTGACCACCACAGGAGGGGGAGGTAAAGGTGACGGTATCACCGGCGCCACATACCTTTTAAGCAAAGATCTGTGGAACACGTTATGAATTTTAAAAGTAGAGGGGAGGTCAAGACGAAATGCCACCGGATTAATTATAGAGCAGATCCTATACGGCCCGATGAACCTGGGACCCAGTTTCCAGGAGGGAACCTTAAGTTTAATATTCTTGGTAGACAACCATACCCGATCGTTCACACTTAGGTCCGGACCAGACACTCTCTTCCTATCAGCCATACGTTTGTATCGGTTCCCCATAGTACTTAGATTATTCAGCACCCCTTTCCATATCGAAGCGAGTGATGACGAAAATCGTTCCTCCTCAGGAACCCCCGAAGAGCCCCCCCTACTGAAAGTACAGAACTGGGGGTGAAAACCATATGCCCCAAAAAACGGGGACTTACCAGTGGACTCACTCCGCCTATTATTAAGAGCAAACTCCGCCAGAGGTAAGAAAGAAGCCCAGTCCTCCTGGTTCTCTGACACAAAACACCGGAGATATGTCTCCAAACTCTGGTTCAGACGTTCCGTCTGACCATTGGTCTGAGGATGAAAAGCCGAAGAAAACGATAAATGCATCCCCCGCCGTGTACAGAAAGCCCTCCAGAATTTGGACACAAACTGAGACCCCCGATCATACACCACATCAGAGGGTAAACCGAGAAGCTTTAAAATCTCCCCAATGAACACCTGCGCAAGAGTTTTAGCATTAGGAAGAGCAGGAAGAGCGATAAAATGTGCCATCTTGCTGAACCTGTCCACTACAACGAGTATGACCGTTTTACCCGAAGATGGCGGGAGATCCGTAATAAAGTCCATAGACAGATGAGTCCAAGGACGCTCCGGGATCTTCAAAGGTAAGAGAGCCCCAGACGGACGGGTACGTGGGGTCTTAGAGCGCGCACAAACCCCACAGGACGCAACAAAAGTTCCCATCTCACTATGTAAATTAGGCCACCAAAACCGACGCGAAAGGAGATCCACAGTTGCTTTACTCCCTGGGTGTCCTGCCAAAGCTGAGTTATGGTGTGCCTCGATCACCTTTTGTCGCAACTGATCTGGAACAAACAGTCTCCCAGGAGGTCCAACAGGGGCGTCCCCCTGAGCCTCCAATACTTCCTCCTCAAGCTCAGAGCATACTGCCGACACCACCACCCCCTCCTGAAGGATAGGAACCGGGTTATCCGTATTCCCGGCTCCAGTGAAACTACGAGATAAGGCATCCGCCTTTACATTTTTTGATCCAGGACGATATGTGACGACAAAATTAAACCTGGCAAAAAACAATGACCACCTAGCTCGTCTGGGATTCAGACGTTTTGCAGACTCCAGATATAGCAGGTTCTTGTGATCGGTGATGACGGTGACCGGATGGATTGCCCCCTCCAAAAATTGGCGCCACTCCTCAAAAGCTAACTTAATGGCCAAGAGTTCCCTATTGCCGACATCGTAATTCCTCCCAGTGGACGACAATTTTTTAGAGAAAAAAGCGCACGGACGCCATTTACCAGGAGACGAACCTTGTGATAATACTGCCCCTACCCCTACCTCAGAAGCGTCTACCTCTACAATGAATGGCTGTGACGCATCAGGTTGAATGAGTATGGGTGCCGAGGCAAAACATTTTTTCAAGGAGGAGAAAGCTTGACAAGCCTTATCAGACCACCTAGAAAAATCCGTCCCTTTTTTTGTCATGTCTGTGAGAGGTTTAACCATGGACGAGAAATTACAAATGAATTTCCGGTAATAATTAGCAAACCCCAGAAAACGTTGTAGTGCCTTAAGATTCTCTGGCAGATCCCACTCAAGAACTGCCTGCACTTTCCCAGGGTCCATACGAAAACCAGACGCTGACACCAGGAAGCCTAGAAACTGGAGTTCCTGAACGGCGAACACACACTTTTGCCACTTGGCGTACAGTTTATTATCCCACAAGATCTGTAACACCTGCCTAACATGCTCCTGATGAGACACAAGATCAGGCGAGTAAATTAAGATGTCATCCAGATAAATAACAACAAACTGACCCACCAGGCAGCGAAAAATGTCATTAACAAAGTGTTGAAACACCGCCGGGGCATTAGTCAGACCAAATGGCATGACAAGGTTCTCATAATGTCCCTCCGGAGTGTTAAAAGCCGTCTTCCACTCATCCCCCTCCTTCATCCTAATCAGATTGTACGCCCCCCTGAGATCCAATTTAGAGAACCATTTGGCGCCCACGATCTGATTGAAGAGATCGGGGATAAGTGGGAGCGGATACGGATCTCGGACCGTAATCCGATTAAGTTCACGGAAATCCAGGCAAGGGCGTAGGCCTCCATGTTTCTTCTTCACAAAGAAGAACCCCGCGGCCACCGGGGAAGATGAAGGTCTAATATGCCCCTTAGCCATACTCTCTGAAATATAATCCTTCATGGCCTGCCTCTCCGGACCAGACAAATTATACAACCTAGATTTAGGTAACTTGGCCCCAGGAAGCAGTTTTACCGAACAGTCATACACGCGATGAGGAGGTAGTTCCTGACACCCTCTTTCCGAGAACACATCCTCAAAGTCAGCCAGAAATGGGGGTAAGACCCTAGGAGCGGCCGTACCGATGACCGTATTCATGCAGTTTTTTTTACAGAATTCACTCCATTGGCTTATCTCTCTGGATAGACAAATTAATAACCGGGTTATGCTTAGTTAACCAAGGAAGGCCCAACACAATAGGAGTGGGAAGACCCTCCAACACGTAACAAGACAACAGTTCTTTATGTATCGCCCCCACCTGAAGATTTATGTTATGCACCGCTTGCGAAAAACTTCCCTGACCAAGAGGCCTGGCGTCGATCGAGAATATGGGGATGGGTTTAGCCAACACACTCAATCGCATACCTTGAACCCGAGCAAACCGAGCATCCACCAGATTAGCCCCGGCCCCACTATCCAGAAGAACAGATAACCTCTCAGTTCTCGTACCCACCACCACCTCCGCCGGTACAAGAAACTGAGACGAACCTAGGGACGAAATACCTACTCCCAGATTGCCGTCCACTACACAACCTGGGATCAATAGTTTTCCGACGACTCTTTGCTCTGCAATGGACGAGAAGGACACCCCCCAATAAAATGTCCCTTTCTCCCGCAGAAGAAACACCTTCCTGTCTTGCGGCGCACCGCCGGTCCCCTCCCCCAAAAGGATGTCCCTCCTAACTGCATAGGCTCCTCTGGACTGACCAGGGGAACCTCTACATAAGGGACCCTTGTAGAAGGTGGAGTCATCACAGGGGGTGGAGCCATCCCGCACCTCTCCCAAAGCCGTCTGTCAATGCGAATAGCAAGGGCCATAGCGGCTTCCAGCGACGCGGGAGAGTCATACTGTGCCAACATATCCTTTAATTTGTCAGATAAACCTTGACAAAACTGGCTCCGAAGAGCCGGGTCATTCCACTGGGTGTCCGTGGCCCACCTACGGAACTCTGAACAGAATTCCTCCGCTGGACGATCTCCCTGCTGGATCCTACGTAACTTAGATTCAGCAAGGGAGATCCGATCCGGGTCATCATATACGAGACCCAAAGCAGAGAAAAACCCATCCACTGACCGGAGAGCCGGAGAGCCCGGGGGAAGAGAGAACGCCCAAGATTAGGGGTCCCCTTGAAGGAGCGAGATGACAATTCCCACCCTTTGTTCTTCACTCCCCGATGACCGAGGCCGCAGCCGAAAGTACAACTTACATGCCTCCTGGAAAACAAAAAACTTGTCCCGCCCCCCCGTGAACCTGTCAGGGAGAGCTACTTTTGTTCTGATCCGGCTTGCTCCAGGGGATACAAAACCTTGGACTTAACGTCCGCCAGCTCCAAGGACAAACTCTGCAACTGCCGAGCTATATTGGCTACTGGATCCATGGTGGCTGGAGAGAATCTTTTAGGGGTCGGTGAAAATGTCACGCTGTCTCGGCGTTCAGGAGGTCAGGAGCCTATGCTGACCCTATATTGAGGCCCTGCCTAATCCCTCTACCTGGAGGTACTGTTGATGGTACAGAGGTCCAGGCCGCCAGCGTAAACCTACCTCCTGAGAATCCCTGAACCTCAGTAATCTAGTCCTGAGAAGGACCCCGATCACAACAATTGGGGACAGGACCGTATACGCCAAACACAGTACAAGACGAACGAGACAGTACAAGGGGCAAACCAAAAACCACCTCGCATACAAAAACTTACACCACTACAACAGAGGGAACACCAACGGGTAAGGGGATAAAGAATAAAGCGAGGAAGGGAAAAAACCACACCGAGTACACTTCGCTCCAAACTCCACAATACCACGTATCGCTCTGATAGTCTGCATGAGAAGCTTTCACCGATAACTACCCTATCAGAACGGCAGGTATATGAAGGAGTCCCAATACTGCAGAATTAACTGCAGCTGGGCGAGGCTGGGCCTCGTCTAGCACAGAGAGAGAGAATTAACTCCCTCCCTGCCGAAAAACACCAAGCACCAAAAACTCAGCTGCGAGAAGTCAGGCTGTGTAATCGCGACGATCTTCGTGGCGACACACCCGTGACACTAAGGAAGGGAACCTTAAAGAGGTTGACCCCTTTATGTTAATATATGTGCTGAGGACATGATTTGGTGTGAGTTACTAATATACAAGTATTTAATATTAGAGGTTAGGACTGTCCCGAGCAGGGTCACCGTGATGTGGTGGGATGGCTTTTATATTTTTTTAAATCAAAATTAAGTTAATTAAGCACCCTATATTATTTTCATGCACTATTGCGGTTTATTAATTTACTGCAGGGTATTTGTTTATTATGTTTTTATCTTGGGTTTTGTCTAATATACAAGTATTACAGATTCTCCTCCTTTTACTCTTTTGTTCTTTTCCTTTGCCACAAAATGTCTGCTGATGGAGTAACATGAGACCAGACCTGTCCGTCAGTCACCTCCAATTATAACATAGCTGTCCCATCTTCAGTGTTTTCTTATTGGAGGAGGCTAATGGACGGGTCTCATCACAATAGCTCTAAAGGCTCGTGCAGACGACAGTATTTTTGTTTTTGACAAAACATCAGATCGCACTTGGATTAATGTTATTATATGTGGTTGTTCACGTGTTACATTTTTTTCTTGGACCGAGTCTGTCCGAGGAAAAAACATCGCAACATGCATGATTTACATACAGTACAGACCAAAAGTTTGGACACACCTTCTCATTTAAAGATTTTTCTGTATTTTCATGACTATGAAAATTGTACATTCACACTGATTCCTTCAGTCTGAATGTACAATTTTCATAGTCAAGAAAATACAGAAAAATCTTTAAATGAGAAGGTGTGTCCAAACTTTTGGTCTGTACTGTAGATAAATGATATCGCAGTTGGCCATGCAAGTCAATGGGTTTGTCAAAAATGGATGGAATGGAAAAGATGGAGAATTTTTTTTCCATCTTCTCCACATCCCAAAAAAATCTGATCACACTATGCTCAAACTTTGTGTGAATAGCATAATCGGACCAATTTCTGGGATGAGAGTAAATGCGGTCGTGTGACCCTAGCCTAATATTTATTAGTAAATACCACAGAATTATGTCCCCAATGCAATTAGTAACAAAAAGTGGCCCATTAAGTGTCAATCTTTACAGTATTTCTTACATTCTATTCATAAACCAGGAGGGATGGAGGTTCTGCTGAGATTAGAGAGCCTGTTACTGGTACATCCACACAGGATGTATCTGCAATGTAATTAGCATACAGGAAATTGTGAAATTGTGCAACAAGTCAGCGGGATAAATATCCAAACTAAAGGTCTATTTACACGGCAGGATTATTGCGAATGACTGATCCTAGGAATACTCATTTCACTATAATTTTGCAGCGCAAGCGGGCAACGTTAACCCGATGAATGAGTAGAATGTTCGTTCGTAGGGTGAAACGATCTTTTGTGTTGCACAAACGAACATCGTTCTCGTCAGCATATCATTTTGTGTAAACAGGACATGTGGTGCTGAAAACAATGGCTGTCTGTGCGCAATGAACTTTCTATTAAAGATCGTTTAGTGAACATCGTTAGAGCCACCTCACTTTTATATGCCATCGTCGATCAGCAAAGAAGTTGATCGGCGGTTGCTTAGTGCTGCCACTTTGTGCAAACGAACTCTAAAGCTATATTCACACATTTATTACCATTTTTACATCCGTGTAAAATCTTCTCTCACATGACATTCGATTTACCTCCGCTTACCATCTGATTTACCTCCACTTTCCATCAGTGTTGCATATGTTGTTTTCTCATCTTCTTTTAAAAACAAAAACAGGTAGACTTTATGAACTTTTTTAACCATTGACTCTCAAAAATGTAAGAAACATGGATGGAAAACTGAAGTAATAGTATGTCTCCTGGTTTTCATCCATTTTTAATAAATTCTCATAGACTTTAATGGCCAAGTCTGATCTGCATATCAAATCAGAATAAGCCACTCTCTAAGTCTCATGGAGACCCGGATCTAGTTTTAAAACAGATGTGTGTGGATCAATGAAACTTTATGGGTTTGTGAGCGGTCCTAGAAAAAAACAGCACACAGACGTGTACAACGGATGTGTGATTGAAGCTTAAATTCTACAGATATGACTGCGGTTTCCACTGTGGGAATGCAGCAGATATACTGCAGATTATATTTTTTGATTGAAAAAAGGTTAAAAATCTGTAGCATAAAATGACAGAGATAATATCTCATCTGCAACTCTGGTGCTATAATACGCAGCAGATTTTTAGTTCAGAAATGCACTGCAAATCCAACCTATGTGGAATTGCCTTTAAGGTGTGCAGAGAATTGAGTTGTGGAGTAGACTAAAAAATAAATATTAAAAGTCATACGATCCCCTTGAAGTATAATTTCTACTTTTTAAAGTGCAGTTTATAAAGCAGGGAAATCTTTCCCTAACAACCAGATTATGATGCTTGCTAATACCTCCCTCAGTATCTTACCTATTAAGCAGTCAGAAAACTTTGATAATTCACCCCATGTTGTGTGTTAATTACATGTCTCCAGGAGCTCTGCATCATTGCTCTTGTAATGATACAGCAGCCATGGGACGTGCTGTTCAGACCTTCTGGGCCATTGGTACGGGATTTCTCTAATCAACAGGTAATTAACAGATTAGGCTTTATTTCACCAAGAAAAATGCTGAGGTTGTTACTTCCCATAAAACATGACCTGTCAGCAGAAACATATATGACAGGAGCTGTGAATCGCTGGCATTTGGATAAATATTTAACATGGGATAAGTAAAAATTAAAGGGGTTTTCGAGTTTCAGAAAACCGCCGTCCTCAGTCTCAGTTTGCTTTAAAAAAACAAACTGAACTTTACTCACCTTCCCAGGTCCAGTGCTGAGGTTTTTTTTTATTATCTGTAGAGCAGTTGACCTAACATCAGCGCTTCAGACAATAACTGAGATGGGGAACAGCGATGGGGACTCAGCATTGGACCCAGCGATTGGGTGAGTAAAGCAGTTTTAAATGTCTGCCACCTTTTTATTCATTGCAGAAAATTGCATCTGTAACAAAAGGATGAGGTGACCTCAGTCGCGACCACGTGGACTTCCCTTAATGCCTTGGCACCTATCACATCACATGGTATAGTGCAGCCAATCAAGAGAGACTATGAAAGACTCTATAAAAGCTTAGGCAGGGAATGCAGCAGCCATTTTAGGATGATTTTAGGATAATGAGAGTTTGTCAGAATTTGTAGCTCAGCAATAGAGAAAGTAAGAGAAAGTCTGGAAACATTGTATAAATACTTCAGACAGTAATATGATGAACAACTGCAAAAATGAAGAAGATGAGAGTAATAGTCTGCAAATAATACAGATATTGAATTGATAGGAGAGGGGGTGGATGTGGGAGAAAGATATCAGATAACAACACTGCCAGACAGACCAGATTAGTGATATGATGCATGGTGTTGTTATATTTTAATCCAATTATACTTTTTTGTACATTCTTAATGCACTAAGAAACAGAAGCAAGACTGCATAATAGTTTTTACAGAAAAAAAAACCTGAAATCAGTGTCTCATGCTCTGCTTGCTTGTCACAAGCAACAACTGCATTGAGTTTTTTCATTTCTTGTGAAATTGTTTTTGTGAAGGTGGGAATAATCATTTTTAAAAATACAAAAGAATATTCCTTCGCAATCCAGACATTTAACTGCGACTGTCTATTTCACTATTTCAATTTTTTTTGCAGATCTGTATACTAATCAAATGTTTCATTCGTACATCCCACAATACTACAGTGCCTGTTGCTCATGCTGGCTGTTTGGACATGTACCTACCTAGCATTTCTTACTTTATCATCCAGGCAGTAGTACAACGAGATGCAGGCCACAATTAAATTTTTTAGCCTCTGTTAAATGTTTTAGTGAGGAGGAAGTGGAATATATGGTACATCACTCATCTCATTCACAGCAAGCAGAATGATGTCTCCTCTAACAGCGACACCATCAGTCTGAGTCAGAGTTCTGCACACAATAATTTGCCTGATCACAAATGACTAAGAAGGATAATTTTTGGACTGTTTTGTTAATTAAATAAAAAACAAGCAGCAGCTGCGAGCGCTTGCTGTTTCATCTGCATACTCACTTATTATAAGTGACTTATGCTTTTCCCTCAGGACAGGAGCTTTGGTATGTGCCGACCATGAAATTGAGCAGCTCAACATGATTGTACACAGCCATTACACAGCACATAGCAGTAGCACATTTATAAGATTATTTCAGCACAGAAACATGTTTTTAAAACATCTAATTGTGGAGCTTTTTATTATTCAAGGTTCTGTTGATTAAAATGTACTTTGTTCGTGGGACAACCCTTTTAAATCCATAAGTTACCAGTGTGAGACATGTAATGATTGACAGTATCCTCTCTTGATCTACATGTCTCACACTGGTAACATCGCTTTCATTTAAAATAAGCTCCGGAGGCAAATTCTCAGTAAGATCAGTGTCCAGACCATAGATCTTAACAACTCATTTATATATTAAGAGAAATGTGGATTTCTCAGGAATAAGATATCGGATCACAGATATCAAGGTATCATTTTATTCAGCTTCCTATTACCTACATGCCCATATAGATGGCTTAGGAGGGTTGATCCTACTGACAGATTCCCTTTAACAGCTCAAATAACAGCATACAAAACTGAAATAGTGTTCTTTCAACAAATGTTGTGTGTAAATCACACTTTGGATAGGGTCACGATGCAGTTGTAGCCACTCTTAGGTGCATACGCTCAGATGATATGCTCTGATAGTGGCCACAGTCTGGATGTATGCTGTAGAATTTCTTCACCATAGTTATCCATTGAAATAGATGTATACCTCAGACTATACGATTTTTGCAGTGGCTGTCTGTACAGGAACATGCAGTTTCTTACACAATTAAGCAAATGGTATGCAGCCTCATACCTGCCAAGCAGAGGCCAAAAGACGTCTTATGCAGCCTAATTGAACGTTACAGTATACATCAGGAAAAGCTCTTAATTATACTATAGGCTAAGTGCACAGGCGCAGTGTGCATTTAGCCTTGCAGAGTCCTTATAATACCAGTTAATATTGCCCACAGAGACCCTAATCTCATCACAACAGAATTTTTTTTGAATGAACAGACTATTATTTTACTATAGAATTATTAAGTAGGGAAGGGATGAGTTATAAGAATATCTATAGCAGTGGTACTTTTATGTATATTTTTGCACAGCATTGTTAACAGAATTTATTATTACATAAAAAGCCATAAAAAAACAGTAAACAGAGATATGCGAATAGAACTTGTGTTTCACTTTTAGAAATTTGCTGAATATGGCAAATATGAACAGTTTGTTCAAAAATTGTATCAGCCAGAAAAGGATCACATGACCTCGGGTGGGCTTCCCCGTAATACCTTGCAGTTATCACATCACATTGCATGGTGCAGTCAATCAGGAGGGACAATCATAGTCTTTATAAAAGCAGAAGTAGGAAATTCTGCAGCCATTTTATGGTGAATCTGGATAGTGAGAGGACGTCACAGCTTACTGTTTATTCATTATGGTTGTACCACAATGCTGGTAAAAAAGAATGTAACGCAGCTGCAACTTGTGAACACATCATAATACTGTGAAACAGCCCAGCAGTGAAAATTAGTGTGTAAGGAAAAGAAAATATTGTCATACTCGTTTTTGGAGGCTTTGGAGTACTTTTGATTTGCTGCTAATTGAATTTCTTGGAAAAATTCCAATCTGCCGAATTCGAATTTTAAAAGACTCGCTTATCTCTGATAGTAAATAAATGACCCCAAAACACCATGTATCACATGTTTAATGCAATTATGAGAGTTACACAATGCAAAAACATTTGGACCTTCTCCCTTTCTGTTGCATATTGTAAAATTACCAATGGCACATTTCTGATTTTTTTCCCAGCAATATATAATTTCTCTCTGCATGTTCCACTGCCCCATATCCTTTGGATGTCATTTAGTATAACCTAAGAATATTTTTATAAATATTAATACTATGTTGTACAAAGCAAAGGTTATATTGTCTTAGAAACTGTCCAATTAAATGTAAAGATTTGCAAGTTAGTTAGTGTCTTGAGACCTGTTAGATGTTGACCTCTGTGCCGCCTAACATTATCATTTTAATGCAGGGTTGGTTCCATTCAGAGCTACTTTAGAACTGTGTTTAGTTATGAGTGACACTGAGATGAGAAGTTAAAGCATTCCTTATAGTGGATCTGTCAGCATATAATGGTCTCCTGTTCAAAGGCAGTATACTCCATCGGCGATAACAACTCCTCATTTTGGTAATCGGTACGGGTCCCAGCAGTCAGACCCTCACCAATCAACAAGTTATCACCTACCCTTGTTTTCTCTGGGCAACCCCTTTAAGTGCAGGTGCTACAAAAATAAAATAAATCAAATACCTGCAACAACTTAATCTCACTCCACCCACTGATACAGACCTCATTCTGGCTATGGAGTAAACAGATATAGGGTCCAGTTATTATTCGTTTTACTCCACTGTCTTTGGAGTAATTTGCACCTTTTTGTTTGTCTTTTCTTCTGTGTGCCAAATCTAACATTGTTCCTCTAATTTGCGCCTATACCGCCAATTTAGTGAAATTTGGTGTGATTTGCTCTATGCAGATGTATTTAGACACTGTATGTGGCTTGTTCACGCATTGCATTTTTGCCACGTTTTTTTCCAATGGAAAAAATGCAGCATTTTACTGCACCAGCAAAGCGGAGATTTCTGAAATCTCGTGCACATGCTGCTTTTTTTTCCTTGCAGATTTCAAGCAGATTTAAATCTGCAGCAAGTCAATTCTTTCACTGTTTTTGCAGCGTTTTTCACCCATTCAAATAAATAGAAATAAAAGAATCAAAAACTCATTAAAATGTAGACAAAAAACACTGCAAAAATGTGCATATTTTTTGCTTTTCTGCAAAGGGGACAGGATGACTGCACTGTATTGAATGGAGGATGGATGGGGTCATGTATCGTGAGATTTTGGCCAACAACCTCCTTCCCTCAGTAAAAGCATTGAAGATGGGTCGTAGATAGGTCTTCCAGCATGACAATGACCCAAAACACACAGACAGGGCAACTAAGGAGTGTCTCCGTAAGAAGCATTTTAAGGCCCTGGAGTGGCCTAGCCAGTCTCCAAACCTGAACCCAATAGAAAGTCTTTAGAGAAAGCTGAAACTCAATGTTGCTCAGTGATAGCCCCGAAAACTGAAAGATCTGGAGAAGATCTGTATGGAGGAGTGTGCCAAAATCCCTGCTGCAGTGTGTGCAAACTTGGTCAAGAACTACAGGAAACATCTGATCTCTGTAATTGCAAACAAAAGGCTTCTGTACCAAATATTAAGTTCTGTTTTTTCATTGTATCAAATACTTATTTCATGCAATAAAGTGCAAATTAATTATGTAAAAATCATACAATGTGATTTTATGGATTTTTTTTAAAGATTCTGTCTCTCACAGTTGAAGTGTACCTACAATAAAAATTACAGACATCTCCATTATTTGTAGGTGGGAAAACTTGCAAAATCGGCAGTGTATCAAATACTTATTTTCCCCACTGTATACACACAGCGGGTGAAATAAGTACTGAACAAGTCACCAGTTTTCTAAGTAAATATATTTCTAAAGGTGCTATTGACATGAATTTCTCATCAGATGTCAGTAACAACCCATCCAATCCACTCAGGCAAAGAAATCAAACCATGGATGTTCATAAATTCAGTTTGTGTAATAATGAGAAATGACACAGGGAAAAAGTATTGAACACGCTTACCAAAAATTAATTAATACTTCATACAAATCTTCAAATCCTCAGAGTTCCCCTGGACTCCTTCTATGAACTCTGAGCTTTAGTTCCTTCTATAAATGTATTGGATTCAGGTCCGGTGATTGGCTGGACCATTCTAGCAGCTTTATTTTCTTTCTCTGAAACCAATTGAGAGTTTCCTTGGCTGTGTGTTTTGGATCATTGTCTTGCTGAAATGTTCACCCTTGTTTCATCTTCATCATCTTGTTAGGTGGCAAGATATTTTTTTCAAGAATGTCTTTGCACATTTGTCCATTCATCCTTCCATGAAGATTACCAGTGCCGTATGCTAAAAAACAGCCCCACGCCATGATGTTCCCATCTCCAAACTTCATTGTTGGTATGGTGTTTTTGGGTTGATATGCAGTGTCTGTATTATGGCATCCAAAGAGTTCAATTTTGGTCTCATCTGACCAGACTATACTCTCCCAGTATTTCACAGGCTTGTCTAAGTGTTATTGAGCAACCTTTAAATGTGCTTGAACATGCTTTTACAGGCCATGGTGGTTGAGTGCATTACTTGTAATTTTCTTTGAAACAACTATACCTTCCAAGTATTTCTATAGCTCTCCACAGATGGCCCTTGGCTCTTGGACACCTCTTCTGATAATTATTTTCACTCCTCTGCCTTAAATCTTGCGCGGAGTATCTGGTCGTGGACGGTTTATGGCGAAATGATGTTCTTTCCACTTCTGAATTATGGCCCCAACAGTGCTCACTACAACCTTTAGTAGTTTAGAAATTCTTCTGTAACCAATGCCATCAGTATACATAGTACATAGTTTGTAAAGCCGAATAAAGACTTGCGTCCATCAAGTTCGACCTGTAAGTTCTGTAGTTGCTAAAGTTGATCCAGAGGAGGGCAAAAACCCCAAATGATTTAGCCAATCTTCACCTGAGGAAAAATTCCCTCCCGACTCTGAAACCAGCAGTCAGAATAAATCCCTGTATCAACCTACTATTTTATTCTATTTTTAAGTATATGCAGAAATCTGCCTGGTATCTAGAAAAGCATCCAGTCCCCGCTTGAACTGGTGTAGTGAATCCGACATTACCGTCTCCTCACTCAGTGAATTCCATATTCTCACTGCTCTTACCGTAAAGAACCCCTTCCTATGCTGGTGCTGAAACCTTTTCTCTTCCAGTCTTAGTGAATGCCCTCTTGTTACCGTAATATCCCTCCTTTTGAACAAATCCCGGGCAAGATCTCTATACTGTCCCCTAACATATTTGTACACATTTATTATGTCCCCCCTCAACCTTCTCTTTTCCAGGCTGAATAGTCCTAGTTTTGCCAACCTCTCTGGGTATTGCAGTCCCTCCATTCCCTTTATTAATTTTGTTGCCCTCCTTTGTACCTTTTCAAGCTCATTTATATCCTTTCTATATATTGGGGCCCATAACTGAGCACAGTATTCCAAGTGTGGTCTGACCAGTGCTTTGTACAGTGGAAGAACAATGTTCTCATCCTTTGCAGCTATACCTCTTCTGATACATCCCATTACCCTGTTTGCCCTTACAGCAGCGGCCTGACTTTGGGCACTCCAATTTAGTTTGCTATCAATCAAGATGCCCAAGTCCTTCTCCATCTCTGAATTCCCCAATGATTTCCCATTCAGTGAGTACTGGTGACTTCCATTTTTCCTTCCCATATGTATGACCTTACATTTCTCCTCGTTAAACCTCATTTGCCATTTAATGCTCCACCTACCCAGCTTATCCAAATCCCTCTGAAGGTCTTCACTATCCTCTTTTGTATTAATTGTTTTACATAACTTTGTGTCATCTGCAAATATTGATATTTTACTATTTATCCCGTTGACTATGTCGTTAATAAAGATATTAAATAACATTGGGCCTAGTACAGACCCCTGTGGTACCCCACTAGTGATGCTTACCCAATCTGAGTATATTCCATTTATAACCACCCTCTGCCTTCTATCCTTTAGCCAGTTAGCTACCCACTTGCAGACATTTTCCCCCAGCCCCATCATTCTCATTTTGTATACCAACCTATTATGTGGCACGCTATCGAACGCTTTTGAGAAGTCGAGATACACGACATCCACTGGTTCCCCCTGATCTACTCGAGAGCTAACCTCCTCGTAGAAGTCAATCAGGTTTGTTTGGCAGGAGCGATTCCCCATGAATCCATGTTGGTTCGGGGTTAATAGATTATTAGCGTCAAGATGCTCCATGATTGCCTCATTAATAAAGCCTTCAAAAATTTTGCCCACAACGGACGTCAGACTCACCGGCCGATAGTTTCCGGCGTCACTTTTTGCTCCCTTTTTGAATATTGGCACTACATTCGCCTGTCGCCAATCAAGTGGTACAGACCCAGTCTCAACAGAGTCCTTAAATATAAGATATAACGGTCTGTCTATCACATTACTTAGTTCCCTTAGTACCCGTGGGTGTATGCCATCAGGTCCTGGTGATTTGTTTATTTTAATGTTACTGAGGCGTTTCTGTACCCCAGCTTGGGTTAGATTTGTCATACTTAGTGGAGGATTAAGCTTGTCACTTCTCATTTCGCCTGTTAGTTCTTTTTCCTTTGTGAAAGTTGACGAAAAAAATTTATTTAATAGATTAGCTTTATCCTCATCTTTCTCTATGATTTTGCCTTCATCACTTTTTATCGGTCCAATATTATTCGATTTAATCCTTTTACTATTTATATACGTAAAGAACAGTTTGGGATTTGATCTACTTTCCCTAGCAATACGTCTCTCTGTTTCCTCCTTTGCTATTTTTATTTGTTTTTTGCAGGTTCTCGTTTTTTCCTTGTAACACATTAGTGCCTCCTTGCTGTTTTCCTGTTTTAATCTCTTGAATGCCTCTTTTTTGCTATTTAACGCCCCTTTTACGTTCTTATTCAACCATATTGGTTTCCTCTTATTTCTGGCCCTTTTATTCCCATACGGTATATACCTCTCGCACTGAGTATTCAGAATTCTTTTGAAGGTTTCCCATTTACTATTCGTATTTCCTTGATTAAGAACTTTGTCCCAGTCTATAAGTTGAAGGTTTTCTTTCAGCTGATCAAACTTCGCCCTCCTAAAGTTTAATGTTTTAGTTGTTCCCTTATTGATAACCCTACTGAAGGGCATTTTGAAATTGATAATATTATGATCGCTATTACCTAGGTGCCCCCCTATCTGTACCTCAGTTATTCTATCAGGCCTATTAGTCAATATTAAGTCCAACACTGCCTTCCCTCTCGTTGGTTCCTGCACTAGTTGGGAGAGATAATTATCCTTGATATTTGTCAAGAACCTTTTTCCTTTCTGCGATCTACAGGTTTCTGTTTCCCAGTCAATATCCGGGTAGTTGAAGTCCCCCATTACAATCACCTCATTATGTTTTGCTACTTTGTCTATTTGTCCTAATAGCAGTTTCTCATTCTCCTCTGTTATATTGGGTGGCTTATAGCAGACCCCCAGTAATATTTTATTATTATTTTTTGCCCCCTCTATCTCTACCCACATGGACTCGACCCCCTCTTCTCCCTCTCCTATATCTTCCCTTAGTCTGGGCTTTAGACGTGACTTTACATATAAGCAGACTCCTCCGCCCTTCCCCTGTTTCCGGTCCCTTCTAAATAAACTATAATCTGTTAAATTTACCGCCCAGTCGTAGCTATCGTCTAGCCAAGTCTCTGTTATACCTACGATGTCATACCTCTCCTCCGATATAAGCGCCCGCAGCTCATCCGCCTTATTGGTCAGGCTTCTTGCGTTGGTCAGCATGCAAGATAAAACTTTGGGGTTATTTAGCATCCTATTCTTCTCTAACGATCTAACTGTACTATCCCCACCCCCCTCTCCACCCTCATTATATTCACTTCTCCCCTTCCCCCTTGCTTGCCTCACATCCCACCTATTTCCTTGGTTTCCCCCCCCGTCTCTAGTTTAAAAACTCCTCCAACCTATTAGCCATCTTCTTCCCCAGCACCGCTGCACCCTCCCCATTGAGGTGCAGCCCGTCCCTACGGTAGAGCCTGTAGCCGACAGCGAAGTCGGCCCAGTTCTCCATGAACCCAAACCCTTCTGCCTTGCACCAACTCTTTAGCCACTTATTCACCTCCCTAACCTCCCGTTGGCGCTCCTGTGTGGCTCACGGGATTGGTAGTATTTCTGAGAAAACTACCTTGGAGGTCCTTGCCCTAAGCTTCCTACCTAGATCCCTGAAATCATTTTTAAGGACCCTCCATCTACCACTCACTTTGTCATTGGTGCCAATGTGGACCATGACCGCTGGGTCTTCGCCAGCCCCACCCAGTAACCTGTCAACCCGATCCGCGATGTGCCGGACTCGAGCGCCAGGGAGGCAGCACACCGTTCGGCGATCCCGGTCTTTGTGACAGATTGCCCTGTCTGTCCCCCTAATAATAGAGTCACCCACTACCAGGACCTGTCTAGCCTGCCCTACACTTCCCCCCTCCCCCTCATTACTGGAGCATACACTCCCCCGGCGGTCAGAGGATCTGTCGTGCTCCAATAATGCCGGTTCTGAACCAGCCTTCCTATACTTCTTCCCTCTATCCCTTCTAACCGTTACCCAGCTCCCTGCCTGTTCAGCCTGCGCTTCCCCACTAAGCTCCACCCCCAGTGTTGACCCATTGAGTGTCTGCTCGGTGAGCAGCAAACTCCGTTCCATGTTGTCGATGCTCCTCAGTACCGCTATCTGAGCACTTAGATCCAGGATTTGGGCTTCCAAGTGCACGATATGCTCACATCTCTCGCAGCAGTATGGATCCCTGAGCGGTAGCTCAGGGAATGCATACATTGCGCAAGATGTACACTGCACGGCTCCGGCCAACATGGACGTCATTCTAAATATGGGGATACAGTCAGTATATATGTACAAGTACAAAACACAATTATTTATATATAGGTGTATGGACGGGGATCAATTAGGGATGTGCAAGTGTATCGATTAGATATCAGCGCGGGATCAGTTAAGTATGGACGGGGGATCAATTAAGTATCAATTAAGTATGGACGGGGGATCAGCTGAGTGGGTCAGGTGGATTAATTAAGTGTGGACGGTGTGTCAATTAACTATGGACTGGGATCAATAAGTATGGACTGGGGAAATAATTAATTGTGGACTAGGGATTCAATCAATTAATTATGGACAGGGGGTTTAATTAAATAGGATGGGGGGTAAAGCAAAAAAATAGGTATGGACGGTGGGTCAATTAACTAAGGACTGGGGATCAATAAGTATCAATAATATCAATAAATATGGACTGGGGAAATAATTAATTGTGGTCTGGGGAATCAATCAATTAATTATGGACAGGGGTTAATTAAATATGGTGGGGGATAAGGCAAATAGATAGGGACTGGGGATGAGTAAAAGTGGACAAGGGGAATCTATTAAATAGGACAAGGGGGATCAATCAATTATGGGCTGGGGGGGTCAATCATTTAAATGTGGTCAGGGGGATCACTTTAATATGGACGGGGGGTGGTCGGGGATCAATTAAATGAGGACGGGGGGGTCAATTTAATGTGGTCAGAGGGATCAGTTAAATATGGACGGGGGTGTTCAGGGGAATCAATTTAAATATGGACGGGGGGGTAATCAATTAAATATGGACTAGGGAATACAATACAATTACAATACAGATACAAATACAATACAGTACAGTACACACTTGGGTTCAGTAGGGCCGCTTATCGCGGCCTCCTGCCCCTCACTCACCTCCTCTAGGGACGCTGCACGCTATCACAGCGCGCTTGTCCCTCCGGTCGCCTCTTACCGGTCCTCCTGATCACCTCCTGGTAACCACCACCTGGCACCCTCCGCTGGCCGGCACTGCACGCTGCCACAGCGCTCTCTTGCGCTCGTCCCTCCGGTCGCCTCCTACTGGTCCTCCCGGTCCGCTCGGTCACCTCCGCCTGGCTCTACTCCCTTGCACTTTTGCAACATTAAGGTTGCAAAAGTCTTGAGACAGCTCACTGGTTTTACCCATCATGAGATGTTTCTTGTGTGACACCTTGGTAATGAGACACCTTTTCATAAGCCATCAGTTGAACCAGCTGAAATTATTTGTTACTAAGTGGCAGGATTGCTTTCTAACTACTGATACATTTCAGCTGGTGTCATGCCTTTCCATGGCTTTTTGTACATCTCTTTCTTCATGTGTTCAATACTTTTTCCCTGTGTCATTTCTCATTATTATACATACAGTAACTTAATTCATGGACATTTATGGTTTGATTTCTTCTGTGTGGATTGGATGGGTTGTTACCGACATCTGGTGAGAATTTTATAACAATAGCACCTTTAGAAATATATTTACTTAGAAAATTGGTGATGTGCTCAATGTGAAAATCTGCTGCACGTCAATTCTTCCAGCATTTTTGCATATTTTTTTGCAGTATTTTTGGACAATAAAACTAACTTTGTTAACATGTGCTGCAGACAAATCACACATGTAATCCGCCTGAAAAATGCAGCAAAAAAACAACTTTTTGTTGAATTTTATATGCAGACTGCATATAACTGCCAAAAGTGATGGTTTTTGCTGCAGAAGAAAAAACGCTGCAAAAAAACGCCACATGTGGATAAAACCTGATGAGTTACTGTTTTGTGACCAAAGTCATTGTGTAGCTGTAGCCTAAGGGTATGGAAAAGAAAATGGAAGAAAGAAGAAATGTTCAGGAAAATTCATATTTGGTGCCTTTTGTATACAGACTTTGTTTCCATCAAAGCCTCTACCTTTAGTGTATAAATGAATATCATTTGCCCGACATTTTAAATTTGCCATTAATCATCTACCCCTCCTAGCTGTTGTAGGGAACTCATCTATGGAAATGTCACATAGAACTGATACTGAAATTGCCTTTGTGATTTTTTTTCCTCTTGAGACATGAGACATTTTCAGAAATGTGTCTTAAGGCCTCATCCGTTGTTCACCTACATGTTCTATCCTTGATTTTCACGGATAGAATATATAGCCATTATAATCTATGAAGCTGTCCGTGTTTTTTTTTGTAGACCGCATGTCCATAAAAAAAAAAATCATTGAGACATTTTCATTTGTGATCCGTGCCATGGATCAAAATTACCAATACAAGTCTATGGGTCCTGGAAAATCACGGACAGCACACGGATGACATCCGTGCCTCCCATAGGGTGACAGTGATTAAAATCCTAATGATTAGGAGAAGCTTTATCATCCATTCATTTTTCATATGTGAAAATCACTGGTAAAACACTCATGGCACAAACTGACACATGGATCAAACACTGATGAAAGTTGGATAAAAACTGAAGGCACTTAGACATTTTTTTTGTGTACATGAAAAATTACGGATGTCTGAATGAGCCCTGAATCTGACTTTGTTCAGTACACGAGCGTCCATACACGAGCGCACAGCAAGATGATTGATGATCATTACATTTTATTTAGATATTTTACTCGCTTGTATAGCACCACTAATTTCCACAACGCTGTAAAGACATCATCTCTGTCCCCATTGGGGATCACAATCTGAATTCCCTATCAGTATGTCTTTGAATACCTGCAAATAAACAGAAAGGAAAAAAAATGTGATCAGTGCATCTTCACTCTAGTTAGATCCAGGTATGAAATCGCCAAGTAGGTGGGCATGTGTTGGTAAAGGATGCCACCCAGCAACCAGCCCGCTCAAAGGAGAAGACCTTTAATATTAGGTGTTAGCACAGTCTATGGAGCACAATTCAGACTACCGCTACGACACGTGGAGGAAAGTCTGAAGTTTTAGCAACATTTATTATACATCACTGATTTTATAAAAACTACAGCATGGAAGGGAGTAACTCTAGTCTGGGATCTGGGTCTCTGTCACTACTTTATGCTGCCGTCAAATAGGGCAGCGTGAAACTGGTGGCAGATGTAACCTACTTCATGTTATGTGTCTCTATTTCGTCTTGTGGTATCCTGTTTGACATCCAAGTGCAGTCCATTTTCGCGGACTCACAGAATGGAGAATGCGCAAAAAATTTTTTTCTCCATCTTCTCACCTGTGCTACGGTTCTCTCAAAAGAGAGAATTGGATTACACTAAGCTCACACTCGGATCAAACTCAGATCAGAGTTTGATCGGAGTGTCATTGCCATAATCGACCCGATTCTCTTGATGGAGAGAATATATGCGTGTGTGACCCCGGCCTTCTAAATACTTTTTAATAAATTGTTTCCCTGTATGTAAAGGCTTTGGAACACATAAGAAAATATTTAGGTTAAAACTAGTGTAATTGCCTTTTTATCATGCTTTCTTGTTATTAACACATTAGATAAACACCACAAAATTAAAATATTACTATCAAGTTGTGGGAAATTTTAATGGAACATTTTTTTCACATTTGGAACTTTGTGTTTTAGTTTAGTGTACAGAAGAGGCCAGCATGCTGCAGTTGGAAAAAAATGGAAAAAACTACATGAAAACTGAAATGAAATATTGCCACAAAAAAATAGCAAATTTAAAAAAATAGCAAATTTTGCTATTGCCTTATCACCAACATTTGTCCATAGTAAGAAAAAACAAAACAAAAAGGGAATTTTAGGGCTACGTGGCAAGTTCTAACAATACAGCATTAAAATCTCAAATGTTAGCCTGAAACTGTTGATACTGAAAGTCGTTGGATTTGTGACGCCAGTCGGACTTTTCCACATTATTTCATATTACACCCAAAAACTTAAAAGTATTTTATTGGGATTTTATGTGATATGCCAACCACAAAGTGCCAAGTAAAGGAAATGATACACAATTTCCTAAATATTTTAAAAATATGAATCTGCAAATTGTGACGTGCATTTTTTTTCAGCAACCTGTAGTCTGATATCCCTAAATAACATCTTAAGGCTGCGTGCCCACGTTGCGGATTACAAGCGTTTTTGCTGCGGATTTTCCGCAGCGGAAACACTTGTAAAACGCTTGGTAATCCGCATCCCATTGTCCCCAATGAGAATCCGCAAGTTCTATGCCCATGCTGCGGATTTTTCCGCAGCGTTTATGCTGCGTTCAAAAATCCGCAGCATGTCCATTAATTTTGCATTTCTGCATGCGGAATTGCCTTGTGCAATGCATTAAAAACGCAAGGCAATTCCGCATGTGGAAAACGCGCGATAAACGCGCAATAAACGCGTGCGGAATTCCGCATGCGTTTTTCCGGGAGAGGACATGCGGAAATGAAGCAGAAATTTTCTGCTTCATTACCGCAACGTGGGCACATAGCCAAAGTGACCAATTGCCTACAGAAGTCACATAATTAGTCAATTGAGTCCACCTGTGTGTAATTTATTCTCAGTTTCTCAGTATAACTATAGCGGTTCTGTAAATGCCTCAGAATATTTTTTGAGAACATTAGGAATCAAACAGCATCATGAAAACCAAGGAATACACTAGATAGGTCAGGGATAAAGTTGCGGAGAAGAGTAAAACAGGGTTAGGTTATAAAAAATAGCCCAATCTCCAAACATCTCACGGAGCACTGTTCAATCCGTCATCCAAAAATGGAAGCAGTATGGCAAAACAGCAAACTGACCAAGACATGCCCGTCCGCCTAAACTGACATCCCAAACAAGGAGAACACTAATTAGAGAAGCAGCCGAGAAGCCCATCGTCACTTTGGAGGAGCTGCAGAGATCCACAGCTCAGGTGGGAGAATCTGTCCACAGGATAACTATACTCCACAAATCTGGTCTTTATGCAAGAGTGGCAAGAATAAAGCCATTTTTGAAAACAAGCCATAGAAGTCCTATTTGCAGTTTGCAAAAAGCCATGTATGGGACACAGCTACCATATGGAAGAAGGTGCTTCGGTCAGATTAGACCTAAGTAGAACTTTTTGGGCTAAATGCAAAACACTGTGTGGTGGAAAACTAACACTGCACATCACCCTGAGAACACTTTCCCCACCATCAAACATGGTGGTTGCAGCATCATGCTGTGATGATGCTTTTCTTCAGCAGAGACAGAGAAGCTGGTCAGAGTTTATGGGAAGATGAATGGAGCTTAATACAAGGCAAACCTGAAGGAAAACCTGTTAGAGGCTGCAAAAAATTGAGACTGTGACTGTAGTTTCACCTTCCAGCAGGACAAGGACCATAAACATACTGCCAGAGCTGCAATGGATGGCTTAGATCAGTGTTTCCCAAACTCCAGTCCTCACAGCCCACAACACATCATGTTTTCAGGATTTCCTTAGTATTGCACATGTGAGTGAAACTGTGGCAATTTCTAATACCTTGATAGTAATTCCATCACCTGTGCAACACCAAAGAAATCCTGAAAGCATGATCTCTTGGAGACCGTGAGGACTGGAGTTTGGGAAATACTGGTTTATATCAAAGCATATTTATGTGTTTGAATGGTCCCGTCACAGTCCAGACCTAAATCCCTTTGAGAATCTGTGGCAATACCTGAAAATTGCTGTTCACAGATGCCTCCATCCAATCTCACTAGAGCTAGTTTGCAAAGAAAAATGAGCAAAATTTTTAGTCACTAGATGAGCAAAACTGGTAGAGACACACCCCAAAAGACTTGCAGCAGTAATTGTAGCAAAAGGTGGTCCTACAAAGTATTGACTGAGGGGGGCTGAATACAAATGCACATCACAATTTTCAGATTTATATTTTTAAAATATTTAGAAACCCATGTATCATTTCCTTTTCATTCCATGAATTCCTGCTACATTGTCTTGGTGTATATCACTTAATATCCCAATAAAAACATTTAGGTTTGTGGGTATAATGTAAAAAAATGTGTAAGAGGGGGCATGGCTTGACCAGGCATGTGAGTGGCCGCACTGAACAAGAGCTCCAGGAACATCTGCCTCCTTGCGTTTCCATGCTAGCACGAATCAGCTCCTTGAGTGTCTGAAGCTCTCCTGCACCCTCCGGTGACACAACAATGGTTGGAGGAATGGCCATAAAACACAGGGAGACAGCGGTGAGCATGGGCAGAGAAAACCAAGTTGGCACCGACGCGCCTTCATCAGGTACCAAGGCAGGAAGAGTGGCGGTGGCTAGCACAGTGGTGAGACTTTCTGGCTTTGCCAGAAACTCCATTACGCAGGCCACTGCTCTTAACGGGCCACAGGAGCTTCAGGGAGGAGATACCACTATGTCCCTTTAATCCATGGGTGAAAAGGAGACTTGGACTGCATCTACCTCAGATGGTCTCCATATCCTGCAGATTCACCTAGAGGCAAACCTCCCGGCCATTACCTCAGACCAGCCAGTCACTGAACCCTCATTGAGAGATTTATTGCGTGACACACTGCAGCTCAGTAATTTTCTATCTCATTGTACAGATGGGTCTGCTAAATGATGATATTTCTTTCGTCTGGCAAGGACTGCAAAAAGTTACTGATCGCACTGCAGCAGCAGAGGGCAGAATTAGTGACCTAGAGGATAAATTACCACAACTAGCCGGCAATTCCCGTAGACATGACCGGCAAATCTTAGATCTATTGTCCAAAACAGACGACTTGGAAAAAAGGCTGAGGAGGAATATTGTGCGAGTGGTCTGTATCCCGGATAGAACAGAGGGCAACAATCCTACGGAACAATTAGAAAAATGGTTGCGTACATTATTTGTCGACTCTCTGTCACCGCTCTATGCCGTGGAGAGAGCACACAGAGTCCCTACTAGACCGCTGCTACCAGGTGCTCCTCTGCGACCATTCCTAATCAAGGTACTCCACTATAGGGACAGAGATGCCATCCTTAGGGCCGCCCGTAACAAAGGGGAGACCTCTCTAATTGGCCATAAAATCTTCCCCGATTACTCGTGCAATTCTTGAATGTCAAACTCCACCTGCAAATATCCTACTCTAAGCTTCATCTAGTAATACTCAGAGTGGCAGCTCTGGGTGAGACTTTCTTTTTTGAACATCCTAAAGAGACTACGCTGGATCGATTTAAATGAGTATAGAATGAGTAAAGGATTCATCGAAGTCCACAACGTTGATTCCTCACACTTCAAGTTATGTGCTATCGGTGACTTCCCGATTGACTGTTGGTGATATAACCTTTACTAATTAACCCATGGCCCAGTGGACTCTTGTATCCTGTCTATTATCCTACACTGGCAGACTCCTAAGGAACATTCATCTTTTTCTTTTAGGTTGCTTGTCTGCTCTATGCTCAGTCGCAGAATGGACTGCTGACTTCTTGCATCTGCCCTTGTTGGATGGAAATGTAATTTTATGTTCATTATTGGGGCTTAAAATTTTCAAAATGTGCTGCACGGTTCAGAACATAATGTTGTTGATATTTTTTCTCTTAAAATTGAATTGGCGTGCGAATGTTACTCCATACTGGTATACAAAGGGGCTAGTAATATTTATCCCCTCTACACTTTTCAATCCATATGTTGACCGGTGTAATGGCTATAGTAATCTCAAATTTCTCCCTTGGAACATCAGAGGGTTAGGTGACAGATGGTACAAAATGAACGGCTGTTATAGAGTATGTCCGGGAACACTCACCCTCAGTGGTGTGTTTGGAGGGGACGCATTTAGAAAAAGATAAAACTGTGTACATGAACCACTCGTGCATTAGCCACAGTTTCCACTCAGCTTTCTCGAGCTACTCCACGGGTGTCAGCGTCTTGGTTCACAGGTCCATTCCCTTTGAAACTATATTTTCTAAGATTGATGGGGACAGATGTTTTGTAGGCATTCCCTGCAAAATATACTGTAAGGAATTACTATTGATAGCGGCTTATATCCCTTCTCTTTATAATAATACTATAATGAAGATAATTGCGACATTTATTGACAAAACGCCGGGTGTTCCCATGCTAATTATGGGAGATTTCAACAACATTATTCCCATACTGGGATAGTTTTAAACCAGATCTTGCCACTGAATTTTCTCCTATCTCTAAATTAGGTGAGCTACTGTCGGAATTGTCACTATCAGACCTATGGCGAATTAGGCATTCAAGGGTTTGGCAATTTTCTTGCTACTCCAAAGCACATAAAACACTATCGCTTATAGATTTAGTCCTGGGCATAGAAGTTATCCTGCCCCCTGTAGAATCAGTCAAATATCTACCTAGGGCCCTATCAGACCTTTAACTTTACTGAAATCGTCACTAACTTTATGGTCTATGAACCCCTTCTGGCACCAAATTATAGATGTTAAACAGGTTACATCCGCTCTTCAACATTATTTGAATGAAAATAACAATTCTGTTTCACAAAACATAAAATGGGACGCCATGAAGGTTTGCTTAAGTGGTGTACTGATACAAACTATTAGTAGATCTAAGAAAAAATCAGGTCAGTTTGGGCAGTTCCTCCAAGATAGAGTTAAATCTACCAAAAAGAAATTCGTCCTAACAGGCACAGTGGGGGACTTGTTGGGCTGGAAATAGGTGCAAGAGGCATACAACTCAAATCTCAAAGAAAAGGCCAAAAATAAATGTATGTTCTCTCATAAACGGTTCTTTGAGGAAGGGGAAAAAGCAGGACACTTGCTTGCCCTGATAGCTAATGCCCAGTCGGGGACCTCTTTTGTTGGGGCCTTAAGGAACAAAGAGGGCACTCTAGATATTAAATGGCTTTTCTGAGTTTTATCAAGATTTGTACAGATCTAAAATCCACTTTACTAGGGATCAGATTGTCAAATATGGATGAAATTGATCTCCCCAGTTTTTCCAAAGCTGATTAAAAATATTTGAACAATCCACTCCAACTGGAAGAATTGCAAAGAGCGGTGCCCTCTATGGCTAATAACAAGTCGCTGGGCTCAGATGGGCTTCCCACCGAGATATATAAGAATTTTGGGGATATCCTACTGCCTCAACTATTGAGTATATTGAGGCTGTTAAAGGGGAGTCACTACCTCGCTCAACGCAAGAAGCAGTGATCATAGTTATACCCAAACCAGGCAAGAACCCACTGCTTCCCGATTCCTACAGATCTATAACTTTGTTATGAACAGACATCAAGATAATAGCAAAAGTCCTAGCAACCAGACTTAATAAAGTTATATCCACTGTAGTGCACACTGTCCAGTCAGGCTTTATGCCAGCTAGATCCACAGCTGTTACAACTTAATATTCAACTTCTGGTAGATAATGCAGGCGATATAGTCATATGTTTCGATGCTGCCAAGGTGTTTGTCTCCATTGAGTGGGAATTATTGTGGGCAGTGTTGGAAAAATTTGGCATGGGTTCTGGGTTCATTTCATGGAAAGTTGCTATATGGGGGACCGACGGCCAGGTAAATGGACAACTTTCCACGGCCTTTGGGCTGGGTAGAGGCACACGTCAGGGTTACCCCACTGTCTCTCCTGCTCTTCATAATGGCCACTGAACCTTTTGCTGCAAATAGGAGTCACCTGGGTATAGAAGGTTTTTGCAGAGTGAGTGTAGAGGAGAAGGTGGCACTCTACGTTGATGATACTCTGCTGTGTTTCTGGCAGGAGCTTCCACCACTCTACCCATTTTTTTAAAATACATTATTTTGTAAAATGAATGGTATCATTCAAAAAAACAACATGTCCTGCAAAAAAATCATATGGCTATGACGATGGAAAACATAAAAAGTTCTGATTCTTATAAGAAGGTGAGAAAAAAAACAAAAGTTGAAAAATGAAAATTGTCCGCAGCAGGAATGGTTAAATCAATTAATTATATATGTTAATAAGGCCCTATTTTATGTTAAAAGGTTATCTACTTTGCATGAATTAATGAGCCAGATTGCCATTTGTATTCACAAAGCCATCATACAGGTAAGATCGCACAGTGTGGCTGCCACGTGGGCCTGGAGCCCTTAGAGGGTGAGGTTTTGTACTTGTGCAGACAATGGGTTGTGCATTTTTGCCCCCTTAAAATAAAATCTAAACCATAATAAGATTCATCAGCAACAGTTTTTTTCTGTAATGCATACACTAAAATATAGCTAAAAATATGTAAAAACAGCAAAAAATATATATTGTAATATAAAATAATATGGTATTTCTTGATTTTAGATTTTGCTTTTCTTAATTACAAACCCAACATTTACCACAGGTGTAGGGTCACTTTAAGAAGAGATATTAAAAAGTAATTAGCAAAAAAAAGAAAAAGAAAAGATTTTTCCAAACAGAATTGGAGTGACTGATTTCTGTCTTATTTTTTTCCAGGACTTCAGAAGCAGCAAGTTGTCTATTTGCAGGTACAACTTGTGAAGTCGCCGCTCTCAGGGGCCTGTAATGAATAATGCTGTAGCTGGAATGAGTTTGTAAGTAAGAATAATTAAGAATGCACAGGAAAGGTAATTACTCAGGAATTTTCTCTCCAGTAACCCAATGAGATGTAAGGTAATCTCATGGAGATGTTAAGACTAGCTCTACTAATAGGAAAAAATCAGACTGCAGACAGTGAATGCAGAATATGTTTTTCTAGTCCAAATCTAAACAATTCATCGTTTTATATGCACCACGCTTGATTTAAACTACATTCATACAAAATGTAATATTAGAAGAAATAATCTAAATAAACACATAAAACATGTTTTATTGCACTAACTTAGGGAGCCAACACCTATAAAAATAATTGCCTGAATACCTTTAGGCATTATTCACACATCCAAACTATGTACAAGGAGCCTGTACAGAGGCAGAGACCTAGGCACAATATACCACTATGTTATGTATGAATTTTGGAGCTCTATGGGTGTATATTATGAATTATATTAAGACACTGTATATCTATGAGGTGCATAGTTGTTTGCATGAGTCCTATGTAGCAAGAAGTGTAGCTTTAAAAGGTTATCTGAGACTTTTTTATTTTTCTTATTAAGTAAGTAGGAACTGTTATAGCAGAAGATGAGGTCCCCCAAGTTCAAAGACCCCATCTATGCTATATAAGTCTGACGGTTACCTTAGGTCAAAAACAACAACTAAATGTTCCTTCCTTGTATCAATAGAAACTAACGTGTCCTTGCTAGTCATCAGAAGTGTCTGATTAAATGTGTCTGATTAAATGTGTCTGAATAAATGTTTCAACTACAAACCTAGGCGTCACGAGAACAGAAACCAGCTTTTGTTTGCACAGCTAAATTGTATGATCGGACCATATATGGTAAATCCGTTTCTGCCTCCAGGGTGTATATAAACCCTATGCTTTGTAATAAACTTAGAGTCTGTTGATGCATACTACCTGTCTTGTGTCTTATTCTCTCCGGGCCTGTATACTAAAGGATAGAAAAACCAGAAAGCAGTGATGACAAGCTGGCGCCCGAACAGGGACCTGAGTTAATCTGCCCAGGGGTGCTCGACCGGTCCGAGATGTGGGACGAGCGAAGCTCTCTGTTGGTGATATATACAGCGCTGAGGTAAGAATAACTGTTATATTCTACCTAAATTATATCACTACATAGAAGAGACTCCCTCACCCCCGAGCGGTCAGCTCCCAGGTAATTCACAGATTGTTGTCTGGCTCAGGTCCCTTTGAACCAGTAGAATCCCCTCAGATAAATTGTCAGTCCTGCCTTCTATCCTTTGGATAAACTTAAGAATGAAAGTATGGATCCGATGATTGTGTTGTGGGTGTGTCTCGGGATCGGTGTTTTTGGTCTGTTTTTCTGTTTGGCGTGTAAGTCCTGGAGGGCAAGTAGTGGTGTGGTTCAGAAATCTTTGTGGCCCATTGTCTAAGTGACTGAAGAGTCTACTCTGAGTGAGGAGAACCGAAAAAATGGGGAACCAAAATGCCAAAGAAGGCATTACAGCCAAAGACTTAGTAGTACGCAGAGAAGGGAAACAGGCACTGATTGGAATTGACCAAATATTGTGTAAGGCGGGAATGAATGAAAATGGAGAGATGAACGGAGAGAAATGGAAATCCTTCTTTAACTCCTATCATGGATGGCTGAAAGATAAGGGTCTGTTGGAGACAGTGGATGTATGGATGAATGCATGCGCTCATTTTGAAGGAAGAATTGAAGAATTAGGAAACGGATGTTACAGACTGACAAAAACCGGAATGACAGATTTTCCTCCCTATCTGCCCCCGACGTCACCCCCACCCCAGTACCAGAATTCCCAGGAACCCAATTGCTGGGTTTGCCCCAGATGTGGACAGCAGAATCCCTTGACTGTAGATATCTGTGTGGCATGTGGAGGACCAAGACCCCACCCAGCTAGACTATTCCCAATGAGGACGGTAGTTGTGCCAGGAGTACCGGGAGCAGCAGCAGCAGCAGCAGCAGTAGGGTACGCAGTTGTTCCAGGTCAAGAAGCCCGTACAATGTTAATGTATAGACCATGGAGTTCCTCAGAACAATTGGCGTTGATTTCCCAGTTGCCAGATCCGTCCCAGTCCCCGATGGGTTTTGCCAGAATGATAAGAACCACACAGGATACGTACAATGCAACTAGGTTGGATTTACAAGGGGTAATTAAGGGAAAATTGGCAGATGAAGCCCGCTATGATAGGTTGACAGACGAAACGTACAAGCAGTATAACAATAGGACCGAACCCGAAGACGCAGAAACCAATAATGCAGCGGCCGGAGTCCTGTTCACAACAGCATTGGTAAAAGCATGTAAAGACAGGCAGGGAGAAAGGCAGGTTACACTAGAGGACCGAGTTCAGGGTAAGGAAGAGGACCCCAAAGACTACTTTTGGGCTCTAAGGAAGACTTGGTCAGAAATGGGGTTCATTCCTGAAAATAAGACTAGTGAGAGTGTATTAGCAAGTGCTTTCATGAACGGACTAAAGAAAGAGATTGCAGAAAAGGTAAAAGCAAGTAGACCAGAGTGGAGATCAGTGAAGGCAGAGTATTTGGCCAGGATAGCTCAGGGGGCACAGCATGACATAATACAGGCAAAGAGAGCTGCCAGAATACATATAGTAGAGACGACCCCCAGAAACAACAGAGGCAAAGGACGGACTGCAGGAGGGGGACAGAGACTATGTTACGGATGTAGAAAGCCAGGACATTTTAGAAAGGACTGTAGGACCAACCCGTATCCAGATACTCAGAGTACGGGTCCTCCAGCCAACCAAACAACGCCCCCATAGGATGAGGGTAGCTTGCACATGAACCCCCTCATCTCCTTACCCCCAACTCCCAGTTGTATAGTGCAGGTGAACCTACCAGGGGGACATGAAATCGATTTCCAAGTAGACACAGGGGCCGACAATTTAGTAATTACGCGAGGTGATTGGCCATACTCTGACACTGATTTTTCACATCATGTTATTGCCACCCCTTTCAATTCCCTGTCTGTCCTGCTCCCTGTCACTAAAAAAATTCCCCTGCAAATTCAAGGAGCTACTGTACATAGCCAGCTCATGGTATCGCCCCGAGGCCAATGTAACCTTTTGGGAAACGATGTATTGTCTCAATTACAAGCACATATCGAATATCATCCTGATGGCACCGTCACCATGACCCCAGGTTTAAAACCAAGCACCCTTTGCAAAATAATGTCACTAGATATTGCCAGCATAGAAGAGACAAACGATTTCCCCCTGATATTGGAGCAGGCTGTACCCTACGACTTTTGGGCCTCAGATAACACAGATGTTGGTAGGTTAAGAGTTCAACCAATAATGGTGAATCTAAAACCAGGAGCCATCTTGCCTCAACAGAAGCAGTATCCCCTTAGCTCGGCTCAGGAGAATGCCATAGCCTAGAAAGTCCAAAAATTACTACACAGGGGAGTCCTAGTCAAAACCCAGTCCCCTTGCAACACTCCCCTGTTCCCAGTAAAGAAAAAGAGCGTGCCAGGACAACCAGCCGCATATAGACTGGTCCATGACCTCCGGTTGGTTAACAAAGCCACAGAACTTCTAACACCAGTTGTGTCCAACCCGCATACTCTTCTGTCACAGATACCCTCTGACTCTCTTTGTTTTTCAGTGGTCGATTTGACAAATGCATTTTTCAGTGTACCATTACATCCTGACTGCCAGTACCTGTTTGCTTTCACGTTCCAAGGCAGTCAATATACATGGACAGTGTTGCCACAGGGTGCCCAGAATTCACCCACAATGTGCACTGCAAGTCTGCAGGAAATACTGGAGGGATGGTCTGAACCACATATCGTTGTTCTGCAATATGTCAATGACCTGCTCATTTGTGCCCCCTCCAGGAAACAATGTCATAACGCAACTATATCAGTTATGTTGCTTCTCTATCACGCTGGCTGCAAGGCGTCGAAAGATAAGCTTCAGTTTTGTAAATCTTCAGTCACCTTTTTGGGTCATTGCATTACACCAGGAGCCCGCCACTTGACAAATGCACGTAAACTAGCAGTACAGGCATTCACCGTCCCCATTAATGTTGCAGCCCTCAGAACTTTTCTTGGACTTGTTTCCTATTGCAGACAGTGGATTCATGCCGTCTCTGTTTTAATGCAGCCCCTCTATGACTGTCTTACCCCAACACCTTTTGTACTAACACCAGAGGCAATAGACTGTTTTTATTCTCTCAAAAACCGTATTTTGCCCTCTCCAGCTTTGGGTACACCTAATTATGAGCTCCCATTTACTCTGTACCTTCACGAGCAAGCTGGTCATGCAGCAGGAGTTTTAACTCAATGACATGGTGACAATCAGAGACCTGTTGCCTATTTTAGTGGCAGATTGGATGCGGTAGCCAGAGGTGCACCATCCTGTGTACGTGCTCTGCATGCTGTTGGACTGCTACTCCACAAATCTGCAGACATTTTTCTAGATCATCCGCTCACCGTGCTAACACCTCATGATGTCTATACTATATTGAATCAAGTGCAACCCGCTCACCTCTCAGCAGCACGTCATCTCAGGTTACAATGTGCACTGTTAATGCCTCCCAATGTTTCTTTACAGAGGTGTACTACTTTGAACCCAGCAACTTTGTTACCTCTCTCGGATCTGAAGGAGGGGTCAGGTACTGTGATTTTTAAGGAAGATCCAAGAGAGGAAGTTCCTCATGACTGTGTACAAATGATGGCACAAGAAACGGCAGGTTTACCTACTGTATTTGAACATGAATTAGAAAATGCCGATTTTGAATTTTTTGTAGATGGATCCCGTCATCAGGACGATTCAGGTACTTTCCATACTGGATATGCAGTTGTCTCCCTCAATGCAGTAATCAAGGCAGAACCAATGCTCCCACACCAATTGGCTCAAGAGGCCGAACTTAGGGCCCTAACCGAGGCCTGTAAATTAGCAGAAGGTAGTGTTGTTAACATTTACATGGATTCTAGGTACGCATTCGGTATAGCGCATGATTTTGGTCCAATATGGAAATCAAGAGGTTTCCTGACGGCAGCAGGACACCCCATAAAGAATGCTGATGCGGTCCAGCAGTTAATTGATGCGCTACAATTATCCAAATAAGTAGCTGTCATAAAGGTAAGAGCACATACCAGACGCACCGCCCAGGTAAGCAGAGGTAATGCGATGGCAGATGCAGCAGCAAAAACAGCAGCCTGCAAGCCGCAACAAGGGTCAACAGTACGTCAGATAAGTGCCCCTAAAAACCCCTTTGTGTCTGAGGACATTTTATCCCAAATGCAGGCTGAGGCTCTGAAGGAGGAGGTGGATAAGTGGTTGACGGAAGGTGCATGCCTGAATGAAGCAAATGAGGTATGGGGGAAAGGGACACGACGATGCCTTCCAAGGGCACTGTACCCAGCGGCTGCCCAGATGCTACATGGGCCGGTACACCAATCTAAAACGGCTGTGATGAATGTGATGCAGAAACATTGGGTGGCACCAGGATTCTCCACCTGTATTGAACGACTGATATGTGCTACACATAATCAGGGTAGAGTAGTTAAAACACCACCCAAACACACCCCCCGGCCCCTCTATCCATTCCAGAGACTGCAAATTGATTATATTCAGCTGCCGAAGTCAGGATCATGGGAATATGTGTTGGTCTGTATTGATTTGTTCTCAGGATGGCCAGAGGCTTTTCTGATTGCCAAAGCCACGGCTGCGGCAACCACAAAGAAACTGCTTGCGGAGGTGGTCTGCAGGTATGGGGTACCAGAGGTAATTGAGAGTGACAGAGGTACACACTTCATGGGTGAAATAATGAATGAAGTCATGTCAGCTCTAAGAATTCAACAAGCATTCCATACCCCATATCACCCACAAAGTAGTGGTAAAGTGGAAAGACTGAATGGGACATTGAAATTAAAAATTCAGAAAGCCATGGCTGAGACAGGAAAACCATGGCCGGATTGTTTACCGCTTGCTCTGTTTTCAGTAAGATACACGCCCAATAAAAAGACTGGACTCTCTCCATATGAGATATTGTTTGGCAAAGTACCCAGCCAGGTGTGTTTCTATCCGCAAGCATTAGAAATGAACAACCATGTGCTAAGTTCCTACGTAAGGGCTTTACACAAAAAGATCAAGCAAATACATGATAATGTTTTCAGTTCTCTTCCAGATCCAGATCAAGCCTCTAGCAGCCATACGCTGCAACCTGGAGACTGGGTGGTTATGAAAAGACACGTGAGGAAAAGCCTAGATCCACGGTTTGACGGACCCTTTCAAGTTTTGCTGACCACAAGCACAGCCGTTAAGCTAGAGGGAAAAGAGGCCTGGATCCACGCGTCCCATTGCAAAAAGATATTAGGAGACCCAGCAGACAAAGAATGAAGACATTGTTTATACTTACCTGCATCCTTGCGACTACAGGTGCATGGACTACGTTAGGCACCACAGATGGAGATGACAATAGATTCATTAAACACCATCTTGCTCTAATCGATGGACTAAAGGAGCAAAACCAGACTACTGCTAATTGTTGGATATGTACACATGCCCCTGTGACGTCCACTAGCATACCCTTTCTCGCTATCCCAGTCTCATGGGAAGAGATAAACTTTTGGGTGAACTGCTCAGATACTTTGGCCAATTCCACACAGAAATTAAGCTTTATGATGAGGCCAACCTCAAGAACCAGGATTCCTGGTGGGCAAACACCTTTTCCTTTCTGAATCCCACCAATTGGTTTAAAGGTATCGGTGGGTGGTTGGCTGGTATAGTGCAAGCTATTTTTCAGGTTTTGCTAATGTGTCTTGCGGTTTATTTGGTTTTTAAGCTTTTTCTAATGTGTATTCAGCGTTGTACTAAAATAAAAAGAAAATATAGAGATTCATATTGATAAATGAAGAAACAAAAGGACGGAATGTTATAGCAGAAGATGAGGTCCCCCAAGTTCAAAGACCGCATCTATGCTATATAAGTCTGACGGTTACCTTAGGTCAAAAACAACAACTAAATGTTCCTTCCTTGTATCAATAGAAACTAAGGTGTCCTTGCTAGTCATCAGAAGTGTCTGATTAAATGTGTCTGATTAAATGTGTCTGAATAAATGTTTCAACGACAAACTTAGGCGTCACGAGTAGAGATGAGCGTTGTTCTACTCGAACTGTTCGCCAATCTCAAATTCGAGCTGTTTTGGGCGGTGTTCGAGCTGTTCGGCGAACACGAACAATTTGAGAAAAATTCGGCTGTTCGAGGTTATGTTCGATAACTGTTCGTGCACCAAAATCATAACTGGATTTTTTCTCAGTAATGATGAAAATTAATGTTAATACGCAGTTTGAGAGTACAGCGGGGTGGGGGGAGGGGCAGGGGATGGATCTCTGCAGGAACAATGAAGATCTCCATTTTTTTTCCTCTTTCCCGCATTTACAGTGGGGAGGTGCAATCTGTCAGCCTATCAGCAGCGCACACACGGAGCGAAGTGCTTTTTTTCACACAAGCAAGGGCATGTGTCATTGGCAGTGTATGTCACATGTCCTTGCCCTATAAGACCAAGCCATTTTCCCCGTCGCCACCATTTTCTCACTGCTGCAGCTGCGTGTTAGACGGCACCGCTGTTGCTGTGTGCGCTATACCTTGTTAATTTCAAGCCAATTTTCGCACAAATCTACAGATAGCTTGGGAGTAGGGAATAGTTGTGATTGCAGTCCTTTTAAGGACTAGGTTACAGCATCTCCTACGACTTTTATCAGGCAGGTCTGTGCTCTTAAATAGATAGATTGTGGGAGTAAAGACTAATTGTAATTGGAGTCCTTTTCAGGACTAGGTTACATCAGTTCCTATCAGTTTTTGCCAGGCAGGTCTGTGCCAGTGCTGTGCAAGTTTTTTTCACAGCATTTGGCTGAATCTAGCAAAGCTAATCCTTTTTGGCCTATTGCAGAGTGTGTTAGTCAGTGGAGTAGCCTATCTGTGTTGCAAGATATACCACCTGTGTATAGAATACCAATTTTTTTACTGCACCTAGTGAAGTAAAATATTTTGGGCATAGCATCATTCTATTAGTCCATCTATACTGACCTCCATCAGGTTGCAAATTGAATATAATTTTTTTCTGCATCTAGCTCTGAAAAAATATTGGGCTTCTAGCTGTGTGTGGGACTTGTTGTATTAGTCCATCTATACTGACCTCCATCAGGTTGCAAACTGCATATATTTTTTTCTTCATCTACCTCTGAAAAAATATTGGGCTTCTAGCTGTGTGTGGGACTTGTTCTATTAATCCATCTATACAGACCTCCATCAGGTTGCAAACTGAATATATTTTTTTCTGCATCGACCTCTGAAAAAATATTGGGCTTCTAGCTGTGTGTGGGACTTGTTCTATTAATCCATCTATACAGACCTCCATCAGGTTGCAAACTGAATATATTTTTTTCTGCATCTACCTCTGAAAAAATATTGGGCTTCTAGCTGTGTGTGGGACTTGTTCTATTAATCCATCTATACAGACCTCCATCAGGTTGCAAACTGAATATATTTTTTTCTGCATCTACCTCTGAAAAAATATTGGGCTTCTAGCTGTGTGTGGGACTTGTTGTATTAGTCCATCTATACTGACCTCCATCAGGTTGCAAACTGAATATATTTTTTTCTGCATCTACCTCTGAAAAAATATTGGGCTTCTAGCTGTGTGTGGGACTTGTTCTATTAATCCATCTATACAGACCTCCATCAGGTTGCAAACTGAATATATTTTTTTCTGCATCTACCTCTGAAAAAATATTGGGCTTCTAGCTGTGTGTGGGACTTGTTGTATTAGTCCATCTATACTGACCTCCATCAGGTTGCAAACTGAATATATTTTTTTCTGCATCTACCTCTGAAAAAATATTGGGCTTCTAGCTGTGTGTGGGACTTGTTCTATTAATCCATCTATACAGACCTCCATCAGGTTGCAAACTGAATATATTTTTTTCTGCATCTACCTCTGAAAAAATATTGGGCTTCTAGCTGTGTATGGGACTTGTTGTATTAGTCCATCTATACTGACCTCCATCAGGTTGCAAACTGAATATATTTTTTTCTGCATCTACCTCTGAAAAAATATTGGGCTTCTAGCTGTGTGTGGGACTTGTTGTATTAGTTCATCTATACAGACCTCCATCAGGTTGCAAACTGAATATATTTTTTTCTGCATCTAGCTCTGAAAAAATATTTGGCCTTCTAGCAGTGTGTGGGACTTTCTCTATTAGTCCATCTATACTGACCTCCATCAGGTTGCAAATTGAATATAATTTTTTTCTGCATCTAACCCAGCCAATAGTTTTGGCCTAATACCACAGTTTGGCCACTCAGCTCTGCTCGGTTCCCATCCATTGTTTTATTGTGCGAACAACTCCAGAGTTGTTAATTAGTTAACCACCAAAATGAGTGGAAAAAGGCCTGCTGCTGGTGGAAAGGGGAATAGGCGTGTTGGGAAGAGGAAAAAAGGTTGTGTCCGTGGGGTAGGTGTTAAAGCAACAGTAACATCTGCAGAAGAAAGACCATCTTCCAGCCAAACTAAAATGTCTACTTCTTTTAGCGGACAATGTGATAAGATCCCTTTCTTACGGCCACGCCAATCGCTACAAATTCCAGATGAGGCACAAAAACAGCAGGTGCTTCAACGGATATCAAGTGCTCCTTTAAGTGGGCTCTCCTCCACATCAACTTCAACATCACAAATACTCCAGTCCTCAAAGGTGTCACCCCAATCGCACTTGCTTCCTCACAGCTCCCAAATCTCCAGCTGCCCGTCTGAGTATGAGGTAGAACAGATGGTTGAGTCTGCAGAGCTGTTTACTCATACTATAGCCTGGGAATCAGAGGTCGACTCCAGCGCTTCTGTGAATCCAGACGAGGAAATGATCTGCACTGATGCCCAGAATCTTTATGAGTCGGATCCAGGACCAGACGCAGAAGGTTCTGACCATAATGTAGACCCTTATTCCCAAACTGTAACTCCTGTTGGTGGAGACAATGAGGAAGACGATGATAAGACTCAAATACCTGATTGGAGCGACAACTTTAGTTTTTTGTCAGGGCAGGAACAGGTTGGCTCTGAGGACGACGGGTGTGATAACGCACAGGGTGATGATGATGAGGTTGGAGATCCCACTTACTGTCAACCCACAGTCAGCCAAGAGATGAGGTCAGCAGAGGAGGTGGAGGAAGATGCTAGTGACGACGAGGTCAGGTTGCGCCTTCCTGGACAGAGACGTAGTACTGGAAGCACGTCAACAACTGCATCCTCAAACACAACTCTGCCTCTCACCACAAGTCGTGGTGGCTCTTCAGGTCGCATGGGTGCTAAGCCTTGCATAGCCTGGGCATTTTTTCAGATCGATAAAGATGACCCAACTCGTGTTATCTGTAACATTTGTCAGCAAAAGCTAAGTAGAGGCCAAAAAATACATAGTTTGAGTACTTCATGCATGAACCGGCACATGGACATGAAGCATAAGTTGCAGTGGGAAGCTCAGTGTGCTACAATGCGGCCTAGCCGGCCGGGCCAACCACCGTCTGCCATATCTTGTGCATCCGCGGCCTCTTCATCCTCTGTGACTGGGGGGACAGCAGTCACACCTGTTTTGGGGCGCAGACCTGCCACCTCTTTACCCGCAACAGCCAGCGTGATTGGCAGGTCATCATTTTCTTTGGAGGTGGTAACACCAGCTGGTGTTGAGCACTGTCCGACATCGATAGCACCACCTTTGGATCAAGGCAACCTAACATGTCCGCCTGCATCTTCCTCACAGACCGGCAGTTTGCCGGGGACACCCTTATCAACCCCGTCTAAGCACAATAGCCAGCCCTCGGTCCCTCAGATGTGGACAAGTAAAAGACCATTTCCTCCTAGCCATGAGAAAGCTAAGAGGTTGAATTTCACCATCTGCAAGTTCTTGGCTACAGAAATGCTGC
The DNA here is from genome assembly GCF_046119375.1 of Phyllobates terribilis. Classification (NCBI taxonomy): domain Eukaryota; kingdom Metazoa; phylum Chordata; class Amphibia; order Anura; family Dendrobatidae; genus Phyllobates; species Phyllobates terribilis. The sequence continues at coordinate 136,397,556 of NW_027362762.1, forward strand.
CTTTCCGCCTGGTGGACACAGAGGATTTTCGAGACCTTATGTCCGTCGCAGTGCCCCAGTACCAGATGCCCAGTCGGCACTACTTCTCAAAGAAAGGTGTGCCTGCGCTCCACCAGCACGTCGCACACAACATCACCGCTTCTTTGAGAAACTCTGTGTGTGACAGGGTGCATTTCACCACAGACACTTGGACGAGTAGGCATGGACAGGGGCGTTACATGTCGCTGACTGGGCACTGGGTAACTATGGTGACAGCAGGACAAGGGGCTGCTGTCCAAGTCTTGCCGTCCCCACGAGTTGTGCGTCAATCCTCTTTATGTCAAAGTTCCTCCACTGCTTCTGCCTCCTCAACCTCCTCTCGGTCTTCCACCTGCACCCAAAGCCTGTCTGGTCATGCCACAAGCTTTCTAACTGCGCAGAAGGGATCCTGCACACCTCCTTACTATGCTGGCAGTAGGGCTCAACGTCATCAGGCGGTTTTTACATTGAAATGTCTGGGAAATGTGAGTCACACAGCTGAGGAGTTGTGGTCAGCTCTGGAGAACCAATTTCATGAATGGTTGTCTCCACTGGACCTGAAACCAGGGAAGGCCGTGTGCGACAATGCTGCAAACCTGGGTGCGGCCCTTCGCCGGGGCAATGTCACAAACGTGCCTTGTATGGCTCACGTGTTGAACCTGGTTGTCCAGCAATTTTTAGCCCACTATCCCAGACTAGATGGCCTTCTGCAGAGGGCACGGTCGCTGTGTGCTCACTTTCGCCGTTCGCATCCCGCAGCTCAGCGACTTACATCTCTACAGAAGTCGTTGGGCCTGCCACTTCACCAGCTAAAATACGATGTGCCTACCCGGTGGAATTCAACTCTGCACATGTTGCAGCGACTGTGGCAGCACCGACAAGCCCTGGTGCAATACGTTCTGACGTATAGCCTGGGCCAACGAGATCCAGAGGTGGGGCAAATCACGCTGGAGGAGTGGTCTCAGATCAGGGACCTATGCACCCTTCTGCACAGTTTTGAAATGGCGACGAAGATGTTTAGTGCTGACGATTATCAGCATGACTATTCCGGTGATTTACATGCTGGAGCACATGTTAAACAGAATTCGGAGTCAGGTGGTGGCACAAGAGGAGGTGGAGGAAGTAGAGGAGGAGGAGTTGTATGCGGAAGTGCTAACATCTGCAAGGTCCAGACGGTCGGCAGCACAAAGGCGGCAGGCATGTGAGGGTGGGGGAGATGGTTTTACCAGGGCGCATGGTAGCAGCCAAACTAGTGAGGAAGGTGCAGGAGCCCAGGAAGAAGTGGAGGACGAACTGATGGAAGACTCATCAGATGAGGGAGACCTTGATCACATTTCTGTTGTGCGAGGTTGGGGGGAGAGGACAGAGGAAGGAAGCATGATTGTTACCTCGCCACCAACACAACAGGGACTTGGTGCTCCTGGATGCGCAACACACATGAGTGCCTTCTTGCTGCACTACCTGCAACATGACCCTCGAATTGTGAGAATTAGAAATAATCCTGACTACTGGGTTGCCACACTGTTAGATCCCCGGTACAAAAGTAAATTTGCAGAAATTATTCCTGCCATAGAAAGGGATGCACGCATGCAGGAGTATCAGCAGAGACTGTTGCAGAATCTTACATGTGCTTTTCCACAAAATACCAGTGGTGCACGTAGTGAATCTCACAGTTCCAACTTGCCAACCGTGGGACCGTCAAGTGTTCAGCACTCAAACCGTAACAGAACCACAGTATCTGCTGGTAACATCAATTTTGCGGAATCATTTCACCACTTTTTTAGCCCATCCTTTGCAAGGCCACAGGAGACAAGAAGTCTGACACATAGTCAACGCCTAGAGACGATGGTACAGGAGTATCTCCAAGTAAACATTGAAGCCACGACTGTGTCACTGGACCCTTGCTCTTTTTGGGCTTCCAATCTGGATAAATGGCCGGAGCTAGCCACTTACGCCTTGGAGATCTTGTCATGTCCCGCAGCCAGCGTTCTGTCTGAACGTGTGTTCAGCGCTGCTGGTGGTGTGCTGACAGATAAGCGCACCCGGCTCTCCACTGATAATGTAGACAGACTCACGTTCATAAAGATGAACAAATCATGGATCCGAAACGACTTTTCTACCCCTGTGTCATCCTGGGGAGAGTAAAAGCTTGATGATTGGTTAAAATCACCCTAACAACCATTTTAAGCTTTCAAATTACTAATCATGTTTATCTGTATCTTGGCTGGAAAATAATTTGGGCTTTGTAGCAGTGTGCAGCACTGATTCTATTAGGCCATCTATAATAAGCTCCACCAGATTTAAAATTACTAATCATGTTTATCTGTATCTTGACTGGAAAATAATTTGGGCTTTGTAGCAGTGTGCAGCACTGATCCTATTAGGCCATCTATACTAAAGCTTCACCAGATTTAAAATTAATAATAATTTTTAGCTGCATCTAGCCCGGAAAATAATTTTGGGGCTCCGAGATGCGCAAGACACATAAGTGCCTTCTTGCTGCACTACCTGCAGCATGACCCTCATATTGTCAGAATTCGAAGTAATCATGACTACTGGGTTGCCACACTCTTAGATCCCCCAAACTTTTCGATCAACCTTTTCATTTTAATAAAGACCAAAAAAATGGTCATTTTTGAAATTATAAGCATTAGCAGGTTGTTAGAAACTGAAATCAAACAGTTTTCAACTCAAAACTTTATTCTAGGTGATGTTACATTTTCACATAGGACCCCTTGTTCGAAAGGAGCTTCTGAACTCTCTCGTCCATTGAATTTGTCAGGTTTTGGATGGTTTCTGCTTCAATTGTTTTGCATGAGGACAGAATACCCTCCCAGAGCTGTTGCTTAGATGTGAACTGCCTCCCGCCATCATAGACACTCCTTTTAATGATGCTCCAAAGGTTCTGAATGGGGTAGAGGTCAGGGGAGCATGGGGGTCACACCATAAGTTTGTCCCCTTTTATGCCCATATCAGCCAGAGATGCAGATGTTTTATGTGCAGCATGAGATGGTGCATTATCATGCAGAAAAATGATCTTGCTGTGAAATACACGGTTCTTCTTCTTGAACCATGGCAGGAAGTGCTGTTTGAGAAAATCCACATACATTATGGAGTTCATCTTTAGCGCCTTCAGGGATCCTAAAGGGGCCGACAATCTCTCTCCCCATGATTCCAGCCCAAAACATTACTCCACCTCCTCCTTGTTTGCGCTGTAGCCGTGTTTGCGTGGGGTGTCCATCAACCAGCCATCCTCCACTCCATCCATCTGGACCATCGAGCGCTGCACGGCACTCATCCGTGAACAAAACAGTTTTGAAATCAGTCTTCATGTAATGTTTGGCCCACTGGAGCCGTTTCTGCTTGTGTGAAGTGGATAGAGGAGGTCGACAGGATGGCGTATGCACAGCTGCAAACCTCTGAAGGACCCTGCATCTTGTTGTTCGGGGGACGATGGAGGCACAAGCAGCTTCAAAAACTTGTCTGCTGCTATGACAAGGCTTTTTTGCCGCTGCTCTTTCAACCTGACGTAATTGCCTGTAGGAAAGAGTCCTCAATTTGCCCTTATCAGCACGCACACGTGTGTACTGTGAATCAGCTACATACTTCTTGATTGCCAAGACACTTCATCCTGATCATCGCGCAATGTTGATTGTAGTCATGCCTTGACCTAAACACTCCACAATTTGTTGCTTCTCAGCAGCCGACACATCCTTTTTCTTTCCCATTTTGGCAGAAAATGTAGGCTGCTTAATAATGTGAGACAGCCTTCTTAAGTAGTCTTGCCTTTCATTGGACACACCTGCCAAACTAATTAGCACAGGTGTCTGCAATTGCTTACAGTGATATAAAGAGCCCTGACACACATCACCATCAATGAGTTTAACTGACAAACAAACAAATTCTTCCCTTATCACTCCTAAACACTTTTTGCAGAATAATTTGGAACACAGTGTTCATGTGCTTTTCCACAAAACACCAGTGGTTCACGTAGTGAATCTTACAGTTCTAACTTGCCAACCGTGGTCTGTATGGAGTTGTTCAATAAAGGGCCCAAAATTAAGATAACATAGATGGGAGAGGTCTCTATGAATAGGAATTCCTAAGTATTTGATACCCTGTGAGGGCCAGGCAAAGGGAAAGTTGGACTGGATGGAATCCTATATGGATTTGGGGAGGGAGACATCGAGGGCCTCAGACTTCGCTGCATTGATTTTAAAATTTGACCATGTAACAAAGTGATCTATTTCAGCCATAACAGCATGGATGGATATATGTGATTGAGTGATATATACTAGGACATCATCAGCAAATAGAGAGCACTTGTACTCGGTGCCTCCCACCTCAATCCACCTAATATTGGGGTTATGGCGAATTGATGAGAGCAGGTGCTCCGTCACTAGGATGTATAAGAGAGGGGACAGAGAACATCCCTGCCTTGTCCCATTGGTGATTGTGAAAGGTGATGAAAATGTTCTGACGCGCCCCCTGGGCCTTGGGACACCCGGAGCCGGACCCTTTTTGGTGGATGCTGGTGGTTGTAGTCTCCGTGGCGGCGACCCGGTTCCGTGGCTCAGGGTGGTCAAACCAGTGGCGGAACTATTTATGTGGTTTTGATGTTTAAATGTCCGACTACGCCACCCGTGGATTGCGGTCAGAGTGAACCGCCGCTCCAGGGCAGACCGCTGAGGCTGGTGTTGTGGGTGCAGCAGAGCGTAGCATAACTCCCCACGGGAGGAGTATAGCCTCAGGGCAGTGTATGCGGAGGATGGGGGTGATGGTGCAGGGCAGCAGCAGTAATGACACGGAGTCAGTGATGCAGTCCAGGGCCTTTACTCACAGTTCTTATTATCCAGACCACGTCTGCAGGTAACGGCTGCCCTACGTCGTACTGTGCTCACCAGGTGAGGGGCTCAGACAACTCCCAGATAACTTTGGAGTGCTTCACAGGACCCCCTTTGTGTGTCCTTTGTCTGGCCTTTCTTACCAACCCTTCTGTCCGGCTGCCTCGGGCCTCCTCTTGGTAAACTTGGCACCAGTTTCCCTGACCCTATGTGGTGCCTTCCTAGCGGGTGTAGCGAGGGGCTGCGACACATAAAATGTCACAGCCTCCTGTTTCTAGCTGAGGGTCGTTTCCTGCCTCCACTAGTTTTGGGGACCGGTCTCTTCCTTTAGCCTGACCCCTCCACGCAGGTGGATTCGAGCGTGCGGTGGCGACTCGCCCGTCCGCACCCCTGAGATCCCTTCGTTCCTCGTTCCTGGAGCCTTCTCCGCTCCTCTTCCTTCCTTCTCCCTCTTCCAGGCCTGGGCCTCTGTTACTAGGCCCGCCTCCGGAGCAGAGCTCATGCAGAGCCCCTGCTCCCTGCCACTTCTGCTCAGACTTCTCTGCACTGAACTAAGATGGTGCCCACCTTTTATACTCCCTTCTCAATGCACCCAGGAACTGCTTCCTCCCTGCTCCTGCACTACAGGGTTCCCCTTCCTCAGTGTTCCCTCCCCCCACTCCAGCCAGGGACAGGGACTGTCGTGCCCATCTCAGGGGCATATTGGTCGCCCTGCCCCACGGCAATGTGGTGTAATGCATGCAGGTGTCGGGTCCTGATCCACACTACATCCTTACCTGAGAGTGAGATGCAATACCTCTGTAGCAACCGAGCCCTCAGGGTGCTACAGTTCCATTTATCTTCAGCCTAGGTGACGTATTGCGATACAGGGCCGTGATTTTGGCTATAAAAGGGTCCCCTAGACCCCTACCCCAAGCTTTTTAAGAGAATCATATATGGCGTGCCAGGAGACTCTATGGAATGCTTTCTCAGCATCCAACGAGAGTATCTAATTACAAATTTTTAACTGCATCTAGCCCAGGAAATACTTTGTGCCTAGTAGCAGTGTCTGCTAGTCAGCGGATTATCCCGGCTGTTAAGCAAGCTACACCACCTGTAGTTTGGACACTTCATTTTTTCAAAGGAAATGCTTCGGGACCACGGGATACTCAGTGAAGAGCATCAGGAGGCACCCCAAGGCATAGGGGCTCGGACTGGCAGTAGGATGCCTTGCGGTGGACAGCCGAGCTCGATCCTTATAAAAGCTTTTTAACTGCAGCAGCTTTAGTGGACGCTACTGGAGCTGGAATTACGCGGCTGCTGGCATGAGACTTGCCCTCCAATAGATCCTAGTAAATGGATTTAAAGTGTATTTATTCAAATTAGAGAGACAATTTAAATTAAAAAGCTTAGAGCTGCCTCCACCACAGGGGGGGCTCGCTCGACCCACCAGCGGACAGGCACCAGTATTGGGAGAGGGGGGCTGGCCGTCAGGGTTCACCGCGGCTCTGGCACAAACCCGGCGACACGGAGGTGGCACGGGCAGGAGCGGACTGAACGTGTCGGCTTCTCACTTTTTGGATTTTAGAAGGGCATGACATGCCTATATCTGTGTCTCCCCCTCCTTTTACTCCTCCACCTCTTTTCTTTTCGCATGACTATATGTACTTGTCACTTTTCCATGTGTTAGTTGTGTCTTCTGAGCAGTTTGTCAGCTTTTGGACACCTTTGAAGATGTTTTCTATGTGTTTCTATGTGTTTTTGTTTGCCTGCCATTGGTTTTAACGGTGTTCAAAGGTGTTCGACGAACAGTTCGACGAACAGTTCGGCGAACACACGGGTGTTCGACGAACCGAACCGAACTCGAACACTACGGGGGTGGCTCAACACTAGTCACGAGAACAGAAACCAGCTTTTGTTTGCACAGCTAAATTGTATGATCGGACCATATATGGTAAATCCGTTTCTGCCTCCAGGGTGTATATAAACCCTATGCTTTGTAATAAAGTTAGAGTCTGTTGACGCATACTACCTGTCTTGTGTCTTATTCTCTCCGGGCCTGTATACTAAAGGATAGAAGAACCAGAAAGCAGTGACGACAGAACGTACAGGTAGGTAGTTACTACCTGCCTGTTCTGCTTACAAATCAGTCCTGCCGGCGATTCTGCGGCTTCCATTGATGTCTCATTGGCCGAGCTGCTTCTTCTCTTCTGCTCTTCTCTGTTGATGGGAGTCTCTGCTGATGTCATGCTAATTGACAGCAGGCTTCACACTGCCTAACTGCAGGGAGATAGCTGTCAATCAGCATGATGTCTGCAGTGACGCCCCTCTGACAGAGCAGCACGGAAGAGGAGGAGCTGTTCCGTTGACGAGAGTTCAAATGAGTCCCCAGCAGGAGCGGTGTATGACAGCTCTGAACCAGCAGAGAACAGTCAGGTAGTTGGGAACTACCTGCCTGTTAGTACTTAGCCCCATAAGAAAAAAATACAAAAACCCCTTTATATTACTTATTAAAATGGGTTGTTTTGCAATAACATATGCCTTTCAAGGGGGCAGGAGTCTCTTAGTTTAGACTTGCACTATGATCCACAATGAAACTGACTCAACACCTATATTCAGTATGTGGATAGCCACTTAATGCAATACTACATTTGTAATTTGTACAATTGTCTTATGAAGACATGGCAGCATGGTGGTTCAGTGGTTAGCATTGCAGCCTTGCAGCGCTGGGGTCCTGGGTTCAAATCCCACCAAGGACAACATCTGCAAGGAGTTTGTATGTTCTCCCCGTGTTTGTGTGGGTGTTCTCCGGTTTCCTCCAACACACCAAAGACAAACTGATAGGCAGGGCCGGACTGGGACTGAAAATCTGTGCATATTATAATGATTATAACTTATATACTCAGTCCATCCTCCCCCTCGTTAAAGGGATTTTCCACCCAGTTCTGCACATTTTTAGTATTCAGTGAGCTACAGTGCTGACTAGCAGAGTGTAATGTTGGGATTCGGCTTTACCAGGCGGTTCAAGCAGTTGTCACGTGACCATAAGTATGTGATCTGCCAAACACATCCTCATCACTTCTCATCCACTTCTCTTACTTTTCTATTGAGGGAAGCAGATGAGAATGTGTTTGGCACAGTGAGGCCTCGCTCACACTGGCGTATAACACGGCTGAGTGCTGTCCGATGTTTTATCAGGTAGCTCTCGTCCCAATGTTATACTATGGGCAGTGCAGATCTGCGTTGTTCTCTACAGACCAAATTGGTCTGCGGAAAAAACCTCCAAAACATTTGCAGCAATTTGTGAGAGGCTCCTAGTGCAAAACTGGGTGGAGGACTGGGCGTTTTTAGTAGGGAGAAAACGTAATTATCATCAGCCCCAAAAGTCAGCTACCAGCCAGTTGTGCACCAGAGGAGAGAAACATGACTATTTAAAGGGGTTGTGCACCACTTTAACACTGATGACCTATCCTTAGGATAGATCATCAATGTCTGATCGGTGTTGGTGCGACACCTGGCCCCACCGCAGATCAGCTGTTTTCGGAGGAACCGCTCAGTTACAGAACTGCACAGCTCCGCCTACTGTATAGTGGCTGCAACTGGGTACTGCACATCCGCCCCTTATTGATTTGAATAGGTGATGAATGTGCAGTACCTGGCTGTGGCCACTATACAGTAGGCGGAGCTGTGCTGTGCCATAATGGAGCTGTGAGAACAGCTGATCTGTGCGGTGCCAGGTGTCACAGCCACACAGATCAGACATTGATGCTCTATCTTACGCATGAGTCATCAATGTTAAGAGTGGACACCCTCTTTAAATTGGCTAAATTTGTCTCTGGGCTGGGATAGTACACAAACTCAGCCAGTGACCCAGATTCCTGCAAATTGGGGCAGGAACGACAACACACTGCAGCTGACTGCTGGCCTCGAGCGGATTAGATGGCAGCCAGGGCCGTACAAAGAAATCACGGGGCCCCATAGCAAAAGTCCTAATAGCTCTTCACATAACATGATGGCCCCACATACAGTCCTGCACATAGTATGATGGTCCCACATACAGTCCTGCACATAGTATGATGGTCCCACATACAGTACTGCACATAATGACTGCCCCACACATAGTCCTGCACATAGTATGATTGTCCTGTGATGCCTCTACTCGTAAAGCCCGTGTTTTACCCTGGGTGTTGGGGGACTCGGTGTCGGGCCCTGTGATGGAGAGATGGGATGCAGCCGTGGCCCGGGCCTGACCCGTGCTCAGGGCCGTCACAGTTAAAAGAGATGGTGTGGGCTTGTCCGGGTTGAGTGGCTAATTAACGACTACGCCACCTGTGGTGCCTGGTGAAGGGCCACCAGCGCCGTCGCAGTCCGCTGAGGCATGGTGGTATGGCGGCCAAAGTTCTTACTACTCCCCACAGGCGGAGCAAGGCGCCTCAGGGCAGCGGGACAGGATGGAGGGGGGTAGTAGTAGAGGAGAAAGGATGCCGCGTCCCACGGTGTGGCGCAGAAATGACAGTCCGGAGGCCATAGGGGTGAACTTACAAGGCTTTACTCACTTAGATGGCAAAGGAAGGCGACTCCCTGCTCCCCGCGGAGTCCTGCGGTCACCAGGGACGGGGGTCCGAGTAAGTCCAGCATTCAGTCGGGACCCTACAACAGAGTGTTCCTGAACTACAGACCGAATCCTTTCCTGTCCGTGTGTGTGCAAATAAGCCGGGACTCCCTCTGAGCTCCTCTCAGAACAAGGGTACGGGTGGCAGCTCCGCTCCGTCCGATACCCGGTGGGATCCTCAGGGCCTACCGGGCTTTCCCAACCAGGACATAGAGTAGCAAGGTCGGGTGTCGGGGGCCGGTACCCCTTTTGCAGCGGAGTCCCTCTGAATATATCAGCATGGCGAGGACAGGTGGCGTACTCCGTTCCGTCTGCATCCTGCCTGGGATCCATTTGCTGTGGAGCCATACTCTTAAGCTCCGGGCCTTCTTGATCCTGGTCATTGGCCGGGTTGAGACATTCCTGGACTACAACCTTCCTCTCGTCCCAAGGCTGGGGTGCGAGGGCTGTGTCCCTTGCCGGTGCAGGCCCACACAGGATCTGCGCTCCGGGAGGGAGGTCACATTACACACAGTATTTGACAGCACAAAGACAGGCGAAAAGACCAAGATCAAAGATGGCTTTGAATTAAATATGAAATTTAAAGTGTAACTAGCTTGTAGGTCCTCCACCCTTACCCACTAACTGGTTCCCCTAACTCTTAGTTTAACAGTCTAACCAGGGGAGCAGCACCTAGTGCATACTAGCTCCCTCTGGTGGAGAAATGTGGTGTTTGTTGCAAAAGGTTGGGTCACAACTATCACACTGGCCTTACCTCAGAGGAGGAACACTACACTCCATTAAAGAAGTGCAGCATCCCTGTGGCGGTCGAACCCTCAGGGGCGCTACATTCCCACATACAGTCCTGCACATAATGACTGCCCCACACATAGTCCTGCACATAGTATGATTGTCCCACATACAGTCCTGCACATAATGACTGCCCCACATATAGTCCTGCACATAGTATGATGGTCCCACATACAGTCCTGCACATAATGATTGCCCCACATATAGTCCTGCACATAGTATGATGGTCCTACATACAGTCCTGCACATAATGATTGCCCCACATATAGTCCTGCACATAGTATGATGGTCCCACATACAGTCCTTCACATAATGATTGCCCCACATATAGTCCTGCACATAGTATGATGGTCCTAAATACAGTCCTGCACATAGTGTGATGGCCCCACATATAGTCCTGCACATAGTATAATGGTTCCACATACAGTTCTGCACATAGTATGATGGTCCCACATACAGTCCTGCACATAGTATGATGGTCCCACATACAGTCCTGCATATAGTAATGTAGAAAAAATATTTCAGCTCACCTGGGTCAGCCTGCTCGGTCCACTTTCTCATGAGGCACGGTGCTCGGATTGTAAAGATCCCCGTCTAGGAGACATTAGGCAGTGATGAAGAGGTAGTTATCCAGCAACTCGTGAAAGTGACTTAAAAAATAGCCTTTATTTTGAAAAAATTAAAACCATGAGACCATGGTGCAAATAAAAGCGTACATAGGCTTACGCATTTCAGATACGTAGATCCTTATTCATAGCTATGAATTTTTTCAAAATAAAGGCTATTTTTTAAGTCACTTTCACGAGTTACTGGATAACTACCTCGTCATCACAGTCCTGCATATAGTATGATGGTCCAACATGCAGTCCTGCACATAGTATGATGGTCCCACATACAGTCCTGCACATAATATGATGGTCCCACATACAGTTCTGCACATAGTATGATGGTCCCACATACAATCCTGCACATATGATGGCCCCCACATACAGTCCTGCACATAGTATGATGGTCCCACATACAGTCCTGCACATAATATGATGGTCCCACATACAATCCTGCACATATGATGGCCCCCACATACAGTCCTGCACATAGCATGATGGCCCCCACATACAGTCCTGCACATAGTATGATGGTCCCTCATACAGTCCAGCACATAATATGATGGTCCCACATATAGTCTTGCACATAATATGATGGTCCCACATGCAGTCCTGCACATAGTATGATGGCCCCCACATACAGTCCTGCACATAATATAATGGTCCCCCATACAGTCCTGCATATAGAATGATGGTCCCACATACAGTCCTGCACATAATATGATGGTCCCACATACAGTCCTGCACATAATATGATGGTCCCACATACAGTCCTGCACATAATATGATGGTCCCACATACAGTCCTGCACATAATATGATGGTCCCACATATAGTCCTGCACATAATATGATGGTCCCACATATAGTCCTGCACATAATATGATGGTCCCACATCCAATCCTGTACATAGTATGATGGCCCCCACATACAGTCCTGCACATAATATAATGGTCCCCCATACAGTCCTGCACATAATATGAAGGTCCCACATACAGTCCTGTGCATAATATGATGGTCCCACATACAGTCTTGCACATAATATGATGGTCCCACATACAGTCCTGCACATAATATGATGGTCCCACATGCAGCCCTGCACATAGTATGATGGCCCCACATATAATCCTCCATGTAGTATGATGGCCCCACATATAATCCCCCATTTAGTCTGATTGCCCACAAAGTACTGATTGGTTAAAAAAAATAAATAAATACCTCCCGGCTTCCCTCATTCCTCGCTATTCCGGCAGGGCTGCGGCTGCAGCTAGGGCAGGAGAGCAGACTTATCTGAGCCCGCTCAGGTGTTATTCGAGTATCTTCGGCGTGCTCGTATATTATGTTCTAGTCCCTGCCGCTGCATGATTTACGACTGTTAGACAGCCTCAACACATGTGAGGATTCCCTAACAAACAGGCAATCCCTGCATGTGTCTAACAGCCGCAAATCATGCAGAGGCAGGCACTGGAAAATAATATGCGAGCACACTGAAGATACTTGGATAACACCCGAGCATGCTTGGTTAACCCCTTATCCGAGCATCGCCATAATCGGGGTGTTTCTTACTACTTTATTCTGCTGTCTGATAGGATATCTGCCACCAGGCTGGCCTTTTTCTTGATGTCTCTCTTTGTGTTTCATAAATTGCTTTAATTGAAACACATTGGTAAGTTTTCATGCATCAGCTGCACATTTCAGGTCTTTCTACAGCATTTCCTTTGAGTTAAAATTAGGACTTTGTCTAAGCTAATCTAAAGTTATAATTTTAGTTCTCATCAGCCGTTCAAAAGTGGATTTGCTTCTATGTTTTGGATCATTGTTTCGATGCATAATGTAATTAAGCTTCAGCTTCAAGACAGATGACTGCATATCCGCCTCAAGAACTGCCTTGTACCGTGCAGTCATGGTTCCTTCATTAAAGCCATGTTACCTACGTCCTGAGGCAAGAAAACATCAACTTGCCAACACGCCAACATCATGTTTGAACTCTTGTAATGTGTTTTTCCTAAGGAATATTGTACTTGTTTTGTGACAGAATGGGAACAGAAACCTGCTTTACTTTACATGTTCTGGGAGATGTGTGAATGTGCTGTGTGATAATTATGGCACATAAACGGGACCTACAAAGACTCATTACAGTTCTACGTGGCTTCCATTTGTTCTCACAGTTGTCACTGTGATTAACCCTTTCACGCCAGAGCCCGTTTTCACCTTCCTGACCAGGCCAATTTTTTAAATTCTGACCAGTGTCACTTTATGAGTTAATAACTCTGGAACGCTTCAACGTATCCCAGTTATTCTGAGATTGTTTTTTCGTGACACTTTGTACTTCATGTTAGTGGTAAATTTAGGTCAATATTTTTTGCATTTATTGGTAAAAATATCAGAATTTTGTTGAAAATGTTGAAAACTTTGCAATTTTCAGACTTTTAACTTTTATATCTTTAAACCATAGAGTTCTGTCACACAAAATAGTTCATAAATAACATACACTTCATGTCTAGTTTACATCAGGATCATTTTTTAAATATAAATTTTTTGTTGTTCTTAGGAAGTTAGAAGGGTTCAAAGTTTATCAGCAATTTCTTATTTTTCCAACAAAATTTACAAAATCATCACATTTGAAGTGACTATGAGAGACTTTTGGGACAGAAAATAACCAAAATGGACACCATTATAAAAACTGCACCCCTTAATGTGCTTAAAGCTACATTCAAGAATCTAATTAACCTTTCAGATGCTTTAAAGAAATTAAAGCAACGTGAAAGGAAAAACTAAAAATTTAATTTTTACCACAAAAATGTTAATTTAGCCCCAAATTTTGCATTTCATCAAGATTAACAGGAGAAAATGGACCATACCATATGTGGTGGACAACAACTGTTTAGGCTCACAGTAGGGCTTAGAAGGGAAAGAGCACCATTTGACTTTTTGAATTCAAAAATGGCTGGAATCGAGAATGTACGCCAAGTCGTGTTTGCAGAGCCCCTGAGATGCCTAAAAAGTGGAAAATCCCCATAAGTCACCCCATTTTGGTAACTATATCCCTCAAAAAATGTATCTAGATATATGGAGAGCACCTTAAACCCCTGTGTGCTTCATAGAATTTTATAACGTTGAGCGGTGAAAATATAGAAAAATTTCTTTCCACAAAAAATGTTTTTTTAGCCCCCAATTTTTTTATTTTCTCAAGGGTAACAGGAGAAAATGGGCCATAATACTTGTTGTGCAACTTCTCCTGAGTACGCCGATATCCCATATGCGGTGAAAAACTACTGTTTGTGAGCACGGCAAGGCCCGGGAGGGAAGGAACGCCATTTTGGCTGGAATGGACTGAGGACTCCATGTCACATTTGAAGAGCCCCTGACATGCCAAAACAGCAGAAACCCCCATACATGACACCATTTTGGAAACTATACCTCTCGAGGAATTTATCTAGGGTAGTAGTGAGCATTTTTAACCTTCAGGCGATTCACAGAGTTGTATAACATTGGGCTGAGTAAATGAAAAAGTACAATTTTTTCCACTAAAATGTTGGTTTGGCGCCAAGTTTTCAATTTTCAAAAGGAGTAATAGAAGAAATTGCATAACAAATCGTACTGTTCATTTTCTCCTGGGAACGCCAATACCCCATAAGTGATTGAAAACTACTTTAAAGGCACAGTGCAAAGCTCAGAAGGGAAGGAGTGTCATATTGTACTGCAGATTTTGCTGTTATGGTTTGAGGGCTCCATGTCACATTGGCATAGCCCATGAAGCCCCAGAACAGCAGAACCCCCGATAAGTGACCCCATTATATAAACTAAACATGTCAACTAATTAATATAGGGGTGCAGTGATCATATTGACACCACAGGTGTGTCACAGAATTTTATTTTACCATTGGGCAGTGAAGAAAGAAGAATTACATATTTTTCCCAAAAATTTGCTTTAGCCACAGATTTTACCTTTTCACAAGGGGAAATGGGTAAATATGGCACCAAAATGTGTCACACAATTTCTGCTGAACATGACAATACCACATATGTGGTTGTACAGTACTGCTTAGCCATACGGCGAGACTCAGAAGGGAAGGAGCGCTATTTGACTATCGGAGAACAAATTTTCATAGAATAGTTTGTGGACTCCATATACAGAGCCTCTAAGTGCCACAAAGTCAGAATTCTCCTTAAATTACCCCATTTTGGAAATTATACCCCTCTGGAAAATTATTTAAAAGTGTAGTGACGATTTTGACTCCATGGTTGTTTTCCAGAAACAAGCAACAATGGATACTGCTGAGTAAAAAATGCAAATCTGCCATTGTAGTGGCCAGTACATGTAATGTCCAGTATGTTGTGCTGAGCTCTTACTTCTGTTGACACGCACCCCGTAACAGGCCAGCGTCATTCCAGCGGTGGTGGCACTGGCTCTCCCGGGGATCTCACGACATTGTTATGTCACACGATCGCTGCGGCCAATATGCACTGCCTTCACTCTGACTTCTTTACGACAAATCACATATAGCTGGTGCTCTCTCACTTCCACCGAATGTACAGTGGCATGTAAATGTTTGGGCACCCCGGGTCAAAGTTACTGTTACTGTGAACAGTTAAGCAAGTTGACGATGAAATGATTGCTAAAAGGCTTAAAGTTAAAGATGACACATTTCCTTTGTATTTTAGGCAAAATATAAGTATTATATACATATATATACATATATACAGTGCCTACAAGTAGTATTCAACCCCCTGCAGATTTAGCTGGTTTGATAAGATGCAAATAAGTTAGAGCCTTCAAACTGCAAACGAGAGTAGGTTTTATGAACAGAAGCATAAATCTTACAAACCAAAAAGTTATGTTGCTCAGTTGAATTTTATTAAATTTTAAACATAAAAGTGTGGGTCAATTATTATTCAACCCCTATGTTTAATATTTTGTGGAATAACCCTTGTTTGCAATTACAGCTAATAATCGTCTTTTATAAGACCTGATCAGGCCGGCACAGGTCTGTGGAGTTATCTTGGCCCACTCCTCCATGCAGATCTTCTCCAAGTTATCTAGGTTCTTTGGGTGTCTCATGTGGACTTTATTCTTGAGCTCCTTCCACAAGTTTTCAATTGGGTTAAGGTCAGGAGACTGACTAGGCCACTCCAACACCTTGACTTTTTCCCTCTTGAACCAGGCCTTGGTTTTCTTGGCTGTGTGCTTTGGGTCGTTGTCTTGTTGGAAGATGAAATTACGACCCATCTTAAGATCCTTGATGGAGGAGCGGAGGTTCTTGGCCAAAATCTCCAGGTAGGCCGTGCTATCCATCTTCCCATGGACGCGGACCAGATGGCCAGGCCCCTTGGCTGAGAAACAGCCCCACAGCATGATGCTGCCACCACCATGCTTGACTGTAGGGATGGTATTCTTGGGGTCATATGCAGTGCCATCCAGTCTCCAAACGTCACGTGTGTGGTTGGCACCAAAGATCTCGATCTTGGTCTCATCAGACCATAGAACCTTGAACCAGTCTGTCTCAGAGTCCTCCAAGTGATCATGAGCAAACTGTAGACGAGCCTTGACATGACGCTTTGAAAGTAAAGGTACCTTACGGGCTCGTCTGGAACGGAGACCATTGCGGTGGAGTACGTTACTTATGGTATTGACTGAAACCAATGTCCCCACTGCCATGAGATCTTCCCGGAGCTCCTTCCTTGTTGTCCTTGGGTTAGCCTTGACTCTTCGGACAAGCCTGGCCTCGGCACGGGAGGACACTTTCAAAGGCTGTCCAGGCCGTGGAAGGCTAACAGTAGTTCCATAAGCCTTCCACTTACGGATGATGCTCCCAACAGTGGAGACAGGTAGGCCCAACCCATTGGAAAGGGTTTTGTACCCCTTGCCAGCCTTGTGACCCTCCACGATCTTGTCTCTGATGGCCTTGGAATGCTCCTTTGTCATTCCCATGTTGACCATGTCTGAGTGCTGTTCACAAGTTTGGGGAGGGTCTTAAATAGTCAGAAAAGGCTGGCAAAAGAGATCTTTAATCCACACATGTGAAGCTCATTATTCTTGGTGCCTGAACTACTTCTTAATACTTTAGGGTGACCAAACAGAATTCTTGTGGTTTGAGGGGTTGAATAATAAATGACACTCTGAATTAACTTTTAACGTTTTAAAAAAAAAACAAAAAAAAAAACAAAAACAAAATTTGCTGCAGTGCATTTCCCACTTCCAGGCTGATCTACAGTACAAATGTCACAATGCCAAGTTAATTCCGCATGTGTCAACCAGCAAAATCTGCAGGGGGTTGAATACTACTTGTAGGCACTGTATATATATATATATATATATATATATATATATATATATATATATACACACAGTACAGACCAAAAGTTTGGACACACCTTCTCATTTAAAGATTTTTCTGTATTTTCATAACTATGAAAATTGTACATTCACACTGAAGGCATCAAAACTATGAATTAACACATGTGGAATTATATGCTTAACAAAAAAGTGTGAAACAACTGAAAATATGTCTTATATTCTAGGTTCTTCAAAGTAGCCACCTTTTGCTTTGATGACTGCTTTGCACACTCTTGGCATTCTCTTGATGAGCTTCAAGAGGTAGTCACCGGAAATGGTTTTCACTTCACAGGTGTGGCCTGTCAGGTTTAATAAGTGGGATTTCTTGCCTTATAAATGGGGTTGGGACCATCAGTTGTGTTGTGCAGAAGTCTGGTGGATACACAGCTGATAGTCCTACTGAATAGACTGTTTGAATTTGTATTATGGCAAGAAAAAAGCAGCTAAGTAAAGAAAAACGAGTGGCCATCATTACTTTAAGAAATGAAGGTCAGTCAGTGCGAAAAATTGTGAAAACTTTGAAAGTGTCCCCAAGTGCAGTTGCAAAAACCATCAAGCGTTACAAAGAAACTGGCTCACATGAGGACCGCCCCAGGAAAGGAAGACCAAGAGTCACCTCTGCTTCTGAGGATAAGTTTATCCGAGTCACCAGCCTCAGAAATCGCAGGTTAACAGCAGCTCAGATTAGAGACCAGGTCAATGCCACACAGAGTTCTAGCAGCAGACACATCTTTTCAACAACTGTTAAGAGGAGACTTTGTGCAGCAGGCCTTCATGGTAAAATAGCTGCTAGGAAACCACTGCTAAGGACAGTCAACAAGCAGAAGAGACTTGTTTGGGCTAAAGAACACAAGGAGTGGACATTAGATCAGTGGAAATCTATGCTTTGGTCTGATGAGTCCAAATTTGAGATCTTTGGTTCCAACCACCGTGTCTTTGTGCGACGCAGAAAAGGTGAACGGATGGACTTTACATGCCTGGTTCCCACCGTGAAGCATGGAGGGGGAGGTGTGATGATAAGGGGATGCTTTGCTGGTGACACTGTTGGGGATTTATTCAAAATTGAAGGCATACTGAACCAGCATGGCTACCACAGCATCTTGCAGCGGCAAGCTATTCCATCCGGTTTGCGTTTAGTTGGACCAGCATTTATTTTTCAACAGGACAATGACCCCAAACACACCTCCAGGCTGTGTAAGGGCTATTTGACCAAGAAGGAGAGTGATGGGGTGCTACGCCAGATGACCTGGCCTCCACAGTCACCAGACCTGAACCCAATCAAGATGGTTTGGGGTGAGCTGGACCGCAGAGTGAAGGCAAAAGGGCCAACAAGTGCTAAGCATCTCTGGGAACTTCTTCAAGATTGTTAGAAGACCATTTCCGGTGACTACCTCTTGAAGCTCATCAAGAGAATGCCAAGAGTGTGCAAAGCAGTCATCAACGCAAAAGGTGGCTACTTTGAAAAACCTATAATATATGACATATTTTCAGTTGTTTCACAATTTTTGAAATTTTGATGCCTTCAGTGTGAATGTACAATTTTCAAAGTCATGAAAATACAGAAAAATCTGTACATATACAGTACAGACCAAAAGTTTGGACACACTTTCTCATTTAAAGATTTTTATGTATTTTCATGACTTTGAAAATTGTACATTCACACTGAAGGCATCAAAACTATGAATTAACACATGTGGAATTATACACTTAAGCAAAAAGGGTGAGACAACTGAAAATATGTCTTATATTCTAGGTTTTTCAAAGTAGCCACCTTTTGCTTTGCTTACTGCTTTGCACACTCTTGGCATTCTCTGAGGAAGCCAGACGGCGAAAGCGTGCGTTTGGGGCTGGGGCTTGGCTGGGGACCCGGCGCAGATCTCTGCAAACATGGGTATGAGTGATTTTTTGCTTTTGAGCTGACGTCTATTAACGATGGATGGAGCCCTCTCCTTTATAATTATGCTCTAGCGATATGTATCATCATTATGATTACTGTATGGGCTTTCCATCTATAGCTGTGTGTCATTATTTGATATTAGCAAAAGCATGCTGCATGAAGCACCTATGTGATTACTAATTTTTTGGTATATCATATTTGGCATATTATTACCTATCACTTAGCTTACTAGCATGTTTAATTCATGCAGCTGACTTAATTAACTTATGCATGTGTACGGTGACCGGGTCTTCCAGCCTTGCACTGGGTTACTCATCTCCACATCTCAATATTGAATGACCTTAAATATTCGTGTAATTTTTAATGAAATGAACTAATAAAATTATATGTTTTTAGCTTTTACTCAGTGTTCTTCTCCTCCTCTTTTCAAAGTGTATATGAGTTGTATAGCTTCAATGTGGGGCACTTGCCCGGTCTATTAAAATGAAACTAGGGATGTATTTTTGGAACATTTGTATATATATGTTGTAGAGATGTGTCTGCTGCTAGAACTCTGTGTGGCATTGACCTGGTCTCTAATCTGAGCTGCTGTTAACCTGCGATTTCTGAGGCTGGTGACTCGGATAAACTTATCTTCAGAAGCAGAGGTGACTCTTGGTCTTCCTTTCTTGGGGCGGTTCTCATGTGAGCCAGTTTCTTTGTAGCACTTGATGGTTTTTGCAACTGCACTTGGGGACACTTTCAAAGTTTGCCCAATTTTTCGGACTGACTGACCTTCATTTCTTAAAGTAATGATGGCCACTCGTTTTTCTTTACTTACCTGCTTTTTTCTTGCCATAATACAAATTCTAACAGTCTATTCAGTAGGACTATCAGCTCTGTATCCACCTGACTTCTGCACAACACAACTGATGGTCCCAACCCCATTTATAAGGCAAGAAATCCCACTTACTAAACTTGACAGGGCACACCTGTGAAGTGAAAACCATCTCCGGTGACTACCTCTTGAAGCTCATCAAGAGAATGCCAAGAGTGTGCAAAGCAGTCATCAAAGCAAAAGGTGGCTACTTTGAAGAACCTAGAATATAAGACATATTTTCAGTTGTTTCACACTTTTTTGTTAAGTATATAATTCCACATGTGTTAATTCATAGTTTTGAAGCCTTCAGTGTGAATGTACAATTTTCATAGTCATGAAAATACAGAAAAACCTTTAAATGAGAAGGTGTGTCCAAACGTTTGGTCTGTACTGTACATATATAGTACATTTGAAAAATTACGAAAATTTAAATGGGTTGATGCAAAAGTTTGGGCACCCTTGGAGATTTGTGTGCTCAGATAACTTTGACCAAGGTTTCAGACCTTATTTTTCCAGTTAGTGTTATGGCTTGTTCACCATCATCATTAGGAAAGGCCAGGTGATGCAAATTTCCCAGCTTTATAAAGACCCAGTCTCCTCTAACCTTGTGCCAAAAAACAGCAACCATGGGTTTTTCTAAGCAGCAGCCTAGCACTTTGAAAATGAAAATGGTAGAATCCCACAAAGCAGGATAAGGATATAAGAAAATAGCAGAGTGTTTTGAAGTTGCCTTTTACTCAGTTCGAAATGTAATTAAGAAATGTCAGAACAGTGGAGGTCAAGATAAGGTCTGGAAGACCAAGCAAAATTTCAGTCAGGGCTGCTCGTAGGATTGCTAAAAAGGCAAATCAGAACCCCTGCTTGATTGCAAAAGAGATTCAGAAAGATTTAGACTCTGGAGTTGTGGTACATTGTTCTACTGTTCAGAGACACCTGCACAAATATGGCATTCACGGAAGAGTCATCAGAAGAAAGCTACTCCTGTGTCCTCACCATAAAATTCAGCTTCAGAAGTATGCAAAAGAACATCATTTGGCCACAATGATCAAAGGTATGTGTGGAGAAAAAAAGGGCACAGAATTTCAGGAAAAGAACATCCAACCATTAAGCATGGGGGTGGATCAATCATGCTTTGGGTTGTGTTACAGCCCATGGCATGGGGAACATTTCACGGGTACAGGGAAGAATGGATTCAATTAAATTTCAACAAATTCTTGATGCAAACATAACACCATCAGTAAAAAAGAGGATGGCTTCTACAAATGGATAATGATCCTAAACACATGTCAAAATACACAATAGACTACCTCAAAAGTTGCAAGCTGAAAGTTTTACAATGGCCCTCAAAGCCCCTTGATGTGAACATCATTGAAAATCTGTTGCTAGACCACAAAATAGCAGTGCATTCAAGACGACCCAGGAATCTCACAGAACTAGAAGAATTTTCCAAGGAAGAATGGATAAAAATCCCTCAAACAAGAATTGAAAGATTCTTGACTGGCTACAAAAAGTGTTTACAAACTGTGATACTTTCAAAAGGGGGCACTACTAGGTACTTATCATGCAGGGTGCCCAAACTTTTGCATCAGCTCATTTTCCTTTTTGTAATTTTTAAAATATAAAAGATGAAAAAAAATAAAATAATATTTTTTTTATATATATATACAGTACAGACCAAAAGTTTGGACACACCTTCTCATTGAAAGATTTTTCTGTATTTTCATGACTATGAAAATTGTACATTCACACTGAAGGCATCAAAACTATGAATTAACACATGTGGAATTATATACTTAACAAAAAAGTGTGAAACATCTGAAAATATGTCTTATATTCTAGGTTCTTCAAAGTAGCCACCTTTTGCTTTGATGACTGCTTTGCACACTCTTGGCATTCTCTTGATGAACTTCAAGAGGTAGTCACCGGAAATGGTCTTCCAACAATCTTGAAGGAGTTCCCAGATGTGCTTAGCACTTGTTGGCCCTTTTGCCTTCACTCTGCGGTCCAGCTCACCCCAAACCATCTTGATTGGGTTCAGGTCTGGTGACTGTGGAGGCCAGGTCATCTGGCATAGCACCCCATCACTCTCCTTCTTGGTCAAATAGCCCTTACACAGCCTGGAGGTGTGTTTGGGGTCATTGTCCTGTTGAAAAATAAATGATGGTCCAACTAAACGCAAACCGGATGGAATAGCATGCCGCTGCAAGATGCTGTGGTAGCCATGATGGTTCAGTATGCCTTCAATTTTGAATAAATCCCCAACAGTGTCACCAGCAAAGCACCCCCACACCATCACACCTCCTCCTCCATGCTTCACGGTGGGAACCAGGCATGTAGAGTCCATCCGTTCACCTTTTCTGCGTCGCACAAAGACACGGTGATTGGAACCAAAGATCTCAAATTTGAACTCATCAGACCAAAGCACAGATTTCCACTGGTCTAATGTCCATTCCTTGTGTTCTTTAGCCCAAACAAGTCTCTTCTGCTTGTTGCTTGTCCTTAGCAGTGGTTTCCTAGCAGCTATTTTACCATGAAGGCCTGCTGCACAAAGTCTCCTCTTAACAGTTGTTGTAGAGATGTGTCTGCTGCTAGAACTCTGTGTGGCATTAACCTGGTCTCTACTCTGAGCTGCTGTTAACCTGCGATTTCTGAGGCTGGTGACTCGGATAAACTTATCCTCAGAAGCAGAGGTGACTCTTGGTCTTCCTTTCCTGGGGCGGTCCTCATGTGAGCCAGTTTCCTTGTAGCGCTTGATGGTTTTTGCAACTGCACTTGGGGACACTTTCAAAGTTTGCCCAATTTTTCGGACTGACTGACCTTCATTTCTTAAAGTAATGATGGCCACTCATTTTTCTTTACTTAGCTGCTTTTTTATTGCCATAATACAAATTCTAACAGTCTATTCAGTAGGACCATCAGCTGTGTATCCACCAGACTTCTGCACAACACAACTGATAGTCCCAACCCCATTTATAAGGCAAGAAATCCCACTTATTAAACCTGACAGGGCACACCTGTGAAGTGAAAACCATTTCCGGTGACTACCTCTTGAAGCTCATCAAGAGAATGCCAAAAGTGTGCAAAGCAGTCATCAAAGCAAAAGGTGGCTACTTTGAAGAACCTAGAATATAAGACATATTTTCAGTTGTTTCACACTTTTTTGTTAAGTATATAATTCCACATGTGTTAATTCATAGTTTTGATGCCTTCAGTGTGAATGTACAGTTTTCATAGTCATGAAAATGCAAAAAAATCTTTAAATGAGAAGGTGTGTCCAAACTTTTGGTCTGTACTGTACATTGCTCAAAAAAATAAAGGGAACACTTAAACAACAGAATATAACTCCAAGTAAATCAAACTTCTGTGAAATCAAACTGTCCACTTTGGAAGCAACACTGATTGACAATCAATTTCACATGCTGTTGTGCAAATGGAATAGACAATAGATGGAAATTATTGGCAATTATCAAGACACCCTCAATAAAGGAGTGGTTCTGCAGGTGGGGACCACAGACCACATCTCAGTACCAATGCTTTCTGGCTGATGATTTCGTCACTTTTGAATGTTGGTTGTGCTTTCACACTCATGGTAGCATGAGACGGACTCTACAACCCACAGAAGTTGCTCAGGTAGTGCAGCTCATCCAGGATGGCACATCAATGTGAGCTGTGGCAAGAAGGTTTGCTGTGTCTGTCAGTGTAGTGTCCAGAGGCTGGAGGTGCTACCAGGAGACAGGCCAGTACACCAGGAGACGTGGAGGGGGCCGTAGGAGGGCAACAACCCAGCAGCAGGACCGCTACTTCTGCCTTTGTGCAAGGAGGAACAGGAGGAGCACTGGCAGAGCCCTGCAAAATGACCTCCAGCAGGCCACAAATGTGCATGTGTCTGCACAAACGGTTAGAAACCAACTCCATGAGGGTGGTATGAGGGCCCGACATCCACAGATGGAGGTTGTGCTCACAACCCAACACTGTGCAGGACGCTTGGCATTTGCCACAGAACACCAGGATTGGCAAAGTCGCCACTGGCACCCTGTGCTCTTCACAGATGAAAGCAGGTTCACACTGAGCACATGTGACAGATGTAACAGAGTCCGGAGACGCCGTGGATAGTGATCTGCTGCCTGCAACATCCT
Organism: Phyllobates terribilis; assembly: GCF_046119375.1. Taxonomy (NCBI): domain Eukaryota; kingdom Metazoa; phylum Chordata; class Amphibia; order Anura; family Dendrobatidae; genus Phyllobates; species Phyllobates terribilis. Next base: position 136,421,630 of record NW_027362762.1, read on the forward strand.
TCAGCATGACCGGTTTGGCAGTGGGTCAGTAATGGTGTGAGGTGGCATTTCTTTGGAGGGCCGCACAGCCCTCCATGTGCTCGCCAGAGGTAGCCTGACTGCCATTAGGTTCCCGAGATGAGAACCTCAGACCTCTTGTGAGACCATATGCTGGTGCGGTTGGCCCTGGGGTCCTCCTAATGCAGGACAATGCCAGACCTCATGTAACTGGAGTGTGTCAGCAGTTCCTGCAAGATGAAGGCATTGAAGCTATGGACTGGCCCGCCCGTTCCTCAGACCTGAATCCGATTGAGCTCATCTGGGACAGCATGTCTTGCTCCATCCACCAACGTCACATTGCACGACAGACTGTCCAGGAGTTGGCGGATGCTTTAGTCCAGGTTTGGGAGGAGATCCCACAGGAGACCATCCGCAACCTCATCAGGAGCATGCCCAGGCGTTGTAGGGAAGTCATACAGGCACGTGGAGGCCACACACAATACTAAGCCTCATTCTGACTTGTTTTAAGGACATTACATCAAAGTTGGATCAGCCTGTAGTGTGTTTTTCCACTTTAATTTTGGGGGTGACTCCAAATCCAGGCCTCCATTGGTTAATAAATTTGATTTCCATTGATGATTTTTGTGTGATTTTGTTGTCAGCACATTAAACTTTGTACAGAACAAAGTATTCAATGAGGATATTTCATTCATTCAGATCTAGGATGTGTTATTTGAGTGTTCCCTTTATTTTTTTGAGCAGTATATATATATATATATATATATATATATATATATATATATATATATACACACACATATATATATATGTGTTTTCCCCTAAAATACAAAGGAAATGTGTCATCTTTAACTTTAGGCCTTTTAGAGATCATTTCATCTTCAACTTGCTTTACTGTTCACAATAAAAGTAATTTTGACCAGGGGTGCCCAAACTTTTACATGCCACTGTATGTGATACGTCCGAAAGCGAGGAGAGTGAAACCAATGCTGATTGGCTGGAGGGAAAACCAATGTCAACACCACTGGAACAGGACTGGTACTGGGGTTGAGTATAAGTGTTAATATTTTACTGGGCGCAAACATCCAGAGTGAGAAGGGGTCATCTGAGTAGTGACCCAACCCCTTTAAATTCAATCCTCAAGATCATTATCTTCCTTGACGTCATCTGTCAGGGAAGAACAGTGAGGTCCCCATACACATTAGAGGGTTAGCTGATTTTCCAAATCATTGTGTTTGGTCAGCTTTAAACTAATGTGAATAAGCCCTTTATGTTCCAGATTCTTGATAACCTTATACACAGGATGATAATCATCTGATCGTTACCCAACCGTTGTCCAGTGTAAATATGTGCAGCACATCCACTCGTGCAAACAGTCATCTGTCTGTTGTTAGTAAAGGGAACGGCATGAGAGAAGGAAAGACAAGCCATCGCCGGTCTGAGTATTAACATAATTACTGTAACCTATAAATACAAGTGTTGCAAGTCTAACATCTTGTTGTATTGTCAATCAGCACTCGTTCTAAGCATTTTTTTTAAATGATCCTAAGAAATGGCTCTGTTACCCTTACTATATACAGTACAGACCAAAAGTTTGGACACACCTTCTCATTTAAAGATTTTTCTGTATTTTCATGACTTTGAAAATTATACATTCACACTGAAGGCATCAAAATTATGAATTAACACATGTGGAATTATATACTTAACAAAAAAGTGTGAAACAACTGAAAATATGTCTTATATTCTAGGTTCTTCAAAGTAGCCACCTTTTGCTTTGATGACTGCTTTGCACACTCTTGGCATTCTTTTGATGAGCTTCAAGAGGTAGTCACCGGAAATGGTCTTCCAACAATTTTGAAGGAGTTCCCAGAGATGCTTAGCACTTGTTGGCCCTTTTGCCTTCACTCTGCGGTCCAGCTCACCCCAAACCAACTCGATTGGGTTCAGGTCTGGTGACTGTGGAGGCCAGGTCATTTGGCGTAGCACCCCATCACTCTCCTCCTTGGTCAAATAGCCATTACACAGCCTGGAGGTGTGTTTGGGGTCATTGTCCTGTTGAAAAATAAATTATGGTCGAACTAAACGCAAACCGGATGAAATAGCATGCCGCTGCAAGATGCTGTGGTAGACATGCTGGTTCAGTATGCCTTCAATTTTGAATAAATCCCCAACAGTGTCACCAGCAAAGCACCCCCACACCATCACACCTCCTCCTCCATGCTTCATGGCGGAAACCAGGCATGTAGAGTCTATCCGTTCACTTTTTTGCGTCGCATAAAGACACGGTGGTTGGAACCAAAGATCTCAAATTTGGACTCATCAGACAAAAGCACAGATTTCCACTGGTCTAATGTCCATTCCTTGTGTTGTTTAGCCGAAACAAGTCTCTTCCGCTTGTTGCCTGTCCTTAGCAGTGGTTTCCTAGCAGCTATTTTACCATGAAGGCCTGCTGCACAAAGTCTCCTCTTAACAGTTGTTGAAGAGATGTGTCTGCTGCTAGAACTCTGTGTGGCATGGACCTGGTCTCTAATCTGAGATGCTGTTAACCTGTGGTGATTTCTGAAGCTGGTGACTCGGATAAACTTATCCTCAGAAGCAGAGGTGACTCTTGGTCTTCCTTTCCTGGGGCGGTCCTCATGTGAGCCAGTTTCTTTGTAGCGCTTGATGGTTTTTGCAACTGCACTTGGGGACACATTCAAAGTTTACCCAATTTTTCGGACTGACTGACCTTCATTTCTTAAAGTAATGATGGCCACTCGTTTTTCTTTACTTAGCTGTTTTTTTCTTGCCATAATACAAATTCTAACAGTTTATTCAGTAGGACTATCAGCTGTCTATCCACCTGACTTCTGCACAACACAACTGATGGTCCCAACCCCATTTATAAGGCAAGAAATCCCACTTATTAAACCTGACAGGGCACACCTGTGAAGTGAAAACCATTTCCGGTGACTACCTCTTGAAGCTCATCAAGAGAATGCCAAGAGTGTGCAAAGCAGTCATCAAAGCAAAAGGTGGCTACTTTGAAGAACCTAGAATATAAGATATATTTTCAGTTGTTTCACACTTTCTTGTTAAGTATATAATTCCACATGTGTTAATTCATAGTTTTGATGCCTTCAGTGTGAATGTACAATTTTCAAAGTCATGAAAATACAGAAAAATCTTTAAATGAGAAGGTGTGTCCAAACTTTTGGTCTGTACTGTATTTAGAAATGTAAAAAAGTGTGAGAATCAATTAAAACACATGGATAGTGGATCCGATACTTTGTATATGGATGATGAATACAATGATTAGACCAAAGTTGTGTCCATATATAACTAACAAATAAAGTTGCACTCTGTAGCACTATAACATGCAAACATGAAATATTGTAGATGAAATTTTAGTTGCATTACTGCTTTAGAAAATAGGAAAAAACAAGATTACTTAGCACATAAATTGGCCAATACATGTATACCCAGCAGCCGCGATAAGGCGATTCTGTTTGCTGGGACCTAACCTAATGTGATTTCTCTCCTGGGCTGATAGCCTACATTTAAATGGGTAGGTAGGATCGCTTTATCCCGGTTGTTGGGTATACATGAAATGCCCAATTGTTTTCTGTTTGGAAATGACAGTCAGTCTTTTGTTAGTTGTAGACCAAAGCTGTGAACGGCATCCTCCAGTATAACAGCTGGGTGGGAGTAGACTGTGCATTTGGCACACTGATCAGTGGGTGGCTTAAGTCATTAAAAACATATTTTGGATCAGACTCAAGACAGATGGATTTGCTTCAACAACAAAAAACATATATTCAAAGTTTTATAAACAAAACCAAATATATTACCTATTTTCGATTAATCTGTAACAGTGGATTTGCTTGTCGTTAACTTTTAATAATAGCTATCAACACTGTCGCCTCAATGCTTAAAGGGTAATTCCCATCTTTGCAAATTACCATCTATCCATAGGACAGGTGATAACCTGCTGGTCACTGCAGGTCCCTGTTCTCGGGAGTGGTGGGGGTCCAACAGTAGGATCCGCAAAGATCAGGATATTATTACCTTTCCTGTGGATAGCTGATAACTTGCTAAAATGGGAATAACCCTATAAGTTCACAAGTGATACGGTGCTTTTGAACCTTGTTTTTTTTCACCATGCCACTTGGGAACATTTTCCCCAACAATTTTCAGAACTATAAAGGATTAAAATCCCACAGAATCATATTCCCACTGCTGGCATACTGTGCAGTAGGATTTAGGCAAAATAAGTGATGCATGGGCCCACGAATTCAAAATGAATGATAAATGGGGCATAAAACTTCCATTACATATTTTAGATGCAAAATAAGAGTGCACATATATTATAGGTAGACTAACTGTGGTATGAGTCCCTTAGCCCTTTCCCAACCACTGACCTCTATAGTGGGATACTTAAGGAAACATATCACTTGCATTGTTAAGAAACGGTATTGAGGCTAGGAGCCACTTCTGGACATGGCCTCTCTGACTATCCATGCCAGACTAGTGAGTCTAACCATGACCAATATGTATGTAACCAGGGGCGTAACCAACATAATAGCAACTATAATGGCTTTTACAAGGTCTCAAGTCTAAGGGGGCTCAGGCTGATCAGCAATATATGTCCTCATGAGGCACGATGAACTGATGCAAAGTTGCACGTATTATTTTTGGGGATATAATTCTTGCAGCAGTAAGGTACTTTTAAGTGGGGCATAAGGATGGGGGGAATTTATGTAGAGGGTGTTAAAGAGAACAGCTATAGACATCTGAGCAGCATTCTCAGAGATGAGTCATGGTCAGGAGAAGTCATTATAGTGGTCTGGGTCAGATGGAGAGAAAAATAAAAGTGAAGGATTGCAATTAGAAGTCATCGCCTGTGAGTCACTGGACTTAAATGTATTGTACTCACCGCATAGTTATAAATACTTTGCAAATCTCCTGTGTAATCCCGCTTTTGTGACCAATGTATGGTCATTGAATGGAGGTAATATTGGATATATTGGTCTTTGTGCTTGTAGTACTTGTGTAATTGTATCATTTGGTAAGTGTATGTCTACATTATTTAGGGGTACACTACCTCATACATATTAATGTTTATGATGGGGCAGCTTAATATTTGAGGCATAGCTGATGCATTTATGAATAAGGAAAAAGATTAATATTACAAAGTCTAGTAAGTGTTTACAGATCTGGTATCTGAACATTTTCTTATGGACGTGTGTTCTTGTCTTAAATGGAATCTGTCAGCAGGTTTTTGCTACCCCAACTAAAGCAGCATAATGTAGGAAAAAAGACCCTGATTCCAGAGATATAACACTTACTGGGCTGCTAGGTGTAGTTTTTATAAAATCATTTTTTATCAGCAGGAGATCAGTAAACCTACTGATAGGTAGTCCAACCCCGCCCCACCAGTGATTGGCATCTTTCTGCCTATGCACAGTGTACACAGGAAGCTTTCAATCAGTGGTGTGGGCAGGGCTATGCAGAGTTCAGCATTCTAATCAAAACTGCAGCACCCAGTAAAGTAAGTGATTGTTATGACCAACTGTGGCACAAGTGGATTTGTGGACCCACTGTGCCACAGGGCCGGGTCTGCCTAGGTAGCGGCATAGCTAAGCGGCTACCAGGTGTTCACTGGAGCTCCTGATGGTGGAGACAGACTGGGCTGCAGGTAGCCACCAGGTATCACTCCTAGGCAGACGCCAGTTTTGCAGCAACTGACCCCAGGGGCCAGGTTGGAGGACACAGACTTGGGCTCCTTTCAGACTAATAGGGTCAGGTTCACTGCAGAACAGTTACTAACATGGAGTCTCAGACGGGTACTTCAGAGATAGGTTGTAGCAGTCCAGATACACGGAATACTTGGATAGGGAAACGTTCAGATTCTCAGGTCTCGTATACTGATACTGGGAATGTCCGCACACGGATCGAGGGACAATGTTGAAGCACTGGCTGAACTGGGACCAGGGGACTTTGGATACAGGACTGGCCGCACCAGGACTAGGAGACAACGTTCAGACACTGGCTGCACCGGGAACCAGGGACTTCGGGAACAGGACTGGCCGCATCGGGAACAATAGACTACAAGAACAGGACTGGCCGCACCAGGTACAGGGGACAATGTTCAGGCACTGGCTGCAGATGGTCCAGGGATTCAGGTTCAGGACCTGGCCACACCGGGATCAGGGATTCAGGTTCAGGACACTGGCCACACTGGGACCAGGGATTCGGGTTCAGGACACTGGCTACATCGGGACCAGGGAACCTAACAACTCACTAGTAGGGGAGACTAAATAATAAGGAAAGCTGTTGCTTCGGTGACTCCCTAAGGGAGAGGGAGTCTTTCATGCAAGATGCCTCCCAGCAATTGGCTGGTAGCCATCTTGCAGGTGTACTAATTATACTAAATGCCTGTCAGCTACAAGCTGAGGGCATTTACTATAGGGGCACTGCCACTTTCAGAACGGGGGAGTGCGCACGCACACTAGGCGCGCTGCCAGGAAGTGCAGCGCGCACTGTAGCAAAGGAAAGGGAGCATGCTGGGGACCACAACGAGGACCGGGGCAGTGAGTAAGCCAGCGTCCCTTTATGGAGGGGGAAGGGAACACCATGGTGCTGGCCATATTTTTACAGTGATATATTGTTGGAATCAGGATCTCTGCCCATACATCATGCTGTTCTTAGATGGGGTAGAGAAAACCTGGTGACAGCTTCCCTTTAATTGAACAATCAAGCTGGTAAATGTGTACGTTCGAGACGAGGGGTCCCATTTAAAAGCTGGCTATGGAGCCCAACCCTTTCCAGTTACGCTCCTTAAATCAGAAGAATAAAACAAACTGCTGGCATATTCCTGAAAAACGCGGGGGCAGTATGTGCCGTTCAGTTTGAGTATAAAAAACAAGTTCCTGATACCTACATGACACTAATACTGCCTCCTACTACAAATAGCATCTACTGCTGTACATATACAATATATACTATATACAAATTACCAAGCAGATCCACACAATAGCTCTGTATAGCTTATCAGAACAGCTGGTCAATATATACACAGAAAATACAGAACTAGTTGGAAACTAGAAACCTCTGTAGAAATTAGAAGCTACAGCGAATTGCACTGTACGAAGAGCACATAGGGTTAAAGAAGAAATGGAGGAGAGAGCTGCTGCAGCCTATTCTCACAGTGATTACCAGGGAACCTCTGTCCAGCAAACGTGAGAAGCACAGAGAGGACGCAATTAGTTTAAAGCTGATAAATCCCAGTTTTAGATCACAAAACTGGTCTCTGAGACACACAGAGAATGCACCATTATATTCATCGCGCCGCGCGCACGGACACACGCATGCACGCTAATAGGCCTCCAAGCAAAGTTATTTGTACTTGGACTGGATTTGATGCATGGCCTCAATTTCCTCAGTCACACCTGCAGGCGGGAACTGTATCAGCCCCGAGATGATTGGGGGAAATTACCAGTCATCTATCAAAAGAGACAGCTGCACAATTACAGAGACATTCATGTTCCAACAGAGACTGCTGGCCGAATAGACTCAAAGAAAACTTTGTAAATGGTAGATGTCATGTGTATCTTTGAACAAGACATTATATTATGCCACCATGTGATGGGTCACCAGATAGTCCTCAGCCTAAGGGCTCATGCAGATGACCATATTATCGGTCTGAGAGCGATCCGAAAAGACATTGGATCGCACCCGGACCTATGTTTTGCTATGCGGCCGTGCAAATGTCCGATTGTTTCCTTGGACAGAACCGAAAAAAATCACAGCATGCTCGAGTTTGATTCGATATTCGGATCACACTCGGCCAAGCAAGTCTATGAGTGCGTGGAAAACATCGGACTGCACTCGGATGACATCTGAGTGTAGTCCAATTACACACATTGACACAGTGGGAAAGATGGAGAATATTTTTCTCCATCTTCTCATCCAAGAGGGTCGGATCATACTATGATCAGAGTTTGATCAGAGCATGATTTTCATTATTAATCTGAATCTCTCAGATGAGAAATCTTACACTAGTGTGACCCTAGCCTAAAAAGTAAAACTAATACCATCCACACACAAGCCTGTATCCTCGTAGATATGTAAGATAAGATAGTGTTCAGTAGGCAAAGATATTGCCTGGACTTTTATCCAGTGAACCCTACTAAAGGGTTTTTCAGTTTCAGAAAATATTGTCATCAGGTGCTCTTTGTCTTTAAAAACAACTGTGCCTTGCATGCCTTCCCCAGGTCCAGCACTGAGTCTCTGCTGCTGCTCTTGGTGTCTGCTGTGTTCTGCAGTGCTGACATCATGTGTAACGGCCAGTGAGCTTGGCGGCTCTACCTGGGTAGATGCCATAATCTGCTCAGAGTCACTGAGCTCGCTGATTGATTGTAGTGCTGTCGACGTGATGTTAGCACTGCAGACAATAACAGACACCAAGACCAGTGGCAGGGACTCAGTGCTGGACCCAGGAAGGGTGAATAAAGGACAGTTTCTTTTCTTTTAACACAGACAGGGCTTGAGGACAGGGGTTTTCTGAAAACAGGAAACCAATTTTAATCAATTCACTAGTTAAAAGGGTTGTCTGGGACTTCAACATTGATGGTCTATTCTTAGGATAGGTCATCAATGTCTGATCGGTCGGGGTTCGACACCCGGGACCCCCGCCGATCAGCTGTTATCGGTGTCGGCAGTGTCCAGAACTGCTCAGTTGCGGAGCTGCACAGCTCTGTCGACTGCATAGTGGCCGCAGCCAGGTACTGCACATCTGTTAACTATTCAAATCAATATCGGATGGATGTGCAGTACCCGGCTGTGGCCACTATTCTGTCAATGGCGCTGTGCTATGAACCTCCACAACCAAGCAGTTCCAAACGCCGCCGACACCAGCTGATTGGCGGGGGTGCTGGGTGTCGCACCCCCCACAATCAGACATTGATTACCTATTTTAAGGATAGGCCATCAATGTTAAAGTCCCGGACAACCCCTTTAAAACTTCAGGAAATATCTCTGCTACTAATCACTATGATACCTCACATACTGTATCTGATAACAGCTACAGCCAACTTCGGCTGCTTACAGAAAGCCATCTCCTCTGGTTTCAGGAGAATTGCAGCAGAATGTTTCTTTCTGCCTCCAGCTCCTTCCTTCTCCCATCTCCATAGAATGTTATGAGCACCAACTGCCATCTCATATCTCAGTAATGTAATAATCTGTTATGCGTGAATTGAGAGCGAAAGATCAGTCCAGAAGGAGAAAGAAGCAGATTTCTTTGTTAAGATAAATTATAAAGCTGGCTATTTTCATGATTTGTGAAATGAAAATTAAAACAATGGCTACTCTTTAACTGCACAGATCTTAGGTAAAATAGATTTCAGTCTTAAAGGGATTATCCAGTACTGGATAACAACTTCTTAAATACTGCAATGCCAAAGCAAAATAAAAACAACACATATTGGATCTACACCATTCCAGCAAAATGAGAACGGTCTCTCCAGATGATTGTTATGTCACGCGAGCACTGCAGCATATCAATGGCCACTGATGGGCTACAGACTTACAAAAGATGCAGTTCCATATGATGTAACTGTGAAGGGTGGTCAATTCCTTTTAAGGGGTTGTCCTGTAAAGCATGTTTTCACTTCTTCAGGGTGTCAGGGTGTTTGTCTGAAGGAAGCGAGATGGAAGCAGCTGCTGATTGGCCTCAGGGCTCGCGTGACATAACAATGTCATGCGAGCCCTGGGAGAGCAGGTACTTACATTACTGGAACAACTTCGCACCGGGTATAAATATTGCTACTATTATTTTATATGGGGAACAATAGTGATTGAGAAGGGGTTGTCTGAGTAGTGGACAAACCCTTTATGCTGGCCATACACATTAGATCGTGGGTGTCTGACAGCTATTTCTCCTGACTCCACAAAAAACATGTATGGCTTGTGTATTTTAGTGAGAAGAGGTGACAGTGACTATTTTCTTTATCACTGCAATATTTCTCTAATTTATACTATAATTACATCTGCAACCTGTTTGGTTCAATGGACAATTTCTACATTTAATTCTCTAATATTAAAAGGAGACATTTGATGTATGGCCATTGTGCAACGGTATAATTGGAGGACAGCAATCAGAAACATTATTAGGAATGCATTTAGTTGCAAGATATACACTACCCACAAAAAATTGGGAATATTTGGCTTTTGGGTGAAACTTCAGGATGATTCTAAAATGCAGTCTAGCCTTCTCAGGTGAGCTTAATGTGACCGTCTCTAAACTTTCGCATACACATGTCCAACTGTTCAATGTTTCAGGACTTTTTGCACAACTTGCTGTTCTCTAACAATGAGCTTAAAGGCAAAATTTAGGTGTTTGATCCATGAATCGGCCAATACATTTCGGGGTTCAATTAGAATTGGTATTAAACAGTCCTCCACATCATTCTGTTAACATTCTGATATCAGGAGACCAAAACGACACCTAACAATTAATCACCAGTATCTCGCCATTGCGAGGCTTCAAGCAGGAGGTTCTCAGACGGAAGTGGCCACTGAGCTAAGAGAGTCACAGAGTCATCAGCGGGGTGCAACAGAGATACAGAGAGACTGGAAGAGTCACAGAAAGGCAGAGAAGTGGACGTGCTTTGGTCACATCTCACACTGATGACCGCTGCATTGTGAACAATGCCCTCCAGAACCGGATGATGAATGGCACACAACTCCAGGCACATTTTAGGGAGGTGAGAGGCACCTAAGTGTCACGTCAGACCATTCTAAATAGTTTACATCAGCGTGGTCTGCGTGCTAGATGACCTGCAAGGGTACCTGACCCACCACCAGGTACAGGCGCCATCTACGCTGGATGAGGGACCAGTGGCCTCAGTGCCGTTCACTGATGAAAGTAGATTCACACTGAGCAGAAATGATGGCCGCCAACGATGTTGAAGGCGTTAAGGAGAGCACTGTGCATCAACTACTCTCGTCACCAGATGAGCCCTTGGTGATGGTGGTCTTACAGTGTGGGCCGGCGTGTCTAGCCAATACAGAACTGCCCTGAACTTTGTGAATGGTACAGTGACAAGCCCTTACTACTTGAATAACATCATTAATCCAGTCATTGTGCCTCTGCACGAACAACACATACGTAATTTCATCTTCATGGACGACAATGCTCCAACTCATCGAGGTCACATCATTAGGGAACCGCTGCTGGAGACTGGGGTACCTCAAATGGAGTCACCAGCACTTTCTCCAGACATGAATACCATAGAAAACCTATGGTATCAGCTCAGTCGCCATGTAGAGGCTCGTAACTCTGTACCCCACAACCTCAATGACCTGAGGTCCGCCCTTCAAGAAAAGTGGGATGCCATGCCTCAGCAGACAATAACTTCACCTGTGAACAGCAGGAGACGTTTTTGTCAAACTGTAATTGATGCTCAAGGCCACATGACAAGTTATTGAGATATTGACATTTTTTGTTGGGGTGTACCCACCACAGTCGTTGGCTTTGGTTTCAATAACTTGTTTGAGATAAGGAAATCACCATTGCATGCTTTAACTTAAATTCCCTATTTTCATAATAAAACATCACTGTAGCGGGAACTTTTTACGTTTTCCATAAATTTCACTGGAAAGCTAAATATCCCTAACTTTTTTTGAGAAGTATATGTGACTAGGGGGTCGTCTCATGTTTGTTCTTCATGCGGTCACTGCTCCTCCGCCTCCTGCAGTCTGGGAACCCAGGCAACAAGCTGTAAACTATAAAACTAAAAATTCCTCAATTCTTGAGAACAGTGAAGATTTTTTATAAGTAAATTGCAAAGTTGCTTTTTTTACAAGCACTTTTCAAATTTTACTATTTACAAACACAAGAAAATCCCTTTAAACTAGGATTAGAAAATATTCCTGAAGTCTATTTTAGTAAATGCTTGTACTTACTGTAAAATATCATTTCTGGAGCAGAACTCTGAGCTGTGCAGTTCTTTTATTCTTCCTATTAATTTGAAAGAGTTTATTAAAATTGACAGCTGGGTGTAAGGCCCTATTCACATTCCCGATTTTAGAATATGTATTCTGGGGTTTTGTGCATATAGAGCATGTATCCCTAATAGTCTATGTATTTTTTTACTTGCCCTTTTTTTGCAGGCCATTGGGCTACACAAAATCTGAAATATGTCAAATTTGCTGACTAAACTTTCCCCATCAAGTGAATGGGTCCACAAAGAAGGCACACCACATGGAAGTCATCTGAACTGCATCTGCATACTGTCCGTGTTCACTGACTAATGGGAGGAGAAACGTAAGAAATCTACATTATTTTTTTTTATTATATGAAAAAAAGAATGGCACACGGATGGTGAAGCCTGACACCGACCAAGAGTGGATGAAAATCGGATCCAGCATTCTGATGAAAAACTGTTACAACCCTCCTGTTTGTTTTTTCCATCTTGTGTTTTGCGGTCACGTGACCACCTGCCTTTATATTCCAGCTCCGCCCTTTTGGCTGTGCTGGACTTTAGTGTTGTTTGACTGTTTTGCTACCCAGGTGCTTCGGTGCCTATCTCTGTCAGTTTGCTTGGTCCTTCTGGGACCTCTAGTACCTTTTTGTCAGTTTATCTTTTTGTGTTCTGCAACAACCTTCTCTGCTCAGGAGGTGTCCTATTTTTGTTCCAGTTCTTAGTTCTTTTAGGGACTCCTTACTTTATGCTATAGGTCTTCGTTCAGACTAGCCGAGGACTAAGGCGGGTCCATTCGCAAGGAACAGGCAGCCCGCTACATCGTAGGGATTAAGCTTAGTCTTACTGTAGGGACAGCTCTCCCCCTTCTTTCCTTAGTACATGTTGCAGATCATAACAAAAACAGTCCGTGAGAATTCAGCATTACCATTTCCCTTGTCAAAGGAAAAATGAAGTTGTCAGTTGATTCATACATTTCTATGAGGAATAACAGAGGACAACACATTGCTCTTGGAAAATATGCCCAGAATTGATTTTTTTTTCATGGTGAATACAATTAGTTACTAAAACAGACATGTCAGGGGAGCTCATAGATCCTCTTTAAAGGGAAACTGTCAGTCGATTCATGCTGCCTAAATAACAGGTAGCATGATTCAGAGCCTGGCTGTATGATTGAGACCAGGCATGCTTTTCTCTGAAACATTCTGGCATTACAGAAAATATATAGTTTTAAAAGAAAAGACAAGATTAGTCCGGCGCTGCCTCCAGCTGGCTCCTCTCTTCCCAGGTCTCTCCCAATGAGAGACATCAGGAGAGGCTCATCAATCAACTAGAGCTGTGCGGGGATGGGGGGGGAGGAGTTGGACTAGTCTTCTCTCGGCTCTACAAACCATGTGTTCTCTGAGAAAAACATAAATGACTGCAAAAATGCTGCCAGGCTCCGATTCATGCTCCCTATGGTTTGGGCAGCATGCATCAACTGAGAGGTCCCCTTTAAAGAGAATTGATTACCAGTTTTTAGCTATGTAATCTGGGAGCAGCATGATGTAGGGACAGAGATCCTGATTCCAGCAATGTATCACTACTGGGCTACTTGGTGTAGTTTTGATAAAATCACTGTTCTCCGAATGCTGAGCTTCGTATAACCCCGTCCCCACCACTGATTGGCAGGTTTCTGTGTACACTGTGCATAGGCAGAAAGTTTCCAATCAGTGGTGGGGTTATACAGAGCAGGAGGACTATATGGCACAAGATAACTAGTCCTCTAGTGATAACCCCCTGTTGATAAAACAAAGATTTGATAGAAACTACAACAAGGAGCCCAGAAAGTGACACATCGCTGGATTCAGGATCTCTGCCCCTACATCCTAGTGCCCTCAGATAACATAGCCAAATCCTGCTGACTGATTCCTTCTAAATAAGTTGTGTGAGATCAGAAAACAAGAAAACAGTGGCAATCTTTTCTTATTGTCCATCGCAGGTATTTTATGCCATTCCAAGTATAGTGAAAAGGGATGAGCTACAAAACCAGACACAGACTGTGGCCAAGTGTGGCACTGTTTATGGGAAAAACACACAACTGCATCAAGAGGGCCAGTTGATGTAGTTGGGGTACCTCAACAGCTCAACCCTCAGGCTGGTTTCACACATCTATCATACACATCCATGCTCGTATCGGATCACCTGTCCTGACCGCTATGGTCACCTGACCGCTATGGTCACCTTACCGCTATGGTCACCTGACCGCTATGATCACCGACCACTATGGTCACCCGACCCATAGGCTTATAATAGTTAACTCAGGTTAGGACTGGAGTTGAGCAAGGTCCATGTTTCACGGACATGTGAAATTGGGGTTAAGAAACAAAAAAGTATCTTGACTGTCACTGGAGATGAATCTCTTTGACATTTATTTCCTTCATATGAGATATATTTCCTTCAATATTTTTAAATTATAGATGCCGTATCTATAGGGATTGCACAGGTTACGTCTGTTCCAAAGCTTTGGTAGCTGAGGTGTCTCAAAAGCTCCATCAGCCCCATTTCAGGAGGCCGGTCCTATAAATGATGCATGATATCCGAGGACCCTCTTTCAGTTTTTGCATGGGAAGAACTTTACAGAACATGTTTAATATTGACTGGTCAAAGCCAAACAGAGTCACTGAATAAAGTTACACGACAGCATGACAAATGTACACAGATTTAGAAATACAACAAATATCATTAAAACACAGGAACCCGGGACTCCGAGATGAGGAATTACCGCAGTCTCTATGTGATTTATGAGTGAAAAATTGCTGTTTTGTGTGCACATTTCCAGGTGAGCAATCATTGTTGTGTGCTCATATTTTATGGGTGAGGAATTATTAGTTTGAGTTGATGGGCTGTCACAGCTAGAACTACTTTGTATAAATAAGGATTTGGATCTACATTACTTGTTTTACAGGTGACACAGAATAATTGCTCACCATTACCACCAAATGGGGCCCTTGTGCTGAATAATTACCAGTGACTGTGAGAGGAATTTCAGAACAATAGTGAACTCATCATGTTTATGAAGAGCGACACTGCTCTGCTATATCCAGTAATGTGTGACTGGGCGCAATTCATTAGCGAACGTTTTCTTTGTGTTGTGTCTGACATCGTGGCTCCATACAGTTATCTGTTCTGCTCAAAGGGATTTTCTCAAGCTTGAACGTTATCTCCTATCCATGGTTTAGGGCAGGGGTGAGGAACCTTTCTTCTGCTAAGGGCCATTTGGATACTTATACCGTCCTTCGGGGCCGTACAAATTGTGCACTAACTCCACCCAAAAAGTATGTCCTGACGCTGGCACTAGTGTGAGGACGTAATATTTCATATCACACGTCTCAGCGTTCAGTAGTGAATACTGCATGAACGTGCTCACAGAGCAAGAAGAAACTAAAGGGCCGGTGGCCATCAAACCACAACTGCTGGCCCAAGCACTGCAGACCTGGGAATCTGCTCGGGGCTGGATAGAAGGTCATCGAGGGGCGTAAATTCCACGCGGGTCTGAGGTTCCACACCCCTGGTTTAGGGGATAACTTTCTGATCACTGGAGTTCCAACTGCTGGAACTCCCAGCGATGTTGAGAATGGAAGTCACTTTTAATGGGAGTACCAGAGATTGCCCAGCACTGTGTTCGGCTTGACTTTGTCACTCCCATTAGAACGACTGGAGTGGCAGTACGCATGATCAACCTCCACTTCATTAATATGGGCCTCTAAAGTGCCTAGTTCTTGGGATTACTGGGGGACCCAGTGGTCAGACTTCCCCAGTGCTTGAAAATTTTTCCCCTATCCTACATGTAGGGCATAACTTTCAAACAGGAGAATACCCCTCCAAAGGTCTGTGTTTCAATATCACATTATATTATAGATATTTGCTTACTGTTTACTCAATGAAAACATAGCTGACATAACATAGAAACAGGCCATGTGGCTACTACATGGCCGCAAGCTTTGGATGCAGTTGTTTATTTCAGGGATATAAACATGAATCTTTAAATATACAACATGCAACAAGCAGATACTGTGTATTGAAAAGGGTTATGAATTGAAACACGAAGGATGTAGATATAATTTCTCATCAGTGGAAGTTTTGGAGTCCATTTTGCTGACCGGGCAGCACGGTGGCTCAGTAATTAGTACTGTAGCCTTTCAGCGCTGGGGTCCAGGGTTCAAATCCCACCAAGGACAATATCTGCAAGGAGTTTGTATGTTCTCCACGTGTTTGCGTGGGTTTCCTCTGGGTTCACCAGTTTCCTTCCACACTGCAAAGACATACTGATAGGGAATCTAGATTGTTAATCCAAATGGGGACAGTGATGATGAAGTCTGTAAAGCGCTGTGGAATTAATGGCGCTATATAAGTGAGTAAAATAAATAAATTCCTTGTTGCTGATGTCACTATTTAAGTCAAATGTATCATGTATCAAATGCACTATCAATGTTTGCTAAATTTGATGCATCTCTAGATAGAACACGTCGGTCTAGAGCTACTTTTACGCCATTCTGCACTAGTGTGAGAATTGTGACACTTTTCATAAATCTGGCTTGGACCTGCCTAATTAACCTCTCCTACATTCCAACCTGTTATTTAAAACAGGAGGAAGCGGCAAAAAATTACAAATAAAGCACATTTTTTTGTTAGCAAAAGCAACATGTGACAAAATTTGCTACTTTTTGACACCAGAAAACACACAAAAGCTTTATTAAATTTGTCTTAAATGATATCAGAAAGTTGAACAACTTTTCTGAATTCAGTGATTGTATAATTGGTAGAGTTAAGCAAAAAATGACCCTGGTCCAGCCGACACGTCAGCAGTCCTTGAATGCCAAACCAGAGCCCTCCGAACCTCCTCTTACCCGCCGGCATTCTGATTAGTAGGTCTGGCATGACACAATACTCATCAGAAGAGGCCCCGGGGTTGATGGTAGGAGGAAGAGGGTTGCGGGGCTCTGCTCCAGCAGCTACAGACTGCCGATATGGCCACTAACCCAGGGTCTTGCATATCTTTTTGCTCAATGCTAGTCTTCTAATAGTCATGTCACCCTGACTTGTTGTCTTCTGTGTCTTGGCAGACAAAACAGAATTTAAGGTGACTATCTGAGAACAATTTTCTCTTTCACATGAGTCATCAGATTGATATATGGCCCATAGAATGTAATTATTCACATTACTGACCCCAGTACAGCTCAAAATCTAATTTCCTTATCTCAGAGTAAGGCATACACATTAAGGGCCAGTGTCATAAAACCACAATATATCTGCAGGTCACATGTGCTCAGTCACTCTCCCCATAGGCGCTCCCCTGCACAGGGGACACTCCTACAAATTAGATGGTAGGCCAATCCTGCTGAATTCTTAGCTCGGTATATCCCTGCACACAGCACTGATTGGCAACTTTGTGTGTACACTGTGCATAGGCAGAAAGCTGGCAATCAGTGGTGGGGGCGGGGTTATACAGAGCTCATTAATACACAGGAACCCGGGACTTCGGACTATATGGCTGCAGTTTTACTAGTCCTCTAGCGATAATGTTCTGCTGATAAAACAGTGATTTTATCAAAACTGCGGAGAGTAGCCTACATCGATGGAATCAGGGGCTTTGTCTCTAAATTATGTTACTGTCAGATTAGGTGTCAAAAATCTATTGAGAGGTTGCCTTTAAGTATAATGTATGTTTATTTTACTGTATCTTATTGATATACTACTATATTTGTATGATGATTTTGTCTTGAATATATCTTTTGCAAATATGTGTTTCTAACTTGTATTTTTTTTATTTTTTTTTATTTTTATATGTTTTTTTTTTCTTTTACTTAAACTGTATTATTTCACTTACCCATTGTGTGTGAACCTATTTATTGTAGCATCTTTAAATACACAATTTTTTTTAAATACAGTGGTTGTACAGGTGCTTCTCACTAAATTAGAATATTATCAAAAAGATCATTTATTTCAGTTCTTCAATACAAAAAGTGAAACTCATATTATATAAAGTCATTACAAACAGAGTGATCTATTTCAAGTGTTTATTTCTGTTAATGTTGTTGATTATGGCTTACAGCCAATGAAAACATAAAAGTCATTATCTCAGTAAATTAGAATACTTTATAACAACAGCTTGAAAAATGATTTTAAAATCCGAAATGTTGGCCTACTGAAATGTATGTTCAGTAAATGCACTCAGTACTTGGTCGGGGCTCCTTTTGCATCAATTACTGCATCAATGCAGCGTGGCATGGAGGTGATCAGCCTGTGGCACGGCTGAGGTGTTATGGAAGCCCAGGTTGCTTTGATAGCAGCCTTCAGCTCGTCTGCATTGTTGGGTCCGGTGTCTCTCATCTTCCTCTTGACATTACCCCATAGATTCTCTACGGGGTTAAGGTCAGACGCGTTTGCTGCCAATCAAGCACAGTGATACTGTTGTTTGTAAACCAGGTATTGGTACTTTTGGCAGTGTGGACAGGTGCCAAGTCCTGCTGGAGAATGAAATTTCCATCTCCAAAAAGCTTGTCAGCAGAGGGAAGCATGAAGTGCTCTAAAATTTCCTGGTAGACGGCTGCGCTGACTTTGGTCTTGATAAAACACAGTGGACCTACACCAGCAGATGACATGGCTCCCCAAACCATCACTGATTGTGGAAACTTCACACTAGACCTCAAGCTGCTTGGATTGTGGCCTCTCCACTCTTCCTCCAGACTCTGGGACCTTGTGGAGTGTGTCAATGACTGCCTTCTGGACATCTGTCAAGTCAGCAGTCTTCCCCATGATTGTGGAGCCTACTAAACAGACTAAGGGACCTTTTTAAACTCCCAGGAAGCCTTTACAGACGTTTTTTGTTAATTATTTTAATTTGCTGATATAATGACTTTTGTGTTTTCATTGGCTGTAAGCCCAAATCATCAAAATTAACAGAAATAAACACTTGAAATAGATCACTCTGTTTGTAATGACTCTATATAATATGAGTTTCGCTTAAATGTTTCAGATCACAAAACAAGTTTAAATATTAGACAAAGATAACACAAGTAAATACAAAATGCAGTTTTTAATTGAAAGTCTTCATTATTAAGGGAAAAAGAAATCCAAACCTACAGGGCCCTGTGTGAAAAAGTCATTTCCCCCTAAACCTAATAACTTGTTGGGCCACCCTTAGCAGTAACAACTGCAATCAAGCGTTTGCGATAACTGGCAATGAGTCTTTTACAACGCTCTGGAGGAATTTTGGCTCACTCATCTTTGCATAATTTAGCCACATTGGAGGGTTTCTGAGCATGAACCACCTTTTTAAGGTCATGACACAGCATCTCAATCAGATTAAGGTCAGAACTTTGACTAGGCCAGGAAGAGGGCAAACACTTTTTCAAACCACTGTAGCTCCTTACTTTTTTACCTCAGGTGTACATGACTGTGTGCACAGTACATAGCTTCTTACTCTCCTCTACACTGGTGTACATGTCTGTGTGCACAGTACATAGCTTCTTACTCTCCTCTACACTGGTGTACATGTCTGTGTGCACAGTACATAGCTTCTTACTCTCCTCTACACTGGTGTACATGACTGTGTGCACAGTACATAGCTTCTTAGTCTCCTCTACACTGGTGTACATGACTGTGTGCACAGTACATAGCTTCTTACTCTCCTCTACACTGGTGTACATGTCTGTGTGCACAGTACATAGCTTCTTACTCTCCTCTACACTGGTGTACATGTCTGTGTTCACAGTACATAGCTTCTTACTCTCCTCTACACTGGTGTACATGACTGTGTGCACAGTACATAGCTTCTTACTCTCCTCTACACTGGTGTACATGTCTGTGTGCACAGTACATAGCTTCTTACTCTCCTCTACACTGGTGTACATGTCTGTGTGCACAGTACATAGCTTCTTACTCTCCTCTACACTGGTGTACATGTCTGTGTGCACAGTACATAGCTTCTTACTCTCCTCTACACTGGTGTACATGACTGTGTGCACAGTACATAGCTTCTTACTGTCCTCTACACTGGTGTACATGTCTGTGTGCACAGTACATAGCTTCTTACTCTCCTCTACACTGGTGTACATGTCTGTGTGCACAGTACATAGCTTCTTACTCTCCTCTACACTGGTGTACATGTCTGTGTGCACAGTACATAGCTTCTTACTCTCCTCTACACTGGTGTACATGTCTGTGTGCACAGTACATAGCTTCTTACTCTCCTCTACACTGGTGTACATGACTGTGTGCACAGTACATAGCTTCTTACTGTCCTCTACACTGGTGTACATGTCATTTGAAAAGCCAAATCTGAAGGGAGCTTATTGAAGCCTCCCACCATTGCTGTAGGAAATTCATCATGAAGTTCATCATATAAATGGTATAATGACTGGACTACTGCATGTATTACAATGCTCCTGGTGGCTGAATCTACAATAAGAAAACCTGATTTACTGTACATATCAACTAGTAATTGAGAATGCGCTTCACTTTAAAGTCGTGTTTCTTTATGGACAAAAATCAATTGAAAGCTATAGACACCTGTTCTTTGCGGTGTTCGGATAATACATCATCGCCAGTATTACGGTATTTTACATTGTTAGTGCTTCTGTGCTTCCCTGCTTCCCTGCTTAATTGAATTGAAATGTATTCCAGTTCTTCAATCGCTCTCTGGGTAAAGACTCCTCTCAGAAATCCTTAATATAACATAACCAGTTAAGTGATCATTTCCTTTCAGGCATAACCAGGCATTTATCATTCTAGCAAACAGACTTCACTGGCGAGCTATCAGGATGCTCTTCACACAGGAGGCGCTGGCATCATCTGTGTGCATGGTGCCGCTGTGTGCGCCGTTCCTGGTATTGATGTGCACAGTGTCAGTGTTACTTGAGTGGTGAAATATGAACACAAGTAAACAGTGCCGGAGCGGGGTGAAGAGTCACCGGGAGACATAGGGGGATCTTCACCCAGCAGTAATTTGTACAACCGATGAGAGATTGAGAGATCACACAGCATGATGTGTGCGAGATGTCTGCTATTAAAACTTTTATGAAATCACATGGAATTGTATGAAAATGGATAAGTAAAGCCAAGCTCATATTGATCACTAGACAGCACAGGCTTGTGCTTGGGGTTATCAGTCACGGTGAAAAGCAAGTATAACAATAGGGAGCATTGGGAATGACACTCTCAATTTCCTTTATGAGACATAAAGGGGAAATTGCCACGTTCTCCTGAACATATAGAGGATGTCTCTGTTCTTCTGACATATCTGTTGTAGTAAATATGTGTACTCCATACAATACCAATTCTAGAACCCTTTTCTTAGATTTCTACATCATGCGGTTAGTCTGTTAATCCTCTTGGAAATATATGAAAACATTGACAACTGGGTGTTACCATATGCAGAGACAGAGATGTATGTATGAATGTAAAGAGAGATATATGTATATAATAGGGGGAATACAACAGGGTATGTACATATGATATATTATCTCTTTGGCGCCCTTGAAATTGTTCCAGATAATGATGTATTCCCAGAAAATTATTGCAATTACACGTTTTGTTATACATGTTTAGTTCCTTTGTGTGTATTGGAACAACAAAAAAACAGAGAAAAAATGCAAATTGGTCATAATTTCACACAAACTGGCAAAAATGGGAATTACAAAATTGTTGTCACCTTTCCAAAATTGTGGGTAAACAACTTTGTTTCAAACATGGAATGCTTGTTTAAACTCACCTGTGGAAAGTAACGGGTGTGGGCAATATGAAAGTGAAAATCACACCAGAAACCAGATAAAAAGGGGAAAAGTTGACTCAATCTTTGCATTGTGTGTCTGTGTGTGCCACACTAAGCATGGAGAACAGAACGAGGAGAAGAGAACTGTCTGAGGACCTGAGAACCAAAACTGTTGAACAGTATCAACAATCTCAAGGTTACAAGTTCATCTCCACAGATCTTGATGTTCCTTTGTCCATGGTGTGCAACATAATTAATAAATTAACAACCCATGGCACTGTAGCTAATCTCTCTGGATGTGGACAGCAGAGAAAAATTGATGAAAGATTACAACACAGGATAGTCTGGATGATGGATAAGCAGCCCCCAATCAAGTTCCAAAGAAATTCAAGCTGTACTGCAGGCTCAGGGTGCATCAGTGTCAGCGCGAACTATCCATCGACATTTGAATGAAATGAAACGCCATGGCAGAAGACCCAGAAGGACATAAAAAAGCTAGACTGCAGTTTGCCAAAATGTATGCAGGTAAGCCAAAATCCTTCTGGGAAAGCATCTTGTGGACAGATGAGACCAATATGGAGCTTTTTGGTAAAGCACATCATTCTGTTTACCAAAAACGGAATGAGGCCTACAAAGAAAATAACACAGTACCTATAGTCATATATGGTGGAGGTTCAAAGATGTTTGGGGGTTGTTTTGCTGCCTCTGGCATTGGGTACCTTGTCTGTGTGCAAGGCATCATGAAATCTTAAGATTACCAAAGGATTTTGGGTTGCAATGTAGTGCCCAGTGTCAGAAATCTGGGTTTGCGTCCTAGGTAAGGGGTCTTCCAGCAGGAAAATGACCCCAAACATATTTCAAGAAGCGCCCAGAAATGGATGGAAAGAAAACGCTGGAGAGATCTGAAGTGGCCATCAATAAGTCCAGATCTAAATCCCATTGAACACCTATGGAGAGATCTTAAAATTGCTATTGGGAGAAGGCGCCCTTCAAATAGGGGAGACCTGGAGCAGTTTGCAAAAGAAGAGTGCTCCAAAATTCCAGCTGAGAGGTGTAAGAAGCTTTTTGATGGTTATAGGAGGCAATTGATTGCAGTTATTTATTCTAAATGGTGCACAACCAAATATTAAGTTGAGGATGCCAACAATTATGTCCGGCCCATTTTTGGGTTTTGTGTGAAATTATGTCCACTTTGCCTTTTTATCTCTGTTTTTTGTGTTGTTCCAATACACACAAAGGAAATAAACATGTCTATAACAAATTGTAATTTTTATAATTTTCTGGGAGAAATACTTATTTTTCTGAAACAATTTCAAGTGTGTCAACTCTTTCGGCCGTGACTTTATATTGTTAAATATCTGTTTTTATCAGAATTTGATTACTGCAAAATAAATAAATAAATAAATAAATAAATATATATATCTTTGTCTTTTATAGTTTCTGTTTCATTATTCTACGCTTCCTGTATCAGTTCCCAATAAATATGTATTTCGACATATATACTCTTATCAATAAATATAGATCCACATCAGCGGCTGTGTCATTTTAGGGCCATAACTGCAGGTAATAAGATGATCTTTTAGTTGTTTGCTCTGAAATTGCATAGTCCTAAGGATTGAGTACCTCATTCCCGCAGTGGTAATATCCCGGCTTTACCTCAAGGCTACAATTTCACAATGTAAATATTCATTTAAAAGAAATATAATTTTATAGGATACAAGCTAGCTTGTCGAACACATGTAAAATCAATATTTAGTAGAATAGAATTTGTCATTTTGTCCTCATTGGCTGTGAATAAGAGCCAGGTTGATGCTTCACTTATTATGTTATTATTCGTTTATTTGTAGCATGTGATGGACAGTTGGGTTTATCTGTATAGAATACGCAGCTCCATATTATAGACATTCAGGCTCTATCCATCCTCAAGGCAGAAACATCTGGAACAAATAGTTTTTGTCAGGAGCTTTCCAGAAATTATTTCATTTGTAAGATACCTACAGTCATGTATGGGGCTGGTGAAATCATTTGATAGTTTGTGTGTCACTAAAATGATTTATCTACTAGTTCTAAGTGACAATTTGGAGTGACAAACGGAAGAATAACCAGTTATGTTGCTTTCAGGGCAGGATGTACAAGGCTCCGAAGCTGTCACAGAAGTCTCCTGTAGATTACAACAAGTCAGGAGATTACTACTAGGGGGCTTCTCTGAGCATGGCATTGCTCTCTCAGAATAACCTACTACAGGGACATCTGCCATGGTCAGTGTATCAGATATGCCACTGACTCTTTGTACTATTTGGTCATTGCATTAGCTAGCAGTAATTTGCTAATTGTAATAGCATAGGTTTACTTTAGCAGTTAAAGTAAACTGATATATAGGAATCCCATAATCCGTTTAAGTGAATGTCTTCTTCTAAAGGGGTGGTTTCATCTTCATTAAAGAAGCATTCATGTTATTTTTTTTATTCCTTAAACCGGAACATTCCTTCATAACAAGTGAATTACAAAGTTGCTTGTTTTTACAAATCTGCCATTGTAATACCCCATACAGTCATGCCAGGTGTGAGTGCAACACAGAGAGTCACGCCAGGTGTGAGTGCAACACAGAGGGGGAAGGGAAAGGGAGCCCAGGCACTAGGGAAAGGGGGAAGAGGTGAGAGGACTTTGGTAGTTTAGCTCCGGGGGTCAGGTTAATAGGACAGTCATAAGCATGATGAGGAGGCAAATCCTGACACCCCTTGTCAGAAAAAAAGTCCTCAAAACCAGACAGAAAAGCAGGCAGTATCCCCATAGAGACAGCAGCAATAGAAACATTCAGACAGTTCTCATGGCAGTAATCTCCCCATCCAGTAATCTCCCTGGTTTGCCAATCCACCAACGGATTATGTTTAACAAGACAGGGGATACCTAAAACAATCGGAGTAGGGAGATTTTCCAAAACATAGCAAGGAATGATTTCACAATGAACTGACCCCACCCTCAGTTTTACATTATGTACAATCTGAGTAAATGCTTTCTGTGCAAGTGGCACCGAGTAAATGGCAAAGATGGAAATAGGTTCAGCTAAAGCACAGCAAGCAAGATCATGAGTTTTCACAAACTCAGCATCAACCTTGCTGACCCCAGCTCCACTGTCAACAAACACAGAATTTTTTTCGGTTTTGCTCTCTAGCACCATCTCTGCTGTCAGGACAAAGCGGGAACTGCAGTTTGACCACAAATGCACCCCTGGTTTATCCAACTCCAGACTACCAAGAGTTAAACAAGTCTCCTTTTGTTTAGAAATTGAAGGACAGGTCCCAACAAAGTGTCCCTTTTTACCACCAAAAAACATACTCCTCTTTTCTTGTGAATCTCTGGGGAGATGTATGATGTAGAGACACCCCCTAACTGCATAGGTTCCTCCACCTCCCCCAATACTGGTTCTCCCCCAGACCGCTGCCTTGGCAAAGGTACACAACACCGACAAGAAGGCCCCAGAGAAGAAGGTTGCACCGGTCTATCCCGAAGGCGCCTATCCAGACGTATGGCCAAAGACATGGCAGCCTCCAAGGACTGAGGGGTATCATATACAGCCAAGGCATCTTTCAACCTTTCCGTAAGCCCCTCACAAAATTGACTTTTAAGGGCTGAGTCATTCCATTTGGAATCCGTTGCCCATCTACGGAATTCTGAACTGTACGTTTCCACTGACCGAATCCCCTGCTGAAGGCGACGTAGCCTAGACTCAGCCAAGGCAACCCTGTCAGGGTCATCATAGATGAGGGCAAGAGCTCCTAAAAAAACCTCCACAGACTGGAGACAAATTGAGTCCTGCGGTAACGAAATGCCCATGACTGAGGATCGCCCTGCGGTAGAGAGATCGCAATACCAACCCGTTGCTCCTCATTACTGGAGGAGTAGGGACGAAGTTTGAAGTACAATTTGCATGCCTCCTTAAACACAAAAAACTTGTCCCTACCTCCTGAAAACCTGTCCAGGAGGGCAGCCTTGGGTTCAGACTGGACAGGTCTACCAGCAGAAACCCCTACATTTGCAGCCTGTAACCGGTGATATTGCTGCTGAACCTCACAGTGGAGGTCATTCACCTCCAGAGACAGAGGAACTGCTCTGCGAGTTCTAGAACTGATCCCATACTAAAAGGAGTAAGGAAAAAAAAGTGCATGCCCAAAAACACACAAAGAAAAAAAAAAAGTCAATCTAGTGTCGTTTTTTTTTTTCCCAAAACGTGCTCGGCTGGTTATAATGTCACGTCAGGTGTGAGTGCAACACAGAGGGGAAAGGGAGAGGGGTCCCAGACACTAGGGAAAGGGGGAAGAGGTGACCTCCTAAACTGGACTAGCGTCACCCTGTCTCCCCCTAACGTCCCTATACAGCCACCGCAGCTGTCGCCGATCACGTGCCTTGCCCTACTATCCCTGGCGTAAGGCTATAGCTGGGGGTGGAAGGAGATGAGCACTAGTCAACCTCCGCTAGCACTCTAAAGACAAAAGGTGAAGACAACACAGGGGAACAACAACTCAGCTTTAGAAGAACTCCAACAGGGCACACGGCCTCAAGACTCCAGAGAGGACGTGATGCTGCTTCAGACAAGTTCCAAGTAGAAATGGGTATAACCGGCGACGCCCACATAGACACACCAGGTATATATACACCCAGACTAAAGGGAGGTAGTCGCTGGGTCCTAAACGCAGCCTCCTATCTAGGCAGCTGTCTGCATTGCCAAACATGGAGATCTCTTGCAAACCACTGCAGGGCGACTGTCTGTCACCTCTGACACACCGGTGACACATACATTGTAGTGCCCAGTATATTTTAGTGCCCAGCTCGTGCATCTGTAAATTAAGCAGGCCCTAGTCGCTACAGTACTGACAAACATATGGACACTAAATGTGGTTTAGGCACACTGTGGGGCTCAGAAGGGAGAAGGGCATTTGGAGTTGGGAGCACAGAATTCGCTAGATTTATTTTGGGTGATGAGGAGCCATTTTTCTTTTCCAGAACCTTTGTGTTACCAGTAACATGGAAGCCCCCTATACTGTCATTGACAGGTGACGGACTTGAGTGGGGACTTGTTTTTTTTGTGGATTGAGTTGAAGCTTTTATTGGGAACATTTTATATAATATTTTATATAACATTTTGCATAAAATTTTGGATCACATTTATCCTGTGATCTATGCTGAGCACTTACATCGGGGTTTCCATCTAAATCTCTGATGTGATTCAGATGAAACCCCCGACGGATCCATTCACTATAATGAGGCAGCAGAGTTACTCTGGACTCCGTCTGGCCTCTGTTCAGTGGTGTCCTTCTTTTCAGAAGTGCACAAAAATGTGCTCAACTGCAGTTTTATGCACACTAAAAAGACGGACACCGTCGGATCATAGGCCAGATGGCATCCACAGGGTCTCTATCTGCCTCATTATAGGGAATCTTCCATCAGGGGTTCTGTCTGAATTGCATATTTAAGAGATTTACACAGAAACCCCGCTGTAGGCAGAGGACTAACAGGAAAATTACATGACAAAGTTCTAAAAAAAGGCTCAAAAATGTTCATTTCATTGGGAATATACAAATGTAACACATTGGAAATGTCATTTTACACAGTTAGTTTGCTTTTGCCACTTCTTCCATTCTAGATAAGATTTTATTTTCTCATTGTTCCACAGTATGTACAGCTGATTTTATGGAATTTGGCAGCAACTTTTCTTACTGGAACCCCTTAGTCCCAATCCTGTCAGTGGTCTGACCTTACTATAATCTTTATTTTGCAGAACAGGTGATCCTATTGTGCGGGTCACTAGACAATCAGGAGTTGACAATGCCATCACCATTTCTTCATTCTACACAATGTCTGGTCTGTCTGTGGGGGTTCAAAAGAATTTATCAAATGGTCAAAGACCTAGTTCTTTAGCCTTTCAGATACCAATGTTATACACGTATATGTAATATAGTATGTTCTGTTGAACCAGGGAAGAGGAGGATGGCATAGAATAAGGGAATCTTAGTTTACCCTTTTTGTTTTAGAGGATGTCTACAAGATAAAAACAACTAAAGGTTAGCCAATTGCTTTAAGGCTTCCTTTCCAAATATGCTATATACCTGTTTTTGTGGCTTTTTGTTGCATTTGTCATATCTCATAGAGACTCATATGGGAAAACGCAAGAAAAGTACACCTTACATAGGGAGCGACTTATGTGAAAAAAAACAAAAAAAAGCCCACAACAGCAAAACTAAAGAAAAGCACCACAAACATGAAAGATTGCATGTAGTGTAGTTTCCATTCTACTGTTAGCTAACTTTTGGCTGTGGCAGATTTTGCATGATAAAAAAAGGAAAACCTACACAAAAAACACAGCCTTTATCCAAAGAACCTTATGTGTAAAACCACCTTAATAAGGATGAAACTTTCTTTCTGACCCCATGGGGCGACCAGGCTAGATCAACAGTAAACCAAGTATTTTTGTACTTTTACCTAACCATATAAGTTATGAGCAAACCTATTCCATGCCTTCACAGCTCTTTCAGTAAAAACCTTTTCTCTGCCAGAGATTGAACTTTTTCTCCTTTAGAGGTGACTTTAAAGTGAACCGCGCTTAGAAGTGTTTCTTGTCTGGACCATTTATATATTTGGACAAATTAATTGTGTCCCCTTAGATGTCTCGTCTCACCCCTGAGGTTCTCCAAGGCCTTTTTCGCAATTTAGTTCCCTTGTTCTTTGCACTTTTTCCAGTTACAGCGGATCATTTGGATGAACTTGTGGACAGAACTGAATTGTGAATTCTAGATGAGGACACCCTGATGCCATATAAAATCGCTGGCTTTATAAATGGGATATAGACACGGCCAGCTGTTATTCAGGACTTATTCAGACAAGCGTACTTTCGGCCTGGTGCATAGTGAACTTTACATGGACAGCAGATGGACCAATTGTAGCCAATGTGATAAAGTGATTTTCCATAGGAACTGATGGTCCATGTGGAAAAAACTGCATTATAAAAATAATTTTAAGAATAATTTTTATTTCTATGGTGCCAAGATATTCCGCAGCACTTTACATTTCAGAGGGGTCATGTACAAATAATAAAGACATTGCAAATTAACACATAATTCAACAGATACCAAGAGGAGTGAGGGCCGTGCTGCCCGCAAGCTTACAATCTATAAGGAAATAGAGAAGGCACAAAAGTGCTTATAAAGTATGGTCCAGCCATCAATATAATAAATAGGTTATCACATAATGCTGCATGAATCGATCACCAGCCAGTATGTGTACAAGGACAGATATAGAGTGCTATTAAGTGCATGGACGGTGTCTAAACAGATGATAAGAAGGACCAGATTCTGATAAAATTTTTGAAAGGGCAAAAAGGGAATAGTCAGATAAGTGAGGTGAAATAATAGGCCATTGTAAAGAAATGCGTTTTAAAGGCACGCTTAAAACTGTGGGTATTGGAAATTAATAAAATTGTAGTGCATTCCAGAGAACTGGTGTGTGGCACCCTGCTGTTCACAGGTACCACAGGACCCAAAAGGGTGCATGGACGGACTTCTCCACAAGAGGCCCTCATTACATACAAACACCTCCACCCTTCCACCTCATACCACCAGAGGGAGCCTGGATAGGGATATATACATGGAGGGTGGAGCCAGGCAGTGAAGTCAGTCAGAAGTTCAGTTAGTCAGTCAGTGAGTAGTAAGGAGGGGAGCAGAGTCTCGTTAGGAGCTCTGCTCCACATGTGGGGCCTAGTGATAGATGCCCAGGAGGGGAGCAGAGAAGAAAGGCTCCGTTCTACAGAAGGGATCCCAGGGGGTACGGTGAGTGCAGGACGGCACCCGTACGCCCCGAATCTGCCAGGTGTCAGAGGGATCAGGCAGCAAGAAGGGGACCGGCCCCTGGACCAGCCGTGTTACTCCAGGTCTCGGCTGGAAAAACCGGAGGCTTTTGCACTTCCATGGTGCAGTTGCCACAGTCTCACCCTAGTCACCGTGAAGGGCATCAAGTAGGTCCGGGAACTCCAGGTTGCCCAGAGGGACTTCAGAGCACTCGATTGGTACTGAGTGTGGGCAGGAGGGAGAAGACCCAGCGTGAGAAGTCGGCCTAGTAAGGAACATAAAGAACGCGGGGTTCCGTCAAGCACTCCTGATATATCTGTGAAAAGTGTTGAACCCCTGGTCTG
Organism: Phyllobates terribilis; assembly: GCF_046119375.1. Lineage (NCBI taxonomy): Eukaryota > Metazoa > Chordata > Amphibia > Anura > Dendrobatidae > Phyllobates > Phyllobates terribilis. The sequence goes on from NW_027362762.1 coordinate 136,451,529, forward strand.
ATAGACGCAGTGCGACACGGAGGCGGACACCCGTACAGTGTACCTGAGAACCTTGAACAAGAACTGTGAGTAAAACTCGGATGACTGCACTCCGCTGCCTCCATCAGTTATTTCAGCTGCGCCATCCAGACTGCACTACAAGCCCCAGCATCACCACCCACCATCAAACTCTACACTGCCCGGAGGCCCGCTCCACCTGTGGGGAGCTGTTCCATCCTAGCTGCCTATCAACTGCCTCAGAGGTCTGCAGCAGCGCTGGTACAAATTACCAGAAACACACAGGTGGCGTTACGATCAAACTACAAATCCCATATAAACTATCCCCTTTTTGTTGACCGCCCTAGGCCACGGACCGGGCAAGCCACTGTGACATATTCCCCCCCAGCCTCCATAGGCCCGGACACTGAGTGCCCCACTACCATGGGGGCGTGTCAGGTGCAGCACACAAGAAGTCTTGTAGAAAGGAGTGGGAGGTTCGGATTATAGAGGCTGTTAGTGTTTGGTTAGTAGCGGAATGGAGGCCACGGGTAGGGTGATAGATAGAGATTAGGGTGGAGATGTAGGTTGTTGGAGAACTGTGGAGAGCTTTGTGGGTGAGAAAGATACGTTTATATTGTATTCTGTAGTGGTTGGGCAACCAGTGCAATGACTGGCATAGGCTGAAAGCATCGGTGGAGCAGTTGGACAGGAACTATTCTGGCTCATTCTATGGACTAGAATGTGAAATGCAATAGTAGGCAGCTCCTGCACCTGACCAATGATGAGGATGATCACATGTAGCCAATTACTTCCGAAATTTAAACAGCACAGCCAAAGCAATAAAAGGAACTTTTTTTAAAAAAAATCCCAAAATAATTCAATTAGAAACATAGCAAAAAGGCAATGGTATTTACCAGCCAATATCACAAAGAAAATCCACAAACAGGATGCAACAGACCCCCTTATTAGAAGGAGGTAACATAGGTTCAGAATGCTGATGAACAACCACTCTCAACTTCTCACTCCATGGAGGGGGTGATTGCCTACCATTAGAACAGCACACAGATGACGCTTGCAATAGGGTTCAAGTTACACACATGTAGCACAGTGCCTAGCCAGCAGCCTATTACATGCCTCTACTATTCGATTAGGCAGGTTTCCCGGCACCCTATCAGTGCATCTCAAAGGTGCAAGCCCCTAATTTACAAGGTCACTATTGATGGGCCTGGCTGCACACTGTAAGAATAAAAAAGTGCAAAAATATATAATATTTAATAATAGGAGGTTTTGGTTAATATTTTGGCCAAAATACGCAAGCTCACAACCCCCGTCAAGGGTCCTCACTATTTTGCAAGTCCCTACTATACAGTAAAATAAACAGCACAGCCAAAGCAATAAAAGGAACTTTTTTACAGAAATTACCAAAATAATTCAATTAGAAATATGGAAAAAAGCAATGATATTTACCAGCCAAGATCACAAAGAAAATGCTCAAACAGGATGGTGTAGAGTAAGGACTCACAAGATAGTGAGGACCCTTGACGCGGGTTGCGAGCGTGCATATTTTGATCATATTTGGGGCAGCATGGTGGCTCAGTAGTTAGCACTGTAGCTTTGCTGGGGTCCTGGGTTCAAATCCCACCAAGGACAACATCTGCAAAGAGTTTGCATGTTCTCCCCGTGTTTGCGTGGGTTTCGTCCGGGTTCTCCGGTTTCCTCCCACACTCCAAAGACATAGTGATAGGGAATGTAGATTGTGAGCCCCAATGGGGACAGTGCCCATAATGTCTGTAAAGCCCTGTGGAATTAATGGCGCTATATAAGTGAGTAAAATAAATAAATAAAAGTCTTGATGATCGCCAAGACTTTTGGGAGAATACTCTGTGCATTGACGAGACAAAAGTTGAACTTCTTGGAAAGTGTATGTCCCATTACATCTGACGTAGAGGTAACACAGCATTTCAGAAAAGGAACATCATGCCAACAGTAAAAATGCCAAACATCACAACATTTTTGCACAACTATGAGCTATGTTGGCTACACCCGCCTGTCAAATTCATCAAAGAGGCGGTGCTTCTTATGGCAGAAATATTATTCTTGTCTCTGATTGGAGTAACATTTCTGTTGAGTCACATGCCACTGATAAGATGCACCAAAATTATTAAGTGATATGTGCCTATTAATGATTTTTGACAGATTTATTTCCTGCACGCCTCTCTTTAAGACTGGCATATGAAATGCCAGTCTTAAAGAGAACCTGTCAGCTGGATTTTGCTATGTAAACTACAGATAAGGCCACATTAGTGCTATAATACTGATTAAAGTGATACCTGCAGGTGGAAAAAATCCATTTTGTGGTTCTTGTGTAATAAGTATTTAAAGTTTTGCTATAATCATGTCCTCGTGCATCGGGGCGAGACTATGTGGCGGGACTATGGGCCATATCTTTCCTTGTTGGGATGTTTATGGTCTCCTCTTCTGTGTGGTCTTCTCTTCTGCGTGCTCCCGCCCTGGTCCTCTGGGCACGGTGGGCGGCGCAGAACAACAAGAAAAGAGACTGCCCATAGTCCCACCCCATAGCCCACCCCGATCAACGAAGACATGATTACAGCAAAACTTTAAACACTCATTACACAAGAACCACAAAACGGATTTCTTCACCGCAGGTATCATTTTAATCAGTATTACATCATTAATATGGCCCTGTCTGTAGTTTACATAGCAGCATCCTGCCGACAGGTTCTTTTTAATGAATCGGGACTTTAGTCTATTATGAAGATTTCAGTTTGGCTTTTCACAATCCTACTGAAAACCCTAATTCTCTCCTGTATTGCTTACAATGCATTCATCTACTGTCTGAGTCACCATCTTGCTATATTGCTTTCCACATTGTATCCTTTTATGACTTTGTACTTGTTCTTTTCAGATGTACTAAAGCTCTGTGCTCGCTGGTATCATTGTGCCCTCCCATGTTGGTACTGCTTACATCTTGCTCAGTGCACAAAGTATTCTCTTCAGTCACTCTGGGACAACTTGGTAACATATGCTCCAGAGCTTACATTACATTACACTAATGACTGCCGCGTACTGAAGCATAGCTGAAGGCTCCATCAACATGTGTCTAAAGGGGAAACCCTTACTTGATGCAAATAGTTTTAATATCGAATCCCTAGAGAATTATAATGTGATGAGTGGTAATATTTTTCCGTGTCTGAGAGTTGCTGCTTTTTAATGGCTCATCTATTCAGAATTTTTTTTTTATAAGAAAAGTAAATGTCAAAACATTTTATGCATTACTAAAGAATATTTACATAGTGTAGCATTCACACCTTTACAAATATCTACAAAAAAACTGCAATGACCAACATCACGGAAATAAGGAATATTAGGATACTGATTGGGTCAAGGGCAATTTTTCTCATCTAGAGCTTGGTTAAAGCAAATCTGTCATCAGATTTTTGCTGCTTCATCTGAGAGCAGCATAATGTAAGGAAAGAGACCCTGATTCCAGCTATGTATCACTTAGTTTACTGGGTGCAGCAGCTGTTACACAATCTGAGTTCTTAGATGTAGAACTTTTTAGTGTCACGATTCCTCCGCTCAGTGTGTCTTGGACGCAGTGAGTGACAGCTCAGTCGTCCGGTCTAGTGCAGGTGTGTGCTGATCTGTCAGCATTTTCATAGCTCAGTTGTCCAATCTGAGACTTGGAAGTGCTGAGCTTCCTTCAGTTGTTCCCTGTACCAAGTGATTACCCAGCTCCTTAGCTAACAGATCTCTACCAATTGTAGCATTTGCTCGGTGGTGCTGTTTGCCTTGTGTTAGTGTGCTCTGTTTGTTGACCTATTGCTGCCTGACCTTGGACCTCGTTCTGAGTTCTGACCATCTGTTTGCCTAGCCCTTTTGCTCTGATCCGCTATCTTCCTGGTATTCTAACCTCGGACGTGACCTGACTATGCCTTTGTCTTTTCCTTTTAGTTCATGATGTGCTCTCTTGGTATCTGACAGGAAACGTTTGACTTCCATGCCTCATGGTTTGTCCGTGAGCAGTGACTAGCATCACACACTGTCTATTGACAGTGAGCTGCTTATCTGAGAAGGCAGTGTGGTTGGACCAGGGCTCATGTGCCATGTAGTCCAGACAGTGATAATCTCCTGGTGATAAAACATTCATTGTACTTAAACAACAGCACAGAGCCTAATAAGTGACACATCCCTGAAATCGGTGTCTCTGCCCCTATCTAAAGCTGTCCTCAGATTACACAGCAAAAACCTGCTGACAGAGTGAAGTGAAAACAGAGTGAAGGCAAAGCAGTCACCAAGTGCTCAGCACCTCTAGGAACACCTTCAAAACTATTGGAAACTATTCCAGGTGACTACCTGATGCAGCTGCTTGAGAGAATGCCAAAGATGTGTAAAGTTGTCATCAGAGTATAAGGGGGGTGAGAAATCTAAGGTTTAACACATATACTAGTGTGTTTGTTTACTATTTGTTTCCGTACATGTTCTTTTGTGGGTTTGCTGCCTTCAGTCTGAATCTACAATGTACACATTCCAATAATAACAAGGAAAACCACTGAATGAGCAGCTGTCCAAATTTTTGATAGATACTGTACTTCAGTTTATAACAGGCATATGAAAACCAAGTTTGGGGCAGCGCTGGCATGGTCAATACGTCATCACAAATATGAGGAACTGCACACCGACCAGGCACACACATTTCAGATTATATTCCCTTCATCAGGCTAAATAAAGAATTCGCAAAATTGTCTAGGCAATGATAGGAGTCCTGATGTGTCATGGAATAGAAGTCTACATGGAGCCAGAGTTCATATTTCGCAGCTCTTTACATACATTATCATGGTTGTGCCCATTGGGGCTCACAATCTACATTCCCTATCAGTATGTCTTTGCAGTGTGGGAGGAAACCAGAGAACCCGGAGGAAACCCACGCAAACACGGGGAGAACATACAAACTCCTTCAGATGTTCTTGGTGGGATGTGACCCCCGGACCCCAGCGCTGTAAAGCAACAACGGTGCCCATGATGGTGCTATATAAGTGAGTAAAATAAATAAATAATTAATAAGTTGTAATAAATCTGCCCCAAACTATATTTGGTAGAAGTTTCCTGTATATGGTGATTAGGTGTTATAGACCTAATACAGAAACCCCATTATATAGTTGTTACAGGACCTCACACCAGTTTATAACACCTACCGAAATCCTAAATCCCCTATTCCACGCCTGAATACCACTCAATAAAGCTGAGCAGCTATTTCACTGCCTTGGAGGACCCTCGCAATGAGGAAAGCAGCTGCCCAGGCTGCTGGTGGCAAGGTTGGCTCGCTGCAAATGCATCTTCTCCTCTCTCTAGTTCTGTATCTTTGACAGGGTACAGTAGATGCTGCTTACTAATAACTGGGGAAGGAGCATTTCATCTGAGGGGTGCACCAGCCTGCCCCGTTGGGTTTTGGCATGTATACCAATGCATTAATAACATGTGAGCTGAATTTGATGCTTATCTGCAGGCAATGTATTGTGCCTGGATTGTCATACATTGCAGGAATTAAGCAGTCTCCCCCCTGTCCATCCCCCTCCTTGCTGTCAGTATGATCTGTTAGATGAGATTACAATATTGACTTTGGCAAGCACATTACTTTGACCGCTTGATCTACTCATCTCTCGTGAATTATCTCATTAGATGGTCATGTTTTCTGTTTTTGCTTTTTATTTGATCGCATCTGGGAGACCTACTTGAAAAGGAAGCAATGCCGGCAACTGTTCGAAGAAGGTTTCAAGAAAACATTGCTCCGGGGGATGTGTATTTTAGGATGTCACTGCAGCAGGGTCCAGATTTATTAGTCCTGCAATTTCATCAATGAATTTGTATTAAATATATTTATAATGCCCTTTTAAATTTTCAATACTTTCCCTGCAAAGCAAAAATACCATGAGCGATTTGATAGGAGAGTGTCACCTTGTAATCCACAGGACATCAGAGATTGGCCTCCTGTCCATGCAGAAGAACATATATTGGCCTGGTTGTCAGACCGGAGCCCAGACCATGGGAGTATCTATTGTTGGTGCAGTTGGACTCAGGGCCCTGGAACCCAGGGGGCCCCTATGAAAAGACCAATACTATAAAAAACCCAGATATTGGGGCCCCTGTTGGATATTTTGCAGTGGGGTCTCTACGAGCTTCCCGCTATGTCACAGGTCCAGGCGGTTGTGCTGACTACGTTTTATACAAGATTTTTTTTCTTTTTAATATCTTCAATGAAAAGCAATATCTATTTGTAATACCAGACATTGATGACTGTGCAAAGAAATAGCTTTTGCTCTGTGCTCTGATTTCAGACTTGCAATGTGAACAGGACATTCGATTTGCTGCTGTGATCAATTATTTCAATATTGTCACCTGGGTTTTTCTCCTGACCACACGCTGGTTATTATATCAGATTTCACATGCTGGAAATACGCCGGTGTGTCTAAGTGCCTAGGACAGATTTAAATACCTTGTTCTGCTGGTCGTAGTGGAGCTGGAAGGCATCAGGAGAGTTATCCGCGTCCCATGGGAGGAGGCAAGATGTTAAAAGTGATTCAAGTACTGTACAGATCAGACTAAATTACACTGTATTCCATCTCTCTGAAGCAGAAAGGGAAAGAACTATTTTCTGCCGTACCCTAGGGACCTAACAAGGTGCCTGTGTTTTAGAGTATTAGTATGTGGTGTGTTCGCTAGCATCTAATAGGCATAGAGCTTACATTCTAAGTACACAACAATGGATCACTACATTACTTCTATAACAGTTCTACAAACATGGATCTTATTTGAATAAGTGTCTGTTCACACGGGGATTATGTTTTTTGTTATTATTGGAGGTAGGCACCCATACACATTAGACTAATATATGGGTTTGGTTGATAGACTGATATGTATGGGGACACTGGACAATTGATTGTTGGGGAAAGTTAAGGATCCGGCATGTCGAAGTTCAGACTGCCTTTTCTTTTGTTCTCCTGGAGATAAGCCGATGCTAGACATTGTCTGGTGATAGCTCTCCATAGAGAACACAGGAATGCTCAGCCGAACGAGTGCTCCTATGTATGGGAGAGATGGCTGCCAGCCAAATGATCCATTTAATGTGTATGATGAGCTTAAAGAAGCACTCCTCCACCTCCCATCAAAGCTTTTAATCTCCTAATATATTGCAGTCCTCATATTATATAGCACTGTGCACTTACAATTGCTCATTTACCCAATTCATTTGTCTCTTTTCCATTAGGTCTGTGACATCACGTGATTAAAAACAGACTAACTGAATCCTTCTAAGCTGTATGGAGAAACAGGAGGTCAATTTTCCCTGTATGAGTCATGAGTCACTACAAAAGTCCCTGGCAGAGGGACAGAGGAGCGGAGCAGCTGGGCAAGGAGATGAAGCGGGTGATGATTCATGCAGGGAAAAGAGACTTCCTGTTTCTACATAGAGCAGAGAAAAGAGAAGAATTAGCTGAGTAGAAAGGAAAAATGAGCAATTGTAAGTACACAGTATAATATGATGATTTTAATATATTAAGATAAAATGATGGGAGTGCTTCTTCAAGAGGAATACAACAGAGGCATTATGTAACGGATCTTGTCAGATCCCAATAACTTTTAATGACTCCGTTACATTTTTTTTTCAGCTGTTTCTTTTTCCCACAATAAAAAAGAGGAAAGCAGATTAAGCCGTTATAACAATTGAAGAAATCCGACAAAAGGGAACCTAGTACCAGGGAGAACAGACAAAAGTGGGTAACACATTAGTTTCAGAGCAGAGTCAGATTTGTGACAAAACATTTCCCAAACTAATGATTGTTCACAGCTACAGATGAATGAATAATTTTGTAAAATCCTTATCCAGCGGCCACGTCAGAACTGCGTTGCCACCGGACTGGAGCTCTCCAAACCGCCTCCTATCATTTGGAATCCTGGCGGTTGGGGTTAAAACACTGAAGTCAAGGATGTGTCAAATGTCCGGCTGTGTGCTGTTGTTTACTTAAACTGAAGGTTTAATCATCTTGTGATTATCATTGCTGTGAACCATGGACCAACTCTGCCCCCTCCTGTGATAAGCAGCTCACTGTCTATAGACTTTTTGTATATATAGAGCCTGGTGAGGACTGGGGGTGGTTAGCTTTCTCAGCTCTGCTGCATTGCTTAAAGGGGTTGTCCAGTACTTTATATTGTCCCCCCAATGTATCTCCCGGGGCCCCTTAAGATTTTTGTATTTCGCTTGTGTTGCTGATAATGCCTGTGAGCGGCGCTATCACTGGCCGCTCACAGGCATCACGTGACCCCTGGCTGCAGCTGGCTCTGACATCCGCTGATGTCATGACAAGTGCTGGCAGCAGCGGGGGGTCTCTGTCTTCCACGTTCCAGGTGGATGCCAGGCTGTGGGCGGGTTTACCCCCGTGTCACACCCGGCATCCACCGCGCGCTCTGCCTATTCCCCCCCATTCATTGGAAAAGCGAGCGGTGGATGCCGGGTGTACCCCGTCCACAACACAGCAGCCACCACGGGGACCCCAGCGCTGAGTCACGCCTGACTTGTCGTGACGTCAGCGTGGGGTCACGTGATGCCTGTGAGCGGCCACCGAAAGCGCTGCTCATAGGCATTATCAGCAACGTAAGGTAATTACAAAAAGCCTTAGGGGCCCCGAGGGATATATGGGGGGGGGGGGGTAATATAAAGTACTGTACAGCTTCTTAAAGCTACGTTCCCATGATGAGTTTTTGATGAGTTTTTTATGCTGGGTATTTTGAAAAAATGAAAGTAACCAATTTTACTTAATGGGTGCAGAAATGTTGCATAAAATCGGTAACATCAAAAACTCACCAAAAGCTCATTGTGGGAATGTAGCAGAATGGCAGAATGTGTCAGAACCGCTGCACCCAGTAAACTAGGTGACATATCATTAGATTCAGGGTCTCTTTGCCTACACGATGCTGCTCTCAGATGAGGTAGGAAACACCTGCTGACAGATTCCCTTTAATGCACCTATACTCAGAATACTTAGAAAAACATTGGCCAAGCTGACTATCTAATTTACAAAGGGGTAAAAGGTGACTGTCCATGTACTGCTGTGTGATTCTACATTTGACCTAATATATATGGCCACACATGTCTTTCCTGCAGTTAAATGGAATCTGTCTGATTTTTTATATGTAATCTGACAGCAGCATGAGGTAGGAACAGAGACCCTGATTCCAGCGATGTATCACTTAGTTCACTGGGTGCAGCAGTTATGATAGAATCACAATTTTCTCTGCTGCAGATCTAGCAGAGCTCAGTTGTTGAGATCAGATCATACCACAGCTTTCTCTGTACATTGGATAGTGACAGAGAGCTTTTAATCAGTGGTAGGGCTGGGGTTGGACTAGGAGGCAGGAGGCCAGTTGTCATGTAAAGAGAATGCTAATAAAACACATTGTATTGAAACAGCAAAACACAGTCCAGTAAGTGACACATCACTGTAATCAGGGTCTCTTCCACTACAACATGGTGCTCTCAGATTACATAGCAAAGACAGATTACTTTTAAAAGCAGGTTCTCAGGATTTTATGACACAACTCCATTTCACACATAATTCTACTTACTCCACCTACAAAGCCATATATCACCTTGTTCCAGTTATCATTTAATTCCTTTGTAATGCTATTTCTGTTTAAAGTACATTCTCAGATACTCAGATACATTTTTGGCTACTTTTTTTGCACCCAAATAATTTTTAAAATGATACACTGCATGGTTCCCATAGGTATTTACAGGGTGAAAGCACATTTTTATACTTCAGGATACCTTCACACTTTTTTTTGTTTCATTTATTTAAATTAATGAGTTTTAGTTCTTGCATTTTATTGGTCTTTTTAGTTGGGATTTTAGCGTTACCTTTTCACTGATTCCATGGTTCCTTTTAGAGTTAGGCTGTGTGCACACAATGCAGTTTTAATGCATTTCCACGGCGGAAAAGACATGCAGGTTTGACGCATAAACATGCAGCGTCAAACCTGCAGCGGCTCCTGATCGTGGCCACGTACCCAAACTCACCCGCAGCATGTCAATTTCTGTAGCGGACACGATAGTCTCCGCTGTAGATTTTGACCGATTGAACTGTCATTATATGTGGTAGATTCACATGTACTGACAACAAAAGTGCGGTATCAGAACACAGCGTTTTGGATGCAACATAAATACGTTGTGTCCAAAGCGCTGCTGAGTGCTGATCGGGGGATGTAGTGGCTAGCAAACCAGCTGTGAGATGTTAATTATGGCCAGGGAAAATGTTTGCCTATTGACACCTTCCCAGACCAAGAAAAGCAGCTTACAGCAGTTGCATAAATTAGATGAATAGAAATGCTAATGAAGACTGGGTGTATGGGATCAGCTGACACCCTGCTCTTTTGTTTGGTGATGTCAAGGTGTCAATCAGACCTTTTCATGACCAAACAAAGTAAAGAAACCACACAGACACAGTGTAAACACTTTACTTGAAATACAACAGACCCATTCTTTAATCATTTAAATGAACCAATATACTCACCCCAGTTCTATGGTAATCCAAGGTTTTAAGCAATGTCCCACCAAGTAACTTTATTTAGCTCCAAAAATCATTCATTGATGCGCAAAAACGCTTCAAAAACCGCATGTGAAACCGCATGTAATATCGCGTCAAAAATGCCTCAAAAAATCATGTAAATCCGCATGCGTTTTTTTCTGCCAGAGAGAGGCAAAAACGCTCAGGAAATTTCTGCTTCAAATCTGCATCGTGTGCACATACCCTTAAGGTAAAACAAACAAGTAATGTGGGTCTATGGGAAAAAATAAGGGTTGAAAAAAACCTGCTATACCTAGAGCATGTTGCAATATTAAAAAAAGCAAAAATACAGAAAAAATTTCAACTACATTTTTGAAAAAAATGCCATTTGATAAGACACAATGTACCGTATGCCCTGCACACATGGACATTTATTATTGATTTCAAGTTAACATCTGACTGCTGAGGGTTTTTGTTTTACTGAAAAATGTACAAAGAACAAATGAAAAAATGCTTTACTTGTCTCCATCCTTACATGAATGTGGGGTGGGTTCATTGTGATCCCAGATTGGGCAACTTCAAAATTTGTTGTTAAGGAATATTTTTAATGGAAGACCCACAAAAGTGGTAGTTTAACATAACGTGACCAATCTTGAAATTATCTCAAAGGAAATGAAATGCCAGCTAGTCCTGGGTACCATATCTATGATCCATGTTTTCTAGCTACTGGGTCAATCCGAAGTCCTTCATTAAAGGGGTTGTCTGATCCAAAATGATAGGTCTGCAAACACTCTGTGTGACTGCAGACTTATGAATCCCCCCAGGACAAGCAATGTGCGCTGCAGTGATTCACCAGTTTGTGACCCGGGACCGGTGGGTACGTATGCGTTATGCATACTTCTGGCCAGAGCCCAACTAGTGGGCTCGGCCTCATCCCATACACTTGTATTGAACGAGGCCATGCCACTGGACTGCCGTGTCACTAGACGGGGCGCGGCCTTGCTCTATACAAATGTATGGAGCGAGGCCACGACCACTAGCCGGGCTCTGCCCGGGAGTATGCATAACGCATATATTACCGCTGTTCCCGGCTCAGAAACCGGCGAAACCCTGCAGACTTATAATTTTGGACCGAACAATCCCTTTAAATTGGCGGCTGTGGGCTTTTCCACTCCTGTCTATAGGGATTACAGAAAGTGTTGAGCAAACACTTGACTCTTTCTGCAGAGCCACTTTCTCACGGCAATGTTTGGGTCAGTATTTTGCAGCAGAATTTGTAAGCCAAATCCAGGAGCAGGTCTAGAACATGTAAATCTTTCCATTATACATATTTTCCCTTTTTTTAAACTGAAGCAAAATACTGACTAAAATCTGCCTATGAGAGAGTGCTGCTTGGAAACTAAGCGATTCTACCTCTCCTCTGAAATCAATAGAGCATTTAGAGGCAAACAGCTGGCAAATAGGGGTTACCGAACCCCTCTTCTCCTGATGTGAGGGTCTTAGAAATAACGTGTTTCCCTAAAAATGAGACCTACCTCAAAGCCATAACATGATTTTACAGGATTTTTGAAGTGCTTGAAATATAAGCCCTACTCTTAAAATAAGCCCTAGTTACTGTAATGACCGGCCGAGGGGGGAGCCGAGGGGGAAAACAGGTCAATTGCCCAGAGCCCCCACTCTCTAAAGGGCACACAGCATTTCTATTCTGATGTGAAGACTGCTTAAGGACCTTTGGTGACATCACGGCCATGTGACCATGATGTAATCAAAGGTTCTTTAATTGCAGGAGTCTAGAGGAACTGAAGAGAAGGCAGGCTGGTATGTATGTGCAGTGTATATATTTACATGTGTATGTGCAGTGTGTATATTTACATCTGTATGTGCAGTGTGTATATATATGTGTATGTATGTGCACTTTGTGTGTCTATATACATGTGTATGTATGTGCACTGTATGTGTATACATGTGTATGTGCAGTGTGTATATTTACATGTGTAAGTGCAGTGTGTATATACATGTGTATGTATGTGCACTGTGTGTGTATACATGTGTATGTGCAGTGTGTATATTTACATGTGTATGTGCAGTGTGTATATACATGTGTATGTATGTGCACTGTGTGTGTGGATTGTTGTTCATGGAAAGAAATAAGACATCCCCTGACAATAAACCCTAACCTATCTCTCAGAGCAAAAAATAATATAAGACTCTTTCTTATTTTCGGAGAAACATGGTAGTACCTAAGCATAGGCATCCTGAGAATATAACAAACAAAGAACGGCCTTCATCTTTCAGAACAGGTTGACAGGCAACCCGTCAATACATCGTGCCTGTCACATACATGCCTACTCAGCTGTATACTGTATGTATGACAGGAGAGACATGGAGTATAAATGGCATAAAACTAATTTTTATTTAATACATGATTAAAATCGAATCAACAAAGTCATGTAATATCACAGTATATATTATCCATCACAATACAGAGTGAAATATAACATGCAAACAGGCCATCACACCCCTAGAAGCAAACACAAAGTATGGACCCTAGTAGATGTTTAGCACGACCGGCGGACCGCTGGTATTTATATTACTCACTAGTGTGTTTAGTTACCACATCATAGAGATCACCAGAGGTTCCGCTTACCGGCTAATATAACAGGGAAACGTAGAGGGGTGAGAATTAGATCGTCACCTGGCCAGGAGGGAGCCCCGACGCGCGTTTCACCGCTGAAGCTGCAGGCTTTCTCAAGAGGCATGGGATTCATTGAGTAAAAGGACCCTTTTAAATGCCTCCTCTAACGATCACGTGACCGGAATGTCAGTCACGTGATCGGGAGGTTGCCGATCTACGGCGCATGCGCCGGGTCCCGAGGTCTCATAGTGCGGGCAACAGCCGTCAACCGGCGGTGCATATCCGGAAGCACGGAATCGCGCAACCCGGAAGTGTGAAGCCGGGAGTGAGGACAGCTGAGCACGGACCAGAGACCACGCAACCCAACACGCATGCGCACCGCATCATAGGTCGCAAGGTAGCACAGTGGCAAGAAAAAAGAGATAGAGGGGAGGGAGAAGGGGAAGGCAGGACAATATACATAACAATACAGTATGGTAATATTTAACAGCAATATTTGAAAGATAGAGATACAATGTCATAAATAAACATGTGGCATAGCTTAAAATAGGCATGGTCCATCCAGTTCATCCGATGATGTGAATGACCTCAAACGTTAGATATTGTCCCACTTCAAAACTGATGAAGGGAAAAAAGAATAAAAAAGGAAAAAATAAAAATAATAATAATTAAAAGCTTACATATTAAAAACCTGATACCAGAGTCAGATCTATGGGGCAAAAACTAAGACACTTAGACCAGACAAGACATTCGTCACAGAAAGGAGGCGAAACCAAGTGCCTCATTCAGACCCCGGGGAGCCATGGTATCCAGGCGAACAATCCATTTTGTTTCTTTCTGGGCAAGAATTTTGCCCCAGTTACCCCCACGGGATCCCAGATGTAAGATATCAGTCCCACGTATCTTCAAGGATTTAGGGTCACAATTATGTTTACGTTGAAAATGACGTGGGAGAGTTCTCAGTTCCCGTGGATCGGTCACTGTCCTGACCGCACAAATGTTGCGCACATGCTCCCGTACCCTCACTCTGAGCTCCCTAGTGGTCAAACCAATGTAAATCAATTTACATGCACAAGTCGCGTAATACACTACATGAGTCGAGCCGCAAGAGATATAATTGCGGATCTGATATTCACGGGAGCCATCAGATGAGGTAAAGGAGACAGAGCTCACGGCATTGGGACACGCCAGACAGTGACCACATGGAAAAATCCCTGCCCTGGGTCCCCGGGAACCAAATGGGTTGGTTAAAGGGGGGACGTAGTGACTGCACGTCAGCACGTCTCCCAAGTTGTTGGCTTTCCTAGGTGTCATCAATGGATAATCACCTACAAATTCCCATAGGGAGGGCTCCGCACCAAGGATTCCCCAATGTTTGGAGAAGATCCGCCGCATTGCCCCCCACTCGTGATTGAAGGTGGAAATGTAGCGGATCTTCCCCAAATCCTTCTTCCTATCAGTTGGGGCAGGATACAATAAATGTTTACGTAAAGTCCCCCTTGCTCTCCTATAGCCACGGCCGATGCACCTGTTACTGTATCCCTGGCTTTTGAAGCGCTTAGTTAGGTCTGCCGCCTGTCTCTCAAATTGAGAGTCAGATGAGCAGATCCATCTCATCCTCAGGAATTGTCCGATCGGAACGGCCCCGATGGTTGTAGTGTGATGGGCAGACGAGGCATGAATGAGGGAGTTAACCGCTGTCGATTTACGAAACACATCAGTCTGGATATGGCCCGCCGCATCGAGCTCCAGGCTGATGTCCAAAAACGGCATTTTATATTGATGATGAGTATATGTTAACTTAATCCCCCATTCATTCTGATTCAGCCTGCCCATAAACTCATCGAGCTCCTCCTCCGAGCCCTGCCAAAGAAAAAAGATGTCATCTATATATCTCAGCCACGTCACGGCCCTGTCGGCGCCCCGCATGCCCCCATCACCAAAGATCTCTCTCCCACGCTCCCAGAAAGAGATTGGCGTATGAGGGTGTACAGGCCGCGCCCATGGCCGTGCCGCGCTTCTGCAGATAAACTATATCCTTGAAAAGAAAATAATTATGATGCAGGACAAAGTGGAGGAGCTCGAGCAAAAAATCACAGGAGGGGCCGTCCAGGTCCGATCCCCCAAGGAAGAGACGCACCGCTCCCAAACCGAGTTCGTGTTCGATACAGGTGTACAGGCTCTCCACATCGGCTGTGACCATCAGGGTCTGATTATCCACAAGGACTCCGTCAACCTGTCTAAGGACATCCGATGTGTCTTTGATATAGGAAGGTAAGGTCTCCACCAATGGGCAGAGGTGATTGTCAATATATGTACATATTGGACCATTTAGTCCTCCTATACCAGACACAATCGGACGTCCCGGAGGACAGAGGGCGTCCTTGTGGATTTTGGGAAGAAGGTAAAATGTGGCTGTTCGGGGAAAACGTACTGTCAATGCCTCCACCATTCTTTTATCAATGATATGTTTATCACGGGCCCGGGCCAGGATTCCCTGGAGTGCGGCGGAAAAGGAGGGTTGGATGGTAGTTTTGAGTAAGTGTTAATATCTCGTAACTGTTTTAGTGCCTCTCTTTCATATTTGGAGCATGGCCAAACAACAATGTTCCCACCCTTGTCGGCCGGTTTGATTACCACATCTGTCAATGATTGTAGTTGGCAAATAGCTTGCCGTTGTAGATGTGTAAGGTTGTCAAATCTTCTGCGGGTGGGCAGTCGTTGTAAATCCTCTGTTACCAACCGCACGAAGATTTCCACCGCCGGACTGGTCTCTGGTCCGTGCTCAGCTGTCCTCACTCTCGGCCACGCACTTCCGGGTTGCGCGATTCCGTGCTTCCGGATATGCGCCGCCGGGTGACGGCTGTTGCCCGCACTATGAGACCTCGGGACCCGGCGCATGCGCGGTAGAGCACCAGTTGCTCGGCAACCTCCCGATCACGTGACTGACATTCTGGTCACATGATCGTTAGGGGAGGCATTTAAAA
This sequence comes from Phyllobates terribilis, assembly GCF_046119375.1. Classification (NCBI taxonomy): domain Eukaryota; kingdom Metazoa; phylum Chordata; class Amphibia; order Anura; family Dendrobatidae; genus Phyllobates; species Phyllobates terribilis. The sequence continues at coordinate 136,467,707 of NW_027362762.1, forward strand.
AGGTCCTTTTACTCAATCAATCCCATGCCTCTTGAGAAAGCCTGCAGCTTCAGCGGCGAAACGCGCGTTGGGGCTCCCTCCTGGCCAGGTGACGATCCAATTTTCACCCCTCTACGTTTCCCTGTGATATTAGCCGGTAAGCGGAACCTCTGGTGATCTCTATGATGTGGTAACTACACACACTAGTGAGTAATATAAATACCAGCGGTCCGCCGGTTGTGCTAAACATCTACTAGGGTCCATACTTTGTGTTTGCTTCTAGGGGTGTGATGGCCTGTTTGCACGTTATATTTCACTCTGTATTGTGATGGATAATATATACTGTGATATTACATGACTTTGTTGATTCGATTTTAATCATGTATTAAATAAAAATTTGTTTTATGCCATTTATACTCTATGTCTCTCCTGTCATACATCCTGAGAATATGTCTGAAATGCTTAAAACGAGAACATCGCTTTATATTTTACCAAAACAATAGAGTGGCCATATCGCATAATCACAAAATCACTTGTGTTTTTATTCCTCATTATGTTGCTATAATTCAACTACAATTTATTATACTTCGTCCATTATTTCCAAATACACCCCAATGACAATCAGCTGCAGAGCTGCACGAACAATGTCCACATTGATAGAATTGTACGGCTTTTGATGAAACAGCTCTAATTAAACAATTTATCACTAAAGGATAATTAGTAGGTTCCCGGGTGAATGTACAATTCCTGCTATTTAAATCTACTAAGAACATAAACAATCTATTTAAGTACTGTATATGTAATTATGCAAAGCAATAATTTAGTTCCTTTTACTCGGTTAGAAATGAACAACATTTTTGTTTGGTCAGACCCTCTCAGTAGGAAAATGATTGACTAGAAAGAACTTATTTGAAACCTATGCTGATATTGTAAAGTCCGGTTGATATTAATATTGTCTATTTAGGTAGAGAAATGCAAAAGCTCAGAGTGAAAATAAAATCAGACAAAAAAAAATCTATATATATAATATATAATGAAAACACACAGATAAAAATCGAATTTTAGAGAGTATAGTTGGATTTTTTTTGAGATCCAATAGCACAACCTCCATAGGATAACCTGCAATGAGGCCGCACACCACCAAGACAATATTGTGAATGATGTGAATTCAATACACAGAAAGCTTACTATTATTTTGGACTAAAAACTGTCATGAAATTATTATTTTTTTTTACCATCAGTTTGTATTCATTTTTTTACTGACCCTTTCACTTATCCTCTTCCATTCTCGTCAGTGATTATTAGCTGCACTTGAAATTTTACAAAAGATGGGCATCGTTATGTGCAGGGCCATTTAGAAGTATGAGGGTTGTGGGGAGCCCCCATTCAGTATGACGGTCCCCAGAGCCTCCCATGCAGTATGATGACCCGCACAGCCTCCCCATAAAGTATGATGGCTCCCAAAAGCCTCCCAAGCAGTAAAATGGTCCCCACAGCCCACCATTAAGTATTTTAGCATCCTCAGCCCACCACTCAGTATAAGGGCCACCACAGCCCTTTACAAAATATCAGGCCTCCCTCAGCCGACCATACAGTATAAGGGTCTCCACATCATCCTATTCAGTATGATGGTCCACACAGCCCCCCACTCAGAATGATTGTACCTACAGCCGCCACACAGTATGATAACCCCGTAGCCCCCCACTCAATATGATGGCCTTCACAGCCCCTCACACAGTATTACAACCTCCACCACTCACCACTTAATATGAGGTCGCCACAACCCCTCAAATTATGGTCACCACAATCCCTCCCTCGGTATGGTGGCCCCCATAGCACTGTACTCATTATGATGAACCCCACAAGCCACCCCCTACTCAGTATGGTGCTACCACAGTCCCCCCAGCCCCAGTTAGTATGATGCGCCACAGTAAGCTCATTCAGTATGATGGTGGCACAGCCCCCCAATTAATATAAGGGTCACAACAGCACTTTCCTTAGTACGGTATAATGCCCCCACAACTGATATTTCAAAAATAAAAATAAACACTACTCACTGCCCCCTCATTCCCCCGGCACACAGCTCTTGTCTGTGCACAATAAGGACTGAGTCTTCCACACAGCAGACGGTATGTAGTTATCACGACTGCAATGCACGGAGTCTCATACTCACAGGCGAGCCCGTTGGCTCCTGATCCACCATTCTTTTCAAAAGTATCTACGTCCTGAGGATGCAGATACCGCCGAAACTGTGACTCAGCACCAAGCCCTCTCAATTGATTTAGCCCATAGCGGTTGTGTGGTCTATGGACGGTATGCACCTGGTAAGAGCTCCATAGTTGCAATTAAATTGAGGACCTGCTATGCTGTATATCCCTGACCCACATCTAGATCATTGTTTAACCCTTAAAGAAAGATCATTGGACTATGATCATTGGGCCATGTTCTTCCCTCCATGTTTGATCACATTGCTTAGAGCGAGGACTCCCCAACTTTCACAGTACCCATGTATTTTGTCTGGGGTTGTAATGTAGATGACGCACCCCTGGACCTGTGTCGCACAGCGTTGCGCATGCAGGAGCTTACCCGGAGCCGGATCTGTTGAGGGTTGTAGTCTCGTGGCGGTGACCCGGTCCGTGCCCAGGGAGTCAGACTAAGTGGCGTTGTATTAGCAGTAGATGTTGGACGACTACGCCACCCGTTGAATGCAGCGAAGGAGCTGCCGCTGCAGGGCAGACCGCTGAGGCCGGTGGTAGGATTGTGCAGCGTGATAGTATCACCCCCAACGGGAGGGGTATGGCCTCAGGGCAGCCGACGTGGATGATGGGGGTAGCAGGAATCACTCAGAGACGATGCGGTGTAGTTCAGGGTCTTTACTGGTGATAAAGATAGACCCTCCCGGAGTACTGGCTAGCGATCGGGGCCTGGTCAGTCCTTGAGCAGATGGGATCTCCCCTGGCCAGGCGGAGTTGTAGGCCTCCCAAACTGACTGTACTCTTCTGGCTACCTTGCTAGAGGCGGGTATAAGTAGCCCACGTCCCTGAGTGTACCGTGTGGTGCTCACCCGTATGGCCGGTGACTCGGGGCCTTCTAGTGGCGTCCGCTCCACGACGGCGGTGCTGGTCCCACGCGTGTGACCGTGCCTTCGGGTTTCTTGGCCAGAGGACCTGAAATCCCCTGCCGGGCGGTTTCTGCTGCTGGGTAAAGATTAGTCCCCACAGCCTCGGACTCCGGGTCCGGTGATAGCTTCTCAGTCAGGGCGAGCTCTGCAGCTGCCAGCCCCTGACTCCTTATAGCACTGCTCCCACAGAGCTCTTGATGTTCTTTTCCTATATCTGCTTCTCTTCTCTGTCTCTACTTCTTCTCTACACACTAACCCTGCCTCAGCCCTAGGTTTATATAGGGGAAGTTCTTCCCCTCCCAGGACTGGGCAGGAGGTGTGGCATGCATAGGATCCCTGACCAAGAGACCTCCCACCTGCTCTCAGACGTAATATCTCTATCACTGTGGCAACCAGACCCCTGGGGTGTCACATTCCCCCCTAGTGAAATTTAGTACTCCGGGACTAAACATATTTTTTAGAAAAACATAACAAGGTATAAACAATAATAATACAATAAGAAAAACACATAAAGATGGTTACGGCGTGTCCGCAACCGGGTGCAGTTTTGAAGAAAAGCAAGGTGTCCATTTCACCAAAACAGGGAGACGTAACCAGGTAGGGGTCTGTCCTGCCCCGAGTCCTTAACAGTCTTTAGTCCATTCCTAGGTTACGCTCCAACCAATTGTACAAGGATTCCCGGTAAATCCACCAAGGACTCCTAAAAATAACTAGAAACACATAATTATTTACAAGTAACAGACAGGTGACCACAAATAAAACAATTTAAACACTTCAAATCCTCCAACGTGCGGGTAACTGGCCTCTAGTGGCCCTAGTGGACCTACGGAGCTGACTGTCTGGCCCTGAACTACAGGGTGTAGGAGCTGTCAAGGGTAAACTGGGCAGCTGTCTACGGGCTCTTTGGCTCACTAGGGGTACGGCAGGCTCACTATGAGCAGAGGGTTGATCCTCCTGTTCTGCTTGTGTGGAGTCTGCTGCCTCCTGGACCGGCTGCTCTTCCAGCTCTACCTGTTGCTCCGTAGGCACTTGGGATGCTGGTTGGAGGAACGTGAGGACGGGTACCACAACTGCACCTTTGACTTGAGTCCAGGACCGAGGGAAGTCTCCGAGCACAGTACTAACCATATCTTCCCTTTCCTCTACGGGTCGAGGGTCTTCTTGCTCTCCTTCTGGGTTCCGTAGCTGTTCGGGACACTTCTTCAGGTGATCCCGGGATACAATGGCTGTGGTTTCCCCTCCGTCTTTACTGATGGTACAGACCTTTGGGTTGTCGTGGCTTGAGGGCAGTATGGTGTACGGGTCCTTCTCCCACTGGTCGTCCAACTTGTGGAGCCGTCTCTTCCTCTTCAAGACCTGCTCTCCGGGTACCAGGGGAACAGCGGGAGCATACTGGTTGTAAGTTTTCTCTTGTCTTTCCCTAGCGAGACAGAGACTTCGCTCCACGCTCTCCTGTACTTTCCGGTACTGCTGCTGCCTCTCTGTGTCCCAGTCTGCTTCCGGTGAAGTGTCCTCGGGTGTCAGGACTCCCATCTCCAGGTCAACAGGTAGCTTACCAGGCCTTGCCCTCATTAGGTAAGCCGGGGTACAGTTGGTGGAACCTACAGGGATGTAGTTGTATAGGTCCACCAGGTCGGGCAGCTTCTCAGGCCACAGACTGCGTTCTTCCAGGGGCAACGTTTTCAGAAGATCCATTACCACCTGGTTCATTTTCTCACAAAGTCCATTAGTTTGCGGATGATAGGGTGTCGTCCTTATCTTCCGGCAGCCATACAGATTGCAGAATTCCTGGAAGACCTCCGCTTCAAAGGCAGGTCCCTGGTCCGTCAGCACTTGGTCCGGGTACCCGTGTGGACGGCAGAAGTGCTGCTGGAAGGCTCTAGCTGCTGTTTGAGCTGTTAAGTCCTTAACGGGGACGACAACCAAGAACCGGGAGTAATGATCCACAATGGTTAACGCGTAGACGTAGCCACTTCTGCTTGGGGTCAGTTTTACATGATCCAAGGCTACCAGTTCCAACGGCTGCTTGGTGACGATGGACTGAAGGGGGGTCTTCTGGCTGGCACGGTCCTTCCTTCTTAGGTTGCACGGGCCACAGTCTCTGCACCACCTCTCGATGGTTCCCCTCATGCCTACCCAGTGGAACCGCCCGCGCAGCAGGAACTCCAGCTTCTTCCATCCGAAGTGTCCAGCCCCGTCGTGGTATGCCTCCATCACCATGGCTGCGTCTCTTCGTGGCACCACTACTTGCCAGATTAGTTCATGCGTCCGGGAGTTAACCATTCTGCGGCACAACTTCCCCTTGTAAAGGAACAGTCGACTCTTCTCAGCCCACAGTTGTTTGGCTTCCTCCGGAGCGTCTGGGTCAAGGCGAGCCTCTGGCCGAGTCAGCATCTCCTTCACCAGTCGGACGGCAGGGTCACTGTCTTGCGTTTCCTCCCAGTTGTAGTGAGGCAAGGGGTTAACCGTAGCGGCTTGCTTACTTCTTACCCGATGGGAATACTGGATAGTCCCATGACGGTGGAACGCGGGGAGTTCGACTTCTTCCAGTCCCTCTGGATCTTCTCCTACGTCCGGTAGGTTTGGCATCCTGGACAGGGCGTCCGCGTTGGTATTGGAGCGTCCTGCCCGGTATTTGATTGTGAACTCATAGTTGGACAGACGGGCCATCCATCTCTGCTCTAGGGCACCGAGTCTTGCCGTGTCCAGGTGTGTCAACGGGTTGTTATCCGTGTACACGGTGAACCGGGAAGAAGCGAGGTAGTGCTTAAAGCGTTCGGTGACTGCCCACACCACTGCCAGGAACTCTAGCTTAAATGAGCTGTAATTCTCAGGGTTTCTTTCGGTGGGTCGCAGTTTTCGACTGGCGTAAGCGATTACTCGTTCTTTCCCCTGCTGGATCTGGGACAGTACGGCTCCTAGCCCGATGTTACTTGCGTCGGTGTAGAGGATAAAGGGCTGGCTGTAATCAGGGTACGCCAGGATTTCATCCCCCGTGAGGGCCATCTTCAGCTGGCGGAAGGACTCTTCTTCTAACTTCTCCCATTTGAAGGGCGGCTTCTGGTTCTTGGCCTTCCGGGACTGGCCTATCAGGAGGTCCTGCATAGGAGCTGCCTTTTTGGTGAAACCGGGGATGAATCTGCGGTAATAGCCTACCAACCCGAGGAACTGCCGCACTTCCTTTACACTGGAGGGACTTGGCCATTCCTTAATTGCGGTGATCTTATCAGGGTCGGGAGCCACTCCGTCAGTGCTCACCACGTGTCCCAGGTACTGCACCTTTGGTTTTAGGAGGTGACACTTGGAGGGTTTCACCTTTAGGCCGTAGTTTGCCAGAGCTTCGAACACTTCCGCCAGGTGTTTCAGGTGGTCCTCATAAGTCTTGGAATATACGATGACATCGTCCAGGTACAACAGGACCGTCTCGAAGTTTTTGTGGCCCAGACAGCACTCCATTAATCGTTGAAAGGTTCCTGGTGCGTTACAGAGTCCGAACGGCATGCAGGTAAACTCGCTAAGTCCCATCGGGGTGGTGAATGCGGTCTTCTCCCGGTCCGCCTCTGCTACAGGAACCTGCCAGTACCCACTAGTGAGATCCAAGGTAGAGAAGAAGTTAGCAGATCTTAAAGCAGCCAAAGACTCCTCTATCCTTGGTAAGGGGTACGCATCCTTGTGTGTGATACGGTTGATTTTCCGGTAATCTACACACATCCTCATGGTGTTGTCTTTCTTTTTGACTAAGACTAGTGGAGCTGCCCAGGGGCTACAGCTATCCCTGATCACCCCAGCCTCCTTCATGTCCCTAAGCATCCCCTTGGCGTGTTGGTAGTGTGCAGGGGGTACGGGTCGATACCTCTCTTTTATGGGAAGATGGTCTCCCGTGGGGATGTGGTGTTCTACCCCCTTTACTCGCCCGAAGTCTAACGGGTGTTTACTAAACACTCTCTCGTACTCTTGAACCACCCGATAGACTCCCTGTCTCTGGTGTGAGGGAGTGGAGTCAGTACCCAAATGTAGTTGCTGACACCAGTCCTCCATTGTTTCCTTAGAGCCGTTACCTTCCTCCGAGGAAGATGGAGGCAAGGGTTCTACGGACTGTATGGAATTTTGATTGATGGTATACAATTTGGCTAGCGTGGCATACCGGGGCAGGTACACTTCCCTCTTCCCGATATTTATTATGCGAACGGGCACCCTCCCATGGCGTACATTGACCACCCCCCGTGCTGTCAAAATGGTGGGCCTACTGTCTGAGTAAACTGGTTCTACCATTGCCTGGTAATCTCTACCTCTCAGACCAATAGCTGCCCGGCACCAAATCATCATTTCACTTTTTGGGGGCATGGCAATAGGAAAAGGGTCACACATTCTTACGCTACCAATCTCACCACCGGAGAGTTCTATCTGTTGCCGTCGCATCAGTGCCCGGATCTCTTTCTGGAGCACTCGCTGCTGGCCGGAGCTGGCGTTCTTGGCAACCTGCTGTAAAAGGAAAATCACCTCTGCAAGACAATTTTCAATTACATTAGTTCCTAGAGTTATCTTTGGGTGACTCTCGTGCTTGTCAATGTCTACAATGATCAGTCCCTGTGCCGCCAATTCGACTCTACCGATTTTAATGGTCACCTCTTTAAATCCAATCTGTGGCACGGGCTGACCATTGCTGGCGATGATACTCAAGTCGTCGTCAGGGTAGCGGGTGATATCCGAGTCATTCCAGTACTGCTTGAAGAGCACGTACGGGATAGTGGTAACCTGTGACCCGGTGTCCAGTAGGGCACTCATGGGGATGCCGTCCAGTACCACAGTTAAGACTGGACGTCCTCCCACATATTTGTCGCGCCAGTTCGATGGGCCTGATGATCTTTTTCCTGGGGTTTGGCCCTCTACCCCAGGTTGTGCCAGTTTAAAGGACAGTACCTTGCCATATGTCCGGGTTGATTGCAGCGGCGGCAGATGGGTTGTCCGTCCTCGTTGTATCGGTCGCTGGGTCTTCCTCTGGCCGGTGGGGTCCTCCTTGGTCGACGCCACGGGATGTCCTCCGGTCCGGATGCCAGCTGGATCTTCCCTGGAGTGGAAACCTGTAAAGACTGCACAGTTCGGGTTAGCGCGGCAACGCTTTTAGCTAGCTCTTGGACCTGATGGTGCAGGTCTGGAGCCGGGTCATTGTTCAAAGCCTGCGCATCAGCTCCCACAGGCCCTGCCGACAAGGGTGCCGCCTCCTGGTGGTAAGTGGTAGTGGGGCGTCTGTGGGTCACAACGCCACCTGGTGCCGGTTCTCGGAGCACCCGGATGGCTCTGTCCTTGAACTGTGCAAATCCCAGATGAGGGTCCTGTAAGGCCATTGCCCGCAACTGGGTTCGGTGGGCATTGCAATATAAACCCTCTATAAATTGTTCAGTCAACAGCCTGTCCTCGTCTCCCACGCCGTCAGGGTCGGTCTGCTTAATGGCTCTCAGGGCCTCTTGTAGGTTCAGGGCATAGTCCCTTATACTCTCGTGTGCTCGCTGCTTGCACCCGTAGAATCTAAGCTTGATCTCGGCTGAGGTGCGGGTATCAAAGGTGTCCCTCAGCCGGGTTAGTATCCCTGCAACAGTCCTCCCCCCAGGTGGCCAGGACTTTACCTCCCTTTGGGCTGCCCCGGTTAATTGGGCCACCAGGATGCTCACTTTTTGCTCTTCTGTGAGGGGATACACCTGGAAGAGGCTATCCAGCTTTTCTCTAAAGTCATGCAGGGTATGTGACTCCCCTGAGTACTGGGGTAGCCAGGCCGCTCCCGGGATATAGGGCATGGTGAAAGGCATGACTGCAGCAGCGGTGGCGCTGGCGGGTGTTGAGGCAGTGAAGCTCTCCTCCGTATCCGACATCTTCCTCCCCCCTAGTGGACCGTGGCCTACCTTGCGATGATCCTCTTCCGTAGGCCGCGGCTCCGCAGTGGATCGTCAGGGTTGAGGACCTTCCATCGCGCTCCTGTGACGTCGACGTCTGCTGGGCTCCTTCCAGGACCTTACGCAACGTCCGGACGTGAGGCGGGGCTTCAGTTCTCGCGCGCTTTCGGAGTCCACGCCCCTCTTCTTCCCGCGCGGCGTCTTCAAGATGGCGTCCAACGGCGGGAAAACTCCACGGATGGCGGGAAGAAGGCAGAAGATGGCGCCGGATGGCGGGAAAACTTCGCGGATGGCGGAAAGAAGGTAGAAGATGGCGTCGGATGGCGGGAAACCTCCACGGATGGCGGGAATCTTCACCACTGGTAAGTTTGAACAGTCTTTTTCAGGCACGCAGTACCCGGTGGTTGCGGGCACGAGATCCTGCCGACTACGCCAAAAGTTGACGCACCCCTGGACCTGTGTCGCACAGCGTTGCGCATGCAGGAGCTTACCCGGAGCCGGATCTGTTGAGGGTTGTAGTCTCGTGGCGGTGACCCGGTCCGTGCCCAGGGAGTCAGACTAAGTGGCGTTGTATTAGCAGTAGATGTTGGACGACTACGCCACCCGATGAATGCAGCGAAGGAGCTGCCGCTGCAGGGCAGACCGCTGAGGCCGGTGGTAGGATTGTGCAGCGTGATAGTATCACCCCCAACGGGAGGGGTATGGCCTCAGGGCAGCCGACGTGGATGATGGGGGTAGCAGGAATCACTCAGAGACGATGCGGTGTAGTTCAGGGTCTTTACTGGTGATAAAGATAGACCCTCCCGGAGTACTGGCTAGCGATCGGGGCCTGGTCAGTCCTTGAGCAGATGGGATCTCCCCTGGCCAGGCGGAGTTGTAGGCCTCCCAAACTGACTGTACTCTTCTGGCTACCTTGCTAGAGGCGGGTATAAGTAGCCCACGTCCCTGAGTGTACCGTGTGGTGCTCAACCGTATGTCCGGTGACTCGGGGCCTTCTAGTGGCGTCCGCTCCACGACGGCGGTGCTGGTCCCACGCGTGTGACCGTGCCTTCGGGTTTCTTGGTCAGAGGACCTGAAATCCCCTGCCGGGCGGTTTCTGCTGCTGGGTAAAGATTAGTCCCCACAGCCTCGGACTCCGGGTCCGGTGATAGCTTCTCAGTCAGGGCGAGCTCTGCAGCTGCCAGCCCCTGACTCCTTATAGCACTGCTCCCACAGAGCTCCTGATGTTCTTTTCCTATATCTGCTTCTCTTCTCTGTCTCTACTTCTTCTCTACACACTAACCCTGCCTCAGCCCTAGGTTTATATAGGGGAAGTTCTTCCCCTCCCAGGACTGGGCAGGAGGTGTGGCATGCATAGGATCCCTGACCAAGAGACCTCCCACCTGCTCTCAGACGTAATATCTCTATCACTGTGGCAACCAGACCCCTGGGGTGTCACATAGAATGTAATTATGAAGTACTAATATAATATTCTTTAATAGAAACATAAAAAATACCCTTATCTTTATGAAGGATGGAATTGATTTTCAGTAAAATCTAAATGTAAGTGGATTTTCCTGCAGTAATAAGAGGACAGGTGTACAGAAGTTTTTCTTCTTTTACATTCGCAGAATGAACCCGGCATTTAGGGCTGATGTGACAAATAAACGAATTAAGAATTATATTCCTTTAAATGATTAGACACTTTTCTAATTGAGATAATTAATGCACTTTTAGAGAAACAAAGGAGTTTGATGAATTAGTTAGCCCAAAGGCCAGCAAAGATTTTGCTCTTATTTTCATTCCGTAACGATAATTACAAGTATTTTTTTTGTGATCGGCAGCACGAAGGTCTAAAGTAATATGGTGAGATTTTATACATTGCAGGTCTACGCCTGTGGAAAATTCATGTACATCAGATTGTATGTATATGGAGTGCAGATATTGTCACATGGTGTTTTTAGTGCTTCTAATAAGGCAATCCAGCACTTTCATGACCTTTGCTCGATCATTTAGAAATCTCTTACTTATGTATGTGCATTATTGATCCACTGTCGGTAGACTACAACTGATCTTATGCCTTCCAATAATGTAACTCAATCTTGTTTCAAGCTAGGACTAACTCATTATAGGGATTGTCTGATTTAGAAAACCCATTTTTAAAATGTCTTGTTAAGGATTTCTGTGTTAATAGAGTTCCCTGTTCAGGACGTTCATATATTAGTGAAAGCAGACAGGGTTTATAAAGAGCATCTCTTCTTCTGAATGGCCTGGCGGCAGGTCCATGATTTACACAGACAACCTATAGATTTAAAGAGGTCGTTTCATGCTCTTATTTAGGAGAAGAGCTTCTCCCCACCTTCTGGCTTCCTGCTTGCTAAGGGGCGCTACGCTCCTGACTGTTGACAGTTCGGATTAGTGGCATGGTTGTGCTGCCTTTCCAAAAAGTGCACTCTCCCATGCTGCAAGCAGAGGCAGCTTTACCTCTCTAATACTGGGGGAGTACAGGGGCATTTAAAGGGAATCTGTCAGATGATTTTTGCTATGTAATCTGAGAACAGCATGAGGTAGGGGTTAAAACACAGATTTCATTGATGTGTCACACGTCAGGCTGTGTGCTGTTGTTTACTTACACTGAAAGTTTTATCACCTGGTGATTATCATTGTCAGGACTACAGCAGAGCTTGAGTGCAAATCCAACTCCACCCCCTCCTGTGATAAGCAGCTCACTGTCTATAGACCCTGGTGTGGGCGGGGTTAGCTTTCTCAGCTCTGCTGCATTGCTAAATCTAAAAACTCTGATTGTGTCAGAACCGCTGCACCCAGTAAACTAAGTGATACATCGCTGGATTCAGGGTCTCTGTCCCTATATTGTGCTACTCTCAGATGAGGTAGCAAAAACCTGCCAACAAATCTCCCTTAAGATGTCCAGATCCAATGATCTGGCCAGCTTTAGAGCAGTGCTTAGAAAGCTCTATTGCGAAGAGCTTGCAGGTGCTGCTTTTTCTAACTAGGAAACCGTCAAACCAACCATAGAATGCAGCAATGGCCAATTACTTAGGCATCGAGAAGGAAACAATAAAATTAAAAGTCACTCTGTTCTTGAAGGAGCACTATATGCTTAATCCATTGTGGTTGTTTATTTCAAACCCACAGGATGGCACAGACTCTAGTTTGAATTAAAATATATACTTTTATTGAATATTTAGAGTAAAAGCAGGGATAAAGTAGAAACAGGGAACATCCAAACAAGAGAGATGCAATATACAGCTTGGTCATATCTCAGTTCACATAATAATATAGCAATTAACTAAACCACCTTATTCGAATAAAGTACGCTATGTTAGTACCATGAAAACATATAAAAATGGAAAAAGTGCCAATAGTGCAGAAAGCAGTCAGTCGGTACAAATAAAAGGGATCTGGCATTCAATCAATAAATTAATTGTAAAATGCTAAGTGCTTGATTTTTAGGAAAAAAAAATGCCTGAGCTGCCCTATTTCAATTGGATTGACTGAGAACATACAGCTACTTCCTGATATAATAGGTGACATTTGATAGTTAATTTACCTGTTGGTGGAATGGCTAGAGACTGGCCATAACGTCAGCATTTACCAGAACCCCTATGCCGTTTCGCTGTTAAGCTTCTTCCGGGGGGTTGTCCTTCAACTGAGAGGCTTCTGTATATATATCAAAGTGTAGCCAATTGCATTGTTCAATACATGGAAAGAGGTTGTGAGGGAAGTGAAAGGAAAAGAATAAGATGCCTGGTGATAGGTGAGACGTCCATGGGGCAGTCTGCAAGGTGCTGTCTCATTAATTATGTGTCAGCCGTGAGGTGCTTTTGCGGCGCCCCTCTGCTTGCCTCTGGACTGTGAATGGCCGGCCTTCTTTGCTTGAGATCTCAGTAGTGACCTGTCATTCAAGGACCAGAGACAGGCAGAGGGGCCGCGGGATCACACACAGGGAGAAGAAGACCCCCTGTACAGTCCGGCCCCTGTGCACCGAAATCTAGCAGAAAACTTCAAATGGTGATTAAAAGAGAACAACAAAGCAGATTTCTTCACCAAAAGGTATCAATGTAATCAGTATTACAGCCCCATTACAGCCATGTCTGTACTTTACATTACAAATTCATGCTGAAAGGTTCTCTTTAATAAGTAGGAGGCCCTAATCAAAAGTGATTAGGCTCCGATAGTGTTTTCTGCTAGCCCCTTAGGACCCTTTTGGGTACCAATTGATGTGTCAGTCCGGGACTACTCAAGGAACGTTGGTTTCTCTGGAGGTCCAGTCTAAACACTGTGCAGAAATGCAAAGGACTCCCACAGCAATGAATTCACACCCAACATTGTCATTGATAATGTGGAACTTGCTTGTGTTGGGGCTGATCCTTGATGTGTTCGATAGATCCTGCTCACATTACGCAATGAAACATGTGAAGATGGAAATTTCATTGTGTTCTCCTGGTGCCCCAGCATTCGATTGCAGATAAAGTGCCATCATTCTGCCTATGTGGGCACATACTGTGCAGCTTCAGTGCTCATTATACTTCATGCTTTAGTCTCTTTTCTATAATCTATGAGGTTCCCTGGTGTTCTTCAGAAACATTATTAAATTATTTTCGCCAAGTCAGCTTGAGAGTCCTTTTCTCTATCGTTTTAGAGACAAGGACTTATTCATGGCTCCCCTGGGTCCAAGTTCTCCAACTTTGTAACATAGCTTGTTACTAAATAACGTACGCAAGCTCGGTACTGTACAAAAAAAAAATCCAATCTCCTTTGCTTTGCTTTATTGGTATCGCAGCAATGGTCTTACATGCTCTACTAATGAGGGCTGTGAGGTGGAAGATATGATTCATTTCATTTGCAGTTTAGAGTAAAACCTCTGGCCGGTATTAGGAAATGAACCACGGGGGCATATTTATCAAAACCATTTTCCTCCTTAGCAGTTCTCCAATTTGATGATACTTCTCCAAGCATTCATTAATCAACTTTCTATGCACACACACATCAGTTACTGATTTAAGGATTTTGACTAAAGGAACTTAGTCCAAGTCCAATGTGGTGTGAACATCCCATGCCAGCCATTAGCTTCCGACGTTTGACAGCTGATTAACATAGCTAGTTGAGCTTTCACAATCTTATTAATTACAAAAGGCATGGCTGCTAATCAGATACCACACTGAATTAAAGGTAAATTACTAAATGGAGAAGCTATAGATTTAGTGCCATACGTTTATAAATGAAGACATGACCAAAATCAATCTTGATTGAGATGGATAGGTAACGTGTATAGGCTTTTCTAAAGGAGATTCAGTTATCTTTTCTTTGCACAAAACAAATTATCATATGTAAAACTTTACAAAAATTTAATTTGAATGTGTAATTAAAACAGTTGTAAAGAATTAGAAACTTGAGCCTGCTTTTTTTCCCCAGAAACTGCAAAATCTCTTGGATTCTGTTTTGGGATTGCCTTATATTTCATAAATCAAAGTAAACTGATGATTTTAGTCAATTTAGTCAATTTTAGTCACTATTTCTCTTTTTTTTTTAATTTTTTTTTATTTACCCCAGGTTTTATGTTTAATAACTGTATTAATGCAACAAGGATTAAAATATGAATTTATTTTCTCCTGTTACCAATGTGAAAAATAAAAAAATGTGGGCTAAAGTAACATTTTCATGGCAAAAAAAACATAATTATTCATTTCTTTTTCATTCTACTTTGCATTAATTCCTGTGCAGCAACAGAAGGATTAGCAAACTTCATGTATGCAGTTTTGAATACTTTCAGGGGTGAAATTTTTAAGATGCGGCCTTGTTTGGGAATTTTTGGACGTTTAGGCCCCTCAAAGTCACTTCAAAAGTGAAGTGTTCCCTAAAAAAAAATAGATTTTGTAAATTTTGTTAAAAAATTGCTGCTAAACTTTTCACCCCATTGTAAGATCCTAATGAAAATTGTTGCTAAACTTTTAACCCTACTGTAAGATCCTACTGAAAATGACATTTCATTTTCAACAATGCTGACGTAAAGTCTCTATATATTTCAAATGTTTTGATAAGTAAACAAAAATCATGTCAACCTAAATTTTCCATTAACATAAAGTACAATGTGTCACAAAAAAAAACGATCTCAGAATCACTGAGGTGTGCACAAGTATTCCAGAGGTCTTACCACTAGAGATGAATGAATCGCTTCACGTAAACCCAGTCCATGACCCAGGTCATTGGTCTCTGGCCGTGGACAGGAGCTGAGCAAATTTCCTTACCCTACCGGAACCCAGGCTCAGCTTATGGTTAACCTGACTGGCACGTCATCACCTTTGCACGCCACATAGATGACATCACACCAGGTCTGCGAGTCAAACGCTGCATTCAGGAACCCAACAGCTAAGGACATTTGTGCAGCTCCTGTTCATTGTGCATATCGATCCACTCATTTCTAATTACCATATAAATAGACACGTGTTAGATTTGAAAATTTTTTACATTTTACCTTGTCACGAAGGTGAAAACAGGCTTTGGCGGGAAGGGTTTAAAGCAATGTTAAAACAAGAACAAGGATGGATATACCATTGGTGCAACCGGTGCAGCTGCATAATGGTCCAGAAGTTAAGAAGGTCCACTATCACCTCCAAAGCAGGTTGAATTGCACCATTATTATTATTTATTTTTATTATAGCACCATTTATTCCATGGCGCTTTACATGTGAATGGATATACATGATAAAAAACAAGTATAATCTTGAACAAACCAAGTCACAGACTTGTACAAGAGAAGAGAGGACCCTGCCCGCGAGGGCTCACAGTCTACAGTGGATGGGTGAGGATACGGTAGGTGAGGGTAGAGCTGGTTGTGCAGCGGTATAGTGGAGCGAGGGTTACTGCAGGTTGTACACTTGTCACCATGATGAGCTATTGGACTGTAAAGGGCCCATATACTGTTCTTGCACAGGGTCTTTTTCTGTCTGTCTCCACTCCTGAACAAGAACGTATATGCCCATTTAGTCTTTTAAAAGCTGTGTAAATCCAGTTATGATAAATGATCAGACATTTTTTAACAGTTGCACTGGATAGTTTTTAATAAACTTAGTGACCCATGAAACTAATGATTAATTGTAACCATGTAAATTACATTAAGTACGTCTTACTCTCTGCTGAGTCCCACAACCAGTACGTTCCGTGTGCCTTTAGGTGAATTATCAATCATAATTGTCAAATACATCTCGTGATTACATTAAGATCAATAATTTGTAAAGTCTGATAACATTTCCTAATATTTCAAAGGATTTATTTTACATACGTAGCCCTTATGGGAAGCAATGTCATGTGGCACTGCTTTGTTTCCAAGAATAATGGTCAAGGCATGATCGCACCTGTGCGCTATAGAACCACATATAGAAGTGCCTCTATGCTTTTGTTTCTCTTATGGGGGCTGTATGATATCACTACAAACTCGAAAAAAAAAAAGTGGTGTGTATGTTTAGGTATATGTATTTTGTATAGGCTTCTATATACACACAATCTAGGCTCAACCCACCTAATTCTCATAAAGCAAAATTTCATTTGAAATTTTTGAACATTTTTGTTTTGTTTTACTAATTTAACAAAAATTGAACGAACAAAAAAAAAAAGAAAACTAAGAAAAAATGTACAATCTAGATAAAGGACTCTTGGACCGATATGTGAATTTGTGCATCTTTTGCTTTATCTGTTCAGCGTATGAAATCCCAGTGCCATTCCTGCTAAACATATCCTATTGCTTCCATTTACTTTGTGATTGCTCATTATATTACACTGGATCATAAAATTAATTATGAAAAACGCACTCAAATTAATAAAAAACTGTTTTACATGATCAAATTTCCTACTTTGTATTACATTGTTTGAGCGAGATGACATTCACAGACTGGAGTTGCAAATTGATTTCCCTAAATGACATAGAGAGTATATTCTGATTACATATACAGTGTTCAGCATAATTGAGTACACCCCAGCAGATTTGTCACAAAATCTTTAGTTTCCTTTCAGAATCAACATTTTCTATGGGATCCAATACTTCAAAAATACTCTCACAAATTGATGGAAAACAAGGTATGTTATTTTGCACACCCCAAAAAGTAATTTTCCTAACAAATTAATTCAAAGTAATGTTGCAAAAATGAGAACACCCCAATGAAAGTCTTAGGAGTAAAGATAAAGTTTATGCTACAACATTCTAATTAAAACAAGAATTCAATCACAGGTAAATCTAACTATTCATTTACCCCTTTTACTCCAGGGCGATTTTCCATTTTTTTACTTTTTGCTCCCCTTTCTTCCTACTAATTTTATCATGCAATGCACTGGAAAGCTGGGAAAAAATTCCAAGTGTGTGTAAATTGCAAAAAAATGCAATTTCACATTTTTTTTATTTACCATGTTCACTATATGGTAAAAGTGACCTGGCAATATGATTCCCCAAGTCAGTACGATTATGCAGAGCAGATACCAAACATGTATAATTTTTGTTTTATTTAAATGGTGAAAAAAAGTCCGAAATTAAAAAAAAACAAAAAAAAACAATTTTGCTTGTGTCTCTATTTTCCGAGACCCGTAACACTTTACATTTTCGGGATATAGTGCTGTTTGATGGCTTATTATTTGCGCTCTGATCTGACGTTTTTACTGATACCCTTTTTGGGTAGAAATGATGTTTTGATCGCCTCTTAGTTCTCCGCTCCACCCTCAGCTCTTAAAAGCACGATGGCTGATTTTACAGGGTAAGATGCGGGTTCGCAAAAATTCATGGGCACGACATATAGTGTAAATGTACATCATGTGTCCTGAAGGGGTTAAACAGGTGTCCAGCAGACAGGTGTCTGTAAAAGGGCATTACTTAACAAAGAAAACCCCTTCCCATTTCATGCTGTCAGCAATGGCACCACGTGGAAGAGAAATGTCACAAGACCAGAGAAATAAAATAATTTCTTTACACAAGAAATGTAAAACTATATCAATCTACTCAGCTACTACTGCTCTATAGCATGATGCCTGCAGATTAGACTGCATTTTCATGGTGACAGGTTCCCTTTAAAGAGTAGCTCTCTTTCAAATGACTTTTCAGAATAAACTGTTATTTGCATGTACATGAGGAATAGCACTGTTTTCCAACTTGTATCCTGCATTTTTCACCAGTTTCACTACCCAGTGGGTGTAGACTATCAACTATGATGTCTCCTATACACAGCACATGCAGACATGAGGGATTCCTGTTCTCCCATCTCTATGTAGCACGTTTAGAAGCAGCAGATTCAACACCAAGGACATTTTACTGCCGAACTGAGCAATGTAAAGTAAAACACTTACTGGAGAGCAGCAGCGCAATCTGTCCCTCTGCCTCTCTCACTCCCTGCAGGCATTCTTATTGTCACCAAAAAGGATTTTAGCTGTTTTTCACAATGAATGATGAGTTCCGTAGACAAAGGGAGAGTAGATGTAGCAGAAAGAAGCGTATTTTGTATAAGATATACTACAAAGCTTCTTACATTTTCTTGTAATATTATGTTGATATACAATATAAACTGCATACATTACAAATTAGATTTGGTAAACTGGTGCGGCTAGTGTATTAACTTTGATAATCCATGTCAGAAAGACTGTAGAATTCTGACAATTAAATATGCAAATTGACTCTTCAGAGAGGAAGAGGACTAGAACTCTAGTGCCACCTACAGGAAGTAGCAATCCTAAAAGTCCATACCAACTCTCCAACGAGGCTGTGACATAGGATAATAGCCAAAACCAAAATCTCAGCTTGCAGACACTGTTTTTCAGGGTACTGCCCCTCATCAGTGCAAAGAGATACATATGGTTTGGCTGGGTGAGAGGCGTCTCACCGGTATCCAAAGGGTAACGGTTCTCCTTTCAAAGAGTGAAATGTTAAGCATGTCAAGGTGAGGAGACTTTTAAGCCACAATGCTCCTCTGGGAAATATGCAAATTGTCTCTTCAGAGAGGAAGAGAACTAGAACTCTAATGCCACCTATAGGAAGTAAAGAATTTTATGAGTGAGAGAACTCATGAGTCCAAACCTGATAGCTGCAACTTGTTCTAACACAGTGTGAGATCTCAGCAGCAAGAGGGACACAGAGGCTGTCAACCAGGATGGGTGGGAGGAAATTGAGTTTAAAATTAAAAAAGGATTATACAGGTATTCTGAGATTGATTATACATGTAAGTACACCAGTCTCATCAGGTCTAAAGATTTATGTAATAATGTATGCAGTATGTATTATGAAATCTTGTGACAGATCTGCTGCAAAATGAACTGGCCTAAAATAACATTATAATAATAATAATAGTATAATTCATGCACACTATGGGACCAATACATTATAGCAGGGGTCGGGAACCTATGGCTCGCAAGCCAGATGTGGCTCTTTTGAAGGCTGCATCTGGCTTGCTCTACCTGCCACTGACAGCTTAAAATGGCGCCATCGCTTCTGATCCGCACCACAGGAAGCCGTCACCCGGGATATAAGGCGCCCGCTCAGTTGCTGCTACGCTGGGGTGAGTCATCATTAAGCGCAGACCGTAGACGAGTTCACCAGCAGGTATAGAGAGTTCCCGTGCTGTCAGCCATCTTTCTCCTCACCCCAGCATAGCAGCAACTGAGCTCCGCTCGCTCAAGCGCCGCTCTAGCTGTCAGGAGAGCGGGCGCCTTATAGGGGTGATGGCTTCCTGTAGTGCGGATCAGAGGCGGCGGCGCCATTTTAAACTCCACTAGCAAGAATCAGCAGCCACATCAGCCAGTCAGAGAGTGCCTGAATACAGGTAACGCTCTTGCTTCATACCACCAGTCAATTAGGGGGACGCCAGTTACCTATATACACAGTACTGCGGGGGTACAGTTTGCCCTTCCCCTTAAGAGCAAAGACGCCATCTCTGTTCCCCACATGGAATCAGCCAGGGACACCTCCAGCATATGGAAGTAAACTTCCCTCCTTTTAATCAAGTAGTCAGCAAGCTAATTGCAGAATCCCTTTTATTGAAGAAGATGGCTAAATGAAAAAAAGATGAGGAGTATCGTACTTTTCAGCAGGAATGGACAGAAGAATTCGCCTTTGTGGAGAGAGCGGGTTCTGCAGTGTGTCTAATATGCAATGATAAAATTGCATCGATGAAACGGTCAAATATAAAGCGGCACTTCGACACACGCCATACTACATGGGGGGACAGCAGGAAGAAAGCATGTCAAGAGCTACTGTGCAGAGTGCAAGCTAGTCAGCAGCAACTCCATGTTTGGACACAACAAGGTGACTGGAATTCGGCTAGCTTTGCTGGTGCTTTACCAATTGTGAGAAACGGAAAGCCATTCACAGATGGAGAGTATGCCAAAACATTCATGCTTGATGTTGCCAATGAAATTTTTTGACGACTTTTCGGATAAAGACAAGATAATCAAACAAATAAAACACATGCCTCTGTCGGCAAGAACTGTTCACGATCGTACCATCATGATGGCAAATCAAATTGAGGCAACACAAGTGAAAGACATAAATGCAGCACCATTCTTTTCTCTCGCTTTGGATGAGTCAACAGACGTAAGCTATTTATCCCAGATCAGCGTGATTGCAAGGTATGCTGCCGGTGACACACTACGTGAGGAAAGTCTTGCTGTTTTGCCTATGAAAGGGACAACAAGAGGGGAGGATTTATTCAAGTCTTTCATGAATTCGCTAAGGAAAAAGATCTACCAATGGATAAATTTATTTCGGTGTGTACTGATGGTGCTCTGTGCAAGGTGGGGAAAAACAGAGGATTCGTAGCGCTTCTTCGTGAACATGAAAATAGACCTATCCTAAGTTTTCACTGCATCCTACATCAGGAGGCACTTTGTGCTCAGATGTTTGGCGAGCAGGTTGGTGAGGTGATGTCGCTGGTCATTCAGGTGGTCAACTTTATTGTTGCCCGAGCTTTAAATGATTGCCAGTTTAAAATACTGCTGGATGAAGTTGGGAATAATTATCCTCGTCTGCTTCTGCACAGCAATGTGCGTTGGTTGTCAAGAGGGAAGGTGCTCAGCCGTTTTGCGGCTTGTCTGAGTGAAATCCGTACTTTTCTTGAAATGAAAAACGTCGAGCATCCTGAATTAGCTAACACTGAGTGGCTCCTGAAGTTCTACTATCTCGTGGACAAGACTGAACATCTGAACCAGCTCAATGTGAAAATGCAAGGCGTTGGAAATAGTCTTATCCATTGAGCAAGCAGTGTTTGCATTTGAAAACAAGCTAGAACTCTTCATCGCCGACATTGAAACAGGTCGTTTACTACACTTTGAAAAACTGGGAGAGTTTAAAGATTCATGCGCAGCAAGCGACCCTGCTCAACATCTTGATCTTCAGCAGCTAGTGGGCTTCACATCTAATCTCCTGCAGTCATTCAAAGCACGCTTTGGAGAATTTCGTGAGCGCACTCGTCTTTTTAAGCTCATCACCCATCCACACGGGTGTGCAGTGGACACCGCCGACCTGAGTTACATCCCCGGTGTCTCCGTCAGAGATTTTGAGCTACAAGCTGCTGACCTGAAGGCCTCGGACATGTGGGTGAATAAGTTCAAGTCACTGAATGAAGATCTGGAAAGACTTGCACGACAGCAAGCAGAGTTGGCGAGCAAACACAAGTGGCGAGAAATGAAAAAACTTCAACCCGCGGACCAGCTGATTGTCAAAACTTGGAAGGCACTTCCCATCACATACCACACACTGCAGCGTGTGAGTATTGCTGTACTGACAATGTTTGGCTCTACGTATGCATGTGAGCAGTCTTTCTCACATCTAAAGAACATTAAGACCAACCTATGATCACGTTTAACGGATGGAAGTCTCAACGCCTGCATGAAGCTCAACCTCACCACATATCAACCAGACTACAAAACCATCAGCAAAACTACATTTGACCCATCTAAACTATTAATATGGGCATACAGGTTATAGACTGCTGAAAAAAAGTCCTACCTGTATATCTCATATCAGATGTCTTGTTGTTGATAAATTATATTTTATCACTTTATATAAATGACCTTTTCCAGGCTCTGGGGAGGACAATGCCTTGAAGATAACTCTGACTCCAGAAGTTATTATACATGAAGGAGGAGTTAGCAGTGTGATGTGTAATGGCCGCTCTCTGCTCTCCTGATCTCACTGCAGAGCTGTGTGTGATTATACCTGACACATCAGCAGGTTCCTCTCAGCTTCAGCTTCCATCAGACAGGCAGACAGGGTTGTAACATTGTTACAATACAGCAGAGCTGAGAGAGAAGCAAAAAATGTGTTTGTAAGGAGACAAATTTAATTTCTCCCATTCTATGTTAGTTTCTTGTCTCACACTGGTAACTCCCCCTTTTATATAAAATAATCTCTGGAGGCAGAGTTATCCTCCAAGCATTATCCTCCCCAGAGCCTGGAAGAGGTCATTTATATAAAGTGATAAAAGATGATTTATTAACAAAGCATCTGATATGAGGCATACATGTATCACTTTTTTTCAGCAGTCTCTAATAGGTAGGTTAAATGTGGTGACAGATTCCCTTTAAATATAGCAAAAGTCCAGGGGTTTCTTACACCAAAAATGTCACTCCAGTCCTCGACTGAAGTAAAATTTCTGGTGGGGCGCAACAGAGGCACACGCCACTAAGAACATGCACCAAATTCACTAAGTGGTGTGGGCCTTCTAATGAATTTTGCACATCTGACTCTAAAATGCTTCTTCATTAAGAATGCCATGTACAATGTTGGTCTTAATGAATCTTGCCCTATATTTTGAATATACAGCATCATATATGCTTTTGGAAGTGCATTGAGCTGTAGGGTGCATTGCTGGAAAAGGGGACAAAAAAAAAACTCTTTAAATCTCTTAGTTTGCGAGTGTGAACGAGCTGAGGGTGACCGGAGCGTAAGTGCGAACGAAAGTAAGTGTGTGACTTGTTTTTCAGTGACTTTGGATTGAGGGAGTTTGGAAGGGAGGACTTTGGACTGAATTGCTGTCTGTATTTTATTAATTCTTTACTTTTCTTTTTACTTAATATTCTGTCTATTGCAATCCCCATTAGGAAATGAGCTCCATTATTGACAATGCTATCCAGTGTACATATTGCCACATGTATCCATTCCGTGAACAGCCGGTCGGGGTTGCTTACTGCTGTGCGAGATGTGTGCACGTTGTGCATTTAGAAGCCCAGGTACTGGATCTAAATGAGCAGCTGGCAACACTGAGATCCATTGACAATATGGAAAGGAGTCTGCTGCTCACTGAGCAGCAGCTCACTGGGGTAGATGTGGGGGAGGGTGGTAGTCGGGAGGTGCAGGACTGTGAGGCCGTTAGTTGGGTGACAGTTAGAAGGGGGGGTAGAGGGAAGAGTGCCAGGGAGGCTAGTCCTGATCTGGCACACCCCAATAAGTTTGCAAAGTTGGCAGATGAGGGGAGTGACGGTACAGGGGTAGCACTGCTGCAGCAAGGCATGTCCTCTGAAAGCCAGAGGAGTGTCAGCTCCAGTAAAGAGGGAAATAGGAGAGCAGGGCAGGCCAGGCAGGTGCTGGAAGTGGGGGGCTCAATTATTAGGGGAACAGATAGGGCAATCTGTCACAAAGACAGGGATCGTCGAACAGTGTGCTGCCTACCTGGCGCTCGAGTCTGGCACATCGCTGATCGGGTTGACAGATTACTGGGAGGGGCTGGTGAGGACCCAGCAGTCATGGTGCACATTGGCACAAATGACAAAGTTAGAGGTAGGTGGAAGGTCCTTAAAGATGATTTCAGGGAATTAGGCTGCAAGCTGAAAACAAGGATCTCCAAGGTGGTATTCTCTGAAATACTACCGGTATCACGTGCCACGCCAGAGAGGCAACGGGAGATTAGGGACATAAATAAGTGGCTCAAGTACTGGTGTAGGAAGGAGGGATTTGGGTTCCTGGAGAACTGGGCCGACTTCTCAGTTGGCTACAGAATCTACGCTAAGGACCGGCTGCACCTCAATGGGGAGGGTGCAGCTGTGCTGGGGGAGAAAATGGCTAGAAGGTTGGAGGAGTGTTTAAACTAGGGATTGGGGGGGAGGGTATTCATTTTATAGGTGGGGAAGATAGTGCAGATAGTGACCTGGGCACAAATAAAGAAATTGGGGGTGGGGTTAGAACAGTCAATAAAGTAAGAAGGAATAGAGGTACAGAGAGATACATAAAATGCATGTACACTAATGCCAGAAGCCTCACCAACAAAATGGAGGAATTAGAATTAATTTTGATGGAAAATAATTATAACATGGTAGGGATATCTGAGATGTGGCTGGACGAGAGCCATGACTGGGCAGTTAATTTACAGGGCTATAGTCTGTTCAGAAATGACCGTACAAACAAGCGAGGGGGGGTGTGTGTTTATATGTAAAATCATCCTTAAAACCCGTCTTGCGGGAGGATATAGGTGAATCTAATGAAAATGTAGAGTCCCTGTGGGTGGAGATAAGGGGAGGGGGAAAAAATAATAAATTACTGATAGGGGTTTGTTATAAGTCTCCAAAAATAATGGAAGTAGCGGAGAATATCCTCGTAAAGCAAATAGATGAAGCAGCGACTCAAGGAGAAGTCATTATTATGGGAGACTTCAACTACCCTGAAATACATTGGGGGACAGAAACATGTAGTTCAAGCAAAGGTAATAGGTTTTTGACAACTATGAGAGACAATTACCTTTCACAACTGGTTCAGGACCCAACAAGAAGGGGTGCACTGCTAGACCTAATATTAACCAATAGGCCAGACCGCATATCAAATATACGAGTTGGGGGTCACTTGGGTAATAGTGATCACAAAATAATACGTTTTCATGTAACATTTAATAAGATGTGTAGTAGAGGGGTTACAAGGACACTAAACTTCAGGAAGGCAAATTTCCAACGGTTGAGAGATGATCTTAGTGCAATAAACTGGGATGATATCCTGAGACATAAAGCTACACAAAGCAAATGGGAGACATTTATTAACATCCTGAATAGGACCTGTGCACAATATATACCCTTTGGGAATAAACATGCTAGAAATAGGAGGAAACCACTATGGCTAAATGGAGCTGTAAGGAGCGCAATAAGTGACAAAAAGAAAGCATTTAGAGAACTAAAGCAAGTAGGTAGTGATGAGGCATTAAATAAATATAGAAAATTAAATAAATTCTGTAAAAACCAAATCAAGGCAGCAAAGATTGAGGCAGAGAGAATCATTGCCAGAGAAAGTAAAAATAATCCCAAAATATTCTTTAACTACATCAATAGTAAAAAACTAAAAAATGATAGTGTTGGCCCCCTTAAAAATAGTCTGGGTGAAATGGTGGATGAGGATGAGGAAAAAGCCAATATGTTAAATGATTTTTTTTCAACCATATTTGCACAAGAAAATCGCATGATTAGTGATAACAAAAATTCTCCATTAAATGTCACTTGCTTAACCCAGCAGGAAGTACGGCGGCGTCTAAAAATCACTAAAGTTGACAAATCCCCAGGCCCGGATGGGATACACCCGCAAGTACTGCAGGAATTAAGTATCGTCTTAGATAGACCATTATTTTTAATCTTTAAAGATTCCATAATAACAGGGTCTGTACCACACGACTGGGGTATAGCAAATGTGGTGCCAATATTCAAAAAGGGGACAAAAACTGAACTTGGAAATTATAGGCCAGTAAGCTTAACCTCTACTGTGGGTAAAATCCTGGAGGGTTTGCTAAGAGATGCTATAATAGAGTATCTGAAGTAGAATAACCTCATGACCCAATATCAACATGGGTTTATGAGGGACCGTTCCTGTCAAACTAATCTGATCAGTTTTTATGAGGAGGCAAGTTCTGAACTGGACCAAGGAAATGCAGTGGATGTTGTGTATATGGACTTTTCAAAAGCTTTTGATACGGTTCCACACAAAAGGTTGATACATAAAACGAGAACAATGGGGATGGGGAAAATATATGTATGTGGGTTAAGAATTGGCTCAGTGATAGGAAACAAAGGGTGGTTATTAATGGAAAACACTCAGACTGGGTCTCAGTTAACAGTGGGGTACCACAGGGGTCAGTATTGGGCCCCCTTCTTTTTAACATATTTATTAATGACCTTGTAGGGGGCATACAGAGTAATATTTCAATATTTGCAGATGACACTAAACTCTGCAGGGTAATCAATACAGAGGAGGACAATTTTATATTACAGGAAGATCTATGTAGACTAGAAGCTTGGGCTGATAAGTGGCAAATGAGCTTTAATGTGGATAAATGTAAGGTAATGCACTTGGGCAGAGGAAATAAAATGTATAATTATATGCTTAATTGTAAAACACTGGGAAAAACTGTAACTGAAAAAGACCTGGGTGTATTGGTGGACGACAAGCTCACGTTTAGTGGCCAGTGTCAGGCAGCTGCTGCAAAGGCAAATAAAATAATGGGATGCATTAAAAGAGGCATAGATGCTCATGAGGAGAACATAATTTTACCTCTATACAAGTCATTAGTGCGACCATACTTAGAATACTGTGTACAGTTTTGGTCACTGGTGTATAAGAAAGACATAGCTGAACTAGAGAGAGTGCAGAGAAGAGCGACCAAGGTTATTAGAGGACTGGGGGGTCTGCAATACCAAGACAGGTTATTACACTTGGGGTTATTTAGTGTGGGAAAAAGAAGGCTATGGGGTGATCTTATTACTATGTGTAGCGCCGGCGTCCCTGCCCTCTGCTAGGCAGGGACGCTGTTCCCCTCACCTCCCTGCTCCGTGCCCGGCGTCTTCCTCCCGCTCTGCTGGCAGCGCGCGCTCCTTCCCGGCTACTGTGCTTAGGGCGCGCGCGCGCGCTCTCCCTCCCTCTTAAAGGGGCCGCGCGCGCCGTCCTAAGGAGTCCCCGGCCAATGGCCGGAGGACTTCACCATATATAAGGCACCTCCTCCAAAATGGAGGTGCCCGAGCAATGTTGTTGCACTGTTCACTACTCTGCTTCAGCCCTCAGGTCCCGTTGCCAGTTACCTGCCAGATACCTGCCAGATTCCTGCCAGCTTGCTGTCTTATTCCTGCCTGATTATCTGCTACCTGCCTGCTAGTCTGAGGTCCTGTCAGTCTGTCTAAGGACCAGCCTGCCCGCTCACCTGGGAGCGCACATCAGCCACCTGCCTGCTTGCCTGAGGTCCGACGGTCTGCCTTCCAACTCCTGTCAGTCTGTCTATGGACCAGCTTGCCTGCTCACCTGGGAGCACACATCTGCTACCTGCCTGCTAGCCTACCTGGAGGCTCCGCCGTCACGTGCTGTGACCACCTGCCTGTCCAGTGACTCCTGCCCGCTCACCTGGGAGCGCTCATCTGCTGCCTGTCTGCTAGCCTACCTGGAGGCTCTGCCGTCACGTGCTGTGACCACCCGCCTGTCCAGAGACTTCTGCCCGCTCACCTGGGAGCGCTCATCTGCCGCCTGTCTGTTGGTCTTCCTGGAGGCTCCGCCGTCACATGCTGTGACCACCCGTTCATCCAGAGACTGCCCCGGTCACTTGCCGTGACCATCTGCCCGTTCATCCAGAGACTGCCCCGGTCACTTGCCGTGACCATCTGCCCGTTCATCCAGAGACTGCCCCGGTCACTTGCCGTGACCTCCAGCCCGTTCACTCAGAGACTGTCCCGGTCACCTGCTGTGACTTCCTGCCCGTCTTCCCTGGTCGCCACCCGCTCCCTTACAAGGACCGCCTCCTTGTATAGTAGCTCAGAGGTTCCGCCTCCCAGACCCGTTACAGTTTGTTCGGGCCCTGGAACCCGGTGGCACCCAAGCTCCCTCGCTCTCGGACCTGTGTCATGAACTGTCCCGTCAAAGGTCCCAACAGGAGTCCATCCTGGGTCACCTGCGGAATGTCAATACTCGCCTGGACACTCTGACTGCTCCACCAGCAACCTCCGCCAGTGCCATGTCTCGCAATCCGGCAGCTCCGCTGCCCACTAATACCATGGTATCCTACCCTGGACCCCGGCTTTCTGCACCTCCTCGCTTCGGAGGCGACTCCGCCCAGGCTCGGGGCTTCATAAATCAGTGCACCCTGCACTTTGAACTTTTGTCCCACCAGTTTAACTCCGACCGGGCCAAAATTGCATTCATCATGTCCCATCTCACCGGGGAGGCCCTGGCCTGGCTAAATCCTCTATGGGAGAGAGGAGACCCCCTGGTGTCCAACTTGCCTGCTTTTCTCACGGCTTTCCGGAAAGTCTTCGACGAACCCGGACGGAAGACCTCATCCGCATCATCACTGCTACGCCTCCGTCAGGGAAGTCTCACCGTGGGCCAATATGCCATACGGTTCCGTACCCTTGCCTCGGAGCTGGCCTGGGATAACGACGCTCTGGTATCCGTCTTCTGGGAGGGTCTGTCCGGCCGTATTAAAGATGAACTTGCCGGTCGGGACATTCCTACCACTCTCGATGACCTAATAACGCTTGCCACCCGGATTGACCTACGGTTCCAGGAGCGTGCCAAAGAGGTCACCCGTGAGAGGAGGTTACCACGTCTAGCTCCTACTTTTCAGAAACCCGTCACTCCCTCCGTCTCTACCCAGGTACACTCTCCTGAGCCTATGCAGGTCGACCAGACCAAGATGGTCAAAACCCGTCAGGACTTACGCCGTGCCGAGGGGAGCTGCTTCTACTGTGGCAGTAAGGAGCACCGGATCCGTGCCTGCCCGGAGAGGTCGGGAAACGCCTGTGTCTAGGTTCGCTCAGAGAGGTCGACCTAGACAAGAATAAATCCTCTCCATCTCTGCTGTTGTCAGTCTCAATCATCTGCGGGGAGAACCGTTATTTCGAACTAGCCCAACTTGACTCTGGAGCAGCCGGGAATCTTATTTCACAGTCCCTGGTAGAGAAATACCGCATCCCCACCAAACCTCTGGCTGTACCCTTGTCTGTTGCTGCCGTGGATGGGGGTCTCTTACCACGACCCATCCAACTCATCACCGAATCCATTACTCTGCAGGTGGGAATGCTGCATTCTGAGAGTATCTCCTTTCATGTTCTGCCTGGACTCTCTCACGCCCTCTTGCTAGGCCTACCTTGGCTCCAGAGACATGCACCCGTGCTTGACTGGCAGACCGGAGAAGTCCTTCGCTGGGGACAGGACTGCCATAAGACCTGTCTGGTTCCCGTCCATCCCGTCCGTCCTTCTCCTGCCCCAGCTAGTCTACCTGGACTTCCGATTCCTTATTGGTCTTATGCTGATGTCTTTAATAAAAAGGAAGCAGAGACACTACCTCCTCATAGACCATACGACTGTCCTATCGACCTGTTACCTGGTACTACTCCTCCCCGTGGGCGTATTTATCCATTATCAGCTGCTGAGACCCGGTCGATGTCCGAATATATTGAGGAGAATCTGGCCAGGGGATTCATCCGGAAATCTACCTCCCCGGCGGGAGCAGGCTTCTTTTTCGTCAAAAAGAAGGACGGCTCTCTCCGTCCCTGTATAGACTATAGAGGCCTTAACCAGATCACGGTGAAGAATAAGTACCCCCTTCCGCTCATTCCGGAGTTATTTGATCGTCTGAGGGGGGCTAGAATCTTCACCAAACTGGACCTCCGTGGGGCGTACAACCTGGTTCGTATCCGTCAGGGGGATGAATGGAAGACGGCATTCAACACCCGGGACGGCCACTATGAATATCTGGTAATGCCCTTTGGTCTCTGTAACGCTCCTGCCGTCTTTCAAGAGTTGGTCAATGACATCTTCCGGGACCTTCTCTACTCCTGCGTAGTGGTGTACCTGGACGACATCTTGGTCTTCTCTCCGGATCTCCAGACTCACCGGAGGGACGTTCGTCAGGTCCTGCTCAGGCTCAGGCAGAATCACCTCTTCGCTAAATACGAGAAGTGCCTCTTTGAGCAGACCTCGCTTCCGTTTTTGGGCTACATTATTTCTCAGACCGGCCTACGAATGGATCCAGAGAAACTGTCTGCCATCGAGAAATGGCCTCGACCGGAGGGGTTGAAGGCCATTCAGCGATTCCTGGGCTTCGCCAACTACTACCGCCTCTTCATACCACACTTCTCTTCCCGGACTGCCCCAATTTCCGCGCTCACCCGTAAGGGTACTAATCCCAAAGAGTGGCCGCCCGAAGCAGAGGAGGCCTTTCTTTCCCTAAAACAGGCCTTCTCTTCCGCCCCGGTGCTGCATCGCCCGGACGGCAACAAGCAGTTCTTCCTGGAAGTTGACGCCTCCTCCTCTGGAGCTGGAGCGGTACTTACTCAAAAATCATCTTCCGGGAGAATGGTAACTTGTGGCTTCTTCTCCAAACTCTTCTCCTCTTCTGAGCGCAACTATTCCATAGGAGACCGAGAGTTATTGGCCATCAAGCTGGCATTGGAGGAGTGGCGTTACCTACTCGAGGGGGCTCTTCACCCGGTAATAATTTACACTGACCACAAGAACTTGGCTTACCTCCAGCATGCCCAGAGACTTAACCCGCGCCAAGTCCGGTGGTCCTTGTTTTTTGCTCGCTTTGATTTTGTTCTTCATTTTCGTCCGGCTGACAAAAACGTGAAAGCAGATGCCTTGTCCCGATCCTTTCTGGTGTCCGATCTCGAGGAAGAACCTAAACATATCATCGATCCCGCCAGAGTAATGCAGGTGGCTCCCGTGAGTCTAAATCGTCTCCCTCCCGGTAAGACGTTCGTATCAGTACCTGATCGGGAGAAGATCCTACACTGGGGTCACTCGTCTAAACTAGCTGGCCACGCCGGTCAGAAAAAGACCCTCCAGCTTATTGCCCGGCACTACTGGTGGCCTACCCTGCACAAGGACGTAATAGACTTTGTTTCTGCCTGTGTGTCCTGCGCCCGCAACAAAGTCCCGAGACACCTGCCAGCCGGTCGCCTTCTTCCGCTTCCTGTGCCTGCTGCCCCCTGGCAGCATATTGCTATGGACTTCATAACTGATCTCCCCGTCTCTGCCGGTTGTACGGTCATTTGGGTGGTCGCTGACCGCTTTTCCAAGATGGCTCACTTTATTCCCCTGCCAGGCCTCCCGTCTGCACCCGAGCTGGCTAAAGACTTTATCCGCCACATCTTCCGTCTTCATGGCCTGCCCCTCCACATCGTATCGGATCGTGGGGTACAGTTCACCTCACGTTTCTGGAGAGCCACTTGTAAACTGCTAGACGTCACCCTGGACTTCTCTTCCGCTTACCACCCACAGTCCAATGGTCAAGTGGAGCGGATCAATCAGAACCTGACCAGTTACCTCCGGCACTTCGTTAATGCCCACCATTCTGACTGGGTGGATCTCCTACATTGGGCCGAGTTCTCCTATAACAATCACGAGAGCGAATCCTCCTCCAAATCCCCGTTTTTTGTAGTCTTCGGTCAGCATCCTCGGATTCCTTTTCCTGTCTCCACCTCTGTGGACAACCCGGCTGCGGAATCTCTCGTTAGCAAATTTTCCTCCATTTGGGAGAGTACCCGATCCGCACTCCTTCAGTCGTCCGAACGGATGAAAAGACACGCTGACAAAAAACGCCTGGATCCTCCACAATTTCGTCCTGGAGATAAAGTCTGGCTCTCATCTAAATATGTCCGACTCAAGATACCTTCTTACAAGTTAGGGCCTCGGTTCATCGGTCCTCTGGAGGTCATCAGTCAGATCAACCCGGTGGCCTATAAATTGAAACTCCCGGCCAACTTACGGATCCCTAACTCCTTCCATGTATCTCTCCTCAAACCTGTGGTACTTAACTCTTTTTCCAAGTCTACAGGTACGCCTCCTGCTCCGGTTTCTGCTGAGGACGAGTTTGAGGTAGAGAACATTCTTGCCACCAAAAGGGTAAGAGGAAAGACCTTTTTTCTAGTAGATTGGAAGGGGTTTGGTCCTGAGGAGAGAACGTGGGAGCCCCGGGAGAACATCCATGCCCCTCTTATCCTAGCTAAATTTCTGTCTGGCCTAAAAAAGGGGGGGCCTAAAGGGGGGGGTACTGTAGCGCCGGCGTCCCTGCCCTCTGCTAGGCAGGGACGCTGTTCCCCTCACCTCCCTGCTCCGTGCCCGGCGTCTTCCTCCCGCTCTGCTGGCAGCGCGCGTTCCTTCCCGGCCACTGTGCTTAGGGCGCGCGCGCTCTCCCTCCCTCTTAAAGGGGCCGCGCGCGCCGTCCTAAGGAGTCCCCGGCCAATGGCCGGAGGACTTCACCATGTATAAGGCACCTCCTCCAAAATGGAGGTGCCCGAGCAATGTTGTTGCACTGTTCACTACTCTGCTTCAGCCCTCAGGTCCCGTTGCCAGATACCTGCCAGATTCCTGCCAGCTTGCTGTCTTATTCCTGCCTGATTATCTGCTACCTGCCTGCTAGTCTGAGGTCCTGTCAGTCTGTCTAAGGACCAGCCTGCCCGCTCACCTGGGAGCGCACATCAGCCACCTGCCTGCTTGCCTGAGGTCCGACGGTCTGCCTTCCAACTCCTGTCAGTCTGTCTATGGACCAGCTTGCCTGCTCACCTGGGAGCACACATCTGCTACCTGCCTGCTAGCCTACCTGGAGGCTCCGCCGTCACGTGCTGTGACCACCTGCCTGTCCAGTGACTCCTGCCCGCTCACCTGGGAGCGCTCATCTGCTGCCTGTCTGCTAGCCTACCTGGAGGCTCTGCCGTCACGTGCTGTGACCACCCGCCTGTCCAGAGACTTCTGCCCGCTCACCTGGGAGCGCTCATCTGCCGCCTGTCTGTTGGTCTTCCTGGAGGCTCCGCCGTCACATGCTGTGACCACCCGTTCATCCAGAGACTGCCCCGGTCACTTGCCGTGACCATCTGCCCGTTCATCCAGAGACTGCCCCGGTCACTTGCCGTGACCATCTGCCCGTTCATCCAGAGACTGCCCCGGTCACTTGCCGTGACCTCCAGCCCGTTCACTCAGAGACTGTCCCGGTCACCTGCTGTGACTTCCTGCCCGTCTTCCCTGGTCGCCACCCGCTCCCTTACAAGGACCGCCCCCTTGTATAGTAGCTCAGAGGTTCCGCCTCCCAGACCCGTTACACTATGTACAAGTATATGAGGGGACAGTACAAAGACCTTTCTACTGATCTTTTTACTCTGAGGCCAGAGACGGGGACAAGGGGACATCTTCTACGTCTGGAGGAAAGAAGGTTTAATCATAATCACAGACGGGGATTCTTTACTGTAAGAGCAGTGAGACTATGGAACTCTCTGCCACATGATGTTGTAATGAGTGATTCACTATTAAAATTTAAGAAGGGCATGGATGCCTTTCTTGAAAAGTATAATATTACAGGTTATATATATTAGATTCCTTGATAGGGCGTTGATCCAGGGAGCTAGTCTGATTGTCGTATGGAGTCGGGAAGGAATTTTTTTCCCCAATGTTGAGCTTAGTGTTTGCCACATGGGTTTTTTTGCCTTCCTCTGGATGAACATGTTAGGCTATGGGTTGAACTAGATGGACTTAGTCTTCCTTCAACCTTAAAAACTATGTTACTATGTAGAACATAAATATGAATGCAATTATGGAGTATTTTCTAATGTCTCTACCAAAGAGTGCGTAAATTGTTAAGTCGTTTTAATGATTGTTTCCTACCAATGAATTTCTAAATGACCTGGAGTCTAAGGAATAACATTTTTCCTTGTGGAGATTGACATATCAAGCCTGCCATGTCAGAGTGAGGAGACTTAAAAGACATGCATGTTCCTCTGGGAAATTAAATATGCAAATTGTCTTCTCAGAGACGCAAGAGGACTAGAACTCTAGCGCCACCTATTGGAAGCAGCAATCCTAAAAGTCAATATCGACCCTTCAACGACACTTGCAATATGACTTAGGATAAAAGCCAAAGCAGAATCTCAATTTGCAGATAGGGTGATTCGACTCCAGTACTGAACCTCTCACTTAGCCAAATCAGATCTCATACTTTTGCACTGACTAGGGGCAACACCTCGAAACACCGTGTCTGCAAACTGAGATTCTACTTTGGCTTTTATCCTAAGTCATATGATAAGGCTTGTTGAAGGGTCGATATTGACTTTTAGGATCGCTGCTTCCAATAGGTGGCTCTAGAGTCCAAGTCCTCTTCCTCTCTGAAGAGGTAATTTGCATATTAAGTGGTCTGGAAAATTTGAAGGTCTACCTGAGAAATCTTTGCTTTTTGCTTTGGAGTAATTAACCAGTTCTCCTCATTGTATAAATAAACCTGCAGATATAATTCATATGTTGTGTCCTTATCTCAAATTTTTCTGCTATTGAATAAGATTGTTGAGCTGTTTCTTGTCTTTTGCGTTTGAAGTATCTAGCCCCTTTGATCCAATTACCTGTAATCTTAGCTCAGAAATTAGATTGGTGGATAATAGTAAAACTAAACAAATAGCTCTTCAGGGTCTGTTCTTTAGAAGTAAAGTACCCTAATGTGGAAATCCTGAAATATGACCCCCAATTACATTTTATGAATAAATTATTAATTACAGACAAGATACAATACCCTTATGAATATAACGAAAACTAGTCTCTTTGGCTGAAATTTTTCCAGAATTTATCTTCATTGGTATCATCTTATATCTTTTTCCTTCCTTTATCTCTGGCATGCAAGCATTATGGGGGTGGGGTGAGGGGTGATGGAAGTAGCACCCCATAGAATTTGCATAGTATTTGGTATTATATCTACTTTCCGACTACTTAATTTTATGGAAACATTTGCTATAAATGATTAAAAAATATATATTTTTTGCATGTGTATCACTTTCTTGATGACAAATTTAATAATGAACCATTTAGAATCACGAAGTGCAAAACTTCAATCATCTATTGACAATTTAAGAAAAATCTATCATTCACTGATTTGCAAAAAATAAAGATAAGGCCATGTTCACATGTTCAGTATTTGGTCAGTATTTCACATCAGTGTTTGTAAGCCAAAACCAGGAGTGGGTGAAAAATGCAGAAGTGGTGACGTGTTTCTATGATACTTTTCCTCTGATTGTTCCACTCCTGATTTTGGCTTACAAATGCTGATGTGAAATACTGACCAAATACTGAACGTGTGAATGTGGCCTAAAAAATATAAAAAGGTAACATAAAAAGTGATAATATTTAAGAATTGCTGATACTTCACACAGGTCTCCATTTTAAGTATGAAGTGAAAATATAGCCATAGAGGGAGAATTATTGAAAGTAGTGAAAAGAAAAATCCGAGCAGTTGCCCATAAAAACCAATTTCATTGTCCCTTTAATTTTTTCTCCATAGTATTTATGTTATGATCTTACATGAGAATTAAAGAGGTTTTCCCCATGAACAAAGTTAATTTTAATCAATAAATCTTGGAATAATAATAAGTTCCACAATGTGTTTTTAAAAAAATGTTCCTGTGCTGAAATATTCTTATAAATGTGCCCCTGCTGTGTACTGTGTAATGGCTGTGTCTGACCGTACAGGGACATGGTCTGATCATACCACAGCTCCTGGGCAGGGGAGGGGGCAGCAAAATAGAGTATACAGACATTACAGCAGGGGGTCGCAGCTGATTCTTTCTGTGAGGTGAAACATTGTTTAAAAACAGGCAGGGAATTGTTTTACCTCACAAAAAGAATCAGATGTGATCTCCTGCTGTAATGTCTGTATACTCTTTTGCTTCCTCCCCTGCCCAGGAGATGTGGTATGATCAGACCATGTTCCTGTATGGTCAGACACAGCCATTACACAGTACACAGCAGGGACACATTTATAAGAATATTTCAGCACAGGAACATTTTTTTAACAAATCCAAATGTGGAACTTATTTTATTCCAAGATCTATTGATTAAAATGTACTTTGTTTGTGGGAAAACCCCCTTTAACCAGAGACAAATCATAACAGTATCTTTTCCTATTTTTTAAAATTCTTTATTACATAATTTATTAAATTAGTGGAAGAATTTAATTCTGGTATTACAGATCTAAAGCTTTAAAAAGACTTTTCTCTCCAGCTGCCCGATTGTCTAAACATTCAAGATCTTTTTAACACTTGAAGTCACTTAGGCTTGTTATTTCTTGGTACAATAAACCACCTGCTGAACTTTTTGCAGAGATTATACATTAAATAAAGGCAATTTTTGCTGCTAATGCAATAGGTTTAAGAAGTTTTCCATGATTTTATAAGCAATCAAATGTGAAAACTCCAGGAAAACCCAACCAATCAACAGAACAAAAGGTCATTGGAGAACCAAAGCTCCTTCTCTGCAGTACCCAAAACAATGAAGACCACGCAATAGGGGTTATGTTTGGTAAGGAAGCTCACGATTTAAGTGCATGGGGTTGAGCGGCAATACTAGACACAACTGCGTGTTGTGTTTAAGTCTTAGTATTGCAGCATGGCTGGCTCTGTTTTTTCTCCTAACCCGGGTGCCCCTTTATATTGTCCATGTGCTGCTGTTGGGTTGGAGACCCTAACTGAACATAAATCTTTAGGTAAGGGTCATAAATATAAAATTCTGGAATGCTTCTTTAACTGGGAAAAAAAAAGTCAATGGTCTTCTCACTGACTCAAATATTCATAATTTTTTTTTCACAGAGGGTTTATTCTTTCTTTGTTCTTTCTGACTCCTTCTTCAAAGCTCTCAGACAAAGACAATAATATTCTGCTATAATAGAGCTAATGTTGAGCTCATTTATCCACATTACAGTTTGTTCAAATGAAAATTCCCAATGGTGGGAAACCATCATTTCATATCGGGATATTTTTCTCTCCTTGATGATGAGAAAAATTGTCAAAATGCTAATGTTCCTATGTGAAAAGAGTTACCGTACCTTTTATGTGACTGCGAACCAAATTACAAACTGATTCTGTCATTGTATTCCTGCTGTGAAGGGCACATTGTCAGCTTTATGATATACCTTGTGTATCAGCTCCTCATTAGCTCTTCTTCTTACTTTTTTTATAGTTAGGGACTTTAAACCATTGACAAGACACTGGTTTTATTAGAAGGGAGTGGTCCGAAATAGCAAGCACCTTGGGGGACATTTATTAATGACTATATGGCAGAAAGCTGTCTTTAAAAGTTATCAAATTATGGCACATTAAATATTTTCACCATGATTTCATTTTTTTTTTAACTTTACACCACGCTTGAAAACTTTGTGGAAAGTGAGCGCAGTCCCCGATCTGGTGTAGATTTGCCTTTCTGGCCTGTGGAAAGATGGAGATGCCCCAAAATTATAAAGATACTTGTTCGTTTTCATACATTAGACTTATCTTACTTAAAATAGGAGTCTTAATGACATTTAAAAAAAAAGTGTCATTTTTATTCACATAATATTAAACAATATGAAGAAGCCATAAGTACGTTAGGGCCGGTGGCAAGTGAGAATCTGGCAGGCACATAATGAGTTAATCATGATCTATACGGAATTTATATTATAATCCATGTATTCCCAAATTGGTGAACAAAACTTGTATCTTATGTGACTGGCAATATATGCGATCTATATAGTGGATTTGTTTATGGATGTGTAGTTTTTGCACTTGTAGTTCATGCAATTGCTCAGATATTTGCTGCACTAAATACCCTCATGTGTGCTTCCTGCCCAAATTCCCTATGTCTTTTTTTCTGGTGGTGATATCTTAGACTAATCTTTTTTGTAATTGGTCATTTTGTTTTTAATATGTCATAAAAATTATAAATTTTTGAAATACAATAAAGGGAATCTGTAATCAGGTTTTTGCTATGTAATGTGAGAGAGCAGCATAATGTATTGGCAGAGTCCCTGAATCCAGTAATGTGTTACTTACTGGGCTCTTGTTGTAAATACAGTAAAATCAGTATTTTATCAGCAGTAGACGATCTTGTGCCATGACTTCCTCCACCTCTCTATAACCCCGCCCTCAACATTGATTAGCTACTTTCTGCCTATGCACAGTGTACACAGAGCCGACAATCAGTGGTGTGGGTGTGGTTATACAGAGCTCAACATTCAGAGAACTGATAGATCTGATAGATCTAAAGCAGACAAAACAGGGATTTTATCAAAATGACAGCAAGCAACCCAGTAAGAGACACATCGCTGGATTCAGGGTCTCTCTCTCTCTCTCTACATCAGGGATGTCAAACTGTCAAACTCAAATACACAGAAGGCTAAAATTACAAGCTTGGACAAAGTCAGGGACCATCCTTTAAATTTATTAAAAAAATGTCTAGAATTGAGGAAGTATTCCTTATCATAAAATATAACAATGAACTTTTTCATATGGAAACAAACTTAAAGAGGGTTGTCCCACGAACAAAGTACATTTTAATTAATAGATCCTAGAATAAAATATTGGAATAATATAATATGTTATGTAAGAGCTGCAAAAATTATATGGCCCAATGGCCTATTTTAAATGTGCAATAACAAAGGATAAAAAAACCTTGAAAAATACAGAAATTAAAGTATGATGCAAATAAAAATGTCCCAAAACACAGTATGATACCCCCCACAGTGAATTGCTTCATCACCCGACAAAGAAGAGTGACACCATAACAGTATGATTCTCCAGCTGTAATCCCCACACAGCCCGTCATACAGTATAATGGCCACAAAAAGAGCTCCATACAGTATAATGGGCCCCACATACCCCTCCATACAGTATAACGGGGCCCTGCATTGCCTTCCATACAGCATAATGGCTCCACATAGTGATCCAAACAGTATAATGGGCCCCACATAGTGCTCCATACAGTATAATGGGTCCCACATAGTCCTCCATACAGTAGAATGGCCCCATATAGTTCTCTATACAGTATAATGGCCTCACATAGTCCTCCATACAGTATAATGGCCTCACATAGAGCTCCGTGCAGTATAATGGCCTCACATAGTGCTCCGTGCAGTATAATGGCCTCACATAGTCCTCCATACAGTATAAAGGGCCCGACATAGTGTTCCATACAGTATAATGGCCTCACATAGTGTTCAAAGGGCCTCACATAGTGCTCCATACAGTATAATGGCCTCACATAGTCCTCCATACAGTATAATGGCCCCACATAGTCCTCCATACAATATAATGGGCCCCACATAGTCCTCGATACAGTATAATGGGCCCCACATAGTCCTCCATACAGAATAATGGGTCCCACATAGTCCTCCATACAGTATAATGGCCCCACATAGTCCTCCATACAGTATAATGGGCCCCACATACCCCTCCATACAGTATAACGGGGCCCTGCATTGCCATCCATACAGCATAATGGTCCCCCATAGTGCTCCAAACAGTATAATGGGCCCCACATAGTCCTCCATACAGTATAACGGGGCCCTGCATTGCCATCCATACAGCATAATGGCCCCACATAGTGCTCCAAACAGTATAATGGGCCCCACATATTGCTCCATACAATATAATGGGTCCCACATAGTCCTCCATACAGTAGAATGGCCTCACATAGTCCTCCATACTGTATAATGGGCTCCACATAGTCCTCCATACAGTATAATAGCCCCACATAGTCCTCCATACAATATAATGGCCTCACATAGTCCTCCATACAGAATAATGGCCTCACATAGAGCTCCGTGCAGTATAATGGCCTCACATAGTGCTCTGTGCAGTATAATGGCCTCACATAGTCCTCCATACAGTATAATGGCCCCACATAGTACTCAATACAGAATAATGGGTCCTATATGGTGCTCCATACAGGTGCGTTCAACTGTATTGGCATAGTTAGTAAAGCCGAATAAAGACTTGCGTCCATCAAGTTCGACCTGTTAGTTCTGTAATTGCTAAAGTTGATCCAGAGGAGGGCAAAAACCCCAAATGATTTGGCCAATCTTCACCTGAGGAAAAATTCCCTCCCGACTCTGAAACCAGCAGTCAGAATAAATCCCTGTATCAACCTACTATTTTATTCTATTTTTAAGTATATGCTGAAATCTGCCTGGTATCTAGAAATGCATCCAGTCCCCGCTTGAACTGGTTTAGTGAATCCGACATTACCGTCTCCTCACTCAGTGAATTCCATATTCTCACTGCTCTTACCGTAAAGAACCCCTTCCTATGCTGGTGCTGAAACCTTTTCTCTTCCAGTCTTAGTGAATGCCCTCTTGTTACCGTAATATCCCTCCTTTTGAACAAATCCCGGGCAAGATCTCTATACTGTCCCCTAACATATTTGTACACATTTATTATGTCCCCCCTCAACCTTCTCTTTTCCAGGCTGAATAGTCCTAGTTTTGCCAACCTCTCTGGGTATTGCAGTCCCTCCATTCCCCTTATTAATTTTGTTGCCCTCCTTTGTACCTTTTCAAGCTCATTTATATCCTTTCTATATATTGGGGCCCATAACTGAGCACAGTATTCCAAGTGTGGTCTGACCAGTGCTTTGTACAGTGGAAGAACAATGTTCTCATCCTTTGCAGCTATACCTCTTCTGATACATCCCATTACCCTGTTTGCCCTTACAGCAGCCGCCTGACTTTGGGCACTCCAATTTAGTTTGCTATCAATCAAGATGCCCAAGTCCTTCTCCATCTCTGAATTCCCCAATGGTTTCCCATTCAGTGAGTACTGGTGACTTCCATTTTTCCTTCCCATATGTATGACCTTACATTTCTCCGCGTTAAACCTCATTTGCCATTTAATGCTCCACCTACCCAGCTTATCCAAATCCCTCTGTAGGTCTTCACTATCCTCTTTTGTATTAATTGTTTTACATAACTTTGTGTCATCTGCAAATATTGATATTTTACTATTTATCCCGTTGACTATGTCGTTAATAAAGATATTAAATAACATTGGGCCTAGTACAGACCCCTGTGGTACCCCACTAGTGACGCTTACCCAATCTGAGTATATTCCATTTATAACCACCCTCTGCCTTCTATCCTTTAGCCAGTTAGCTACCCACTTGCAGACATTTTCCCCCAGCCCCATCATTCTCATTTTGTATACCAACCTATTATGTGGCACGCTATCGAACGCTTTTGAGAAGTCGAGATACACGACATCCACTGGTTCCCCCTGATCTACTCGAGAGCTAACCTCCTCGTAGAAGTCAATCAGGTTTGTTTGGCAGGAGCGATTCCTCATGAATCCATGTTGGTTCAGGGTTAATAGATTATTAGCATCAAGATGCTCCATGATTGCCTCATTAATAAAGCCTTCAAAAATTTTGCCCACAACGGACGTCAGACTCACCGGCCGATAGTTTCCGGCGTCACTTTTCGCTCCCTTTTTGAATATTGGCACTACATTCGCCTGTCGCCAATCAAGTGGTACAGACCCAGTCTCAACAGAGTCCTTAAATATAAGATATAACGGTCTGTCTATCACATTACTTAGTTCCCTTAGTACCCGTGGGTGTATGCCATCAGGTCCTGGTGATTTGTTTATTTTAATGTTACTGAGGCGTTTCTGTACCCCAGCTTGGGTTAGATTAGTCATACTTAGTGGAGGATTAAGTTTGTCACTTCTCATTTCGCCTGTTAGTTCTTTTTCCTTTGTGAAAGTTGACGAAAAAAATTTATTTAATAGATTAGCTTTATCCTCATCTTTCTCTATGATTTTGCCTTCATCACTTTTTATCGGTCCAATATTATTCGATTTAATCCTTTTACTATTTATATACGTAAAGAACAGTTTGGGATTTGA
The DNA here is from genome assembly GCF_046119375.1 of Phyllobates terribilis. Classification (NCBI taxonomy): domain Eukaryota; kingdom Metazoa; phylum Chordata; class Amphibia; order Anura; family Dendrobatidae; genus Phyllobates; species Phyllobates terribilis. Next base: position 136,509,299 of record NW_027362762.1, read on the forward strand.
TCTACTTTCCCTAGCAATACGTCTCTCTGTTTCCTCCTTTGCTATTTTTATTTGTTTTTTGCAGGTTCTCGTTTTTTCCTTGTAACACATTAGTGCCTCCTTACTGTTTTCCTGTTTTAATCTCTTGAATGCCTCTTTTTTGCTATTTAACGCCCCTTTTACGTTCTTGTTCAACCATATTGGTTTCCTCTTATTTCTGGCCCTTTTATTCCCATACGGTATATACCTCTCGCACTGAGTATTCAGAATTCTTTTGAAGGTTTCCCATTTACTATTCGTATTTCCTTGATTAAGAACTTTGTCCCAGTCTATAAGTTGAAGGTTTTCTTTCAGCTGATCAAACTTCACCCTCCTAAAGTTTAATGTTTTTGTTGTTCCCTTATTGATAACCCTACTGAAGGGCATTTTGAAATTGATAATATTATGATCGCTATTACCTAGGTACCCCCCTATCTGTACCTCAGTTATTCTATCAGGCCTATTAGTCAATATTAAGTCCAACACGGCCTTCCCTCTCGTTGGTTCCTGCACTAGTTGGGAGAGATAATTATCCTTGATATTTGTCAAGAACCTTTTTCCTTTCTGCGATCTACAGGTTTCTGTTTCCCAGTCAATATCCGGGTAGTTGAAGTCCCCCATTACAATCACCTCATTATGTTTTGCTACTTTGTCTATTTGTCCTAATAGCAGTTTCTCATTCTCCTCTGTTATATTAGGTGGCTTATAGCAGACCCCCAGTAATATTTTATTATTATTTTTTGCCCCCTCTATCTCTACCCACATGGACTCGACCCCCTCTTCTCCCTCTCCTATATCTTCCCTTAGTCTGGGCTTTAGACGTGACCTTACATATAAGCAGACTCCTCCGCCCTTCCCCTGTTTCCGGTCCCTTCTAAATAAACTATAATCTGTTAAATTTACCGCCCAGTCGTAGCTATCGTCTAGCCAAGTCTCTGTTATACCTACGATGTCATACCTCTCCTCCGATATAAGCGCCCGCAGCTCATCCGCCTTATTGGTCAGGCTTCTTGCGTTGGTCAGCATGCAAGATAAAACTTTGGGGTTATTTAGCATCCTATTCTTCTCTAACGATCTAACTGTACTATCCCCACACCCCTCTCCACCCTCATTATATTCACTTCTCCCCTTCCCCCTTGCTTGCCTCACATCCCACCTATTTCCTTGGTTTCCCCCCCCCGGCTCTAGTTTAAAAACTCCTCCAACCTATTAGCCATCTTCTTCCCCAGCACCGCTGCACCCTCCCCATTGAGGTGCAGCCCGTCCCTACGGTAGAGCCTGTAGCCGACAGCGAAGTCGGCCCAGTTCTCCATGAACCCAAACCCTTCTGCCTTGCACCAACTCTTTAGCCACTTATTCACCTCCCTAACCTCCCGTTGGCGCTCCTGTGTGGCTCGCGGGATTGGTAGTATTTCTGAGAAAACTACCTTGGAGGTCCTTGCCCTAAGCTTCCTACCTAGATCCCTGAAATCATTTTTAAAGACCCTCCATCTACCACTCACTTTGTCATTGGTGCCAATGTGGACCATGACCGCTGGGTCTTCGCCAGCCCCACCCAGTAACCTGTCAACCCGATCCGCGAGCATCTAGGATGCTGATATAGTTGAAAGCATGATGCTGGGACAAACATACTCGGGGCACCCGCATAGTGTCACGGGCCAAATATACTCACCCTGGGGGCCAAATTTGGCCCGCGGGCCAGAGTTTGACTTATGTCCTCTACATCATAATGCTCTCAGATACATAGCAAAAACCCGATGACAGATTTTCTTTAAAACGCATGTTTCTGTTTTTGAGTAATGTATATTCAAGTTGCTAAATATATAGCGCCTGACATACACAAGTGACTGCCCTTAGATTTTCATTTAGATATGTTCTGCTAGAGTTATATTGGTATGACATCTTGCTCTGAAGTATGAAACAGAAGTTTTTATAAATTACTCCCTTAAATCTGAGTAAGAGAGTAAGACTAAAGAAAGGTTAAGGATAAGTCTAAATACTGTATTTTGAAACTTACTATAAAAAAATCTCTGTGATATGGCTGTAAATTGGAATGGAGTAGCTTAAAACAATTTTGTAAATAACTTAACTGAAGCAATCTATTAGCAATTTTTTATATTTATACATACTGGATTTCAGGGTGATTTTAATATGTAGTTTATACTTTTTTTTACTATATCGAGAATCATGAAAACATATAAAAATGCAAAGAAGCAATGTTTTTGCCAAAAAGTGGCGGCATGTGTCAAGACGTGGGCTGCGTCCCCACTATGTGTTTTTCAAGCGTTCTTGCCGCGGAATTTGCGCAGCAAAAACGCTTGGTAATACGTGCCCCATAGTCCCTGTGCACATGCTGTGGAAATTTCCGCTGCGGATTATGATTGCGGAAAAATCCGCAGCATTTCCATTATTTTTGCGGAAACGCGGTGTAATTGCCGCCATTGACTTGCATTGAATCGCATAATATCCGCATGACTACATGTGCACATGCGGATATTAAGCGATTCAATGTGCGGATGGTACCCGGGTCTGGAGAAGAGACTCTCCTCCAGACCTGGGTACTATAGTACCTGTAAAAAAAAAAGAATTTAAAATAAAAATAAACATTATACTCACCTTCTGATGGCCCGCGGTCTTCTCTCCGGTGCGTCCTGGCTCCCCGCGGCGGTCGCGTGACCTGTCACATGACTAAATGACTTCATGGAAGGTCCTTTTACACCATCGCGAGCCACGGGGGAGCCAGGACGCACCGGAGAGAAGACCGCGGGCAATCAGAAGGGAAGTATAATTTTTTTTTTTACCATTTTTATTCTTTTTTTAACTATTAACTTGGTCACACTTTATAAATCCATGCCGGTTGGATTTATATAGTGTGACCAAGTTGTCAAGCACTTTTCCAAGTGATGCTAAAATCGCTTGGAAAAGCGCTTGATAACCCGCATGCAGAAATGCATGCAAAAACGATTGACAAACGCTTCTACCTGGCGGGAAAAACGCATGTAAAAACCGCATGCGTTTTTCCTGCCAGGGAGAAGCGGAAAAAATATGCAGCATTTCTGCATCGTGGGCACTTAGCCAAAAAGTAAAAAGGCTTGACAAAGGCTCAAAGGTTTTTTTTTTTGCCTCATATACAGTACTACCTCTTGAAGCTCATCAAGAGAATGCCAAGAATGTGCAAAGCAGTCATCAAAGCAAAAGGTGGCTACTTTGAAGAACCTAGAATATAAGACATATTTTCAGTTGTTTCACACTTTTTTGTTAAGTATATAATTCCACATGTGTTAATTCACAGTTTTGATGCCTTCAGTGTGAATGTACAATTTTCAAAGTCATGAAAATACAGAAAAATCTTTAAATGAGAAGGTGTGTCCAAACTTTTGGTCTGTACTGTATATTTTGATCAATAATGAAGTTCATTGAGGAATAACTCTGGTGCCTTTGATACTTCTGTTAGATTTATTGCCAATTTGGTGGTGAGTTATCCCATGGAGGCACAGAGTTGAAGGAGTGATGTACGTGGTCTTAGCAGTAGGTACACTAGAGCAGATGAGAGCCACAATTAGCTTGGGAGCTTCAAAGGCTATTTGGGCAAACTTTCTCTAGAGTTTTCAAGGCAGATTAGCAAGACAGAGTCCTAAAGTCTACATGTACCAAGAGCTCTAGGCCAGTTGGGCAATATCAGTACAGGTTTTCAGTGTCTAAACATGATCAAGAATGGTGCGATTCATCGAGAATAGGCAGAGATCTTTTCATTAAACAATACATATGCTTTAGTAACAGAAGACTGCAGAACCTCTGCAGTACATCAACAAGTATGGAAAATCTTAGAATCCATCTCTTTAAATTTGCTAAATTTGCTAAATTTGAATTTACCATATGAAACACAATCCAGCTATGCAAAAATACAAAAGCCAACTAAACAACTCAGATGATCTCTCAATTAACAAAGTTACACACAAGGAGATCAGAAGGGATTAACAAGACAAGAAATGGATACTCAACATAAGGCTTCCAAAGGCAGAATTTGGCATGAAATACTTTTGCACATAAGTGAAAATAAAGATCATCTTACTGGAACAAAGTCATCGGGACCACACTCTTCCCCTCTAAACTTGCAGCTGAGGAGCATCTCCCGGATGTCATGTCCAGTGCGGTCATAAAATTCTTTCATATTAAACGGCTTTGGCTTGAAGTTACGGAAGTTGGCTTTATCAAGAAGGACTTCCATGACTTTTTCATCAGCCAGGTGAGATTCTGGAAGCTCATAACTGGAAAACATGTGACAGAGAGGACAGTCATGAAGATTTTTAAGTTATAATCCTTAACACAATTCACAGGTTATGGAACATTTGGCCAAATAACATGAGCAAATAGATGTTATCATACTTTGCCTTTGATGGGAGGATCATTGTAATTCCATTCTGTATTGGGCTGGCCAAATATTTATGATGGAATTAGTGTAATAGCCATGGAGTTTTAGATGCATATCTACAATTGTTTAATGTCTTTCTAGATACTATCCTTGTATTATGTGACTTTTTTTGGTACCTTTTATTTCTGTATTACTATAATATAAATGTAAAAGAAATCTTTGAACTTAATGTGAATCAGTTTTTCTTTCCCTTGAGTTTGACCAATTAAGAGATTCATGTTGTATTTTTCTAATAACTCATCGGTGGTCACCCTAGATTGGCTAAGCCTGGGTTTATAGATTGTTGCAGTAATATGGCGGATCAGCACAGTTTTCAAAAATGTTCATATATTGTTTGATCGCTGGGTGGTAAATTGATGTTTATCTGCAAAGCCGAGCGGCCTTTTGTTATTCAAGCTGCTTTCAGCGGTCATCAGTTTAAAAAGTGCACCAAATAGCCTAGTTGGGTGGTTCTTCGGCCAAAAATGTAAATCCAGCCTTAAAATATGATAGGGTCAATATAGCACCCTATGCAAGCAGCAATACGAGCTGAGAAAGGTTGTAACAATGCTACATCTTCATGCACATTTATAAAAAAAAAAAAATCAGATTTTTTTGGTAGTTGCAAAGAAACTAAGGGTTCTTGAACCAAATTTATATAACACCTCATTCATAATCAAAAAGAGGAACAAAGGAGCTGAATGGTAGAAAACAATGAATAGTTTTATTATATCAAATAGTTTAGCATCACATAATAAATTATAGCATAGACAAACAGAAGTGCATGATGTCAGAAAAACATAGCACCCAATAGCCCACAAACCCGTACCCACTGCATGAAAGTGTAACCAGTGGGATTGGGGAACCTGAGTAGGGTGAACAAAGTAAATGAATACCGGCTATGGGCAATAATAGTATACACTTATAAGCAGCAGTCTGCGGCAACATTACCATGCGCCCATAGTCAAAAGATATCAGAAACCTTACCAAGGATTAGAATGGAAGGGCTAGAAGGCGCTGGAAGAAAAAGATCTGTGGAAGGAATGCCTCAACGCGCGTTTCGCCTGAGGATTGTTGGCTTTCTCAAGAGGCTGGTCTAATCGTACATACAAGGACCTTTAGCACATTACCGCAGGTAAAACATAGCAAGTGGAGGCATGGATGTAGCACTATGAGTGGTGCATGTGTCGTCGGTGCTCGATCACTGGTACGCGCGCCCGGGCCGTCACGCCTCCCACGCATGCGCGATTGCGCAATGAGCGGAAGGCATGAGATAGCCAGGCGTGCGGCAAGCAAGGGAGACCATCGGGACGCATGCGCACAGCGCCAAGAGCAGAGGTAATAGCCAGAAGGGGATGAATGGAATATTCACAGAAGTGAAATATAAAATGTCATCACAACCAGCATTAGTGTAGATATATGCATATTACATCTTTCTGCCATATATATACAGTGTCATCCATCACAAAAGATAATAATAAATATATACATGACAGCAAAACAAAAGAAAAGACAGAAGATGATAGGCATATGAATCTGATATATAGTCCACATAACAATGGTGGATATTGATTTTCCGGGAGTGGTTAAAGAGATTCATCCCAAGGCTTCATGGTAGAATAGTGAAGATAGATACACAGAATTCCAGACAGAAGTTAGTTATACTAAATAACATAATCATGGGGAAATATATTAAAAATATTATATAGGAGGAAGAAGAAATGTTAACAATATAAAATAATAATACCACAGAAATGTAACACAGAGTCAGCAGGACAACTGAACGTACAAATTCTAAAAACGAGGCAAAGCTCAAAGCGTCATTCAGGCCCCGCTGGCTCACCATGTCTAAGTTGACCATCCATCTGGCCTCCTTTTGGGCCAGAAGCCATTTGATATTACCTCCCCGAGAGCCAAGGTGTACCACTTCTATACCAAGTACTTGTAGTGTTTTTGGATCACAATCATGTGATGCCTTAAAGTGACGTGGTAAAGTCTTGAGCTCTAGGGGGTCAGTCACTGTCCTGGCCGCGCCAATGTCCCGCACGCAGCTCCCTTGATGTCAAACCTATATAAATCAAATTACATCCACAGGTAGCATAGTATATCACATTGCTCGTACTCCAGGAAATGTAATGAGAAATTTTGAATTTGCGTGAGCCATCGGAGGACGTGAAAGAAGCACTGCGTAGGACATTGGCCGCAGGCAAGGCAGTGACCGCAGGGAAAACATCCCACGGTGGGTCCGTGGGACCGGAAAGGATTGGATATGGGAGAACATAATGGCTGGACACCAATAAATCGCCCAGACTGATGACAAGCTAAGACAGATCTTTAGCAGATGATATGCCGAAAATACACTTTGCCCCAATTTAGGCTCAAATGTCTCCCATAGAGGCTTTTAAACTACAATTATTAAATTAAATGGGTATTACCAGAATACAAAAAGTATCATCTACCCATGTAATAAGGGATACTCAATGATCTATGGGGGTTCATATTCTGGGACCACCAATGCTCTCGAGAATGGGGCTTTGCAGAGCCCTTTTTTAAATGAAGCAGTGGTGCGTATATTCGACCTTTGCACATTTCATTGTCTACGGAACTGCCGGAAAAAGGCAAGAACAACACTTACTTGACATTTCCGGCCCTCCCATAAACAATTAATGGAGCTGAGGTTGAGCATTGGCACCTCTGCTCCATTCAATGGGCTTTATAGAGCCCAGTTCCTGGGATCCGAAGTGATCAGTAACTGATTCTTTGTCATGTGGACAGGGGATACATTTGAATTTTGGAAATACCCCTTTAAGATAGTACATACTGTAATACTATGAAATATGTTTTGCAATGTAGGCATATACAGAGAAGGATACTTTGCAAACAGAACAAGAACTGTTATTGAAGTGGGTACTGAATACTGTATGTGGTTGTAATAGAAAAGCAGTCATCATCCCATTTTTAACATCTTTTTCTTTGTGAAGATGTTATCATACCTCCAGCTAAATTACTGATAACACCCACCATAGATTAGGATACTGGGAACGTTATTATGGCTATGAATCATTTTACCAGAAAAGATACAGGGTCAGAATGGTGCTCTCACCAGACACATAGATCTGCATTGTGCGCAGAGCAATTATCCGCAGCCCCTGCTGTGTCAGGATCTATAGTAGGCGTTATAAAAAAAAACGATTTAACGTTTGTTATAAGTGACCTGCCTTACGTTAGAAGACATTTTCTTGAAATATTTTAGTTTGGGATGTAACCTTATGTTAGTAGCTGGGTGGGAAACATGGAAGCAAATGGCACTTTTGGTACAGTTAGGGTACAAGTGCACAACGTCTTTTTTATGTGGCTACCGCCGTGGAATCCACCTAGATACCTAACAGAAAATGGTCTAAAGAATGAACATATGCATTTCTATGTAAAATTGACTTGCAGTGTATATGTTCAGGCTTTTGAACATCTTTGAACTGCTCCTGGTTTCCAAGGAAGCCAGTATGTCTTTTACAGTGTTTTGCCATCTTTTTTGCTTACCAAAAAGCTAGACATTTCTTCATTATTCAATGTAGTTAAATCAACGAAAGTACAAAAGACTTGACAAAAATCATGGAAAAGCCCTCCAAAAAAACGTCGGAGGGCTAAACCATTGGAAAAATGCTCAGGAAACAACCGAAAGAAACACATAATTTGAAACAGGGAGAAAAACGCTGGTGTTTCATGAAGTGGCATAGGCTTTAAAAACTTGGCAGGTTCCCTTGAGTTTAAAAGATGCCGTTTGCACAGAGTGATTTGGTTCAACTTCATATGGACTATTTTTTTAAACCAATATTATTATTATTATTATTTATTATTATAGCGCCATTTATTCCATGGCGCTTTGTTTAAGGGGGTAAACATACAAAAATAATTACAATAATCTTGAACAAAACGTGACGGCGACTGGTACAGGAGGAGAGAGGACCCTGCCCCCAAGGACTCACAGACTACAAGGGATTGGTGAGGATACAGTAGGTGAGGGCAGAGCTGGTCATGCAGTGGTATGGTGGAGCGAGGGTTACTGCAGGTTGTAGGCTTGTCGGAAGAGGTAGGTCTTCAGGTTCCTTTTGAAAGTTTCCACGGTAGGCGATAGCCTGATATGTTGGCGTAGAGAGTTCCAGAGTAGGGGGGATGCACGGGAGAAATCTTGTATGCGATTATGGGAAGAGGAGATAATAGGGGAGTAGAGCAGGAGATCTTGTGAGGATCGGAGGTTGCGTGCAGGTAAGTACCGGGAGACTAGGTCACAGATGTATGGAGGAGACAGGTTTTGGATGACTTTGTATGTCGTGGTTAGGGTTTTGAACTGGAGTCTCTGGGCAATGGGGAGCCAGTGAAGGGATTGACAGAGAGGAGAGGCTGGGGAATAGTGGGGGGACAGGTGGATTAGTCAGGCAGCAGAGTTTAGGATAGATTGGAGGAATGCGAGAGTGTTGCAAGGGAGGACACAGAGCAGGAGGTTGCAGTAGTCGAGGCGGGAGATGATGAAGGCGTGCAGTAGTGTTTTTGCAGATTCGTGGTTGAGGAATGTGCGGATCCTGGAGATATTTTTGAGTTGGAGTCGGCAGGAAGTGGAAAGGGCTTGGATATGTGGTTTGAAGGAGAGATCAGAGTCCAGGGTTACCCCAAAGCATCGAGCTTGTGGGACTGGGGAGAGTGAGCAGCCATTAACGTTGATAGATAGGTTAGATGGGGAGGTTGAATGAGATGGTGGAAAGATGATGAATTTTGTTTTATCCAATAGAATTTTTATTGATATTTCAATAGATTCAGCAAATTCAACATACAAAAAGAAAAAGAGGAACATAACACACAAAAATTAGGACACCTTATAACAGGGGTGGGAAATATTTTTTCTGCCAAGGTGCATTTGGATATTTATGCCATCCTTCGGGGGTTGTACAAATTGAGTTCTAACTCCGCCCACAAAGTACGTCCTGACGCTGGCACTGGTGGTTGGGACACAATCTTTCATTGCACACGCATTAGCGCTCAGTAGTGAACGCTGCATGCGCATGCTCACAGAGCAAGAAAAAATGAATGGGCCAGTGGTCGGCAAAATACAGCTGCCGGCCCAAGCACTGCAGTCCCCGGGAATCTGCCTGGGGCCAAATAAAAAGTCATCAAGGGCCATAAATGAGGTTCCCCATCCCTGCCTTAGAATAAGGAATACAAGAATTCAAGTCATGCATATTTATAATGCAAGGCACTATGTAACAATTTAAAAGCACTGGCGGAGTTGGTCTCTAAATTATTGCTTCAAAATATTGTGAGTATATATCATAATTTATTGTGGATTGTTAAGAGACACAAGTTGGGTTTTGTAATTGTTGATTTCAATAACTGTTTCTTAGGTCTTATTCTGAAGTATATACAGTCATATGAAAAAGTTTGGGCACCCCTATTAATCTTAAGCTTAATGTTTTATAAAAATTGGTGTTTTTGCAACAGCTATTTCAGTTTGATATATGTAATAACTGTTGGATACAGTAATGTTTCTGCCTTGAAATGAGGTTTATTGTACTAACAGAAAATGTGCAATCTGCATTCAAACAAAATTTGACAGGTGCATAAGTATGGGCACCCCACCAGAAAAGTGACATTAATATTTAGTAGATCCTCCTTTTGCAAAAATAACAGCCTCTAGTCGCTTCCTGTAGCTTTTAATGAGTTCCTGGATCCTGGATGAAGGTATTTTTGACCATTCCTCTTTTCAAAACAATTCCAGTTCAGTTAAGTTTGATGGTCGCCGAGCATGGACAGCCTCTTCAAATGATCCCACAGATGTTCAATGATATTCAGGTCTGGGGACTGGGATGGCCATTCCAGAACATTGTAATTGTTCCTCTGCATGAATGCCTGAGTAGATTTGGAGCGGTGTTTTGGATCATTGTCTTGCTGAAAGATCCATCCACTGCGTAACTTCAACTTTATCACTGATTCTTGAACACTATTGCCAAGAATCTGCTGATACTGAGTGGAATCCATGCGTCCCTCAACTTTAACAAGATTCCCAGTGCCGGCATTGACCACACAGCCCCAAAGCATGATGGAACCTCCACCAAATTTTACTGTGGGTAGCAAGTGTTTTTCTTGGAATGCTGTGTTTTTTTGCCACCATGCATAACGCCTTTTTGTATGACCAAACAACTCAATCTTGGTTTCATTAGTCCACAGGACCTTCTTCCAAAAAGAAATAGGCTTCTTCAAATGTGCTTTTGTATACCTCAGCCGACTCTGTTTGTGTGTACTTGCAGAAACGGCTTCTTTCGCATCACTCTCCCATACAGCTTCTCCTTGTGCAAAGTGCGTTGTATAGTTGACCGATGCACAGTGACACCATCTGCAGCAAGTTGATGCTGCAGCTCTCTGGAGGTGGTCTGAGGATTGTCCTTGACTGATCTCACCATTCTTCTTCTCTGCCTTTCTGATGTTTTTCTTGTCCTGACACTTCTGGCCTTAACAAGAACTGTCCCTATGTTCTTCCATTTCCTTACTATGTTCCTCACAGTGGAAACTGACAGGTTAAATGTCTGAGACAGCTTTTTGTATCCTTCCCCTGAACAACTATGTTGAATAATCTTTGTTTTCAGATCATTTAACAGTTGTTTTGAGGAGCCCATGATGCCACTCTTCAGAGGAGATTCAAACAGGAGAACAACTTGCAAGTGGCCACTTTAAGTAGCTTTTCTCATGATTGCATACACCTGGCTATAAAGTTCAAAGCTCAATGAGGTTACAAAACCAAAAAAAGTGCTTTAGTAAGTCAGTAAAAAGTAGGCAGGAGTATTTAAAACAAGAAAATGATAAGGGTGCCCATACTTATGCACAGGTCAAATTTTGTTTGAATGCAGATTGCACATTTTCTGTTAGCACAATAAACCTCATTTCAAGGCAGAAACATTACTGTGTCCAACAGTTATTACATATATCAAGCTGAAATAGCTGTTGCAAAAACACCAATTTTTATAAAACATTAAGCTTAAGATTAATAGGGGTGCCCAAACTTTTTCATATGACTGTATTTAATCTTAGGGTAATTTAGAACATGTCTAACAAACTTTGGTGCGCGAATCAGCTCTGACCTAATATACTTGTTGTTTTATAATAACCTTTATATGGATTATTAGTGGTCCTGTAAAGATACAGCTAGAAGTGTATAGGCACCTAAAACAACCAACCTACCAATGGTTTGTTGCAGTAAATTTCACCAAAGTGCATCTCATCATGACTATTTTGTCATATGGTGGCATAGTGTCACGTCTGCTTAAGTGAAGGTATGTATTTTCTTTGTTCTATGTCGCCCATGGGCACATTTTTAATATAATTTTATGTATTGAACAACCCCGTTATGATAGTTTTGCACTGCAGACCCTTTAGTACACAGAATATTGTCTAGACGAGATGTAGTTATGTTCGGCTCTCAGATGTAGTAAAGGGTCTGCATGAATATTTAGCTTTTGTATGTAGATACGAATATTTTTATTCACTGACAGTAAACAAAGATGAATTTACAATTTCCCACTATTTTCCTACCTTAGTTAACATTTACTTTTCATATATTTACAAAGTGTAATTGTTTTACATTGCCAAACATTAGTAAACTACACAGTTGTTGTGTCTCTCTGTCACCTTCAGCATCGCTACAACTCTTATTATTATAGGGTAAACTTGATTAAGGAGAGCTCTATGTCCAAAACGCATAGTTTTTTTCCTTAGTGTAATATTTTTAATGTACCTGGACCCTTTTAAGCTGTGCTAATAAAATAGTGAAGTTTTATATTCAAACGGCTGAATACCTTTGTTTGCTTTGTCTGCATCTCAAGCCAAGCAGCGACTTACACTTTCCGTGCCGAGGACCTTCGCTGACATTCTACGAGAGCTGGGGAACTTTGTACTTTGTGATTAGACTTTTCTAAGGATGGTTCTCATCCTCAACTCTTTTTTGGTGTCATCATAACAATCCTTGTGCCATTTATAACCGTTGTGTTGATGAAGAGACAACATCAGCAGCATCTGAATCCATCCTTATATAAGAATCACTCTGGAGTAGGTGTAATAAGCAGATAAATATCATTTAAACCTTGTATACCTGGCTTACTGGAGCAGCGGCTACAGAGAGAAAATGATGTTATATCCTCTCTGCAGCCGCTTGCTTCCAGTCATCGGGGCAGTGCAGGGAGCTGTTAGTCACCAGTGAACGCATTGTTATCACTCCCTGGCACATTGATTTACTGCAGTTTATGTGTGTAGTATATGTTTGCAGGGTAGGCAGTCAATCAATATGTTGGGAGTGACTACAGCGCTCTCACTAAGTAATGGTCGATAACTGTAACCGCTCTCTGCACCGCGCCGATAACTGGAAGCGAGCGGCTGCAGGGACACTAAAACGTCATCTTCTCCCTGTAGCTGCGGCCCGACTAATTTGGCTATACAGGGTTTATACTCTATTTACCCATAGATCACCCCTATATCTGTAGGTAAATAGCATTTCTGGACAGGACAGGTTCCCTTTCAAGAATTTTTCAATCTAGAAATTCACCAATATATTGTTTATAGTCTCTCCAAAAGCTGTTCTTAAACTGAATATAACAATGCTTAATAATTGTGATAATAATCTGAATTATATTAATAATGAGGCCAAATAGTCTGATTACTTTACCAGCATTGCTCATATACAGCCATGGAAGAGTAAATGCAAAATGATATTGGGGGATGGGTGCCACGAGAGACCTGGACATACAGTGATAGAGCAGCCTATTAATTAAACTGAACGTTTGGAAATGTAAAGTCGGATGAAAAATGAATGCAATTTTATGTGATAAAAATCAAACAGGTTTTTCTATATTCATTTAAATAGTAAAACGATTGCCGTAAAACGTATCTAATTGGCGTGCACTTTTCACATCAATTATATTTGAAGCTTCCTCCAGGCAAATGAATTTGTTGATTTTTATCTGCTCCCTTCCTTACCCTCTTCTATGTAGTATCTACACTTTGCTATGGCTCACTGAATAATAAACTGTAGCCAGATGTTCACCTTTTATAAAGAATATCTCCCCTGCACCTTTTACCTGCTACACATAAGATATGCACATCGAGATGTACATGGCCAAGAATGATATTGTTTTACTAATAATTAATTATTGTTTCTTTATGGGTTTCAGTATCAGTGGTTCGAATAAGAAAAGCTGTGTCATCACTTACACCAGAACCTCTCATGGGCCAAAATATGTGATATGATCCTTCAGAATTTACTGGATCCTTTCAAAAATAAATCCTTCCTTCCCTTCTTTGTTTGTGCAAGTCAATTATATCTTCTCTTAACTTTTGGGACACTCACTTGATAACTGAAGAATATTAGTGAACTAGAGGCTAAGATTCCTGAGGAATGCTGCCAGAAGCTGGTGTCAGGCTATGCATCACATTTAGAGCAGGTCATAACAGCCAAGGGGGCTGCTATGACCTGCCGTAAGCATACAAAACATGCTTGTCATCAAGGGTATGAATAATGCCGAGACTGCATTAGTCATTAAAAGTGGTATTTCACAAAGAATTTGGAGAAACCACTTGTTATATTAGTTATTTTGAGTTACTAAAAGTTCTTCTTGGTTTTTGGTTTATTACACATACTTGAAAGTTTGTACATTTTGATAATAAACATCTCTACCCAGACTTGCTCCATCAATGGCTGCCTCTGTCGCCAGGCACCATAGTAGTCATCCTTCAGGAGGCGCTGTTGATAGAGATGTTATGGCCAATATTGTTGGGCAGCTCTGTCCAGCCAGGTATACTGGTGTGGCTGGGACCTGTGATGCCGGTCAGTCAGGCAGAATGGATGTGTTTTGGCTTTCAAACAGTTCAGCAGATGTAATCCTCTCTCTGCTGTGTGCAATGGGACAGTGCCACACCTTACTTAAACTCCCAGCATTCTGCAGGGAGATGCTAGATATTGCTTGGATTTGTCGAGGTTCACTGGTGTTACTCCTGATGATCTTACCCTAATTTGGACCCGGCTTGGGACCCTGGCCACATTGTTCTGTTATCCCTTTTGATTCTGACCTTGGCTAGCCTTACATCACTTTGACTGACCACCTAGTATCTGACCCAAGCAGTTTCCCTGACTATGCTTTCCTGGTTCTGTCACTCCAATTTTTTTCCTCCGGCCAGCAGACTGTTTGTGAATGCAACACAGAGGGCCCTGATTTAAGTCCAGGTGCCTGTATAGGAGTTAAAGGGTAAAAGCTGGGGGTTCCTCTGCTAAGTGCAGTGGCTATCGCCAAGACTATCTGAGGTAGCCTTTTTGGGTTGATGGCTTCTGACAGACTTTATACCTAATATGCAATGGGGGTTGTATAATTTTGATTGCGACTATGTGTGCCTCTAGGTGCATGGAACATTATGGCTATACAGTTGTATACTTTAGCCATTGACTACCTGAGAATAAATGTATTTTTTTTTTAAAAGACGTATCAGCTACACTTTTTAATACAGTTAAAAATAATAAAGAGCAATTAAAATGGCAAAAAAACACTTGTTGTTTGGCATATATTGGTCCCATGTAAACCGACTGGTAGACAGAATATCGTTACTGCTGACAGCCCATAATTGTGGCATGAATAGTGCCTTATATCCAGAATTAACTGAGAAAATCTGACAGTAAACTACAGAATTGTGGTTAGATAGTCCCCTATGGACAGGCTGATGGTGCCTGTGTCTGCTGTCAGATTCAGGGCAATAAATGGGGATTTAAAATTAATTCTAATATCAGAAAACATCTACTGCAGAACGGAGCAGAACCTGTAATTACAGTATATGCTGAGGAATTATTATTTAACCAATTCAAGAAAAAATTCTGTACTTTCACTAACACTTTAAGACATTAAACGATGAAAGAAAATACAATGCTCAAAAAAATAAAGGGAACACTCAAATAACACATCCTAGATCTGAATGAATGAAATATTCTCATTGAATACTTTGTTCTGTACAAAGTTGAATGTGCTGACAACAAAATCACACAAAAATCATCAATGGAAATGAAATTTATTAACAAATGGAGGCCTGGATTTGGAGTCACCCCAAAATTAAAGTGGAAAAACACACTACAGGCTGATCCAACTTTGATGTAATGTCCTTAAAACAAGTCAAAATGAGGCTCAGTATTGTGTGTGGCCTCCACGTGCCTGTATGACCTCCCAACAACGCCTGGGCATTCTCCTGATGAGGTTGCGGATGGTCTCCTGTGGGATCTCCTCCCAGACCTGGACTAAAGCATCCGCCAACTCCTGGACAGTCTGCAGCCACATGAGGTCTGGCATTGTCCTGCATTAGGAGGAACCCCGAGCCAACCGAACCAGCATATGGTCTCACAAGGGGTCTGAGGATCTCATCTCGGTACCTAATGGCAGTCAGGCTACCTCTGGCGAGCACATGGAGGGCTGTGCGGCCCTCCAAAGAAATGCCACCCCTCACCATTACTGACCCACTGCCAAACCGGTCATGCTGAAGGATGTTGCAGGCAGCAGATCACTCTCCACGGCGTCTCCAGACTCAGTCACGTCTGTCACATGTGCTCAGTATGAACCTGCTTTCATCTGTGAAGAGCACAAGGCGCCAGTTGCGAGTTTGCCAATCCTGGTGTTCTGTGGCAAATGCCAAGCATCCTGCAGGGTGTTGAGCCCAACGGCTGTGAGCGCAACCCCCATCTGTGGACGTCAGGCCCTCATGAGTCGGTTTCTAACCATTTGTGCAGACACATGCACATTTGTGGCCTGCTGGAGGTCATTTTGCAGGGCTCTGGCAGTGCTCCTCCTGATCCTCCTTGCACAAAGGCGGAGGTAGCGGTCCTGCTGCTGGGTTGATGCCCTCCTACGGCCCCCTCCACGTCTCCTGGTGTACTGGCCTGTCTCCTGGTAGCGCCTCTGGACACTACGCTAACAGACACAGCAAACCTTCTTGCCACAGCTCACATTGATGTGCCATTCTGGATAAGCTGCACTACCTGAGCAACTTCTGTGGGTTGTAGAGTCCGTCTCATGCTACCACAAGTGCTACCACACCCAACATTCAAAAGTGACCAAAACATCAGCCAGAAAGCATTGATACAGAGATGTGGTCTGTGGTCCCCACCTGCAGAACCACTCCTTTATTGAGTGTGTCTTGATAATTGCCAATAATTTCCATCTATTGTTTATTCCATTTGCACAACAGCATGTGAAATTGATTGTCAATCAGTGTTGCTTCCTAAGTGGACAGTTTGATTTCACAGAAGTTTGATTTACTTGGAGTTATATTCTGTTGTTTAAGTGTTCCCTTTATTTTTTTGAGCAGTGTATATGTAAAACTATAGGAAAATGCTTGGTAATTAGCAGTTGTGTAAATCTGATACTTTCTTAGGTCAATAAAAGTTAACTTGAACGTAATATTATACAGTCAGCATAATATAAAGTAATACACAGTAAAAAGTTTGGAATTTGTGTGATAGCTTATCATATCATATTATAAGATATGCCTGGCATATGATAAGATATGATATGATATAAGTTATGATATGTATAAACTTTTTATAGAATTGATCAGTGGAGTTTCCTGACCCATACCAATCAATACTATTAAAAGAGTTATCCTTTTTTAAAGAGTTATTCACATCTTAGCAAGTTATCACCTATCCATAAGACAGGTGTTAACTTGCTTAATGCTGGGGGTCTCCTTGAAATACCACCAATCCCAAGAACGAGTAAATCACTTAGCTATCTCCCACAGCCGAATAGACAATGAAAGTCTCCTTCTCTGTTTCAATGAGGGTTCCAGATATTGGATCAGTCAGTTATCACCTATTATAAGATCAGACATCTTACTAAAAGGAGAATAGCCCTTTAAAGGGTAACTGGTTTCCCGTTTGGTAGTATTAATCAGTCTGGGCACTGGGAACCTTATGTCTCAAACCAAGGGGCAGACGTCTTTATCTTGTCCTCAAACCTTAGTAGAGGGGTCTCTGGACCTATAGACTTACTATGCAGTCTGTACTCCCCCATGCTAGTGTTCACAGATAATCGAAGCATTTCTGCCCCTGGCTTTGAGCAGTCAGTGGGGCTCGCAGACCTGCACTGTCATTGATCAAGAATACTAAGCAGCGGCTATAACAAATTAAAATATTTAAAAGTGTAGAAACCCTTCAAGTAAAGTACTGAGAAAAGCACTGGGAGCAAATATTAGTAGGCAAATACTCTTGATTCATTTCTCTTACTTACAGTACCATTTTCCACCACTGTTGACTGCAAATATTTTCCATAAGCAGCAGCAAAACAGAAAATTGTCATAACTTTCTACATAGCATAGCAATAGTATTAACCAGATATATGCAGAATGCTTTATGCAATTCTAGAGGAAATTACAAAACATGCAATAGCTAAATAGCAGCCGTTGTACAGTTTCAAACCTAATAATGGAAAAAAAACTTTAAATCTATTGTATGGTATATTTAATAATAATTATAATAATAATAATAATTAATAATTTTATTTGCATTATACCATACATGACAAACTCTGGCCCGTGGGCCAAATCTGGTTGGTTTTATTTGGCACGCGACACCAGAACCACCACCCCTATGTGGGGCCCATTATTCTGTATGAAGGACTATGTGGTGCCCATTATTCGGTATGGAGGACTATGTGGGCCCATTATTCTGTATAGAGGACTATGTGGTGCCCATTATTCTGTATGGAGGACTATGTGGTGCCCATTATTCTGTATGGAGGACTATGTGGGGCCCATTATTCTGTATGGAGGACTATGTGGGGCCCATTATTCTGTATGGAGGACTATGTGGGCTCATTATTCTGTATGGAGGACTATGTAAGGACCAATATTCTGTATGGAGGACTATGTGGGGCCCATTATTCAGTATGGAGGACTATGTGGGCCCATTATTCTCTATGGAGGACTATGTGGGGCCATTATACTGTATGGATTACTATGTGGGGCCCATTATTCTGTATGGAGGACTATGTGGGGCCAATTATACTGTATACTGATTGGCCCGTGAATTTGTCCACGTTTTTCATTTTGGCCCTCTGTATATTTGAGTTTGACATCCCTGCATTATACTAAGGTAGGCTAATAATATGCGGATATATAAGGAAAAGCTCCATAAATCATGGCAGATTTTGTGATATATTTTATCAGAGAATACTCTTCTTTTTCCACATACACTACATCTTCTCCTATCCTGTCTCTTGAACTCATCATTCACTCTGAAAAACAGCTAAATCCATATTGGTCAAAACAAGATGGCCTACCAGTTCATTGAGGGATCAAATTAAAGTTGCCTATTGAAGCCTTTGGAGAAGGGAAGGTGACGGAGCAAAGTGAAGGAGCGAGATACAGACCTGTGCTGCTGTTTGCTGGTAAGTGTATTTCTCACCTCAGTGGTAGATTCACAGCTACACTACTCAGTACTGCTGTATAATGTCCTCTATGCTGCTGTTGCTTTTGAACATGTTCTACAAAAAGATAGGGGATCAGGAATGCCTTATGTCTATGTGTGCTGTGTATGGAAGACATCATAGCAGCTAGTCTTAACCCAATAGCTTGGAGAGAACTGAAAATTAGAAATGGAGCTTACAGGGGGAAAACTAGTAAAAAATATAGGATGCAAGTCAAATACTTGCTAGAAATAGTGTTATTCTTCATGTACACGTACAGAAATCTTTTTCTGAAAAGTCACCTGAAACATTAGGCACGCTTTAAAATAGTGTTATTCTTCATGTACACGTACAGAAATCTTTTTCTGAAAAGTCACCTGAAACATTAGGCACGCTTTAATCAGAATTGTTCAATCTTTTGTTTCATGTTTTCCTCCTTCAGTATGAGTCTCTCAGTTCTATGCTTCTTTGGTATATTAACTGGAGGGAACTCCTTAAAATTCAGATAATATGTAACTTGTCTTAAAGGTCACGGGCGGCTATGACATTTTACTACTTGCATATTGAAACAAAATGCATGTAAAATGTTGTTTGCAACTCTCATTTTGTATTAAATATGCTGCACGCTTAGCTGCAGACTTGGAAAAGCAGTTACCATAGTGATCCAAAGCTCTCAAGATACCCGTACATGATGGATCTGACAGCCAATCTGATAGGCAAAATGGAAATAAACATATTTAATCCTTATTTATATAGAAGAAAATGTCAGTAAAACATGCAATCTTTTTTTCAGTAAATACAAGAAAAAAGTCAAAGCTGTATAAAATATCACATTTGGTTTGAAACCTAGAATCCAACATGAGTTCACATTTTGTAAAGAGAATTAATCTCTACTTGCCAAAATTGACATTTTAGCCCTGCTCCAGTTATGATCTAACTGACAGGAATACTAACTTTTGAGCAGAGGTTGCAGAAAACGCAGCTATTTTGAGACCGAGTTTGCATAACTTTGTAAATACATTGCATTACTCATACTGTACAGATCATGATTTACAGCCTGCATCACGCTCAAGAGCTGCATTCATAATCATGTAGGCTACAGAGCTGAGCTCTCACTCCAGAGTCCTTGCTGGCTTACTGTCTGCACAAAGTTTGCTTGTGTGATTTTAATTCTAAAAGAGTTACGGTACTTTTACTCGAATCACTGTACAGTAATCTGATCTAGGCTTCATGTACATGTATAAGAGCAGGGGAGTAACCATCATAGTTGCAGAGGGTGTGCCCACGACCTGTTCCATGCATAGTGGGACATAAAAACCACAGATGTACAAAGATGGCAGTCACGAGGACCTTGAGTAGGTCCTCGGATGCCAATGCAACGCATCTGCACCTTGTGATCACGTCACGGCTGACTGATGAGTGCCCAAATAGATGAACACTAGGATTGTTCCGCCACCCATTGTCAGAGATGAATAGTGGCATTTAACTGGTTAAACAACAGTGATCAGATCTAGCTTAACCGCTAATGGTAGAGGTAGATGCTGGCTGTATAGAACAGCCACCACAGGTCATGTATTGTGTGGGCTTAACTTCTGTACGCTCCATGCACACACTCCATACATACAACTATGTCTCTGCACTTTTGTGTGCAATGACTTGAATCATGAAATTATACAGAAAGTCTTTAAGTCACTTATCTCAATTCAGCTGTACTACCCGGCAAGTGAGGCTTTTGTAAAGACTGTTTTATGGGCCAAAGCCAAAAACATTAGGTTCAGTCATGTAAAACTGCAAAGGAAATTTTAGGTGCCAGCTTTTTACTATGCTAGTCTGGTGAATGCGTAATAATGTTAATATAATCTATTCATAGACCAGTAATATTTAGCTATTTGTTACATTCAAGAAAAGCAATACACCTAAAAAAATAACTACAGACAGAAAAAAAGAGTAATTCTCAGTAGCATACTACCGTGGGGGAAGACGGTAGAGTTGCCTTGGGCGCCACACTTGGAGGGGTCCAACCAGAGCTACTGTCACTCTTAACTATATTGGCGAGCAGCACTACTCCCTGCACTACCGCTCTCCGTTCTGTAGACCGTAAGTCGCTTTAATCCTGCGGTCTACAGAACTGCAGAGTAATGCACTGACTGAGGCGCTGGTGTACACACAGTACATCAGAGTCCTGGTGTGGTGATGTCATCACAAATGACGCATCCTGTGCATGTGCCAGCACGATAATCAATTCGCTTTGCCAGTGAACTCATTTGGATCCTGGATTAGGTGAGTATATGAAGTTTATTGTTTTGATTCAAATTGTTATAGTGACTGGAGGCATGACAAATTATAGAGGACCTTCAAACAGTGTGCGGGCTACTGGCGGGATCCTCACACATTGTAGGGACAACTGTGGGGGAGCGTCAAACATTGTAGGGACTACTGTAGGGGCTCTTCATACATTGTAGGGGCTACTGTGGGAAGCCTGCATACAGTGTGGGGCCTCACACAATGTGGGGGCCTATATACAGAATGGGATCTAAGGTGAGGCCCATTATAGAGTTTGGAGCCTACCATAGGGGCCATCATGCGTTGCGTTCACTAGTGTGGAGGCCATTATACAGTGTGGAAGCTAATGTGGGGGCCATACTACAGTTTGGGACCCTACTGTGGAGGCCATCATACAGTGTGAGGACTACTGCTGGGGGACCTCAAAAAGTGTGGGGACTACTATGGTGGCCTTCATACATTGTGGGGGTCATTATACAATTTGCAGACTACTGTGGGAGGCCCTCTTACAGTGTGGGGGCCCTCAAAGTGTGGGGATTACTGTGGGGGCCATTATACAGTGTAAGGGCCATTATACATTGTGGGGGACTACTGTGAAGGGACCTCATAAAGTGTGGAGAATACTGTGGGTGCCATAATACAGTTTGTCGGACAAATATACAGTTTGGAGACTACTGTGGGGGCCCCTCATACAGCATAGGGGCCCTCATAAAGGGAGGGGACTATTGTTGGGGCTATTATAAATTGTGGGGGCTACTGAGTGGGCCATTATACAGCGTGTGGGCTATGATACACTGTAGGGCCATTATACAATGTGGGTGCTACTGTGGGGGCCATTATACAATGTGAGGACTACTGTGGGAGTCATTATCTTGTGTTTTGGAGGAGAAGTGGGGACATCATACTTTATATAGGTGAGTTTTGGGAGCATTATACTGTGTATAAGAGAGCGGTGGGAGCATTATTCTGTGTAGAGGGAAGCTGTGGACTCATCATACTGTGAATAAGGAAGCGGTACATGGGGGAACTCAGGGGGCATTATTAAATGTTAAGTGGGCACTTATGAAACATTATTGTTATATAGGGACTCGGGGTTATTGTGACCATCAAAAGTTTACATGGGGCATTAGTACTCTCTAGGACCAAAATGTTGACATTGTTTTCTAGGGCACTTGCATGGGGCACTAATATTTTCTAGGGGGCAATTTTACCATCTAGCGGGCATAAAGGCATTTTAGTTTGTATGGGGCTGTCACGTCGGTAACTGACATGTCCTCTCAGAGTCATCCCACTCACTGCTGTCACTGCTCTGCTTCCCCTCATCTCAGGGCGTCTCCGTGAGTTTACCTCTTGCAGCATTCCCCAGCTCTGCTGCATTTTCCTGCTGGCATTTTCCAGCCAGTCTCTGCAGGAATTTATTCCTGTTGGATCCTGCAGAGATTAACTTTCCTGGCCTATCTGCTGCCAGCAGGGGATATATTAAGCAGCTCCTCCCTCCACTCCTTGCCTGAGTGCACTGATCCTCTGCCTCCCAGAAAGGGGTTGATGAACTCTGGAAGACTGACAGTTTAGACAAGCAGCATGGTGGCACTGCAGGTCTGAACTGTGCACTCTTCTATGCCGCTAGCCCAGGCAGCTTTGCATCAGCAGCATAGAAGTAGTGCACTGTAGATAGATCAGCGGTTCTCAACTCCAGTCCTCAAGGCCCACCAACAGATCATGTTTTCAGCATTTCATTAGTATTACACAGGTAATAATTCCATCACATGAGCAATACTAAGGAAATCCTGAAAACATGATCTGTTGATGGGCCTTCAGGACTGGAGTTGAGAACCACTGAGATAGATGGAGCCAGCGATCAGACCAGCTTAGGAGTGTTCCTTGCAATCTGTATAGTAGTCTCTGAGATGGCCACTAACCTTGGCAACGTGCAATAAGCTATAGAGCTAAAAATCTTTTGGCCAGACAATAGCTTCACTCTTAATTGCATATGTCACCACTCCTCTCTTCTGATGACATCACTTCCTCATCATCCAGATCTAGTTCCCAAGATCTGTGAACCACACATCCTTGACTCTGCTGACAGCTGTTTCAGTGTGGGAAATGTCCTGAGCATCTTGCACCCCCCACCAATTCCCAACTCTAGATTTGTTCTGACTCAGTGTCACTACCACCTCAGTTACTACTGCCAAGTGTCTCTATCAATATGGCTGCCATCCACCAACACATTTGACATTTGAATCACATCCTCCATCTCAACGATCCCCATCTTATCTGAGTCGAAATGGTGACTGTTCATCTTATCCAATATATCAACTCGAAAAAGTTGATGTTGTGAAATACTTTCCTAAGCCCCCATAGAGCTGTGGCTTAGGGGACTAAGTGGAAGAAAAGAGTAATATAATCAGGAAAAAAAGGGATGCGGTCACTGAAAAGACTAGAAATGTTTAAAACATGCATTTATTAATAAAAGCATCACGTTTCGAAATTGGCCTGATTTTGAAACGTGTTACTTTTATCAATGAATGCATGGTTCTTTTTAAACATTTTAAATCTTTTTCAAGACAGCACCCACCACAACGCTTGTTTCCTGATTATATTACTCTATACTTATGAGCCTGTTAATCTGCTGAATGGGTGGAGCAGCAGTCTGCATATTGGATCAATATATCATACCAGAGTTGTGCCTGCACTTGCACAACTTCTCCAGCTGAGCAACTACATTTGCTTTTTTCCTTTTTTTATCATCATTATCAGCGTTACACTATGGAACACCCCTTTTTATCTTTAAGAAGAAAAGACAAAGGTGTGATTCATGGAATTGAAAGTGGAGGAGGAGGACTGTGCAGAACACTGACTCAAACTGATGGTGTCACTGTCAGAGGTAACTTCATCCTGCTGGTATTGAGACAAGTGATGTACAATATATTTCATAACTTCCACCACTTACTTCCTCCCTGTTAATACGTTTGCCAAAAGAAAATTGTGACTTAGTAGTACTCCTGACTGGACAGCTGGTGCCAGTGGTGGTGCCACTGCTGTTTACGTCTCCCATATTTTTATTGTCAGATGTCAAGGTATGTATTTTTTCTTTACACTACCTTGTCCATTGCAATTGCCACTCATTCTTTTCCCATACATTTTTATACACTAGAATTAACTGGTGTCACTGTTTTCAGTCACAATTTTCCCCTTAACCCAAAGGACTAAACAAGAATTGCCAGCTAAAAAACAGCAGTGGCATCAGGCCACAGCATTGGAGTGACATATAAAAATGTCAAATTTAGCTAATGAAATGGATGCTCAAAAAACAGTAGTTTGTGTAATGCACATGACAGTTGTAGTTAAATGTCTGGGTTTTTCTAAATTGTCTTTTGTATTTCTTAATGCCTTTATTCCCCCCTTCACATAAAGGACTGAACTAGAAATGCTAGGTACATGACCAACAAACAGCAGATGCAACAGGCCACAGAATTTAGCTAATTAAAAGGATCTGGATTAAACCATTAGTTTGTAACACACACACACACACACATTTTGAGGTAGATTCATGTCTGTAATTTTTTTTTTATTCTCTTTTGTATTTTTAAACATAATTATTCCTCTCTTTCCCAAAAATTCAACATGAATTCAATAAGCATCAGATCAATTTGCTCATCTCCAGATTATGTGTATATGGCTGGGATGCTGGGTTATTTTTCAGAGATAAAGTCTTGGAGTGCTGAGCAAATTTATGAAATACGAGCTTATCTTCAGACCGTACAGCTACAACCTCATACAATCAGTGAAATATGAATTCTGTGTATCATTATGTCTAACTCATTACAGTTTGGTATGGAAGGATGGTGCGAAGGTGAAAAGGACAAAAGTAAGTGGCCTTGTATCAATGCATTAGCGGTATCCTTCACATGAAGAAATATAGAAAAATACAAACATAAAAGATTGCTGCATGTATCCATGGGTCAAATCATCATTCTGTGCACATATACTTCTTCTTAGCTTTACATTGTTTGCATCAGTAGAAAATGAACTTACGCCTTCAATAAAGTATGGAAAGACCTGCAATAATAGACCTTTCACTGAATGTATTATGGTGAACTACCTTTAATCCCTTAACGACCGCCGATACGCATTAAAACGGCGTTCATTAAAGGGCCTTATTCCTGATCGCCGTCTTAAAACAGCGATCAGGAATAAGAGAATAGCGCCGCCCTGCAGTAGCAATTCCTGCAGATGTCAGCTGTACATGACAGCTGACACCCTGCAGTATCTTAAATACCGATGTAAATTGCAAAAGAGGTATTTAATGATTGCAAGGGGGTCACAAGACCCCCTTAGTAACTATCGGACCCCCACGATGAGAATTGCGGGTCCCAATGATTACCATAGTACCCTGAGGTCATGTGATAACCCCAGGATATGGTGACCTGTGAGATCCAGCTATAAGCTAGGTCTCAAAGGCTGTGTCAGTGAGACATCAAAAAAAATTATACATGTCCCACAGTGAAAAAGTGTAATAAAGTGTAAAAAAGTAAAATAAATATGTAAAAATTAAAAAAAAAACACAAAAAGTGCACACAAATCACGGAAAGCCGTTTTGCCACTCAAAATGCAGCGTTTGTGATAAAACAAAAATAAACTAAAAAAAGTACACATAATTGGTATTGCCGCATCCAGAATGACCCACTCTATAAAACTGGTACATTATTTATTTCATGTGGCGAAGGCCGTAAAAAAAAATATAAAAAACATGCCAAAAATTTTCTTTTTCATCATACTGACTCACAAAAAAAAAAGAATAAAAGGCGATCAAAAAGTCATATGTAAAAAAAATTGGTACAATTGAAAACGCCAAACCATCTCGCAAAAAACAAGCCCTCTTATGGCTCATTAGGCAAAATAAATAAGAAAGTAACAGCTCTCAGTATATGGCAATGCAAAAACAAATTCATTTTTGTAAAATATTGGTTTTAGTGTGTAAAAATAGCAAAGCGTTAAAAATACAATATAAATTTCATATCGCTGTAATTGTACCGACCTGACGAACAAATCGGTCTTATCACTTTTACTGTATGGTGAACGGCGCAAAAAATAAAAATAAAAACAACAACTGAATTGCTGGTTTTTGTTCATTCTATGTCTGAAAAATCGGAATAAAAAGCGATCAAAAATTATGTACCCCAAAATGGTACCAAAAAATGTTTGCTAAAAAATAAAAAAGTTACAGCTCTCAGAATATGGTGACGAATAAAACTACTTTTTATAAAAAAAGCATTTTTACTTTGTGATAGCAACAAAACCTAAAACACCCCAATATAAGTCTGGTATCGCTGTAATCTCACCGATCTGAAGAATAAACCCGCCTTATCACTTATACGGCACGGTGAACTGCACAAAAATAAAAATAAGAACTATTCTTGTACTGCTGTCTATTTGTTCACTCTACCTCCCAAAAATCGGAATAAGGCTCGGCTCACATTTATCCGGCGCTCTCTGCTGAGCACTTACGTCAGGGTTTCCATGTACATTCTCCAAAACTGCGATTGAGACAAAACCCCCAACAGAACCACTCACTTATAAGGCAGATGGAGTCACTTTGGATCGGTCTCTGTTCTTGCAGTGTTCCATCATTTTATCAGTCTTTTTAGCGCACAAGTGTGGGCGACCACAGACCTGTGCACGCCTAAAAAGGTGGATACCACCGGAGCAGATGCCAAACGAAGTCCAAAGTGTCTCCTTCTGTCTCATTATGGTGGTGGTTCCACCGGGGGTTTTATCTGAATTGCATTTTTGTGAGACTTACTCGGAAACTCCAAGGTAAGTGCTCAACATAGAACACAAGAATGTGATCCCAGCCTCATTCTGGAAACATCAAAAAATCTTATTATTATTATTTATTATTATAGCGCCATTTATTCAATGGCGCTTTACATGTGAAAAAGGGGTATAATACAAGAACAATTACAATAACAATAATCTTGAACACAATGTGACAGCGACTGGTACAGGAGGAGCGAGGACCCTGCCCGCGAGGGCTCACAATCTACGAGGGATGGGTGAGGATACAGTAGGTGAGGGTAGAGCTGGTCGTGCAGCGGTATGGTGGAGCGGTGGTTACTGCAGGTTGTAGGCTTGTCGGAAGAGGTGGGTCTTCAGGTTCCTTTTGAAGGTTTCCACGGTAGGCGAGAGTCTGATACGTTGGGGTAGAGAGTTCCAGAGTAGGGAGGAAGCACGGGATATTACCGTATGTACCTCAAAATGTTACCAATAAAAACCATAATTTATCCCTCACAAAACCAGCCCCCACTCAGGTTCGTCATCTGTCACTGGAACTATAGGAGGTTCCCATGTAACATGGCTCCTGCCCCCTCAAATAAAATCAAGTGAAATCTGCGCTCCCAAAACCAAATGCTCCCCTCCTTCTGAGCCTCCCCTGTGCGAAAACCGCAGTAAGCGGACACATGCTTGGCAGTAGTGTAGTGGGGAGAGAGCACTTAACAATTTCCGAGATGTGTGTCGCCAGAAGCACAAGCTGGGCACAATGTATGGTTGGCACTACACTGTATGGGAGCACAATGTATGGGCACTAAACGGGCATATTTGCAATTCTCCAGAAAAAAGGAATGTTATGTATGTCACAAAATAATCACCGCAACAATAGATTAATTAATTGAGAGGTGCAATTTCTACAATGAGGTCACTTTTGGGGTTTTTCTGCTGTTCTCGCATCTTCGGGGCTCCGCAAATGTCACCCACAAACTATTCTAGCAAAATCTGTGCTCCAAAAGCCAAATAGCGCTCCTTCCTTCTCAGCCCTGACGTGTGGCCTAACAGTAATTTCTGACAATATCTGGGACATCACCGCATTCGGAGGAAATTGCACAATAAATTATGGGATCCAGTTTCACCTATTATCCCTTGTGTACCTGAAAAATTTACAGAAAATACAATAATTACATTTTTACCACTAAAATGTCATATTTCCATATCTCAATTTTATAAAATTGTGTGAGGCACCTATGGGTTCAAAATACTCACTACACCCCTAGATGAATTCCTTAGGCAGTGAAGCTTCCAATATGGGGTCACTTGGGGAAGTTTCTGCTGTTCTGGCACCTCAAGGGCTTGGCTAATGGAGACCACAGCCTATTCAAATGGAATCTGCATTCTATAAGCCAAGTAGCACTCCTTCCCATCCGATCCCCGCCATGTGCTCAAACAGCAGTGTACAACCACATATGGGGTACTGCCACATTCGGGAGAAATTGCATAAAAAATTGTGGGGTCCAATTTCTCCCATTAACCTTTGTGTAAATTATCAAATTGGTGCTAAAACAGTAGTTTAGTGAAAAAAATATATTTTTTTGTTCTCACATTTAAATGTTATAAAGTTTTGTGAATCACCTGTAAGTTAAAATGCTCAGTACACCTCTAGATGAATTCTTTGAGGGGTCTAGTTTCCAAAATGGGGTCACTTGTAGTGGGTTTCTGCTGTTTTTGTATGTCAGGGGTTCTCCAAATGCGACATGGCATTCACAAGTTATTCTAGACAAATAGCGCTCTTTCCTTTCCTAGCCCTGCGATGTGCCCAAACAGAACTTTTTGACCACATGGGGTATCATCGCGTTCGGGAGAAATTGCGTATCAAATTATGGGGTCCGTTTTCACCTATTATCCATTGTGAAAATTGCAAATTTTGGGCTAAAACAACATTTTTGTGAAAAAAATTAAAATTTTCCATATGAAGGAGAAATTATACAACAAATTTTGGGGTCCATTTTCTCCTGTTACCCTTGTAAAAATAAAAAAATTGGGGCTAAAAGTACATTTTTGTGAGAAAAATTAGATTTTTCTTATTTTCGTGGCTCTACGCTATAAACTTCTGTGAAGCACCTGGGGGTTCAAGGTACTCATCACACATCTAGATACATTCCTTGAGAGGTCTAGTTTGAAAATTTTGCATATGATGACCTAATGTTATCAAATTCTTTGTAGTACCTGTGGGTTCAAAATGCTCACTATACCCCTGGATAACATACTTGATCGGTCACTTTTGGGGGTTTACCACTGTTTAGGCACATCAGGGGCTCTCCAAATGTGACATGGAGTCCTCTCTTGATTCCAGCAAATTTTTGCATTCAAAAAGTCAAATAGTGTTCTTTCCATTCTGAGCCCTGCCATGTGCCAAAACAGTAGTTTTCCCCCACATATGGGATATCAGCGTACTCAGGAGAAATTGCACAACAAAGTTGGGGTCCATTTTATTCTGTTACTATTGTGAAAGTAAAAAAAAAATTGGGCTAAAGTAGCATTTTTGTGAAAAAAAGTAAAATGTTTATTTTTTCCTTCCACATTACTTTAGTTCCTGTGAAGCACTTGAAGGGTTAATAAACTTCTTGAATGTGGTTTTGAGAACTTTGAGGGGTGCAGTTTTTAGAATGGTGTCAGTTTTGGGTATTTTCTGTCATACAGGTCCCCCAAAGTCACTTCAAATGTGATGTGGTCCTTAAAAAAATGGTTTTGTAAATTTTGTTTGAAAAATGAGAAATTGCTGGTCAACTTTTCAACCCTTCAAACTTCCTAACCCCCAAAAAATTATGTTTAAAAAATTTCCAATATTTTCACAAATAAACACAAGAATTACTGGGATCCATTGAAGCGTTCCAGAGTTATTATCACATAAAGTGACACTGGTCAGATTTAAAAATTTGGCCTTGTCATTAAGGTCAAAATTGGCTCTGTCAGTAAGCAGTTAAGCTGATCTGTTGTTTTATTCGGGTACCAGAACAGTACCCGAACCCTATTGAAAGTAATGACTCTCCATTACTTTTAATGAAGTTCGGGTACTGCTCTTTTCTCTCTCGTCTTTGGACTTAGCCAAACACTTCTCCGGACTCCAAAAGACAGTCCGTGTTTGGCGATCAGACCCGAACAGTGACTGCCCGGTACGAAGGACGAACATGTCTCTTTAGACTCGCCCATCTCTAGTCAGGTCCTCTATCTCAGGGCAGCACAGTGAAGAGAGGGGAGATTGGGGATTTATAGTTTCTTCTAGCCTTCGTTGCCCACCTACTCATTGACCTAGGACTTTTTACTGTATCATTTATGTATGCAGCAAGTGCTGCTCATTACTCTCAGAAGGTGGTGGAACAGGATTTACAGGCTCCCTTATATACTATCATATGCACCATACATCATAAATATTGTGATATTTCATTAGATTTTTATAAACAAATGGGAAGGGTGATTTGAACTTATATTTTTATTTTTTTATACGTTTTTTAAATTTTTTTTAGATCAAATCTTGGACTTCTACCTGTAATTGGAATGAATTTGGCCTCTGACCGCCATTACAATCTGTCAGCACCCCATATCAGAGGGAGGCGTTGGGGTGGTAGAGGGAATTCCCCTTTGTCTAACTGCATAGATACTGACAGATGTTGGGAAAGGCTTACTAAGCTGTTTAGCTAAAATATTGAATCAAATTATGGAAAACTTTATATATATATATATAAATATATATAATCGCAACGTGTCCTGCTGTGTCATCAAATAATGTAAAATTGAAGACTAGCTTTCTCTTTTAACTTTCATTAACTATCAAACAGGCAGCTTATTCTAGTAATTCACGGATTATTTCACTTACAAGTTACAAATAGTGTTGAGCCACCCCCGTAGTGTTCGAGTTCGGTTCCGTTCGTCGAACACCTGTGTGTTCGCCGAACTGTTCGTCGAACTGTTCGTCGAACACCTTCGAACACCGTTAAAACCAATGGCAGGCAAACAAAAACACATAGAAACACATAGAAAACACCTTCAAAGGTGTCCAAAAGCTGACAAACTGCTCAGAAGACATAACTAACACATGGAAAAGTGACAAGTACATATAGTCATGCGAAAATAAAAGAGGTGGAGGAGTAAAAGGAGGGGGAGACACAGATATAGGCATGTCATGCCCTTCTAAAATCCAAAAAGTGAGAAGCCGACACGGCCAGTCCGCTCCTGCCCGTGCCACCTCCGTGTCGCCGGGTTTGTGCCAGAGCCGCGGTGAACCCTGATGGCCAGCCCCCCTCTCCCAATACTGGTGCCTGTCCGCTGGTGGGTCGAGCAAGCCCCCCTGTGGTGGAGGCAGCTCTAAGCTTTTTAATTTAAATTGTCTCTCTAATTTGAATGAATACACTTTAAATCCATTTACAAGGATCTATTGGAGGGCAAGTCTCATGCCAGCAGCCGCGGTAATTCCAGCTCCAGTAGCGTCCACTAAAGCTGCTGCAGTTAAAAAGCTTTTATAAGGATCGAGCTTGGTTGTCCACTGCAAGGCATCCTACTGCCAGTCCCAGCCCCTATGCCTTGGGGTGCCTCCTGATGCTCTTCACTAAGTATCCCATGGTCCCGAAGCATTTCCTTTGAAAAAATTAAGTGTCTAAACTACAGGTGGTGCAGCTTGCTTAACAGCCGGGATAATCCGCTCACTAGCAGACACTGCTACTAGGCACAAAGTATTTCCTGGGCTAGATGCAGTTAAAAATTTGTAATTAGATACTCTCGTTGGATGCTGAGAAAGCATTCCATAGAGTCTCCTGGCACGCCATATATGATTCTCTTAAAAAGCTTGGGGTAGGGGTCTAGGGGACCCTTTTATAGCCAAAATCACGGCCCTGTATCGCAATACGTCACCTAGGCTGAAGATAAATGGAACTGTAGCACCCTGAGGGCTCGGTTGCTACAGACGTATTGCACCTCACCCAGAGGTGTGATATCTCACTCTCAGGTAAGGATGGAGTGTGGATCAGGACCCGACACCTGCATGCATTACACCACATTGCCGTGGGGCAGGGCGACCAATATGCCCCTGAGATGGGCACGACAGTCCCTGTCCCTGGCTGGAGTGGGGGGAGGGAACACTGAGGAAGGGGAACCCTGTAGTGCAGGAGCAGGGAGGAAGCAGTTCCTGGGTGCATTGAGAAGGGAGTATAAAAGGTGGGCACCATCTTAGTTCAGTGCAGAGAAGTCTGAGCAGAAGTGGCAGGGAGCAGGGGCTCTGCATGAGCTCTGCTCCGGAGGCGGGCCTAGTAACAGAGGCCCAGGCCTGGAAGAGGGAGAAGGAAGGAAGAGGAGCGGAGAAGGCTCCAGGAATGAGGAATGAAGGGATCCCAGGGGTGCGGACGGGCGAGTCGCCACCGCACGCCCGAATCCACCTGCGTGGAGGGGTCAGGCCAAAGGGGGAGACCGGTCCCCGAACTAGTGGAGGCAGGAAACGACCCTCAGCTAGAAACCGGAGGCTCTGACATTTTATGTGGCGCAGCCCCTCGCTACACCCGCTAGGAAGGCACCACATAGGGTCAGGGAAACTGGCGCCAAGTTTACCAAGAGGAGGCCCGAGGCAGCCGGACAGAAGTGTTGGTAAGAAAGGCCAGACAAAGGACACACAAAGGGGGTCCTGTGAAGTGCTCCAAAGTTATCTGGGAGTTGTCTGAGCCCCTCACCTGGTGAGCACAGTACGACGTGGGCAGCCGTTACCTGCAGACGTGGTCTGGATAATAAGAACTGTGAGTAAAGGCCCTGAACTGCATCACTGACTCCGTGTCGTTACTGCTGCTGCCCTGCACCATCATCCCCATCCTCCGCATACACTGCCCTGAGGCTATACTCCTCCCGTGGGGAGTTATGCTACGCTCTGCTGCACCCACAACACCAGCCTCAGTGGTCTGCCCTGTAGCAGCGGTTCACTCTGACCGCAATCCACGGGTGGCGTAGTCGGACATTTAAACATGAAAACCACATAAATAGTTCCGCCACTGGTTTGACCGCCCTGAGCCACGGAACTGGGTCGCCGCCACGAAGACTACAACCACCAGCATCCACCAAAAAGGGTCCGGCTCCGGGTGTCCCAAGGCCCAGGGGGTGCATCAGAACATTTTCATCACCTTTCACAATCACCAATGGGACAAGGCAGTGATGTCCTCTGTCCCCTCTCTTATACATCCTAGTGACGGAGCACCTGCTCTCATCAATTCGCCATAACCCCAATATTAGGTGGATTGAGGTGGGAGGCACCGAGTACAAGTGCTCTCTATTTGCTGATGATGTCCTAGTATATATCACTCAATCACATATATCCATCCATGCTGTTATGGCTGAAATAGATCACTTTGTTACATGGTAAAATTTTAAAATCAATGCAGCGAAGTCTGAGGCCCTCGATGTCTCCCTCCCCAAATCCATATAGAATTCCATCCAGTCCAACTTTCCCTTTGCCTGGCCCTCACAGGGTATCAAATACTTAGGAATTCCTATTCATAGAGACCTCTCCCATCTATGTTATCTTAATTTTGGGCCCTTTATTGAACAACTCCATACAGACCACGGTTGGCAAGTTAGAACTGTAAGATTCACTACGTGAACCACTGGTGTTTTGTGGAAAAGCACATGTACACTGCGTTCCAAATTATTATACAAAAAGTGTTTAGGAGTGATAAGGGAAGAATTTGTTTGTTTGTCAGTTAAACTCATTGATGGTGATGTGTGTCAGGGCTCTTTATATCACTGTAAGCAATTGCAGACACCTGTGCTAATTAGTTTGGCAGGTGTGTCCAATGAAAGGCAAGACTACTTAAGAAGGCTCTCTCACATTATTAAGCAGCCTACATTTTCTGCCAAAATGGGAAAGAAAAAGGATGTGTCGGCTGCTGAGAAGCAACAAATTGTGGAGTGTTTAGGTCAAGGCATGACTACAATCAACATTGTGCGATGATCAGGATGAAGTGTCTTGGCAATCAAGAAGTATGTAGCTGATTCACAGTACACACGTGTGCGTGCTGATAAGGGCAAATTGAGGACTCTTTCCTACAGGCAATTACGTCAGGTTGAAAGAGCAGCGGCAAAAAAGCCTTGTCATAGCAGCAGACAAGTTTTTGAAGCTGCTTGTGCCTCCAACGTCCCCCGAACAACAAGATGCAGGGTCCTTCAGAGGTTTGCAGCTGTGCATGCGCCATCCTGTCGACCTCCTCTATCCACTTCACACAAGCAGAAACGGCTCCAGTGGGCCAAACATTACATGAAGACTGATTTCAAAACTGTTTTGTTCACGGATGAGTGCCGTGCAGCGCTCGATGGTCCAGATGGATGGAGTGGAGGATGGCTGGTTGATGGACACCCCACGCAAACACGGCTACAGCGCCAACAAGGAGGAGGTGGAGTAATGTTTTGGGCTGGAATCATGGGGAGAGAGATTGTCGGCCCCTTTAGGATCCCTGAAGGCGCTAAAGATGAACTCCATAATGTATGTGGATTTTCTCAAACAGCACTTCCTGCCATGGTTCAAGAAGAAGAACCGTGTATTTCACAGCAAGATCATTTTTCTGCATGATAATGCACCATCTCATGCTGCACATAAAACATCTGCATCTCTGGCTGATATGGGCATAAAAGGGGACAAACTTATGGTGTGACCCCCATGCTCCCCTGACCTCTACCCCATTCAGAACCTTTGGAGCATCATTAAAAGGAGTGTCTATGATGGCGGGAGGCAGTTCACATCTAAGCAACAGCTCTGGGAGGGTATTCTGTCCTCATGCAAAACAATTGAAGCAGAAACCATCCAAAACCTGACAAATTCAATGGACGAGAGAGTTCAGAAGCTCCTTTCGAACAAGGGGTCCTATGTGAAAATGTAACATCACCTAGAATAAAGTTTTGAGTTGAAAACTGTTTGATTTCAGTTTCTAACAACCTGCTAATGCTTATAATTTCAAAAATGACCATTTTTTTGGTCTTTATTAAAATGAAAAGGTTGATCGAAAAGTTTGGGGGATCTAAGAGTGTGGCAACCCAGTAGTCAAGATTACTTCGAATTCTGACAATATGAGGGTCATGCTGCAGGTAGTGCAGCAAGAAGGCACTTATGTGCCTTGCGCATCTCGGAGCCCCAAAATTATTTTCCGGGCTAGATGCAGCTAAAAATTATTTTTAATTTTAAATCTGGTGAAGCTTTAGTATAGATGGCCTAATAGGATCAGTGCTGCACACTGCTACAAAGCCCAAATTATTTTCCAGTCAAGATACAGATAAACATGATTAGTAATTTGAAAGCTTAAAACGGTTGGTAGGGTGATTTTAACCAATCATCAAGCTTTTACTCTCCCCAGGATGACACAGGGGTAGAAAAGTCGTTTCGGATCCATGATTTGTTCATCTTTATGAACGTGAGTCTGTCTACATTATCAGTGGAGAGCCGCGTGCGCTTATCTGTCAGCACACCACCAGCAGCGCTGAACACACGTTCAGACAGAACGCTGGCTGCGGGGCATGACAAGATCTCCAAGGCGTAAGTGGCTAGCTCCGGCCATTTATCCAGATTGGAAGCCCAAAAAGAGCAAGGGTCCAGTGACACAGTCGTGGCTTCAATGTTTACTTGGAGATACTCCTGTACCATCGTCTCTAGGCGTTGACTATGTGTCAGACTTCTTGTCTCCTGTGGCCTTGCAAAGGATGGGCTAAAAAAGTGGTGAAATGATTCCGCAAAATTGATGTTACCAGCAGATACTGTGGTTCTGTTACGGTTTGAGTGCTGAACACTTGACGGTCCCACGGTTGGCAAGTTGGAACTGTGAGATTCACTACGTGCACCACTGGTATTTTGTGGAAAAGCACATGTAAGATTCTGCAACAGTCTCTGCTGATACTCCTGCATGCGTGCATCCCTTTCTATGGCAGGAATAATTTCTGCAAATTTACTTTTGTACCGGGGATCTAACAGTGTGGCAACCCAGTAGTCAGGATTATTTCTAATTCTCACAATTCGAGGGTCATGTTGCAGGTAGTGCAGCAAGAAGGCACTCATGTGTGTTGCGCATCCATGAGCACCAAGTCCCTGTTGTGTTGGTGGCGAGGTAACAATCATGCTTCCTTCCTCTGTCCTCTCCCCCCAACCTCGCACAACAGAAATGTGATCAAGGTCTCCCTCATCTGATGAGTCTTCCATCAGTTCGTCCTCCACTTCTTCCTGGGCTCCTGCACCTTCCTCACTAGTTTGGCTGCTACCATGCGCAATGGTAAAACCATCTCCCCCACCCTCACATGCCTGCCGCCTTGGTGCTGCCGACCGTCTGGACCTTGCAGATGTTAGCCCATCCGCATACAACTCCTCCTCCTCTACTTCCTCCACCTCCTCTTGTGCCACCACCTGACTCCGAATTCTGTTTAACATGTGCTCCAGCATGTAAATCACCGGAATAGTCATGCTGATAATGGCATCGTCAGCACTAAACATCTTCGTCGCCATTTCAAAACTGTGCAGAAGGGTGCATAGGTCCCTGATCTGAGACCACTCCTCCAGCGTGATTTGCCCCACCTCTGAATCTCGTTGGCCCAGGCTATACGTCAGAACGTATTGCACCAGGGCTTGTCGGTGCTGCCACAGTCGCTGCAACATGTGCAGAGTTGAATTCCACCGGGTAGGCACATCGCATTTTAGCCGGTGAAGTGGCAGGCCCAACGACTTCTGTAGAGATGTAAGTCGCTGAGCTGCGGGATGCGAATGGCGGAAGTGAGCACACAGCGACCGTGCCCTCTGCAGAAGGCCATCTAGTCTGGGATAGTGGGCTAAAAATTGCTGGACAACCAGGTTCAACACGTGAGCCATACAAGGCACGTGTGTGACATTGCCCCGGCGAAGGGCCGCACCCAGGTTTGCAGCATTGTCGCACACGGCCTTCCCTGGTTTCAGGTCCAGTGGAGACAACCATTCATGAAATTGGTTCTCCAGAGCTGACCACAACTCCTCAGCTGTGTGACTCACATTTCCCAGACATTTCAATGTAAAAACCGCCTGATGACGTTGAGCCCTACTGCCAGCATAGTAAGGAGGTGTGCAGGATCCCTTCTGCGCAGTTAGAAAGCTTGTGGCATGACCAGACAGGCTTTGGGTGCAGGTGGAAGACCGAGAGGAGGTTGAGGAGGCAGAAGCAGTGGAGGAACTTTGACATAAAGAGGATTGACGCACAACTCGTGGGGACGGCAAGACTTGGACAGCAGCCCCTTGTCCTGCTGTCACCATAGTTACCCAGTGCCCAGTCAGCGACATGTAACGCCCCTGTCCATGCCTACTCGTCCAAGTGTCTGTGGTGAAATGCACCCTGTCACACACAGAGTTTCTCAAAGAAGCGGTGATGTTGTGTGCGACATGCTGGTGGAGCGCAGGCACACCTTTCTTTGAGAAGTAGTGCCGACTGGGCATCTGGTACTGGGGCACTGCGACGGACATAAGGTCTCGAAAATCCTCTGTGTCCACCAGGCGGAAAGGCAGCATTTCTGTAGCCAAGAGCTTGCAGATGGTGAAATTCAACCTCTTAGCTTTCTCATGGCTAGGAGGAAATGGTCTTTTACTTGTCCACATCTGAGGGACCGAGGGCTGGCTATTGTGCTTAGACGGGGTTGATAAGGGTGTCCCCGGCAAACTGCCGGTCTGTGAGGAAGATGCAGGCGGACATGTTAGGTTGCCTTGATCCAAAGGTGGTGCTATCGATGTCGGACAGCGCTCAACACCAGCTGGTGTTACCACCTCCAAAGAAAATGATGACCTGCCAATCACGCTGGCTGTTGCGGGTAAAGAGGTGGCAGGTCTGCGCCCCAAAACAGGTGTGACTGCTGTCCCCCCAGTCACAGAGGATGAAGAGGCCGCGGATGCACAAGATATGGCAGACGGTGATTGGCCCGGCCGGCTAGGCCGCATTGTAGCACACTGAGCTTCCCACTGCAACTTATGCTTCATGTCCATGTGCCGGTTCATGCATGAAGTACTCAAACTATGTATTTTTTGGCCTCTACTTAGCTTTTGCTGACAAATGTTACAGATAACACGAGTTGGGTCATCTTTATCGATCTGAAAAAATGCCCAGGCTATGCAAGGCTTAGCACCCATGCGACCTGAAGAGCCACCACGACTTGTGGTGAGAGGCAGAGTTGTGTTTGAGGATGCAGTTGTTGACGTGCTTCCAGTACTACGTCTCTGTCCAGGAAGGCGCAACCTGACCTCGTCGTCACTAGCATCTTCCTCCACCTCCTCTGCTGACCTCATCTCTTGGCTGACTGTGGGTTGACAGTAAGTGGGATCTCCGACCTCATCATCATCACCCTGTGCGTTATCACACCCGTCGTCCTCAGAGCCAACCTGTTCCTGCCCTGACAAAAAACTAAAGTTGTCGCTCCAATCAGGTATTTGAGTCTTATCATCGTCTTCCTCATTGTCTCCACCAACAGGAGTTACAGTTTGGGAATGAGGGTCTACATTATGGTCAGAACCTTCTGCGTCTGGTCCTGGATCCGACTCATAAAGATTCTGGGCATCAGTGCAGATCATTTCCTCGTCTGGATTCACAGAAGCGCTGGAGTCGACCTCTGATTCCCAGGCTATAGTATGAGTAAACAGCTCTGCAGACTCAACCATCTGTTCTACCTCATACTCAGACGGGCAGCTGGAGATTTGGGAGCTGTGAGGAAGCAAGTGCGATTTGGGTGACACCTTT
Organism: Phyllobates terribilis; assembly: GCF_046119375.1. Taxonomy (NCBI): domain Eukaryota; kingdom Metazoa; phylum Chordata; class Amphibia; order Anura; family Dendrobatidae; genus Phyllobates; species Phyllobates terribilis. The sequence goes on from NW_027362762.1 coordinate 136,548,004, forward strand.
GAGGACTGGAGTATTTGTGATGTTGAAGTTGATGTGGAGGAGAGCCCACTTAAAGGAGCACTTGATATCCGTTGAAGCACCTGCTGTTTTTGTGCCTCATCTGGAATTTGTAGCGATTGGCGTGGCCGTAAGAAAGGGATCTTATCACATTGTCCGCTAAAAGAAGTAGACATTTTAGTTTGGCTGGAAGATGGTCTTTCTTCTGCAGATGTTACTGTTGCTTTAACACCTACCCCACGGACACAACCTTTTTTCCCCTTCCCAACACGCCTATTCCCCTTTCCACCAGCAGCAGGCCTTTTTCCACTCATTTTGGTGGTTAACTAATTCACAACTCTGGAGTTGTTTGCACAAAAAAACAATGGATGGTAACCGAGCAGAGCTGAGTGGCCAAACTGTGGTATTAGGCCAAAACTATTGGCTGGGTTAGATGCAGAAAAAAATTATTTTGAATTTGCAACCTGATGGAGGTCAGTATAGATGGACTAATACAAATAGTCCCACACACTGCTAGAAGCCCAAATATTTTTTCAGAGGTACTGTAGATGCAGATAAAAATTATTTTTAATTTGCAACCTGATGGAGGTCAGTATAGATGGACTAATAGACCAAGTCCCACACACTGCTAGAAGCCCAAATATTTTTTCAGAGCTAGATGCAGAAAAAAAATATTTTTAATTTGCAACCTGATGGAGGTCAGTATAGATGGACTAATAGACCAAGTCCCACACACTGCTAGAAGCCCAAATATTTTTTCAGAGCTAGATGCAGAAAAAAATTATTTTTAATTTGCAACCTGATGGAGGTCAGTATAGATGGACTAATAGACCAAGTCCCACACACCGCTAGAAGCCCAAATATTTTTTCAGAGCTAGATGCAGAAAAAAATTATTTTTAATTTGCAACCTGATGGAGGTCAGTATAGATGGACTAATAGACCAAGTCCCACACACCGCTAGAAGCCCAACTATTTTTTCAGAACTAGATGCAGAAAAAAATTATATTCAATTTGCAACCTGATGGAGGTCAGTATAGATGGACTAATAGAACAAGTCCCACACACCGCTAGAAGCCCAACTATTTTTTCAGAGCTAGATGCAGAAAAAAATTATATTCAATTTGCAACCTGCTGGAGGTCAGTATAGAAGGACTAATAGAACAAGTCCCACACACTGCTAGAAGCCCAAATATTTTTTCAGAGCTAAATGAAGAAAAAAATTATTTTTAATTTGCAACCTGATAAAGGTCAGTATAGATGGACTAATAGACCAAGTCCCACACACCGCTAGAAGCCCAAATATTTTTTCAGAGCTAGATGCAGAAAAAAATTATTTTTAATTTGCAACCTGATGGAGGTCAGTATAGATGGACTAATAGACCAAGTCCCACACACTGCTAGAAGCCCAAATATTTTTTCAGAGCTAGATGCAGAAAAAAATTATTTTTAATTTGCAACCTGATGGAGGTCAGTATAGATGGACTAATACACCAAGTCCCACACACTGCTAGAAGCCCAAATATTTTTTCAGAGCTAGATGCAGAAAAAAATTATTTTTAATTTGCAACCTGATGGAGGTCAGTATAGATGGACTAATAGACCAAGTCCCACACACCGCTAGAAGCCCAACTATTTTTTCAGAGCTAGATGCAGAAAAAAATTATATTCAATTTGCAACCTGCTGGAGGTCAGTATAGAAGGACTAATAGAACAAGTCCCACACACTGCTAGAAGCCCAAATATTTTTTCAGAGCTAAATGAAGAAAAAAATTATTTTTAATTTGCAACCTGATGGAGGTCAGTATAGATGGACTAATAGACCAAGTCCCACACACAGCTAGAAGCCCAAATATTTTTTCAGAGCTAGATGCAGAAAAAAATTATATTCAGTTTGCAACCTGATGGAGGTCAGTATAGATGGACTAATAGAATGATGCTATGCCCAAAAGATTTTACTTCACTAGGTGCAGTAAAAAAATTGGTATTCTATACACAGGTGTTATATCTTGCAACACAGATAGGCTACTCCACTGACTAACACACTCTGCAATAGGCCAAAAAGGATTAGCTTTGCTAGATTCAGCCAAATGCTGTGAAAAAAACTTGCACAGCACTGGCACAGACCTGCCTGGCAAAAACTGATAGGAACTCATGTAACCTAGTCCTGAAAAGGACTCCAATTACAATTAGTCTTTACTCCCACAATCTATCTATTTAAGAGCACAGACCTGCCTGATAAAAGTCGTAGGAAATGCTGTAACCTAGTCCTTAAAAGGACTGCAATCACAACTATTCCCTACTCCCAAGCTATCTGTATATTTGTGCGAAAATTGGCTTGAAATTAACAAGGTATAGCGCACACAGCAACAGCGGTGCCGTCTAACACGCAGCTGCAGCAGTGAGAAAATGGTGGCGACGGGGAAAATGGCTTGGTCTTATAGGGCAAGGACATGTGACATACACTGCCAATGACACATGCCCTTGCTTGTGTGAAAAAAAGCACTTCGCTGATAGGCTGACAGATTGCACCTCCCCACTGCAAATGCGGGAAAGAGAAAAAAAAATGGAGATCTTCATTGTTCCTGCAGAGATCCATCCCCTGCCCCTCCCCCCACCCCGCTGTACACTCAAACTGCGTATTAACATTAATTTTCATCATTACTGAGAAAAAATCCAGTTATGATTTTGGTGCACGAACAGTTATCGAACATAACCTCGAACAGCCGAATTTTTCTCAAATTGTTCGTGTTCGCCGAACGGCTCGAACACCGCTCAAAACAGCTCGAATTTGAGATTGGCGAACAGTTCGAGTAGAACAACGCTCATCTCTAGTTACAAACAATGACGTTTTTTTGTTACCAGCCATCACTGCACCGTGATGTATCAGGCTGGGAGATCTATTCACGCCTGACGTGTTATAATGGTCTATTATTTCCAGTGCTTGATTAAAAATAAAAAACGCCAGTCCTCGCATCCCAATTTACATGTTTATATGAAACCACTATTTTTTTTAAATCAGTCTGTACTATATATAGTGAACCAAGTGTATTGTGCCGTTGTGCCAACTACTGCTCATATAAAGTGGGGGCCCTCCTCTTACAAAAGGGCCCACCGGGGAATTTACTTGTACAATAAGTATCACCTATTAGACCTTATTAGTTATACACTATGTGTACAATAAAAGCAACAGTGATAACAATGCAATTAAATGGGTTACTGCCCTCAGCTTCATTGTGTTTGAGTAATCTAGGATCACTGAAATTGAAAAGCATATCTTATGTCATTCTTGGCTAAAACGTAAGGGTTTACATTATGTATGTACATATTTCCTATAAATGACATAAACAGCACCCAAGGCAAAAACCTCAGGAGTCTGATGGGGCAAGTGTCATTATTTATCTACTTATATATGCCCATAAAGCAAAAAAATGGGCACAACCCTGTTCACCGACATCTATGGTCCCAATTAATCAAGAATGGTGATTTTTCTCATCAGACTTGATGAGAGGGCATAGTGGAGTCAGTCGCTCCTTATTCATGAAGAGGTGCATTCCTCTTCATGAAACAGGAACATCTGACGAGTGATTGGTGCCACATTAGAAATCTTACTCCAGTCCTTGACTGAAGTAAGACTTCTGGTGTAGAGAATGCCACAGTTCATCATGAGTTAGACAAGCTGTGGTGTCATGACCCCGCCACGCCAATGTAGCACCCTGAGGATTCGGCTGCTACAGGGGTATTGCACCTCAACCCAGAGGTGTGATATTCCACTCCCGGGCAAGGATGGAGAGTGGAACTGAGCTCGGTAGGCTGCATGCACTACATACATCCCATTTCCGAGGAACAGGCCGACGGTACTCCCACTTAGAAATGTGCAGGTACGACCGAGTCTGTTCCTGGCTGGAGTGGGAGGGGGGTGGTACATCCCAAGTAGTGTAGGGGCAGATAGGGGGAGCAGCCTGGGTAAAGATAGGAGCTCATTGGGTGCTGGTCACCTGAGCTCACACATAGAGGGTGTATATAAGGTGGGCACCAACTAAGATCAGGGTCAGTCAGTTGCAGAGAACAAGTCAGGAGCAGAGGAGAGAAGAAAGACCCAGAGTGAGAGAGGAGAAAAGAGAGAGACCCAGAGGCACAGAAGAAAAGGACTCTGAGATCCCAACTAAAATCCCCGGGTGAAGAGTCGGCATCAGGGTACCGGAACCCAAGCTGGTGGGGGTAAAAACATTCCCCAGCCAGAGACCGGAGACCGTGGGCAGCGTTTGTCACGGTCACCCATCACATCCACCCCGAAGGCACACCACATGAAGGGTCAGGGAACCCAGGGCCAAGGGTGTCCCAACAGAAGGCCCGAGGGAGCTGGACCTAGGTGGATTACTGGTGGGGACGGCCAGAGAACGGGACAGAAAGAGAGCTCAGGGCCACGCTCCGGACTTGTTTGGGGATTGGCTGGATCCAGGACCTGGTGGACGCAGCACGGCTCGGGTGGTCACTAGCAGCTGGAGTGACCAGTACAACATCTGCAGTAAGTAAACACCCTTAACTGCACAACCCGACTCTGTCTTCACTGCCGTCTGCACTACACCACCACAACCCCCATCCTCTGCGCCTGTCCCCTCTGAGGCTATACCCCACCCGTTGGGGGTTATACCATCACAAGCTGCACCTATACCATCAGCCTCAGCGGACCCTGCTGCAGCGGCGGCCATAGTGACCGCAACACAACGGGTGGCGTAGTCGACATTAAGAACTTAGTAACATCTGTAGGACTGCCACATACAACTGAGTTTGACACCCTGGGCACGGACCGGGTCACAGCCACTCGGAAGACTACAACCCCCATCTGATCCGGCTCCGGGTATTCCCCTAAAGAATATGGCCCAGGGGGCGCGTCAACTTTGGCGTAGTCGGCAGGATTACGTGCCCGCAACACCCGGGTACTGCGTGCCTGAAGAAAAGTGCAAGTTTACCTCAGAAAGAAGTCTCCCGCCGGTTCCGGAGGGTCCACGCCATCGGACTCCATCACCAGTCGTTTCCCGCCGATTGTCCGCCATTTCCAACTTGTTCCCGCCATCTGCAGAGTTTCCCGCCACTGGGCGACGCTTCCCGCCAAAACCGCAGATTTCCCGCCTTGGAAGAGCAGCGGACGCCATTATGGGCGTGCCAAAGGAGGGCAAGAGGCCACCTCCCATCGTGGGCCGGGACAGAAAATGGCGCCAAAAGTGGAAACCGCCCCCACCAACAGAGACTGTGATGCTGGAGGTGTCTGTCAGCGTGAAAGAACTACCCCTGGAGCTGACAGTCACCGAGTTGCCCCGGGACCGCCCTCGAAGCGGGAGGAGACGAGAGAAAAGAGCAAAGATGGGTGCCGCTTGGAGCAGTCTGGAGCGAGCGGACCCGGAGGCAAGAGGTCTAACGAGGAGTAGCGGAGGAGCTCACCCGGAGATGGAGAGAAAGCAGAACAGCACCGGCCCGCTGGCCAGGAGTCTGCTAGAGACCGAGGAAGGAGGGCAGAGCAGCACCGGCCCGCTGGCCAGGAGCCTGCCGGAAGAAGAGCAGAGCAGCACCGACCCGATGGTCAGGAGCCTGCTAGAGTCCACAACCCCGCTAGGTCTAGCGGAGATCTTAGCGCAGCCCCCCCGAGACCGGGAGTGTGCACAAACTGCCTTGGAGGGCCTCGCAAGGAGGATGGCCCGGGTACAGCGAGAGATACTGGCGGAGTGGAGCCGGGAGATGGCCCAGCAAGCTGGAACCCGTCCACGGAGCATGCTCCCCTGGGAGAGGACACCAACTGCCTCTACGGATGACGCGGGAGGACCCAAGGTCGGAGACGGCGCTGAGAAGGGAGCCGAACGTATGAAGGCAGGTAAAGGGGACGCTTATACCCCATACCGAGAGACCGCCCACCTGCCCCGGTTCCCCGTCGCAGAGCCCGAAAGTCCCCCGTCCGTGCCAGTAACCGCCATGTCACCGCTAATGACTAGGCCCCGACCAGAAGCCGCCGCCGCGACCCCTGTGACGTCACACGCACCGACCCGGAGCGTGACCAAGCAGGAAGAGCCTCCGGCCTGGTCGCAAGGCCCGGTACTCCCGGGCCCCGCATCACCAACAGCGCCCCCTACCTCCGCGGAGCCTCCGGCCTGGCCGCAAGGCCAGGTAGCCCAGGGCGCCGCCGTCCTAACGGTGCCCTTCACCTTCCAGGTGCCCCAGGCCTGGCCGCAAGGCCTGGGCAACCCGGGCGCCACCACCACCGCGCCCGCACCCGTAAAACCAAGGGTGCCGAGTTTGGGAAAGGACCTCTTCAGCCAGCTCACATGGCCGGACGGGCGGCCCTTTATCTGGCCCGAGGAGTTTTGTGAGCTGGAGCGGCAACAAAGACTAGGGCCCTTGTGTGAGCCCCTGATCCCGGCTCCGAAGCCCGTGACTCGGGTCTCGCCTCCTTTAGAAGAAGCCCAATTCGTGTGGGACCCCACGGGAGAAGATTTGATGGGGTTCACCGGAGAAACTCGGGCAGTCGCCGCTGAGCGTACTGAGTGTTGTCGTCAGCAGCTAGCAGAGTTTGCGAGAGAACGGGAGGAGAGGCGGGTCAGAGAACAACAGGCCCAAATCCGGAGCGCGGAGCAGAAGAGCCGGACTAGGAGGAACCCCCGTGCAGCGCACTGTCCCCGCACCATCGGGACGGTGATAAAGTTCAACCCGCAGCATGGGTGGGGCTTTATTCGGGACCGTAACAACCGCGGTGACGTTTTTGTGACCCGCAGAGACGTCGAGTCCCACCTGCCGGAAGGTCACAAAGGCCGTGACCTCTACGTAGGAGACGAGGTCACTTTCACCCGGCACAAGTGTGCCAAAGGACCTTACGCCCTCCACGTACACCGCTTGACGGAGGAGGAGTTGCGGTGCGAGGAGGAGGAGCAAGAGGACCCGGACGGGTCTGAAGCAACACCATATCACCAAGAAAAAGCAGGAGGGAGCCGTCGTTAAGGACGGGGGTAGAGACTGTATATAGTTGCCCGTCGGGGCACAGTGAACCTTTGCTGCTAAAATAGTCCCCGTTGGGACCAGTGAACTGTTTACCCGTTAACCCCTTCATCCTACAGGCTGAGGACTGTGAGCAGCCATTCCCTTCCCTCTACCTGGCCGAGGACTGAGAGCGGCCAACTTCCCCTGTAAATAGTTGCGCGTCCTAAAGCGCCCCCTACCGGTTTTATAGGAAAACCAGTTTTTCTAAGAGACTGTCGCACTTTTCCCGGACACACGTTGCACAGTGTCCGGAGGAGGAACCAGAAACAAGAGACGACGAGAATGTTATATGAAAAGTTTTATATATATATAATGTTTTATATGTTTTCTATGTTTATAAAAAAAATTTGTAAGTTTTGGTGTTTATGTCTTACAGCCCGAGGACGTGCTGTGATTTACCAGGGGGGAATGTAGCACCCTGAGGATTCGGCTGCTACAGGGGTATTGCACCTCAACCCAGAGGTGTGATATTCCACTCCCGGGCAAGGATGGAGAGTGGAACTGAGCTCGGTAGGCTGCATGCACTACATACATCCCATTTCCGAGGAACAGGCCGACGGTACTCCCACTTAGAAATGTGCAGGTACGACCGAGTCTGTTCCTGGCTGGAGTGGGAGGGGGGTGGTACATCCCAAGTAGTGTAGGGGCAGATAGGGGGAGCAGCCTGGGTAAAGATAGGAGCTCATTGGGTGCTGGTCACCTGAGCTCACACATAGAGGGTGTATATAAGGTGGGCACCAACTAAGATCAGGGTCAGTCAGTTGCAGAGAACAAGTCAGGAGCAGAGGAGAGAAGAAAGACCCAGAGTGAGAGAGGAGAAAAGAGAGAGACCCAGAGGCACAGAAGAAAAGGACTCTGAGATCCCAACTAAAATCCCCGGGTGAAGAGTCGGCATCAGGGTACCGGAACCCAAGCTGGTGGGGGTAAAAACATTCCCCAGCCAGAGACCGGAGACCGTGGGCAGCGTTTGTCACGGTCACCCATCACATCCACCCCGAAGGCACACCACATGAAGGGTCAGGGAACCCAGGGCCAAGGGTGTCCCAACAGAAGGCCCGAGGGAGCTGGACCTAGGTGGATTACTGGTGGGGACGGCCAGAGAACGGGACAGAAAGAGAGCTCAGGGCCACGCTCCGGACTTGTTTGGGGGTTGGCTGGATCCAGGACCTGGTGGACGCAGCACGGCTCGGGTGGTCACTAGCAGCTGGAGTGACCAGTACAACATCTGCAGTAAGTAAACACCCTTAACTGCACAACCCGACTCTGTCTTCACTGCCGTCTGCACTACACCACCACAACCCCCATCCTCTGCGCCTGTCCCCTCTGAGGCTATACCCCACCCGTTGGGGGTTATACCATCACAAGCTGCACCTATACCATCAGCCTCAGCGGACCCTGCTGCAGCGGCGGCCATAGTGACCGCAACACAACGGGTGGCGTAGTCGACATTAAGAACTTAGTAACATCTGTAGGACTGCCACATACAACTGAGTTTGACACCCTGGGCACGGACCGGGTCACAGCCACTCGGAAGACTACAACCCCCATCTGATCCGGCTCCGGGTATTCCCCTAAAGAATATGGCCCAGGGGGCGCGTCAGAGTCAGTCGCTCCTTATTCATGAAGAGGTGCATTCCTCTTCATGAAACAGGAACATCTGACGAGTGATTGGTGCCACATTAGAAATCTTACTCCAGTCCTTGACTGAAGTAAGACTTCTGGTGTAGAGAATGCCACAGTTCGTCATGAGTTAGACAAGCTGTGGTGTCATGACCCCGCCACGCCCTGTTCCTGACCTAGCTACACTCATTATGGTGGAGCTGGGAAAAACTGTCCTGAAAACACCAAAAATTGGGCCAAATATTTGCTACTTTTCATAGCAATTTATACCAGAACTCTGACAAAATTGCTTGGATGAATCGGGGCCTTTGTGTACATCAAATTAATATTGGTTGCTGGAACCAAATAAATAACTCATTATATGCTATTTTTTAAACTTCTCAATGGGGCAGATTTATAAAAACTATCTTAAAGAGGATTCAACTATTGGCATAATTTTTTTTTTTTACTTAGTGTAAATACTGCAATTCTCTTGAATCTGATGTTATATTTTTGTGTTTCTCTTATGCCTTTCCTTTCCTAAAATATAGTCCTCTTTTCCTTGTATATAAATCTAGTCTTTTTCTCCAAGTGGGCGTGGTCTTCAGGAAATCTCCAAAGGAATAGAGTTGAGGGCCACACCCACTTGATTGTAAACAATAGATTTACATACAGAGAAAAGGAGGCCATATTTCAGGAATAGAAAGGCACACAAACCAAAGAAAAACAATTTACACCAGAGAAAAATTCCATATTTATATCAAGTGACAAGTCCTGTTTATGAAAAACAGCTGATTTTTTGACGAGGACAATAACTAAAAGCTGAGCTGAGATTGGTTTCCATGTTTTGGTAGCAGTTTTTCTTTTAGACAGTTTCACATACAGTATCTTCTCCACATTGAATACTTTTTTCATCATAGAGGCGTAGACTGCAGACTTTTCTTTAAAAGTTTTACAACAGATTTCTAGTCATAAAATGGGTGAATGACATCAGCGAGAAGGGGACAAAATTTCCATTCCAGCACAGCCACTATATTACAGCTAAAGATGGTCGTGTGTTGTGTCCGCATCCAGTGTCGGACTGGGGTGCCAAGGGCCCACCAGTAACCAACTCCAGGGCCCCACTTTTCAGCCACATGTAAATGTGACATTATCATCAATCACAAATGTATATAATAATGACCCAGGTAGATTGTTACATGAATAAGATGCTGCCTTTGTCTGTAGATAGTGAATAAAGTATATTGTGGCAAGTACTGCTCATATAAGAGGGTGGTGGCCCAGTCTTGCATAGGGGCCCACCGGAGGATTCTCCTGTTCTCCTGTGGGCCAGTCCAAGCCTGTTTACATCTCCATATTTTTCATTCATACTCATCTTCATATTACTGTACTTTCCTTCTTTTCATTTCTTTTAGCTGTGCCTATCCTGGCATGACTTGCAATTTATTTATTTTTTTGCATTTTTGTAGGAAAGCCTCTTCTTTAATCATTAATAATACAATTTTCAATATCAGAATATAAAATGTTGTGATCCAAGGCGAAAACTCTGTAGCACTCCATTGGTTGGATTCATGGGAGTTATGCATTTATTACATTTTTTTACAGTTATATTAGGTATTACTATTTAACACTTTTGCATACCAGGATTGAACCCTACAAAAAGAGAACAAAAACCTGATGGAAAAACTTTTACCTCTACGTCATATATGTTCTCCTCTGGCTTGGGATAGTATCCCCTTCCCACCTGGGAGATATTCCATTTTTGCGTTTTTGTTTTTCCCTCTGCTTTTTTCAAGAGCCATAACCTCTTTATTATTCTGTTTATATAGACAAATGAGGAATGAGTTGTAGTTTTTATTGACATTGTTCATTTTACCATTCAATGTACTGGAAAATAGGAAAAAATTCAAAGTGCGCAAAAAAATGCAATCCTGCAATACTTTTTTGCTTTTACGTCATTCTTTGTGCGGTAAAAATGAACTGGTGATATGATTCTCTAGGTCAGTACAATTACGGCGATACCAAACTGTATATATGTTTTTTATTTAAATAGCTAAAAAAAAATTAAGAAATTCATAAAAAATTAGCTTGAGTCGCCACGTTTCGAGACCCGTAATATTTTAATTTTTCAGTCTATGGAACCCAAAAGGTTTTTATTTGCATCATGAGCTGACATTTTTATCAGATGTTTTGATTGCTTCTTAATACATTTTTTTGCAGTGTTGCGGAGAACAAAAAGAAAATTGAAATTCTGGCATTTCGATTTTTTTCTCATTACGCCGTCTACCAATTGGATTAGTTAATTTTATATCTCGATAGATCGGATTTTTCACCAAATATCTTTATTTTGTAATATTTAATGTGGGAAAAAAGGGGGGTGAGTTGATTTTTTATAGATTATTTTTTTAAACTGTAATTTTTACTCAGGGGAGTTGAACTTGCGATTGTCCGTTCTCTTATACTATATTCTGCAATTCTAAAGTATTGCTGTATATAGTAAAAATAATAATAAATGCCAGTCTGGGCTTCATAGAAGTACCATCATAATAGGCATGGGGGGCTTCAGCAAACTTCCAACTGTCATGGCAGCCAATCGGCAACCTGCATTGCGTGGGCTGATGGGTGTGTTACACTTCGCACCCCCAGGCGGCATTTAACAGTGGCATTTAAAAGGTTAACAACCGCTGCTGAAGCGCGGCGACACTCGCTGCTGTTAGGGGTAGATAATGGCTGAATAACTCAGCCATCATCTGCCGGGAAAGATGCAGGCTTATCTTCTGAGCCTGCATTAACCCCTTAACGCAATATCACGTACATGCCGCGGCCGGCGCTCTAAATAATCTCGGACAGCAACATTTAAATGGAGCACGCATTGCACATTCTACTTACCGGACCCCATCTAGGCCCTGTGACATGATCGCAGGGTGCCGATGTGTTACTATGAAAGCCTAGGGGGCCTGCTGAAGACTCCCGTCACCACCATCTTGGTGATCCTCTGAAGCTCAGCTATATGCTGAACTTAAAAGAAGAGAGAGATTTACACAATATACTGCAATACTTTGGTAGGTGGCCCCTCTCATGAAGTAATAGTTCATCAGGGGGTTAAAGGGGTTTTCCTTTTACAACTTTTTTATTAATTGGTGACCATTTTAAAAATAATACAATGATCTGTTACTTACCCTCACCAGGTCCAATGCTGTGTCTCCAATGATGCTCTGGTGATTGTATAAAGGCTACCACATAAACAGTACTGCAGCAAATCATTGGACTCCGAGGTTCAGCCCATGTAGATTGCGTGGGCCAATGAACCCATTGGTTGGTTGCAGTTAACTTGATATCACCATGGCAGTCTATACACAAGCACTGGAGCAGCGGCTGAGGCTGAGCGCTGGACCTGGGGAGGGCGTGTAACAGATGGTTTTATTCTTTTTTTTAACATGGCCACCATGAATTAGTGCAAAAGACAAAAGGGGAAAACTCCTTTAATGGGATTGCAGAAATGAACTATTGTTTAAATCAGGATTTTGTGTTCCATGTATTTAAAAAAACAATTTTGGATATTTTTTTTCATATCAAGGCCTGCATTAAAATACAAAATTAGAAGTTTTGGCAATTTCACACTGGCCACTGGGGCTTTTTTAGACTCCTCCTGTCCGTTCAGATAAAGTTCTAAGAATTTTCATTATATCAGCAGGATAGGATTACAGTGACAGATAACACCTCTCTCTATACATTGCTGGTAACACAAGATCCACCATTCACAATATGAGATTTAACAGCTCCCCTGCTTCCCCATCAAAATGACCTTGCCCACCCTTATTAGATGCTTCAATACAAAAGATAGGATCCGACTATTTCTGTTCATGTGGATTTCCTGAAAGAGTAGGAAGTTGGAGTCTAGAATGTTGCAAGATTTTCAATTTTTATTTTAAATACAGATTGTGATAAAGAAAATTTTTTTTTCTTCAAAAAATACATTTAACACATAAATCTGATTTAACAATAGGTTATTTTCTGATTACATATTTCCTTTAAATAGTGATGTGGAGCCCACACTGCAGGTTTTTTTGCAGACATATATATACATTTAAAACAAGAATATACTGTGACAATGGGATGCAAATGTATGCCAACTCTACCCAGTTTGGAACAGTGCCAAGGGAAGACAATTGCGTGCATATGGTGATACCCAAATGACAAAACACCAATATAGTGGTATTACGCTCACCTTAGGGAGTTGTGACAGGCAGAACTCCTCAAATAAGTGTGGACAATCCAGTTGCTGCTGCTCTGTGCAGTGAGGAATAATCCTCACAGTATTTTGGCATGAAGGAGAGGAATATCAGGTTACTGCACTGCTGGGGATAATATAGACTCCAAAACATGAAATTGGTATAAAGAGTATTGCAGTTTATTTTTCAACACGTTTTGAGAACGTGATGATTCATTCTCGAAACGCGTTGGAAGATAATTTGAAATCTGACACAGGCGATTTTAATTAGCAGGAGACTGCAAAGAGGGTCTGGCCTATTTTTGCTCTCACTTGAGAGCTTGTGGAAGGTGAGTCACAATGCTGCTTTCATGTGCTGCTGGTGCAGTGTGTCGTCCATTTTTGCTGTGGCTTTGTGTTCGTGGGGCGGCGCGGCCTGGAATCATGGGGACTCGGTCTTGCAGCACGGGTGCTGTGAGGCACCAGGCCGCCCGCCCTGCTGGTGCATTGTCGCTGCAGCGGTGGTTGGTGCATGGCTCCACTCCCGTTCAGGCAGGAAATGTTAGGACCCACTATGAGGTTTGCCGTGATGTGGCAGTGGGCTTCATACAGTCTAATCAGAATTTTAAACTAAGAACCTCATGTTCGGTTTTATATAATTTTGCCGAGAGGCATTAGATCAATGTATGTTTTTGGAGGTGCTGTCCATTCTCTTTTTTAGCTGAAATACTCTTTATACCTATTTCAACTATGGAATATTGCATTTATTTTCTAGCGCATTTTGAGACCAAACTTGTCTCTTTTTCAAGACTAAACTACAATTGTGTGCTATGCATCTGAGTTCGAACCCTTTAGTCTGTGATTTTTGGTCAGCTTCTCTGTCCTCCGAGCCACAGCAGATACACCTTTTCTCCAGGTGTCTAGTTTAAGCCAGTAAGTGAAAGAACAGCTAGGGTTTATCCCTCTGCTCTTTATGTTCTTTACTCTGCACTTATCTTTTGTTTCTTTTTAGAAAGTAGGTGGCATATTCTCTATCAGTATGTATGTGGCGCCCCTAAGGGTTCAGTCGCCACAGGGTTACTGCACCTCAGTAGAGGCGTGATATCTCCTCTTCCAGGTAAGGATGAAGCATCTCTCGGGACACCACTTCACCATTCAACAAAACACCACTCCTGTCCTGAAGGGGGCCTAAATGCACTAGGGTGCTGCCCCGGCCCGGGATAGAGGAGATGTGGGGAACCAAAGATAGGGGGAACCATGTAGTGGGTGAGGGTGGAGAATACACTTTTATGCAACACTTACTAATTCATATTTAATCTACGGCCATCTTAAGTTCAAGGTACTTTGATTGTGATCTTCGTCAGTGATTGTGGTCTTCCTCTCTAATTGCGGACACCCGCCAGAGTTCAGCGAAAGTCTGCAACCGACTAAAGATACACGGTCCTCGTTCTCTGGCCTTGAGACAAGGAGCAGGTCAGAGTTAACCACTGTTACCCGGTGAAGGTCCTTACCTAAGAAGGCCTGGAGGGGAGCAGAGGAGGCTCCACAGGCAAAAGGATCCCAGGGGGATGCGGACGGAGCGGCGTACGCCACCTGTATTCTCTATTCTGGCCTAGTCAGAGGGATTCCTGCTGCAAGAGGGGTGACCGGCCCCCGATATCTGACTTTGTTACTTCACGTCTCAGTCAGAAAAGCCCGGAGGCTTAGTGGATCCCGGGAGGGATACGGACGGAGCGACCTACACCATCTGTACCCCTCTACCTGCGTTTATCCAGTGGGACTCGGCCTTACACCTTGTTCCAACCACACAAACAGTCAGGAGAAGACTCAGTGGGGGAACTTACCAAGGAGAGGAACACACACCAGAGGGGTCTCGACAGGTGCTCCCGATCTACCTGGAAAGTGCTGGACCCCTTTCCTGGTGGCCGCAGTACGCCGTGAGGAGCAGAGGGAAGCTTTGCGGCTAAAGTTCATCTTAATGTGAGTAAAAACCCTGGATGACTTCACACCCCGCTTCAGCCTGTTATTTCCTGTGCGGCACTGCACCCACCGTTCCTTCTCACACTGCCCTGAGGCCTGCTCCGCCTGGTTCTGGAGTTGGAGGTGTTGTTGGTGGTTAGAGTTAGCGTTTGAAGATTGTTCAGGAGATTGTTGCTAGGAGTTTTGTCTATGTGAACATCCTCATCCTCTCCTATTTGGTTTATCCTTCCTTTAACTCCTTTTCTTGTCCCATTCTGTTATTCGGTGTGCGTATTTTGTATGGTTGGTATTTTCATGTATCTCTGTCCATATTCCTTTGTTTGTCTGGTTAGTGTCCTATACACTTCAACTTTCCACTACCCTTGGTGGGGGAGGTGACAGATCAGGGTAGATATAGGAGTATAGCAAGGCATGAGAACCCGGCGTCTCCACCTTCAGGAGTAATCCGGGAGACAAGGATAGACTAGAGCGCCCCTAGTTCTAGGGACCTGGTTAGCATCCAAAGTCCCAACATTCAGGTTTTGGAGCCCGTATTATCTCCAGTAGCGCAGCCACCTATCTGTTATATTCCTCTCCTTCATCTCAAACTTTATACAGTTGGCATTTACTTCCATTTCATTAATCAGTTTTCATTTTTTTGCACAAATGTAAGTGATCATTTTCATCTTTTTTTCTTCAAATGGATTTAAATGTATAATGTGAAGATACAGAGAGGGTGATTTATCAAAGATGCATCAGTCTTGAACCAAAAGCCTGTTGTAGTAAGACTTCATTATTTTAGTGCATCTTTAGGCTTTCCGTGCACCGAAAAATTAAACTTACATGAGCCATTGTAGCATTCAGCTATTACGTATGGCAGTAAATTTGTTGCACGGTGGTTTACCACCCCTTTTGCTTTTAGAAAAGTTCCAGCACAAAAGAGTAAAATGTCACAACATTTTTGCACCTAATAGCCCTTTCGCCAAATTGTGTGACTTTTTCTTATACCATAGAACTAATTGATAAACTCACACCACTTTAAAATTGAAACTTTTTTTTTGAGTCTTAGTCTATGTTGACACATTGCTTTTCTTTTTTTTTCTGCAGCCAAAACCTTCTCTCTTGGCAGTAAAAAAGCTGCTTACAAAAAACAGGTTTTGCTGCATTTTTGCTACTTTTTTGCTGTGTTTTGGTGCAGATTATATGTGTCATTTGTCTACAGTACATGTTTAATAAAGTTAGTTTCCTGCCCCAAAACTGCAGCAAAAATGCATGGTTGCGGTTTTTATACTTTATTGCTTTCTATGGTGAAAAAACTCTGCAAAAACGCTGAAAGAATTGACATGCTGCACTTTTAAAAAAAGCAGCAGTTTTCCAATTCAGTCAAGAAAAAAAGCAATCGTGTATGAGATTTCTGAAATCTCATAGCTTTTGCTGGTACTGTAAAAAGCATCTTTTAATTAGCATTAAAAAAAAAATTGCTGCAAAAACGCAACGTGTGAACATACTCTTAGGCTGTGTACCCACGATGTGTTTTTTAAGTGTTTCCGCAGCGGCAAAAATGCAGCAGAAACGCTTAAAAACGCATGGTAGAAGGCCTGCCATGTTCCCCAATGATAATCCGCATGTGCCGTGCACATGCTGCAGAAATTTCCGCTGCGGGTTATCATTGCAGAAAAAAATGGAGCACTACCAATTATTTTGCGGAAGCGCTGCTTTTTCGCCGCCATTGACTTGCATTGGAACGCATGGAATCCGCATCACTGTATATGTACATGCGGAATCCATGCATTTCAACGTGCGGATGGTACCCGGGTCTGGAGAAGAGTAGACTCTCCTCCGGACCCGGGTACCATAGAAACTGTAAAAAAAAGAATAAAATAAAAAATAAATATTATACTTACCTTCTGATCGCCTTGTCTTCGCTTGCCGGCAGCTCGCGGTGGACTGAAGGACCTGCACTGACGTAATTTAGTCATGTGACGGGTCACGCGACCGCTGACGTCGGCAGGTCCTTCAGTGTACCGCGAGCTGCCGGCAAGCCAGGACGGAGCGAATCAAGACTCCGGGGGCCATCAGAAGGTAAGTATAGATTTATTTTTTTATTTTTTACCATTCTTGCGGTCACACTATATAAATCCATGCCGTTTGCATGGATTTATATAGTGTGACCAAGTTGACAAGCACTTTCCAAGTGATGCTAAAATCGCCTGGAAAGCGCTTGACAACCCGCATGCGGAAATGCATGTGAAGAACGCTTCACATCCGCATGTCCCTGGCAGGAAAAACGCATGTACAATCCGCATGTACAATCCACATGTACAATCCGCATGCGTTTTTTCTGCCAGGGAGATGCAGAAACGCTCAGGAAAAAATCCGGAGCATTTCTGCATCGTGGGCACATAGCCTTATTGTTTTGAAAAGTTCTGCTGCCTAAGTTTTTTTTTCAAAACAAGTGTCCAATAAAAAAACCTGCCAGATATATGCCAAAAAGAGACATTTTTGGCTTATGTCTTCCCCCTATAAGCCTATAGGTAATGCTTTCTGCTAACTGTACGTGTAAGTGTGTTGTGAACTGAGTCTTATCTCTTCCCTATGATTTTAATACAAATAAGAGAAACACATTGATACTACCTTCTTGTTGCATAAAAGGAGAAATATTGTCATTGACCTTTCTGGTACCAGAATTGCACGGTAATTGGAGAGCCAATTCCAACCACAAAGTTAATTTAATGGCTTGATGTATTCAAGA
Source organism: Phyllobates terribilis (assembly GCF_046119375.1). Taxonomy (NCBI): domain Eukaryota; kingdom Metazoa; phylum Chordata; class Amphibia; order Anura; family Dendrobatidae; genus Phyllobates; species Phyllobates terribilis. The sequence continues at coordinate 136,565,545 of NW_027362762.1, forward strand.
CTCAGCTGCTGTTTTATGTAAGAATTGACGGTTCCACTTTAATTGCTTGTTAGTAAATATTTTTGCTTATGAAAGAAGTCTAAGATCTTCCAAGAAGTCGTTTTTGCATATTTTTTTGGTAATAATTTTATGTCCCTTGGGGGAGGTTTAAGCTGTTTTCATTTCTGCTCAACACATGCATCAATAGTGGAGAAAAGTTGGCCTGTCGCAATCTCAATACATGAGGGGATACGGAGGTAGCGAGGAGAGAGTTGTAAAGCATCACTGGATTGCAGATGGCACATTAATAAGATGCAAGGAAAACACTTTTATATGCTGCTTAGCCATTGTTTTGCTTCCTTAAATATTATGATAAGAAATGTCAGAAGATATCATTTCTGCTGCATGAGCCGAGTCTCCTACTGATCACTTTGGGCTCTTTCAGACGTCCGTTTTTCTCACGTACAAGAAAAGCGGACTGATTATTTTGCTTAGACTTTGATCAGAGTGTGGTCCGAGTGTCATCAGTTTTTCTCACACGTGGAGAAAAGAAAAGAAAGTTTCTCCACCTTCTCCTTTCTAACAGTCCAGGAAAATCGAACCTCACTTGGATGACTTGATTTTTCCCATGATCCATAGACTTGCATAAAAATTGGACATGTCTTCCCGATTTTCCGCGGACCACTTGATCCTCGAAAAATTCTGGATATGTGAATTGCTCTACAGACTATCACAGGTACAAATGTTATCCGTGAAAACCACAAACTGCACTCGTACGAGAAAATCTGGGTTTTAATGGTTGATGCCAAAGGCAAAGGGGCTGTTACAGTATTGCTTCAATGCATGTAACATGAAAAAAAACTCTACAAAAAAGCTTGATTAAAAATCTCTCACCAACTGTGTCTCTGTAGAGCTACTGTATATGTCTCCATGGTAGCAGACTACAAACCCTGTGTAGTCTGACCCTGCAATTATATTACCACCTTTCTATCTATCACATACATATGGGAGATTGGCAAAAAATAGGACAAATATGGAAATATAGTGTCACTCCAGGTGATCTCCAGGTTTCTTTGCAGTGTATTTCTTTGGAGACTAAGAAGATATAAAATTGTAAATTTTTTAGATACCTACAGTATTTAGACTTGAGAGGTGGCAGATTATCAGTAGCTCTGGATTTGATTAAAAAATCATAGAAAAGTATTTGTAAGGAACAGAAGATTTTTTTTTAAAATTTCTAATTGTTGGAGTTAGTTGTAATAAAATGAGGCATATTAACTGGCTCTAATCACCGTGCATCTAGTGCCGCCACTATGATAGCAGAATAATTAAAGGGGTTCTACATGAATGAAGAGAAGTGAAAAATAGAAACCCTATTGGCTAGGATCCGCCAGCATATTTTCTTTCATCCAAGAAAATCGGGTCGGTTATGCTGATCACACTCTGATTAGAGTTTGGTCACAGTGTGAGCATAATGTGATCCAATTCTCTTGGATCAGGAGAAGATGAGAAAAAAATGTCTCCGTCTTCTCTATTTTGTCAGTCCGTGAAAATTGGACTGTACTCAGATGTTATAAGAGTGCAGTCTAATGTTTTCCTTGGACTCTTTGACTTGCATGGCTGAGTGCACCCCATAGGATAACATTGGTCCGAGTGCGATCCAATGCCTTGTCGAATCACACTCGGACTGAAAATATGGACATGTGCACAAGCCTATATGGCGGTTCATCAATTGAACGCTACAGGATGATGATTAGCTGTACAGAGGCGGTTTTTATTTATTTTTTATTGTCATCTCTTGGGAGCCCATTAATAATGGGGTTGTCCAATAGACTGACAATTGGACACAGAAAAAACAATGGGGAGAATATATTTATACATACAAAGTTGCATTATATATAGTTGCATTGCATTATACTGTGGCGCCCCTGAGGGTTCAGTCGCCACAGGGGTACTGCATGTCTTTAATGAGATGTGGTATCTCTCCTTTGAGGTAAGGATGGTGCAGCTATCAGGACCCCACCTCTGCATCCAACACTACACCTCTCCCACCTGAGGGGGGCTAATATGCACCAGGGTGCTGCCCCAGCCGGGATAAGTGGAGATGGGGGAACCAAAGTTAGGGGGAACCTAGTAGTGGGTGAGGGTGGAGGACGCACATTTAGGTTACACTTAATAATTCATATTTAATAAACAGTCATCTTGGGCTTATTGTCTTTTGATTGTGATCTTCATCACTGAACGTGGCTTTCTGTGTGAACCTGCAGTTGATGGGGACACGGTCCTCGTACTCTGGCCTTGAGACGAGGAGCGGGCTAGAGTTAACGGCTGTCTCTACCCGGTCAAGGTCCCTACCCAAGAAGGCCTGGAGGGGAGCGAAGGAGTAAAGCTCCGCAGGCAAAAGGATCCCAGGGGGATGCAGACGGAGCGGAATACGCCACCTGTCCTCACTATTCTGGCCTAGTCAGAGGGAGTCTGGCTGCAAAAGGGGTACCGGCCCCCGATATCTGACTCTGTCACTTCACGTCTTAGTCGGAGAAGCCCGGAGGCTCAGTGGATCCCACCGGGTAACGGACGGAGCGGAGTTGCCACCCGTACCCTTGTTCTGTGCATAGTCCAGAGGGAGACCCGGCCTTAGTACACGTACTGTTATGTTCAGCTACCAGAGCTAAGGAAAGAGAGGAGATCTGTCCCTACGATAGAACTCAGCTAAATCCCTACGATGTAACAGGGAACCTGATCCTGCGATCAGACCTGCTAAAGTCCTAAGCTAGTCTGTACGGAGACCTATAGATATGGGGAAGGAATCCCTACAAGTACTAAGGACTGGGAGGAAAATGGGACACCTCCTAACAGAAATAGTAGCAGACAGACGAACAAACAAAATATATAGAACATAGAGGTCCGTAGACCAAGCAAACTAACAGAGTTAGATACAGAGCACAGGCTAGCTAGAAAGTAGTTATACAATGAAGTCCAGCAAAGCCAGAAGGGCGGAGCAGGATTAAATAGGCCAACAAGGTCATGTGACCAGCAAAGGAAAAAACCTAAGAGCAAGGTTCTAACAGTACCCCCCCTTCTAAGAGGATCCTCCGGATCCCCTAGGACCAGGCTTATCAGGAAATCTCCTGTGAAACGCTCTGATAAGTCTGGACGCGGAAACATCATCCGACCTCACCCAAGAGTTATCCTCGGGTCCGAAACGTTTCCAGGCCACAAGATACTGCAAACTACCTCTATACCGTCTAGAGTTAAGGATGCGAGAAATTTTATATTCCCCGTCCTCCACCACCGGAGGAACAGAGGCAGAGGCGTCACAATCCGATACAACAGCTTTTTTCAACAGAGAGACATGAAATACCGGATTAATTCTCCAGGAGGTAGGAACCTCCAACCTAACAGCAGATTGGTTGACAACCTGAAGCACCTTAAAGGGCCCTACAAACTTGGGACCCAATTTCTTAGAAGGAATCCTCAACTGCAGATTCCTAGAGGACAACCAAACCATGTCACCAACAGCGAACAAAACCTCCTGTCGTTTCCTATCAAAGTAGTCTTTAGATTTTCTGTTGGCCTCCTGGAGATTACCACGCACATCCGTCCAAACTCTCTCCAAATCACCGGAAAAATTCTCCTCCTCAGGCACGGCAGATCCCAACTTGGAGAACGACCCAAACGACGGATGTCTCCCAGAACAACAAAAAAAAGGCGAACAACCAGCAGAAGAAGATGTATGATTGTTCAGAGCAAATTCAGCAAGTGGCAGAAACTCAGACCACCCCTCTTGATTGTCTGCCACAAAACAACGCAAGAACTGCTCAACATCCTGGTTTTTCCTTTCTGTCTGGCCATTAGATTCAGGATGATATCCGGACGAGAACGACAAATGAACTCCCAACCTGTCACAAAAGGCACGCCAAAAACGAGCCACGAACTGAGGACCCCTATCAGAAACAATGTCAGTAGGAACGCCATGAAGTCTGACAATTTCCTTGACACAGGCCTTAGCGAGAGTTTTAGCGCAGGGCAGTTTGATGAAGGGAACCAAGTGACACATCTTGCTAAAATGGTCCATGACCACCCAGATGACAGTAAAACCCTCAGAGGGGGGAAGGTCAGTTATAAAGTCCATAGCCAAATGTGTCCAAGGAGCACTGGGAACCTCCAAAGGACAAAGCAACCCCGCAGCAGGAGTATGTGAGGACTTAGATCTAGCACATATAGTACATTGACGCACCCACTTAATGACTTCCTTCTGCCATCCAGGCCACCAAAAACTGCGACCCACCAGTCTCTTGGTCTCAGAGATTCCGGGATGACCTGCCAACCGAGATTCGTGACACTCAACAAACAAATCTCTCCTAAAGGTCCCAGGCACAAACAACCTCCCATGAGGAGTGTTAGATGGGGCATTCTCCTGTGCTTTAAGAATCTCATCTTCCAAAACGGAGTCCAAAGCAGCTATCACAACACCATCTTGTAAAATGTTCTCCTCTTTCTCAGCACCGACTATGGGAGAAAAACTGCAAGACAAGGCATCCGCCTTAACATTCTTAGTACCAGGGATGTAAGTAACGGAGAAATTAAACCGCGAGAAAAACAGTGCCCACCTAGCCTGACGGGCATTCAGGCGCATGGCAGCATCAAGATATATCAGATTTTTATGATCCGTAAGAACCTGAACGGGAAATTCCGCACCTTCCAAGAAGTGGCGCCAGTGTTCAAATGCGAGTTTAATAGCCAATAATTCCCGATTACCAATATCGTAATTCAGTTCAGTCTCCGAAAATTTTTTTGAAAAAAAGGCACAGGGATGTAATCCATCCCCGTTATCCTGAGACAATACTGCGCCAACCCCCACAGAGGAAGCATCAATCTCAACCAAAAACGGCTTAGTCACATCAGGCTGCATAAGGATGGGAGCAGAGGTGAACCTCTCCTTGAGATACACAAAAGCTTCAATGGCCTCAGAAGACCACTGAACCGCATCAGCACCTTTCCTGGTGAGATCGGTCAGAGGTTTGACAATACTAGAAAATTTTTTTCTGAATTTTCTGTAATAATTGGCGAAACCTAAAAACCTCTGTATCGATTTCAAACCAATAGGCCTAGGCCATTCCTGTACAGCTTGAACTTTAACCGGGTCCATCTCAAAACCTTCGCTGGAGATAATGTAACCCAAAAAACTAATTCTCTGTACAGCGAACTCACATTTCTCCAGCTTAGCAAAAAGCGAATTGTCCATTAATAACTGTAATACCTCACGTACGCTCCGCCAATGAGACTCCAGATCCGGCGAATAAATCAAAATGTCATCCAAATACACAACCACATTTTTGCCGATCAAAGGTCTAAGGATGTCATTAATAAGATTCTGAAAAAATGCAGGAGCATTAGTAACACCAAAAGGCATAACCAGATTCTCAAAATGACCCACAGGAGTGTTAAAAGCAGTCTTCCATTCGTCACCCTCCTTCATGCGCAACAGATTGTATGCCCCCTTAAGGTCAATTTTAGAGAACCACTTGGCCCCCATTAACTGGTTAAACAGATCAGGAATCAATGGCAGTGGGTAAGGATTGCGTACAGTAATTTTGTTAATCTCACGAAAATCCAGACAAGGACGTAAACCGCCGTCCTTTTTTTTTACAAAAAAAAATCCAACCGCCACAGGAGACTTAGAGGGCCTAATGTGACCGGCGGCCAAACTTGTCTGTATGTATTCCTCCAAAGCCTTCCTCTCAGGAATAGTAAGGTTAAATAAACGACTTTTAGGAAGAGTCGCTCCAGGGACAAATTCAATAGAACAATCATAGTCTCTATGGGGAGGCAAAACCTGCGATTCCTTCTCAGAAAAAACTCTCCAAAAATCCTGAATAGGAACAGGCAATTCTCCCCTATCCAAAGCTGCAATACGCCCGTTACAACACTTGTCATAACATTTATGGCTCCAGGATTTAATTTCACTGGTAGACCAATCCAGTACAGGATTGTGAAATTTTAACCAGGGCAATCCCAATATTACTGGAGAAGGCAAGTTATTCAAAACTACCAAATCCAATTTCTCATGGTGAACACCATTAATAGTGAGAGGAAATTCACAGACCTTGAGAGTAATATTCTTCAAAGGGGAACCATCCACAGAAACCACAGCAATGGGGGATGATAAAGGTTCGGGTTTTAAATTGAGTCTTTCCAAGAATCCCCCATCAATTACATTCAGAGTAGACCCACAATCAACAAACACCCGAAATTCCATTAATTTTTCCTGAGCAATCGTGGAAGCAGCTAAAAATACACCCTTGGAATTTAAACAGGCAATACGGGCATGACTGACCATTTTTTTTTTCTTTCTTCATACGAAGCTCACAGCCTTTAATCAAATGACCAGATTTTCCGCAATAGAAACACAAGCCTTCAGAAAATCTACGGTCTTTTTCTTGAGAGCGAGGTGCCACCGATCCAATCTCCATCGGTTCACCACTGTTAGTACACACATTCTCATAACCAGAAACTGACATAGCAGAGGATTTGCTCTCATTAACCCTTGCACGCAGTCTCCTATCCACCCGTATAGCTAATTGCATAGCCTGTTGCAAATCTTCAGGTGTAGGATAAGCAATTAGCAGGTCTTTAACCCTTTCATTGATCCCAGCAAGAAATAGACTTTTCAGAGCAGAATCGTTCCACCCTGTTTGAGTAGACCAACGACGGAAATGAGTACAATATTTTTCCACATTACCTGATCCCTGTTTCAAACGTCTCAATTCAGTCTCAGCTGATGAGACACGGTCAGGATCATCATATAATAGTCCCAAAGCAGAAAAAAAACTATCCACTGATCTGAAGCATGTATCACTAGGTTGCAAAGAAAAGGCCCACTCCTGAGGCTCTTTGCGCAAAAGTGACATTATGAACCCTATGCGCTGGGATTCATCCCCAGAGGACTTGGGTCTCAAACGAAAATACAATAAGCAAGCATTTTTAAATGAAAAAAATTCTCGGTGTTCACCAAAAAATAAATCCGGCAAACATACCTTAGGCTCCAAGAAATGTGCTCCAGGACAGTTACTCACGTGCTGACGGAGCTCGGCCACCTCCAGAGAGAGTCCCTGCAGGCGTTTAGCCAAATCCAGAACCGACACCATGATGGAACAGAAAAATCTTTCCTAAGAGAATTTGCAGGCTGGACTTACTGTTATGTTCAGCTACCAGAGCTAAGGAAAGAGAGGAGATCTGTCCCTACGATAGAACTCAGCTAAATCCCTACGATGTAACAGGGAACCTGATCCTGCGATCAGACCTGCTAAAGTCCTAAGCTAGTCTGTACGGAGACCTATAGATATGGGGAAGGAATCCCTACAAGTACTAAGGACTGGGAGGAAAATGGGACACCTCCTAACAGAAATAGTAGCAGACAGACGAACAAACAAAATATATAGAACATAGTGGTCCGTAGACCAAGCAAACTAACAGAGTTAGATACAGAGCACAGGCTAGCTAGAAAGTAGTTATACAATGAAGTCCAGCAAAGCCAGAAGGGCGGAGCAGGATTAAATAGGCCAACAAGGTCATGTGACCAGCAAAGGAAAAAACCTAAGAGCAAGGTTCTAACACGTACCACACACGGACAGGAGAGGACCTAGTGGGAAAAGACTAGGAACAATCTGGTGCGGGGTCCTGACCAAAGCACCTGAACTACTCGGAGGTTGTCGGACCCCCGTTCCTGGTGGCCGCAGCGCGCCATGAGGAACGGGGAGAAGCCTTGCAGCTGTGCATTCTACGGTGAGTAAAGCTTGGAAGACTACCCCTATGGCCTCCAGTTTCTTATTGCCACGCGGCACCGCACGACACCGCACCACATCTCCCACTACGACCCCCATCCTCCTGTTCCCTCTGCCCTGAGGCCCTGCTCCGCCTGTGGGGAGTAGTACCATCTGCTTCTGCCACTACATCCCGCCTCAGAGGACTGAACGCAACGCTGGTGGAGGATCACCAGAAACCACAGGTGGCATAGTCAATAGAACCACTCGAATCACTGTCACCGTCCCTCCTAGCCCTTAACTTTTTAATGTGACAACCCTGGGCACGGACCGGGCCTAGGCCACGACTACATCCACCCTGCACAGTGGCCCGGCTTCCGAGTACCCCCCAACTCTCAGGGTGTGCTAGCGAGCGGGGAAGGAGAGGCGTCCCCTGGTCCAACCGACTCGGACGCATTACTATCATCCATCTCTCTCTCCTCCACCCGGGCGTCACAATACCTTGCGATACATACTCCCTTGGACCCGACTACTTTTGGGCTTAAGGACCAGATACGGTTTTTGAGTAAAAAAGGTTACAATAGTGCCTTGTTTTATTTGGACCTTGTTCATTATTTAATCTGTGCCTTTCTTAAGTTGACTTTACTTGCTTTTGTCTATTTTTTTTTTGTTAGGCGTTGTTTTTGGTATCCAGATATTTTCAGACTTTTTTAAATTTTTTATATTTGTTTACTCTAGTACTAATTTGCCTATTTCTTTTTGATCTGCGGTTGAAACTAAGCTAATTGAAAGAAATTTCCAACTTTTCACTATAAAAATGCACACAAAAAAAAAAAAACCCAAATTTCATCAAACTGTGTGCCAATTAAACATTGTGTGCCAGTTTTGATTAATTTGGTGCAAAGAAAGACAAGACAAAATTACTTAAAAAATGAATGATGAATGATGAATTGTCCTTTGTCTTATTCACCTGGTGTTCTGGATTGTATAACTTTATATTTATTTATTCTCATAGCAAAATGAGGCCTAATCTATCAGATCCAAGGAGGGTCTTTATAGTAATGACAGAGATACCAGGGGGCTCTACTCTTAGTTTTTCAGGAGTTTTCATAAGTCCCTCAATTGTATATTAGTAAACTGCTTACCATTGTGATTTTTTACTTCTTACTAGATTCTGGAGCACCCTTTAAGTGATGCAAAGGATTGAAAGTCATAAATTCTACATCAAATGTTCGGAACTACATGCAAGTTCTCCACCAATATACACAATATGCACTAAATATAGTATAGCTTTACTAGTTTCTGCATTAACACATGATTATTAATCACATTCCCCTACTGTAGGCTCTTTTTTTGTTATTCGGGGGGTATTTGTCCTTTTTCTTTTGGACCAAATTTCTCTCTTTATCTCAAGGTGTTTTTCTTTGTGCTATAATATTATCCCGCAGGAGATATATTGATTTTGTGCCTTGACTTCACTGAGCACATTAAAGCCGGTATTATTATGAGCCGGTTATTTGTTACAATGCGGCTTCTTGTTTCTTTTTTTTTTTTTTGTCCATTTAATTAAATTCCTTTCAATTAATTTCTTATTGCAGATAGACATACTGTTCAGTTATCAGCAATAAAAAGTTATAGACCAGGATTTCCTTTCTAAGTTTAGATACAAAAAAAAAATCTGCAGTCAATATTGTGGAAAATGGGACGTGAAACAGCAGCAATCCTCGTAATGTGGATAACCCATAAAGAGATGATATTTTTTTCTAATACTACATAAAGATCCTTGCCCTTAAAAAAAGCCATATATATTTTCATATACTGTTAGGAAATTCTGAGTTTATATTGGGAATTACTCTGTAAAGGATTCCAAATGTGATAGAAGGTCCATAAGGACTGGGCTCCAGCCCCAATGAAATTTCGTGTTTTGGGTTAGCGACCCTTATTCAAACGTGTAAGCTTATGGATCCTTAATCTTTTTTATCTTTTAGTTTTTTCTCACCGTGCTATTAATTGCACAATAAAAGTTATGTTTTAACATAATTTTATTGGTGTTGGATCCCAGTCCTCATGGACCTTTTCCCCATTTCTGACCTGGATATCAGCCTGGTGTGTTCCTACACTCCTTACACACACTTTGACCAAACAAGGTCTACCAGGGTTCCAATGTGAATTCAAGTGGTTTTCACACTGAACTGTTTTCACTGGAAGCTGAGTTGATCAGCTTTTTTTCCTCTTTTCCCGCGATAAAATGTGCTTCTCGCCCTGAAGGAGCTGTCATGTCTCTCTTTTCACAGACAGCCCACTTATTTTACTATAAAATATGCAATGCTTAATCGTCTCTGAGGTGGCGCTACACGGAAATTGAACACTTACTACCAGGTTTGACCCAGCAAGAGGACACTATGTGATCAACTTAATGTCTAGGAATCTAAATCAAGGAACCCATCAGAGCCGACCCTCAACCTGCTTCGTTGTGTCACGTGGCCTACGTAGACCAATAGGAATGGTTGCCTAAATATCACATAAATTAATGATAACCACTAATCTTATTGTACAAAAATACACAAGAAGAATGGTGGAAATGTGTAATCTTCAAAATTGACAAAGAGGAGAACATGATTCTAAGCGGCCAATCTAAAAACATGGAATATGCCTTTTTTCCATTATTTATTATAGAACAACGAAATATGTGTATGTATGCATTGTAGTCATTATATAGCAATTAGTAGAAATCCATTAAAAGTGTTGTCCAGGTTTGACAGCAAAGTTGGTAGTCACTCTTTGTGACTGCAGACTTCTGAATCGTGAAAGTGTGTGGAGTGCACGCTTTCTCAATTCTCCGGTATTGCTGGTGCGAGTGGTCACTTGTGGTCAGGTGCCATCTAGTCCCAACTGGTTTCTCTCAATTAAAGTATTGGAGTATGGACAAGATGTTTAGAAATATGCCTTCTCCCGTGATCACTACTCTCTCTAATGCTTGCCAAATGTCCTAGAGGTCTCCCTGAGACCTCCTATATGCCTGAAGAATTGGCAAGCCTCCTGGGCGGCAGAGAAGCCTCCTGGAACCTTTTTCCTTTTAGTGACGCTGGGATGACTTGTCTTCAGATGGAGCCTTGTGTCCAGATGAACATTCATGGAGCAAGAACCTCGAACGTGGATGGAGACAAGGTGGTCATGTATAAAAATGCTTCCCAAGGTTAGCAAGTATCTCATATAGCTCCCTTTTTGAAAGCATCCAGAAACATATATGCATGATTGATGAGTAGGTTATAAATAAGGACTTTACTGTTTGTCTCTTTTAGATTAACGCAGTCGCTGGCGAGCGATAGATTAATGTATATGTGTTATGACAGAAGGACGCTTGGCCGGCAGCTAAGCTCATGAACTGTGTTAAGGATTTCCACTTACCGGTTGTTGAGTAGGCTCAGTAGCTCCCCCGCATGGTAAAGGTCATTCTTTGTTACTCGGCTGAAGCGGAACTCATTGAGGTTACAGAAGGTCACAGCTGGAAAGGTCATCCTGGCAGTGGCAATCTCATCCAGTTTGGTGACATGTGGATAATCAAAGTAATAGATGATCCTCTCAGTACACACAAACAGCAAAAGGGATAGTGAGCCTAGGAAACATAGTATCCAGATCATCCGCCGACATGAGAAACGCTCATAGGAAAAGATGTGAGCAATGCCATGAAGTGTCGAGCCACTGGCAAAGGCCTGAAGAGTCACTGGCTGGGGGCTACCCAGCTCCTCGGCTTCCTTCACATCCATGCGGACACTGGAAGGACAAACAACAGTATAAGATGAGACTTAGTGAATCGAAGCTTGTGATAACAGCGGAGACCAAATTCATTTATATTCTCTTGTTCTAATATTCTGTTTGTTTTACTCCTATTTATATAGGAGTTAATGTAAATTACAAACATGTAGATAGTGATCACTTGTCTAATACTGCTTTTCAATAAATGCAATTAGCAACTAGACCTCCTCCAAAAACAGCATATCCCCCACTGAACATACATTTACATATAGATATAAACTACAAAAAAAGAAAATGGAGTAAATTGCATTAATGGGAATCTGTCACCAGTTTTTTGCTGCCCCATCCTAGAGCAGCATGATGTAGGGGCAGAGACCATGATTCCAGCAATGTGTCACTTATTTTATCAAAACTGCAGCACCCAATAAAGTAACAGTTTTATCTGCTGTCGATCTACCACTTCTCTGAATGCTGAGTCCTGTATAGCCCTACCCACATCACTGATTGGCAGCTTTCTGTGTTCACTGTGCATAGGCACAATCAGTGGTGGGAGTGTGGTTGGACTACCTGGCAACAGGTTTACTAGTCCTCCAGTGATAATCTTCTGCTGATAAAATAGAGATTTTATAAAAACTATGGTAAGCAGACCTGTAAGTGACACATCGCTGGAATCAGGCCCTAACATTATGGTGGTCTCACATTAGGTAGCAAAAACCTGGTGACAGATTCCCTTAAATAATCTTGCATTGATCCTAAGTTACAGACTCATTCTGGAGCTGTATTCAGAATTCTGTGGGCTTCAGAGCAGAATTCTCTCGGCATTTTTAGGGTATAATAATTTACAGGAAAGATTAACAATCCCACTGCATAATTAAAGAAGCTCAGACAAGGGCCTCTGTTCACATGTCTTACTGTCATGTTTTTAACAGAGACAGTATGTAAACAAATGGATCTATAACAAGCAAAGCAAAAACGAATGCAAAATGGAGATCATCCATTCTGATCTATTTCTAATAGACTTCAATGTTAAAAAATCAGATCCAAAAAAGTTGTGAAGACTTATGTTTTTTAATCTAGTTACAAAATGGTTAGCAGTTGTAAAGGAGGTAAATGGATAACATTTTATTACGCTTCTACTCCCACTCAAATGATTGGGTCATGTACTGGAACATTTTATTTCCATTTTTATGATCTCAAAGCAGATACGAAAATTTAAAAAACTGGTGGACATGTGAACAGAACCGTAAAATGTGTCTGCCAAGATGATGGTGGTGCAATAATACAGACTGTTACTCAAAGGAAGTACGAGGTAAGTAATATGATGTTACACAGGTATTTACCTATGTAGGTAATTTATATGTATAGTACATACAAGGGCTAACATACTTGTATTATTAACGTAATATGCAGGTGCACAAATACACTGTGGCCATTATCAAATAATTATATACAAATATAAGTCACTAGAATTAGGGACCATCCTGTCGTGGAGGGATGGCCATTACAATTTTTTGCTAAAAAAAAATGTTAGCTAAGTGCTCTGTGTTTTTTATGAGTATAGCAATTGTGGTATTTATGCATTTATCGATTTCAGTGTGCCTACCCACAGGGTTTTTATTGTATATATATATTTGTTTAAATTGTAAGTACAGTTGAGAAAATAAGTATTTGATACACTGCTGATTTTGCAAGTTTTCCAACCTACAAAGAATGGAGAGATCTGTAATTTTTATTGTAGGTACACTTCACCTGTGAGAGACAGAATAAAAAAAAATCCAGAAAATCACATTGTATGATTTTTAAATAATTAAATTGCATTTTATTGCATGAAATAAGTATTTGATCACCTATCAACCAGCAAGAATTCTGTCCCTCACAGACCTGTTAGATTTTCTTTAAGAAGCCATCCTAAGCTGCACCCATTACGTGTATGTCAATCAAGATGTGGGAAACACTTAGTGCAACACAAAGGGAAGAGGGGAAGGGAGCCCAGACTCTAGGGAAAAGGGGAAGTGGAGACCTCCTAGGGGAGTGGAGACCTCCTAGGCTGATCTAATATTACTCTGCCTCCACTAACGTCCCTATATTGGTTCTTCACCAATCGCCGCACGTGTATCTCGCCCTGTCTTTCTCTGGCGTTTGGCCCTGGCTAGGGAAGGGAGGGGATGAATGCTAGTCGATCCCCACTGAACACTAAAGACAACAAGGGGGAACAAACAAGGGAAAATCACTTAGCCTTAGTCAACTCCAGACAAATGCGCACACGTCCTCTAGCACCAGAGAAGAAGAAGTACTGCTCTTGCTCAAGCCTTCACAAGGGGTGATGTGAATATTGCCGGCAGCTCCCTCTGGCAAACAGCAGGTATTTATACACCCAGGGCAGGGTGTTAATTAACCAGAGTAAGGTAGCCGCTGGGTCCTAGAGAGACAGCTTCTAAGAAGGTGTTTGTAATGCCAAACGAAGAGATCAGTGACTTCTGACACACCCATGACATTGTATTAATTGAACGTGTTTGAACTAGTTACTTTTATAAAAGACACTAGTCCACACACCCAGTCAATCACACTCCAACCTCTTCACCATGGCCAAGACCAAAAAGCTGTCTAAGGACACCAGGGACAAAATTGTCCCTAGTGCGCAAGACTGGGATGAGCTACAGGAAAATAGGCAATCAGCTTGTTGAGAAGGCAACAACTGTTGGCGCAATTATTAGAAAATGGAAGAAACATAAGATGACTGTCAATCTTCCCCAATTTGGGGCTCCATGCAAGATCTTGCCTCGTTGGGTAAGGATTAGTGTTGAGCGAGCATGCTCGACACTGCTCGTTACTCGCCCGAGCATCTCACTACTCGGGATGTTCGGCGAGCACCAAGCATTTCCGGGTTACTCGGGCGGGAGCTCGGGTCTCCGCGCTGCACGTTTGGCGCTCATTACAGAGTCAATGAATATGCAGGGATTGCCAGCAGTCACTGTAATGCCACAGCCATGTTTTTTGTGGGCATTACAGTGATTGGCTGGCCGCACAGCGTCACCTTGAGTATTTAAAACTGGGCGTCGCCATCTTTGACACAGTCGGTCCGGATCAGACAGTGTAGAGAGGGTGCTGCTGAGTTAGGGAGAGATATATAGTGTGAAATAGGTAGTGTAGGGTCTCTAAATCCTGCCAAATCAAACAAACAGTCCTTCTCAGGACTAATATCCATCCCAGTTATCAGGCAGGCAGGTTGTATAGGAGACGCAGTAGTTATACCAGCAAACGCTGCATTACAGTCCTGTGTGCTCCTGTTGGTCAAATTGCTAGACATCACCCCGGTCTCAGGGGCCAAGAAAATTTTTTTTTTTTTCATCTAAATCCTGTATTTTTTTTTTCCTCAGTCAGACTGTACAAATACGCGTCTTATTAACCTTTTGGTATCCCCCCCCCCCAAAAAAAAAAATTGAGTGTGTCTGTGACTGTTCAGACACCAATATATCTGTTTAAAAGAGTCTGGTGTAGGCCAGAAAAATAGAACTGTGGTTTTGCAGTTCCACGGGTCAAATCTCTGTATTATCCTGCTTTTGGCATTTTTTGCCGTAAAAGAAAAACTGTAATAGTGTCTCCCTGACTGGTCAGACACCAATATATCTGTTTAAAAGATTCTGGTGTACACCACATAACTATAACTGTGGTTTTGCAGTTCCATGGGTCAAATCTCTGTATTGTCCTATTTTTGCCATTTTTTGCAGTAAAAAAAACTGTAATAGTGTCACCCTGAATGGTCAGACACCAATATATCTGTTTAAAAGATTCTGGTGTACGCCACATAACTATAACTGTGGTTTTGCAGTTCCACGGTTTATATCTCTGTATTATCCTGCTTTTGGCATTTTTTGCCATTTAAAAACCCTCTAATTGTGTCTCCCTGACTGGTCTGACACCAATATATATGTTTAAATGATTCTGGTGTACGCCACTAAACTATAACTGTGGTTTTGCAGTTCCACTGGTCAAATCTCTGTAATATCCTGTTTTTGGCATTTTTTGCCGTTAAAAAAACTGTAATAGTGTCTCCCTGACTGGTCAGACACCAATATATCTGTTTAAAAGACTCTGGTGTATGCCACATAATTATAACTGTGGTTTTGCAGTTCCACGGGTCAAATCTCTGTATTATCCTGTTTTTGGCATTTTTTGCCATAAAAAAACTGTAATAGTGTCTCCCTGACTGGTCAGACACCAGTATATCTGTTTAAAAGATTCTGGTGTACGCCACATAACTATAACTGTGGTTTTGCAGTTCCACGGGTCAAATCTCTGTATTATCCTGCTTTTGGCTTTTTTTGCCGTAAAAAAAAACTGTAATAGTGTCTCCCTGACTGGTCAGACACCAATATATCTGTTTAAAAGAGTCTGGTGTAGGCCAGAGAAATAGAACTGTGGTTTTGCAGTTCCACGAGTCAAATCTCTGTATTATCCTGTTTTGGCATTTTTTGCCGTAAAAAAAACTGTAATAGTGTCTCCCTGACTGGTCAGACACCAATATATTTGTTTAAAAGATTCTGGTGTATGCCATATAACTATAACTGTGGTTTTGCAGTTCCACGGGTCAAATCTCTGTATTATCCTGCTTTTGGCATTTTTTGCCATAAAAAAAAACTGTAATAGTGTCTCCCTGACTGGTCAGACACCAATATATCTGTTTAAAAGATTCTGGTGTACGCCATATAACTATAACTGTGGTTTTGCAGTTCCACGGGTCAAATCTCTGTATTATCCTGCTTTTGTCATTTTCTGCCGTAAAGAAAACTGTAATAGTGTCTCCCTGACTGGTCAGACACCAATATATCTGTTTAAAAGAATCTGGAGTAGGCCAGAAAAATAGAACTGTGGTTTTGCAGTTCCACGGGTCAAATCTCTGTATTATCCTGCTTTTGGCATTTTTTGCCGTAAAAAAAACTGTAATAATATCTCCCTGACTGGTCAGACACCAATATATCTGTTTAAAAGATTCTGGTGTACGCCACATAACTTTAACTGTGGTTCTGCAGTTCCACGGGTCAAATCTCTGTATTATCCTGCTTTTGGCATTTTTTGCCGTAAAAAAAAACTGTAATAGCGTCTCCCTGACTTGTCAGACACCAATATATCTGTTTAAAAGAGTCTGGTGTAGGCCAGAGAAATATAACTGTGGTTTTGCAGTTCCACGGGTCAAATCTCTGTATAATCCTGCTTTTGGCATTTTTTGCCGTGAAAAAAAACAGTAATAGTGTCCCCCTGACTGTTCAGAAACAAATATATCTGTTTAAAAGAGTCTGGTGTACGCCACATAACTATAACTGTGGTTTTGCAGTTCCACGGGTCAAATCTCTGTATTATCCTGCTTTTGGCATTTTTGCCATAAAAAAAACTGTAATAGTGTCTCCTTGACTGGTCAGACACCAATATATCTGTTTAAAAGAGTCTGGTGTAGGCCAGAGGAACAGAAGTGTGGTTTTCCTCTTCCACGGTTCTAATCTCCTTTTTATTACCCTTTTTCCATTGATAGTGCGAGTGTAAGCTATTTTACTTCATTTACAATGGGCAAGACGCGTGACAAGGGACGTGGAACTGGAGGTTCTGGTGATGGTGCATGTAGAGGACGGGGCCGTGGCCAAGGTGAAAATGTGCCACAACCAACAGCCACATCTTCTCGCTCCCACTTCTTGACCGAATTACTAGGGAAGCACACTACAACACCAGTATTGCGAACTGATCAGTGTGAACAGGTTATTAATTGGATAGCAGAAAATACTTCCAGTTACCTGGGCACCACCACCTCCGGTCTGTCTTCCACACGGTTAAGTTTTAGTAGCCATGAGTCTCGACCGCATACTCCTCCTCACCCTGATGCTCCTTCCTCCCACCATGCCGAGTGTCGTCAGACAGCAACTGATCCCACACTTGGATACTCTGAAGAGCTGTTCACTGGTCCATTTCCATATTTGTGCCCCTCGCCTGCTCCGCTTGAAGTGGTGGAAGAGGAGATCCCATGTAGCGATGCCCAAATATTTAAACAGCCACGGCCACAGGAAGTAGACGCTGGCAATTTGTCACAAGAGGTGAACGATGACGAGACACAATTGCCACGAAGTGAGGAGGAGGATCATGGTGCGCAAGTGGAAGAGGAGGAGGTGGAGGATGATGTAGTAACTGACCCAACGTGGCAGGAGGACACGCAGAGCGAGGCCAGCAGCACACAGGGTGAGGGAGACAGAGTACCCCAACAGGCAGGAAGAAGCAGTGTGGTGGCTGCACACAGAAGGCGGGCAACGGTTCCCCGTAGCACCAACACGAGGGACATTGCCAGTACAACCGGTAGGTCTTCTAGAGTCTGGAATTTTTTAAAAGACTCTGCTGATAACCCCAAAAAGGCCATTTGTACCACTTGCTATGCCAGCGTCAGCGGGGTGACAAAACTACCAGCCTGACCACCACCAGCATGATCAGGCACATGGCAACAAAGCACCCGACTTTATGGGGCGAACCCCAGGGTCCACGACCAGTGTCAGCGGGTGTCACCACTGCTTCTTCCGCTGTTGTGCATGTAATAGAACCCCCTGTTGTGTGTGCAAGGCAATCCCCTGTCCATACTGCATGCAAAGATGCCCCCTCCTCTCAGTCTTCACTTGTAATGGCAGTTTCTGAAGAAACAACATCAACGTCCACGTCCACGTCCCACCGCAGCGTTCAATTGTCCATATACCAGAGCTTTGAACGAAAGCGCAAATTCGCAGCCAATGCCCCACAGGCCACAGTCCAAAATTCGCACATTTCACGACTGCTTGCGTTGGAAATGCTGCCTTTTAGGCTGGTGGAGACGGAATCCGTCCGCAACCTTATGGCGGTGGCCATTCCTCGGTACTCGGTCCCCAGCCGACACTATCTTGCCCGGTGTGCCATCCCCAGACTACACAAGCACGTGTCCCAAAACATCTGCCATGCCCTCAACAACGCAGTTACTGGGAGAGTCCACCTGACAACGGACACGTGGACAAGTGCTTGTAGCCAGAGACGGTACATCTCCCTGACGGCACACTGGGTAAAGATAGTGGAAGCTGGGACCCAGTCAGACCTTGGGACAGAACACATCCTCCCCACACGGAGGATTGCGGGCCCTATGTCAGTCAGAGTTGCCCCCACAGTGTACAGATCCGGCGCGTCATCCTCCTCCTCATGTTCAGCCTCCATCTCAGATATCACCACATTAGTTACAAGCTGGAAGCACTGCAGTACTGCCTCTGCCAAGCGGCAACAGGCTGTGCTGAAACTCATAAGCTTAGGTGATAAATCTCACATTGCTTGTGAGTTGTGGACAGCTGTGAAAGAGCAGGCAGATCTGTGGCTGAGACCGCTGAACCTACATCCAGGCATGGTCGTGTGTGACAATGGCCGTAACCTGGTGGCGGCTCTGAGGCTAGGAGAGATCACACACGTACCATGCCTGGCTCATGTGCTTAACCTCGTGGTTCAGCAGTTTCTTAAATCGTACCCCGAGTTGCCAGATCTGCTCGTCAAAGTACGCCGCCTGTCAGCTCATTTTCGGAAGTCGGCAACACCTTCTGCCGCCCTTGCTGTGTTGCTGCAGCATTTGCAGCTTCCGGCACACCGACTGGTGTGTGATGTCCCCATAAGTTGGAACTCTACCCTCCACATGTTGCAAAGGATTTGGGAGCAGAAGAGAGCAGTTGTGGAGTACCAGCTGCAACAAGGCCGTCGATATTCAGGTCAGACTCCACACATAAGACCTCAGGAGTGGACCTGTATGTCTGACATATGTACCATCCTGACAAACCTTGAGGAGTCCACCAAGATAGTGAGTGGTGATGACGCCATCATTAGCGTCGGCATCCCACTTGTCTGTCTTTTGCAATGCTCTCGGCACAGAATTAAAGAGTAGGCATTGCAGCCGGAGTATGATGAGATGGATCAAGAACCCGTAATGGGCGATTACACACAGCCCAGCCTCATCTCATCCCAACGTGCATTGGGGGACAATGAGGGAGAGGAGGAGGAGGAAGAACAGGAGCTGGTATCATGCGCTGTAGACGGTAGTACCTGTACAACTGTCATACCGTCGGTTCAGCGTGGGTGGCTTGAGGACAGGGGGGAGGAGGAGGAGGAGAACATGGTCAGTCGTCATCTTGGTGAGGACACGGAAGTCTTGCCCGTTACCAGTCTGGCACGCATGGCTGACTTTATGTTACACTGCCTTAACCGTGACCCTCGCGTTGTCAAAATGTTGGGTGACAGTCATTACTGGTTGGTGACACTTTTAGACCCCCGCTACAAGGAGAACTTTCACTCTCTTATTCCTGAGGTGGAGTGGTCTACAAAAATGGGGCAGTACCAGAAGGCCCTTGCTGCAGAACTGTTAAAAAAATTCCCATCTGAACACGCTAGCGGCAGAGGTCACAGTTCGTTGACCAACCAAGGCGTACAGGCGAGAGAGACGCAACTCCAATCCAGCAGAGGCAGGGGAACATTGTCAACATTCTGGGACAGTTTTCTGAGACTCGCCCAGCTTACAGGCCCTGAGACGCGGTGTACTCTCACAAGGAGTGGAAAGTTTCAAAAGATGGTGAGGTGGTACCTTGCCGACCGTATCAGCGTCCTCCGTGATTCCTCTGTGCCTTTTAATTATTGGGTTTCCAAGCTGGACACTTGGATTGAACTCGCTCTGTACGCCTTGGAGGTCCTGGCCTGCCCTGCCGCTAGCGTGTTATCGGAGTGTGTTTTTAGTGCCGCTGGGGGAATTATAACTGATAAGCGCACTCGCCTGTCAACTGACAATGCTGACAAGCTGACCATTATCAAAATGAACAAGGGCTAGATTGGGCCAGATTTCTCATCACCACCAAATGACAGCAGAGTAACATAAAGTCAAATCCACTGTGTTATTTCGGGAGGTGTATTCCCATGCACCGCTTCATACCCACACATGGGTATACGCTTCCTCATTTCGGCTGTATTTTGCTCTTCTCCTTATCCTCAGCCTCCACCACCACTATACCACCAGGGTGACCGTGGTCCTTGTTGCCAGCATTCGAGTTCCTCCGTCTTAATTTTTGGCAGCTTTTGCTTGGAAGGCATAGGCAAAGACTATGGGAGACCCACTCCCCAATAATGTGAATAATGTATTTAATATGCTGTACTGCATGGCTCTTGTAAGGGGCAAGAAAACCGTCTTGTTAAGCTACTGCGACCTCCACCACTTTTCCCTGGGGCATTGATATTGTCTTTTTATTCCACTGCGACCTCCACGTCTCTTCCAAGGGGCATTAAAAACGTCTTGATAAGCTACTGCGACATCCAACACTTTTCCCAGGGGCATTAAAACCATCTTGTTAGGCTACTGTGACCTCTACCATTCTTCCAAGGGGCATTAAAACCATCTTGTTAAGCTACTGCGACATCCACGTCTCTACCAAGGGGCATTAAAACCGTCTTGTTAAGATACTGCGACCTCCACCACTTTTCCCAGTGGCATTAATACGTCTTGTTAAGCTACTGCAACCTCCACCATTCCTCCAAGGGGCATTAAAACTGTCTTGGTAAGCTACTGCGACCTCCACATCTCTTCCAAGGGGCATTAAAACCGTCTTGTTAAGCTACTGCGACCTCCACGTCTCTTCCAAGGGGCATGAAAACCGTCTTGTTAAGCTACTGCGACCTCCACCACTTTTCCCAGGGGCATTGATATTGTCTTTTTATTCCACTGCGATCTCCACCACTTTTCCCAGGGGCATTGATATTGTCTTTTTATTCCATTGCGACCTCCACGTCTCTTCTAAGGGGCATTAAAACCGTCATGCTAAGCTACTGTGACCTCCACCACTTTTCCCAGGGGCATTAAAACCATCTTGTTAAGCTACTGCGACCTCCACCATTCTTCCAAGGGGCATTAAAATCGTCTTGTAAGCTACTGCGACCTCCACGTCTTTCAAGAGGCATTAAAACCATCTTGTTAAGCTACTGCAACCTCCACGTGTCTTCCAAGGGGCATTAAAACCGTCTTGTTAAACTACTGCGACCTCCACCACTTTTCCCAGGGGCATTAAAACCATCTTGCTAAGCTACTGCGACCTACACCACTTTTCCCTGGGGCATTGATATTGTCTTTTTATTCCACTGCGACCTCCACCACTTTTCCCAGGGGCATTAAAACCGTCTTGTTAAGCTACTGCGACCTCCACCACTTTTCCCAGGGGCATTAAAACCATCTTGTTAAGCTACTGCGACCTCCACCATTCTTCCAAGGGGCATTAAAACCGTCTTGTTAAGCTACTGCGACCTCCACCATTCTTCCAAGGGGCATTAAAACCGTCTTGTTAAGCTACTGCGACCTCCACCATTCTTCCAAGGGGCATTAAAACCATCTTGTTAAGCTACTGCGACCCCATGTCTCTTCCAAGGGGCATTAAAACCGTCTTGTTAAGCTACTGCGACCTCCATGTCTCTTCCAAGGGGCATTAAAACCGTCTTGTTAAGCTACTGCGACCTCCACCACTTTTCCAAGGGGCATTAAAACCATCTTGTTAAGCTACTGCGACCTCCACCATTTTTCCAAGGGGCATTAAAATTGTCTTGTTAAGCTACTGCGACCTCCACCATTCTTCCAAGGGGCATTAAAACCGTCTTGTTAAGCTACTGCGACCTCCACCATTCTTCCAAGGGGCATTAAAACTGTCCTGTTAAGCTACTGCGACCTCCACATCTCTTCCAAGGGGCATTAAAACCGTCTTGTTAAGCTACTGTGACCTCCACCACTTTTCACAGGGGCATTAAAACCATCTTGTTAAGCTACTGCGACCTCCACCACTTTTTCAAGGGGCATTGATATTGTCTTTTTATTCCACTGCGACCTCCACCACTTTTCTCATGGGCATTAAAACCGTCTTGATAAGCTACTGCGACCTTCACCACTTTTCCCAGGGGCATTAAAACCATCTTGTTAAGCTACTGCAACCTCCACCATTCTTCCAAGGGGCATTAAAACCGTCTTGTTAAGCTACTGCGACCTCCACGTCTCTTCCAAGGGGCATTAAAACCGTCTTGTTAAGCTACTGCGACCTCCAAGTCTCTTCCAAGGGGCATGAAAACCATCTTGTTAAGCTACTGCGACTTCTACCACTTTTCCCAAGGGCATTGATATTGTCTTTTTATTCCATTGCAACCTCCACGTCTCTTCTAAGGGGCGTTAAAACCGTCTTGTTAAGCTACTGCGACCTCCACCATTCTTCCAAGGGGCATTTAAACCGTCTTGTTAAGCTACTGCGACCTCCACCATTCTTCCAAGGGGCATTAAAACCATCTTGTTAAGCTACTGCGACCCCATTTCTCTTCCAAGGGACATTAAAACCGTCTTGTTAAGCTACTGCGACCTCCACGTCTCTTCCAAGGGGCATTAAAACCGTCTTGCTAAGCTACTGTGACCTCCACCACTTTTCACGGGGGCATTAAAACCGTCTTGTTAAGCTACTGCGACCTCCACCACTTTTTCAAGGGGCATTGATATTGTCTTTTTATTCCACTGCGACCTCCACCACTTTTCTCAGGGGCATTAAAACCGTCTTGATAAGCTACTGCGACCTTCACCACTTTTCCCAGGGGCATTAATACCGTCTTGTTAAGCTACTGCAACCTCCACCATTCTTCCAAGGGGCATTAAAACCGTCTTGTTAAGCTACTTCCAAGTCTCTTCCAAGGGGCATGAAAACCGTCTTGTTAAGCTACTGCGACCTCCACCACTTTTCCCAAGGGCATTGATATTGTCTTTTTATTCCATTGCAACCTCCACGTCTCTTCCAAGGGGCATTAAAACAGTCTTGTTAAGCTACTGCGACCGCCACCACCTTTCCCAGGGGCATTAAAACCATCTTGTTAAGCTACTGCGACCTCCACCATTCTTCCAAGGGGCATTAAAACTATCTTGTTAAGCTACTGCGACCTCCATGTCTCTTCTAAGGGGCATTAACACCGTCTTGTTAAGCTACTGCGACCTCCATCACTTTTCCCAGACGCATTAAAACAGCTTTGTTAAGCTACTGCGACCTCCACCATTCTTCCAAGGGGCATTAAAACCGTCTGGTTAAGCTACTGGGACCTCCACGTCTCTTCTAAGGGGCATTAAAACCGTCTTGTTAAGCTACTGCGACCTCCACCACTTTTCCCAGGGGCATTAAAACCGTCTTGTTAAGCTACTGCGACCTTCGCCTTTCTTCCAAGGGGCATTAAAACCATCTTGTTAAGCTACTGCGACCTCCACATATCTTTCAAGGGGCATTAAAACCGTCTAGTTAAGCTACTGCGAGCTCCACGTCTCTTCCAAGGGGCATTGATATTGTCTTTTTATTCCACTGCGACCTCCACCACTTTTCCCAGGGGCATTTAAACCGTCTTGATATGCTACTGCGACCTCCACCACTTTTCCCAGGGGCATTAAAACCGTCTTTTTAAGCTACTGCGACCTCCACCATTCTTCCAAGTGGCATTAAAACTATCTTGTTAAGCTACTGCGACCTCCACCATTCTTCCAAGGGGCATTAAAACCGTCTTGTTAAGCTACTGCGACCTCCACGTCTCTTCCAAGGGGCATTAAAACCGTCTTGTTAAGCTACTGCGACCTCCACGTCTCTTCCAAGGGGCATTAAAACCATCTTGTTAAGCTACTGCGACCTCCACCACTTTTCCCTGGGGCATTGATATTGTCTTTTTATTCCAGTGTGAACTCCACCATTCTTTCAAAGGGCATTGCATTTTCTCCTAATTTTACTCAGCTTTTCCTTTTAAATGCATAGGCAAACACTAAGGGAGACCCACTCCCCAATAATGAGTAGAAGGTTTTTAGTATGCTGTAATCCCCGTCTGATTCAAGGGGCATTGCAGTTCCTTATAATTTTTGGAAAGCCTTCCATTCACTGCTTAGGCCAACAGTGCACAGGAGACCCAGTTGCTATAAATGGAAAAAATGGTTTAGTTAACGCCCTCTGACCTCCATGTCACTTCCAAGGGGCATTGGAGTGCCTCAAAATTTTTGGTAGGCATTGCACTCACTGCATGCCCTATAACTGTGTAGCCGAACCGCTCCTTTTGGTACAGAACATATCCTACAAGACATGTGTGGTTGACTGGCCTGATATTGATGTGAATGGTCCCTGTTCCTCCTGCTCTTTCTCCTTTGCCACCACCTCATCCATCATTCATCACCTGAAGCTTTGTTTTAACGGGAGTCATAGAACTGGGATAGTAGCAGGAAAACATCTAGCAATCCTCGGAGGAGGTAGGATATGCGCCAAAACGCTGACCACCTCAGGCCTAGCCGCTACTACATACATGCGTTTGCATTCCAAGAAAAGAAAGCAGATGCTAACTTCTATCATCATCATGCTCCTCACCTTGGCTCGCTCAAGTCCCCTGATGGAGAAGCCAGGGCCCACCGGAGGAGTCTGGTTCTCTGGTGGGCTCGTCCAATGCCGCCCTAAAGCAGGCCGGGCTAAGAAAAGTGTGGGGGGAAGTTCCAAGGAGAAATAGGGGTGGCTGGGGACTGTTTATGGATACCCAGCCGCCCCCAGGCGGCTGGGGACCGAGCGTGGACACCCGGCCGCCCGGTGGCTGGGGACTGATTATGGATACTAGGCCGCCGATGCAGCCATGACATGGTGGCTGGCGTCAGTCTCCACATGCCTAAAAGGCCCAATTTCAAGTGCAAGCAAGCTAGCAGTATGCTATTGCAGCCTGGGGGTGGGTGGATGGCAGGCTGCATACTTGCGCTTGCATTGCAAGTAATGGGGGAGGTACAATTGAACACTGCCCTGGGACAAGGACTTGCATGGGGATAGTTGCAAGTCTGCATCTTCTGATGCGGCAAGGATCATTTCTGATGGGAACACTTTTAGGCAGTGACCTGGGTGTCAGAGATGCTTCCATGGGTCTTCCCCATGCTGTTCCCATGTCTTTTCAGCACTGTATGCATGTGTCACACAGCACATAGCCAGATAAGATTTAAAATGTTAAAATGACATTTCCCGGTGAATGCATTTGTCACGGTTGAAAGCAATACAAAAGTGCAAAAACGCATAAAAAATGCTACTTGTGAACATAGCCCAAGGTGTGGAGGAGTATTTTTGTTTGTGGTTATTTATTTTACCTTATACACAAGTCTTTACCCTGGAAAGGAAGTTCCTTAACATATTTCACAGAAAACCGTTTCAGTTTCGTTTTTGAACGTTTTATTGTGAGCCCGTAAAAGTGGCTTAATACCTCTGACCACGTTGTTGACAGCAGTGACCTGGGGATCAGAAAAGCTTCCTGGGGCGATGCCCATGCTGTCCCCATGTCTTTTGAGCACTGTCACTATCGTTTTGGGCACTTTTTAGGCTTTCTACAGACTGCCGGGTGTGCCGCCGCAAAAATGCTCGGGTCTCCCATAGACTAACATTGGGCTCGTTGCTCGGGTCGAACACCCGAGTATCACGGTGAGCTCGGCCCGAGCTTCGAGCATTCGAGCATTTTAGTGCTCACTCAACACTAGTAAGGATGATTCTGAGAAAGGTCAGGAATCAGCCCAGAACTACATGGGAGAAACTGGGCAATGACCTGTAGAGAGCTCGGACCAGAATCTCAAACACTACCGTTAATAACACACTACGCCATCATGGATTAAAATTTTGCAGGGCATGCAAGGTCCCCCAAACACATCACCACAGGGTCATGTGGTCAGATGAGACCAAAATAGAACTTTTTGGTATCAACTCCACTTGCCGTGTTTGGAGGAAAAAGAAGGATGAGGACAACCCCCAAAACACTGTCCCAACCATGAAGCATGGTGGAGAAAACATCATACTGTGGGGGTGTTTTTCTGCAAAGAGGATAGAATGACTGCACCGTATTGAAGGAAATATGGATGGGGCCATGTATCGCAAGATTTTGGCCAACACCCTCCTTCCCTCAGTAAGAGCATTGAAGATGGGTTGTGGCTGGGTCTTCCAGCATGACAATGACCTGAAACACACAGCCAGGACAACTAAGGAGTGGCTCCGTAAGAAGCATTTCAAGGTTCTGGAGTGGCCAAGCCAGTTTCTAGACCTGAACCCAATAGAAAATATTTGGAGGGAGCTGAAACTCAATGTTGCCCAGTGACAGCTTTGAAACCTGAAAGATCTGAAAAAGATGTGTATGGAGGAGTGGGCCAAAATCCCTACTGCAATGTGTGCAAACTTGGTCAAGAACTACAGGAAACTTCTGACCTCTGTAATTGCAAACAAAGGTTTCTGTACCAAATATTAAGTTCTGTTTTTCTATTGTATCAAATACTTATTTCATGCAATAAAATGCAAATTAATTATGTAAAAATCATACAATGTGATTTTCTGGATTTTTTTAAAGATTCTGTCTCTCACAGTTTAAGTGTATCTACGATAAAAATTACCGACCTCTCTATTCTTTGTAGTTGGGAAAACTTGTAAAATCGGCAGTGTATCAAATAATTATTTTCCCCACAGTATATACTAAGTACAAAAACATACCATTTTACATCTGCAACCTCAGATACAAAAATACTCTGCCATCCAGCACAGTATAGTAACATCACACTAATTCCTAGCTGAAGTCATCCCAGTCAAAGTTTAAGAACAAGTATGTAGTCAAAGATAATTTGTTATAGTCTTTCTGTAAATTTCTAAGAACTTTTGCTGTTAAGCGTTGACCATTAGTATGTACTTTGAATTGACAGTCTCATGACCAACTTGATGCATCTCCCACCAGAACATATAAGTAACTGGTGAGCAGGCTTTGTGTGCCAATGCACCCCTGAGATATTATAAGCTACGCCTCCAGACTACGCCACTAGTAGTTTGTGAGAGTAAGTGATTAAAATTTTCTATAATGAGCCATCCAATGATGAGCCCTGTTAGTTAAAAGACAAAACCTAAATTATCTTCTTTACTTTTTCAGCCAAGTTTGAAGAGTTTCTGCAGTGAATACAATTTTTTTAAAGGACTCAGACTGGTAAAAAAAAACTAAAAAAATAAAAGAAGGGGTATTCTTCCCTATCAGAATGCTTACCAAGCTCTAGCCAGTCTCTACTTACTGTTCTTGTCTTTAGATACAGGAAATAGCCAGAAATATGCACTCAATCAAACACCAGCCATTGTGGGGACCCACCCGAGCAAGTGATTGGCTAAATAGGCAATTCCTGCCATTTCTGGTCGGAGTCCTTGTAAAAATAAATGATAAATTATAATTATATTTGGTGTAATAATGAGAAATGACACAAGGAAAAAGTATTGAACACACTTACTGAAAGTTATTTAATACTTCGTGCAAAATCATTTGTTGGTGATGACAAGCTTCAAGACGCCTCGTGTATGGAGAAACTAGTCGCATGCATTGCTCAGGTGTGATTTTGTCCCATTCTTCTGCACAAACCCTCTTCAAATTCTGATGGTCCTGTGGGCTCCTTCTATGAACTCTGAGCTTTAGTTCCTTCCATAAATGTTGTATTGGATTAAAGTCAAATGATTGGCTGGGCCATTCTAGCAGCATTATTTTCTTTCTCTGAAACTAATTGAGAGTTTCCTTGGCTGTGTGTTTGGGATCATTATCTTGCTGAAATGTCCATCCTAGTTTCATCTTCATCATCCTGGTAGATGTCAGCAGATTTTTATAAAGAATGACTCGGTTCATTTGACCATTCAGCTTTCCTTCAATTATATGAAGTTTGCCAGTGCCATATGCTGAAACACAGACCCACACAATGATGTTCCCACCTCCAAACTGCTCTGTTGGTATAGTGTTATTGGGGTGATATGCAGTGCCTTTTGGTCTCCAAACATGGAGCATAAAATGGCATCCAAAGAGCTCAATTTTGGTCTTATCTGACCAGACTATATTCTCCCAGTATTTCACAGGCTTGTCTAAATATGGTTAAGTTAACTTTAAACATGCTTGAACATGCTTTTTGTGTTTTCGTGGTGAACGTGCATACAAGCCATGGAGGTTGAGTGCTTTGCTTATAGTTTTCTTAGTTTTCTTTAAAACAATTGTACTTTCTGATTCCAGGTCTTTCTGTAGCTCTCCACAGGTGGTCCTTGGCTCTTGGACAACTCTTCTGATAATTATTTTCACTCCTCTTTCTGAAATCTTGCAGAGAGAACCTGGTCATGGCGGGTTTATGATGAAAGATGTAACGGGTCTGGGAGGCGGAACCTCTGGGCAACTATACAAGGGGGCGGTCCTTGTAAGGAAGTGGGTGGCTCCCAGGGAAGACGGGCAGGTAGTCACGGCAAGTGACAGGCACAGTCTCTGGGTAGAAGGGCAGGTAGTCACGGCAAGTGACAGGGACAGTCTCTGAGTAGAAGGACGGGTACTCACGGCAAGGGACAGGGACAGTCTCTGGGTAGAAGGACAGCAGGCAGGTGGCTGGTGAGCGCTCCCAGGTGAGCGGGCGAGAGTCTTTGGACAGGCAGGTGGTCACGGCAAGTGACGGCAGAGCCTCCAGGTAGGCTAGCAGACAGGTAGCAGGTGAGCGCTCCCAGGTGAGCAGGCAAGAGTCTCTGGACAGGCAGGTGGTCACGGCAAGTGACGGCAGAGCCTCCAGGTAGGCTAGCAGACAGGTAGCAGGTGAGCGCTCCCAGGTGAGCAGGCAAGAGTCTCTGGGCAGGCAGGTGGTCACGGCAAGTGACGGCGGAGCCTCCAGGTAGGCTAGCAGACAAGTAGCAGGCGAGCGCTCCCAGGTAAGCGGGCAGGCTGGTCCATAGACAGACTGACAGGTGTCAGAAGGCAGACCGTCGGACCGCAGGCTTGCAAGCAGGTAAACGGATATCAGGCAGGTATCAAGCAGGAATCTGGCAGGTGACTGGCAGGTAACTGGTAACGGGACCTGAGGGCTGAAGCAGAGTGAAGGCTTTGCAACAACATTGCTCGGGCACCTCCATTTTGGAGGAGGTGCCTTATATATGGTGAGGTCCTCCGGCCATTGGCCGGGGACTCCTTAGGACGGCGCGCGCGGCCCTTTAAGAGAGGGGGAGCGTGCGCGCGCGCACCCTAAGCACAGTGGCCGGGAAGCAGCGCGCGCTGCCAGCAGAGCGGGAGGAGGACGCCGGGCACGGAGTGGAGAGGTGAGGGGAACTAGCAGGAGGCAGGGACGCCGACGCTACAAAAGATTTTCTTTCCACTTCCAGAATATGGCACCACAGTGCTCACCAGAATCTTCAGTAGTTTAAAAATTCTTTTGCAGCCAATACCATCAGTATGTTTTGAAACAATAAGGTTGCGAAGGTCTTGGACAACTTAGTGGTTTTACCTATTATCATATATTTCTTGTGTGGCACTTTAGTAATGAGACACTTTTTATAGGCCATCAGTTAAACCAACTGATATTTTTCACTAAGTGACAGGATTGCTTTCTAATTACTGATACATTTCAGCTGGTGTCATGACTTTCCATGGCTTTTTGCACCTCTCTTTCTTCATTTTTTCCCTGTGTCATTTCTCATTATTATACATAACTTCATTTATGGACATCTACTGTATGGTTTGATTTCTTTGCTTGTGTGGATTGGATGGCTTGTTACTGACATCTGGTGAGAATTTCATGTCAATAGCACCTTTAGAAATATATTTACTTAGAAAATTGGTGGCATGTTTGATACTTATTTCACCCGCTGTATATACAATATGTATGTATATAATACATATTTTTTATTCATAAAAATACACATATTAGATATCCAAATGACTGTAATAACCTGAGACTTCATTCAATAGGTTGCTTGATGTGAACTGTCAAAAGTATAAATAATAATAAAAAAATGTAAAAAATTGTTTTTCTACTATATTTGCATTACAAAGAAAAATTCTATAAATTACACAGTAATGTATATGTATCTTAAAACAGCTCTAAAAATATTATAATTTATTTAAACTTATATGCCCAAAAAACTCAGAAGTAGAAAAAGATTAATGTACATATCACCCCAGATGATGTTGGGTCAAAATGCTCCTTGCGGTCGGAGGTTAAGGCCGATGTGCTTATCTTTCTATTCATCAAGTGTGATCAGTACTATTGATTTCAATGTGTATATTTATGAACTTTGGCTTTATTTTGAATAATTAACTATATTATATTAGAATAATACTTCGCCCTTGTTCATGCATTTGTACTGAGCTTACTATGCCATCTTTTTTTACATTTACACTGCTCAAAAAAATAAAGGGAACACTTAAACAACAGAATATAACTCCAAGTAATTCAAACTTCTGTGAAATCAAACTGTCCACTTAGGAAGCAACACTGATTGACAATCAATTTCACATGCTGTTTTGCAAATGGAATAGACAATAGATGGAAATTATTGGCAATTATCAAGACACCCTCAATAAAGGAGTGGTTCTGCTAATGGGGACCACAGACCACATCTCAGTACCAATGCTTTCTGACTGATGTTTTGGTCACTTTTGAATCTTGGTTGTGCTTTCACACTCGTGGTAGCATGAGACGGACTCTACAACCCACAGAAGTTGCTCAGGTAGTGCAGCTCATCCAAGATGGCACATCAATGCGAGCTGTGGCAAGAAGGTTTGCTGTGTCTGTCAGCGTAGTGTCCAGAGGCTGGAGGTGCTACTGACGCGCCCCTGGGCCTGTGTCGCGCTGCGTTGCGCACGCGGGAGCTTACCCGGAGCCGGATCTTTTGAGGGTTGGAGTCTCGTGGCGGTGATCCGGTCCGTGCCCAGGGAGTCAGACTAAGTGGCGCTGTATCAGCGGTAGATGTTGGACGACTATGCCACCCGTTGAGTACAGCTAAGGAGCTGCTGCTGCAGGGCAGACCGCTGAGGCCGGTGGTAGGATTGTGCAGCGTGATAGTATAACCCCCAACGGGAGGGGTATGGCCTCAGGGCAGCCGACGTGGATGATGGGGGTAGCAGGAACCACTCGGAGACGGTACGGTGTAGTTCAGGGTCTTTACTGGTGACAAAGATAGACCCTCCCGGAGTACTGCTAGCGATTGGGGCCTGGTCAGTCCTTGAGCAGATGAGATCTCCCCTGGCCAGGCGGAGTTGTAGGCCTCCCAAACTAACTGTACTCTTCTGGCTACCTTGCTAGAGGCGGGTATAAGTAGCCCACGTCCCTGAGTGTACCGTGTGGTGCTCACCCATATGGCCGGTGACTCGGGGCCTTCTAGTAGCTTCCGCTCCACGACAGCGGTGCTGGTCCCACACGTGTGACCGTGCCTTCGGGTTTCTTGGCCAGAGGACCTGAAATCCCCTGCCGGTCGGTTTCTGCTGCTGGATAGGAGTTAGTCCCCACAGCCTCGGACTCCGGGTCCGGTAAGAAATCTTCTCAGTCAGGGCGAGCTCTGCAGCTGCCAGCCCCAGACTCCTTGTAACACTGCTCCCACAGAGCTCCTGTTGTTTCTTCCCATAGCTGCTTCTCTTCTCTGTCTCTACTTCTGGCATGGCCCAGGAGCTGGGCCCAGCTGGAGCCACAGCTCCCTGTCAGCCCTCCTGGCTGAACTCTCCCTCTGAACTCCCTAACCCTGCCTCAGCCCCAGGTTTACATAGGGGAAGTTCTTCCCCTCCCAGGACTGGGCAGGAGGTGTGGCATGCATAGGATTCCTGACCAAGAGACCTCCCACCTGCTCTCAGACATAACATTGCTGTTACTGTGGAAACCAGACCCCTGGGGTGCCACACTACCAGGAGACAGGCCAGTACTCCAGGAAACGTGGAGGGGTTGTAGGAGGGCAACAACCCAGCAGTAGGACCTGTACCTTCGCCTTTGTGAAAGAAGGAACAGGAGGAGCACTGCCAGAGCCCTGCAAAATGACCTCCAGCAGGCCTCAAATGTTCATGTGTCTGCACAAATGGTTAGAAACTGACTCCATGAGGGTGGTATGAGGGCCCGACATCCACAGATGGGGGTTGTGCTCATAGCCCAACACCGTGCAGGACGCTTGGCATTTGCCACAGAACACCAGGATTGGCAAAGTCGCTACTGGTGCCCTGTGCTCTTCACAGATGAAAGCATGTTCACACTGAGCACATGTGACAGACATGACTGAGTCTGGAAACTCCGTGGAGAGCGATCTGCTGCCTGCAACATCCTTCAGCATGACCGGTTGGGCAGTGGATCAGTAATGGTGTTGGGTGGCATTTCTTTGGAGGGCCGCACAGCCCTCCATGTGCTCGCCAGAGGTAGCCTGACTGCCATTAGGTACCGAGATGAGATCTTCAGACCCCTTGTGAGACCATATGCTGGTGCGGTTGGCCCTGGGTTCCTCCTAATGCAGGACAATGCCAGACCTCATGTGGCTGGAGTGTGTTAGCAGTTCCTGCAAGATGAAGGCATTGAAGCTATGGACTGGCCCGCTCATTCCCCAGACCTGAATCCGATTGAGCACATCTGGGACATCATGTCTCGCTCCATGCACCAATGTCACGTTGCACCACAGACTGTCCAGGAGTTGGCGGATGCTTTAGTCCAGGTCTGGGAGGAGATCCCACAGGAGACCATCCGCAACCTCATCAGGAGCATGCCCAGGCATTGCAGGGAGGTCATTCAGGCACGTGGAGGCCACACACAATACTGAGCCTCATTTTGACTTGTTTTAAGGACATTACATCAAAGCTGGATCAGCCTGTAGTTTGTTTTTCTACTTTAATTTTGGGGATGACTCCAAATCCAGGCCTCCATTGGTTAATAAATTTGATTTCCATTGATGATTTTTGTGTGATTTTGTTGTCAGCACATTCAACTTTGAACAGAACAAAGTATTCAATGAGAAGATTTCATTCATTCAGATCTACGATGTGTTATTTGAGTGTTCCCTTTATTTTTTTGAGCAGTGTATATATCATGATGTTTTAACTTTACATCCTTCTTCCTCATTTTTCATTGATTTTAATTGTCATGTGTTTGTTATAAAACTGATAATCTATATATTGTTTAAATATATTAGAATTTACGCAATATTTATATTTGGCAAAAAACACTTCTTTATAGAAATTCAATATTACAATTTACTAAAACTGTAAAAAATCCAAAAAATATGGCTGCTGAAAAGAAGCTAAAACTCAAAAAAGAAAAAGGAAAAAAAAATCGGACTGGTTATTAAGAGATTAAATGACTTCAGACATCCCAGAGACTGGCTATCTGATGAATTAAAAAATTAGAGGTAATCCAAGGCAGACACAGAAAAAAACTTTTTGTAGCAATTTTATCCACAACTTTCTGAAACTTTATTCTTCTTTTGGTTATTTTTTACTCCTCATCTGTCTTGTATATAAAGCTTTCATACTCCACGGCAGCAAAAGACTGTTATTTAAATGAAAATCCATAATAAGAAATAAGCCATAATAATATACAGTAATGCAAACCTTGTGACAAATGAACATTTCTCAGTGACAACAACTAATGTAAAATAGCCTACAAGACAATGACATCAACAAGAAGATTAGGTCAAGAGATGGAGATCGCATCTCTTCTCGCAGTCTTGTGAGTCAGATAATAAATGCAAGTCTGTGAATATCTCTAGAGAAACATCTAAGCTCTTCACCAGTTGAACGTATTTTCAGATATGTATGGGTTATAGTAAATTGCTCTTATGCTGCACATATTTGCAATTGTGTCTGAAGACATGGTGTGCTGCACACTGCTGCTTAAAGATAATCCAATAAAAAGGAAGCCAAAAATCTATACATTTGGTTATCACTAGATACTGAAACATAGGGGAGATTGATTTTTTATGCTGGTGCACCATACAAGTTCAGTGCGCTACCTCTGTGCAATGTGCCCCAGGACATCTACAGGATGTACAGTGTATATAAAAAGTGTACATACCCCTGTTAAAATGCTGGGTTCTAGTCAATCAAATAAAATAACACCAAGAAGAATCATTTCAGAACTTTTTCTACCTTTTGTCACTCACATTTTAGACAAATCCATTGAGAAACAAACTGAAATCATTTTTGGGTGAAGAAAAATAAGAAAACTAAAATAATATGGTTGTATAAGTGTGAACACCGTCCTATAATTGGGATGCGGTTGTGTTCAAAATTAGCCAATCACATTTAAACTCATGTTAAGTAGTAGTACATAGCTGCCATCATTTACAGTGATTCTGATTAACCTCATATAAAGCTTAGCTGCCCTAGTAGGATTTTCCTGACATTGTCTTAGCTGCATTTTACAGCAAAAGCCATAGCTAGTAAACAGCTTATAACATAGCAAAGGGATCTCATTGTTGAAAGTTAACAATTAGCAGAAGAGTATAAAACAATTTCCAAGGCATTAGATATACCATGGAACACTATGAAGACGGTCATCAAGAAGTGACTTAAATTTAGTACAACACTGACATTATGTAGAACTGGATGTCCCTCATGATTTGATGAAAACTCAAGAAAAGTTGTTTAGGAGGATGCCAATGGACCTACAGCAACAATAAAGGAGCTGCAGGAATTACTGGCAATTACTGGTTGTATACTGCATGTGACAACAATCTCCTGTATTCTTCAGATGTCTGGCCTATGGGGTAGGGTTGCAAGATATAAGCCTTATCTTCCAAAAAATCCATCCAAATCTGCCTATGTTTTGCCAAAACTTACATGACATCTACAAAAAAGCATGTAGGAAAACGTGTTATGGTCCGATGAGACCATAGTCGAACTTTTTGGCAATAACTTCCAAAGGCATGTTTGGCATAAAGCTAACATTAAACATCACCAAAAGAACACCATACCCACAGTGAAGCATGGTGGAGGCAGCATTATGCTTTGGGGCTGCCTTTTTCCAGCTTGAACTATAGCTTTATTCATGATGGAGGGGATTATGTTCCAAGTATCAATCAATTTTGCATCAAAACCTTCTGTCCTCCTAAAAAGTTGATGAGAAGAAGAATTCCCTGAAAAAAGTTGAGAAATTATTCTTCTTGTTCTTCATTTATCCTGTTGTTTTAATGTGGATGTGTAGACTTTTTACATTCACTATAGTTCTAGTTTAATAATTTAAAAGCAATGCCAGGTTGGGAACTGTTTATATATATACAGTGGGGGAAATAAGTATTTGATCCCTTGCTGTTTTTGTAAGTTTGCCCACTGACAAAGACATGAACAGTCTATAATTTTAAGGGTATGTTAATTTTAACATTGAGAGATAGAATATCCCCCCAAAAAATCAAGAAAATCACATTGTATAAATTAGATACATTTTTTTTGCATGTTGCAGTGAGAAATAAGTATTTGATCCCTCTGTCAAACAACATTTAATACTTGGTGACAAAATCCTTGTTGGCAAGCACAGCAGTCAGACGTTTTTTTGTAGCTAATGATGAGGGTTGCGCACATGTCAGGGGGATCTTGTCCCTCGCATCCTTAGAAAGCTCTTTGGTCTTGCCCATGTTATAGAGGTTAGAGTTTGACTGATTAATTGAGTCTTTTATACAGGTGACTATGTAAGACAGCTGTCTTTAATGCAAGTAACGAGTTTATTTACTGGTCTGTAGGAGCCAGAACTCATAATGGTTTGTAGGGGATCAAATACTTCTTTCTCACTGCAAAATGCAAAAAAATTAATCTAATTTATGCACTATGATTTTCTTGATTTTTTGGGGGGATATTCTATCTCTCAATGTTAAAATTAACCTACCCTTAAAATTATAGACTGTTCATGTCTTTGTCAGAGGGCAAACTTACAAAAACAGCAAGGGATCAAATACTTATTTCCCCCACTGTATATGTACTGTAAATCACACATGGTACAATGCTTAAGCCCTGCTAACCTCTAGGACTCATTCAGACACCAGTGAGTTTCCTTCTAAGTGAAAACATTGAACGTTATTTGTGTTTTGGACCCGAGTTACACCAGTGTGTCAGTTTTTACCGTCAGTGTTTTATCGGGGATTTTCTCGAATGAAAAAAGAAATTGAAAAGCTTCTCTTACGCAACACAATGTTAATCACAGACAGTATACTGATGCCATCCATGTGCTGTTTGTGGTTTTTCACAGACCCATAGACTTGTATGGGAAATTTGAACCTGAGACTTGTTTAAAAAACAGACACGTCTTTGTAATTTTTTTGCTGACACCTGGTCTGCAAAATAAGCATGTGAATAAATCCATGGACTTTGTATTCTGTCCAATAAAATAACAAAAAAGAACACACATAATTCATGGATGTCTGATTGACACGGACAGAAACATACCCATTATAGCCTATGGTGTTATTCACATGGCCATGTTTTTTTGCAGACTAAGAGGTCCTCAAAAAAGTCACAGAGACATGTCCATTTTTAATCCGAGTTTCAAATCAAAATTACACATACAAGTCAATGGGTCAGTAAAAATCAGGGACAGCAAATTAATGCCATTAATGTACAATAACTGTGCTGTCAGTGATTAACATTGTACTGGATACAAGATGCTTTGCAATTTTATTTTCATCCGTAAAAAACACTAATGGTAAAACACTGACCAAACTCGGATCAAAAACACTGATGAATAATGTTTCATAATTTTACACACAAGAAAAACCTTGGAAGTCTGATTGAGCCCTACTGGAAATTATCATTTGCCAAAAAATAAGTTGTAATATGAATGTCACGCACAGTGTAGGAAAGACTAAGAGCAACACAAAGGGATGAGGGGAAGGAAGCCCAGACACTAGGGAAAGGGGGAGTGGAGACCCCTAGGCAAATCTAATAACACTCTGCCTACCCTACCATCCCTATATTGGTTCCACACCAATTGCCAAGCAGGAAACCTAAGCCCTGTATATCCCTAGAGCTAGGCCCTAGATATGGAGGGGGGTGAGCACTGGTCAGTCCCCACTATAAACTAAAGGCAGCAAGGGAGACAAACACAGGGGGGAGAAACTTAGCTTGAGCAGACACCAGAGTTAAAACACCAAACATCCTCTAAGGGCACCAGAGAGGAAGCTAGCCGGCTGCTATAGCTTCAAGCCTTCACAAGGGAAAAAGAGAATATCACCAGCATCTCCCTGAGGCAGACTGAGAGTTTATAAACGCCCAGACCAGGTGTGTCAATCAGAGCAGGAGGGAGGTTGCCGCTGGGTCCAAAAATCAGAAGGATTAAGAAGGCGTCTGCAATGCCAAATGCAGTGACCTTCTGCAGCCAGATACAGAGCGACTGTCTGTTGTATCTAACGCACCAGTGACAATGTAATTCTGACATTCCTCCCAAATCCTTAATGACTTAACTTAAGACAAATAATTCTGCTTCATTATCTTGAAAATGGATATCTCGGCCCTCAGTTCTTTTTGGAAATGTATAAATAAATTGACAAATGGATTTTATCATTACACTTGCCAATGGGGTATGTCCTTACAGAATCTGTCTTGACCCTTTGTAAGACATAGCAATTGACAAAAATCATTTTAGTGCTCAGTTGTCAATTTAGTTATACATTTCCAGGAGGAATAACACAGGGAAAGTACAAGGCAAAGTCCTAGGAAATGATGCTCCATAATTGCTATTTCATAGGAATATAGGAATGCAAGTATTTACTATAACAGAAATATTGGGAGAGCAGCATATCCTCATCAGACCGCATTTAGCTTTTCCGAGCTGTGAGTTTGCAGTGAAGATGATGATGATATTACTTATTACAGATTCAGCATATTTTCGGAGTAATTATTTTGACATCATGGATACTTGTTATCATGAATACCCTTTTTTCACACTGGGTAAATTATTGCTGCCATCCACATGATGAGTGGAGCCGCTCTGGTATTTCTATGATGTTAAACATCAATGGAGGATTTCATTATTACTGTAATGTAGATTTGGAATTTTTTTGTTCAGCATTTATTCCTTACATATTTTTTTTGTCTTATTAACCCCTTCAGAAGGGTCTCATTTTGGTCTTTTAGGATGAATAATTTATTTTATTTATTTTTTTTTTTATTTTTTCATTGTCACATACCTGGAGCCATAATATTTATGTTGATATAGCTGTATGCGTTCTCTTTAATGTGGGATGAGTTGTATCTA
Organism: Phyllobates terribilis; assembly: GCF_046119375.1. Classification (NCBI taxonomy): domain Eukaryota; kingdom Metazoa; phylum Chordata; class Amphibia; order Anura; family Dendrobatidae; genus Phyllobates; species Phyllobates terribilis. The sequence goes on from NW_027362762.1 coordinate 136,604,071, forward strand.
ATAGCTATCAGTTTGGAGTATACATAACTTATTATCCAACTTTTTATAAACTCTTTATTAGGAAAAATAGAAAAAAAACAGTAATTATGTCAAAAAAAAATTTGTGACATTCAATTTGCTGGATAAATAATGATACACTGTTATAGAATACTTTTTTTTAAGATGCAGTGATACCAAGTATGTCTCATTTTTCAGAATAAATTTTTATTGGGAAAATTTGGATTTTGGTGAGGTTCATTTACCTTTTTAAGCACTAAAAGATTTTTTTTACATTTTTTACAATATGTATTTCTCTCTGTTATAAAGTTGTGCACTTGTGTGATGATCACATGAATACAACATATATTCACCCTCTAGAGGTAAACAATGAAGTGCACCTACAACTCATCCCATATGGCCTTATTATGTAGGGATAATATTATAGGGTAAAATGTAGGCCAGAATATGTATGACTATAAGATCAGACTACACACAGTTTGTTTGTAGTCTGTTACCATGAATACACCTAGAGCTGTACAGATGCTATAGGCACACAATGATAGGTGATTATTTTTTAGCAAGTTTCTTTCTTTTTTTAATGGCAACATGCTTTTATATTAATGTGTATTTAAAACATAGTAGCAACTCTACAGCATTATGAAAATAGTTTGGAAATCTCTTAAAAATCTCTTATTAACCCCTTTATGACCTTGCGATTTTCTGCTTTTCTTTTTTTCTGTTCCCCTTCTTTTTTATTTTTCAGTCAATATGGCCATGTCAGGGCTTGTTTTTTGCGGGACGAGTTGTACTTTTGAACAACACCATTATTTTACCATATAGTATACTGGAAAACGGGAAAAAAAAATTCCAAGTGCAGTGAAATTGCAAAAAAATTGCAATTCCACAATAATTTTTTTATTTTATTTACCATGTTTACTAAATGCTAAAACTGACCTACCATTATGATTCTCCAGGTCAGTACATGTTTGCTGATACCAAACATGTATAGGTTCTGTTTTAAATGGTAAAAAAAATCCAAAGTTTGTAAGAACAAAAAAAATGGCGCCATTTTCCGAGACCCGTAGCGTCTCCATTTTTTGGGATCTAGGCCTAGGGAAGGGCTTATTTTTTTGCGCCAAGCTGATGTTTTTATTGATACAATTTGGGGGTAGTTATTATATTTTGACAGCCTGCATTTTATTCCAATATTACGGCGACCAAAAACACATAATTCTGATGTTTTAATTTTTTTTCTCGTTACGCAGTTTACCGATCAGATTAATTGTTTTTATATTTTGATAGCTCAGGCATGTCTGAGCGCAGCGATGCCAAATATATGTATTATTTTTTTAAATAGGGTAAAAGGTGGGTGATTTCAACTTTTATGTTATTTAAAACATTTTTTACACTTTTTACTTGCTTCAATAGTCTCTGAGGAGACTTGAAGCCGTGATCGTCCAATCGCTTCTACTACACATAGCCCTGCTATGTGTACCAGAAATCATCATCTCCTATGAATGGCGGCCACAGGCCAGCATTCATAAGAGATCTGCAATGACAAGTACGGAGGTCTTCTGCAGACCCCTGGCTGTCATGCCAAACCATCGGCACCCTGCGATCATGTGACATAGGCGACGATATGCGAGTTTTGTGATGCGCATCCGGTTTGCGCGAGTTCAATGCTGATGTCAGATGTTGACGGCAACATTTAACATGTTAACAGCTGCGGGTGGATCGCGAGTCCACCCGCGGCTGTTAGGGGCACATGACAACGATCAAATCAGCTGTCATGTGCCTGGAAAGATGCAGGCTCAGTGCCGGGGCCCGGAGCCAGCATCAAAGGGAGTGACATGGCCTATGACGTACCTATACGTCATAGGTCGTGAAGAGGTTAAAGGGATTATCCAATCTTAACAAAATATCCCTAACCACTGATCTTAAGAACAAGGCTCTGAAGTGCCCTGTTGAAATGGGGCAAAGGCACATATTCATTGTCCATAGGACTGGCGGAGGCAGCAAAGTACAGATCCACTCCAATATAGCACTCTAGAGCCATGTACTTAGAATCAGTGGGGATTTCAGAGGTAAGAAAGTCAGCAATCAGCAAGGTGTTTACTTGCAAAATTTCAAAAACTACTTTAAAGCTTGCAACACATATTAGATGGGCGTCATCTGAATAGTAACATAGTTTTTAAGGTTGAAGGAAGACTTAAGTCCATCTAGTTCAACCCATAGCCTAACATGTTGATCCAGAGGAAGGCAAAAAAAAAACATGTGGCAAACACTAAGCTCCACATTGGGGAAAAAAATTCGGCCAACCACCATCTCTTCTGACTCTTTGGCCAAGTGCTCCTGTGCTCTCTATGAGAAAGCCGCTAAGTGATATGTCAGCCGATGACATGTCACGGCTGTACACACAAATTGAGATCCCTTAATAAAGACCTTAAAATAAAACATACCTTTTATTTTTAAAATTTTAAATGTAAATAACGGAAGGAGTAACACACACTCTAAAAAATTATGACACGGCTGAACCTGTCGATATCGGCGAGTGAATCCTACATTAGTCTAAAGTGTATGGGAGACTTAAGGGTGTGCGCACTCAGCGTCTTTTTCAGACGGGTCTAGTCAGGAAATAACCTGAAAAAGCGTTTCAAAAATTTTAAAAAGAAACAACATATGCGCTGCAATGTCCTGTGCATATGTTCTGTCTTTTTGAACGTCTTTTAACTGTAAGACTGTGAAAGCTGTGAAGCGACTAAAGGCTATGTTCACACATTGCGTTTTGCTGCGTTTTTTATGCAAATTTTAAACTGCGTATTACAGTACTAGCAAAAGCTATGAGATTTCAGAAATCTCATGCACACACATTGTTTTTTTTTTCCTGACTGAATTGGAAAACTGCTGTGTTTTTGAAAACTGCAGCATGTCACTTCTTTCAGCGTTTTTGCATAGAAAGCAATGGGTAGTGCAAAAACGAAGTAAAAACGTAGCAAAAACACAGGTATCAGGTTTTGTTGCATTTTTAGTGAAAAAAAGCAGTTACAGCAGTATGTGAAACACATTTATTTTTGTGATTTTCCCAAGTTAAACTATAATGTCCTGGTCTCCTCACCTGAGAATGGCAGTTAGGATTAATATAGTTTAATTAAATTAGTGATATGTATAGAGTAAACATTGGCTGACCCAGGTGTGAAATTGAACAATACCTGGTTACCTCAAGGGCTGACCAAAGTGTAAAAGTAAACAGTGTCCTACAAACTCAAAGTTCTGCTAATGTCTTAGGTAAACTATTCCAGACCAATTCACCCCCCCAGCTGTTACATTTGTAATTATGTATTTTTTCATGAATTCATGTGAACTTTTCTGCTCAGAAAAGTCAATATTTTTTCAGATATAAAAATCTTTTTCCACTAAATAATTTGATCAAATTACCCTTTTTCCCAAACTGGTTTTATGGTTTCACATATGTCTTGCATTGGTGACCTGTGTTCATGCTTCTGTGGTTGAAGCAAAGATGAACTTTGGAATCCTGAAAAACGCAGCAAAAAGTGCAGTAACACCTGCTTTTTGTAAGCTGCTTCTGAACTGCCACGAGAGCAGGTTTTGCCTGCAGAAAAAAAAAACGTAGCAAAAACACAACGTGTGAACATAGCCGAAATAGCCAACCTGACCATTCTTCTGACGGCTTTCGGCTCACTACTTTAAAGACACATTAAAAAAAATGCTAGGGGCAAAGTAACTGAGTAAGCGACCAAAAAGATGCCAAGAAGACACTTCGGGAAAAATACTTCCGGTGTTTTCCTGAAGCGTCTTTCTCTGCACGAAAAAATACAGCATCTTAGAGTTGAAGCAAAGTGGATGGCATTAATAGAAATCTCATGCCTACTAGGCTTTTCAAATCTGCACCATGTCAATTTCTTTTGTGGGTACACTGAGTTTTATGAGTGGCTTTTCCCCATGAAATCATATTAGATGTGGAAAATCTGCAAGTAAAATACGCAGATGCGTTTTTAGTGCTTTTCCACTATGGAAATGTACTAAAAACACATGTAATCCACACATGAGTGTATCAATAAAGTTTTGTGAAGACAAAATACCAAGAAGTATCATAAACAAAGTAGCTTTACTTAAAACATGACATGCAAAAAAAGAGTCACTGTCACTTTATGAGGTAATACCTCTGAAATGCTTCAACGGATCCCGCTGATTCTAAGATTGTTTTTGGTGACATATTGTACTTCATGATTGTGGTAAAATTTCTTCGATATCACTTGCGTTTATTTGTGAAAAAACGGAAATTTGGCGAAAAATGTGAAAATTTTGCAATTTTCAAAATTTGAATTTTTACGCCCTTAAATCAGAGAGATATAGCACACAAAATACTTAATGAATAACATTTCCCACATCTCTACTTTACATCAGCACAATTTTGGAACCAAAATGTTTTTTTATTAGGCAGCTATAAGGGTTAAAAGTTGACCAGCGATTTCTCATTTTTACAACAACATTTACAAAACCATTTATTTAGGGACCACATCATATTTGAAGTGACTTTGAGGGGTCTTTATGACAGAAAATACCCAAAAGTGACACCATTCTAAAAGCTTCAGCCCTCAAAATGCTCAAAACCACATTCAAGAACTTTATTAACCCTTCAGGTGCTTCACAGGAATTTTTAGAATGTGGAAGAAAAAAAATTAACATTTAACTTTTTTCACTAAAATGTTACGTTAGACCCAAATTTGTTTATTTTTGCAAGGGTAACAGGAAAGAATGGACCCCAAAATTTGTTGTGCAATTTTCCCTGAGCACGCAGATACCCCATATGTGGGGGAAAACCACTGTTTGGGCGCACGGCAGAGCTCAGAAGGGAAGGAGCGCCATTTGACTTTTTGAATGTAAAATTTGCTTGAATAATTAGCGGACGCCATGTTGCGTTTGGAGAGCCCCTGAAGTGCCTAAACAGTGGATACCCCCCCACAAGTGACACCATTTTGAAAACTAGACCTCTCATGGAACTTATCTAGATGTGTGGTGAGCACCTTGAACCACCAGGTGCTTCACAGAAGTTTATAACATGGAGCCGTGAAAATAAAATTTTCACATTTTTCCCACAAAAATGTTTTTCAGCCGTCATTTTTGCATTTTCTTAAGAGTATCAGGAGAAATTGCACCATGCAACTTGTTGTGCAATCTCTTCTGAGTAAGCCGATACCCCATGTGTGGGGGAAAACCACTGCTTGGGCGCACGGCAGGGTTCGGAAGGGAAGGAGCGCCATTTGACTTTTTGAATGTAAAATTTGCTTCAATAATTAGCGGATGTGCCCCTGATGTGCCTAAACAGTGGAAAAACCCCACAAGTTACACCATTTTGGAAACTACACCCCTCAGGGAACTTATCTAGATATTTGGTGAGCACCCTTAACCCCCAGGTGCTTCACAGAAGTTCATAACATGGAGCCGTGAAAATAAAAAAATCAAACTTTTTTCCACAAAAATGATTAGCCCCAAATTTTTTATTTTCACAAGGGTAAGAGGAGAAAATGGAACCTAAAAGCTGTTGTGCAATTTCTCCTGAGTATGCCAATACCCTATATGTGGGGAAAATACACTGTTAGGGTTCAGAAGGGAAGGAGCACTGTGTGACTTTTTGAATGCAAAATTGGCTGGAATCAAGAGCAGACGCCATGTCGCATTTCGGGAGCTCCTGATGTGCCTAAATAGTGGAAACCCCCCCACAATTGACTCCATTTTGGAAACTAGACCCCTCAAGGGGTATCGTGTACATTTTAAACCCAGAGGTACGACAGAATTTGATAACATTAGGTCATCATATCGAATAAGTTGTCATTAATCTTGAGCGCAAGTGCTCGCTACTTGAGTTTGCATCAGGTACTCTGGTATGCACCATGTATCGTGCGTGCTCAAGTGACATGTTCGAGTCCCCGTCCTGCATGTTTCACGGTTGTTAGACACTTCGATCACAGCATTGCGGGGGTTAATGTGCTGGGAGCGGTATGGGACCGCTCCCTGCACATAGCATCGGGTGTCAGCTGTGACAATCAGCTCACACCCGGCGGCGATTGCCCCACACCGCTTGTGTACGGGCGCGATCGCATTATGCGTAATATTACGTAGCTGGTCCATAAGTCCCAGGGCGCAGCTACCTACTATTACTGACGTTGTCGGAAAGGGGTTAAAAGGGTTTTCCCACGAATGAAAGTTCATTTTAATCAATAGATCTTGGAATGCTGTAATGTCTGTATACTCTTTTGCTTCCTCCCCTGCCCAGGAGATGTGGTATGATCAGACCATGTTCCTGTACGGTCAGACACAGCCATTACACAGTACACAGCAGCGGCACATGCATAAGATTATCTCAGCACAGGTACATTTTATTTAAATACATCCAATTGTGGAAGTTATTATTATTCCAAGATATATCGATTAAAATAAACTTTTGTTTGTGGGAAAATCCCTTTAACCCCTTGGGTTTTTCTGTTTTTGCTCCCCTTCTTCCCAAAGCCGTAACTTTTTTATTTTTCCGTCAATATGGCCATGTGGGGGCTTGTTCTTTGCGGGACGAGTTGTACTTTTGAACAATGCCATTGATTTTACCATATAGTGCACTGGAAAATTGGAAACAAAGTTCCAACTGCAGTTAAATTGCAAAAAAAGTGTAATTCCACAATTTTTTTTTACCATGTTCACTAAATGTTCACTAATAGCTAAAACTGACCTGCCATTATGATTCTCTGGGTCATTACGAGTTCATACATACCAAACATGTATAGGTTCTTTTTTTATTTAAGTGGTGAAAAGAAAATCCAAACTTTGTAAAAAACTAAAAAACAAATGGCACCATTTTCCGAGACCCATAGTGTCTCCATTTTTTGGGATGTGGGGCTTATTTTTTGTGTACCGAGCTGACATTTTTATTGATATCATTTTGGGGATAGATACAATGTTTTGATTGCCCGTTATTGCAATGTTGCAGAGACCAATAAAACGTAATTTTGGCGTTTTGATTCTCTTTCTCGTTACACCGTTTAGCAATCGGATTAATTCATTTTAGATATTGACAGATCGGGCGATTCTGAATGCGGCGATACCAAATATGTGTATTTTTTTATTATTATTGTTTTCATTTGAATGGGGCAAAAGGGGGGTGAGTTGAACTTTTAAAAATTTTTTTTTATTTTTTTTATAATTTTAAAAACTTTTTTTTTTTTTTTTTTTACTTTTTACATGCTTCAATAGTCTCCTTAGGAGACTTGAGACTTCAGCCCTGCTATGTGTAACAAAAATGCTCATCTGTCATTAGCACTGACCGCTGGGCGGCGCCTGCAGACCCCAGGTTGTCATGCCAACCCATCGGTGCCCCGTAATCATGTGACAGGGGTGCCGATGGGAGGAGCTAATGACGCGCTTCCGGCGCTATCATGTTAAACGCCGCTGTCAGAGATTGACAGCTGCATTTAACATGTTAACAGCCGTGAGTGGATTGCGATTCCACCCATGGCTGTCAGGGGCACATGACAGCTGATCAAAAAGGTGTGGGCTCAGCGAGGGGGAGGTGACCAATGACGTACCTATACGTCATAGGTCGTAAAGGGGTTATTAAAGTAGTTAGTAGCATTAAAGTAAAAAAAAAATGAAGTTAACATTCACTGATTTTTATCTGCTGCCCACCACCGTCTTAGGCAGGTGCCCACATTAAAACAGACTCCGGATCATCACCTAAACATATTTATATGTATATATATTCAATGCCTAGATATTTTATCTTGAAATGACAACTCTATACCAGTACAAGTACTTTTGTATCTATAAGTAACAATAGCTGTTAGTAGTATTGGTAATAGTAGCTATGAATACTAGCAGTAGTAATTATTGGTAATTACTTGGTCATTGTCGTTTCAAGAAACTTTGCATGAATCAATAGTAGAAGCAAAGATAAGAAACTTTGTAATACATCTTGTCAGAAAAATGTGATTCTTTTGTCACTTCTGAGCCACTTATCTCCCCCAGCTGATAGAGGTGATATTAATAGTAGTATACATTGTTATAAGTAGTAACTGTAGCTATAAGTAATAGTACTAGTAGATAAGTAATTGTAGTAGTAGTAGCTACAGGTAGCTATAGCAGGAGTGATAATAATATTACTATTAGTAGATAAGTAATATAAGTAGTAGCTATAAGTAATATTTGTAGTAGCTATATGTGATATAAGTAGTAGCAGCTATAAGCAATACCAGTAGTAGCTGTAAGTAATATTAGTAGTGACAGCTATAGGTAATACCAGTAGTAGCTGTGTATAAGTGACATTAGTAGAGGTTTCAGGCAATAGCTGTAGATAGCTATAGTTAATATAATGATACAATAGGTAAAATTAGTAGTCATAGCTGTAGATAATAGTAGTAGCTACAGGTGATGTAACGCCATGGCCCCACTATCAGTGTTTGGTCAGTATTTTTTCTCAGGAGTGGGAGCCAAAACCAGGAGTGGGTGATAAATGCAGAATTGGTGACTTGTTTCTATTATACCTTTTCTCTGATTGTTCTTCACCTGGTTTTGGCTCCCACTTCTGAGAAAAAATACTGATCAAATACTGATAGTGGGGCCGTGGCCTTAGTAGTAGATGTTATATGATAGTAAGAGTAGCTAGAAGGCTGGGTTCACACCATGTTTTAGCCACACATCAGTGGCCCCATCAAGGCTTCTGCTGCAAGCTCTGAAAAATGTGATTCAGGTGTATCCACCTATGGGGCCATTGGCTTTAAGGAGAACCAGACAGCAGATTCATGCTGCCCGATTGACAGGCAACATGTATTAGACACTGACTGCATGATTTCAGCCAGGTATGTTTGAAATGCAACCAAAGACAAAGCCGGACAGTAGACTAGTCGGACAGGCGGGTCCCCGACGGCTTATCCCTGCCCTCCCCCCTGTAGTAACAGGTCTATCCTAATACATGCACGCAGGGAGAGACCTGTCACACAAGGGAAGCAGGCGGGGAGAAGCCGCCAGGGACACACCTGTCTGACTAGTTTCCTGTGTGGCTTGGTCTCCAGCAGCTTTTACGTTATGGTTTTCTTTGAAATGTCATAACTAAATTTAGTAGCTGTAGATAAAAATAATAGTAGTGATGGGAAATAAATAGTAGTAGATACATAGCATGTGATGTTAGACGTAGATGTAATATTACTTGTAGTAGCTAGAGTATAAGTCATATTAGCAGTAGGTATTATATATAATCGTAGTAGTAGATCTAGCTATTATTAGTAGTATTAGTTATATGTAATATTAGAAGTAGTAGTAGTAATAGCTCTAAGTAACATCAGCAGTATATATTATATGGCATATTATTAATACAGCTATATGGAATATAAGTAATCGATGTGTAGTATTAGTAGTATTATCTGTAAGTACTGATAAATATAGGTATTATTACTGGTAAGTATAGGTATTATTACTGGTAACTAGGTAATATTAGTGGCAACTATAGGTAATATTAGTGGCAACTATAGGTAATATTAGTGGTAACTATAGGTAATATTAGTGGCAACTATAGGTAATATTAGTGGCAACTATAGGTAATATTAGTGGTAACTATAGGTAATATTAGTGGCAACTATAGGTAATAGTGGCAACTATAGGTAATAGTAGTCGTGATTATACATATCATTAGTAGTAGTAGATATAAGTAGTAATATTAGTATTAGTAGCTATAAGTAACAGTAGTAACTAAAAGTATTAGTAATGCTAATAAGAAGTCTCGGTACATTGGCTGTAATATTAATACTGATACAGTAAATACAGAGAGGTAAAAGGATAAGTGAGAAATAAGAAGTGATGACTAAGCAGCCTCCATACTGACCCGTGTGGTTTGTGGGGCAGTCAGCCCATGATATATGGCTCTGTGCAATGAGTAAGAACACTTTATCTCTGTCTAAATAATTTCCATATTCAGTTTCTCCCGTTCAAGTATTCATATAAATTCCCTGTGAGCTGCATAATGTATTTTCTCTGTTATCAGCCATTCGGGCTGCAGAAAGACTGGCTGTGATGTTCTTCTATGGCTTTAATGTCTGAAAATCTAAAAATGTGCATGTGGTCACCACATTATCTCACTTATCTCTGAAAAGAAACTGACTGAAAAATGTTATTTCTATGCAGCAGCCCTTCTAAGTAGTTTTACTTCTGCGATCTGCGAACTTTAGGATTCAGGTTCCTTTAATTTTCCCTTTAATTGTCCCTATGTACTGACCATGTGCCACGCCACAAATGGCAGCACTTAATGGAATGATTTGGTGTTTTTTCATGATCTCTTCTAAAGTCCTGTCATTTATCGCTGGACAACTGATCAGATCCAGTTTAAGCCTCATGCCAGGAAATGCTAACCCAGCCTGCCCACACAATATTACATGTAAGTGGCTAAAGACTCCCACAGTGAGGGATGAAAGATGGTGACACAGTGAATAGTCCAGGAGAAAAGCTCAATGTGTGACTCCAACTGGATCTGGCAGCAACAAAACACTGCACATAAGAGCTGGGCTGGGGAAGGAGCCTGTGTGGCTGTAGTGCTAGATGCACACATGTAGCAGAGCTGAGCTTATTTCTTGCATTGTCATAATAGTAGGTTTATATTGGTATAATACAGCTTTATGGAAACCCACAGAGAACACAGTGTAATGTAATGCAGCTATACCAAATGACAAACTCAGCTCTGCTACACCCATACATAAACATCTCCCTATATAAGAAACAGGTTTATTCCTTATAGATTTTATATTATTTTACTAATTTCTATTGCTGAATTTGATGTTAGAAATATCTGTCCCCTATAAATGGCTAATGCTAATAGCAATAATAATAATAATTAATAATAAATACAAGACCTTCCATACAATACAATATACACAGTAATATATATCTGCAATATACTGAACCATTTAATACATATTTATAAATATATATAGAGATATTATATATTAATATATATATATTATTTAATACAGTCCATTAGTTATTAGTGTAATTCCAATAAACAGACAATAATTTTATACATTGATAAACCTTGTTATAGCACAGATGAACAAGTGATATCCAAGAAAAAAGAATGGAAACACAAATGCATAACAGGTGTATATAAGACATAATTGCATATTAATAGCTGTAAGTGCATAGGAATTAAGAAGGGACATACACAGATACAGAACCATGTCCAAGTCACCGGAGTGACTGATACGGTGTACATGCACGGGCAGCCTGGACATGCCAGGAAAGGAAACAGCACTGATGTGGATGGGACGTCTCCCCTTCATGAGAGACTTAGCTACCCTCCTGTATGCACTGGCACACCTACCCATATCTACATAAGAAAACCTCAGGTACCACCTTAAATTTCAATTTACTTAAATAAACCCCCCATAACTCAATGCATGATGGATATGCAAGAAAGACTTGCAGATAAATGCTTCAGACTGTGTGATCAGCGCTCTACATGTGATGCCAGTACCAGCTAAGTAACATAAAAGAGACGCCAACTACCAATATAGCATCTAAATGACTATTAATAAGCCTGAACCCTAAGTGCAGACTCATGACTGAGCCCGTATACAGTGACACAACTCGTAACACAAGTGTGCGCACTACATCCTAATGTAGATGTGGCCGTAGAGCCGGCTGCATCTCTACAGGATGATGAGTGTCTGTGATGGAGAGGCTACAGAGCCGGCTGCATGCCACCTCTGGCTCACTCACATAGACATCTGCAGATGTTGGGGCGCTGGGACATGCATGCATGCAGGGTGATGCACCTTCTGGATGATGCACGTTAATAACGATGAGGCTGACATGCTGGGAGAGGGCGATCAATGCTGAACATACATGCATTGTGTGCTAGACATTGGAGCACAGCAGCACTCACCTGCAGGCAGGGCCAGTCTGATCACACTCTGCACTGATGAGACAGATCGCATATAGCAGCACTCCCCCCGCACCGCAGAGACAACACAGGACCCCCACACCTTACCGCAGACTCACACACACAACACCCTGCTGCAGGCGCTCACACACACACACACACACGCAGGCTGCAAGGCACAAAGACGGAGAGGCAGAGATGTCTCTGTCAGCCCCTCAGTAACAGTGTGTCAGTGTGAGCTGAAGAAATGCTCCGTCCCTGCGCTACGCCTGTGTGGATATGTCTGTTCCCTCTGTGTGTGTTGCATGCGTCTATCTCCTCATTACTGGGATGTGAGTGTGTGTGACCATCTCCCTTCCCCCAAAACCAGCTGCTTCCCCATAGCAGCAAGAAGCCGCCACTGTTTAGGACCAATACAGGAGAGATTAACCCCTTCCGGCTTGAGCCTGATCACACAGCACCGTTTCCCGTCATCCGTATCCCCTCACAAGAGAGACCCGCACACCAGCGTCTCCGTCATCCATGCCCCTATACGGAGACCTGCCCAGCAACACTTCAGTCATTCATACTCCCAGCTGCAAGAAGCCACTTCTGTCATTCACACTTCAGTATGGCGGGGTGCACCCATACAGATTTCACCATGGTCCGGAGGAAGATGACCGGTCGCAGAGATAATTACTGCAAAGAAGGCAGCAAGATCCGATCTGACGGATAATCTGACATTGCGTAGTGATAACAGCTATCGGTATAATCGTGGCGCGTTAGTGGTGATCAATGGGAACACTCCTTTATAGGGAACAGTAGGATTTCTATATGGCTTATATACAGTAAGTGGGCAGCCCGGACAGTCGTCTCCAGGATGAACTATCAGGACTGGGACTGACTAGGAGAATAATCACAGCCTACGTCACACTCATATATGGTACTCGTCACATGCGTCAGGACTACTGCTATGGAAACATATAGTATGACTCCTATTTCTAAACTCCACAGGCCTCACATAACTTTACTTCATTGTGGTCACTGCCAAAACTATCATTAGGACCTGTGTACTCTTGCTCACATTGAATTTTTTGAGGTGAACTAATCCGACAAGTTTTTCAAACAGAAACTTCCTTGGGCTCTGTGCACACAGATTTTTTGGAGCAGAAACTGAGCAAAACCTCTACGTTTTTGACTAGTTTTGAGTTTTCAAGGAGTATTTGAAGAGTTTCCACTCCAAAACCTCCTTAATAAACTCAGTCTGCACATACCCTTATCAAAAGACTGACCGTCACTTCCAAACAGAAAACAGGTGTGTACAGGTGAAAACTAAGAGTAGCCATCTCCATATATAACTAACAAATAAAGTAGCACTGTGTAGCTCTATAGCATGGAAACATGAAATATATGAAATTTGAATTGAAATACTGCTCTAGAAAATAGGAAAAAAATTAAATACTTAGCACACAATTCATGTGTACCCGGTAGCCACGATAAGGCAATTCTCTCTGCTGGGAACCTATCTAGTGTGAATTCTTTCTTAGGCTGAAGCCTACATGTATATGGGAAGGTAGGATCTTGCTGTGATTAAAACAGCCAGAGGCTGATGGGTGGAGTGCTCGGTCAGAGAGCCTATGTATACAAATATCAAAAGACTAACCATCACTTCCAAACAGAAAACGGGTGTGTACAGGTGCAAACTAAGAGTAGCTATCTCTATTTGCAACCAACAAATAAAGTTGCACTCTGTATCACTATAGTATACAAACATAAAAAATGAAATTTGAATTGCATTACTCCAATTTTTCCTATTTTCTAGAGCAGTAATGCAATCCAAATTTCATATTTCCCATATACATGTAGGCTTCAGCCTAAGAAATAATTCACACTAGATAGGTTCCCAGCAGCGAAAATCGCCTTATTGTGGCTGTAGGGTACACATGAATTGGACAGTTTATGTGCTAAATATTTTACATTTTTCATATTTTCTAGAGCAGTAATGCAGTTCCAATTTCATACATTTCATGTTTACATCATATAGCGTTACAGAGTGCTACTTTATTTGCACATAACTTTAAGCTATGTGCACACGGCGTCTTTTAGACGTCTTTTCCCAGGCAAAACTGTTCAGGGAAACTGTTTCCTGAAGCATCTTCGCAGCTGCCAGCATCTTTTAAGCCATATTCTCCCTTTCAGTATTTTGTAAGTATTTTACATCAGTATCTGTAAGCCAAAGCCAGGAGCGATTGAAAAATGCAGAAGTGGTGCAGGTGTTTCCATTAGGCCATGTTCACACGTTCAGTATTTGGTCAGTATTTTACCTCAGTATTTGTAAGCCAAAAAAAAGAGTGGAACAATCAGAGGAAAAGTATAATAGAAACATGTCACCACTTCGGCATTTTTTCATATGTGTTCTTTGGAGCAAATTCCATCAAGATCCGCTTCAAAGAAGGGACACAATTTTTTTTTTCCCACCAACCATTTTTTAAAATCTCTTCAGAAAAAAAAGTTCAAAAACCTTTTCATATGAACAGCAAGATGGATTTCCTTTAGGAATGAATAGAAATAGCTAGGGTTAAGGTTGGGCTAGGGTTAGGGTTCTGCTAGGGTTAGGTTTGTGCTAGGGTTATACTAAGGTTAGGGTTAGGGTTGTGTTAGGGTTAGGGTTGTGTTAGGGTTAGGGTTGTGCTAGGGTTAGGGTTGTGCTAGGGTTAGGGTTGTGCTAGGGTTAGGGTTGTGCTAGGGTTAGGGTTGTGCTAGGGTTAGGGTTGTGTTGGGGTTGGGATTTTGTCAAAAGTAAAGAAAAAAAAATGATGACTATATGGCGACTAGTGTTGAGCGCAAGTGCTCACTACTTGAGTTTGCATCGGGTGCTCGGGTTTTCACCGAGATTCGCGGGTGCTCGAGTGACATGCTTGAGTCTCTGCCCCATATCATTTGCAGCTGTTATACAGCCAAAAAAACCTTGCGGGGATTGCTTGCCATGCACGAGGGATCCCCGCATGTTTTTTTTTTGGTGTCTAATAACCGTGAAACATGCGGGGTGGGGACTCGAGCATGTTACTTGAGCACCTGCAATACTTGGTGCATACCCGAGTACCCGATGCAAACTCAAGTAGTGAGCATTTTCGCTCAAGACTAATGACAACTTATTCAATATGATGACCTAATGTTATCAAATTCTTTGTCGTACCTCTGGGTTCAAAATGTTCACTATACCCCTTGATAAAATCTTTGAGGGGTATAGTATCCAAAATGGGGTCACTTGTAGGGGATTTCCACTGTTTAGGCGCATCAGTGGCTCTCCAAACGCGATATAGCATCCGCTCCTTATTCCAGCCAATTTTGCGTTCAAAAAGTCACACAATGCTCCTTCCTTTTAGAACTCTGCCGAGTGCCCGAACAGTATATTTTCCTCACATATGGTGTATCGGCATACTCAAAAGAAATTGCACAACAGTTTTTGGGGTCCATTTTCTCCTCTTACCCTTGTGAAAATAAAAAATTTGGGGCTAAAAGATCATTTTTGTGGAAAAAGTTTGATTTTTTTTTATTTTCATGGCTCTACGTTATAAACTTCTGTGAAGCACCTGGGGGTTCAGGGTGCTCACCACACATCTAAAAAAGTTCCCGGAGGGGTCTAGTTTCCAAAATGGTGTGGGGGGTGTTTCTACTCTTTAGGCACATTAGGGGCTCCCCAAACGCAACATGGCGTCCGCTAATTATTCAAGCAAATTTTACATTCAAAAAGTCAAATTATACTCCTTCCCTTCCAAACCCTGCCGTGTGCCCAAACAGTGTTTTCCCCCCACATATGGGGTATCGGCGTGCTCAGGAGGAATTGCACAACAAAAATAAAAAAAATTGGGGTCTAAAGTAAAATTTTGTGAAAAAATGGAAATATTCATTTTTCTTCCACATTCCAAAAATTCCTGTGAAGCACCCAAAGGGTTAATAAACTTTTTGAATGTGGTTTTGAGCAACTTGAGGGATGCAGTTTTTAGAATGGTGTCACTTTGGGGTATTTTCTGTCATAAAGAAATGGTTTTGTAAATTTTGCTGGAAAAATGAGAAATCGCTGGTCAACTTTTAACCCTTATAGCTCCCTAACAAAAAAAATTTTGGTTCCAAAATTGTGCTGATGTAAAGTAGACATGTGGGAAATGTTATTTATTAACTATTTTGTGTGACATCTCTCTAATTTACGGGCATGAAAATTCAAAGTTTGAAAATTTCAGATTTTTTCACAAATAAACGCAAGTGATATCGAAAAAACAGTCTCAGAATCAGGCGGATCCGTTGAAGCGTTCCAGAGTTATTACCTCATAAAGTGACAGTGGTCAGAATTGTAAAAATTGGCCTGGTCATTAACGTGCAAACCACCCTCGGGGGTAAAGGGGTTAAAGAAGAAACTTGCACTGCTTCTATCATTCACACTTTGGAAAGGCCTGAACATCACCTCAATCATTTATCCTCAGTCCTATGGAAAGATCTTCATATTACTTCTTTTATTTATAGTTCCAAGTTCTTCCCATTGCTTCAGTTATTCATTGTCCATAAGGAGACCTATGACCCAGTTCACATTACTTTTATCATTTACAGTGCCATCTTACACCACGTCTGACATAAATATTATCTCCAAAAAATCTGCATGTCCCTTGCTAATTTTAGCTTTATGGAAAAACCTGCATGTTGCATCTATCCCTCATTTTTATATAGAAAATCCTATGCATTCATTCTTCACATTACTCATATATACCCATAGAAAGATCTGCATATTACTCTACTCATTTATACTTATTATTGTCTATGCTGCGCCATTGAAAAGGACCTGTCACTAGGTCCAAAGTGTCCAGTTTTTTTCTCGTATTTTACTCCAACCGCTTCCCTGAGTATTCCATTTTTTTCTTATTTTTAAGCAGAGCACAGTAAGGACTAAGGTTTCCTTTGAAAGATATTTTTAGTTTGTTTAGTTTTTACTGGGCAGGATCCTTTAAAGGGGTTGTCCACTACTACGACAACCTCTTCTCGATCTGAATGTTTGGTGCCGATAAAATAAAACCACTTATACTCACCTCTCATGCCGTTTCAGCAGTGTCGACACTCGCGTTCCCGGGGCTCATGTCACGTGACCCCTGTGCCCAACTGGCGTCACTGTCCCCACCTTCTGACAAATCGAACATCAAGAGGTAGTCAGAGAGAAGCCGCAGCCCAGACTTCCTGTTGATGTTCAATACGTCCGAAGTCTGGGCCAGTGACACCAGCGCTGATTGGGCGTAGGGCTCATGTGTCATAACAACCGCACAGGAGCCCCGGGAACACAAGTGCCAACACGGCTGGAACGGCGCCAGCACGGGAGGTGAGTATAAGTGTTTTTATTTTATCGATGCCAAACATTCAGATCGAAAGGGGTTGTCCTATTAGTGGACAACCCCTTTAATTGTTTTCAGCCTGTTATCCAAGTACCCCAGAAAGTTCATGCCATGTCTAAGGGAGAATCACATTTAATAGGCAGTACTGTGTATGACCATGACCTAGGGGGTACATTGATGTCATTTAGTTTTTGTAGGCAGCAATTAGGAATATTGACAAACGTAGAATGGATGCCATTTATTATATCATTTATACTTGCAATGGCTCGCTGGAGTACAAAGAGCCAAATTCATTAAAGGTTGCAAGCCACTTAATGAATTTGGTGAATCTTTTCAGTGGAATGCGCTTCTGTGCACTTTACCAGAAATGTTACTCTAGTCAGAGACTGGAGTAGAATTTCTAACATAAAAAACACAAACACTTTTGGCGAATTTGAATGGCGGACATAACCACTCCCCGTCCCAGCCTGGCTCTACCCCAGTCCTTCCCATTTTATCATTGCTGCTTCAAACTTGCATTAAAATGCCAAAAGTTACAACATTTTTGTGCAAATCTACGTTTTGCAAAAAAATTCTGTATTTCCAAACATTTCACACCACTTAGTCTTCACACATATACTATTTAATGGAGAGACATAGTAAATGATTGCTACCACTAGATAAACCTTAATAATTCTAAATATGTTTTGCTTTTCATTTCTTTTGAAAATGACTGCAATAAGACAGGGGAGGGTGGCCACTTTCCCAAACTGAGAAGCTTGTTTTATTTGCAGAGTATAAATTCAGGAAGAAATAGATGAGTTGATTGGAAAGATCTTTCATCTCTTGTTTTATTCTATGTCAAATAATGTAGTAAACGTATTTATTGTGTAATGTGATGACTCATGAGACGGGTGCATCTACATTTACAAAATTAAACAACAGTGTCCTCCATTTTTAGGCTCTACCCAACTAGTCATTAGTGATGAGCGAGCATACTCGCAAGTACTCGGTACTCGCCCGAGCATCTCAGTACTCGAGATGCTCAGAGCTCGCCGAGTACTTGCGAGATGCTCAGTCGGATGCTCGGGTCCCCTCCCTGCATGTTTGGCGCTCATTAAAGCGCCAATCAACATGCAGAGATTGCCCGCCACTCACTGTAATGCCGCAGCCATGTTGGTTGTGGCATTACAGTGATTGGCTGGGCGCACAGCGTCATCAAGTCTATATCAGACCTGGCACCGCCATGCTTGTCACAGTCACTGCGGAATCAGACAGTGTAGGGAGAGGTGCTGCTGAGCTAGGGAGACATTTGCTTGTGTATTAGGTAGTGTAGGGAGAAAACAAGTACATTACACATATCCATCTCAACAAACAGTCCTTCTGAGGACGAATCCATCTGCAGAGTTATCAGGCAGGCAGTGTATGCAGGCAGGCAGTGTATATAGCAGACTGCAGTGCATATAGCACAAGAGGCTCCATTCCAAATCTGCCTTCTGCTGCTGTTAGATATTTCTATACAAAGTCCCAGGTCTCAGGAGCCAGGAATAATTTTTTTTGGATCTTAATCCTCATTATTTGCTTAAAAAGCAATCCAGAGAACACAGTTTTTCTGCGCCATTTGCTTGTTGACACTGCAGAATACAGCCAGGTCCTTTCCATATAACAGCGCTAAAAATCCAGCTATTTAAAACTGTGGTTTCTCTGTCATACGGATCACAAACAATTGCGCTGAAAATACTGCCATTTTTGGCCTCCATTCAAATTTTTTTTCAGTGTGTCAGCAAAGTTTTTGGCGCCGGTTTGCTGTTCAAAATAGTTACCTACAGGCCAGGTATTTAAAACTGTGGTTTGTCCGTCACACGAATTACATATAACTTTGCTCCAAATTCTGCCATTTCTAGTGAGCGTGGAAGATAGTGTCCTCCATTTAAAATGGGCAAGGCACGTGGCAAGGGACGGGGAACTGGAACTGATGGTACAATGAGAGGCCGAGGCCATGGGCAAACTGAAATTGTGCCTCAACAAACACTCACATCTTCTCGCCCGACCTTCCTGTCCCAATTACTAGGGGACTGCAGCACACCACTGTTGAAACCAGAGCAGTGTCAAAAGGTTGTTGATTGGATAGCGGATAATGCTTCCACTCACTTTGCCACCACCACCCTGTCTTCCACACGGTCAAGTCTCAGTAGCCGTGAGTCTGGACTGCATATTCCTCTCCCTGATCCTCCTTCCTCCCACCATGCCGAGTGCCTGGAGACAACTGATTCCACACTTGGACACTCTGAAGAGCTGTTCACTTTTCCATTTATAGATTCGGGCCTCTCGCCCGGTCCACTTGAAGCGGGGCAAGAGGAGATTGCATGTAGCGATGCCCAAATATTTGAGCAGTCACGGTCACACATAGGTGACGGTGGGAAAGTGTCACAAGAGGTGGATGATGATGAGACACAATAGCCAGAAAGTCAGGAGGAGGACCAGAGTGCGGAAGTGGAAGACGAGGTGGTGGATGGTATAGTAACTGACCCAACCTGACAAGAGGACATGCAGAGCGAGGACAGCAGCACACAGGATGGGGGGGAGGCAGAGCACCCCAACAGGCAGGAAGAAGCAGTGTTGTGGCCGCAGACAGAGGGCAGGCAACCATTCACCTTAACACCAAAGCAAATAAGTTGCAAGTACAACTGTTAGGTTTTCCCAAGTTTGGTTGTTTTTTAAAGACTCTGCCGATAACCCCAAAAAGGACATTTGCACCACCTGCCAGGCCATCATCAGCAGGGGTGGCAAAACTAGCAGCCTGACCACCACCAGCATGATCAGGCACATGGCAGCAAAGCATCCGACTTTGTGGGCCGAACCCCAGGGTCCAAGAACAGTGTCTGCAGGTGGCACCATTGCTTCCTCCGCTGTTGTGCATGCAAGCCAATCCCCTGTCCATGGTGAATGCGAAGATGCCTCCTGCCCTGCACCTGTCGTTGCACACTCTCAAGTAGCAGCATCAGGAAGCACGTCCCAGCGCAGCGTTCAGTTGTCCATACTCCAGTCCTTGGAACGCAAGCGCAAATACGCAGCCAATGCCCCATAGGCCACACTACTAAATCCCCACATTTCACGACTGCTTGCGCTCAAAATGTTGCCTTTTAGGCTCATGGAGACGCAAGCATTCCGCAACCTGATGGCGGTGGCCGTCCCTTGGTACTCAGTCCCCAGCCGCCACTATTTCTCCCGGTGTGCCGTCCCCGCATTACACAAGAACGTGTCCCAAAACATTAGCCGTGCCCTCAACAACGCAGTTACTGGGAAAGTCCACCTAACCACAGACACGTGGACAAGTGCTTGTGGGCAGGGACGGTACATCTTGCTGATGGCACACTGGGTTAACATAGTGGAAGCCTGGACCCAGTCGGACCTTGGGACGGAACACGTACTCCCGACACCAAGGATTACGGGCCCTAGGTCAATCAGGGTTGCCCCCATGGTCTACAGCTCCTGCACCTCATCCTCCTCAGCCTCCTCCTCCTCTTCAGTCTCCATCTCCGAAATGACCACATCAGTCACAAGCTAGAAGCACTGCAGCACTGCCTCGGCCAAGCGGCAACAGGCTGTGCTGAAGCTAATATGCTTAGGTGACAAACCATACAATGCTGAAGAGTTGTGGACAGCTCTGAAAGAGCAGGCAGATCTGTGGCTCACACCGCTGAACCTACAGCCAGTCATGGTTGTGTGTGACAATGGCCGGAACCTGGTGGCGACTCTGAGGTGAGGCGAGCTCACACACATACCATGCCTGGCCCATGTGCTTAAACTCGTGGTTCAGCGGTTTCTCAAATTCTACCCGGAGCTGCCGGATCTGCTTGTTAAAGTACGCCGCCTGTGTGCCCATTTTAGAAAGTCACCTACAGCTTCCGCCACCCTTGCCGTGTTTCAGCAGCGTTTGAAGCTTCCGGCTCACAGACTGGTGTGTGATGTCCCCACGTGTTGGAACTCTACACTGCAGATGCTGGGAAGGATTTGTGTGCAGAAGAGGGCAGTTGTTGAGTACCAGCATCAACAAGGCCGTCGGTATTCAATTCAGACTCCACACATAAGACCTCAGGAGTGGACATGGATGTCAGACATATGTACCATCCTCCAAAACTTTGAGGCCATAATTAGCGTGACCATCCCACTTTTCTGACTTCTGAAATGCTCTCTGCTCACAATCAAAGAGGATGCATTGCAGGTGGAGCACGATGAGATGGAGCAAGGAACCATACAGAGTGACTCCACACAGCCCAGCCTCATCTCATCCCAACATGGATTGGGTGACAATGAGGAAGAACAGGAGCTAGTTTCATGCGCTATAGACGGTACTACCTGCACAACTGTCATGCTGTCTGTTCAGCATGGATGGCCAGAAGACAGAGAGGAGGAGAAGGAGAGCATGGTCCGTCATCCTCTTGGTGGGGACACGGAAGTCTTGCCTGTTAGCAGTCTGGCACGCATGGCTGAGTTTGTTACGCTGCCTTTCCCATGACCCTCACGTTCTCAAAATTTTGGGTGAGTCATTACTGGTTGGTGACACTTCTAGACCCACGCTACAAGGAGAACTTTATATCTCTTATTCCTGAGGCGGATAGGTCTACAAAAATGGGGCAGTACCAGAAGGCCCTTGTTGCGGAACTATTAAAAAAATTCCCATCTGAAAACGCTGGCGGCAGAGGTCGCAGTTCGTTGGGCAACCAAGGAGTACAGGCGAGAGAGACACAACTTCAATCCAGCAGAGGCAGGGGAACACTGTCAAAGTTCTGGGAGAATTTTCGCAGCCCCTCCCATCGCACAAGCCGTGAGGCACGGGGTACTCTCACAAGGAGTGCAAAGTTTGGGAAGATGCTGAGGGAGTACCTTGCCGACCGTATCAACATCCTCCGTGATTCCTCTGTGCCTTATAATTATTGGGTATCCAAGCTGGATACGTGGAATGAACTGGCTCTCTACGCCTTGGAGGTCCTGGCCTACTCTGCCGCTAGCGTTTTATCAGAGCGGGTTTTTAGTGCCGCTGGTGGAATTGCAACTGATTAGCGCATCCGCCTGTCAACTGAAAATGCTGTCAGGCTGATTCTTATAAAAATGAACAAGGGCTGGATTGGGCCAGACTTCTCAACACCACCGAATGATAGCAGCGTAACATAAACTCAAATCCAGTGTATTATTTTGGGAGGTGTATTCCCATGCTCCTCTTCACACCCACACATGGGTATACGCTTCCTGACTTTGGCTATTTGCTCTTGTCCTCCTCCTTCTCCTCATCCTCCACCACCATATCACCAGGGTGACTGTGGTTCGTGATGCAACACCCACATAATTTTTTTAAAGGGTGTTTATGATGCCCTTAAATTTTTTTTTTTATGCAGTATGCTCATGTATACCCCCCAATGTATACCCCCCTAAATGTTTGTCAGCCCATACACTTAGTGCATGGGCATTACAAGTATAGGAGACCCGCTCCTTTCTAATGGGAACATTTTGTTATGAGGCCCTCCTCCACATCTCTTCCAAGGGGCATTGGAGTGCCTCCCAACTTTTGGCAGCCCTTGCATTCACTGCATAGGCAAACACAATGGGAGACCCACTTCCTAATAATGGGAACATTGTTTTTAGGAGGCCCTCCTCTAAGTCTCATCAAAGGGGTATTGGGGTGCGTCCAAATTTTGGGCAGCCCTGCCACACACTGCATATGCAATAACAGTATAGGAGACCCACTCTTTAGTAATGGGAACAATAAAACATAGCCGGCTGATGGCTCTCTTAGAATATTGAGGGCCGACTGCTGGCCCTTTAAGAATAGTAAAAGCCGCCTGATGGCCCTATTTGTGACTTTCCGAGTCCCTCCTTCATAAAAGAAACAGGATGTGTCTGATGATATCTCACACACCACATGACCAGATAAGGTTGTAAAATGTTAACATTACATTTCCTGGTGAATGCATTTGTCACTGTTGAAAGCAATGCAAAAGTGCAAAAACGCATCAAAAAACTCTACGTGTGAACATAGCCCAAGATGTGGATGAGCATTTTTGTCTTTGGTTATTTATTTTGCTTTATATACAAGTCATTACCCTGGAAAGGATGTTCCTTAACATATTTCCCAGGAAAATCCATTTTGGTTTTGTTTCTGTATGTTTTATTGTGAGTCCGTAAAAGTGGCGTAATACCTCTGACAACGTTGTTGACAGAAGTGACCTGGGAGTCAGAGATGCTTCCAGGGGTCTTCCCCTTGCTGTTCCCATGTCATTTGAGCACTGTTCCCATCGATTTGGGCAATTTTTAGGCCCTCTGCAGACCACCGGGGGAAGCCGCCTGAAAAATGCTAGAGTTTCCCATAGACTTACATTGGGCTCGTTGCTCGGGTCGAGCACCCGAGTATTCCAATGTGCTTGACCCGAGCATCGAGCACCCAAGCATTTTAGTGCTCGACCATCATTACCAGTCAGATCTCCTGTTTTATTAAATATTTGTATTCCCTATGAAATAACAAATATGGGTCATGCTATTTACAGCTCTTTGTTGTGCTGATCCACTGTTAGGCCACATGCACACATTCAGTATTTGGTCAGTATTTTACCTCAGTATTTGAAAGCCAAAACCAGGAGTGGAACAGTCAGAGGAAAAGTATAATAGAAACACATCACCACTTCTGCATTTTTCACCCACTCCTGGTTTTAGCTAACAAATACTGAGGTAGTAGGTGGCACTTGAGTTCAAGTTCTCTTCCTCTCTGAAGAGGCAATTTGCATTTTTAATTTCCCAGAGGAGCATTGCAAGGATTAAAAGTCTCCTCATATTGGCATGTCTGGACTGTCACTCTCCACTAAGAGAAGAAAGGTTACCTTTTGGATCCCGGGCAGACGCCTCTCACCTAGCCAAACTAGATCTCCCACTTTGCACTGATGAGGGGCAGCCCTCTGAAACACTGTGTCTGCAAATTGACATTCTGGCTTGGCTTTTTTTCTAAGTCATGTGGCAATGCTTATTAAATGGTCGATATTGAATTTTAGGATTGCTACAGTCTTGCTCATCGTTATTGGCACCCATGAAGTTTAAGTACATAATGTGGAATATCTCCTGAAAAAAGTGAAACAGTTTTTATGTATAGAGACTTGTGTTAAATACAAAAGAGCAAATGATAAACAATAATTTAAAACCAAAAACAATGGGAGGGAAAAATAGAAAAATCTAAATCTTACTTTGTCACTGGTATTGGCACCCTTTTACATTACTTTAGTATGGAAACACATTTTGACTAGCCTGTGGTATATCACAAAAGAAATTCACCTGTGATTGTCGGTGCCTATGTGACATGAATTAGCCAATGAATGATGACTTCAGTGTTTTAAAAAGCCACATGGTAGGCCCTGTTCCTTTATCACAATGGTGAAGACATAGGAGCTGTCTGAGGACATCAGAACTGCTATTATTATCAAACACATGACTTCCAAAGGGTAGGATCAACAAGTTAGGCTATGGGTTGGACTAGATGGACTTAGTCTTCCTTCAACCTTAAAAACTATGTTACTATTAGTGTTGAGCCACCCCCGTAGTGTTCGAGTTCGGTTCGGTTCGTCGAACACCCGTGTGTTCGCCGAACTGTTCGTCGAACTGTTCGTCGAACACCTTCGAACACCGTTAAAACCAATGGCAGGCAAACAAAAACACATAGAAACACATAGAAAACACCTTCAAAGGTGTCCAAAAGCTGACAAACTGCTCAGAAGACACAACTAACACATGGAAAAGTGACAAGTACATATAGTCATGCGAAAATAAAAGAGGTGGAGGAGTAAAAGGAGGGGGAGACACAGATATAGGCATGTCATGCCCTTCTAAAATCCAAAAAGTGAGAAGCCGAGACGGCCAGTCCGCTCCTGCCCGTGCCACCTCCGTGTCGCCGGGTTTGTGCCAGAGCCGCGGTGAACCCTGACGGCCAGCCCCCCTCTCCCAATACTGGTGCCTGTCCGCTGGTGGGTCGAGAGAGCCCCCCTGTGGTGGAGGCAGCTCTAAGCTTTTTAATTTAAATTGTCCCTCTAATTTGAATGAATACACTTTAAATCCATTTACAAGGATCTATTGGAGGGCAAGTCTCATGCCAGCAGCCGCGTAATTCCAGCTCCAGTAGCGTCCACTAAAGCTGCTGCAGTTAAAAAGCTTTTATAAGGATCGAGCTCTGCTGTCCACCGCAAGGCATCCTAGTGCCAGTCCCAGCCCCTATGCCTTGGGGTGCCTCCTGATGCTCTTCACTAAGTATCCCGTGGTCCCGAAGCATTTCCTTTGAAAAAATTAAGTGTCCAAACTACAGGTGGTGTAGCTTGCTTAACAGCCGGGATAATCCGCTGACTAGCAGACACTGCTACTAGGCACAAAGTATTTCCTGGGCTAGATGCAGTTAAAAATTTGTAAGTAGATACTCTCGTTGGATGCTGAGAAAGCATTCCATAGAGTCTCCTGGCACGCCATATATGATTCTCTTAAAAAGCTTGGGGTAGGGGTCTAGGGGACCCTTTTATAGCCAAAATCACGGCCCTGTATCACAATACGTCACCTAGGCTGAAGATAAATGGAACTGTAGCACCGAGGGCTCGGTTGCTACAGACGTATTGCACCTCACCCAGAGGTGTGATATCTCACTCTCAGATAAGGATGGAGTGTGGATCAGGACCCGACACCTGCATGCATTACACCACATTGCCGTGGGGCAGGGCGACCAATATGCCCCTGAGATGGGCACGACAGTCCCTGTCCCTGGCTGGAGTGGGGGGAGGGAACACTGAGGAAGGGGAACCCTGCAGTGCAGGAGCAGGGAGGAAGCAGTTCCTGGGTGCATTGAGAAGGGAGTATAAAAGGTGGGCACCATCTTAGTTCAGTGCAGAGAAGTCTGAGCAGAAGTGGCAGGGAGCAGGGGCTCTGCATGAGCTCTGCTCCGGAGGCGGGCCTAGTAACAGAGGCCCAGGCCTGCAAGAGGGAGAAGGAAGGAAGAGGAGCGGAGAAGGCTCCAGGAACGAGGAATGAAGGGATCCCAGGGGTGCGGACGGGCGAGTCGCCACCGCACGCCCGAATCCACCTGCGTGGAGGGGTCAGGCCAAAGGGGGAGACCGGTCCCCGAACTAGTGGAGGCAGGAAACGACCCTCAGCTAGAAACCGGAGGCTCTGACATTTTATGTGGCGCAGCCCCTTGCTCCACCCGCTTGGAAGGCACCACATAGGGTCAGGGAAACTGGCGCCAAGTTTACCAAGAGGAGGCCCGAGGCAGCCGGACAGAAGTGTTGGTAAGAAAGGCCAGACAAAGGACACACAAAGGGGGTCCTGTGAAGCGCTCCAAAGTTATCTGGGAGTTGTCTGAGCCTCTCACCTGGTGAGCACAGTACGACGTGGGCAGCCGTTACCTGCAGACGTGGTCTGGATAATAAGAACTGTGAGTAAAGGCCCTGAACTGCATCACTGACTCCGTGTCGTTACTGCTGCTGCCCTGCACCATCACCCCCATCCTCCGCATACACTGCCCTGAGGCTATACTCCTCCCGTGGGGAGTTATGCTACGCTCTGCTGCACCCACAACACCAGCCTTAGCGGTCTGCCCTGTAGCGGCGGTTCACTCTGACCGCAATCCACGGGTGGCGTAGTCGGACATTTAAACATCAAAACCACATAAATAGTTCCGCCACTGGTTTGACCGCCCTGAGCCACGGAAACGGATCGCCGCCACGAAGACTACAACCACCAGCATCCACCAAAAAGGGTCCGGCTCCGGGTGTCCCAAGGCCCAGGGGGTGCGTCAGAACATTTTCATCACCTTTCACAATCACCAATGGGACAAGGCAGGGATGTCCTCTGTCCCCTCTCTTATACATCCTAGTGACGGAGCACCTGCTCTCATCAATTCGCCATAACCCCAATATTAGGTGGATTGAGGTGGGAGGCACCGAGTACAAGTGCTCTCTATTTGCTGATGATGTCCTAGTATATATCACTCAATCACATATATCCATCCCTGCTGTTATGGCTGAAATAGATCACTTTGTTACATGGTAAAATTTTAAAATCAATGCAGCGAAGTCTGAGGCCCTCGATGTCTCCCTCCCTAAATCCATATAGGATTCCATCCAGTCCAACTTTCCCTTTGCCTGGCCCTCACAGGGTATCAAATACTTAGGAATTCCTATTCATAGAGACCTCTCCCATCTATGTTATCTTAATTTTGGGCCCTTTATTGAACAATTCCATACAGACCACGGTTGGCAAGTTGGAACTGTGAGATTCACTACGTGCACCACTGGTATTTTGTGGAAAAGCACATGTAAGATTCTGCAACAGTCTCTGCTGATACTCCTGCATGCGTGCATCCCTTTCTATGGCAGGAATAATTTCTGCAAATTTACTTTTGTACCGGGGATCTAACAGTGTGGCAACCCAGTAGTCAGGATTATTTCTAATTCTCACAATTCGAGGGTCATGTTGCAGGTAGTGCAGCAAGAAGGCACTCATGTGTGTTGCGCATCCAGGAGCACCAAGTCCCTGTTGTGTTGGTGGCGAGGTAACAATCATGCTTCCTTCCTCTGTCCTCTCCCCCCAACCTCGCACAACAGAAATGTGATCAAGGTCTCCCTCATCTGATGAGTCTTCCATCAGTTCGTCCTCCACTTCTTCCTGGGCTCCTGCACCTTCCTCACTAGTTTGGCTGCTACCATGCGCCCTGGTAAAATCATCTCCCCCACCCTCACATGCCTGCCGCCCTGGTGCTGCCGACCGTCTGGACCTTGCAGATGTTAGCCCTTCCGCATACAACTCCTCCTCCTCTACTTCCTCCACCTCCTCTTGTGCCACCACCTGACTCCGAATTCTGTTTAACATGTGCTCCAGCATGTAAATCACCGGAATAGTCATGCTGATAATGGCATCGTCAGCACTAAACATCTTCGTCGCCATTTCAAAACTGTGCAGAAGGGTGCATAGGTCCCTGATCTGAGACCACTCCTCCAGCGTGATTTGCCCCACCTCTGAATCTCGTTGGCCCAGGCTATACGTCAGAACGTATTGCACCAGGGCTTGTCGGTGCTGCCACAGTCGCTGCAACATGTGCAGAGTTGAATTCCACCGGGTAGGCACATCGCATTTTAGCCGGTGAAGTGGCAGGCCCAACGACTTCTGTAGAGATGTAAGTCGCTGAGCTGCGGGATGCGAACGGCGGAAGTGAGCACACAGCGACCGTGCCCTCTGCAGAAGGCCATCTAGTCTGGGATAGTGGGCTAAAAATTGCTGGACAACCAGGTTCAACACGTGAGCCATACAAGGCACGTGTGTGACATTGCCCCGGCGAAGGGCCGCACCCAGGTTTGCAGCATTGTCGCACACGGCCTTCCCTGGTTTCAGGTCCAGTGGAGACAACCATTCATGAAATTGGTTCTCCAGAGCTGACCACAACTCCTCAGCTGTGTGACTCACATTTCCCAGACATTTCAATGTAAAAACCGCCTGATGACGTTGAGCCCTACTGCCAGCATAGTAAGGAGGTGTGCAGGATCCCTTCTGCGCAGTTAGAAAGCTTGTGGCATGACCAGACAGGCTTTGGGTGCAGGTGGAAGACCGAGAGGAGGTTGAGGAGGCAGAAGCAGTGGAGGAAAAATGACATAAAGAGGATTGACGCACAACTCGTGGGGACGGCAAGACTTGGACAGCAGCCCCTTGTCCTGCTGTCACCATAGTTACCCAGTGCCCAGTCAGCGACATGTAACGCCCCTGTCCATGCCTACTCGTCCAAGTGTCTGTGGTGAAATGCACCCTGTCACACACAGAGTTTCTCAAAGAAGCGGTGATGTTGTGTGCGACATGCTGGTGGAGCGCAGGCACACCTTTCTTTGAGAAGTAGTGCCGACTGGGCATCTGGTACTGGGGCACTGCGACGGACATAAGGTCTCGAAAATCCTCTGTGTCCACCAGGCGGAAAGGCAGCATTTCTGTGGCCAAGAGCTTGCAGATGGTGAAATTCAACCTCTTAGCTTTCTCATGGCTAGGAGGAAATGGTCTTTTACTTGTCCACATCTGAGGGACCGAGGGCTGGCTATTGTGCTTAGACGGGGTTGATAAGGGTGTCCCCGGCAAACTGCCGGTCTGTGAGGAAGATGCAGGCGGACATGTTAGGTTGCCTTGATCCAAAGGTGGTGCTATCGATGTCGGACAGCGCTCAAGACCAGCTGGTGTTACCACCTCCAAAGAAAATGATGACCTGCCAATCACGCTGGCTGTTGCGGGTAAAGAGGTGGCAGGTCTGCGCCCCAAAACAGATGTGACTGCTGTCCCCCCAGTCACAGAGGATGAAGAGGCCGCGGATGCACAAGATATGGCAGACGGTGGTTGGCCCGGCCGGCTAGACCGCATTGTAGCACACTGAGCTTCCCACTGCAACTTATGCTTCATGTCCATGTGCCGGTTCATGCATGAAGTACTCAAACTATGTATTTTTTGGCCTCTACTTAGCTTTTGCTGACAAATGTTACAGATAACACGAGTTGGGTCATCTTTATCGATCTGAAAAAATGCCCAGGCTATGCAAGGCTTAGCACCCATGCGACCTGAAGAGCCACCATGACTTCTGGTGAGAGGCAGAGTTGTGTTTGAGGATGCAGTTGTTGACGTGCTTCCAGTACTACGTCTCTGTCCAGGAAGGCGCAACCTGACCTCGTCGTCACTAGCATCTTCCTCCACCTCCTCTGCTGACCTCATCTCTTGGCTGACTGTGGGTTGACAGTAAGTGGGATCTCCGACCTCATCATCATCACCCTGTGCGTTATCACACCCGTCGTCCTCAGAGCCAACCTGTTCCTGCCCTGACAAAAAACTAAAGTTGTCGCTCCAATCAGGTATTTGAGTCTTATCATCGTCTTCCTCATTGTCTCCACCAACAGGAGTTACAGTTTGGGAATGAGGGTCTACATTATGGTCAGAACCTTCTGCGTCTGGTCCTGGATCCGACTCATAAAGATTCTGGGCATCAGTGCAGATCATTTCCTCGTCTGGATTCACAGAAGCGCTGGAGTCGACCTCTGATTCCCAGGCTATAGTATGAGTAAACAGCTCTGCAGACTCAACCATCTGTTCTACCTCATACTCAGACGGGCAGCTGGAGATTTGGGAGCTGTGAGGAAGCAAGTGCGATTTGGGTGACACCTTTGAGGACTGAAGTATTTGTGATGTTGAAGTTGATGTGGAGGAGAGCCCACTTAAAGGAGCACTTGATATCCGTTGAAGCACCTGCTGTTTTTGTGCCTCATCTGGAATTTGTAGCGATTGGCGTGGCCTTAAGAAAGGGATCTTATCACATTGTCCGCTAAAAGAAGTAGACATTTTAGTTTGGCTGGAAGATGGTCTTTCTTCTGCACCTACCCCACGGACACAACCTTTTTTCCCCTTCCCAACACGCCTATTCCCCTTTCCACCAGCAGCAGGCCTTTTTCCACTCATTTTGGTGGTTAACTAATTCACAACTCTGGAGTTGTTTGCACAAAAAAACAATGGATGGTAACCGAGCAGAGCTGAGTGGCCAAACTGTGGTATTAGGCCAAAACTATTGGCTGGGTTAGATGCAGAAAAAAATTATTTTTAATTTGCAACCTGATAGAGGTCAGTATAGATGGACTAATAGACCAAGTCCCACACACCGCTAGAAGCCCAAATATTTTTTCAGAGCTAGATGCAGAAATTTTTTTTATTCAATTTGCAACCTGATGGAGGTCAGTATAGATGGACTAATAGACCAAGTCCCACACACTGCTAGAAGCCCAAATATTTTTTCAGAGCTAGATGTAGAAAAAAAATATTTTTAATTTGCAACCTGATGGAGGTCAGTATAGATGGACTAATAGACCAAGTCCCACACACTGCTAGAAGCCCAAATATTTTTTCAGAGCTAGATGCAGAAAAAAATTATATTCAGTTTGCAACCTGATGGAGGTCAGTATAGATGGACTAATAGAATGATGCTATGCCCAAAAGATTTTACTTCACTAGGTGCAGTAAAAAAATTGGTATTCTATACACAGGTGGTATATCTTGCAACACAGATAGGCTACTCCACTGACTAACACACTCTGCAATAGGCCAAAAAGGATTAGCTTTGCTAGATTCAGCCAAATGCTGTGAAAAAAACTTGCACAGCACTGGCACAGACCTGCCTGGCAAAAACTGATAGGAACTGATGTAACCTAGTCCTGAAAAGGACTCCAATTACAATTAGTCTTTACTCCCACAATCTATCTATTTAAGAGCACAGACCTGCCTGATAAAAGTCGTAGGAAATGCTGTAACCTAGTCCTTAAAAGGACTGCAATCACAACTATTCCCTACTCCCAAGCTATCTGTATATTTGTGCGAAAATTGGCTTGAAATTAACAAGGTATAGCGCACACAGCAACAGCGGTGCCGTCTAACACGCAGCTGCAGCAGTGAGAAAATGGTGGCGACGGGGAAAATGGCTTGGTCTTATAGGGCAAGAACATGTGACATACACTGCCAATCACACATGCCCTTGCTTGTGTGAAAAAAAGCACTTCGCTCCGTGTGTGCGCTGCTGATAGGCTGACAGATTGCACCTCCCCACTGCAAATGCGGGAAAGAGAAAAAAAAATGGAGATCTTCATTGTTCCTGCAGAGATCCATCCCCTGCCCCTCCCCCCGCCCCGCTGTACACTCAAACTGCGTATTAACATTAATTTTCATCATTACTGAGAAAAAATCCAGTTATGATTTTGGTGCACGAACAGTTATCGAACATAACCTCGAACAGCCGAATTTTTCTCAAATTGTTCGTGTTCGCCGACCGGCTCGAACACCGCCCAAAACAGCTCGAATTTGAGATTGGCGAACAGTTCGAGTAGAACAACGCTCATCTCTAGTTACTATGTATAAGGCCATCTCCAAAGACCTTGGTATCCCAGTTTCAACAGAGCACAATGTTATTACAAAGTTTTCCACTCATGGAACTGTTAAGAACCTCCCTGGACGTGGGGGAAAGAGGAAAATTGACAAGAGATTTCTTCGAAGGTTGGTGCGAATGGTGGAAAAAACACCACATCAAACATTCAAAAACCCGAAGGTCAACCTGGAAAAGTCTGAGGTCACAGTTTCAACAAGTACTATACACTACACACTAAACAAAGCAGAGCTTTATGGGCGAAGGCCAAGGAATAAACCATTACTGAAGAAAAGACATAAAAAGGAACAACTGATCTTTGCTAAAGATTACCTTGACACACCACAATCCTTCTAGAAAATGTTCTGTGGACAAAAGAAACAAAAATAGAGTTTTTTGGCAATGCAAAGCAACAGTTTGTTTACAGACGGTGCAATGAAGCTTATAAGGAAAAGAACACCTTACTAACAGTTAAGCATGGTGGAGGATCCATAATGCTGTGGGGTTGCTTTTGTGCGTCTGGTACTAGAGGCCTTGACTGTATCACAGGAATCATGAAATCAGAGAATTATCAAGAGATTTTACAGCAAAATGTCCTACCCAGTGTAAAAAAACTTGGTTTGAGTCGAAGATCATGGGTCCTCCGACAAGACAATGACCCAAAGCACACATCCAAAAGTACACATGAATGGTTGAAAAAGAAAAAATGGACTGTTTTAAAATTGACAGCAATGAGTCCTGACCTCAATCCCATTGAATATCTTTGTGGTGAGCTGAAATCTGCAATTGGGAAAAAGAACCCTGCAAACATTCGAGAACTTTAACTGGCTACAATAAATGTTTGGAGGCTGTCAGCAATGCGAAAGGGTGTGCAACCAAGTATTAATTAGGGGTGCCTTCATTGCTGCACATGCTGTTTATTCTGTTTTTTCTTTGAAATTGCAACATGGAAGTTGAAAAGCAATGTTTTATTGTTGTATTATTTTGGACCACTAATTAAAAAATCCTGAGGATATAACTTTGGTACATGTCCATTTATTTCTGAAGATATTGTACAGTCTATGAAAAAACTAAAGGGGTGCCAATAATGGTGAGCTGCACTGTGCTTCCAATAGGTGGCATTGGAGTTTTTAGTTCTCTTCATCTCAAGAGGCAATTTTCAAATAATGAGGTAAAAAACTCACCAAATACTCAATGTGTGCACGTAGCCTTACTCCTCCAAGAAATGTGTGAATACTTTAACATCTGGTTGTTTTGGTTGGGTGTCCCTTTCCAGTCTGACACTGTCCTATTAATGCTGACAGTATAGACTATATAGGGATGGTCGTCTTACACAATATAAATAAAAACACCCAGTTGTCAATTTATTTATAAATTTGTAGGAGGAATAACAAAGGAACATATTCTAAGAACCAGACTTCTCTGAAGAGCTTACATGTCCTTTTTAAGTGATAAACTATAATAATACAACATCTAGCTGTACATGTTTTTAGTCTAGTACATCTCTGAAGTGTATACGTTTTCCATTTATTTAAATTTTAGATTTTAATTTTACTATTTTTAGTATTTTGGCAATTAACATTTTGTTACAAACTAAAGCTACGTTCCCACGGTATTTGGTGAGTTTTTGATGTAGCAGAATTCTGCACCAATTAGCTAATTCGTGTTACTTGCATGTGTTCATTGTGTTTTTGTGTGCGATTTTTTTACATTTTTTTTTAAACATATTTTTTTAATCAAGTTTTTAAGGTTGCGTTTTTTTGTCTGTTTGGTATGTCATCTTGGAGATAAAGCTGCTTTAGTTTTGATACTTCCTGGTATTTGGCATGGACAAAACTTTATTTATTCAGTCATGTGTGGATTACATATGTTTTTAGTGTGTTTACAAAGGGAAACAGACTAAAAATGTATGTGTGTTTTTTAACCTATGGATTTTCTGCATCTGATGCAATTCTATGGGGAAATCTAGTGGCATCTAAATAGATAAACAGCTGCTACTGTTACAGCCAGATACTAGTTAATGTATTACAACCAACTTTGGAGTGAGCAAAACTCCTGAACCCACTCTATACACACGCATCATAGTGTGAAATACATGTATGGCATGGTGCACATAGGGGTTAAAGAATACATACACTTTTGTTTTTATGTAAAGGGAATCTGTCATGTGAAAAAACACTATGAACCTGCAGATATGGGGTTAATCTACAGGGTAATAGTGTTCTGAAGCTGCCCGGTGCCTGCACTGAGAGCCCTGCTGCCGTAAGGAAAAGGACTTTATTCTTCCACTATGCAAAGAGAGGTGACTGAAGCAGCGCCAGTCGCACCCCTATGAAAGCCCAAGGCTGCTGGGAAGAATAAAGTTCATTTCCTCCTGGCAGCTTGGGTGCCAAGCAGCTTTAGAACGATATTAATCTGCAGATTAAACCCCATGTCTGCAGGTTGCTAGCTTTTTTTACATGACAGGTTTTATTGTCCTCTAGGCATTGCAAAGTTACGATTTATTGTAATATACTTATTTGCCATATTTTATTTCCTTCTCTCCCAAATATTTTCCTGCAATACTGTTTCAATGTCCTGTTTATGCACCTTTTAGAAGCTCCTTTTAATCGCTGCTGGGAAAGATTTGCAAGATGGGAAGTCTCCTGTCTGAATACAGGGTGGGGAGCTGATAGGCTCAGAAAGGGAAGGTCCAGTACACAGTTTGTTTGAATATAGTGTACGGATTTTGTTAAAAGACAATGGGGTATATTTATAAAGCTTTTTATGACCTGTCTACGTATATGGTGTGGCAGGAGCAGCCTGGCATATTTGGATGTTTGAGGACCTGCGGTTATCCAGCCACCGGGATAAACAACTGAGGACCTGTGGTGACGTGTTATCCGGTCCGGCAGGATCGTGTGACCACTCGAGGAGCACGGAGTTGCGATGCAAACACCGACAGGACGGTATTACAAATAGAGAGAGGCGACCGGAGCCTCATTAATCACACGCTTAATCTTGGTTGTGTAGATGTACACAACCATCACAGGTGAGTGCACTGGCACTTTTTAATTTATATAAATAGCCATGTGTGTCTACACATGCGCCCTTTCCCTTTTCTTTTTACCTATATGGTGTTGCTTTGTTGATGATGGGTGTTGCTTAACATGCAACATGATGTGCCAAAAAAGCACTAAAATTGTGGTGCACATTTCTATTTCAAAGTAAGCCAATTAAGAGGTGGCTAATAAACAGATTTACTCAAACAGCATGAACCACTTTGATACATTTGGCATATTTTAAGACTGTCTAGTCTACGTTTGCACAGTCTAACAATTAGACAATTTGGATAAATGCCCCTGTATGTTTGATTTTAGGAGTCTTCATATCTGTTTAAGGGTATTATTATTATTATTATTTATTATTATAGCGCCATATATTCCATGGCGCTTTACATGTGAAAAGAGGGTATACATAGCAAATACAAGTACAATAATCTTGAACACAATGTGACAGCGACTGGTACAGGAGGAGCGAGGACCCTGCCCGTGAGGGCTCACAATCTACAAGGGATGGGTGAGGATACATTAGGTGAGGGTAGAGCTGGTCATGCAGCGGTGGTTACTGCAGGTTGTAGGCTTGTCGGAAGAGGTGGGTCTTCAGGCTCCTTTTGAAGGTTTCCGGGGTCGACGAGAGTCTGATGTGTTGGGGTAGAGCGTTCCAGAGTAGGGGGGGAAGCACGGGAGAAATCTTGTATGCGATTGTGGGAGGAGGAGATAAGAGGGGAGTAGAGAAGGAGATCTTGTGAGGATCGGAGGTTGCGTGCGGGTATGTAATGGGAGACTAGGTCAGAGATATATGGAGGAGACAGGTTGTGAATGGCTTTGTATGCCATGGTTAGGGTTTTGAACTGGATTCTCTGAGGAATTGGGAGCCAGTGAAGAGATTGACAGAGAGGAGAGGCCGGGGAATAGCGGGGAGACAGGTGGATTAGTCGGGCAGCAGAGTTTAGGATGGATTGGAGGGATGCGAGAGTGTTGGAAGGGAGGCCACAGAGCAGGAGGTTGCAGTAGTCGAGGCGGGAGATGATGAGGGCGTGCACTAGTGTTTTTGCAGATTCATGGTTGAGGAATGTGCGGATCCGGGAGATATTTTTGAGTTGGAGTTGGCAGGAAGTGGAAAGGGCTTGGATATGTGGTTTGAAGGAGAGATCAGAGTCCAGGGTTTACTCCAAGGCAGCGAGCTTGAGGGACTGGGGAGAGTGGACAGCCATTGACATTGATAGATCGGTCAGTTGGGGGGGGTGAATGGGATGGCGGAAAGATAATGAATTCTGTTTTGTCCATGTTAAGTTTTAGAAATCTAGCAGAGAAGAAGGAACAGACATTATGGGATTTTGGTTAGTAGGGAGGAGATATCGGATCCAGAGAGGTAGATCTGTGTGTCATCAGCATAGAGGTGATAATGAAAGCCATGAGACTCTATGAGCTGTCCCAGGCCTAAGGTGTAGATGGAGAAGAGCTGAACCTTGGGGGACACTGACAGATAGGGGGCGAGATGAGGAGGTGGTGCGTGAGTGGGAGACACTGAATGTCCTGTCTGTTAGGTATGAGGAGATCCAGGATAGGGCTAAGTATGTGATGCCGAGAGATGAGAGAGTTTGTAGTAAGAGGGAATGATCCACTGTGTCGAAGGCAGATGACAGGTCTAGGAGGAGGAGGAATGAGTAGTGTCACTTAGATTTGGCGGTTAGTAAGTCGTTGGTGACTTTAGTCAGTGCAGTTTCAGTAGAATGGTGCGGTCAGAAACCAGATTGTAGGCGGTCGAAGAGGGAGCAGGAGGAGAGGTGGGAGGACAGTTCAGAATGGACGTGTTGTTCCAGTAGTTTTGAGGCATAGGGGAGAAGTGATATGGGGCGATAGCTAGTCAGAGAGGATGGGTCAAGGGAGGGCTTTTTGAGGATGGATTTGATTGAGGCATGTTTGAAGCATGAGGGGAAGACACCAGTTGTTAGTGACAGGTTAAAGAGGTGGGCTAGGGTTGGGATGAAGATAGTGGTAAGGTTTGGGATGAGGTGGGAAGGGATTGGGTCAAGTTCACAGGTGGTGAGGTGTGATTTGGAGAGTAAAGAGGAAAGTTGATCTTCCGTAATGGTGGAGAAGGTAGTTTTGGAGGAGGAGGGTTGAGTAGGTGTGGGAGGGGCTGTGGGGGCTATAGGCAAAAGTTTTGTCTGATGGTGTCAATCTTCTGCTTGAAGAATGAGGCAAAGTCTTCGGCTGAAATAAGAGGAGAGGGAGGAGGAATTGGGGGACGGAGGAGAGAATTGAAGGTGATGAATAGTTGTTTTGGGTTGTGAGACAGGGAGGATATGAGGGATGCGAAGTATGTTTGTTTTGCTGCAGTGAGTGTGGACTTGAAGGTAGTGAGGGATTGTTTGAATGCAATGAAGTGCTCATTGGAGTGGGACTTTTTCCATCTACGCTCAGCAACCCTGGAGGCCCGTTGCAGTACTTTAGTTAGGCTGGTGTGCCAATGTTGTCTGTTGATTGTGCGAGCTTTGGTATGTGTGAGGGGGGCAACCGAATCGAGAGCTGCAGCTGTTGTGGTGTTGTATAAAGTGGCAGCAACATCTGCATCATGTAAGGAACTAATGTCTGTAAGAGGGAGAAGGGATTCAGAGAGTGAGTGTAGGTCAAGGTGTCTGAGATTTCTGCAAGGGTGTGCAAGTTTGTGGAGTGGGGATTGTTGACCTGGAGAGGAGAGGGAAGAGAATGTAAGTAGGTTGTGGTCAGAGAGAGGGAGAGGTGAGTTAGAGAGGTTAGATAGGGAACAGAGGCGGGTGAAGATGAGGTCCAGCATGTGGCCGTCTTTGTGGGTGGGTGTGGAAGACCACTGAGTAAGACCGAAGGAGGAAGTGAGGGTATGTCATATCTCATGGCTTGGGAATCATACAGATAGTATTGTATTGTCATTATATTGTTGCTGTCAGTGCTATGCAAGAAGGATTGCCCCCTCTGGAACTTTGTCCTTCCTCTCTCCCTATCTTTCCCTCTAGCTCTGATGTAGCTCTGATGTCAGTAACTCCTCACTTCTTCATTCTTCTTCCTCATTCACTGTTTGTCAGTCATCTTAGTAGCTCATGTGTTTCCATCTGGGGTTCAGAAAAGTCTTTTTACCTACTGTATTTGTGCATAACTATGAGAATTCAGCTGGAAAATAAACCTTCTAGAATCTTCATATGTGCCTCCTGCAGTCGAGTTCAAGCTATCTTATGATAGATCTACGTGTAAGTACTGGTACATACTGAGGCAGCCTAGAAACAGTGTCTCAAGGACCCTACTGTCATACTAGGTATGGGCAGGACCAAGCGAACGTCCACAGGAAAAGGAGGGAAGCCCAGCAACTAGAGAAAGGAGAGTGGAGAACCCTAGGTAGATCTAACAGCACCCTGACTCCCCTATTGTCCCTAGATAGGTTCCTCACCTATCGCCCAGCAGGATGCCTAAACCGCTATTCCTACAACTGGGTCCTAGGTAGGGAGGGTGAGGGGTGAGCACTAATCAGCTTCACTGTAACTAAAGACAAACAAGGGAAACAGACAAGGGGAAACACTTAGCTTTGAGGAGACACCAGAGAGATCATGACTACAATCCTCAAAGGAACTTCAAGATTAATTTAGCCAACTGCTAGTACACCAGACCTGAACAGAGGCACTAACTCTATCACCGACAACTCTGGAGACACTGAAGGCATTTAAAGATCAAGCAAGGGTGTGTCAATTAGCAGCAGAAGGTGGAGATCACCGCTGAGTCCTAGCGAGAGAAGGATACCACTACACTACAGAGATGAAAGGATCAAGAAGGTGTTTGCAAGGCCAAGTGCAGCGACCTTCTACAGCTGGATCCAGAACGACTGTCTGTCAAACCTGTTACAAACCTGCAGCTTAGTGATGGAGTCAGAAGGGTATGAGCACATAACATGTTCTTCAGATGGATTTTACATTGAAAACTGCTTGAAAAAGCACAAACCAAATGTTCAAAACAATGAATGCATGCTGTAGCATCGGCGTCTCTGCGCCGTACTAGGCAGAGACGCCGTCCCTCTCACCTCCCCGCTCCTGGCGCGGCGTCCTCCAGCGCTTCTCTCCCCGCTGCTTCTTCCGGCACGCGCTCCTTCCCCGGCAGTGTGCTTAGGGCGCGCGCTCCTCCTCTCTTAAAGGGACCATGCGCGCCGTCCTAAGGAGTCCCCGGCCAATTGCCGGAGGACCTCCCATATAAAAGGCACCTCCTCCAAAATGGAGGTGCCCGAGCAATGTTGTTTGCACTGTGTCTCACCTGTGCTTCAGCCCTCAGGTTCCGTTGCCTGCTACCTGCCAGTTACCTGCCAGTTTCCTGTCAGTCTGCTGTCTGATTCCTGCCTATATCTGCTACCTGCCTGCTAGCCTGAGGTCCGACGGTCTGCCTTCGAACTCCGGTCAGTCTGTCTATGGACCAGCTTGCCCGCTCACCTGGGAGCGCACATCTGCCACCTGCCTGTTAGCCTACCTGGAGGCTCCGCCGTCACGTGCTGTGACCATCCGCCTGTCCAGAGACTCCTGCCCGCTCACCTGGGAGCGCTCATCTGCTGCCTGTCTGCTAGCCTACCTGGAGGCTCTGCCGTCACGTGCTGTGACCACCCACCTGTCCAGAGACTCCTGCCCGCTCACCTGGGAGCGCTCATCTGCTGCCTGTCTGTTGGTCTTCCTGGAGGCTCCGCCGTCACATGCTGTGACCACCCGTTTATCCAGAGACTCTCGCCTGCTCACCTGGGAGCTCACGTCTACCATCAGCCGCCACAGGTCGTACCAACCCTTTACCCAGAGACTGCCCCGGTCACTTGCCGAGACCTCCAGCCCATTCTTCCAGAGACTGCCCCGGTCACTTGCCGTGACCTCCAGCCCGTTCTTCCAGAGACTGCCCCGGTCACTTGCCGTGACCTCCTGCCCGTTCATCCAGAGACTGCCCCGGTCACTAGCCGTGACCGCCTGCCTGCCTTCCCTGGGAGCCACCCGCTTCCTTACAAGGACTGCCCCCTTGTATAGTAGCCCAGAGGTTCCACCGCCCTGACCCGTTACAGTTTGCTCGGGCCATGGAACCCGGTGGTTCCTTGATCTCCGATCTGCACCAGAAAACACAGCAGGAGCTGGTACTGTCCTATCTACGGTCCGTTAACTCTCGTCTAGGCGCATTGTGTGACTCGTCTTTGTCTACCTCTAGTCCAGCCGTGCCCATTCCTGCGGTACCGCAATCCAGTCCCTTCATGCTACCCGACTATGGACCTCGGCTTCTGGCACCTCCACGCTTTGCCGGCGAACCCACCTTAGCTCGGGGTTTCATAAACCAGTGCACCCTGCACTTTGAGCTATTGGCATACCAGTTCAACTCCGACCGGGCCAAGGTGGCCTTCATCATGTCCCATCTCACTGGGGAGGCACTGGCTTGGCTAAATCCCCTGTGGGAGAGAGGGGATCCTCTGGTGTCCGACCTACCGTCCTTCCTCTCTGCCTTCCGGAGAGTCTTCGATGAACCTGGACGGAAAATCTCTTCTGCCTCCTCTCTGCTACGTCTCCGCCAAGGGAGTCTCACCGTGGGCCAATATGCCATACGGTTCCGCACCCTAGCTTCTGAGCTTTCCTGGGAGAATGAGGCTCTGGTGTCCGTCTTCTGGGAGGGTCTTTCCGGTCAGATTAAGGACGAGTTAGCTGGCCGGGACATT
This sequence comes from Phyllobates terribilis, assembly GCF_046119375.1. Lineage (NCBI taxonomy): Eukaryota > Metazoa > Chordata > Amphibia > Anura > Dendrobatidae > Phyllobates > Phyllobates terribilis. Next base: position 136,644,992 of record NW_027362762.1, read on the forward strand.
CCTTCCACTCTGGATGACCTGGTGTCACTAGCTACCCGGATTGGCATCCGGTTCCAAGAGCGTGCCAAAGAGACTGCCTGGGAGAAAGACTCTTCTTGCTCTGCTCCTACTTCCCTGCGACCTGCCTCTCAACCAGTCACTCCGCGGGCGCTCTCGCCTGAACCTATGCAGATCGACCAGACCAAGATGGTCAGTTCTCGCCAAGAATCTCGCCGAGCCGAGGGAAGCTGTTTCTATTGTGGCAGTATGAAGCACTTCATCCGTTCCTGCCCGGAAAAGCCGGGAAACGCCAGTGTCTAGGACCACTCGGAGAGGTCGTCCTAGACAAAAGTAAGCCCTCTCCGTCTCTGACATTTACCGGTCTCTATTGCTTGGGGAGAGAACCGTCTCTTTGAACTCGCCCATCTGGATTCTGGAGCTGCTGGAAACCTCATCTCCCAGTCTCTGGTAGAGAGATACCATATTCCCACCAAGTCCTTGGCTGAACCATTGTCAGTCGCCTCCGTGGATGGAAGACTTCTCTCGGAGACCATCCTGTTTGTCACTGAACCCATAACCCTGCAGGTGGGAATGCTGCACTCTGAGGAGATCTCATTCCATGTGCTGTCCGGACTTTCTCACTCCCTGTTGCTTGGTCTACCTTGGCTCCAGACACATGAACCCGTATTGAACTGGCGGTCCGGGGAAGTACTCCGATGGGGTCCTGACTGCCATAGGACCTGCCTGGTTCCGGTCCGTCCACTTCGCCCTCAGCCTACTCCAGATAACTTACGTGGTCTCCTGGCTCCCTACTGGCCTTATGCGGACGTCTTCGGTAAGAAGGAAGCTGAGACGTTGCCACCCCATAGGCCATACGACTGCCCGATCGACCTGGTACCTGGCACCACTCCTCCCCGTGGGCGTATCTACCCGTTGTCTGCAGCCGAGACCCGGGCCATGTCTGAGTACATTGAAGAGAATCTGGCTAGGGGATTTATCCGAAAATCTACCTCCCCGGCAGGAGCCGAATTCTTCTTTGTCAAAAAGAAAGACGGCTCGCTACGTCCCTGTATTGACTACAGAGGACTCAATCTCATCACGGTAAAAAACAAATATCCCTTGCCACTCATCTCCGAATTGTTTGACCGTCTCAAGGGCGCCAGGATCTTCTCCAAGCTGGATCTACGAGGAGCGTATAATCTGGTCCGTATCCGTCAAGGAGACGAGTGGAAGACGGCATTCAATACCCGGGACGGTCACTACGAGTACCTTGTGATGCCCTTCGGTCTCTGTAATGCTCCCGCGGTCTTTCAGGAACTAGTCAACGACATCTTCCGTGACCTCCTGTACTCCTGCGTAGTGGTATACCTGGACGATATCTTGGTCTTCTCTCCGGATCTCCCCACACACCGGAGGGATGTTCGTCAGGTCCTGCTTAGGCTTCGGCAGAACCACCTTTATGCCAAATACGAGAAGTGCCTCTTCGATCAGACCTCCCTTCCGTTCTTGGGCTATGTCATCTCCCAAACAGGTCTGCAAATGGATCCCGAGAAGCTCTCTTCCGTTCTAAAATGGCCTCGTCCTGAAGGTTTGAAGGCGATACAGCGATTCCTGGGCTTCGCTAATTACTATCGTCTTTTCATTCCACACTTCTCGTCTCGGACTGCTCCCATATCTGCACTTACCCGTAAGGGGGCTAACCCCAGGACATGGTCGCCTGAAGCCGAGGAGGCCTTCCTTTCCCTAAAGAAAGCCTTCGCCTCTGCTCCCGTCCTGCAACGTCCGGACTGTGATAAACAATTCTACCTGGAGGTTGATGCCTCTTCCTCCGGAGCCGGAGCGGTGCTCACCCAAAAATCTTCTACCGGGAGAATGGTAACATGCGGCTTCTTCTCCAAAATCTTCTCCTCGTCGGAGTGCAACTACTCCATAGGAGACCGTGAATTGCTAGCCATCAAATTGGCACTGGGGGAGTGGCGCTATCTGCTTGAAGGGGCTCTCTACCCGGTAATTATCTACACGGATCACAAAAACCTGGCATATCTCCAAAATGCCCAGAGACTCAATCCTCGCCAGGCCCGGTGGTCGTTGTTTTTTGCCCGCTTCGACTTCATTCTTCATTTCCGTCCAGCGGACAAGAACGTCAAAGCTGATGCCTTGTCCCGGTCCTTCCTGTCCTCCGATCAAGAAGAGGAACCTACGCACATCATCGACTCCTCCAAGGTGATGAATGTGGCCCCCTTGGATCTGACTCGTCTTCCACCCGGTAAGACGTTCGTAGCTGTGCCAGATCGGGAGAGGGTTCTTCGCTAGGGACATTCTTCAAACTAGCTGGCCATGCTGGCCAAAAGAAGACCTTCCAACTTATTACCCGGCATTACTGGTGGCCTACCCTGCGTAAGGACGTGGTAGACTTCGTCGCGGCCTGTTCATCCTGTGCCCGTAACAAAGTTCCCCGACATCTACCAGCCGGCCATCTCCTGCCCCTTCCCGTACCTGCTGCTCCTTGGCAACACTTCGCTATGGACTTTATCACCGATCTTCCAGTTTCTGCCGGTTGTACTGTCATTTGGGTTGTCGCTGACCGTTTTTCTAAGATGGCCCACTTCATTTCCCTGCCTGGTCTCCCGTCTGCACCCGAGCTGGCTAAAGACTTTATCCGCCACATCTTCCGTCTCCATGGTCTGCCCCTCCACATCGTGTCGGATCGTGGGGTTCAGTTCACCTCACGCTTCTGGAGAGCCACATGTAAGCTGCTGGACATTACCCTGGACTTCTCCTCCGCTTACCACCCTCAGTCCAATGGTCAAGTGGAGCGGATCAATCAGATCTTGACCAGCTACCTCCGGCACTTCGTTGATGCTCACCACTCGGACTGGGTGGATCTCCTACCATGGGCCGAGTTCTCTTATAACAACCATGAAAGCGAATCCTCTTCCAAATCCCCATTCTTTATAGTCTGTGGCCAACATCCCCGGATTCCACTTCCTGTCTCCGTTTCTGTGGACAACCCTGCTGCGGAGTCTCTTGTCAGCGAATTTTCTACTATTTGGGAGAGCACCAGGTCCGCTCTTCTTCTCTCCTCTGAGCGGATGAAAAGATATGCTGATAAGAGACGTCTGGATCCGCCCCAATTCCGTCCGGGAGACAAGGTTTGGCTCTCATCCAAACATGTGCGGCTCAAAGTACCCTCCTATAAGTTGGGCCCTCGATTCATCGGTCCCTTCAAAGTCCTCAGGCAAATTAACCCTGTGGCCTACAAATTAAAACTCCCGGCCACCCTACGGATCCCCAACTCCTTCCACGTATCTCTCCTCAAACCCGTTGTCTTTAACTCTTTTTCCAATAATCCAGGTGCCCCTCCTGCTCCGGTTTCCGCTGATGACATCTTTGAGGTAGAGAGTATTCTGGCCTCCAAGAGGGTAAGAGGAAAAACCTTTTTTCTGGTAGATTGGAAGGGGTTTGGTCCTGAGGAGAGAACTTGGGAACCCAGGGAGAACATCAATGCCCCGCTTCTCCTTGAAAAATTTCTTTCTGGCCAAAGAAAGGGGGGGCCTAAAGGGGGGGGTACTGTAGCATCGGCGTCTCTGCCCCGTACTAGGCAGAGACGTCGTCCCTCTCACCTCCCCGCTCCTGGCGCGGCGTCCTCCAGCGCTTCTCTCCCCGCTGCTTCTTCCGGCACGCGCTCCTTCCCCGGCAGTGTGCTTAGGGCGCGCGCGCGCTTCTCCTCTCTTAAAGGGACCGTGCGCGCTGTCCTATGGAGTCCCCGGCCAATTGCCGGAGGACCTCCCATATAAAAGGCACCTCCTCCAAAATGGAGGTGCCCGAGCAATGTTGTTTGCACTGTGTCTCACCTGTGCTTCAACACTCAGGTTCCGTTGCCTGCTACCTGCCAGTTACCTGCCAGTTTCCTGTCAGTCTGCTGTCTGATTCCTGCCTATATCTGCTACCTGCCTGCTAGCCTGAGGTCCGACGGTCTGCCTTCCAACTCCGGTCAGTCTGTCTATGGACCAGCTTGCCCGCTCACCTGGGAGCGCACATCTGCCACCTGCCTGTTAGCCTACCTGGAGGCTCCGCCGTCACGTTCTGTGACCATCCGCCTGTCCAGAAACTCCTGCCCGCTCACCTGGGAGCGCTCATCTGCTGCCTGTCTGCTAGCCTACCTGGAGGCTCTGCCGTCACGTGCTGTGACCACCCACCTGTCCAGAGACTCCTGCCCGCTCACCTGGGAGCGCTCATCTGCTGCCTGTCTGTTGGTCTTCCTGGAGGCTCCGCCGTCACATGCTGTGACCACCCGTTTATCCAGAGACTCTCGCCTGCTCACCTGGGAGCTCACGTCTACCATCAGCCGCCACAGGTCGTACCAACCCTTTACCCAGAGACTGCCCCGGTCACTTGCCGAGACCTCCAGCCCGTTCTTCCAGAGACTGCCCCGGTCACTTGCCGTGACCTCCAGCCCGTTCTTCCAGAGACTGCCCCGGTCACTTGCCGTGACCTCCTGCCCGTTCATCCAAAGACTGCCCCGGTCACTAGCTGTGACCGCCTGCCTGCCTTCCCTGGGAGCCACCCGCTTCCTTACAAGGACTGCCCCCTTGTATAGTAGCCCAGAGGTTCCACCGCCTTGACCCGTTACACATGCATTTCCAGTAGGAACATCATTTAACACCTTGAACCCCGAAGGTTGTTTGCACGTTAATGACCAGCCCAATTTTTACAATTCTGACCAGTTTCACTTTAAGAGGTAATACAGGTGCATCTCACACAATTAGAATATCATCAAAAAGTTTATTTATTTCAGTTCTTCAATACAAAAAGTGAGACTCAAATATTATATAGAGTCATTACAGAGTGATCTATTTCAAGTGTTTATTTCTGTTAATGTTGATGATTATGGCTTACAGCCAATGAAAACACAAGTCATTATCTCAGTAAATTAAAATAATTAACAAAAAACACCTGCAAAGGCTTCCTAAGCATTTAAAAAGGACCCTTAGTTTGTTTCAGTAGGCTCCACAATCATAGGGAAGACTGCTGACTTGACAGAGTCCCAGAGTCTGGAGGAAAAGTGGAGAGGCCACAATCCAAGCTGCTTGAGGTCTAGTGTGAAGTTTCCACAATCAGTGATGGTTTGGGGAGCCATGTCATCTGCTGGTGTAGGTCCACTGTGTTTTATCAAGGCCAAAGTCAGCGCAAGTCAAGAGGAAGATGAGAGACACCAGACCCAACAATGCAGACAATCTGAAGGCTGTTATTAAAGCAACCTGGGCTTTGATAACACCTCAGCAGTGCTACAGGCTGATCGCCTCCATGCCACGCCACATTGATGCAGTAATTGATGTAAAAGGAGCCCCGACCAAGTATTGAGTGCATTTACTGAACATACGTTTCAGTAGGCCAACATTTCGGATTTTAAAAACATTTTCAAGCTGTTGTTATAAAGTATTCTAATTTACTGACTTTTGTGTTTTCATTGGCTGTAAGCCATAATCATCAACATTAACAGAAATAAACACTTGAAATAGATCACTCTGTTTGTAATGACATATAATATATGAGTTTCACTTTTTGTAGTGAAAAACTGAAATTAACTTTTTGATGATATTCTAATTTAGTGAGATGCAACTGTAACTCTGGAATGCTTCAACGAATCCCACTGATTCTGAGATTATTTTTTGTGACATATTGTACTTCATGATAGTGGTAAAATTTATTCGATATGACTTGCATTTATTTGTGAAAAAAATTGGAAATTTGGCGAGTATTTTGCAATTTTCAAACTTTGAATTTTCATGCTCTTAAACCAGAAAGATATGTGGCACAAAATAGTTAATAAATAACATTTCCCACATGTCTACTTTATATCAGCACAATTTTGGAACCAATTTGTTTTATTAGGAAGTTATAAGGGTTAAAAGTTGACCAGCAATTTCTAATTTTTTCAGCAAAATTTATGAAGCCATTTTTTTTAGGGACCACATCACATTTCAAGTGACTTTGAGAGGTCTATATGACAGAAAATACCCAAAGGTGACACCATTCTAAAAACTGCACCCCTCAAGGTGCTCAAAACCACATTCAAGAAGTCTATTAACCCTTCAGGTGCTTCGCAGGAATTCTTGGAATGTGGAAGAAAACAACAAACATTTAACTTTTTTTCACAAACATTTTACTTTAAACCCCAATTTTTTTTATTTTCGCAGGGGTAACAGGAAAAAATAGACCACAAAATTTGTTGTGCAATTTCTCCTGAGCACGTCAATATCCCATATGTGGGAGAAAACCACTGTTTGGGCGCGCGAGATGTTTCGGATGGGAAGGAGCGCCATTTGACTTTTTGAATGTAAAATTTGCTTGAATAATTAGCGGACGCCATGTCGCGTTTGGGGAGCCCCTAATGTGCCTAAACAGTGGAAAACCCCACAAGTGACACAATTTTGGAAACTAGACCCCTCGAGGAATTTTATCAAGGGGTATAGTGAACATTTTTAACCCAGAGGTACGACACAGAATTTGATAACATTAGGTCATCATATTGAATAAGTTGTCATTAGCCTTGAGCGCAAGTGCTCACTACTTGAGTTTGCATCGGGTACTCGGGTATGCACCTGTGGCGCCCCTGAGGGTTCGACCGCCACAGGGATGCTGCACCTCTTCAATGGGGTGTAGTGTTCCTCCTTCGAGGTAAGAACGGTGCAATGGTCAGGACCCCACCTCCACATCCAACACCACACTTCTCCCACCAGAGGGGGCTAGTAGGCACTAGTGTGCTGCCCCTACTGGAAAATGGGAGACAGGGGAACCATTTAGTGGGTGAGGGTGGAGGACGCACATCTAGTTACACTTAATATTTCATATTTAATAAACGGCCATCTTGGGCTCATGGTTCTTTGATTGTGATCTCCATCCCTGAACGTGGCTTCTTGGGGAACCTGCAGCGGATGGAGACATGGCCCTCGTACCCTGGCCTTGAGTCAAGGGGCAGGTTGGAGTTAACAAATGTCTCAACCCCCGTTCAAGGACCATACCCAAGAAGGCCTGGAGCTTAGGAGTGTAGCTCCACCGCAAAAGGATCTCAGGGGGATGCAGATTGCGCGGTATACGCCACCTGTCCTCGCTATTCTGGCCTAGTCAGAGGGATTCCAGCTGCAAGAGGAGTACCGACACCTGACTTTGTTACTCTATGTCCTAGTCAGGAAAGCCCGGCAGGCCCAGAGGATCCCATCGGGTAACGGAAGAAGCGGAGATGCCACCCGTACCCTTTTTCTGAGCGTAGTCCAGAGGGAGACCCGGCCTATCTACACACACACAGACAGGAAAGGACCCGGTCTGAAGTCTAGGAACACTCTGGTGCGGGGTCCTGATTGAGCACTTGAATTACTCGGAGGTTGTCGGACCCCTGTCCCTGGTGACCACAGAACTCCGTGAGGAGCAGGGAGAAGCCTTGCAGCTGTACTCTCCACCGTGAATAAATACCCTGGAAGTCAACCCCTATCGCCTCCGGACTCTTTATTTCTGCACTGCACCGCACCACGTAGCACCAGACCTCCTATACTACAACCCCCTCCATCCTTGTCTCTGCCCTGAGGCCCTACTCTGCCTGTAGGGAGTAGTATCAACGTCGGCTGCCACAACATCCCGCCTCAGAGGACTGCAGCAGCGCTGGTGGCCTTCACCAGGTACCACAGGTGGCGTAGTCCATAAGAACCACTCAGCCCTGATAGCCCATTTCATCCTTTTTTTTAATGTGATGGCCCTGAGCACGGAAAGGGTCCAGGCCACGACTGCTTCCCCCCAAACATCTGACCCGGCTCCGAGTTCCCCATCTCCCAGGGTAGGGCTGCAAGCGTCACACACCATGTATCACGGGTGCTCGAGTGACATGCTTGAGTCCCCGCCTCGCATGTTTCACGGCTGTTAGACACCCCAAAGAAAACATATGGGGATTTTTTGGCGGTATAACAGCCATGAAGCATATGGGGTGGAGATTCGATGCAAACTCAAGTAGCGAGCACTTGCGCTCAACACTAGTCGCCATATCGTCATCGTTTTTTTTTTCTTTACTTTTGAAAATCTCCCAACCCCAACACAACCCTAACCCAACCCTAACCCCAACACTAATACAACCCTAACACAACCATAACCCTAATTCTAACCGTAACCCCAACCCTAACCCTAACACAACCCTAATCCTAACCTAGAGTTTATTTTTTACGCCATTCCTCGTGCGGTATAAGTGATTAGGCCGCTTTATTCTTCGAGTCTGTGTGATTACAGCGATACCACATTTATAGCGGGTTATTATTATTGACAGCTGTCACACACTAAAAGACGCTTTTTTTTGCGAAGACTAGTTTTTGCATTGCCATATTTTGATAGCTACATTTTTCCATATTTCAGCCGACAGAGTCATGTAAGGGCTTGTTTTTTGTGGGACAAGTTGATGTTTTTATTGGTACCATTTTCGGGCATGTGACATTTTTTGATCGCTTTCTATTCTGATTTTTGGGAGGCAGAGTAAACAAAAACCAACAATTCATGAATTATTTTTTTTATGCCATTCCGCACGTGATAAAATTGATAAGGCAGCTTTATTCTTCAGGTTAGTTTGTTTACGATACTACATTTATATAATTTTTTATGTTTTGGTGCTTTTACACAATAAAAACTGTTTTATAGAAAATAGATTTTCTTTTGCATCGCTTTAATCTGAGAGCTATAAGTTTTTTATTTTTGACTGATGGAGCTGTATGGCTGCTTGTTTTTTGTGGGCAAAATGACGTTTTTAGTGGTACCAGTTTTATTCATTTTTTTTGTTTGTTGGCTGTCCGTTTTTTATTTATTTATTTTTACCTTGTCCACTAAAATGGTTAACTAGTGGGGCAGTTTTATATGTAAGGTCGTTCCGGACGCGGCGATACCAAATATGTGTGCTTTTATTGTTTTTTTTTTTCATAATAATATTTATTTATGGCTAAAGTGTGTATGTGTGTGTATGTGTGTGTGTGTGTGTGTGTGTGTGTGTGTGTATATATATATATATATATATATATATATATATATATATATATATATATATATATATATATATATATATATATATATATATTCAGTGCATTGTGAAAGTATTTGGCCCCCTTGAACTTTCCTACCTTTTGCCACATTTCTGGCTTCAAACATAAAGATATAAAAATCTAGTTCTAAGAATCAACAACAAGTGGGACACAATCGTGAAGTGGAATAAAATTTATTGGATATTTTAAACTTTTTTAACAAATTAAAAACTGAAAAGTGGGGCGTGCAATGTTATTCGGCCCCCTTGAGTTAATACTTTGTAGCGCCATCTTTTGCTGTGATTACAGCTGCAAGTCGCTTGGGGTATGTCTCTATCAGTTTTGCACATCGAGAGGCTGAAATTCTTGCCCATTCTTCCTTGCAAAACAGCTCGAGCACATTGAGGGATGGAAGGCGTTTGTGAACAGCAGTTTTCAGCTCTTTCCACAGATTCTCGATTGGATTCAGGTCTGGACTTTGACTTGGCGATTCTAACACCTGGATACGTTTATTTTTGAACCATTCCATTGTAGATTTTTTTTATGTTTGGGATCATTGTCGTGTTGGAAGATAAATCTCCGTCCCAGTCTCAGGTCTTTTGCAGACTCCAACAGGTTTTCTTCCAGAATGGTCCTGTATTTGGCTCTGTCCCATCAATTTTAACCATCTTCCCTGTCCCTGCTGAAGAAAAGCATGCCAAAACCATGATGCTGCCACCACCATGTTCGACAGTGGGGATGGTGTTTTGAGGGTGATGAGCTGTGTTGCTTTTACGAAAAACATATTGTTTTGCATTGTGGCCAAAAAGTTTGATTTTGGTTTCATCTGACCAGAGCACCTTATTCCACATGTTTGGTGTGTCTCCCAGGTGGCTTGTGGCAAACTTCAAACAAGACTTCTTATGGATATCTTTGAGCAATGGCTTTCTTCTTGCCACTTTTCCATAAAGGCCAGATTTGTGCAGTGTATGACTGATTGTTGTCCTATGGACAGACTCTCCCACCTCAGCTGTAGATCTCGGCAGTTCATCCAGAGTGATCATGGGCCTTTTGCCAGCATCTCTGATCAGTCTTCTCCTTGTTCGAGATGAAAGTTTAGAGGGACGGCCGGGTCTTGGTAGATTTGCAGTGGTCTGATACTCCTTCCATTTCAATATGATCGCTTGTACAGTGCTCTTTGAGATGTTTACAACTTGGGAAATCTTTTTGTATCCAAATCCGGCTTTAAGCTTCGCCACAACAGTATCTCGGAGCTGCTTGGTGTGTTCCTTGGTCTTCATGATGCTTTCTGCACTTGAATCAGAATCCTGAGACTATCACAGAGCAGGTGCATTTATATGGAGACTTGATTACACACAGGTGGATTCTATTTATCATTACCAGTCATTTAGGACAACATTGGATCATTCAGAGATCCTCACTGAACTTCTGGAGTGAGTTTGCTGCGCTGAAATAAAGGGGCCGAATATTCCAGTACAAAAGACGCCACAAAAATGCTTGAAAAACACATCAGCGGACAAAAATATTGAAAAAGTGCTAAGGAAATAAAAAAAACAATAAAAAAAAACCTTCAAGAAAAAAAACTTGTGTTTTGATGCTGGAAATCTGCTCACAACACTGATAGGAAGAGCATATAGCAGATGATAAAACAGAGGGGTTTGGGTGAGTACGGGAGTAGTGAAGAAAGTCTGAATGGAAGACCTGCGATGGGCCTATGAAATGCTTAGTCCTAGACCTGTAGTAAATAAAGGGCATCAATATAAAGTGCTTGACCACCCCTTTAATGTCCATATATTTTTTTTATTTTCTTCTTCGTTGCATTTCAGTATCCATGATTTTTTTCGTTTTTTCATACACATAGCTGTATGAAGATTTTTTTTTTTTTGCGGAAGGAGTTGTATTGGTCAGTGACAGCATTTTGGGGTATATACAACCTAATGACTAATTTTTATTGAACCCACATGTATGCAAAATTTGGGTTTATGAAATTTTTTTCAAATCCAATGACTGATAAGAATGTTTTCTTATGCTCTGATTTAAAAAAAAAACACTTCTATTTATAAACATCACGTATAGATTTTGCACAAAACATGTGAAATTACGTATAAGCAAGATGAACAAGAAAAATCTTTATTGTAGCCAAAAATGTACACAATATTATATATAAAAATGTATTTAACATTCATTGTGTATTTTTGTTGGAAGTTAATTCTTGCGCCTTTTCCTTTTCTCTTCATAGTTTCTCTTGATTCCTTTTCTCCTATAAAAGGTCTGCGGATCTTCTCTGTGAAGCATCCAGCAGTAGTCCTCCATCATATTCCCATACTATCTACTTTGAAACGTTTCAACATGTTCTTCAAGATGGACTTAAATTTTGGATCTTTGTTACCTAGAAATTTCTTCACGACTTCTTTAAAAGAATACCCTTTTCCCAACAGCTTTCATCTTTGTTTTGAACATGTCGTACTTCATGAACCCACAAAAATGCCAGCTTTGCTTCGGACAGTCAATGAAGCTTGCTACACAGGCATAGGCGGATTATAATGAGGGCAATCCGGGCGACCGCCCGGGGCCCCGAGCCTGCAGGGGGCCTGCGGCTCCGGGCGGGGTGTCTAATGCTGGATTGCCCTCATTATATGTGTGGGCCACCGCGGCACATACCAGTAGCAGTGGCGGGAGGGGGGGCCCAGGACCGCTCCCCCAGCAGCGGATGCCGCTACCTCTTCATCGGCCGGGCCAGCACTGCAGCAGTTAACTTCCCTGTGCTGGCCCGGCCGCGTCACTGCTAGGAGACACGGCCCTGTGCGCGGCCGTGTCTCCTAGATGTGACGCCACGCAGTGCGCGCCCGGCCTGTACTGCTACTTACCACCGGAGAGGAGAGAGAGCAGGCAGGAGGAATGGAGCCGGGGGATGGTGAGTGTGTGTGTGTGTGGGCAGGTGTGTGTGTGGGCAGGTGTGTGTGTGGGCAGGTGTGTGTGTGGGCAGGTGTGTGTGTGGGCAGGTGTGTGTGTGGGCAGGTGTGTGTGTGGGCAGGTGTGTGTGTGGGCAGGTGTGTGTGTGGGCAGGGGTGTGTGTGGGCAGATGTGTGTGGGCAGATGTGTGTGGGCAGATATCTGTGTGGGCAGGTGTGTGTGTGTGTGGGCAGGTGTGTGTGTGTGTGTGGGCAGGTGTGTGTGTGTGTGTGGGCAGGTGCGTGTGTGTGTGTCTGTGTGGGCAGGTGTGTGTCTGTGTGGGCAGGTGTGGGCAGGTGTGTGTCTGTGTGGGCAGGTGTGTGTGTGTGTGTGTGGGGGGGGCAGGTGTGTGTGTGTGTGTGTGTGTGTGTGTGTGTGTGTGTGGGCAGGTTAGAAAGTCTTGCCCTGTTGAACACTACACCTGACTTGAGGCCGCCACCTCTTGGTTGTCCAATGTTCTTGCTTCACTAGGGCTCTTCTCAGATATTCATTATACCAGCTCCCCAGAATACCAAAGCTAGGGTGGGTGACCACGAGCCCTGGTGGTGGTCATAACTGCGGCCACCCAGGGGCAATACTCCATAACAACAATACCCTGAGGTGGTGTAGGATGTAAGGACCTATTCATACTACATTCAGCGCTGCTTTCAGGTCTTTACGCAAGGCTTACAACTGAATCCCTGAAATTCAGGATTGTGCTGTCTGAAATTAGACATCTGAAAGCAGAGCAAATGGAGCCTAAAGATTCAGACTTTAGCCTCGGTTTGCCTTTGTTCAAATCAATGGCTATGTCAAGGCCCATCTGAATGCCAATTTTCAGGGATTTAGATAGAAGCCTGGAAAGAGGAGATGAATGCATTGCAAAATTCAGTGTGAATAGGCCCTTATATCTGGAGCCTTGATATTGATGCCACATGCATTTTACTTGTTTTTAACTTAAAAAAAAATACACACACACACACACACACACACACTATACATACACACACACACAGATGTGTGTGTGTGTGGGCAGGTGTGTGTGTGTGTGATGTCTGTCTGTGTATGTGTGTGTGGGCAGATGTCATTGTGTGATGTCTGTTTGTATGTATTTTTGTGTTTCAAATGTGTTTATGCTTGTCTGTATATGTTTGTGTGTGTGCATGACTGCATGCGGCCTCCTGCTGAGTATAGTTGGCGCCGTGCGGCCTCCTGACGTCTCTGGGGGGGCGCCGTGCGGCCCCCGCTGTGTATAGATGGCTACTTGCGGCCCCCCGCTGTGTATAGATGGCTACGTGCGCCCCCCCGCTGTGTATAGACGGTGCCGTGCGCCCCCCCGCTGTGTATAGATGGCTACGTGCGCCCCCCCGCTAAGTATAGATGGCTACGTGCGGCCCCCTGCTGAGTATAGATGTCGCCGTGTGGCCTCCTGCTGTGTATAGATGGCTACGTGCGGCCTCCCGCTGAGTATAGATGGCTACGTGCGGCCTCCTGCTATCTATACACGTATACTCAGCAGAAGGCCGCACATAGCCATCTATACACAGCGAGAGGCCGCACGGCGCCATCTATACACAGCGGGAGGCCGCACGGCGCCATCTATACACAGCTGGAGTCTCAGTGCTTTGCAAGAGCAGTCAATAAATTCTGCTTGACTAAATCTGAGCACCATAAAGTCTGGTTTGCTTCTAACCTGCTGTCTTCATTTTCAGCTTGCTGAATTCTAACTCATTTACTGTCATTCGAGACGATGCCTTTGCTGGTCTCTTTCACCTTGAATACCTGTAAGTGCTCCACTTAATGTCATATTTTTGATTCTGTTCTTCTTCATCTTTTGGCATGTGCAATTGTATGAGCAAGTATTCATATGAATTTATGACCTACTTAAACCTTCGAGGACCTTAAATTTTATTCAATCAAATTTTCTTCCAGTTTAAAACTATGGGACATATATGTGCCTTGGTCCTCAAAGGGTTTTTAAAGGGGCTGCAAACATAAATACGAAAAAAATAATTCAATTAGTGCTTTTTGTGTTCATTTAATTTTTATTTGAAGTCCATTTTTTATATACCTTGAAATTAAGCCCTACCCCATGGAATGAAGCCCTACCTACATGACATCTGAGAGCTACATGGATCCCGCTTGTGAGGTGCTTGTCCGTCACTACTATTCAGTTTTAGGGTCCACTCACTAAGCCATATATTCTCTCATGCAAGAGAATAGGGCCAATTATACTAATGACACTCGGCTCAAACTCTGTCAGAGCTTCAACTGAGTGTGATCCGATTCTCTCGCAGTACAGATATGGAGAAGATGGAGAACTTAATTTCTCCATCTTCTCCATAGTCTCTGTGAGTGTTCATCGGATTGCACTTGGATGACATCCGAGTGCAGTCCAATGTTTTACGTGCACCCATAGACTTGTATGGGTGCACATGGTCCGAATATCGAATGAGATTATTTTCTCATGCCAATAATCGCAGATGTGTACTGTCCCATTGTATAACATAGGGCTGAGTCCTATCCGATAAAACATCACATAGCATTCGGCCGTGTTATACGACAGTGTGAGCGAGCCCTTAGAGTCAAGGAATATTTACATGCAGATGATATTACTCTCCAAGTGTATATTTTTTTAGGCGAGTTCATAGTAAATGCTTTGCCTTTTTGACATGTGATCAACTAAAGAACAAGAAAGATTTAGGACCTCCCCTATAGAGAAACGGAAAATAGTTTGGAGGACTTGCATGTCCTTTTTTATTTATTATGAGAAAATCATAAAAGATCCCATTTTTTAACCATGCTGTGACTTTCTGCTGAGGGAGAGAGCTGCCCTATTCAGAGTCTGTAATAAGTAGAGATGAGCGTTGTTCTACTCGAACTGTTCGCCAATCTCATATTCGAGCTGTTTTGGGCGGTGTTCGAGCCGTTCGGCGAACACGAACAATTTGAGAAAAATTCGGCTGTTCGAGGTTATGTTCGATAACTGTTCGTGCACCAAAATCATAACTGGATTTTTTCTCAGTAATGATGAAAATTAATGTTAATACGCAGTTTGAGTGTACAGCGGGGTGGGGGGAGGGGCAGGGGATGGATCTCTGCAGGAACAATGAAGATCTCCATTTTTTTTTCTCTTTCCCGCATTTGCAGTGGGGAGGTGCAATCTGTCAGCCTATCAGCAGCGCACACACGGAGCGAAGTGCTTTTTTTCACACAAGCAAGGGCATGTGTCATTGGCAGTGTATGTCACATGTCCTTGCCCTATAAGACCAAGCCATTTTCCCCATCGCCACCATTTTCTCACTGCTGCAGCTGCGTGTTAGACGGCACCGCTGTTGCTGTGTGCGCTATACCTTGTTAATTTCAAGCCAATTTTCGCACAAATCTACAGATAGCTTGGGAGTAGGGAATAGTTGTGATTGCAGTCCTTTTAAGGACTAGGTTACAGCATTTCCTACGACTTTTATCAGGGAGGTCTGTGCTCTTAAATAGATAGGTTGTGGGAGTAAAGACTAATTGTAATTGGAGTCCTTTTCAGGACTAGGTTACATGAGTTCCTATCAGTTTTTGCCAGGCAGGTCTGTGCCAGTGCTGTGCAAGTTTTTTTCACAGCATTTGGCTGAATCTAGCAAAGCTAATCCTTTTTGGCCTATTGCAGAGTGTGTTAGTCAGTGGAGTAGCCTATCTGTGTTGCAAGATATAACACCTGTGTATAGAATACCAATTTTTTTACTGCACCTAGTGAAGTAAAATCTTTTGGGCATAGCATCATTCTATTAGTCCATCTATACTGACCTCCATCAGGTTGCAAACTGAATATAATTTTTTTCTGCATCTAGCTCTGAAAAAATATTTGGGCTTCTAGCAGTGTGTGGGACTTGGTCTATTAGTCCATCTATACTGACCTCCATCAGGTTGCAAATTAAAAATAATTTTTTTCTTCATTTAGCTCTGAAAAAATATTTGGGCTTCTAGCAGTGTGCGGGACTTGTTCTATTAGTCCTTCTATACTGACCTCCAGCAGGTTGCAAATTGAATATAATTTTTTTCTGCATCTAGCTCTGAAAAAATAGTTGGGCTTCTAGCGGTGTGTGGGACTTGGTCTATTAGTCCATCTATACTGACCTCCATCAGGTTGCAAATTAAAAATCATTTTTTTCTGCATCTAGCTCTGAAAAAATATTTGGGCTTCTAGCAGTGTGTGGGACTTGGTCTATTAGTCCATCTATACTGACCTCCATCAGGTTGCAAATTAAAAATAATTTTTATCTGCATCTACAGTACCTCTGAAAAAATATTTGGGCTTCTAGCAGTGTGTGGGACTATTTGTATTAGTCCATCTATACTGACCTCCATCAGGTTGCAAATTAAAAATAATTTTTTTCTGCATCTAACCCAGCCAATAGTTTTGGCCTAATACCACAGTTTGGCCACTCAGCTCTGCTCGGTTACCATCCATTGTTTTTTTGTGCAAACAACTCCAGAGTTGTGAATTAGTTAACCACCAAAATGAGTGGAAAAAGGCCTGCTGCTGGTGGAAAGGGGAATAGGCGTGTTGGGAAGGGGAAAAAAGGTTGTGTCCGTGGGGTAGGTGTTAAAGCAACAGTAACATCTGCAGAAGAAAGACCATCTTCCAGCCAAACTAAAATGTCTACTTCTTTTAGCGGACAATGTGATAAGATCCCTTTCTTACGGCCACGCCAATCGCTACAAATTCCAGATGAGGCACAAAAACAGCAGGTGCTTCAACGGATATCAAGTGCTCCTTTAAGTGGGCTCTCCTCCACATCAACTTCAACATCACAAATACTCCAGTCCTCAAAGGTGTCACCCAAATCGCACTTGCTTCCTCACAGCTCCCAAATCTCCAGCTGCCCGTCTGAGTATGAGGTAGAACAGATGGTTGAGTCTGCAGAGCTGTTTACTCATACTATAGCCTGGGAATCAGAGGTCGACTCCAGCGCTTCTGTGAATCCAGACGAGGAAATGATCTGCACTGATGCCCAGAATCTTTATGAGTCGGATCCAGGACCAGACGCAGAAGGTTCTGACCATAATGTAGACCCTCATTCCCAAACTGTAACTCCTGTTGGTGGAGACAATGAGGAAGACGATGATAAGACTCAAATACCTGATTGGAGCGACAACTTTAGTTTTTTGTCAGGGCAGGAACAGGTTGGCTCTGAGGACGACGGGTGTGATAACGCACAGGGTGATGATGATGAGGTTGAAGATCCCACTTACTGTCAACCCACAGTCAGCCAAGAGATGAGGTCAGCAGAGGAGGTGGAGGAAGATGCTAGTGACGACGAGGTCAGGTTGCGCCTTCCTGGACAGAGACGTAGTACTGGAAGCACGTCAACAACTGCATCCTCAAACACAACTCTGCCTCTCACCACAAGTCGTGGTGGCTCTTCAGGTCGCATGGGTGCTAAGCCTTGCATAGCCTGGGCATTTTTTCAGATCGATAAAGATGACCCAACTCGTGTTATCTGTAACATTTGTCAGCAAAAGCTAAGTAGAGGCCAAAAAATACATAGTTTGAGTACTTCATGCATGAACCGGCACATGGACATGAAGCATAAGTTGCAGTGGGAAGCTCAGTGTGCTACAATGCGGCCTAGCCGGCCGGGCCAATCACCGTCTGCCATATCTTGTGCATCCGCGGCCTCTTCATCCTCCGTGACTGGGGGGACAGCAGTCACACCTGTTTTGGGGCGCAGACCTGCCACCTCTTTACCCGCAAAAGCCAGCGTGATTGGCAGGTCATCATTTTCTTTGGAGGTGGTAACACCAGCTGGTGTTGAGCGCTGTCCGACATCGATAGCACCACCTTTGGATCAAGGCAACCTAACATGTCCGCCTGCATCTTCCTCACAGACCGGCAGTTTGCCGGGGACACCCTTATCAACCCCGTCTAAGCACAATAGCCAGCCCTCGGTCCCTCAGATGTGGACAAGTAAAAGACCATTTCCTCCAAGCCATGAGAAAGCTAAGAGGTTGAATTTCACCATCTGCAAGCTCTTGGCTACAGAAATGCTGCCTTTCCGCCTGGTGGACACAGAGGATTTTCGAGACCTTATGTGCGTCGCAGTGCCCCAGTACCAGATGCCCAGTCGGCACTACTTCTCAAAGAAAGGTGTGCCTGCGCTCCACCAGCATGTCGCACACAACATCACCGCTTCTTTGAGAAACTCTGTGTGTGACAGGGTGCATTTCACCACAGACACTTGGACGAGTAGGCATGGACAGGGGCGTTACATGTCGCTGACTGGGCACTGGGTAACTATGGTGACAGCAGGACAAGGGGCTGCTGTCCAAGTCTTGCCGTCCCCACGAGTTGTGCGTCAATCCTCTTTATGTCATTTTTCCTCCACTGCTTCTGCCTCCTCAACCTCCTCTCGGTCTTCCACCTGCACCCAAAGCCTGTCTGGTCATGCCACAAGCTTTCTAACTGCGCAGAAGGGATCCTGCACACCTCCTTACTATGCTGGCAGTAGGGCTCAACGTCATCAGGCGGTTTTTACTTTGAAATGTCTGGGAAATGTGAGTCACACAGCTGAGGAGTTGTGGTCAGCTCTGGAGAACCAATTTCATGAATGGTTGTCTCCACTGGACCTGAAACCAGGGAAGGCCGTGTGCGACAATGCTGCAAACCTGGGTGCGGCCCTTCGCCGGGGCAATGTCACACACGTGCCTTGTATGGCTCACGTGTTGAACCTGGTTGTCCAGCAATTTTTAGCCCACTATCCCAGACTAGATGGCCTTCTGCAGAGGGCACGGTCGCTGTGTGCTCACTTCCGCCGTTCGCATCCCGCAGCTCAGCGACTTACATCTCTACAGAAGTCGTTGGGCCTGCCACTTCACCGGCTAAAATACGATGTGCCTACCCGGTGGAATTCAACTCTGCACATGTTGCAGCGACTGTGGCAGCACCGACAAGCCCTGGTGCAATACGTTCTGACGTATAGCCTGGGCCAACGAGATTCAGAGGTGGGGCAAATCACGCTGGAGGAGTGGTCTCAGATCAGGGACCTATGCACCCTTCTGCACAGTTTTGAAATGGCGACGAAGCTGTTTAGTGCTGACGATGCCATTATCAGCATGACTATTCCGGTGATTTTCATGCTGGAGCACATGTTAAACAGAATTCGGAGTCAGGTGGTGGCACAAGAGGAGGTGGAGGAAGTAGAGGAGGAGGAGTTGTATGCGGAAGGGCTAACATCTGCAAGGTCCAGACGGTCGGCAGCACCAAGGCGGCAGGCATGTGAGGGTGGGGGAGATGGTTTTACCAGGGCGCATGGTAGCAGCCAAACTAGTGAGGAAGGTGCAGGAGCCCAGGAAGAAGTGGAGGACGAACTGATGGAAGACTCATCAGATGAGGGAGACCTTGATCACATTTCTGTTGTGCGAGGTTGGGGGGAGAGGACAGAGGAAGGAAGCATGATTGTTACCTCGCCACCAACACAACAGGGACTTGGTGCTCCTGGATGCGCAACACACATGAGTGCCTTCTTGCTGCACTACCTGCAACATGACCCTCGAATTGTGAGAATTAGAAATAATCCTGACTACTGGGTTGCCACACTGTTAGATCCCCGGTACAAAAGTAAATTTGCAGAAATTATTCCTGCCATAGAAAGGGATGCACGCATGCAGGAGTATCAGCAGAGACTGTTGCAGAATCTTACATGTGCTTTTCCACAAAATACCAGTGGTGCACGTAGTGAATCTCACAGTTCCAACTTGCCAACCGTGGGACCGTCAAGTGTTCAGCACTCAAACCGTAACAGAACCACAGTATCTGCTGGTAACATCAATTTTGCGGAATCATTTCACCACTTTTTTAGCCCATCCTTTGCAAGGCCACAGGAGACAAGAAGTCTGACACATAGTCAACGCCTAGAGACGATGGTACAGGAGTATCTCCAAGTAAACATTGAAGCCACGACTGTGTCACTGGACCCTTGCTCTTTTTGGGCTTCCAATCTGGATAAATGGCCGGAGCTAGCCACTTACGCCTTGGAGATCTTGTCATGCCCCGCAGCCAGCGTTCTGTCTGAACGTGTGTTCAGCGCTGCTGGTGGTGTGCTGACAGATAAGCGCACGCGGCTCTCCACTGATAATGTAGACAGACTCATGTTCATAAAGATGAACAAATCATGGATCCGAAACGACTTTTCTACCCCTGTGTCATCCTGGGGAGAGTAAAAGCTTGATGATTGGTTAAAATCACCCTACCAACCGTTTTAAGCTTTCAAATTACTAATCATGTTTATCTGTATCTTGACTGGAAAATAATTTGGGCTTTGTAGCAGTGTGCAGCACTGATCCTATTAGGCCATCTATACTAAAGCTTCAGCAGATTTAAAATTAAAAATAATTTTTAGCTGCATCTAGCCCGGAAAATAATTTTGGGGCTCCGAGATGCGCAAGGCACATAAGTGCCTTCTTGCTGCACTACCTGCAGCATGACCCTCATATTGTCAGAATTCGAAGTAATCATGACTACTGGGTTGCCACACTCTTAGATCCCCCAAACTTTTCGATCAACCTTTTCATTTTAATAAAGACCAAAAAAATGGTCATTTTTGAAATTATAAGCATTAGCAGGTTGTTAGAAACTGAAATCAAACAGTTTTCAACTCAAAACTTTATTCTAGGTGATGTTACATTTTCACATAGGACCCCTTGTTCGAAAGGAGCTTCTGAACTCTCTCGTCCATTGAATTTGTCAGGTTTTGGATGGTTTCTGCTTCAATTGTTTTGCATGAGGACAGAATACCCTCCCAGAGCTGTTGCTTAGATGTGAACTTCCTCCCGCCATCATAGACACTCCTTTTAATGATGCTCCAAAGGTTCTGAATGGGGTAGAGGTCAGGGGAGCATGGGGGTCACACCATAAGTTTGTCCCCTTTTATGCCCATATCAGCCAGAGATTCAGATGTTTTATGTGCAGCATGAGATGGTGCATTATCATGCAGAAAAATGATCTTGCTGTGAAATACACGGTTCTTCTTCTTGAACCATGGCAGGAAGTGCTGTTTGAGAAAATCCACATACATTATGGAGTTCATCTTTAGCGCCTTCAGGGATCCTAAAGGGGCCGACAATCTCTCTCCCCATGATTCCAGCCCAAAACATTACTCCACCTCCTCCTTGTTGGCGCTGTAGCCGTGTTTGCGTGGGGTGTCCATCAACCAGCCATCCTCCACTCCATCCATCTGGACCATCGAGCGCTGCATGGCACTCATCAGTGAACAAAACAGTTTTGAAATCAGTCTTCATGTAATGTTTGGCCCACTGGAGCCGTTTCTGCTTGTGTGAAGTGGATAGAGGAGGTCGACAGGATGGCGCATGCACAGCTGCAAACCTCTGAAGGACCCTGCATCTTGTTGTTCGGGGGACGTTGGAGGCACAAGCAGCTTCAAAAACTTGTCTGCTGCTATGACAAGGCTTTTTTGCCGCTGCTCTTTCAACCTGACGTAATTGCCTGTAGGAAAGAGTCCTCAATTTGCCCTTATCAGCACGCACACGTGTGTACTGTGAATCAGCTACATACTTCTTGATTGCCAAGACACTTCATCCTGATCATCGCACAATGTTGATTGTAGTCATGCCTTGACCTAAACACTCCACAATTTGTTGCTTCTCAGCAGCCGACACATCCTTTTTCTTTCCCATTTTGGCAGAAAATGTAGGCTGCTTAATAATGTGAGAGAGCCTTCTTAAGTAGTCTTGCCTTTCATTGGACACACCTGCCAAACTAATTAGCACAGGTGTCTGCAATTGCTTACAGTGATATAAAGAGCCCTGACACACATCACCATCAATGAGTTTAACTGACAAACAAACAAATTCTTCCCTTATCACTCCTAAACACTTTTTGTATAATAATTTGGAACGCAGTGTACATGTGCTTTTCCACAAAACACCAGTGGTTCACGTAGTGAATCTTACAGTTCTAACTTGCCAACCGTGGTCTGTATGGAGTTGTTCAATAAAGGGCCCAAAATTAAGATAACATAGATGGGAGAGGTCTCTATGACTAGGAATTCCTAAGTATTTGATACCCTGTGAGGGCCAGGCAAAGGGAAAGTTGGACTGGATGGAATCCTATATGGATTTGGGGAGGGAGACATCGAGGGCCTCAGACTTCGCTGCATTGATTTTAAAATTTTACCATGTAACAAAGTGATCTATTTCAGCCATAACAGCATGGATGGATATATGTGATTGAGTGATATATACTAGGACATCATCAGCAAATAGAGAGCACTTGTACTCGGTGCCTCCCACCTCAATCCACCTAATATTGGGGTTATGGCGAATTGATGAGAGCAGGTGCTCCGTCACTAGGATGTATAAGAGAGGGGACAGAGGACATCACTGCCTTGTCCCATTGGTGATTGTGAAAGGTGATGAAAATGTTCTGACGCACCCCCTGGGCCTTGGGACACCCGGAGCCGGACCCTTTTTGGTGGATGCTGTTGGTTGTAGTCTTCGTGGCGGCGACCCAGTTCCGTGGCTCAGGGCGGTCAAACCAGTGGCGGAACTATTTATGTGGTTTTCATGTTTAAATGTCCGACTACGCCACCCGTGGATTGCGGTCAGAGTGAACCGCCGCTACAGGGCAGACCACTGAGGCTGGTGTTGTGGGTGCAGCAAAGCGTAGCATAACTCCCCACGGGAGGAGTATAGCCTCAGGGCAGTGTATGCGGAGGATGGGGGTGATGGTGCAGGGCAGCAGCAGTAACGACACGGAGTCAGTGATGCAGTTCAGGGCCTTTACTCACAGTTCTTATTATCCAGACCACGTCTGCAGGTAACGGCTGCCCACGTCGTACTGTGCTCACCAGGTGAGGGGCTCAGACAACTCCCAGATAACTTTGGAGCACTTCACAGGACCCCCTTTGTGTGTCCTTTGTCTGGCCTTTCTTACCAACACTTCTGTCCGGCTGCCTCGGGCCTCCTCTTGGTAAACTTGGCGCCAGTTTCCCTGACCCTATGTGGTGCCTTCCTAGCGGGTGTAGCGAGGGGCTGCGCCACATAAAATGTCAGAGCCTCCGGTTTCTAGCTGAGGGTCGTTTCCTGCCTCCACTAGTTCGGGGACCGGTCTCCCCCTTTGGCCTGACCCCTCCACGCAGGTGGATTCGGGCGTGCGGTGGCGACTCGCCCGTCCGCACCCCTGGGATCCCTTCATTCCTCGTTCCTGGAGCCTTCTCCGCTCCTCTTCCTTCCTTCTCCCTCTTCCAGGCCTGGGCCTCTGTTACTAGGCCCGCCTCCGGAGCAGAGCTCATGCAGAGCCCCTGCTCCCTGCCACTTCTGCTCAGACTTCTCTGCACTGAACTAAGATGGTGCCCACCTTTTATACTCCCTTCTCAATGCACCCAGGAACTGCTTCCTCCCTGCTCCTGCACTACAGGGTTCCCCTTCCTCAGTGTTCCCTCCCCCCACTCCAGCCAGGGACAGGGACTGTCGTGCCCATCTCAGGGGCATATTGGTCGCCCTGCCCCACGGCAATGTGGTGTAATGCATGCAGGTGTCGGGTCCTGATCCACACTCCATCCTTACCTGAGAGTGAGATATCACACCTCTGGGTGAGGTGCAATACGTCTGTAGCAACCGAGCCCTCAGGGTGCTACAGTTCCATTTATCTTCAGCCTAGGTGACGTATTGCGATACAGGGCCGTGATTTTGGCTATAAAAGGGTCCCCTAGACCCCTACCCCAAGCTTTTTAAGAGAATCATATATGGCGTGCCAGGAGACTCTATGGAATGCTTTCTCAGCATCCAACGAGAGTATCTAATTACAAATTTTTAACTGCATCTAGCCCAGGAAATACTTTGTGCCTAGTAGCAGTGTCTGCTAGTGAGCGGATTATCCCGGCTGTTAAGCAAGCTGCACCACCTGTAGTTTAGACACTTAATTTTTTCAAAGGAAATGCTTCGGGACCATGGGATACTTAGTGAAGAGCATCAGGAGGCACCCCAAGGCATAGGGGCTGGGACTGGCAGTAGGATGCCTTGCGGTGGACAGCCGAGCTCGATCCTTATAAAAGCTTTTTAACTGCAGCAGCTTTAGTGGACGCTACTGGAGCTGGAATTACCGCGGCTGCTGGCATGAGACTTGCCCTCCAATAGATCCTTGTAAATGGATTTAAAGTGTATTCATTCAAATTAGAGAGACAATTTAAATTAAAAAGCTTAGAGCTGCCTCCACCACAGGGGGGCTCGCTCGACCCACCAGCGGACAGGCACCAGTATTGGGAGAGGGGGGCTGGCCGTCAGGGTTCACCGCGGCTCTGGCACAAACCCGGCGACACGGAGGTGGCACGGGCAGGAGCGGACTGGCCGTGTCGGCTTCTCACTTTTTGGATTTTAGAAGGGCATGACATGCCTATATCTGTGTCTCCCCCTCCTTTTACTCCTCCACCTCTTTTATTTTCGCATGACTATATGTACTTGTCACTTTTCCATGTGTTAGTTATGTCTTCTGAGCAGTTTGTCAGCTTTTGGACACCTTTGAAGGTGTTTTCTATGTGTTTCTATGTGTTTTTGTTTGCCTGCCATTGGTTTTAACGGTGTTCGAAGGTGTTCGACGAACAGTTCGACGAACAGTTCGGCGAACACACGGGTGTTCGACGAACCGAACCGAACTCGAACACTACGGGGGTGGCTCAACACTAGTAATAAGACCTGCTGACAAAAGTGTTGAAGATACAGTCTAATGTGAATTAACAATGAAAAAAAGTTAATTTCACAAATGGCTTGTATTTTTGTAATACAAACTTTTTTGTGCTTACAGCTCCTTTAAAGGGAATCTGTCATCAGGTTTTTGCCACCTAATCTGAGAGCAGCATAATGTAGGGTTAGAGGCACTGATTCCTGTAATGTGTCACTTACTGGGCTGCTTAGTGTTGTTTTGATAAAATCATTGATTTGTCAGAAGGTAATTATCACTAGATGACTAGTAAGTTCTGTAGGACCCCACCCCCATCACTGATCAGTAGATTTCTGTGTACACTGAGCATGGGCAGAAAGCTGCCAATCAGTGGTGTGGGTGGGGCTATACAGAGCACAGCATTCAGAGAGCTGCTAGATCTGCAGCAGATAAAACGGTGATTTTCTCAAAATGACAACAAGCAGCTGAAAAAGTGACACATCGCTGGAATCAGGGTATCTGCCCCAATATTGTGCTGCTCTCAGATGAGGCAGCACAATTAATATTGTGCCAAATTAATTTCCCGTGAACTATCACATGATCTATCACAGGGGATCATGTGACATGTCACGTGATAAATCAGGTGTGGGGGGGGGGCCCGCGCCTTCTAAACTGCCCGGGGCCCTTGCTACTCTTAATCCACCCCTGTACACAGGTACTTAAAGTCTCTCCTTCTTTCTGTAGAACTTTCACAAACTGCTTCATCAGTCCAATCTTAATGTGGAATGGTGGCAGGAGAACTTTAGTGGGATCAACTAAACTTTCCGCAACTATGTTCTTGAGTCCAAGTTGCAAAGTTGCTCTTATTGGCTAACTTTTTTGACTCCAGTGATGAATCCTATCTCTGTCCATTCACACAAAAAACATGGGCTCTTCGTGTATCCTCTTTGTTGCCCAAGAAGCAAAGAGAGAACTTCCGAATCACCACATATTGACTATCCTTGATCCTTGTAGTTAAGTTTCTTGAGAATAAAGCCTAAATTCTCATAGATTTTCTTCAAGTTTACAGAATGCCCTGCAGGGTAACCCCAGCCCCCCAGCACTGACTGACAGCCGGCCCTAATGCTGAGCTGCTGTCAGTCAATGCCAGGGGCACAGTTACAGCTGCCGCTTTGTATACACAGGGCGGTGACTGAACCCACACTAGCGCCTCCCCTCTTGACTGAAACCCAAAGGCTGCCGGGCGGAATAAAGTTAATTTCCTCCTGACAGTTGGGCTCTCACCCAGCAGGTTCAGAACGCTATTAACCTGCAGATTAACCCCATATCTTCAGATTAAGAGCCTTTTTTAACATGACAGGTTCCCTTTAAATTTTATTACTTTATACAATAAATAGACAAGGAAAAAAACATTTGTTTTTTTGTGATGCCATATTCTGAGAGCCATAAATTAAACCATCAATGGAGCTATACTTCCATCTGCAAAGGTAAATGAGGGCTTATTATTTGCATGACAAGATGTAGTATTCTTTGGTCACATTTTGGAGCACATATCTTTTTTTTGCTATTTTATTACATTTTTTGGGAAGAATAACAAAAAAACAGTAATTCTGGATTGTTAATTTTTTTTTTTAGTTTAAACATTGTTCACCAGTGTAATTGCCATGCTATTTTTTTCTGCAGAATATTTAGTGACAATAACACATTTATATTGTTTTTATATATATTTTACTAGCTTTGCTAAAATAAAACAGAAAAATAAAAAATCACTTTAAAAAATCATTTATTTTTGGTTAACCCATAACATTTTTATTTTTCTGTAGACAGAGCTGTGTGCTTGTGTGAAGTCTTAATTTTATGAGACAAGCTGTAGTTTTTGGGGTACCTATAATAATAATAATAATTTTTTTTTAGCAATATAGCGCCAACATATTGTGCAGCACTTTACAATTAAGCATGGTGACATGTACAGATAATACAGACATTACAAAGTAACTCCTAGTTCAACAGTTACAGTAGGAGTGAGGGCCCTGCTCGCAAGCTTACAATCTATAAGAAAATAGGGGGACACAATAGATAAAAACTGCTTGTCATATATGGTCCAGCCATCATTATAATAAATAGGGGTTTTCAAATAAAGCTGCATGACCGGTCATCAGACAGTATCCGTACAGTTACCAAGTGATATTAGGTCAATGGGGGATATTGAGACAGATGAATAGGAGGGACCAGATTCTGAGGAAAGTTTAGGAAGGGGGAAAAGGGAAGAAATAGATTAGTTAGGTGAGGCGATAGGCCTATTTGAAAGAGATGTGTTTTTAAAGCGCGCTTAAAAATGTGAGGGCTAGGTAATGCTCGGATTGTCTGGAGGAGTACATTCCAGAGAACTGGTGCAGGACGAGAGAAGTCTTTGAGATGGAAGTGGGAGGTTTGGATTATGGAGGATGTTAAACAAACAAAACCAGGTACACATGAATTGGCCAATTTATGTGCTAAGATTTCTCAGTTATTTCTATTTTCTAGAGCAGTAATGCAATTCAAATTTTATATATTTCTTGTTTGCATTCTTAACATTGCAGGGTGCTACTTTATTTGTTATTTTTATGCACTATTGCGGTTTATTTATTTATTCCAGGGTATTTGTGTATTGTGTTTCTGTCTTTTGGTTTATTACTTTATTTGTTAGCTGTACATGAAGATGGCTGCTCCTAGTAAGCACCTGTACACATCTATTTCTTGTTTTGGAAGTGACAGTCAGTCTTTTTTGTTTATATTGTGGAGTTTTACTCACTCAGGAGCGGTTGAGGTAGGTGTTATGTTCTGCTACCAGAGCTAAGGAAAGAGAGGAGATCTGTCCCTACGATAGAACTCAGCTTAATCCCTATGATGTAACAGGGGACCTGATCCTGCGATCAGACCTGCTAAAGTCCTAAGCTAGTCTGTACGGAGACCTATAGATGTGGGGAAGGAATCCCTACAAGTACTAAGGACTGGGAGGAAAATGGGACACCTCCTAACAGAAATAGTAGCAGACAGACGAACAAACAAAATATATAGAACATAGAGGTCCGTAGACCAAGCAAACTAACAGAGTTAGATACAGGGCACAGGCTAGCTAGAAAGTAGTTAAACAATGAAGTCCAGCAAAGCCAGAAGGGCGGAGCAGGATTAAATAGGCCAACAAGGTCATGTGACCAGCAAAGGAAAAAACCTAAGAGCAAGGTTCTAACAGTACCCCCCCTTCTAAGAGGATCCTCCGGATCCCCTAGGACCAGGCTTATCAGGAAATCTCCTGTGAAACGCTCTGATAAGTCTGGACGCGGAAACATCATCTGACCTCACCCAAGAGTTATCCTCGGGTCCGAAACCTTTCCAGGCCACAAGATACTGCAAACTACCTCTATACCGTCTAGAGTTAAGGATGCGAGAAATTTCATATTCCCCGTCCTCCACCACCGGAGGAACAGAGGCAGAGGCGTCACCATCCGACACAACAGCTTTTTTTAACAGAGAGACATGAAATACCGGATTAATTCTCCAAGAGGTAGGAACCTCCAACCTAACAGCAGATTGGTTGACAACCTGAAGCACCTTAAAGGGCCCTACAAACTTGGGACCCAATTTCTTAGAAGGAATCCTCAACCGCAGATTCCTAGAGGACAACCAAACCATGTCACCAACAGCGAACAAAACCTCCTGTCGTTTCCTATCAAAGTAGTCTTTAGATTTTCTGTTGGCCTCCTGAAGATTACCACGCACATCCGTCCAAACTCTCTCCAAATCACCGGAAAAATTCTCCTCCTCAGGCACGGCAGATCCCAACTTGGAGAACGACCCAAACGACGGATGTCTCCCAGAACAACAAAAAAAAGGCGAACAACCAGCAGAAGAAGATGTATGATTGTTCAGAGCAAATTCAGCAAGTGGCAGAAACTCAGACCACCCCTCTTGATTGTCTGCCACAAAACAACGCAAGAACTGCTCAACATCCTGGTTTTTCCTTTCTGTCTGGCCATTAGATTCAGGATGATATCCGGATGAGAACGACAAATGAACTCCCAACCTGTCACAAAAGGCACGCCAAAAACGAGCCACGAACTGAGGACCCCTATCAGAAACAATGTCAGTAGGAACGCCATGAAGTCTGACAATTTCCTTGACAAAGGCCTTAGCGAGAGTTTTAGCGCAGGGCAGTTTGACGAAGGGAACCAAGTGACACATCTTGCTAAAACGGTCCACGACCACCCAGATAACAGTAAAACCCTCAGAGGGGGGAAGGTCAGTTATAAAGTCCATAGCCAAATGTGTCCAAGGAGCACTGGGAACCTCCAAAGGACAAAGCAACCCCGCAGCAGGAGTATGTGAGGACTTAGATCTAGCACATATAGTACATTGACGCACCCACTTAATGACCTCCTTCTGCCATCCAGGCCACCAAAAACTGCGACCCACCAGTCTCTTGGTCTCAGAGATTCCGGGATGACCTGCCAACCGAGACTCGTGACACTCAACAAACAAATCTCTCCTAAAGGTCCCAGGCACAAACAACCTCCCATGAGGAGTGTTAGATGGGGCATTCTCCTGTGCTTTAAGAATCTCATCTTCCAAAACGGAGTCCAAAGCAGCTATCACAACACCTTCTTGTAAAATGTTCTCCTCTTTCTCAGCACCGACTATGGGAGAAAAACTGCGAGACAAGGCATCCGCCTGAACATTCTTAGTACCAGGGATGTAAGTAACGGAGAAATTAAACCGCGAGAAAAACAGTGCCCACCTAGCCTGACGGGCATTCAGGCGCTTGGCAGCATCAAGATATATCAGATTTTTATGATCCGTAAGAACCTGAACGGGAAATTCCGCACCTTCCAAGAAGTGGCGCCAGTGTTCAAATGCGAGTTTAATAGCCAGCAATTCCCGATTACCAATATCGTAATTCAGTTCAGTCTCCGAAAAATTTTTTGAAAAAAAGGCACAGGGATGTAATCCATCCCCGTTATCCTGAGACAATACTGCGCCAACCCCCACAGAGGAAGCATCAACCTCAACCAAAAACGGCTTAGTCACATCAGGCTGCATAAGGATGGGAGCAGAGGTGAACCTCTCCTTGAGATACACAAAAGCTTCAATGGCCTCAGAAGACCACTGAACCGCATCAGCACCTTTCCTGGTGAGATCGGTCAGAGGTTTGACAATACTAGAAAATTTTTTTATGAATTTTCTGTAATAATTGGCGAAACCTAAAAACCTCTGTATCTATTTCAAACCAATAGGCCTAGGCCATTCCTGTACAGCTTGAACTTTCACCGGGTCCATCTCAAAACCATTGCTGGAGATAATGTAACCCAAAAAACTAATTCTCTGTACAGCGAACTCACATTTCTCCAGCTTAGCAAAAAGCGAATTGTCCATTAATAACTGTAATACCTCACGTACGCTCCGCCAATGAGACTCCAGATCCGGCGAATAAATCAAAATGTCATCCAAATACACAACCACATTTTTGCCGATCAAAGGTCTAAGGATGTCATTAATAAGATTCTGAAAAAATGCAGGAGCATTAGTAAGACCAAAAGGCATAACCAGATTCTCAAAATGACCCACAGGAGTGTTAAAAGCAGTCTTCCATTCGTCACCCTCCTTCATGCGCAACAGATTGTATGCCCCCTTAAGGTCAATTTTAGAGAACCACTTGGCCCCCATTAACTGGTTAAACAGATCAGGAATCAATGGCAGTGGGTAAGGATTGCGTACAGTAATTTTGTTAATCTCACGAAAATCCAGACAAGGACGTAAACCGCCGTCCTTTTTTTTTTACAAAAAAAAATCCAACCGCCACAGGAGACTTAGAAGGCCTAATGTGACCGGCGGCCAAACTTGTCTGTATGTATTCCTCCAAAGCCTTCCTCTCAGGAATAGTAAGGTTAAATAAACGACTTTTAGGAAGAGTCGCTCCAGGGACAAATTCAATAGAACAATCATAGTCTCTATGGGGAGGCAAAACCTGCGATTCCTTCTCAGAAAAAACTCTCCAAAAATCCTGAATAGGAACAGGCAATTCTCCCCTATCCAAAGCTGCAATACGCCTGTTACAACACTTGTCATAACATTTATGGCTCCAGGATTTAATTTCACTGGTAGACCAATCCAGTACAGGATTGTGAAATTTTAACCAGGGCAATCCCAATATTACTGGAGAAGGCAAGTTATTCAAAACTACCAAATCCAATTTCTCATGGTGAACACCATTAATAGTGAGAGGAAATTCACAGACCTTGAGAGTAATATTCTTCAAAGGGGAACCATCCACAGAAACCACAGCAATGGGGGATGATAAAGGTTCGGGTTTTAAATTGAGTCTTTCCAAGAATCCCCCATCCATTACATTCAGAGTAGACCCGCAATCAACAAACACCCGAAATTCCATTAATTTTTCCTGAGCAATCGTGGAAGCAGCTAAAAATACACCCTTGGAATTTAAACAGGCAATACGGGCATGACTGAGCATTTTTTTTTCTTTCTTCATACGAAGCTCACAGCCTTTAATCAAATGACCAGATTTTCCGCAATAGAAACACAAGCCTTCAAAAAATCTACGGTCTTTTTCTTGAGAGCGAGGTGCCACCGATCCAATCTCCATCGGTTCACCACTGTTAGTACACACATTCTCATAACCAGAAACTGACATAGCAGAGGATTTGCTCTCATTAACCCTTGCACGCAGTCTCCTATCCACCCGTATAGCTAATTGCATAGCCTGTTACAAATCTTCAGGTGTAGGATAAGCAATTAGCAGGTCTTTAACCCTTTCATTGAGCCCAGCAAGAAATAGACTTTTCAGAGCAGAATCGTTCCACCCTGTTTGAGTAGACCAACGACGGAAATGAGTACAATATTTTTCCACATTACCTGATCCCTGTTTCAAACGTCTCAATTCAGTCTCAGCTGATGAGACACGGTCAGGATCATCATATAATAGTCCCAAAGCAGAAAAAAAACTATCCACTGATCTGAAGCATGTATCACTAGGTTGCAAAGAAAAGGCCCACTCCTGAGGCTCTTTGCGCAAAAGTGACATTATGAACCCTATGCGCTGGGATTCATCCCCAGAGGACTTGGGTCTCAAATGAAAATACAATAAGCAAGCATTTTTAAATGAAAAAAATTCTCGGTGTTCACCAAAAAATAAATCCGGCAAACATACCTTAGGCTCCAAGAAATGTGCTCCAGGACAGTTACTCACGTGCTGACGGAGCTCGGCCACCTCCAGAGAGAGTCCCTGCAGGCGATTAGCCAAATCCTGAACCGACACCATGATGGAACAGAAAAATCTTTCCTTAGAGAATTTGCAGGCTGGACTTACTGTTATGTTCTGCTACCAGAGCTAAGGAAAGAGAGGAGATCTGTCCCTACGATAGAACTCAGCTTAATCCCTACGATGTAACAGGGGACCTGATCCTGCGATCAGACCTGCTAAAGTCCTAAGCTAGTCTGTACGGAGACCTATAGATGTGGGGAAGGAATCCCTACAAGTACTAAGGACTGGGAGGAAAATGGGACACCTCCTAACAGAAATAGTAGCAGACAGACGAACAAACAAAATATATAGAACATAGAGGTCCGTAGACCAAGCAAACTAACAGAGTTAGATACAGGGCACAGGCTAGCTAGAAAGTAGTTAAACAATGAAGTCCAGCAAAGCCAGAAGGGCGGAGCAGGATTAAATAGGCCAACAAGGTCATGTGACCAGCAAAAGAAAAAACCTAAGAGCAAGGTTCTAACAGTAGGCACGGGAAACCAGTTTCTTTAAAAATGTCCAAGGCAGCTTTATTATAACTGCATAAACCCCACTTTAGTAGTAAACAAAACGACTAAATTTTCTGGTACAAAGTGGAAAATAGAAACTAAACAGTCCATACAGTAGTGCGGGTTCGCCCGCTTAGGTCAATGTCCTTTAACCAAAACACCCTGGAGGTCACCACACCTCCAGTCACAGACACTGAATGAGTCACTTTGTCTCCATTTTATCTACCAAACCACTCCCCCAGGGTGGGGATATGTGAGCATCCATTCCCACCCATCTCTTATGACTGTTCGTTAAACCCGGCCCTGATACGCCCTATTAACCCTCTCAACACTATACATGCTGGAGCATGCTTTCTTGGGTTTACATCACCGAAGCTACCAACCTCTATGATACATATCTCCCTTCAAGGACCTGTCCGTCTGGCCATCTTACATACCCCCCCCTCTGCCTAAAGTCGGTGGACTTGGTACCTTCCGCTATCAAACAGTGGATCCTCGACAGTGCATCAGCATTGCCATTCAGTTTCCCAGGCCTATGCTCTACATGGAAGCTAAAATCCTGAAGAGCTAGTAACCACCTGGCCACTTGGGCATTGTTCCCCTTCTTCTCTCTCATCCACCTTAGTAGGGCATGGTTTGACACCAACCTGAACTTCCTGCCTAAGAGGTAGTATCTTAGAGTGTCCAACACCCACTTGATGGCCAAATATTCTGTGAGGATAAAACTTATAATCTTAATTAGCCAGACAATTAGATTTGTTAAGTCAAGAGAAATACACTATTGTGTTGTGTTGACTTATAAACGTATTTGTATTTCTTTTGCTGATCAAAAAGGTCATAGTATTTGTATGATCCTGAATGCTGAATTCCATTTGTTTGGAAACAATCATGTTTACTACGCTAATGACAAATTGTACTAAGTCAGCTGGAAGTTTATTTACAATAGCCCCTGTGATACCAACTATCACTAAATTGATTAGCTAAAACAATGATAGCTGAGCCCTGCACCTTTACCTGTGACATGTGACTAATAACCCTTGACCTGTGGATGTGTATTTAAAAAGGAGATATGCTTCTGTAGGAGTCAGTCTTGAGCCCAGAGAATCAGGAAGGACATGTGCTTCTGTAGTTGTGAGACTTGGGACAGAAAATCAAGGAACATCAGAAAGACTTTAGAAGGAGAATAAGAGACATCCTTCAGGACAGCAGATGGATTGCATGGCATCCAAAGAGACAAAGATTTGTATTCTACATGACTCTAGTCTAAGGGCACCGGTCCTGACTGGAAAGATACGGATTTGCTCCATCAGAGAGAACATGCATACTTTTGGGGAGATCAGGAGAGGACGAAGAAGTCACCTGGCCCCATGGATATGTTGTTTTGGGGTTGCTAGGAGGGACCCATCTGTCGCTTAGAACCCATTAAGACATTTGGAGTTGCTAGGAGGGACCCACCGGTCGCCTGGTCCCATGCAAACTCTCGGAGAGGCCATGGTGGGACCCTTTGGTTTCCTGGCCTTGTACCTCGATGGACTGCTAGCTTCCTAAGCTTGCCGCTACCTCCTCTCTGTGGGGGCCCGCCAGAAGCAGAGGACCATGAGATAGTTGGCTCTGGAAGTCCCCAAAGTCACAGCTGTTCTATTCCAGGTGGGCGGAGAAGGAAGGGTAAGACTGTGTAATGTTGTACCATCTTGGGTATTTGCTGGGACTGTTCTGTGTGTTTATTGTCCGCTTTGTGGCTCAATAAAGTATTGCCATGCTGTATTACCCTCACCCTGAGTAGCGCTATGCCCATGGAAGACCCCGGGTCTTCACACATTCCTTCTCCACTATGGAGTAATTATTCTCACAAGATGTCAGCTTCTGGCTTAAATACATTATGGGGTGCTCTTCCCCTTTCATCTCTTGTGATAGGACAGCACCCAGCCTGGTATCTGACCCATCCGTCTGGACCACAAACTGCTTAGAGAAATCTGGTGCCACCAACACTGGCTGTTTACACAGGGCTAACTTTAGTTCCTGGAAGGCTGTCTCAGCTTCTGGAGACCACTTAGCCATAGCCGATTTTGTCCCTTTAAGGAGGTCTGTCAAAGGGGCGGCTATCATAGTGAAGTTAGGGATGAACCAGCGGTAGTAGCCCACGATGCTCAGGAACGCCCTGACCTGCTTTTTTGAGAGGTTGTGGCCAAATCAACTTTATTTATTTGGGGCTTTATCTCTCCTCTGCCTACGACATAGTCCAAATATTTGGCTTCCTCCATGCCCATGGCACATTTCTTTGGGTAGATGGAAAATCCTGCCTTTCGTAGAACATCAAATATCACCTGGACTTTGCTCAGGGAGCTCCCCAATTCTTGCTGTAGATCACGATGTCATCCAGGTAGGCCACTGCGTACTTCTGTTGGGAAGCTAGGATCCGGTCCATGGCTCTCTGGAAGGTAGCTGGAGCTCATTGCAACCCAAACGGCATCTTTGTGTACTGGAAAAAGCCATCTGGCATTGAAAGGCCTGTCTTCTCCTTGGCATCTTGGGACATAGGAATTTGTCAATACCCTTTTGTGAGGTCAAGGGTGGTAATGTACCTGGCTGGCCCTAGCGTTTCAATCAGTTCATCTACCCTGGGCATTGGGTACGAATCAAACTTAGAGACCTCATTCAGTTTCCTATAGTCAATGCAAAACCGCCATTCTCCATTTGGTTTCGACACTAAGACTATGGGACTGGACCAGCCACTCTTGGACTCTTCAGTGACTCCTAGACTTAGCATCCCGCTTCACCTCTTTCGAGATTACCTCTCGGCAGGCTTCGGGAATCTGATACGGCTTCAGGTTTACCCGGACATGAGGCTCCGTAAGAACCTCATGCTCTATGATCTGGGTACAACCTGGTAGTTTGGAAAACTGGTCTCTGTTCCGATGTAGCAACTCTCTGCACCATTGCTTTTGGGCACATGATGGCGATTCTGCCACCTTGACTTCTTTCACGTCTGCTTCAGACTTCCAAACATGGAGTTTCCTGGTTGGTGGACTTTATAGTTGACGTCGCCCACCTTTTCAACTATTTCATAGGGGTTCTGCCACTTGGCCAGCAATTTGCTCTCCACTGTAGGTACCAGCACCCGATCCCCAGGGTTGAAGTATCTCACTTTCGCCAATCTATTGTACACCATTGACTCTACTGCTTATGCTTTGAGGACGTGCTCTTTCACAATGGGCATCACTTCTGCAATCCTCTCTTGCGTCTAGGCTACATGCACAATTACACTCCTGTAGGGTCTAGACTCCGCCTCCCAGGTCTCCTTCGCTACGTCTAGGAGTCCACGGGGGTGCCGGCCATACAACAGCTCAAAAGGGGAGAATCCAGTAGAGGCCTGTGGGACTTCTCTGTTGGAGAATAGAAGGTACAGCAGTAGACAGTCCTAGTCTCGGCCATCCTTCTCTACAACCTTCTTCAACATGACCTTCAAGGTTTTATTAAACTTTTCTACCAATCCATCTGTCTGGGATGGTAGATGGAGGTCCGGAGTTATGTGATTTGCAGGGTTTTGCACAACTCCCTCATCACCCTTGACATAAATGGGGTCCATTGGTCTGTTAGGATCTCCTTAGGCAACCCTGTTCTAGAAAAGATGTGGACCAACTCCTGGACTATTCATTTGGCAGAGGAGTTACGTAGTGGTGTGGCCACCCGATACTATGTAGCATAGTCCAGTACTACCAGGATATACTGATGTCCTCTGGCGGACTTGACCAGGGGTTCCACTAGATCCATGGCTATTCGATGGCACCTCAATGATCGGCAATGGCACTAGGGGGCTGACTATGGAAGTGAGCCAACGGGGAGGTCAGCTGGCAGGTGGTACATGACCTACAATAATTTACAATTTCTCGGTAACAACGGGGCCAATAGGACCTCTGGAAAATCCTTTCCTGCTTTCTTTCTACCCCCAGATGACCACCTAACACATGTGTATGGGCCATGTCTAACACCTTGCATCCGTATGGTCCTGGCACTAGTAACTGCTCGATTACCTCCCCTCTAAGCGTGGTAATCCGATACAGTAACTCCCCATTTACGGCAAAGTACGAGTATCAGGTGTCAGCCCCCGGCTCTTGAGCAACACCATTAAGAACAGTTACATTATCAAATGCCCCTTTAAGAGTTAGGTCCCTGAGTTGGCCGGTTCCAATGTTTTACCCGGACACCTCCAGCTTAGGGATGTTGGCCTCTGGGGATGCTGCCTCATCCTCATCCTCAACAAGCACACAAAAGGGAAACCTGTCAGCTGCGTCCTGCGACTAGGTTTCTTTAGGAGCAACCTGCCTGTTGTCCGTACAACCTGATGTCCTCCCTTTTCCTCACAAGTCCCAAAGCAAGGTAAAATCCCGCCCAATTATAACAGGGTGCATTAGGTCTTTGACTGTGCCCACCTCATGACTGGGGGCCACAGTTTGTGTCTATGATCACTCAGTCCTCAGGGTAGTCCTTAGTGTCCCCATGGATACAGCGGATGCCCACCTTTTTCCCCAGAATCAGTTGATGAGGAATTGTGGCCCTCACTAGGGTTACCAAACTCCCCGAGTCCAACAGACCAGTCATTTTCACTCCATTCACTGACACGGGGCATGCCTGTGGTCCCTCGCCTGGTTGAGGCACAGCACTGCAGGCAGGATATGCAAAGTACTAACAGCGCTGTTCTATGCTGCAGTCCATTGGCTCATTGATTATGGGGCAATCGGCAGCTATGTGACCTGGGGTGTGACATCTCCAACAAATTACTTATTGGCCGCAACTCAAACCCCTCCTGGGCGCTTGGACGCCCCCCAGATGTGGCTCTAGTTCCCCTCTTTTGGGTGTCAGACCCCTTTTGGGAACCCCAGTATGGAGAGGCTACGACCCTTTTGTTCCCCAAAGTACTCTCAACCACCTGGTACCTTTCCACTAACCCCACCAGGTCATCGGCATTATGGGGATCTCCCTGGGCAGCCCAGGATTGCACCTGCCTCGGAAGGAAGTGTATGAACCTGCCCATGATGACCCTCTCCACCATCTGTGCTTGGGAGAAAGATTCAGATTGCAACTACTTTTGGACCAGGTGTAGGTGGTCAAATATTTGGGACCGGGGAGGTTTGTCACTGCAATAGAGCCCAGTGGTGTACCCATCGCTCCCTGACAGTCAGAGTCACTCCTAAGCACGCCAGAATCTCAGTCTTCAACTTTCCATACTCTTTTGCGTCCTGCAAGGCCAGGTCATAATAGGCCTGCTGCGGCTCCACTGTTAAATATGGCGCCAGAACCTCCGCCCACTGCTCCGGAGGCAATTTCTCCCATTCCACCATCCTCTCAAAAACTGTCAGGAATGCATTGACGTCATCACCCGGGGTCATCTTTTGTAAGGCTCTTCTTAATGTCTTCATCACGTGTGAGTCATAACCTGGATTTGGGGGTGGGGCGGTTGCCCTGCCATGGATCACCTCGGCTAGGAGTTACATCTGCTGCTGTGCTGCTGCTGTTGCCACTGATGCTGCTGCTGCATCTGCTGCTGCTTTTGCCACTGCTGATGCTGCTGTTGATGCTGCTGGAGATTAGCCTGCACCAGTTGCTTTATCAGCTCCTGCATGCTGCCAGACATCCCTTGCTGGCTGGCGGCCTTCTCCCAGGTCATATACGGTTTCCTGTAGCAGTCACACTGCCCCTTGGGATTCGTGTCCAGCACTAATTGTGGAGTTTTACTCACTCAGCAGCGGTTGATGTAGGCACGGGAAACCAGTTTCTTTAAATATGTCCAAGGCAGCTTTATTATAACTGCATAAAGCACACTTTAGTAGTAAACAAAATGACATCCTTTTCCGGCACAAAGTGGAAAACAGAAAATAAACAGTCCATACAGTAGTGCGGGTTCGCCCGCTCAGGTCAATGTCCTTTAACCAAAACACCCTGGAGGTCTCCACACCTTCAGTCACAGACACTGAATGAGACACTTGATCTCCATTTTATCTACCAAACTACGCCACCGGGGTGGGGATACGTGAGCAGACATTCCCACCCATCTCTTATGACTGCTCGTAAAACCTGGCCGTGATGCACCCTATAAACCCTTTCAGCACTATACATGCTGGTGCATGCTTTCCCGCGTTTACATCACCGAAGAAATCAACCTCGATGATACATATCTCTCCTCAAAGACCTGTCCGGCGTCCATCTTACAATATGTATAGGCTTTCTGACTGAGCAAATTTATTAGTCCTTCAAGGAGGCTTGAGCATGCGATCCTTTGATCATGTAGATAATACACTGCACTAGTTACATAGAGCAGTACATTATCTATTCGGTCAGTGTTAGGCAAAGTTCAGAGTTTAATCAAGGAAACTTCAACGATTTTTTTTTCTTTGTCATTTGTGCGCAATCCGTATATCTGTTTTTTTTTATGGCAACAGCTATTAGTAATAATTTCCAAGATTATTTACAGTTTCCTTTGTTAAAGAATTTCAATATATCATTAACAAAATGGCTGCTACATGGTGGCTCCTTATGGCACCCGATTTTTTTTTTTTTGCACACCCATAGCCTTGAATGGGTGTGTCTCATCTAACACATAGAAGAAACTAGTGCATGCTGCGTTCACTTTAATAAGTGAAAAAAATTGCTCGTCTGCTTCCTTTAATAACATTGATATGAGTGCTGTCTGTTTTTTCATGGACAGCACTCTGACCAAAAATATGGTAATGTGAACCTACCCTCATACTGACAGGCAGCCTAATAGATCATTCCTCTGGCATAATGTATTAGGTTTTTGATCTATGGTAGATCCCAAGGTTATTAGTAGGCTTCGGTTGCAACAGTAAATATCGCCTTATCATGATTGCGATGCATGGAGACGATGGACTGATAGAGGGAATTATCTGAGCTATGGCATGTAAGTGGTAATTGCAGAGCACTGACAGCATTTAGAGTTAGATGTCTGAGAATCAATTCACAGTATTCTGGTCCAGATTAGTAATGTATGACTGCTGAATGGAAGATCTGTGAATCTCCTTACCTCCTGGAATTCCCAAATATTCTTTTGATCAGCAGGGATTGCATGACATAATCATTGCGTCATCAAAGGAAGAGTCAGGAAAACCGGATGGTAAAGGAGTTTTGCAGGCCTCCGGTCCAGCGGTCACAGATTAGTGACCTGACAGATGGACCAGTGTCCTGTGAATCGATTCCCCCATCTCTGAGAGTGTTATACATCAGGTACGGAAAGTATTCAGACCCCTTAAAATTTTTCACTCTTTGTTTCATTGCAGCCATTTGGTAAATTCTAAAAAGTTCATTTTTTTTCGAATTAAAGTACACTTTGCACTCCATCTTGACTGAAAAAAAAACAGAAATGTGGAATTTTTTGCAACTTTATTAAAAAAGAAAAACTGAAATATCACAAGGTCATAAGTATTCAGACCCTTTGCTCAGTATTGAGTAGAAGCACCCTTTTGAGCTAGTACAGGCATGAGTCTTTTTGGGAATGATGCAACAAGTTTTTCACACCTGGATTTGGGAATCCTCTGCCATTCTTCCTTGCAGATCCTCTCCAGTTCCGTCAGGTTGGATGGTGAACGTTGGTGAACAACTATTTTCAGGTCTTTCCAGAGATGCTCAATTGGGGTTAGGTCAGGGCTCTGGCTGGGCCAGTCAAGAATGGTCACAGAGTTGTTCTGAAGCCACTCCTTTGTTATTTTAGCTGTGTGCTTAGGGTCATTGTCTTGTTGGAAGGTGAACCTTGGGCCAAGTCTGAGGTCCAGAGCACTCTGGAAGAGGTTTTCATCCAGGATATCTCTGTACTTGGCCGCATTCATGTTTCCTTCAATTGCAACCAGTCGTCCTGTCCCTGCAGCTGAAAACACCCCCATAGCATAATGCTGCCACCACCATGTTTCACTGTTGGGATTGTATTGGACAGGTGATGAGCAGTGCCTGGTTTTCTCCACACATACCGCTTAGAAATATCACCATAAAGTTCTACCTTCGTCTCATCAGACCAGAGAATCTTATTTCTCATAGTCTGGGAGTCCTTCATGTGTTTTTGAGCAAACTTTATGTGGGCTTTCATATTTCTTGCACTTAGGAGAGGCTTCTGTCGGGCCACTCTGCCATAAAGGCCTGACTGGTGGAGGGCTGCAGTGATAGTTGACTTTGTGGATCTTTCTCCCATCTCCCTACTGCATCTCTGGAGCTCAGCCACAGTGATCTTGGGGTTCTTCTTTACCTCTCTCATCAAGGCTCTTCTCCCAAAATTGCTCAGGTTGGCTAGACGACCAGGTCTAGGAAGACTTCTGGTGGTCCCAAACTTCCTCCATTTGAGGATTATGGAGGCCACTGTGCTCTTAGGAACCTTGAGTAATGCAGAAATTCTTTTGTAACATTGGCCAGATCTGTGCCTTGCCACAATTCTGTCTCTGAGCTCCTTGGGCAGTTCCTTTGCGCTCATGATTCTCATTTGGTCTGACATGCACTGTTAGCTGTGAGGTCTTATATAGACAGGTGTGTGCCTTTCCAAATCAAGTCCTATCAGTTTAATTAAACACAGCTGGACTCCAATGAAGGAGTAGAACCATCTCAAGGAGGATCACAAGGAAATGGACAGCATGTGACTAAAATATGAACAAAGGGTCTGAATACTTATGACCATGTGATATTTCAGTTTTTCTTTTTTAATAAGTTTGCAAAAACTTCTACATTTCTGTTTTTTTTTCAGTCAAGATGGGGTGCAGAGTGTACATTAATGAGAAAAAAAATGAACTTTTTAGAATTTACCAAATGGCTGCAATGAAACAAAGAGTGAAAAATTTAAAGGGGTCTGAATACTTTCCATATCCACTGTACACGTTTTTTCCAGAGCAGTTGGAGCACATTCAGTTCACAGTGAATTTATTTGGCAATTTTTTTTTTTTAATTAGACGAAATTAGCAAATTCAAATTTTCAAATGATCCAATCATCCCTAGTTGATAACCATGAATGTTATATTTTGACTTCAAGAACTCTGCATCACCAGGAGTGAATAGCAATTGACAAGCGCAGTTGCGCCACTTAATGTGTATTGCAACCATCAAGCATCTTTACCTATATGTGTGAACTGATATCTTAATGCTATGTTCCCACAATGAGTTTTTGGTGAGTTTTTGATGTTGAGATCATACTCCTTTCGGTGATGCATTACAGCACTCTACAAAGGTGTGTCAAAATGGAAACAGTCTGAGACCAGAAAAAAGTTCCCATGGCTGTCTCATATGAAAGCCTTTTTGGCATACTAAATGGTGTCTGTGCATATGTATGCCAGCATAGTGCAATAAAAAGTGATACCTATAGGGTGTTAAGAAAATAAAAAGTAAAAAAGTATTGTTAAAAAAAATAAAAAAAGATGACATAAAACACTTCATTTTTAAATAAAATACATTTTATTTCCAAAACACACAATATTATACACCCACATATTTCAGATCTCCATAATTATCACTTGAAGTATAAATATATGCACATAAAAGGGAAAGTATATTATATCAAAAGGCTAAAGAATCTTGTATTGATGTTTTTTGCCTGTCTCCAATCCTAATTAAATACAAAAATGAAATCCTTACATATTCTGTATGTATTCTAAATGTATTAGCCTCGAAACTTCAATTTGTCTTGCAAAAATCTTTGCATCTATGCATCTGTGATGGAAGGGGGCTAACACTGAACTGCTCCTTCTGCTTCTTCTGGCAGGCTTAGATTTTTCATTCTCCAGCTGCCACTAGGGGGAGCTGAGTGACTACAGATTTTTACAGTTTAGATTTGTTTCTTTAGAAGCTGTGTACATTTTTATGCACTGAGGTTCCTCTAGTGGTGGCTGCAATGAGCAATTGCTTTATCATTTACAATGCAAAAAGTGCAAGGAAATTTGGAGGTCATTGGGGGAAAAAGTATCTGTTTTCTGGCATGCGGAAATGAAGCCCCTGAGCTACTTTTTCTGTGTGTAAACAATCTCCATCAGCAATACGAAAGTGACAGAAAACATTGTGGGGAGGGTTCCTTTCTCATAGGGTCCTATAGTTTCCGTGTACCTTGTTTAGGGATCTATACATTCTACATTGAAAGAAAAATGTAAAAAGTTATTAGTTCCTCAATTATTAACTTTTGTGTGCTCTTGAAAGACAAAAATGTCCTGGTAGGTAAGAGGTTAAATGGCAGCAAATATTAAGCGGGGGAGAATCTAAAAGACCAGTCCCGCACATCATGCAGCATTTTTCAGGAAAAAAAACAGCCAATGACTTTTATCATTTTATTTCAGTAATGTATTTTATCTTATTTATTTTTAGTTGTCTCGTCCAGATGAAAAGGAAAGACAATCAATGTGTCAGGATTATATATGATCTTTATAAGTTGACTTTTTTCCATAGTAAATGGTTTAAACATAAACTAAAATCTAAAAATACTGTTGATGTTGAATTCTTAATTGGCACCCAGACTGAAAATGGTACTTACCATGCAGAGCACATAAGGTTCCCTGCTGTCCTAAATGTAACAGACAGCACTATATCACATACAGATGTAGCATTGTGTGCCCAAACACTGTGCAAACGCACAGAAATAAACAGGAAGACAAGAAGATCTTTATGCCAGTGATACCATCTAAAACGGAACAGTTAGCAGGATTTTGTACTCTTAAAAGAAGTCTACGACCCCAAAATGCATTTAAATGGGCTATACAGAGTTGTAGTGGACTTAGCCCCCATAACAGCCCTACCAGCACTGTACCTGTTACTGGTACAGTGCCTGAGAAAATAACTTTAAATTAATATACACATGAGGAGGCTTTATAGTCCAATTAAAATTAAAATGCATTTTGGGCTGCCTTTTTAATACGTTTCTGAGGCGTTTTTTCCATCACGGAAACGCTTGCTAATAGGTCTGCT
Source organism: Phyllobates terribilis (assembly GCF_046119375.1). Classification (NCBI taxonomy): domain Eukaryota; kingdom Metazoa; phylum Chordata; class Amphibia; order Anura; family Dendrobatidae; genus Phyllobates; species Phyllobates terribilis. The sequence goes on from NW_027362762.1 coordinate 136,688,354, forward strand.
ATGTATAGCAATGGCAATGGTAATGCTGTGCACATGATGTGGAAATTTCCGCTCCAGAATACCATTGTGGTAAAAAAACGCAGAATTACCATTTATTACGCAATTCCGAGGCGCATTCATGCCCATTGAGATCCATTGAATTGCAGCAAACCCGCAGGTAGAATAGATCTATACCTGCAGATTTGCTGGGTTTCAAAGTTAATGGGCGCAAAATCGCGCCGGAAACATGCTGTGGGTGATACTCAGGTCGGGAGAGGAGGACTACATCTTCTCTCATCCAACCGCCGTTCCCGCTGATAACAGCAAGAGTGGCGTGGATGGGAGGAGCAATTGTCTGCCCTGCCCAGCCGCGTGCGTGGTCAAGAAAAGAAAAAAAAAGTAAAAATAAAAAAATAAACCTTTATAGTCACCTGTCTGGCGGCCCCCGGTGTCCTCCTGGTCCCCGGCGGCCAGCGGTATACTGCGTTATCTCCCCGCAGTGTACTGAGCTGCCAGGACCTGCGGTGACGTCACTGATCAGCTGATGGGCACTTGACCGATCAGCTGATGCTCACCCTGGGAACATTCGCAAGAATGTTCCCTGGGTGGTAAGCTCACCGGGGCTGATCAGCTGATCTAAAGCTAATCAACGCCTGTGACCTCCTGCAGCAATGTACACTGACAGGAGTGATTTTACACTCCCTGTCAGTATACAATGCTGTCCTCTACAGCAGTGACATCAGTGAATTCTGATGACACTGCTGTATAAGTGACCCAGATCGCCGTGGGACACTCGTTGGCGGTACGTGGACTGCGTCATTGGCAGCGGACAGGTGAGGGATATGGTTGTTTATTATTTTATGTTTTTTTTCAGAAGATCGATGGCTTCATGGATGGAGGGTAATAAAAAAATTGTAGAACCGTGTGTTTTTTTATTTCATTAAAATACTTTATTCTGGCTGTGTCTTTTATTGAAAAACCGGAGACCATTTTACTATGCAGTTAGTAATGGGAGCGTCTTTAGACACCCTCCATTACTAACTTGGGCTTCACGTCAGCCGCCAATGCAAGGACCCTATTACCCCACTATACCTCAAACCCATTACCCCACTTACCACCGCTACAGGGCAGTGGGAAGAGCGGAGGCTAAGTGCCAGATTTGGCGCCTCTTATGGATGCGCCATTTCTGGGACTGCTGAGAGGCGATACTAATAGCCGCGGAGAGGGCTATTATTCTTGGCCCTTTCCCTGGTTATTAATATCAGCCCACAACTGTCTAGTTTAGCCTTTGCTGGTTAGATTTTATAATGGGACCCCACGTCAATTTTTTTCTGGGGTCCCCCTGTAATCTAGCCAGTAAAGGCTAAACAAACATCTGTGGACTGATATTAATATCCAGGGAACATTGTTGGCTAATGGCCTCTTCCCCAGCTACTAATATCAGCCCCCAACGGTCGGCTTTCCCTCTGCTGGTTATAAAAATGACGCGGGAGCCCATGCCATTTTTTTAAATTTTAGGCTCTGTACAAAAAAAAGGACGTAGCAGCGCTTTGGACGCATATTTTTTGCTGAGTTAAAAAAGTTGCATTCTGTTGAACACAGAACAACATGTGTTCAGTAAACCATGCGGATTTACCGCATTCAATACATTCTAGTAGTCAAATTTCTGTTGCAGCGACTAGCAACTCCGCAAGAGAATTTGAAATGCTGCGGTCCTGAAAGACGTGCGGCATGTCAGTGTCCACAGGTAATTCGCAGCCTCTGATGCATGCATAGTGGACATGGGATTTCTAGAAATCCCATCCACTATGCTGTAATATCTGGATGCTGCGGGTTTGACGCTGAATAAACATGTAGCATCAAACCTGCAGTGGCTCCGGATCATGGCCACATACCTAAACTCACCCGCAGCATGTCAATTTCTGTAGCGGACACGCCAGTCTCCGCTGCAGATTTTGACCGATTGAAGTGTCATTATATGCGGTAGATTCACATGTACCGACAACAAAAGTGCGGCATTAGAACACCGCGTTTTGGACGCAACCAAAATATGCTGCGTCCAAAGCTCTGCAGAGTGCTGATCAGGGGGACGTAGTGGCTAATGAACCAGCTGTGAGATGTTAATTATGGGAAGGGAAAATGTTTGCAAATGGCATATTCCCAGGCTAAAAATACCAGCTCACAGCAGCCACATAAATTACATGAATGGAAATGCTAATGAAGATTGGGTGTATGAGATCAGCTGACACCTAGCTGTTTTGTTTGGTGATCTCAAGGTGTCAATCAGATCTTTTCATGACCAAACTTAATTAAAGTAAAGTAAAGAGTTAAATAAACACACAGACACAGAGTAAACACTTTATTTGAATTACAACAGATACATTTTTTAATCATTCAAATTAACCAATATACTCATCCAAATTTTGATGGTAATCCAAGGTTTAAGCAATGTCCCACCAAATAACTTTATTTAGCTCCAAAAAGCATTTATTGATGTAGAAAAACATTTCAAAAACGCGTCCAAAACACCCAGCATTTTTCCTGCCAAGGAGATGCAAAAACACTCAGGAAATTTCTGTTTCAAATCCCGATCATACTGCATACCCTGGATTCCCTTTAACTAAGACATGGCTGTAACGATGCTTTGAAACTGATTAAAATGATGTATTTTTTTAAAGAAATATATTCTGTCATTCTTATGTTATCAGCCGTGGTGGAAGTTTTATGTTAATAAAGCGCATGTGCAGAGGGGCTGAACGCTGCACTTGGTCTTCTCCTGCCTGTTTGAGTATATTATCCGCATATCTGCCTGCCTTCGGTCTATGACTGTCAGGTCTCTGCTTTTTCAATGACATGCCTCCTCTGGCTGAAATTTTCGCAGGTGTTGGCATTGCCGTGAGCAGCGCATGCGCAAATCAATTTCTCAGAATATTGACGTCATTTGGATGTTACAGGTATGCCCTGCCCACAGCAATGACAATTCCTGCGCAAGATTTTGGTGAGAGCAGGCAAATCACTAAAAATGCTGCACCCAGTCAGTCATAAACTGGATGCAGGCGGGGGGTAAGGATTATATTCAGACAGGATAAGACAAAGTGTAGAGTCCTGCCCTGCTGCGCTTGCGCCTCATTAGCATAGAAATTTCACGGCTGATTACAGAAGGACAACAAAATGGATTTCTTCCAAAATTGTATCATTTTAATCACCTTTAAAGCCCCATTGCATGTCTTTGGTTATGAATCCAAAATCATGCTGAAAGGTGCGCCTCACAATTAAAGGGGTTTTCCGGTCAAAAGTGATAAGCCTGCAGTCACTCTGTGTGACTGCAGACTTATCAATCCCCTCCAGCGCAGGCACTGTCAGCTGCGGGGATTCGCCGGTATGAAACCCGGTAATGGAGGGTATGTTTGCGTTATACATACCCCCGGCCACTGGGTGCGGCCTTGCTCTCCTTACACTTGGATTGAGCGAGGCAGCACCTTCTAGTCGGATGCGCCCACTGGCTGTCCACGTCACTAGACGGGGCGTGGCCTTACTCCATTCAAGTGAATGGAGCAAGGCGGCGCTGAATGGCCGAAGGTATGTATAACGTATACATATCCTCCGGTCCCGGGTCTCATACCGGCGAATCCCCGCAACGCACAGTGCCTGCACTTGGGGGTATTCATAAGTCTGCTCTCACACAGAGTGACTGCAGACATCACTTTTGACCGGACAACCCCTTTAAGGTATAGAGCAAGATTTTAGAAAGAAAGCTGCAGAGTTATAGCTTTTTATACAAGTTTGCCCTAAATGTTATCTTTATAAGTGACATGATTGACATGATTTATAATAACCCCTAATTTAGATTTGTTTATGACATAGAGTTGTGTTCAAGACACTGGCGGATACAGACAGAAAAGGGCCCCTGTGCTAGAACACTATATGGTCCAATAGCTCATCATAATGCATAATTCCAACTGTTTTAGAGGTAAAAATCTTACTTCTTGGGACCCTATCACAAAAATTGTCTTCCCACCATATTCTGAGAGCATCAACTTTTTTTATTTTTCAGTTTACAGAGTTTTTTGAGGGTTTTTTGGCACCAGAAGTAATTTTTAGTAGTTTAAATGATATATGTTTTCTCTAGCATAATCCTGAAAAGATAATTTCATAATTATTGTTTGGACTGCATCTGGAACGTTTTTCATCTTCTGAAATAAAAATTATGGGTTTGTTTTAATCCGAATTGACTGGAGAATTCTATGCTTCATAAAAGTAGCAATACTGTAGATATCTTAAATAGGCCCCAAGATGCCATGGCAACCCATTGGCCACCGAAATCGCCCAGCATAGGATTTGTGATTTGCATCAGAAAGTGACATTTTCCGCCAGTTCCTAACCTAGTAAATGCTGCTGTCAAGAGGTTAAACTGTTGTGATCAGAGCTAGCGCTAATCTGTCTGAATAATATATGTACACCAAATGTAAATAGTTAAATGATTATTTGTATATACAGTAAGGAAAATAAGTATTTGATGCACTGCCAATTTTGCAAGTTTTACCACCTAAAAAGAATGGAGAGGTCTGTAATTTTTATCGCAGGTACACTTCATCTGTGAGAGGCAAAATCTAAAAATAAAAAACAGAAAATCACATTGTATGATTTTTAAATAATTAAATTGCATTTTATTGCAAGAAACAAGTATTTGATCATCTACCAACCAGCAAGAAATATGGCTCTCACAGAACTGTTAGCTTTTCTTTAAGAAGCCCTCCTACTCTGCACTCATTACCTGTATTAATTGCACCTGTTTGAACTCGTTACCTGTATAAAAGACAACTGCCCACACACACATTCAATCACACTCCAACCTCTCCACCATGGCCAAGACCAAAGAGCTGTCTAAGGACACCAGAGACAAAATTGTACACCTGCACAAGGCTGGGATGGTCTACAGGACAATAGGCAAGCAGCTTGGTGAGAAGGCAACAACTGTTGGCACAATTATTAGAAAATGGAAGAAACACAAGAAGACTGTCAATCTTCCTTGGTCTGGGGCTCAATGCAAGATATTGCCTCTTGAGGTAAGGGTGATTCTGAGAAAGGTCAGAAATCAGCCAGGAACTACATGGGAGAACCTGGTCAATGGCCTGAATAGAGCTGGGACCACAGTCTCAGACATTAACGTTAGTAACACATTATGCCGTCATGGATTAGAATCCTGCAGGGCATGCAAGGTCCACCTGCTCACGACAGGCCTGTTTGAAGGTCGCCAGTGACCATCTGGATGATCCAGAGGAGGCATCTGAGAAGGTCATGTGGTCAGATGAGATCAAAGTATAACTTTTTGGTATAAACTTCACTCACTGTGTTTGGAGGAAGAAGAGGGATGAGTACAACCTCAAGAACACCGTCCCAACCGTGAAGCATGGTGGGGCAAACATCATATTGTGGGAGTGCTTTTCTGCAAAGGGGATGGGACAACTGTACCGTATTAAAGGGAGGATAGATGGGGTCAAGTATCACAAGATTTTGGCCAACAACCTCCTTCCCTCAGTAATAGTATTGAAGATGGGTCATGGCTGGGTCTTCCAGTATGACAATGACCTGAAACACACAGCCAGGGCAACTAAGGAGTGGCTCCGTAAGAAGTATTTCAAGGTCCACGAGTGGCCTAGCCAGTCTCCAGCCCTGAACCCAATAGAAAATCTTTGGAAGGAGCTGAAACTCAATGTTGCCCAGCGACAGCCCTGAAACCTTAGAGATCTGGAGAAGATCTGTATAGAGGAGTGGGCCGAAATCCCTGCTGCAGTGTGTGCAAACTTGGTCAAGAACTACAGGAAATGTCTGACCTCTGTAATTGCAAACAAAGGTTTCTGCACCAAATATTAAGTTCTGTGTTTCTATGGTATCAAATACTTATTGCATGCACTAAAATGCAAATTAATTATGTAAAAATTAGTGATGAGCGAGCATGTTCGCGACTGCTCGGTGCTCGCCCGAGCATCTCACTGCTTGCCATGCTCGGTGCTCGCCGAGTATTTCCGGGGTTGCTCGGCGGGAGCTCGGGTCTCCTCCCTGCACGTTTGGCACTCTTTAGAGAGCCAATGAACATGCAGGGATTGCCTGCCACTCACTGTAATGCCGTAGCTATGTTGGTTGCGGCATTACAGTGATTGGCTGGCCGCACAGTGTCATCAGGTCTATATCAGACCTGGCGCCACCATGCTCCTCACAGTCACTCCGGAATCAAACAGTGTAGAGAGAGCTGCTGCTGCTTAGCTAGGGAGAGATTCGCTTGTTTCTAGTTAGTGTAGGTGTACCAAACTATATTAGAGACACATATCCATCTCAACAAACAGTCCTTCTGAGGACTAATCCATCTGCAGAGATATCAGGCTGGCAGTGTATATAGCAGACTGCAGTGCATATAGCACAAGAGGCTCCATTCCAGTTCTGCCTTCTGCTGCTGTTAGATATTTCTAGACAAAGGTCCAGGTCTCAGGGGCCAGGAATATTTTTTTTTGGATCTTAATCCTCATTATTTGCTTAAAAAACAATCCAGAGAACACTGTTTTTCTGCACCATTTGCTTGTTGGCACTGCAGAATACAGCTAGGTCCTTTCCATATTACAGCGCTAAAAATCCAGCTATTTAAAACGGTGTTTTCTCTGTCACAGGGATCACATATACGTTTTCAGAAAATACTGCCATTTCTGGCCTTCATTAAATTTTTTTTTCAGTGTGTCAGTGAAGCAATTGACACCAGTTTGCTGTTTAAAATAGTTACCTACAGGTCAGGTATTTTAAACTATGGTTTGTCCGTCACACGTATCACATATAAGTTTGCTCCAAATTCAGTCATTTGTTGTGAGCGTGGAAGATATTGTCCTCCATTTAAAATGGGCAAGGCATGTGGCAAGGGACGGGGAACTGGACGTGATGGTGATGATGGTGCATGCAGAGGCCGAGGCTGTGGGCAAGCTGAAATTGTGCCACATCAAACACCCACATCTTCTCGCTCTACCTTCCTGTCCCAATTAATAGGGGATCGCAGAACACCACTATTGAACACAGAACAGTGTCAAATGTTATTGGTTGATAATGCTTCCAGTCACTTAGCCACCACCACCACCATCTTGTCTTCCACATGGTCAAGTCTCAGTAGCTGTGAGTCTGGACCGCATATTCCTCACCCTGAACCTCCTTCCTCTCACCATGTCAAGTGCCCAGAGACAACTGATCCCACACTTGGACACTCCGAAGAGCTGTTCACTTTCCCATTTATAGATTCTGGCCTCTTCCCTGGTCCACTTGAAGTGGGGCAAGAGGAGATCGCATGTAGCGATGCCCAAATATTTGAGCAGCCACGGTCACACAAAGGCAACGGTGGGAAAGTGTCACAAGAGGAGGACGATGATGAGACACAATTGCCAGAAAGTCAGGAGGAGGACCAGAGTGCGGAAGTGGAAGACTAGGTGGTGGATGATATAGTAACTGACCCAACCTGGCAGGAGGACATGCAGAGCAAGGACAGCAGCACACAGGGGGAGGGAGGCAGAGCACCCCAACAGGCAGGAAGAAGCAGTGTGGTGGCTGCAGAGAGACGGAAGGCAACCATTCCCCGTAACACCAACACAAAGAAAGTTGCCAGTACAACTGTTAGGTCTTCCCGAGTCTGGTTGTTTTTTAAAGACTCTGCCGATAACCCCCGAAAAGGTCATTTGCACCACCTGCCAGGCCAGCCTCAGCAGGGGTGGTAAAACGACCAGCCTGACCACCACCAGCATGATGAGGCACATGGCAGCAAAGCACCCGACTTTGTAGGCCGAACCCCAGGGTCCAGGAACAGTGTCTGCAGGTGGCACCATTGCTTCTTCCGCTGCTGTGCATGCAAGCCAATCCCCTGTCCATGGTGCATGCGATGATGCCTCCTGCCCTGCACCTGTCGTTGCACACTCTCAAGTAGCAGCATCAGGAAGCACGTCCTTGTCCCAGCGCAGCGTTCAGTTGTCCATACCCCAGTCCCTGGAACGCAAACGCAAATACGCAACCAATGCCACACAGACCACAGTACTAAATTCTCACATTTCACATCTGCTTGAGCTCGAAATGTTGCCTTTTAGGCTCGTGGAGACAGAAGCATTCTGCAACCTGATGGCGGCTGCTGTTCCTCGGTACTCTGTCCCCAGCTGCCACTATTTCTCCCGGTGTGCCGTCCCCGCATTACACAAGCACGTGTCCACAAGCATTAGCCGTGCCCTCAACAACGTGGTTACCTAACCACGGACACGTGGACAAGTGCTTGTGTGCAGGGACGGTACATCTCGCTGATGACCCACTGGGTTAACATAGTGGAAGCCTGGACCCAGTCGGACCTTGGGACGGAACACGTCCTCCCGACGCCGAGGATTACGGGCCCTAGGTCAATCAGGGTTGCCCCACAGTCTGCAGCTCCTGCACCTCATCCTCCTCAGCCTCCTCCTCCTCTTCAGCCTCCATCTCCAAAATGACCACATCAGTCACAAGCTAGAAGCACTGCCGCACTGCCTCGGCCAAGCGGCAACAGGCTGTGCTGAAGCTAATATGCTTAGGTGACAAACTGCACAATGCTGAAGAGTTGTGGACCGCTCTGAAAGAGCAGGCAGATCTGTGGCTCACACCGCTCAACCTACAGCCAGGCATGGTCGTGTGTGACAATGGCCAGAACCTGGTGGCGGCTCTGAGGCGAGGCGAGCTCACACACATACCATGCCTGGCCCATGTGCTTAACCTCGTGGTTCAGCGGTTTCTCAAATCCTACCCGGAGCTGTTGGATCTGCTTGTTAAAGTATGCCGCCTGTGTGCCCATTTTAGAAAGTCAGCTACAGCTTCCGCCGCCCTTGCCGCGTTTCAGCAACATTTGCAGCTTCTGGCTCACAGACTGGTATGTGATGTTCCCACGCATTGGAACTCTACACTGCAGATTTTGGGAAGGATTTGTGAGCAGAAGACGGCACTTGTTTTCTACCAGCATCAACAAGGCAGTCGGTATTCAGTTCAGACTCCACACATAAGACCTCAGGAATGGACATGGATGTCAAACATCTGTACCATCCTCCAAAACTTTGAGGACTCCACCAAGATGGTGAGCAGTGATGATGCCATAATTAGCGTCACCATCCCACTTCTCTGTCTTCTGAAACACTCTCTGCTCACAATCAAAGAGGATGCATTGCAGGCGGAGCACGATGAGATGGAGCAAGGAACCATACAGGGTGATTACACACAACCCAGCCTCATCTCATCCCAACGTGGATTGGGTGACTATGAGGAGGAAGAGGAAGAACAGGAGCTAGTTTCATAGCTATAGACGCTATTACCTGCACAACTGTCATACTGTCTGTTCAAGGTGGATGGCCAGAGGACAGAGAGGAGGAGGAGGAGGAGAGCATGGTCAGTCATCCTCTTGGTGAAGACACGGAAGTTTTGCCTGTTAGCAATCTGGCACGCATGCCTGAGTTTATGTTACGCTGCCTTTCCCATGACCCTTGCGTTCTCAACATTTTGGGTGACAGTCATTACTGGTTGGTGACATTTCTAGACCCACGCTAAAAGGAGAACTTTATATATATCTTAATCCTGAGGCGGACAGGTGTACAAAAATGGGGCAGTACCAGAAGACCCTTGTTGCAGAACTATTTAAAAAATTCCCATCTGAAAACGCTGGCGGCAGAGGTCACAGTTCGTTGGACAACCAAGGAGTACAGGCGAGAGAGACACAACTTCAATCCAGCAGAGACAGGGGAACACTGTCAAAGTTCTGGGAGAGTTTTCTCAGACTCTCCCATTGCACAGGCCCTGAGGTGCGGGGTACTCTCTCAAGGAGTGCAAAGTTTGGGAAGAAGCTGAGAGAGTACCTTGCCGACCGTACCAACGTCCTCCGTGATTCCTCTGCGCCTTTTAATTATTGGGTATCCAAGCTGGATACAAGGAATGAACTGGCTCTCTACGCCTTGGAGGTCCTGGGCCTGCTCTGCCGCTAGCGTTCAATCATAGCCGGTTTTTAGTGCCGCTGGTGGAATTATAACTGATAAGCGCATCCACCTGTCAACTGAAAATGCTGACAGGCTGACTCTTATAAAAATGAACAAGGGCTGGATTGGGCCAGACTTCTCAACACCACCGAATGATAGCAGTCTAACATAAACTCAAATCCAGTGTCCTTTTTTTTGGGAGGTGTATTCCCATGCACCTCTTCACACCCACACATGGGTATACACTTCCTGACTTTGGCTATTTGCTCTTGTCCTCCTCCTTCTCCTCATCCTCCACCACCATATCACCAGGGTGACCGTGGTCCGTAATGCAACACCCACATAATTTTTTTAAAGGGTGTTTATGGCGCCCGTAAAAAAAAATAATACAGTATGTTCATGTATACCCCCCAGGGGTAAATGTTTGTCAGCCCATACATTTAATGCATGGGCATTCCAAGTATAGGGCACGCTCCTTTCTAATGGGAACATTTTTTTATGAGGCCCTCTAAGTCTCTTCCAAGGGGCATTGGCGTGCCTCCCAATTTTTGGCAGCCCTTGCATTCACTGCATAGGCAACGCTATGGGAGACCCTCTCCTTTCTAATGAGAATTTGTCGTTACTGTAGCCCTACTCTGTGTCTTTAAATTCTAACTGGGGTTTTTCCTAAAATTGGTTAGCTGTTGGACTCACTGCATACCCTGTAACTGTATAGCAGACCCTCTCCTTTCTAATGGGAACGTGTCGTACTTGTTACTGTGGCCCTGCTCTGTGTCTTTAAATTCTTAGTGGGGTTTTTCCTAAAATTGGTCAGCCGTTGGACTCATTGCATACCCTATAACTGTATAGCAGACTCTCTCCTTTCTAATGGGAATTTGTCATTACTGTGGCCCAGCTCTATATGTCTTTAAATTCTTAGTGGGGTTTTTCCCAAATTTTGGCAGCCCTTGCAGTCACAGCATGGGCATTACCACTATAGGAGGCCCGCTCCTTTATAATGGTAACATTTTTTTTTTACTGAGACCCTCCTCTATGTCTCTTCAAAGGGGTATTGGATTGCGTCCAAATTTTTGGCAGCCCTTGCAGTCACTGGATACGCAATAACAGTATAGGAGACCCACTTGTTAATAATGGGAACAACAAAGCATAGCTAATGGCTCTCTAACAATAACGAGGTCCGACTGCTGGCCTTTTAAGAATAGTGAAGGCCGTCTGATGGCCCTATAAAATAGGCTTTATGACTTTCAGAGTCCCTCCATCATAAATGAAACATGATGTGTCTGATGATGTGTCACACACCACATTGCCAGATAATGTTGTAAAATGTTAAAATGACATTTCCCGGTGAATGCATTTGTCTTAAAAAAATAATGTAAAAAAACCCCAAAACAATAGGATCTTTCTTTAGTATAAAAAACAGCGTCACCAATTTAATCTCAATGTAATCACATTGTTCAGCTCCTGCACCTCCTCATCCATATCCGAAATGACCACATCAGTCACAAGCTGACAGCACTGCAGCACTGCCTTGGCCAAGCGGCAACAGGCTGTGCTGATGATAACATGCTTAATGCTTAGGTGACAAACCGCCCAGCGCTGCAGAGTTGTTGAAAGCTGTAACACAGCAGCCTGATCTGTGGCTTTCACCGCTGAACATACAGCCAGGCATGGTCGTGTGTGACAATGGGCGGAACCTGGTGACGGAGAAATGACAGCCAGAGTAGATACTGTTTACCTCTATGCCAGTCCTTTCACCGAGCTAGAGAATATGGCTGTGGTGAAATACAACTCCCACTGAGAAGCTGTTTCAGATTGAAAAACATTGTGCCCACTAGAGGATTTGATTCTGAGGGCTTACATTTCTCCCCCGCTCAAGAGCCCCATAGCAGCTGCAAAGTTAGCTTTATCATAAACTCACCTGAGGTAGAAGCCAAGGCACACCAGAGGGTTCTCTGGTGCGACCGTCCAACCCTGCCGAGAAGCAGTCCTGGCTAAGAAAAGTGTGGGTGGAGGTTCCCGGATACTATGGCTGCTTTTGTAATGTGGATCGGACGTGCTTATGCATGTTATTTCTCGAACCGCATTGCAGATCCGGCCATTGCCCAACTCTGTAGTCATGAAATTAAATGCGCAAAGAAAGATGTGTGTGTGTCAAAGCACCACCGACATGTGCTAGTTGATGTTGAACGGGCTGCCATTGATTCTGCAACAAACTGCATTAGAGGACTTCCTGGGAGAAATGACACCCAGAGTAGATATGGTTTCCCTCTATGCCAGTCCATTCATCGAGCTAAATACAACTCGGCAAAAAAAAACTGTGAACTTGCTCCGTATCGTCCCTGGCCACATTCACCTGTCCACGTGTTTGTGGTTAGGTGGTCCTTCCCAGTAAGTGCACTGGGGAGGGCACGGGTAATGTTGTGGGACCCGTGCTTGTGGAAGGCGGAGATGATACCGGGAGAAATAGTGGCGGCTGGGGACCGAGTATGGACACCCGGCCGCCGCCGGCATGAGGTTATGAAAAGCTTTCGCCTCCACGAGCCTAAAAGGCCACATTTCAAGTGAAAGCAGTTTTACTGTAGAGGACTTCCTGGGAGAAATGACAGCTGGATAGATATGGTTTCCCAAGTCCTTTCACAAAGCTAAAGAATATGGCTGTGGTGAAATACAACTCAGCAAAATAAGCTGTGGACTGGCTCTGTACCGTCCCTAGCCACATTCACCTGTCCACGTGTTTGTGGTTAGGCATTCCTTCCCAGTAAGTGCACTGGGGATGGCACGGGTAATGTTCTGGGACCCATGCTTGTGGAAAACGGAGATGATACCGGGAAAAATAGTGGCGGCTGGGGACCAATTATGGATACCCGGTCGCCGCCGCCATAAGATTGTGGACAGCTTCCATCTCCACGAGCCTAAAAGGCCACATTTCAAGTGCAAGCAGCTGTCAAAAATTTGGCAGTATAGTATTGCAGCCTGTTTGGCTGGCTACATACTTGCGCTTGCATTCCAAGGAAGGTTGTAGGGACAACTGAATGCTGCACTGGGACAAGGATGTGGACGGTGATTGTTGCAAGTCTGCAACGACTGGTACATGGCGGGAGGCATCATCGCATGCGCCAAAGGTCACTTATGATGGACACACTTTTAGGCAGTGACCTGGGAATCAGAAATGCTTCCTGAGGTCTTCCCCATGCTGTTCCCAGGTCTTTTCAGCACTGTATGCATGTGCCTGATGATGTGTCACACACCACATGGCCAGATAAGGTTGTAAAATGTTAAAATGTCATTTCCCAGTGAATGCATTTGTCTTGGTTGAAAGCAATGCAAAAGTGCTAAAACGCATCAAAAACGCTACGTGTGAATGTGACACCCCAGGGGTCTGGTTGCCACAGTGATAGAGATATTACGTCTGAGAGCAGGTGGGAGGTCCTTTGGTCAGGGATCCTGTGCATGCCACACCTCCTGCCCAGTCTTGGGAGGGGAAGGACTTCCCCTATATAAACCCGGGGCTGAGGCAGAGTTTGGGGAGAAAGAAGACAGAACAAGAGTAGAGAAGAGAAGCAGCATAGCAAGAAACATCAGGAGCTCTGTGGGGAGCAGTGTTACAACGAGTCAGGGGCTGGCAGCTGCAGAGCTCGCCCTGACTGAGAAGATTTCTTACCGGACCCGGAGTCCGAGGCTGTGGGGACTAACTCCTACCCAGCAGCAGAAACCGTCCGGCAGAGGATTTCAGGTCCTCTGGCCCAGAAGCCCGAAGGCACGGTCACACGCGTGGGACCAGCACCGCCATCGTGGAGCGGAAGCCATTAGAAGGCCCCGAGTCACCGGCCATACGGGTGAGCACCACACGGTACACTCAGGGACGTGGGCTACTTATTCCCGCCTCTAGCAAGGTAGCCAGAAGAGTACAGTTAGTTGGGAAGGCCTACAACTCCGCCTGGCCAGGGGAGATCCCATCTGCTCAAGGACTGACCAGGCCCCTATCGCTAGCAAGTACTCCGGGAGGGTCTATCTTTGTCACCAGTAAAGACCCTGAACTACACCGCACCGTCTCTGAGTGGTTCCTGCTACCCCCATCATCCACGTCGGCTGCCCTGAGGCCATACCCCTCCCGTTGGGGGTTATACCATCCACGCTGCACCATCCTTCCACCGGCCTCAGCGGTCTGCCCTGCAGCGGCAGCTCCATAGCTGCATTCAACGGGTGGCGTAGTCACCAACCATCTACTGCTAGTACATCGCCGCTCAGTTTGACTCCCTGGGCACGGACCGGGTCGCCACCACGAGACTACAACCCTTAAGAGATCCGGCTCCGGGTAAGCTCCCGCGTGCGCAACGCAGCGCGACACAGGCCCAGGGGCGCGTCAACTTTGGCGTAGTCGGCAGGATTTCGTGCCCGCAACCACCGGGTACTGCGTGCCTGAAAAGCAAAGACTGTTCAAACTTACCAGTGGTGAAGATTCCCGCTATCCGTGGAGGTTTCCCGCCATCCGGCGCCATCTTCTACCTTCTTCCCGCCATCCGCGAAGTTTTCCCGCCATCCGGCGCCATCTTCGACCTTCTTCCCGCCATCCGTGGAGTTTTCCCGCCACTGGACGCCATCTTGAGGACGCCGCGCGGGAAGAAGAGGGGCGTGGACTCCGAAAGCGCGCGAGAACTGAAGCCCCGCCTCACGTCCGGACGTTGCGTAAGGTCCTGGAAGGAGCCCAGCAGACGCCGACGTCACCGGAGCGCGACGGAAGGTCCTCAACCCTGACGATCCACCGCGGAGCCGCGGCCTACGGAACAGGATCTTCGCAAGGTAGGCCACGGTCCACTAGGGGGGAGGAAGATGTCGGATACGGAGGAGAGCTTCACTGCCTCAACCCCCGCCAGCGCCACCGCTGCTGCAGTTATGCCCTTCACCATGCCCTATATCCCGGGAGCAGCTTGGCTACCCCAGTACTCAGGGGAGTCACATACCCTGCATGACTTTAGAGAAAAGCTGGATAGCCTCTTCCAGGTGTACCCCCTCACAGAAGAGCAAAAAGTGAGCATCCTGGTGGCCCAACTAACTGGGGCAGCCAAAAGGGAAGTAAAATCCTGGCCACCTGGGAGGAAGACTGTCGCAGGGATACTAACCCGGCTGAAGGACACCTTTGATACCCGCACCTCAGCCGAGATTAAGCTTAGATTCTACGGGTGCAAGCAGCGAGCGCATGAGAGTATAAGGGACTATGCACTAAACCTACAAGAGGCCCTGAGGGCCATAAAGCAGACCGACCCTGATGGGGTGGGAAACGAGGACAGGCTGTTGACTGAACAATTTATAGAGGGTTTATATTGCAATGCCCACCGAACCCAGTTGCGGGCAATGGCCTTACAGGATCCCCATCTGGACTTTGCACAGTTCAAGGACAGAGCCATCCGGGTGCTCCGAGAACCGGCACCGGGTGGCGTTGTGACCCACAGGCGCCCAGCTATCACTTACCACCAGGAGGCGGCGCCCTTGTCGGCAGGGCCTGTGGGAGCTGATGCACAGGCTTTGGACAATGACCCGGCTCCAGACCTACGCCATCAGGTCCAAGAGCTAGCTAAGAGCGTTGCTGCGCTAACCCGAACTGTGCAGTCTTTACAGGTTTCCACCCCAGGGAAGATCCAGCTGGCATCCGGACCGGAGGACATCCCGTGGCGTCGACCAAGGAGGACCCCACCGGCCAGAGGAAGACCCAGTGACCGATACAGCGAGGACGGACGACCCATCTGCCGCCGCTGCAATCAACCCGGACATATGGAAAGGTACTGTTCTTTAAACGGGCACAACCTGGGGTAGAGGGCCAACCCCCAGGAAAAAGATCACCAGGCCCATCGAACTGGCGCGACAGATATGTGGGAGGACGTCCAGTCTTGCCTGTGGTACTGGATGGCATTCCCATGAGTGCCCTACTGGACACCGGGTCACAGGTCACCACCATCCCGTACGTGCTCTTTAAGCAGTACTGGAATGACTCGGATATTACCCGCTACCCTGACGACGACTTGAGTATCATCGCCAGCAATGGCCAGCCCGTGCCACAGATCGGATTTAAAGAGGTGACCATCAAAATCGGTAGAGTCGAACTGGCAGCACAGGGACTGATCATTGTAGACATTGACAAACATGAGAGCCACCCAAAAATAACTCTAGGAACTAATGTAATTGAAAATTGTCTTGCAGAGGTGATTTTCCTTCTACAGCAGGTTGCCAAGAACGCCAGCTCCGGCGAGCAGCGAGTGCTCCAGAAAGAGATCCGGACACTGATGCGACGGCAACAGGTGGAACTCTCCGGCGGTGAGATTGGTAGCGTAAGAATGTGTGACCCTTTCCCTATTGCCATGCCCCCAAAAAGTGAAATGATGATTTGGTGCCGGGCAGCTATTGGTCTGAGAGGTAGAGATTACCAGGCAATGGTAGAACCAGTTTACTCAGACAGCAGGCCCACCATTTTGACCGCACGGGGGGTGGTCAATGTACGCCATGGGAGGGTGCCCGTTCGCATAATCAATATCGGGGAGAGGGAAGTGTACCTGCCCCGGTATGCCACGCTAGCAAAATTATATACCATCAACCAAAACTCTATACAGTCTGTGGAACCCTTGCCTCCATCTCACCCGGAGGAAGGTAACGGCTCTAAGAAAGTAATGGAGGATTGGTGTCAGCAACTACACTTGGGAACTGACTCCACTCCCTCCCACCAGAAACAGGGAGTCTACAGGGTGGTTCAAGAGTATGAGAGAGTGTTTAGTAAACACCCGTTAGACTTCGGGCGAGTCAAGGGGGTAGAACACCGCATCCCCACGGGAGATCATCCTCCCATAAAAGAGAGGTATCGACCCGTACCCCCTGCACATTACCAACACGCCAAGGGGATGCTTAGAGACATGAAGGAGGCAGGGGTAATCCGGGATAGCTGTAGCCCCTGGGCAGCTCCACTAGTCTTAGCCCGAAAGAAAGACAACACCATGAGGATGTGTGTAGATTACCGGAAAATCAATCGTATCACACACAAGGATGCGTACCCCTTACCAAGGATAGAGGAGTCATTGGCTGCTTTAAGATCTGCTAACTTCTTCTCTACCTTGGATCTCACTAGCGGGTACTGGCAGGTTCCTGTAGCAGAGGCGGACCGGGAGAAGACCGCATTCACCACCCCGATGGGACTTAGCGAGTTCACCTGCATGCCGTTCGGACTCTGCAACGCACCGGGAACCTTCCAACGACTAATGGAGTGTTGTCTGGGCCACAGAAACTTCGAGACGGTCCTATTGTACCTGGACGATGTCATCGTATACTCCAAAACTTATGAGGACCACCTGAAACACCTGGCGGAGGTGTTCGAAGCTCTGGCGAGTTACGGCCTAAAGGTGAAACCCTCCAAGTGTCACCTCCTGAAACCAAAGGTGCAGTACCTGGGACACGTGGTGAGCACTGACGGAGTGGCTCCCGACCCCGATAAGATCACCGCAATTAAGGGATGGCCAAGCCCCTCCAGCGTAAAAGAAGTGCGGCAGTTCCTCGGGTTGGTAGGCTACTACCGAAGGTTTATTCCCGGTTTCACCAAAAAGGCAGCGCCTATGCAGGACCTCCTGATAGGCCAGTCCCGGAAGGCCAAGAACCAGAAGCCGCCCTTCAAATGGGAAGAGCTAGAAGAAGAGTCCTTCCGCCAGCTGAAGATAGCCCTCACGGGGGATGAAATCTTGGCGTACCCGGATTATAGCCAGCCCTTCATCCTCTACACCGACGCCAGTAACATCGGGCTAGGAGCCGTACTGTCCCAGATCCAGCAGGGGAAAGAACGAGTAATCGCCTACGCCAGCCGAAAACTGCGACCCACCGAAAGGAACCCCGAGAATTACAGCTCATTTAAGCTAGAGTTCCTGGCCGTGGTATGGGCAGTCACTGAGCGCTTTAAGCATTACCTTGCTTCTTCCCGGTTCACCGTGTACACGGATAACAACCCGTTGACACACCTGGACATGGCAAGACTCGGTGCCCTGGAGCAGAGGTGGATGGCCCGTCTGTCCAACTACGAGTTCATAATCAAATACCGGGCAGGGCGCTCCAATACTAACGCGGACGCCCTGTCCAGGATGCCCAACCTGCCGGACGAAGGAGAAGATCCGGAGGGACTGGAAGAGATTGAACTCCCTGCGTTCCACCGTCATGGGACTATCCAGTATTCCCACCGGGTAAGGAGTAAGCAGGCTGCTACGTTGAACCCCTTACCTCACTACAACTGGGCGGAAACGCAAGACAGCGACCCTGCCGTCCGACTGGTGAAGGAGATGCTGACTCGGCCGGAGGCTCGCCTTGAACCAGACGCTCCGGAGGAAGCCAAACAACTATGGGCAGAGAAGAGTCGACTGTTCCTTTACAAAGGGAAGTTGTGCCGCAGAATGGTTAACTCCCGGACGCATGAATTACTCTGGCAAATAGTGGTGCCACGAAGAGACGCAGCCATGGTGATGGAGGCATACCACGACGGAGCTGGACACTTCGGGTGGAAGAAGCTGGAGTTCCTGCTGTGCGAGCGATTCCACTGGGTAGGCATGAGGGGAACCATTGAGAAGTGGTGCAGAGACTGTGGCCCGTGCAACCTGAGAAGGAAGGACCGCGCCAGCCAGAAGACTCCCCTGCAGTCCATCGTCACCCGGCAACCGTTGGAACTGGTAGCCTTGGATCATGTAAAACTGACCCCAAGCAGAAGTGGCTACGTCTACGCGTTAACCATCGTGGATCATTACTCCCGGTTTCTGGTTGTCGTCCCCGTCAAGGACTTAACGGCTCAAACAGCAGCTAGAGCCTTCCAGCAGCACTTTTGCCGTCCACACGGGTACCCGGACCAGGTGCTGACGGACCAGGGACCTGCCTTTGAAGCGGAGGTCTTCCAGGAATTCTGCAATCTGTATGGCTGCCGGAAGATAAGGACGACACCCTACCATCCGCAGACTAATGGACTTTGTGAAAAAATGAACCAGGTGGTAATGGATCTTCTAAAAACGTTGCCCCTGGAAGAACGCAGTCTGTGGCCTGAAAAGTTGCCCGATCTGGTGGACCTATACAACCACATCCCGGTAGGTTCCACCAACTGTACCCCGGCTTACCTAATGAGGGCAAGACCTGGTAAGTTACCTGTTGACCTGGAAATGGGAGTCCTGACACCCGAGGACACTTCACCAGAAACAGACTGGGACACAGAGAGGCAGCAGCAGTACCGGAGAGTACAGGAGAGCGTGGAGCGAAGTCTCTGTCAGGCTAGAGAAATACAAGAGAAAACTTACAACCAGTATGCTCCCGCTGTTCCCCTGGTACCCGGAGAGCAGGTCTTGAAGAGGAAGAGACGGCTCCACAAGTTGGACGACCAGTGGGAGAAGGACCCGTACACCGTACTGCCCTCAAGCCACGAAAACCCGAAGGTCTGTACCATCAGTAAAGACGGAGGGGAAACCACAGCCATTGTATCCCGGGACCACCTGAAGAAGTGTCCCGAACAACTGAGGAACCCTGAAGAGAAACAAGAAGACCATCGACCCGTAGAGGAAAGGGAAGATATGGTTAGTACCGTGCTCGGGGACTTCCCTCGGTCTTGGACTCAAGTCAATGGTGCAGTTGTGGTACCCGTACTCGCCTTCCTCCAACCATCATCCCAAGAACCTACGGAGCAACCGGTAGAGCTGGAAGAACAGCCGGTCCAGGAGGCAGAAGACTCTACACAAGCAGACCCGGAAAATCAACCCTCTGCTTATAGTGAGCCTGCCATACCCCTAGTGAGCCAGAGGGCCCATAGACAGCTGCCCAGTTTACCCTTGACAGCTCCTACACCCTGTAGTTCAGGGCCAGACAGTCAGCTCCGTAGGTCCACTAGGGCCACTAGAGGCCAGCTACCCGCACGTTGGAGGATCTAAATGTTTAAGCTATCTTATAATGTTTACTTGTTTATAGTTGCTTGTGTATAATTTTGTGTTTCTAGTTCTTTTTAGGAGTCCTTGGTGGATTTACCGGGAATCCTTGTACATAGTTGGAGCGTAACCCAGGATGGACTAAAGACTGTTAAGGACTCGGGGTAGGACAGACCCCTACCTGGTTACGTCTCCCTGTTTTGGTGAAATGGACACCTTGCTTTTCTTCAAAAATGCACCCGGTTGCGGACACGCCGTAACCATCTTTATGTGTTTTCTTATTGTATTGTTATTGTTATACCTTGTTATGTTTTTCCAAAAAAAAAAAAAAAAAAAAATGTTTAGTCCCGGAGTACTAAATTTCACTAGGGGGGAATGTGACACCCCAGGGGTCTGGTTGCCACAGTGATAGAGATATTACGTCTGAGAGCAGGTGGGAGGTCCTTTGGTCAGGGATCCTGTGCATGCCACACCTCCTGCCCAGTCTTGGGAGGGGAAGGACTTCCCCTATATAAACCCGGGGCTGAGGCAGAGTTCGGGGAGAAAGAAGACAGAACAAGAGTAGAGAAGAGAAGCAGCATAGCAAGAAACATCAGGAGCTCTGTGGGGAGCAGTGTTACAACGAGTCAGGGGCTGGCAGCTGCAGAGCTCGCCCTGACTGAGAAGATTTCTTACCAGACCCGGAGTCCGAGGCTGTGGGGACTAACTCCTACCCAGCAGCAGAAACCGTCCGGCAGAGGATTTCAGGTCCTCTGGCCCAGAAGCCCGAAGGCACGGTCACACGCGTGGGACCAGCACCGCCATCGTGGAGCGGAAGCCATTAGAAGGCCCCGAGTCACCGGCCATACGGGTGAGCACCACACGGTACACTCAGGGACGTGGGCTACTTATTCCCGCCTCTAGCAAGGTAGCCAGAAGAGTACAGTTAGTTGGGAAGGCCTACAACTCCGCCTGGCCAGGGGAGATCCCATCTGCTCAAGGACTGACCAGGCCCCTATCGCTAGCAAGTACTCCGGGAGGGTCTATCTTTGTCACCAGTAAAGACCCTGAACTACACCGCACCGTCTCTGAGTGGTTCCTGCTACCCCCATCATCCACGTCGGCTGCCCTGAGGCCATACCCCTCCCGTTGGGGGTTATACCATCCACGCTGCACCATCCTTCCACCGGCCTCAGCGGTCTGCCCTGCAGCGGCAGCTCCATAGCTGCATTCAACGGGTGGCGTAGTCACCAACCATCTACTGCTAGTACATCGCCGCTCAGTTTGACTCCCTGGGCACGGACCGGGTCGCCGCCACGAGACTACAACCCTCAAGAGATCCGGCTCCGGGTAAGCTCCCGCGTGCGCAACGCAGCGCGACACAGGCCCAGGGGCGCGTCATGAACATAGCCCAAGGTGTGGAGGAGTATTTTTGTTTTTGGTTATTTATTTTGCCTTATATACAACTCATTACCCTGGAAAGGATGTTCCTTAACATATTTCCCAGGAAAATCCATTTTGGTTTCGTTTTGGTATGTTTTATTGTGAGTCCGTAAAAGTGACGTAATACTCTGACAACGTTGTTGACAGCAGTGACCTGGGAGTCAGAAATGCTTCCAGGGGTCTTCCCCATGCTGTTCCCATGTCATTTGAGCACTGTTCCCATCGATTTGGGCAATTTTTAGGCCCTCTGCAGACCGCCGGGGGGAGCAGCCTGAAAAATGCTCGAGTTTCCCATAGACTTACATTGGGCTCTTTGCTCGGGTCGAGCACCCAAGTATTCCAATTTGCCCGACCCGAGCAACGAGTACCCGAGCATTTTAGTGCTCACTCATCACTAGTAAAAATCATACAATGTAATTTTCTGTTTTTTTTTTTTTAATTCTGTCTCTCAAGTGTACCTATCATTAGTATGCCTATGATAAAAATTACAGACCTCTCCATTCCTTGTAGGTGGGGAAACTTGCAAAATCAACAGTGTATCAAATACTTATTTTCCCCACTGTATGGAATTAAAATGTTATGCAATTCTTTAAGGTTAAAGGTGTTGTTTCACAAACATAGATATTGGAAAAAAAATCATTTCAACAATTGGATGTGTTAAAGATAATGTTCCAGTGCTGAGATAATCTTATAAATGTGCACCTGCTGTGTACTATGTAATGGCTGTGTTTAACCGTACAGGAACATGATCTGATCATTAGTGTTGAGCCACCCCCGTAGTGTTCGAGTTCGGTTTGGTTCGTCGAACACACGTATGTTCGCCGAACTGTTCGTCGAACACCTTCTAACACCGTTAAAACCAATGGCAGGCAAACAAAAACACATAGAAACACATAGAAAACACTTCAAAGGTGTCCAAAAGCTGACAAACTGCTCAGAAGACACAGCTAACACATGGAAAAGTGACAAGTACATAGTCATGTGAAAAGAAAAAAGGTGGAGGAGTAAAAGGTGGGGGAGACACAGATAAAGGCATGTCATGCCCTTTTAAAATCAAGAAAGGCTGGAGTAAAAATCTAAAATCAGCCTAGACGTTGTGACAAGAAAATTAAAAAAAGAAATATCTTTAGGTAGAATGGCGGTTCCATTCAGAACACTTTCCTTACAAGACGTAGTGGTATCCCCGTTGTGAGTTGTGCCAAAAACGGAACCCAATACATTCGGACTAATCTACCATTTGTCATATCCAAGGGCCAGGTCAGTAAACGACAACATCGACGCGGAACCAAGTACAGTAGTATATACTGTACATCCTTTGACAAGGCAATCAGGTGGATCAAGAAGTTGGGAAGGGTCACCCTAATGGCCAAAATAGACATTGATGCGGCGTTCCGGTTACTTACTACCAGTGCCTCCGAATAGTGTCCACCTATTGGGCTGCTTCTGGGAAGGAGCATACTATATAGATCGCTGTTTGCCCATGGGGTGCTCCAGATCCTGCTCACTATTTGAGGTGTTTAGTTGCTTCCTCGAATGGGTTGTAATGGACGTTTCTAAAGGGGCACATATTATCCATTACCTCGACAACTTCTTATGCCTGGGCCCAAAAGATTCGCCACAGTGTGAATACAAGCGGTAGTCCACCTGTGAGAAGGAGAGAGCTGGAGGGAGAGCGGCACCATAGAGCCGAGGGGTTAGAAGGAGAACGGAAGAAGGAAAGAGGGTGAGGGAGGTAAGGGAGTACAGTGGAAGGCCGACCTGAGCTCACCCACGTTCCTGCTGGGCGGGGAACAGCCCTGGGAAGAAAAGCCGCTTGCGCATCCCTTTGAGGTTATGGGTGCGAGCGGGCAGAGGGACTACGCTGGAATGCGAAGCCGACACGGCCAGTCCGTTCCTGCCCGTGCGACCTCCGTGTCGCCGGGTTTGTGCCAGAGCTGCGGTGGACCGTGATGGCCAGCCCCCCTCTCCCAATACTGGTGCCTGTCCGCTGGTGGGTCGAGCCCCCCCGCGGGGGAGTAACATCTGCAGAAGAAAGACCATCTTCCAGCCAAACTAAGATGTCTACTTCTTTTCGTGGACAATGTGATACGATCCCTTTCTTACGGGCACGCCCATCACTACAAATTCCAGATGAGGCACAAAAACAGCAGGTGCTTCAATGGATATCAAGTGCTCCTTCAAGTGGGCTCTCCTCCACCTCAACTTCAACATCACAAATACTCCAATCCTCAGAGGTGTCACCCCAATCGCACTTGCTTCCTCACAGCTCCCAAGTCTCCAGCTGCCCGTCTGAGTATGGGGTAACACATATGGTTGAGTCTGCACAGCTGTTTACTCATACTATAGCCTGGGAAACGGAGGTCTGCTCCAGAGCTTCTGTTAATCCAGACGAGGAAATGATCTGCACTGATGCCCAGAATCTTTATAAGTCGGATCCAGGACCAGGTGAAGAAGGTTCTGAGCATAATGTAGACCCTCGTTCCCAAACTGTAATTCCTGTTGGTGGAGACAATGATGAAGACGATGATGAGACTCAAATACCTGATTGGAGCGACAACTTGACTTTTCGGTCATCGCAGGAAGAGGTTGGCTCGGAGGACGACGGGTGTGAGAACACACAGGGTGATGATGACGAGGTTGGAGATCCCACTTACTGTCAACCCACATTCAGCCAGTCGATGTGGTCAGCTGAGGAGGTGGAGGAGGATGGGACTAGCCCAGGGGATGGGGATGACTCGGTACCCGGGCCTTTGCCTGGCCTTGGGGATGTCGCGGTGGTAGGCTCCCGGGCCCGTACCCTGGGGTCACTCTTTAAAAGGGTGGATAATTGTTAATTTTATAAGAGTTCGTGACGCCACTGTGGTATCTGGTGGGAAGCACCAGCGCTGCAGCAGTCCACTGAGGCCGGTGATAAGGCAGCTCAATGGTATAGCTCCCCACAGGTGGAGCTAGGCCTCAGGGCAGTGTATGCAGGGGGAATGCAGGACAGGCGAGACCCAGCTGGGTCAGAGCAAGAACGGGAACGGACACGATAGTCACTTCAGTACCTTCTACTGGTGGAAATTCAGGCACATCCCGGAGCACTGTAGGGTGAAGGGTGCATATCAGGATCCTCCCCAATGAGCGGGTGTAGGGCCTCCTGTTTCTTGCCTCTGCATAGTAAGTTTCTGACCTGCCTGGAGCTAGGCCTAACTTTGTCTCTGTCCTGCGCTGGCTGACCTTGTGGTAGGGCCTTGTCTTGGAGTTCACGCTCCCAGTATGCGGGGCCTAAGCGTCTCCTGGCTCTGTTATGTATCAGCACCTTAGCGATCCTGGGACTTGTAGTTCTCCAGTGATTCCGGTTATGCCTTACTGGGTCATAGAGATCCCGGTAAGCTCGGATCCGGTGTCCGGTAAATGCTTCGGGGTGAGCTGGTTAAGCTCCTCTGCCCCCTATGTACTAACTCTCCACTCGCCTTTGGCCTACTCGGGCCCTCACTAGGCTATACATACTAACGGCAGCTTGCCGCGCTTCACCGATCTTATGGCGCTGGCACACCTTAAGCTCTAACTGGGCTCCCTGAATCTAGCTAGCAGGAGCCTTGTGCTCCACTGCTGAACTATTAACTGAGTTCTCTAGACTAGACAGAGCCCCACTGCAGACTGACCTCTCTAAGGCTTCTCTACTGCAGGAACTCTTCAGAGGAACTGAACTGCCTAGCTCCACCTTCCCTATTTATAACGGGCTCCCTCTGCTGGTCTGAGGTGGAAGGTGGAGATGTGTGAATGTTTATGGGGGCCTCTTGTGGAGGATTCCATCAATGCACTCTTCTAGGATCTGTGATACCAAGCGCAGCTGGGCGTCACAGATGCTAGTGACGACGAGGTTAGGTTGCGACTTCCTGGACAGAGACGGAGTACTGGAAGCACGTCAACAACTGCATCCTCAACCACAACTCTGCCTCTGACCACAAGTCGTGGTGGCTCTTCAGGTCACATGGGCTCTAAGCCTTGCATAGCCTGGGCATTTTTTCAGATCGATAAGGAAGACCCAACTCGTGTTATCTGTAATATTTGTCACCAAAAGCTAAGTAGAGGTCAAAAAATCCATAGTTTGAGTACTTCATGCATGAACCGTCAAATGGATATGAAGCATAAGTTGCAGTGGGAAGCTCACTGTGCTACAATGCGACCTAGTGGGCCGGGCCAACCACTGTCTGCCCCATCTTGTGCATCCGCGGCCTCTTCATCCTCTGTGACTTGGGGGACAGCAGTCACACATGTTTTTGGACGCAGACCTGCCACCTCTTTACCCGCAACAGCCAGTGTGATTGGCAGGTCATCATTTCATTTGGAAGTGGAAACACCAGCTGGTGTTGAGCACTCCCCGACATCGAGAGCACCACCTTTGGATCAAGGCAACCTAACTTTTCCGCCTGCATCTTCCTCACAGACCGGCAGTTTGCCGGGGACACCCTACTCAACCCCGTCTAAGCACAACAGCCAGCCCTCGGTCCCTCAGATGTGGAAAAGTAAAAGACCATTTCCTCCTAGCCATGACAAAGCTAAGAGGTTGAATTTCACCATCTGCAAGCTCTTGGCTACAGAAATGCTGCCTTTCCGCCTGGTGGACACAGAGGATTTTCAAGACCTTATGTCCGTCGCAGTGCCCCAGTACCAGATGCCCAGTCGGTACTACTTCTCAAAGAAAGGTGTGCCTGCGCTACACCAGCATGTCGCACACAACATCACCGCTTCTTTGAGAAACTCTGTGTGTGACAGGGTGCATTTCACCACAGACACTTGGACGAGTATGTGAAGCCCAGCTGTGCTTGGTATCACAACTCCTGGAAGGGTGTATTGATGGATTCCTCCACAAGAGGCCCCCATAACCATTCACACATCTCCACCTTCCACCTCAGACCACCAGAGGGAGCCCGTTAGGGATAGATAAATAGGGAAGGTGGAGCCAGGCAGTTCAGTTGCTGCAGAGTGAGACACAGAAACAGGTCAGTCTGCAGTGAAGCTCAGTTAGTCTAGACTGGAGTCAACAGAGAGTTCCTGCAGTAGAAGCCTGAGAGAGGTCAGTCTGCGGTGGAGCGTGTTCTAGACTCAGTTGTAGCTCAGAGAGGTGAGCTTTAGGTGTGCCGGTTCCATAAGATCGGTGAAGCGTGGCAAGCTGCCGTTAGTGTGAGTAGCCTATTGTGGGCCCGAGTAGGCCGAAGGTGAGTAGAGAGAGTTAGTTCATAGGGGGCAGAGGAGCTTAACTAGCTCACCCCAAAGAAGCAGTTACTGGACACCGGGTCCGAAGCTTACCGGGATCTCCATGACCCAGTAAGATAAACCGGAATCCCTGGAGAACTACAAGTCCCAGGATCGCTAAAGTGCTGATACGTACCAGAGCCAGGAGACACATAGGACCCGTAGGTCGGGAGCATGCACTCCAAGAGAAGGCCCTACCACAAGGTCAGCCAGCGCAGGACAGAGACAAAGTTAGGCCTAGCTCCAGGCAGGTCAGAAACTTACTACACAGAGTCAAGAAACAGGAGGCCCAAAACCCGCTCATTGGGGAGGATCCAGACATACACCCTTCACCCTACAGTGCTCTGGGGAGTGCCTGAATTTCCATCAGTAAAGGGTACTGAAGTGACTATTGTGTCCGTCCCTGTTCTTGCTCTGGCCCGCCTGAGTCTCTCCGTCCTGCATACCCCGTCCGTACCCTGCCCTGAGGCCTAGCTCCACCTGTGGGGAGCTATACCATCCAGCTGCCTTATCACCGGCCTCAGTGGACTGCGCAGCGCTGGTGAATATCATCAGAAACCATAGGTGGCGTCACGAACTTTTATAAACTTGATATCTATCAACGCCTTTTTAAAGAGAGACCCCAGAGTATGGGCCCGGGAGCCGACCACCGCGACCTCCTTAAGTCTAAAGGCCCGGGTAACCGAGTCATCCCCCATCCCCTGGGCTAGTCATCTCTTCTGGCGTCACAAACAGGATTGCGTGCCCGCTGCAACGACGCCGTGTTTTGCCCGTTGCCACCGGGTACTGTGCGCCTTTATTCTGAACTGTGTATTTAAAGTTGTGGTGAAGGTTGCCGCCATTGTTGGGCCGCTGAGCGAGAAGAAGGGCGTAACCACGAGAAAATAAGGGGCGTACCTGCAAAAAAGCGCGAAGTCCCGGACACGCCCCACGCCTCGACGTGAAATCAGGAAGCGCCAGGTCCTGTATGGAGCGTCGCTGAACGCTCTGACGTAGGACGCAAGCGACGCAAGGTCCTGAAGATAACCGTCACCTGCGGAGCTGCGGCCTACCGGAAGAAAAAACAGAAGGTAGGCCACGGTTAACTAGGGGGGGCGCTAAGATGTCCGACGAGCAGCAGAACGCCGACCTGCCGGTCAACGTCCCTGAAGTTCAACCCGCGCCCGATGTTGAGCAGGCCGAAGCCACCGCTCGACCGGCAGCGCCTGTAACACCCGTAATTCCTATGACTTTACAGTACATTCCAGGAGCAAAGTGGCTCCCCCAGTACAACGGCAAACCAGATACCCTGTCTGGATTCAAACGGAAGATATGTGGTATCTTAGACATGTACTCTATGACCGGCAAACAAAGAGCTGCTGTTGTATTAGGACAACTGACCGGTGCTGCTGAACGGGAAGTGGAAACATGGTCAGCCGCAGACCAGGAGTCAGTGTCCGCAATATTCCAAAAACTACAGATTGTATTTGAGGACCTTACTGAGGCGGACTTCCGGATGAGGTTCTACAGCTGCTCCCAACAACCAGAGGACAATGTTCGGAACTACGCCTGGCGTCTCCAAGGGGCCCTGCGGGCTCTGAACCAGGTTAGTCCAACCAGCGTTGAGAATGAGAACAAAATGCTGAAGGAACAGTTTGTCCGGGGACTGAGGTCTCCAGAGGAGAGCAGGACTGCGCGTTGGTGGTCCCTGGATCATCCAGATGCCACCTTTGACAATCTTAAGGACATGGCTATAAAAGGACTGCAGCCCCTGGAAACAAATACCATCCAATGTTACCAGGGTGGGGCTACTCCAGTGCCTGCTACACCCACCTTATCCCCAGTGGCTGCTGAAGTTAAAGTCCCAGCAACCTCCCCTAAAGAACTGGACAGTCTGCGCTCTGAGGTGCGTCAGTAGAGCAAAACTCTGACCACCGTGCTGAGTGCTCTGCAGCTGCGGACGGAGCCCGAGGAAGGAGGGAAGATCCTGCTAGCCGATTGCACTGAGGATGTCCCCTGGATGCGAAGGAGGAGGAGGCCAACACCACCCTCTTCGAGGACCAGTGACCAGCGCCGTCCACCGAGGGACCCAACCTGCTACCGATGCCGCAAGACCGGACACCTCGCCCAGAAGTGTCCTTTAAACGAGAAAACCCTGGGTCCGAGGGCCGACACCCAGGAGTAGACTCACCAGGCCCATCAGACTGGTACAACAGGTTCGTCGGAGGAAGACCTTTCCTGTCCATTGTACTGGACGGGATCCCGACGCATGCCCTGTTGGACACAGGATCTCAGGTAACCATCATTCCTGACGTTCTCTACAAGAGGTTCTGGTCCATGGACGACCTACGTACGCCAGCTCCAAATTTGACTGTATATGCCTCAAATGGACTCCCCCTTAACCTACTCGGGGTTAAGAATGTGACTGTAAAGGTAGGGAGAGTGGAGCTGAAGGACCAGGGACTAATTGTAGTAGAGACCAATCCTGATGACACTAATCCGTACATGGTACTTGGCACTAACATTGTTGGTAACTGGGAGAGGTTGTGTTCTTACTCCAACAGATAGCTGACACTGCCAAACCAGGACAGAGGAGGGCGCTACAGAAGGAGATCCGAGTCCTGATGTATCAACAGCAAGTAAGGCTAACAGACGGTGAAATCGGTAACGTGAGGGTAACAGACCCCATACCCATTGTCATCCCCCCAATGAGTGAAATGCTCATCTGGTGTAGAGCTGCCATAGGTCTTAGAGGACAGAGCTACCAGGCGGTAGTAGAACCCCTTTGCTCCGAGCATAGACCCACGCTCTTAACCGCCAGGGGAGTGGTAGATGTACGTAATGGGAGGGTGCCCGTCCGTCTTCTCAACTTAGGGGAAGACGAGGTCAAACTGCCACGTTATGCCACTGTTGCCAAATTACATGCTGTCAATAATAACTGCATCCATGAGGCAGAGTCCTTAACCTCACCAGATGAAGTAGAGGATAATGACCCTGCAACCCAGGTGGAGGATTGGTGTCAACAGCTCCATGTTGGGACAGACACCACTCCTGCCCATCAAAAACAGGGTGTACACTGGGTGGTTCAGGAATACTCGCAGGTGTTCAGTAAACATCAACTTGACTTCGGGAGGGTTAAGGGGGTTCAACATCATATCCCCACAGGCGACCATTCCCCAATCAAAGAACATTATAGGCCTATACCCCCAGCTCACTACCAGAAGGTAAAAGAAATGCTGCATGACATGAGGAAGGCGGGAGTGATAAGGGATAGTTGTTGTCCCTGGGCGGCTCCCCTAGTGCTGGTTAGGAAAAAGGACGGGAGCATGAGAATGTGTGTAGATTACCGTCAAGTAAATCGCATTACACATAAAGATGCATACCCTTTACCACGCATAGAGGAGTCCCTAGCTGCCTTGAAGTCTGCAAATTACTTTTCCACCCATGACCTCACTAGTGGATACTGGCAAGTAGCTGTGGCTGAGGAGGATCGGGAGAAGACGGCCTTCATCACCCCGATGGGACTCTGCGAGTTCAACAGCATGCCGTTTGGACTCTGCAATGCCCCCGGAACGTTCCAGAGATTGATGGAGTGCTGCCTGGGACACCACAACTTTGAGACTGTGTTACTTTACCTGGATAACGTAATTGTGTACTCCAGAATGTACGAGGACCACTTGAAACACCTGGCAGAGGTATTTGAGTCACTGTCCCGGTACGGGATGATGTTGAAACCCTCAAAGTGCCATCTGCTCAAGAAGAAGGTACCGTACCTGGGACACATTGTCAGTCCGGAAGGCATAGCACCAGACCCGGAGAAAGTCACAGCCATCCAGAAGTGGCCGAAGCCGAAGAACCTCAAGGAGGTGCGTCAGTTCTTGGGACTAGTAGGATACTACCGGAGGTTCGTAAAGGACTACACAAAGAAAGCAGCTCCTCTGCAAGACCTCCTGGTAGGGCAGTCCCCCAAAGGCAAAAACCCTCCATTCCACTGGGGTAAGGAGCAAGCAGAGTCGTTTCAGAAGATGAAGGAGATCCTGACGGGTGATGAGATCCTAGCCTACCCTGACTACAGCCAACCGTTCCTGCTGTATACGGATGCCAGCAACGAAGGCCTGGGCGCTGTCTTAAGTCAGAAGCAGAATGGGCAAGAGAAAGTCATCGCATACACAAGCAGGAAGCTCCGTCCGACTGAGAGGAACCCAGAGAACTATAGCAGCTTCAAGTTGGAGTTCCTGGCCTTAGTCTGGGCCATCACTGAAAGATTCAAGCACTATCTGGCTTCCAGCAAGTTCACTGCCTTTACTGATAACAACCCCTTGACCCATCTTGAAACAGCTAAGTTGGGGGCTCTGGAACAACGATGGATGGCTCGGCTGTCAAACTACCAATTTACAATTAAATACCGGGCGGGCCGCAAGAAGGCCAACGCCGATGCCCTGTCTAGGATGCCTCACCAGTCAGACACAGAAGAAGAAGTGGATGACCTGGAAGAGATAGAGCTACCTGCCTTTCACCGGCATGGGATGATCCATGAGCAGAGAGCCTCGAGGAAGCAGCGTGGAAAGACGTTAAACCCCCTTCCTCACCACAGCTGGAAAGAGACCCAGGACAGCGACCCGGTTGTCAGCCGCATCAAACAGCTGATAACCCAAGATGGTGCCTCCCTGGAGAAAGATGCGTCTCTGCAAGCAAAGCAGCTGTGGAACCAGAGAAGCCGGCTGTTTATTTACCGTGAGAAGCTGTGCCGGAGGTACGTCAATCCAAAAACTCATGAGATGGTATGGCAGATAGTAGTCCCTAAGACAGACATCCAGATGGTATTGGAAGCTTACCACGATCAGGCGGGGCACTTTGGCTGGAAAAAGCTAGAGACCCTGCTGAAGTGTCGATTCTACTGGGTAGGAATGCGCAGCTCCATTGAAAGGTGGTGCCGGGACTGTGGACCCTGCGGCCTAAGAAGGAAAGACTTCAGCAGCCAGAAGGCACCCCTGCAGCCCATCAAGACGACTCGGCCCCTGGAGATCGTGGCCCTGGACCATGTCAAGCTCTCCCCCAGCAGGTCAGGGTACTCCTATGCTCTGACCATGGTAGATCACTACTCACGTTTTCTGGTGGTCGCCCCCGTCAAAGACCTGACGGCAGAGACAGCAGCAAAAATGTTCCAAGCGTATTTCTGCAGACCACATGGCTACCCTGAGCAGGTGCTGACGGACCAGGGCCTGGCCTTTGAGGCTGAGTTGTTCAAGGAGTTCTGCCATCTCTACGGGTGTAAAAAGATAAGAACTACGCCTTACCACCCACAAACAAATGGTCTCTGCGAAAAGATGAACAACATCCTCATCGACCTGCTAAAGACCATACCACTTGAGGAGAGGAACCAGTGGCCAGACCTACTACCAGACCTGGTGGATCTGTACAATCATATACCAGTCAGTTCCACCAATTGCACTCCGGCATATCTCATGTGGGCAAGGCCAGGAAAGCTGCCCATGGATCTGGAGCTTGGTGTTGTTGAACCTGAAGCTGATATGACCACTGAGGACTGGGACAAGACCAGACAAGAGCAGTACAGGAGGGTACAAGCTTGTGTCAAGGACAGTCTTACTCCGGTGAGAGAAAAGCAGGAAATGCACTACAACAAAAACGCACCTGCAGAACCTTTCACACCAGGTGAAACAGTACTAAAAAGGAAAAGATGTAACCATAAACTTGATGACCAGTGGGAAAAAGAACCCTACACTGTGTTACCGTCAAGATTTGACAACAAAAAGACATGCATAATCAGTCGTGATGGAGGAAAAACATCTGCTACAGTGTCCAGGGACCACTTAAAGTTGTGTCCAGATTTACTGAAACCCCAAGAAAAAGTGCCTCTCACAATCCAGGAAGAACCTAAAGAAGCGGTGATACACACTGACCTTGGAGACTTCCCAGCTGATTGGCCTCAGATAGGAGGTGCAGTAATCATTCCAGTACTCCATTTCTATGAACAGCTAGAAAACCCTCCACAGCAAGTTGTACCTGTAAGTGCTGCAGAAGAGCCAGCTCAAGAAGTATCCCCGGATGAAGGATCCCCGGCAGGAGCAGAGCAAGAAGGCCCAGCCAATGGTAGACTTGCCAGTCCAAGAGAGAGGTTAAGGCAGTTTTACAACATGCTTATGTGACACCCCAGGGGTCTGGTTGCCACAGTAATAGAGATATTATGTCTGAGAGCAAGTGGGAGGTTTCTCTGGTCAGGAGCCCTAAGCATGCAACACTGCCCTCCCAGACCTGGGAGGGGAGGAATCTGCCCTTATAAACTGGGTCTGGGGCGGGATGAGTGAAGCTGCAGACAGAGACAGAGCCTGCAGAACAAGCAGAGCAGTCAGAGCCTGGAGAGGGAAAGTGAGAACAGGAGCTCTGTAGGAGCAGCAGATGAAGGCCAGGGGCTGTGAGCAGAGATATAGCTCGCCCTGGCTGAAGTTACTAAAACCGGACACAGTAGTCTGAGGCTGTGGGGACTGATATATACCCAGCAGCAGAAACCAACCGGCAGGGGATTCCAGGTCCTCTGGCCATAGAAGCCCGGAGGCTCAGTCACAAAGAAGGGACCAGCGCCGCCATCCAGGAGCGGAGGCTAACAGAAGGCCCCAAGTCACCAGCCATACGGGTGAGCACCACACAGTATACTCAGGGACGTGGGCTACTTGTAACCGCTGACAGCAAGGTAGCCAGGAAGAGTGCAGATAAACGGGGAGGCCTACAACTCCACCTGGCCAGGGGAACTCCTGCTTGCTCGCAGACTGACCAGGCCCCTTATACTAGCCAGTACTCCCGGGAGGGTCTGCCTTGTACCATCAGTAAAGACCCTGAACAGCACCTCACGTCTCTGTGATTCCTTGCCGCACCAGCACCATTAGCACTGGGACCCTCACACCATCACTCCCATCATCTCTCACATTAGCTGCCCTGAGGCAATACTTCTCCCGTGGGGAGTTATCCCATACTCGGCTGCGCAAACAACATCAGCCTCAGCGGTCGGCAGCGCAGCGGCGGTCCCCACTGACCGCAATCCACGGGTGGCGTAGTCGGACATTTGCTATACATTAAGACTGCCACTGGTTTGACCACCCTCGGCACGGACCGGGTCACTGCCACACGGAGACTACAACCCCCAGCATTCTACAACAGGCCCGGTTCCGGGTTCCCCTGCACGACACAGGCCCAGGGGGCGCGTCAAATTTGGCGTAGTCGGCAGGATTTCGTGCCCGCAACCACCGGGTACTGCGTGCCTGAAAAAGAGACTTTTATACTTACCTGTGGTGAAGTTTCCCGCCGTCCGGAGTCGTTTCCCGCCATCCGGAGCCGATTCCCGCCATCAGACGCCATCTTGGACCATTTCCCGCCGTCTTCTGCCTTCTTCCCGCCATCCGCAGGTGCTTCCCGCCTTTGGACGCCATCTTCGGGACGCCGCACGGGAAGAAGAGGGGCGTGGACGCCGAAAGCGCGCGAGATCCGAAGCTCCGCCCCACGCTCCGCCCCACGCTCTGACGCTGCGCAAGGTCCTGGAAGGGAGGAAGAGCGACGCTGACGTCATCGGAGCGCAACGCCAGGTCCTCAACTCCGACGATCGACTGCGGAGCCGCGGCCTACGGAAGAAGAGCATCACAAGGTAGGCCACGGTCCACTAGGGGGGAGGAGGATGCCGGATACCGAGGGGAGCTCCACTGTCACAGCCACCGCCAGCACAACCGCTGCAGCAGTCATGTCATTCACCATGCCCTATATCCCGGGAGCAACCTGGCTACCCCAGTACTCAGGGGAGTCACATACTCTAAATGACTTTAGAGAAAGACTGGATAGCCTCTTCCAGGTGTACCCCCTCACAGAAGAGCAAAAAGTGAGCATCCTGGTGGCCCAATTAATCGGGGCAGCCCAAAGGGAGGTAAAGTCCTGGCCACCTGGGAGGAAGAGGACTGTCAGAGAAATACTAGCCCGGCTGAAAGACACATTTGATACCTGCACCTCAGCCGAAATAAAGCTCAGGTTTTACGGGTGTAAACAGCGGGCACATGAGAGTATAAGAGACTATGCTCTAAAACTACAAGAGGCCCTGAGAGCCATTAAGCAGGCAGACCCTGACAGCGTGGGAAATGAAGATAAGCTGTTGACTGAACAATTTATTGAGGGTCTACTGTGCAATGCCCACCGAACCCAGTTGCGGGCAATGGCCTTACAGGACCCTGACCTGGACTTTGCACAGTTCAAGGACAGAGCCATCCGGGTGCTCCGAGAACCGGCACCAGGTGGCGCTGTGACCCACAGGCGCCCTGCTATCACTTACCACCAGGAGACGGCGCCCTTGTCTGCAGGGCCTGTGGGAGCTGATGCGCAGGCTTTAAACAGTGACCCGGCTACAGACCTGCACCATCAGGTCCTAGAGCTGACTAAGAGCGTTGCCGCGCTAACCAGAACTGTGCAGTCTTTACAGGTCTCTTCTCCAGGAAAGATCCAGCTGGCATCCGGACCGGAGGACGTCCCGTGGCGCTGACTGAGGAGGACCCCACTGGCCAGAGGAAGACCCAGCGACAGATACAACGAGGACGGACGACCCATCTGCCGCCGCTGCAATCAACCCGGACATGTGGCAAGGTACTGTCATTTAAACGGGCACAACCTGGGGTAGAGGGCCAACCCCCAGGCATAAGACCATCAGGCCCATCAAACTAGCATGATAAATACGTAGGGGGACGTCCAATCTTGCCTGTGGTACTGGATGGCATTCCTATGAGTGCCCTACTAGACACTGGGTCACAGGTGACCACCATCCCGTACGTGCTCTTTAAACAGTACTGGAATGACTCGGACATAACCCGCTACCCAGATGACGACCTGAGTATCATCGCCAGCAATGGTCAGCCCGTGCCGCAGGTGGGATTCAAAGAGGTGACCATTAAGATCGGTAAAGTCGAACTGGCGGCACAAGGACTGATTATAGTGGACATAGACCGTCATGAGAGTCACCCTAGAATAACCTTGGGAACTAATGTGATTGAAAATTGTCTTGCAGAGGTGATTCTCATTTTACAGCAGGTTGCCAAGAACGCCAGTTCCGGCCAGCAGCGTGTGCTCCAAAAAGAGATCCGGGCACTGATGAAGCGGCAACAGGTGAAACTATCTGGTGGTGAGATAGGTAGCGTGAGAATGTGTGACCCGTTCCCTATTGCCATGCCCCCAAAAAGTGAGATGATGATTTGGTGCCGGGCAGCTATTGGTCTAAGAGGTAGAGACTACCAAGCAATGGTAGAACCCGTCTACTCAGACAGTAGGCCCACCATTTTGACAGCACGGGGGGTAGTCGATGTACGCCATGGGAGGGTGCCCGATCGCATCATAAATATCGGGGGGAGAGAGAAGTACACCTGCCCCGGTATGCCACGCTAGCCAACTTGTTCACCATCAACCAGAACTCTGTACAGGCCGTGGAACCCTTGCCTCCATCTCAACCAGAGGAAGGTAACGGTTCTAAGAAACCAATGGAGGACTGGTGTCAGCAACTGCATTTGGGTACTGACTCCACTCCCTCACACCAGAAACAGGGTGTCTATCGGGTGGTTCGAGAGTACGAGAGAGTGTTTAGTAAACACCCGCTAGACTTCGGGCGAGTAAAGGGGGTAGAACACCACATCCCCACGGGAGACCATCCTCCCATAAAGGAGAGATACCGACCTGTACCCCCGGCACACTACCGACACGCCAAGGGGATGCTTAGAGACATGAAGGAGGCTGGGGTAATCAGGGACAGCTGTAGCCCCTGGGCAGCTCCACTAGTCTTAGTGAAAAAGAAAGACAACACCATGAGAATGTGTGTAGACTACAGGAAGGTCAACCGTATCACACACAAAGATGCGTACCCGTTACCAAGGATAGAAGAGTCCTTAGCTGCATTAAAATCTGCTAACTTCTTCTCTTCTTTGGATCTCACTAGCGGGTACTGGCAGGTTCCTGTAGCAGAGGCGGACCGGGAGAAGACCGCATTCACCACCCCGATGGGTCTCAGCGAATTTAACTGTATGCCGTTCGGGCTCTGCAACGCACCAGGAACCTTCCAACGGTTGATGGAATGCTGTCTGGGACACCGGAACTTCGAGACGGTCCTGTTATACCTGGACGATGTCATCGTCTATTCCAAGACCTACGAGGACCACCTGAAACACCTGGCAGAAGTGTTCGAAGCTCTGGCAAACTACGGCCTAAAGGTGAAACCCTCCAAGTGTCACCTCCTGAAACCAAAGGTGCAATACCTGGGACACGTGGTGAGTGCTGACGGAGTGGCTCCTGACCCTGATAAGATCACCGTGATTAAGGACTGGCCAAGACCCTCCAGCATAAAGGAAGTGCGGCAGTTCCTCGGGTTGGTAGGCTACTACCGAAGATTCATTCCCGGTTTCACCAAAATGGCAGCCCCTATCGGACCTCCTGATAGGTTAATCTCGGAAAGCCAAAAACCAGAAGCCGCCCTTTAGGTGGGAAAAGCTGGACGAGGAGTCCTTCTGCCAGCTGAAGATGGCCCTCACGGGGGATGAAATCCTGGCATATCCAGACTACAGCCAGCCCTTTATCCTCCACACGGACGCAAGCAACATCGGGCTAGGAGCCGTACTGTCCCAGATCCAGCAAGGGAAAGAACGGGTAATCGCTTACGCCAGCCGAAAGCTACGGCCCACGGAGAGGAACCCTGAGAATTATAGCTCATTCAAGCTGGAGTTCCTGGCAGTAGTGTGGGCAGTGACCGAACGTTTCAAGCATTACCTTGCCTCCTCCAAATTCACCGTGTACAAGGATAACAACCCGTTGACACACCGGGACACTGCAAGGCTCGGTGCCCTGGAACAGAGATGGATGGCCCGCCTGTCCAACTTTGAATTCACCATCAAATACCGGGCAGGACGCTCAAATGCCAACGCGGATGCCCTGTCTAGAATGCCGAACTTACCGGACGTAGGGGAAGATCCAGAAGATCTGTAAGAAGTTGAGCTCCCTGCGTTCCACCGTCATGGGATTACCCTGTATTCCCACCGTGTGAAGGACAGGCGCTCCGTGACGTTCAATCCCTTGCCCCACTACAACTGGGCGGAGACGCAAGACAGTGATCCCGCAGTCCATTTGGTGAAGGAAATGCTGACCCAGGCCGATGCCCGTCTTGACCCAGATGCTCCGGAGGAGACCAAGCAACTGTGGAAGGAGAAAAGTAAGCTGTTCCTCTACAGGGAGAAGCTGTGCCGGAGAATGGTTAACTCTCGAACACATGAGTTGACCTGGCAGGTAGTGGTCCCAAGACGAGACGCGGCTATGGTTCTGGAGGCATACCACAACGGAGCAGGGCATTTCGGATGGAAGAAGCTGGAGTTCTTGTTGCGTGAACGATTCTACTGGGTAGGCATGAGAGGAACCATCGAGAGGTGGTGCAGAGACTGTGGCCCGTGCCACCTGAGAAGAAAAGACCGTGCCAGCCAGAAGACTCCCCTGCAGCCCATCATCACCAGACAGCCACTGGAACTGGTAGCCCTGGACCATGTGAAACTGGCTCCAAGCAGATCTGGGTATGTTTACGCCCTCACAATCGTAGATCATTACTCCCGGTTCCTGGTGGTGGTCCCGGTCAAGGACTTAACGGCTCAAACAGCAGCTAGAGCCTTCCAGCAGCACTTCTGCCGTCCACACGGGTACCCGGACCAAGTGTTGACAGACCAAGGACCAGCCTTCGAAGCGGACGTCTTCCAGGAGTTCTGCAACCTGTATGGCTGCAAGAAGATAAGAACAACTCCCTATCACCCTCAAACCAATGGACTCTGCGAGAAGATGAACCAGGTGGTGATAGATCTGCTAAAAACATTGCCCCTGGAAGAACGCAGTCTGTGGCCTGAGAAACTGCCCGATCTGGTGGACCTGTATAACCACATCCCTGTAGGTTCCACCAACTGTACCCCGGCTTACCTAATGAGAGCAAGACCTGGTAAGCTGCCTATTGACCTGGATATGGGAGTCCTGACGCCTGAGGACACCTCGCCAGAGGCAGACTGGGATACAGAACGGCAGCAGCAGTATCGGAAAGTACAGGAGAGCGCCGAGCGAAGTCTGTCTCAAGCTAGAGAAAGGCAAGAGAAGGCTTATAACCAGTATGCTCCCGCTGTTCCCCTGGTACCTGGAGAGCAGGTCTTGAAGAGGAAGAGGCGGCTCCACAAGTTGGACGACCAGTGGGAGAAGGACCCGTACACCGTACTGCCATCAAGCCATGAGAAGTGTCCCGAGCAGCTGCAAAGCCCTGAAGAAGATCAAGAAAACCCTCAACCCGCAGAGGAAAGGGAAGAAATGATCAGTACCGTACTCGGAGACTTCCCCCGGTCTTGGACACAAGTAAACGGCGCTGTCGTGGTACCCGTCCTCACCTTTCTCCAGCCAGCCCCGCAAGTGCCTACAGAGGAACCGGTAGAGCTGGAAGAGCAGCCGGCCCAAGAGGCAGAAGAGTCCACACCAGCAGTACAGGAGGATCAACCCTCTGCTAGTAGTGAGCCTGCCGTGCCACTAGTGAGCCAAAGAGTGCGCAGACAGATGCCCAGCTTACCCATAACACCTCCTACACCCTGTAGTGCAGAACCAGTTAGTGAGCTCCGTAGGTCCACTAGAGTCACTAGAGGTCAGATGCCCGCTCGCTGGAGAATTTAAACTAATGCACTGTGAATTTATCTGCTAACTGTTTATGGTTTATGTTTGTTGCCTGTTATTAATTATGTTTCTCAGTTACCCTGCAGATTTTTATGGACTAACAGGTTATGGACGCTGGATAACCGGAACAGTTTTGTAGATAGTTGCACCATGGTGCCTCTTGCGAAGATGGCAGCGGAAGAGAAAACCTGTCTGGCGTGGCCTCCTTGCGGCCCAAAGTAGTTAGTCTACCCTTGCAGCCACGCCCAAGGCCAACGCAAGGGGTTTGCTTTGGACAGGTCCCCTACTTCGCTTAAAGCTTCACCTTGGGTGATATGGACACCCGGTTGCGGACACGCCGTGACCTTTAAAAAACTAAAGCTTCTTGTAAATATGTTATTGTGTTATTGTTATACCCTGTATTTATGTTTTAAATATGTGTTTAGTCCCGGAGTACTAAAATTTACTAGGGGGGAATGTGACACCCCAGGGGTCTGGTTGCCACAGTAATAGAGATATTATGTCTGAGAGCAAGTGGGAGGTTTCTCTGGTCAGGAGCCCTAAGCATGCAACACTGCCCGCCCAGACCTGGGAGGGGAGGAATCTGCCCTTATAAACTGGGTCTGGGGCGGGATGAGTGAAGCTGCAGACAGAGACAGAGCCTGCAGAACAAGCAGAGCAGTCAGAGCCTGGAGAGGGAAAGTAAGAACAGGAGCTCTGTAGGAGCAGCAGCTGAAGGCCAGGGGCTGTGAGCAGAGATATAGCTCACCCTGGCTGAAGTTACTAAAACCGGACACAGGAGTCCGAGGCTGTGGGGACTGATATATACCCAGCAGCAGAAACTAACCGGCAGGGGATTCCAGGTCCTCTGGCCATAGAAGCCCGGAGGCTCAGTCACAAAGAAGGGAGCAGCACCGCCATCCAGGAGCGGAGGCTAACAGAAGGCCCCAAGTCACCAGCCATACGGGTGAGCACCACACGGTATACTCAGGGACGTGGGCTACTTGTAACCTGTAATGCACACGCCCGGGCTGAGCGGCGTGTGCGTGTGATTGTAGTGATTCCACTGGACCGTGCCGGAGAGTGAATGCCTGGAGGGGCGTAACTAGGTATTCACCCGATCCGACCAGGGTCGCACGACGGCATACGACGCCAGTGCACCAAGGAGGAACCGAGCAGAGGGACCAGGT
Organism: Phyllobates terribilis; assembly: GCF_046119375.1. Classification (NCBI taxonomy): domain Eukaryota; kingdom Metazoa; phylum Chordata; class Amphibia; order Anura; family Dendrobatidae; genus Phyllobates; species Phyllobates terribilis. Next base: position 136,728,767 of record NW_027362762.1, read on the forward strand.
GCTACTCCAGGACAGACCCCGGACACGGCTGTTGACCCACACAGGGGAATACAGGAACAGACTGGTAGGCTGGCACACAGACTGGTGGGTATAGGCAGGCACGACTGGTATGCAGGCAGGCGGGTATGCAGGCCGGGGGGTACAGGCAAGCACAGCTAGAGTGCAGACAGGGAGGCACTAGCAGGTAGGAACACAGGCGGGATAGGACCCAGTACACACTGGGACTCAGGAACAATACAGGCAGAGGGGTACAGGCAAGCACAGCTAGAGTGCAGACAGGGAGGCACTAGCAGGTAGGGACACTGGCGGGATAGGACCCAGTACACACTGAGACTCAGGAACAGAACCACAGATGTGGCGGACAAACACAGCAGAGTGAGGCCGCCCAGAGAGGTGAGCGAGAACAGGGCAGGACAAGGCCGTCTGGAGCGGTGAGCAAAGGATCAGAGCTGAGCGAGACTGCCGGAGCAGTGAGCAAGAGTAAAGCAGGACGAGACCGCCTGGAGCGGTGAGCAAGACTGGATCAAGACTGCTGGAGCAGTGAGCAAAAGGATAAGAGCGGAGCGAGACTGCCGGAGCAGTGAGCAAAAGGGTCAGAGTGGAGCAAGGCTGCCGGAGCAGCGAGCAAAGGAGTCAGAGCAGGCTAGAACCGCCGGAGCGGTGAGCAAAGGAGTCAGAGCAGGCTAGAACCGCCGGAGCGGTGAGCAAAGGAGTCAGAGCAGGCTAGAACCGCCGGAGCGGTGAGCAAAGGAGTCAGAGCAGGCTAGAACCGCCGGAGCGGTGAGCAAAGGAGTCAGAGCAGGCTAGAACCGCCGGAGCGGTGAGCAAAGGAGTCAGAGCAGGCTAGAACCGCCGGAGCGGTGAGCAAAGGAGTCAGAGCAGGCTAGAACCGCCGGAGCGGTGAGCAAAGGAGTCAGAGCTGGCAAGGCTGAGCAGGGGGGACAGGGCTCTGTTCACACGGAACAGACAGGAAGGGAAAGGCAGAGCCAGATACTCACAGAGTACTTGCAGAGAAGTAGCGAGTGGACCACAAACTCACAAACGGGAGTACAGAGACAACAAGCAGGAGTTAGGTACGAGTTCAGACTCTGCAGAAAAAGGAAGGGAACGGACATAGAGGCAAAACAGGTAAAGGATAGGAGAGAGTTCAGACTGGAACTGAGTGTACAGAGGAGACCGACACTGCAGCAAAATACAGGAGCGGGTCTGGGAATACGGCCCCCAGAGAGGCAGGACGAACAGGCAAGGAGCGTGTTCAGACAGGACAGACAAGATACAGGAGCGGGTCTAGGTAATCGGCCCCTAGAAGGCGGGAGGAACAGGCTAGGAGCGTGTTCAGACAGGTCAGACAAGATACAGGAACAGGTCTAGGTAATCGGCCCCTAGAAGGCAGGAGGAACAGGCTAGGAGCGTGTTCAGACAGGCCTGGAAATACAGCCTCCAGGATAGGCAGAAAAGAGAACACAGAACGGGACCTGGCACCTTCAGAGTGCAAGCACACACTGAAAGAAACACTATGCTCAGGCAGGGATAGATGGGAGCAGCTGAGCTATATACCAGGTGACAGACAGCAATAGGCTGAGGACGCACAAGGGGTGTGACCCACAGCAGGTACAAAAAGCAGGAAGTGATCGGGCGCCGCCCTTAAGCAGCAGAAACAGACACAAACAGACAGCATGGAGGGAAGCCAGAGAGACATTCTGGACTGGAGATCAAGTGCGCGCTCTTGCACAGTGGGAGATGGACCACCATGCAAGGACGCCGCCACGTATGTTACAGTACCCCCCCCCTTACGCCCCCTCTTCTTCAGGCCTGCCAGAATCTTCCGCAGGGAATTCGAGGACCAGTCGTTCACTTCAAGGAGATCACTTCCACTGTCCACAGGAAAAACTGATCTCATCTGGTTAGCTAGGATGCAACCTCCTATCCAGCCATCCTCAGCAACAGACGAAACGGGTGGAGTACCAGGAACAGCACACAAGGAAGTCTCTCTCCACATATTTTCAGGTGGCACCCCAGAGGGTACAGGAGACAACTGGAAGTCCTTCACCGGGTTGGAGGGGGACAGAGACTTGGGGGTAATCTCTGCTTCGAGGTACATCTTGTCAAGCTCACAGGAAGAAATAGACGGGTTATCAGGTACATAATGAGGAAAAGTCACTGTCTCTTTGTTATCTGGTGGTACCCCGGAGAATTCAGGAAACAACTGGAGGTCCTCCGCCGGGTCAGAAGAGTGCAGAGGCTCAGAGAAAACATCTGCTTCAGAGTACACTAGGTCGGACTCACTGGAGGAAGCAGGCGAGGTATCGGGTACCGAGTATAGGAAAGTCTCTGTCCATTCACCACCAGGTGGCACCCCAAAGGGTTCTGGAGACAACTGGAGGTCCTCCGCCTGGTCAGAGGAGTGTAGAGACTCATGGGTAACCTCTGCTTCAGAGTACACTAGGTCGAACTCACTGAACGAAGCAAGCGAGGTATCAGATCCAGGATATAGGAAAGTCTCTGTCCATTCACCACCAGGTGGCACCCCGAAGGGTTCTGGAGACAACTGGAGGTCCTCCGCCTGGTCAGAGGGGTGTAGAGACTCATGGGTAACCTCTGCTTCAGAGTACACAAGGTCGGACTCACTGGACGAAGCAAGGGAGGTATCAGATCCAGGATATAGGAAAGTCTCTGACCATTCACCACCAGGTGGCACCCCGAAGGGTTCTGGAGACAACTGGAGGTCCTCCGCCTGGTCGGAGGGGTGTAGAGACTCGGGAGTAACCTCTGCTTCGGAGTACACTAGGTTGGACTCACTGGACGAAGCGAGTGAGGTATCAGGTACAGAGTATAGGAGGGTCTCTGTCCTTCCGCTACCAGGTAGCACCCCGAAGGGTTCTGGAGACAACTGGAGGTCCTCCGCCTGGTCGGAGGGGTGTAGAGACTCGGGGGTAACTACCACTTTGGGGTACCCATTGTCAGGCTCACAGGACGAAGCGGACAAAGTATCGAGTACCGGGTGTAGAGAAGTCTCTCTCCATTTGTCATCGAGTGGTATCCCGGAGGATTCAAGAGGCAACAGGGGGTCCTCTGCCAGGTAGTAGAGGTGCACAGACTCTGAGGTAACCACAGCTTTGGAGCATCCTTGGACATGCACACCGGTTAAAGTGGGTGAAGCATCTGATGCCGGGTGCAGGAAGTTCTCCTGTGTGGAGTCTGGATGGGCAGAAGTCTCTTCGGGCAGGAGAACCGGTGCACTACCCACGCACATTACCCGTTGGGGCTTCTCCGGGATACAGGGAGATGAAGCTTCAGTAGGGACTTCAAGGTTGGGGTCAGGAGGTCTCAGGGAGGACAGACCCTGGCGTGACGGCTTGCCTCTATGTCTAGCACGTCTGGACTGCCTCTTGAGGTTGGGAGAAGTATTCCGGAAAGCGTAATCACCCTGTGAGGATTCTGGGTGGGCAGTAGTCTCATTGGGCTGGAGGACTATTGCGCTACCCACACACATTACCCATCGGGGTTGCTCCGGGATATTGGGAAGTGAAGCTTCAGCAGGAGCCTCCGGGTTAGGATCATCAAAGACCATTAGAAAGGCCACCAGGAAGGCCATTAGGTCCAGCAGGATCGGATCCTGTGTTTCATATAGGGGGTTGATCCATTCCAAGGCATCACCCGCCAGGTAAGACATAATGAATGCCACCTTAACCCGATCGGTGGGAAAACATAGAGGGTAGAACTTGAAGTGTAGCATGCATTGCTCCACAAATGCACGACTTTGTCTTGGATCCCCATAATAACGTAGCGGATCCGCAGGAACGAGAGCAGATAGATCCATCTGGACGGGTGCGTAATTCGCCTGGAACTCAGCTAAAGGGAAAAAAAAAAAATTATTTATTTATTTTAATGCATGTATTCGCTGGAAAACTTCTCAGAGAGCGAAGGCCGTGGGGCTCAACGGGAACCATGGCCTGAGCATGCTGTAATGCACACGCCCGGGCTGAGCGGCGTGTGCGTGTGATTGTAGTGATTCCACTGGACCGTGCCGGAGAGTGAATGCCTGGAGGGGCGTAACTAGGTATTCACCCGATCCGACCAGGGTCGCACGACGGCATACGACGCCAGTGCACCAAGGAGGAACCGAGCAGAGGGACCAGGTGCTACTCCAGGACAGACCCCGGACACGGCTGTTGACCCACACAGGGGAATACAGGAACAGACTGGTAGGCTGGCACACAGACTGGTGGGTATAGGCAGGCACGACTGGTATGCAGGCAGGCGGGTATGCAGGCCGGGGGGTACAGGCAAGCACAGCTAGAGTGCAGACAGGGAGGCACTAGCAGGTAGGAACACAGGCGGGATAGGACCCAGTACACACTGGGACTCAGGAACAATACAGGCAGAGGGGTACAGGCAAGCACAGCTAGAGTGCAGACAGGGAGGCACTAGCAGGTAGGGACACTGGCGGGATAGGACCCAGTACACACTGAGACTCAGGAACAGAACCACAGATGTGGCGGACAAACACAGCAGAGTGAGGCCGCCCAGAGAGGTGAGCGAGAACAGGGCAGGACAAGGCCGCCTGGAGCGGTGAGCAAAGGATCAGAGCTGAGCGAGACTGCCGGAGCAGTGAGCAAGAGTAAAGCAGGACGAGACCGCCTGGAGCGGTGAGCAAGAGTGGACCAAGACTGCCGGAGCAGTGAGCAAAAGGATAAGAGCGGAGCGAGACTGCCGGAGCAGTGAGCAAAAGGGTCAGAGCGGAGCAAGGCTGCCGGAGCAGCGAGCAAAGGAGTCAGAGCAGGCTAGAACCTCCGGAGCGGTGAGCAAAGGAGTCAGAGCAGGCTAGAACCGCCGGAGCGGTGAGCAAAGGAGTCAGAGCAGGCTATAACCGCCGGAGCGGTGAGCAAAGGAGTCAGAGCAGGCTAGAACCGCCGGAGCGGTGAGCAAAGGAGTCAGAGCAGGCTAGAACCGCCGGAGCGGTGAGCAAAGGAGTCAGAGCAGGCTAGAACCGCCGGAGCGGTGAGCAAAGGAGTCAGAGCAGGCTAGAACCGCCGGAGCGGTGAGCAAAGGAGTCAGAGCAGGCTAGAACCGCCGGAGCGGTGAGCAAAGGAGTCAGAGCTGGCAAGGCTGAGCAGGGGGGACAGGGCTCTGTTCACACGGAACAGACAGGAAGGGAAAGGCAGAGCCAGATACTCACAGAGTACTTGCAGAGAAGTAGCGAGTGGACCACAAACTCACAAACGGGAGTACAGAGACAACAAGCAGGAGTTAGGTACGAGTTCAGACTCTGCAGAAAAAGGAAGGGAACGGACATAGAGGCAAAACAGGTAAAGGATAGGAGAGAGTTCAGACTGGAACTGAGTGTACAGAGGAGACCGACACTGCAGCAAAATACAGGAGCGGGTCTGGGAATACGGCCCCCAGAGAGGCAGGACGAACAGGCAAGGAGCGTGTTCAGACAGGACAGACAAGATACAGGAGCGGGTCTAGGTAATCGGCCCCTAGAAGGCGGGAGGAACAGGCTAGGAGCGTGTTCAGACAGGTCAGACAAGATACAGGAACAGGTCTAGGTAATCGGCCCCTAGAAGGCAGGAGGAACAGGCTAGGAGCGTGTTCAGACAGGCCTGGAAATACAGCCTCCAGGATAGGCAGAAAAGAGAACACAGAACGGGACCTGGCACCTTCAGAGTGCAAGCACACACTGAAAGAAACACTATGCTCAGGCAGGGATAGATGGGAGCAGCTGAGCTATATACCAGGTGACAGACAGCAATAGGCTGAGGACGCACAAGGGGTGTGACCCACAGCAGGTACAAAAAGCAGGAAGTGATCGGGCGCCGCCCTTAAGCAGCAGAAACAGACACAAACAGACAGCATGGAGGGAAGCCAGAGAGACATTCTGGACTGGAGATCAAGTGCGCGCTCTTGCACAGTGGGAGATGGACCACCATGCAAGGACGCCGCCAGGTATGTTACATAACCGCTGACAGCAAGGTAGCCAGGAAGAGTGCAGATAAACGGGGAGGCCTACAACTCCACCTGGCCAGGGGAACTCCTGCTTGCTCGCAGACTGACCAGGCCCCTTATACTAGCCAGTACTCCCGGGAGGGTCTGCCTTGTGCCATCAGTAAAGACCCTGAACAGCACCTCACGTCTCTGTGATTCCTTGCCGCATCAGCACCATTAGCACTGGGACCCTCACACCATCACTCCCATCATCTCTCACATTAGCTGCCCTGAGGCAATACTTCTCCCGTGGGGAGTTATCCCATACTCGGCTGCGCAAACAACATCAGCCTCAGCGGTCGGCAGCGCAGCGGCGGTCCCCACTGACCGCAATCCACGGGTGGCGTAGTCGGACATTTGCTATACATTAAGACTGCCACTGGTTTGACCACCCTGGGCACGGACCGGGTCACTGCCACACGGAGACTACAACCCCCAGCATTCTACAACAGGCCCGGTTCCGGGTTCCCCTGCACGACACAGGCCCAGGGGGCGCGTCACTTACACGTAGAACTGATAGAGTAACTGAGGATACAGACACTGACACTCCACCAACCACAGCACTACGCAGATCAGTACGCAACACGAGAGGTAAACCCCCTGCTAGGTACACTGAGTAAAGTAGCAAAATTTCAGAGAGTGTAGATAGTTACCCGTGGGGTATTGTATATTAAATTGTGATGTACTGCATAGTTGTATAATTTCATGCATGCTTATCAATTTGTGCTTTTTCCTATTAATTCTTTATGCCTACATAATGAACTTTGTGGCTGAGGACTGTGTGCAGCCCAAAAGCTCTTATTGTATATAATTGCTCTCCCTGGAGTGACCTCAGAAGGAAAACCTGTCTGGAGTGGCTCTCTTGGAGGTCCAACTCGGGATCTTCATGCCCTGCAGCCACCCCAGGGCCTACATAGAGGGTTTAAGACAGGTCCCTCAAAACCACCAAAGTACTCTACCTTGTGAGATGGACATCCATCTTAGGAACCTCACCACAAGAGACGTGGATTCTGAGGACACTCTGTAATTGTTTTATTATGCAACGTTTAAGATTCGTGCCTCCCATAAAGGGAAGATTGTTCTTGGATTGCTTATGTTTCCCATTGTTCCTGTTGTTATAAAATGTACTTCATCCCGGGAGTGCTGAGTTTATGAGTTTAACTAGGGGGGAATGTGAAGCCCAGCTGTGCTTGGTATCACAACTCCTGGAAGGGTGTATTGATGGATTCCTCCACAAGAGGCCCCCATAACCATTCACACATCTCCACCTTCCACCTCAGACCACCAGAGGGAGCCCGTTAGGGATAGATAAATAGGAAAGGTGGAGCCAGGCAGTTCAGTTGCTGCAGAGTGAGACACAGAAACAGGTCAGTCTGCAGTGAAGCTCAGTTAGTCTAGACTGGAGTCAACAGAGAGTTCCTGCAGCAGAAGCCTGTGAGAGGTTAGTCTGCGGTGGAGCACAGTCGAGACTCAGTTGTAGCTCAGAGAGGTGAGCTTGAGGTGTGCCGGTTCCATAAGATCGGTGAAGCGCGGCAAGCTGCCGTTAGTGTGAGTAGCCTAGTGAGGGCCCGAGTAGGCCGAAGGCGAGTAGAGAGAGTTAGTTCATAGGGGGCAGAGGAGCTTAACTAACTCACCCCGAAGAAGCAGTTACCGGACACCGGGTCCGAAGCTTACCGGGATCTCCATGACCCAGTAAGATAAACCGGAATCCCTGGAGAACTACAAGTCCCAGGATCGCTAAAGTGCTGATACGTACCAGAGCCAGGAGACACATAGGCCCCGTAGGTCGGGAGCGTGCACTCCAAGAGAAGGCCCTACCACAAGGTCAGCCAGCGCAGGACAGAGACAAAGTTAGGCCTAGCTCCAGGCAGGTCAGAAACTTACTACGCAGAGTCAAGAAACAGGAGGCCCAAAACCCGCTCATTGGGGAGGATCCAGACCTACACCCTTCACCCTACAGTGCTCTGGGGAGTGCCTGAATTTCCATCAGTAAAAGGTACTGAAGTGACTATTGTGTCCATCCCTGTTCTTGCTCTGGCCCGCCCGTGTCTCTCCGTCCTGCATACCCCATCCGTACCCTGTCCTGAGGCCTAGCTCCACCTGTGGGGAGCTATACCATCCAGCTGCCTTATCACCGGCCTCAGTGGACTGCGCAGCGCTGGTGAATATCATTAGAAACCATAGGTGGCGTCACGAACTTTTATAAACTTGATATCTATCAACGCCTTTTTAAAGAGAGACCCCAGAGTACGGGCCCGGGAGCCGACCACCGTGACCTCCTTAAGGCTAAAGGCCCGGGTAACTGAGTCATCCCCCATCCCCTGGGCTAGTCAAGTAGGCATAGACAGGGGCGTTACATGTCGCTGACTGGGCACTGGGTAACTATGGTGACAGCAGGACAAGGGGCTGCTGTCCAAGTCTTGCCGTCCCCACGAGTTGTGCGTCAAACCTCTTTATCTAGAAGTTCCTCCGCTGCTTCTGCCTCCTCAACCTCCTCTCGGTCCTCCACCTGCACCCAAAGCCTGTCTGGTAATGCCACCTGCTTTCTAACTGCACAGAAGGAATCCTGCACACCTCCTTACTATGCTGGCAGCAGGGCTCAACGGCATCAGGCGTTGTTTACTTTGAAATGTCTGGGAAATGTGAGTCACACAGCCGAGGAGTTGTGGTCAGCTCTAGAGACCCAGTTTCATGAATGGTTGTCTCCACTGGACCTGCAACCAGGGAAGGCCGTGTGTGACAATGCTGCAAACCTGGGTGCGGCCCTTCGCCGGGGCAATGTCACACACGTGCCTTGTATGGCTCACGTGTTGAACCTGGTGGTCCAGCAATTTTTAGCCCACTATCCCGGACTAGATGGCCTTCTGCAGAGGGCACGGTCGCAGTGTACTCACTTCCGCCATTCGCATCCCACAGCTCAACGACTTACATCTCTACAGAAGTCGCTGGGCCTGCCAGTTCACCGGCTGAAATGCGATGTGCCGACACGGTGGAATTCAACTCTGCACATGTTGCAGTGACTGTGGCAGCACCGACAAGCCCTTGTGCAATACATTCTGAATTATAGCCTGGGCCACCGAGATCCAGAGGTGGGGCAAATCACGCTGCAGGAGTGGTCTCAGATCAGGGACTTATGAAGTTGACACGCCCCCTGGGCCGTGGGGTACCCAGAGCCAGGCCGGTAGACGCTGGGGGTTGTAGTCACTGTGGCGGTGACCCAGTCCGTGACCCAGGGCGGGCAATCCAAGGGTAATTTGTATATATGGGTTTTATAATGTCTGACTACGCCACCTGTGGAGTGCGGCCAAAGGGGCCGCCGCTGCGGAACACTCCTCTGAAGTTGGTGGTTTTGCAGCAATGGTATTATTACTCCCCACAGGAAGAGTGTAGCTTCAGGGCAGTGTGGGTGGATAATGGTGGTTGTAGTGCAGGGAGTCAGTACTGAACACAGAGTCCGTGTGATGCAGTCCTAAGATCTTTACTCACAGTTGTTGTAGTCCAGATTACAGGTACCAGAGCAGTCTCCCCCGTCGTGCTGTGCGTACTCAGTGAGGGGCTCAGTCCACCCCCAGGTAGCTCCGGAGTACTTAGCAGGACCCCCTTCTGTGTGTCCTTTCTCTGGCCTTCTCCCTGCACCTCACACCCAGAGACACTTCTATCCGGTATCCTCGGGCCTTGGCGGGTGACGTGTGTTCCATCCCCTGGGTCCTATGTGGCTACCTTCTTAGTGAGACTGGTGTGGACTTTGGCCTGCAGTACATGAAATGCTGCAGCCTCCGGTTTCTAGTTGAGCCTTGCTGTTTCTCCGCTAGTTGAAGGACCGGTTCCCCTTATCTGGTCTGACCCCTCTATCTCCTGGTAGCAGTGGGCGTACGGGTGGCTTTTTGCACAGCCCGCACCCCTAGGGTCCCTTCGGTTCCTGGAGCCTTCCTGCTCCCACTCCTCTCTTCTCTCCTTCAGTCCTGGGCCTTCCAGGCTAGGCCAGCCTCCGGAGCAGAGCTCATGCAGAGCCTCTGCTCCTGTCACTTCTCCTCCTCTGACTGGCTTGCTCTTTCTTAGATGGCTTCATATTTATATACTCCCTGTCATGTGCTCCCCTAAGCTGCTTTCTCCACCCACACCCACTACATAGGACCCTCCCGCCAGCTAGGGACCTGGGACTGTGCTCTCCCTTAGGAGCAATCTCGACTTACCCCCACTGCGGGTATGTGTTGGATGCAGGTGTTAGGGTCCCGAGCCATACTCCTTCCTTACCTAAGGGTGAGATACCACACCTCTGGGTGAGATGCAATACCTCTGTGGTGACTGAACCCTCAGGGGCGCCACACACCCTTCTGCACAGTTTTGAAATGGCGACGAAGATGTTTAGTGCTGACGATGCCATTATCAGCATGACTATTCCGGTGATTTACATGCTGGAGCACACGTTAAACAGAATTCAGAGTCAGGTGGTGGGACAAGAGGAGGTGGAGGAAGTAGAGGAGGAGTCATATGCGGAAGGGATAACATCTCCAAGGTCCAGACGGTCGGCAGCACCAAGGCGGCAGGCATGGGAGGGTGGGGGAGAGGGATTAACCAGGGCGCATGGTAGCAGCCAAACTGTTGAGGAAGGTGCAGGAGCCGAGGAAGAAGTGGAGAACGAACTGGCGATGGGCATGTAAGACTCATCAGATGAGGGAGACCTTGATCACATTTCTGTTGTGTGAGGTTGGGGGGAGAGGGCAGAGGAAGGAAGCATGATTCTTGCCTCGCTACCAACACAACAAGGACTTGGTCCTCCTGGATGCGCAAGACACATGAGTGCCTTCTTGCTGCACTACCTGCAACATGACCATTGGATTGTCAGAATTCGAAGTAATCCCGACTACTGGGTTGCCACACTCTTAGATCCCTGGTATAAAAGTAAATTTGCCAAAATAATTCCTGCCATAGAAAGGGATTCACGCATGCAGGAGTATCAGCAGAGGCTGTTGCAGAATCTTACATGTGCTTTTCCACAAGACACCAGTGGTGCACGTAGTGAATCTCACAGTTCTAACTTGCAAACCGTGGGACTGTCGAGTCTTCATCACTCAAACCGTAACAGTAACACAGTATCTGCTGGTAACAGCAATTTTGTGGAATCGTTTCACCACTTTTTTAGACCATCCTTTGCAAGGCCACAGGAGACAAGAAGTCTGACACATAGTCAACGCCTAGAGAGGATGGTACAGGAGTATCTCCAAGTGAACATCGAAGCCATGACTGTGTCACTGGACCCTTGCTCATTTTGGGATTCCAATCTGGAAAAATGTCCGGAGCTCGCCACTCACGCCTTGGAGGTCTTGTCATGCCCTGCAGCCAGCGTTCTCTCTGATTGTGTGTTCAGCGCTGCTGGTGGGGTGCTGACAGATAAGCGCACACGCCTGTCCACTGAGAATGTAGACAGACTCACGTTCATAAAGATGAACAAATCATGGATCCGCAAGGACTTTTCTACCCCTGTGTCATCCTGGGGAGACTAAAAGCTTGAGGATTTGGTAAAATCACCTCACCAACCATTTCAAGCAACTCTGGGGCAATTGATGCCACTTAAGTGGTGTCTGTGCCACAATTTTTGGAAAAAATGGAGACTCTTTTTGGAGTCCCCTTGCTGTGTTTTACGTGACGTTGGCATCGTCAATTCCAGGTGGGTTGGGTCGCTCCCCCCCCCCTTTAACTGTAAGAAACTACATACACTATGGCTTGGGGTAACACAGATGGTTGAGTCTGAAGAGCTGTTTACTCAGAGGTCTGCTCCAAAGCTTCAGTGTTTGCTAGTCAGCGTAGAATTTTTAACTGCATCTAGTCTAGGCAATACTTTGGGCATAGTAGCCCAGCTGCGAAGCAACCTGCACCGCCTGTGTATCTAATAAGAATTTTTAAATGCATCTAGCCTAGGCAGACTGTGGGGACCCCCAACCAAACCCAGACGCTCAGCCCCCCTACCGCCCCCCTTTCCTTGACAATACAATAATGTAACTCTTACAACTGGATGGGTGAGGATCGGTCACAGCTTTATTAACTCTTTATACTCATTCCATTAGAAAGGCATTTTATTTCTAAAATAATTCAGCTCGTTGCAGCATGCCCTGGGTCTCCACACCGGCACTCCACACAAGTGTAACTCTCCAACATGTCCTTTCTATTTCCAGGCCACGGAGGATCCTGCATACACGTATGCAGAACTCTAACCCCCATCCATCACTCTTAATGCTTGTTCCACTCCGTCCTGGAGTCCTGACAGGAATATGTCCAGTCCAATATCCATTAAGTGAACACCGTCGGGCCGTATGAGGCCTGCTTTATCTCCTTCCAGTTGTCGGTGTTGTATCACCACACCACCTCTGTCTCTTCTAAATTTTGCCATCCGAATATTTATTACCCGCCTTGTCCGTTCGATGGCCGTGATGTCTCGCGCACCTTGCCATACTGCTATCTGCACAATCTCTGACCATACTGTACTTAGTTTTGTGAAAAATTCTCTGAAGCGCTCAGTGTCTAGTTTCATTATTGCCATTAGTTATGCGCTCTTGTGATGACCTAGGTCGTTTCCCCCGGCCTGTATAACTAAGATGACCAGACCTCTTGCCTCTCTCCCTACCTTGATTACCTCCATTAGTACCTGTGGCCATAGCAGGCCTCTAATACCTCTCCAGTTGAAATATGTGTTATTAAACTTTCATTTCCTCCCTCCTCCCTCCTGGGTGGACTTTCGCCCTTTTTTCTGCCCAATATATATACGAGTAGCCTATCACCCACACTGTTGGCTTAGCGTCACCTGTAAAAGAAACAAACCACGTTAGGATAACAAGTCCGGTCTTATGTATCTCGCCAAACACGTGGATCGCCATCTCCCTATCCTCTGAACTTCCGTTTCTGACAGTCCTGCTCTTGCTGCTTCCGTGGCCGCGCCTATGCGGAATGAGTGTGTCCCGTAATCTTTGGGGTGGTTCCCTGCCGATGTTATGCATTTATTAAATATAGCTTGGAACTGATATCTTGATAATGGCATTCCATCAATGTGTGATAGGAAGAAATTACTTTGTGATCTGATGGTTATATATGTTTTTACTATTGTTACCTGACTCAGTGTACCGTTTGTGGGTTGTAGAAGTAACCAAGTGCCCCTGCCCGCTAGAACCGTTTTCGATTGGCGTATGCGTAGACGTATTGCATTATTGGCTATGACTACGTCCTGGTGTAATAAGCCTCCACTGGTGGTAATTTTGGATTGAGGGACTAATTCGCTTATGCATAGCGCCCCGAAGAAGGCGATCGCAAATGCAGTAGACAGTAGTGTTGCTTCAAATTGTGAGTGTCATGTTAATGGTGTTAGGGATATGATGTGAGAAATCAGTTTTAGTGACACGGGACGGGACGGGACGTCTACACTCCTGGCTTGTTCACATTGGTCAACACGTCTGCCTGCTACTAGTCGTGTCCACTCTTCTCATGCCTTACCGCATGCTTGCCACGTCGACGGGGCAACTGACGCTCTGATTAATGGCATCAACTATTCGCCACTAGATCCCATAGGGAGGGTGGGCAACTGTTGCCCGATGGGTGGGCCTTGGGGAGAAGCTCTGTGAAAATCTGCCAATTGAATTGTGATAAAGCGTTAGCAGCAGCTTTAGACCCCTCAGCATCGTGGCTAGTGCGGACCCATACATTGTGTTTTAGGCACAGGAATGCTAGCCGGCGTAGTAGGCCTAGCACTAGGATAGACGATGATGCCATCTTATTAATGAAGTGCGCTAGGCTGGTGTTTTTTTGTTATGAAGCGTATATTTTTGTTAGCCAGGCGCGCGCCCCATATTTCTATTGCTACCACTATTGGGAAGAAAAATTATTTTCCGGGCTAGATGCAGCTAAAAATTATTATTAATTTCAAAGCTGATGGAGCTTGGTATAGATGGCCTAATACAATGAGTACCACACACTGCTACTAAGCCCAAAATAATTTTCCGGGCTAGATGCAGCTAAAAATTATTATTAATTTCAAAGCTGGTGGAGCTTGGTATAGATGGCCTAATACAATGAGTACCACACACTGCTACTATGCCCAAAATTATTTTCCAGGCAAGATGCAGCTAAAAATTATTAGTAATTTGAAAGCTGGTGGAGCTTAGTATAGATGGCCTAATAGAATGAGTACCACACACTGCTAATATGCCCAAAATTATTTTACAGGCAAGATGCAGCTAAAAATTATTATTAATTTCAGAGCTGGTGGAGCTTGGTATAGATGGCCTAATACAATGAGTACCACACACTACTACTATGCCCAAAATTATTTTCCAGGCAAGATGCAGCTAAAAATTATTAGTAATTTGAAAGCTGGTGGAGCTTAGTGTAGATGGCCTAATAGAATGAGTACCACACACTGCTACTAAGCCCAAAATTATTTTCCGGGCTAGATGCAGCTAAAAATTATTATTAATTTCAAAGCTGGTGGAGCTTGGTATAGATGGCCTAATAGATTGAGTACCACACACTGCTACAGGCCCAAAAGGTTTTACTTGGCTAAGTGCAGTAAAAAATTTGTATTACATACACAGGAGGTGTAGCTTGCAACACAGATAGGCTACTCCACTGACTAACACACTCTGCAAGAGGCCCAAAAGGATTTGCTTAGCTAGATTTAGCCAAATGCTGTGAAAAACACTTGCACAGCACTAAAACAGACCTGCCTGGCAAAAAGTGATAGGAACTGATGTAACCTAGCCCTCAAAAGGGCTGCAATTACAACTAGTCACTACTCCCAACCTATCTGTCGATTTAAGAGCACAGACCTGCCTGCTAAAAGTGCTAGGAACTGCTGTAACCTAGCCCTCAAAAGGGCTGCAATTACAAACTAGTCCCTACTCCCTAAACCTTTCTGTATATTTAAGAGAAAATTCGCTTGCAATTCAGTTACACAATATAGCGCTAACAGCAGCAGCGGTGCCGTCTAACACTCAGCTGCAGCAGTGAGAAAATGGTGGCGACGGGGAAAATGGCTGGGTCTTATAGGGCAAGGACATGTGACATACACAGCCAATGACACATGCCCTTGCTTGTGTGAAAAAAAGCACTTCGCTCCGTGTGTGCGCTGCTGATAGGCTGACAGATTGCACCTCCCCACTGCAAATGCGGGAAAGAGAAAAAAAAATGGAGATCTTCATTGTTCCTGCAGAGATCCATCCCCTGCCCCTCCCCCCACCCCGCTGTACACTCAAACTGTGTATTAACATTGATTATCAGCATTACTGTGAAAAAATCCAGTTATGATTTTGGTGCACGAACAGTTATCGAACATAACCTCGAACAGCCGGATTTTTTTCAAATCATTCGGGTTCGTCGAACGGCTCGAACACCGCCCAAAACAGCTCGAATTTGAGATTGGTGAACAGTTCGAGTAGAACAACGCTCATCTCTACTGATCATACCACATCTCTTAGGCAGTGGGGGGAGCAAAAGAGTATACAGACAGGACAGCATGGGATCACAGCTGCTGTTTTCTGTGAGGTAAAATATGTTTTTAAACTTGCAGGAAAATATTTTACCTCACAGATAGCAGCAGCTGTGTCTGTTGCTTTCTGTGAGGTAAACACTGCGTATTTCTGTGAGGTAAACATAGTTTATTTTCTCTGCGACAAAAACGCAGCATCTTATAGTTTTAGCAAAGTGAATGGGATTTTTAGATATCTCATGCACACTGCTTTTTTTTTCGCAGCGTAAACTGACCTGCAGTGTGTCTGGAATCCGCAACATGTCAGTTTCTCTTGAGGATACGTTGAGTTCTATGTGCATATTGTCCCCACAGAATTACATTAATTGCAGAAAATATGTAGGTTAAAATCCCTGCAATCTGCACGTGACGGTATCAATGAAGTTTTGTCAAAGCCAAACACCAGGAAGTATGATATACCAAAAAGAAACAAAACGCAGTGTCAAAAACAGAATTAAAAACACGGTAAAAAATGTACTTTAAAACCCAATGAAAAAAAAACAAGTGAGTAACCTAATTTTCCCAATAGGTGCAAAACTGCTGCAGAAAATCTGCAACATCAAAAACTCATCAAATATTCATTGTGGGAACGTAGCCTAATGCATTCTGTATAACAGTGGTTAGGTATAATACCTATTTATTGGGGTGTTATTATCGACAGCACTGTTCTGCAATGTACTGTATGTAGAGAGATAAGGGTGGAGGAATATGGGAAGTACGTGTTATATAAATAAGAGCACTACATATTGGTGGGGAAGCGTGAGCAAAATGGAACAATTAAATGAATCATTGTCTGTTTGACAGCTATCAAGCTAAATTTCATAAACTGAAAAAGTGGGTGGGGGGCTGCATTGTAAAGCCCATATGCCTGGGGCTTCAAAAGAAACTGTCCCTTCTCTGGAATTAAATGATTATCTGCTTTTTTGTGAAGATGCTGGTAGCATTTTTATAGTAATGTAATACACTATGCAAAGTATAAGGGTATAATCACATTTAGCTTTTTTGATGCGTTTTTTTTTTTCTGCAGGATAAATGCAGGCTATGGCCAGAAAACCGCAGTAGAAATTATGCACATTTTTGGTGTTTTTTTGATGCTTTTTACTTTTTTGGTGCTAACTATTTTGATTTCAATGGTGATCAACTTCAGTAAGCAACGCTGAAAGAATTGGCTTGCTGCACTTTAAAAAAAAAAAAAGGGGGTAACATTTCTCCTTGTGGAGACTGACAAGCCTGGCCTGGCATGCCAGAGTGAGGAGACTTATATATGCCATGCATGCTCATCTTGGAAATTAAATATGCAAATTGCTTCTTCAGAGAGGAAGAGGACTAGAACTCTAGTGCCTCCTATTGGAAGACAGGCGTATTTTTGATTGGATTGCAAAACGAACCAGACATGGACCAATTGCAGCCTACGTGCTAGTGAACACGAACATGCACTTTACTGGGCCTTTTATTGGGTCAGAATAGTGCATTTAATGTCAGGAGACAGCTTAGAGAACACGGATCAGCACACTGAGATTGCAGACGAAATTGGACTGGTTATTCCAACTGCTGTATTAACTTGGCTAATTCATATAGATAAGAGTTGACCTGATGATATAACCCTTTTAATGCTATACAGCAAAATCAACAAGTATTTGATACATATTAGTTTTTGCAAATTCTTTATTTAACGGGAATCTGTCAGTAGCATCAACTCTCCTAAGTCATCTATATGGGCATGTAGGTCATATGAAGCTGACTAAAATAATACCTTGATATCTGCAATCCGATGTCTTATTCCTGAGAAATACACATTTTTCTTATATCTAAATGAGCCGTTAAGATTTATGGGTCAGACATAGATCTCTCCGAGAATCTGCCTCCAGAGCTTATTGTAAATGAAAGAGGGAGTTACCAGTTTGAGACCTGTAATGACTGACACTTTGCTCTATAATCGCACATAACTCAGTGAGATCAGAGTTAGCACAGTACAGCAGAACTAGCGCAGTACAGCAGAGCTAGCACAGTACAGCAAAATTTAACTTTGTCTCATCACAAACATTTGCAGCAGCTGTTGTCCTGCCATAGTGCTTTCAGTTCTGCTACAGAGCTGTGCCTGATTATAACCAACACATTACAGCAGAGGTGAATGTTGTCTCATTACAAACAAAACAAGCATATTTGCAATTGTCCACTCACAGTGCTGTCAGCTCTGCTGTACTGAACGTCCCCCATAATAGCTGCTTGTCAGATAAAAGTTGAAGGACTATGCTGCTGCAAATGTTTTTGTAGTGTGTGATTATCAGAGGAACGAGTCAGCTATTACATATCTCACACTGGTATCTCTCGCTTTTATTTAAAATAAGCTCTGGAGGTAGATTCTCAGGGAGATCAGTGTCCAGCCCATAGATCTTAACAGCTCATTTGCATATAAGAAAAATGTAGGTTTTTCTGGAAAAAGACATTTTATCGCAGATATCAAGGTATCAGTTTATTAAACTTTCTATGATCTGCATGCCCGTGTAGACTACTTAGGAGGGTTAATCCTACTGACAGATTCCCTTTAAAGTTTTTTCCAATACATTTTAACAAAAGCGATATTTGATATATATTATATATATGATGGTTTATGTCATTTTATAGTAGATATTATGCCCTTTACAACATGTCATGTTATACATTCACATTGATTCAATACCATCACATTTTTTTTCTTGCTTCTTGCTGTATATTGCAGAATAGCAGATTTCCTCATAAAGGGTACCATACCTGAGTAGTCTCCATTTATTTGGCATGACAGTGATATTTCAAAATTAATAGTATTCCCACCTGCTGTCTGTGTCCTGATAATTAGAATAGGTTGGAATGGATGTCTCAGACTACAAAGACATTTGTAGGAAGAGGGACTGGAAGATTATTCCACCATCTCAGTGACCAGATTAGAAACTAAAAGCCTTAAATCCCATGAGGCGGCCCCCAGGCCCATTTCCTTTTACAGAAAGTCTGGTGCTTATTAGAGCATTGGAATGAGCATATCTGAAACTGATAACGACAAAGTCACAGCCATGCTCTTGGCATAAGTACGCAGGCCACTGGTAAATCAAAGGTTAACTTTGCCCATTCGGTTCATTAGTGGACGCCAAGAGTTTCGGCTTTCAATATATATGTGGCATGTACCAGCTAATGTGTTCTCAGAGGAGCAGCCTGAAATGCGTAAAAAATAAGTAATTTCATTTTTTTAATCTTACATGAATAAGAATAAAAGGCCAGGTAGTTCAACGCTAATTAGAAAATTTAATAATTTGTTCCTGAATCCGAGCATGCTTACCTTTTGTGTTAACATTCTTTTTTTTTTTCTAAAGGACAACTATTATAAAACTGAAATTGAATAAATGTTTTATTTTTTATACTTTTTTTTTAGTTTGGTGATTGTCTAAAGCCAGTTTGCAGGAGTAAAAAAGTGATTTTGTTGCAGTAGAAATGTATGTTATAGTATAGACAAAAGGGGCAACTCCACCAAATTCCACCACTACCCAGGGGCTTCCATCAGCCCATGAGATTATGCCCTGGAGACTTGGCAGTAGACTATACTGAAGAGTAAAATAATTTCCAAGCTCTGCCTCTTCCCTAGAGCTAACAGACTTAATTATCTGCTCTGTGCCCTAGACATGACAGTATTATTTAGGCACCATATGGCGGTATGACATATTTTAGCTTTCACCTGTAGTTTGATTTTTCTGAGCTATTGAGCTGTTTCTCTTTTGTCAAAAAACACTAGGAGGCCATCACACAATATTTGCCTTGGGGTTTTTGAGAGTATTGTTGTGACCAAAGTTTTAGCACCGATCCTCTTTGCAGCTACACTCCTTACCAATCTATGCTAGCAAGCAAAGGAAATTGCTAGACAAGGCATACTGGCACTCTGTGTACTATCTTTAGTGAACTTTGTTAGCGTAAGTTCCCACGTAGTGAAAACATAGCAGTTTTTCCACATTTGCAGAAAGTCCATTGCGTTTTACAGTTTCAGCATCAGGGGTGTTACAAGGGTCATGAAAGATCGGGGGCCCATGCCCCAATGTACATCTTCCTCCTTTGCCCCTTCACTCAAAAGAGGGTCTATACATATGTAACTATTGTATATCTCTTGTTTCTAACTCTAAAACACACTATACAAGGGCTTATATAACCAAAATTACTGCTATACCAAGCCAAAATAATATGACTGAACAATGTACATTACCATTACCATGGCCGTCAAAACTGAATTGCAGCTCCAGAGGAGCTCCTTTGGCCTTTTTTGTGATGTGCTGGTGACTGCACCTACACGATGACATCATCGCGCAGGCATCGGCATGTACCTCCACTGGATACCAGAAGTGGAGCTGTTGGGGATAGTATGAGAGATAAGATATGAATTTTTTTTTAAGAAAATTAATTCATTGGGTATGGGGGAGAGCAAATGATATTGAATTGAGGGTGGGGAATGGGGGGCAGTAAATGATGATGTACTGAGGTGGGGGAGTGCAAATAATGATGAATTGGGGGAGAGCAAATGATGAATTGAGGGTGGAGCTGGGGGACAGCAAATGATGATTTGAAAGTGGGAGTTGGGGAGAGCAAATGATGATGAATTGAAGGCAGAGGAGAGTAAATGATGAATTGAAACTGGAGGGTGGGGAACAGCAAATGATAATGAATTGAGGGTAGGCAG
The DNA here is from genome assembly GCF_046119375.1 of Phyllobates terribilis. Taxonomy (NCBI): domain Eukaryota; kingdom Metazoa; phylum Chordata; class Amphibia; order Anura; family Dendrobatidae; genus Phyllobates; species Phyllobates terribilis. The sequence continues at coordinate 136,748,959 of NW_027362762.1, forward strand.
TAGGGGAGAGCAAATAATGATGAATTGAGGGTGGGAAGGAGTAAATGATATATTGAAACTGGGGGATGGGGGATAGTAAATGATGATGAATTGAGGGTGGGGGAGAGTAAAGGATTATGTATTGAAGGTGGGGGAGAGCAAATGATAATGAATTGAGTGTGGACGGTGGGGGACAACAAGTGATGATGAATTGCCGGTGGGGGCAGCAAATAATGATAAATTGAGGGTGGGGGAGAGTAAATGATGTATTGAGTGTGGGGGAGAGCAAATGATGCTTTATTGAGGGTGGGTGAGACCAAATGATGATGAATTGAGGGTGGGGGAGAACAGTTAATAATGAATAGACAGTGTATTGGGAGAGATAGAGGACATGACATAATGAATAGGGGCAGAAGGGGGGCCTGTAAATACAATGTATTGGGGGAGCAGGAGTTACAGAGTGGGGGCTTTGAGGATGCAGGAGTGTGACTTATATTAAGTTGTGGGAAAGAGTACAGACGCTAATTAATTTATATATTTTTTGAGTGGGGAAAGTGTCTATTTATAGTTAGTGGGGGCACAGTGGTGAATTACCAATCTAAATTTAGAATGGTGGGTTGCATAATAAGTAATTATATATTAATGTTCGGTGCATGTCTGTATTCAACTGCGTAATGTGGGGGGATTTCTTATTCAGAAACATATGTGTACATACAGTGACAAGCAAAAGGCTAACAATGTTTTGAATTTTTGACTTTCAGGCTCCATATCTCACCATTCACTACTACTTTGAACACGAGACTACCATCATTTTATAGACAATCATCTTAGCTATCTCATACATAAATTTGACTTGCAACTATTTAGCATATGAGTAGTTATGCAGATCCTGGTCATGTCACTGCATTCTAACTGTTTTGCTCCCGCTGGTGGATAAATCTTTTTCTTCCTGAATACTACAAAATACAACCTGTTCTCACATTCCCTAATACCTCAGTGTGTTATTAGGTTGATTCCCAAGCGAATGGTCACTGGATGGAATCGAAGAGCAGCCATGGAGAAGATTTCCCAAGAAAAGAGAATCATCCAGCATCCTCCAGCTCATCGATAGCGGTCTCTCGGTCAAGAAAATTGTCAAACTGCATCATGTGAGGGCCATGACAGTTGGAAGAATACGAAATGAAGTCTGTCCATCCATTCAAAAGCCAAGAGGTGGACGTCCAGGCAAAATATCGGAGTCAACAAGTAGGCTCATCACAAGGTCTATCAGTTCTGGTGTGTCAAACATGGCAGTGGAGGTGACTCGTTTTCTTCGTAACAGTGAGATCACAGACGTCCATGCAGGAACTGTGCGATGCACATTACACATTACACATAACAAGACATCAGCAGTGAGTTACTGGATGTAAATATTTATTCTGTATAGGGGTATGTTTACACAGAGTGACCGACGGCACTAAAAGAGCACCAATCAGTAAACCATTACCGCTCGGCAGTCATTTACTGTGGTCTGTCTGGTTAACCCCTTTCTGGCCCGAGGCATACTAATACTTATCTGTGCCCTGGGCCTTATGGGCCAGATATGTATTAGTATGCCTGGGCAATTTCGCACGCACACAAGCGGTGTGGGCGAAATCACCGCCGGGTATCAGCTGATTGTCACAGCTGACACCTGGTGCTATGTGCAGGGAGTGGTCCCGCACCGCTCCCTGCACATTAACCCCCGAAATGCTGCGATTGAGATCGATTGCAGCATTCCGGTGGCAAGAAGAGGTAAGCGCGATACTTACCTTCTCTGCCGGCGTCCCGCGGCTTCTGAGTCCTGTCCCGGATGTTGTCATTGTGACTCGATGTCATCATGACAACATCCAGGTCACCAAGAGGCAGGTAGTTACTTTGGTCATGCGCAGTGAACGACCAAAGTAACTTCTGCCTGTGCAGCACTGACAGGCTGCATAGCACAGGGATGGTGCTGCATTCCTGTGCCATGCAGCCAATCAGGCTGCAAAAAGTGAAAGTCCCATAGTGGGACAATGTGCAAAAGTAATAAAAATGTCAGAAGGTTAAAAAAAATGAAAAAAAATTGTAAAAAAACAATGAAAATAATAATAATAGTAAAAAAAAGATATATATTGTACCCATAAATAAATAATCTTATGAAAAAAAATAAACCAATAAAAGTACACATATTTGGTATCGCCGCGTCCGGAATGATCTGACCTATAAAACTGTTCCACTAGTTAACCCCTTTAGTGAACACGGTAAAAAAAACAAAAAAACCCCGTAACTTAAAACGATGCTTTATCATCATACCGCCAAACAAAAAATGGAAAACGTCATCTTGTCTCGCAAAAAACAAGCCACCATACAGCTCCAATGGCCGAAAAATAAATAAGTTATAGCTCTCAGAATAAAGCGATGCAAAAACAATTATTTTTTCTATAAAATAATTTTTAGTATTAAAAAAAGCAATATAAATGTGGTACCGTTGTAAACTTACTGACCCGAAGAATAAAGCTGCCTTAGCAATTTTATGACACGCAGAACGACATGAAAAAAAAACAAAAAAAACAATTCCTGAATTGTTGTTTTTTGTTTATTCTGCCTCCCAAATATCGGAATAGAAAGCGATCAAAAAATGTCACGTGCCCGATAATGGTACCAATAAAAATGTCAACTTGTCCCGCAAAAAACAAGCCATCACATGACTCTGTTGGCCAAAATATGGAAAAATTATAGCTCTCAGAATATGTCGTCTAATCACTTATACCGCACGAGGAACGGCGTAAAAAATAAACTCTAGGGTTAAGGTTGTGCTAGGGTTAGGGTTGTGCTAGGGTTAGGGTTGTGCTAGGGTTAGGGTTGTGCTAGGGTTAGGGTTGTGCTAGGGTTACGGTTGGGCTATGGTTAGGGATGGGTTGGGCTAGGGTTAGGGATGGGCTAGGGTTAGGGTTGGGCAAGGGTTAGGGTAGGGCTAGGGTTGTGCTGGGGTTAGGGTAGGGTTGGGCTAGGGGTAGGGTTGGGGTTGGGATTGTTTCAGAAGTAAAGAAAAAAAATTGTGACAATATGACGACTAATGTTGAGCGCAAGTGCTCGCTACTTGAGTTTGCATCGGGTGCTCGGGTATGCACCGAGAATAGCGGGTGCTGGAGTGACATGCTCGAGTTTCCGCCCCAAATGTTTTGCAGCTGTTATACAGCCAAAAAACCTTGCGGGGATTGCCTGCCATGCACGAACGATACCCACATGTTTTTTTTGGGTGTCTAATAACCGTGAAACATGCGGGCGGGGATTCGAGCATGTCACTTGAGCACTCGCGATACTTTGTGCATACCCGATGCAAACTCAAGTAGCGTGCACTTGCACTCAAGACTAATGACAACTTATTCAGTATGATGACCTAATGTTATCAAATTCTGTGTCGTACCTTTGGGTTCAAAATGTTCACTATACCCCTTGATAAAATCCTTGAGGGGTCCAGTTTCCAAAATGGAGTCACTTGTGGGGGATTTCCACTGTTTACGCATATCAGGGACTCCCCAAACACAACATGGCGTCCGCTAATTATTCAAGCAAATTTTACATTCAAAAAGTCAAATGGCGCTCCTTCCCTTCCGAACCCTGCAGTGCGCCCAAACAGTGGTTTTCCCCTACATATGGGGTAAAGCATGCTCAGAAGGAATTGCACAACAAATTTTGGGGTTCACTTTTTAATGCGAAAATAAAAAAATTGGGGTCTAAAGTAACATTTTTGTGAATAAAATAAATGTTAATTTTTTTCTTCCACATTCCAAAAATTCCCGTGAAGCACTTGAAGGGTTAATAAACTTCTTGAATGTGGTTTTGAGCACCTTGAGGGGTACAGTTTTTTGAATGGTGTCACTTTTTAGTATTTTCTGTCATAAAGGCCCCTCAAAGTCACTTCTTCAAATGTGATGTGGTCCCTAAAAAAATGGTTTTGTAAATTTTGTTGTAAAAATGAGAAATTGCTGGTCAATTTTTAACCCTTATAGCTCCCTAACAAAAAAAAATGTTGGTTCCAAAATTGTGCTGAAGTAAAGTAGACATGTGGGAAATGTTATTTATTAACTATTTTGTGTGACATATCTCTCTGATTTAAGGGCATGGAAATTCAAAGTTTTAAAATTGCGAAATTTAAAATCTTCGCCAAACTTCTGTTTTTTTCACAAATAAACCCAAGTGATGTCAAAGAAATTTTACCACTATCATGAAGTACAATATGTCATGAAAAAACTATCTCAGAATCAGTGGGATCCGTTGAAGCGTTCCAGAGAAATGACCTCATAAAGTGACAGTGGTCAGAATTGTATAAATTGGCCTGGTCATTAACGTGCAATGAAAGGGGTGGTCCGAAACTAACTTTTATTTATCATAATCTAATTTTTTTTTCATATACTTTAATTAAAAAGTCCCTTTTCTTTCCCTCACTACACTATCTAACTGAGTTATTTTTTTTCTTTGATGACACTTCATTTGAGAGTTCTAATCCAAGATTAGATTATGTCATTAAATAGAGTTTAGGATGAAAATATATATTCGTTTTAGACCACCTCTCTAAAGGATGTGAACTGATTGATCTGTCCCATGTTATATAGCACTCCATGTTGTTATATATAGCGCTGTCCCTTATTATATAGCATTTCTTTTTATTATGTATAGTGCTGTCCCTTATTATATGGCATCCTTTTGTTATATATAGCACCATTTCTTATTACATACTATCCTCTATTATGTATAGTGCTATGGTATGAATGTGGAACATTATTACTGTAGGGGCTAATTAAGGGATATTATTACTGCTGTGATGTATTTTATTTTTGAGCATACAGTTTTCAATGGGGGGGGGGGGGGTCCTGTAACTGTGCAGGGCAGCACTACGTCGCTTTTTTCTTCATCTGACATAGTGTAGAAATTGGGGAAAAATTGGGGAATGTGCTCTGGAATTGGTGCTCTAAATAACTATATTATTTTCTGCCGAGACGACTCTTGGCTGGAAGAAATGATGGCGGTCTGCGCTGGATGAAGAAGAAAAGCAAAGATGAAGGACTTCAACTAGAGATGTCCCTGGTGAGTCAGTGTGTTACCTTTACACTGACACTATACACTATATACAGAGTTCCTGTGTATAATGTCACTGGTGATCTCTGCATTACCTGTACACTATACACTATATACAGAGCTCTTGTCTATAATGTCACAGGTGATCCCTGTATTACCTGTACACTGATACTATATACAGAGCTTCTGTGTATAATGTCACTGGTGATCCCTGTATTATCTGTACGCTGACACTATATATAGAGCTGCTGTGTATAATGTCTGTGATCACTGTATTACCTGTACACTATACACAATATACAGAACTCCTTTGTATAATGTCACTGGTGATCCCTGTATTATCTGTACACTATATACAGAGCTCCCGTGTACAATGTCACTGGTGGTTGCTTTATTACCTGTACACTATACACTATATACAGAGCTCTTGTGTATAATGTCACCAGTGATCACTGAATTATCTATACACTACAGTGGTGGCCAAAAGTATTGGCACCCCTGCAATTCTGTCAGATAATACTCAGTTTCTTCCTGAAAATGATTGCAATCACAAATTCTTTGGTATTATTATCTTCATTTAATTTGTCTTCAATGAAAAAACACAAAAAGAATTGTCCTAAAGCCAAATTGGATACAATTCCACACCAAACCTAAAAAAGGGGGTAGACAAAAGTACTGGCACTGCTTGAAAAATCATGTGATGCTTCTCTAATTCGTGTAATTAACAGCACCTGTAACTTACCTGTGGCACCTAACAGGTGTTGGCAATAACTAAATCACACTTGCAGCCAGTTAACATGGATTAAAGTTGACTCAACCTCTGTCCTGTGTCCTTGTGTGTACCACATTGAGCATGGAGAAAAGAAAGAAAACCAAAGAACTGTCTGAGGACTTGAGTAACCAAATTGTGCAGAAGCATGAGCAATCTCAAGGCTACAAGTCCATCTCCAAAGACCTGAATGTTCCTTTGTCTTCCGTGCGCAGTGTCATCAAGAAGTTTAAAGCCCATGGCACTGTGGCTAACCTCCCTAGATGTGGACGGAAAAGAAAAATTGACGAGAGATTTCAACGCAAGATTGTGCGGATGGTGGATAAAGAACCTCGATTAACATCCAAACAAGTTCAAGCTGCCCTGCAGTCCGAGGGTACAACAGTGTCAACCCGTACTATCTGTCGGCGTCTGAATGAAAAGGGACTGTATGGTAGGATACCCAGGAAGACCCCACTTCTTTCCCCGAGACATAAAAAAGCCAGGCTGGAGTTTGCCAAAACCTACCTGAGAAAGCCTAAAACGTTTTGGAAGAATGTTCTCTGGTCAGATGAGACAAAAGTAGAGCTTTTTGGGAAAAAGCATCAACAGAGTGTACAGGAAAAAAAAGAGGCATTCAAAGAAAAGAACACGGTCCCTACAGTCAAACATGGCGGAGGTTCCCTGATGTTTTGGCGTTGCTTTGCTGCCTCTGGCACTGGACTGCTTGACCGTATGCATGGCATTATGAAGTCTGAAGACTACCAACGAATTTTGCAGCATAATGTAGGGCCCAGTGTGAGAAAGCTGGGTCTCCCTCAGAGGTCATGGGTCTTCCAGCAGGACAATGACCCAAAACACACTTCCAAAAGCACTATAAAATGGTTTGAGAGAAAGCACTGGAGACTTCTAAGGTGGCCAGCAATGAGTCCAGACCTGAATCCCATAGAACACCTGTGGAGAGATCTCAAAATGGCAGTTTGGAGAAGGCACCCTTCAAATAGCAGGGACCTGGAGCAGTTTGCCAAAGAAGAATGGTCTACAATTCCAGCAGAGCATTGTAAGAAACTCATTGATGGTTACCGGAAGCGTTTGTTCGCAGTTATTTTGGCTAAAGGTTGTGCAACCAAGTATTAGGCTGAGGGTGCCAATACTTTTGTCTGGCCCATTTTTGGAGTTTTGTGTGAAATGATCAATGTTTTGATTTTTGCTTCATTCTCTTTTGTGGTTTTTCCTTGCATGCAAATTAAATGAAGAGAATGATACCAAAGAATTTGTGATTGCAATCATTTTCAGGAAGAAACTGAGTATTATCTGACAGAATTGCAGGGGTGCCAATACTTTTGGCCACCACTGTATATACAGAGCTCCTGTGTATAATGTTTCTGGTGATCGCTATATTACCTGTACACTAACACTATATACTGTATACTATGTACAGAGCTTCTGTGTATAATAGCACTTATGGTAATATTAGTATTGTGTTTTTTTTGTTTTTTTTTTATTAATGATCATTATTGTAGTATTCAGTCACTATGTGGTGGTAATATGTGGTCTGGTCATGGTGTGGTAGTATTTGTTCCTTGTACATAGTATTATTTGGTCACTATGTAGTGATAACACGTGGTCTGGCCATGGTGTGACGGTATTTGTCCCTTGTATGTGGTATTATTGGTCATTTTAAAAAAATGTATGTGACACAGTCCCTTAAATAAAAATAAAGAAAAATATACCTTAAAAAAGTATTGGATATTTTAAGAAATTTTTAATAGGTTAGAGTAGAGTAGAGCCAACCAAAAGAGTCTACCTTGTCGTGGTGGCAAGCCCCTGTGGGCATAATAACATAATTTGCACGAGGTGGCGTCATCGCCAGCCAATTCAAATCTCGCGCATGCACACCGCTCATTTCGGCAGCATCACTGTGTTTCTGCAGTCAGGTGTACGCTACCCTGCGCATGACCGGGAGCCATCTTCTTAACTTCCGATCATGCACAACTCGCCTCTGAAGCCAGGAAGCATACAACCACAGAGATGCAGTGACGCTGCCGAAATGAGCGGCATACATGAATGAGATGCCTGAGCTGACAATGACGCCAGCTTGTGCAAATTATGTTATCACACTCATAGGAGCATGATATGATGGAAGGAGGGCTGACTAGTCTGGGGAACTACCGTCACATTGGCTAGTCAAACCACAGCAAACGGGGACATTATAATTTTTTTTTTAGACCTCATTTTCAGTGAATCGCATTTTACAAGACTGGTTAGGCAGAGGATTTACTCATACATAGGTGCATGCTGCTGAGTTGGAGGGTATGGGGGACCTGACAGGTTCTCTTTAAGCTGTTGAAATCTACCCACTGTGCATTTTTGAAATCCACAACATGTCAGTTCCCTTTTTGGTAATTAAGTGTTTTATTTGCAAACTTTCCCCATAAACTTGAATGTGATGTGAAAAATTTCCAGATAAAAAACGCATATGCATTTTTACAGTATTTTGCAGTGGAAATGGAGTAACAAACTCATGTAATGCACACATGACTTTATCAATAAAGTTTTATCCCAGCTATGTAACTCATTAAACAAGATATTTAGAAAACAGAGTAGTTTTATTTAAAACTTGACATATCGAAAAGATAAAAACTGCTGCTGAAAAAAATGCAAAAACAATCCTAAAAGCTAATTAAGGCTTTTTTTTGCATTTTTTCAGCTGCAGTTTTTGTCTTTTTGGTATGTCAAGTTTTGAATAATTAATTATTGCTGCTGAACTTAGACTTAAGGCTCGTGCAGATGGCCATATTTTTGGTCGGAGTGCAATCCTGCAAAACATCTGATCGCACTTGGACAAATGTTATTCTATCGGGCCGCACATATGTCGGATTTTTCCCAAGGAAAAAAATCGCAGCATACCTGAGTTGGATCTTATATTTGGATCGCTCTCAGCCATGCAAGTCAATCAGTGCATGGAAATCATCGATCTGCACTTTAATGACATCTGAGTGCAGTCCGATTTCCACCGATTGGTGGAATGGAGAAGAAGGAGAAATTTTTTTCTCCGTCTTTTCCTTACCCAGGAGAATCGGATAACATTATAATCACACTCTGATCAGAGTTTGATTAGAGTGTGATTGCTTAATTAACCCAGATGAGCGAATATACGCTTGTGTGACTCTAGCCTAGGTGTCTCAGATCAAAACTTCTGAGCACACATTGCTTACAGCATATCAGACCTCCCATTGGAATAGATCGTGGTGAATGATTTTATATTGTTTTTAACTTGAGCTCACACAATTATATATTATAATGTGATAGTACAATAGGAATTGACACAAGGAATAACTTTGGTTACCATCGAAGTGGCCGGTTCACCATGAAATGCACTGATCGCATCTATACTGAAGCCTCTGTGACCTCCGTAAACACCTCAGTGGGGTCTGTTGGGTGATAGTAGTATCCTTGGTATCAAAATGCATTCTAGTTTTCTTTCTTAAAAGACAAGACAAAAAAAGTGGAATTCAATAATATTGTTACTTGTAAGTTGTAACTTTCATTGTTTCCTATTTTGTCTGAAGATAGAGGAGTTTTACATGACGCAATAAAAATGCCGAAACCCAGGCCGATAGCAGCCTGCCAACGCTCACCACTGTTGCTAAAGAACCCGTATGAACTGGAAAATTGCCTGCCAAATGCATACTTTTCTTTTCTTCAAGGAAATTAGCAGAGGCGGTTACAAATAATTGTAATATTCTTTATTTAGTGCTTTCTCAGATGTTCGGATTTCATTAAAAACCACAGTGTTTGATCTGCTAGAAATGAAGCAATGGACTGTAATCTGCTTAAATGTGAAATTCACAAGTGCCAGCATCTACAAAACATATAATTAGTGATCGGCAACAGATGGAAACTTCACTCGCACTACTGCACTCAGCCTCACCCAGATTACAGCATCAGGCAGGAATATGCAGGCTAGGATTAATCTATAGGAAAAATAGAGTTCTACATTTGTTATCATCCTACAGGATTGATGGACTATTGAGGAATGAGCAAATAATATTGTAAATAAAACTATATTCATGATTAGTTTGCTCCTGTAATCACAGTTCATACTATTTATATTGTAACAATTGAAACTTAAACCGCGACAGTCCTTGCCCACAAAAGCATGGTCTTACTGCCCAAGAAGTTATAACAGGTTCTGCTGCACATGCCAGTCTATTCTGGAACAGGTCCCAAATTTCATGCTCTATAATTTGCCACCCACTTTTTTTCAATGGGTGGTTCCTCTTCATCAGTATTCTGCCAACATTACAAGTACTGGGACTTCCTTTTCCACACTACACAGCATACAATGAATATGCCTTTGTCTCAAGGCTTTCCTGCTCTGAACTGAAAGTCCGCTGCTCTGTTAGGCTTTCTTCACATGTCTGTAGGAAACACATACACATCACAGGGTCCGTTTTTGCTATCCGTGTGGTATACTCTTTTGCCATCCGTGCGTACGTGTTTGACATCCTTGTGACATCCGTCTGACATCTATGTAACACACACTGAAAAAATACAAATGGTGTTGTAATTAAGGTTTAGATGTGAAAAAAGGTGTGCACACTTTGAAGAAGGTTTGCAAGTTTTTAAAGGGAAATTACATTATTGCCATTTAAGTTTTGGCTTGTGTGTTTGTGGTGTTTGGGGTCCTTGTGGTAACTTGCAAATATGTTGCAGTCAACTGATTTTTTGCTTTCATTGTGCTGGCTCCTCAGATACTTACTCAAGATCCACTGTGGCGCAAAAGGCTATAGTTTTACCCTACAGTCTTGCAACGTGGCACATATGAGCATTGGGCACTCGTATTGCAAATTTTGCAAATATCCTGAAAACTTTGTGGCTTTTTGGCACATGTTAATTCATAGTTTTGACCAACTAATTGAAGAGCTGCATTCTCATCTTATTCGTCAAGACACCTGCATTCTACAAAGAATATCTCCTGAGGAACGTTTGCTGGTAACCCTTAGGTATGTCACATTTTGCCTGTGAAATAGTTTGCTGCTACGGCCAAATGTTTTATGTGCTTTCATATAGTATTATTTGTTAGTTAACTGTTTCAACCTTTGTCCATGTGTGTAGTGCATGGTAAGAATATTGTTTTTATTGGACCACTATATGGGCATTGAATGTGTATTTGTGCTTATCCGCCCCCACCCACCTCCCCTGGATAAAATTGCTTATTGTCTATGAACTGTGGATTAACAATTTTTTTTTCCAGATTCCTAGCTGCTGGCAATTCTTTGGTTCCCTCCATCTTGAGTTCCTTCTTGGCACGTCAATGATATCCTGGATTGTGCTCACAACCAGTGATATCATTTGGGAAAATCTTAAGAGCCGTGTGATGCCTCAGCCAACCACACAGGACTAGTTGATGATTGCCCAGGGCTCCATGGAAGAAGTTGAGTTTCTGAACTGTATCGGTACACTAGATGGTAATGTCATGCCAGGTGTGAGTGCAACACAGAGCGTCACGCCAGGTGTGAGTGCTACACAGAGGGGAAAGGGAGCCCAGACACTAGGAGAAAGGGGAAGAGGTGACCTCCTAATCTGGACTAGCGGCACCCTGTCTCCCCCTAACGTCCCTATACAGCTTCCGCTTCTGTCGCCGATCACGTGCCTCACCCTACTATCCCTGGCATAAGGCTATAGCTGGAGGAGGAAGGAGATGAGCATTAGTCAACCTCCGCTAGCACTCTAAAGACAAAAGGGGAAGACAACACAGGGAAAAACAACTCAGCTTTAGAGGAACTCCAACAGGGCACACAGCCTAAGACTCCAGAGAGGACGTGATGCTGCTTCAGCCAAGTTCCATGTAGAAATGAGTATAACCGGTGATGCCACCTAGACACACCAGGTATATATACACCCAGACTAAAGGGAGATAGTCTCTGGTGCTAAACACAGCCTCCTATCTAGGCAGCTGTCTCCAAATGTGGAGATCTTCTGCAAACCATTGCAGTGCGACTGTCATTTGTGTCAAGAAGCCGCCGAACTCTGCCTCACGGTTCTTCAATTACAAAAAGTATTTTTCAGTGGAGCTGCTGGCTTTGGCTGACAGTAACTACTGTTTTGTAATTGCTGATATTGGAGCCGTTTGGAGTGCGTTAGATGCTCGCATCTTTCGCTCTTCCAGATTAGCTCGGCCGCTTTCTGAGATCAATCTTGTCCTTCCATCCCTTTGTGCTTCCAGAAAAATGGAAACATGTGAGATCCCTGAAAAAAATGGATGACACGTCCTGGAAACATGGACTTATGAAGGAGGCCTTATGTTTGTATAGGGTCTGACAGGAAAGCAGGAGCAGAGAGACATAGACCTGCCTCCACTCCCTGTAATATCTGCTGATAATGACGGATTACACTTGATAACAGGCAGTACGACAGCAAGTTACACTTTAGACAACACAATTTTTCAAAAAAAGTGATTTTCAGGTTGCTCATTATCTGATGAGATCAGATTATCTGAAAGTTCTGCGGCCATTTAAAGGTATAATAATTAATATAAACTTTCTCTTATGTAACAGCCGCATTCAGGCTTGGGCATTTGATGGAGAAGTTTTCATTTCTATGCTCTCTTTTTTTTTTTCTCACCTTCTTCCAAGAGCCGTAACTTTTTTATGTTTTCATCGAAATAGACGGATGAAGGCTTGTATATTTGGGGTACAAGTTGTAGTTTTGAATCACACCATTCATTCCACCACATAATGTGCTAAAAAACAGGAACAAATTCCAAGTAAGACGAAATGGTGAAAAAAAAATGCAATTCCGACATTGTTTATTTGGGATTTGTTTTTAAGGCATTCATTGTGAGGTAAAAATATACTGGAAAAAATTATTGTCTATGTCAACGCAATTACAGCAATACCAAACTTGTATAGATATTTTTGTTCTATTTAAGTGATGAAAAAAAAAAAAATCAGAAGTTTGTAAAGAAATTTTTTTGTTGGATAGCTGAGTAAGTGCTTCTTTTTTGTGTGTTGTGTTGAAATTTTTATTAATATCAATTTGGGGCACATTTGACATTTTGATAGCTTTTTATTACATTTTCTTTTCAGGTTGGTAGGGGAACTAAAAAAAACACAATTCTAGTAGTTTTAGTTCTTTCTCTGTATGTTGTGTGTAGTAGGGATTCATTATTTAATAGATCAGACTTTTACAGAGGCACTAATTACTAAATATGTTTATCTTTTTCCTTTATTCTTTTAAGGGAGAAAAGGGGGGTGGTTTGAAATGTCATATATATTTATATATATTTCTAATAAACTTTTTTAAAATTCTGCTTTCCATCATTTTTAGTTCCCTTAGGGGACTTAAATCTATTTGATTGCTTATATTATATACTGCAATACAACAGCATATAGTCAAAATCATGGTTTCATATGGATCTCAGCCTGAGGTTGATCTTCATAGGTATACCAAGATGGCAGTGACTGGGTTCTTCAGCAAGCTCCGAGCTGCCATGGTGACCCATCAGATCTTTTGCAACTGCGTTGCGGTGGACCAATGGGAGTGAATGTGTGTGAGTACCCCCACATTTAACTTAAATGTCACTGTCAGAGATTTGACAGTAACATATACATACAGTATACATCCAGCAATATTTGGACAGTGATCGAATCTTCGTGATTTGGGCTTCGCATACCATTATTTTGGATTTAAAATGAAACAAACTGAGATACAATTGAAGTGAAATGTTTAGGAATTGCACCCATTTTTCTTCAAAGCTTCCTCATTTCAGGGGCTCGAAAGTAATTGGACAAATTAAATTTACCATAAATAAAATGTCCATTTAATACTTTGCAGACAATGACTGCCTGACGTCTGGAAGCCATGGACGTCACCAAATGCTGGGTTTCCTTCTTTGTGTTGCTTTGCCAGGCCTTTATTGCAGCTGACTTTAGTTTTTGCTTGTTTGTGGGTCTTACTGCCTTATTTTTTTGTCTTCAGCATGTGAAATGCTCGATGGGGTTGAAATCTAATGATTGAATTGGCCCTTGTAGAATATTTCTCTTCTTTGCCTTAAAAAACTCCTAGGTTGCTTTTCCAGTGTGTTTTGGGTTATTGTCCACCTGTACTGTGAAACACTGTCCAATCAACTTTGCTGCATTTGGCTGAATCTGAGCAGAAAGTATCGCCCTGTACACTTCAGAATTCATCCAGCTGCTTCTGTCTTTAGTCACATCATCAATAAACACTAGTGGCCTCCACCATGTCTTACTGAGGATGTGATATGCTTTAGATCATGAATAGTGTTGAGCATTCCGATGCTGAAATATCGGGTATCGGCCAAAATTCACGGTATCGGAATTCCGATACTTAATTCCGATACTTTTAGAATATCGAATACCGGAATCGGAAGTTCCCATAATGCCTGCGCTCTGCAGTGTCTCTGAAGGATGACAAGCTGGATGGCAGCGCTCAGCTGCGATCCAGCCTGTCATCAGAATGCCATCCCAGCGTAAGAGAATTCTCCTGATTGTTTAAAAGCCAGCGGGCGGTAAAAAGCCGCCGGCTTTTAAACAATCACACAGCACCATACTGCTTCCCCGCAGCCTCCCACCCCGATCCTCCGCTCCCCCCGCCACCTCCCATCCCGATCGTAAGTTAGGACCGGGCGGGGAGCACAGCACCAAGGAGCGGGGAGCGAAGGACCCGGACGGGGAAGCCGGCAGTGAAAAGACTTCACCGCCGGCTTTCCCGTTCTGTGCTGCGCTTTCCCGCCGGTTATTTCAAATGAACAGCAGAGGTATCAGGTGATGCCGGTCAGCTGTTCATTTGAAGTAGCCGCGGTGCCCTCAGAGGGTTCATGTGAGTTCATGCTTGACTGCATGAACTTACATGAACTTTCCCACGGCCGCACAGGTCAGCCTCACCTCCCAGACCATCAGACCCGTCATGATTAGTGTGTGCGGGGTGTCTGTGCGATGTCTGTGGGTGTGTGCGGTGTCTGTGCGATGTCTGCGGGTGTGTGCGGTGTCTGTGCGATGTTTGCGGGTGTGCGCGGTGTCTGTGCGATGTCTGCGGGTGTGCGCGGTGTCTGTGGGATGTCTGCGGGTGTGTGCGTGCAGGCAGACATAGGCCGATGTGACACTACTACTCCCATCGGCCTATGTCTGTCCCCCGTCCACTCGTGCCAGCAGGATCAGCTTGATGGGAGCAGTAGTTCCCATCAGCCTGATCCTGCTATTTAAACTGCCCCATGTGTTATTTTTGCCCGTATACACATGTTTTATTCTTTTAGGCCCCCATATATATTTGTTTTTGGTCCCCAATAAATTTTAAATACACTTCATTGGTGGCCAGTGGTTACCTAAAATAAATTAGTTTATACATTACCTGTCCCTGCCGATCGCCACCTAAAATAAAGTAAAAAATAAAAAACTACACCTATACTCACTTAGACACCTAATTCCCCGAAGCCATCGATCTCCTGCAATAAAATATAAAATAATAAACCACAACCTTATCCTTACCCCTCCGTAGTAGTCCACGAGTGTCCCACGAAGATCTCCAGTTTAGAGCAGCCACATAAAATGTGACCGCTCTGAACCGCTGCCGCCGCTAGAATGCCGGGGCCGTAAAGCAGCCCCGTCATTGCATAAGCAGGTTCGCCGGAGTTCAGGCAGCGCTGCTCCGGTTAGCTCCTTTACGGCCCTGCTGTACCGTGAGAAATTCCCACGGTACAGCAGTGCCGTAAAGGAGGTCTCCGGAGCTGCGCTGACTGAATGCACTCCGGTGACCTCAGTCAGTGGCTCCCGCTGCCGGGAGCGGACGTGTTCCCGACAGTGTGAGCTTACAGCAGCCATGCACAGCTGTCACCATCTCCAGATGTGACAGCTGTGCATGGGAGATCAGCGCAGGAACATGGACAGGTAACTATTTTTTTTTAGTAAACTAAGAATTAAATAAAATGGTGTGTTTTATTTCAAATAAATTATTTTTTTCTGGGTGTAGTGTGTGTTTTTTCTTTTTAACACTTTGTATGTTAGTAATGGGGGTGTCTTATAGACGCCCATCATTACTAACCTGGGCTTCATGGCAGCTGGCGCTGACATGAACCCCACCACTATTACCCCCTGCCACCGCACCAGGGCAGCGTGGAAGAGCGAGGCTAAGTGCCAGAATTGGCACATCCTATGGATGCACCATTTCTGGGGCGGCTGACAGCTGGTGTTTCTAGCCTGGGAGGGGGCCAATATTCGTGGCACCCTTCCTGGGCTATTAATATCAGCCCCCAGCTGTCTGCCTAGCCTTTGCTAGCTATTAAAATAGGGGGGACCCCATGTCATTTTTTGGGGGGGTCCCCCATTTTAATAGCTAGTAAAGGCTAGGTATTCAGCTGGGGGCTGATATTAGTAGCCTGGGAAGCTCCGTGGGTATTACCCCCTTCCCAGACTTCAAACATCTGCGCCAGCCGTCAGCTTAACCACCGCTAGAGACTAAAATTATGGGGGATCCCACGCCAATTTTTTTTTTAATAAATCCTTTATTTTAACACTAAATGACACGAGGGATTAATAAAGATGCAGTCCCTAAATTATTTATTTTTTAACTAATTTTTCCCCAAAATTTTGACGTGGGCTTTGCCATATTTTTGTATGCCAGCCAGGTACAGCCTCCAGGAACGGGCTGCCCCCAACTCCCAGCTGCCTATTTGTACCTGTCCGGACACAACAATATAGGGAAGCCCTTTTTTTATTATTATTTCATGAATTTCATGAAATAAGTAAAAAAAAAAAAATACGTGGGTCTTCGCCCTATTTTTGTGCCCAGCCAGGTACAACTAAGCAGCTGGGGGCTGGAATCCACAGCGCAGGGTGGCCTAAGCTTTGTGGGCCCCCCCCCCTGCTGCGAACTGCAGTCAGCAGCCACCCCAGAAAATGGCCCGTTCATAGAAGAGCCATCTTCTGGCGCTGTATCCATTTCATCCAGGGCCCTGGTGCGGTGGCTCACTGGGTAATAAAGGGGTTAGGGCCAGCTTTCTATTATCCGCTGGCCCTAAGCCCGAAATTTATGGGGTCACGCCAATATTAGACATGACCGCCATGAATTTCTAGTAAAGTATTTAAAAAAAACACAACACCCAGAATAAAGTCCTTTAATTGAAATAAACACACAATTCTTTATTGTTCGAAATTAAACCATACTTACCGTCACGCCCATTACAGCTGAAGCCAACGATCTCCTGCAATAAAAGTAAAATAATAAAGCAACATCATCCTTACCATTCCATGGTTCCCAGGACAGCTTCAGCTCTGCTACATCGAGATGACAGGCTGGATCGCAGCAGAAAGCTGCCATCCAGCCTGTCATCCCGCAGACACTGAGAAGCGCAGGCATGCTTGCGCTCCTCAGTGTCTGGCCGTGACGGCATCCAGATGAGCCGACAATGAACTCAGCTCACCTCATGCACGTCACTGACAGCGTGGGAGAATTCTCCTGCGCATGCGGTTAGCGTGAGAGACTCGGCTCATCTGGATGCCGTCACAGCCTGACACTGAGGAGCGCAAGCATGCCTGCGCTTCTCAGTGTCCGTGGGATGACAGGCTGGATGGCAGCTTTCTGCTGCGATCCAGCCTGTCATCTCGATGTAGCAGAGCTGGAGCTGTCCTGGGAACCATGGAGAGGTAAGGATGATGTTGGTTTTTTATTATTTTTCTTTTATTGCAGGAGATCATTGGCTTCAGCTGGAATGGGCATGATGATAAGTATGGTTTAATTTAGAACAATAAAGAATTGTGTGTTTATTTCAATTAAAGGACTTTATTCTGGGTGTTTGTGTTTTTTTTTAACTTTGACTATGGGGTTAGTAATGGGGGTGTCTAATAGATGCCTCTCCATTACTAACCTGGGCTTGATGTCAGCTGGCATTATAAGCTGACATCAACCCCAACCCTATTACCCCACTGCCACCGCTACAGGGCAGTGGGAAGAGCGAGGCTAAGTGCCAGAATTGGCGCATCCTATGGATGCACCATTTCTGGGGCGGCTGACGGCTGGTGTTTCTAGCCTGGGAGGGGGCCAATATTCATGGCACCCTTCCTGGGCTATTAATATCAGCCCCCAGCTGTCTGCCTAGCCTTTGCTAGCTATTAAAATAGGGGGGACCCCATGTCATTTTTTTTTGGTGGTCCCCCATTTTAATAGCTAGTAAAGGCTAGGTATTCAGCTGGGGGCTGATATTAGTAGCCTGGGGAGCTCCGTGGGTATTACCCCCTTCCCAGGCTTCAAACATCTGCCCCAGCCATCTGCTTAACCTCCGCTAGAGACTAAAATTACGGGGAACCCCACGCTAATAAATCCTTTATTTTAACACTAAATGACAAGTACAGTAATCAACACTATCACTGTACTTCTTATATATGTGACTGACATGTTTCTATCTATCTAATCTATGTGTGATTCTCTATTCTTTCTATTCTAAATTGTCGGGTACCGCTGCTGAATTGCCGGCCAGCTTTTTTAAAGAGACGGTGCATGAAAACACTGTTATTTTTTTTAATAAATCCTTTACACTAAATGACAAGTACAGTAAGCAACACTGTCACTGTACTTCATATATATGTGACTGACATGTTTCTATCTATCTAATCTATGTGTGAAGCTCTATTCTTTCTGTTCTAAATTGTCGGGTACCGGTGTATGCCGCTGCTGAATTGCCGGCTTTTCATGTTTCACTGTGAGCACTGTTCCCATTGATTTGGGAAACCACCTCCCCCAATACATTCTACATTATTGTTAGTTGTTTTCCTTCATGTAGAATTAACCTACAAGGAAAGAAAGGGTTTATTTTCATTCCGATATTTGTGTCCCATTGACTTGCATTGGTTTCCGGTATCGGAATTGGCGATATCCGATACTTTTTGGGTATCGGCCCGATCCAATCCGATCCGATATTTCCTGATATCGGAAGGTATCGCTCAACACTAATCATGAACCATTCCAAGCCTTCTCCATACTTTCTTCTTCCCATCATTTTGGTAGAGGTTGATCTTAGTTTAATATGTCCAAAGAACGCTTTTTTGGGCTGGCTTCTTTAGATGTTTTCTTGGCAAACTCTAATCTGGCCTTTTTATTTTTAAGGCTGGTAAATGGTTTCTCCTTGTCGTGAACCCTCTGTATTTAGTAAAATGAAGTCTTCCCTTTATGGTAGACATACTTAGATACTGAAGCACGATATTTTCTGGAGAGTGTTCTTCACTTAGGTGGATGTTGTGAAGGGGTTTTTCTATGTCATAGGAAGGATTCTGCGATCATCCACCACTGTTGTCTTCTGTGAACATCCAGGCCTTTTTGAGTTCTCAAGATCACCAGTTGTTGATTTGGCCACTCTGCCACTCTGCTATTTCTCTGATGGATTTCTCCTTTTTTTTTAGTCTAATGATGGTCTGTTTAACTTCCATTGAGAGCTACTTGGACCGCATGTTGTGGGTTCACAGCAACAGCTTCCAATGCAAATGCCACACATGGAATCAGCGCCAGACCTTTTTCTTGCTTAATTGATGATTAATGAAGGAATAGCCTAAGCAGTCCATCCTTTTGAGATAATTGTAAAATTACCTTTGGTCCCTTGAAAAAGAGGAAGCTACCCATTAAACAGCTGTAATTCGTAAATCCTTACTCCAGTTTGGATGTGATTACCCTCAAATTAAAGCTGAGAGTCTGCACTTTAAGCCCATATTGATTATATAACTGTTTCTTGAATATGTTTTAGTAAACAACTGAAAACTAATTCCAAAACTTCTGTCACTGCCCAAATATTTCTGGATCTAACTTTAGTTAAGAGCCATTGTTCAGCTCTGGCCACAATGGTTATACATAGATGCTATATAGCAAGCATCAGTCACAAGTGGAGGGAGTTTAACTTATGAGCCCCTCCGCATATATGGACCCCTTATCATATTAGGATGTGAATTAACGTTCGCATGTGTGGAGAGGGCTTAGGAATTGTGCTCCCTCCCCATGCAGCTTATGCTTCCTATATTACAAATACAATTTGTATTTCAAACTAATTAAAAAACATATAAACACAAATAATGTGACTCAAAATGTGATCACTGGTGATGAAATTGGTGTCAAGAGTGCTCCTTACTGGATTCTCTCTTATATTTGCGTGTATACACTTATGTATTTTGATTATTTATCACAAAACATTATTTGTTATATGTTGGAATCTACAGTCATATATTCAAACATTGTGTTTCATAGCATTGCATCAGTTTGACCCTGAGGAAGCGAGTGACGCAAATGGGCAATATCTCTCTTACCTGCTTTAACAAATACATTCCATACTGAGGATATCAGTTTATTTACAAAACCAGGTGTTATTTATGATCTAATATGTATATGAATGTGTACATTGCTGTTGATGCAGATTAACATATAATTATGAACTACGCAACATATATGTGAATGTGTACCTAATTGTTTGTCCAATGAATATTTACACACATGGTCAAAATTGTTGGTACCCCTCATTTAATGAAAGAAAAACCCACAATGGTCACAGAAATAACTTGAATCTGACAAAAGTAATAAATTAAAAATCTTTGAAAATGAACAAATGAAAGTCAGACATTGCTTTTCAACCCTGCTTCCACAGAATTTAAAAAAAAATTAAACTCATGAAATAGGCCTGGACAGAAATGATGGCACTCGTAACTTAATATTTTGTTGAACAACCTTTTGAGGCAATCACTGCAATCAAACGATTCCTGTAACTGTCAATGAGACTTCTGCACCTCTCGACAGGCATTTTGGCCCACTCCTCACGAGCAAACTGCTCCAGTTGTCTCGTGTTTGAAGGCATGTTTTACAGCTTTTTTCAAAGATGCTCAATAGGATTTAGGACAGGGCTCATAGAAGGCCACTTCAGAATAGTCCAATGTTTTCCTCTTAGTCATTCTTGGGAGTTTTTAGCTGTGTGTTTTGGGTCATTATCCTGCTGCAAGACCCATGACCAGTGACTGAGACCAAACTTTCTGACATTGGGCAGCACATTTCTCTCTAGAATCCCTTGATAGTCTTGAGATTTCATTGTACCCTGCACAGATTCAAGACACCCTGTGCCAGGTGCAGCAAAGCAGCCCCAGGACATAACAGAGCCTCTTCCATGTTTCACAGTAGGGACAGTGTTCTTTTATTGATATGCTTCATTTTTCCGTCTGTGAACATAAAGCTGATATGTCTTGCCAAAAACTTCCATTTTTGTCTCATCTGTCCATAGGACATGCTCCCAGAAGCTTTGTAGCTTGTCAACATGTAGTTTGGCAAATTCCAGTCTGGCTTTTTTATGATTTTTTTTTTCAACAATGGTGTTCTCTTTGGTCATCTCCCATGAAGTTCACTTTGGATCAAACAACGACGGATGGTGTGATCTGACACTGATGTTCCTTGAGCTTGAAGTTCACCTTTTAATCTCTTTAGAAGTTCTCCTGGGCTCTTTTGTTACTATTCGTAATATCCATCTCTTTTATTTGTCATCAATTTTCCTCCTGCGGCCACGTCCAAGGAGGTTGGCTACATAGACAGGGAAATATGTATAAGTCCTACCAATGATAGTGACCCCTAAAGCAGCCGATTATCGTGGTTAAATATGTAGCACAAACCACAACATAAATGTCTGATTAGACACTCAGAGCCAAAAGATGGTGTGATCAGAACGAGTATAAATGGTATACTGTAAGCAGGGAAAAATGTATAAAACCTGCCAATGGGCACTATCCCTGGATAGACCAATTATTGTGTTTTGGATAAATAATGATACAATAAATATTTATAGTATCCCAGGTCATAACACAATTAATGAGCCTGTGCCTGCCTAACAGCGGAGGTTGGCACCCTAGTAATACAGGATTTGGTGCCCCGCTCCTCGGCGGCTGTCCCTCACTTGCCCTAGTTGTCCTCACTAAATGCAACAGTGTAATGCTAGACTAGACAACATAGTTCCTATACTAGCACTAGTGTTGAGCCACCCCCGTAGTGTTCGAGTTCGGTTCGGTTCGTCGAACACCCGTGTGTTCGCCGAACTGTTCGTCGAACTGTTCGTCGAACACCTTCGAACACCGTTAAAACCAATGGCAGGCAAACAAAAACACATAGAAACACATAGAAAACACCTTCAAAGGTGTCCAAAAGCTGACAAACTGCTCAGAAGACACAACTAACACATGGAAAAGTGACAAGTACATATAGTCATGCGAAAAGAAAAGAGGTGGAGGAGTAAAAGGAGGGGGAGACACAGATATAGGCATGTCATGCCCATCTAAAATCCAAAAAGTGAGAAGCCGACACGTTCAGTCCGCTCCTGCCCGTGCCACCTCCGTGTCGCCGGGTTTGTGCCAGAGCCGCGGTGAACCCTGACGGCCAGCCCCCCTCTCCCAATACTGGTGCCTGTCCGCTGGTGGGTCGAGCGAGCCCCCCTGTGGTGGAGGCAGCTCGAAGCTTTTTAATTTAAATTGTCTCTCTAATTTGAATGAATACACTTTAAATCCATTTACAAGGATCTATTGGAGGGCAAGTCTCATGCCAGCAGCCGCGTAATTCCAGCTCCAGTAGCGTCCACTAAAGCTGCTGCAGTTAAAAAGCTTTTATAAGGATCGAGCTCGGCTGTCCACCGCAAGGCATCCTACTGCCAGTCCCAGCCCCTATGCCTAGGGGTGCCTCCTGATGCTCTTCACTGAGTATCCCGTGGTCCCGAAGCATTTCCTTTGAAAAAATTAAGTGTCCAAACTACAGGTGGTGTAGCTTGCTTAACAGCCGGGATAATCCGCTGACTAGCAGACACTGCTACTAGGCACAAAGTATTTCCTGGGCTAGATGCAGTTAAAAATTTGTAATTAGATACTCTCGTTGGATGCTGAGAAAGCATTCCATAGAGTCTCCTGGCACGCCATATATGATTCTCTTAAAAAGCTTGGGGTAGGGGTCTAGGGGACCCTTTTATAGCCAAAATCACGGCCTTGTATCACAATACGTCACCTAGGCTGAAGATAAATGGAACTGTAGCACCCTGAGGGCTCGGTTGCTACAGAGGTATTGCACCTCACCCAGAGGTGTGATATCTCACTCTCAGGTAAGGATGGAGTGTGGATCAGGACCCGATACCTGCATGCATTACACCACATTGCCGTGGGGCAGGGCGACCAATATGCCTCTGAGATGGGCACGACAGTCCCTGTCCCTGGCTGGAGTGGGGGGAGGGAACACTGAGGAAGGGGAACCCTGTAGTGCAGGAGCAGGGAGGAAGCAGTTCCTGGGTGCATTGAGAAGGGAGTATAAAAGGTGGGCACCATCTTAGTTCAGTGCAGAGAAGTCTGAGCAGAAGTGGCAGGGAGCAGGGGCTCTGCATGAGCTCTGCTCCGGAGGCGGGCCTAGTAACAGAGGCCCAGGCCTGGAAGAGGGAGAAGGAAGGAAGAGGAGCGAAGAAGGCTCCAGGAACGAGGAATGAAGGGATCCCAGGGGTGCGGCTGGGCGAGTAGCCACCGCACGCCCGAATCCACCTGCGTGGAGGGGTCAGGCCAAAGGGGGAGACCGGTCTCCGAAACTAGTGGAGGCAGGAAACGACCCTCAGCTAGAAACCGGAGGCTGTGACATTTTATGTGGCGCAGCCCCTCGCTACACCCGCTAGGAAGGCACCACATAGGGCCAGGGAAACTGGCGCCAAGTTTACCAAGAGGAGGCCCGAGGCAGCCGGACAGAAGGGTTGGTAAGAAAGGCCAGACAAAGGACACACAAAGGGGGTCCTGTGAAGCGCTCCAAAGTTATCTGGGAGTTGTCTGAGCCCCACACCTGGTGAGCACAGTACGACGTGGGCAGCCGTTACCTGCAGATGTGGTCTGGATAATAAGAACTGTGAGTAAAGGCCCTGGACTGCATCACTGACTCCGTGTCGTTACTAGAGATGAGCGTTGTTCTACTCGAACTGTTCGCCAATCTCAAATTCGAGCTGTTTTGGGCGGTGTTCGAGCCGTTCGGCGAACACGAACAATTTGAGAAAAATTCGGCTGTTCGAGGTTATGTTCGATAACTGTTCGTGCACCAAAATCATAACTGGATTTTTTCTCAGTAATGATGAAAATTAATGTTAATACGCAGTTTGAGTGTACAGCGGGGTGGGGGGAGGGGCAGGGGATGGATCTCTGCAGGAACAATGAAGATCTCCATTTTTTTTTCTCTTTCCCGCATTTACAGTGGGGAGGTGCAATCTGTCAGCCTATCAGCAGCGCACACACGGAGCGAAGTGCTTTTTTTCACACAAGCAAGGGCATGTGTCATTGGCAGTGTATGTCACATGTCCTTGCCCTATAAGACCAAGCCATTTTCCCCGTCGCCACCATTTTCTCACTGCTGCAGCTGCGTGTTAGACGGCACCGCTGTTGCTGTGTGCGCTATACCTTGTTAATTTCAAGCCAATTTTCGCACAAATCTACAGATAGCTTGGGAGTAGGGAATAGTTGTGATTGCAGTCCTTTTAAGGACTAGGTTACAGCATTTCCTACGACTTTTATCAGGCAGGTCTGTGCTCTTAAATAGTGAAGTAAAATCTTTTGGGCATAGCATCATTCTATTAGTCCATCTATACTGACCTCCATCAGGTTGCAAATTGAATATAATTTTTTTCTGCATCTAGCTCTGAAAAAATATTGGGCTTCTAGCTGTGTGTGGGACTTGTTCTATTAATCCATCTATACAGACCTCCATCAGGTTGCAAACTGAATATATTTTTTTCTGCATCTACCTCTGAAAAAATATTGGGCTTCTAGCTGTGTGTGGGACTTGTTGTATTAGTCCATCTATACTGACCTCCATCAGGTTGCAAACTGAATATATTTTTTTCTGCATCTACCTCTGAAAAAATATTGGGCTTCTAGCTGTGTGTGGGACTTGTTCTATTAATCCATCTATACAGACCTCCATCAGGTTGCAAACTGAATATATTTTTTTCTGCATCTACCTCTGAAAAAATATTGGGCTTCTAGCTGTGTGTGGGACTTGTTGTATTAGTCCATCTATACTGACCTCCATCAGGTTGTCAATTAAAAATAATTTTTATCTGCATCTACAGTACCTCTGAAAAAATATTTGGGCTTCTAGCTGTGTGTGGGACTTGTTCTATTAGTCCATCTATACTGACCTCCATCAGGTTGCAAATTGAATATAATTTTTATCTGCATCTAGCTCTGAAAAAATATTTGGCCTTCTAGCAGTGTGTGCGACTTTCTCTATTAGTCCATCTATACTGACCTCCATCAGGTTGCAAATTAAAAATAATTTTTATCTGCATCTAGCTCTGAAAAAATATTTGGCCTTCTAGCAGTGTGTGGGACTTTCTCTATTAGTCCATCTATACTGACCTCCATCAGGTTGCAAATTGAATATAATTTTTTTCTGCATCTAACCCAGCCAATAGTTTTGGCCTAATACCACAGTTTGGCCACTCAGCTCTGCTCGGTTCCCATCCATTGTTTTTTTGTGCAAACAACTCCAGAGTTGTGAATTAGTTAACCACCAAAATGAGTGGAAAAAGGCCTGCTGCTGGTGGAAAGGGGAATAGGCGTGTTGGGAAGGGGAAAAAAGGTTGTGTCCGTGGGGTAGGTGTTAAAGCAACAGTAACATCTGCAGAAGAAAGACCATCTTCCAGCCAAACTAAAATGTCTACTTCTTTTAGCGGACAATGTGATAAGATCCCTTTCCTACGGCCACGCCAATCGCTACAAATTCCAGATGAGGCACAAAAACAGCAGGTGCTTCAACGGATATCAAGTGCTCCTTTAAGTGGGCTCTCCTCCACATCAACTTCAACATCACAAATACTTCAGTCCTCAAAGGTGTCACCCCAATCGCACTTGCTTCCTCACAGCTCCCAAATCTCCAGCTGCCCGTCTGAGTATGAGGTAGAACAGATGGTTGAGTCTGCAGAGCTGTTTACTCATACTATAGCCTGGGAATCAGAGGTCGACTCCAGCGCTTCTGTGAATCCAGACGAGGAAATGATCTGCACTGATGCCCAGAATCTTTATGAGTCGGATCCAGGACCAGACGCAGAAGGTTCTGACCATAATGTAGACCCTCATTCCCAAACTGTAACTCCTGTTGGTGGAGACAATGAGGAAGACGATGATAAGACTCAAATACCTGATTGGAGCGACAACTTTAGTTTTTTGTCAGGGCAGGAACAGGTTGGCTCTGAGGACGACGGGTGTGATAACGCACAGGGTGATGATGATGAGGTTAGAGATCCCACTTACTGTCAACCCACAGTCAGCCAAGAGATGAGGTCAGCAGAGGAGGTGGAGGAAGATGCTAGTGACGACGAGGTCAGGTTGCGCCTTCCTGGACAGAGACATAGTACTGGAAGCACGTCAACAACTGCATCCTCAAACACAACTCTGCCTCTCACCACAAGTCGTGGTGGCTCTTCAGGTCGCATGGGTGCAAAGCCTTGCATAGCCTGGGCATTTTTTCAGATCGATAAAGATGACCCAACTCGTGTTATCTGTAACATTTGTCAGCAAAAGCTAAGTAGAGGCCAAAAAATACATAGTTTGAGTACTTCATGCATGAACCGGCACATGGACATGAAGCATAAGTTGCAGTGGGAAGCTCAGTGTGCTACAATGCGGCCTAGCCAGCCGGGCCAACCACCGTCTGCCATATCTTGTGCATCCGCGGCCTCTTCATCCTCTGTGACTGGGGGGACAGCAGTCACACCTGTTTTGGGGCGCAGACCTGCCACCTCTTTACCCGCAACAGCCAGCGTGATTGGCAGGTCATCATTTTCTTTGGAGGTGGTAACACCAGCTGGTGTTGAGCGCTGTCCGACATCGATAGCACCACCTTTGGATCAAGGCAACCTAACATGTCCGCCTGCATCTTCCTCACAGACCGGCAGTTTGCCGGGGACACCCTTATCAACCCCGTCTAAGCACAATAGCCAGCCCTCGGTCCCTCAGATGTGGACAAGTAAAAGACCATTTCCTCCTAGCCATGAGAAAGCTAAGAGGTTGAATTTCACCATCTGCAAGCTCTTGGCTACAGAAATGCTGCCTTTCCGCCTGGTGGACACAGAGGATTTTCGAGACCTTATGTCCGTCGCAGTGCCCCAGTACCAGATGCCCAGTCGGCACTACTTCTCAAAGCAAGGTGTGCCTGCGCTCCACCAGCATGTCGCACACAACATCACCGCTTCTTTGAGAAACTCTGTGTGTGACAGGGTGCATTTCACCACAGACACTTGGACAAGTAGGCATGGACAGGGGCGTTACATGTCGCTGACTGGGCACTGGGTAACTATGGTGACAGCAGGACAAGGGGCTGCTGTCCAAGTCTTGCCGTCCCCACGAGTTGTGCGTCAATCCTCTTTATGTCAAAGTTCCTCCACTGCTTCTGCCTCCTCAACCTCCTCTCGGTCTTCCACCTGCACCCAAAGCCTGTCTGGTCATGCCACAAGCTTTCTAACTGCGCAGAAGGGATCCTGCACACCTCCTTACTATGCTGGCAGTAGGGCTCAACGTCATCAGGCGGTTTTTACATTGAAATGTCTGGGAAATGTGAGTCACACAGCTGAGGAGTTGTGGTCAGCTCTGGAGAACCAATTTCATGAATGGTTGTCTCCACTGGACCTGAAACCAGGGAAGGCCGTGTGCGACAATGCTGCAAACCTGGGTGCGGCCCTTCGCCGGGGCAATGTCACACACGTGCCTTGTATGGCTCACGTGTTGAACCTGGTTGTCCAGCAATTTTTAGCCCACTATCCCAGACTAGATGGCCTTCTGCAGAGGGCACGGTCGCTGTGTGCTCACTTCCGCCGTTCGCATCCCGCAGCTCAGCGACTTACATCTCTACAGAAGTCGTTGGGCCTGCCACTTCACCGGCTAAAATGCGATGTGCCTACCCGGTGGAATTCAACTCTGCACATGTTGCAGCGACTGTGGCAGCACCGACAAGCCCTGGTGCAATACGTTCTGACGTATAGCCTGGGCCAACGAGATTCAGAGGTGGGGCAAATCACGCTGGAGGAGTGGTCTCAGATCAGGGACCTATGCACCCTTCTGCACAGTTTTGAAATGGCGACGAAGATGTTTAGTGCTGACGATGCCATTATCAGCATGACTATTCCGGTGATTTACATGCTGGAGCACATGTTAAACAGAATTCGGAGTCAGGTGGTGGCACAAGAGGAGGTGGAGGAAGTAGAGGAGGAGGAGTTGTATGTGGAAGGGCTAACATCTGCAAGGTCCAGAAGGTCGGCAGCACCAAGGCAGCAGGCATGTGAGGGTGGGGGAGATGGTTTTACCAGGGCGCATGGTAGCAGCCAAACTAGTGAGGAAGGTGCAGGAGCCCAGGAAGAAGTGGAGGACGAACTGATGGAAG
This sequence comes from Phyllobates terribilis, assembly GCF_046119375.1. NCBI lineage: Eukaryota > Metazoa > Chordata > Amphibia > Anura > Dendrobatidae > Phyllobates > Phyllobates terribilis. Next base: position 136,777,178 of record NW_027362762.1, read on the forward strand.
ACTCATCAGATGAGGGAGACCTTGATCATATTTCTGTTGTGCGAGGTTGGGGGGAGAGGACAGAGGAAGGAAGCATGATTGCTACCTCGCCACCAACACAACAGGGACTTGGTGCTCCTGGATGCGCAACACACATGAGTGCCTTCTTGCTGCACTACCTGCAACATGACCCTCGAATTGTGAGAATTAGAAATAATCCTGACTACTGGGTTGCCACACTGTTAGATCCCCGGTACAAAAGTAAATTTGCAGAAATTATTCCTGCCATAGAAAGGGATGCACGCATGCAGGAGTATCAGCAGAGACTGTTGCAGAATCTTACATGTGCTTTTCCACAAAATACCAGTGGTGCACGTAGTGAATCTCACAGTTCCAACTTGCCAACCGTGGGACCGTCAAGTGTTCAGCACTCAAACCGTAACAGAACCACAGTATCTGCTGGTAACATCAATTTTGCGGAATCATTTCACCACTTTTTTAGCCCATCCTTTGCAAGGCCACAGGAGACAAGAAGTCTGACACATAGTCAACGCCTAGAGACGATGGTACAGGAGTATCTCCAAGTAAACATTGAAGCCACGACTGTGTCACTGGACCCTTGCTCTTTTTGGGCTTCCAATCTGGATAAATGGCCGGAGCTAGCCACTTACGCCTTGGAGATCTTGTCATGCCCCGCAGCCAGCGTTCTGTCTGAACGTGTGTTCAGCGCTGCTGCTGGTGTGCTGACAGATAAGCGCACGCGGCTCTCCACTGATAATGTAGACAGACTCACGTTCATAAAGATGAACAAATCATGGATCCGAAACGACTTTTCTACCCCTGTGTCATCCTGGGGAGAGTAAAAGCTTGATGATTGGTTAAAATCACCCTACCAAACGTTTTAAGCTTTCAAATTACTAATCATGTTTATCTGTATCTTGACTGGAAAATAATTTGGGCTTTGTAGCAGTGTGCAGCACTGATCCTATTAGGCCATCTATAATAAGTTCCACCAGATTTAAAATTAAAAATAATTTTTAGCTGCATCTAGCCCGGAAAATAATTTTGGGGCTCCGAGATGCGCAAGACACATAAGTGCCTTCTTGCTGCACTACCTGCAGCATGACCCTCATATTGTCAGAATTCGAAGTAATCATGACTACTGGGTTGCCACACTCTTAGATCCCCCAAACTTTTCGATCAACCTTTTCATTTTAATAAAGACCAAAAAAATGGTCATTTTTGAAATTATAAGCATTAGCAGGTTGTTAGAAACTGAAATCAAACAGTTTTCAACTCAAAACTTTATTCTAGGTGATGTTACATTTTCACATAGGACCCCTTGTTCGAAAGGAGCTTCTGAACTCTCTCGTCCATTGAATTTGTCAGGTTTTGGATGGTTTCTGCTTCAATTGTTTTGCATGAGGACAGAATACCCTCCCAGAGCTGTTGCTTAGATGTGAACTGCCTCCCGCCATCATAGACACTCCTTTTAATGATGCTCCAAAGGTTCTGAATGGGGTAGAGGTCAGGGGAGCATGGGGGTCACACCATAAGTTTGTCCCCTTTTATGCCCATATCAGCCAGAGATGCAGATGTTTTATGTGCAGCATGAGATGGTGCATTACCATGCAGAAAAATGATCTTGCTGTGAAATACACGGTTCTTCTTCTTGAACCATGGCAGGAAGTGCTGTTTGAGAAAATCCACATACATTATGGAGTTCATCTTTAGCGCCTTCAGGGATCCTAAAGGGGCCGACAATCTCTCTCCCCATGATTCCAGCCCAAAACATTACTCCACCTCCTCCTTGTTGGCGCTGTAGCCGTGTTTGCGTGGGGTGTCCATCAACCAGCCATCCTCCACTCCATCCATCTGGACCATCGAGCGCTGCACGGCACTCATCCGTGAACAAAACAGTTTTGAAATCAGTCTTCATGTAATGTTTGGCCCACTGGAGCCTTTTCTGCTTGTGTGAAGTGGATAGAGGAGGTCGACAGGATGGCGTATGCACAGCTGCAAACCTCTGAAGGACCCTGCATCTTGTTGTTCGGGGGACGTTGGAGGCACAAGCAGCTTCAAAAACTTGTCTGCTGCTATGACAAGGCTTTTTTGCCGCTGCTCTTTCAACCTGACGTAATTGCCTGTAGGAAAGAGTCCTCAATTTGCCCTTATCAGCACGCACACGTGTGTACTGTGAATCAGCTATATACTTCTTGATTGCCAAGACACTTCATCCTGATCATCGCACAATGTTGATTGTAGTCATGCCTTGACCTAAACACTCCACAATTTGTTGCTTCTCAGCAGCCGACACATCCTTTTTCTTTCCCATTTTGGCAGAAAATGTAGGCTGCTTAATAATGTGAGAGAGCCTTCTTAAGTAGTCTTGCCTTTCATTGGACACACCTGCCAAACTAATTAGCACAGGTGTCTGCAATTGCTTACAGTGATATAAAGAGCCCTGACACACATCACCATCAATGAGTTTAACTGACAAACAAACAAATTCTTCCCTTATCACTCCTAAACACTTTTTGCATAATAATTTGGAACGAGGTGTACATGTGCTTTTCCACAAAACACCAGCGGTTCACGTAGTGAATCTTACAGTTCTAACTTGCCAACCGTGGTCTGTATGGAATTGTTCAATAAAGGGCCCAAAATTAAGATAACATAGATGGGAGAGGTCTCTATGAATAGGAATTCCTAAGTATTTGATACCCTGTAAGGGCCAGGCAAAGGGAAAGTTGGACTGGATGGAATCCTATATGGATTTGGGGAGGGAGACATCGAGGGCCTCAGACTTCGCTGCATTGATTTTAAAATTTTACCATGTAACAAAGTGATCTATTTCAGCCATAACAGCATGGATGGATATATGTCATTGAGTGATATATACTAGGACATCATCAGCAAATAGAGAGCACTTGTACTCGGTGCCTCCCACCTCAATCCACCTAATATTGGGGTTATGGCGAATTGATGAGAGCAGGTGCTCCGTCACTAGGATGTATAAGAGAGGAGACAGAGGACATCCCTGCCTTGTCCCATTGGTGATTGTGAAAGGTGATGAAAATGTTCTGACGCACCCCCTGGGCCTTGGGACACCCGGAGCCGGACCCTTTTTGGTGGATGCTGGTGGTTGTAGTCTTCGTGGCGGCGACCCGGTTCCGTGGCTCAGGGCGGTCAAACCAGTGGCGGAACTATTTATGTGGTTTTGATGTTTAAATGTCCGACTACGCCACCCGTGGATTGCAGTCAGAGTGAACCGCCACTACAGGGCAGACCGCTGAGGCTGGTGTTGTGGGTGCAGCAGAGCGTAGCATAACTCCCCACGGGAAGAGTATAGCCTCAGGGCAGTGTATGCGGAGGATGGGGGTGATGGTGCAGGGCAGCAGCAGTAACGACACGGAGTCAGTGATGCAGTCCAGGGCCTTTACTCACAGTTCTTATTATCCAGACCACGTCTGCAGGTAACGGCTGCCCACGTCGTACTGTGCTCACCAGGTGAGGGACTCAGACAACTCCCAGATAACTTTGGAGCACTTCACAGGACCCCCTTTGTGTGTCCTTTGTCTGGCCTTTCTTACCAACACTTCTGTCCGGCTGCCTCGGGCCTCCTCTTGGTAAACTTGGCGCCAGTTTCCCTGACCCTATGTGGTGCCTTCCTAGCGGGTGTAGCGAGGGGCTGCGCCACATAAAATGTCAGAGCCTCCGGTTTCTAGCTGAGGGTCGTTTCCTGCCTCCACTAGTTCGGGGACCGGTCTCCCCCTTTGGCCTGACCCCTCCACGCAGGTGGATTCGGGCGTGCGGTGGCGACTCGCCCGTCCGCACCCCTGGGATCCCTTCATTCCTCGTTCCTGGAGCCTTCTCCGCTCCTCTTCCTTCCTTCTCCCTCTTCCAGGCCTGGGCCTCTGTTACTAGGCCCGCCTCCGGAGCAGAGCTCATGCAGAGCCCCTGCTCCCTGCCACTTCTGCTCAGACTTCTCTGCACTGAACTAAGATGGTGCCCACCTTTTATACTCCCTTCTCAATGCACCCAGGAACTGCTTCCTCCCTGCTCCTGCACTACAGGGTTCCCCTTCCTCAGTGTTCCCTCCCCCCACTCCAGCCAGGGACAGGGACTGTCGTGCCCATCTCAGGGGCATATTGGTCGCCCTGCCCCTCGGCAATGTGGTGTAATGCATGCAGGTGTCGGGTCCTGATCCACACTCCATCCTTACCTGAGAGTGAGATATCACACCTCTGGGTGAGGTGCAATACGTCTGTAGCAACCGAGCCCTCAGGGTGCTACAGTTCCATTTATCTTCAGCCTAGGTGACGTATTGCGATACAGGGCCGTGATTTTGGCTATAAAAGGGTCCCCTAGACCCCTACCCCAAGCTTTTTAAGAGAATCATATATGACGTGCCAGGAGACTCTATGGAATGCTTTCTCAGCATCCAACGAGAGTATCTAATTACAAATTTTTAACTGCATCTAGCCCAGGAAATACTTTGTGCCTAGTAGCAGTGTCTGCTAGTCAGCGGATTATCCCGGCTGTTAAGCAAGCTACACCACCTGTAGTTTAGACACTTAATTTTTTCAAAGGAAATGCTTCGGGACCATGGGATACTCAGTGAAGAGCATCAGGAGGCACCCCAAGGCATAGGGGCTGGGACTGGCAGTAGGATGCCTTGCGGTGGACAGCCGAGCTCGATCCTTATAAAAGCTTTTTAACTGCAGCAGCTTTAGTGGACGCTACTGGAGTTGGAATTACGCGGCTGCTGGCATGAGACTTGCCCTCCAATAGATCCTTGTAAATGGATTTAAAGTGTATTCATTCAAATTAGAGAGACAATTTAAATTAAAAAGCTTAGAGCTGCCTCCACCACAGGGGGGCTCGCTCGACCCACCAGCGGACAGGCACCAGTATTGGGAGAGGGGGGCTGGCCATCAGGGTTCACCGCGGCTCTGGCACAAACCCCGCGACACGGAGGTGGCACGGGCAGGAGCGGACTGGCCGTGTCGGCTTCTCACTTTTTGGATTTTAGAAGGGCATGACATGCCTATATCTGTGTCTCCCCCTCCTTTTACTCCTCCACCTCTTTTCTTTTCGCATGACTATATGTACTTGTCACTTTTCCATGTGTTAGTTGTGTCTTCTGAGCAGTTTGTCAGCTTTTGGACACCTTTGAAGGTGTTTTCTATGTGTTTCTATGTGTTTTTGTTTGCCTGCCATTGGTTTTAACGGTGTTCGAAGGTGTTCGACGAACAGTTCGACGAACAGTTTGGCGAACACACGGGTGTTCGACGAACCGAACCGAACTCGAACACTACGGGGGTGGCTCAACACTACTCTGGAGTTGTTTGCACAAAAAAACAATGGATTGGAACCGAGCAGAGCTGAGTGGCCAAACTGTGGTATTAGGCCAAAACTATTGGCTGGGTTAGATGCAGAAAAAAATTATATTCGATTTGCAACCTGATGGAGGTCAGTATAGATGGACTAATAGAACAAGTCCCACACACAGCTAGAAGCCCAAATATTTTTTCAGAGGTAGATGCAGAAAAAAAATATATTCAGTTTGGAACCTGATGGAGGTCAGTATAGATGGACTAATAGAGAAAGTCCCACACACTGCTAGAAGGCCAAATATTTTTTCAGAGCTAGATGCAGAAAAAAATTATATTCAGTTTGCAACCTGATGGAGGTCAGTATAGATGGACTAATAGAACAAGTCCCACACACAGCTAGAAGCCCAAATATTTTTTCAGAGGTAGATGCAGATAAAAATTATTTTTAATTTGCAACCTGATGGAGGTCAGTATAGATGGACTAATAGAGAAAGTCCCACACACTGCTAGAAGGCCAAATATTCTTTCAGAGCTAGATGCAGATAAAAATTATTTTTAATTTGCAACCTGATGGAGGTCAGTATAGATGGACTAATAGAGAAAGTCCCACACACTACTAGAAGGCCAAATATTTTTTCAGAGCTAGATGCAGAAAAAAATTATATTCAGTTTGCAACCTGATGGAGGTCAGTATAGATGGATTAATAGAACAAGTCCCACACACAGCTAGAAGCCCAAATATTTTTTCAGAGGTAGATGAAGAAAAAAATTATATTTAGTTTGCAACCTGATGGAGGTATGTATAGATGGATTAATAGAACAAGTCCCACACACAGCTAGAAGCCCAATATTTTTTCAGAGGTAGATGCAGAAAAAAAAATATTTTTAATTTGCAACCTGATGGAGGTCAGTATAGATGGACTAATAGAGAAAGTCCCACACACTGCTAGAAGGCCAAATATTTTTTCAGAGCTAGATGCAGAAAAAAATTATATTCAGTTTGCAACCTGATGGAGGTCAGTATAGATGGACTAATAGAACAAGTCCCACACACAGCTAGAAGCCCAAATATTTTTTCAGAGGTAGATGCAGATAAAAATTATTTTTAATTTGCAACCTGATGGAGGTCAGTATAGATGGACTAATAGAGAAAGTCCCACACACTGCTAGAAGGCCAAATATTTTTTCAGAGCTAGATGCAGATAAAAATTATTTTCAGTTTGCAACCTGATGGAGGTCAGTATAGATGGACTAATAGAGAAAGTCCCACACACTGCTAGAAGGCCAAATATTTTTTCAGAGCTAGATGCAGATAAAAATTATTTTTAATTTGCAACCTGATGGAGGTCAGTATAGATGGACTAATAGAGAAAGTCCCACACACTGCTAGAAGGCCAAATATTTTTTCAGAGCTAGATGCAGAAAAAAATTATATTCAGTTTGCAACCTGATGGAGGTCAGTATAGATGGACTAATAGAACAAGTCCCACACACAGCTAGAAGCCCAAATATTTTTTCAGAGGTAGATGCAGATAAAAATTATTTTTAATTTGCAACCTGATGGAGGTCAGTATAGATGGACTAATAGAGAAAGTCCCACACACTGCTAGAAGGCCAAATATTTTTTCAGAGCTAGATGCAGATAAAAATTATTTTTAATTTGCAACCTGATGGAGGTCAGTATAGATGGACTAATAGAGAAAGTCCCACACACTACTAGAAGGCCAAATATTTTTTCAGAGCTAGATGCAGAAAAAAATTATATTCAGTTTGCAACCTGATGGAGGTCAGTATAGATGGACTAATAGAACAAGTCCCACACACTCCTAGAAGGCCAAATATTTTTTCAGAGCTAGATGCAGTTAAAAATTATTTTTAATTTGCAACCTGATGGAGGTCAGTATAGATGGACTAATAGAGAAAGTCCCACACACTGCTAGAAGGCCAAATATTTTTTTCAGAGCTAGATGCAGATAAAAATTATTTTTAATTTGCAACCTGATGGAGGTCAGTATAGATGGACTAATAGAGAAAGTCCCACACACTGCTAGAAGGCCAAATATTTTTTCAGAGCTAGATGCAGTTAAAAATTATTTTTAATTTGCAACCTGATGGAGGTCAGTATAGATGGACTAATAGAGAAAGTCCCACACACTGCTAGAAGGCCAAATATTTTTTCAGAGCTAGATGCAGAAAAAAATTATATTCAGTTTGCAACCTGATGGAGGTCAGTATAGATGGACTAATAGAACAAGTCCCACACACAGCTAGAAGCCCAAATATTTTTTCAGAGGTAGATGCAGATAAAAATTATTTTTAATTTGCAACCTGATGGAGGTCTGTATAGATGGATTAATAGAACAAGTCCCACACACAGCTAGAAGCCCAATATTTTTTCAGAGGTAGATGCAGAAAAAAAAATATTTTTAATTTGCAACCTGATGGAGGTCAGTATAGATGGACTAATAGAGAAAGTCCCACACACTGCTAGAAGGCCAAATTTTTTTCAGAGCTAGATGCAGAAAAAAATTATATTCAGTTTGCAACCTGATGGAGGTCAGTATAGATGGACTAATAGAACAAGTCCCACACACAGCTAGAAGCCCAAATATTTTTTCAGAGGTAGATGCAGATAAAAATTATTTTTAATTTGCAACCTGATGGAGGTCAGTATAGATGGACTAATAGAGAAAGTCCCACACACTGCTAGAAGGCCAAATATTTTTTCAGAGCTAGATGCAGATAAAAATTATTTTCAGTTTGCAACCTGATGGAGGTCAGTATAGATGGACTAATAGAGAAAGTCCCACACACTGCTAGAAGGCCAAATATTTTTTCAGAGCTAGATGCAGTTAAAAATTATTTTTAATTTGCAACCTGATGGAGGTCAGTATACATGGACTAATAGAGAAAGTCCCACACACTGCTAGAAGGCCAAATATTTTTTCAGAGCTAGATGCAGAAAAAAATTATATTCAGTTTGCAACCTGATGGAGGTCAGTATAGATGGACTAATAGAACAAGTCCCACACACAGCTAGAAGCCCAAATATTTTTTCAGAGGTAGATGCAGATAAAAATTATTTTTAATTTGCAACCTGATGGAGGTCAGTATAGATGGACTAATAGAGAAAGTCCCACACACTGCTAGAAGGCCAAATATTTTTTCAGAGCTAGATGCAGATAAAATTATTTTTAATTTGCAACCTGATGGAGGTCAGTATAGATGGACTAATAGAGAAAGTCCCACACACTACTAGAAGGCCAAATATTTTTTCAGAGCTAGATGCAGAAAAAAATTATATTCAGTTTGCAACCTGATGGAGGTCAGTATAGATGGACTAATAGAACAAGTCCCACACACAGCTAGAAGCCCAATATTTTTTCAGAGGTAGATGCAGAAAAAAATTATATTCAGTTTGCAACCTGATGGAGGTCTGTATAGATGGATTAATAGAACAAGTCCCATACACTGCTAGAAGCCCAATATTTTTTCAGAGGTAGATGCAGAAAAAAAAATATTTTTAATTTGCAACCTGATGGAGGTCAGCATAGATGGACTAATAGAGAAAGTCCCACACACTGCTAGAAGGCCAAATATTTTTTCAGAGCTAGATGCAGAAAAAAATTATATTCAGTTTGCAACCTGATGGAGGTCAGTATAGATGAACTAATAGAACAAGTCCCACACACAGCTAGAAGCCCAAATATTTTTTCAGAGGTAGATGCAGATAAAAATTATTTTTAATTTGCAACCTGATGGAGGTCAGTATAGATGGACTAATAGAGAAAGTCCCACATACTGCTAGAAGGCCAAATATTTTTTCAGAGCTAGATGCAGATAAAAATTATTTTTCATTTGCAACCTGATGGAGGTCAGTATAGATGGACTAATAGAGAAAGTCCCACACACTGCTAGAAGGCCAAATATTTTTTCAGAGCTAGATGCAGAAAAAAATTATATTCAGTTTGCAACCTGATGGAGGTCAGTATAGATGGACTAATAGAACAAGTCCCACACACTGCTAGAAGCCCAAATATTTTTTCAGAGCTAGATGCAGAAAAAAATTATATTCAATTTGCAACCTGATGGAGGTCAGTATAGATGGACTAATAGAATGATGCTATGCCCAAAAGATTTTACTTCACTAGGTGCAGTAAAAAAAATTGGTATTCTATACACAGGTGGTATATCTTGCAACACAGATAGGCTACTCCACTGACTAACACACTCTGCAATAGGCCAAAAAGGATTAGCTTTGCTAGATTCAGCCAAATGCTGTGAAAAAAACTTGCACAGCACTGGCACAGACCTGCCTGGCAAGAACTGATAGGAACTGATGTAACCTAGTCCTGAAAAGGACTGCAATTACAATTAGTCTTTACTCCCACAATCTATCTATTTAAGAGCACAGACCTGCCTGATAAAAGTCGTAGGAAATGCTGTAACCTAGTCCTTAAAAGGACTGCAATCACAACTATTCCCTACTCCCAAGCTATCTGTAGATTTGTGCGAAAATTGGCTTGAAATTAACAAGGTATAGCGCACACAGCAACAGCGGTGCCGTCTAACACGCAGCTGCAGCAGTGAGAAAATGGTGGCGACGGGGAAAATGGCTTGGTCTTATAGGGCAAGGACATGTGACATACACTGCCAATGACACATGCCCTTGCTTGTGTGAAAAACAGCACTTCGCTCCGTGTGTGCGCTGCTGATAGGCTGACAGACTGCACCTCCCCACTGCAAATGCGGGAAAGAGAAAAAAAAATGGAGATCTTCATTATTCCTGCAGAGATCCATCCCCTGCCCCTCCCCCCACCCCGCTGTACACTCAAACTGCGTATTAACATTAATTTTCATCATTACTGAGAAAAAATCCAGTTATGATTTTGGTGCACGAACAGTTATCGAACATAACCTCGAACAGCCGAATTTTTGTCAAATCGTTCGTGTTCGCCGAACGGCTCGAACACCGCCCAAAACAGCTCGAATTTGAGATTGGCGAACAGTTCGAGTAGAACAACGCTCATCTCTAACTAGCACATATGTAAGCATGCCAAGATAGAGTAGAAAATGAAGACCTCATGCCAGTAGATGGTCATTCATGATATGCTGCGCCTCAAGAATCCAATAAGTAGCACTTATTATGACTTGTGACACCACTTCCATCACCAGTGATCAAACTTTGAACCACATTATTTGTGTATATATGTTTTTAAATTTGTTTGACATAAAAATTGGATTTTTAAAGCTTTAATTCACTCCTATTTCTCCACATTGTATATGTACAATGGAGTGGCTAAGCTAATATGTACGTTTTCCAAACATGCTAATCTGGCACTATTTAGGGATTCTGGCTATATTACAAAGTTGCACCTTTGTAAACTATGGGAGTAATTTCAAACCTGTGGGTCTCCAAGTATTGCAGAGGCATGCTGGGAATTGTAGTTTTGCAACAGCTGAAGAATCACAGGTTGGAGATCATTGTGCTAAGGCATCATAATGAATTAACAACAGTGACAAAGCTTTCCATGGTAATATTTGTTTCCCGTTCCGTTATTTTTCTTGAAAGTAATATAATCAGAAGAAACTGTTTATCCATCTCAAATAGAAGAAATTAAAATAGAACGATGTTTTATCTACAATACAATATGAGCAAGATAGGAAGGCAAGCGGTCATACACTATGAAGTGGGAATATTCCACTACTATGTACTCCAATAGCGATAGTGCTCAGTTAAAAGCCTTATACCTTGCATTGATTTTCTTGGGCAATTTCATAAGTGCTACTGAAACGCTTAGTGCCACTTGTGGTCATAACTTAATCCAAATGATCTATGACATTTAACTAGAGAGTAAAAGAGGACCTAGCACTAACAAAGACCAGACATTTAACATATTCCGTAAAAAGAACATTTGAGTATTTCATGTCCTATAAAAGAGGTGATTAATTGGCACAATGCGTACAATTTCATGCTTTATCGTCTACTGACAATCCACAACAATCTAGTATGTGTGATGTGCCAGACAGGGAATTATTGCACCAATCTTGCCAGAATTTCAAATGCACGTCACAATTACAGAATTATGAATTAATCCACTTTCTCCAAAAGATTTAAGGAATTTTATTTGGCAATATACAGTATACTTATGCAGCCTTAAAGAAGACTTGTTTTCTTGAAATGTCTGTTTTTGTAAATACTTGTATTCTTTATGAAATAACAATTCTGGAGCATCTTTCTTAGAACTCTATATTACGTTGTTCCTCTGTTATTCCTCTTAGAAAGGAATGAATACATTCATAACTAGATGTTACAAGTTGGGGGTGTGTCTGAAATCTGACATTGTTCAATCAGTGTTGCCAGTTTCAGACTATTAGTGACCCACCTCTTTGCTACAGGAAAGGGTAACACCCAGGAGGAATAAAAAGCGAAGGACATAAGGCAAAGTTATTTAAAAAATAATAATAATTAGTATTTTTATAGCAACAACATACAGTATTATTCAGCACTTTACAATCTTAGGGGGGACTTGTACAGACAATAAAGATGTTACAGAATAAACATAACTCAGATATCAAAAAAAGTGACAATCTATGAGGAAATAGAAGAGACACAAAAGGTACAGCCATAATATACATAATATACTAGAGTATGCTCATAGCACTGGATGAACTGGTTGCCAGCCAGTATGTGTACAGTACAGACACAGAGGATATTAAGTGCATGGAGGGTATGAACATGATTTTGAAGAAAATTTTGTATGGACCAAACTAGGATAGTTAGATAAGTATGTTGAGGCGATAGGCCAGTCTAAAGAAATGCGCTTTAGGCCATGATTAAAACTGTGGGTATTTGGAATTAATCTAATTGTCCTGGGTAGTGCATTCCAAAGGATTGGCGCAGCACGCGAGAAGTTTTGGAGACGGAAATGGGAGGTTCGGATTCTGGAGGATTTTCATTTTAAGTCATTAGCAGAACGGATGGCACGGCTAGGGTAGTAGACTGAGACAAGGGAGGAGATATAGGGTGGTGCTGAGAATGAGAGTCAGAAGACAGAATGTGGTCCTACAATCCAATCAGCTTTGTGCTACACAGACGCCGCTAGGTTCAGATAGGGTGAGACAGGTTACATGAATTCTTTGGAATCCTGGAGGAACCGTTACTCAGGGTTACCATAAACCATGTGCTGCAGCTTCTCTCAGTCACACAGGGGTATTGACCCTCAGGCACAGACACGTAGGTTGTTTCACTTGCGGACCAGACACACTTGACAAGAGTCCTCATAAACGGTAAAACAGTAGCATTTAATAAGAAGCCGTACAGCCAGTGCAAGTTAAGTCTTATAAGCAACAGGCTCCAGTGACAAACAGTACAGTTTCCTTAGCAGTACAGCAGTTCACAGTCTTCCCAGTAGTATAGGACAGCACAGTCCTAATGCAAAGGCACATTAATGAACACAGCATTCTTTACAGCACAGTGAGATGGAGGAGGGGGAAGGGTTTGCTGAGGGAGATGATCCCTGTGACACCATTTCTTCCAGTCCTTATCTTTCTGCCTGACAATAGTCTGCACTGCTAGTTCAGAAACTCTACCTGACCTGTGCTAAGCTTCACTCCTGACTTGAATCCTTTTCACTTGCAGGGGCACTTCTGAGAGATGCAGAACACACACACCACCTTTCTCTTCGGCTCCAGCCCAACAGTAAACAACTTCCCCACAATTCCCCTGGGGTTCTGCTAAAACACTCCCCTTCTCCTGTGACTGTTTTAACCCCTCTAGTTGCTGGATGCTTCTGGAGCACAACACTTCCTGTCTCATGTGCTTGTGTTACTTCTAATATTTGCTAAATGCTTTTAAAGCAACAGCACTACTTCTGCATGTCACACTCTGCAACAGCACTATTTCTGCATGTCACACCTTCCCTCCTTTTTGAATGTTGTCCTCGACATTCATCTTAATTGGTCAATCTGACCAATTATGAGACAGTGGTGAAAGTTGGATAACTTTACATACAAATTGGCATTGTGAAATTTGTATAGCGTTCATAAACATTGATAACAATCTAATCTTATAACCTTTTTCTTGTAGAATGCCTGTAAGAAATAAACAACACAATTAAAACAATCAGCATCTCTTCAGCTGGAGCTTTTCATACGTCTTCAACCAGCTCTCTCTCTCTAGGCTTTAACAGTTCTTTGTTTCTACAAAGTCTTTTAAGGAAAATCAAAGCATGAAAACAAGTCTTGCCACCAGGCAACATCTTCCATACTGCCTCTCGGTGGTGAATACCATTCAAGTGGGCTTACCTGGTCCGCAGGCAGAGACACCTGTTTCCAGTTGACAGTCCTTGGCACTTGACTCGGTTCACCAAGTGTCTCATACGTCAGCATCACGGGCCTCCTCACTTCTCGAGTCGACATCCTCCTGGTGGGTTGTTCCTCAGAGACCACGGGTTCTTCGGTCACAGAAGTTTCTTCCGCCGAACTCATTTCCCGTGCTTCCTCAGATGCTCTTGGAGCTGCCTCTGTAAGTTCCTGTACTTCTCCTGAGTCGCTTGTTTCCGCACGGTCTGGTAATTCCTCTCCTCCTGAGTGTCAATCGGTCTCTTCAGGGGCCAGTGTTTGATCATCAGATCTGAATTGGACTTAATCTGTACTCCTTGGTATGAACTCTGGAGCCTCAGGACTTAGTTCATTCTCCTGAGGATGGTGCATCCCTCTCCTTGAGGAAGTGAAGATGGATCCAGCTCAACACACCGGGCAATTAATTAAAATTCAACAATCTTTATTGGCAAATCCTTTTAAAGACTTGTAGAAAAGACAAAAAATGGACATCTCAGATGACAAAGCATATATTATGGGGTGGTGTGTATAAAAAATGCCATATGCGTTTTGAGTACAACTTTTTAAAAGGATTTGTCAATAAAGATTGTTGAATTTTAATTCATTGCCCGGTGTGTTGAGCTGGATCCATCTTCACTTCCTCATTGACCCAGGAACTGTGCAGCAGTGAGGACTCCGTGCTCCATGCCAGACTGGGATTACATCTCAGGGGTGAGCTGAAATTTCCTCTTTGTTCATACATCCCTCTCCTTGCCGGTCTGAGAAATACAATGGTGTGTTCTTCTCCATCGGAACTTTCAAGGTCACTAACCACCTCCGGAGCTTCAGTCTGTGGTGGTCCCTTAGTCGATTTCGGATGATGTTGGTCTACTTCTGGGAAGTCTTGTTGTGGTGGGAGATAATCACAGGGTAGCAGTAAATTCCAATGGGTTATTCTGATTTTCTTGTCTCTAGTTTCCAATCGGATTTCATACACTAAGCTGTCATCAGCTTTCCTCCTTACGACCACATACACCTTATCTTCCCAGTAGGAATGAAGTTTTCCTGGACTGCCTTTCTCACGTACGTTCTTGACTAGCACCCGGCATTTTCGATCATAGTACTCCTTACTCTTGCTCTGTCCTTGCGTAACCACTTTGGACGCTATGTTGTATGCGTCTGCCATCCGTTCTTTCCATTTCCGAACGTACTCCGGATATGTTCTGTAAGTCTCTGACACCGGAGTATCGAACATGATGTCGATTGGTAGTCTTGGCAATCATCCATACAATAGGAAAAAGGGTGAGTAACCCGTTGCACCACTCTTTGTACAGTTATAGGCATGTACCTCTTTTGACAGAGAACTCTTCCAGTCTTTCTTCTCATCAGCTGTTAAAGTGCGCAACATCGACAATTATGTCCTGTTAAAACATTCCACTTGTCCATTACCCTTTGGGTGATAGGGCGTTGTGTGGGATCTCTGAATTCTACAGTACTTTCCTAGCTTGGCAAAGAGCTGGTTCTCAAATTCTCTTCCTTGATCGTGGTGTGACCTCGTAGGGAATCCAAACCTCAAAGCAAAATCATTGAAGATCTTCACTGCCGTTGTTCGACCAGATTTATTGGTGGTGGCATATGCTTGAGCAAATCGAGTGAAATGGTCCATCACCACCAAGATGTATTTGTAACCACCCTTGCACGTCTCGAGATGTAGAAAGTCTATTGAGACCATCTCGAATGGATACATAGTTTGGATGTTGCCCATAGGTGCCCGGGTTAATGTGTTGGGACTTTTATCTTTCAGACACCCACACTCCCTGGTTACGTACCTCTCAATATCTCTCTGCATGTATGGCCAGAAGAAACATTCATGGATCAAATTTGTTGTCCTTTCCACTCCCAGGTGTTCCATGTTTTCATGGAGTTCTTTGAAGACCAACCTACGGAATACTCTGGGTAGTACCAACTGCCGGTTTTCTCCTCCTTTACGATACAGGATACCATTTTCACTGAGGTAGAGCTTCGTCCATTCTTTAATTAAAACAGATACTGCTGGTGACTCATTGTCTCTCTCTCGTTTACTTTGGAACCGATTTTGGTCCACATAAAGTAGTATTATATAAATTATCTGATCTTCCCGTTGTGCTCTATGAATTTTCCCTTTTGGTAGTTGTTGAATAGACAGGGGGTGATCTTGTTCTCTCACTTTTATGGTGGTTTCCACCATCAACGGACACCACAATGGTGTGTCTTCCTCCTGATAAGCTTGTACTGCTTGGGTAGTGCTCTCAATTGCTTCCAAACTGACTTCCTCCAAGCATTCTGGCATGAACTCCTCAGGCTCTAGTGGCATTCTTGACAATCCGTCAGCATCCGCATTGCATTTTCCTGGCCTGTACTTGATGCTGAAATTGAAGTCAGCTAGTTCAGCGACCCATCTCTGACCCATTGCATTCAGTTTGGCTGTAGTAAGGACATAGGTCAAAGGGTTGTTGTCAGTGTATACCTCAAACTCTTTGCTGTAGTAGAGATAATCTCTATATCGTTCACAGATTGCCCATTTCAATGCCAGGAACTCCAATTTTCCGGAATGTAGATGGTAATTCTTCTCGGCGACTGTCCATGTTCTAGAACCGTAACCGATGACCCTCAATTTTCCATCTTGATGCTGATACAGGGCAGCTCCCAGTCCAACTTGAGAAGCGTCACAATGAAGAACAAATGGTAAATTTAAATCAGGATATCCCAAGATGGATGGTTTTATCAGGTAGTCTACTAGTTCTTCCAATACCTCCTGGTGGTCTGCTGTCCAGAGATTGGACTGTTGGGACGAAACGGCGTTGCTTCTTTTAAGCCCCGTCCTACCCGCGTTCTTCTTTTTCTCCATAAGTGCTGCTGTCTCTGTCGTCCCCCCCCCCCAAGAGGAGGTATAGTGGGGCAGCAATCCTGAAGAAGTTACGAACATAAGTACGATAGTAGGAGAGGAATCCTAATATCTGCCTCAACTCCCCGACAGTAGAAGGCCGCTTGTCTTTTAAGGCCAGTACCGGAGCGATTTCTGCTTGTTCCATGGTATATCCTTCTCCAGACACAATTTTTCCTAGAAAACGGACTTCTTTTTCGAACAGTTCACACTTCTTTGGGGTCAACTTAACTCTGTGTTGTTGATACCGTTGTAATATGGTCCTCACATGTTCAATATGCTCCTGGAAGGTTTTGCTGTGTACCACATTGTAATCCAAGTACGGCCGGCAGATATCGTCCCTCAATCCTTCTAAATATGTCTCCATGCTCCTCTGGAATTCTGCTGGAGCTGAACTGAGCCCAAACGGTATGCGGATCCACTCATATAATCCCCACGGTGTGATGAATGCTGTCAAGGGTCTACTGGACTCTTCGACAAACCTTTGGTGGTATGCCTTACCCTGATCAAGGACAGAGAACCAGGTGCTTCCTGTTAGGCTATCCAGCATATCTTGGATCTTTGGTATCAGGTGTCGATCAGGTACTGACTTTAGGTTTAGTTCCCAGTAATCACAACAGAGTCTCAACGTACCGTCCTTCTTCCTAACACAGACAATAGGAGAGGAATAAGACGACTTAGACTTTTGAACCCAACCTCTGTTGATGAGATCTTGTAAATATTCTTTCACTTCACGATGTAATGGTTTTGGCATAGACATGTAACTTCTGGTTACTGGGGTCATGTCTTTCAAATTGATTTTCAACTGCAACGACGGGATACAGCCTATACCTGAGTCATCTTTGGAGAACGCATGACACTCTTCTCTCAGCATCTGTTTTGCTACCACTAGATCTTCAGCACACAAGTGTTCCAGGGGTATTGGGGGATCCCAGGACCCTGAGGTGGGTTGCGCAATTTCCTCCCCTGGGCAACTCCTGTTCCTTGATGGGGAGACTGAATTCACAGTAGACCCCTGGGCTGGTGTCACGCTGGCTGGATATACCGTTTTAAAGGTTTCAATGTGACCTAACACAGTCTATGGATCCAGTCTAATTTCTTGTTTCATAGTACTCATCACCGGTACTGTCACTCGAGCAAACCCACCAGTAGGAATCGTAAGCACAGTCTCACCTTGAACTAGGCCTTCCAGAAGTTCTGAGCAGTCTTTTGGCATGAGCAGTCTTTACTGGACTTTTCTTCCCGGTTCTACACGGACTCCACATCTCACCCCCACCATTTGGTTAGCAGGGATGATGGTTGGGCGCAAGCCTACCTTGACTTCTTTTAGGTCCATTGTATTCTGTGCTTTCTTTACTGTGTGAATCACGTTTTTCGCCATGGCTTTGGGTATGGCGAGCGATGTGGCAATTGCATCTACCATCAATGCCCCTGTCTTGTGTTTCGTGATGACCTCACTGATTACATTATAACCCAGGATAGGATCCTCTGCCACGTTCTGAGCACTGGTCACAAGAAAAGGTACCAAAAGCTCGATGGTGTTGCTGTTCTTTGTGGCCCTGAGTGGGAAAGTCACTTCCACCCAGTCTTTGAAAGGGATTTTGGTCTGTTGACAGCATTGCCGTGGATTCCACTGGTCTCAAGAGTTCTTTTAGTGACCGAAGGCAAGTGTGTGACAGGTAGCGCCTTCTCCATTGTTCATTTAAAAGGCTCACTTGGGCTCCTGTGTCCCACAGTGCTTTTACTAGGAGTCCATCTAGCTGGCACAGTATAAAGCACCTTTCACCGATTAGGCTGATAAGGCTATTTTTACTGACCGAGAAATCCTCCACCAGTAGTACATTGTTTGACCTCTGCACTGGGTATTAAGAAACTGATGACCCTGTCTCCTTTGCAGCTGTTGTAGATGGGAACACACTTGGGCATAATACTGACGCAGCCGTTTTACCTCATGCGCCGTTCTGGGGTCCTTCCTCACCACATCTTAGACAGTGGACACACACCGTACTCTGATTTGATGAATGGCACGCTTCACAAGCCAGGTATCTTCTATTTTGGAACCCACTCCTGGGTCTGATGTATACCGGTTCTGGCCTGGAACAAATCAACTTTTTCCCCTCCATCAACTCGACTCGCAGTTCTCCTATTACTTACTCCCAGTCAGCGCTGACAGGCCTCTCTTTTGTTGGTGATTTAATGATTTAAGGTTCCCTCTCTGAGGTGGCACTGGAGGGTCTCTATGATGATCTTTGGACTGGCCATTTTGGTGATTTTAGGAGCAGAGCCTTTCTTTACCTTCTGTTCGCTCTCTGACTCCAAGCTAGCTGCCTCATTCCTTTTTTCAGTTAGGACTTTGTCCAAAGTGCCAGGATCTTCCAGGTACTGTTTCAGCTGCAACTTGATATCTTTGCTGATTAATCCCATTCCCAATGATCTCAAGAACTTCTTCTGGACTAGTCCAGCATTAAACTTCTCTTCCGCTTCTACATCTCTGGATGCAAACAACAGTCTATCCTTCAGTTCAATTGGGGTAAATCATTATTTTTCTGTGAAAGGTTAATGAGTTGGTGGAACAATTCTGAAGTACTCTCTTCTTTATAGTGCCCTTTTAAAATCATCTTCAGCTGTTGCAAGGTCAATTGATTTTTCATTTGTAGCATACTACGTAGGTTCAGTCCTGGGCTGATCGCTTTCACCACCCCCCTCAATGATCTCATCTGGCTGGTAACCTTTCTGTAAGCCAGCATCGATCTGGTGCAATAAGTTCCTATAAGGCAGTCTCTCTTTCTGTTCACACTCTCCAATCTGTCCCAGAATCTTGAATTCTTTCCTTATGGTGATTTGTGGTGTTAGAGAGGACTGTCTCCCTGATTTATCTAACCCAAGCAGGTTAAAGGTCCTGTCTCAGTCTATCACCCGTTCAGAGGTTTTGGTTGATTCCTGCAGGGCTGTTGTTAGGGCTTTGCATTGTTCTTTCAATTTCTGTAGTTCAGTCTGTGGACCGAGATTCCCGCTTTTGGAGATTGATGCCTTCCCTCCATCAACCTGGTTAGAAACTGTGTTAGTTCACGGAGGAATGTCCCCATGACGTCATCAGCTTCTTTCTCCCCAGCTCATCCATTTTTGCATTAATGGCAGCTAACAATTGCTTGCGGTTGTGTGCTTTGGAAATCTGTTCTACTGACATCTTTATATGTTCTGCTACTGTTCTCAATTCTTCACAGGTTAACAGAAGAAGCAGCTCACTAATTCTGTGCATTTGTATTTCCATATTCATTGCTGCTAGTGAGTTTTTCTTTAGGGCTGGTCCCCTTTAACTGGTGTAGCAGAGTTGAGTTGAGCTGCTATGCTGCTGTGTTTTTCCAGACACTTTTCCTCTTCTCCCTCTACATGCTAATTCCCTCTCAGGATTCCCCGTATGGGCCACCAATGTTACACGCACGCCGCTAGGTTCAGATAGGGTGAGACAGGTTACATGAATTCTTTGGAATCCTGGGGGAACCGTTACTTAGGGAGACCATAGATCATGTGCTGCAGCTTCTCTCAGGCACACAGGGGTATTGACCCTCAGGCACAGACACGTAGGTTATTTCACTTGCTGACCAGACACACTTGACAAGAGTCCTCATAAACGGTAGAACAGTAGCATTTAATAAGAA
Source organism: Phyllobates terribilis (assembly GCF_046119375.1). Classification (NCBI taxonomy): domain Eukaryota; kingdom Metazoa; phylum Chordata; class Amphibia; order Anura; family Dendrobatidae; genus Phyllobates; species Phyllobates terribilis. Next base: position 136,797,400 of record NW_027362762.1, read on the forward strand.
GCCGTACAGCCAGTGCAAGTTAAGTCTTATAAGCAACAGGCTCCAGTGACAAACAGTACAGCAGTTCACAGTCTTCCCAGTAGTACAGGATAGCACAGTCCTAATGCAAAGACACATTAATGAACACATCATTCTTTACAGCACAGTGAGATGGAGGAGGAGGGAGGGTTTGCTGAGGGAGATGATCCCTGTGACACCATTTCTTCCAGTCCTTATCTTTCTACTTGACAATAGTCTTCACTGCTAGTTCAGGAACTCTACCTGACCTGTGCTTAGCTTCACTCCTGACTTGAATCTTTTTCACTTGCAGGGGTGCTTCTGTCAGATGCAGAACACACTCATCACCTTTCTCTTCGGCTCCAGCCAGACAGTAAACAACTTCCCCACAATCCCCCTGGGGCTCTGGTAAAACACTCCCCTTCTCCTGTGACTGTTAACCCCTCTAGTTGCTGGATGCTTCTGAAGCACAACGCTTCCTGTCTCATGTGCTTGTGTTACTTCTAATAGTTGCTGAATGCTTTTAAAGCAACAGCACTACTTCTGCATGTCACACTCTGCAACAGCCCTACTTCTGCATGTCACATTTGGACTTAGGTTCACTTGATCCTGACAATACAGGTTCTCCTCAGTACAACATGTGTCCACTATTATTTGCATTGTATTGCATTGTATGTATGACTACATACATAGGGAATATCAATAATAATAATAGATTCTAGAGTGTGATTGGTCCTAAAGTCAACTCTAAATAGATATGTCTTCTGCAAACCTTTGGGGCCAATTATTATGTCATTTCCTGAGTCCAAAGGAGGATCGACTGATAATCTGCTGGGTCAATACATGGAAGTTTGCATGCAATTAATAAGATAGATCTAAACTGGTTAATAAGAGCTGAGATAAGGAACATTTATAGTGTTCATACACATTAACAATAAAGTGTTGTGGCCCTTGACAACCAATTGGAAATCTACATGTCATTTTTTTATAGCATATAAAATAAAAGATGTATGTCAACAATGACCAGAACAGTTGAGCTTCTGTTTTTTTTTAATTATTATTTTATAAGCTGCTTTCCCTGTACTATCAAAATGGTAAAAAAATAAAGTTTTCAGGTTACTATACAAGAGCTGTTGAATTTGTAGGTGCTAATATATTTTATAGAAATCAATCTACAAACTTAACAATATAACTACTATCAAACATACAAAGCTGTCAAAATGCCTGAAAACAGTGAAGATACAAAGTAATGAGTCAGCGGTAAAGAGTGAGAGCTGCTTATTCAGAGGCTTCAAAGAAGTCTCTAATTTATTTGTATTGTAAATGGTACAATCAGATTTCTGCACATCAATATCACAATGTAATTATGAAGGAATATATCTGGTTGGGATGAAAACCGTGAAATTGAAAAGGAAAGTTACATTCGTTAAAGAGCTGTCTTATTGTATCAAGAGGACATTTCATGCACTCACTGCACTCACTTTAGTGCTCTGGATTCAGCCAGTTTTCAGTCAAGTATTCGTGTGAATAACAGATTAAATAAACAGATACAAATGACCTATCGACTTATAGGTAGCTCTTTTATTTTAAGACTTGTTCATACATGTACCAAAGAGAGGGATAGTGGTATAGATCGGAACTGTACAAATATTGCCCCCTCCTCTGCAAAGAAAAAAGCATAGTACACTGGTGATATGCCTAATGTGGTTGAAATTAATATTAAAATGGATTTCTACCGTAACATATTGTAGGTTACCATATTATCTACCAAAGTCTTTTTTAGATGTCTAGTTGTCTAATATTAAAGGGCATTATTCAGGACTATTTTTTTTTTTTTTACTACGGGCCTAAAAGCTAACAGGCAGGTAGTTGCTAACTACCTGTCTGTTCTACTCGGAGCAGCTCTTCCTCTTCTGCGCTGCTCTGTCAATGGGGCGTGACCTCTGACATCATGCTAATTGACAGCTGGCTCTCCGCAGTTAGGCAGCAGGGAGCCGGCTGTCAATCAGCATGACATTGGATGTCAAGCCCTGTCAACCGATCAGAATGGAAGAGAAGTAGCTGCTTTGTTGATGTGATGTCATCGGAACCCCTGGTAGTTCTTAGGCCCATAGAAAAAAGTAAATAAATAGTCCCAGATACCCCCTTTTATGACCTTTAAGATCAATGGGAGTCTGACTCCTGATATATCTACTGATCAGATGACTGAAAGGCTCCACAGCACCAGCGATCACCAATTCCCCTTTAGGTCTCATTCACAAATTAATTTTTCATGTATGTTCTATCAGTGTTTTTCACCATTATTATCTAAGGGGCTGTTCACATGTTCATGTTTTCTTTTGCAACAAGTGTCTGCAAAAAAAAAAAGATGGAGTTTTGTTAGCTTTTGTTTTGAGTGATGAAACAAATTTGTCCCATCAAATCAATGGGTCTGTAGAAAAAACAGACAGCACATGGATGCCATCGAGGTGTCATCCGTCATCCGTGCTGTCAGTTATTTGATAGATCATCCGATGGCCAAATACATTTTATGGAAATGCCATTGGTGAGTTATTTGTATACTCTCAAGATGAGCACCACCGTGTCTGACCACGAACTCAACATATTGATTCACTAGTGAACTCCTCTATGAAGCATCTGTGTATAATGCAATACCAGCATTTTCTCCTTACTACAGTTTTCTGCTATTTAATAGGTGGAAGGGTTATTTTGCATACAAGAATAACATACCACATTCATGATAGAAGTATGTAAATCGTGTATCTCTAGACCGTTGAATATCTACTCACACAATATTCAGGGGTAGACCTCTTGTTAAAATTGTCTACAGTAATTACAATAGGAAGGTCTGACTTTAACTAGCATTTTCCTTTAATTCCATGAAATACAGATGTAGAGAGCTTTAACTTGACATTCAATGCATCTTATGTAGGGTTGAGCGAGTATGTTCTGTCCGAGTATGCTCGGGCCGAGTTCCGAGTATTTATAGCTGCTCGGTGATATGGTTGCATCGCTCCCGTGTGCATGATTTGCAACTGTTTGACAGCTTTATTACATGTGAGGAATGTGTAAAAAATAGACATTCCTCCCGTGTAATAAAGCTGTCAAACAGTTGCAAATCATGCACACTGGAGCGATGCAACCATATCACCGAGCAGCTATAAATACTCGTAGCTCGGCCCGAGCATACTCGGCGAAAGGGTTAATAGAACATACTCGCTCAACACTAATCATATGCCATTGAAATAAGTTTAAAGCAACAAGTTAAAGGGGTTGTCCACTATTCAGATAATTACTTCTCAATCACTATGTTTACCCCCAGGAACAGCTTTATTCAACTCTGATGCGCCGCTCCATCGGTGTAGGCCCTGGCTCTCTTGGGGCCATGTGATATTATGTCACTCGATCCCTGCAGCCAGTCAGCTTCACTGACCCTTCCTACAGATGTAATTGACATGCAGAAGAAGTCAGAGCTGCGGCTACTCTCACTTCCTCCGGATGTCAATAACGTCTGAAGGAGGGGTCAGTGAAGTGGCCGCCGATGTCACACGAGCCCCAGGAAAGACAGTGCCGACACCGCTGGAATGGTGTTGGCAAAAGTGGTGAGGATAGATGTTCTTATTTTACTGGAGAGAAACAGTGCTTGAGAAGGGGTTGTCCGAGTAGTGGTCAACCACTTTAAATGTCACATCACGTTCATAAATTGCTTATAGGAAAGGAAATACTTAGTGGACCTTAAAAACCCCCAAGCATACAATCCCCTAACTGAAAGAGACAGTGCAGTGGCGTCCTTGTACTAGATGAAATGAATACTTAGATTGGTCTCATGTAAATTTGGTCATGAATTCATAGCATTGAATGGTACTGGATTCCCACCATACTTCTTCATAGCTTGTTGCTTTGAAAAAAGGGGTGGGCTATCGAGGTACAGTATCGGACTGGGATGTCAAGTGCCCACCAGTGATATTAAAACTGAGAGCCCACTGTTCAGCTACATGCAAATATTACATTTCCCTTGTTCACAAATTTTCCTATGCTTCTAAATAATAATAAATTGGGTAGTGCTCAAATAGGTGGATTGAGGGACCTACTCCTGCACAGGAGCCCCCTTGGATTATGCTTGTTCCCCAGTGGGCCATTCTGAACCTGGTGGGGTATTCCTGGTTGCCAGCAGCCAACAATAGCTTGACAAGAGTAATAAGGTACAAATTAATTGGAATGAACTGAGATTTTGCCCTGTATAAAAGTGTCTGCCCTGAGTGTGATCTTTTGTTTGGTGACTGAGGCCCAAGTCACATACAGATAGTCCTCCTTGTGGTATCTGGTTGTATCAGCTGTAAATGAAGGAAACCCGCTTGTAGACCTCAAGAGCTTGTAAGCTTCTACCCGTGGTTTACATGTAATATTCCACGGGGTACATTTTTCTGACACTGAAAAGAGGTGATAACTTGTAAAACAGTGGTGCGATTGTGTTTGGCTGCCATTTATGAGGTTTGGCTAAGGGCAACCAACATTTGTGAACTCAACTGAACATATATACCAGGAAACGCTCATGGTGTATGCTTAAACATTTTCATAGGCCCTCATTCAGCAGACGGAGGCCAAAAAAGGGTTTATTTGGCCTCTGTTTGGTGGTGGGCATCTGCATACTGCTTATTTAACTGTATGAACCAGGCCACCCCATAAATTTATACCATGCAGTATACATGATGGGTCCCAAAGGTGGATGGATGCCGCAGCATCCACAATCCCCTGATGATTAGCATATACGGCCGATGTGCACTCAGCATTACACGTACACCTGAGCGTTACATAAGACTCTCCTCTCTGATGAAATGGTAGCTTATGTACATCATGTAAGCTGTTTCCATGACGATAAGAAAAGCTTCATGTAAACCCTTTTCTCATTATCATGCTGTCCCTGTGTATGTTCCTAATCCTTGTGTTTCTCACTGAAAATAATGAAAATTTTTTATTCTCTCAGTGCTATATTGGGAAGCAGGAGTCGTAATATTTTGTCAAGGCTGCACTTTTTTATAAGGTAGTTACAATGTAGCCGCTTAGAGCTCGTTAGTGGCAACTAATGTACATACCAGGCGGGTGAATGGTTATGTGGGCGATCCCTGCGTGACATTGTAACCTAGACACATTGCCATGGCAGGCAGTCAGACACGGCGCAAAGCTGTGATCTGTGTGCTGAGACCACCACTAATTGTAAGATCAAGGGTCCTGCATTTTACTTCTCTACGTATTTATGCATCTCATTCAACACATTTAGGTTCCACATAGCAACCAGCTCAGTGTCATATTTTCTATACATAAATCGGAATATTCTGACACTTTTCCTGACAGTTTCTATACATGTGGAACATTGCAGTTTAATATTTACAGTATGAAGCCCAGGAGCGCACCCACAGAGGAGGGGTCTGAACACCCCTTTTAATCAGACACCCTCCTGGAGTACTCTTTGTATATGGCATACGTATTAAACTCTGGCCCGCAGGTTGATTTATATTTGGCCAGTGACACTAGAACCACCACCCCTATGTGGGGCCTTTATTCTGCAAGGAGGACTTTGTGGGGCCCATTATACTGTATGGAGAACTATGTGGGGCATATTATATTATATGGAGGACTATGTGGGGATCTTTATACTGTATGGAGGACTATGTGGGGCCCATTATACTGTATGGAGGACTATGTGGGGCCCATTATACTGTATGGAGGACTATGTGGGCCCATTATACTGTATGGAGGATTATGTGGGGCCCATTATATTGTATGGAGGAGGTGTGATGGTGTGGGGGTGCTTTGCTGGGACACTGTTGGGGATTTATTCAAAATTGAAGGCATACTGAACCCGCATGGCTACCACAGCATCTTGCAGCGGCATGCTATTCCATCCGGTTTGCGTTTAGTTGGACCATCATTTATTTTTCAACAGGACAATGACCCCAAACAATCATCCAGGCTGTGTAAGGGCTATTTGACCAAGCAGGAGAGTGATGGGGTGCTACGCCAGATGATCTGGCCTCCACAGTCACCAGACCTGAACCCAATCGAGATGGTTTGGGGTGAGCTGGACCGCAGAGTGAAGGCAAAAGGGCCAACAAGTGCTAAGCATCTCTGGGAACTCCTTAAAGATTGTTACAAGACCATTTCCGGTGACTACCTCTTGACGTTCATCAAGGGAATGCCAAGAGTGTGCAAAGCAGTCATCAAAAAAGTGGCTACTTTGAAGAACCTAGAATCTAAGACATATTTTCAGTTGTTTCACACTTTTTTGTTAGTATATAATTCCACATGTGTTAATTTATAGTTTTGATGCCTTCAGTGTGAATGTACAATTTTCAAAGTCATGAAAATACAGAAAAATCTTTAAATGAGAAGGTGTGTCCAAACTTTTGGTCTGTACTGTATATTGTTCTCCTTTAATGTTGTATGAGATTTTGTGTGTATATATATATATATATATATATATATATATATATATACAGTGTATATATTGTATATTAGTGTTCTCTCTAACATACAGTGACTTACAGGGATACCAGTGTTTGGTTTTATACCAGTGTTTGCTTTGTATTTGTCTAATGGTGCCGTAGAGTGTTCTCAATTCATTATGGGGTGTGATGAACGGGGTCATGGTAACTATGCATGCGTAAAATGGCAGGGCCACCATCAGGGCATTACTGCCCTTACTGCTGTATGAGGCCCCATGAGCAGCAGTACAGAGGGGGGCCCGGGCCCAGTTGGGGCCCCAACTCTTGTGCTTCTGTTCACAGGGTCCCATGCTGTAACAAAGTGCCGAGCGCCGAGGCGCTGAGTTCCTTACCGGAGCTCCGCTGTCGCGCAGCTCCAGCTGCTCCCTCATACTTCTCCTGACTTCTGGTTAAGTGACAGCGCGTACCCGCCGTCATCTGACCAGAAGTGAGGAGAACCAGGTGGCGTACTTCTCCTCAGTGCAAGGACCCTAGGAGTGCCAGGATGCTGCAGAGTGCTGCAGGGATCATATGAGAGGTAAGTATGACAACTTTATTTTAGGGATGGGTGAGGATACAGTAGATCAGGGTACAGCTAGCTGTGCAGCGGTATGCTGGAGTAAGGATTACCGCATATTGTACGCTTGTCAGAAGAAGTGGGTCTTCAGCTTCCTTTTCAAGGTTTCCACGGTAGGCGACAGTCTGATGTGTTGGGGTACCGATTTACAGAGTAGGGGAAATGCACGGGATAAATCTTGTATGCGATTGTGGCAAGAAGAGATAAGAGGGAAATAGAGAAGGAGATCTTGGAAGGATGGGAGGTTGTATGCAGGTAACTAGTACAGGGAGACTAGGTCACACATGTATGGAGGAGACAGGTTTTCGATGGTTTGGTATGCCAAAGTTAGGCTTTTAAACTGGAGTCTCTGGGCAACAGGGAGCCAGCGCAGGAATTGACAGAGGGGAGAAGCCTGGGAATAGCGGGGTGACAGGTGGATTAAGCAGCCAGCCCAGTTTAGGATAGATTGGAGGGGTGCGAGAGTGGTAGAAGGGAGGCCACAGATCATGAGCTTGTAGTAGTCAAGGCGGGAGATGATTAGGGTGTACACTGGTGTTTTTCTAGATTCATGATTGATGAATGTGTGGATCCCCGAGATACTGTGGAGTCGTGGAGTCGAAGTCACCAGCAAGTGAAAAAGGCTTGGATGTAAGGTTTGAAGCACAGATCAGAGTCAAGCTTGTGGGACTGGGGAGAGTGGGCAGCCATTCACTTTGATGGATAGGTCAGTTGTGGGGGGATGATTGAGATGGTGGAAAGATGAGGCATTTGCTTTTATTCATGTTAAATTTTACAAATCGAACAGAGAAGAAAGATGAAATAGAGGACATACATTGTGGGATTCTGGTTAGTGAGGAGGTGGTATCAGGCCCAGAGAGGTAGATCTGTATGTCATCAGCATAGAGGTGATACTGAAAGCCGTGAGACTATGAGCTGTCCCAGGCCGAAGGTGTAGATGGAGAAAAGCCTGGGTCCTAGAACTGAACCTTGGGGGACACCGACACATAGGGGGTGAGATGAGGAGGTGGTGTGTGAGTGGCAGACAATGAATGTCCTGTCGGTTAGGTATGAAAAGATCCAAGACAAGGCCAAGTCTGTGATGCCGAGGGATAAGAGTCTATAGTAAGAGGGAATGGTCTACTGTGTTGTAGGCAGATGACAGGTCTAGAAGAAAGAGGACAAAGTAGTTTTGCGTGTATTTGGCAGTTAGTAGGTCGTTTGTTACTTTAGTCAGGGCAGTTTCAGTGGAATGGTGTGGTCGGAAGCTAGATTGGAAGTGCTCAAAGAGGGAGCAGGAGGAGAGGTGGGCGGACAGTTCAAAATGGACATGTTGATCCAGTAGTTTGGAGGCATAGGGGAGAAATGAGATGGGGTGATAGCTAGACATAGGATGGGTCAAGGGAGGGCTTTTGGAGGATGGGTGTGATTGAGGTATGTTTGAATCATGAGGGGAAGACGTCAGTTGTTAGTGACAGGTTGAAGAGGAGGGGTAGGCTTGGGATGAAGACTGTGGTAAGGTTTGGAATGAGGTGAGGTGGTATTGGGTCAAGTTCACAGGTGGTGAGATGTGATTTGGAGAGTAAAGATGATCTTCCTTGATGGTGGAGAAGCTGGTTTTGAAGGAGGAGAGTTGAGTAGTTATGAGTAGAGATGAGCGTTGTTCTACTCGAACTGTTCGCCAATCTCAAATTCGAGCTGTTTTGGGCGGTGTTCGAGCCGATCGGCGAACACGAACAATTTGAGAAAAATTCGGCTGTTCGAGGTTATGTTCGATAACTGTTCGTGCACCAAAATCATAACTGGATTTTTTCTCAGTAATGATGAAAATTAATGTTAATACGCAGTTTGAGTGTACAGCGGGGCGGGGGGAGGGGCAGGGGATGGATCTCTGCAGGAACAATGAAGATCTCAATTTTTTTTTCTCTTTCCCGCATTTGCAGTGGGGAGGTGCAATCTGTCAGCCTATCAGCAGCGCACACACGGAGCGAAGTGCTTTTTTTCACACAAGCAAGGGCATGTGTGATTGGCAGTGTATGTCACATGTCCTTGCCCTATAAGACCAAGCCATTTTCCCCGTCGCCACCATTTTCTCACTGCTGCAGCTGCGTGTTAGACGGCACCGCTGTTGCTGTGTGCGCTATACCTTGTTAATTTCAAGCCAATTTTCGCACAAATATACAGATAGCTTGGGAGTAGGGAATAGTTGTGATTGCAGTCCTTTTAAGGACTAGGTTACAGCATTTCCTACGACTTTTATCAGGCAGGTCTGTGCTCTTAAATAGATAGATTGTGGGAGTAAAGACTAATTGTAATTGGAGTCCTTTTCAGGACTAGGTTACATCAGTTCCTATCAGTTTTTGCCAGGCAGGTCTGTTTTAGTGCTGTGCAAGTTTTTTTCACAGCATTTGGCTGAATCTAGCAAAGCTAATCCTTTTTGGCCTATTGCAGAGTGTGTTAGTCAGTGGAGTAGCCTATCTGTGTTGCAAGATATACCACCTGTGTATAGAATACCAATTTTTTTACTGCACCTAGTGAAGTAAAATCTTTTGGGCATAGCATCATTCTATTAGTCCATCTATACTGACCTCCATCAGGTTGCAAACTGAATATAATTTTTTTCTGCATCTAGCTCTGAAAAAATATTTGGGCTTCTAGCAGTGTGTGGGACTTGGTCTATTAGTCAATCTATACTGACCTCCATCAGGTTGCAAATTAAAAATAATTTTTTTCTTCATTTAGCTCTGAAAAAATATTTGGGCTTCTAGCAGTGTGTGGGACTTGTTCTATTAGTCCTTCTATACTGACCTCCAGCAGGTTGCAAATTGAATATAATTTTTTTCTGCATCTAGTTCTGAAAAAATATTTGGGCTTCTAGCGGTGTGTGGGACTTGGTCTATTAGTCCATCTATACTGACCTCCATCAGGTTGCAAATTAAAAATAATTTTTTTCTGCATCTAGCTCTGAAAAAATATTTGGGCTTCTAGCAGTGTGTGGGACTTGGTCTATTAGTCCATCTATACTGACCTCCATCAGGTTGCAAATTAAAAATAATTTTTTTCTTCATTTATCTCTGAAAAAATATTTGGGCTTCTAGCAGCGTGTGGGACTTGTTCTATTAGTCCATCTATACTGACCTCCATCAGGTTGCAAATTAAAAATAATTTTTTTCTGCATCTAGCTCTGAAAAAATATTTGGGCTTCTAGCAGTGTGTGGGACTTGGTCTATTAGTCCATCTATACTGACCTCCATCAGGTTGCAAATTAAAAATATTTTTTTTCTGCATCTAGCTCTGAAAAAATATTTGGGCTTCTAGCAGTGTGTGGGACTTGGTCTATTAGTCCATCTATACTGACCTCCATCAGGTTGCAAATTGAATAAAAAAATTTTCTGCATCTAGCTCTGAAAAAATATTTGGGCTTCTAGCGGTGTGTGGGACTTGGTCTATTAGTCCATCTATACTGACCTCCATCAGGTTGCAAATTAAAAATAATTTTTTTCTGCATCTAACCCAGCCAATAGTTTTGGCCTAATACCACAGTTTGGCCACTCAGCTCTGCTCGGTTACCATCCATTGTTTTTTTGTGCAAACAACTCCAGAGTTGTGAATTAGTTAACCACCAAAATGAGTGGAAAAAGGCCTGCTGCTGGTGGAAAGGGGAATAGGCGTGTTGGGAAGGGGAAAAAAGGTTGTGTCCGTGGGGTAGGTGCAGAAGAAAGACCATCTTCCAGCCAAACTAAAATGTCTACTTCTTTTAGCGGACAATGTGATAAGATCCCTTTCTTACGGCCACGCCAATCGCTACAAATTCCAGATGAGGCACAAAAACAGCAGGTGCTTCAACGGATATCAAGTGCTCCTTTAAGTGGGCTCTCCTCCACATCAACTTCAACATCACAAATACTCCAGTCCTCAAAGGTGTCACCCAAATCGCACTTGCTTCCTCACAGCTCCCAAATCTCCAGCTGCCCGTCTGAGTATGAGGTAGAACAGATGGTTGAGTCTGCAGAGCTGTTTACTCATACTATAGCCTGGGAATCAGAGGTCGACTCCAGCGCTTCTGTGAATCCAGACGAGGAAATGATCTGCACTGATGCCCAGAATCTTTATGAGTCGGATCCAGGACCAGACGCAGAAGGTTCTGACCATAATGTAGACCCTCATTCCCAAACTGTAACTCCTGTTGGTGGAGACAATGAGGAAGACGATGATAAGACTCAAATACCTGATTGGAGCGACAACTTTAGTTTTTTGTCAGGGCAGGAACAGGTTGGCTCTGAGGACGACGGGTGTGATAACGCACAGGGTGATGATGATGAGGTCGGAGATCCCACTTACTGTCAACCCACAGTCAGCCAAGAGATGAGGTCAGCAGAGGAGGTGGAGGAAGATGCTAGTGACGACGAGGTCAGGTTGCGCCTTCCTGGACAGAGACGTAGTACTGGAAGCACGTCAACAACTGCATCCTCAAACACAACTCTGCCTCTCACCACAAGTCGTGGTGGCTCTTCAGGTCGCATGGGTGCTAAGCCTTGCATAGCCTGGGCATTTTTTCAGATCGATAAAGATGACCCAACTCGTGTTATCTGTAACATTTGTCAGCAAAAGCTAAGTAGAGGCCAAAAAATACATAGTTTGAGTACTTCATGCATGAACCGGCACATGGACATGAAGCATAAGTTGCAGTGGGAAGCTCAGTGTGCTACAATGCGGTCTAGCCGGCCGGGCCAACCACCGTCTGCCATATCTTGTGCATCCGCGGCCTCTTCATCCTCTGTGACTGGGGGGACAGCAGTCACACCTGTTTTGGGGCGCAGACCTGCCACCTCTTTACCCGCAACAGCCAGCGTGATTGGCAGGTCATCATTTTCTTTGGAGGTGGTAACACCAGCTGGTCTTGAGCGCTGTCCGACATCGATAGCACCACCTTTGGATCAAGGCAACCTAACATGTCCGCCTGCATCTTCCTCACAGACCGTCAGTTTGCCGGGGACACCCTTATCAACCCCGTCTAAGCACAATAGCCAGCCCTCGGTCCCTCAGATGTGGACAAGTAAAAGACCATTTCCTCCTAGCCATGAGAAAGCTAAGAGGTTGAATTTCACCATCTGCAAGCTCTTGGCTACAGAAATGCTGCCTTTCCGCCTGGTGGACACAGAGGATTTTCGAGACCTTATGTCCGTCGCAGTGCCCCAGTACCAGATGCCCAGTCGGCACTACTTCTCAAAGAAAGGTGTGCCTGTGCTCCACCAGCATGTCGCACACAACATCACCGCTTCTTTGAGAAACTCTGTGTGTGACAGGGTGCATTTCACCACAGACACTTGGACGAGTAGGCATGGACAGGGGCGTTACATGTCGCTGACTGGGCACTGGGTAACTATGGTGACCTGCTGTCCAAGTCTTGCCGTCCCCACGAGTTGTGCGTCAATCCTCTTTATGTCAAAGTTCCTCCACTGCTTCTGCCTCCTCAACCTCCTCTCGGTCTTCCACCTGCACCCAAAGCCTGTCTGGTCATGCCACAAGCTTTCTAACTGCGCAGAAGGGATCCTGCACACCTCCTTACTATGCTGGCAGTAGGGCTCAACGTCATCAGGCGGTTTTTACATTGAAATGTCTGGGAAATGTGAGTCACACAGCTGAGGAGTTGTGGTCAGCTCTGGAGAACCAATTTCATGAATGGTTGTCTCCACTGGACCTGAAACCAGGGAAGGCCGTGTGCGACAATGCTGCAAACCTGGGTGCGGCCCTTCGCCGGGGCAATGTCACACACGTGCCTTGTATGGCTCACGTGTTGAGCCTGGTTGTCCAGCAATTTTTAGCCCACTATCCCAGACTAGATGGCCTTCTGCAGAGGGCACGGTCGCTGTGTGCTCACTTCCGCCGTTCGCATCCCGCAGCTCAGCGACTTACATCTCTACAGAAGTCGTTGGGCCTGCCACTTCACCGGCTAAAATGCGATGTGCCTACCCGGTGGAATTCAACTCTGCACATGTTGCAGCGACTGTGGCAGCACCGACAAGCCCTGGTGCAATACGTTCTGACGTATAGCCTGGGCCAACGAGATTCAGAGGTGGGGCAAATCACGCTGGAGGAGTGGTCTCAGATCAGGGACCTATGCACCCTTCTGCACAGTTTTGAAATGGCGACGAAGATGTTTAGTGCTGACGATGCCATTATCAGCATGACTATTCCGGTGATTTACATGCTGGAGCACATGTTAAACAGAATTCGGAGTCAGGTGGTGGCACAAGAGGAGGTGGAGGAAGTAGAGGAGGAGGAGTTGTATGCGGAAGGGCTAACATCTGCAAGGTCCAGACGGTCGACAGCACCAAGGCGGCAGGCATGTGAGGGTGGGGGAGATGATTTTACCAGGGCGCATGGTAGCAGCCAAACTAGTGAGGAAGGTGCAGGAGCCCAGGAAGAAGTGGAGGACGAACTGATGGAAGACTCATCAGATGAGGGAGACCTTGATCACATTTCTGTTGTGCGAGGTTGGGGGGAGAGGACAGAGGAAGGAAGCATGATTGCTACCTCGCCACCAACACAACAGGGACTTGGTGCTCCTGGATGCGCAACACACATGAGTGCCTTCTTGCTGCACTACCTGCAACATGACCCTCGAATTGTGAGAATTAGAAATAATCCTGACTACTGGGTTGCCACACTGTTAGATCCCCGGTACAAAAGTAAATTTGCAGAAATTATTCCTGCCATAGAAAGGGATGCACGCATGCAGGAGTATCAGCAGAGACTGTTGCAGAATCTTACATGTGCTTTTCCACAAAATACCAGTGGTGCACGTAGTGAATCTCACAGTTCCAACTTGCCAACCGTGGGACCGTCAAGTGTTCAGCACTCAAACCGTAACAGAACCACAGTATCTGCTGGTAACATCAATTTTGCGGAATCATTTCACCACTTTTTTAGCCCATCCTTTGCAAGGCCACAGGAGACAAGAAGTCTGACACATAGTCAACGCCTAGAGACGATGGTACAGGAGTATCTCCAAGTAAACATTGAAGCCACGACTGTGTCACTGGACCCTTGCTCTTTTTGGGCTTCCAATCTGGATAAATGGCCGGAGCTAGCCACTTACGCCTTGGAGATCTTGTCATGCCCCGCAGCCAGCGTTCTGTCTGAACGTGTGTTCAGCGCTGCTGGTGGTGTGCTGACAGATAAGCGCACGCGGCTCTCCACTGATAATGTAGACAGACTCACGTTCATAAAGATGAACAAATCATGGATCCGAAACGACTTTTCTACCCCTGTGTCATCCTGGGGAGAGTAAAAGCTTGATGATTGGTTAAAATCACCCTACCAACCGTTTTAAGCTTTCAAATTACTAATCATGTTTATCTGTATCTTGACTGGAAAATAATTTGGGCTTTGTAGCAGTGTGCAGCACTGATCCTATTAGGCCATCTATAATAAGCTTCACCAGATTTAAAATTAAAAATAATTTTTAGCTGCATCTAGCCCGGAAAATAATTTTGGGGCTCCGAGATGCGCAAGACACATAAGTGCCTTCTTGCTGCACTACCTGCAGCATGACCCTCATATTGTCAGAATTCGAAGTAATCATGACTACTGGGTTGCCACACTCTTAGATCCCCCAAACTTTTCGATCAACCTTTTCATTTTAATAAAGACCAAAAAAATGGTCATTTTTGAAATTATAAGCATTAGCAGGTTGTTAGAAACTGAAATCAAACAGTTTTCAACTCAAAACTTTATTCTAGGTGATGTTACATTTTCACATAGGACCCCTTGTTCGAAAGGAGCTTCTGAACTCTCTCGTCCATTGAATTTGTCAGGTTTTGGATGGTTTCTGCTTCAATTGTTTTGCATGAGGACAGAATACCCTCCCAGAGCTGTTGCTTAGATGTGAACTGCCTCCCGCCATCATAGACACTCCTTTTAATGATGCTCCAAAGGTTCTGAATGGGGTAGAGGTCAGGGGAGCATGGGGGTCACACCATAAGTTTGTCCCCTTTTATGCCCATATCAGCCAGAGATGCAGATGTTTTATGTGCAGCATGAGATGGTGCATTATCATGCAGAAAAATGATCTTGCTGTGAAATACACGGTTCTTCTTCTTGAACCATGGCAGGAAGTGCTGTTTGAGAAAATCCACATACATTATGGAGTTCATCTTTAGCGCCTTCAGGGATCCTAAAGGGGCCGACAATCTCTCTCCCCATGATTCCAGCCCAAAACATTACTCCACCTCCTCCTTGTTGGCGCTGTAGCCGTGTTTGCGTGGGGTGTCCATCAACCAGCCATCCTCCACTCCATTCATCTGGACCATCGAGCGCTGCACGGCACTCATCCGTGAACAAAACAGTTTTGAAATCAGTCTTCATGTAATGTTTGGCCCACTGGAGCCGTTTCTGCTTGTGTGAAGTGGATAGAGGAGGTCGACAGGATGGCATATGCACAGCTGCAAACCTCTGAAGGACCCTGCATCTTGTTGTTCGGGGGACGTTGGAGGCACAAGCAGCTTCAAAAACTTGTCTGCTGCTATGACAAGGCTTTTTTACCGCTGCTGTTTCAACCTGACGTAATTGCCTGTAGGAAAGAGTCCTCAATTTGCCCTTATCAGCACGCACACGTGTGTACTGTGAATCAGCTACATACTTCTTGATTGCCAAGACACTTCATCCTGATCATCGCACAATGTTGATTGTAGTCATGCCTTGACCTAAACACTCCACAATTTGTTGCTTCTCAGCAGCCGACACATCCTTTTTCTTTCCCATTTTGGCAGAAAATGTAGGCTGCTTAATAATGTGAGAGAGCCTTCTTAAGTAGTCTTGCCTTTCATTGGACACACCTGCCAAACTAATTAGCACAGGTGTCTGCAATTGCTTACAGTGATATAAAGAGCCCTGACACACATCACCATCAATGAGTTTAACTGACAAACAAACAAATTCTTCCCTTATCACTCCTAAACACTTTTTGCATAATAATTTGGAACGCGGTGTACATGTGCTTTTCCACAAAACACCAGTGGTTCACGTAGTGAATCTTACAGTTCTAACTTGCCAACCGTGGTCTGTATGGAATTGTTCAATAAAGGGCCCAAAATTAAGATAACATAGATGGGAGAGGTCTCTATGAATAGGAATTCCTAAGTATTTGATACCCTGTGAGGGCCAGGCAAAGGGAAAGTTGGACTGGATGGAATCCTATATGGATTTAGGGAGGGAGACATCGAGGGCCTCAGACTTCGCTGCATTGATTTTAAAATTTTACCATGTAACAAAGTGATCTATTTCAGCCATAACAGCAGGGATGGATATATGTGATTGAGTGATATATACTAGGACATCATCAGCAAATAGAGAGCACTTGTACTCGGTGCCTCCCACCTCAATCCACCTAATATTGGGGTTATGGCGAATTGATGAGAGCAGGTGCTCCGTCACTAGGATGTATAAGAGAGGGGACAGAGGACATCCCTGCCTTGTCCCATTGGTGATTGTGAAAGGTGATGAAAATGTTCTGACGCACCCCCTGGGCCTTGGGACACCCGGAGCCGGACCCTTTTTGGTGGATGCTGGTGGTTGTAGTCTTCGTGGCGGCGATCCGGTTCCGTGGCTCAGGGCGGTCAAACCAGTGGCGGAACTATTTATGTGGTTTTGATGTTTAAATGTCTGACTACGCCACCCGTGGATTGCGGTCAGAGTGAACCGCCGCTACAGGGCAGACCGCTAAGGCTGGTGTTGTGGGTGCAGCAGAGCGTAGCATAACTCCCCACGGGAGGAGTATAGCCTCAGGGCAGTGTATGCGGAGGATGGGGGTGATGGTGCAGGGCAGCAGCAGTAACGACACGGAGTCAGTGATGCAGTTCAGGGCCTTTACTCACAGTTCTTATTATCCAGACCACGTCTGCAGGTAACGGCTGCCCACGTCGTACTGTGCTCACCAGGTGAGGGGCTCAGACAACTCCCAGATAACTTTGGAGCGCTTCACAGGACCCCCTTTGTGTGTCCTTTGTCTGGCCTTTCTTACCAACACTTCTGTCCGGCTGCCTCGGGCCTCCTCTTGGTAAACTTGGCGCCAGTTTCCCTGACCCTATGTGGTGCCTTCCTAGCGGGTGGAGCAAGGGGCTGCGCCACATAAAATGTCAGAGCCTCCGGTTTCTAGCTGAGGGTCGTTTCCTGCCTCCACTAGTTCGGGGACCGGTCTCCCCCTTTGGCCTGACCCCTCCACGCAGGTGGATTCGGGCGTGCGGTGGCGACTCGCCCGTCCGCACCCCTGGGATCCCTTCATTCCTCGTTCCTGGAGCCTTCTCCGCTCCTCTTCCTTCCTTCTCCCTCTTGCAGGCCTGGGCCTCTGTTACTAGGCCCGCCTCCGGAGCAGAGCTCATGCAGAGCCCCTGCTCCCTGCCACTTCTGCTCAGACTTCTCTGCACTGAACTAAGATGGTGCCCACCTTTTATACTCCCTTCTCAATGCACCCAGGAACTGCTTCCTCCCTGCTCCTGCACTGCAGGGTTCCCCTTCCTCAGTGTTCCCTCCCCCCACTCCAGCCAGGGACAGGGACTGTCGTGCCCATCTCAGGGGCATATTGGTCGACCTGCCCCACGGCAATGTGGTGTAATGCATGCAGGTGTCGGGTCCTGATCCACACTCCATCCTTATCTGAGAGTGAGATATCACACCTCTGGGTGAGGTGCAATACGTCTGTAGCAACCGAGCCCTCGGTGCTACAGTTCCATTTATCTTCAGCCTAGGTGACGTACTGTGATACAGGGCCGTGATTTTGGCTATAAAAGGGTCCCCTAGACCCCTACCCCAAGCTTTTTAAGAGAATCATATATGGCGTGCCAGGAGACTCTATGGAATGCTTTCTCAGCATCCAACGAGAGTATCTACTTACAAATTTTTAACTGCATCTAGCCCAGGAAATACTTTGTGCCTAGTAGCAGTGTCTGCTAGTCAGCGGATTATCCCGGCTGTTAAGCAAGCTACACCACCTGTAGTTTGGACACTTAATTTTTTCAAAGGAAATGCTTCGGGACCACGGGATACTTAGTGAAGAGCATCAGGAGGCACCCCAAGGCATAGGGGCTGGGACTGGCACTAGGATGCCTTGCGGTGGACAGCCGAGCTCGATCCTTATAAAAGCTTTTTAACTGCAGCAGCTTTAGTGGACGCTACTGGAGCTGGAATTACGCGGCTGCTGGCATGAGACTTGCCCTCCAATAGATCCTTGTAAATGGATTTAAAGTGTATTCATTTAAATTAGAGGGACAATTTAAATTAAAAAGCTTAGAGCTGCCTCCACCACAGTGGGGCTCTCTCGACCCACCAGCGGACAGGCACCAGTATTGGGAGAGGGGGGCTGGCCGTCAGGGTTCACCGCGGCTCTGGCACAAACCCGGCGACACGGAGGTGGCACGGGCAGGAGCGGACTGGCCGTCTCGGCTTCTCACTTTTTGGATTTTAGAAGGGCATGACATGCCTATATCTGTGTCTCCCCCTCCTTTTACTCCTCCACCTCTTTTCTTTTCGCATGACTATATGTACTTGTCACTTTTCCATGTGTTAGTTGTGTCTTCTGAGCAGTTTGTCAGCTTTTGGACACCTTTGAAGGTGTTTTCTATGTGTTTCTATGTGTTTTTGTTTGCCTGCCATTGGTTTTAACGGTGTTCGAAGGAGTTCGACGAACAGTTCGACGAACAGTTCGGCGAACACACGGGTGTTCGACGAACCGAACCGAACTCGAACACTACGGGGGTGGCTCAACACTAGTTATGAGGAGGGGCTGTTGGGACTTTAAGCAAAACCTTTGCCCTACGTTGTCAATCAGCTGAGATGAGAGGAGAGGGAGGGGGAGCTGGTGCAGAGAGGGGGACTTGAAAGTACTGAATAGCTGTTTAGGGTTGTGAGACACGTATGATATGAGAGATGAGAAGTAGGTTTGTTTTGCTGCAGTGAGCAATTGTGCAGCATTTTGAAAACTTCTGTTACTGGACTCCACTCCCTTTCTTTGGCAGTCGCACAGAGGTACGCCTTGTAGATGAGGGCCAGGAAGAACATGTGCTCCAGTAGATGACAAGCGCTGCATCAAGTGGCCTCTGCTCCTCTTCCTCCGCCTTAGCATCACACACAGTACAGTCCTCAGAGGTGGCACCCCAATTACCCTTGTTTTCACTCGCGTCACAACTCTCCAACCGCCAACTTACTGTGGGTAAGCACAGATGGGAGAGAATGCAGAGCTGTTCGCACATTCTATTCTAGGCCATCAGAGGTCTGAACCAAAGCTTCACAGACTTGATGCGCCCCAGGGCAATGGGGTACTCGGCAGCCGGGCCTACAGATGCTGGTGGGGGATATGTCACAGTGGCTGGCCCGGTCCGTGGCCCAGGGCGGTCAACCAAAAAGGGGAATTGTAACTTGGATAAAAAATAACATAAATAGTTTGTGATGCCACCTGTGGTACCTCGTAAGGACTACGAGCGCTGCTGCAGACCTCCGGGGGGTGATGGGATGGCAGCTGAGGTGTTTCTGCTCCCCACAGGTGGAGCGGGCACCCAGGGCAGTATGGAGTTTGATGGTGGATGGTGATGCTGGGACTTGTAGTGCAGGCGGATGGCGCAGCAGGAGTAACTGACAGAGACAGGGGATTCGCTTCAATACCTTTACTGGTGCGGATGTCAGGTACGGTCCAGGGTACTCAGTAGGATGGGTGCACTTCAGGACTTCTCCCCAGTGAGCGGGTATAGGGCCTCCTGGACCGTGTCTCCCTCTCTGTATGCTCCTGGCCAGCCTGCAGCTGGGCCTAGCTTATGTGTAGTGCTGTTCCTTCACCTGTCGCTCGGTAGTAGGACCTTCTGCTGGCAACCACTATCCCTGGTAATGCTGGGGCCTTCGTGATTCCTGGTCCTGTAATGGGTCTAGCTTCAGGTCAGCCTGGGACTTGTAGTCCTCCTGGAATGCCGGTGATCCCTGCTGGGTATAAAGGGACCCTGTAGGCGTGGACCCGGTGTCCGGTTTGTATATTGGGGTGAGCCTATGATGCTCCTCTGCCCCCTCAACTCCTCTCTCCTTTCTCCTCTTGCCTTTGGTCACACTTGGGGCCCTCAGAACTCAGCAGCAGACGCGCTGCATCTTCGCTGCTCTCAGAGTCAGCACGCTCTCTGACTCTCTCTCAGTCTGACTAAATTCTAAAAACTGACTGAATGCCTGGCTCCACCCTCCATATATATATCCCTATCAGGGCTCCCTCTGGTGGTATGAGGTGGAAGGGTGGAGGTGTTTGTATGTAATGAGGGCCTGTTGTGGAGAAGTCTATCCATGCACCCTGGGTCCTGTGGTACCTGTGCGCAGCAGGGTGCAACATTCCCCCCTAGTACAATTCGGTACTCCTAGACTGAAGCATTTTGTAACAGGTTACAACAATAATAATAATTAGAATAACAATAGAGTTACAGTATGTCCCGTAACCAGGTGTGCATTTCACCGATTAAAGTATAACAAGAGAAACATGAGGGACCCGCCTGAAAACTCTCAACGTAGGCCCTGGGCCTACAGGGCATAGATGATCCTGGTGCTGGACCACTTCTTCGGCCACGCCAAACAGGTTTTTGTTCTGTGGTCAAATAAAGGGGGGCACTTTTGATGAGGGCAAACTATATACAAGACAGTTTTTGGCTGCTCACAGTCCTCAGCGTACAAGTCTTTGTATACCCTTACGGGTAACTATTTATAGTGTAGGCACTTTGTGCTTATTCCCTAAACCTGGTAGGGATCTGTCCTTGTGTGCTGCG
Organism: Phyllobates terribilis; assembly: GCF_046119375.1. Taxonomy (NCBI): domain Eukaryota; kingdom Metazoa; phylum Chordata; class Amphibia; order Anura; family Dendrobatidae; genus Phyllobates; species Phyllobates terribilis. The sequence continues at coordinate 136,818,222 of NW_027362762.1, forward strand.
TGTGGACCTTCATAGCACTGGGGTGTTACTAGTGTCTGTGCATGCACTTTCTGTTAATCTAGCAGGTGTACGTGCTGGTAGATTATAGAACTGCCTTAATCTCTCTATGGGACTGGAAAGTGCACTGTCCACTGGGCCTGCAGGCTCTGCTTCAACTGGTGCTTCTCTTCTTTCTGGGGACTCTTCCTGTTCCTGAGCAGGCTCTTCCAGGGTGCTTGCAGGTTCTTCTGGTTGTTGATAGAAGTGTATCACCGGTATTATAACTGCTCCATCAAGTTGAGGCCAGTCCGCAGGGAAATCTCCTAGAACTGTGTGAAGCACTTCTTCCTTGGGTTCTTCTGGTACTATAGGAGGTAGTTCTTCCTCCGTTGTCTTCAGTAGACCTGGGCACACTTTCAGGTGGTCTCTTGAGACTGTTGCAGTTGTTTTTCCTCCATCTTTGCTAATCAGGCAGGTTTTACTGTTGTCAAATCTGGAGTTCAGCACTGTGTAGGGCTCTCTTTCCCACTTGTCATCGAGCTTGTGACTTCTTCTCTTCCGCTTTAGCACTATCTCTCCAGGTGCCAAGGGTTCTGCTGGTGCATGTTTATTGTACTGTTCTTCCTGCCTCTCTCTTACTCGGTTCAGACTGTCTTCGACACAGGCCTGTACCCTCCTGTACTGCTCTTGCCGATTTGTATCCCAGTCTTCAGTGGACATACAGTACAGACCAAAAGTTTGGACACACCTTCTCATTTAAAGATTTTTCTTTATTTAAAGATTTTTCTGTATTTTCATGACTATGAAAATTGTACATTCACACTGAAGGCATCAAAACTATGAATTAACACATGTGGAATTATATATTTAACAAAAAAGTGTGAAACTACTGAAAATATGTCTTATATTCTAGGTTCTTCACAGTAGCCACCTTTTGCTTTGATGACTGCTTTGCACACTCTTGGCATTCTCTTGATGAGCTTCAAGAGGTAGTCACCGGAAATGGTTTTCACTTCACAGGTGTGCACTGTCAGTGGGATTTCTTGCCTAATAAATGGGGTTGGGACCATCAGTTGTGTTGTTCAGAAGTCTGGTGGATACACAGCTGATAGTCCTACTGAATAGACTGTTAGAATTTGTATTATGGCAAGAAAAAAGCAGCTAAGTAAAGAAAAACGAGTAGCCATCATTACTTTAAGAAATGAAGGTCAGTCAGTGCGAAAAATTGGGAAAACTTTGAAAGTGTCCCCAAGTGCAGTTGCAAAAACCATCAAGCGCTACAAAGAACCTGGCTCACATGAGGACCGCCCCAGGAAAGGAAGACCAAGAGTCACCTCTGCTTCTGAGGATAAGTTTATCCGAGTCACCAGCCTCAGAAATCGCAGGTTAACAGCAGCTCAGATTAGAGACCAGGTCAATGCCACACAGAGTTCTAGCAGCAGACACATCTCTTCAACAACTGTTAAGAGGAGACTTTGTGCAGCAGGCCTTCATGGTAAAATAGCTGCTAGGAAAACACTGCTAAGGACAGGCAACAAGCAGAAGAGACTTGTTTGGGCTAAAGAATACAAGGAATGGACATTAGACCAGTGGAAATCTATGCTTTGGTCTGATGAGTCCAAATTTGAGATCTTTGGTTCCAACCACCGTGTCTTTGTGCGACACAGAAAAGGTGAACGGATGGACTCTACATGCCTGGTTCCCACCGTGAAGCATGGAGGAGGAGGTGTGATGGTGTGGGGGTGCTTTGCTGGTGACACTGTTGGGGATTTATTCAAAATTAAAGGCATACTGAACCAGCATGGCTACAACAGCATCTTGCAGCGACATGCTATTCCATCCGGTTTGCGTTTAGTTGGACCATCATTTATTTTTCAACAGGACAATGACCCCAAACACTTCCAAGCTGTGTAAGGGCTATTTGACCAAGAAAGAGAGTGATGGGGTGCTACGCCAGATGACCTGGCCTCCACAGTCACCAGACCTGAACCCAATCGAGATGGTTTGGGGTGAGCTGGTCCGCAGAGTGAAGGCAAAAGGGCCAACAAGTGCTAAGCATCTCTGGGAACTCCTTCAAGATTGTTGGAAGACCATTTCCGGTGACTACCTCTTGAAGCTCATCAAGAGAATGCCAAGAGTGTGCAAAGCAGTCATCAAAGCAAGAGGTGGCTACTTTGAAGAACCTAGAATATAAGACATATTTTCAGTTGTTTCACACTTTTTTGTTAAGTATATAATTCCACATGTGGTAATTCATAGTTTTGATGCCTTCAGTGTGAATGTACAATTTTCAAAGTCATGAAAATACAGAAAAATCTTTAAATGAGAAGGTGTGTCCAAACTTTTGGTCTGTACTGTATCTGCTTCCGGTTCTACCACTCCCAAGTTCCAGGTCCATGGGCAATTTCCCAGGTCTTGCTCTCATGAGGTACGCTGGGGTACAATTAGTAGAACTCACAGGTATGTGATTGTACAGATCTACCAGGTCAGGTAGTTTGTCTGGCCACTGGTTTCTTTCTTCCAAGGGTAAGGTTTTCAGCAGGTCTATGACGTGTTGTTCATTTTCTCACACAAACCATTAGTCTGAGGGTGGTACGGCGTAGTCCGGATCTTCTTGCACCCATACATACAGGTGGCAGAATTCTTTAAACAGCTCGGCTTCAAAGGCAGGGCCTTGATCCATCAGCACTTTGTCCGGATATCCATGGGGCCTGCAGAAGTACGCTTGGAACGTTCTTGCTGCAGTTTCTGCTGTCAGATCCTTGACAGGGGCTACCACCAGGAACCGGGAATAATGATCCACCATGGTCAGTGCATAGGAATAGCCTGACCTGCTGGGTGACAGCTTGACGTGATCCAGAGCGACAATCTCCAGCGGCTGGGTTGTTTTGATGGACTGCAAGGGTGCTTTCTGGCTGCCGTAGTCTTTCCTTCTGAGGCTACAGGGCCCACAATTCCGGCACCACCTCTCTATGGAGCTCCGCATTCCAACCCAATAGAACCGGTCCTTCAGCTGGGTTTCCAGCTTCTTCCAGCCAAAGTGACCTGCTTGATCGTGGTAGACTTCCAACACCATCTGGATATCCATCCTGGGTACAACAATCTGCCACACCATTTCATGGGTCTTGGGGTTGACATATCTTCTGCACAGCTTCTTTCTGTAGATGAACAGTCGGCTTCTCTCATTTCACAGTTGCTTGGCTTGTGGAGGAGCATCCTTCTCCAGGTGAGAACCTTCCTGGGTGATCAGTCTTTTGAAGAGGCTGACAACCGGGTCACTGTCTTGAGTCTCCTTCCAACTGTGATGGGGTAGAGGATTCAGCGTGCTTCCCTGACGTCTTCTGGTGATGTGTTGCTCATGGACCACTCCGCTTTGGTGGAAAGCAGGTAGTTCAACTTCCTCTAAATCATCCACTTCATCCTCGGTGTCCAACTGGTGAGGCATCCTTGACAGGGCATCAGCATTGGTGTTCCTGTGACCTGCCCGATACTTAATGGTGAACTGATAATTTGACAGTCTGGCCACCCAACGCTGTTCCATGGCTCCCAACCTGGCTGTCTCCAGGTGTGTCAAGGGATTGTTGTCAGTAAAAGTTGTAAACTTAGTTGAGGCTAGGTAATGCTTGAACCTTTCAGTGATAGCCCAGACCAAGGCCAGGAACTCCAGCTTGAAGGAACTGTAGTTCTCCGGGTTCCTCTCGGTAGGGCGTAGCTTCCTGCTGGCATATGCAATTACCTTCTCTCTTCCATTCTGCTTCTGGGACAACACAGCTCCCAGTCCCTCATTGCTGGCGTCGGTGTACAGCAGGAAAGGCTGGCTGTAGTCAGGGTAAGCCAGGATTTCTTCACCATTTGCTTCATTACTGCAAAGGATTCGGCCTGTTCTTTGCCCCACTGGAATGGGGGACTCTTTCCTCTTTTGGACTGTCCTACCAGGAGGTCTTGTAGAGGTGCTACCTTTTTGGTATAGTCCTTTATGAACCTCCGGTACTACCCGACCAGTCCCAGGAATTGCCGTACTTCTTTGATGCTTCTCGGTTCAGGCCACTTCTGGATGGCAGTGACCTTCTCCGGGTCTGGTGCTACTCCCTCCGAGCTGACTACGTGCCCCAGGTACTGAACCTTCTGCTTGAGCAAGTGGCATTTAGAAGGCCTCGAGTACACGATAACGTCATCCAGGTACAGCAGCACTGTCTCGAAGTTCCGGTGTCCCAAGCAACACTCCATCAGCCTCTGGAATGTTCCGGGTGCATTGCAAAGTCCAAACGGCATACTGTTGAACTCGCACAGTCCCATCGTGGTGGTGAAGGCCGTCTTCTCCCGGTCTTCCTCAGCAACAGAGACTTGCCAGTACCCGCTAGTGAGATCCAGTGTAGAGAAGTAATAGGCAGATTTTAGTGCAGCCAGGGATTCCTCTATACGGGGCAAAGGGTATGCCTCTTTATGTGTTATGCGATTAATCTGTCTATAATCTACACACATCCTCATGCTACCGTCCTTTTTCCTGACCGGACCAGGGGAGCTGCCCAGGGGCTACAGCTATCCCTTACTACCCCTGCCTTTTTCATGTCGTGTAACATTTCCTTGGCTTTCTGATAATGTGCTGGTGGTATGGGTCGGTAACGCTCCTTGATGGGTGGATGGTTACCTGTGGGTATGTGGTGTTGTACCCCTTTAAACCTTCCAAAGTCAAGTGGGTGTTTACTAAACACTTGTTCATATTCCTGAACCACTCTGTAAACACCGTGTTTCTGATGGACAGGAGTGGCGTCAGTCCCAACATGGAGCTGTTGACACCAATCATCCAGCTGAGCTTCGGATTCATTGTCCTCCACTGTACACCGCGTGCAGAATTATTAGGCAAATGCGTATTTTGATCACTTTGATACTTTTTATACATTTTGTCCTACTCCAAGCTGCATAGGCTTGAGAGCCAACTACCAATTAAGTAAATCTGGTGATGTGCATCTCTGTAATGAGGAGGGGTGTTGACTGATGACATCAACACCCTATATAAGGTGTGCTTAATTATTAGGCAACTTCCTTTCCTTTGGCAAAATGGGTCAGAAGAGAAATTTGACAGGCTCTGAAAAGTCCAAATTTTGTCTTGCAGAGGGATGCAACAGTCTTGAAATTTCCAAACTTTTGAAGCGTGATCACCGAACAATCAAGCGTTTCATGGCAAATAGCCAACAGGGTCGCAAGAAGCGTGTTGGCCAAAAAAGGCGCAAAATAACTGCCCATGAATTGAGGAAATTGAATTGAGGAAAATCAAGCATGAAGCTGCCAAAATGCCATTCACCACCAGTTTTGCCATATTTCAGAGCTGCAACGTTACTGGAGTATCAAAAAGCACAAGGTGTGCGATACTCAGGGACATGGCCAAGGTAAGGAAGGCTGAAAAACGACCACCTTTGAACAAGAAACATAAGATAAAACGTCAAGAATGGGACAAGAAATATCTTAAGACTGATTTTTCAAAGGTTTTATGGACTGATGAAATGAGAGTGACTCTTGATGGGCCAGATGGATGGGCCAGAGGCTGGATCAGTAAAGGGCAGAGAGCTCCACTCCGACTCAGACGCCAGCAAGGTGGAGGTGGGGTACAGGTATGTGCTGGTATCATCAAAGATGAACTTGTGGGACCTTTTCGGGTTGAGGATGGAGTGAAGCTCAACTCCCAGACCTACAGCCAGTTTCTGGAAGACAACTTCTTCAAGCAGTGGTACAGGAAGAAGTTGGTATCGTTCAAGAAAAACATGATTTTCATGCAGGACAATGCTCCATCACATGCATCCAACTACTCCACAGTGTGGCTGGCCAATAAAGGTCTAAAAGAAGAAAAAATAATGACATGGCCCCCTTGTTCACCTGATCTGAACCCCATAGAGAACCTGTGGTCCATCATAAAATGTAAGATCTACAGGGAGGGAAAACGGTACACCTCTCGGAACAGTGTCTGGGAGGCTGTGGTGGCTGCTGCATGCAATGTTGATCGAAAACAGATCAAGCAACTGACAGAATCGATGGATGGAAGGCTGTTGAGTGTCATCATAAAGAAAGGTGGCTATACTGATCACTAAATTTTTTTGTTTTTGCATGTCAGAAATGTTTATTTCTAAATTTTGTGCACTGATATTGGATTACCTGGTGAAAATAAACAAGTGAAATGGGATTATATTTGGTTTTTATTAAGTTGCCTAATAATTCTGCACAGTAATAGTTACCTGCACAAACAGATATCCTCCTAAGATAGCCAAATCTAAAAAAAAAAAAAACACTCCAACTTCCAAAAATATTTAAGCTTGGATATTTATGAGTCTTTTGGGTTGATTGAGAACATAGTTATGGATCAATAATAAAAATAATCCTCTAAAATACAACTTGCCTAATAATTCTGCACACAGTGTATCTGGTGGGGTCAAGGATTCCACTGAGTGTATAGCATCATCATTCACAGTATACAATCTAGCAACAGTGGCATACCTTGGCAATTTGACTTCCTCCTCCCCACAATTTCGGAGTCGTACGGGCACCCTCCCATTGCGTACGTCAACTACCCGTCTAGCAGTTAAGAGTTTTGGTCTGTGCTCTGAGCTAATGGGCTCCACAACCGCCTGGTAGTTCTGTCCCTTGAACCCTATTGCTGCCCTACACCAAATCAGCATCTCACTCATTGGGGGAATCACAATGGGTATCGGGTCTGTCACCGGTACATTACCAATCTCACCACCTGTTAGCTTTACCTGTTGCTGGTACAGGAGGGCTCGAATCTCTCTCTGGAGCACCTTCCTCTGGCCTGGTTTGGCAGTGTCAGCAATCTGTTGGAGCAAAAACAACACTACTCCCAAACAGTTACCAACAATATTTGTACCCAGTATCATATACAAGTCTGTATCACCAGGGTAAGATTCTATGACAATTAGTCCTTGGTCCTTTAGTTCCACTCTCCCCACTTTCACTGTCACATCCTTAACCCCTACTAGGTCAAGAGGAAGGCCGTTAGAGGCATACACAGAGAGGTTCGGAGCTGGCGGGTGGAGTTCATCTATGGACCAGTACCTTTTGTAGAGGACATCAGGTATGATTGTTACCTGTGAGCCGGTGTCCAGTAACGCAGGTGTAGCTATGCCGTCCAGCACAATGGACAGGAAAGGCCTTCCTCCTACAAACCAATGGTACCAGCTTGATGGGCATGTTTGATTTACTTCTGGGTGTCGGCCCTCGGCCCCAGGGTTTGCCCATTTAAAGGACAGTTCCGCGCTGTGTGGCCTGCCTTGTGGCAACGGTAGCAGATGAAGTCTCCTGGAGGGCGACGTTGGTCCTCCCGCGGGGTGGCGTTGTCCTCCTCCGGGGTGGCGCTGTCCTCCTACGGGGTGGCGTTGTCCTCCTTCTTCTCCTCATCCAGGGGACATCCTCAGGGCTGTCGGCGAGTAGGATCCTTCCTTCCGGCTCGGGCTCCGTCTGTAGCTGCAGTGGCCAGGGTTTTACTTAGCTGGCGCATTTCCGAGCGCATGCTGTCCAGCTCGCTAGGGGGCACTGTTTGCATCTTTGTTAATGAAGGAGCAATGAGTGCTGTGGGCACTGGAGTGGCCCCACCCTGATAATGCTGGATAGCATTCCCTGATGTTTCCAGTTGCTGAAGGCCCTTAATAGCCATGTCCTTCAGGGTGTCAAAGGTGGCATTTGGATGATCTAAAGCCCACCACAGTACAGTTCTGCTCTCCTCCTGGGACCTCAACCCCCGGATGAACTGTTCCGTCAGCATTTTATTCTCATCTTGTATGCTGGCTGGACTAACCTGTTTCAGGGCCCGCAGGGCTTCCTGTAAGCGCCAGGCGTAGTCCCTGATACTGTCCTCAGGTTTTCAAAGACATTTTGCAGTCTCTTAAAGATAATGGATACTGATTCCTGGTCTGCGGCTGGCCAGGTTTCAACTTCCCGCTCTGCGGCACCAGTCAATTGTCCCAGCATAACAGCGGCTCTCTGTTTACCAGTCATAGAATACATGTCCAGTACACCGCATATTTTTCTCTTGAACCCAGAAAGGGTGTCTGTTTGCCATCATACTGGGGAAGCCATTTCGCTCCAGGGATATACGGCAGGGCCATGGGTATCAACGGAGTCACGACCCCTGCTGGTGGGGCAGCCGCTCCAGCCTGTGCAGTGCCGGGCCCAAGTTGGGGATCAGGAGCGTTAACCGGTGCTCCGGCGTCTTGCTGGTCGTCGGCCATGGTTGCGCCCCCCCTAGTAAACCGTAGCCTACCTTCTTTACTTGGATCGGGTAGGCCGCAGCTCCGCAGGTGACGGTCTCCTTCCAGGACCTTGCATCTCCCTCGCGGCTGACGTCAGAGCGTGCGCTTGACAACGGTCTCCTTCTAGGACCTGACATTTCCTGGTTCGGCGTTGAGGCGCGAGGCGGGGCCTGGGCTTCGCGCGCTTCCAGCGGTTACGCCTCTCCGATTCCCGCGGTTACGCCTCTCTTCTTCCCGCGCGGCGACAGGAAAATGGCGGATAATGGCGGGAAACCTCGGGAATGGAGGGAAATTTTCACCACTGTAAGTGTTACAGTCTTTTAAGGTGCACAGTACCCGGTGGCAACGGGCACGGAATCCTGTTCGTGACGCCAGAAGTTGACGCGCCCCCAGGACAATGGGGTACTCTGCAGCCGGGCCTAAGGATGCTGGTGGGGGATAGGTCACAGTGGCTGGCCCGGTCTGTGGCCCAGGGCGGTCAACCAAAAAGGGGAATTGTAACTTGGATAAAAAATAAAATAAATAGTTTGTGACGCCACATGTGGTACCTGGTAAGGATTACCAGTGCTGCTGCAGACCTCCGGGGGGTGATGGGATGAGCTGAAGTGTTTCTGCTCCCCACAGGTGGAGCGGGCCCCCGGGGCAGTATGGAGTTTGATGGTGGGTGGCGATGTTGGGACTTGTAGTGCAGGCGGATGGCGCAGCAGGAGTAACTGACAGACAGGGGATTCGCTTCAATACCTTTACTGGTGCGGATGTCAGGTACGGTCCAGGGTACTCAGTAGGATGGGTGCACTTCAGGACTTCTCCCTAGTGAGAGGGTATAGGGCCTCCTGGTCCGTGTCTCCCTCTCTGTATGCTCCTGGCCAGCCTGCAACTGGGCCTAGCTTATGTGTCGTGCTGTTCCTTCACCTGTCGCTCGGTAGTAGGACCTACTGCTGGCAACCACTATCGCTGGTAACGCTGGGGCCTTCGCGGTTCCTGGTCCTGTAATGGGTCTAGCTTCAGGTCAGCCAGGGACTTGTAGTCCTCCTGGAATGCCGGTGATTCCTACAGGGTATAAAGGGACCCTGTAGGCGCGGACCCGGTGTCCGATTTGTATATCAGGGTGAGCCTATGATGCTCCATTGCCCCCTCAACTCCTCTCTCCTTTCTCCTCTTGCCTTCGGCCACACTCGGGGCCCTCAGAACTCAGCAGCAGACGCGCTGCGTCTTCGCTGCTCTCAGCGTTAGCACGCTCTCAGACTCTCTCTCAGTCTGACTAAACTCTAAAAACTGACTGACTGCCTGGCACCATCCTCCATATATATATCCCTATCAGGACTCCCTCTGGTGGTATGAGGTGGAAGGGTGGAGGTTTTGTATGTAATGAGGGCCTCTTGTGGAGAAGTCCATCCATGCACCCTGGGTCCTGTGGTACCTGTGCGCAGCAGGGTGCCACAGACTCAAGAGGGGGAAAGCATGTGTAGCGATGCCCATCATTTTTTTAAGTTGATCTGGGCCCGGGCGAAGTAGGGTCCGAGAAGAATCCAAACCCTCGTCACCAGACGTTAAACCATGGGGGTGGGCATGGATGGGTTGGAGAATGAAATAAATACACACCAGAACATGGAGAACTAAACTAATATACAACATGGGTTGGAAAACTAAACTACTAAACAGCTAGGGTTTGAGAACTAAACTACTACACACCAGGGGATGGAGAACTAAACCACTAGACACCAGAAGATAGATAAGCAAACTAATAGACAACAGGGGTTGGAGAACTAAACTACTAAACAGCTAAGGTTGGATAATGAAACAAATACACACCAGAACATGGAGAACTAAACTAATATACAACAGGATTTGGAAAACTAACCTACTAAACACCTAGGGTTGGAGAACTAAACTACTACACACCAGGGGATGGAGAACTAAACCACTAGACACCAAGGTGTCACTAGACAGCAAATGTTGGAATCCCCAAGGACTGCGGGACAAACCTCTGTATCTAATAATAATAATAATAATAATCTTTATTTGCATAGCGCCAACATATTCCGCAGTGCTTTACAATTCAGAGGTTTATATTCAACAGTCATAAGTAACATAGCTAAAGATAATACAATAATTAAAGCAAAAATAATGACGACCCTGCTCGTAAGAGCTTACAATCTATAATGAGGTGGGGGTGACACAAAGTACAGTGGCTTATTTACAATGATGATCCAGCCATTTTGAGAAGATGAGGGATAGATAAAGGCTCTATGAGCTCATCACCAGCCAGTATCTGTACTGCTTTTGGGTTCGGTGGAGACTTATGTTTGGAGAAATAAGGGATGGGCTATAAGAATATAAAAAGACTTTGATTAGGGAACGTGATAGGCCGCCTAAACAGGTGTGTTTTTAGGGAGCGCCTAAAACTGTGTAAGTTGTGGTTCGTCCTAATTTCTTGAGGTAGAGCATTCCAAAGAATAAGTGCAGCTCAGGAGAAGTCTTGAAGCCGGGAGTGGGAGGTACGGATTAGTGCAGATGTTAGTCGAAAGTCACTTGCAGAGCGTAGAGAACGGGTAGGCCAATAAACAGAAATGAAGGAAGAGATGTAGGGGGGTGCCACACTGTGGAGAGCTTTGTGGATGAAAACAAGCAATTTAAATTGGATCCTATAATTCATGGCAGCCAGTGCAATGGCTGGCAAAGAGCGGTGGAGTCTGAGTAACGGTTAGCCAAATAGATGACCATGGCTGCAGCATTAAGGATGGATTGGAGAGGGGAAAGTCGAGTGAAGGGGAGGCTAACACTTTCTCCAGTGCTTCTGCATTCTCCACCTCCTCTAGGGCCTCCACCTGTGCCCTCAACCTCTGCCTTAATGAGACACACGTGCAGAGAGAATCCTCCCCACCTCCGTACTGCACAACCAGGACTCACCGCAATCAGGCAGTGTTAAAATTAATATGCCTTGGAGATTGCAGTCATACAGCTGAAGAGTTGTGGGCAGTTCTCCAGGCCAAGTTTGAGCAATGGCTTTCTTCACTGAACCTGGAGCAAGGAAAGGCCATGTGTGATAACGGTGCAAACCTGGTGGGGGCCCTACGACGGGGCAACCTCACACACGTGCCTTGCATGGCTCGAATCCTCAACCTGATGGTGCAGCAATTTATCCGCCACTATCCTGGCCTGGATGCATTGCTGCAGAAACCACGGTCTCTGTGTACTCACTTAAAACTATAAAAATGAGCAGGATCTTTAGTATAAAAACTAGACTACCTAGACGAGGAGCAAACTCCTTCATGATGATAGAGGCCACCATCTCCTTAGCTTGCTGGTACTTTTCTGTGGGAATGAGCTTGTCTCCAACCAGCCAGGAATATCCAGTAAATGACGAAGCCATCCACAATTTCCATACCTCAGGAATTTTATTTGGTAGACTTGCAGCCCAAACATTAGTTTCTCACAAAGTTGCTTAAGACACTAAGTGGCAGTAGGTACAAGTTTCTCCAGCATGACCTGTTTGTAATTGTTAGATATCACAGGGAGAATATAACTTGGCTTTGCCAAGGTGCCATATTGCACCTTAAGTCTTATAGACCCTGCACTTGCGGCCTTACATTCTACAAGATGGTGGGGAAGGAGACAGTAGGTTGTGGAGTTGCATTAGCTCCGGCGGTGTTAAGGTGGCAGCGAGGCAATGTCAGGCTGTAAGCTATCTTGAAGAGATGGGTTTTCAGATTCTGTCTGAAGGATCCAAATGTGGTGGCTAATCGGACGTGTTGAGGCACAGAATTCCAGAGGATAGGAGATATTTGGTAGAAGGAGGTCTTGGGAGGACCGGAGATTACATAAGGGAATATATCGGGAGATTAGTTCAGAGATATACAGAGAAGAAAGGTTATGGATGGCTTTGTATGTCAGTGTTAGTAGTTTGAACTGGATACGCTGGGCAATTGGGAGCCAGTGAAAGGATCTTATAGATTGCAATCTTATAGATTGCTGGAGCCAGTCTGCTCTCGGCAGGGATGGACGGGCCCACCAGAGAACCAGAGACTCCTCCAGTGGGCCCTAGCTTCTCCTTCAGGAAAGTTCATAGCGCAAACCTTGAAGCTGCTATGGGGCTCTTTAGTGGGGGAGAAGGGTGGGCCCTCAGAATCAAATCCTCTGGTGGGCCCAATGTTCTTCAGTCTTACACTGCTTCTCGGTGACAGTTTTATTTCACCTCAGCCATATTCTTTAGCTCAGTGAAATGAGTGGCATAGAGGGAAACCGTATCTACTCCAGCTGTCATTTCTCCCAGGAAAGTCCTGTAATGCAGCTTGTTTCATAAGCAATGACAGCCCGTCCAACATCAGCTCACACTTCTCGGTGGTACTTCGAAGTACAAAGATATTTCTTTCGCCTTGATTTTCATGACTACAGAGTTGGGCAATGTCCTGATCTGCAATACGTTTTGAGAAATAATTTGCAGAAGCAAAGCCACGGTTTAGGCCTCTCAAGGTCATCATTAAAGCTATGTGCCCATAATGCAAAAATGCTGCATATTTTTTCCGCTTCTCCCTGGCAGGAAAAAACGCATGCGGTTTTTACATGCATTTTTCCCGCCAGGTAGAAGCGTTTGTCAAGCTTTTTTGCATGCATTTCTGCATGCGGATTACCAAGCGCTTTTCCAAGCGATTTTAGCGTCACTTGGAAAAGTGCTTGACAACTCGTTCACACTATATAAATCCATGCAACCGGCATGGATTTATAGTAGTGTGACCAAGTTAGTTAAAAAAAAAGAATAAGAATGGTAAAAAATAAAAAATAAAGATTATACTCACCTTCCGATGTCCTCCAGGTGTTTTCTCTGCTGCGTCCGGTGTCTTGGGCGGCTCGCGGTGGTGTGAAGGACCTGCGGTGACGTCATTGAGTCATGTGACAGGTCACATGACTCAATGACGTCATGGCAGGTCCTTCACAACAACGCGACCCATACAGCAGACCAGACGGAGGGGAGAAAACACAGGGAGGACATCGGAAGGTAAGTATAATCTTTATTTTTTATTTTAAATTCTTTTTTTACAGTTTCTATGGTACCCAGGTCTGGAGGAGAGTCTCCTCTCCTCCAGACCTGGGTACCATCCACACATTGAACCGTGTGATATCCGCTTGAGTAGATGCAGTGATGCGGATGTCACACGGTCCAATGCAAGTCAATGGCGGCGATTACGCTGCGTGTCCGCAAAATTAATGGACATGCTGTGTATTTTTCCGCAATGATAATCCGCAGTGGAAATTTCCGCATGTGCACAGCACATGTGGATTATCATTGGGGACCATGGGGCACGTATTACCAAGCATTTTTTAAGCGTTTTCGCTGCGGAAATTCCGCGGTAAAAACGCTTGAAAAACGCATAGTGGGCACGCAGCCTCAGCGAAACTCCTACAGCTTTTCCACAGATTGAAAGAGGGGTATCAAGACTTCCAAGACAGCCAAGACTTCCCTGTCCTCACCAAGAGGACGACTGTTCATGTTCTCCTCCTCTTCGTTATCACCCAATCCACGTTGAGATGAGGCTGGGCTGTGTAGTTCCTTACTGCGTCTGCAATGCCTCCTCTTTAACTGTGAGCACCAAGCGTTTCAGTAGACAGAGAAGTGGGATGGTGATACTAATTATGGCATCATCGCCGCTCACCATCTTGGTGCATTCCTCAAAGTTTTGGAGGACGGAACAGATGTCAGACATCCATGCCCACTCAACAGCTCTTATGTGGGGAGGCTGAGCTGAATTCCGACGGGCGTGTTGGGCTGGTACTCAACAACTGCCCTCTGCTGCTCACAAATCCTTACCAACATCTGCAACATTGATTTCCAATGTGTGGTGACATCGCACAACAGTCGGTGAGCTGGAAGCTGCAAAAGCTGCTGAAGCACTGACAGGGTGGCGGAAGTTGTAGCTGACTTTCTGAAATGGGCACACATGCGTTTGTACTTTCACAAGCACCACTGGCAGATCTGGGTAGGTTTTGAGAAACCGCTGAACCACTAAGTTGAGCATATTTAGTGCTCTCTCATTACTAATGTGTACCCCTGTATGGAGAACAATATCAGCACCAAAGAATTAAAAGATTAAATATAACCTGCTTTATATACGACGGCACTAAGAAAACCAATTTCGATTTTATCTTGTGTACCCCATGACAACAATATCTGCACAAAAGAATTCATTTCACTAGAGTAGAAATAGCATAATGGGGACCGACAACTCTTCCACTACAGCCAACCCAGCAGATGGAGACCCAATCAGGATTCTCCACATTTCCAAAAATTAGGGCTTAAAGCCACCAAAGTAAGATAAATTTCACAACAGTAGAAATAGTAGAATTAGGAACAACGCTTCTTCCACTGCAGCCAACCCAGTAGATGGATAGACCCAATCAGGATTCTCCACATTTCCAAAAATTTGTGGCAGATACCAGCAAAGTGGCATCAATTTCAGTACAGTAGAAATTGTAGAATTAGGAACAACACCTCTTCCACTATATCCAACCCAATAGATGGAGACCCAATCAGGATTTTCCACATTTCCAAAAATGTGGAAATCAAAGTCGCATCTATTTCAGTACAAAAGAAATTGTAGAATTAGGAACGACACCTCTTCCACTACAGCCAACCCAGCAGATGGAAATCAATCAGGATTCTCCACATTTCCAAAAATTTGTGACAGACACCACCGAAGTGGTGTCAATTTCAGTAGAAGTAGTATAATGGGGACAGACACTTCTTCCACTACAGTCAACCCAGTAGATGGAGGCCCAATCAGTATTCTCCACATTTCCAAAAATTAGTGGCAGACACCAGCAAAGTGGCATCAATTTCAGTACAGTAGAAATTGTAGAATTAGGAATGACACCTCTTCCACTACAGCCAACCCAGCAGATGGAGACTCAATCAAAAGTCCACAATTCTCTCTAGTCATTCACCACGTGTCAGACTTGTACTCTGTTGTGCTGGTGCACAAGCTGGTCTAAAAAATGTGTGAAAGAAATTTCTTCTACCACTTACACAACTGCTAATATTTTGGCGTTGACGAATTGACGTGACGGAGGTTGGAAGTGTAGAGCTGCGATACACTTTGTGTGCCTCTCTGCTGTCTTGGGGAAAGCCTCTCTGCTGTCTTGGGGAAAGCCTATCTTAAGGTTGTATAAAAGCATGTTTCGATACTCCAGCATTTCCGGGTCCCTTTCCAGGGTGGGAAGCATCTGGCAAAATTTACTCTTATAACGTGGATGTAGCAGAGTGGCAACCCAGTAGTTAGCACTATTTCGAATCATTACTATACAGGGATCATGTTGCAGATAGTGCAGCAAGAAGGCACTCATATGTCGGGCTTTTCCATGAGGTTCAAGCCCATGCTGTGTTGGTGACTGCGTAATTCTGATGCTTGTTTCCTCTGTCCCCTCCCACCAAACAAGAACAGAGTTTTTCTGGTATCACCAACCCCCCTTGATCACCGTGAATCACCCTCCTTGGCAAATAGATTTTTTTACTCTGCATATGTGGCACCCCTGAGGGTTCGGTCGCCACAGAGGTACTGCATCTCAACCAGAGGTGTGGCATCTCACTCTTAGGTAAGGAAGGAGTACAGCTCAGGACCCTAACACCTGCATCCAGCACATACCCGCAGTGGGGGTAGGGCGAGATTGCTTCTAAGGGAGAGCACAGTCCTGGGTCCCTAGCTGGGGGGCAGGAACTATGTAGTGGGTGTGGGTGGAGGAAGTAGCTAAGGGGAGCACATGGGAGGAAGGTATAAAAGGAGGAGCCATCTTAGAAAGAACAGCCAGTCTGAGGAGAGAGTGAGAATGGTCAGTCTACAGGGAGAGGAGTGGAGCAGGGCTCTGCAGGAGCTCTGCTCAGGCAGAGGGCCTGAGGAGAGGCCCAGGACTGAAGGAAGAGGAGAGGGAGCAGGAAGGGCTCCAGGAACGGAAGAAGAGACCCTAGGGGTACGGGCAGTGCTGGAGGCCACCCGTACACCCGAATCTACCAGGAGGTGGAGGGGTCAGGCCACACAAAGGGGACCGGTTCCTCAGCTAGCAGAGCACTCTATGTCTCAACTAGAAACCGGAGGCTGCAGTATTTCAAGTCCTGCCGCCAACAGTCCATATCAGTCTCACCAAGAAGGTAGCTATAGAGGACTCAGGGGACAGAACAGATGTCGCCCGACAAGGCCCGCAGGTACCGGATTGGGACACTAGGTATGAGGTGCAGGGAGATGGCCATAGAGACGACACTGAAGGGGGTCCTGTTAAGTACTCCAGAGATACCTGAGGGTGAACCGAGCCCCTCCCTGAGTAAGCACAGCACGACGAGGGAAGTTACTTTGGCATCTGTAACTTGGACTGCAATAACCATGAGTAAAGACCCTGAGGACCGCACTTCCTTGTCTCTGTGTTTCTTGCTGCGCCATCAACCCCTGCACTACAATGCCCAGCACAACCTAATACCTCTACACTGCCCTGGAGCTAAGCTCTACCTGTGGAGAGCCACACCATCCCTGCTGCAGTAACATCAGCTCCAGAGGACCTGCTCCGCAGCAGCGGCTCCCTTAGCCGCATACCACAGGTGACGTCACGAACTTTGTGCATAAATCCCCTGTAAATATACCCTTTTTGAATGACCACCCTGGGTCACGGACCGGGTCACCGCCACTGTGACATTTCCCCAAACGACGACCGGCCCGGCACCGAGTACCCCACGGCCCAGAGGGCGCGTCACATAAGCTCTGCATAAAGCTGAATTTCGCCGCCACTAAAGGACTAGGTGGCTTATAGCAGAGTGTAATACGTTTGCGAGAGAAAAAAATATTTTTTGGACTCTTCCTAGCAAGACAAAAAATCTATTTTTTTACCCTCAAAACAGATGACTTATAGCAGAGTGTATCACATTTGCGACACAAAAGAATCTTTTGTGGGCTCTGCCTAGCAACAGGAAAAAATTTAATTGAATTTCACCCACCAAAAAATGACAAAATGGGCTACTATAGCTTGCACTATCACATTACCAAATGAAAAAATATTTTTTTTGTGCTCTGCACTGAGAAGCTCTGCAGTCTGCAGACAGCTGAATTTCAACCCCACAAAATCAAAAGGTGGGCTACAAGGGCTTGCTTGCTTTATCATATTAGCAAGTGAAAAAATAGATTGAAGGGATAATCATCATGCATACAGCACAATACAAGCAGTGCACAACACAGTTCTATGCCATGTGCCCTGCTGGTTCTGTTTGAATCTCAGTAATTACACAAGAAAAAAAAAGGGCTGCAAGATCAATTTCACAGGTACACAGCAGAGGACTTATCTACACTAACTGACTTCCAAACAAGCGCACATCTATCTAGCTAATATCTCTCATTAAACAGGAGCAGGGTGCAGGAGCAACATCTATCATGAGTGACATGCATAAAATGGCACAGAGAGAACATGGTCACTCTTTATATAGAGAGGACACGTGATTTCAGCAGCCAATGGTAGAAACCCTTGTGTCTGAACAGTGTGCATGCTTCCTGCATTCTGATTGGCTAGCCGCTCTTTCCTCACTTAAAGTTACAGGAAAAAAATATATATTACAAGCGCGCCGCTGATCTGACCTGTTCTGAGCTGTCACCAGGCCCTCCACTCATCTAACACATCCCCCCGCTCATCATACACAAGCACTATGCTAGCCAAACTGTTAAAAACGCTGTACTTGCCCCGCAATCACGTTCCCACACTTATTCGCCGAACGGGCAGATTTTCCCTAAATTTAAGTAAAAATGCTCGCCTTTCCGATAACGAATCCGAATGTGCCACATTCGTGCTGAATTTAACTTTTGAGATCGGATTTCAAACATATTCGCTCATCACTAGTCATAAGTCAAATCATCATTAAAAAACAGATTCGTACATTTCATGCTTGTTTGGTGTGAAAATAAAAGCTATGCAAACACTTGTTTTCATTTACAAAAAACTGCAACAAATCCCTGGTATTTATAAGGTGTCTTAGAGGGCATTATTACCTATAAATACATCCAACGAAGAAAAAAAAAAAAAATGCCAGGACCAAAATACATCCACATTATTTAAAAAGATATACATTTTATTGAATAAAAGACACAAACAAATATTATAGGAATCCAACAACAGGTATAATGATGCACAGAAAGGTGAGTGAGCAACAGAGATAGCTCAATACTGTATATTGTGTTGTATGTATTTGATGTATTATTTATATGATCAGAAATTTATTGAGCACTATGTCACTTTATACCTACAGAATTAGTTAGAGTATATACAGTATTGGGCTATCTCTGTTGCTCACTCAACTTTCTGTGCATCATTATACCTGTTGTTGGATTCCCATAATATTTGTTTGTGTCTTTTATTCAATAAAATTTACATCTTTTTAAATAATGTGGATGTATTTTGGTCCTGGCATTTTTTTTTTTTTTCCTTCGTTGGATGTACTTGTTTTCATTTGCAGATCTAAGCAGCTAGATACATTGTATTGCATCTATCATGTTTCAGTATCTCAGAGACTCTCAGATCCCCCCACAGGAAAATGTCAGGGAGCATTCCTGATAGCAACTGTCACGGTTCCACCATCAATGTGTCTGAGTTGCCGTTACTGACAGCTCAGCCATCCAATCTTGTGCAGGGGCATGCTGAAGCTGTCAGTACTTTGATTGACAGCTTGTATGTCCAGTCTGGTGCAGGGGTGTGCTGAGCTGTTAGTGTGTTGATTGACAACTCGTCCGTCCAATCTGAAACTGGAAGGCGCTGGCTATCTCCTGGTGTTCATTATGCCAGGTGATTGCCAGGCTACTTAACTGGGCTGTTGCTCCCAGACCTCTGCCAGATGTACATTCAGCTTGTCTTTGTGCCTTGTGTTCTGTAAAATGATCTTCTGTTGCCTGACCTTGGACCTTGTTCTTACCATCTGTCTGGTTAACCCCTTCTTCTCTGATCCGCTATCCTCATGGTATTCTGACCTTGGAACGTTTGTGACATGCAGAAGTAGTGCTGTTGCTTCAAAAGCATCCAGCAACTATTAGAAATAACACAAGCACAGGAGACAGGAAGTGTTGTGCTTCAGAAGCATCCAGCAACTAGAGGGGTTAACACAGTCACAGGAGACAGGGAGTGTTTTAGTAGAGCCCCAGGGGGATTGTGAGGAACTTGTTATTGTTGTCTGTCTGAAGCCAAAGAGAGAGGTGGTATGTTATTTGTATCTGACAGAAGGCAGCAGAACAGGATTCAGATCAGGAGAGAAACTAAACACAGGTCAGATAAACTCCCTGAACTAACAGTGCAGAGTATTTTCAGGCAGGAAGATAAGGACTGGAAGGAATTGTGTCACAGGCATCATCTCCCTCATAAAACCCTCCCCCCTCCATCTCCATGCAGGATAAAGAATGCTGTGCACTATTGTGTCCTTGTGAAGGAAAAACCTGTGGTTGTGTATGCATAGAAGTGTGCTGCTAAGAGATCTAATCTATGTTGAATTATGCTACTGAGGAGACTGACGTTACTGTGCCTGCTTTATTAGACTGTACTGTAATGAAGATTGTTGCTGTTACACTCTTGAACTGTTGAAAAATATTCTTGTTAGATCTGTCTGGTCAGCAACTGAATCTATCACGTGCCTGAGAGAAGCTGCAGCCTATGGTCGCCCTGAGTAACAGTTCCCCCTGGATTCCAAAGAATTCATGAAACATGTCTCGCCCTATCTGAACCCAGTGGCATACGTGTAACACGTTACCTGACTATGCCTTTGTCTCTTCCTTCTATTTATGACATAGCCTCCTGGCTTTTGACTTCGGACTCCTTGACTATCTTGTCTCACGGCTTGGCCGTAAAAAGTGACTCAGCATCACAGCGACTACTTAGGAGATTTATTACCATATATCCTGTAAATTAATACTCTGCACTGGTGGAGCAGACTCATATAGATGCTCTCTGTCCTTTATTCTGCCAATCAGTGACTGGATGGTATTAACGGATGGCTCAATTTTCTCAGAAAGACAACCAGGAATACTTTCACCACTTCTCTATTGCAACTCTCCACCCATTAGTTTAGAGGTGGCAGTGGCGTCCAGATGGAAAAAGTGATAGGCTGGTGATACATAGTGAAATGAAGGGGAGAACACAAACACTAGTTCAGGGATGGCAGTAACGTCTCAATAATAAAAAAGTATCAAACATTCTACTTGCTCAGTGGCGCCCCCTTTTTAAGGCATAATTTATAAACAAAGAGATACAAATTATTGATAGCACTGATTGTTACTTGCAATACATTTGTCACAATTTATAGTTTTGCTAAGGAAGTGCTCTATTCTGAATAACTATATTTCTACAGTAGTTGTACATGAGGACATCATAGAGATGGTCTGTCGCTTGGGCCACCTCTGTGGCCAAACATATTGTGGCTCTGACTGACAGGTAGACTGACTGCAGTACTTCAGTGTAGAGGGATCTGTCAGTGACCGGCTGCCATTCTCAGAGCTGTGAGCGGTGACTGTAAATGCTCTGGCCATGCCTACCCGACAGAACCTTCATAAAGCTGTTAACCTGCAGATTAACCCTATATCTCCAGGTTAATAGCATTATCGGACCTGACATCTGTTCTATTTAACTGTGAGTGTCTTCCTTACAAAGTATGTTTGTCAGAAGAAATTTTTTTGCATACCTGTTTTTCTAGTCAAAATTTACAACTTTAGACATCACACCAATTCGGAGCCCCTGTTGTAGGCACTGGCATTTTGGACGTGTATATTTGGATGTCCAAAAGAGCCCAGAGGTTTACATAAAATTTTAGCAAGGCAGACTGGAGTCTGGGGAAAATCGGAAGGGTGTCATAATTACTGCATTTTCCTAAATTGTATTTTTATTGGTTGTCACCCAGCTTAGAAACAGATACAAATATGGAAAAATTTAATACATTTTTTTTAACAATTGACTGACTGTTATGACTTGCACATTCACACAGGTAACGTGCAAACCAGGGGAACAAATACCTGAACCTGACAGGTCCCAGTTCAGCCTAGGTAAAGCCCTTCTCTGACCCTGGTCTGTCCCTGCCTGATTGCGGAGTTTGGCACCCTAAGATAACACAATGGAGCCCCCACTCAATGGTGGTTTACCCTGAATGTCCTTAGCAGCTCCTAGGATAACTAGAGTAGCAGTTCCCTAAGCAGTAAAGGAATCACACACAAAACAACTGCAACAAACACAAACTACAGCCAAAATAAAGAATCCAACAAAGTCTATCACCAGCAGGAAACACCAGTAGGGGAAGGTATTTAAAGCTGACCCGAAAGGTGATAGGCCAGACAAACAGAGTAAATGAAAAACACCTGTATTAAACTAGACATACTGCAGCCAGAATAGTAGAACCCAAACACCCAGAGAAAAGGTGTGGCTCGGCAGAGCGAGAAGCCGAACACAGAACACAAACTCAAGGGATTGAATCCAGGAGCAAGACATTGACAAACTTCAGACGTTTTTTGGCAAAATTACTTTATAAAGTAATCCTAACTACCTGGTAACTTGAACTTCACATTCAAAAACTGCATACTTGTACGCTTTTAAGTGACTCACAGAAAATAATGGAAATGTAGAATTTTCTTGCAAACGTCTACATGTTGATGCTAATATACACTCTACATCCTTCAGTATTGTACACTTGCACTGATTTTCTTCCAGTCACTCAGCACAAGAAACTGTCATTACGCACTTGCCCAGTGCTTTCCAACGCCCACTGAATGTTGCTGTGTGACAGCAGTACTGGAAGCCGTCCAGGATAAACCATCCTCAGCTTTCTGCCTGCAGGACACAGGTAATTTACCAGAGTGCAGTCATCCGGGAGATTTGCTGAAGTTTAAGTTTAACTCTTCTACTTTAAGATCTTCTCTGCCCAAATGCTGCTACAAAGCCCACTGCTCATGAAGGATGTCTGGATGTATCACCTGCAAACATAAAAAATGATTACAAAAATAAAATAACCAAATACATAAAACCTGTGGATAAACACTGAGCAGTCATAAGATTAACACATAAAATAACCAATAACACTGATAATATTCTTAGAATTTATACTGTCAGAAAGTGGAAATTGATGTGTTGGAAGCAGGAAAAATGGGCAAGTATAAGGATCTAAGTGACAATATGGTGGCTAAAAAATTGGGTCAGATAATTTACAAAACAGCACATCCGGTGGGGTGTTCTCAGTATGCAGATATTAGCATCACCTAACAAAAGTGGTCCAAGGAAAAAAAAAAAAGAGAACAACGAAAGGGTAATGGGCATCCAAGGCTAATTTATGTGCATGGGAAGCAGAGGCTAGCCATCGAGTTCTGTCCCACAAAAGAGCTATTGTAGAACATATTGCTTAAAAAGTTAGTGCTGGCCATGATAGGAACTTGTCAGAGAACACTACATAACAGCTTGTCGCGTGTAGGGTCCATGTCCACCACCAAAATAGCACTTGAACATCAAAATGTCACCAGAATGTCACTGTGACATCACAACTTCAGCCTGTCAACAAAGACCGGGGGCAGAGGTGAAGAGCACCGACGAGTAAATATAGCTGAATTTGTTATTTTAGTCCCTTTCTTTTCTTTCTTCCAAACGATATAGTTCTTTAAAGGGGTTGTCCGGTCTTAGGGTTCAAGTCTGCAGTCACACTATGAGACTGCAGACTTGTGAAACTTCACATAGTGCGCACTGAGCACTGTGAGGATTCTCCAGTGTCGGCAAAGGGAACAGCCAGCGCGTAACTGCAAGTATGTGATTTGCATACATACGGTCACCTATCGACTAGATGGGCACAGCCCTTGCTCAATACAAGTGTATTAAGCGAGGTCAGAAATGTCTAGTTGGAATGTGATTGGAAGTATACAAATTGTATACTTGAGGTCACATTACTGCCCGCTCCTGACACTGGCCCCCTGGGACGTGGGGTTCTCGGTAGCCGGGCCGGTCGATGCTGGGGGATGTCACGGTGGCAGTGACCCGGTCCGTGACCCAGGGCTGTCAATTAAAGGAAAAGGTAAAAGGGGAATAAAGTTTTTATTGAGATAATGTTTGTGACGCCACCTGTGGTATGCGGCTTTATGGGGCCGCCTCTACGGTGCAGATCCTCTGGAGCTGATGGTGACACAGCAGAGTTGGTTCAGCTCTCCACAGGCAGAGCTAAGCTCTAGGGTAGTATATGTAGAATTGTGGAGGTGGATGTTGTTGTTGCGGTGTAATGCAGGTGATGGCGCAGATAATGACTAGTCCACAGCTTAATGGCAGTTTCCTCTTATCTTTACTTGCGGTTTGTTAAGCAGACCAGGGCACGGGTACTAGCTGGTAGTAGAGGTCCGGGCGGCCTGGGAGCAAGTTGGGAATCCACCTCGCCAGGTGAAGTTGTAGGCCTTCCCTCTGCGCTAATCTCTTTGGCCCTGCTGCTTGCGGCCCTCGTCCCTGAGTAAAACGTCTTTTTCCTCACCCGTATGGCAGGCAGCTCGGGCCTTCCTTAAGTGTCGCTCCCACGTGGCGGTGCTGGGCCCTATGGTGCTGCTGTGTTGCCGGGAGTCTGGTGGGGCCAGCAGACCTGCAGTCTCCTGCCCTCCAGTTTCTGCTGCTGGGCCTTCAGTGCCCCACAACCACGGACTCCGGTGTTTGGTTCACTTGCGCTTCTCTCCTCTGGGGCTCCCTTCCCTAGGTCCTTCCTCGTCGCTCTCCTGTCTCCAACTCCTCTCCACTCACTCTTACTAACCTCGCTTCCAGATTCCAATGTAAAGGGGAGGGGCTCCCCTTTCTGGTCTGGAGCCAGGAAAGTGTTGTATGCTGGTAAACCTGATTAGGGGACCCCTCCTTGCTTCCAGGCATGACATCACCCATTGTGAGGGAGGCAATGCCACTGTGGCAACTGAACCCCTGGGGTGCCACATTCCCCCCTAGTTAAATTCAGTACTCCTGGACTGAGGACACCTTTTTGAATTGAACAATTAACAACAATAACAATTCACATTACAAATAGTTTACAAAGTCCCAAAAAGGTAAAGATTGCAAAATAACAAAAAACAAACTAGAATTGAGAGCAGTCATTGTGGCACTTAGTCTTTACGCCACTATCCGGGAATTGTCTTTTTCCGGATACCGGAAGTTTGGTTGGTGGTAACCACCTCAACCCACTTCGTGTATCTGTAGCACCTTGGGGGTTCGGTTGCTACAGAGGTATTGCATCTCTTCCAGATGTGCGATATCTCACTCTCAGGTAAGGATGGAGTGTGGATCAGGACTAGAGATGAGCGTTGTTCTACTCGAACTGTTCGCCAATCTCAAATTCGAGCTGTTTTGGGCGGTGTTCGAGCCGTTCGGCGAACACGAACAATTTGATAAAAATTCGGCTGTTCGAGGTTATGTTCGATAACTGTTCGTGCACCAAAATCATAACTGGATTTTTTCTCAGTAATGATGAAAATTAATGTTAATACGCAGTTTGAGTGTACAGCGGGGTGGGGGGAGGGGCAGGGGATGGATCTCTGCAGGAACAATGAAGATCTCCATTTTTTTTTCTCTTTCCCGCATTTGCAGTGGGGAGGTGCAATCTGTCAGCCTATCAGCAGCGCACACACGGAGCGAAGTGCTTTTTTTCACACAAGCAAGGGCATGTGTCATTGGCAGTGTATGTCACATGTCCTTACCCTATAAGACCAAGCCATTTTCCCCGTCGCCACCATTTTCTCACTGCTGCAGCTGCGTGTTAGACGGCACCGCTGTTGCTGTGTGCGCTATACCTTGTTAATTTCAAGCCAATTTTCGCACAAATATACAGATAGCTTGGGAGTAGGGAATAGTTGTGATTGCAGTCCTTTTAAGGACTAGGTTACAGCATTTCCTACGACTTTTATCAGGGAGGTCTGTGCTCTTAAATAGATAGGTTGTGGGAGTAAAGACTAATTGTAATTGGAGTCCTTTTCAGGACTAGGTTACATCAGTTCCTATCAGTTTTTGCCAGGCAGGTCTGTGCCAGTGCTGTGCAAGTTTTTTTCACAGCATTTGGCTGAATCCAGCAAAGCTAATCCTTTTTGGCCTATTGCAGAGTGTGTTAGTCAGTGGAGTAGCCTATCTGTGTTGCAAGATATACCACCTGTGTATAGAATACCAATTTTTTTACTGCACCTAGTGAAGTAAAATCTTTTGGGCATAGCATCATTCTATTAGTCCATCTATACTGACCTCCATCAGGTTGCAAATTAAAACTAATTTTTATCTGCATCTACAGTACCTCTGAAAAAATATTTGGGCTTCTAGCTGTGTGTGGGACTTGTTGTATTAGTCCATCTATACTGACCTCCATCAGGTTGCAAATTAAAAATAATTTTTATCTGCATCTACAGTACCTCTGAAAAAATATTTGGGCTTCTAGCTGTGTGTGGGACTTGTTGTATTAGTCCATCTATACTGACCTCCATCAGGTTGCAAACTGAATATATTTTTTTCTGCATCTACCTCTGAAAAAATATTTGGGCTTCTAGCTGTGTGTGGGACTTGTTGTATTAGTCCATCTATACTGACCTCCATCAGGTTGCAAACTGAATACATTTTTTTCTGCATCTACCTCTGAAAAAATATTGGGCTTCTAGCTGTGTGTGGGACTTGTTGTATTAGTCCATCTATACTGACCTCCATCAGGTTGCAAACTGAATATATTTTTTTCTGCATCTACCTCTGAAAAAATATTTGGGCTTCTAGCTGTGTGTGGGACTTGTTGTATTAGTCCATCTATACTGACCTCCATCAGGTTGCAAACTGAATATATTTTTTTCTGCATCTACCTCTGAAAAAATATTGGGCTTCTAGCTGTGTGTGGGTCTTGTTCTATTAATCCATCTATACTGACCTCCATCAGGTTGCAAACTGAATATAATTTTTTTCTGCATCTAGCTCTGAAAAAATATTTGGCCTTCTAGCAGTGTGTGGGACTTTCTCTATTAGTCCATCTATACTGACCTCCATCAGGTTGCAAATTAAAACTAATTTTTATCTGCATCTACAGTACCTCTGAAAAAATATTTGGGCTTCTAGCTGTGTGTGGGACTTGTTGTATTAGTCCATCTATACTGACCTCCATCAGGTTGCAAACTGAATATATTTTTTTCTGCATCTACCTCTGAAAAAATATTGGGCTTCTAGCTGTGTGTGGGACTTGTTGTATTAGTCCATCTATACTGACCTCCATCAGGTTGCAAACTGAATATATTTTTTTGCATCTAACCCAGCCAATAGTTTTGGCCTAATACCACAGTTTGGCCACTCAGCTCTGCTCGGTTACCATCCATTGTTTTTTTGTGCAAACAACTCCAGAGTTGTGAGTTAGTTAACCACCAAAATGAGTGGAAAAAGGCCTGCTGCTGGTGGAAAGGGGAATAGGCGTGTTGGGAAGGGGAAAAAAGGTTGTGTCCGTGGGGTAGGTGTTAAAGCAACAGTAACATCTGCAGAAGAAAGACCATCTTCCAGCCAAACTAAAATGTCTACTTCTTTTAGCGGACAATGTGATAAGATCCCTTTCTTACGGCCACGCCAATCGCTACAAATTCCAGATGAGGCACAAAAACAGCAGGTGCTTCAACGGATATCAAGTGCTCCTTTAAGTGGGCTCTCCTCCACATCAACTTCAACATCACAAATACTCCAGTCCTCAAAGGTGTCACCCAAATCGCACTTGCTTCCTCACAGCTCCCAAATCTCCAGCTGCCCGTCTGAGTATGAGGTAGAACAGATGGTTGAGTCTGCAGAGCTGTTTACTCATACTATAGCCTGGGAATCAGAGGTCGACTCCAGCGCTTCTGTGAATCCAGACGAGGAAATGATCTGCACTGATGCCCAGAATCTTTATGAGTCGGATCCAGGACCAGACGCAGAAGGTTCTGACCATAATGTAGACCCTCATTCCCAAACTGTAACTCCTGTTGGTGGAGACAATGAGGAAGACGATGATAAGACTCAAATACCTGATATGAGCGACAACTTTAGTTTTTTGTCAGGGCAGGAACAGGTTGGCTCTGAGGACGACGGGTGTGATAACACACAGGGTGATGATGATGAGGTTGGAGATCCCACTTACTGTCAACCCACAGTCAGCCAAGAGATGAGGTCAGCAGAGGAGGTGGAGGAAGATGCTAGTGACGACGAGGTCAGGTTGCGCCTTCCTGGACAGAGACGTAGTACTGGAAGCACGTCAACAACTGCATCCTCAAACACAACTCTGCCTCTCACCACAAGTCGTGGTGGCTCTTCAGGTCGCATGGGTGCTAAGCCTTGCATAGCCTGGGCATTTTTTCAGATCGATAAAGATGACCCAACTCGTGTTATCTGTAACATTTGTCAGCAAAAGCTAAGTAGAGGCCAAAAAATACATAGTTTGAGTACTTCATGCATGAACCGGCACATGGACATGAAGCATAAGTTGCAGTGGGAAGCTCAGTGTGCTACAATGCGGCCTAGCCGGCCGGGCCAACCGCCGTCTGCCATATCTTGCGCATCCGCGGCCTCTTCATCCTCTGTGACTGGGGGGACAGCAGTCACACCTGTTTTGGGGCGCAGACCTGCCACCTCTTTACCCGCAACAGCCAGCGTGATTGGCAGGTCATCATTTTCTTTGGAGGTGGTAACAGCAGCTGGTGTTGAGCGCTGTCCGACATCGATAGCACCACCTTTGGATCAAGGCAACCTAACATGTCCGCCTGCATCTTCCTCACAGACCGGCAGTTTGCCGGGGACACCCTTATCAACCCCGTCTAAGCACAATAGCCAGCCCTCGGTCCCTCAGATGTGGACAAGTAAAAGACCATTTCCTCCTAGCCATGAGAAAGCTAAGAGGTTGAATTTCACCATCTGCAAGCTCTTGGCTACAGAAATGCTGCCTTTCCGCCTGGTGGACACAGAGGATTTTCGAGACCTTATGTCCGTTGCAGTGCCCCAGTACCAGATGCCCAGTCGGCACTACTTCTCAAAGAAAGGTGTGCCTGCGCTCCACCAGCATGTCGCACACAACATCACCGCTTCTTTGAGAAACTCTGTGTGTGACAGGGTGCATTTCACCACAGACACTTGGACGAGTAGGCATGGACAGGGGCGTTACATGTTGCTGTCTGGGCACTGGGTAACTATGGTGACAGCAGGACAAGGGGCTGCTGTCCAAGTCTTGCCGTCCCCACGAGTTGTGCGTCAATCCTCTTTATGTCAAAGTTCCTCCACTGCTTCTGCCTCCTCAACCTCCTCTCGGTCTTCCACCTGCACCCAAAGCCTGTCTGGTCATGCCACAAGCTTTCTAACTGCGCAGAAGGGATCCTGCACACCTCCTTACTATGCTGGCAGTAGGGCTCAACGTCATCAGGCGGTTTTTACATTGAAATGTCTGGGAAATGTGAGTCACACAGCTGAGGAGTTGTGGTCAGCTCTGGAGAACCAATTTCATGAATGGTTGTCTCCACTGGACCTGAAACCAGGGAAGGCCGTGTGCGACAATGCCGCAATCCTGGGTGCGGCCCTTCGCCGGGGCAATGTCACACACGTGCCTTGTATGGCTCACGTGTTGAACCTGGTTGTCCAGCAATTTTTAGCCCACTATCCCAGACTAGATGGCCTTCTGCAGAGGGCACGGTCGCTGTGTGCTCACTTCCGCCGTTCGCATCCCGCAGCTCAGCGACTTACATCTCTACAGAAGTCGTTGGGCCTGCCACTTCACCGGCTAAAATGCGATGTGCCGGTGGAATTCAACTCTGCACATGTTGCAGCGACTGTGGCAGCACCGACAAGCCCTGGTGCAATACGTTCTGACGTATAGCCTGGGCCAACGAGATTCAGAGGTGGGGCAAAACACGCTGGAGGAGTGGTCTCAGATCAGGGACCTATGCACCCTTCTGCACAGTTTTGAAATGGCGACGAAGATGTTTAGTGCTGACGATGCCATTATCAGCATGACTATTCCGGTGATTTACATGCTGGAGCACATGTTAAAAAGAATTCGGAGTCAGGTGGTGGCACAAGAGGAGGTGGAGGAAGTAGAGGAGGAGGAGTTGTATGCGGAAGGGCTAACATCTGCAAGGTCCAGACGGTCGGCAGCACCAAGGCGGCAGGCATGTGAGGGTGGGGGAGATGGTTTTACCAGGGCGCATGGTAGCAGCCAAACTAGTGAGGAAGGTGCAAGAGCCCAGGAAGAAGTGGAGGACGAACTGATGGAAGACTCATCAGATGAGGGAGACCTTGATCACATTTCTGTTGTGCGAGGTTGGGGGGAGAGGACAGAGGAAGGAAGCATGATTGTTACCTCGCCACCAACACAACAGGGACTTGGTGCTCCTGGATGCGCAACACACATGAGTGCCTTCTTGCTGCACTACCTGCAACATGACCCTCGAATTGTGAGAATTAGAAATAATCCTGACTACTGGGTTGCCACACTGTTAGATCCCCGGTACAAAAGTAAATTTGCAGAAATTATTCCTGCCATAGAAAGGGATGCACGCATGCAGGAGTATCAGCAGAGACTGTTGCAGAATCTTACATGTGCTTTTCCACAAAATACCAGTGGTGCACGTAGTGAATCTCACAGTTCCAACTTGCCAACCGTGGGACCGTCAAGTGTTCAGCACTCAAACCGTAACAGAACCACAGTATCTGGTGGTAACATCAATTTTGCGGAATCATTTCACCACTTTTTTAGCCCATCCTTTGCAAGGCCACAGGAGACAAGAAGTCTGACACATAGTCAACGCCTAGAGACGATGGTACAGGAGTATCTCCAAGTAAACATTGAAGCCACGACTGTGTCACTGGACCCTTGCTCTTTTTGGGCTTCCAATCTGGATAAATGGCCGGAGCTAGCCACTTACGCCTTGGAGATCTTGTCATGTCCCGCAGCCAGCGTTCTGTCTGAACGTGTGTTCAGCGCTGCTGGTGGTGTGCTGACAGATAAGCGCACGCGGCTCTCCACTGATAATGTAGACAGACTCACGTTCATAAAGATGAACAAATCATGGATCCGAAACGACTTTTCTACCCCTGTGTCATCCTGGGGAGAGTAAAAGCTTGATGATTGTTTAAAATCACCCTACCAACCATTTTAAGCTTTCAAATTACTAATCATGTTTATCTGTATCTTAACTGGAAAATAATTTGGGCTTTGTAGCAGTGTGCAGCACTGATCCTATTAGGC
Source organism: Phyllobates terribilis (assembly GCF_046119375.1). Taxonomy (NCBI): domain Eukaryota; kingdom Metazoa; phylum Chordata; class Amphibia; order Anura; family Dendrobatidae; genus Phyllobates; species Phyllobates terribilis. The sequence continues at coordinate 136,848,657 of NW_027362762.1, forward strand.
CATCTATAATAAGCTCCACCAGATTTAAAATTAAAAATAATTTTTAGCTGCATCTAGCCCGGAAAATAATTTTGGGGCTCCGAGATGCGCAAGACACATAAGTGCCTTCTTGCTGCACTACCTGCAGCATGACCCTCATATTGTCAGAATTCGAAGTAATCATGACTACTGGGTTGCCACACTCTTTGATCCCCCAAACTTTTCGATCAACCTTTTCATTTTAATAAAGACCAAAAAAATGGTCATTTTTGAAATTATAAGCATTAGCAGGTTGTTAGAAACTGAAATCAAACAGTTTTCAACTCAAAACTTTATTCTAGGTGATGTTACATTTTCACATAGGACCCCTTGTTCGAAAGGAGCTTCTGAACTCTCTCGTCCATTGAATTTGTCAGGTTTTGGATGGTTTCTGCTTCAATTGTTTTGCATGAGGACAGAATACCCTCCCAGAGCTGTTGCTTAGATGTGAACTGCCTCCTGCCATCATAGACACTCCTTTTAATGATGCTCCAAAGGTTCTGAATGGGGTAGAGGTCAGGGGAGCATGGGGGTCACACCATAAGTTTGTCCCCTTTTATGCCCATATCAGCCAGAGATGCAGATGTTTTATGTGCAGCATGAGATGGTGCATTATCATGCAGAAAAATGATCTTGCTGTGAAATACACGGTTCTTCTTCTTGAACCATGGCAGGAAGTGCTGTTTGAGAAAATCCACATACATTATGGAGTTCATCTTTAGCGCCTTCAGGGATCCTAAAGGGGCCGACAATCTCTCTCCCCATGATTCCAGCCCAAAACATTACTCCACCTCCTCCTTGTTGGCGCTGTAGCCGTGTTTGCGTGGGGTGTCCATCAACCAGCCATCCTCCACTCCATTCATCTGGACCATCGAGCGCTGCACGGCACTCATCCGTGAACAAAACAGTTTTGAAATCAGTCTTCATGTAATGTTTGGCCCACTGGAGCCGTTTCTGCTTGTGTGAAGTGGATAAAGGAGGTCGACAGGATGGCGTATGCACAGCTGCAAACCTCTGAAGGACCCTGCATCTTGTTGTTCGGGGGATGTTGGAGGCACAAGCAGCTTCAAAAACTTGTCTGCTGCTATGACAAGGCTTTTTTGCCGCTGCTCTTTCAACCTGACGTAATTGCCTGTAGGAAAGAGTCCTCAATTTGCCCTTATCAGCACGCACACGTGTGTACTGTGAATCAGCTACATACTTCTTGATTGCCAAGACACTTCATCCTGATCATCGCACAATGTTGATTGTAGTCATGCCTTGACCTAAACACTCCACAATTTGTTGCTTCTCAGCAGCCGACACATCCTTTTTCTTTCCCATTTTGGCAGAAAATGTAGGCTGCTGAATAATGTGAGAGAGCCTTCTTAAGTAGTCTTGCCTTTCATTGGACACACCTGCCAAACTAATTAGCACTGGTGTCTGCAATTGCTTACAGTGATATAAAGAGCCCTGACACACATCACCATCAATGAGTTTAACTGACAAACAAACAAATTCTTCCCTTATCACTCCTAAACACTTTTTGCATAATAATTTGGAACACAGTGTACATGTGCTTTTCCACAAAACACCAGTGGTTCACGTAGTGAATCTTACAGTTCTAACTTGCCAACCGTGGTCTGTATGGAGTTGTTCAATAAAGGGCCCAAAATTAAGATAACATAGATGGGAGAGGTCTCTATGAATAGGAATTCCTAAGTATTTGATACTCTGTGAGGGCCAGGCAAAGGGAAAGTTGGACTGGATGGAATCCTATATGGATTTGGGGAGGGAGACATCGAGGGCCTCAGACTTCGCTGCATTGATTTTAAAATTTGACCATGTAACAAAGTGATCTATTTCAGCCATAACAGCATGGATGGATATATGTGATTGAGTGATATATACTAGGACATCATCAGCAAATAGAGAGCACTTGTACTCGGTGCCTCCCACCTCAATCCACCTAATATTGGGGTTATGGCGAATTGATGAGAGCAGGTGCTCCGTCACTAGGATGTATAAGAGAGGGGACAGAGAACATCCCTGCCTTGTCCCATTGGTGATTGTGAAAGGTGATGAAAATGTTCTGACGCGCCCCCTGGGCCTTGGGACACCCGGAGCCGGACCCTTTTTGGTGGATGCTGGTGGTTGTAGTCTCCGTGGCGGCAACCCGGTTCCGTGGCTCAGGGCGGTCAAACCAGTGGCGGAACTATTTATGTGGTTTTGATGTTTAAATGTCCGACTACGCCACCCGTGGATTGCGGTCAGAGTGAACCGCCGCTCCAGGGCAGACCGCTAAGGCTGGTGTTGTGGGTGCAGCAGAGCGTAGCATAACTCCCCACGGGAGGAGTATAGCCTCAGGGCAGTGTATGCGGAGGATGGGGGTGATGGTGCAGGGCAGCAGCAGTAATGACACGGAGTCAGTGATGCAGTCCAGGGCCTTTACTCACAGTTCTTATTATCCAGACCACGTCTGCAGGTAACGGCTGCCCACGTCGTACTGTGCTCACCAGGTGAGGGGCTCAGACAACTCCCAGATAACTTTGGAGTGCTTCACAGGACCCCCTTTGTGTGTCCTTTGTCTGGCCTTTCTTACCAACCCTTCTGTCCGGCTGCCTCGGGCCTCCTCTTGGTAAACTTGGCGCCAGTTTCCCTGACCCTATGTGGTGCCTTCCTAGCGGGTGTAGCGAGGGGCTGCGCCACATAAAATGTCACAGCCTCCTGTTTCTAGCTGAGGGTCGTTTCCTGCCTCCACTAGTTTCGGGGACCGGTCTCCCCCTTTGGCCTGACCCCTCCACGCAGGTGGATTCTGGCGTGCGGTGGCGACTCGCCCGTCCGCACCCCTGAGATCCCTTCGTTCCTCGTTCCTGGAGCCTTCTCCGCTCCTCTTCCTTCCTTCTCCCTCTTCCAGGCCTGGGCCTCTGTTACTAGGCCCGCCTCCGGAGCAGAGCTCATGCAGAGCCCCTGCTCCCTGCCACTTCTGCTCAGACTTCTCTGCACTGAACTAAGATGGTGCCCACCTTTTATACTCCCTTCTCAATGCACCCAGGAACTGCTTCCTCCCTGCTCCTGCACTACAGGGTTCCCCTTCCTCAGTGTTCCCTCCCCCCACTCCAGCCAGGGACAGGGACTGTCGTGCCCATCTCAGGGGCATATTGGTCGCCCTGCCCCACGGCAATGTGGTGTAATGCATGCAGGTGTCGGGTCCTGATCCACACTACATCCTTACCTGAGAGTGAGATATCACACCTCTGGATGAGGTGCAATACCTCTGTAGCAACCGAGCCCTCAGGGTGCTACAGTTCCATTTATCTTCAGCCTAGGTGACGTATTGCGATACAGGGCCGTGATTTTGGCTATAAAAGGGTCCCCTAGACCCCTACCCCAAGCTTTTTAAGAGAATCATATATGGCATGCCAGGAGACTCTATGGAATGCTTTCTCAGCATCCAACGAGAGTATCTAATTACAAATTTTTAACTGCATCTAGCCCAGGAAATACTTTGTGCCTAGTAGCAGGGTCTGCTAGTCAGCGGATTATCCCGGCTGTTAAGCAAGCTACACCACCTGTAGTTTGGACACTTCATTTTTTCAAAGGAAATGCTTCGGGACCACGGGATACTCAGTGAAGAGCATCAGGAGGCACCCCAAGGCATAGGGGCTGGGACTGGCAGTAGGATGCCTTGCGGTGGACAGCCGAGCTCGATCCTTATAAAAGCTTTTTAACTGCAGCAGCTTTAGTGGACGCTACTGGAGCTGGAATTACGCGGCTGCTGGCATGAGACTTGCCCTCCAATAGATCCTTGTAAATGGATTTAAAGTGTATTCATTCAAATTAGAGAGACAATTTAAATTAAAAAGCTTAGAGCTGCCTCCACCACAGGGGGGCTCGCTCGACCCACCAGCGGACAGGCACCAGTATTGGGAGAGGGGGGCTGGCCATCAGGGTTCACCGCGGCTCTGGCACAAACCCGGCTACACGGAGGTGGCACGGGCAGGAGCGGACTGGCCGTGTCGGCTTCTCACTTTTTGGATTTTAGAAGGGCATCACATGCCTATATCTGTGTCTCCCCCTCCTTTTACTCCTCCACCTCTTTTATTTTCGCATGACTATATGTACTTGTCACTTTTCCATGTGTTAGTTATGTCTTCTGAGCAGTTTGTCAGCTTTTGGACACCTTTGAAGGTGTTTTCTATGTGTTTCTATGTGTTTTTGTTTGCCTGCCATTGGTTTTAACGGTGTTCGAAGGTGTTCGACGAACAGTTCGACGAACAGTTCGGCGAACACACGGGTGTTCGACGAACCGAACCGAACTCGAACACTACGGGGGTGGCTCAACACTAATCAGGACCTCGACACCTGCATGCATTACACCACATGTCCGGGGGGCAGGGCGACCGATATGCTCCAAGTAAAGCACGACAGTCCCTGTCCCTGGCTGGAGTGGGGGGAGGGTACACCTAGTAAAGGGGGAACCCGGTAGTGCAGGAGCATGGAGGAAGTAGTTCCTGGGTGCACCTAGAGGGAGGTACAAAAGGTGGGCACCATCTTAGTTCAGAGAGGAGTCGGTTCAGTGGAGTCAGAGAGAAGATGTGACAGAGCAGGACTCTGTGGAGCTCTGCTCTGGACGCGGGTCTAGCCTGTGAGGCCCAGTCAGCACTGAAAGGAGAGAGAGAGAGTAGGGGAGAAGAGATGAAGAAGAGCGGAGGAGGCTCCAGGAACACAGAGGAGAGAAGGGACCCCAGGGGTGTGGATCGGCTGGTAGCCACCACACGCCCGCATCTACCTGAGTAGTGGGGTCAGGCCAAGGGGAAGACCGGTCCCCGAAACTAGTGGAGGCGGGGAACTACCCTCAACTAGAAACCAGAGACTGTGACATTTTATATGGTGCAGTCCCTCGCTACACCCGCTAGGAAGGCACCGCATAGGGTCATGGAAACTGGCGCCGAAGTTTACCCAGAGAAGGCCCGAGGCAGCCGGACAGAAGCGTGGTCACTGGTGGGGTATGACAGGCCAGAGGAAGGACACGAGAAGGGGGTCCTGCGAAGCGCTCCAAAATTTTCTGAGAGTTGGCCGAGCCCCCTCACCTGGTGAACATGGTGCGACGCGGGAAGTTACAGCCAGCCGGAGTAACGTGGAGTAATGAACTGTGAGTAAAGATCCTGGACTTCATTACGGAGACTCTGAGTTATTATTTCCGCGCACCATCACCCCCATCATTCACCTACATTTCCCTTGGGCTACACTCTTCCCATGGGGAGTTATACCATCCCTGTGCTGCTCACCAACATCAGCCCCAGCGGTCTGCCCTGCAGCGGCGGTTCATCCTGACCGCAATCCACGGGTGGCATAGTCGGACATTTGAAAATAATGAAAACTATATCAATAGACTGCCACTGGTTTGACCACCCTGACCCATGGGACTGGGTCATCGCCACAGTGACTACAACCCCCAGCATCCCACCAAAGGCCCGGTTCCGGGTTCCCCACGCGGCCCAGGGGGCGAGTCAACTTTGGCGTAGTCGGCAGGATCGTGACCAACCCGCCACAAGCGGGTATTGCGTGCCTGAAAAGAGACTGTTTCACTGTATTGAAAATGGCGCCCACGCCAGAAGAACAGACGCCATAATGTGCACCAAAAGATAACAAGAAGCCACCTCCCATCGTGGGTGAGGTCCCAGAATGGTGCCAACAGCGGAGCCCACCCCCAACAGCCATGAGTGCGGCTGCAGAGATGTTCATCAACGTGAGGGGGCTGCCCCTGAGAGTGATTGTCAGAAGATGGCCCCAGGACCACCCCCAATGGGAGCGGAAAGAGAAGAAAACCGGGGAGCAGGGTGTGGTTTGGATCAGTCTCGGCAGACCACACCCGGAGATGGCAAGCAGCACCGACTCCAGCACCCTGACGGGTGGCTTGCTGCAGGCCCTCGCGGCCCCGTACAGTCTCAAGGAGCTGATAGCGCAGCTCCCAGGAGGAGACCCGGAGTTCCTTCGGACGGCGTTGGAGGATTTGGACCGGAGGATGGTCCAGGCGCAGCGAGAAGCTGTAAAAGAGTGGAGAGAGGAGATGGCCCGGCGGATCGCGGCCCAGCAGCACGGGACGCCGCCAGCACCGACCAGCGAGCCAGCCTCTGGGGACGAGGAGCGGAGGCCGGAGGCTGAGAGCAGTGTAGCCCTGGAGGCAGGTAAGGGGGACACCCCCGCCACCAACCCTAATGCCACCAACCTGCCTCTGGATGTTGTCGCAGAGTCAGACGTCCCAGGCGTCGCTGCGCCTACCCTGCTCCCACCGCCGGCGCGCAGGCCCCAAGCCGTGAGTCCCGTCGCCGAGTCAAGCCCCAGGCCGTGCCCCCTGACCCCGGATGTGGTCGGAAAGGGCTCGCTCCAGGCCCGGTCGCAAGGCCTCGCATCCCCAGGCGCCTCTGAACCACGTGTGCCCCCGGTCCTGAAGCCACCACCCCTTGGGACTGACCTGTACAGCCTGCTCACCGGACCCGATGGAGAGCTGGTCCCTGTGCCGGAGGGATGGGTTCACCCCAGTCGGCAGAAAGACCTGTCCGCAGAGGCCGAGGCACCGCTTGCCCCACTCCTGCCCGTGCCACTGCCAGTCGCCGTCCCCCAGCTCCCGGAGGAAGAGGTCCAGCTAGAATGGGACCAGTCTGGGGAGGATCTGATGGGGTTAGCACAGGAGACGCGGGCGGCCGCAGTTCGTAGGCGGGAGATTTGTGCACAGCTAGCAAAGGAGGAGCGGGCGCGGCGTCAGAAGAGGGAGCAGCTGCAGGCCCGGAGCGCGGAGGAGAAGACACAGACTCGTAGAAACCCCCATGCAGCACGCGATCCTAAAGTAGCTGGGACAGTGGTGAAGTTCCACCAGGAGAAAGGGTGGGGGTTTATCCGGGACCCTACCACAGACACGGACCTCTTTGTGAATAGGAGGGACGTGGAGAGTCATCTGCCTAAGGGTCACCGAGGACGGGATCTGTATCCGGGGGACTTGGTGTCCTACACCCGGCATCGAGGATTGCAAGGGTGGTATGCCCTCAATGTCCAGAGGGTGGAGGAGGAATAGTACCGGGAGCATTGTTACCCAGAGGACCCGGACGGGTCTGAAGAGTATGGCGAGGAGGAAGAGTGTGCACCAGGAGGACACAGTTATTAAAATGTGAGTGCACTGTAAATAGTTGCCCGTTAGGGTACAGAAGAGAAAGTTCACCCCGGATGGGGACTGTTGCCTGACTGTTACCTGTATGTCGTTTGAATAACCGTCTGAGGACTGGGAGCAGCCAACTCTTTGTTTATATCCGGCTGAGGACTGGGAGCAGCCACTTTTTAGGAACTATCCGACTTAGGACTGGGAGCGGTCAACTCTGTAAATAGTTGCACTTCTTAAAGTGCCCCCTACTGGTTTTATAAGAAACTACAACAATTGACCTCAGAACAAAAACCCGTTAGAGGTGGCCGAAGACGAGGTCCGGTAGCTAGATTAGCTACGCCCTGCAGCCACCCCAGGGCCTTCGTTGAGGGTTTACGAACAGGTCCCTCATGTTTAAAAGTTTTGCTAAAGTTTGCACCTTAAAAATGGACACCTGGTCGCAGCAGGAGCTGTAACGTGCTGAAGGACTCCTTCGTAATGATGCTGCTGAAAGAGTTTTGTGTTTTTCTACTTGAAAATCTGTTTTAAATTTGTATGCTGAAAGTTATATTGAAAGTGAAAATTTTTTATATGATAACCGTAACTTTTAAAAAAGAAAAATTGCCTCCCATAAAGGGATGAGTTATAATGGTTTATAATCTTATATGTGGATGCATTCTAAAAATTTGCATGTGTTGAATTGTCTTTTGCTCTGTTCCAGCCCGCGGACGTGCTGTGATTTACCAAGGGGGAATGTAGCACCCTGGGGGTTCGGTTGCTACAGAGGTATTGCATCTCTTCAAGATGTGCGATATCTCACTCTCAGGTAAGGATGGAGTGTGGATCAGGACCCCGACACCTGCATGCATTACACCACATGTCCGGGGGGCAGGGCGACCGATATGCTCCAAGTAAAGCACGACAGTCCCTGTCCCTGGCTGGAGTGGGGGGAGGGAACACCTAGTAAAGGGGGAACCCGGTAGTGCAGGAGCAGGGAGGAAGTAGTTCCTGGGTGCACCTAGAGGGAGGTACAAAAGGTTGGCAACATCTTAGTTCAGAGAGGAGTCGGTTCAGTGGAGTCAGAGAGAAGATGTGACAGAGCAGGACTCTGTGGAGCTCTGCTCTGGACGCGGGTCTAGCCTGTGAGGCCCAGTGAGCACTGAAAGGAGAGAGATAGAATAGGGGAGAAGAGATGAAGAAGAGCGGAGTTCATCCTGACCGCAATTCACGGGTGGCGTAGTCGGACATTTGAAAATAATGAAAACCATATCAATAGACTGCCACTGGTTTGACCACCCTGAGCCACGGGACCGGGTCATCGCCACGGTGACTACAACCCCCAGCATCCCACCAAAGGCCTGTTTCCGGGTTCCCCACGCAGCCCAGGGGGCGAGTCATATCGTCCCTGGGCGTGGCTTCAGAGCACTCTGTTGGTGGGCCTGGTTTTCGGCCACTCCTGCGGTTTATTTTCTAGGCCAACAATTAACTTTATTCAACATTGTCCTGACCACACCTAGTCTTGTGGTCCATTTGTCCATCAATATAATAACTATATACACTCATGATTGCTTAAAAGTTCTTACAGGAAGTCTCTGTAGGCTCTCATGCTTAACGGTTGCAACTATATAACATATATTATTATTTTACTACTTTTTAGTCCCTATAACAGGCAGGGAGCTGACCTATGGTACTACGGGTTGATCTATGCAGTACAGTGGTTGCCAATGAACTACCCGGGTCTCTAGTGTCTACCGCTGGTGTGGTGGGCTCAGTGTTGACTACACTACGGTTAGTCTGAGGTAACAGTGGTAGGCTTGGTAGTCTTCTACGACTTCTTTCACTCACCATGGGTATGACAGATTCACCGCTAGCAGAGGGTAGATTCTCCTGATCCGCTGCTGATGAAGCTTCTGTTTCTGGGGCCGACTGGTCTCTCCGCTGTTCAAGAGTCTCTGCGGCTTCCGGTGAGGCTACTTGGGGAAAGGTCAGGGCAGGTACCACGATTGCTTGGTTCACCTGCGTCCAAGACCGGGGAAATTCTCCAAGGATGGTTTGAACTGTCTCTTCTACCTTTTCTGTGTGCTGGGGGCTGTTTTGGTCTTCCTCTATGTGTCTAAATTGATCAGGGAATATCTTCAGGTGGTTTCTTGAGACTGCCGCTGAAGTCTCTACTCCATCTTTACTGATTAGGCATACCTTGGTGTTGTCAAAATTTGTAGGTAAGATGGTGTATGGCTCAACCTCCCACTGATCATCTAACTTGTGAACTTGTCTTTTCCTTTTGAGAACCTGTTCTCCAGATGACAAGGGAACTGCAGGTTCTTGCTGATTATAAGTTCTTTCCTGCTTCTGTCTCGCCTGGGACAAACTTCTCTCCACACATTCTTGCACCTTGCGGTATTGTTGCTGCCACTCCGTATCCAAATCTGCATCTGGTGATGTTGTCTCAGGTGTTAAAACTCCCATGTCTAAGTCAATGGGTAGCTAGCAAGGTCTTGCTCTCATTAGGTAGGCGGGTGTACAGTTGGTGGAGTTCACCAGGATGTGGTTATATAAGTCCACCAAATCTGTTAACTTCTCTGGCCACAGGCTACGTTCTTCAAGGGGCAACGTCTTCAACAGGTCTATTACCACTTGGTTCATCTTCTCGAACAACCCGTTGGTCAGGGGATGATACGGCGTTGTCCTTATTTTCTTGCAGCCGTACAAGTTACAGAATTCTTGAAACACTTCTGCTTCAAAGGCTGGGCCTTGGTCGGTAAGCACTCATTCAGGGTAACCTTGCGGGCGACAAAAGTGTTGTTGAAACTCTTTGGCTGCCGTCTTAGCCATCTGATCCTTCACTGGCACTACTGCCAGGAACCAGGAGTAGTGGTCTACTATGGTGAGAGCGTAGACATAGCTTGACCGGCTTGGAGCTAGCTTTGTGTGGTTCAAGGCTACCTGTTCAAGTGGTTGTTTGATGATTATGGGCTGCAGGGGAGCCCTCTGGCAGTCACGGTCTTTCCGTCTCAGGTTGCATGGACCACATTCTCGACACCATCTCTCGATTGCTTTCCTCATGCCAGCCCAGTTGAATCGCTCACGCAGCAGGACTTCCAACTTCTTCCACCCGAAGTGTCCTGCTCCATTGTGGTACGCCTCTAAGACCATTGGCGCATCCCGCCTCGGGACTACCACCTGCCAGACCAGTTCGTGTGTCCGGGAGTTGATGCTTCTCCGACACAGCTTTCCCTCGTAGATGAACAGCTTGCCCCTCTCCTTCCACAACTTGTTGGGTCTCCTGTGGAGCATCTGGATCAGGGTGCGAGTCAGCTTGTGTCAGCAACTCCTTTACTAGGTGGACAGCCGGGTCGCTATCTTGCATCTCTGCCCATCCATGGTGGGGCAATGGGTTAAACATGGCCTTTCTGTTGGCGGAGCGCTTGATCCTCACACAATGGGAGCACTGGGTCACCCCGTGACGATGGAAAGCGGGTATCTCTATCTCCTCCAGCTCTTCCTGGTCTTCACCCACATCTGGCAAGTTGGGCATCCTGGACAGCGCATCAGCATTAGTGTTTTTATGCCCCGCCCGATACTTGATGGTAAACTCGTAGTTGGACAGCCATCCATCGTTGTTCTAGGGTACCAAGCTTCACAGTCTCCAGGTGCGTCAACGGGTTGTTTTCCGTGAAGACTGTAAATCTGGAGGAGGCAAGGTAGTGTTTGAAGCGCTCTGTTACAGCCCAGACTATGGCTAAAATCTCTAACTTAAATGAACTATAGTTGTCGGGGTTCCTTTCCGTAGGACGGAGCTTCCTGCTGGCATAGGCAATCACTCTCTCTCTGCCCTGCTGTACCTGGGACAGCACCGCTCCCAATCCCACTTTGCTGGCATCCGTATGAAGTATAAAGGGTTGGCCATAGTCGGGGTAGGCCAGGACTTCATCTCCCGTAAGAGCCACTTTCAGTTGAGTGAAGGATTCTTCTTCTGTTATACTCCACTTGAACAGAGGATTCGGGTGCTTGGCCTTCTTGGACTGGCCTACTAAGAGGCCCTGCATGGGTGCCGCTATCTTGGTGAAACCCTTGATGAATCTCCTGTAGTAGCCTACCAGCCCGAGGAACTGCCTTACTTCTTTGATAGTGGAGGGTCTTGGCCAGTCCTTGATCACGGTAACTTTTTCAGGGTCTGGTGCTACACCTTCGGCGCTTACCACATGACCTAGGTGCTGCACCTTGGGCTTCAACAGGTGGCACTTGGACGGCTTTACTCTCAGGCCATAACCAGATAGGGCTTCGAACACCTTGGCCAGGTGCTCCAGGTGGTCTTCATATGTCTTTGAGTAGACGATTACATCGTCTAGGTAGAACAGAACGGTTTCGAAGTTTTTGTGTCCTAGGCAACACTCCATTAACCACTGAAAAGTTCCCGGGGCACTGCAGAGCCCCAATGGCATGCAGTTGAACTCGCTGAGGCTCATTGGTGTCGTAAATGCGGTTTTCTCTCTGTCCGCCTCTGCCACGGGAACCTGCCAATACCCACTGGTGTGGTGAGATCCAAAGTGGAGAAATAGTTAGCGGATCTTAGTGCAGCTAATGACTCTTCAATTCTGTGTAATGGGTAGGCGTCCTTATGTGTAATCCGGTTAATCTGCCTATAATCAACACACATCCTGATTGTACCATCTTTCTTTCTAACGAGTACTAAAGGAGCTGCCCAGGGGCTACAACTATCTCTGATCACCCCAGTCTCCTTCATCTCCCGTAATATTCCTTTGGCACATTGATTGTGAGCTGGGGGTACAGGCCGGTACATATCTTTAATGGGTGGATGATCTGTGGGGATATGATTTTGGACCCCTTTTACCTGCCCAAAGTCTAGTGGGTGTTTGCTAAAGACTCGCTCATATTCTTGGACCACCCGGTACACCCCATGCTTTTGGTGCAAAGGGGTGGAGTCAGTGCCTACTTGTAGCTTCTGACACCAATCCTCCTTCTGCCCCTTGGAGCCATTGTGCTCCGCCTGTTCGGACGGAGGCAAGGGTGCATTGTTACTGACAATGAATAGCAAGGGTGGCATACCGGGGTAAATGGACCTCTTTCTCCCCACAATTCAGAATGCGTATCGGTACTCTCCCCTTGCGGACATCGACCACCCCCCTGGCCATCAAGATGGTAGGCCTACTTACAGAGTACACGGGCTCTACCAGGGCCTGATAATCTTGATCCCTGAGACCTATTGCTGCCCGACACCATATTAACATTTCTCTCCTAGGGGGCATTGCAATGGGGAATGGATCACTCATTCTTACACTGCCGACCTCTCCACCAGACAGCTCTACCTGTTGTCTTTGCATCAGGGCTTTGATCTCCTTCTGCAGAACTCGCTGCTGACTGGAACTGGCAGTCTCTGTGACCTTTTGCAACAAAACAATAATTTCCCCAAGACAATTCTCTATCACATTAGTGCCTATAGTTATCATAGGATGGCTTTCTCGCCGATCAATATCAACAATAATCATCCTTTGTGATAGCAATTCTACTCGGCCAACCTTTATGGTCACCTCTTTATACCCCACCTGAGGCAAGGGCTGACCATTCCTGGCAAAGATGTTAATATGTTCATCTGGACTGCGGGTAATGTATGAATCAGTCCAGTATCATTTGAAAAGGATATATGGCATCGTTGTCACCTGGGAACCGGTATCCAGCAATGCGTTCATCAGGATGCCATCAAGCACGACAGGTAGGACTGGTCGTCCTCCCACGTACTTGTCTACTTGTCTCGCCAGCTTTGTGGGCCTGGTCGTCTTACTCCTGGGGGTTGGCCCTCTGCCCCAGGGGTTGCTCTTTTAAATTGCAGAATCTCGTCCCGCCTTTTGACAGCGGCGGCAGAGGGGTTGTCCGTCCTGGTCGTAGTGATCGCTGTTTCTCCCTCTGGTCAGTGGAATTCTTCTCTGTCATCGCCTTGGGATGCCATCTGGACTGGAAGCCAGATGGATTCTTTCCTTTGGAGACACTTGCATGGCCTGCACGGTTTTGGTTAGTGTAGCCACACTTTTGGTCAGCTCCTGGACCTGAAGGTGTAGGTCTGCAGAGGGGTCATTATCTAGGGTCTGCGCGTCAGCCTTCACAGTTGCCGGGGAAAAGGACGCCACCTCCTGGTGGTATGTGATAGCTGGGCGCCAGAGGGGCGAGTGCCACTTGGGGTTGATTCTCGCAGCACCCGGATGGCTCGGTCTTTAAATTGCGCAAAGTCCAGATCAGGGTTTTGCAGAGCCATTATGCGCAGCTGTGTCCGGTAAGCGTTAGACAGAAGCCCCTCGATAAACTGCTCAGTTAGCAATCTGTCCTCGTCTCGCACACTGTCGGGGTCTACCTGTTTAATGGCCCGCAGCGCCTCCTGCAGGTTTAGAGCATATTCCTGTACACTGTCCTGCACCCTTTGTTTGCTCCCGTAAAACTTCAGTTTAATCTTTGCTGCTGTGCGAGTGCCAAAGGTATCCTTCAACCGGGCCGGTATTTCCTTAACAGTGCATTTGTCCCTGCCCGGCCAGGATTTTAGTACATGTGTAAATCTAGAAGTGGGAATCAGAGTGCACAATAGGGTGATACCCTATGGAGGGAGAGTAGGAGAGTGCTTGTTACGCTCACCTGGTGGGGTTGTGACAGGTACAACTCCCATGTAGGCATGAAGAAAAACAGCTGCTGTTGCCCGTGGCTGGTGGATAAATCCTCCAGGAGATATTTGATCCAGTTGGATGAACACATAAGTGGTCTGCACTAATGGAGTAAATCAATTCTTCTGAAATGATGATGAGGAAATGGCTTTTTATTCACAATGTGTTTCAACACCGTACCGGCATCTTTTTCAAGTGAAAAACACAAAACTCCTTTTCCTTGCCCTGCAACAAATGGAGAAACTCCTCATCTTGAAGAACCTTACGAATATAAGGTCCAATAAAGACTCCTTCCTTTATTTTTGCTTCACTAAACCTTGGAAATGTATCAATGAGATACTTGAATGCTTTTGCATTTTTATCCACTGCCTTTACAAAGTTCTTCATTAGGCCCAACTTGATATGCAATGGTGGTAACAAAATCTTATCTGGGTCAACAAGAGATGGATCCAGCCATCCCAGTTCCCAGAGATAACTGTTTATTAGTTGCTATTAATTGATACATTGTATTTTGATAAGTGAACTTGTCATTTGGATCATCGCATCAGCAGTACAAAAAGAGTTAACTGCAATGGTGTGACCAGGAGCTTGCATAATGCTTACAATATGATGAACTGGCAGTGGTTCTACAGGCAGCCATTGTTGTAGATTTATAAATGACCACTGGTCTTATGCCAAATGAATGGAGCTCAAAATGCTACACATGACCAAACAAATCAATGCTGAGATTTTTAGTTACAGTCAGTATTTCACGTTTCAGAGTTGAAAATGTAGCTAGCTAAAAATATACTATATTATAGCTAAACTGATAGGAATGAGGCTGAGAGCAGTGTAGCCCTGGAGGCAGGTAAGGGGGACACCCCCGCCACCAACCCTAATGCCACCAACCTGCCTCTGGATGTTGTCGCAGAGCCAGACGTCCCAGGCGTCGCTGCGCCTACCCTGCTCCCACCGCCGGCACGCAGGCCCCAAGCCGTGAGTCCCGTCGCCGAGTCAAGCCCCAGGCCGTGCCCCCTGACCCCGGATGCGGTCGGAAAGGGCTCGCTCCAGGTCCGGTCGCAAGGCCTCGCATCCCCAGGCGCCTCTGAACCACGTGTGCCCCCGGTCCTGAAGCCACCACCCCTTGGGACTGACCTGTACAGCCTGCTCACCGGACCCGATGGAGAGCTGGTCCCTGTGCCGGAGGGATGGGTTCACCCCAGTCGGCAGAAAGACCTGTCCGCAGAGGCCGAGGCACCGCTTGCCCCACTCCTGCCCGTGCCACTGCCAGTCGCCGCCCCCCAGCTCCCGGAGGAAGAGGTCCAGCTAGAATGGGACCAGTCTGGGGAGGATCTGATGGGGTTAGCACAGGAGACGCGGGCGGCCGCAGTTCGTAGGCGGGAGATTTGTGCACAGCTAGCAAAGGAGGAGCGGGCGCGGCATCAGAAGAGGGAGCAGCTGCAGGCCCGGAGCGCGGAGGAGAAGACACAGACTCGTAGAAACCCCCATGCAGCACGCGATCCTAAAGTAGCTGGGACAGTGGTGAAGTTCCACCAGGAGAAAGGGTGGGGGTTTATCCGGGACCCTACCACAGACACGGACCTCTTTGTGAATAGGAGGGACGTGGAGAGTCATCTGCCTAAGGGTCACCGAGGACGGGATCTGTATCCGGGGGACTTGGTGTCCTACACCCGGCATCGAGGATTGCAAGGGTGGTATGCCCTCAATGTCCAGAGGGTGTAGGAGGAATAGTACCGGGAGCATTGTTACCCAGAGGACCCGGACGGGTCTGAAGAGTATGGCGAGGAGGAAGAGTGTGCACCAGGAGGACACAGTTATTAAAATGTGAGTGCACTGTAAATAGTTGCCCGTTAGGGTACAGAAGAGAAAGTTCACCCCGGATGGGGACTGTTGCCTGACTGTTACCTGTATGTCGTTTGAATAACCGTCTGAGGACTGGGAGCAGCCAACTCTTTGTTTATATCCGGCTGAGGACTGGGAGCAGCCACTTTTTAGGAACTATCCGACTTAGGACTGGGAGCGGTCAACTCTGTAAATAGTTGCACTTCTTAAAGTGCCCCCTACTGGTTTTATAAGAAACTACAACTGACCTCAGAACAAAAACCCGTTAGAGGTGGCCGAAGACGAGGTCCGGTAGCTAGATTAGCTACGCCCTGCAGCCACCCCAGGGCCTTCGTTGAGGGTTTACGAACAGGTCCCTCATGTTTAAAAGTTTTGCTAAAGTTTGCACCTTAAAAATGGACACCTGGTCGCAGCAGGAGCTGTAACGTGCTGAAGGACTCCTTCGTAATGATGCTGCTGAAAGAGTTTTGTGTTTTTCTACTTGAAAATCTGTTTTAAATTTGTATGCTGAAAGTCATATTGAAAGTGAAAATTTTTTATATGATAACCGTAACTTTTAAAAAAGAAAAATTGCCTCCCATAAAGGGATGAGTTATAATGGTTTATAATCTTATATGTGGATGCATTCTAAAAATTTGCATGTGTTGAATTGTCTTTTGCTCTGTTCCAGCCCGCGGACGTGCTGTGATTTACCAAGGGGGAATGTAGCACCCTGGGGGTTCGGTTGCTACAGAGGTATTGCATCTCTTCAAGATGTGCGATATCTCACTCTCAGGTAAGGATGGAGTGTGGATCAGGACCCCGACACCTGCATGCATTACGCCACATGTCCGGGGGGCAGGGCGACCGATATGCTCCAAGTAAAGCACGACAGTCCCTGTCCCTGGCTGGAGTGGGGGGAGGGAACACCTAGTAAAGGGGGAACCCGGTAGTGCAGGAGCAGGGAGGAAGTAGTTCCTGGGTGCACCTAGAGGGAGGTACAAAAGGTTGGCAACATCTTAGTTCAGAGAGGAGTCGGTTCAGTGGAGTCAGAGAGAAGATGTGACTGTAACGGGTCTGGGAGGCGGAACCTCTGAGCTACTATACATGGGGGCGGTCCTTGTAAGGGAGCGGGTGGCGACCAGGGAAGACGGGCAGGAAGTCACAGCAGGTGACCGGGACAGTCTCTGAGTGAACGGGCTGGAGGTCACGGCAAGTGACCGGGGCAGTCTCTGGATGAACGGGCAGATGGTCACGGCAAGTGACCGGGGCAGTCTCTGAATGAACGGGCAGATGGTCACGGCAAGTGACCGGGGCAGTCTCTGAATGAACGGGCAGATGGTCACGGCAAGTGACCGGGGCAGTCTCTGGATGAACGGGCAGATGATCACGGCAAGTGACCGGGGCAGTCTCTGGGTAAAGGGTTGGTACGACCTGTGGCGGCTGATGATAGACGTGAGCTCCCAGGTGAGCAGGCGAGAGTCTCTGGATGAACGGGTGGTCACAGCATGTGACGGCGGAGCCTCCAGGAAGACCAACAGACAGGCGGCAGATGAGCGCTCCCAGGTGAGCGGGCAGAAGTCTCTGGACAGGCGGGTGGTCACAGCACGTGACGGCAGAGCCTCCAGGTAGGCTAGCAGACAGGCAGCAGATGAGCGCTCCCAGGTGAGCGGGCAGGAGTCACTGGACAGGCAGGTGGTCACAGCACGTGACGGCGGAGCCTCCAGGTAGGCTAGCAGGCAGGTAGCAGATGTGTGCTCCCAGGTGAGCAGGCAAGCTGGTCCATAGACAGATTGACAGGAGTTGGAAGGCAGACCGTCGGACCTCAGGCAAGCAGGCAGGTGGCTGAAGTGCGCTCCCAGGTGAGCGGACAGGCTGGTCCTTAGACAGACTGACAGGAGTAGTAAGGCAGACCGTCGGACCTCAGACTAGCAGGCAGGTAGCAGATAATCAGGCAGGAATAAGACAGCAAGCTGGCAGGAATCTGGCAGGTATCTGGCAGGTAACTGGCAACGGGACCTGAGGGCTGAAGCAGAGTAGTGAACAGTGCAACAACATTGCTCGGGCACCTCCATTTTGGAGGAGGTGCCTTATATATGGTGAAGTCCTCCGGCCATTGGCCGGGGACTCCTTAGGACGGCGCGCGCGGCCCCTTTAAGAGGGATGGAGAGCGCGCGCGCGCTCCCTAAGCACAGTGGCCGGGAAGGAGCGCGCGCTGCCAGCAGAGCGGGAGGAGGACGCCGGGCACGGAGCAGAGAGGTGAGGGGAACTGCGTCCCTGCCTAGCAGAGGGCAGGGACGCCGGCGCTACAGTGACAGAGCAGGACTCTGTGGAGCTCTGCTCTGGACGCGGGTCTAGCCTGTGAGGCCCAGTGAGCACTGAAAGGAGAGAGATAGAATAGGGGAGAAGAGATGAAGAAGAGCGGAGTTCATCCTGACCGCAATCCACGGGTGGCGTAGTCGGACATTTGAAAATAATGAAAACCATATCAATAGACTGCCACTGGTTTGACCACCCTGAGCCACGGGACCGGGTCATCGCCGGGGTGACTACAACCCCCAGCATCCCACCAAAGGCCTGGTTCCGGGTTCCCCACGCAGCCCAGGGGGCGAGTCATATCGTCCCTGGGCGTGGCTTCAGAGCACTCTGTTGGTGGGCCTGGTTTTCGGCCACTCCTGCGGTTTATTTTCTAGGCCAACAATTAACTTTATTCAACATTGTCCTGACCACACCTAGTCTTGTGGTCCATTTGTCCATCAATATAATAACTATATACACTCATGATTGCTTAAAAGTTCTTACAGGAAGTCTCTGTAGGCTCTCATGCTTAACGGTTGCAACTATATAACATATATTATTATTTTACTACTTTTTAGTCCCTATAACGGGCAGGGAGCTGACCTATGGTACTACGGGTTGATCTATGCAGTACAGTGGTTGCCAATGAACTACCCGGGTCTCTAGTGTCTACCGCTGGTGTGGTGGGCTCAGTGTTGACTACACTACGGTTAGTCTGAGGTAACAGTGGTAGGCTTGGTAGTCTTCTACGACTTCTTTCACTCACCATGGGTATGACAGATTCACCGCTAGCAGAGGGTAGATTCTACTGATCCGCTGCTGATGAAGCTTCTGTTTCTGGGGCCGACTGGTCTCTCCGCTGTTCAAGAGTCTCTGCGGCTTCCGGTGAGGCTACTTGGGGAAAGGTCAGGGCAGGTACCACGATTGCTTGGTTCACCTGCGTCCAAGACCGGGGAAATTCTCCAAGGATGGTTTGAACTGTCTCTTCTACCTTTT
Source organism: Phyllobates terribilis (assembly GCF_046119375.1). Taxonomy (NCBI): domain Eukaryota; kingdom Metazoa; phylum Chordata; class Amphibia; order Anura; family Dendrobatidae; genus Phyllobates; species Phyllobates terribilis. The sequence goes on from NW_027362762.1 coordinate 136,867,572, forward strand.
CTGTGTGCTGGGGGCTGTTTTGGTCTTCCTCTATGTGTCTAAATTGATCAGGGCATATCTTCAGGTGGTTTCTTGAGACTGCCGCTGAAGTCTCTACTCCATCTTTACTGATTAGGCATACCTTGGTGTTGTCAAAATTTGTAGGTAAGATGGTGTATGGCTCAACCTCCCACTGATCATCTAACTTGTGAACTTGTCTTTTCCTTTTGAGAACCTGTTCTCCAGATGACAAGGGAACTGCAGGTGCTTGCTGATTATAAGTTCTTTCCTGCTTCTGTCTCGCCTGGGACAAACTTCTCTCCACACATTCTTGCACCTTGCGGTATTGTTGCTGCCACTCCGTATCCAAATCTGCATCTGGTGATGTTGTCTCAGGTGTTAAAACTCCCATGTCTAAGTCAATGGGTAGCTAGCAAGGTCTTGCTCTCATTAGGTAGGCGGGTGTACAGTTGGTGGAGTTCACCAGGATGTGGTTATATAAGTCCACCAAATCTGTTAACTTCTCTGGCCACAGGCTACGTTCTTCAAGGGGCAACGTCTTCAACAGGTCTATTACCACTTGGTTCATCTTCTCGAACAACCCGTTGGTCAGGGGATGATACGGCGTTGTCCTTATTTTCTTGCAGCCGTACAAGTTACAGAATTCTTGAAACACTTCTGCTTCAAAGGCTGGGCCTTGGTCGGTAAGCACTCATTCAGGGTAACCTTGCGGGCGACAAAAGTGTTGTTGAAACTCTTTGGCTGCCGTCTTAGCCATCTGATCCTTCACTGGCACTACTGCCAGGAACCAGGAGTACTGGTCTACTATGGTGAGAGCGTAGACATAGCTTGACCGGCTTGGAGCTAGCTTTGTGTGGTTCAAGGCTACCTGTTCAAGTGGTTGTTTGGTGATTATGGGCTGCAGGGGAGCCCTCTGGCAGTCACGGTCTTTCCGTCTCAGGTTGCATGGACCACATTCTCGACACCATCTCTCGATTGCTTTCCTCATGCCAGCCCAGTTGAATCGCTCACGCAGCAGGACTTCCAACTTCTTCCACCCGAAGTGTCCTGCTCCATTGTGGTACGCCTCTAAGACCATTGGCGCATCCCACCTCGGGACTACCACCTGCCAGACCAGTTCGTGTGTCCGGGAGTTGATGCTTCTCCGACACAGCTTTCCCTCGTAGATGAACAGCTTGCCCCTCTCCTTCCACAACTTGTTGGGTCTCCTGTGGAGCATCTGGATCAGGGTGCGAGTCAGCTTGTGTCAGCAACTCCTTTACTAGGTGGACAGCCGGGTCGCTATCTTGCATCTCTGCCCATCCATGGTGGGGCAATGGGTTAAACATGGCCTTTCTGTTGGCGGAGCGCTTGATCCTCACACAATGGGAGCACTGGGTCACCCCGTGACGATGGAAAGCGGGTATCTCTATCTCCTCCAGCTCTTCCGGGTCTTCACCCACATCTGGCAAGTTGGGCATCCTGGACAGCGCATCAGCATTAGTGTTTTTATGCCCCGCCCGATACTTGATGGTAAACTCGTAGTTGGACAGCCATCCATCGTTGTTCTAGGGCACCAAGCTTCACAGTCTCCAGGTGCGTCAACGGGTTGTTATCCGTGAAGACTGTAAATCTGGAGGAGGCGAGGTAGTGTTTGAAGCGCTCTGTTACAGCCCAGACTATGGCTAAAATCTCTAACTTAAATGAACTATAGTTGTCGGGGTTCCTTTCCGTAGGACGGAGCTTCCTGCTGGCATAGGCAATCACTCTCTCTCTGCCCTGCTGTACCTGGGACAGCACCGCTCCCAATCCCACGTTGCTGGCATCCATATGAAGTATAAAGGGTTGGCCATAGTCGGGGTAGGCCAGGACTTCATCTCCCGTAAGAGCCACTTTCAGTTGAGTGAAGGATTCTTCTTCTGTTATACTCCACTTGAACAGAGGATTCGGGTGCTTGGCCTTCTTGGACTGGCCTACTAAGAGGCCCTGCATGGGTGCCGCTATCTTGGTGAAACCCTTGATGAATCTCCTGTAGTAGCCTACCAGCCCGAGGAACTGCCTTACTTCTTTGATAGTGGAGGGTCTTGGCCAGTCCTTGATCACGGTAACTTTTTCAGGGTCTGGTGCTACACCTTCGGCGCTTACCACATGACCTAGGTGCTGCACCTTGGGCTTCAACAGGTGGCACTTGGACGGCTTTACTCTCAGGCCATAACCAGATAGGGCTTCGAACACCTTGGCCAGGTGCTCCAGGTGGTCTTCATATGTCTTTGAGTAGACGATTACATCGTCTAGGTAGAACAGAACGGTTTCGAAGTTTTTGTGTCCTAGGCAACACTCCATTAACCACTGAAAAGTTCCCGGGGCACTGCAGAGCCCCAATGGCATGCAGTTGAACTCGCTGAGGCCCATTGGTGTCGTAAATGCGGATTTCTCTCTGTCCGCCTCTGCCACGGGAACCTGCCAATACCCACTGGTGTGGTGAGATCCAAAGTGGAGAAATAGTTAGCGGATCTTAGTGCAGCTAATGACTCTTCAATTCTGTGTAATGGGTAGGCGTCCTTATGTGTAATCCGGTTAATCTGCCTATAATCAACACACATCCTGATTGTACCATCTTTCTTTCTAACGAGTACTAAAGGAGCTGCCCAGGGGCTACAACTATCTCTGATCACCCCAGTCTCCTTCATCTCCCGTAATATTCATTTGGCACATTGATTGTGAGCTGGGGGTACAGGCCGGTACATCTCTTTAATGGGTGGATGATCTGTGGGGATATGATTTTGGACCCCTTTTACCTGCCCAAAGTCTAGTGGGTGTTTGCTAAAGACTCGCTCATATTCTTGGACCACCCGGTACACCCCATGCTTTTGGTGCAAAGGGGTGGAGTCAGTGCCTACTTGTAGCTTCTGACACCAATCCTCCTTCTGCCCCTTGGAGCCATTGTGCTCCGCCTGTTCGGACGGAGGCAAGGGTGCATTGTTACTGACAATGAATAGCAAGGGTGGCATACCGGGGTAAATGGACCTCTTTCTCCCCACAATTCAGAATGCGTATCGGTACTCTCCCCTTGCGGACATCGACCACCCCCCTGGCCGTCAAGATGGTAGGCCTACTTACAGAGTACACGGGCTCTACCAGGGCCTGATAATCTTGATCCCTGAGACCTATTGCTGCCCGACACCATATTAACATTTCTCTCCTAGGGGGCATTGCAATGGGGAATGGATCACTCATTCTTACACTGCCGACCTCTCCACCAGACAGCTCTACCTGTTGTCTTTGCATCAGGGCTTTGATCTCCTTCTGCAGAACTCGCTGCTGACTGGAACTGGCAGTCTCTGTGACCTTTTGCAACAAAACAATAATTTCCCCAAGACAATTCTCTATCACATTAGTGCCTATAGTTATCATAGGATGGCTTTCTCGCCGATCAATATCAACAATAATCATCCTTTGTGATAGCAATTCTACTCGGCCAACCTTTATGGTCACCTCTTTATACCCCACCTGAGGCAAGGGCTGACCATTCCTGGCAAAGATGTTAATATGTTCATCTGGACTGCGGGTAATGTATGAATCAGTCCAGTATCATTTGAAAAGGATATATGGCATCGTTGTCACCTGGGAACCGGTATCCAGCAATGCGTTCATCAGGATGCCATCAAGCACGACAGGTAGGACTGGTCGTCCTCCCACGTACTTGTCTACTTGTCTCGCCAGCTTTGTGGGCCTGGTCGTCTTACTCCTGGGGGTTGGCCCTCTGCCCCAGGGGTTGCTCTTTTAAATTGCAGAATCTCGTCCCGCCTTTTGACAGCGGCGGCAGAGGGGTTGTCCGTCCTGGTCGTAGTGATCGCTGTTTCTCCCTCTGGTCGGTGGAATTCTTCTCTGTCATCGCCTTGGGATGCCATCTGGACTGGAAGCCGGATGGATTCTTTCCTTTGGAGACACTTGCATGGCCTGCACGGTTTTGGTTAGTGTAGCCACACTTTTGGTCAGCTCCTGGACCTGAAGGTGTAGGTCTGCAGAGGGGTCATTATCTAGGGTCTGCGCGTCAGCCTTCACAGTTGCCGGGGAAAAGGACGCCACCTCCTGGTGGTATGTGATAGCTGGGCGCCAGAGGGGCGAGTGCCACTTGGGGTTGATTCTCGCAGCACCCGGATGGCTCGGTCTTTAAATTGCGCAAAGTCCAGATCAGGGTTTTGCAGAGCCATTATGCGCAGCTGTGTCCGGTAAGCGTTAGACAGAAGCCCCTCGATAAACTGCTCAGTTAGCAATCTGTCCTCGTCTCGCACACTGTCGGGGTCTACCTGTTTAATGGCCCGCAGCGCCTCCTGCAGGTTTAGAGCATATTCCTGTACACTGTCCTGCACCCTTTGTTTGCTCCCGTAAAACTTCAGTTTAATCTTTGCTGCTGTGCGAGTGCCAAAGGTATCCTTCAACCGGGCCGGTATTTCCTTAACAGTGCATTTGTCCCTGCCCGGCCAGGATTTTAGTACATGTGTAAATCTAGAAGTGGGAATCAGAGTGCACAATAGGGTGATACCCTATGGAGGGAGAGTAGGAGAGTGCTTGTTACGCTCACCTGGTGGGGTTGTGACAGGTACAACTCCCATGTAGGCATGAAGAAAAACAGCTGCTGTTGCCCGTGGCTGGTGGATAAATCCTCCAGGAGATATTTGATCCAGTTGGATGAACACATAAGTGGTCTGCACTAATGGAGTAAATCAATTCTTCTGAAATGATGATGAGGAAATGGCTTTTTATTCACAATGTGTTTCAACACCGTACCGGCATCTTTTTCAAGTGAAAAACACAAAACTCCTTTTCCTTGCCCTGCAACAAATGGAGAAACTCCTCATCTTGAAGAACCTTACGAATATAAGGTCCAATAAAGACTCCTTCCTTTATTTTTGCTTCACTAAACCTTGGAAATGTATCAATGAGATACTTGAATGCTTTTGCATTTTTATCCACTGCCTTTACAAAGTTCTTCATTAGGCCCAACTTGATATGCAATGGTGGTAACAAAATCTTATCTGGGTCAACAAGAGATGGATCCAGCCATCCCAGTTCCCAGAGATAACTGTTTATTAGTTGCTATTAATTGATACATTGTATTTTGATAAGTGAACTTGTCATTTGGATCATCGCATCAGCAGTACAAAAAGAGTTAACTGCAATGGTGTGACCAGGAGCTTGCATAATGCTTACAATATGATGAACTGGCAGTGGTTCTACAGGCAGCCATTGTTGTAGATTTATAAATGACCCCTGGTCTTATGCCAAATGAATGGAGCTCAAAATGCTACACATGACCAAACAAATCAATGCTGAGATTTTTAGTTACAGTCAGTATTTCACGTTTCAGAGTTGAAAATGTAGCTAGCTAAAAATATACTATATTATAGCTAAACTGATAGGAATGTGTGTTTACGTGCTTGTTGATTATTTCCAGTAATAAGCAGTATTGTGAATGCCGGTCCGTGCTATAATATAGGCTATAATTTATGATACAACTAAGATTTTTATAAAATTAGTGACTTCTTTAGGGACATTAGGGCTCTGGTTAGAGAAAATCTAATCGATCTACTTTGAATCGATTTTATGTTGAATTTTATGAAATTTGAAAGTCGCGGCAAATTTGGACAATTTGCAGTTCAATTCACATGGATCACTAAAAAGAATGCCCAGAGCTATTTCACAACTGAAGATTGCATTAGCCAGAGAGCGGGCATAAAGGACGTCAGGCGTGGTCATGCAGGCTTAACCATAATGCCATGCAGCAGTTACATTACATGGTCTAGCGTAGACATTCATTGGGGACTATCAGAGCCCCTATAAAAGATGAGGCAGGGAAAGCAGTGGCTATTTTGTGATTTTACAGCTTAGGGATAGGAGGTCAGTGTGCACAGCTCATCGTTAGAGCTAGGGATCAAAAGACACAAAACAGAATGTGATTTACTACTATGCAGCTGAAGAGCACAGAAAATGGGAATGGTAGTCTGTGAATAATTAAACATATAGTAGCTAGAAACAGTATTCATACCCAATTAACTTTTCCACATTTTGTCACGTTACACCCACAAACTGAAATGTATTTTATTGGGATTTTATTTGATATACCAACAGAAAGTATCAAGTATTCGTGAAGTGTAAAGGAAATGATACATGGTTTTTCTAATTATTTTAAAAATATAAATCTCAAAATTGTGAGGTACATTTGTATTCAGCCCCCTGTAGTCTGAAACCCCTCAATAAAATCCTGAGTAATTAATTACCTCCAGAAGTCACATAATTAGTATATTGTGTCCACCTATGTGTAATTTATTCTCATTATAACTACAGCTGTTCTGTGAATGCCTCAGAGGTTTGTTCGAGAACATTAGGAATCAAACAGCATCATGAAAACGAAGGGACACACCAGACAGGTCTGGTCATATGCTCCTCCACCAGCAGACATCTATAGACAGAAGTGCTGGTCTGTGTGTAAGGAGTGCTGCACTCACAAGAGAAAGTGGCTGATCTCTTTACCTGTGAATCCATCAGTGAGCTCGTTCTGAGATGGATTGGAGAGATACATGATTGTTAGGCGGCAAGCCACAGGAGCGGATTTTGAAGGCTACTAGTATTTTTGCTGACTTAATGCTGAGGAAGTGTACATTTCAGACCTGTTTTTGAGGAGAAGGCAGGAGAGACAGAAGACTTGTGAGACTGAGGAAAGTCTTGGGTTGTTCCCATTGGTTGATAGGTCTGTTGGGAGATCTACTAATCAATGAAAAAAAAGATAAAGTCAGTTGATTTTTAGAATGTGAGAGGAGAAGAACTAGCATATATCTGATTGAGACCCTGGAATTATGGATAGCAACAAGGTAATATCTGGGCTAGAGAGGTAAACCTAAAGCTCCTCCATAGACAATAGATAGCTGTTGGCCAAACAATTGTTTGATAGCCACTGATACAACAGCAGATGTTCCAGGGATATAACATCACATTTATGGGCAAAAAGAATACCTCAAAGGAGAGTTGGCTTTTATTTTTCTTTATCAAAACTTTGTCCATTTCATCAGTGGGTTGTGTCTGGTATTACAGGTCATCTTTATTAAAGGCAAAAGGGGTGGTCTGCAAAACCAGACACATTCAATGGGCAAGAGGGGCACTGTTTCTAATTGTAAAAAAGGAGACTTTTTTTTTTTTTTTTCAATTACAGTCTCTTTAAAACTGGGCAAAATGTTCAACTTACAAATGTTCTTGCGAGTTCTTTAAATCACAATAAGAACTAAAGTTTCGCTTTGTGTTTTCAGACAGGAACAATTGCTAATTGCTACAATTAAAGACTTGCGGTCTGCCTCCTCATGAATTAATAATATGCTGATCTTGATAAAATGTAACTATTGAAAATTTGTTAAGTGCACCTATTATCACTGAAAGAAGCTTTTGCATCTCCTGGACTAATTGATGATCAAAGAAAAGTATTTCCTGCAGCTAAGTGAGTTCTTGGTTCTCTTAAACTTTTTTGTAACTTTCATATAATTTTGAATGCATAAACTTTGGAACTTAGTCTATTAGTGTAAAGTGATATCTTTAATGTTTTCCTGTGCATACTTGACCTCTGCGACTACCAGAAATAGCCGATCTTTGTATGCTACAGTCCAATAGACAATGAATGGTGCAGATACCTCGAAAAACACATCTCCACCCTAATCAGGATGGGACTGCAGAGGTCCATTCTCAGGGTTCCAGAGCCCCAATCTCCGGATTGCTGGGTATCCCTGCAGACAGATCCTCAGCGCTCAGCAAGTATATAGCATAGGGAATAACCCTTTAAACCTATAAGTGAATAAGCTGTGGTTGAGTGTGTCAGTGCCAGATAAATACAGAGGGACAAGAGCAATGTTGTTTACTACTTAAATCCCACCAACCTTAAAGGGGTGGCCCGAAACTGAAATTTTATATCAGTGATGCCTGTTTCAGGGGCTGGGCTAGTCCCTGCTAGTCCCTGCTCTACTGAGCATGCGTCGGTTGTCAATTCCGACGTCTGCTCAGTAGCTAGTATCTTGTCATTGTGCAGTATTCTTCTTAGGCTGAGTTCACACGATGCGTATTTAATGCGTTTCCGCGGCGTTTTTGCAGTTGCGGAAACGCATTAAAAACGCATGGTAGAAGGGCAGCAATGTTCCCCAATTGAAATTCGCATGTGCTGCGCCCATGATGCGGATTTTTCCGCAGCGTAAACGCTGCGCTCAAAAATCCGCAGCATGTCAATTAATTTTGCGTAAACGCCATTGACTTGCATTAGAACGCGCCAATTCCGCAAGACTGCATCTGTACTTGCGTTATTGGCGCGTTCTAATGTGCGGATGGTACCCGAGTGTGGAGAAGAGGAGAGTCTCATCCACACCCAGGTACCATTAAAAAAGCTGTAAAACAAGAATAAAATAAAAAAATATATATATACTTACCATCTGTCGGCCCGCGCACCGCTCCTGCTTGGTTCCCGGCACTTGCAGTGAGTTGAAGGACCTGCGCTGACGTCAGAGTCATGTGACGGGTCACGTGACGCTGACGTCGGCAGGTCTTTCAATTCAAAGTTGCCGGCAGCCGGGAGAGCGGAGTGTAAAGCAGGACAGCGTGGGCCATCGGAGGTAAGTATATACACTCTCTCAGGTCACACTATATAAATCCATGCTGTTTGCATGGATTTATATAGTGTGACCTAGTTGTCAAGCACTTTCCAGGTGATGCTAAAATCGCCTGGAAAGCGCTTGTCAATCCACATGCGGAAACGCATGTGAATCTGCATGTGGATCCGCATGTATTCTGCAGGAAAAACGCATGTACAATCTGCATGCGTTTTTTCTGCCAGGGAGATGCAGAAATGATGCAGAAATTTTCTGCTTCATTTCTGCATCGTGTGCACATACCCTAAATGCACAGTAACAGTGTGCTCCCTCACCAGCTCTGATGTGAAGCAATGAGCTGGAAAGAGAGCGCATTACCAGTGCGCATTGTAAGGAGAGAGCCAGGCGAGCATAGACTAACTCCCCACTGATGAAACTTCATTTCAGTATCCCAGCATGCACTGGGGGTTCTCAAAAGAAGCATAATCAAACAGGAAGTAGGTAGAAAAAAAAATAAAGCAGTTAGATTAGAGAGAGAATAGTAGGGACGTTTCAATTAAAGAATATTAGAAAAGCTAAATAGACAGACATTGAGGATTAAAATAAATGCTAATTTTGGACCACCCCTATAACCTTGTAGACTTTGGATTTCCTTTCGTTTCCAGTGTGCACTAGAATTCTGAGAACTAAAATTCAGTTGGCTTATTTAGGAAGCATTTTGCTAACCTTTTTGGACTAGTTAGGACAAGTTCTCAGTTTAGGCAATTGATAAGTCATTAATGCAGTTACAACTCAAAAAACTTGGAAGTATTGATGAGCGAGCACTAAAATGCTCGGGTACTCGTTGTTTGAGTCGAACAAATTGGAATGCTCGAGTACTCAGTCCGAGTAATGAGCCCGTAAGTCAGAGGTATTAAACCACTTTTACGGACTCACAATAAAACATGCAAAAATGAAACCAAAATGGATTTTTCTGGGAAATATGTTAAAGAACATCCTTTCCAGGGTAATGACTTGTATATAAAGCAAAATAAATAACCAAAACCAAAAATGCTCCTCCACACCTTGGGCTATGTTCACACATAGCTTTTTTGCACTTTTGCATTGCTTTCAATCAAGACAAATACATTCACTGGGAAATGTCATTTTAACATTTCACAACCTTATCGGGCCATGTGATCTGTGACACATCATCAGACACATGTATACAGTGCTGAAAAGACATGGGAGCAGCATGGGGAAGACCCCTGGAAGCATCTCTGACTCCCAGGTCACTGCCTAAAACTGTGCCCATCATAAGTGATCCTTGGCGCATGCGAAGATGCCTCCTGCCATGCACCTGTCGTTGCAGACTTGCAATAATCACCATCCATGTCCTTGTCCCAGTGCAGCGTTCAGTTGTCCTTATCCCATTCCTTGGAATGCAAACGCAAATATGCAGCCAGAAAACAGGCTGCAATACTCTATTGCCAAATTTTTGACAGCTGCTTGCACTTCTAATGTGGCCTTTTAGGCTCGTGGAGGCGGAAGCTGTCCACCACCTCATGGCAGCGGCGGTCGGGTGTCCATACTCGATCCCCAGCAGCCACTATTTCTTCCGGTGTCATCTCCGCCTTCCACAAGCATGGGTCCCACAACATTACCTGTGCCCTCCCCAGTGCACTTAGGTGGGAAGTACCGCCTAACCACAAACACGTGGACAAGTGAATATGGCCAGGGACGGTACGGAGCCAGTCGACATTAAAAATGCAGCCGTAGAGTGTCCGGAAACCTTCCCAAACACATTTCTTAGCCAGGGATGCTTTTCGGCAGGGTTGCACGGGCCCACCCGAGAATCCTTAGGTGGGCCCTAGCTTCTCCATCAGGAGAGTTCATGATAGGCGCAAACTTTGCAACTGCTATGGGGCTCTTGAGCGGGGGAGAAAGGTGGGCCCTCAGAATCAAATCCTCTGGTGGGCCCAATGTTTTTCAGTCTGACACTGCTTCTCATTGACAGTTGTATTTCACCACAGCCATATTCTTTAGCTCGGTGAAGGGACTGGCATAGAGGAAAACCGTATCTACTCTCGGTGTCATTTCTCCCAGGAAGTCCTCTAATGCAGCTTGTTGCATAAGCAATGGCAGACTGTCCAACATCAGCTCGCACTTGTCGGTGGTGCTTCGACACCCAAACATCTTTCTTTGCGCCTTTAATTTCATGACTACAGAGTTGGGCAATGGCCTGATCTGCAATGCGGTTTGAGAAATAACATGCGTAAGAACATCCAATCCACATTAAGGAAACAGCCATAGACTGTCCGGGAACCTTCCCACACACTTTTCTTAGCCAGAGCTGCTTCTCGGCAGAGTTGGACGGGCCCACCAGAGAACCGGAGACTCCTCCGGTGGGCCCTGGCTTCTCCATCGGTAGAGTTTATAGTGCAGAGGTGAGGCCATGATGATGATAGAGGCCACCATCTGCTTAGTTTCCTTTTACTTGGAAAGCAAGCGCAAATATGCAGCCAACCACCCGCCCACCCACAGGCTGCAATAGTAAACTGCCAGATTTCTGGGCAGCTGCTTGCATTTGAAATGTGGCCTTTTAGGCTCGTGGAGGTGGAAGCTGTCCACAATCTCATGGTGGCGGTGGCTGGGTATCCATACTCGGTCCCCAGCCGCCACTATTTCTCCCGGTATCGTCTCCGCCTTCCACAAGCAGGGGTCCCACAACATTACCCTTGCCCTCCTCAGTGCACTTAGGTGGGAAGTACCGCCTAACCACAAACATGTGGACACCTGTATGTGGCCATGGACGGTACGGAGCCAGTCCACATTAAAAATGCAACCATAGAGTGTCCAGGAACCGTCCCAAACACATTTCTTAGCCAGGGCTGCTTTTCGGCAGGGCTGCACGGGCTCACCAGAGAATCCTCGGGTGGGCCCTGGCTTCTCCATCAGGAGAGTTCATGATAGGCGCAAACTTTGCAGCTGCTATGGGGCTCTTGAGCGGGGGAGAAAGGTGGGCCCTCAGCTTCAAATCCCCTGCTGGGCCCAATGTTTTTCAGTCTGATACTGCTTCTCAGTGACAGTTGTATTTCACCACAGCCATATTCTTTAGTTCGGTGAAAAGACTGGCATAGAGGGAAACAGTATCTACTCCGGCTGTCATTTCTCCATCACCACCAGGTTCCGCCCATTGTCACACACAACCATGCCCGGCTGTATGTTCAGCGGTGAAAGCCATAGATCAGGCTTCTGTGTTACAGCTTTCAACAACTCTGCAGCGGTGGGCGGTTTGTCACCTAAGCATTAAGCATGTTATCTTTAGCACAGCCTGTTGTTGCTTGGCCAAGGCAGTGCTGCAGTGCTTTCAGCTTGTGACTGATGTGGTCATTTCGGAGATGGAGGCCGAACTGGAGGAGGAGGTGCAGGAGATGAACAATGTGATTACATTGAGGTTACAGTGGTGAGTCTGGTTTTTATACTAATCAAAGATCCTACTGTGTTTTCATTATTTTTTTTTACGTTATTTTTTAAGACAAATGCATTCAAATGTCATTTTAACATTTTACAACCTTATCTGACCATGTGGTGTGTGACACATCATCAGACACATCCTGTTACATTTATGATGGAGGAACACTGAAAGTCCTAAAGCCTATTTTTATAGGGCCATCAGGCGGCTCTTACTATTCTTAAAAGGCCAGGAGTCGGCCCTCGCTTTTGTTAGAGAGCCATCAGCCGGCTATGCTTTATTGTTCCCATTATTAACGAGTGGGTCTCCTATACTGTTATTACGTATGCAGTGACGGCAAGGGTTGCCAAATATTTGGACCCAACCCAATACCACTTTGAAGAGACATAGAGGAGGGTCTCAGTAAAAAAAATGTTCCCATTATAAAGGAGTGGATCTCCTATAGTGGTAATGCCCATGCTGTGACTGCAAGGGCTGCCAAAATTTGGGAAAAACCCCACTAACAATTTAAAGACATATAGAGCTGGGCTACAGTAATGACATGTTCCCATTAGAAAGGAGAGGGTCTGCTATACAATTAAAGGGTATGCAGTGAATGCAACAATTGCCAAAGATTTGAAGGGACTCCAATGCCCCTTGCAAGAAACGTACAGGTCGGAGGACTTCCTGAAAACAATGTTTCCATTATTAGGAACTGTGTCTCCCATACTATTTGCCTATGCAGTGAAGCAACGGCTGCCAAAAATTTGGAGGAACTCCAGTGCCCCTTGCAAGAGACGTAGAGTTCGGAGGGCCTCCTGAAAACAATGTTCCCATTATTAGAAACTGTGCCTCCCATACTGTTTGCCTATGCAGTGAAGCAATGGCTGGCAAAAATTTGGAGGAACTCCAATGCCCCTTGCAAAAGACGTAGAGGTTGGAGGGCCTCCTCAAAACAATGTTCCCATTATTAGGAAGTGTGTCTCCCATACTGTTTGCCTATGCAGTGAATTAACGGCTGCCAAAAATTTGGAAGAACTCCAATGCCCCTTGCAAGAGATGTAGATATGTTGATATGGTACATATGGTGGTGATATGATGGTGGAGGTTGAGGATGCGGAAGGACAAGGAGCGAGGAGGACAAGAGCAAATAGACAAAATCAGGAAGCGTATATCCATGTTTGGTGTGATGACAGAGCACGGGAATAGAGTTATACCTCCCAAAAAAAAACACTGTATTTGAGTTTATGTTATGCTGCTATCATTCGGTGGTGTTGAGAAGTCTGGACCGATCCAGTCCTCGTTCATTTTTATAAGAGTCAGCCTGTCAGCATTTTCAGTTGACAGGCGGATGCATCTATTGGTTGTAATTCCACCGACAGCACTAAAAACCCGCTCTGACAAAACTCTAGCGGCAGGGCAGGCCAGGATCTCCAAGGTGTAGAGAGCCAGTTTATGCCACTTGTACAGCTTGGATACCCAATAATTATAAGGTACAGAGGAATCACGGAAGATGTTGGTATGGTCGGCAAGGTACTCCCTCACCATCTTCCAAAACTTTGCACTCATTGTGAGAGTACCCCGCGCCTCAGTACCTGTGCGATGGGAGGGTCTGAGAAAACTGTCCCAGAACTTTGACAATGTTCTCCTGCCTCTGCTGGATTGCATTGTGGCTCTCTCGCCTGTACTCCTTGGTTGTCCAAGGAACTTTGACCTCTGCCGCCAGCGTTTTCAGATGGGAATTTTTTTAATAAGGCAACAAGGGCCTTCTTGTACTGCACCTTTTTATTAGGCCTGTCCTGCAAGGGAATAAGAGATAGAGTTTTCCCTGTAGCGTGGGTCTAGAAGCGTCACCAACCAGTAATAACTGTCACCCAAAATTTTAACAACGCGAGGGTCACTGGAAAGGCAGCATAACATAAACTCAGCCATGTGTACCAGACTGCAAAGAGGCAAGACTTCCGTGTCCTCACCAAGAGGACGACTGACCATGCTCTCCTCCTCATCCTCCTCCTCTTCCTCCTCCTCCCTGTCCTCAGCCCATCCACACTGAAAAGACGGTATGACAGTTGTGTAGGTAGTACCGTCTATAGTGCAGGAAACTAGCTCCTGTTCTTCCTCCTCCTCTTCCTCATTGTCACCCAATCCATTTTGGGATGAGATGAGGCTGGGCTGTGTGAAATCACCCTGTATGGTTCCTTTCTCTATCTCATCGTGCTCCGCCTGCAATGCATCCTCTTTAATTGTGAGCAGAGAGCGTTTCAGAAGACAGAGAAGCGGGATGGTGATGCTAATTATGGCGTGATCGGCACTCACCATCTTGGTGGAGTCCTCACATCCATGTCCACTCCAGAGGTTTTATGTGTGGAGTCTGACCTGAATACCGACGGCCTTGTTGATGTTGGTAGTCAACAGTTGCCCTCTTCAGCTCAAAAATCCTTCCCAACATCTGCAATGTAGAGTTCCAATGTGTAGGGACATTGCAAATCAGTCGGTGAGCTGGAGGCTGCAAACGCTGCTGAAACACGGCAAGGGCGGCGGAAGCTATAGCTGACTTTCTAAAATGGGCACACAGGCAGCGTACTTTGACAAGCAGATCTGGCAGATCCCGGTAGGTTTTGAGAAATTGCTGAACCATGAGGTTAAGCACATGGGCCAGGCATGGTACATGTGTGAGCTCACCTTGCCTCAGAGCCACCACCAGATTCCGGCCATTGTCACACACGACCATGCCTGGCTGTAGGGTCAGCGGTGTCAGCCACAGATCTGCCTGTTCTTTCAGAGCTGCCCACAACTTTTCAGTGTTGTGTGGTTTGTGTGGCAGGCATATTAGCTTCAGCACAGCCTGTTGCCACTTGGCCGAGGCAGTGCTGCAGTGCTTTCAGCTTACGACTGATGTGGTCATTTCGGAGATGGATGCTGAAGAGGGGGAGGTGCAGGAGCTGTAGAATGTGGGGGCAACCCTGATTTACCCAGGGCCCGCAATCCTTGTCGTTGAGAGGCCGTGTTCTGGCAATACTTGAGAGGGTGCAATTACAGGTGCACAGCGGGAGGCATCTTGGCATGCGCCATGGACAGGGGATTGGCGTGCACGCAAAACAGTGGAAGAAGCAATGGTGTCACCCGCAGACACTGTTGCTGGACCCTGAGGTTCGGCCCACTTAGTCAGGTGCTTTGCTGCCATGTGCCTGATCATGCTGGTGGTGGTCAGGCAGCTAGTTTTGCTACCCTTACTGATGCTGGCCTGGCAGGTGGTGCAAATGGCCATTTTGGGGTTATCTGCAGAGTCTTTAAAAAATAACCAGACTCGGGAAGACCTAACAATTGTACTGGCAACTTCCTTCGTGTTGGCGTTACGAGGAACGCTTTCCCACCTTGTCTCTGCGGCCACCACACTGCTTCTTCCTGCCTGTTGTGGTGCTACGCCTTCTTCCCCCTATGTGCTGCTGTCCTCGCACTTCGTCTTCCACTTCTGCACCCAGGTACTCCTCTTGACTTTCTGGCAATTGTGTCTCCATCATCCACCTCTTGCAACAGTAATTGCACTTTACCACAGTCGCCTTCGTGTGACCGTGGCTGCTCCAATATTTGGGCATCGCTACAGGCGTTCTCCTCTTGACTCGCTTGAAGCTGGCCGGGCGAGAGGCTCAAATCTACAAATGGAAAAGTGAACAGCTCTTCTGAGTTTCCAAGCGTGGGATCAGTTGTCTCCAGGGACTCGGCATGGTGGGAGGAAGGAAGATCAGGGTGAGGAATATGCGGTCCAGACTCACGGCTACTGAGACTTGACCAAGTGGAAGACAGGATGGTAGTGGTGGCCAAGTGACTGGAAGCATTATCTGCTAACCAACCAATAACCTTTTCACACTGCTATGTGTTCAATATTGGTGCTCTGCAGTCCCCTAGTAATTGGGACAGGAAGGTCGAGCTACAAGATGTGGGTGTTTGTTGTGGCACAATTTCACCTTGCCTACGACCACGTCCTTGTCCTCTGCATGCACCATCACCATCACGTCCACTTCCCCGTCCCTTGCCACGCACCTTGTCCATTTTAAATGGAGGACAATATTTTCCACGTTCATGAGAAATGGCTGATTTTGGAATGCAGTTACACATGCATTTTGAGTTTTTTATTTTTTTAAAAATATACTGTTATCATAGGCAGTTTTTACAAAAACCTTTCAATTGTACTCTAATAGTTATTTGACTGGAAAATTACAATGACTGCAATTCATATAGGTAATTTGGGAAAATCTGAGAAAATATTATTTGCATAATAATTTGGAACACAGTGTATATGTGATGCGTCTCACAGAGAACCACGATTTTACATAGCAGGCCTGTAAATTACTAATATTATTCTACACAGAGAAGTAGTGTGAATAGCTTCACCGACACACTGCAACGGAATGAAAATGGAAGAAATGTATGATTTTTGAACAGTCTTTTAGGTGATATGTCTGACAGAGAACCACGGCTTTAAATTGTAGGCCTGTAATTTACTAATTTTATTCTACACGGAGAAGTAGTGTGAATAGCTTCACCGACACACTGCAACGGAATGAAAATGGAAGAAATGTATGATTTTTGAACAGTCTTTTTGGTGATATGTCTGACAGAGAACCACGGCTTTAAATTGTAGGCCTGTAATTTACTAATATTCTATAAGGAGACCTAGTGTGAATAGCTTCACTGACACACTGCAACAGAATGGAAAAGGAGGCCAATATTTTCCACGTTCAGTTCAAATTTCTGGATTTTTATCGCTGAAATATGGAACAGATCTGGCTTTATTCTGCAGTGAGCAGAAAAATGGTGTACTCTGGATTGCTTTTTAAGCAAATAACCAGGATTAAGATAAAAAAATTTTTTCCTTTCTATTAGTGTTGAGCGAGCATGCTCAACACTGCTTGGTACTCGCCCGAGCATCATGCTACTCGGGATGTTCGGCGAGCACCGAGCATTTCCGGGTTACTCGGGCGGGAGCTCGGGTCTCTGCCCTGCACGTTTGGCGCTCTGTACAGAGCCAATGAACATGCAGGGATTGCCAGCCAGTCACTGTAATGCCGCAGCCATGTTGTTTGTGGGCATTACAGTGATTGGCTGGCCGCGCAGCGTCACCTCGAGTACTTTAAACCGGGCGCCGCCATCTTGGACACAGTCGCTCCGGATCAGACAGTGTAGGGAGAGTGTTGCTGAGTTAGGGAGAGATATATAGTGCGAAACAGGTAGTGTAGGGTCTCTAAAGCCTGCCAAATCAAACAAACAGTCCTTCTCAGGACTAATATCCATCCCAAATATCAGGCAGGCAGGCTGTATAGGAGACGCAGTGGTTATACCAGCAAACGCTGCATTACAGTCCTGTGTGCTCCTGTTGGTCAAATTGCTGGACTTAT
Organism: Phyllobates terribilis; assembly: GCF_046119375.1. Lineage (NCBI taxonomy): Eukaryota > Metazoa > Chordata > Amphibia > Anura > Dendrobatidae > Phyllobates > Phyllobates terribilis. The sequence continues at coordinate 136,885,001 of NW_027362762.1, forward strand.
CACCCCGGTCTCAGGGACCAGGAAAATTTTTTTTTTTCATCTAAATCCTGTAATTTTTTTTTCCTCAGTCAGACTGGCCAAATACGCGTCTTCTTAACCTTTTGGTACCCCCCCCCCCAAAAAAAAAAAATTGAGTGTGTCCGTGAAACCTCCTGTTGTTGGCATTTTTTGCCATAAAAAAACTGTAATAATGTCTCCCTGACTGGTCAGACACCAATATATCTGTTTAAAAGAGTCTGGTGTAGGCCAGAAAAATATAACTGTGGTTTTGCAGTTCCACGGGTCAAATCTCTGTATTATCCTGTTTTTGGCATTTTTTGCCGTAAAAAAAACTGTAATAGTGTCTCCCTGACTGGTGAGACACCAATATATCTGTTTAAAAGAGTCTGGTGTACGCCACATAACTGTGGTTTTGCAGTTCCACTGGTCAAATCTCTGTATTATCCTGCTTTTGGCATTTTTTGCCGTAAAAAAAACAGTAATAGTGTCTCCCTGACTGGTCAGACACCAATATATCTGTTTAAAAGAGTCTGGTGTAGGTCAGCAAAATATAACTGTGGTTTTGCAATTCCACGGTTCAAATCTCTGTATTATCCAGCTTTTGGTATTTTTTCTGTAAAGAAAAACAGTAATAGTGTCTCACTGATTGTTCAGACACAAATATATCTGTTTGAAAGATTTTGGTGTACGCCACATAACTATAACTGTGGTTTTGCAGTTCCACGGTTCAAATCTCTGTATTATCCACTTTTAGGCCTTTTTTACATAAAAAAAACAGTTTGAGTGTGTCGCTGACTGTTCAGCCCCAAATATATCTATTTAAAAAAGTCTGGTATACGCCAGTAAATTAGAACTGTCGTTTTGCACTTCCACAGTTCAAATCTCTGTATTATCCAGCTTTTGGTATTTTTTCCATAAAGAAAAGCAGTAATAGTGTCTCCCTGATTGTTCAGACACAAATATATCTGCTTAAAAGATTCTGGTGTAGGCCAGAGAAATAGAACTGTGGTTTTCCTCTTCCACGGTTCTAATCTCCTTTTTATTACCCTTTTTCCATTGCTAGTGCGAGTATAAGCTATTTTACTTAATTTACAATGGGCAAGGCGCGTGGCAAGGGACGTGGAACTGGACGTTCTGGTGATGGTGCGTGTAGAGGACAGGGCCGTGGCCAAGGTGAAAATGTGCCTCAACCAACAGCCACATCTTCTCGCTCCCACTTCTTGACCGAATTACTAGGGAAGCACACTACAACACCAGTATTGCGAACTGATCAGTGTGAACAGGTTATTAATTGGATAGCAGATAATACTTCCAGTTACCTGGGCACCACCACCTCCGGTCTGTCTTCCACACGGTCAAGTTTTAGTAGCCATGAGTCTCGACCGCATACTCCTCCTCACCCTGATGCTCCGTCTTCCCACCATGCCGAGTGTCGTCAGACAGCAACTGATCCCACACTTGGACACTCTGAAGAGCTGTTCACTGGTCCATTTCCATATTTGTGCCCCTCGCCTGCACCGCTTGAAGTGGTGGAAGAGGAGTTCCCATGTAGCGATGCCCAAATATTTGAATAGCCACTGCCACCTGAAGTCGACGCTGGCAATTTGTCACAAGAGGTGGACGATGACGAGACACAATTGCCAGGAAGTGAGGAGGAGGATCATGGTGCACAAGTGGAAGAGGAGAAGGTGGTGGATGATCTAGTAACTGACCCAACATGGCAGGAGGACACGCAGAGCGAGGCCAGCAGCACACAGGGGGAGGGAGGCAGAGTACCCCAACAGGCAGGAAGAAGCAGTGTGGTGGCCGCACACAGAAGGCGGGCAACAGTTCCCCGTAACACCAACACGAGGGACGTTGCCAGTACAACCGGTAGGTCTTCCAGAGTCTGGAATTTTTTTAAAGACTCTGCTGATAACCCCAAAAAGGCCATTTCTACCACCTGCCATGCCAGCATCAGCAGGGGTGACAAAACTACCAGCCTGACCACCACCAGCATGATCAGGCACATGGCAGCAAAGCACTCGACTTTGTGGGGCGAACCCCAGGGTCCACGACCAGTGTCAGCCGGTGTCACCACTGCTTCTTCCGCTGTTGTGCATGTAATAGAACCCCCTGTTGTGCGTGCAAGGCAATCCCCTGTCCATACTGCATGCAAAGATGCCCCCTCCTCTCAGTCTTCACTTGTTATGGCAGTTTCTCAAGGAACAGCATCAACGTCCACGTCCACGTCCCACCGCAGCGTTCAATTGTCCATATTCCAGACCTTTGAACGAAAGTGGAAATTCGCAGCCAACGCCCCACAGGCCACAGTCCTAAATTCGCACATTTCACGACTGCTTGCGTTGGAAATGTTGCCTTTTAGGCTGGTGGAGACGGAATCCTTCCGCAACCTTATGGCGGTGGCTGTCCCTCGGTACTCGGTCCCCAGCTGACACTATTTTGCCCGGTGTGCCATCCCCGCACTACACAAGCATGTGTCCCAAAACATCTGCCGTGCCCTCAACAACGCAGTTACTGGGAGAGTCCACCTGACAACGGACACGTGGACAAGTGCTTGTGGCCAGGGACGGTACATCTCCCTGACGGCACACTGGGTAAACATAGTGGAAGCCGGGACCCAGTCGGACCTTGGGACGGAACACATCCTCCCCACACCAAGGATTGCGGGCCCTATGTCAGTCAGAGTTGCCCCCACAGTGTACAGCTCCTGCGCATCATCCTCCTCCTCCTCCTCATGTTCAACCTCCATCTCAGATATCACCACATCAGTTACAAGCTGGAACCACTGCAGTACTGCCTCAGACAAGCGGCAACAGGCTGTGCTGAAACTCATAATCTTAGGTGATCAACTCACAAGCAGTGTGAGGTTTTGGACAGCTGTGAAAGAGCAGGCAAATCTGTGGCTGAGACAGCTGAACCTACATCCAGGCATGGTCGCGTTTGACAATGGCCGTAACCTCGTGGCGGCTCTGAGGCGAGGCGAGATCACACACGTACCATGCCTGGCTCATGTGCTTAACCTCGTGGTTCAGCTGTTTCTTAAATCGTACCCTGAGTTGCCAGATCTGCTCGTCAAAGTACGCCGCCTGTCAGCTCATTTTCGCAAGTCGGCTACAGCTTCCGCCGCCCTAGCTGTGTTGCAGCAGCGTTTGCAGCTTCCGGCACACCGACTGGTGTGTGATGTCCCCACATGTTGGAACTCTACCCTCCACATGATGCAAAGGATTTGTGAGCAGAGGAGAGCAGTTGTGGAGTACCAGCTGCAACAAGGCCATCGATATTCAGGTCAGACTCCACACATAAGACCTCAGGAGTGGACCTGGATGTCTGACATATGTACCATCCTGACAAACTTTGAGGAGTCCACCAAGATGGTGATTGGTGTCAGCATCCCACTTGTCTGTCTTTTGCAACACTCTCTGCAGAGAATTAAAGAGGACGCATTGCAGCCAGAGTATGATGAGATGGATCAAGAAGCCGTAGCAGGCGATTACACACAGCCCAGCCTCATCTCATCCCAACATGCATTGGGGGACAATGAGGGAGAGGAGGAGGATGAGGAAGAGGAGGAAGAACAGGAGCTGGTATCATGTGCTGTAGACGGTAGTACCTGTACAACTGTCATACCGTTGGTTCAGTGTGGGTGGCCTGAGGACAGGGGGGAGGAGGAGGAGGAGAGCATGGTCAGTCGTCATCTTGGTGAGGACACGGAAGTCTTGCCCGTTACCAGTCTGGCACACATGGCTGACTTTATGCTACGCTGCCTTAACCGTGACCCTCGCATTGTCAAAATGTTGGGTGACAGTCATTACTGGTTGATGACACTTTTAGACGCCCGCTACAAGGAGAACTTTCACTCTCTTATTCCTGAGGTGGAGAGGTCTACAAAAATGGGGCAGTACCAGAAGGCCCTTGCTGCAGAACTGTTAAATAAATTCCCATCTGAACTTGCTAGTGGAAGAGGTCACAGTTCGTTGCCCAACTAAGGCGTACAGGTGAGAAAGACGCAACTCCAATCCAGCAGAGGCAGGGGAACACTGTCAACTTTCTGGGACAGTTTTCTGAGTCCTGCCCAGCTTACAGGCCCTGAGGCGCGGGGTACTCTCACAAGGAGTGGAAAGTTTCAAAAGATGGTGAGGGAATACCTTGCCGACCGTACCAGCGTCCTCCGTGATTCCTCTGTGCCTTTTAATTTTTGGGTATCCAAGCTGGACACTTGGAATGAACTCGCTCTGTATGCCTTGGAGGTCCTGGCCTGCCCTGCCGCTAGCATGTTATCGAAGCGTGTTTTTAGTGCTGCTGGGGGAATTATAACTGATAAGCGCACTCACCTGTCAACTGACAATGCTGACAAGCTGACACTTATCAAAATGAACAAGGGCTGGATTGGGCCAGACTTCTCATCACCACCTAATGACAGCAGAGTAACATAAAGTCAAATCCACTGTGTTATTTCGGGAGGTGTATTCCCATGCACCGCTTCACACCCACACATGGGTATACGCTTCCTCAATTCGGCTTTTTTTTGCTCTTCTCCTTATCCTCAGCCTCCACCACCACTATACCACCAGGGTGACCGTGGTCCGTGTTGCCAGCATTGCAAGTTCCTCCGTCCTAATTTTTGGCAGCTTTTGCTTGGAAGGCATAGGCAAAGACTATGGGAGACCCACTCCCCAATAATGGGAATAATGTTTTTAATATGCTGTACTGCTTGGCTCTTGTAAGGGGCATTAAAACCGTCTTGTTAAGCTACTGCGATCTCCACCACTCTTCCAAGGGGCATTAAAACCGTCTTGTTAAGCTACTGCGACCTTTACGTCTCTTCCAAGGGGCATTAAAGCCGTCTTGTTAAGCTAATGCGACCTCCACCACTTTTCCAAGGGGCATTAAAACTGTCTTGTTAAGCTATTGCGACCTTCACCACTTTTCCCAGGAGCATTGATATTGTCTTTTTATTCCACTGCAACCTCCACGTCTCTTCCAAGGGGCATTAAAACCGTCTTTTTAAGCTACTGCGACCTCCACGTCTCTTCCAAGGGGCATTTAAACCATCTTGTTAAGCTACTGCAACCTCCACGTCTCTTCCAAGGGGCATTAAACCATCTTGTTAAGCTACTGCAACCTCCACGTCTCTTCCAAGGGGCATTAAAACCATCTTGTTAGGCTACTGCGACCTCCACCACTCTTCCAAGGGGCATTAAAACCGTCTTGTTAAGCTACTGTGACCTCCACCACTCTTCAAAGGGGCATTAAAACCGTCTCGTTAAGCTACTGCGACCTCGACCACTTTTCCCAGGGGCATTGATATTGTCTTTTCATTCCACTGCGACCTCCACGTCTCTTCCAAGGGGCATTAAAACCGTCTTGTTAAGCTACTGCGACCTCCACCACTCTTCCAAGGGGCATTAAAACCGTCTTGTTAAGCTACTGCGACCTCCACCGCTCTTCCAAGGGGCATTAAAACCGTCTTGTTAAGCTACTGCGACCTCCACCGCTCTTCCAAGGGGCATTAAAACCATCTTGTTAAGCTACTGCAACCTCCACCGCTCTTCCAAGGGGCATTAAAACCATCTTGTTAAGCTAATGCAACCTCCACCACTTTTCCCAGGGGCATTGATATTGTCTTTTTATTCCACTGCGAACTCCACCTTTCTTCCAACGTGCATTGCATTTCCTCCTAATTTTAGTCAGCTTTTGCTTTTCAATGCATAGGCGAACACTAAGGAAGACCCACTCCCCAATAATGGGTAGAAGGTTTTTAGTATGCTGTAATCCACGTCTGTTTCAAGGGGCAATGCAGTTCCTCATTATTTTTGGAAAGCCTTCCATTCACTGCTTAGGCCAACAGTGCACAGGAGACCCAGTTGCTATAAATGGAAAAAACGGTTTAGTTAAGGCCCTCTGACCTCCATGTCACTTCCAAGGATCATTGGAGTGCCTCGAAATTTTTGGTAGGCATTGCACTCACTGCATGCCCTATAACTGTGTAGCAGAACATCTCCTTTTGGTACAGAAACATATCCTACTAGACATGTGTGGTTGACTGGCCTGATATTGATGTGAATGGTCCCTGTTCCTCCTGCCCTTTCTCCTTTGCCACCACCTCATCCATCATTCATCACCAGAAGCTTTGTTTTAACGGGAGTCATAGAACTGGGATAGTAGCAGGAAAACATCCAGCAATCCTTGGAGGAGGTAGGATATGCGCCAAAACGCTGACCACCTCAGGCCTAGCCGCTACTACATACATGCGCTTGCATTCCAAGAAAACAAAGCAGATGCTAAGTTCTATCATCATCATCATGCTCCTCACCTTGGCACTCTCAACTCCCCTGATGGAGAAGCCAGGGCAGACCGGAGGAGTCTGGTTCTCTGGTGGGCTCGTCCAATGGTGCCCTAAAGCAGGCCGTGCGAAAAGTGTGTGGTGGGATGTTCCAAGGAGAAATAGGGGCGGCTGGGGACCTTTTATGGACACCCGGCCGCCCCCAGGCGGCTGGGGAGCATATGTGGACACCCGGCCGCGGGGCGGCTGGGGACCGAGTATGGACACCTGGCCGCCCCCTGGCGGCTGGGGACCGAGCGTGGACACCCGGCCGCCGGGCGGCTGGGGACTGAGTATGGATACTAGGCCGTCGACACAGCCATGACATGGTGGCCGGCGTCTGCCTGCACATGCCTAAAAGGCCTAATTTCAAGTGCAAGTGATGCGCCCCCAGAGCCATGGGGTACTCGGCAGCCGGGCCTTTGGATGCTGGTGGGGGATATCACGGTGGCTGGCCTGGTCCATGGCCCAGGGCGGTCAACAAAAAGGGGAAATATTATTTGTAAGGGGTTTGTAGTTTTAGGAAGTGCTTGTGACGCCACCTGTGGAATGCGGCCAAAGGGAGCCGCCGCTGCGGAGCAGTCCTCTGAAGCTGGTGTTGCTGCAGCAGGGATGGTGTGGCTCTCCACAGGAAGAGCTAGCTCCAGGGCAGTGTAGGTGTTGTTGGTTGCGCTGGGCGCTGTAGTGCAGGTGGAAAGATGATGCAGCTGAAATAATGGGCAGAGGCAGTGAGGTGCAGTCATCCGAGTCTTTACTCACAGTTCTTATGTAAGTTCCACAGGTGCACTGTACGGGTGTCAGCCTCCCACGTCGCGCTGCATTCACCAGACTGGGGGTTCAGCTCTTCCTCAATTAGGTTAGGAGCACCTGACGGAACCCTGCTTTCTTGTGTTCCTCTCTAGACCGTCTTCACGCTGGGTCTTCTCCCTCCTGCCCTGTGCTTCCCCACTCTCAGTCCCGCTCGGGTGCTCTGAAGTCCCTCCTGTCTAACTGGAGTTCCCGGACCTGCTTGACCCTCACGGAGATTGGAATGAGGCTTTGGCAACTGGACTATAAAAGCCAGAAGCCTCCGGTTTTTCCAGCCGAGACCTGGAGTAACACGGCTGGTCCAGGGGCCAGTCCCCTTCTTGTGGCCTACGATCCCTCTATCTTCTGACAGATTCGGGGCATACGGGTGCCGTCCTGCACTCGCCGTACCCCCTGGGATCCCTTCAATACAACGGAGCCTATTCCTCTGCTCCCCTCCTGGCTCTCTAGCACTGGGCCCTACTTGTGGAGCAGAGCTCCTAAAGAGACTCTGTTCCCTGACTGACTGTCCTCTCTCACTCCTCTTACTCATCTGAACTGCCACCCTAAGATGGCTTCCCTTTTTATAGCTCACTCTATGGTGCTTCCATAAACTGCTTCCTCCACCCACACCCACTACTGGTTCCCCCTACCTTTGGGTTCCCCCCTCTCCAGCCAGCGACAGGGCTCAGCACTGTGCACATGCATCTTGCCCTTCCAGCCGGCCTGGAGTAGTGTAGTGTTGAATGTGGGTGTTGGGGTTCCAGGCAGCACTCCCTCCTTACCTGAGAGAAGGAGATACCACACCTCTGGGTGAGGTGCAGTACCTCTGTGGTGACTGAACCCTCAGGGGCGCCACACAAGCAAGCTAGCAGTATGGTATTGCAGCCTGGGGGTGGGTGTGTGGCAGATTGCACACTTATGCTTGCATTCCAAGAAAACAAAGCAGATGCTAACTTCTATCATCATCATCATGCTCCTCACCTTGGCACTCTCAACTCCCCTGATGGAGAAGCCAGGGCGGACCGGAGGAGTCTGGTTCTCTGGTGGGCTCGTCCAATGATGCCCTAAAGCAGACTGAGCGAAGAAAAGTGTGTGGGGGGATGTTCCAAGGAAAAATAGGGGCGGCTGGGGACCGATTAAGGACACCTGGCCTCCCCCTGGAGGCTGGGGACCGAGCGTGGACACCTGGCCGCCGGGCGGCTGGGGACTGAGTATGGATACCTCTCTGCCGAAGCAGCCATGAGGCAGTGGCCAGCTTCAGCCTCCTCCAAACTAAAAGGCCCCATTTCAAGTGCAAGCTAGCAGTATGGTATTGCAGCCTGGGGGTGGGTGGGTGGCAGGTTGCACACGTACGCTTGCATTCCAAGAAAACAAAGCAGATGCTAACTTCTATCATCATAATCATGCTCCTCACCTTGGCACTCTCAACTCCCCTGATGGAAAAGCCAGGGCCCACCGGTGGAGTCTGGTTCTCTGGTGGGCTCGTCCAATGCTGCCCTAAAGCAGGCCAGGCTAAGAAAAGTGTGGGGGAAGTTTCAAGGAGAAATAGGGGCGGCAGGGGACCGTTTATGGACACCCGACCGCCCCCTGGCGGCTGGGGACCGATCGTGGACACCTGGCTGCCGGGCGGCTGGCGACTGAGTATGGATACCTCGCTGCTGAAGCAGCCATGAGGTAGTGGCCAGCTTCAGCCTCCTCCAAACTAAAAGGCCCCATTTCAAATGCCAGCAAGCAAGCAGTATGGTATTTCAGCCTGTTAAAATTACATTTCCCGGTGAATGCATTTGTCACGGTTGAAAGCAATACAAAAGTGCAAAAACGCATAAAAAATGCTACTTGTGAACATAGCCCAAGGTGTGGAGGAGTATTTTTGGTTATTTATTTTACCTTATACACAAATCTTTACCCTGGAAAGGAAGTTCCTTAACATATTTCACAGGAAAACCGTTTCAGTTTCGTTTTTGAACGTTTTATTGTGAGCCTGTAAAAGTGGCTTAATACCTCTGACCACGTTGTTGACAGCAGTGACCTAGGGATCAGAAATGCTTCCTGGGGCGAAGCCCATGCTGTCCCCATGTCTTTTGAGCACTGTCACTATCGTTTTGGGCACTTATTAGGCTTTCTACAGACTGCCGGGGGTGCCGCCGCAAAAATGCTCGGGTCTCCCATAGACTAACATTGGGCTCGTTGCTCGGGTCGAGTATCACGGCGAGCTTGGCCCGAGCTTCGAGCACCCGAGCATTTTAGTGCTCGCTCAACACTACTTTCTATGTCTAAAAATATCTGTAATTATTGCAGCAGCAGCAGACAGGACGTTCAATGGACCCGCTTGTGCTGTATCATACACTGCAGTCTGCCACATACACTGCCTGCTTGCCTAGCACTGATTATATGCAGATGGATTAGTCCTCAGAAGGACTATTAGTTCAGATACGGTAGTATAGGTATTCCACAACATATATCTATATCCATCTGAACTAACAGTCCTTCTGAGGACTAATCCAGCTGCATATAATCCGGACTGTTAGAATAGGTATTCTACAACATATATATTGTAATGCAGCAGCATTACTGTAATGGTCCAGGGTGTGTTTTGGCCGACCATGTACCTCCCCCAGGTGACTGGTCACATGACTGTGACATCGCACAGGTCCTGTGCACACAGAAGGTCTGATCACATGACTGTGACATCAGCACAGGTCCTGTGTGTGCACTAGAGGATATATAAACCCTGGTGGATTTGAGACAGTGTGTGTAAGGCGTGAGGCCTGTTCCCTGTGTGGGACACCGTTAGCCTGGAGAGGCCTAGTGAGGCCTAGTGAGGCCTGGTGAAGCCTGGTTAAGCCTGAAAGGCAGAGGCTGGATCCTTATGTGTAAGTGATACCAGTAGCCTTGGAGGGCCAGAGGCTTGGAAGGCAAGAGTCCTGGAAGGCAGAGGCAGGATATTAGATGAGACAACATACCATTAGCCTTTGAAGGAAAGAGGGCTGGAGACCCCCATCTGGGAAGCCGTAAAGCCACAGTGGTGGCAGAACAAAACTGACTGAAGGAGCTAAAACCCGGCAAAGGTAAAACACTGCATTATATGGACGTTGATATAAGTGACTTTGCTGGAGGCTGTAACTGGAGCCAAGTGGGCCTGTCTGCCACTTGAAAGGCTCCTGGACATTATATGTGTATGTCGGTGAGCCACTGAGTTGGACTCGGTGATAAGCAGTAGTGAAGTGTAATAAACTGCTGGATTGTGAAATACTGGAAAATGTGGCTGGTGTGCTTTAATTGACCCGATGCAGCGAGTGTCCCACGGCATGATGACTAGCGCTGCCTTACAATATATATATATATCCAACAGGACGTTCAATGGACCTTCTTGTGCTGTATCATGCACTGCAGTCTGCAACATACACTGCCTGCCTGCCTAGCACAGATTATATGCAGCTGGATTAGTCCTCAGAAGGACTGTTAGTTCAGATGGATATAGATATATGTTGTGAAATACCTATACTAACTATAAACAAGCAAATCTCTCCCTGACGCAGCAGCAGCAGCAGCTCTCCCTACTCTGCCTGATTCCGGGGTAGAATGTGATGAGCATGGCAGCGCCCCGTCTTATATAGACCTGATGATGCTGTGCAGCCAGCCAATCACTGTAATGCCCACAACCAACATGGTTGCGGCATTACAGTGCGTGGCAAGCAATCCCTGCATGTTCATTGGCTCTCTAAAGAGCGCCAAACATGCAGTTTCCGCTCGAGCAACCCGGAAATACTCCCCGAGCGCCGAGCTCGTCGAGCACAGTGATGCTGGGGCGAGTACCGAGCAGTGGCGCGCACGTTCGCTCATCACTACTCGGAAGCTATTATTAAAAGCTCTTCTCCCAGCATGCCGTGCTATATGTTATTTGACAATGCATTGTGATAGGACATGTGCACAGCCGGCTGTATAATCACAGGCAGCTTTTGTAGGCCAGCGCTAGATTTATTAGGCACGAGTATAAAGTGTTTTGAGACTTGGCATCGTTTCTATTTGCATTGTGGAGGTCAGTTGTTACAGTATATTGAGAACCAATTTTGTTCAAATGATTTTTATGTTTCTATTCTTTCCATAAAATGCAATAATGTTGGATAATTGCACGCAAAGGAATAATTGGGTCATGCAAAATTTTGCATTTTATTGCTGGTATGGCTCCTAAAATTAAACAAGAGGAGAAAAAAAGAGAACAAAACATTCCATTCAAGTACTGCTAAGTTATCAGCAATGCAGCAGATCGTCCTGTGAAAAACAGCAGTGAGACTAATCAGCATTATAATTAAATGTCATCACTGGAAATGGTATGTAAATGACACTGCCATGGTTCTTTAACCCCTTCTTGGCTCTTGACACATACAGCTGTACAGAAATATTTATTTTTCCTTTGCTTCTTCCAGATTAACACTTTCATAACCATATTATCCTAAATTAATTAAAGCCTTTATATTTAGCTTGTGTGATATCTTAGATAATGCAGATCACAAGTTGTGCTTTGCTGTCTAAAAGTGCTTATTTCACCTGAAAACAGTGAAATTCAATGTTATTTTCCCACTGAATATCTGTTGGAGAGGAATATGGAGACCCTCACACACAAATAATTGGCTGATCCCACAAAAATTGTTTGGTTTGGCCATCATTTCTCTTTAATACATGTGCTTCTCACAAAATTAGAATATCATCAAAAATTGATTTCAGTTCTTCAATACAAAAAGTGAAACTCATATACAGTGCTGGCCAAAAGTATTGGCACCCCTGCAATTCTGTCAGATAATACTCAGTTTCTTCCTGAAAATGATTGCAATCACAAATTCTTTGGTATTATTCTCTTCATTTAATTTGTCTTCAATGAAAAAAACACAAAAAGAATTGTCCTAAAGCCAAATTGGATATAATTCCACACCAAACCTAAAAAAGGGGGTGGACAAAAGTATTGGCACCCTTTTAAAAATCATGTGATGCTTCTCTAATTCGTGTAATTAACAGCACCTGTAACTTACCTGTGGCACCTAACAGGTGTTGGCAATAACTAAATCACACTTGCAGCCAGTTAACATGGATTAAAGTTGACTCAACCTCTGTCCTGTGTCCTTGTGTGTACCACATTGAGCATGGAGAAAAGAAAGAAGACCAAAGAACTGTCTGAGGACTTGAGAAACCAAATTGTGAGGAAGCATGAGCAATCTCAAGGCTACAAGTCCATCTCCAAAGACCTGAATGTTCCTGTGTCTTCCGTGCGCAGTGTCATCAAGAAGTTTAAAGCCCATGGCACTGTGGCTAACCTCCTTAGATGTGGACGGAAAAGAAAAATTGACGAGAGATTTCAACGCAAGATTGTGCGGATGGTGGATAAAGAACCTCGGCTAACATCCAAACGAGTTCAAGCTGCCCTGCAGTCCGAGGGTACAACAGTGTCAACCCGTACTATCCGACGATGTCTGAATGAAAAGGGACTGTATGGTAGGATACCCAGGAAGACCCCACTTCTTACCCCGAGACATAAAAAAGCCAGGCTGGAGTTTGCCAAAACTTACCTGAGAAAGCCTAAAACGTTTTGGAAGAATGTTCTCTGGTCAGATGAGACAAAAGTAGAGCTTTTTGGCAAAAAGCATCAACATAGAGTGCACAGGAAAAAAAAAGAGGCATTCAAAGAAAAGAACACGGTCCCTACAGTCAAACATGGCGGAGGTTCCCTGATGTTTTGGGGTTGCTTTGCTGCCTCTGGCACTGGACTGCTTGACCGTATGCATGGCATTATGAAGTCTGAAGACTACCAACAAATTTTGCAGCATAATGTAGGGCCCAGTTTGAGAAAGCTGGGTCTCCCTCAGAGGTCATGGGTCTTCCAGCAGGACAATGACCCAAAACACACTTCCAAAAGCACTATAAAATGGTTTGAGAGAAAGCACTGGAGACTTCTAAGGTGGCCAGCAATGAGTCCAGACCTAAATCCCATAGAACACCTGTGGAGAGATCTCAAAATGGCAGTTTGGAGAAGGCACCCTTCAAATATCAGGGACCTGGAGCAGTTTGCCAAAGAAAAATGGTCTACAATTCCAGCAGAGCATTGTAAGAAACTCATTGATAGTTTCCGGAAGCGGTTGTTCGCAGTTATTTTGGCTAAAGGTTGTGCAACCAAGTATTAGGCTGAGGGTGCCAATACTTTTGTCTGGGCCTTTTTTGGAGTTTTGTGTGAAATTATCAATGATTTGATTTTTGCTTCATTCTCTTTTGTGTTTTTTCCTTGCAAGCAAATTAATTGAAGATAATAATACCAAAGAATTTGTGATTGCAATCATTTTCAGGAAGAAACTGAGTATTATCTGACAGAATTGCAAGGGTGCTAATACTTTTGGCCAGCACTGTATTATATAGAGTCATTACAAACAGAGTGATCTATTTCAAGTGTTTATTTCTGTTAATGTTGATGATTATGGCTTACAGCCAATGAAAACACAAAAGTCATTATCTCAGTAAATTAGAATAATTAACAAAAAACACCTGCAAAGGCTTCATAAGCATTTAAAAAGGTCCTTTAGTCTGTTTCAGTAGGCTCCTCAATCATGGGAAAGGCTGCTGACTTTACAGATGTCCAGAAGGCAGTCATTGACACACTCCACAAGGAGGGTAAGCCACAAAAGGTCATTGCTAAAGAAGCTGGCTGTTCACAGAGTGCTGTATCCAACCATATTAATAGAAAGTTGAGTGGAAGGAAAAAGTGTGGTAGAAAAAGATGCACATGGAACCGGGATAACCGCAGTCTTGAAAGGATTGTTAAGAAAAGGCCATTCAAAATTTTGGGGGAGATTTACAAGGAGTGGACAGCTGCTGGAGTCATTGCTTCAAGAGCCACCACACACAGACATATCCAGGACATGGGCTACAGGTGTTGCATTCCTTGTGTCAAGCCACTCATGACCAATAGACAACGCCTGAAGCATCTTACCTGGGTCAAGGAGAAAAAGACCTGGACTGTTGCTCATGGTCTAAGGTGTTGTTTTCAGATGAAAGTAAATTTTGCATTTCATTTGGAAATCAAGGTCCCAGAGTCTGGAGGAAGAGTGGAGAGGCCACAATCCAAGCTTCTTGAGGTCTAGTGTGAAGTTTTGCACAATCAGTAATGGTCTGGGGAGCCATGTCATCTGCTGGTGTAGGTCTACTGTGTTTTATCAAGATCAAGGTCAGCGCAGCCGTCTAACATGAAATTTTAGAGCACTTCATGCTTCCCTCTGCCGTCAAGCTTTTTGGAGATGGAAATTTCATTCTCCAGCAGGACTTGGCCCCTGTCCACACTGCCAAAAGTACCAATACCTGGTTTAAAAACAACAGTATCACTGTGCTTGCTTGGTCAGCAAACTCGCCTGACCTTAACCCCATTGAGAATCTATGGGGTATTGTCAAAAGGAACATGAGAGATACCAGACCCAACAATGCAGACGAGCTGAAGGCACCTATCAAAGCAACCTGGGCTTCCATAACACCTCAGCAGTGCCACAGGCTGATGGCCTCCATGCCACGCCGCATTGATGCAGTAATTGATGCAAAAGGAGCCCCGACCAAGTATTAAGTGCATTTACTGAACATACATTTCATTAGGTCAACATTTCGGATTTTAAAAAACATTTTTCAAGCTGTTGTTATAAAGTATTCTAATTTACTGAGATAATGACTTTTGTGTTTTCATTGGCTGTAAGCCATAATCATCAACATTAACAGAAATAAACACTTGAAATAGATCACTCTGTTTGTAATGACTCTTGTATAATATGAGTTTCACTTTCTGTATTGAAGAACTAAAATAAATTAACTTTTTGATGATATTCTAATTTTGTGAGAAGCACCTGTATATATGGAGGATAAGGCTATACTTACATGAAGTTTTTGAAAAGTTTTGTGGAGCTGATCTGTCCCAAAATTTTCTTCAGAAACGGCTTCAAGCACAAGTGGAAAACTCTACTTTTTCACTTCTATCGGGAATCCACTTTGCTGTTCATATCAGGAATTTTTGGAGCATTTTTTTTTTTTCCTGAAGAGATTTTGAAAAATGTGAAAAAAGTGCATGTAAATTTGAAGAGGATCCTGATTAAATGTCCTTCAAACTAGGCACTCTGAAATCAAAAGGCTGCAAAAAACACTTTATGAAAAGAAAAGCTTCTACAAAAAGCTCCCCAAAAAGGAACATTTTCTTCAAGCAGTTTCTACTTGAAAAACTCATCGGATTTGTCTGCTTCAAAAAACTTTGTGTGCATATGGCTGCAGAGTCACTGAAAAATAGCCTAGATTTTGACAAAATATGTGAATGGGACCATGAGCATGCCATCCGACATGTAAACCGTTTAATCAAGGACTTTCCTCTCTATCATCTTTCTAGCATTTCTAATTTAAGATGGTTTTCCTCAATAGCCCTGTGTATCCACTGGTTTGTTGTCCAAACGTTTTGTGTCCAGTGGTTGGTGCCTAAATTACTATTGTCCAGTGATTTTAATGGAAATCTATCAGCAGAATTTCACCCACCAAACTATTTGTGTGCATGTAGTTCTTTCAAAGACAAGTCCTGCAATTCCTTTACATAGTCAGTCTCTTCCTACATTACTGAGAAATCCATGTTTTAATTGATATGCAAATGAGACTGAAGGGCTATGGAAGATTTTAAGCCTCTTTCACTCCAGCTCTACTCCCTGCCCATCTCCGCTTCCTTCTACTTGACTGACTCTATGTTGTGTGACTTCAGGAAAAGGAGATGTCTGTCAGCAGGAGGAGGCAGAACTGCATGGGGAAGAGAGCTGGAGTGACAGAGGTTTCAGATCTGCTATAGTCTTCAGCCTTTTTTGCATATCAATTCAAATTCTGATTTCTCAGTAATGGAGGAACGGACTGGCCATGTAAAAATATTGCCTTTGAAAGAGCTACATGCATATTTAAATAGTTTGTTGGGTGAAATCCTGCAGACAGATTCCTTTTAAGTGTATTGGTATACTATCCCCTCATAATTATTTGTTTATTATACCTGTCATTTGTGTACCGAAAAACCTCTGCAATTTTATAGTGTAAAAAATGTGGATGGAGAGTAAAAAAAAACCTTCCCCATAAGGCAGAAAAATTTGCTTGCACAGCAGAGAGTTTTTTTCTGTGACTTTTTACAGCCAATTTCAATAGAGTGAAATCTGTATCAAAACTGCACCAAAATCCATAAATGTTCTTCATTCTTGGCTATCCTTTGTTCCATACATGTATAATACCTCTTAAAAGAAAACACAAGTGAGACCATTTCTGTAGGTTTTAAGAAGGTTGTATTCACTGACATATTCTCTGATTTAATAGCATTCCTTATATAATATGGAAATACTCTGAACCTCAAGGACACTTCATGGAAGTTGATTGCACTAATCAATGTGCTTTCATTGTCTCTGGACATCCTGACCTACGGCTCCATGTACCAGGGTTGGTCTTCTTCCAATCACTCTACTCAAGCTGAGGGGATCAAGGTCTTGCTGAAAAATGATGGCATGGGGCAATACATTTCTTATTTAAATGATGAATTTGGTTCTTCTGTTTCATGAATAAAATTGCATTTTTTTCCATTGTTTTCCTTAAGCAAAATGATTAACCATCTGATTCAAGATATCAAAATTGACCAATCAAGTCCATGCTGAATATTGCAAATTGTTATTCTCTTTCAACATTTTACCCTAAAATTACTGTTTTTATAACTGGACACTGGAGAGATTTACTATGTCGAATGTGCTAGAATTTGTGTCGAAAAAATGGTCTTTAGATGTCTTGTGCTATATATATGTGTCTGTCTGACAAGTGTACGTGGCTTCTTGTAAAAGTGGGATGGTTTCGAGAAAGAGGTGTGCCCTAATATGCAATACCATATGCCAAAAAATGGGTATAAATGACTAGCCCTTCCTGAAGAAGTGGCGTGAAATATGCATCAGGTCATCTTCTCAACCAGTGGTTGTACACCATCTCTTTACTCCGCATTTATTATGTCTATTTCACATGCATTTCTGTGGTTACCAATGTTTGAAATTATGGGATGAGCTCATATACCTGATTCCTACATAATGTTGTGAGGATATTTTTTGAGTTTTTTCCATTGTTTTTGGCAGTTTCATGAGTTTTGACCCAGTTGGAAATCCATGCCTCAATAGAAAAAGATTTAGATTCCCTACACCTAGAAAAGCCATCAAATATTCTTCATAGAAGGATATGGTAGAGTAGGGACTCGCAAGCAATGAGGACCCTTGACGCGGGTTGCGAGCTTGCGTATTTTGGCCAAAATATCGACTAATACCTCATATATATATGTATTTTGCAATTTTTTATTCCAGGGTGCAGCCAGGCCCATTAGTGCTGGCATTGTAAACTGGGGTGTCTTTTCTCATGGGGTGCACTTTGAGCGGGCTGCCCGGTACTCTCTATCTAATAGTATGGGTGTAACTAATAGGCTGTAAGCTGGATACTGTGCACTATCCTGGTGTGAACAGCACCCTATACAAGCCTTTTTGTGTACAATTTTAATACTAAGCAATCACCCCCTCCATGAACTGGGTAGGTTGTGAGTGATTGTCTCATCAGTATTTTGCACCTGTGTTGCCGCCATCTTTATTATATGGGTATGCTGCATCCTGAGTGCATTAGTTCTGATATCTGGCAGGTAAACACTCTTGCCTTTTTTGCTGTGTTTTTTTCAAGGATATGGTTAGATAACATATTGGATCTGAGATGTCAAGGGTCCAAATAGACTGTGTTAACATTGGATTCCTCTACCTATTGTGTGCACCAATTTTCTTTCAATATAATATGACTGAGGAAAAAGAGAATATTTCCCTAAATATACATACATATTTCATAAATGAGCCTCTTTATTAATTGGCATAATAAAGCAATAAGATTTTACATGTTTTGTTACGCTGACACCCTGAAGTTAGTCAGTTTGTGACACTTCAATTAAAGAGAACCTGTCAGTAGGATTTGCTATGTATACTTCAGACAGGCCCATAGTGCTATAATACTTATTAATATGATACCTACGGTGAAGAAATCTGTAGCACCCTGAGGATTCGGCTGCTACAGGAGTATTGCACCTCAACCCAGAGGTGTGATATTCCACTCCCGGGTAAGGAAGGAGTGTGGAACTGAGCTCAGATAGACTGCATGCACTACATACATCCCATTCCAGAGGAGCAGGCCGACGGCACTCCCACTTAGAAATGTGCAGGTGCGACCGAGCCTGTTCCTGGCTGGAGTGGGAGGGGGGAGGAACATCCCATGTAGTGTAGGGGCAGATAGGGGGAGCAGTCTGGGTAGTGGTAGGAGCTCATTGGGTGCTGGTCACCTGAGCTCACACATAGAGGGATATATAAGGAGGGCACCAACTAGGATCAGGGTCAGACGCAGAGGACAAGTCAGATGCAGAGAGTCAGAAGGAGAGAACAAGTCTTCTGCAGAGGAAGTCAGCCTGCAGCAAGGGAGCAGAGCAGACCTGAGCCTGAAGAGTGAGAGAGTGGAGTACAGAAAGACCCAGAGGGGGACAAAGAAGGGACCCAAGAACCCAAATCAGATCACCGGGTGAGGAGTCAGCAGAAGGGTACCGGAACCCAAGCTGGTGGGGGCAAAGACATTCCCCAGCCAGAGACCGGAGACCGTGGGCAGTGTCTGTCACGGTCACCCACTACATTCACCCTGAAGGCACACCACACGGAGGGTCAGGGAACCTGAGGCCAAAGGTTGCCCAACAGAAGGCCCGAGGGAGCTGGATTTAGGTGAATCACTGGTGGGGACGGCTGAAGAGAGGACAGAGAGAGAGAGAGCTCAGGGCCACGCTCCGGACTTGTTTGGGGGTTGGCCGGATCCAGGACCTGGTGGTCGCAGCACGGCTCGGGTGGTCACTTGGAGCTAGAGTGACCCGTATAACAACTGCAGTAAGTAAAGACCCTTAACTGCACAACCCGAGTCTGTCATCATTACCGGCTGCACCGCACCACCACAACCCCCATCCTCTGCGCCTGTCCCCTCTGAGGCTATACCCCTCCCGTTGGGGGTTATCCCACCAAGCTGCGCACCCACCATCAGCCTCAGCGGACCCTGCAGCAGCGGCGGCCACAGTGACCGCATCACAACGGGTGGCGTAGTCGACAAAACGAACTTTAATAACATCAGTAAAGACTGCCACATAACACTGAGCTTGACGCCCTGGGCACGGGACCGGGTCACAGCCGCTCGGAGACTACAACCCCCCATCTGATCCGGTGCCGGGTATTCCCCTCAAAAAGGAATATGTCCCAGGGGGCGCGTCAACTTTGGCGTAGTCGGCAGGATTACGTGCCCGCAACACCCGGGTACTGCGTGCCTGAAGAAAAGTGCAAGTTTACCTCAGAAAGAAGTCTCCCGCCGGTTCCGGAGGGTCCACGCCATCGGACTCCATCACCAGTCGTTTCCCGCCGATTGTCCGCCATTTCCAGCTTGTTCCCGCCATCTGCCGAGTTTCCCGCCACTGGGAAGCGATTCCCGCCAAAACCGCAGATTTCCCGCCTTGGAAGAGCAGCGGACGCCATTATGGGCGTGCCAAAGGAGAGCAAGGGGCAACCTCCCATCGTGGGCCGGGACAGAAAATGGCGCCAAAAGTGGAAACCGCCCCCACCAACAGAGACTGTGATGCTGGAGGTGTCTGTCAGCGTGAAAGAACTACCCCTGGAGCTGACAGTCACCGAGTTGCCCCGGGACCGCCCTCGAAGTGGGAGGAGACGAAAGAAAGGAGAGAAGATGGGTGTCGCCTGGAGCAGAGTAGAACGAGCGCACCCGGAGGCAAGAGGTCTAATGAGGAGTAGCGGAGAAGCTCACCCGGAGTTGAGGAGAGAAAGAGTGGACCCGGGAATGGAGCGGCAGCAGAGCAGCACCGGCCCGCTGGCCAGGAGCCTGCTGGAGGAAGAAGGAGGAGAGCAGAGCAGCACCGGCCCGCTGGCCAGGAGCCTGCCGGAAGCAGAGCAGAGCAGCACCGACCCGATGGTCAGGAGCCTGCTGGAGTCAACAACCCCGCTAGGCTTAGCGGAGATCCTGGCGCAGCTTCCCCGAGATCGGGAGTGCGCGCGGAGTGCCCTGGAGGGCCTCGCGGGAAGGATGGCCCGAGTGCAGAGGGAGATCCTGGCGGAGTGGGGCCGGGAGATGGCCCAGCAAGCTGGAACCTGTCCACCTAACCCGCTCCCTTGGAAGAAGACATCGACTGCCTCTGCGGATGACGCGGGAGGACCCAAGGCCGGAGACGGCGCAGAAGAGGGAGCGAGACGCATGGCAGCAGGTAAGGGGGATGCCTATACCCCATACCGGAAGACCGCTTACCTGCCCCAGCTCCCCGTCGCAGAGCCCGAAGGTCCCCCGGCCGTACCCGAGACCGCCATGACACCGCCACCGACTAGGCCCCGACCGGAAGCCGCCGTCGCGACCCCGATGACGTCACGCATCGTGACCCGGAGCGTGGCGCCGGAAGAGGAGCCTCCGGCCTGGTCACAGGGCCTAGCATTTCCGGGCGCCGCATCCAAAGCAGAGCCATCTACCTCCGCGGAGCCTCCGGCCTGGTCGCAAGGCCAGGTAACCCAGGGCGCCGCCGTCCTAACGGTGCCCTTCACCTTCCAGGTGCCCCAGGCCTGGCCGCAAGGCCTGGGCAACCCGGGCGCCACCACCACCGCGCCCGCGCCCGTAATACCTAGGGTGCCACATCTGGGAGAGGACCCCTTCAGCCAGCTAACGTGGCCGGACGGTCGGCCTTTCATCTGGCCCGAAGGATTCTTGGAGCTGGAGCGGCAGAAGCAACTAGGTCCCCTGTGTGAGCCCCTGATCCCGGCTCCAAAGCCCGTGACTCGGGTCTCGCCTCCCCTAGAAGAGGCTCAATTTGCGTGGGACCCCAAGGGAGAAGATCTGATGGGGTTCACCGGAGAGACTCGGGCAGCTGCAGCAGAGCGTACCGAGTGTTGCCGTCAACAGCTGGCAGAGTTCAAGAGAGAGCGGGAGGAGAGGCAGGCCAAAGAGCAATGGGCCCAGACCCGCAGCGCGGAGCAAAAGAGTCGGACCAGAAGGGACCCCCGTGCAGCAGATCGTCCCCGTACCATCGGGACGGTAATAAAGTTTAATGCGCAGCATGGGTGGGGCTTCATAAGGGACCGGAACACCATGGGTGACGTCTTCGTTACACGACGGGACGTCGAGTCCCACCTGCCAGAGGGTCACAAAGGCCGTGACCTCTACGTCGGTGATGAGGTAACGTTCACCCGGCACAAGTGTGCCAAGGGACCTTACGCCCTCCACGTGCATCGCTTGACGGAGGAGGAGTTGCGGTGCGAGGAGGAGGAGCAAGAGGACCCGGACGGGTCTGAAGAAACCACCAGCCGTAAGATAAGAGCAGGAGGCAGACGCCGTTGAGTGCGGCAGAGCAGGAGACTGTATATAGTTGCCTGTCGGGGCACAGTGAATCGGAACTGAAACTGAAACTGGAACTGTTGTTGCTGCTAAAATAGTCCCCGTTGGGACCAGCGAACTGTTACCTGTAACCCTTTCCATACCAGGCTGAGGACTGTGAGCAGCCATCCCTTTCCCTTTACCTGGCCGGGGACTGAGAACGGCCAAAATTTCCCTGTACATAGTTGCGCTTGCTAAAGCGCCCCCTACCGGTTTTATTTGGGAAACTGTTTTACAAAAGACTGTCGCACTCTACCTGGTCACGAGTTGCACGGTGACCAGAGGAACAGAAGAGAGAAAGAGACGACGAGAATGTTGTTTACCTGAAAAAGTTTATATATATATTTATATAGTATTTCGTATAATATTTAATATGTTTTACATGTTTATAAAAATGTTGTATGTTTTGGTGTTTTTTGTCTTTGCAGCCCGAGGACGTGCTGTGATTTACCAGGGGGGAATGTAGCACCCTGAGGATTCGGCTGCTACAGGAGTATTGCACCTCAACCCAGAGGTGTGATATTCCACTCCCGGGTAAGGAAGGAGTGTGGAACTGAGCTCAGATAGACTGCATGCACTACATACATCCCATTCCAGAGGAGCAGGCCGACGGCACTCCCACTTAGAAATGTGCAGGTGCGACCGAGCCTGTTCCTGGCTGGAGTGGGAGGGGGGAGGAACATCCCATGTAGTGTAGGGGCAGATAGGGGGAGCAGTCTGGGTAGTGGTAGGAGCTCATTGGGTGCTGGTCACCTGAGCTCACACATAGAGGGATATATAAGGAGGGCACCAACTAGGATCAGGGTCAGACGCAGAGGACAAGTCAGATGCAGAGAGTCAGAAGGAGAGAACAAGTCTTCTGCAGAGGAAGTCAGCCTGCAGCAAGGGAGCAGAGCAGACCTGAGCCTGAAGAGTGAGAGAGTGGAGTACAGAAAGACCCAGAGGGGGACAAAGAAGGGACCCAAGAACCCAAATCAGATCACCGGGTGAGGAGTCAGCAGAAGGGTACCGGAACCCAAGCTGGTGGGGGCAAAGACATTCCCCAGCCAGAGACCGGAGACCGTGGGCAGTGTCTGTCACGGTCACCCACTACATTCACCCTGAAGGCACACCACACGGAGGGTCAGGGAACCTGAGGCCAAAGGTTGCCCAACAGAAGGCCCGAGGGAGCTGGATTTAGGTGAATCACTGGTGGGGACGGCTGAAGAGAGGACAGAGAGAGAGAGAGCTCAGGGCCACGCTCCGGACTTGTTTGGGGGTTGGCCGGATCCAGGACCTGGTGGTCGCAGCACGGCTCGGGTGGTCACTTGGAGCTAGAGTGACCCGTATAACAACTGCAGTAAGTAAAGACCCTTAACTGCACAACCCGAGTCTGTCATCATTACCGGCTGCACCGCACCACCACAACCCCCATCCTCTGCGCCTGTCCCCTCTGAGGCTATACCCCTCCCGTTGGGGGTTATCCCACCAAGCTGCGCACCCACCATCAGCCTCAGCGGACCCTGCAGCAGCGGCGGCCACAGTGACCGCATCACAACGGGTGGCGTAGTCGACAAAACGAACTTTAATAACATCAGTAAAGACTGCCACATAACACTGAGCTTGACGCCCTGGGCACGGGACCGGGTCACAGCCGCTCGGAGACTACAACCCCCCATCTGATCCGGTGCCGGGTATTCCCCTCAAAAAGGAATATGTCCCAGGGGGCGCGTCAAATCCGTTTTGTGGTTCTTGTGTAATGAGTGTTTAAAGTTTTGCTGTAATCATGTCATTGTACATCGGGGCGAGCTATGGGGCGGTTTACTCTTCTTTGTGCTGATCATATGTTCTCTCCCCTCTTCCAACAGTTTCACAATACATTCCAAATTTATCTACCATTTGACGAGTAAAATGACCTACAGAATGGACTATTACCTGTAAAAGCTGGGTCATCAGGTTTTCTAGACCATTAGGTGTAAAGCTTAAGGAATTTTAAAGGCAGTAAACAATGTCAAATCACTGAAAATCAGATACAATAGGATGGAGAATAAATTAGCAACCTAATCACTGAATACTGACCCTTTATTTATTCATTGTGCTTTGATTATATAGCGCCAGCATATTCCATAGTGCTTTGCAGACATCATCATCACTGTCCCAATTGGGGTTCATAATCTAAATTCCCATCAGTATATTGTTTTAGTGTGGGAAGAAACCCACGCAAACTCCTTGCAGATTTTGTCCTTGGTGGGATTTGAACCCAGGATCCCAACGCTGCAAAACAATAATGCTAACCACTGAGATACTGTGCTGCCCATTTAGATTGATTAAAAAAACCTACCCTGGCCTCACAGGGTGGCTGCCTTGAAAAGAGTGATGTCTACAGAGTTGTGCCCTGTTGAACTCCAACCAAGTATACTAAACATTTATACCAAACAAATTTCAAAAGACTATCATGCTGGTCAGTGTACAGGGGTTCAAATGGGAAAAAAAAGCTGAATCCAAGAAAAAATTGGACTCTAACATGACTGGGGACATATGTGCCGCATGTGGTGACCAAAGACCGTTTCAACTCTTTTGTTTCCTAACAAAATTATAGCCAGTTGAGATACATTCAGAAAAAATCTTGAGGCCAAAGGTTCAAGATCTAATGTGTTGCCCCTTCCTGGGTGAGAGCTAGATCAGGGGCAATGGAGTGTTTGACCTCCAGGACTCACTCACAAGAGTGATGATTCTCTCATGTGTGAGAGATGGATAGATTTTATAAAAGACACTTTGAATCACACTCTGATCATCTTAGTGTGATTCAATTCTCTTGCATTAGAGAATTGTGTGATGCCCTGCGGCTGCAGGCTGTCACAGAACTCCTAGGTGTTGCACAGATGGTTTCTCCCCAGTGGCCTCAATACATGCAGACATCTCCACCCAAGTCCACTAGATGGAGCCCTGTCAGGTATATATATACTGGGGGGGTGGAGTTCAGGAAGTCAGTCAGTAAGTGTGACACGATGCTGCAGCACCAGACAAGCTGAAGTCTGTGTGGCTGAAAGCCAGGCTAGGCCCAAGCAGCGGGCTAGTCTGGCCAGTGAGAGCCTAGAGTGGGCTAGAAGGCAAGGAGGAGAGAAGAGCCATGAGGGACAGAGGAACCACAGAGCGTTCGTCCCCTGTTGCAAGCCGGGCACCGGGCCCAAGCCTATTGGGATCTCTATGCCCAGTAGGGAATCCGGCATACTGAGGAGGATTTCATATCCCTCAGTCCACCCGTGAATAGCGCACACTCAGAGGACTAGGTACCACGAAGGCCCCAGCGTCCAGGGATCGTGGTAACCAGTGGGAAAGCCCTCGCAGCCAAGCAAGATGGGTGAGAGAAACATCAAGGTAGCTAGACCCTGTTCCAGGCAGGTCAGAAGCTCCAGGGAGAGAGACAGGAAGATACAGAAAGGAGGCCTTACACCCGCTCACTGGGGAGCAAGACCAGATGTGCACACCACCTACAAGTGACCCGGACCGTACCTGACTACCATCTGCAGTAAAGGTACTGAAACTAGCCCCGGTGTGTGTGTCTGTTCTTCCTTTGACCCGGCTGGGTCCCCTCTCTCCTGCATCCCTTCACGCCATCCCCACGCTGCCCTGGAGCTAGCTCTACCTGTGGAGAGCCACACCATCCCTGCTGCCGTAACACCAGCTCCAGAGGACTGCTCCGCAGTGGCGGCACCCTTTAGCCGCATTCCACAGGTGGCGTCACGAAAATACTTTAAATCCCTTATAAATATTCCCCCCCTTTTTACTGACCGCCCTGGGTCACGGACCGGGCCAGCCACCGTGATATCCCCCACCAGCATCCACAGAGGCCCGGCTGCCGAGTACCCCACGGCCCAGGGGGCGCGTGAATTGTATCACAGGTGCAGAGAAGATGGAGAACTTAATTTCTCCATCTTCTCCATTGTTTGTGTCAGCGTAAATCGGACTGCGCTTAGATTACATGTTTTACACGCATCCATAGACTTGAATGGATGTTCGAATCATTCCTATAGTCCCCGGCCAGATCATTAAACTATATTTTTTTTTTGAAAGGCCCAAATGTGTAGCCAGACTTTGATTCATCCAAGAAAACAAATTCATCTGTTCACCGATGCCAATCTAATTGATCTGCTTGTTTGGTGTGGTGCATGGGCATAAATGGTAATAATAAAAAATTAGAGCACTCTCCATGAAAAAATCATTAATGGATCAAAAAAATATTTTTTTATTTTTTATATAGTTTCACAGAAAAAAACAGATGATGTGACTTAAATCATGACATTTCAGCTTGTCCTGAGCCTTAATCTCATAGTCACTTATGTGTAGAAAAAAGGAAGATTAGGAAATAAATGCAAACTCCAGTGCTGCAGTCAAAGAGGAATAGAGCAAGGTGCTCATGTGGAAAGGATGCTAGGTGTGGCTGAAGGGGAACCTGTCTGTTGATTCATGCTGTCTAGTGATGAGCGAGCATGTTCGCTACTGCTCGGTGCTCGCCCGAGCATCTCACTGCTCGAGATGCTTGGCGCCCGCCGAGTATTTCCGGGTTGCTCGGGTGGGAACTCGGGTCCCCTCCCTGCATGTTTGGCTCTCTTTAGAGAGCCAATGAACATGCAGGGATTGCCTGCCATGCACTGTAATGCCGTAGCCATGTTGGTTGTAGGCATTACAGTGATTGGCTGGCCGCACAGCGTCATCAGGTCTATATCAGACCTGGCGCCGCCATGCTCATCACAGTCACTCCGGATCAGACAGTGTAGGGAGAGCTGCTGCTGCGTCAGGGACAGATTTTATTGTGTATTAGGTAGTGTAGGGAGAAAAACCGTACATTACACATATCCATCTTAACAAACAGTCGTTCTGAGGACTAATCCATCTGCAGAGATATCAGGCAGGGTGTATAGGCAGGCAGTGTATATAGCAGACTGCAGTGCATATAGCACAAGAGGTTCCATTCCAATTCTGCCTTCTGCTGCTGTTAAATATTTCTATACAAAGGCCCAGGTCTCAGGGGCCAGGAATACTTTTCTTTGGATCTTAATCCTCATTATTTGCTTAAAAAGCAATCCAGAGAACACCGTTTTTCTGCGCCATTTGCTTGTGTAGGGAGAGGTGCTGTTGTGTCACGGACAGATTTGCTTGTGTATTAGGTAGTGTAGGGAGAAAAACCGTACATTACACATATCCATCTTAACAAACAGTCCTTCTGAGGACTAATCCATCTGCAGAGATATCAGGCAGGCAGGGATATAGGCAGGCAGTGTATATAGCAGACGGCAGTGCATATAGCACAAGAGAATCCATTATAATTCTGCCTTCTGCTGCTGTTAGATATTTCTATACAAAGGCCCAGGTCTCAGGGACCAGGAATACTTTTCTTTGGATCTTAATCCTCATTATTTGCTTAAAAAGCACTATTTTTTCTGCGCCATTTGCTTGTTGGCACTGCAGAATACAGCCAGGTCCATTCCATATTAGAGCGCTAGAAATCCAGCTATTTAAAACTATGTTTTCTCTGTCACACGGATCACATATACTGCCAAATGCAAATACTGCCATTTCTGGCCTCCATTAAAAATTTCCTTTAGTGTGTCATTGAAGCAATTCACCACAGTTTGCTGTTCAAACTACTTACCTACAGGCCAGATATTTAAAACTCTGTTTTCTCCATCACACGGATCACATATAAGTTCACTCCAAACTCAGTCATTTATAGTGAGCGTGGAAGATACTGTCCTCCATTTAAAATGGGCTAGGCATGTGGCAAGGGACGGGGAACTGGACGTGATGGTAATGGTGCATGTAGAGGCCGAGGACAAGGCCGTGGGCAAGCCGAAATTGTGCCACAACAAACACCCACATCTTCTCGTCTGACCTTCCTGTCTCAATTTCTAGGGGACCGCAGCACACCACTATTGAACCCAGAGCAGTGTCAAAAGGTTGTTGGTTGGATAGCGGATAATGCTTCCAGTCACTTACCATCACCACCACCCTGTCTTCCACATGGTCTAGTCTCAGTAGCCGTGAGTCTTTACCGCATGTTCCTCACCCTGATCCTCCTTCCTCCCACCATGCCGAGTACCCAGAGACAACTGATCCCACACTTGGACACTCTGAATTGCTGTTCACTTTTCCATTTATAGATTCGGGCCTCTCACCTGGTCCACTTGAAGTGGGGCAAGAGGAGATCGCGTGTAGCGATGCCCAAATATTTGAGCAGCCAAGGTCACACGAAGGCGACGGTGGAAAAGTGTCACAAGAGGTGGACGATGATGAGACACAGTTGCCAGAAAGTCAGGAGGAGGACCAGGGTGCGGAAGTGGAAGACAAGGTGGTGGATGATATAGTAACTGACCCAACCTGGCAGGAGGACATGCAGAGCGAGGACAGCAGGACACAGGGGGAGGGAGGCAGAGCACCCCAACAGGTAGGAAGAAGCAGTGTGGTGGCCACAGACAGAAGGCAGGCAACCGTTACTCGTAACACCAACACGAAGGAGGTTGGCAGTACAACTGTTAGGTCTTCCCGAGTCTGGTTGTTTTTTAAAGACTCTGCCGATAACCCCAAAAAGGCCATTTGCACCACCTGCCAGACCAGCATCAGCAGGGGTGGCAAAACGACCAGCCTGACCACCACCAGCATGATCAGGCACATGGCAGCAAAGCACCCGACTTTGTGGCCCGAACCCCAGGGTCCAGGAACAGTGTCTGCGGGTGGCACCATTTCTTCTTCCGCTGTTGTGCATGCAAGCCAATCCCCTGTCCATGGGGCATGCGAAGACGCCTCCTGCCCTGCACCTGTCATTGCACACTCTCAAGTAGCAGCATCAGGAAGCACCTCCATGTCCTTGTCCCAGCCCTGCGTTAAGTTGTCCATACCCCAGTCCTTGGAACGCAAGTGCAAATATGCAGCCAACGCCCAACAGGCCACACAACTATATTCTCACATTTCACGACTGCTTGCGCTCGAAATGTTGCCTTTTAGGCTTGTGGAGACGGAAGCATTCCGCAACCTGATGGCGGCGGCCGTCCCTCTGTACTTGGTCCCAAGCCGCCACTATTTCTCCTGCATTGCACAAGCACGTGTCCCAAAACATTAGCCGTGCTCTCAACAATGCAGTTACCGGTAAAGTCCACCTAACCACGGACATGTGGACAAGTGCTTGGGGGCAGGGATGGTACATCTCGTTGATGGCACACTGGGTTAACATAGTGGAAGCCGGGACCCAGTCGGACCTTGGGATGGAACACGTCCTACCGACGCCAAGGATTGCGGGCCCTAGGTCAATCAGGGTTGCCCCTACAGTCTACAGCTCCTGCACCTCATCCTCCTCAGCCTCCTCCTCCTCTCCAGCCTCCATCTCCGAAATGACCACATCAGTCACAAGCTGGAAGCACTGCCTCAGCCAAGCGGCAACAGGCTGTGCTGAAGCTAATATGCTTAGCTGAAAAACCGCACAATGCTGAAGAGTTGTGGACAGCTCTGAAAGATCAGGCAGATCTGTGGCTCACACCGCTGAACCTACAGTCCTGCATGGTCATGTGTGACAATGGCCGGAACCTGGCGAGCTCACACACATACCATGCCTGGCCCATGTGCTTAACCTCATGGTTCAGTGGTTTCTCAAATCCTACCCGGAGCTTCCGGATCTGCTTGTTAAAGTATGCCGCCTGTGTGCCCATTTTAGAAAGCCAGCTACAGCTTCCGCCGCCCTTGCCGTGCTTCATAAACGTTTGCAGCTTCCTGTTCACAGACTGGTTTGTGATGTCCCCACGCGTTGGAACTCTACACTGCAGATGTTGGGAAGGATTTGTAAGCAGAAGAGGGCAGTTGTTGAGTACCAGCATCAACAAGGTCGTCGGTATTCAGTTCAGACTCCACACATAAGACCTCAGGAGTGGACATGGATGTCAGACAAATGTACCATCCTCCAAAACTTTGAGGACTCCACCAAGATGGCGAGCGGCGATGACGCCATAATTAGCATCACCATCCTGCTTCCCTGTCTTCTGAAACGCTCTCCGCTTACAATCAAAGAGGATGGATTGCAGGCGGAGCACGATGAAATGGAGCAAGGAACCATACAGGGTGATTACACACAGCCAAGCCTCATCTCATCCCAACGTGGATTGGGTGACAATGAGGAAGAGGAGTAGGAGGAAGAACAGGAGCTAGTTTCATGCACTATAGAAGGTACTACCTGTACAGCTGTCATACCGTCTGTTCAGCGTGGATGGCCAGAGGACAGAGAGGAGGAGGAGGAGGTGGAGGAGAGCTTGGTCAGTCATCCTCTTGGTGAGGACACAGAAGTCTTGCCTGTTAGTAGTCTGGCACGCATGGCTGAGTTTATGATACGCTGCCTTTCTCATGACCCTCGCGTTCTCAACATTTTGGGTGATAGTCATTACTGGTTGGTGACACTTCAAGACCCACGCTACAAGGAGAACTTTCTATCTCTTATTCCTGAGGCGTACAGGTCTACAAAAATGGGGCTGTACCAGAAGGCCCTTGTTGCGGAAAGAAATTCCCTTCTGAAAATGCTGGCGGCAGAGGGCTCACTTAGTTGGACAACCAAGGAGCACAGGCGAGAGAGACACAACTTCAATCCAGCAGAGGCAGGGGAACACTGTCAAAGTTCTGGGAGAGTTTTCTCAGACCCTCCCATCGCACAGGCCCTGAGGCGCGGGGTACTCTCACAAGGAGTGCAAAGTTTGGGAAGATGCTGAGGGAGTACCTTGCCGACCGTACCAATGTCCTCCGTGATTCCGCTGTGCCTTATAATTATTGGGTATCCAAGCTGGATACGTGGAATGAACTGGCTCTCTATGCCTTGGAGGTCTTGGCCTGCCCTGCCGTCAGCGTTTTATCAGAGCGGGTTTTTAGTGCCTCTGGTGGAATTAAAAACTGATAAGCGCATCCGCCTGTCAACTGAAAATGTTGACTGTAACATCCCTGGCGGCATGCTGGCATGGCTTACCACCTCCCACCATGCAAGACCGCTATCTTACCTATCAGTCCAGGCTGCACACTTTGCTCCAGTACCTGCTGTGTGCATGTCTCTTGTCTGATGGCTTAGGACGGCGGCGCAGTTACTGCCTGTTTCTTATAGTTACTGTGTGCTCAGTCCTAATGTGTCCCCAGCCTATTGATGTGAGTCACTGGATACTTACACCCCCTCCACCCAGTAGGAGGTGCCTGAGCAACACTTTTCTTCAGTGTGTTCCTTGCAACTGAGTTGCCAGGTCCTGTCCTGTATCTTGTCTGTTCCGCCCCTGAGGGCTGTATACCCAGGCCTGTTACCTGTATCTGTGACATCTAGTCTGTCTCCGCCACCCTGGGGGCTGAGTTCCCAGGCTCGTTCCTGTATCTTGTTCCTGGTTTAGTTCCTGTATGAACAGTGTACTAGCCCATTACCTGTTTGTCTCTATGTCCGAACCTTCCCTTTTCCTGCAGTGTCTGAACCTGCACCTAACTCCAACTCGTTGTCTCTGAACTTCTGTTTGTGAGTTTTGTGTACACTCGCTAATTCATTGTAATTACCTTGTGTGCATCTGGTTCTGCTTGTTCACCGCACCTGCGGTTTTGCTCTGCTCTGCTTGTTCACCGCACCTGCGGTTTTGCTCTGCTCTGCTTGTCCACCGCACCTGCGGTTTCGCTCCGCTCTGCTTGTCCACCACACCGGCGGTTTCGCTCTGCTCTGCTTGTTCACCGCACCTGCGGTTTCGCTCTGCTCTGCTTGTTCACTGCACCTGCGGTTTTGCTCTGCTCTGCTTGTTTACCGCACCTGCGGGTTTTGCTCTGCTCTGCTTGTCTACCGCACCTGTAAATTTTGCTCTGCTCTGCTTGTCTACTGCACCTGCGGTTTTGCTCTGCTCTGCTTGTTTACCGTATCTGCGGGTTTTGCTCTGCTCTGCTTGTCTACCACACCTACGGGTTTTGCTCTGCTCTGCTTGTCTACCGCACCTGCGGGTTCTGCTCTGCTTGTTTACCGCACCTGCGAGTTTTCCTCTACTCGTTTACCGCACCTGTGGGTTTTGCTCTGCTCTGCTTGTCTACCGCATCTGCGGGTTTTGCTCTGCTCTGCTTGTCTACCGCACCTGCGGCTCCGTTCCTGTATCCCAGTCTGTACTGGTCCTTATCCTGCCTGCGTTCCTACCTGCCAGTACCCGCCTCTCTGCATGCCAGCCGTGCCTGCCAGTGCCCACCTGTCTGCATGCCAGCCATGCCTGCTAGTGCCCACCTGTCTACATACCAGCCGTGCCTGCCAACACCCACCTGTCTGCACACCTGCCATGCCTGCCCGTACCCACCTGTCTATTTGCCAGTCTAACCTGCCTTTTCCTGCATTCCCCGGTATGGGTTAACCTCTGTGACCGGGGTCTGACCTTGAGTAGCACCTGTTCCCTCTGCTCGGTTCCTCCCTGGTTCTCGGAGTCGACTGAGCCTCCATGCGACTTTGGTCGGACCGGGTTGATACTTAGTCGCGCCCCTCCAGGCACTCCTCGGTTCATGGTCCAGTGGGATCACTAATCATGCTCACGCCAGTCAGTCCGGGCGTGTGCGTAACACAGACTTCTCAACACCACCGAAGGATAGTAGCGTAACATAAACTCAAATCCAGTGTCTTTTCTTGGGAGGTGTATTCCCATGCACCTTTTCACACCCACACATGGGTATACACTTCCTGATTTTGGCTATTTGCTCTTGTCCTCCTCCTTCTCCTCATCCTCCACCACCATATCAAAAGGGTGACCGTGGTCCGTGATGCAACACCCACATAATTTTTTTAAAGGGTGTTTATGATGCCCGTAAAAAGTTTTTTTATACAGTATGTTCATGTGTACCCCCCAGGGGTAAATGTTTGTCAGCCCATACACTTAGTGCATGGGCATTACAAGTATAGGAGGCCCGCTCCTTTCTAATGGGAACATTTTTTTATGAGGCCCTCCTCCACGTCTCTTACAAGGGTCATTGAAGTGCCTCCAAATTTTTGGCAGCCCTTGCATTCACTGCATAGGCCAACACTATGGGAGACTCTCTCCTTTCTAATGGGAATTTGTCGTTACTGTGGCCCTGCTCTGTGTCTTTAAATTCTTAGTGGGGTTTTTCCTAAAATTGGTCAGCCATTGGACTCACTGCATACCTTATAACTGTATAGCAGACTCTCCCCTTTCTAAATGGAATTTGTCGTTACTGTGGCCCTGCTCTGTGTGTCTTTGATTCTTAGTGGGTTTTTTCCCAAATTTTGGCAGCCCTTGCAGTCACAGCATAGGCATTACCACCCGCTTCTTTATAATGGGAACATTTTTCTTACTGAGACCCTCCTCTATGTCTCTTCAAAGGGGTATTGGGTTGCGTCCAAATTTTTGGCAGCCCTTGCAGTCACTGTATACGCAATAACAGTATAGGAAACCCACTTGTTAATAATGGGAACAACAAAGCATAGCCGGCTGATGGCTCTCTAACAATAGCGAGGGCCGACTGCTGGCCTTTTAAGAATAGTAAGGGCCGTCTGATGGCCCTATAAAAATAGGCTTTATGACTTTCAGAGTCCCTCCATCATAAATAAAACAGGATGTGTCTGATGATGTGTCACACACCACATTACCAGATAAGGTTGTAAAATGTTAAAATGAAATTTCCCGGTGAATGCATTTGGCTTAAAAAATAACGTAAAAAAACACAAAACAATAGGATCTTTCTTTAGTATAAAAAACAGCGTCACCAATTTAACCTCAGTGTAATCACATTGTTCAGCTCATGCACCTCTTCCTCCATCTCCGAAATGACCACATCAGTCACAAGCTGACAGCATTGCTGCACTGCCTTGGCCAAGCGGCAACAGGCTGTGCTGAACATAACATGCTTAATGCTTAATTAACAAACCGCCCAGCGCTGCAGAGTTGTTGAAAGCTGTAACACAGCAGCCTGATCTGTGGCTCTCACTGCTGAACATACAGCCAGGCATGGTCGTGTGTGACAATGGGCGGAACCTGGTGATGGAGAAATGACAGCCGGGGTAGATACGGATTCCCTCTATGCCAGTCCTTTCACCGAGCTAAAGAATATGGCTGTGGTGAAATACAACTCCCACTGAGAAGCTGTTTCAGATTGAAAAACATTGTGCCCACCAGAGGATTTGATTCTGAGGGCTAACCTTTCTCACCCGCTCAAGAGCCCCATAGCAGCTGCAAAGTTAGTGCTATCATGAACTCTCCTGAGGTAGAAGCCAAGGCACACCAGAGGATTCTCTGGTGGGACTGTTCAATCCTGCTGAGAAGCAGTCCTTGCTAAGAAAAGTGTGTGGGAAGGTTCCTGGACACTCTATTTTTACTGAGGAGAAAACACACGCAAACACGGGGCGAACATACAAAGTCCTTGCAGATGTTGTCCTTGCTGGGATTTGAACCCAGGATCCCAGCGCTGCAAGGCTTCAGTGCTAACCACTGATCCAATGTGCTGCCGTTCACCCTCTAATATCTAACAGGCTGGAGAAACTTGCACCTACTGCCACCCTATCTTCAGCTCCTTTGTGAGAAAATGTATTTGGGCAGCCACTCAGTCTACCAAATAAAATTCCTGAGAAGGAAATTGGGGATGGCTTCACTTCTGGTACTGGGGGCAGTGCTAATACCATGGCGTCGTACCATAGTTTGCTGGAAATATTCCAGGCTGGTAGGAGGCAAGCAAATTCCCACAGAAAAGTACCAGCAGTAATGTTCAGGCCACATTTCAAGTGCAAGCAGCTTTAGAGGACTTCCTGGGAGAAATGACATGCAGGGTAGATACGGTTTCCCTCTATGCCAGTCCTTTCACCGAGCTAAATACAGCTCTCAGCAAAAAAATTTGTGGACTGGCTCCGTACCATCCCTGGCCACATTCACCTGTCCACGTGTTTGTGGTTAGGCGGTCCTTCCCAGTAAGTGCACTGGGGAGGGCACGGGTAATGTTGTGGGACCCGTGCTTGTGGAAGGCGGAGGCGATACTGGGAAATATAGTGGCGGCTGGGGACCGAGTATGGACACCTGGCTGCCGCCGGCGCATGAGGTTATGAAAAGCTTCCGCCTCCACGAGCCTAAAAGGCCACATTTCAAGTGCAAGCAGCTGTCAAAAATTTGGCAGTATAGTATTGCAGCCTGTGGATGGGTGGGTGGCTGCCTGCATACTTGCGCTTGCATTCCAAGGAATGGGGTAAGGACAACTGAACGCTGCAGTGGGACAAGGACATGGACGGTGATTGTTGCAAGTCTGCAATGGCAGGTGCATGGCGGGAGGCATCTTTGCATGCGCCAAGGATCACTTATGATGGGCACACTTTTAGGCAGTGACCTGGGAGTCAGAGATGCTTCCAGAGGTCTTCCCCATGCTGTTCCCATGTCTTTTCAGCACAGTATGCATGTGTCTGATGATGTGTCACACACCACATGGCCAGATAAGGTTGTAAAATGTTAAAATTACTTTTCCTGGTGAATGCATTTGTCTTGGTTGAAAGCAATGCAAAAGTGCAAAAACGCATCAAAAACGCTATGTGTGAACATAGCCCAAGGAGTGGAGGAGTATTTTTATTTTTGGTTATTTATTTTGCCTTCTATACAAGTCATTACCCTGGAAAGGATATTCCTTAACATATTTCCCAGGAAAATCCATTTTAGTTTCGTTTTTGTATGTTTTATTGTGAGTCTGTAAAAGTGGCATAATACTCTGACCACGTTGCTGACAGCAGTGATCTGGGAGTCAGAGATGCTTCCAGGCGTCTTCGCCATGCTGTTCCCATGTCATTTGAGCACTGTTCCCATCGATTTGGGCAGTTTTTAGGCCCTCTGCAGACCGCCGGGGGAAGCCTCCTGAAAAATGCTCGCGTTTCCCATAGACTTACATTGGGCTCGTTGCTCGGGTCGAGCACCCGAGTATTCCAATTTGCTCGACCCGAGCAACGAGTATCCAAGCATTTTAGTGCTCGCTCATCACTAATGCTGTCCAAACCACAGGCAGTATGAATCAAATAGACATGGAATAGAAAGCTCAAGCATACACCATAGGCTTGAAATGCGTAGGACAAGTGTTTTTTTTCATGTTTTGCAGATGCTGGAGATTTCTATTCCATGTATATTGTGTTGCCTTTTGTTTAGGTAACATGAATCAATGACTATCAGGTTCAGGTCTATAAGACCTTGGAGGTATACTTACATCTACATACAGTGGGTTCATAAAGTTATTCTCTTGTTTTCACTGAAGGTGTATTGTCTTTAGGGACAATAAACACACATAAAATACTCCTACACCTATATTTACTTGAGATACTGCCTCAGTGGGCTATTGTTTTTGCCTCCTCCAGCATAGAGCACCATTGGTCTTTCTTCCACATTAAAAACATATAAGTAACCTGTTGCCATCACTAGATTGACTCTTTCTGCTTGTATATGTACTTTATGTGTGGAGGAAACAGTAGAACCATTCTCTCTTCTTTTAAAAAGTTGACAATTGAAATACCTAGAATGTGACCTATTCATTCGGAGCACCTACTGAACCTTTTGGCTACCCATTGTATACACATAAGTGACAAATCATCAAGACCAGCGTTTTACATGCAAATCTTAACGAGAGGTAGTGCTGCAGTCAGAAGAACCTGTTTTGTTAGGAGACGCACGCCACTTAATGGATCAGGTATGTCTAAAAAGGGATGTGCGCCTCATCACAAATCTTACTCTAGTCAGGGAACTTGAGTGAGATTTCTAACATAAGAAATGCCACAACTCATTATGAATTAGACAAGCTGTAGTGTCGCACCCATTTTCCGCCCTGTCCCACCCCAGCTGCGCCCATTTTGGTAGATCTGGGCGAGACTGGCATGAAAATCGCAAAAGTTGCACAATTTTGGAACATCCTTGAGTTTCGCAAAAAACTTGTGACTTATCAAAGTGTTTTAGACCAGATTTCTGGAGAAAACACATTGATGAATAGGGGCTATACTATATCAGATGAAGTGTAACCTTCTTCAACTGCTTTCCATACTGTCAAATATTCGGTGCCTGGTCAGTAGTAAAAGTAATAACCCAAGTAACTGCAACAGGTGTCAAATCCTACTGGAAACAAATGCTGAAATCTAAACCGCAGGACTGGAAGTGAGGAATTAAGGGTATATTATTGGATCTGAAGCCAGACTTATGAGTAGTGGTTTATAGACCATTGTGAATTTCAATGTTATGCACAGTTATGTCTAACTGTCTATATCAATGCTGAACTATTGCCATCACAGAATTAAAATACCTTCAAGCATATGCTGGAAAATCCAATTGCATTTTTCCAGTAAGAACATAATGAAAATGGCACAATTACCACTTACCTGAACCCATTGAATGTTTAATGACAGTTAGACTTAAACAATGATGAATCAAATGGTATGAAGCATGGATCCCGGTGACCTGGACTATTACTATATGAGGCAGCTAGCTGGAATAGTTCTGAGTTCCCTAAGGAGAATGCAGAAATATAGAGGAAAATAATTGCAATATAGGAAAGTCAACCTGCACTGCTGTTTTTCAGATAAAATACAATGAAATCATTGATGTGTTCACATATCCTTGACCCAAAGACAGGCACAGGAAAGTTAAGGTCGTACGGAGTAATCTAGCACACAGCATTTATCAAGCAGTGAGGCATGCCCCAGAGGAACGTCTTTATCTACATATTTATAACGTGTTTGCAGGGTATGACAGACGCTTTGACAACAAAGGGCAAGGAGAATATGGTGTAATGAAGCCAGAATGGGACTTATTTATCAACGTAGACTGACAGCAAAGCTCATATAAAAGCCAGAATAAAGTTTGTGTAATAGCAGAAAATAATAAAAGGAGGGATAAAAAGTGTGTAACAACCAAATCCAGTTAATACTGCTGATCCAGGGTCCAACTCATTTTGTTTTTACAAAATTATGCCGAAAATAAGTGATTTACAATATTGTTACTTTTCGACTTTTACTGGAAAACTAAATAGACTATAGGAGAAATCCATTTAACCCAAGGGGCCTAACTTGAATCTCACTGGAGCTAATTCAAATCTGCAACATGCATCATATAAAGTGATGGTCTCTTTATATCGGCAGAAACCATTGGGATGGTCCCCGGATACCGAGCCTGACTGTGACTACAACTTCTGCAACCACTATTTATGTCTCTACTGGATAACTTACTGTATGTCGCCTATAATAACTGCTTGTATCAGTCAGAGATGCTGCAGCTTTAAGATCCGCACAGGTCAGTATCCAAGTGGTTTAACCCCTTTACCCCCGAAGGCTGTTTGCACGTTAATGACCAGGCCAATTTTTACAATTCAGACCACTGTCACTTTATGAGGTAATAACTCTTAAACGCTTCAACGGATCCCACTGATTCTGAGATTTTTTTTTTGTGATATATTGTACTTCATGATAGTGGTAAAAAAATTTTGATATCACTTGCGTTACTTTGTGAAAAAATCAGAAATTTGGCGAAAATTTTGAAAACTTTGAATTTTCATGCCCTTAAATCAGAGAGATATGTCACACAAAATAGTTAATAAATAACATTTCCCACATGTCTATTTTACATCAGCACAATTTTGGAACCAATTTTTTTTTATTGTTAGGAAGTTATGAGGGTGTAAAGTTAAGCAGGCATTTCTCATCTTTCCAGCAAAATTTTTTTAGGGACTGTCAGGGTTCCGCAGCGACGACACCAGGGAGATCACGTAATATCTCACCGTGCCGTCACTATGTCACGGATTTCATCAGGAATTCGCAAGCACACGATCCAGACTACTCACTACTTAGGTATCGGCAAGCGACCAGTGAGCGTATGGCGTCACACCTCCGGATTCCAATGCTTGGAATATGTGTACACGCCCTCGTATGGTCACTGTCAGCTTCACGATAGCCTCATTATTAATATTATTCGCTGCCACCACCGTCCAGATTTGATATATAATACAGGCCTGGGCAGACGCCTGCATTCTGGTAGCGTATATGGTTTCGGGGGAGGGAACGATTACAGGACAAAAGAAACAGAACTATTAAATTTTATATTTAATCCAAAAGGGAGGCAGTGTTATGAAAAATATACAAGATGTTGCAAAAGGGGACAATACAATACATAAACAGTTAAACAAAATAATAAGGATTAAAGAAGAAACTTACTCTATACAGTTTGCAGGGACGACTCAGCATAGGGGGAGGGGAGACGCTCCAGATTTGACTGTTATCAAACAGGATTTGTTGCTGTAATAAATATATACTTCCGGCAAGAATGCTCCTCTATTCTCCGTGGATTCTCTTATACCTAAGGGGAGACCTGCCCACACACCCCTGCAGTGATATTATGTGGGCTCGGGCTCCACCCTTCATGTTTTTATTAAAAAATCTAACTTCTGCGATAACTTATCCCTGGTTGCTCGCAGAAGCTTGCAAGCGACACCATTTTTTCTGTTATGAATTTACCTTTCTGTAGAGACCACGCATGGCGCAGCTGTGATCTGCTATTTTGCTACTTTTGTGTCACAGCCCCCTGGAGGGGATTATGGCTACGAAAAAATAAGCATCTTGTTCCTTGGCTAACCCTGTCATTAAAAATATGGGTCCCATTATTAGCAGAGTTATGGAACTTCCAATATTCCAGATTTTGTTTCGGCTCCGAAGACCCTCTATTAGATTCCATTCTAAAAACTGCACCCAGTTGTCCCTACCGCAGTCCTTTGAACCCTAGTGCAAATACGCAGCCAACCACCCACAGTCCACAATACTAAACTGCCACATTTCTCAACTGCTTGCACTGGAAATGTTGTCTTTAAGGCTAATCGAGACGGAATCTTACCGCAACCTCATGGCGGTGGCCGTCCCTTGGTACTCTGTCCCCAGCTGCCACTATTTCTCCCGGTGTGCCGTCCCCACCTTACACAAGCACGTGTCCCAGAGCATTAGCCATGCCCTCACTAACGCAGTTACTGGGAAGGTCCACCTAACCACGGACAAGTCAACAAGTGCTTGTGGCCAGGGACGGTACATCTCACTGATGGCACACCGGGTTAATATTGTGAAAGCCTGGGACGGAACACGTCCTCCCGATGACGAGGATTGCGGACCCTGGGTCAATCAGGGTTGCCACCACATTCTACAGCTACTGCACCTCTTCCTCCTTCTCTTCCTCCTTCTCTTCAGCCTCCATCTCCGAAATGACCACATCAGTCAGAAGCTGAAAGCATTGCAGCACTGCCTCAGCCAAGCGGCAACAGGCTGTGCTGAAGCTAATATGCTTATGTGACAAACCATACACCACTGCAGAGTTATTTAAAGCTGTAACAGAGCAGGCAAATCTGTGGCTGTCACTGCTGAACCTACAGCCAGGCATGGTCATGTGTGACAATGGCCAGAATCTGATGGCGGCTCTGAGGCTTGGCAACCTCGCACACATACATGCCTGGCCCATTTTCTCAACCTAGTGGTTCAGCGGTTTCTCAAAACCTACCCGGATCTGCCTGAGCTGCTTGTAAAAGTGCGTCACGTGTGTGCACATTTCAGAAAGTCAGCTACAGCTTCTGCAGCCCTCGCCGTGCTTCAGCAGCATTTGCAGATTCCAGCTCACCGACTGGTGTGCGATGTCACCACATGTTGGAATTCAACGTTGCATATGTTGAAAAGGATTTGTGAGCAGCAGAGGGCAGTTGTTGAGTACCACCTTCAACACGCCTGTTGTTATTCAGGTAAGCCTCTGCACATAAGAGCTGATGAGTTGGTATGGATGTCTGACATCTGTGCTGTCCTCCAAAACTTTGAGGACTCCACCAAGATGGTGAGCGGTGATGACACCATAATTAGCATCACCATCCTGCTTCTCTTTGTATTGAAACGCTCGCTGCTCACAATTAAAGAGGATGCATTGCAGGTGGAGCACGATGAGATGGAACAAGGAACTATACAGGGTGATACTACTTAGCCCAGCCTCATCTCATCTCATCGCGGATTTGATGATAATGAAGAGGAGGAGGAGGAAGAGGAGCTGGTTTCCTGCTCTACAGACGGTACTACTTACACAATATTCATACTCTACAAAAGACAAAAAATATATCTCATACCCTACCATCATTATATATAAATGTAAAGCAAAGTTGCATATTAAATATAGGGTACTTAGTGAACTATTTTTGATTAAAAAATGTATACAAGCCGTCCCAGCAGCGACAAGGTGACCCTAAATTGGGACGGTACCTACACTGTCTATATTAAAAACCTTACTGTATATCAAAGTTGAAGTAATGCATATAAAAGGGTATACAAATAGGACCGGGTCCCAACTCCAGACCACCTAGGCCCGTGGTAAGCTACATATATACTAATCAGCTCAACAAAGGGGATGCCACACCCTTAATTTGCACAGAATGCAAACAAGACAAAAAAACAAGCAATGTGAACTGAGGTCTAAGATGGTACACATGCAAGAAATAGGAGCATGTTCACACTAGCAAAAAGAAGCAAAACCTACAAAAGACAAAAAATCTATCTCATACCCTACCATCATTATATATAAATGTAAAGCAAAGTTGCATATTAAATATAGGGTACTTAGTGAACTTTTGATCAAAAAAAGTATACATGCCGTCCCACCAGCGACAAGGTGACCCTAAATTGGGACGGTACCTACACTGTCTATATTAAAAACCTTACTGTATATCAAAGTTGAAGTAATGCATATAAAAGGGTAGACAAATAGGACCGGGTCCCAACTCCAGACCACCTAGGCCTGTGGTAAGCTACATATATACTAATCAGCTCAACAAAGGGGATGCCACACGCTTAATTTGCACAGAATGCAAACAAGACAAAAAACCAAGCAATGTGAACTGAGGTCTAAGATTGTACACATGCAAGAAATAGGAGCATGTTCACACTAGCAAAAAGAAGCAAAACCTACAAAAGACAAAAAATATATCTCATACCCTACCATCATTATATATAAATGTAAAGCAAAGTTGCATATTAAATATAGGGTACTTAGTGAACTATTTTTGATCAAAAAAGTATACAAGCCGTCCCACCAGCGACAAGGTGACCCTAAATTGGGACGGTACCTACACTGTCTATATTAAAAACCTTACTGTATATCAAAGTTGAAGTAATGCATATAAAAGGGTAGACAAATAGGACCGGGTCCCAACTCCAGACCACCTAGGCCCGTGGAAAGCTACATATATACTAATCAGTATATTCATACTGTCTGTTCAGCGTGGATGACTTGAGGAGAGGGAGAACTAGGAGGAGGACCAGGAGGAGGATAAGGAGGAAGAGAGCATGGACAGTCATCCTCTTGGTCAGGACAGGGAAGTCTTGGCTGTTGGCAGTCTGGCACACATGGCTGACTTTATGCTCCGCTGCCTTTCCCGTGACCCTCGCGTTGTACGCATTTTGGGCAACAGTAATTACTGGTTGGTCACACTTCTAGATCCATGCTACCAGGAGAACTTTCTATCTCTCCTTCCCATGGCGGTGATGTCTAATAAAATGTTGCAGTACCAGAAGGCCCTTGTTGAAGAATTAGTAAAAAAAATTCCCATCTGAAAACGCTGGCGGCAGAGTTCACAGTTTGTTGGACAACCAAGGAGTACAGGCAAGGGAGACACAAATATGATGCAGCAGAGGCAGAGGAACATTGTCAAAGGTCTGGAACAGTTTTCTAAGACCCTCCCAGGTCCTGGTGCGTGGGTTACTCTGACAAGGGGGGAAAAGTTTTGGAAGATGCTGAAGGACTACCTTGGCGACCGTACCAGTGTCCTCCCTGATTCCCCTGTACGCTACAACTATTGAGCATCCAATCTGGACACGTGGCATGAACTGTCTCTCTATACCTTGGAGGTCCTGGCCACTTGCGTCTTGTCAGAGATGGTTTTTAGTGCCACCGGGGGTATTATAACATTACAGGAGACTCACTCCTTAATAATGGGAAGGCCAATTCAAATCGATTCTATATTCAACAATATTATCTCTCTTATCTGAAATTCGTTTACGGGTGAGCTATCACAGTACGGATAGTGTATTACACCTATTCAGCCGGGTATTATTGCCTTATACTGCGTTCTGCTGCAATTTTTTTTTTTAAATCCATTTTATTCCCTATTGATACCACTGGTAGCTGCATTTACAATAGGGACTGGTGCAAGGTATCATTAGCTGGAGAAGAATGTTCTCTCTTCCACAGTGCATTACTTGATTGATATTTTCCATGCACTCCTTGACCGATTCATATTTTTTAACGGAGATCTTTAATCACAAATTCATGAAAGCAGGAAGGGTTTTCTTTTTGGGGCCGGTTAAAATCTATTTTATTGTACAATATTACCTCTCTTATCTGAGATTCATGTACCGGTGACCTGTAGCAGTAGGGATAGCATCTTACAGGCATCTAGTCAGGGGTTATTGTATTATACTCCATGCTGAAAAAAAAATCTATTCCCTCTTGATAACGCTGTTGGCTGCTTTTAAAATAGGGACAGGTGCTAGATGGTATTATCAGCTGGAAATGAGTGTTCATTCTTGATGTGTCTGATCATGTCTCACACACCACATGGCCAGATAAGGTAGTAAAATGTTAAAATTACAATTATTGGTGAATGTATTTTTGACCGTTGAAAGAAATGCAAAAGTGCAAAAACGCATTAAAAACACTATGTGTGAACATAGCCCAAGGTGTGGAGGAGCAACTTTGTTTTTGGTTATTTATTTTGCCTTATATATGTCATTACCCTGGAAAGAATGTTTTTGCTTAGTTTTTGTATGTTTTATTGTCAGTCCATTAAAGTGGTGTAATACTCTGATAAC
Organism: Phyllobates terribilis; assembly: GCF_046119375.1. Taxonomy (NCBI): domain Eukaryota; kingdom Metazoa; phylum Chordata; class Amphibia; order Anura; family Dendrobatidae; genus Phyllobates; species Phyllobates terribilis. The sequence goes on from NW_027362762.1 coordinate 136,928,434, forward strand.
ATTGTTCTCAGCAATGTCCTGGGAGTCTGAGATGCTTCCAGGGTTCTTCCCAATTCAGTTTCCATATCAATTGAGCACTGTTAATATTGATTTGACCAATTTTTAGGCCCCCTCCAGAACTTTGGGGGGGGTGTCACCGGAAAAATGCTCTCGTTTCACATTGACTTACATTGGGTTCGTTACTTGGGTCAAGCACCCGAGCATTACGATTTACTCGACCCGAGCAACAAGCACCCGAGCATTTTAGTGCTCGCTCATCTCTAGTGGCAACCCTAACAGCTGGTTGAATAGATTTCACAGCACAGCCTAAAAGTTTGTGGTCAAATAAAAGAACAAAAGAAGAGTACTATAGTTGAAGCTGAATTGTGGAAGTGAAGACTTTATTCTGCACACAAACAACACTTTAAAAACATAACTAGATAATTTACATCTGGTGCACACAAAATGTGACATGCTACTGCCACTATTGTCTATTTATAAATTCCATGAATGTGTGAGAATAGAGACCCCTGAACACATGACGTACAGCAGTGCGTGCTTCACAGAAGCTGTTTTTAATGCACAATGGGCTTTATACAGATTGAGAATCCTATTGTAAAGCTGCTGACACATGTAGGAGGAAAGTGTAATGAATATTGTTTTCAGCCCTGCTAAATACAATCATAGCAAGGGAAATGCTAAGATCTCTACCTGCAAATCTGTATCGTATTGGTACTTAAAAGTCATACATTTGTGAAATAAATATGATTATTGGCTTAAGAGGGTTTTCTCGCAATAATGTTTCCCGGCTTCGGCTTCCGTTTGGTTAACATAATGAACTCAATTGTTACTCCATCTTCCCAGGTCCAGCGACTGCTGTGGTTTTTGTTGACAGGTTACAGTGGTGATGTCATTTAACCCAGCAGAAGACGATCAGGAAGAAAAATTTGTTTACAGAAAACCCCTTTAATTAGAACCTCCATAGTTCTATAGTTTCATCGATTTTAAGGTTGTAGGTAGACATAAGTCCGTTAGGTTTAGCCTATAACCCAACATTGTGATCCAGAGGAAGTCAAAAATTCCATGAGACCGATGCTAATAGCCCCATATTAGGGGATAAATTCCTTCCCAACTCAACATATGGCAATCAGACTAGCTCCCTGGATCAACGTCCCATCACGTAATCTAGTACCAATAACCGGTAATATTATAGATTTCAAGAAAGGCATACAGACTTTCCTTGAATTTTAGTAGTGAATCAACCATTACAACATCACGTGGCAGAGAGTTCCAAAATCTCACTGCTCTTGCAGTAAAGAATCAACGTCTGTGATTATGATTAAACCTTCATGGATCTAGATGAAGAGGATGCCCCCTTTCCCTGCTGCAGGCCTAGGTACAGTGTGGAAAATAGGTATTTGATACACTGCAGATTTTGCATGTTGTCCAACCTACAAAGAATGGAGAGGTCTGTAATTTTTATGGTAGGTACACTTCAACTGTGAGACAGAATCTTAAAAAAAATCCAGAAAATCACATTATATGATTTTTACATAATTATTTTGCATTTTATTGCATGAAATAAGTATTTGATTCAATAGAAAAACAGAACTTAATATTTGGTACAGAAACATTTGTTTGCAATTACAGACGTCAGATGTTTCCTGTAGTTCTTGACCAAGTTTGCACACACTGCAGCAGGGATTTTCGTCCACTCCCCCATACTGATCTTTTCCAGATCTTTCAAGTTTCAGGGCTGTCCCTGGGCATCATTAAGTTTCAGCACCCCCCAAAGATTTTCTATTGGGTTCAGGTCTGGAGACTGGCTAGGCCGCTCGAGAACCTTGAAATGCCACTCCTTAGTTGCCCTGGTTGTGTGTTTTGGGCCATTGTCATGCTGAAAGACCCAGGCACGACCCATCTTCAATGCTCTTACAGAGGGAAGGAGGTTGTTGGCCAAAATCTTGCAATACATGACCCCATCCATACTCCCTTCAATAAGGTGCAGTAGTCCTGTCCCCTTTGCAGAAAAGCACCCCCAAAGTAAGATGTTTCCTCCACCATGCTTCATGGTTGGAACATTGTTCTTGGGGTTGTACTCGTCCTTTTTCTTCCTCCAAGCACGGCAAATGAGGTTGATACCAAAAAGTTCTATTTTAGTCTCATCTGACCACATGACCTGCTCCCATGCCTTCTCTTGACCATCCATGTGGTCATTGGCGAACTTCAAAATGGCCTGGACATGTACTGGCAAGAGCAGGGGTACCTTGCGTGCCCTGCTGGATTTTAATCCATGACGATGTAGTGTGTTACTAAAGGTAATATTTGAGTCTGTGGTCCCAGCTCTCTTCAGGTCATTGACCAGGTCCTCCCATGTAGTTCTGGGTTGATTCCTGACCTTTCTCAGAATCATCTTTACACCACGAGGCGAGATCTTGCATGGAGCCCCAGACTGAGGAAGATTGACAGTTATCTTGTGTTTCTTCCCTTTTCTAATACTTGTGCCAACAGTTGTTTCCGACTCACCAAGCTGCTTGCCTATTGTCCTGTAGCCCATCCCAGCCCAGTGGAGATCTACAATTTTGTCCGTGGTGTCCTTAGACAGCTCTTTGTTCTTGGCCATGGTGGAGAGGTTGGAGTGTGATTGATTGAGTATGTGGACCGGTGTCTTTTATACAGGTAACGAGTTAAAACAGGTGCAATTAATACAGGTAATGAGTGCAGAGTAGGAGGGCTTCTTAAATAAAAACTAACAGTTCTGTGAGAGCCAGAATTCTTGCTGGTTGATAAGTGATCAAATGCTTATTTCATGCAATAAAATGCAATTTAATTATTTAAAAATCATACAATGAGATTTTCTGGATTTTTCTTAGATTCTGTCTCTCACAGTTGAAGTGTACCTACGATAAAAATTACAGACCTCTCCATTCTTTGTAAGTGGGAAAACTTGCAAAATCAGCAGTGTATCAAATACTTTTTACTTTTTACATGTTAAAAAGGCAGAATCTCACAAAAGTAAAGATGGCCAGAGATTCACAAATTTGTTAAAAGTTGTGTCTAAAAATTGTGAAACAATTTCAGAAAAATGTTCTTTGAATATCTCTCACCATCTACAGAATATCATATTGTCAAAAGATTCAGAGATTCTGAAAAAATCTACATGCAGAAGACACAAAGCCAATGGTCAATACTCGATACCCTCCAGCGGCATTGCATTAAAAATATGCACTATTCGGTCATGAAAATCATTGCCGAAAATTACTTGCAGAAATCATTGTGATCACATTTCACCATATTATTTACAAATGCAAGTTAAAGTTCTATCATGCAAAGAAAAAGACATATTTCAACACAACCCAGAAACGCTGTCGTCTTCTCTGGCCAAAGCCCATTTAAAATGGACAGAAGCAAAATGAAAAACTTTTCGGATAAATCAAAATTTGAAATTGTTTGTGGAAACCATGGATGGTGTGTACTGAAAACTCAAGAAGAGAAGCACCATTCAACTTATTATCAACACACAGTTGAAAAGCCTGCATCTCTGATGGTATGGGGTTGCATTAGTCCTTGTGGTATGGGTAGCTTGCATATCTTGAAAGGCTGAGTATTGTTTAGAGGTTGTAGAAAAACATATGCTCTCATCCTGACAATGTGTATTTCAGGAAAGGCCTTGCTTTTTTCAGCCACACAATACTAAACCGCATACTGCATCTGTCACAACAGCATAAAGAATATTTCGGGTGATGACCTGGCTGCCTGCAGTTTAGACCTTTCATTAATGTAAAACATTTGGCACATTATGAAACGAGTAATTTAGCAAAGAATACCCGGGACTATGGAGCAGCTAGAATCCTACATCAGTCAAGAATGGGACAATAATCCCCTCCAAAATCTCCAACAACTGGTCTCCTCACTTCCCAAATGTTTACAGACTGTTGTAAAAAGAAGAGGGGATGTTACACAATGGTAGACATGGCTCTGCCCAACTTTTTTGAGATGTGTTGTTGCCATTAATTTCTAAATGAATTAATTTTTTCAAATGAAATTCAGCACTGCTTAATGTTCAACTTCTGCTTTGTGTTCTGTATTCTCTGGTGAATAAAATATGGCTATAAGATTACTAATTCATTGCATTCTTGTTTTCTTTACATTTTACACAATGTCAAAACTTTTTACTTTTGCAATTGTGGTTGTATTATGTATGTATTCCTTTGGCAGAGTTTACATTGGGCATTTTACTGCTGTGGATTGATGTCAGTAAATGCAATTGTGTAAGACATCTTATCATTTATTGCTTCAGTATCAGGCTTTGCTCACACGCAAAGGTTTTAAAATTGCAACAGCAGCCAAATGTTACACTGTAGAAGACTGCATTTTACAAAGTCTTACTAAATGCATAAAAAAAATCCACCGTTTTTTAAAACAGTTTTTTTTAATTGTTGGCTTTATGCATTTTTTTTATAACTTCCATTAATTAGCTTGGCATAATGATAAAAAACCCTGTTGGTTAAAAATTTGGAGGACTTTTCTAAGGAGTTGCATTTATTGTCTAGACTGGATACAATAGTAGCCACATCTCAGCCCAGAACACTACAAATCAGGTAAAAGATAAATAAACCACAAATCTTTTAAAACAAATGTTCCAAGGTGCAGAGAAGCATTATTTCTGCCACCAGACTGTGCTTTCCACACTGTAAGGGCTCGTTCACACAACTGTATTTTCGGTCCAAGTGTTGTCCGTGGAAAAAATCAGTCCGCACTATCACCAATGTTATTCAATGGGGCAGTGGAGGTGAGTGATTTTTTTAAATGATCGAATCTGCGTGTGAAAAGAATTGCAGCATGGATGTTTCTACCCTAAATCCTATGAGACACAATACAGAGACACAGTATAACATCTCAGTTTTACAGATACATTACAATTCTGTAACATAGGAAACTGCAAATGGTTTTGGAAATGATTAATAGCTGCTGCTGTAAAAACATGGATTGTATACGACCTGCACATAGATGACAATTGAAAAATAAAGTCCCACTTTTCTGGATGAAACTCTTTATGATTTTTTTTATACGCTTGTGTGAACCTACCCCATGTGTCATTGTCCCTTAATCTTTTAAAGGGGTGGCCCAAAGTCCCAAGAAATTTTCCTCCTAAATCCCTATCTATTTAGTGCTATAATCAAAACTATTTTCTAATATACCTGTAATACAAAACTTCCTATCCTTCCCCAACAACACTAACTGCTTTTATATTTTTTCACTTAATTTTTGATGACGCTTTGTTTGAGAATCTGAGTGCATGCTGGGATAGTCAAATGTCACTGTCACAGCCCCTGCCCCCTTGCTGAAATGAAGCGTCAGCACACTCATTTCAGGGGCAGGGCTAGTTCCTGTGCGATGTCCACAGAGCGATGTGCACAATGACAGCTTGCTCTCTGTTGTTGGCTCAGATCAGCAGTAATGAGCTGACAAGAGAGTGCTTTGCCAAAATATCAGGCGTGCAGAGACCAGTGCTGCTCCCGCAAGTGACGTCGTTGGTCTCTGCATTCTGGGTACTCTGACAGCACGCTCTGTTGCCGGCTTGTTACTGCTAATCTGAGCCGGCAACAGAGTGCATGCTGTCATTGTGCACATCACACAGTGGAAATCGCTTAGGGACTAGCCCAGCCCCTGAAACAGGTGTCACTGATGAAGCTTCGTTTCAGGTAGGGGGCAGAGGCTGTAGCAGAGACCGCAGCCTCTAGCCCCTGATGACCCTTCTTTTGAGTATATCAGCATGCAGTTGGATTCTCAAATGAAACGTCATCAAAAAGAAAATGGACAAAGGAAAAACAGTTATATAGTGCAGTTAGGGAAGGAGAGGGAATTTTTAGTGCAAGTACATTAGAAAATAGGTTTTATTATGGCAATAAGGAATGACGATAAGGAATTTTGAGGAAAATTACTTTGGACTTTAGACCATCAATTTAAGGGTATTTCTTTATACCCAATCTATCCCAAGAAGGTGTTTCCTCATCTGTGATGTTCAGCTATGTAAAGGGGGAATAGTCTTTAAAGATAAAATCAGCTAGTCTCATTGCCTGATACTTGCTGTACAAAACAAAAAGTAATGAATTGAAGGAAAGACATTTCAGGTGGTCGAATCTTTCATTAGGTGCCCTCAAGTCAGCTGTGCTCAGGGTTTGATCGGTAGATTTGTTGGGCTCAAACAGAGCACTTAGTAGTTCCCACAGCATTAAAATAACAATAAGGCTTGTCACTGAATGAGCAAAAAAAGACAGAACAGCAAAGATCAGTGAATATGTCAAAGACTAAGTGAAAGTTTGACATTTCTTGGATGCCTCAGCATTGAATAGAATATTGGGCGTTTTTTATAAAGCAGATCAGATCATAAAGATAATCTGTCAACAGATTTTATCATTTAAACTGCATACACCATTAAAATGATCTTTTCAATTAACTGAGACTAGTAGACTTACTTTGAAAATCCCAGTCAGAAGGGCTGTATAATCCTTTTGTGAAAGTTTTCCTGCCTCATATTAAAATGAGCATTTTGTGAGTAGCTCTGGCGAGAGTTAATTTTAATATCAAAAGGGAAAACTTTCAAAAATGATTCTACAGTCTTTCTGACATGGATTGTCAAAGTAAGTACACTTGCCTTATTGGGTCTAAGAGATCTGATTAATCATGTCTGCAGTTTATACTGTAAAATTTGGTCACAAATTCTTCTTCTCTTCTACTCCTTCTACTTCTTCTTGTGTCGCAATTTTCCAAGACCTGTAACCTTTTCAATTTTCAGACAAAGGGGATATGTGAGGGCTTCTTTTTTTCACCCTGAGTCATCATTTTAATTGATACAATTTGGGTGCAGAAAGGATGTTTTGATTGCTTCTTATTGCATTTGCTTGCATTGTTGCAGCATCCGAAAAACCTTAATTCTGGCATTTAGATTTTTTTTAACCCCCATTTTTCCCCATTAAAAATGAAGAAATAAAAATAATATACATATGTAGAATCATTACGTCTGTAAATGTCCAATCTATCCATATACAGTGGGATGTAAAAGTTTGGGCAAAATTACTGTTATTGTGAACAGTTAAGCAAGTTGAAGATGAAATGATCTCTAAAAGGCCCAAAGTTAAAGATGACATATTTCCTTTGTATTTTAGGCAACAAATATATATATATATTTCATCTTTTGGATTTTAAAAATTACTAAAAGGAAAATTTTGGCACCCTGAATGGTTTGTACCTAGTAGTACCCCTTTTTAAAGTATCATAGCTTGTTAACGCTTTTTGTAGCCAGTCAAGAGTCTTTCAATTCTTGTTTCATCCATTCTTCCATGGAAAATTCTATCAGTTCTGTGAGATTCCTGGGTCATCTTGCATGCACTGCTATTTTGAGTCTAGCCATAGATTTTCAATGATGTTCAGATCAGAAGACTGTGAGGGCCATTGTAAAACCTTAAGCATGCGCCTTTTGAAGAAGTCTATTGTGGATTTTGACATGTGTTTAGGATCATTATTATCCATTTGTAGAAGCTTCAGCTTTTTTACAGATGGTGTTATATTTGCATCAAGAATTTGTTGAAATTTCATTGAATCCATTCTTCCCTCTACCTGTGAAATGTTCCTTGTGCTATTGGCTGCAACACAACCCCAAAGCATGATTGATCTACCTGCATGTTTAATGGTTGGCGAGGTGTTCTTTTCCTGAAATTCTGTGCCCTTTTTCTCCACACATACCTTTGATCATTGTTGTGAAAGAGTTATATTTTAACCTCATTGGTCCACTGGATTTGTTTTGCATACTTCTGACGCTGACTGTTATGATGAGAATGCAGGAGAGGTTTTCATCTGATGACTCTTCCATGAAGGTCATATTTGAGCAGGTGTCTCTGAACAGTAGAACAATGTACCACAACTCCAGAGTCTGCTAAATCTTTCTGAAGGGTTCTTATTTATCTCTCTACTAATCCCAGGAGTATCTCTCGCTGAAATTTTGCTTGGTCTTTTAGACCTTATCTTGACCTCCACTATTCCTGTTAACTGCCATTTCGAACTGAAGAAAGGGCAACTTGAAAACTCTTTGCTATCTTCTTATAGCCTTCTCCTGTTTTGTTAGCCTCCACCATTTTCATTTTCAGAGTTCTATGAGTGCATTTTCAGCTGCTTAGAAGAACTTATGGTTGCTGTTTTTTGGCACAAGGTTAGAGGAGGCTGGGTTTTTATAAAGCTTAAAAATTTGCATCACCTGGCCTTTCCTAACAATGATAGTGAACAAGCCATAACCCTAACAAGCTAATTGAGGTCTAAAACCATGGTCAAAGTTATTTGAGCATACAAATTTCCAAAGGTGCCCACATTTTTGGATAAGCCCATTTTCCTTTTTGTAATTTTTAAAATGAAAAAAATGACAATGAGAAAAAAATGCCAGAAGCTGTTATTCATAGGAGTACCATCATTACAGGCATGGCGGTCTTCAGCAGTCCCCTGCTGTCATGGTAACCCATTGACGTCCTGCGATCATGTCACAGGGGTGCTAATGGGTGAGTGGAATAATGCGCCCCTGACGGAGTGCTGTAAATGCCGCTGGCAGAATTTAATTGGTTAATAGCCATGGGTGGCCGTCTACTTATTTTATTTATGTTTTCTAGTGCATTAAGAATGAAAAATGTGTAATTGTAATAAAAATAAATCAAGACAAATGTCAGCTGATCAACCACACAAAACCAATAGAAAAATGGGAATCAGGAGTATATGGTATACATTTTTTTTACAAACTTTATTATGAGTAATGAATAGAAACAAGTATCATGAGAATAAGAAACACAATAAAAAATTAGAGAAAAGCAGAAGCGGCACCTAAGTGCCACGTCTGTACAATGAATGCATGAGTATAAGTACACATAATCAATGATTGCATGAGTAGAATAAGGGATGTGGTCCTATATAGATGAAACATAAGATATGCAACAGTATGTCAGCATAGAGGGCAAATTTAGGCAAGAAGTATTAATGATTTAAATAAAGTGCTTGTGCAAAGTAGATATATCAAAAATAGTTTTAAGACATTCATGAGGAGTAAAAACCTTCAACAATGAAGCCAGTATAACAAGATATAATCAGAGAATGAAGATACACAAAAACACATATAATGATAAGGATGTGAGTTCACCAACTGAGTATGTACCAGCCTAGAAGGTAAAAATAGCCATCACTGCAACAAAGCATAAGGTATATATCAAAAAGGATACACATCAGACCTAAAATAGAAACATGTAGAATGCATTGAAAAGCCAAAAATACAACCTTGGTGGGACGTGGATGGGCCCCAACGCGCGTTTCGCGTTAAGCCTCCTCGGGGATAACTCCTCTGTGTCTCTTTTCCCCTATCAATTGAATCTCTGCATTATTGCCAGACTGCTTCTCCCATCTTTTTCAGTTCTGAAGTATTACTTTCTGTAGTATTTGTCCAGTGTTTTAGGGGTTTTTCTTGGTATCCTTATTGCTAAGCTGCGAGCTTTGTGTTCTCACTATCCTATAAATTACCCTAAAATGGTTGCTTCATTCCCTATCTAAGCTATTATACTGGCTATGATTGTCCTGTTGATTGGTTGTGCTATACCATGTGATGTAATAGCTGAAAAGGGTTGTGATTCAATAATTTTCAATGTGTAAAAAAACATTGGACTTTTTTTTTTGTGATTCAAATCAAATTGCTTATTGTTCAAATGTGCCAGGACCTGTAAATTTCAACCTAATTTTGATTTACATCAAATTAATTTGATAATTTCTAATTGTAAAGTCAAAGTATTTATCACTTTTCTTTGTGTAGAAACTGGTGATGATCACAATAGGAGAAGTGGTTGCCCCTGTGGAGAATTGCCTGATTAGAGACCTCAGAGCCCAGAGAAAAAATTGGCCCTGGGTAATCATATGCGCTCAAATTTGGAAACTTTATCATTCAGTATACTAGATAAATGTTCATTGATTAGTATATATATTAATTTAAGTTTAAGAAAAAATCAAAGAGTAAAAATGCAGACTTCCATGAGCTATTATGATTTTAGTTGCCAGAAAAGTTAAGGAAGTAAGGACATGGTTATGAGATGGTATTTGAAGAATTTGCTCATTAAGGAGAGCTTGAGAGGGGTCTTTCTTCAAATTAGAATGATTGATTTAATAAATAAAGATATACACCAAAATCCATAGTCTTTTAAATTTGGGACAAGTCCACGAAATGTGAAACATCGTGTCCTCGGTGGATCATCCTCTGAAGCAATTAGAGAAGACCTGTGAAAAGAATTTATGTAGTTTAGAAAAAAAACATGAACCCTCATAAATACCTTGAAGTTGGTCTCTGTAAGTGAGAAGTTAACTTTCCCAGGTAATCAAGTAAGATAATTTATTGGATTGATGTAAAAGAATGCTGTAGAGAAAAGAGATAAGCTGTGTGCTACCTAGGCTTCATATGCAGAAATTCTTAAAATGTTGCGTGTGGTCAAGTCTACATCTGGAAATTTTAAGCTTTGAATAAAATTTTGTTGTATCTAAATATTTTTGGTGTGGGTAACTTCTGGATGTCCTGAATGTAAAACAAGGCTCATATCCTTAAACAATATATAAAACGTTACCCAAACAATATAGACCCCATCACACCACCACCTAAATGAAGATATAACCAAACCCGGGGTGAATAATATGTTGCTCAATAAAAGGGTGGATGAAGTATGGAGTATGAAGGGACAAGGGTGGAAGATAACAAAGGGCTAGAGATTGAGACAATTGATCTTTGTTCATCATGGCAATTGATTACCCCTCAAAAAATGAAGTAGCTTGGAAATTTGGGATGCAGAAAAATATTTAGTGATATTAGGCATACCCAGGCCTTCCTGAGACCTAATCGCAAATAGTATTTGGCTAGACATTGTTCTTTTCTTATTACCCCAGATTAATTTCATGAATGATTGTAACTTCTGTTGGTTTCTCGCAGACACAGGGATTGGCAAGGGTCTGAATAGGTACAATACATTGTGTAATGTGTCATTTTGACTGCTGATAACTGCCCCAGCTATTAGAGGGATAGGGAAGACCAATACGACTAGCCTTCTGAAATTGATTTAAATAGTGGGGGTTAATTTGGTGCGTACAGGACAGCCAGATGAGTATGTAAGTAGTTTAATAAAAAATAGCTTAAAGAGATTATCAAACTCATCTGCAAAAGGTAAGATTAAGTACTTCAGATTTATCATGGTTAACCTATGGACTTGATATTTGGGAATATTTGCCTAGGATACTGATGAGATTCGTGAGAAAAATTAGAGGTAAAGTTAGTAATAAGATATTGGAAGAAAATGCCAATTTGTTTATGATGTCCTGGGATCACCTCTTTAAGATCAGGATGGGTGTGTAAGCATATTGCCAAAGGCGTTATAGCCAAAATTAGGAATATAGGGTAAAGGGGACAGCCTTGATGAGTGTTTCAGCCTGTTTGGAATAATTCAGATTTAAAGCCCCTGTAGTATCGGCGTCTCTGCCCCCTGTCAGGCAGAGACGCCGTCCCACTTACGGCCGCGCTCCCTGCCCGGCGTCCTCCGGCGCTCTTGCCTCTGTTGCTGCCGGCGCGTGCAGCCTCCCGGGCACTGTGCTTAGGGCGCGCTCTCCCTCCCTCTGAAGGGGGCCGATCACGCCGTCCTAAGGAGTCCCCAGCCAATGGCCGGAGGACCTCTCATATAAAAGGCAACTCCTCCAAAATGGAGGTGCCCGTGCAAGGTTCTAGATTTGTGTGTTAAACTCTGCTTCAGCCCTCAGGTCCCGCTGCTAGCCTGATTACCAGTCCAGCCCGCCAGCCTGACTACCAGTCCAGCCCACCAGCTTGACTACCAGTCCAGCCCGCCAGCCTGACTACCAGTCCTGCCCGCCAGCCTGACTACCAGTCCTGCCCGCCAGCTTGTCTACCTTCCAGCCCGACAGTCTGTCTACAGTCCAGTCCGCCAGTCTGTTTATGGGCCCTCCCTGTTACCTGCCATGCCTGCCAGCCCGCTTACCTGGAAGCACCTGCCTGTTACCTGCCGTGCCTACCAGCCAGCCTACCTGGAGGCTCCTGCCTGTTACCTGCCGTGCCTACCAGCCAGCCGACCTGGAGGCTCCTGCTTGTTACCTGCCGTCAGCCTGTCTGCCGTGCTCATCTGCTGTACCGGTCAGTACCTGCCTTCTGACCCGTGGGAGTCACCTGCCCTCATACAAGGTCGGTCCCCAGAGTAGCACCTGGTCCCTCAGCTCGGTCCTTTCCTGGTCACGGAGTCGATTGAGCCGCCGAATGACCTTGGTCGGTCTGAGTTGATACCTAGTTACACCCCTCTGGTCCCTCCTTGCACCGTAGCACAGAGGTTCCACCACCCGGATCCGTAAAGAGTGCATTGGAGAGACACTAATCTATTTCCGAACCCCATTTGCAAAGGATATAGTAGAGACAACCCCAAAAGATAGAATCAAAAGCTTTGTGTCTGTCAAGTTTTAGGAGTAAACTCTTATACATGGGGGCTTTGTTCTAGACAGATTACATTACCGAGATCATTTCAATTAATCTGTGGATTTGATCTCAAGCATGACTGCCCAGGACAAAATTGAATTGGCCAGATTAGATGTAGTCTGACAAAGATATGGTTTGTCAGGATTTTTGTTAATAGCTTGATATCTGTGTTTATGAAAGATATGGGTCTATAATTATGACAATCACTATGGCCCTTGCCAGGTTTTCGAAGAATATTCATAAAGGCTGTAGATAATTCCAGGGGCAGTGGAGCAACAACTCGAACACTATTCAAAATGAAATCGAGGTGAAGGGCCAGAAAACCTTCAAATTTTTTATCATAAATATAAGTTCAGCCATTGGGGCCTGGGGCTGAGGACTGTTTTGAGAATTTGATTGTATTTAGAATCACCTCAGTGGTGACCTCCTTATCAACTAAATCAGCATGGGAATAAGCTATGGTAGTCAAGGGTAGCTGGTCTATCTAGCACTATCAGATTTTCTCAGTGGGCTGTGGTGACTTATATAGTATTTTGTAAAACTGCTCAAGTTTGTTAAAGAGTTTGTCCAGATTTTTCATGAAAGTATGAAGTTACTCTATGTGACTGAAGACTTATGAATCCTGACATTGCATGCACTGCGCGCTGTGAGGATTCTCCGGTGCCGGTGGCGAGACCAAGAGATTATGTAGAACGTAAGTATGCAATATGCATATTCCAGGACACATTTCAACTAGACGTGCATGGCCTGGCTGAATTCACTTGTATAGAACCGGGCCACATACGTCTAGTCAGAATGTGACCAGATGTATGCAAATTGCATACATGCAGTCACATGGCCGATTGGTCTCGCGAGTCGCCACTAGCACTGGAGTATCTTTACAGCGCGCAGTGCAGGTGATGTGAGAATTCACAAGTCAGCAGTCACCTTGAGTGCTGACTTTCGTGATAAGCTCAGACAACCCTTTCAACTCTAAGTATAGGATATTGAGTTAGTGAACTGTTTAATGAGCTGAAGCGGGGAGGACTCGGGACTAAGATTCTAGGAGATGAACTTCTTACGAGCAAAGTGCCTGGTTTGTCGCTATTCGCGTAGAATTTTAGAATCTTTGACTCGACCGATGCAGGGATTTTTCAGCATACGTGGTAAGACAGTCGTTCAGTTGTGTTCTTACATCTTTTAATTTTCCAAGCAAGATTCCATTATGGTTAGTTTTATGAGCTTGGAAAAGGGAGTACAGCGTTTTGGGTATTTACATTTGCCTTTGGTCCTTTAGAGGCTGAATGTACTGTATGATGGACATTATAACTCATGATGCCTGTGCAGAAAGGGTGTTTAACAGACAGAGTGAAGCTTCTATGGTCTTTGTTTCTGTCACTAGAGAACACAAATGCAGCTTTATTACTGAAAGACAATGAAACACAATCACTTCTTTGATGCACTGTTCCTATCCTCTGGGGATGGCATAGAAAGACAGCAAGGTCACTTACTGGTATATAGAATATTTTCTGTCGTTGACATTTTGTTGAGGACATTCATATTCAAGTCTACACCCAGAAAAGTGCATTGTGTGTCTGCAGGGCAATTATACAAAACTGGTATCTACATTCCAAGCCATTGTATACATTTTGCTTATATCTGCTATTATACATTTGCGCAAATATCCTCAAGTGTCTATGTAATGAGAACATTACATAGACCATATGCCCTACATACTAAATGGTCAACCTTCAGCGGCAGTCATCATGCCTAGCCAGATGGCATCATGGGGGATGAAGTCCTGTAGCAGCGAACAAACTCAAGGTTATCATCGTCTGCCTTTTTCTTCATCAAATTCCAAATTTAGACATCTGTCCTCCCTTGTGTTTTTTTTTTTTTGTGAATAAAATGGGAAATGCATTACATCACAAAAGCCTGGAAAACAAAGTAATTAGCCTTTTATTTTAGTGGTTTAGAAGCTGTAATTCACGAAATTTAAAGGGTTGTATATGATAGAAAAACTGATTGGGTTGAGCTGTACTACCACTCGCAGCCTTTGGAGAAAAATGGCACATTTTTTTGGAAAAATTGCAGACAATTCTTTCTAATCTCTTGATACCTTTTTTTTGCAAATGTATATGTATATTACCTATCTCCCTGTAACTGCGTAAAATTAAGAAGTCGAAAGAATATGTAAAATTTTATTTTATACACTTTTTTTTCAAGCAATATACTCCAAACAACCTTAAAGGGAATCTGACAGCAATTTTTTTCTATGTAATCTGAGGGTATCATAAGGTGGGGGGCTGAGACACTGATCTCAGCATTAGGCCACGTCCACACGTTCAGTATTTGGTCAGTATTTTACATCAGTATTTGTAAGCCAAAATCAGGAGAGGAACAATCAGAGAAAAGTATAATAGAAACACGTCACCACTTCTGTATTTATCACCCACTCCTGGTTTTGGCTTAAAAATACTGATGTGAAATACTGACCAAATACTGAACTTGTGATAGTAGCCTTAGGCTGTGTGCTGTTGTTTCAATTCAATGAGTCTTTTATTAGCAGGAGATTATCACTGCCTGGACTAGGTGTCCTGTGCCTCCTGGTCCAACCACACCCCCAGCACTGATTAGCAGCTTACTGTCAATATACAATGTACACAGAAAGCTGCTAATCAGGGGTATGGGTGCGGTTAGCTTTCTGAGCTCTGCTACATCTAAAATTCTGATTGTATCACAACAGATGCACCCAGTAAACACTAAGTGATACATTGCTAGAATCTGGGTCTCTTTTCCTACATTATGATGCTCTCAGATAAGGTACCAAACCTGGTGATGGATTCCCTTTAATAATAAAGTGGATATATCACCAGATTTCACATTTTCATAATATAAAGATTACTAAACAGACTTGTTGGATTTGATGAGGCTTCAAAAATCAATGTCAAAATTGCTGTGTAATCCCTTTGTACAGGTTAAAAGAAATCTGTCAGCAGGATTTCACATTTCAAACTATTAAAATGTGCATGCACCTCTTTTAAAGAACAGCAATACCGCTACATGGCCAATTCTTTCCTTGTTTACTGGGAAATCTAGGGCTGGACTCATGAAATGCTAAACTCAATATCAGCACTACACAGATAATTTAACAAGGATTTTCAGAGTAATTACACCTGCTTTGTCAGGTCAAAAAATCTATTCAGTATTGTATTTCCATTGTGAATTCAGACTAGTTCTAAAAGCGCTTGTCTAATATTGTGTAGGTCCAAGCTGTGCCGCCAAACAGTTCTGACTCATCAAGAACTCCACAAGACTTCTGAAGGTCCATTGGTATATGGCACCAGTATGTTAGCACTAGATTCTTTATGTACTGCAAGTTGCAAAGTGTGGCCTTCATGGATTTGACTTCTTTTTACTAGTGATGAGCAAACGTGCGCACTACTGCTCGGTACTCGCCCGAGCATCACGGTGCTCGACAAGCTCGGCGCTCTGCAAATATTTCCTCATTGCTCGGGCGGGAACTCTGGTCCCCGCCCTGCAGGTTTCGTTCTCTTTAGAGCACCAATGAACATGCAGGGATTGCTTGCCACGCACTGTAATGCCGTAGCCATGTTGGTTGTGGGCATTACAGTGATTGGCTGGCTGCACAGCGTCATCAGGTCTATATAAGACCGGGTGCCGCTATGCTCGTCACAGTCAACCCCGGAATCAGGCAGAGTAGGGAGAGGTGCTGCTGCACCAGGGAGAGTTTTGCTTGTTTATAGTTAGTATAGGTATTTCACAACATGTACAGTACAGACCAAAAGTTTGGACACACCTCATTTAAAGATTTTTCTGTATTTTCATGACTATGAAAATTGTACATTCACACTGAAGGCATGAAAACTATGAATTAACACATGTGGATAAATATACTTAACAAAAAAGTGTGAAACAACTGAAAATATGTCTTATATTCTAGGTTCTTCAAAGTAGCCACCTTTTGCTTTGCTGACTGCTTTGTAGACTCTTGGCATTCTCTTGATGAGCTTCAAGAGTTAGTCACCGGAAATGGTCTTCGAACAATCTTGAAGGAGTTCCCAGAGATGCTTAGCACTTGTTGGCCCTTTTGCCTTCACTCTGCGGTCCAGCTCACCCCAAACCATCTCAATATGGTTCAGGTCTGGTGACTGTGGAGGCCAGGTCATCTGGCGTAGCACCCCATCACTGTCCTTCTTGGTCAAATAGCCCTTACACAGCCTGGAGGTATGTTTGTGGTCATTGTTCTGTTGAAAAATAAATGATGGTCCAACTAAACGCAAACAAAATGGAATAGCAAGATGCGGTGGTAGCCATCCTGGTTCAGTATGCCTTCAATTTTGAATAAATCCCCAACAGTGTCACCAGCAAAGCACCCCCACATCATCACACCTCCTCCTCCATGCTTCATGGTGGGAACCAGGCATGTAGAGTCCATCCGTTCACCTTTTCTGCGTCGCACAAAGACACGGTGGTTGGAACCAAAGATCTCAAATTTGGACTCATCAGACCAAAGCACAGATTTCCACTGGTCTAATGTCCATTTCTTGTGTTTTTTAGCCCAAACAATTCTCTTATACTTGTTGCCTGTCCTTAGCAGTGGTCTCCTAGCAGCTATTTTACCATGAAGGCCTGCTGCACAAAGTCTCCTCTTAACAGTTGTTGTAGAGATGTGTCTGCTGCTAGAACTCTGTGTGGCATTGACCTGGTCTCTAATCTGAGCTGCTGTTAACCTGCGATTTCTGAGGCTGGTGACTCGGATAAACTTATCCTCAGAAGCAGAGGTGACTCTTGGTCATCCTTTCCTGGGGCGGTCCTCATGTGAGACAGTTTCTTTGTAGCGCTTGATGGTTTTTGCAACTGCACTTGGGGACACTTTCTAAGTTTGCCCAATTTTTCGGACTGACTGACCTTCATTTCTTAAAGTAATGATGGCCACTCGTTTTTCTTTACTTAGCTGTTTTTTTCTTGCCATAATGCAAATTCTAACAGTCTATTCAGTAGGACTATCTGCTGTGTATCCACCTGACTTCTGCACAACACAACTGATGGTCCCAACCCCATTTATAAGGCAGGAAATCCCACTTATTAATCCTGACAGGGCACACCTGTGAAGTGAAAACCATTACCGGTGACTACCTCTTGAAGCTCATCAAGAGAATGCCAAAAGTGTGCAAAGCAGTCATCAAAGCAAAAGGTGGCTACTTTGAAGAACCTAGAATATAAGACATATTTTCAGTTGTTTCACACTTTTTTGTTAAGTATATAATTCCACATGTGTTAATTCATAGTTTTGAGGCCTTTAGTGTGAATGTACAGTTTTAAAAGTCATGAAAATACAGAAAAATCTTTAAATAAGAAGGTGTGTCCAAACTTTTGGTCTGTACTGTATATATATCCATCTGAACTAACAGTCCTTCTGAGGACTAATCCAGCTGCAGTAATTGATGCAAAAGGAGCCCCGACCAAGTATTGAGTGCATTTACTGAACATATATTTCAGTAGGCCAACATTTTGGATTTTAAAAACATTTTTCCCAGCTGTTGTTATAAAGTATTCTAATTTACTGAGATAATGACTTTTGTGTTTTCTTTGGCTCTTTCGCAACCCTGGGATTTAGCGTTTTTGCTTTTTCATTTTTTGCTCCCCTTGTTCCCAGAGCCATAGCGTTTTTATTTTTTGATCAATATGGCCGTGTGAGGGCTTATTTTTTGCGGGACAAGGTTTACTTTTCAACGCCATTACTAGTTTTACCATATCTTATATGGGAAAACAGGAAAAAAATTCCAAGTACGGTGAAATTGCAAAAAAAGTGCAATACCACAGTTGTTTTTTATTTTTATTTTTTACCACATTCACTGAATGCTAAAACTGACCTGCCATTATTATTCTTCAGGTCATTATGAGTTCGTAAACACCAAACATGTATAGGTTCTTTTTTATTTAAGTGGTGAAAAAAAATTCCAAAGTTTGGTAAAAAAAAAAAAAAAATAGTGCCATTTTCTAAGACCTGTAGCGTCTCCATTTTTCAGGATCTGGGGCTGGGTGAGGGCTTATTTTTTTGTGCACTGAGCTTACGGTTTTATTAATACCATATTTGGGTAGATCTGATGTTTTGATCGCCCGTTATTGCATTTTATTGCAATTTTGCAGTGACGAAAAAACGTAATTCTGGCGTTTAGAATTTTTTTCTCGTTACGCCGTTTACCGATCAGATTAATTTTTTTTTATATTGATAGATCTGGCGATTCTGAATGCGGCGATACCAAATATGTGTATGTAGTTTTTTTTTTATTATTTTATTTTTAATGGGGTGAAAGGGGGTGATTTAAACTTTTATATTTTTAAATTTTTTTTATATTTTTAAAAACTTTTTTTTTTCACTTTTTGCTTGCTTCTATAGTCTCCATAGGAGACTAGAAGCAGCAACTGTCCGATCTCCTCTGCTACATACAGGGGACGAGTAGATCCCCTGTATGCAGCAGAAATGCTCTTGTGCTATGAGCGCCGACCACTAGGTGGCACTCATAGCGACCAGCTCATGACAACCACAGGCGTCTGCTGCAGACCCTGGGTTGTCATGCCCACCCATCGGTGACCCGCGATCACGTGACGGGGGTCACCGATGGGCGGGGCGTACAACGCGCTTCCGCCGGAGCCCTCACTGAACCCGTGGATTACAGCCTGTGCGTACTATTATGTCACAGGCTGTAAAGGGATTAAGCCATAATCATCAAGATTAACAGAAATGAACGCTTGCAATAGATCACTTTGTTTGTAATGACTCTATATAATATGATTTTCACGTTTTGTATTGAAGAACTTAAATAAATTAAATTTTTGATAATCTAATTTAGTGAGATGCACCAGTATAACAGTGTTCCAAAATCAGCCATTTCTGCGTTCCATTTCATTGCAATGTGTTGGCCAAGCTATTCACACTAGGTCTCTGTGTAGAATAATATTAGTAAATTACAGGCCTGCTATTTAAACCGTGGTTCTCTGTCAGACATATCACTGCGTGCCAAAATCAGCCATTTCTAGTGAACGTGGAAAATAATTATACAGCCCAGCCTCATCTCATCCCAACATGGATTGGGTCACAATGAGCAGGAGGAGGAGGAAGAACAGGAGCTAGTTTCATGCGCTATAGACGGTATTACCTGCACAACTGTCATACCGTCTGTTCAGCGTGGATGGCCTGAGGATAGGGAGGAGGAGGAAGAGGGGGAGAAGAAGAGTGAGGAGAAGAGCATGGTCAGTCATCCTCTTGGTGAGGGCACGGAAGTCTTGCCTCTTTGCAGTCTGGCACACATGGCTCAGTTCATGTTACGCTGCCTTTCCCGTGACCCTCACGTTGTCCAAATTTTGGGTGACAGTTATTACTGTTTGGTGACACTTCTAGACCCACGCTACAAGAAGAACTTTCTGTCTCTTATTCCCTTGCCGGACAGGCCTAATAATATGGGGCAGTACCGGAATGCCCTTGTTGCGGAATTATTAAAAAAAATTCTCATCTGAAAACGCTGGCGGCAGAAGTCATGGTTCGTTGGACAGCCAAAGAGTACAGGCGAGAGAGACACAAATGAAATCCAGCAGAGGCAGGGGAACACTGTCAAAGTACTGGGACAGTTTTCTCAGACCCTCCCATCACACAGGCCCTGAGGCTCGGAGTACTCTCCCAAGGAGGGAAAAGTTTGGAAAATGCTGAGGGAGTACCTTGTCCACCATACCAACGTCATCCGTGATTCCTCTGATCCTTATAATTATTGGGTATCCAAGCTGGACACATGGCATGAACTGGCTCTCTACGCCTTGGAGGTCCTGGCTTGCCCTGCTGCTAGCGTTTTGTCAGAGCGGGTTTTTAGTGACACTAGTGGAATTATAACAGATAGGCACATCCGCCTGTCAACTGAAAATGCTGACAGGCTGACCCTTACAAAAATGAACAAGGGCTGGATTGGGTCAGACTTCTCAACACCACCGAATGATAGCAGCATAGCATAAACTCAAATACAGTGTCTTTTTTGGGAGGTCTAACTCTATTCGCATGAACCTCTGTCTTCACACCCAGACATGGGTATAAGCTTCCTGATTTTGTTCATTTGCTCTTGTTCTCCTCCTTCTCCTCATCCTCATCCTCCACTACCATATCACCACAATATCTACAATATCACCATATCTACGTCTCTTGAAAGGGACATTGGAGTACTTCCAAATTTTTGGCAGCCTTTGCATTCACTGCATAGGCAAACAGTATGGGAGACCCACTTCCTAAAAATGAGAACATTGTTTTCAGGAGGTCCTCTGACCTCTACGTCTCTTGCAAGGGACATTGGAGTTCCTCTAAATTTTGGCAGCCATTGCATTCACTGCATAAGCAAACAGTATGAGAGACCCACTTCCTAAAAATGGGAACATTGTTTTCAGGAGGCCTACCAACCTCTCTGTCTCTTGCAAGGGGCATTGGATTTCCTCCAAATTTTTGGCAGCCGTTATGTTCACTGCATAGGCAAACAGTATGGGAGATCCACTTCCTAAAAATGGGAACATTGTTTTCAGGAGGCCCTCCTACCTCTACGTCTCTTGCAGGTGACATTGGAGTTCCTCCAAATTTTTGGCAGCTGTTGCATTCACTGCATAGGCAAATAGTATGGGAGAGCCACTTCCTAAAAATGGGAACATTGTTTTCAAAAGGCCCTCCGAATGTCACGCCAGGTGTTAGTGCAACACAGAGGGAAAAAGGAGAGGGAGCCCAGACACTAGGGCAAGGGGGAAGTGGAGACCTCCTAGTCTGGTCTAGCATCACCCTGTCTCAACTAACGTCCCTATATTGCCTCTTCAGCAATCGCCGCACTCATGTCTCGCCCTACTTTCCCTGGCATATGGCTACGGCTAGGGATGGAAGGAGATGAGCCCTAGTCAACCTCCACTAATCACTAAAGACAACAAGGGAAGACAAAACGAGGGGAAATTGCTTAGCTTTTAGAAGACTCAAAATATGCACACGGCCTCAAGCTCCAGGAGGACAAAGTACTGCTCCAGCTAAGCCGCACAAGTAGAAATGAGTATAGACAGCGACTCCCTTACAGACATACCAGGTAAATATACATCCAGGTCAGAGACCTAATTAGCAACAAGGAGAAGCCGCTCGGTCCTAAAGATAGCCTCTTATCTAAGAAGCTGTCTGCAATGCCAAACGTAAAGATCTCCTGCAACCAACTGCAGGGCGACTGTCTGTCACCTGTGACACACCCGTGACACCGGCCTCTACGTCTCTTGCAAGGGACATTGGAGTTCCTCCAAATTTTTGGTAGCCATTGCATTCACTGCATAGGCAAACAGTATGCGAGACCCACTTCCTAATAATGGGAACATTGTTTTCATGAGGCCCTCCGGCCTCTACGTCTCTTGCAAGGGGCATTGGAGTTCCTCCAAATTTTTGGCAGCCGTTGTATTCACTGCTAGTGTTGAGCCACCCCCGTAGTGTTCGGGTTCGGTTCGGTTCGTCGAACACTGGGATGTTCGAGGAACTGTTCGTCGAACTATTCGTCGAACACCTTAGAACACCGTCGAACACCGTTAAAACCAATGGCAGGCAAACAAAAACACATAGAAACACATAGAAAACACCTGCAAAGGTGTCCAAAAGCTGACAAACTGCTCAGAAGACACTCTCTTTAAAAAAGCCGGCCGGCAAATTCAGCAGCGGCATACACCGGTACCCGACAATTTAGACAAGAAGGAATAGAGCATCACACATAGATTAGATAGATAGAAACATGTCAGTCACACATATAAGAAGCACAGTGACAGTGTTGGTTACTGCACTTGTCATTTAGTGTAAAGGATTTATTAAAAAAAATATTAGTGTTTTCATGCACCGTCTCTTTAAAAAAGCCGGCCGGCAATTCAGCATCTGTACCCGACAATTTAGAACAGAAAGAATAGAGCTTCACACATAGATTAGATAGATAGAAACATGTCAGTCACATATATAATAAGTACAGTGATAGTGTTGCTTACTGTACTTGTCATTTAGTGTAAAGGATTTATTTAAAAAAATAATAGTGTTTTCATGCACTGTCTCTTTAAAAAAGCCGGCCGGCAATTCAGCAGCGGTACCCGACAATTTAGAACAGAAAGATAGAGCATCACACATAGATTAGATAGATAGAAACATGTCAGTCACATATATATGAAGTACAGTGATAGTGTTGGTTACTGTACTTGTCATTTAGTATTAAAATAAAGGATTTATTATTAAAAAAATTGGCGTGGGGTTCCCCTTAATTTTAGGCTCTAGCGGAGGTTAAGCAGACGGCTGGGGCAGATGTTTGAAGCCTGGGAAGGGGGTAATACCCACGGAGCTTCCCAGGCTACTAATATCAGCCCCCAGCTGAATACATAGCCTTTACTAGCTATTAAAATGGGGGACCCCCCAAAAAAAATGACGTGGGGTCCCCCCTAATTTAATAGCTAGCAAAGGCTAGGCAGACAGCTGGGGGCTGATATTAATAGCCCAGGATTGGAGCCATGAATATTGGCCCCCTCCCAGGCTAGAAACACCAGCCGTCAGCCGCCCCAGAAATGGCGCATTCATAGGATGCGCCAATTCTGGCACTTAGCCTCGCTCTTCCACGCTGCCCTGGTGCGGTGGCAGGGGGTAATAGGGTTGGGGTTGATGTCAGCTTATAATGCCAGCTGACATCAAGCCCAGGTTAGTAATGGAGAGGCGTCTATAAGACACCCCCATTACTAACCCCATAGTCAAAGTTAAAAAAAACACAAACACCCAGAATAAAGTCCTTTAATTGAAATAAAGACACAATCCTTTATTGTTCTAAATTAAACCATATTTACCATCACGCCCATTCCAGCTGAAGCCAACGATCTCCTGCAATAAAAGAAAAATAATAAAGCAACCTCATCCTTACCTTTCCATGGTTCCCACGACAGCTTCAGCTCTGCTACATCGAGATGACAGGCTGGACCGCAGCAGAACGCTGCCATCCAGCCTGTCATCCCGCAGACACTGAGAAGCGCAGGCTTGCTTGCGCTGCTCAGCGTCTCTCTGTGACGACATCCAGATGAGCCGAGTTCATGTCCAATGAACTCGGCTCACCTCATGCACGTCACTGACAGCGTGGGAAAATTCTCACGCTGAAGCGCTGATTGCAGGAGAATTTTCCCACGCTGTCAGTGACGTGCAGGAGGTGAGCTGAGTTCATTGGACATGAGCTCACCTCATGCACATCACTGACAGCGTGGGAGAATTCTCCTGCACTCAGCACTTCAGCGTGAGAATTTTCCCACGCTGTCAGTGACGTGCATGAGGTGAGCCGAGTTCATTGGACATGACCTCGGCTCATCTGGATGCCGTCACAGCGAGACAGTGAGGAGCGCAAGCATGCCTGCGCTTCTCAGTGTCTGCGGGATGACAGACTTGATGGCAGCGTTCTGCTGCGGTCCAGCCAGTCATCTCGATGTAGCAGAGCTGAAGCTGTCGTGGGAACCATGGAAAGGTAAGGATGAGGTTGGTTTATTATTTTTCTTTTATTGCAGGAGATCGTTGGCTTCAGCTGGAATGGGTGTGATGGTAAGTATGGTTTAATTTAGAACAATAAAGAATTGTGTCTTTATTTCAATTAAAGGACTTTATTCTGGGTGTTGTGTTTTTTTTAAATACTTTACTAGAAATTCATGGCGGTCATGTCTAATACTGGCGTGACCCCATGAATTTTGGGCTTGGGGCCAGCTGATAATACCAAGCTGGCCCTAACTCCTTTATTACCCAGTGAGCCACCGCACCAGGGCCCTGGATGAGTTGGGTACAGCGCCAGAAGATGGCGCTTCTATGAACGCGCCATTTTCCGGGGTGGCTGCGGACTGCAATTTGTAGCGGGGGGGGCCCAGAAAGCTTGGGCCTCCCTGCGCTGCAGATTCCAGCCCCCAGCTGCCTAGTTGTACCTGGCTGGACACAAAAATAGGGCGAAGCCCCACGTACTTTTTTTTTAATTATTTCATGAAATTCATGAAATAATTAAGAAAAAAAGGCCTTCCCTATATTGTTGTGTCCGGCCAGGTACAAATAGGCAGCTGGTGGTTGGGGGCAGCCCGTTCCTGCCTGCTGTACCTGGCTGGACACAAATATAGTGCGAAGCCCCACTTCAATTTTTTTTAATTATTTCAGGAAATTCATGAAATAATTTAAAAAAAATTGACGTGGGGCTTCGCACTATATTTGTGTCCAGCCAGGTACAGCAGGCAGGAACAGGCTGCCCCCAACCACCAGCTGCCTATTTGTACCTGGCCGGACACAACAATATAGGGAAGCCCTTTTTTTCTTAATTATTTCATGAAATAATTTAAAGAAAATTGACGTGGGGCTTCGCCCTGTTTTTGTGTGCAGCCAGGTACAACTAGGCAGCTGGGGGCTGGAATCCGCAGCGCAGGGAGGCCCAAGCTTTCTGGGCCACCCCCGCTGCAAATTGCAGTCCGCAGCCACCCTGGAAAATGGCGCGTTCATAGAAGCGCCATCTTCTGGCGCTGTACCCAACTCATCCAGGGCCCTGATGCGGTGGCTCACTGGGTAATAAAGGGGTTAGGGCCAGCTTGGCATTATCAGCTGGCCCTAAGCCCGAAATTCATGGGGTCACGCCAATATTAGACATGACCACCATGAATTTCTAGTAAAGTATTTAAAAAAAACACAACACCCAGAAAAAAGTCCTTTAATTGAAATAAACACACAATTCTTTATTGTTCTAAATTAAACCATACTTACCATCACGCCCATTCCAGCTGAAGCCAACGATCTCCTGAAATAAAAGAAAAATAATAAAGCAACATCATCCTTACCTTTCCATGGTTCCCATGACAGCTTCAGCTCTGCTACATCGAGATGACAGGCTGGACCGCAGCAGAACGCTGCCATCCAGCCTGTCATCCCGCAGACACTGAGAAGCGCAGGCTTGCTTGCGCTCCACAGTGTCTCTCTGTGAGGGCATCCAGATGAGCCGAGTTAATGTCCAATGAACTCGGCTCACCTCATGCACGTCACTGACAGCGTGGGAAAATTCTCCTGCACTCAGCGCTTCAGCGTGGGAGAATTCTCACGCTGAAGCGCTGAGTGCAGGAGAATTCTCCCACGCTGTCAGTGACGTGCAGGAGGTGAGCTGAGTTCATTGGACATGAGCTCACCTTATGCACGTCACTGACAGCGTGGGAGAATTCTCCTGCACTCGCCGCTTCAGCGTGAGAATTTTCCCACGCTGTCAGTGACGTGCATGAGGTGAGCCGAGTTCATTGGACATGAACTCGGCTCATCTGGATGTCGTCACAGAGAGACGCTGAGCAGCGCAAGCAAGCCTGCGCTTCTCAGTGTCTGCGGGATGAGAGGCTGGATGGCAGCGTACTGCTGCGGTCCAGCCTGTCATCTCGATGTAGCAGAGCTGAAGCTGTCGTGGGAACCATGGAAAGGTAAGGATGAGGTTGCTTTATTATTTTTCTTTTATTGCAGGAGATCGTTGGCTTCAGCTGGAATGGGTGTGACGGTAAGTATGGTTTAATTTAGAACAATAAAGGATTGTGTCTTTATTTCAATTAAAGGACTTTATTCTGGGTGTTTGTGTTTTTTTTAACTTTGACTATGGGGTTAGTAATGGGGGTGTCTTATAGACGCCTCTCCATTACTAACCTGGGCTTGATGTCAGCTGGCATTATAAGCTGACATCAACCCCAACCCTATTACCCCCTGCCACCGCACCAGGGCAGCGTGGAAGAGCGAGGCTAAGTGCCAGAATTGGCGCATCCTATGAATGCGCCATTTCTGGGGCGGCTGACGGCTGGTGTTTCTAGCCTGGGAGGGGGCCAATATTCATGGCTCCCTTCCTGGGCTATTAATATCAGCCCCCAGCTGTCTGCCTAGCCTTTGCTAGCTATTAAATTAGGGGGGACCCCACGTCATTTTTTTTGGGGGGTCCCCCATTTTAATAGCTAGTAAAGGCTATGTATTCAGCTGGGGGCTGATATTAGTAGCCTGGGAAGCTCCGTGGGTATTACCCCCTTCCCAGGCTTCAAACATCTGCCCCAGCCGTCTGCTTAACCTCCGCTAGAGCCTAAAATTAAGGGGAACCCCACGCCAATTTTTTTAATAATAAATCCTTTATTTTAATACTAAATGACAAGTACAGTAACCAACACTATCACTGTACTTCATATATATGTGACTGACATGTTTCTATCTGTCTAATCTATGTGTGAAGCTCTATTCTGTCTGTTATAAATTGTCGGGTACCGCTGCTGAATTGCCGGCCGGCTTTTTTAAAGAGACGGTGCATGAAAACACTATTATTTTTTTTGATAAATCCTTTACGCTAAATGACAAGTACAGTAAGCAGCACTGTCACTGTACTTCATATATATGTGACTGACATGTTTCTATCTATCTAATCTATGTGTGATTCTCTATTCTTTCTATTCTAAATTGTCGGGTACCGCTGCTGAATTGCCGGCCGGCTTTTTTAAAGAGACGGTGCATGAAAACACTATTATTTTTTTTGATAAATCCTTTACGCTAAATGACAAGTACAGTAAGCAGCACTTTCACTGTACTTCATATATATGTGGCTGACATGTTTATATCTATCTAATCTATGTGTGAAGCTCTATTCTTTCGGTTCTAAATTGTCGGGTACAGGTGTATGCCGCTGCTGAATTGCCGGCTTTTCATGTTTCACTGTTGGCACTGTTCCCATCGATTTGGGCAATCACTGTAATGCCACAACCACCATGGCTGTGGCATTACAGTGAGTGGCAGACAATCCCTGCATGATTGGTGCTCTAAATAGCGCCAGACATGCAGGACACGCTTTTGGTGCACGAACAGTTATCGAACATAACCTCGAACAGCCGAATTTTTTGCAAATCGTTCGGGTTCGTCGAACAACTCGAACACCGCCCAAAACAGCTCGAATTTGAGATTGGCGAACAGTTCTAGTCGAACACCGCTCATCTCTATTCACTGCATAGAAACAGAAAAAATTGGCCGGCACTTCAAAAACAAGAAAAAGGTGTGAACAGATGTTTACTACGAGCAGCTACCTCCATATACAACTAACAAACAAAGCAGCACACTGTAACATTAAATATGCAAACATGAAATATATGAAATCTGAATAGCATTACTGCTATAGAAAATAAAAATAAATGAGAAATCTTAGCGCATAAATTGGCCAATTCATGTGTACCTGGTAGCCACGGTAAGGAGTTTCTCAAAATTCCAGGACCCTATCAATGTGAATTCCTCTCTAAGAGACATATGTCTGCTTGTGTGTGGGATAATAAATGCTGTTGCATTCACTTCGTAGGCAAACAGTATGGGAGACCCACTTCCTAAAAATGGGAACATTGTTTTCAGGAGGCCCTTCAACCTCTACGTCTCTTGCAAAGGGCATTGGAGTTCCTCCAAATTTTTGGCAGCTGTTGCATTTACTTCATAGTAAAACAGTATGGGAGACCCACTTCCTAAAAATGGGAACATTGTTTTCAGGAGGCCCTCCAACCTCTACATCTCTTGCAAGGGACACTGGAGTTCCTCCAAATTTTATTGCAGCTGTTGCATTCACTGCATAGGCAAACAGTATGGGAGACCCACTCCTTTATAATGGGAACAATGTCGTTTCTGTGGCCCAGCTCTATGTGTCTTTTAACTGGTATTGGGGTTTTTCCCAAATTTTGGCAGCCCTTGCAGTCACTGCATGGCACTACCGCTATAGGAGACCCACTTCTTTATAATGAGATTTTTTCTTTACTGAGACCCTCCTCTATGTCTCATCAAAGGTTTATTGGGGCATGTCCAAATATTTGGCAGCCCTTGCAGTCACTGCATACGCAATAACAGTATGGAAGACCCACTCTTTAATAATGGGAACAACAAAGCATAGCCGACTGCTGGCCCTTTAAGAATAGTAAGGGCTGCCTGATGGCCCTATAAAAATAGTGTTTGTGACTTTCAGAGTCCCTCCTTCATAAATGAAACAGGTTGTGTCTGATGATGTCTCACACACCACATGGCCAGAGATAAGGTAGTAAAATGTTAACATGACATCTCCTGGTAAATGCATTTTTCAGCTTTGAAAGCAATGCAAAGGTGCAAAAACGCATCAAAAACGCTACGTGTGAACATAGCCCAAGGTGTGGAGGAGCATTTTTGTTTTTGGTTATTTATTTTGCTTTATATACAAGTCATTACCCTGGAAAGGATGTTCCTTAACATTTTTCCCAGGAAAATCCATTTTGGTTTCGTTTTTGTATGTTTTATTGTGAGTCTGTAAATCTGTAAAAGTGGCGTAATACCTCTGACAACATTGTTGACAGCAGTGACCTGGGAGTCAGAGATGCTTCAAGAGATCTTCCCCATGCTGTTCCCATTCCATTTGAGCACTGTTCCCATCGATTTGGACAATTTTTAGGCCACCTGTAGACCGCCGGGGGGGGGGCATCGGAAAAATTCTTGAGTTTCCCATAGACTTACATTGGGCTCATTACTCAGACCGAGCACTCGATCATTCCAATTTGCTCGACCCAAGCAACGAGTACCCGAGCATTTTAGTGCTCGCTCATCACCACTTTTTACACTTCACAAATATCCAAGATTTCAATCCAATTGTGTATTTGGAAACCAAGTACAAACCGTAACTTTTGATACTTTTGAACATTTTTGCAGTATAACAGAGACATTATCCTGCTGGAAAAGGCTGTGCTATTAGGGAATACCATTGCTACAAATGGCCTTCTTCTCATAATGTACCTTCTTCTTCCCAAGAAAGAGATGCACATGTCCATCAACATTACATAAGTGAAAATGTGATTCTCAGACAAAACACCTTCTTCTATGGCTGCACAGTTTAGTTCTAATGCTTGAATGCCCATTGTAGGCGCTTTCATATGAAAACAGCAATCAGCATGGGCGTGTCAAAGAGTATATTTTACCAAATTTTACATGTTGAACCAGACACCTGATGTAATAGTGGCTGCAGAGCGGAATAAAATGTTATTGTTTGTTTTTAATTTTGCCTCTCTGCTACGGAGATATTAGCAATCAAAGTATTCGGCGCCTAATTAATTAACTTTTTTTTAAAGTCCAAGTGGGTGTTCTTAGATAATTTTCACTGAGGAGCTGTACTTCTTCCTGTATGAGTTGCTATCTGATATATCACCCACTTGGATTTGCCAAAAGTTACCTAATTAGGTGCCAAATACTATGATTGCTAATATCTACGTGATGGAGCAGTGGAGAAAAAAAAGTTTTATTCTGCTCCACAGCCACTATTACAGCGTGTGTCCAGATCATTATGAAACATTTGATAAAGGTCCTCTTTAACCCCTTTACCCCCGAAGGTGGTTTGCACGTTAATGACCAGACCGATATTTACAATTCTGACCACTGTCACTTTATGAGGTAATAACTCTGAAACGCTTCAACGGATCCCCCTGATTCTGAGATTGTTTTTTCGTGACATATTTTACTTCCTGATTGTGGTAAAATTTCTTCGATATCACTTGCGTTTATTTGTGAAAAAAACGAAAATTTGTC
The DNA here is from genome assembly GCF_046119375.1 of Phyllobates terribilis. Classification (NCBI taxonomy): domain Eukaryota; kingdom Metazoa; phylum Chordata; class Amphibia; order Anura; family Dendrobatidae; genus Phyllobates; species Phyllobates terribilis. Next base: position 136,958,547 of record NW_027362762.1, read on the forward strand.
AAAAATTTTTAAAATTTCACAATTTTCAAACTTTGAATTTTCATGCACTTAAATCAGAGAGATATGTCGCACAAAATAGTTAATAAATAACATTTTCCACATGTCTACTTTACAGCAGCACAATTTTGGAACCAAATTTTTTTTTTGTTAGGAAGTTATAAGGGTTAAAAATTGACCAGCGACTTCTCATTTTTACAACAATATTTACAAAACCATTTTTTAGGGTTCACATCACATTTGAAGTCACTTTGAGGGGCCTATATGACAGAAAATATGGGGGAAAGCCATTATTTGGGCTAACAGCAGGGCTCGGAAGGGAAGGAGCACCCTTTGATGTTTTCAATGCAAAATTCTCTGGAATTGACAGCAGACTACATGTCGCGTTTAGAGAACCCCTGATGTGCCTAAACAGTAGAAACTCCTCACAAGTGACCCCATTTTGGAAACTAGAACCCTTAAAGAACTTATTTAGATGTGTGGTGAGCACTTCGAACTCCCAAGTGTTTTGCAAAAGTTTATAACGTAGAGCCGTGAAAAAAAAAATCTTTTTTTTTTCACAAAAACGATCTTTTAGCTGCAATTTTTTTATTTTCACAAGGGTAACAGGAGAAATTGGACCCCAAAAGTTGTTGTGCAATTTCTCCTGAGTACGCTGATACTCCATATGGGAGGGAAAGCCATTGTTTGGGCACATGTCAGGGCTCGGATGGGAAGGAGTGACGCTTTGTAATGCAGACATTGATGGAATGGTCTGTGGGCATGATGTCACATTTTAAGAGCCCCTGATGTGCCTAAACAGTAGAAATGCCTAACAAGCGCCCCCTTTTTGGAACTGATACCTGATTTGTGAATTTTATAATGTAGTGTCATATGTCAGTTGTGTAGGACAACCTGAATAACACTACACAACTGACGTATGACAACCTGACGAACACTACGTCAGTTGTGTAGTTTTCATCAGATCGTCATACGTCAGAAATTAATTTAGTAGTACATGGAAGTATGGTACCTTTTGAAGTATTCTTTCATGCACAGGCCAGGTTTGTCGGGGCAGGTGTCACATTGATAAGTGGTGTCCTTGTGTCTTCCCCTTTTGGAATACACTTGGCACCTCTTTTGTGACTTACCTTTTTTTCCACTTTAAAGGACCTCCCCCAGAAAATGCTGGCCTGCTACAATTCAAGGTCCTTCAGCTCCAGAAGTACTGGGGTCCACTCCGTCACCACTGCCAAATATTAGGGCCTTGATCACTACCTCCTGGATCTGAAGGTACGACGTAGAAGTCTGGCCTGCACATTTTGACAGAAGGAAAGCATTGTACATTGCCATCTGTACGATGTGCGCGGCCAGCTTCTTATACCATACCTTGGCCTTTCTCAAAGCACTCTATGGTTGGAGGACTTGATCAGAGAGATCAACTCCCCCCATGTACTTGTTGTACCCCACTACATAGTCTGGTTTGACGACCTGTGTAGAGGAACCTCGTATAGTGCTGAGAGTGCTGCCATCACCATGTATGATGGTCAAGAAAAGGACATCCCATTTGTCCTTGTACTTGATCATCAGCAGGTGGTCACTACATTGGGCTGCTCTCACTCCTTCTGAGCAGCTGCCCAATTAGCGTCTTCTTTCTGATTTTAGTGGACAGTACCGCAGGCTGCGGTACCTCGCGCAGAGAAGGACTTGAAGAGCGGGACGCTGGCATAAAAGTTATCCACATAGAGGTGATAACCTTTATCGAGCAGTGGGTGCACCAAATCACTCACAATTTTCCCACTCACTCCCAGAACAGGGGGGCATTCAGGGGGTTCAATCTGGGAGTCTTTCCCTTCGCAAACTCTAAACTTGTGAGTGTACCCTGAGGAACTCTCACAAAGTTTATACAGCTTGATTCTGTACCTGGCCCTCTTACTGGGCAGGTACTGCTGGAATCCAAGCCACCCCTCAAAATAAATTAAGGACTCATCCACACAGATTTTCCTTTGGGGCATGTACACTTCAACAAACTTGTTGTTGAAGTGCTTGATGAGCGGCCCAACTTTGAAAAGACAATCGAAGTTCGGGTCATCGCGTGCAGGACACCTTGCATTATCGTTGTAATGCAAGAACTTGTGGATAGCCTCAAAACTTTTCCGGGACATGACCATTTGGAACACTGGAATTTTATACAAAATGTCAACACTCCAGTATTGCCGAATTTCTGCCTTCTTTAGGATCCCCATATGAAGGACCAGGCCCTAAAACTTCATTATTTCTACTGCGTCTACAGGAGACCAGTTCAAAAATGATGAAGAGGGGTTTTGTTCCAAAAATTGATGAGCATACAAATTAGTTTGGCCCACCATGAGGTTTAAAAAATCCTCAGAGAAAAAGACTTTGAAAAAGTCTAGTTCTATGAGGCCGGTGGTGTCAAACTTGATTCCTGATTCCGCCACTAAATCAGGAATCAGTGGCTCATAATTTTTGGGGGGCGAGGGCCATACGGGGTCAGTAGTGGGGGGCGCTGGTTCATCTCCTCTCCTGGGACGACTGCGGGTGGTTCAGCAGCATCTGAGGAGGAAGAGGAAGAGGAGGGCAATGACGAGGAATCAGAAAAATAAAGGAAGGTGGGATCCTTGCCCTCGATGTCAGTGTCGGAGTCAAGGAAAGCGTATGCCTCCTCAACTGAATAGCGAGTTTGGGATGAGCGGGACATTTTTGTTATGTATGTGGTGTGTGTGTGTGTGTCAGTACTTTATTTAGAGTGTGTGTGTGTCAGTGTGCTTGGGTATAAACTTTTTTTCTGAAAAAAAAGGAACAACCATAGGTGGTGCAGACAGCAAGCACGAGTGCGGATCAGTTATCTATGGTCACTAATCAGCGCTCAGCCGCTGCAGAAAGCACGAAAAAAAAAAACGAACAAAAGTCGAGCGATCAAGTACTGATCAAGTAATGATCAGCACTTGGTGGCAGAAAGGCGGATGGGAAGGGGGTATGGGTGAGAGGAGTGAGAGGGGGAGAGGGGGATTGAGGTGGATGAGGACGGATCAAAAAATCCTACTTACAGTTGTCTTCTGTCAGATGTCTTCTCTCAGATGTCTCCTGTAGCAGCAGCAGGAGTGCCGATTGTGGTGTCACAGGGTTCTGTGGCACTGCAAGGCCCAGCACAGCACACAATAGGACAGCGCGACCGCCCTCTACAAAAGAAAAAAGGTTAGTGGAAAAACAAGTGTAAAGTTTCGAGCACGAGTGCTGTTCGGTGTTTTGTCTCACCGATCAACGTTCGGCGGCTGCTTGATGCACGCACGAAGGTGGTGCAAAGTGGGAGGGGGGGAGAAAAAATGGACAGTGACAAAAAAAGTCCTGGAAAACAGCAAGCACAGATGTTCATCAGTGACGTAGTTGTAATAGTGGGGAAGGGCGTAGCCTTCCTTCGGCACTGATGTAGTTAAAAGAGAATGTTCCCAGAGTTAGACCTCTCTGAACTGTTGGTAGGCCAAGCTAAAGGGGTCAGCTGCAGTGGTCCAGTCATTAGAGTAGAGGGGGGAACTTAGTGCCATGATCAAGCCTCGAGTGTTTACAGAGCTTGTTCCTGACATAATTCCTTGTGGGCTGTAGTACTTGTAATGAGCCACAAGATGCCACTGTCCCCGGTGCAGATGCCAGGTTGGGTCTGCCAGCAGTATTGCAGAGACAGTGATGGGGTTAATGGTGTGTGATGATGGCCCACAGAGGGTGGGCACATTAGGAAAATCTCTTCTTAGTTTCCAGAAGCAGGAAGTGAAGACTCAGAGAGAGCTAGGACCGTGAACGGTACAGGCAGCCTGAGTATATGGTGGCTGCTAGGGTAGACGGGAGCTCTGTACCCTCAGACAGTGGGATCACCAGTGTGAAGATCTCCCAATGCAAGAGTCCTGTTAGCCGGCCGGAGAAACTCAACGGAGGTTTTGAGGACCCGGGGCATTTCTAGTCTGCAGGTAGCAGAGGAAGATAGGACTCCAGGCTAAGACGTGGAGGAGATATAGCATCCGGAAACACTTGATATTGAAGAAGATTCCCTTGGGCTAGAGATTAGAGTCACAGAGATGCTTCACTTAAAGAGGGAAACAGGGCTGAAAATGTTGCCAGCGCATTTGAGTGAGATGATAACCTGTCGGGCCTTATCCATTATATCTGCCTGTAAATATTGTAAATATTCCTCTTCCCCAAGTAAAGTCCAAGTTAAGGTTAAGAACCTCATGTCCTCTGAATTTATTGCTGCCCTGGTCCCAGAAGAGAAATGCCTGGAGACAGCCGCGATCGGATGGTCTGAAGTAAGGGGAGAGCACCACATACACAGCCACACATCAGAGGGAGGACACGTATTGTCTGTAGGGTGCCAGAGTGAGCAGGGGCTACAGCTCACCCATGACTACCCCGCTGGGGCACCTTACATAGTCACTGGTCAGCGCTTGGCCGCTGCAGGACGCACGAAAAAAAAATGCCAAAAAACGCGTGATCAAGTACTGATCAGCGCTCGGAGGCAGAAAAAGGGGATGGGGAGGGCGGTAAAAAGAGAGTTGGGAGGCAGAGTAAAAAGAGGGGGGGGGGGTAGGGGTGTTGGGGTGGATGAGGGGAGATCAGAGATGGACTTACCAAAGTCTGCTCTGTTATTTTTTCAGCAGGATCAGGAGCAGGCTCAGCAGCAGGAGCAGGGTCAGCAGCAGGATCAGCAGCAGGATCCCAGCAGCAGCAGGACACCGGAGCAGGAGATCCAGAAGACCAAAGACCGGAGCAGGTAGGAGAAAGGTCTTGTAGTGTCACAGAAGATTATGTGGCACTACAAGGCCCAGCACAGTGCAGATCTGAAGTGTGACCACTCTGTAGAAATTCTCACCAACTGTGAGGAGCTGCAGGGCGATCAGAGGAGGGTGATAGTGTGGTGACAGGCAGGTCACAGGCCGGTCACCACCTGGTCACCTCTGAGTCAGGTACTCTGATTGGAGAGATCAATGTCATCATCGATTGTTCCAATCAGAGGTGGCTGGGGCCTGTGCCGACATCACAGGGGATCATGGGGCAGTGACAAGCAGGTCACAGGCCGGTCAGAATTGAACAGCCAATCACAGCGATTGTGGTTGCGGGGGGGCGGTGACACCCCCCGGGATGGTGACTCCAACTACCCTAAGGTAGGATGGCACCAGAAATTTAATGTGATCACCGCGACTTTGGTCGTGGGACCACATTAAAGATAGCGCGTAATAGTACGTAGCTGGCCCATAAGGCCCAGGGCGCAACTACGTACTATTACTGACATGGTCGTAAAGGGGTTAACTGGTCTTTGTTTAAAAGCCCCATATACAAGTTAAGCTGAGCTATGTTTTCTGACACTTTTCTATCATAGCTTTTGCTCCCCAAGTTCATCAGTTAACTATGGTTGCCCATGACTGTGTTACCGATTCAGTAGTTGTCCTTTCTTGGCCCACTTTTGGTCGGTACTAACCACTGCATACTGGGAAACCACACAAGTCACTCAGATGCTTACTCTTGCCCATTTTGTCTGACCTCCTGTTTATCTGCTGCCTAATATACATGCACCCTTTGACAAGTGCCATTGTGATATGATAATTATAGCTAATCGCTTCACTTTTCAATTGGTAATCTTATGAATGACCCACGTATACAATTATGGTATCTGAAGCTGGTACCAACAGATTATACAATATCTTGTTTCAATAAATATTTAGTCCTTATGGACCAGTATAATATAAAGGCTTTATCTCTTTCCTGCACCCGATGCACTTCTGTGTCAGGGTGCAAAAGTGTGGAGCAGGTACAGGAGCTCAATCCATTTCATGCAGGACAAGTGGCTGCTTTGTTATACAGCCAGCATCTGACTCCATCAGTAGCGACCAGTGTCTCACTCTGATCTCTGCTATATGACCTTTTAGATGTCATTGTCAATCACTCAAAGTGACATTTAAATGGTTCTGTTTCTTGTGCATGCATGTTCCAGTGTCCATCAACTGGGAAGGGCTACTGAAAGTCCTCTTTGGTGACAACTTGGTTTTCCTATGAATCCCAGCTTCTGGCTGGGCTTTGAAGGAGATCAAGATTTTCCCTATATATTACATTACTGCATACTGTATTAGGTCAGTATATAGTACAAGCCATTAAGTGATCTTGAAGCCCCCTAGGAGGATTAAAAATAAAGTAAAAATCAATAAAAAGGAGTGGAGAGGAGGTATGTACAATAATAAAAATAACAGTAATAAATAAAGTCAATAAAAAAAGTCTTTAAAAGATTAAAAAAAATAAATGTTTAAATCAACCCTCAATCTTTTCCCTATTTTAAAAAAACAACCCTAAAAGCATATTTGGTATTGTCACGTAAAAGTCAGTATTACTAAAATATAAAATTACTTAACCTATAAGGTAAACCAAATAAAAAAAAACCCTCAAAATGCCGGACAGACCACAATTGATCACACATAGACAACAAATCCTTTAGTGCTGTCCTGTTAGGGCCTCCATACATATCAGATAACAGCTATCTCTCCTGACTCCCCCATACACAGGAACCCTCGGCTTGGCCAAGTACTCCTGTGTGTAACATCCCTGGCGGCGTGCTTGCATAGCTTACCATCTCCCACCATGCAAGACCGCAATCTTACCTATCAGGCCAGGCTGCACACTTTGCTCCAGTACCTGCTGTTTGTATGTCTCTTGTCTGCTGGCTTAGAGCGGCGGCGCTGTTGTTCCTGATTCTTAAAGCTACAGTGTGCGCAGTCCTAATGCGTCCCCAGCCTATTGCTGTGAGCCACTGGATACTTAAACCCCCTCCTCCCAGTTGGAGGTGCCTGAGCAACACATTCTAACAGTGTGTTCTGTGCAACTGTGAGTTGCCAGGTCCTGTCCTCAATCTAGTCTGTTTCCGCCACCCTGGGGGCTGAGTACCCAGGGCCGTTACCTGTATCTCTGACTTCTAGTCTGTTTCCGCCACCCTGGGGGCTGAGTTCCCAGGCTCGTTCCTGTATCTTGTTCCCGGTTCAGTTCCTGTCTGAACAGTGTCCTAGCCCGTTACCTGTTTGTCTCTATCTCCGAACCTTCCCTTTTCCTGCAGTGTCTGAACCTGCACCTAACTCCAACTCGTTGTCTCTGTACTTCTATTTGTGAGTTTTGTGTCCACTCGCTACTTCATTGTAAGTACCTTGTGTGTATCTGGTTCTGCTTGTCCCCTTTCCCTGCCTCCTTATCTGCCTCCTGTGTTTTAACCATCTTCTGGTATTTTCCAGTCTGTTCCATGTGAACAGAGCCCTGTCCTGTCTGCCTGCACCTTCTGATCTGTTCTGCTCTGCTTGTTCACCACACCTGCGGTTCCGCTCTGCTTGTTCACCGCACCTGCGGTTCTGCTCTGTTCTGCTTGTTCACCGCACCTGCGGTTCCACTCTGTTCTGCTTGTTCACCGCACCTGCAGTTCCGCTCTGCTCTGCTTGTTCACCGCACCTGCGGTTCCGCTCTGCTCTGCTTGTTCACCGCATCGGCGTTTCCGCTCTGCTCTGCTTGTTCACCGCACCTGCAGTTCTGCTCTGCTCTGCTTGTCCACCGCACCTGCGGTTCCGTTCCGCTCTGCTCGTTCACTGCACCTGCGGTTTTGCTCTGCTTGTTCACCGCACCTGCGGTTCCGCTCTGCTCTGCTTGTTCACCTCACCTGCGGTTCCGCTCTGCTCTGCTTGTTCACTGCACCTGCGGTTCCGCTCTGCTCTGCTTGTTCACCGCACCTGCAGTTCCGCTCTGCTCTGCTTGTTCACCGCACCTGCGGTTCCGCTCTGCTCTGCTTGTTCACCGCACCAGCGGTTTTGCTCCGCTCTGCTTGTTCACCGCACCTGCGGTTTTGCTTCGCTCTGCTTGTTCACCGCACCTGCGGTTTCGCCCTGCTCTGCTTGTTCACCGCACCTGCGGTTTCGCCCTGCTCTGTTTGTTCACCGCATTGGCGGTTTCGCTCTGCTCTGCGTGTTCACCGCATCTGCGGTTTTGCTCTGCTCTGCTGTCCACCGCACCTGCGGCTCCGTTCCTGTGTCCCAGTCTGTACTGGTCCCCATACTGCCTGCGTTCCTACCTGCCAGTATCTGCATGTCAGCCGTGCCTGCTAGTGCCCACCTGTCTGCATTCCAGCCGTGACTACCAATACCCACCTGTCTTCATACCAGCCGTACCTGCCAGTACCCACCTGTCTGTACGCCAGCCTAACCTGCCTGTTCCTGCATTCCCCGGTGGGGGTCAACAGCTGTGACCGGGGTTTGACCTGGAGTTGCACCTGGTCCCTCTGCTCGGTTCCTCCCTGGTTCACGGAGTCGACTGAGCCACCATGTGACCTTGGTCGGACCGAGTTGATACTTAGTTACGCCCCTCCAGACACTCCTCGGTTCATGGTCCAGTGGGATCACTAATCAAGCTCACGCCAGTCAGTCCGGGCGCGAGCGTAACACTGTGTTCTTTATGAGAAAGGTGCTATCAGACTCCTTGAGTTGTTTTTCAGGGAGAACAAAAGGATGGGTCATTGGAGATACAAAAGGCTGGATCCTTCTGTCTCCTGACATCATCTGTTTTCACGAAAGAATCTGGAGACCCCCATAATATCAGTCTGCCTGCAGATCCCGCCGACATTGGCTGGTTCAGCCGGTTTATGAGGTCACTTAGGCTACAAAGTAATTGTCTCCCTATCCACATTTTTGGAGGCAACCTATACTTAAGTAATTATGGAAATAGATCCAGCCTTAGGTTGGATGGTGTCCTTTGTGGTGTGTTTAGTTGGTACCCCCTTCTTGCCTATGTGATGTTTATTCATAAAGTGTAGATTTAACTGTACTAAACAGTACCTATGCTTTGGCTTACCTACCAACAACACTTTCATACAGTTGTCTAAATATCAGTATAATTTGCCACCATAAACTGCAAAAGTAATATACAGGTGCATCTCACAAAATTAGAATATCATCAAAAAGTTTATTTATTTCAGTTCTTCAATACAAAAAGTGAAACTCATATATTATATAGAGTCATTACAAACAGAGTGATCTATTCCAAGTGTTTATTTCTGTTAATTTTGCTGATTATGGCTTACAGCCAATGAAAACACAAAAGTCATTATCTCAGTAAATTAAAATAATTAACAAAAGACACCTGCAAAGGCATCCTAAGCATTTAAAAGGTCCCTTAGTCTGTTTCAGTAGGCTCCACAATCATGGGGAAGACTGCTGACTTGACAAATGTCCAGAAGGCAGTCATTGACACATTCCACAAGGTCCCAAAGTTCCAATTTTCATTTGGAAATCAAGGTCCCAGAGTCTGGAGGAAGAGTGGAGAGGCCACAATCCAAGCTGCTTGAGGTCTAGTGTGAAGTTTCCGCAATCAGTGATGGTTTGGGGAGCCATGTCATCTGCTGGCGTAGGTCCACTCTGTTTTATCAAGACCAAAGTCAGCGCAGCCGTCTACCAGCAAATTTTAGAGCACTTTATGCTTCCCTCTGCCGACAAGCTTTTTGGAGATGGAAATTTCATTCTCCAGCAGGACTAGGCACCTGTCCACACTGCCAAAATACCAATACCTGGTTTAAAAACAACAGTATCACTGTGCTTGATTGGCCAGCAAACTCGCCTGATCTTAACCCCATAGAGAATCTATGGGGTATTGTCAAGAGGAAGATGAGAGACACCAGACCCAACAATGCAGACGAGCTGAAGGCTGCTATCAAAGCAACCTGGGCTTCCATAACACCTCAGCAGGGCCACAGGCTGATCGCCTCCATGCCACGCCGCATTGATGCAGTAATTGATGCAAAAGGAGCCCCGACCAAGTACTGAGTGCATTTACTGGACTTACATTTCACTAGGCCAACATTTTGGATTTTTAAATCACTTTTCAAGCTGTTGTTATAAAGTATTCTAATTTACTGAGATAGTGACTTGTGTGTTTTCATTGGCTGTAAGCAATAATCATCAACATTAACAGAAATAAACACTTGAAATAGATCACTCTGTTTGTAATGACTCTATATAATATATGAGTTTTACTTTTTGTAAAAAAGCTCATGAATTCAAGTATATTCAGTCTCCTTCCACTCAGCCTGACAGCTGCAGCTTGTACTGAGCAGTGTGAGATCTCAGCAGCAGGAGGAACATTATTTAGGCTTGATGGGTGGAGATTGAGCACCATTCTGACATTGATTAATATTAAAGCAAATACACCAGCCTCAAGTCAGGACTATTTATTACTACATGCAGTTTGCATTGAGAGATCTGGTGACAGATCTGCTTTAAATTTCCATTTTTCCAATGTGGTGCCAAATATTATTTTTCAACTGTTAAAATACATAATAACTTTGCTACTTTGATAATATATTTTTATATTTGATGTTATCTAAGAAAAAATTTGTTTGATATATTTAACTTTTGTGGTCTAATATCTAACTAGTAGTTCAGCGTCATATCTTTTTTTTTTACATTTCTACACTCCCATCATATAGTTATTTCCTTACAACAATATTCAGTTCTTTCCTTAGAACAATTACTTCCTGTGCCGCTCATCTAATTTATTTAATTAGCTTTTAAATAAATCCAGCAATAGTTTTATTGCAGCTGCTACAAGTGACATCTGTCTGTTTACCCTATTTAATTATTCCAGGGGTGCACAACATTTTTTGGTCCAAGGGTCACATCGACATACTGAACCAGTTCCAAAGGCGGCAAATTTTTTTAAAGTGATACTTACATGAATACATCACCCAAACCACCATCAGTACATTAATTCATCACCAGAACTAAGTTTTAGAGTATTTGAGGAGGATCTGGAGAGTTTTTGCGAAATCCTCCTCAATCTCAAATCTCTAAATTTTGAGGAATTTTAAGTTTTTTAGATATCCATGTAGCATGTTATTGATTACTACATGAGTACAAAATCAGAACCACTGTCAGCACATGAGTGTGGTGACAGAAATACCATAAGCATATGAGTGTGGCGTCAGAACCACGATCAGTACATGAATGCGGTGCCAGAAACTACCGACAGTACATGAATGCAGTGTCAGAAACTACCATCAGAACATTAATGCAGCACCAGAATACACCGTAAGTACATGACTGCGGCGCCAGAATATACCGTCAGTACATGAATGTAGCGCCAGAACCACCATCAATACAAGAATGCGGCGCCAGAAACCACCATCAGTACATTAATGCGGTGCCATAAACTACAGTCAGTGCATGCATGTAGCGCCACAACTACCATCAGTACAAGAATACAGCGCCAGAACCACCATCCGTACATGTACTGTATATAACATCAAGCTTAGTACAGCGATCAATTGTAATGTCAGGTCAGCCCCATATACAATTGTATCACATGAACCTATAATTCCCAGTGTGTTCTTAACAATGGTAAGGAGATAAACATTTACATCCAGGTACAGATCAATCAGAGAAGACAACAACTTCTCTGATTAAAGTTCTTCTTCTTTTCTTCTCTACTTTGTCCTGACGCCCACTCCAAACTGCCCCTTTCCATATCTCACCCACAATGCCTCTCAGCATAATGTCCCCACTGCCTGTCTCTATACCATGCCCCCTTTCACAATCTTCCAATTTCCCCATAAAGTACCCTCGCAGTAGCCCCACCACTAACCTTCCCTCCCCGACACCCTCATCTAAAAAGACAGCATATTTCATCTTCAGATCCTCCTGGAGCGCTTACCAGTGCCTGCTGCGTCCTCACCAGTTCTGCGGCCCAGGCGCCGGCAGCAGTGCGATGAGATCAATAGCACGCTGATATCATCATGCCGCTGCATGTCGGGGCCAGGGCTAACAGTTGGTCTGCTCTGCATTCAAATGAATTTGTGTGTTTTAGACATAAATACATTTGACTATATGACAAAGGGAGCAACGTCTCCCGGACAGCTCCGTGGGCTGCACAACATCCTTCGAGCCATATGTTGGGCAGGCCTGAATTATTCTCTCATTCTACACCATTACGTCTACCTTGCCTTCCAATGGCCTTTTCAAATCTAGATACATGACTGATATAATTCCTTTCCTGACTTTGCAGATCTCTCTAATAAATTTTTCTCTGACAGCCAAATTTAACTTTTATTGCAGCGTTGTAACTATATGAGTTCAACTCCTTGACCAACTTCAAACAGAATTGAAATTCATGCATATCGATGTCATCAGAAAATGGGAAAGTGGATGGACATGCCGATGAAATGACGGACATATGCTCAGATGTGTAAAATTGACCCCACGTGCCCAGTTATGGTGTGTCTTATTGACTCAAAGGAATTAAAACAAAATTAAAATTTGGATGAAGCAGAACATGTCTCAAGGTTATTACTTTAATAATCTCCAACTTTTATAAGAGAAAACTGCAGTATGGACAAGCTATGCACAGTGGAGGAGTGTGAAGGGGCAATAGGGGCAGTTGAACCAGGTGACAAAGTCTGTAGAGGCTAAAAATTTCAACCCACTCAACCTCACTGTAAATTGAACGGCACATTGGTTCTTCATCAGCTGCTGCACTCTGCATACACAGTGACCAAGAGGATGAAGCTTTAAATAAAATGAAGGGAACTTTGTCATCTCAGTAACTATGTATGCCGAGTGTGGCAGCTGGTTTCAAATTCATCTTGACTGCTGTTCTCTGCATAGAAAAAGGAGAATAGATGAATAACATTGCATAACAGACATAATTTTATTAGGTAAAAAATTACATAATGATAAGATATGAAATGTCACAGAAGTAGGGATATAAGGTGCAAGGTGCCAGAAGCTAGGGGATCCCTGAGAGGGCAGGGCAAACACAATCTATAAATACATAAGTATGTGACTAAGGGCAAATATAAATAAGTAGAGAGGGAGTGGGCACAAGACGATAGAAAAAGGGTTATCCACATGTAGGGTGACAAAACCCTCACAATAAATATATAATGCGTACAAAGCACAAGTAGTAATATATATTAGCAGACAATGAGGTCTAAAGCATTGTAAGGCATATAATCAAAATAACAGCAAAGGGGAATAAGCCGGGATATTGTCCCAATAACTTCCCTGTACACTCAATATTGTAACTCACCCAAAAATAGTAGTCAGAGAGAAGCCCACCGATCCCTAAGATCCCCCAGCAGATATGAATGGATAAGAACGCGCCCCGCCACGCGTTTTGCTGATCTTTCTCAAGAGGCGCATGGTAAGAGCGCCACAAGGACCTACAGTTATACGCCCCTGATCAGTCATGTGATCCAGGGGTCAGGGGAGCTCATTGGAGTACAGCGGCGCTTGTGCTCGGAGCCACGCCCCCCGCTGTACGCATCCCGGCCGTCAAGTCCTAGGCGCGCGCCCGGGGGTGCGCCGAAAGACACGCCCCCGGAGGCACGCCAGGGACATAGAGACAGCCGGGCACGGACTCGGGTGAGCAAGGGACCGCAGCACACGCGCACCACTCCCATAGTAGAGACAGCCATATGAGGGGGGAGAGAGAGAGAGAAAGGAGACAAACCGACCTCAGCAAAAGAATGTTCAGTGTACAAAATCTGTCCATGACCCCGCAGCCCAAGTGGCCACCAGGGACGCCTCTCAAGGAGGTGGGTTAGCCCCTCAAATCACCCATACCTAAATTTCCCCAGTGCCCCATATGACAAGACACATGGGGAATAAATATAAGAAAACATAACACACAAAATATATATACATTAAGCATGACGAATGGGGGAAAGGGTGACGAGTATCTCCAAAAACTCTCCTCCATGTTGAATATGTGGTGTCTCTCATTAAGAGGTGGTCCAAAAAATGGCGTTCACAGCTTGTTAGCGACGGTAGCACTAGATATAAGAAATAGGAAAGCAATCCAAGAGTTAAAAACAGAAAATTAAAAACAACAAGCTAAAAACACCATAGGTACCCAATATAGGATCAGAGAGAGGGGGCCAAGGGAGAGCATCAGAGGACAAGGGAACACTATCACAAAAAAGATGAGAACCCCAGGCAGTGACCATGATGTGCAGATAATGAATTAAGACAGTATTCAGCAATTATGCACAACAACACTGTAAATGATTTAATACTGTCTTTATTTATTATTAAAAGCTGGTTTTACATTTTTACACTTTTCCGAAGTCTAACTAGGCTTAGGGCTAGGGGGAGTACAAGGCTTAGGGATAGGCTGGGGCATACATAGAATTCATACAACCAAATGGCAAAAGTTCTAGTTGCCTCCCCTCTAAGAAAAAACCCAAAACATTTGGCTGGGTAATGCATATAGGCTCAGTCACAGAATTGCATACCACACTGTATAATGGCCGCCACAACCCCCAGACAGTATGATGGCGCCAAAGTTTCTCAGACAGTATAGTGGCCTCCACAGTTCTGCCAAACAGTACGATGGCTCCACAGTCCCCACTATAAAGTACGATAGCCCACACAGCCCCCACATACAGTATGATGGATCCTCACAGTCCCCCCCACACAGTATGATGCCCACACACAGTAGGATAGCCTCCACAGCCCCACCACACAGTATGATGCCAACACAGCCCTCCACATAGAGTATGGTGCCCAAACACAATATGATGGCCCCCACAGCACCCCACGCATTATGACAATCAACCACAATCCCCACCTTGATGGCCTGTCACAATATGATGCCTACATACAGTATGATGGCCCTCATAGCACCACCACACAGTAGGATGCTACAATAGCCTGCCACACCCTCTAAAAACAGTATGATGGCCCCCACAGTATATCCACCACACAGTATGATGGAGATGTAACAGATGTAACATTCTGACAAATAGGTGCTGTAAGTTTAGTACAGAAAAACAGCAGTGGAGAGGTGGTTGTTATATCCAGATTATGGACATTTTTAATGGGGTATTTACATCTTGAACATTTGTGGCTTCTTGGGAACCAAGGTCATGGTACACAAATGATAAAGCCATAGGTGGATCCTGCACCTATCAAACGTCATTGGCATTTGTTTTGACAAAGGAAATACATCTACACTGTGTGCAGAATTATTAGGCAAATTAGTATTTTGATCACTTGATACTTTTTATACATGTTGTCCTACTCCAAGCTGCATAGGCTTGAGAGCCAACTACCAATTAAGTAAATCTGGTGATGTGCATCTCTGTAATGAGGAGGGGTGTTGACTAATGACATCAACACCCTATATAAGGTGTGCTTAATTATTAGGCAACTTCCTTTCCTTTGGCAAAATGGGTCAGAAGAGTGATTTGACGGGCTCTGAAAAGTCCAAAATTGTGAGATGTCTTGCAGATGGATGCAGCAGTCTTGAAATTTCCAAACTTTTGAAGCGTGATCACCGAACAATCAAGCGTTTCATGGCAAATAGCCAACAGGGTCGCAAGAAGCGTGTTGGCCAAAAAAGGAGCAAAATAACTGCCCATGAATTGAGGAAAATCAAGCGTGAAGCGGCCAAGATGCCATTCGCCACCAGTTTTGCCATATTTCAGAGCTGCAACGTTACTGGAGTATCAAAAAGCACAAAGTGTGCGATACTTGGGGACATGGCCAAGGTAAGGAAGGCTGAAAAACGACCACCTTTGAACAAGAAACATAAGATAAAACGTCAAGAATGGGCCAAGAAATATCTTAAGACTGATTTTTCAAAGGTTTTATGGACTGATGAAATGAGAGTGACTCTTTATGGGCCAGATGGATGGGCCAGAGCCTGGATCAATAAAGGGCAGAGAGCTCCACTCCGACTCAGACGCCAGCAAGGTGGAGGTGGGGTACTGGTATGGGCTGGTATCATCAAAGATGAACTTGTGGGACCTTTTCAGGTTGAGGATGGAGTGAAGCTCAACTCCCAGACCTACTGCCAGTTTCTGGAAGACAACTTCTTCAAGCAGTGATACAGGAAGAAGTTAGTATCGTTCAAGAAAAACATGATTTTCATGCAGGACAATGCTCCATCACATGCATCTTACTACTCTACAGCGCGGCTGGCCAGTAAAGGTCTAAAAGAAGAAAAAATAATGACATGGCCCCCTTGTTCACCTGATCTGAACCCTATAGAGAACATGTGGTCCATCATAAAATGTGAGATCTACAGGGCGGGAAAACAGTACACCTCTCGGAACAGTGTCTGGGAGGCTGTGGTGGCTGCTGCACGCAGTGTTGATTGAAAACAGATCAAGCAACTGACAGAATCTATGGATGGAAGGCTGTTGAGTGTCATCATAAAGAAAGGTGGCTATATTGATCACTCATTTTTTTGTTTTTTGTTTTTGCATCTCCGTAATGTTTATTTCTAAATTTTGTGCACTGATATTGGTTTACCTGGTGAAATAAACAAATGAGATGGGATTATATTTGGTTTTTATTAAGTTGCCTAATAATTCTGCACAATAATAGTTACCTGCACAAACAGATATCCTCCTAAGATAGCCAAATCTAAAAAAAAACCACTCCAACTTCCAAAAATATTACGCTTGGATATTTATGAGTCTTTTGGGTTTATTGAGAACATAGTTATTGATCAATAATAAAAATAATCCTCTAAAATACAACATGCCTAATAATTCTGCACAAAGTGTATAAATTCTGGAACACTATGTGAATCTTCAAAAAGCAATCCCATGAATATTTTTTCAATAAATGTGTGTATATGTATATGATGTGTAGTATGAGTGTATTAATATACTCACCCACTGCTGCTCTCTCCAGGACTAAGTGCCGTTCTGCTCTCCAAGCGCAGTGTGACCCGGAAGTGGCTTTTACAATGTAAGTCTATGAAGCATCAGAACGAAGTTTCCTAGGCTTACATTGTAAAAGAGACTTCCGGCTCACACATAGGGCAGAGAGTGATCTGGATAATCTGACTTGCGGTGATTTCACTGAGAAGAGGAGCAGAACGACCCTGGATCTCAGAGAAGGCAGCGGTAGGTGAATATATTAATACACTTACACTATATTACATGCAAATATACACACATTTAATGAAAAAAAATATGCATGGGAATGCTTCTTTAATGAGGTCTAACTCATTCCTCATACACTGACTTCCCATGGACATATACACTGTTTTGCTGTCAGCTTTGGAGCATACCATAATTAAGTAGGAAAAATTGTAGGATTGAAAAATTCAAGTACATCAAGTTCAACCTTTTCTAAATTCTAATCGTGTTTGAAGCAGCGAGTACAACTAAATTGGCGCTTCCAGAGACAGGGAAATATGTATTGAATGTGGAATTTTTGAACAGTTATTTTCAGAATGTGAATTTCTTCTCATCTTCAGGGGAAATTACTGAAACACAGTATAGTCTGTCTTCATTCTGGTAATGTATGCTGTAAGATGGTAAATCATCATCATGAACGTTTATGTGCACTAACTACCTCCTAAAGTCTGGATATATAATAAACAACACTCCCTATAAATATCCCAACCCATTCTATAGACTGGAGAAGCACTTTATGGCTGTATTAATAAGCACAGTCAACCATTCTACTAATTCCTATAATGTTACTGTCAGAATTGCTTATTTTATCTGCAGCAGTTTTTACATGGAAATGTTACCAAATATTTGTGCAACTTGTATTTGCACAATTATTTTTTTTTTACTTTTGCCATTTTCAACCAATCCTGACCAGCTTCCTAACTTTTGGAGAGTGTGAGAGGTTAGCTAGCAGGGGGAAAACCTGAAAATTCATAATTCAAAATGCAATGTGGCACAGGGCGGTAGCCATGGGCGAGGTACTTGTCTCCAGCACCCTGACATGTCATATAAAAGTGGGGGTCCTGGCTGGGTGTGAGGACTTGTGCTGTGAGGGCGCTACGCCCCTGCAGGCCGCATGTAACCGAGGATGGAGGAGAGGATGTGTCCCAATATGGCGACTACTTGACTTTTTTTTTATTATAGACACTTAGTAGCTACAATGATATATGCATTCTCTTCCTTTTGCTCCCCTTTACTTTTGCCTTCTGTTACCTCTCTGATCGAAGACCCTGTACCGTCCTGCTAGGCTTCCTGCCCCAGGCCCCAATATTCTTTCTTTCACTTTCTCTGTCTATGTCCCAATTCCGGACTGCAACTCGCTTCTCTTCTCTTACAGACTCTTACCATCTGCTCCTGTAGTTCCTTTCTTGTCACGGGACACCCTCTGCATGCAGCACTGCTCACACTAGACCTGAGGTTTTTTCTCTGCACACTCTGGGCTCTTTCTCACTAACTATCAAGAAACTCTCTCTCTCTCTCCCTTCGGATTGGCCCCTCCCACTCTGGGCTAGTCCCAAACTCAACTCTAACTGTTACCTATCTGTTGCTGGGCAGAATAAAGCCTCATCACAAACAACACATCATTAACACTTATCACATTACACATGACATATCACAATAACATGGGTGTCTTCAAGGGATAACAGGGCAATATGTCCATCTCCTTACAATAATTTATGAGAGAGATGTATTCCAGTTCAGTTCCAAGTATTTGTGTTTTGCATGGCAGTATTACTTACCCACATAAGGGCTCATGCACATGACCATATTTTCAGTCAACTCGGACCAATGTTATTCTATGAGTCATGCACATGTTCGATTTTTTTCCTCTGACCGAGCCAGTCGTAGGAAAAAATGGAAGCATGAGCGAGTTGGATGCAATCAGAGCAAACTCAACCATGCAAGTCAATGAGTCCATCGAAAAAATCGAACTGCACTCAGGTGTCATCTGAATGTAGTCCAATTTTCACGGAATCACAGAATGGAGAAGATGGAGAAATTTTTTTTCCATCTACTCCTCATCTGACAAAATCGGATTACTCTCTGTTTATACTCTGATCAGAGTGTGATTGATTTGCATAATTATCCTGATCCTCTCGGATGAGAGACTGTATGCTCATGTCACCCTAGTCTAATGCTGATAATATTTTGATTCTGCTTGGTGGTATTAGGCACCATTTAACAGTATGATTTGACATAAAAGGTAGTGTTATTTGTATAATCTATGACCTGTTATGGTAATATTGTATTCTCTAGGCACTGTATGATGGTATTATTCTTGAAAAATCATACAATGCATTTGCTTGGTCAGTTTACATTGCATTATAAGAAATAAATATAGTTAAAGAATTCAGAACTTAGCTTGACTCACAGTAAAATGCTTTCATCAATTAATTCCATACAAAAGTGGCTCAGAGCTTTATTGTTAAGGGAAGTCAGAGCTTCTTGATAAAGTGCATTTGAAAAGCTGATTTAGCTACTTAGCAACATTGCAAACTTTAGAATCACACATTTAGTCATTGACGACGGAGATACTTTGTCATAGTGCCATATTGCTGGTTTTATAAGGGTATAATTTCAAAAATGAATTTCCAGCTGGGCTTTAGAACTATAAAGTAAGACACTTGATGAATATTAAAAGAAAATTACAGCACTTTTGAGATCGGAGGAATTCCCATCAAAGGAGGCGTTTTTATTTCACTTTAGACTGAATGGCTCAGAAACACCTGAGACAGATTTCTTCTCTTGTTCTTTTCAAATGTTTTAGAATGTTTTTTTTTAGCATTTTCTAAAGTTTTTGAAATCATACATAGGAGTTAATGAAATTAACACAAGGAAAAAAGCCATATCTAGAGCTTGCTAGCTTTTGCTATTTAAAAGAAAGGCATAAATATAAAAAACACTGAAAAAACACAAACAAAAGCACCGCGTGGGATATTTATGTAGGGCCGTGATTGAACCAGTGAATAGGAGCTGAGATGCAGTTGCATTGGAATGGCCACTACAAAGTGAACCTCTAACATAGGAGCTGAGAACAACTGATCGATAGTGATGATCTATCCTTTGCATATTTATGACCTATTCCAAGGTTAGGTCATGAATAATTAAAGCTTGGAAAATCATTTTAAATCTATCTATCTATCTATCTATCTATCTATCTATCTATCTATCTATCTATCTATCTATCTATCTATCTATCTATCCATGTATCTCTCTCTATCTATATATATATATATATATATATGTATATATATATATATATATATATACACAAACAGCTCTGACAAAAATTAAGAGACCACTGCAAAATTTTCAGTTTCTCTAATTTTTCTCTTTATAGATATATTTTTGAGTAAAATGTACATTGTTGTTTTAGTCTATAAACTACTGACGACAAGTCTCCGAAATTCAAAGCTAAAAATAATGTATTTATTTGCAGCAAATGTTAAAGCGTCAAAATGCTAAAATAAAAACAGTGCTTTCAGACCTCAAATTACTCATGTTTTAACTCAGGAACAGTTCAGAATTCAATATTTGGTGGACTAACCATGATTTTTAATCACAGCTTTCATGTGTCTTGGCATGCTTTCCACCAGTCTTTCCATGCTTTAAAATAGAAAACTGTTCAGTGGTCTTTTAATTTTTGCCAGAGCTGTATAAACATATGTAGCACCCTGAGGATTCGGCTGCTACAGGGGTATTACACCTCAAGCCAGAGGTGTGGTATTCCACTCCCGGGTAAGGATGGAGTATGGAACTGAGCTAGTAGGCTGCATGCACTACATACATCCCATTTCCGGGGGACAGAACTACGGTACTCCCACCAGTTTATGTGCAGGTACGACAGCGTCTGTCCCTGGCTGGAGTGGGAGGGGGGTGGAACATCCCAGTAGTGTAGGGGCAGATAGGGGGAGTAGTCTGGGTAAATGTAGGAGTTCATTGGGTGCTGGTCACCTGAGCTCACACATAGAGGGAGTATATAAGGTGGGCACCATCTTAGGACAGGGTCAGTCAGTCAGTCAGTCAGTGAGTCAGCAGTAACTCCAGGAGAGGAGAAGGAAGAGGGACTCAGAGGCGCAGGACGAGAGGGGACCCCAAGATCCCAGAATAAGGACAAAAGGGTGAAGGGTCGGCAAAAGGGTACCGGATCCCAAGCTGGCGGAGGCCAAAGCAAACCTTAGCCAGGAACCGGAGGTCGTGGGCAGGATCTGCCACGACCCTCACCAAATCCACTAGAAAGGCACACCGAGCATAGGGTCAGGGAGCCCAGAGGAGGCTTGACCACCAAGAGACCCGAGGGAGCCGGACATAGGTGGATCCCTGGTGGGAACGGCCAGAGAGAGAGAGAGAAGAAGGGAGCTCAGGACCATACTCAGGAATTGCCCGGGAGTTGACCGAGTCCCGCACCTGGTGGACGCAGCACGGCTTGGGTGGTCACTGCTGTACAGAGTGACCCGAGCAACACCAGTGAGTAAAAACCCTGAAACTGCATTTCATGCCTCTGAGTCTCCTTGCTGCACCTTCACAACCACCATCCTCCACGTCTGACCCCCTGAGGCTATACCCCTCCCGTTGGGGGTTATACTACCACAGCTGCACACACACCACCAGCCTCAGCGGACCATCCTGCAGCGGCGGCCTTTTGACCGCAAATCAACGGGTGGCGTAGTCGACACTAAGAACATCTGCAAGGACTGCCGCACACTGAGTTTGACACCCTGGGCACGGACCGGGTCACAGCCACTCGGAGACTACAACCCCCATCTGATCCGGCTCCGGGTATCCCTAACAACATGGCCCAGGGGGCGCGTCAACTTTGGCGTAGTCGGCAGGATCACGTGCCCGCAACCATCGGGTACTGCGTGCCTGAAGAAAAGTTCGCATTTACCTCAGAAAGAAGTCTCCCGCCGGTTCCGGAGGGTCCCCGCCATCGGACGCCATCTCGGATCGGTTCCCGCCATTTGCCCGTCATCTGCAGTCTTTTCCCGCCATCTGCAGTGTTTCCCGCCACTGGGAGGCGATTCCCGCCATTTCAGAAGATTTCCCGCCCTGGCAGGGCGGACGCCATTATGGGCGTGCCGGAGGGTGGCAAGAGGCCACCTCCCATCGTGGGCCAGGTCAAGGAATGGCGCCAAAAACGAAGACCGCCCCCACCAGCGGAGGCTGCGATGCTAGAGATGTCCATCAGCGTGGGGGGTCTGCCCCTGGAACCGACAATCACCAAGTTGCCCCAGGACCGCCCTGAGTGTGGGCGGATACAGAACAAAAGAGCGAAGATGGGTGCAGCCTGGAGAAGTCTGGAGGAGCCGTAGCCGGAGATGGAGGGAGAGGCAGGCAGCACCGACCCAGTGGTCAGGAGCCTGTTGCAAGCGACAACCCCAGAAGGCCTGGTGGAGATCCTGGCGCAGCTCCCCAGAGATCGGGAGCATGCACGGACCGCACTGGAGGGCTTGGCTCAGAGGATGGTCCGAGTGCAGCGGGACGTACTGGCCGCATGGAGCAGAGAGATGGCCCAGCAGGCTGGAACCCGCCAGCGGAGCACACCACCTGCAACGAGGAGCACGCCTGCCCCTGAAGAGGATGCAGAAGGGACGGAGGCCGGAGACGACGCCGCAGAGGGAGCTGAAGAGACGGAGGCAAGTAAAGGGGACGTCACTACCCCAAGCCCAGCCACCGTAAGCCTACCCCCGCTCCCCGTCGCAGAGCCCGAAGTCCCACTGATCGTGCCCGTTGCCGCACCGCTACCGCTCCAGACTAGGCCCCAAGCAGGAGCCGCGACCACGCCCCCTGTGACGTCACGCGCCTCAACCCTGAGCGCGGCCAAGCAGGAGACGCCACCGGCCTGGTCGCAAGGCCGAGTACTCCCGGGCGCCGCAGTACCAACAGCGCCCTCTACCTCCACTGAGCCACCGGCCTGGTCGCTGGGCCAAGTAACCCCGGGCGCCGCCGTCTTCACGGTGCCCTTTACATTCAGGGTGCCCCAAGCCTGGTCGCAAGGCCTGGTGAACCCGGGCGCCGCCACCACAACAGCGCCCTCAACGTCCACAGCGCCACACCTGGGTGAAGACCTATTTGCCCAGCACACATGCCCGGATGGGCAGCCCTTTGTGTGGCCACCGGAGTTCCACCATCCCCGACTCCGGAAAGAAAGACCCCTGGATGAGCCCCTAATCCCGGTTCCGGCGCCCGCCAAGATCACCCCACTCTCGCTGGAGGAAGCATCAGGAGGACGCCGCTACTAAAGTACGGTAAATGGAACTGTAAAATAGTTACCCGCTAGGGTACAGGAACTGTTACCATTATAGTCCCCGTTGGGACCAGTGAACTGTTCCAGTGTGTCCCATCTCCCCACAGGCTGAGGACTGTGAACAGCCATTCCTTTTCCCCACTGGCCGAGGACTGAGAGCGGCCATATTCCCCTTTGTACATAGTTGCGCTTCTTAAAGCGCCCCCTTCCGGTTTTATAGGAAACTGTGTTTTTTCTACAAGAGACTGTTGCACTTTACCCGGTCACAAGTTGCACCGTGGCCGGAGAAACAAGAATGTTTAATATGAAAAGTTTTATATGAAAAGTTTTATGATATATATAGTGTTTTATATGTTTATGATGTTTTGAAAAAAAAATTGTATGTTTGTGGATGTTTTTATTCTTTTACAGCCCGAGGACGTGCTGTGATTTACCAGGGGGGAATGTAGCACCCTGAGGATTCGGCTGCTACAGGGGTATTACACCTCAAGCCAGAGGTGTGGTATTCCACTCCCGGGTAAGGATGGAGTATGGAACTGAGCTAGTAGGCTGCATGCACTACATACATCCCATTTCCGGGGGACAGAACTACGGTACTCCCACCAGTTTATGTGCAGGTACGACAGCGTCTGTCCCTGGCTGGAGTGGGAGGGGGGTGGAACATCCCAGTAGTGTAGGGGCAGATAGGGGGAGTAGTCTGGGTAAATGTAGGAGTTCATTGGGTGCTGGTCACCTGAGCTCACACATAGAGGGAGTATATAAGGTGGGCACCATCTTAGGACAGGGTCAGTCAGTCAGTCAGTCAGTGAGTCAGCAGTAACTCCAGGAGAGGAGAAGGAAGAGGGACTCAGAGGCGCAGGACGAGAGGGGACCCCAAGATCCCAGAATAAGGACAAAAGGGTGAAGGGTCGGCAAAAGGGTACCGGATCCCAAGCTGGCGGAGGCCAAAGCAAACCTTAGCCAGGAACCGGAGGTCGTGGGCAGGATCTGCCACGACCCTCACCAAATCCACTAGAAAGGCACACCGAGCATAGGGTCAGGGAGCCCAGAGGAGGCTTGACCACCAAGAGACCCGAGGGAGCCGGACATAGGTGGATCCCTGGTGGGAACGGCCAGAGAGAGAGAGAGAAGAAGGGAGCTCAGGACCATACTCAGGAATTGCCCGGGAGTTGACCGAGTCCCGCACCTGGTGGACGCAGCACGGCTTGGGTGGTCACTGCTGTACAGAGTGACCCGAGCAACACCAGTGAGTAAAAACCCTGAAACTGCATTTCATGCCTCTGAGTCTCCTTGCTGCACCTTCACAACCACCATCCTCCACGTCTGACCCCCTGAGGCTATACCCCTCCCGTTGGGGGTTATACTACCACAGCTGCACACACACCACCAGCCTCAGCGGACCATCCTGCAGCGGCGGCCTTTTGACCGCAAATCAACGGGTGGCGTAGTCGACACTAAGAACATCTGCAAGGACTGCCGCACACTGAGTTTGACACCCTGGGCACGGACCGGGTCACAGCCACTCGGAGACTACAACCCCCATCTGATCCGGCTCCGGGTATCCCTAACAACATGGCCCAGGGGGCGCGTCAACTTTGGCGTAGTCGGCAGGATCACGTGCCCGCAACCATCGGGTACTGCGTGCCTGAAGAAAAGTTCGCATTTACCTCAGAAAGAAGTCTCCCGCCGGTTCCGGAGGGTCCCCGCCATCGGACGCCATCTCGGATCGGTTCCCGCCATTTGCCCGTCATCTGCAGTCTTTTCCCGCCATCTGCAGTGTTTCCCGCCACTGGGAGGCGATTCCCGCCATTTCAGAAGATTTCCCGCCCTGGCAGGGCGGACGCCATTATGGGCGTGCCGGAGGGTGGCAAGAGGCCACCTCCCATCGTGGGCCAGGTCAAGGAATGGCGCCAAAAACGAAGACCGCCCCCACCAGCGGAGGCTGCGATGCTAGAGATGTCCATCAGCGTGGGGGGTCTGCCCCTGGAACCGACAATCACCAAGTTGCCCCAGGACCGCCCTGAGTGTGGGCGGATACAGAACAAAAGAGCGAAGATGGGTGCAGCCTGGAGAAGTCTGGAGGAGCCGTAGCCGGAGATGGAGGGAGAGGCAGGCAGCACCGACCCAGTGGTCAGGAGCCTGTTGCAAGCGACAACCCCAGAAGGCCTGGTGGAGATCCTGGCGCAGCTCCCCAGAGATCGGGAGCATGCACGGACCGCACTGGAGGGCTTGGCTCAGAGGATGGTCCGAGTGCAGCGGGACGTACTGGCCGCATGGAGCAGAGAGATGGCCCAGCAGGCTGGAACCCGCCAGCGGAGCACACCACCTGCAACGAGGAGCACGCCTGCCCCTGAAGAGGATGCAGAAGGGACGGAGGCCGGAGACGACGCCGCAGAGGGAGCTGAAGAGACGGAGGCAAGTAAAGGGGACGTCACTACCCCAAGCCCAGCCACCGTAAGCCTACCCCCGCTCCCCGTCGCAGAGCCCGAAGTCCCACTGATCGTGCCCGTTGCCGCACCGCTACCGCTCCAGACTAGGCCCCAAGCAGGAGCCGCGACCACGCCCCCTGTGACGTCACGCGCCTCAACCCTGAGCGCGGCCAAGCAGGAGACGCCACCGGCCTGGTCGCAAGGCCGAGTACTCCCGGGCGCCGCAGTACCAACAGCGCCCTCTACCTCCACTGAGCCACCGGCCTGGTCGCTGGGCCAAGTAACCCCGGGCGCCGCCGTCTTCACGGTGCCCTTTACATTCAGGGTGCCCCAAGCCTGGTCGCAAGGCCTGGTGAACCCGGGCGCCGCCACCACAACAGCGCCCTCAACGTCCACAGCGCCACACCTGGGTGAAGACCTATTTGCCCAGCACACATGCCCGGATGGGCAGCCCTTTGTGTGGCCACCGGAGTTCCACCATCCCCGACTCCGGAAAGAAAGACCCCTGGATGAGCCCCTAATCCCGGTTCCGGCGCCCGCCAAGATCACCCCACTCTCGCTGGAGGAAGCATCAGGAGGACGCCGCTACTAAAGTACGGTAAATGGAACTGTAAAATAGTTACCCGCTAGGGTACAGGAACTGTTACCATTATAGTCCCCGTTGGGACCAGTGAACTGTTCCAGTGTGTCCCATCTCCCCACAGGCTGAGGACTGTGAACAGCCATTCCTTTTCCCCACTGGCCGAGGACTGAGAGCGGCCATATTCCCCTTTGTACATAGTTGCGCTTCTTAAAGCGCCCCCTTCCGGTTTTATAGGAAACTGTGTTTTTTCTACAAGAGACTGTTGCACTTTACCCGGTCACAAGTTGCACCGTGGCCGGAGAAACAAGAATGTTTAATATGAAAAGTTTTATATGAAAAGTTTTATGATATATATAGTGTTTTATATGTTTATGATGTTTTGAAAAAAAAATTGTATGTTTGTGGATGTTTTTATTCTTTTACAGCCCGAGGACGTGCTGTGATTTACCAGGGGGGAATGTAGCACCCTGAGGATTCGGCTGCTACAGGGGTATTACACCTCAAGCCAGAGGTGTGGTATTCCACTCCCGGGTAAGGATGGAGTATGGAACTGAGCTAGTAGGCTGCATGCACTACATACATCCCATTTCCGGGGGACAGAACTACGGTACTCCCACCAGTTTATGTGCAGGTACGACAGCGTCTGTCCCTGGCTGGAGTGGGAGGGGGGTGGAACATCCCAGTAGTGTAGGGGCAGATAGGGGGAGTAGTCTGGGTAAATGTAGGAGCTCATTGGGTGCTGGTCACCTGAGCTCACACATAGAGGGAGTATATAAGGTGGGCACCATCTTAGGACAGGGTCAGTCAGTCAGTCAGTCAGTGAGTCAGCAGTAACTCCAGGAGAGGAGAAGGAAGAGGGACCCAGAGGCACAGGACGAGAGGGGACCCCAAGATCCCAGAATAAGGACAAAAGGGTGAAGGGTCGGCAAAAGGGTACCGGATCCCAAGCTGGCGGAGGCCAAAGCAAACCTTAGCCAGGAACCGGAGGTCGTGGGCAGGATCTGCCACGACCCTCACCAAATCCACTAGAAAGGCACACCGAGCATAGGGTCAGGGAGCCCAGAGGAGGCTTGACCACCAAGAGACCCGAGGGAGCCGGACATAGGTGGATCCCTGGTGGGAACGGCCAGAGAGAGAGAGAGAAGAAGGGAGCTCAGGACCATACTCAGAAATTGCCCGGGAGTTGACCGAGTCCCGCACCTGGTGGACGCAGCACGGCTTGGGTGGTCACTGCTGTACAGAGTGACCCGAGCAACACCAGTGAGTAAAAACCCTGAAACTGCATTTCATGCCTCTGAGTCTCCTTGCTGCACCTTCACAACCACCATCCTCCACGTCTGACCCCCTGAGGCTATACCCCTCCCGTTGGGGGTTATACTACCACAGCTGCACACACACCACCAGCCTCAGCGGACCATCCTGCAGCGGCGGCCTTTTGACCGCAAATCAACGGGTGGCGTAGTCGACACTAAGAACATCTGCAAGGACTGCCGCACACTGAGTTTGACACCCTGGGCACGGACCGGGTCACAGCCACTCGGAGACTACAACCCCCATCTGATCCGGCTCCGGGTATCCCTAACAACATGGCCCAGGGGGCGCGTCACATACTGTTATATGAAAAAGTTTGGGCACCCCTATTAATCTTAAGCTTAATGTTTTATAAAAATTGGTGGTTTTGCAACAGCTATTTCAGTTTGATATATGTAATAACTGTTGGACACAGTAATTTTTCTGCCTTGAAATGAGGTTTATTGTACTAACAGAAAATGTGCAATCTGCATTCAAAAAAATTTAACAGGTGCATAAGTATGGGCACCCTTATCATTTTCTTGTTTTAAATACTCCTACCTACTTTTTACTGACTTACTAAAGCACATTTTTTGGTTTTGTAACCTCATTGAGCTTTGAACTTCATAGCCAGGTGTATGCA
The DNA here is from genome assembly GCF_046119375.1 of Phyllobates terribilis. NCBI lineage: Eukaryota > Metazoa > Chordata > Amphibia > Anura > Dendrobatidae > Phyllobates > Phyllobates terribilis. The sequence continues at coordinate 136,986,486 of NW_027362762.1, forward strand.
ATCATGAAAAAAGCTACTTAAAGTGGCCACTTGCAAGTTGTTCTCCTGTTTGAATCTTCTTTGAAGAGTGGCATCATGGGCTCCTCAAAACAACTGTCAAATGATCTGAAAACAAAGATTATTCAACATAGTTGTTCAGGGGAAGGATACAAAAAGCTGTCTCAGAGATTTAACCTGTCAGTTTCCACTGTGAGGAACATAGTAAGGAAGCGGAAGAACACAGGGACAGTTCTTGTTAAGGCCAGAAGTGGCAGGCCAAGAAAAACATCAGAACGGCAGAGAAGAAGAATGGTGAGATCAGTCAAGGACAATCCTCAGACCACCTCCAGAGAGCTGCAGCATCAACTTGCTGCTGATGGTGTCACTGTGCATTGGTCAACTATACAACGCACTTTGCACAAGGAGAAGCTGTATGGGAGAGTGATGCGAAAGAAGCCGTTTCTGCAAGCACGCCACAAACAGAGTCGGCTGAGGTATGCAAAAGCACATTTGGAGAAGCCAATTTCTTTTTGGAAGAAGGTCCTGTGGACTGATGAAACCAAGATTGAGTTGTTTGGTCATACAAAAAGGCGTTATGCATGGCGGCAAAAAAACACAGCATTCCACGAAAAACACTTGCTACCCACAGTAAAATTTGGTGCAGGTTCCATCATGCTTTGGGGCTGTGTGGCCAATGCCGGCACCGGGAATCTTGTAAAAGTTGAGGGACGCATGGATTCCACTCAGTATCAGCAGATTCTTGACAATAATGTTCAAGAATCAGTGACAAACTTGAAGTTACGCAGGGGATGGATCTTTCAGCAAGACAATGATCCAAAACACCGCTCCAAATCTACTCAGGCATTCATGCAGAGGAACAATTACAATGTTCTGGAATGGCCATCCCAGTCCCCAGTCCTGAATATCATTGAACATCTGTGGGATCATTTGAAGAGGGCTGTCCATGCTCGGCGACCATCAAGCTTAACTGAACTGGAATTGTTTTGTAAAGAGGAATGGTCAAAAATACCTTCATCCAGGATCCAGGAAATCATTAAAAGCTACAGGACGCGACTAGAGGCTGTTATTTTTGCAAAAGGAGGATCTACTAAATATTAATGTCACTTTTCTGGTGAGGTGCCCATACTTATGCACCTGTCAAATTTTGTTTGAATGCATATTCCACATTTTCTGTTAGTACAATAAACCTCATTTCAAGGCAGAAACATTACTGTGTCCAACAGTTATTACATATATCAAACTGAAATAGCTGTTGCAAAAACACCAATTTTTATAAAACATTAAGCTTAAGATTAATAGGGGTGCCCAAACTTTTTCATATAACTGTATTGTAAAGGAGCATGTGGTAAAGTCCTAGATGGGAGATATATGTCACTGAGGTGATGTAATATAGATCCTGGATGGAAGGTTCCAACAATGATAGATTGCTGAGAGTTTTTTTTATTGGGACCGTATTTTGGGTTCAGGATTTAATAACGGCCAAAGAGCTTGGGTGGGAATGGCCGATCCAATATTTTCAATACAGCTTTTGGAGCTCCTATATAAGGCTACTAATTTGACTCAAGTGAGTGTGGTGTTGGACAGGCAGTCTGTCTGGCTGCTGATACAGGTGAATGACGAGAAAGACCTCTATCGCCGCAAGGTTGAAAGACAGTTTGCTTAACCAGCCTACCCAGAGAAGGGACTGTGTTCATTTTGTTTTTCCTTTGCTATTTTTATTTGAGTCCTGTGAAGGTTTATGATGGTTACTAAACCTCACCTTGTTGAAAGAACCCGGTGTTTGTGTATACCTGAAATGCTGCCAGAAAGAAAGGGATACTTTATAGTATACTAGCTGTACTACTTGGCTTCGCCCGGTTAATAACTGCTGTTAGCAAAATAGAATGTGTTCACAAAAATGTATTTTCCACACAAAAACCACAAAACAAATAGATAGAAATGTAATTATTAAAAGGCAAAAACTAAGCTAATAGAAGCATTTCACAACATATATTTCAACATCAGAGATATTCCACACAGATTTAACTAAATTGGCCAAGTAATGTGAAGTAATCTTCTACTCCTTATTCGAGAGCCATTTGATGAACGATATTCTTAGTTCTTCCTTCAGGTGCAAACACGAACAGATTTTTGGCTGTTCCAACTCTTGAACAGGCCACATAAAGTTGACCATGAGAAAAGCATGGAGATTGTAAATCGATTCCAACTACTTTTTAGGACTGTCCCTGAGCCTTGTTGATGGACATAGCAAATGCCAGTCAAACAGGAAACTGGAGGCGTTTAAAATCAAAAGGCAAATCAGATGGAATGAGAGGAATTGTTGGAATGAAAACATCTTCTCCTGTGGCACATCCTGTCAAAATGGTTGCCTCAATTACATGTGGAAACAGGTTCTTAATCAAGAGTCTTGTTCCATTACACAGCTTTGGTGGATCCAAATTTCTCAATAGCAGAATAGATGCTCCAGGTTTTAGAAAGAGGTTGTGAGGAGGAAGTCCTTGTGGCTCCAAGGAATTGAGGAACTCAGTTGGATAAAATAATGCTTGAGCAGGGTCTATTACTGTATCCACTGACTTGTAGGTTGTGCACAAACCTGGAAGGAGATTTAGAATTTGAAGATTGATCTTGTTGACACTGTTATTTTTGGGAGCTAGAATAGACCTTTCACACAGCCAGCCAGAATTTTTGAAGTGGAGTTGAATGTCTGGAAAAACCTTTGCTTTCAACTCCTCAATGGAAGTCACAATACAACAAAAGTTGCTTGGGAAGGTGATCTGTCCAGTGGTTGAGTTTACTGGTTCTTTGCCATCTCCAATAGTCAACAGGTGGCTCGAAAACAGTCCAGCAGAAACATCGCCTGTCATGTAGACCCTCATGTTTGTGTTCAGTGACATTTTCTTTACTTTTCTCCAAAGGTACGATGCTTTGAGACAGGCATTCAGTTCGTCTGCAGGGGTTGATCTTGGAATAACAGGTAGTGTTTGGCGGAAGTCACTTGCCAAAACAACAACTACTCCTCCCATGATATATTTCTTGCTACGCAGGTCTTGCAGCAGTCTGTCCACTGCTTCCAGAGCCCTTTTGTGTGATATGGTGCATTCATCCCAAATGATGGCACTGCATTTTTGAAGCAATTTGGCCAGTCCTGATCCCTTGGCAATATTACACATGGGGCTGTCACTATGAGACAGGTTAAGTGGTAGTTTGAATGTCGAATGTGCTGTCCTGCCACCTTTTAAAAGCGTAGCTGCAATTCCAAGAAGATGCCACTGCAAGTGCAATCTTTTTTTGTTGTCGAAATTTTACCAGGAGCAAGTTGATTACAAATGTCTTTCCTGTTCCACCTGGAGCTTCAAGGAAGACAATTCCACCTTTGTTGGTTTCACAGAAACTTAAAATGTAGTTATAGGCGTCCCTTTGATCTGGTACCAATATTGGCTCATACTGAGACACAAATGCTGTCAGTTCATCAATATTGTAGTTTGTTTCTAGGAAATTCTCCCTACACATTTGGATGCCTTCAGGATTTCTTATTGGAGCAGGCAAACCAAGCAACTGTAAGGCTTTTTCTGACATTGCTATGCACTGATCTTCAAGGAGCATTAAAGTTTCATTGAACATTTCCTCAGTGAAGTTGATGAGTTGCTGAGGATTTTCCCTTCTAATCTGCATGAGGATGTCCTCACTGAGATCAGTTTTGTACTTTGTCCAAATCTCAAGAGGATTTGAAATGCTACAGGTTGTTAGAATAATAGCAAAGAGGTGTCTTAGTCGCTTTGGGGTTTGTGTGGCTGCTGCTTCACTGAGGGTCATGTCCCAGTGTCCATAATTTTCCAAGCAAGCTTCCCTGAATGTTTCACACACATGGCCTCCGACGGTCTTCAGGTCAGAAAATGATGTAGGGCCTTTGACAACATGAAGTAACATGCGCAGGTAGAAGCACTCTGCATTTGACGGATGAACAGTGTAGACGCGACCAAGAGTATCAGTTGCTTTCACCCCTGGATAGCCTTCAATATCAAGCCCCCGTTTCCTCCGTTCCAGTGTTTTTCTGGAGGCATTCCAAGTGTAGTACTTTGGTAAATCACAGTAGAGAATTGTTTTTGCAAAAGGGTCTTGTTGACACAGCTCAAAAAATGCCAAGAGGGTGGTCTTAGGTGGTGTTTGGAGCTGCTGCTGCAAGTTTGCTGGGTTAAAGTAAATTCTCTGTCCATTTTCCAAGTGCACACTCAGATGCACAACTGGTGGGTAGCGCTCATGAATGGAGAATCCTAGTATTCTCCAAACAGCTTCATTGCTGCTTATGTACCTGCCCATCTGGAATGCCTCCACTTCATCAATAATAGGTCCATTTTTCTGGAGTTCAAAAACTGCTTGATCACTTCCTTTGTGGACATATTTGCAGATATACTTGATTGATTTAACAGAGTGGCAAGATTCGACATTTATGTGGGCCTGGAAGATTTTTGAGAGCAAAGGGTTGTAAGGCACTACCCACCTGTTGTCAATTTCTATCTCTTGGAGTGATGATTAGTGTTGAGCATTCCGATACTGAAATATCGGGTATCGGCCGATATTCGCGGTATCGGAATTCCGATACTTAATTCCGATACTTTTAGAATATCGTATACCGGAATCGGAAGTTCCCATAATGCAATGAGCCAGTTTCATTTTATTCCGCCAATGAGGATCCTAAGAAGTGTGGGCACATCCAGTTAGGCATGTAGGCATGTTAACTAATGGCATGGCTGTGATTGGCTGCTGAAATGATGTCATGATGCACTATAAAAGCCGCCACCACCATTTTGAGCTCACTCTGCTGTGAATTCAGTTAGGGATAGGACGCTGTTGTTCTGAGGGACAGTTTTAGCTACCTATTTGCTCTATTCTGCTTTACCCAAGCTACTTTATAAATCGCTGTGCCTTGCAGCGCTAGTGCACAGTTCTCTGTGCTGTTCACCGCTTTCTGCAAGGTCTGTGTGTGTGAGTGCAGCTCACGATGTAGTGTGTGCTTCAGCCTAGTCTGGTTGTAGTGCGCTCAGCGTGCGTCACTGCCTCTTACATTGTCCTTTTTTGCTAATTGATCATTTTTCCTGATTTCTCCTGTTAGTGTGGTGGTTCCATCCGTATTCAGCTAAATTGGTTCAAAACACACTATATAGGAGTAGATAGAGAATTTTTTTTTTGTCTTGCAGCGCTAGTGCACAGTGCTCTGCATCTGCACTGTTCACGACTGTCTGCAAGGTCTCTGTGTGTGAGTGCAGCTCACGCTGTAGTGTGTGCTTCAGCCACGTCTTGTTGTAGTGCACTCAGCGTGCGTCACTGCCTCATACATTGTCCATTTTTGCTAATTGATCATTTTTCCTGATTTCTCCTATTAGTGTGGTGGTTCCATCCGTATTCAGCTACATTGGTTCCAAACACACTATATAGGAGTAGATAGAGGAGCCTTTCTGCAGCATTGTGCCCTGCAGCCCCAGCCAGATTGGTATTAGCCTATGTTTTGTAGCCTCATCTATTGCATTGTAGGTTACCTTCCTGCATTGTAATAGCTACAAAAAGTTTGTGATACTATCAGTATTACATCTTTGGGCACATCCAGTGTCTTTTTGTGACAAAAAAAACCTAAATAAAGTTCACCAAACACTCCACTTTACAGTTGCGTAGGCCACATTAGCTCATATTAAAGTCTAGTCCACACTTTATAAAATTAGTGTTTCTTATACCTGTTAGCAGCTGTTCAGGAATAAGCACACTAAGCCTTTAGTACTTTTCTGCCTATCTTTATCAGTCTACCAAGATGAAGAAGGCAAGGAGTAAGGCATGTGGTCGTGGTCGTAGGCGTGGGCGTGGAGTTTCTGCAGGGAGAGGACGTGAGGATTCTGTGCCTGCAGGGAGAGGACGTGGGGATTCTGTGCCTGCTGCGGGCACCAGTGACTCAGCATCCCCCAGTTTTACCAGGGAACAGTCCTTTATGCGCAGCTTTGTAGGAGCTAGCCGTACCCCACTGCTGCGGGAGGACCAAAGCCGTTGTCGGATGGATGGCAGCTAACGCATCGACTTCAATTAGTTCCAGATCCTCTCAGGTCCTGAGCACTGTGAAGATCACCTATCTGGCTCTTCACCACCTGCCAAATTGCCCAGGCAGTCAGAGAGCCCTGGACAGGAGCCATCTCTACTTCTGTTCTCTGAATCTCTTGGCTTGGAAAGAGGGGGCCAGCCAAGCAGAATTCGAGAATTTGAAGAAGAGGTAGTATGCAGTGATGCGCAACCGTTTTGTCTCTCTGAATCTGAAGAGGCGGGTGGGCCAGTGCCTATGGTCAGCAGCACACCTCAGTACGCATCTGATGATGAGACTCAGGTGCCACTTTCTGGTGCGTACTGTGCTGTTGAGACTACCCAGGAGAAGCAGTTGTTTGAAGAGGGTGGTGCAGATGATGAGGTCCTTGACCCATCATGGTGTGAGGGACAGGAAGGTGGTGGGAGCAGCTCTGAGGAAGAGATTCCCCGAATGGCCCAAAAAGGAGGGAGAGGGAGGGGGCAGACTTGGTTGCCTGTAGCCTCCACTTCGGCACCCATTAGGAGCAAGGCTCTTCCAAAATCCAAAGCGGGCGCTTCCAAGACTTGCAGTGCCTGGTCCTTTTTTGACACAGTTGCAGATGACATTTGCTTTGTCAAATGCAAGCTGCGTAATCAGAAGGTGAAAAGAGGGAAAAGTGTCAGCAACCTCAATACCACAAATATGTGGAAATATGTGCGGACCAAGCACGTGGTGGAGTTACAAAAACACACTGAAGACCTAGGCCAACCTACAGCGCCACCTACCACCTCTTCAGCTCGTGTTGTAGCCTCTTCCTCCAGCTCACACACAGCTGGTTCGGCTTCCTCACAGGATCGCCATGGAAGAACCTCTGGCACTGTTGTACAGAGACACAGTGTAATTCCACCCACAGTACCACTTTCCCTGTCATCCTCACACTCCCAGGCCAGTCTACAGCCATCGTTAGCACAGGCATGGGAGAAAAGGCACCCATACTCGGCAAACCACCCCCGATCACAGGCTCTGAATGCTGGCATTGCAAAACTACTGGCCCTTGAAATGCTATCATTCAGGCTGGTGGAGACTGACACCTTCCGTAACTTTATGGCATTGGCAGTCCCACAATACAACGTGCCCAGCCGCTTTTATTTCAGCAGGCAAGCCGTCCCTGCCCTGCAAAAGCATGTGGAGGGAAAAATTAAACATGCGCTACAAAACGCCGTCAGTAGCAAGGTCCACCTGACCACCGATGCGTGGACCAGTAAGCATGGACAGGGACGATACCTTTCCCTCACTGCCCATTGGGTAAATGTTGTGGAGCCGGGTACAGATCTTGAGAGTGGAGCTGTACGTGTTCTGCCAACTCCAAGGATTGCAGGAATCCAGTCTGTACACATTGACTCCTCCTCATACTCCAGTTCCTCTGAATCAGCACTGCAGGAGCCGTCACGGTCTACCTCCACATCGACCCGTGAATGGTTACCTGTTATGATGACCGATATGAGCACAGCCATGGCCAAACGTCAACAGGCCGTATTAAAATTCATTTCTTTGGGGAATCGAAGCCACACAGCGCAGGAGCTCTGGAATGCCATCAAGCAGCAGAGCGACGTGTGGTTTGTGCCAGCGAATCTCCAGCCAGGCATGGTAGTGTGTGACAATGGCCGAAATCTGGTGGCAGCTCTGGGCCTAGGCAACCTCACTCACATCCCATGTCTGGCACATGTGCTCAACTTGGTCGTGCAGAGTTTTTTGAGGGACTATCCGGATCTTGATGCACTGCTGCACAAGGTCCGCATAGAGTGCGCTCACTTGCGGCGTTCCAGCAACGCAAGATCGCGCATTACAGCTCTGCAGCGCCGATTACGTCTTCCGGAACATCGCATCATATGTGACCTACCCACCAGGTGGAATTCAACTTTACATATGTTGGAGAGGTTGTGTGAGCAGCAGGCAGCAGTAATGGAGTACCAGCTGCAGCAGACGCAAACAAGTCGCAGTGCGCGCTGTTCACACTTCACCACCACTGAGTGGGCCTCTATGAAGGACATTTGCCACGTTTTGCGTGCCTTCGATTATTCCACGCGGATGGTGAGTGCAGATGATGCACTAGTCAGCATGACTATCCCCCTTATCTGCCTGCTTGAAAAAACACTGCAAGCACTAAGGGAGGACGTTTTGGAAGAGGTGGAGGATGAGGAGTCACAAATGCCATCTGCTTCTGTACAGTCTGCGCAACGTGGTTCCTCACAAAGGCCTAGGCAGGGGACACTTTGTGAGGAGGATGAGGAGGAGTCAATGGAGGAGGAAGACATCTGTCCAGAGGAGGGAGGTACACAATGCTCTAGTAGTCAGTATCTAGAGCGAGGGTGGGGTGATGCAGAGCAGGCAGAGATCACGCCTCAAGCAGGGGACAGCGTTTCTTGGCCAGTTGGCAGTCTGCAGCACATGGTTGATTTCATGCTGCAGTGCCTGAGAAACGACCGCCGCATCGCCCACATTCTCAACATGGCTGATTATTGGGTGTCCACCCTCCTAGATCCTCGCTACCGGGACAACTTACAAAGCCTCATAACACCGTTGAACCGGGAGCGTAAAATGCGGGAGTACCAAGACGCACTGGTGCATTCCATCATGTTCTCCATTCCAACCGAGAGCAATGCTGCTAGTGCTTTACAAAGCAGCTCAGTGCGTCGAGGCAGTGGAGGAAGCTCTGCACAAAGAGGGAGCAGAAGCAGCGCCTCAGCACAAGGCAAGACTAGTATGGCCCAAATGTGGCAAAGTTTTGTGTCCCCGCCGCCACAAATGTCTACACCATTACAGATGGCTCCAGTCAGCAGGAGGCAACGTTTCCATCAGATGGTGACAGACTACATGTCTTGCCCTCTCAGAGTACTCCCAGACGGCTCTTCCTCCTTCAAGTTTTGGGTCTCTAATCTGGATACATGGCCAGAGCTTAGCCAGTATGCATTGGAGGTGCTGGCTTGCCCTGCTGCTAGTGCATTATCGGAACGCGTCTTTAGTGCCGCAGGTGGTGTACTAACAGACCGTCGCATGCGCCAATTCTCCGATAACGTTGACCTGCTTACTTTTCTGAAAATGAACAAGGCCTGGATCTCGCATGAATTTGCCAGTCCTCTTCCAGAATAAATAATTGGTTGGCAACAGTATCCAGGTCTTCTGTTGTGTTCATGTTTCTACCACCTGAACTGTAATCCCTGAGCTCCAACACCACCAGTTGCTGCTCAGAAGTACCGTCTGCACAGTCAACGCTTGCTCCAGAGTTATTGGGGTTCAGTAACGTCAGCTGATCCCCAGCTGTGTGTCCGGCAAATTCTCCTGCTCTGTCCACATCCACTGTACTACTAATTTAAAACTTGCTCCAATTATACCTCTGGCTCCTCTGTTTTTAGTATTTACCCTGGGCTTCCAACACCGCTAGTTGCTGCTCAGAAGTGCTGTCTGCACAGTCAACGCTTGCTCCAGTGTTATTGGGGTTCAGTAATGTCAGCTGATCCCCAGCTGTGTGTCCGGCAAATTCTCCTGCTCTGTCCACATCCACTGTACTACTAATTTAAAACTTGCTCCAATTACACCTCTGGCACCTCTGTTTTTAGTATTTACCCTGGGCTCCAACACCGCTAGTTGCTGCTCAGAAGTGCCGTCTGCACAGTCAACGCTTGCTCCAGTGTTATTGGGGTTCAGTAACGTCAGCTGATCCCCAGCTGTGTGTCCGGCAAATTCTCCTGCTCTGTCCACATCCACTGTACTACTAATTTAAAACTTGCTCCAATTATACCTCTAGCTCCTCTGTTTTTAGTATTTATCCTGGGCTCCAACACCGCTAGTTGCTGCTCAGAAGTGCCATCTGCACAGTCAACGCTTGCTCCTGTGTTATTGGGGTTCAGTAACGTCAGCTGATCCCCAGCTGTGTGTCCGGCAAATTCTCCTGCTCTGTCCACATCCACTGTACTACTAATTTAAAACTTGCTCCAATTACACCTCTAGCTCCTCTGTTCTTAGTATTTACCCTGGGCTCCAACACCGCTAGTTGCTGCTCAGAAGTACCGTCTGCACAGTCAACGCTTGCTCCAGTGTTACTGGGGTTCAGTAACGTCAGCTGTTCCCCTGCTGTGTGTCCGGCAAATTCTCCTGCTCTGTCCACATTCACAGTACTACAGATTTTAAAGTTGCTCCAATTACACCTCTGGCTCCTCTGTTTTCAGTATTATCCCTGAGCTCCAACACCAGTTGTCGCTCATAAGTGCCGTCTGCACAGTCAACACTTGTTGCCGTGTTATTGGGGTTCAGTAACGTCAGCTGTTTTCCTGCTGTGCTCGGCAATTTCTCCTGCTCTGTTCACATTCACACTACTACAGATTTTAAAGTTGCTCCAATTACACCTCTGGCTCCTCTGTTTTCAGTATTATCCCTGAGCTCCAACACCGCCAGTTGGCGCTCAGAAGTGCCGTCTGCACAGTCAACACTTGCTGCCGTGTTATTGGGGTTCAGTAACATCAGCTGTTCCTCTGCTGTGTGTCCGGCAATTTCTCCTGCTCTGTCCACATTCACACTACTAGTCTACTACTGATTTTAAAGTTGCTCCAATTAGGCCTCTGGCTCCACTCTGTTTTTAGTATTTACCCTGGGTTCCAGCACCGCCAGCTGTTTCCCAGCAGTGTCTTTGGCACGGGTACTCCCTCCTGCCCAGCCTGGTTCCAGCACGCCAGCTGTTTCCGGGTAGTGTCAACGTCACTTTGCCTCCAATACGTTGTCCTGTCGTGTTGCGGTCGGGTTAGCCGACTCTATGGTGCCTGTAGTTTAGGTGACTCCTATGTGGGCTGCGGGATCTGGCAATGAAGGCTGCTTCCATAGTGCCAATAGGACAAGCACCCCCTGTAGGACTGTGGGTTTCGGTAACTGCGGCCGGCTCGCGGCCTTGCAACTTTTTTTTTCATGGGTACCTTCTGCTACCCATCCGAGTTCCAGTACCATCAGCTGGTTCTCGGCAGTGCCTTTGGCTTAGGTGCCTGCTTCTCGGTATCCAAGTTCCACCAACGTCTGCTGGTCCTTGGTAGTGCTTTCTGGCACAGGTACCTCCTGCTTATTAACTGGGTTCCAGTACCGTCAGCTGGTCCTCGGTAGTTCCATTGGCTCTTGTACCTTCTGCTACCCATCCGAGTTCCAGTACCGTCAGCTGGTTCTCGGCAGTGTCTTTGGCACGGGTACTCCCTCCTGCCCAGCCTGATTCCAGCACGCCAGCTGTTTCCAGGTAGTGTCAACGTCACTTTGCCTCGAATGCGTTGTCCTGTCGTGTTGCGGTCGGGTTAGCCGACTCTATGGTGCCTGCAGTTTAGGTGACTCCTATGTGGGCTGCGGGATCTGGCAATGAAGGCTGGTTCCATAGTGCCAATAGGACAAGCACCCCCTGTAGGACTGTGGGTTTCGGTAACTGCGGCCGACTCGTGGCCTTGCAACTTTTTTTTTCATGGGTACCTTCGGCTACTCATCCGAGTTCCAGTACCGTCAGCTGGTTCTCGGCAGTGCCTTTGGCTTAGGTGCCTCCTTCTCGGTATCCAAGTTCCACCAACGTCTGCTGGTCCTTGGTAGTGCTTTCTGGCAAAGGTACCTCCTGCTTAGTAACCGGGTTCCAGTACCGTCAGCTGGTCCTCGGAAGTTCCATTGCCTCTTGTACCTTCTGCTACCCATCCGGGTTCCAGTACCGTCAGCTGGTTCTCGGAAGTGACTTTGGCTTAGGTGCCTCCTTCTCGGTATCCAAGTTCCACCAACGTCTGCTGGTACTTGGTAGTGCTTTCTGGCACAGGTAACTCCTGCTTAGTAACCGAGTTCCAGTACCGTCAGCTGGTCCTCGGTAGTTTCATTGGCTCTTGTACCTTCTGCTATCCATCCGGGTTCCAGTACCATCAGCTGGTTCTCGGCAGTTCCTCAGCCTTTTTGTACCTTCTGCTACATTTCCAAGTTCAAGCTTTTTGAAATGGTTCTTGGTAATCACTCTGGACCTCCCTGACGAGGACCCTGAAGAAGAGGACTCTGAAGACCACCCCGAAGAAGACGAGGACTCCGAAGACGAGGACCCTAAAGACGAGGACCCGAAGACCACCCCGAAGAAGACGAGGACCCCGAAGATGACGACCCTGAAGACGAGGACCCTGAAGACCTCCCCAAAGAAGACGAGGACCCCGAAGACGAGGACCCTGAAGACGAGGACCCTGAAGACAACCCCGAAGAAGACGAGGACCCCGAAGACGACGACCCTGAAGACAACGACCTTGAAGACCACCCTGAAGAAGACAAGGACCCCGAAGACGATGACCCTGAAGATGAGGACCCTGAAGACCACCCCGAAGAAGACAAGGACCCCGAAGACGACGACCCTGAAGACGACAACCCTTAAGACCACCCCGAAGAAGACCAAGAAGATGACCTTGAAGAAGATGACCAAGAGGACAAAGAACAAGAAGACAACCACCAAGATACAGAAGAACAAGAGACAGAAAACCAAGAAGCAGAATTACAAGAAGCTGCAGAACAAAAAGCGGAAGAACATTAAGCATAAGACTAAAAATCAGAGCAAAAGATATTATCTAAATTATAAGCAGAAGAAGATTAAGCAGTGCATGGGGGTGAGTCCGTTCCTCCTCGTGGTGCCCCTGGAAAAGACCTGCTGCTGCAGGCCAAACTGAACGCGGACAAATCCTGTTCTAAATCTTTTGTGACGGGCAGAACGAAAGGTGTAATGTTCAAACTTTTATAGATAACAACTACAGGAATGCCTGTCACAAATAAGAATATGATGAAGAAGAAGAATATGAAGAAGATGAAGTAGAATATGAAGAAGAAGAATAGTTGAATAAGAAAAATATGAAGAATGTAAAAAAAAAGAATAATATGAAGAAGGTGAAGAAGAAGAAGATGAAGAAGGTGAAGAAGAAGTTGATGAAAAAGATGCTGATGCTGAGGATGATGAAGGAGAAAGTGTGGGAGAAGTAAAAAAGAAGGTGAAGAGCATGGAAGTAGTGAAACATAAATATCGACAAAATATAAAAAAAACTTAGCATAGTCAATATTTCCGTAACTCAGAACTTCTTAAAAAAAATATTAATTCCTGCTATTCCATTTGATTGGGCTAAACCTCTATGCCTTTATTGTCTCCCCCACCTCCCCCAATACATTCTACATTATTCTTAGTTGTTTTCCTTCATGTAGAATTAACCTACAAGGAAAGAAAGGGTTTATTTTCATTCCGATATTTGTGTCCCATTGACTTGCATTGGTTTCCGTATATCGGAATCGGCGATATCCGATATTTTTTGGGTATCGGTCCGATGCAATCCGATCCGATATTTCTCGATATCGGAAGGTATCGCTCAACACTAGTGATGATCCAACACGCATTTTGAGCTTTGCTATGAAACCACCATCCCCTGGCTTTCTTCTTCAGTAGACTGGATATCCATCTTGTCCTGTTTGGGTTTCTTGGACCAGGGATCGTCGGTAATACTTTGAACACCTGCCATCTATCATACAGGGAGAATATTTGTTCAGACTCCCACACGGACCATGGATCATGTTTTTTGTGATGGTGTCAAACAGCAATGGGTCAATCTGAGGGTCTGGCAATTTGGCACTGATGATATTGTCAATTTCAGTAGGCTGTATTTTTTGCTTCAGCCAAATCAAGATGTGGGCGTGAGGAAGACCTCTTTTATGCCATTCAACTGAATACATCTAGCACTGCGTCTCACCATAAATATGTGATTTTGTGATGAGATTAGTCATTTTTGAAAGTTTTTGTTTGAAAACCCGAGCAATAAGGTCATGGTGATTCACTGTTTTTTGGCCCAGCAACAGTTGTCCTCCAATTTCCTCCAAGGCTGGATTGCAAGTAAAGGTGATGAAAAGATCTGGACGGCCATACTTTCTCACATAAGTCATTGCATCCTGTGTGTATTCATGCATGTGTCGTGGGCTTCCAGTGACAGTTGATGGAAGAATAACCATTTTCCCCAACTCTTTTGGATCAGCATAATTTGCAACAGCATCTCTAAGGTGAATATATTCCTCTGCCCTGAGCTTCTTTTGATTTAGTCGGATATATAAAAGACGTTCACTCTCAATCTTTGCATACATGTCAACAATAAATTGGTGGAAGAGGTGTTTGCATTTCAAGATGTGATTTTCCTCTGCAAATCTTGTCATGATTCTATATGCATAGAAGTCCATGGCAGACACTTTTTTTCCTGAAGGGTTTCCTGTTGTAGGATCTGTCTGAGGTATTCCAAAGTGATAGCCATCCTGTCACTGACGAAAGATGATTGGATATTGCAGAGCATCATAGGACCTGTGAGTTTCTGCTACTCGTTGCAAACTATTGTTCCTTTTCTGAAGCACAATGTCACGGCTTTGAAAATCATTACCTACAATCAAGATGGCTACCTCATCAAATGTGGGAGCATTGAAACGTCGCTGATGTTCACCTTGTGGTGTTTTGTCAGCTCGAATGACATTTGGCGTGCATTCAAGTGCAGTCTTGAAAAGTTGAACATATAGATTGTTGGAGTGAAGGAACTGCTGCAAAATAGTGACAATATCATATCAAGACGAGTGTTAGGAATTAAAGAGCATCTCATCTGAGCCTCTGCTTCTGCATTTCCCATAAAGAAGAGTTGAAGAAATTGAGGTTCTTCTCCTTGTAATGGAAGCAATGAGCCAATTGAGTGGTAAACCTGTCCTTGAACTTTAAATGTCGGCATAAATCCTGTTGTAAACATTTCTTTTGTTGCACCAAATGACGTAATTTGGAAGCAGGAGTTATACTTCCTAATGTTGTCCAAGAAATGCTTTGATATTGTACTGGTACCTGTCATCAGAGACTTTAGGGGATCTAGTGGTGACAGGAGAGGTGGAAGTTTTATCTTGCCATTTGCACAGCATAAACCTGGCTGTTCATCGTTCCATTTCAGGGCACTGCAGTACATGCAGACCACATCCATTTTTCCTATCTGAACTTTAGCACTATCCTGATAGTTTATGTCTGACTGGTAACAAAAGGCAGCATGTTTCAAATCTCCAACCATTTCCTGTGCCCTGGTGGAAGAAATAGCAATTCTCTTAGTGGCAAGTCGGCCTTCTCTCTGCTGAGATGACTCATTGGCCCTTGAGGAAGCAGCTCTTCTTCTCTTATCTGCAAGCCTCACTTCCCTCTCCTCAGAAAGTTCATTGGCTCTTGAGGAAGCAGTTCTTGTTCTCTTGTCTGCAAGCCTCGCTTCTGTCTCCTCAGAAAGTTCATTGCCCCTTGAGGAAGCAGCTCTTGTTTTCATGTCTGCAAGCTTCGCTTCCCTCTCCTCAGAAAGTTCATTGGCTCTTGAGGAAGCAGCTCTTGTTTTCATGTCTGCAAGCCTCGCTTCCCTCTCCTCAGAAAGTTCATTGGCCCTTGAGGAAGCTTCTCTTGTTTTCATGTCTGCAAGCCTCGCTTCCCTCTCCTCAGAAAGTTCATTGGCTCTTGAGGAAGCAGCTCTTGTTTTTATGTCTGCAAGCCTCGCTTCCCTGTCCTCAGAAAGTTCATTGGCTCTTGATGAAGCAGCTCTTGTTTTCAAGTCTGCAAGCCTCGCTTCCCTCTCCTCAGAAAGTTCATTGGTCCTTGAGGAAGCAGCTCTTGTTCTCTTGTCTGCAAGCCTCGCTTCCCTCTGCTCGGAAAGTTCAGTGGTTCTTGAGAAAGCAGCTGCTGTTCTCATGTGTGTCAGCCTTGTTTCTCGGTCTTCACATTTTTCATTGGCCCGTAATGCAGCTTTTCTTTTTGCATCAGCTGACATTCGTGCCATGAAATTCCTTTTTTTATGAGGCATTATTGTGGTAAAAATAGTCTGTAACTGGCAGTTTCTATATCCGCTTACATAGAAGTAATGTGACTGACATCAGCCTTTCCACCAACACACCCTAACTGACATCTTATTACCTTACACAAGCTTTGTTATACTGAGAATGTCGTTTGTTGCCTATATTAACCATTCACAGCTCAGATTAATTAACTGTAGCAAAATAGAAGCTGAGCTGTGATTGGTTGCTATTGGCAGCCTGATAAATCTTTGTAAGATGAGTTTTGTGTGCTGAGGGTGGTATGTGTGTTCAAGCACGTGGTAGTGTGTGGCGCATTATGTGGGTGTGTGTTCATATCCCCGTGTGTGCTGAGTATGAGTATCCCATGTCGGGGCCCCACCTTAGTAACTGTACGGTATATACTCTTTGGCGCCATCGCTCTCATTCTTTAATTCTCCCTTGTTCACATGTGGCAGCTGTCAATTTGCCTCCAACACTTTTCCTTTCACTTTTTCCCCATTTTGTAGATAGGGGCAAAATTGTTTGGTGAATTGGAATGCGCGGGGTCAAAATTTCACCCCACAACATAGCCTATGATGCTCTCGGGGTCCAGACGTGTGACTGTGCAAAATTTTGCGGCTGTAGCTGCGACGGTGCAGATGCCAATCCCGGACATACACACATACATACATACATACATACACACACACACACACATTCAACTTTATATATTAGATCTATCCATCTATTTTTCTATGTATATACTATAAAATATATATAAAAAATATATATATAAAAAAAAACCTACTCACCTCATACCTTGGAAGCACCAGTGATCAGAAGCTCCAACAAATTGACAAATTGATGCCATTGATTCCATGGTGCTGTAGAAAAGAAGGGGTTGCATACAAAATATGAATATAGATTGCAATGAACAAACTAACAATGAAAGGCTCGTACAGATGGAAGGAGGCCTTGCCCTCGTGGGCTTAGAGTCTACAGGATAATGGGGAAGGAGACACTAGGTTGGGGAGTTGCGGCAGCTCTGGTGGTGGTGAGGTGGCAGCGGGATCAGAGCAGGGTCAATACAGGTTGTAAGATTTCTTGACAAGATGGGTTTTCAAGTTCCGTTTGAAAGTTCCAAATGTGGTGGATAATCAGAAGTGTTGGGGCACAGAATTCCAGAGGATGGGGGATGCTTTAGAAAAGTCTTGGAGGCAATTTGGTGAGGAACGTGCAAGTGTGGAGCAGAGAAGGAAGTCTTGGAAGGTCCAGAAATTACGTGTGGGAAGATATCGGGAGATTAGTTCGGAGATATACGGAGGTGATAGATTATGGACGGATGGGTTGGTCAACAATGTCTTTAACAATGGGGGTCTAGTAGATTAGTAGATCTATGGGAATGAAGAATTGTACTCCCGTCAGGGTCTGTGGTGTAAATTATGATGAATTAGTTGACTGTGGTTGGCCATGACACCTCCTGACTAAACTTTCCCCACTTTTCAAAAAGCTGTCAGAGATCACTAGGACTAGAACAAAAGTGGCAAAAGTAAACAATTGGTTTGTGCAACTGTGAATTGCACCAATATTTTTCCAACATTTCATATAATTTTACAACAGAGTTCTAATGAAAATTGTTTGACGAATCAGAGCCTTAGAATTCAAGACAGAGAACATGTCCAACTTCTGTTCTACGTATAATTTCCTGACTACTTTATTCTATGTAGAATTGGATAACTTATGTCACTGCTAATAACATGAGATATATTGAAAAAGTTGAATAGAACTCAACTGACTTGGGTCCGAGCAGCCATCTGGACCCGCAATGTGGAAATACATTTCATGTCCGATGGAGCCCACGTGAGTCATTCCTGCATTACTTAATTCCTTAACAATTTTATCACTTTCTCATCCCTCATTTAACACTGTTAAAGCTGTTGTCATTATTGAAGCAGTGTTGATGCCTTAATGGGCAATTAGTGTACATGTGAGACTGCTTTGTCTGCAGGACAGAATCATACTCTTTAACGTCAACTCACATTTAATTCCCAGTAGTCCCCACATTATGGGAAATAGAAAAGAACCATGGATCCGCCATCACTTTGTGCCTGTTATGAAATTTGCACAGATGCTAATTTCATTATCACTGAAATACGGAACCGGGCTATATACATTATTTGGCTAATGGAATTATATTTATATGATTAGGGCATAAGGTTTTATAGATTTTCTGAAATCGTCTATAGCTTACATCCCAGAGTCATAATGCGGCTGTGGTGAATTTGCTTTATACATTGTTCTTTTATTTACCTCATAATTGTCTCCAAGTACTCAAAGCAAACATGGCCTCTCTGGCCGCCCTCCAGGCCTGCCGACTGGGATATGTAATCTGAAAATATTATATTACATTTATCATCCTGTTTGACTGGTGGAAATGCGCCGACTTTAATTTATATTTTAAATTAATATTTATGGTGAAAAATCCCAGAGGAAATGGGGACAGAATAATTTCTAATACTATTGTTTTGTCCCCCCTACAGTATCATGTTATCAACACATCCCCTGTTTTCATGCTGATGATAATTATATTTTTTGCTGGGATAAACAATTACCATTTACCTGAATTAGCATTTTGATCAATTATTGGAAGATCGCTGCATGTTTACTCCAATGGATTGTTGATAAATAAAGCATTCAACACAATCATAAGCACTCCGACATTATGGAGACAATTGTTTTATTTTGGATATGTAGCAACTGTTATCTTTCTTTCGCATCATAACACGGAAGATTACAGGAGAAAACTAACACACAAACAAAACTGAGAGTTCTTACAGTACAATCTATGGCAGGAGTGGGGAACCTTTTTTCTGCCAAGAGCCATTTGGATTCCATAATTTGGGGGCCACATAACATTATCAACCTGAAAATTATCCTGCTATATTTGGTCAAACAATTAATTGACTCAATGTGATGGCTGGAGCTGCTTTTCTGTGGTGAGACTGTAAAGTTAGGCGGTATTGATCTTGTTGCTACTCTTAACTGCTTTTCTAGGTTTTCTTCAGTCTGGAATGCAGTCAACTCTTTGTGATTAAGTTTGTAAAGAACTCGCTGCAGTAAGTTATTCTGAACACAGATGTATATTACACTGCTGGTCTCCTCAAAGTGGAAAATTCATCACTGCTCACGTTACAGTTATAGAACTCAAGGAATGTGAGGTCTGCTGCATACATCACATAGGAGACTGCTGTAAACATCGTATAGGAGACAAAAAGACTGCTGTATATACGTCACATAAGAGAGTGGGGCTGGAGCATAGAATCATAGAATCATAGAATCATAGAATGGTTGAGTTGGAAGGGACCTCCTGGGTCATCTGGTCCAACCCCCTGCTCAAAGCAGGATTCACTAGATCATCTCAGACAGATGTCTGTCCAGTCTCTGTTTGAAGACGTCCATTGAAGGGGAACTCACCACCTCTGGTGGCAGCCTGTTCCACTCTTTAATCACCCTAACTGTCAAAAAGTTTTTTCTAATATCTAATCTGTGTCTCCTCCCATTTAGTTTCATCCCATTGCTTCTAGTCTTTCCTTCTGCAAATGAGAATAAAGATGATCCTTCTACAATGTGACAGCCCTTGACATATTTGTAGACAGCTATTAAGTCTCCTCTCAGTCTTCTTTTTTGCAAGCTAAACATTCCCAAATCCTGCAACCGTTCCTCATAGGACATGGTTTGCAGACCAGTCACCATTCTGGTCGCTCTTCTCTGAACTTGCTCCAGTTTGTCTATGTCTTTTTTAAAATGTGGTGCCCAAAACTGTACACAGTATTCCAGATGAGGTCTGACCAAAGAGGAGTAAAGACCGATAATGACTTCACGTGATCTAGACTGTATGCTTCTGTTAATACATCCCAGAATTGTATTTGCCTTTTTTGCTGCTGCATCACCCTGTTGACTCATGTTTAGTCTATGATCTATTAGTATACCTAAGTCTTTTTCACATGTACTGTTGCTTAGCTCTATTCCTCCCATTCTGTATATGCTTTTTTCATTTTTATTGCCCAGATGTAGTACTTTGCATTTTTCCCTGTTAAAAACCATTCTGTTGGTTGCTGCCCACTGCTCCATATACATCATATAGGAGATATATAGCATATACATCACATAGGAGACACTGGGACTGACAATATACATCACATAGGAGACACTGGGGCTGGAACATATACAGCTCTGGCAAAAATTAAGAGACCACTGAACAGTTTTCTTTTGGAAGGCATGAAATGACTGGTGGAAAGCATGCCAAGACGAATGAAAGCTGTGATTAAAAATCATGGTTAGTCCACCAAATATTGATTTCTGAACTGTTCCTGAGTTAAAATATGAGTAATTTGAGGTCTGAAAGCACTGTTTCTATTTTAGTATTTTGACGCCTTAAACATTTGCTGCAAATAAATGCAAAATTTTTAGCTTTGAATTTTGGAGACATGTTGTCAGTAGTGTTGAGCGATACCTTCCGATATCGGGAAATATCGGATCGGATTGGATCGGCCCGATACCGAAAAAGTATCGGATATCGCCGAATCCGATACCGGAAACCAATGCAAGTCAATGGGACAGAAATATCGGAATGAAAATAAACCCTTTCTTTCCTTGTAGGTTAATTCTACATGAAGGAAAACAACTAAGAATAATGTAGAATGTATTGGGGGAGGTGGGGGAGACAATAAAGGCATAGAGGTTTAGCCCAATCAAATGGAATAGCAGGAATTAATATTTTTTTTAAGACGTTCTGAGTTACGGAAATATTAACTATGTTAAGTATTTTTATATTTTGTCAGATATTTATGTTTCACTACTTCCATGCTCTTCACCTTCTTTTTTACTTCTCCCACACTTTCTCCTTCATCATCCTCAGCATCTTTTTCATCCTCTTCTTCTTCACCTTCTTCATCTTCTTCTTCTTCACCTTCTTCGTATTATTCTTTTTTTTTACATTCTTCATATTCTACTTCTTCATCTTCTTCATATTCTTCTTCTTCGTCATATTCTTATTTGTGACAGGCATTCCTGTAGTTGTTATCTATTAAAGGTTGGACATTACACCTTTCGTTCTGCCCGTCACAAAAGATTTACAACAGGATTTGTCCGCGTTCAGTTTGGCCTGCAGCAGCAGGTCTTTTCCAGGGGCACCACAAGGAGGAACGGACTCACCCCCATACACTGCTTAGTCATCTTCTGCTTATAATTTAGATATTATCTTTTGCTCTGATTTTTAGTCTTATGCTTAATGTTCTTCTGCTTTTTGTTCTGCAGCTTCTTGTATTTCTGCTTCTTGGTTTTCTGTCTCTTGTTCTTCTGTATCTTGGTGCTTGTCTTCTCTTCTTTGTCCTCTTGGTCAACTTCTTCAGGGTCATCTTCTTGGTCTTCTTCGGGGTGGTCTTCAGGGTCGTCGTCTTCGGGGGTCCTCGTCTTCGGGGTCCTCGTCTTCTTCGGGTTGGTCTTCTGGGTCCTCGTCTTCGGGGTCCTCGTCTTCTTCGGGGTGGTCTTCAGGGTCCTCGTCTTCTTCGGGGTGGTATTCAGGGTCCTCGTCTTCTTCGGGGTGGTCTTCAGGGTCCTCGTCTTCAGGGTCGTTGTCTTCGGGGTCCTCGTCTTCTTAGGGTTGGTCTTCAGGGTCCTCGTCTTCAGGGTCCTCGTCAGGGAGATCCAGAGTGATTACCAAGAACCATTTCAAAAAGCTTGAACTTGGAAATGTAGCAGAAGGTACAAGAAAGCTGAGGAACTACCGAGAACCAGCTGACGGTACTGGAACCCGGATGGGTAGCAGAAGGTACAAGAGCCAATGGAACTGCCGAAGACCAGATGACGGTACTGGAACTCGGTTACTAAGCAGGAGGTACCTGTGCCAGAAAGCACTACCAAGGACCAGCAGACGTTGGTGGAACTTGGATACCGAGAAGGAGGCACCTAATCCAAAGGCACTGCCGAGAACCAGCTGATGATACTGGAACCCGGATGGGTAGCAGAAGGTACCCATGTAAAAAAAAGTTCAAGGCCGCGAGCCGGCCGCAGTTACCAAAACCCACAGTCCTACAGGGGGTGCTTGTCCTATTGGCACTATGGAACCAGCCTTCATTGCCTGATCCCGCAGCCCACATAGGAGTCACCTAAACTGCAGGCACCATAGAGTCGGTTAACCCGACCGCAACACGACAGGACAACGCATTGGAGGCAAAGTGACGTTGACACTACCCGGAAACAGCTGGCGTGCTGGAACCAGGCTGGGCAGGAGGGAGTACCCGTGCCAAAGTCACTGCCGAGAACCAGCAGACGGGATAAATAGTAAAATATCAATATTTGCAGATGACACAAAGTTATGTAAAGCAATTAATACAAAAGAGGATAGTGAAGACCTACAGAGGGATTTGGATAAGCTGGGTAGGTGGAGCATTAAATGGCAAATGAGGTTTAACGAGGAGAAATGTAAGGTCATACATATGGGAAGGAAAAATGGAAGTCACCAGTACTCACTGAATGGGAAATCATTGGGAAATTCAGAGATGGAGAAGGACTTGGGCATCTTGATTGATAGCAAACTAAATTGGAGTGCCCAAAGTCAGGCCGCTGCTGTAAGGGCAAACAGGGTAATGGGATGTATCAGAAGAGGTATAGCTGTAAAGGATGAGAACATTGTTCTTCCACTGTACAAAGCACTGGTCAGACCACACTTGGAATACTGTGCTCAGTTATGGGCCCCAATATATAGAAAGGATATAAATGAGCTTGAAAAGGTACAAAGGAGGGCAACAAAATTAATAAGGGGAATGGAGGGACTGCAATACCCAGAGAGGCTGGCAAAACTAGGACTATTCAGCCTGGAAAAGAGAAGGTTGAGGGGGGACATAATAAATGTGTACAAATATGTTAGGGGACAGTATAGAGACCTTGCCCGGGATTTGTTCAAAAGGAGGGATATTACGGTAACAAGAGGGCATTCACTAAGACTGGAAGAGAAAAGGTTTCAGCACCAGCATAGGAAGGGGTTCTTTACGGTAAGAGCAGTGAGAATATGGAATTCACTGAGTGAGGAGACGGTAATGTCGGATTCACTAAACCAGTTCAAGCGGGGACTGGATGCTTTTCTAGATACCAGGCAGATTTCTGCATATACTTAAAAATAGAATAAAATAGTAGGTTGATACAGGGATTTATTCTGACTGCTGGTTTCAGAGTCGGGAGGGAATTTTTCCTCAGGTGAAGATTGGCTAAATCATTTGGGGTTTTTGCCCTCCTCTGGATCAACTTTAGCAATTACAGAACTAACAGGTCGAACTTGATGGACGCAAGTCTTTATTCGGCTTTACTAACTATGTAACTATGTAACTATGTAACTATGTACTGGAACCCGGATGGGTAGTAGAAGGTACAAGAGCAAATGGAACTACCGAGGACCAGCTGACGGTACTCGAACCCGGATGGGTAGCAGAAGTTACAAGAGCCAATGGAACTGCCGAAGACCAGCTGACGGTACTGGAACTCGGTTACTAAGCAGGAGGTACCTGTGCCAGAAAGCACTACCAAGGACCAGCAGACGTTGGTGGAACTTGGATACCGAGAAGGAGGCACCTAATCCAAAGGCACTGCCGAGAACCAGCTGACGGTACTGGAACCCGGATGGGTAGTAGAAGGTACAAGAGCAAATGGAATTACCGAGGACCAGCTGACGGTACTGGAACCCGGATGGGTAGCAGAAGGTACAAGAGCCAATGGAACTGCCGAAGACCAGCTGACGGTACTGGAACTCGGTTACTAAGCAGGAGGGACCTGTGCCAGAAAGTACTACCAAGGACCAGCAGACGTTGGTGGAACTTGGATACCGAGAAGGAGGCACCTAAACTAAAGGCACTGCCGAGAACCAGCTGACGGTACTGGAACCCGGATGGGTAGCAGAAGGTACCCATGTAAAAAAAAGTTCAAGGCCGCGAGCCGGCCGCAGTTACCAAAACCAACAGTCCTACAGGGGGTGCTTGTCCTATTGGCACTATGGAACCAGCCTTCATTGCCAGATCCCGCAGCCCACATAGGAGTCACCTAAACTGCAGGCACCATAGAGTCGGCTAACCCGACCGCAACACGACAGGACAACGCATTGGAGGCAAAGTGACGTTGACACTACCCGGAAACAGCTGGCGTGCTGGAACCAGGCTGGGCAGGAGGGAGTACCCGTGCCAAACTCACTGCCGAGAACCAGCAGACGGTACTGGAACCCGGATGGGTAGTAGAAGGTACAAGAGCAAATGGAACTACCAAGGACCAGCTGACGGTACTGGAACCCGGATGGGTAGCAGAAGGTACCCATGTAAAAAAAAGTTCAAGGCCGCGAGCCGGCCGCAGTTACCAAAACCCACAGTCCTACAGGGGGTGCTTGTCCTATTGGCACTATGGAACCAGCCTTCATTGCCTGATCCCGTAGCCCACATAGGAGTCACCTAAACTGCAGGCACCATAGTGTCGGCTAACCCGATCGCAACACGACAGGACAACGCATTGGAGGCAAAGTGACGTTGACACTACCCGGAAACAGCTGGCGCGCTGGAACCAGGCTGGGCAGGAGGGAGTACCCGTGCCAAAGACACTGCCGAGAATCAGCTGACGGTACTGGAACCCGGATGGGTAGTAGAAGGTACAAGAGCAAATGGAACTACCGAGAACCAGCTGGCAGTGCTGGAACCCAGGGTAAATACTAAAAACAGAGTGGAGCCAGAGGTGTAATTGGAGCAAGTTTTAAATCAGTAGTACAGTGGATGTGGACAAAGCAGAAGAATTTGCCGGACACACAGCAGGGGAACAGATGACGTTACTGAACCCCAATAACACTGGAGCAAGCGTTGACGGTGCAGACGGCACTTCTGAGCAGCAACTAGCGGTATTGGAGCCCAGGGTAAATACTAAAAACAGAGGAGCCAGAGGTGTATTTGGAGGAGGTTTTAAATCAGTAGTACAGTGGATGTGGACAAAGCAGGAGAAATTGCCGTCCGCACAGCAGGGGAACAGCTGACGTTACCGAACCCCAATAACACGGCAGCAAGTGTTGACTGTGCAGACGGCACTTCCGAGCGCCAACTGGCGGTGTTGGAGCTCAGGGATAATACTGAAAACAGAGGAGCCAGAGGTGTATTTGGAGGAGGTTTTAAATCAGTAGTACAGTGGATGTGGACAGAGCAGGAGAAATTGCCGTCCACACAGCAGGGGAACAGCTGACGTTACTGAACCCCAATGACACGGCAGCAAGTGTTGACTGTGCAGACGGCACTTCCGAGCGCCAACTGGCGGTGTTGGAGCTCAGGGATAATACTGAAAACAGAGGAGCCAGAGGTGTAATTGGAGCAACTTTAAAATCTGTAGTAGTGAGAATGTGGACAGAGCAGGAGAAATTGCCGTCCGCATAGCAGGGGAACAGCTGACGTTACTGAACCCCAATGACACGGCAGCAAGTGTTGACTGTGCAGACGGCACTTCCGAGCGCCAACTGGCGGTGTTGGAGCTCAGGGATTACAGTTCAGGTGGTAGAAACATTAACAGAACAGGAGACCTGGATACTTTTGCCAACAATTATTTATTCTGGAAGAGGACTGGCAAATTCATGAGAGATCCAGGCCTTGTTCATTTTGAGAAAAGTAAGCCGGTCAACGTTATCGGAGGATAGTCGCATGCGACGGTCTGTTAGTACACCACCTGCGGCACTAAAGACGAGTTCCGATAATACACTAGCAGCAGGGCAAGCTAGCACCTCCAATGCATACTGACTTAGCTCTGGCCATGTATCTAGCTTACAGACCCAAAACTTGAAGGGAGAAGAGCCATCTGGGAGTACACTAAGAGGGCAAGACATGTAGTCTGTCACCATCTGACGGACACGTTGCCTCCTGCTGACTGGAGCCGTCTGTGATGTTGTAGACATTTGTGGCGGCGGGGACACAAAACTTTGCCACATTTCGGCCATACTGGTCTTGCCTTGTGCTGAGGCGCTGCTTCTGCTCCCTCTTTGTGCAGAGCTTCCTCCACTGCCTCGACGCACTGAGCTGCTTTGTAAAGCACTAGCAGCACTGCTCTCGGTTGGAATGGAGAACATGATGGAATGCACCAGTGCGTCTTGGTACTCCCGCATTTTACGCTCCCGGTTCAACGGTGTTATGAGGCTTTGTAAGTTGTCCCGGTAGCGAGGATCTAGGAGGGTGGACACCCAATAATCAGCCGTGTTGAGAATGTGGGCGATGCGGCGGTCGTTTCTCAGGCACTGCAGCATGAAATCAACCATGTGCTGCAGACTGCCAACTGGCCAAGAAACGCTGTCCACCGCTTGAGGCGTGATCTCTGCCTGCTCTGCATCACCCCACCCTCGCTCTAGATACTGACTACTAGAGCATTGTGTACCTCCCTCCTCTGGACAGATGTCTTCCTCATCCATTGACTCCTCCTCATCCTCCTCACAAAGTGTCCCCTGCCTAGGCCTTTGTGAGGAACCACGTTGCGCAGACTGTAGAGAAGCAGATGGCATTTGTGACTCCTCATCCTCCACCTCTTCCAAAACCTCGTCCCTTAGTGCTTGCAGTGTTTTTTCAAGCAGGCAGATAAGGGGGATAGTCATGCTGACTAGTGCATAATCTGCACTCGCCATCCGCGTGGAATAATCGAAGGCACGCAAAACGTGGCAAATGTCCTTCATAGAGGCCCACTCAGTGGTGGTGAAGTGTGAACGGCGCGCACTGCGACTTGTTTGTGCCTGCTGCAGCTGGTACTCCATTACTGCTGCCTGCTGCTCACACAACCTCTCCAACATATGTAACGTTGAATTCCACCTGGTGGGTAGGTCACATATGATGCGATGTTCCGGAAGACGTAATCGGCGCTGCAGAGCTGCAATGCGTGATCTTGCATTGCTGGAACGCCGCAAGTGAGCGCATCAAGATCCGGATAGTCCCTCAAAAAACTCTGCACGACCAAGTTGAGCACATGTGCCAGACATGGGATGTGAGTGAGGTTGCCTAGGCCCAGAGCTGCCACCAGATTTCGGCCATTGTCACACACTACCATGCCTGGCTGGAGATTCGCTGGCACAAACCACACGTCGCTCTGCTGCTTGATGGCATTCCAGAGCTCCTGCGCTGTGTGGCTTCGATTCCCCAAAGAAATTAATTTTAATACGGCCTGTTGACGTTTGGCCACGGCTGTGCTCATATTGGTCACCATAACAGGTAACCGTTCACGGGTCGATGTGGAGGTAGACCGTGACGGCTCCTGCAGCGCTGATTCAGAGGAACTGGAGTATGAGGAGGAGTCAATGTGTACAGACTGGATTCCTGCAATCCTTGGAGATGGCAGAACACGTACAGCGCCACTCTCAAGATCTGTACCCGGCTCCACAACATTTACCCAAAGGGCAGTGAGGGAAAGGTATCGTCCCTGTCCATGCTTACAGGTCCACACATCGGTGGTCAGGTGGACCTTGCTACTGACGGCGTTTTGTAGCGCATGTTTAATTTTTCCCTACACATGATGTTGCAGGGCAGGGACGGCTTGCCTGCTGAAATAAAATCGGCTGGGCACGTTGTATTGTGGGACTGCCAATGCCATAAAGTTACGGAATGTGTCAGTCTCCACCAGCCTGAATGATAGCATTTCAAGGGCCAGTAGTTTAGCAATGCCAGCATTCAGAGCCTGTGCTCGGGGGTGGTTTGCCGAGTATGGGCGCCTTTTCTCCCATGCCTGTGCTAACGATGGCTGTAGACTGGCCTGGGAGTGTGAGGATGACTGGGAAAGTGGTGCTGTGGGTGGAATTACACTGTGTCTCTGTACAACAGTGCCAGAGATTCTTCCATGGCGATCCTGTGAGGAAGCCGAACCAGCTGTGTGTGAGCTGGAGGAAGAGGCTACAACATGAGCTGAAGAGGTGGTAGGTGGCGCTGTAGGTTGGCCTAGGTCTTCAGTGTGTTTTTGTAACTCCACCACGTGCTTGGTCCGCACATGTTTCCACATATTTGTGGTATTGAGGTTGCTGACACTTTTCCCTCTTTTCACCTTCTGATTACACAGCTTGCATTTGACAAAGCAAATGTCATCTGCAACTGTGTCAAAAAAGGACCAGGCACTGCAAGTCTTGGGAGCGCCCGCTTTGGATTTTGGAAGAGCCATGCTCCTAATGGGTGCCGAAGTGGAGGCTACAGGCAACCAAGTCTGCCCCCTCCCTCTCCCTCCTTTTTGGGCTGTTCGGGGAATCTCTTCCTCAGAGCTGCTCCCACCACCTTCCTGTCCCTCACGCCATGATGGGTCAAGGACCTCATCATCTACACCACCCTCTTCAAACAACTGCTTCTCCTGGGTAGTCTCGACAGCACAGTACGCACCAGAAAGTGGCACCTGAGTCTCATCATCAGATGCGTACTGAGGTGTGCTGCTGACCATAGGCACTGGCCCACCCGCCTCTTCAGATTCAGAGAGACAAAACGGTTGCGCATCACTGCATACTACCTCTTCTTCAAATTCTCGAATTCTGCTTGGCTAGCCCCCTCTTTCCAAGCCAAGAGATTCAGAGAACAGAAGTAGAGATGGCTCCTGTCCAGGGCTCTCTGACTGCCT
The DNA here is from genome assembly GCF_046119375.1 of Phyllobates terribilis. Classification (NCBI taxonomy): domain Eukaryota; kingdom Metazoa; phylum Chordata; class Amphibia; order Anura; family Dendrobatidae; genus Phyllobates; species Phyllobates terribilis. Next base: position 137,014,999 of record NW_027362762.1, read on the forward strand.
GGGCAATTTGGCAGGTGGTGAAGAGACAGATGGGTGCTCTTCAGTGCTCAGGACCTGAGAGGATCTGGAACTAATTGAAGTCGATGCGTTAGCTGCCATCCATCCGACAACGGCTTCAATTTGGTCCTCCCGCAGCAGTGGGGTACGGCTAGCTCCTACAAAGCTGCGCATAAAGGACTGTTCCCTGGTAAAACTGGGGGATGCTGAGTCACTGGTGCCCGCAGCAGGCACAGAATCCCCACGTCTTCTCCCTGCAGGCACAGAATCCTCACGTCCTCTCCCTGCAGAAACTCCACGCCCACGCCCACGCCCACGAACACATGCCTTACTCCCTGCCTTCTTCATCTTGGTAGACTGATAAAGATAGGCAGAAAAGTACTAAGGGCTTAGTGTGCTTATTCCTGAACAGCTGCTAACAGGTATAAGAAACACTAATTTTATAAAGTGTGGACTAGACTTTAATATGAGCTAATGTGGCCTACACAACTGTAAAGTGGAGTGTTTGGTGAACTTTATTTAGGTTTTTTTTGTCACAAAAAGACGCTGGATGTGCCTAAAGATGTAATAACGATAGTATCACAAACTTTTTGTAGCTATTACAATGTAGGAAGGTAACCTACAATGCAATAGATGAGGCTGCAAAAAATAGGCTAATACTAATCTGGCTGGGGCTGCAGGGCCCAATGCTGCAGAAAGGCTCCTCTAACTACTCCTATATAGTGTGTTTGGAACCAATTTAGCTGAATACGGATGGAACCACCACACTAATAGGAGAAATCAGGAAAAATTATGAATTGGCAAAAAAGGACAATGTATGAGGCAGTGACACACACTGAGTGCACTACAACCAGACGTGGTTGAAGCACACACTACAGGGTGAGCTGCACTCACACACCAGACCTTGCAGACAGCGGTGAACAGTACAGATGCAGAGCACTGTGCACTAGCGCTGCAAGACCAAAAAAATTTCTCTATCTACTCCTATATAGTGTGTTTGGAACCAGTTTAGCTGAATACGGATGGAGCCACCACACTAACAGGAGATATCAGGAAAAATTATGAATTAGCAAAAAAGGACAATGTATGAGTCAGTGACACACACTGAGTGCACTATAACCAGACGTGGCTGAAGCACACACTACAGGGTGAGCTGCACTCACACACACAGACCTTGCAGAAAGCGGTGAACAGCACAGAGAACTGTGCACTAGCACTGCAAGGCACAGCGATTTATAAAGTAGCTTGGGTAAAGCAGAATAGACCAAATAGGTAGCTAAAACTGTCCCTCAGAACAACAGCATCCTATCCCTAACTGAATTCACAGCAGAGTGAGCTCAAAATGGCGGCGGCGGCTTTTATAATGCATCATGACATCATTTCAGCAGCCAATCACAGCCATGCCATTAGTTAAAATGCCTACATGCCTAACAGGATGTGCCCACACTTCTTAGGATCCTCATTGGCTGAATAAAATGAAAATGGCTCATTGCATTATGGGAACTTTCGATTCCGGTATACGATATTGCAAAAGTATCGGAATTAAGTATCGGAATTCCGATACCGCGAATATCGGCCGATACCCGATATTTCAGTATCGGAATGCTCAACACTAGTTGTCAGTAGTTTATAGACTAAAACAACAATGTACATTTTACTCAAAAATATACTTTATAAAGAGAAAAATCAGAGAAACTGAACATTTTGCAGTGGTCTCTTAATTTTTTCCAGAGCTGTATATCACAAGACAGTAAGTTGTTCTGAACACAGATGTCTCCTCAAAGTGGAGAATTCATCACTGCTCATGTTACAGTTATAGAACTCAAGGAGTGGAGGTCTGCAGAATACATCACATAAGAGACTGCTGTAAACATCACATAAGAGACACCAAGACTGCTGTGTATCACATAAGAGAGAGTGGGGATGCAAAATACACATCACATAGGAGACGCTGAGGCTGGAGAGTATACATCACATAGGAGACACTAGGGCTGGAACATATACATCACAAGGGATACACTAGGGCTTCAGTATACACATCACATGTATATACTGCATCCTCAGTGATTTTTATCACATAGAAGACACTGAGGCTAGAGTATATACATCACAAGAGACATTAGGGCTGATGAACATACATCACATAGGATACACTGGGGCTGGAGTATATATACTACCATTCAAAAGTTTGGGGTCACCCAGTCAATTTTCTGTTTTCCATGAAAACTCATACTTTTATTTATCAAATGAGTTGCAAAATGATAAGAAAATATAGTCCAGACATTGACAAGGTTAGAAATAATGATTTTTATTAGAAAGAATAATTTTCTCCTTCAAACTTTGCTTCCGTCAAAGAATGCTCCCTTTGCAGCAATTACAGCATTGCAGACCTTTGGCATTCTAGCTGTTAATTTGCTGAGACAATCCTGAGAAATTTCACCCCATGCTTCCTGAAGCCCCTCCCACAAGTTGGATTGGCTTGATCGGCACTTTTTGCATACCATACGGTCAAGCTGCTCCCAGAACAGCTCAATGGGGTTGAGATCTGGTGACTGCGCTGGCCACTCCATTACAGATAGAATACCAGCTGCCCGCTTCTTCCCTAAATAGTTCATGCATAATTTGGAGGTGTGCTTTGGGTCATTGTCCTGTTGTAAGATGAAATTGGCTCCAATCAAGCGTTGTCCACAGGGTATGGCATGGCGTTGCAAATTGGAGTGATAGCCTTCTGTTAGACCGGTACGCAGGAGAAGGGCTTTCTCGTGGCGTCCGGCCAGGCCCTTTCCTGCTGGTCAGTAATTGTCAGCATTTAGGGATTCTAAGTGTGGTTTCTGCGTTTCTGCTCATGTGCCGCTAAGCCACGCCCCTTGTGGTCATGTGCCGCTAAGCCACGCCCTTGCTGTCATGTGCCGCTAAGCCACACCCCTTGTCATGTGCCACTGAGCCACGCCCCCTGCTGTCTGGTACAGCGTGGTTGGTTGTCCTGGGGGGCTGGGGCTGTCTCTAGTGTATTTAAGGGCTCTGTGGGCTCCGCCCCGGTGCCTAGTCTATCTCTTTGTAACCTGGGGTGAGGTCTCTGGCAGTAAATGCAGTGTTTGAGAGTCGTTGTCAAGGGTTCCTGCTGAAAGCTCCCTAGTCATCCTAGCCATCAATTTTGGCTAGGGGAATGCTGTGAGCAGCACGCTCTACCATGTCGGTTCACCGGTTGGTGTCCACGCCACGGAGGCGTCCTTGCTACCGATCCAGTATTCCAGGGTCCGCCATTGTATGTGTGGTCACACTGCCACTTTTACACCCATGTGTTGGGTGCTGCAGAGATCCTCCTCCTCTTTAGGAACTTAGGTTTCAGGCCTTTCCTGGCCCGCAGCTATCTGCAGCTCTTTACGCCGCCATCTAGTGCTCAGGCGTTTCATGCTGCCAAATCCTTCCTGCTCTGCACAGCGGTGTCTTGCAGTGCAGAAGTTTATTAGTTTTGTTTCTGGAGTGTTGTTAACTCCCAGCATTGTACCTTGTTTAGTTACTACTAGTGTGTGCACTTAACACACTAGTTCATTTCTTTCTCTGTGCTTAGCTGAACATTCCTCTGGGACTCAGCTGCTGCAGCTCCTCTGCAGTCCGGTGGACCCCGACTTGTCCTTTAAGTTTAATTTTATTAAAGAACACGCCAGCGTAACACCTTCCTTATTCAAAATCCCATTTACCTTGTACAAATCTCACACTTTACCAGCACCAAAGCAACCCCAGACCATTACATTACCTCCACCATGCTTGACAGATGGCATCAGGCACTCTTCCAGCATCTTTTCAGTTGTTCTGCGTCTCACCAATGTTCTTCTGTGTGATCCAAACACCTCAAACTTTGATTCGTCTGTCCATAAAACTTTTTTCCCATCTTCCTCTGTCCAATGTCTGTGTTCTTTTGCCCATATTAATCTTTTCCTTTTATTAGCCAATAAACACCAATAAGTCATATAGACTGAAAGTTAATAGGCTACACCAAAAAATAAGGCAGATAAACAACCACACAGCCCAAGTTGAAAATTGCCAAAGCTTTAATAATAACACATAAAAGCAAATACACACAACAATAATAAAATCCAAGACACACCACAGATGGAAAAAGTGGAGTGCCTGGACTAAATAGTGTAAAAGATGACATTATACTCTGACATAGAGCTCCCACAGGTAATATGTAACAATAATATAAAGTAAAACCAAGGGCATAAAGTACAAAAAGCAGCAGAAAATGATAAAGGCAGTTAAAATAATAATGAGGCCATCAAACAGATATTTCACATATATATTGATATATTAATGTATGGCAGATCACATATAGCTAATAAGATCAGGAAAACCCTGATCTTATTAGATATAGGAATAGGAAACCCCTGGACGAAACGCGCTTCGGGTGCGTGGTGGGTGCCTGGACTGGTGATCTATGCTCTTTGGGTAACTATGGCTACTTTGTTAACCATTTGGGGCTATTTTTATTGACACTGGTCACTCATATATGCAGCTATTTCGGCATGAGGTATTTATTGCTCTATTAGCACTATGTGATCTGCCATACATTAATATATCAATATATATGTGAAATATCTGTTTGATGGCCTCATTATTATTTTAACTGCCTTTATCATTTTCTGCTGCTTTTTGTACTTTATGCCCTTGGTTTTACTTTATATTATTGTTACATATTACCTGTGGGAGCTCTATGTCAGAGTATAATGTCATCTTTTACACTATTTAGTCCAGGCACTCCACTTTTTCCATCTGTGGTGTGTCTTGGATTTTATTATTGTTGTGTGTATTTGCTTTCATGTGTTATTATTAAAGCTTTGGCAATTTTCAACTTGGGCTGTGTGGTTGTTTATCTGCCTTATTTTTTGATGTAGCCTTTTATTAGCCAGTCTCAGATATGGCTTTTTCTTTGCCACTTTGCCCTGAAGGCCAGCATCCCTGAGTCGCCTCTTCCCTGTAGACGTTGACACTGGCGTTTTGCGTGTACTATTTAATGAAGCTGCCAGTAGAGGAGCTGTGAGGCATTGATTTCTCAAACTAGAGACTCTAATGTACTTGTCTTATTGGTCAGTTGTGCAGTGGGGCCTCCCACTTCTCTTTCTTCTCTGGATAGAGCCTGTTTGTGCTCTCCTCTGAAGGGAGTAGTACACACCGTTGTAGGAAATCTTCAGTTTCTTGGCAATTTCTCACATGGAATAGCCTTCATTTCTAAGAACAAGAATAGACTGTCAAGTTTCACATGAAAGTTCTCTTTTTCTGGCCATTTTGAGAGTTTCATAGAACAAACAAATGTAATGCTCCAGATTCTCAACTAGCTCAAAGGAAGGTCAATTTTAAAGCTTCTCAAATCAGCCAAACCATTTTCTGCTGGGCTAACATACATGTGCAAGGGTTTTCTAAACATCCATTAGCCTTCTTACACAGTTAGCAAACACAATGTACCATTAAAACACTGGAGTGGTGGTTGCTGGAAATGGGCCTCTATACACCTATGTAGATATTGCAATAAAAACAAGACGTTTGCAGCTAGAATAGTCATTTACCACATTAACAATGTATAGAGTGTATTTCTGATTCATTTAATGCTAGCTTCACTGAAAAAAAATGTGCTTTTCTTTCAAAAATAATGAAATTTCTAAATGATCCCAAACTTTTGAACGGTAGTGTATATCACAGGAGACATTGCGGCTCAAGCATATACATCAGATAGGATATGTGCGACGCCTCAAAGTCTACTGTAAGCCCTTACCCTGGGAGATGGGGGACTCGGAGTCGGGTCCTGTGATGGAGAGATGGGGGTGCAGCCGTGGCCCGGACCTAACCTGTGCCCTGGGCCGTCACACTAAAACAAAAAGATGGTACGGGCTTATCCGGGTTGAGTGACTGATCTCGACTACGCCACCTGTGGCACCTGGTGAAGGCCACAAGCGCCGCTGCAGTCCGCTGAGGCATGGTGTTATGGCGGCCGTCATTTTTACTACTCCCCACAGGCGGAGCAGGGCCTCAGGGCAGAGGGACAGGATGACGGGAGTAGTAGTCTAGGAGGCCTGGTGCTGCGTAGTGCGGTGTAATGCAGAATAAAGAATACGGAGGCCATAGGGGTTAACTTCCAGGCTTTTTACTCACGTTGTAGAGTACAGCTGCAAGGCTTCTCCCTGCTCCTCGCGGAGTTCTGCGGTCACCTGTGACGGGGGGTCCGATAACCTCCGAGTAAGTCAAGTGTTCAATCAGGACCCTGCACCAGAATGTTCCTAGACTTCAGACCAGGTACTTTCCTGTCTGTGTGTGTAGATAGGCCGGGTCTCCCTCTGAACTCCTCTCAGAAAAAGGGTACGGGTGGCAGCTCTGCTCTTTCCGTTACTCGGTGGGATCCTCAGGGCCTACCGGGCTTTCCCGACCAGGACGTGGAGTAGCAAGGTCGGGTGTCGGGGGCCGGAACCCCTCTTGCAGCCGGAATCCCTCTGAATATATCAGCATAGCGATATAGAGAAGTGCAGCATCCCTGTAGCGGTCGAACCCTCAGGGGCACCACAGATGCACTGGGCTGGAGTACATACAGTTATATGAAAAAGTTTGGGCACCCCTATTAATCTTAAGCTTAATGTTTTATAAAAATTGGTGTTTTTGCAACAGCTATTTCAGTTTGATATATGTAATAACTGTTGGACACAGTAATGTTTCTGCCTTGAAATGAGGTTTATTGTACTAACAGAAAATGTGGAATATGCATTCAAACAAAATTTGACAGGTGCATAAGTATGGGCACCTCACCAGAAAAGTGACATTAATATTTAGTAGATCCTCCTTTTGCAAAAATAACAGCCTCTAGTCGCGTCCTGTAGCTTTTAATGATTTCCTGGATCCTGGATGAAGGTATTTTTGACCATTCCTCTTTACAAAACAATTCCAGTTCAGTTAAGTTTGATGGTCGCCGAGCATGGACAGCCCTCTTCAAATGATCCCACAGATGTTCAATGATATTCAGGACTGGGGACTGGGATGGCCATTCCAGAACATTGTAATTGTTCCTCTGCATGAATGCCTGAGTAGATTTGGAGCGGTGTTTTGGATCATTGTCTTGCTGAAAGATCCATCCCCTGCGTAACTTCAAGTTTGTCACTGATTCTTGAACATTATTGTCAAGAATCTGCTGATACTGAGTGGAATCCATGCGTCCCTCAACTTTAACAAGATTCCCGGTGCCGGCATTGGCCACACAGCCCCAAAGCATGATGGAACCTGCACCAAATTTTACTGTGGGTAGCAAGTGTTTTTCGTGGAATGCTGTGTTTTTTTGCCGCCATGCATAACGCCTTTTTGTATGACCAAACAACTCAATCTTGGTTTCATCAGTCCACAGGACCTTCTTCCAAAAAGAAATTGGCTTCTCCAAATGTGCTTTTGCATACCTCAGCCGACTCTGTTTGTGGCGTGCTTGCAGAAACGGCTTCTTTCGCATCACTCTCCCATACAGCTTCTCCTTGTGCAAAGTGCGTTGTATAGTTGACCAATGCACAGTGACACCATCAGCAGCAAGTTGATGCTGCAGCTCTCTGGAGGTGGTCTGAGGATTGTCCTTGACTGATCTCACCATTCTTCTTCTCTGCCGTTCTGATGTTTTTCTTGGCCTGCCACTTCTGGCCTTAACAAGAACTGTCCCTGTGTTTTTCCACTTCCTTACTATGTTCCTCACAGTGGAAACTGACAGGTTAAATCTCTGAGACAGCTTTTTGTATCCTTCCCCTGAACAACTATGTTGAATAATCTTTGTTTTCAGATCATTTGACAGTTGTTTTGAGGAGCCCATGATGCCACTCTTCAAAGGAGATTCAAACAGGAGAACAACTTGCAAGTGGCCACTTTAAGTAGCTTTTCTCATGATTGCATACACCTGGCTATGAAGTTCAAAGCTCAATGAGGTTAGAAAAGCAAAAAAAGTGCTTTAGTAAGTCAGTAAAAAGTAGGTAGGAGTATTTAAAACAAGAAAATGATAAGGGTGCCCATACTTATGCACCTGTTAAATTTTTTTGAATGCAGATTGCACATTTTCTGTTAGTACAATAAACCTCATTTCAAGGCAGAAACATTACTGTGTCCAACAGTTATTACATATATCAAACTGAAATAGCTGTTGCAAAAACACCAATTTTTATAAAACATTAAGCTTAAGATTAATAGGGGTGCCCAAACTTTTTCATATAACTGTACAGTACAGACCAAAAGTTTGGACACACCTTCTCATTTAAAGATTTTTCTGTATTTTCATGACTATGAAAATTGTACATTCACACTGAAGGCATCAAAACTATGAATTAACACATGTGGAATTATATACTTAACAAAAAAGTGTGAAACAACTGAAAATATGTCTTATATTCTAAGTTCTTCAAAGTAGCCACCTTTAGCTTTGATGACTGCTTTGCACACTCTTGGCATTCTCTTGATGAGCTTCAAGAGGTATTCACTGAAAATGGTCTTCCAACAATCTTGAAGGAGTTCCCAGAGATGCTTAGCACTTGTTGGCCCTTTTGCCTTCACTCTGCGGTCCAGCTCACCCCAAAACATCTCGATTGGGTTCAGGTCTGGTGACTGTGGAGGCCAGGCCATTTGGCATAGCAACCCATCACTCTCGTTCTTGGTCAAATAGCCCTTACACAGCCTTGAGGTGTGTTTGGGGTCATTGTCCTGTTGAAAAATAAATGATGGTCCAACTAAATGCAAACCGGATGGAATAGCATGCCGCTGCAAGATGCGGTGGTAGCCATGCTGGTTCAGTATGCCTTCAATTTTGAATAAATCCCCAACAGTGTCACCAGCAAAGCACCCCCACACCATCACACCTCCTCCTCCATGCTTCACGGTGGGAACCAGGCATGTAGAGTCCATCCGTTCACCTTTTCTGCGTCGCACAAAGACACGGTGGTTGGAATCAAAGATCTCAAATTGGGACTCATCAGACCAAAGCACAGATTTCCACTGGTCTAATGTCCATTTCCTTGTGTTCTTTAGCCCAAACAAGTCTCTTCTGCTTGTTGCCTGTCCTTAGCAGTGGTTTCCTAGCAGCTATTTTACCATGAAGGCCTGCTGCACAAAGTCTCCTCTTAACGGTTGTTGAAGAGATGTGTCTGCTGCTAGAACTCTGTGTGGCATTGACCTGGTTTCTAATCTGAGCTGTTGTTAACCTGCGATTTCTGAGGCTGGTGACTCGGATAAACTTATCCTCAGAAGCAGAGGTGACTTTTGGTCTTCCTTTCCTGGGGCTGTCCTCATGTGAGCCAGTTTCTTTGTAGCGCTTGATAGTTTTTGCAACTGCACTTGGGGACACTTTCAAAGTTTGCTCAATTTTTCAGACTGACTGACCTTCATTTCTTAAATTAATGATGGCCACTCATTTTTCTTTACTTAGCTGCTTTTTTCTTTCCATAATACAAATTCTAACAGTCTATTCAGTAAGACTATCAGCTGTGTATCCACCAGACTTCTGCACAACACAACTGATGGTCCCAACTCCATTTATAAGGCAAGAAATCCCACTTATTAAATCTGACAGGGCACACCTGTGAAGTGAAAACCATTTCCGGTGACGACCTCTTGAAGCTCATCAAGAGAATGCAAAGAGTGTGCAAAGCAGTCATCAAAGCAAAAGGTGGCTACTTTGAAGAACCTAGAATATAAGACATATTTTCAGTTGTTTCACACTTTTTTGTTAAGTATATAATTCCACATGTGTTAATTCATAGTTTTGATGCCTTCAGTGTGAATGTACAATTTTCATAGTTATGAAAATACAGAAAAATCTTTAAATGAGAAGGTGTGTCCAAACTTTTGGTCTGTACTGTATATCACATAGGAGAAACTGGGGCTGGAGCATATATATTACATAGAAGATTCTGAAGCTGGAACATGTATGGTGGTGCGTCTTATAATCCGCTTTTATGGTAGCATACCTGGGGGGGCGATAGCAGTAGAGCGGGGTCCTGGGTGGCAGGGTCACTACTGCAGGAAGCTGGAGGCGGCAGGGGCATGAGTGGGGCAATGATGCGGGCCCCAGGCTGGTAGGAGGTGGTGTTTGGCGGTGTGAGGGCTCTGCTGACATTTTCGCAATATGGTGGACTCTGGTAAAATGGCCACCGGAGGAGGCATATGAGCAATTGAGATCTCGAAAGCCTCCGGCGCCTATTTTCTTGAAGTCCACCGTATTGAAAAGTATGGAAAGTGTAGGGGCTCCGGGCTTTCATAAAATGTCAGCAGAGCCCCCGCACCACCAAACACCCCCTCCTACCAGCCTTGGACCCGCAGCATCGCCCCACTCCTGCTGCTGCCCTTCCAGAATCTTCTTGCAGCAGCAACCTTGGGACCCTGCCCCACCACAGTCAGTAAGCTACATTCGGATTATAAGATGCACCACCATTTCCCCCCCAAATTTTGGGGAAAAAAATATTAGTAGATATGAAGGATCAAGAGGTATTATTACTATATATGGGTGGATCAGGGGGCATTATTATCATGTGTTGTGAACTCAGAAAGGGTAGGGTGCCGAAATTAGTTTGTATGGATGTATTCAGTGAACATTTTTATTACATATTGGGTGAATTAGGGGGGTATTCTAAGTATATTACATTAATGTAAAGAGTGAGTTCAGGGGTTTTTATCACTATTTGTAGGGTTCTGAGGGGGGCATTATTACTCTTTTGGCGCATTACTAATTGTTAAGGGAACACTCATGGCATTATTACATTACAGGGACACTCAAGGTATTATAAAAGTCACTTTGTTACACATAGGGCACTATTAATTTATAAGGGGCAAAAAAAGCCTACTCTTACTTTCTAGGGTGCTAAATGGCCCAAATGGGTTGTTATTGCCATGTATGGGGTCAGTGGTGGGCATTATTACTATGTGGGGCACTAAGAGAAGTACTTTTTTTCTGTGCCATAAAGCAGGTGTAGAAAATGGGACAAATAGAGCAGCAGTAGGCTCTCACCCCCTAGCTAAACCTCTGGCAGGCTTGGTAAAGGTCAAGTCACACTTTCTCTAGCTTTACTGAAATATTAATCTGTTACTTGTAATACATTAAGATGGAGTATATATAATATGCTTTTGTGCATTTTTGTGCAGGGGTATTTGAAAGAAAATACTTCATGCTACCTTGGTCTAAGGTCGCATGAACTAATAATAACCAATCCCAAAATAAGCACTCTAAAATACAGTTATGGATATTTTGGTAATAATTGGTAAATTCCAAGTCTAAATTTTTAATTTATTTATTTTAATTATTTTTCCCTCTCACTGTACAGAAACATGTCTGTCTAACTCTACTGTCTGTAACTACAGGGATGGGTGATCTCTATAGAAATAGAAAATGTATTTTTTGATCTAAAAATGTCTGCCAATGAAAAATGCCATAAACTAAAGGAAGTTAGGTCTTTGTTTCTCTGCTCCTGTTCTACTGTCTGTAAACGTGTATAGAGGCATAAGAGAGAGGCAGGCTTTCAGTAAAGATCAGAAAAGCCAATGGAAAATGACAGGAGCAATGCATGTGACTCGCCCCCTGGGCCTTGTGTGCACGTGTGTGGGATACCCGGAGCCGGGTCTCTGGGGGTTGTAGTCTCCGTGGCGGTGACCCGGTCCCGTGGCTCAGGGTGGTCAATCCAGTGGCAGTCTTTATAGGGTTTTTGTGGTTTAATGTCCGACTACGCCACCCGTGGATTGCGGTCAGGGTGTACCGCCGCTATGAGGCAGACCGCTGAGGCTGGTGTGGTGTGCGCAGCAAAGGATGGGATAACTCCCCACGGGAGGAGTATAGCCTCAGGGCAGGGAACGTGGATGATGGGAGTGATGGTGCATGGGCGCAGCAGGAATGACTCAGAGTCTTTGCAGTGCAGTTCAGGGTCTTTACTGATGATAATAAAGCAGACCCTCCCGGGAATACTGGCTAGCATAAGAGGCCTGGTCAGTCTGTGAGCAAACAGGAGTTCCCCTGACCAGGTGGAGTTGCAGGCCTCCCCGTCTGTCTGCACTCTTCCTGGCTACCTTGCTGTAAGCGAGTGGAAGTAGCCCACGTCCCTGAGTGTACCGTGTAGTGCTCACCCGTATGGCTGGTGACTTGGGGCCTTCTGATAGCCTCCGCTCCTCGGTGGCGGTGCTGGTCCCTTGCTTGTGACTAAGCCTCCGGGCTTCTATGGCCAGAGGACCTGGAATCCCCTGCCGGCTGGTTTCTGCTGCTGGACTTAAAGATCCTTGCAGCCTCGGACTCCGGTGTCCAGTTCTTAGATTCTTCTGCCAGGACGAACTCCGCTTAGCTCAATTCCCTGGTCTTCAGCTCCTGCTCCTACAGAGCTCCTAGCTGTTACTTTCCCTGTGTCTGGAACTAACTCCAGGCTCTGACTTTCTAACCCCGCCCCAGACCCAGTTTATAAGGGCAGATTCCTCCCCTCCCAGGACTGGGCAGGAGGTGTTGCATGCTTAAGGGCTCCTGACCAGGAAACCTCCCACTTGCTCTCAGACGTAATATTTCTATCACTGTGGCAACCAGACCCCTGGGGTGCCACACATGCTGGGAAGTAAGGGAAAGAAGTTCCAGCACCTAGAGTGCTGAAAGGGTGCATTGAATAATAAATGCATTGAGCATGAGAATCGGGACAATTCCTGGATTCTGCTCATATTAATCTGATATGTGCACCAAAATCAATTTGTTGCAATGGATGAGGGCAGAAAGATCAGGCCTTTACTCTGGTTTTGGGTATGAAGAAAGATACTCTAACTAGAGAAATAAAATGGTCGAGCAAAGGGATTTCCCTTTTGTAATCCCAGATCCAATCCAAGTCTGGTGATGTCATTGGTCAGGATTCCCCTGTAATTGATAAATTCCATGTCCCAGCAAGAACCCATCAACAGGACTGGCCATTTATAATAGCATGTTGACACATGACTCTCTATGCCTCACATTGGCCTAAGTAATACATCTCAGATAATACTATGGAATAATAAACTAATATCTAGTCTTGTTCGAGGGAGCAGAGTGAACAAGAAGTTGGAAAAATATATATTTAATAATTTTTTAAAGAAAATTAATTGCTAATTACTACTACTTTGATTTCATTCAGAATAAACAATGTACACATAATTGCCTCAAATGTTAACATAAAAGACAACTTTTCCTACACAAAGCCTTTATAGATCTACATAAACAATAAAACAAAAAATGTGAGCCACAGAAAAATGAGTAAAAATTATATTCTAAACCAGTTTGTTCAAAAAGTCCAAAATTAGTCTAGTTCTATAGTAACAACTTCAAGTAGTATAGTCACATTAATTTAATCAGAACACTTTGCAGAATAAGATGACTTTTTTGTCAGTATATATTCGTTACTATTGTGTACCATTACCCCCTAAAATATAAGAATTTTACAAATGTGTTTGTACAGAATATCCCCTTTAAAAACTTCAACTTTTACGAATATGCTGCCAAAGTAAAGGGATTTGCTGTAATCCTTGTATGATGAATGGTGAAAACAAGACCATTAGGCTAAGACTGAACAACTGGTGAAGGGGCGACATTAAAGCGGATGACCACTACTTTTACATTGATGACCTATCCTCGTGATAGGTCATCAATGTCTGATCGGCCGGGGTCTGACAACCGGCAACCCCTCCAATCAGCTGTTATCGGTGTCAGCAGAAGTACTCACCTGTCAAGCTGCTCCGTCTACTTGTAGTGGCCGGGACTTGGTATTTCACATCCGCCTCCTATTCAAATCGATAGGAGGCGGATATGCAGTACCCTGCAGCGGCCACTATCAGAAGACGGAGCAGCTCAGCAATTGAGTACTTCCGGCCAGCAGCCGCTGCTGCCAACATTGATAATTGCTGATCGGTGGAGTGCCCGGTGTCAGACCCCGGTCAATCAGACATTGATGACCTATCCTAAGGATAGATCATCAATGTAAAAGTAGTGGACAACCTCTTTAAGATTGTAAATGTAAGCTACAAAATAATAGGGCCTGCACTCCTTTAGTATTAAATTAATGTACAGGTGCACAAATACGCTATATGGTTAATATACAAACATATACATACACTCTATTAATTAACTATTAGTAACAATTACCATCTTTTATTTGCAAGCTACGCCTGGTTTCCTTTTCACTCCCCATTCAGATGAGGCCTGGTTTGGCACACGGAGAGGTAGGACATTAGTGATAGGGCCCCTCCATATTTAGGTACACCTTGATGTGAATGGATGGCTTTTGAGCTCTTTGACCAAAAAAATGCCAACTAAGTACCTTACTAAGTCATTAACATTTTCAGCAATATTGGAGCTCATGTGTTGAATCGCAGTGTCCTGACACATCGTGTATGTATAAGATTATAAATGTGGTGCCTCAAACGTAACTAATGATAGTGTATGAGGTCACGCAGAAATACAGCAGTGTTGGATTTCTGGCTCACTTTGGATTTCTGGCCCACCATGGTGGATCAGTGGTTAACACTGGGGTTCTGGGTTCAAATCCCACCAAGGACAACATCTGCAAGGAGTTTGTATATTTTTTCCCATGTTGTGTAGGTTTCCTCCAGATAATCTGGTTTTCTCCCACACTCCAAAATCATACTGATAGGTAATGTAGATTGTGAGCCTCATGGGGCAAAGGATGATGATGTCTGCAAAGCGCTGAGCAATTATTGGTGAATTATAAGTGAGTAAAATAAGTAAGTGGCTACTTTCAAGTTATAATGTGACCATTTTTATATAATTAATTGTTATCCAGTAGTGCAACATTATCGCTGCAAAGCCATTGGTGAATCTGGCCCTTAGATCCAAAATTAGCCATTTTATCAAGGCCCTTAAGGGGTTACATTTTTACCAAGCACATGAATAATGCACATAGGCATTGAAAGAGAACATTGAATAATATATAGACAGACAGTGATTGCTCCCTAGTGAGCTTCCAGGCAGCTAGACACATTGGCAGCTTATACACCTTAGAACGTATTATAGATCCTATAACATATATGTCATTCAATAGCATAAATTGTAAAGTTATTCCAGGGTGTCACATTGTATAATCACATTACTACACACCCAGAAAGCTGCACCACAGACACAATCCCAATGATGCACATTTTATGGCTGGGGTCTCATGTAGCGGCTGTCATGCAGCAAGCGTGCGGTTGGGGTGTGGCTGTGATGAAGCAGGTTTAGTTACTTTGGCTTTCAGCTGTAGTATTAGAAATTCATTGCAAATTGCTTTCTGATAGTTAATGGCCCTATTTGGCCAATATTAGCCACAACTCAGCCATATGCAAGATGCCCACCGACTATTTCGGGAGCCAACAGGTCCTTTTTAATAGGGGGCTTATTATGTATGTGAGCCAGTATGCGGCACAAAGAAATTGCTTATATGTACTTCAACCATTAGGTGATCTAAAGAGGCAAAGTGTGAAAAAATTTACTATGCCACATATACTATTTAATAAATTAGTAGCAGGCTTCTTTGCTTGCTTGAAAAACTGGCAAAACGACAATGAAAGAAATCTACAAACCCATGAGTGATATGGGATGATGTTTCTTTTTTTAACAGTCTTCAGCTCGATCGCAAGCTATGGCGACTTGATGGATGAACAATCTGTAGGAAGATTGAACTTGCGCAAGCCTAGATAGGTCCACCAGGGTCTTCTTTGCCATTACCTTGATTGTATCAAGCCATCCGGTTGCTGGTCTTTCTCTTCACCTTGTTCCCTCTATTCTTCCGACCATAATGTCCTTCTTCAGTGATTGCTGTCTGTGTCTAATGTATCCAAAGTAGGCAAGTCATAGCTTGGTGATCTTTGCTTCGAGTGACATGTCTGGTTTGCTTTGTTCCAAAATGTTTATATTTTTATTCTTCTTGCCATCGATGGTATTGATAACATCCTTCTCCAGCACCACATTCCGAAGGCATTGATTCTTCTTATGTCTTCTTTCTTTATCGTCCAGATTTCACATCCGTATGCTGGTAAATTTTAGCAAATGGGATTATTCTTTGAAAATGCAAATGTGAACAAGATTCTTTTTCAATGTATTGACTGTCAGTCTACAGTGACGTCAAGCTGTCTTTAGTTCATTTTTTATTACATAGTTACATAGTTACATAGGTTGAAAAAAGACCTAGATCCATCAAGTTCAACCTTTCTTCACCAATTGTACATTTTGTCTCTAATTTAACTATAACCCACAATGTTATGTGTATTGAGGAAATCATCCAGCCCTTGTATAAAAGCTGTTATAGTGACTGCCAGTACTACTTCTTGTGTCATCTTCAGCAGGGGAATCAGTCAGTGGAAACGTACAGTTCGGAATTCCGTAGATGGGCGATGGATTCCAAATGGAATGACTCAGCCCTTAGAAGTCAATTTTGTGAGGGGCTTACTGAAAGATTGAAAGATGCCTTGGCAGTATATGAAACCCCTCAGTCCTTGGAGGCTGCCATGTCTTTGGCCATACGTCTTGATAGACGCCTTCGGGACAGATGGGTGAGACCGCCTTCTCCGGAGTCGTTTTGTCCGGGTTGTGTACCTCTGCCAGGGGAGCGGTCTGGGGGTGAACCAGTAGTGGGGGAGGTGGAGGAACCCATGCAGTTAGGGGGTGTCTCTACATCATACATCTCCCCAGAGATTCGCAAGAAAAAAGGCCTATGTTTTTTTGTGCGGGAAAAAGGGACATTTTGTTGGGACCTGTCCTTCAATTCCTAAACAAAAGGAGACTCGATTAACTCTTGGTAGTCTGGAGTTGGATAAACAATGGGTGCATTTGTGCCCAAACTGCAATTCCCGCTTTGTCCTGACAGCTGAGGTGGTGCTACAGAGCAAAACCGAGAAAATTTCTGTGTTTGTTGACAGTGGAGCCGGAGTCAGCATGGTTGATGCTGAGTTTGTGAAAACTCATGGTCTTGCTTGCCGTGTTTTAGCTGAACCTATTTCCATCTTTGCCATTGACTCGGCGCCACTCGCACAAAAAAGCATTTACTCAGATTGTACATAATGTAAAACTGAGGGTGGGGTCAGTTCATTGTGAAATAATTCCTTGCTATGTTCTGGACAATCTTTCTACACCGATTGTCTTGGCTTGCCTTGGCTTGCTAAACATAATCCGCTGGTGGATTGGCAAGCCGGGGAGATTATTGAATGGGGAGATTACTGCCATGGGAACTGTTTAGAAATTTCCTGCTTTTCTGTCTGGTTTTGAGGACGTTTTTTCTGAGAGGGGGTGTCAGGATTTGCCTCCTCATCGTGCTTATGACTGTCCTATTAACCTGACCCCCGGAGCTAAACTACCGAAGTCCAGACTATATAATGTTTCTGGCCTTGAGAGACAAGCCAGGAAGGATTTCATTGGCGGCAGGGTTCTTCTTTGTGAAGAAAAAAGATGGCGGTCTACGTCCCTGTTTAAATTTCCGGGAATTAAATCATCCGTGATCCATACCCTCTTCCTCTGATTCCTGATTTGTTCAGCCAGGTTGTGGGAGCTAAGGTATTCTCCAAGCTGGATTTAAGTGGAGCCTACTACCTGGTTAGAATCAGAGAAGGGGACGAATGGAAAACAGCGTTCAATACCCTGGAAGGACATTTCGAGACTCTGGTTATGCCTTTTGGTTTGACCAATGCACCTGCGGTATTCCAGCATTTCATAAATGATATTTTCCATCATTTGGTGGGGAGGTTTGTGGTGGTCTATCTGAACGATATTTTGGTTTACTCACCTGATTTTGATACTCATCGGGGGAATGTTAAGCAGGTGCTCCAGATATTAAGGGATAACAAATTTTATGGCAAACTAGAAAAATGTGTTTTCGCTGTTCAGGAGGTGCAGTTTTTGGGGTACTTGTTGTCATCTTCGGGTTTTCGGATGGATCCAGAGAAGATTCGTGCAGTTCTTGACTGGGAACGTCCCGAGAACCTGAATGCTCTACAACGTTTTCTGGGCTTTACTAATTTTTATTGGAAATTCATCCAAAATTACTCTGTTATTGTGAAACCCCTTACTGACATGAGTAAGAAGGGGTCTGATTTTTCCAAATGATCAGATGCTTTCCTCCAGGCTTTTTCTTCCTTAAAGAATCATTTTGCCACTGCACCTATACTCAGTCAGCCCGATGTTTCTCAACCCTATATTGTGGAGGTTGATGCATCGGATGTCGGGGTTGGGGCTGCGTTGTCTCAGGGTTCGTCCCCTGGTAAATGGCGTCCATTCTTTTCTAAAAAATTGTCTTCGACTGAGAGAAATTATGACGTGGGTAATAGGGAACTTTTGGTGATCAAATTGGCGTTCGAGGAATGGTGACATTGGTTGGAGGGGGCTGTCCATCCTATTACTTTTATTACTGACCATAAGAACCTGTCATATCTCCAGTCAGCTAAACGTCTCAACCCTAGGCAAGCTGATGGTCCCTGTTTTTTACTAGGTTTAATTTTGTTGTCACTTTTCATCCAGGGGTCAAAAATGTTAAGGCTGATGCTTTATCCTGGAGCTTCCCTGGTGGTGGTGACCATGAGAACCCTGCCCCGATATTACAAAAAGGAGTAGTCATTTCGGCATTTTATCCTGAACTGGAGGTTGAGGTGTTGGAGGCATAGGGGGACGCTCCTGCCTCCTACCCTTCAGGAAAGTTATTTGTACCATTTGATCTGTTCTGCAAAGTAATAAAAGAACATCATAACTCTATGCTTGCTGGGCATTCAGGTGGTAAGGCAACCGCGGACCTCCTCTCTCATTGTTTTTGGTGGCTGGGGTTGCATCGGGATGTGATTGAACACGTAGCTCCTTGTAGTATTTGTGCCCGTTCTAAGGTTTAACATACCCGTTCGCCTGGTACTCTTCTTCCGCTACCTATCCCTAGAATGCCATGGATACACTTGTCTATGGATTTTATTACTGACCTACCGGTTTCTGCAGGCAAAACGGTGGTTTTGGTGGTAGTAGATAGGTTCAGTAAAATGGTTCACTTCATCGCATTGCCTGCACTTCCAAATGCCAAGACACTTGCTCAGGTGTTAATAAATGAGATTGTGAAGCTTCATGGGGTCCCCTCCGATGTGGTGTCAGATCGGGGAACCTAGTTTATTTCCAAGTTTTGGAAGGCATTCTGTTCTCGACTAGGGGTGCAGCTGTCCTTTTCCTCTGCCTTCCACCCTCAGTCGAGTGGTCAGACCGAGTGTGTCAATCAGAACTTGGAGACCTAAGTCAGGTGTTTTGTCTCCGAAAATCAGGAGGATTGGGCATCCTACTTACTGCTGGCAGAATTTGCCATTAATAATCATCAGCAAGAATCCACTGGCAGGTCACCGTTCTTCGGTACATAAGGTTATCACCCACAGTTTGGAACTTTTTAGTGGAGGAGGAGCTTCAGGAGTTCCTGAGGAGAAACGGTTTGCTTCGTCGCTCTCCTCAGTATGGCAGGGTGTTCTGAGTAATTTAAAGATCATGGGAGACAGGTATAAACGTATGGCTGACAGAAAAAGCTTGCTAGGTCCGGACCTGACTGTGAATGACTTTGTGTGGTTGTCCACCAGTAACATAAGATTGAAAGTTCCTTCTTGGATGCTGGGACCTAGGTTTATTGGTCCCTATAAAATAACCGCCGACATTAACCCAGCAACATTTCGTCTTGAACTTCGTCGTTATCTACAATACTTGGTGCACTGGAAAGGCTATGGTCCAGAGGAGAGGACGTGGGTTTCAGCGTCAGAGGTGAACGCTCCCAGATTGGTTCGCTCACTCCACACCTCTTTTCCTTAGAAACCCAGTCCTGAGTTTCCGGAGGCCACTTGTAGAGGGGGGGTGTGGTAACAGGTGTATCAGAGGTGACAGACAGGCGCCCTGCAGTTGGTTGCAGGAGATCTCTACGTTTGGTATTACAGACATCTTCTTAGATGAGAGACTGTCTCCCTCCCCCTCCCTCTGGTAATTAGTTCCTTGGCCTGCGTTTATATATACCTGGTGTGTCTGAGAGGGAAGTGCCAGCTATATTCATTTCTACTTGTGAAGGCTTAGCAAGAGCAGAACTTCGTCCTCTCTGGAGCTTGAGGCTGAGTTCACATTTGTCTGTAGTCGTCTAAAGTTAAGCATTCTTCCCCTGTTTGTCTACCCTTGTTGTCTATAGAGTTTAGTGGAGATTGACTAGTGCTCATCTCCTCCCATCCCTAGCCTTAGCTCTACGCCAGGGAAAGACAGGGCAAGGCATTCATACGGCGATTGCTGAAGAGGCAATATTGGGATGGTAGTTGAGACAAGGGGGTCTCCACTTCCCCTTTTCCCTAGTAACCAACATCTGTCACAAAACTGAATATAGTCACTCCAAGCAATTTATGTAACAAAACACATTGTCCCTTAAAGCCGCAAACAGGGATAAACTGGAGACACGACACAATTGAAAGCTAAAAGGCATATTTTATTATTAAATTCATTAAAAATATTTTTTACACACACATTAAAAATTAAGCAGGAAAATGTTTTTATCAGCTATGCAGGAACGAATACGTGGGTCCCAAACCAAGGGCTAAATATATGAGCTAGTTAGACTAAAAGCATATATTATGAGATATTGTGAGGTATTATCCTACAGCTCAAATTCAATGGACTAGTATCAAAAATAGAACGAAGGAGCATAAAGTGCTAGTGCTCAGTATCCACCTGTAGAAACTTACAGTACTGGTACCTCATATAGAGACTATAGGAACCGCATATGCCTGTTGCCCAATCTATATTGAGGCTTGAGGATTGAGGCTTGAAGAGGACAATTTGCATATTCCAGGTGCCTTCTGGGAAAAGCGAAGAGTCTCCTTCAGCTAGAAGATCGTTGGGTACAGCCGGGACCAGCTGCTTGGAAAGCATCGCCAAACCAGGGATTGAGGCTTGAAGAGGACAATTTGCATATTCCAGGTGCCTTCTGGGAAAAGCAAAGAGTCTCCTTCAGCTAGAAGATCGTTGGGTACAATTTTGTTTAATTCGTTTATCCTAGGGTATCACGAGAAAGAAGACAGACATCAAGCAGGGACAAGGAGCAGCATGGCAGATGTGACAACCTACATGGTGAGCTGTAACATGTGCTACATGTTCACAGATCGACCAGAAGCTGAAACCAACTTCACCTGCCAGAAGTGTAGACTACTGGCTCTTTTAGAAGAAAAGGTGCGGGGACTGGAAGAAAGAATTGCGACATTAAAACTAATCAAGGAAAATGAAGACTTCCTGGACAGAACAGAAGCATCACTACTGGTCACGGAAAGTGAAGGAAGCGTCAGAGAACCTCCAGAGGCAGACAAGTGGAGGCAAGTGACCAAAAGAAGCAAGAAGACCATGGAGACACCACCAACCACACAACTGAGAAACAGATTCCAAGGACTTGTGGAGGACGAAGATGGCACACCTAAGGATGAGGAACTACCAGCAAGCAAAAAAGAAAAGAGCACCCAGAAACACCCAGAAGCGACAAGAAAAAGGACAGCCAAGAAGGGAAGAAGAGTGGTGGTGGTTGGAGACTCACTACAGAACAGAAGCAGCTATCTGCAGACCGGACATAACCGCAAGAGAAGTATGCTGCCTCCCAGGGGCAAAGATCAAGGATGTTACCGATAGGATACCGAAGCTCATCAGTTCCAAGGATGTCCACCCATTTCTTTTGATACATGTTGGCACCAATGACACGGCAAAGAAGGACCTACCGACAATCTGCAAGGACTTTGAAGCATTGGGGAAGAAAGTAAAAGAACTGGATGCGCAGGTAGTTTTTTCTTCTATCCTTCCAGTAGACGGGCATGGCGTCAGGAGATGGAACAGGATCCTTGATGTGAACAACTGGCTGAGACGATGGTGCAGACAACAAGGATTTGGATTCCTGGACCACGGTGTGAATTACCTCTATGACGGACTCCTTGCCAGAGACGGACTACACCTCAACAAACCCGGGAAACACACATTCGCCAGGAGACTCGCAACACTCATCAGGAGGGCGTTAAACTAGAAGAAGAGGGGATGGGAAGAAAAACGCAGAACACGAACATGCAACCAGAGAACATACTAATGAAAGATATGAAGTGCGACAAAGAAGGTCCAAGACAAGATACTTGGAAGGGAGGTAAGAAAATTTCTAATACAATCCACAGGGAGAAGATTGGAACAAAACAAAATCGTGTAAACTGCGTGCTAGCAAATGCCAGGAGCCTGATAAACAAGATGGATGAACTGGAAGCAGAAATATCTACAGGTAACTATGACATAGTGGGAATAACGGAGACATGGTTAGATGAATCATAGAATCATAGAATGGTAGAGTTGGAAGGGACCTCCTGGGTCATCTGGTCCAACCCCCTGCTCAAAGCAGGATTCACTAGATCATCTCAGACAGATGTCTGTCCAGCCTCTGTTTGAAGACGTCCATTGAAGGGGAACTCACCACCTCTCGTGGCAGCCTGTTCCACTCATTAATCACCCTAACTGTCAAAAAGTTTTTTCTAATATCTAATCTGTGTCTCCTCCCATTTAGTTTCATCCCATTGCTTCTAGTCTTTCCTTGTGCAAATGAGAATAAAGATGATCCTTCTACAATGTGACAGCCCTTGACATATTTGTAGACAGCTATTAAGTCTCCTCTCAGTCTTCTTTTTTGCAAGCTAAACATTCCCAAATCCTGCAACCGTTCCTCATAGGACATGGTTTGCAGACCAGTCACCATTCTGGTCGCTCTTCTCTGAACTTGCTCCAGTTTGTCTATGTCTTTTTTAAAATGTGGTGCCCAAAACTGTACACAGTATTCCAGATGAGGTCTGACCAAAGAGGAGTAAAGACCGATAATGACTTCACGTGATCTAGACTGTATGCTTCTGTTAATACATCCCAGAATTGTATTTGCCTTTTTTGCTGCTGCATCACACTGTTGACTCATGTTCAGTCTATGATCTATTAGTATACCTAAGTCTTTTTCACATGTACTGTTGCTTAGCTCTATTCCTCCCATTCTGTATATGCTTTTTTCATTTTTATTGCCCAGATGTAGTACTTTGCATTTTTCCCTGTTAAAAACCATTCTGTTGGTTGCTGCCCACTGCTCCAGTTTATTTAGGTCTTTTTGAATCCTCTCTCTCTCTTCTCTAGTATTAGCTATCCCTCCTAGCTTTGTGTCATCAGCAAATTTAATCAGTTTACCCTCAATTCCTTCATCTAAATCATTGATAAAGATGTTGAACAATACAGGTCCCAGGACGGAGCCCTGTGGTACCCCACTTGAGACATTCATCCAGCTGGATGTGTAGCCATTTACAACCACCCTTTGAGTCCGATCACTAAGCCAGTTATGAATCCACCTAACAGTTGCCTGGTCCATTGCATACTTGGTCATTTTTTCAATAAGGATGATGTGAGATACTTTGTCAAATGCTTTGCTGAAGTCAAGATATACTATATCTACAGCATTTCCCTGATCCACCCAGTTAGTGATTCTGTCATAGAAGGAAATTAAGTTAGTCTGACATGACTTGTTAGTTACAAACCCATGCTGACTCTGGTTAATCACTTCTTTCTTATCCATGTACTTACATACATGTTGTTTAATAATTTGTTCAAAGATCTTTCCTGGTATAGAAGTCAGACTCACCGGCCTATAGTTCCCTGGGTCCACCTTCTTCCCCTTTTTGAAGATAGGAACAACATTTGCTCTTCTCCAGTCTTCTGGGACTTCTCCTGTTCTCCAAGAATTTTCAAAGATTATGGAGAGTGGTTCTAAAATTTCTTCTACAATCTCCTTCAGTACTCTGGGGTGTAATTCATCTGGACCCGGAGACTTGAACTCATTTATGTTAGCTAAATATTCCCTCACAATCTTTCTGTTTACTGATAACTTGGATTCCTCTATTCCTTTAAAAGGACAGTGAAGATCAGTTGATGTTACATTTTCTTTCTGAGAGAAAACAGATGCAAAATAGGAATTAAAAAGTTCGGCCTTCTCAACATCCTCTCTTACCATTTCTCCATTTTCATCCTGTAAAAATCCTATAGCATCTTTGACTTTTCTTTTACTTTTGACATACCCCCAAAATCCTTTTTTATTGCTTTTGACATCTCTTGCAAGCCTTAATTCATTGTCAGCTTTAGCTAACCTGATACGTGCCCTGCAGGATCTGCAGACTGCATTATAATCTTCTTTAGATATGCCTCCCTCTTTCCATTTAATAAACATTTCTTTCTTTCTTTTTAGCATGTGTTTAAGTTCTGTGTTCATCCATCCTGGTTTCCTTAAATGCTTCCCATTCTTCCTACTTTTCGGGATTGTTAACGATTGTGCTTTGAGAATCTCATTTTTAAAAATTTCCCATCCTTCCTGGACATTTTTGTCCTTAAGGACATCCAGCCATTGGATCCCTCCTATTCTCTTTCTGAGTCTCTTAAAATCTGCCTTTCTAAAATCTAACCTTGAAGTTTGAGTCTTCACATGTCTTCCTCCTCTAGTTATCCAAAATTCTATAATAGCATGATCGCTGCCTCCTAGGGTCCCAGCCACCTTTACCTCCTCAACCATTTCCTCCCTGTTTATAAGGATTAGATCCAAAGTAGCAGATCCCCTTGTTTTCTCCCCTACCTTTTGGAAGATAAAGTTGTCAGCAAGAGAGGATAAGAATTTGCTTGACCTGTTAGTTTTACTTGAGAGAGATTCCCAACAAATGTCTGGATAGTTGAAATCTCCCATGACCACTACGTCATATTTTTTGGAGAACTTGGTCATTTGATACATAAAGAGTTCATCCATATCTTCAGCTTGCCCAGGTGGCCTGTAGTAAATGCCTACAATGGTGTCCTTTCCGTTGTTCTCTCCTTGTATTCTTACCCAAACAGTTTCCACAGAACTCCCAGTCTCTGAAGCTTCAATCTCTGTGCAGATATACGCTTTTCTAACATACAATGCAACACCTCCTCCTCGTTTATCAAGTCTGTTTCTTGCAAATAAGTTGTATCCTTTTAGCCTTTTATTCCAATCATGTGTATCGTCCCACCAAGTTTCAGTGATTCCAATGACATCATATTCCTTTTCCTGCATTAGTAGTTCCAATTCTCCTTGTTTGTTGCCCATGCTTTGTGCATTTGTATAAAAACATTTTAGTTTGTGATTGGTTTCTCTTCCTCCCATATTTTTATTATTTAGATTTTTTTGTCTTTGTTCTTCTTTTCCACTTCCAGTAGCAGAGATCTCAATAGTATTTGTCAGCTGTATGGCTTTTTCTGGCCTTTTGCTTCCCTTCCCACATTGTTCTAGTTTAAAGCTCTTCTGATGAGTGTAGCAAGGCGACTTCCAAATACATGTTTTCCAGTCTTCGTAAGGTGCACCCCATCTCTAGCAAGTAGTCCATCGTATAGGTAATTCATTCCGTGATCCAGAAATCCAAATCCTTGTTGACGGCACCATCGACGTAGCCAGTTGTTCACCTGTAGAATCTTATTCCACCTCATTGTTCCATGGCCATCCACTGGGAGGATGGATGAGAAGACCACCTGCGCTCCCAATTCTTTCACTTTCTTGCCTAAGTCTTCAAAGTCACTGCAGATGGTTTCCAGGTCCTTTCTTGCGGTGTCATTTGTCCCCACATGTATTAGCAGGAATGGGTAGTGATCTGTAGGTCTGAAGAGTCTTGATATCCTGTCAGACACATCTTTAATTTTTGCTCCTGGAAGACAGCACATTTCTCTTGAGGTTATGTCTGGTCTGCAGATAGCGGCCTCTGTTCCTCTTAACAGGGAATCCCCCATGACCACCACTCTCCGTTTTTTCTTCACAACATTCTTCTTTCTCCATCCAGGAGGATTCTGAGGGCTTACAAGGTTATTCATTGCTGGCAAAGTCTTATCTTGCTGTATTTCTTCATGGTTCTCCTGTGTGAGAGCCTGGTACTGGTTCCTGAGCAGTATGGGTGCTGACTGCCTCTCGATCCTCCTGCTTCTGTGGGTCACATGCTTCCATTCCTCTGTTTCGTCAGGTGCAGTTCGAATTTCTTCTCTTTCTGAATCATGAAGAGATAATTCTGCTCTGTCTAAGAACTCTTCACCTTTCTTAATGATTTTCAAGGTAGTTAACCTCTCTTCTAGATTTCGCAACTTTTCCTCCAACAGGGACACAAGCTTGCATTTCTGGCATGTGAAGTCTGGCTTTTCCACTGGCAAGTCTGTGAACATGTAGCAGGATATGCAGCTCACCAAATGGCTCCTGGACTCTTCCATGTTCTTATTGTTAATGTTCTGAAAACAGTGAAAGCTATGACTGGGCAGTTAACTTACAGGGTTACAGTCTGTTTAGAAGGGATCGAAGAAGTCGGAAAGGGGGTGGAGTCTGTCTATATGTAAAGACGTGTCTAAAGCCTACAATACGGGAGGATGTATGGAAGGGAAATGAGGAGGTCGAGTCCTTATGGGTGGAGATACATGGGGCAAAAAACAATAATAAAATTATCATAGGAGTCTGTTATAAACCACCAAATATAGCAGAAGCCACGGAAAGTCTATTAATGAGACAAATAGACGAAGTAGCAAAAAATAACGAGGTGATTATTATGGGGGACTTCAACTACCCCGATATAGACTGGGAAACCGAAAGCTGTAGATCTCAGAAAGGAAACAGGTTTCTATCAATTATCAAAGACAATTATTTGTCACAACTTGTGCAGGAACCAACTAGAGGGACGGCCCTTTTAGACTTAATATTAACTAACAGGCCAGACAGAATAACTGAGGTGCAGGTCGGGGGGCACCTGGGAAATAGTGACCACAACATTTTACAATTCCACATGTGCTTCAGTAGGGTGCCCAGCAAGGGAGTCACAAAAACACTCAACTTCAGGAGGGCAAAGTTTGATCAGCTAAGAGATGCCCTTCACCTTATAGACTGGGATAGTATCTTTAGTAATAGGAGCACGGATAGAAAATGGGAAATTTTCAAAACAGTCCTACATAGTCACTGTAGAAGGTACATACCTTATGGGAATAAAAGGGCTAGGAATAGGAGGAAGCCAATGTGGCTAAATAAGGAAGTCAAGAGGGCAATGGAAAACAAAAAAAGGGCTTTCGGTAAACTTAAACAAGAAGGCAGCGAGGAAGCGCTAATATCTTATAGGGAAAAAAACAAAATCTGTAAGAAACACATAAGAATAGCAAAAGAGGAGACAGAGAGACTAATTGCCAAAGAAAGTAAAACGAATCCCAAACTGATCTTTAACTATATAAATAGTAAAAGGATTAAAACTGATGGAGTTGGCCCATTGAAAAATAACCTGGGTAAAATCATAGAGGGCGATGAGGGTAAAGCAAACCTACTCAATAGCTTCTTCTCCACTGTTTTCACAAAAGAAAACAATTTATCGGAGGAAATGCAGAGTGATAAAGTAAACCCTCCGCTAAATATCACCCACCTAACCCAGGAGGAAGTTCAGAAACGCCTAAATAATATCAAAATAGACAAGTCACCAGGCCCAGATGGCATACACCCCCGGGTACTAAAAGAATTAAGTAATGTGATAGACAGACCGCTGTATCTTATATTCAAGCACTCTTTATGGACAGGGACTGTCCCACTAGACTGGCGCCAAGCAAATGTGGTACCAATATTCAAAAAGGGGTCTAAAAGTGACCCTGGGAACTATAGACCAGTCAGCTTAACGTCTGTTGTGGGTAAATTGTTTGAAGGATTTCTTAGAGATGCTATTGTAGAATATCTTAATGATAATAACTGTCTAACTCCATATCAACATGGATTCATGAGGGATCGCTCCTGCCAAACAAACCTGATCGCCTTCTACGAGGAGGTGAGCTCACAGCTGGACCGGGGAGAGTCAGTGGATGTTGTATACCTTGACTTCTCCAAAGCGTTTGATATCGTGCCACACAAAAGGTTGGTATATAAAATGAGAATGCTTGGTCTGAGGGATAATGTGTGCAAGTGGGTAAATAGCTGGCTGAGTGATAGAAAGCAGAGGGTGGTTATCAATGGAGTAAGCTCAGGGTGTGTCAGGGTTACTAGCGGGGTGCCTCAAGAGTCTGTCTTGGGCCCTATATTATTTAATATATTTATTAATGATCTAGTGGAAGGGTTGCATAGTAAAATAGCAATATTTGCAGATGATACTAAACTTTGTAAAGTAGTTAATACAGATGAGGATAGGGCACAGCTACAGGAGGATTTAGATAAATTGGGGAGTTGGGCCAAAAAATGGCAAATGGGGTTCAATGCCGATAAATGTAAGGTCATGCACATGGGAAAGAAAAACAGCAGTCACCCATACATATTAAATGGGAAACCGTTGGGGAAATCTGACATGGAGAAGGACCTGGGCGTCTTGGTTAATAGCAAATTAAATTGGAGTGCCCAGTGTCAGGCAGCAGCTGCGAAGGCAAATAGAGTCATGGCATGCATCAGAAGAGGAATAGGAGCATGTGATGAGAACATTGTTCTTCCTCTGTATAAAGCGCTGGTAAGGCCGCACTTAGAATATTGTGCACAGTTCTGGGCTCCGGTGCTCAGGAAAGACATATTGGAGCTAGAGAGGGTACAAAGGAGGGCGACTAAGGTAATAAAGGGAATGGAGGGACTAGAATACCCAGAGAGGTTGTCAAAATTAGGCCTATTTACGTTGGAAAAGAGAAGGCTTAGGGGAGACCTCATAAACATGTATAAATACATCAGGGGGCAGTACAGAGATCTCTCCCATGACCTGTTTATACCAAGGATGGTGACAAAGACGAGAGGGCACACTATGCGTCTGGAGGAAAGTAGGTTCCTGCACCAGCATAGAAGGGGATTCTTTACGGTCAGAGCCGTGAGACTCTGGAACTCTCTGGGAGAGGAAGTGGTGATGTCCAACTCACTTAACGAGTTCAAGAGAGGCCTGGATGCCTTTCTTGAGAACAATAAAATTACATCTTATGCTTAGTTAATTAATCCAGGGATTTAATCTGACTGCCAGATTGGTGTCGGGAAGTGAATTTTTCCTCAATGATGTAAATTGGCCTATACCGCATGTTTTTTTGTTGCCTTCCCCTGGATCAACGCTGCGGAATAGCTGCAGTGCACAAGAAATAGGCTGAACTGGATGGACGATTGGCTTTTTTCGGCCTTATAAACTATGAAACTATGAAACTATATAAAGAGAATTACCCACTGGTATAGTCTACCCACTTTGTTAAGTATACTACCATTGTCAAGGTCCTGTTAGTAAAGGTCCACAATCATATGGGTCCAAAACGGCAAGTCACCGAGACCACAATGAGGCATAAAAAGGAAGGGCAAATTACCTATAGCCAAGTGGAGAGAGAGTATATGGCCCAGGGGTGCAGCAGCAGGAACAGTGGGCCATATACTCTCTCTCCACTTGGCTATAGGTAATGTGCCCTTCCTTTTTATGCCTCAATGTGGTCTCGGTGACTTGCCGTTTTGGACCCATATGATTGTGGACCTTTACTAACAGGACCTTGACAATGGTAGTATACTTAACAAAGTGGGTAGACTATACCAGTGGGTAATTCTCTTTATATAGATTGGGCAACAGGCATATGCGGTTCCTATAGTCTCTATATGAGGTACCAGTACTGTAAGTTTCTACAGGTGGATACTGAGCACTAGCACTTTATGCTCCTTCGTCCTATTTTTGATACTAGTCCATTGAATTTGAGCTGTAGGATAATACCTCACAATATCTCATAATATATGCTTTTAGTCTAACTAGCTCATATATTTAGCCCTTGGTTTGAGACCCACGTATTCGTTCCTGCATAGCTGATAAAAACATTTTCCTGCTTAATTTTTAATGTGTGTGCAAAAAATATTTTTAATGAATTTAATAATAAAATATGCCTTTTAGCTTTCAATTGTGTCGTGTCTCCAGTTTATCCCTGTTTGCGGCTTTAAGGGATAATGTGTTTTGTTACCCTTTTCCCTAGTGTCTGGGCTCCCTTTCCCTCTTCCCTCTGTGTTGCACTAAGTCTTTCCCACACCTGGCGTGACATCTACATTGTTTGGTGTCGTCAGCAAAGACCAATACTTTACTCTCAATCCCATCCACAAGGTCATTAATAAAGACGTTAAAAATAATCGGTCCTAGCACAGATCCCTGCGGTACCTCACTGCTGACTATCTCCCATTTAGAGAACGTACCCTTTACAAGGACTCTTTGTTTCCTGTCTTTTAGCCAATTCCTTAGCCATCTGCATATAGTTTCCCTTAGTCCCTTCTTCTGGAGCTTCAGTATAAGGCTGTTATGTGGTACAGTATCAAGTGCCTTTGCAAAGTCCAGATAAACATCCAGATTTGTACCTACCTCCTCATAGAACATCTCTTATAATGCCCTCAAAATCTTTGCACACTAGTGATGTCAGACTTACTGGACGATAGTTGCCAGTGTGGCACCCCAGGGGTCTGGTTTCCACAGTAACAGCAATGTTATGTCTGAGAGCAGGTGGGAGGTCTCTTGGTCAGGAATCCTATGCATGCCACACCTCCTGCCCAGTCCTGGGAGGGGAAGAACTTCCCCTATATAAACCTGGGGCTGAGGCAGGGTTAGGGAGTTCAGAGGGAGAGTTCAGCCAGGAGGGCTGACAGGGAGCTGTGGCTCCGGCTGGGCCCAGCTCCTGGGCCATGCCAGAAGTAGAGACAGAGAAGAGAAGCAGCTATGGGAAGAAACAACAGGAGCTCTGTGGGAGCAGTGTTACAAGGAGTCAGGGGCTGGCAGCTGCAGAGCTCGCCCTGACTGAGAAGATTTCTTACCGGACCCGGAGTCCGAGGCTGTGGGGACTA
This sequence comes from Phyllobates terribilis, assembly GCF_046119375.1. NCBI lineage: Eukaryota > Metazoa > Chordata > Amphibia > Anura > Dendrobatidae > Phyllobates > Phyllobates terribilis. The sequence goes on from NW_027362762.1 coordinate 137,045,817, forward strand.
ACTCCTACCCAGCAGCAGAATCCGTCAGGCAGGGAATTCCAGGTCCTCTGGCCAAGAAACCCGAAGGCACGGTCACACGCATGGGACCAGCACCGCCGTCGTTGAGCGGAAGCTACTAGAAGGCCCCGAGTCACCGGCCATACGGGTGAGCACCACACGGTACACTCAGGGACGTGGGCTACTTATACCTGCCTCTAGCAAGGTAGCCAGAAGAGTACAGTCAGTTTGGGAGGCCTACAACTCCGCCTGGCCAGGGGAGATCCCATCTGCTCAAGGACTGACCAGGCCCCAATCGCTAGCCAGTACTCCGGGAGGGTCTATCTTTGTCACCAGTAAAGACCCTGAACTACACCGTACCGTCTCCGAGTGGTTCCTGCTACCCCCATCATCCACGTCGGCTGCCCTGAGGCCATACCCCTCCCGTTGGGGGTTATACTATCACGCTGCACAATCCTACCACCGGCCTCAGCGGTCTGCCCTGCAGCAGCAGCTCCTTAGCTGTACTCAACGGGTGGCGTAGTCGTCCAACATCTACCGCTGATACAGCGCCACTTAGTCTGACTCCCTGGGCACGGACCGGATCACCGCCACGAGACTACAACCCTCAAAAGATCCGGCTCCGGGTAAGCTCCCGCGTGCGCAACGCAGCGCGACACAGGCCCAGGGGCGCGTCACCAGGATCCACCTTCTTACCTTTCTTAAAGAAGTTCTTCACAACTTTTTATTACCCCCCCCCCAATGTATTCCCCCGGGGCCCCTGAGGGATTTTGTAATTACCTTGTGTTGCAGATACTGCCTGTGAGCAACGCTTCCGTGGGCTGCTCACAGGCATCACGTGACCCGCCACTGATGTCACGTCAAGTGAGGCGTGACATCAGTGACGCGGTCCCATGGTGGATGCTGGGTTGCGAGCGGGGTTACCCTCCGCGCTTCACCCAGCATCCACCACGCACTTTCCCAATGAATGGGGAGAGGGAGAGCGCGCTGTGGATGCTGGGTGTGACACGCGGGGTAACCCTGCCCACAACCCAGCATTCATCGGTGGAAGTCATAAGAGGGACCCCCGTCTGCATCTGGAATCATGACGTGACTTCCGTGGATGTCAGAGCCGGCTGCAGCCGGGGGTCACGTAATGCCTATGAGTGGCCAGTGATAACGCCGCTCACAGGCAAAAACTGCACCACAAGGTAATTACAAAACCACTTAGGGGCCCAGGGAGAATACATTGGGGGGCTAATAAAATGTAGTGAACAACCCCTTTAAATATCGGTATCACATCAGCCATCCTCCAATCCTGTGTCACCAACCCTGTTACAAGAGAGTCTAAGAAGATGAGATACAGTGGTCTGTCAATTACTGAGCACAATTCCCTCAGTATCCGACGATGAATGATCTGGGGGATTTGTCCATGTTTAATTTGCTCAGACACAGGTGTACTTCTTCTTGTGTTAAACTAATTATATCAAGTGGTGAACTTTGATTTTTGGCTTGTTGAATGATCCCTGGTACAGTCAGTTCATTTGTGAACATGGATGAAAAGTTTCTGTTTAATATCTCAGCCTTTTCTTTGTCCTCTATAATTATCTTGTTATTATCTTTTAAGGGGCTGATACCATCCTTTTTTTTCTTTTCGGCATTGATGCATATATAAAAGATTTAGGGATTTATTTTAACCCCTTCACGACCTTGCGATTTTCAGTTTTTGCGTTTTCGTTTTATGTTTCCCTTCTTCCTAGGGCCATAACTTTTTTATTTTTCTATCAATATGGCCACTTAAGGTCTTGTCTTTTGCAAGACGAGTTACTTTTGAATGTCACCATTGATTTTACCATATAGTGTACTGGAAAACAGGAAAAAAATTCCAAGTGCGTTGAAATTGCAAAAAAGGTGCAATTCCACAATTGTGTTTTGAGATTTTTATTTACTATGTTCACTAAATGCAAAAACTGACCTGAAATTATGATTCTCCAGGTCATTACGAGTTTGCAGATACCAGACATGTATAGATTATTTTTTATTTAAGTGTTGAAAAAAAAATCCAACATTTGTAGGGAAAAAAATGGTGCCATTTTTCGAGACCCGTAGTGTCTCCATTTTTCAGGATCTGGAGCTGAGTGAGGGCTTATTTTTTGCACGCCGAGCTGACATTTTTATTGATACCATTGTGACCATTTTGGGGTAGATATGATGTTATGATCACCTGTTATTGCATTTTATTGCAATGTTGCGGTGACCAAAAAAATCGTAATTCTGGCCTTTCTATTTTTTTTTCTTGTTACGTCGGATTTATTTAGTTTGTATTTTGATAGATTGGGCATTTCTGAATGCAACGATACCAAATATGTGTATTTTTTTTATTACTGCTTTATTTTGAATGGGGCAAAAGGGGGGTGATTTGAACTTTTATATATTTTTTTATATTTTTAAAAACATTTTTTTTCTATTTTTTACTTGCCTCTATAGTCCCTTATGAGACTTGAAGTTGCGATTATCCGATCACTTGTGCTAAATTATATGTAGCAAAAATCATCATCTCCTATGATTGCCAGCCATGGGCCGGTGTTTGTAGTAGATCTGCAATGACATGCACGGGGGTTTTCTACAGGCTCCCGGCAGTCATGACAACCCATTGGCACCCCCTGACCACGTGACAGGGACGCTGCTGACACCTCCACAGGGACCCCTCTACGTTTGTCACTCAGTCATGGTTTTGTCCAGCTAGGTTTCCGTAATGCACACCTCATAATCCATGGCTGACATAAGAGTCTCCAATTCATTAATTTCGCTTTCAATACTTCTTACATTTGCCAGCAGACATTTAATACTATTTGCATATTTATTACTCCTACTCATCTTCCTACTTTCCTTGCATGTCCCAGCCCTCCTAAATCCTCATTGACCCTTACTGCCTCACTTTCTCTGTCTACTCTATGTATCCTCTTATTTGCACAACTACCCTCACTCTCTCAGATCTTTGTTTTAAGCTTCTCCATCCGTCTGACCATTTTTCGGCCCCCGTCCCTACTGTAGAGCCTGTAGCCGACAGAGAAATCTACCCAGTTCTCCATGAAACCAAACCTTTACTTTCTGCACAAATTTCTGAGCCACTTATTTATCTCCCTAAGCTCCCGCTCTCTTTCTAATGACGCTCATGGCACTGGCAATATTTCTGAAAACACCACCTTGGAGGTCCTAGCCTTCAGCTTCTCTCCTAGTTCCCTGTAATAATTTTTAAGGACCTTCCACCTGCCTCTAACTATGTCATTGGTACCGATATGTACCATGACCACTGGGTTTTCCCCAGCCCCACCCAGCAATCTGTCTATTCGATCTGCAATATGTCGAACCCGAGTACGCGGCAGACAACAGACTTATTCAGCATTCAGAGTCCCCTACCACCAATATCTGTCTGGCCTTTGCTGCACTCCTATTTCCCTCCTTCCTACAGCAGTCGTCTTCCTGGTTGCTAGTAACAATGTCCTGCTGCAGTGATCCTAATCCAGGGCCTGCAATCCTAATATCAGCCAAATAGGCATATTTACTAGGTTGTGCCAGATCAGGACTGGGCTCCCTGGCACTTTTCCCCATACCCCTTCTTCTAACTGTTACCCAGCTATCTACTTCTGGGCCCTGATTGTTATGATCTGCTACAAGCACTAAGGAAAGACAGGAGATCTGTCCCTACAATAGAACTAAGCTGGATCCCTACGATGTAACGGGGAACATGATCCTGCGATCAGACCCGCTAAAGTCCTCGGCTAGTCTGAACGAAGACCTATAGATGTGAGGAAGGGATCCCTACAAGAACTAGGGACTGGGAGAAAGATGGACACCTCCTAGCAGAAATTGTAGCAGAAATAAGACAAACAAACAACATAGAACATAGAGGTCCGAAGACCTAGCAAAACTGACTGAGAAAGGTAACAGAGCACCAAGCTAGCTCAAGAGTAGAAATTACACTGAAGTCCAGCAAGGCCAGGAGGGCGGAGCAGGATTAAATAGGCAAAAAAGGTCATGTGACCAGCAAACTAGAAAAAACCTAACAGGAGAGTTCTAACAGTACCCCCTCTTCTAAGAGGATCCTCCGGATCCCCTAGGCCCGGGCTTATCAGGAAACCTCCTGTGAAACGCTCTGACAAGTCTGGAAGCAGAAACATCATCCGCCCTCACCCATGAGTTATCCTCGGGTCCGAAACCCTTCCAAGCGACGAGATACTGCAAACTCCCTCTATACCGTCTAGAATTTAGGATGCGGGAAATTTCATATTCCCCATCCTCCACCACCGGAGGAACAGTGACAGAGGCGTCACCATCCGACACATCAGCTCTTTTCAACAGAGAAACATGAAACACCGGATTAATCTTCCAGGAGGTAGGAACCTCCAACCTAACAGCAGATTGGTTAACAATCTGAAGCACCTTAAAGGGCCCTACAAACTTGGGACCCAATTTTTTAGAAGGAATCCTCAATCGCAGATTCTTAGAGGACTACCAAACCATGTGACCAATAGCAAACAAAACCTCTTGCCGTTTCCTATCAAAGTACCTCTTAGATTTTTTGCTAGCCTCCTGAAGATTACCACGCACATCCGTCCAAACTCTCTCCAAATCACCGGAAAAACTCTCCTCCTCAGGCACAGCCGATACCAATTTGGAGAATGACCCAAAAGACGGATGTCTCCCAGAACAACAAAAAAAAGGCGAACACCCAGCAGAAGAGGATGTATGGTTGTTAAGAGCAAATTCAGCAAGCGGCAGAAACTCAGACCACCCCTCTTGATTGTCTGCTGCAAAACAACGCAAGAACTGCTCAACATCCTGGTTCTTTCTTTCTGTCTGGCCATTAGACTCAGGATGATATCCGGATGAAAACGACAAATGAACTCCCAACCTGTCACAAAAGGCACGCCAAAAATGAGCCACGAACTGAGGTCCCCTAGCAGAAACAATGTCAGTAGGAACGCCATGTAGTCTGACAATTTCCTTGACAAAGGCCTTAGCGAGTGTCTTAGTGCAGGGCAGTTTGATGAAGGGAACCAAGTGACACATCTTGCTAAAACGGTCCACGACCACCCAGATCACCGTGAAACCCTCAGAGGGGGGAAGGTCAGTAATAAAGTCCATAGTCAGATGTGTCCAAGGTGCACTAGGAACCTCCAGAGGGCAAAGCAACCCCGCAGCAGGAGCATGCGAAGACTTAGATCTAGCACACACAGTACATTGACGCACCCACTTAATGACTTCCTTCTGCCATCCAGGCCACCAAAAACTGCGACCCACAAGTCTCTTGGTCTCAGAAATTCCTGGATGACCTGCCAACCGAGACTCATGACACTCAACAAACAAATCTCTCCTAAAGGTCCTAGGCACAAGCAACCTCCCATGGGGAGTGTTAGATGGGGCATTCTCCCGAGCTTTAAGAATCTCATCCTCCAAAACGGAGTCCAAAGCAGCAATCACAACACCTTCTTGTAAAATGCTCTCCTCCTCCTCAGCACCGACCATGGGAGAAAAGCTGCGAGACAAAGCATCAGCTTTAACATTCTTGGTACCCGGGATGTAAGTAACGAAAAAATTAAACCACGAGAAAAAAAGTGCCCACCTAGCCTGACGGGCATTCAAGCGCTTGGCAGCATCAAGATAGATCAGATTTTTATGATCCGTGAAAACCTGAATGGGAAATTCAGCACCTTCCAAGAGATGACGCCAGTGTTCAAATGCGAGTTTAATAGCCAGCAATTCCCGATTACCAATATCGTAATTAAGTTCAGTCTCAGAAAAATTTTTTGAAAAAAAGGCACAGGGATGTACTCCATCCTTGTTTTCCTGAGACAACACCGCACCGACCCCCACAGAAGAAGCATCAACCTCAACCAAAAACGACTTAGTCACATCAGGCTGCATAAGGATGGGGGCAGAGCTGAACCTCTCCTTTAGAAACACAAAAGCTTCAATGGCCTCAGAAGTCCACTGAACCGTATTAGCACCTTTCCTGGTGAGATCGGTCAGTGGTTTGACAATAATAGAAAAATATTTTATGAATTTTCTGTAATAATTGGCGAAACCCAAAAACCTCTGTATCGATTTCAAACCAATAGGCCTAGGCCATTCCTGCACAGCTTGAACTTTAACCGGATCCATCTCAAAACCTTCACTGGAGATAATGTAGCCCAAAAAACTAATCCTCTGTACATCGAACTCACATTTCTCTAGCTTAGCAAAAAGCGAATTGTCAATCAATAACTGTAATACCTCACGCACGCTCCGCCAATGAGACTCCAGATCCGGCGAATAAATCAAAATGTCATCCAAATAGACAACCACATTTTTGCCGATCAAAGGTCTAAGGATGTCATTAATAGTGTTGAGCCACCCCCGTAGTGTTCGGGTTCGGTTCGGTTCGTCGAACACCGGGATGTTCAAGGAACTGTTCGTCGAACTGTTCGTCGAACACCTTAGAACACCGTCGAACACCGTTAAAACCAATGGCAGGCAAACAAAAACACATAGAAACACATAGAAAACACCTGCAAAGGTGTCCAAAAGCTGACAAACTGCTCAGAAGACACTCTCTTTAAAAAAGCCGGCCGGCAAATTCAGCAGCGGCATACACCGGTACCCGACAATTTAGACAAGAAGGAATAGAGCATCACACATAGATTAGATAGATAGAAACATGTCAGTCACACATATAAGAAGCACAGTGACAGTGTTGGTTACTGCACTTGTCATTTAGTGTAAAGGATTTATTAAAAAAATATTAGTGTTTTCATGCACCGTCTCTTTAAAAAAGCCGGCCGGCAATTCAGCATCTGTACCCGACAATTTAGAACAGAAAGAATAGAGCTTCACACATAGATTAGATAGATAGAAACATGTCAGTCACATATATAATAAGTACAGTGACAGTGTTGGTTACTGCACTTGTCATTTAGTGTAAAGGATTTATTAAAAAAAATATTAGTGTTTTCATGCACCGTCTCTTTAAAAAAGCCGGCCGGCAATTCAGCAGCGGTACCCGACAATTTAGAACAGAAAGATAGAGCATCACACATAGATTAGATAGATAGAAACATGTCAGTCACATATATATGAAGTACAGTGATAGTGTTGGTTACTGTACTTGTCATTTAGTATTAAAATAAAGGATTTATTATTAAAAAAATTGGCGTGGGGTTCCCCTTAATTTTAGGCTCTAGCGGAGGTTAAGCAGACGGCTGGGGCAGATGTTTGAAGCCTGGGAAGGGGGTAATACCCACGGAGCTTCCCAGGCTACTAATATCAGCCCCCAGCTGAATACATAGCCTTTACTAGCTATTAAAATGGGGGACCCCCCCCAAAAAATGACGTGGGGTCCCCCCTAATGTAATAGCTAGCAAAGGCTAGGCAGACAGCTGGGGGCTGATATTAATAGCCCAGGAAGGGAGCCATGAATATTGGCCCCCTCCCAGGCTAGAAACACCAGCCGTCAGCCGCCCCAGAAATGGCGCATTCATAGGATGCGCCAATTCTGGCACTTAGCCTCGCTCTTCCATGCTGCCCTGGTGCGGTGGCAGGGGGTAATAGGGTTGGGGTTGATGTCAGCTTATAATGCCAGCTGACATCAAGCCCAGGTTAGTAATGGAGAGGCGTCTATAAGACACCCCCATTACTAACCCCATAGTCAAAGTTAAAAAAAACACAAACACCCAGAATAAGTCCTTTAATTGAAATAAAGACACAATCCTTTATTGTTCTAAATTAAACCATACTTACCATCACACCCATTCCAGCTGAAGCCAACGATCTCCTGCAATAAAAGAAAAATAATAAAGCAACCTCATCCTTACCTTTCCATGGTTCCCAGGACAGCTTCAGCTCTGCTACATCGAGATGACAGGCTGGACCGCAGCAGAACGCTGCCATCCAGCCTGTCATCCCGCAGACACTGAGAAGCGCAGGCTTGCTTGCGCTGCTCAGCGTCTCTCTGTGACGACATCCAGATGAGCCGAGTTCATGTCCAATGAACTCGGCTCACCTCATGCACGTCACTGACAGCGTGGGAAAATTCTCACGCTGAAGCGCTGATTGCAGGAGAATTTTCCCACGCTGTCAGTGACGTGCAGGAGGTGAGCTGAGTTCATTGGACATGAGCTCACCTCATGCACATCACTGACAGCGTGGGAGAATTCTCCTGCACTCAGCACTTCAGCGTGAGAATTTTCCCACGCTGTCAGTGACGTGCATGAGGTGAGCCGAGTTCATTGGACATGACCTCGGCTCATCTGGATGCCGTCACAGCGAGACACTGAGGAGCGCAAGCATGCCTGCGCTTCTCAGTGTCTGCGGGATGACAGACTGGATGGCAGCGTTCTGCTGCGGTCCAGCCAGTCATCTCGATGTAGCAGAGCTGAAGCTGTCGTGGGAACCATGGAAAGGTAAGGATGAGGTTGGTTTATTATTTTTCTTTTATTGCAGGAGATCGTTGGCTTCAGCTGGAATGGGTGTGATGGTAAGTATGGTTTAATTTAGAACAATAAAGAATTGTGTCTTTATTTCAATTAAAGGACTTTATTCTGGGTGTTGTGTTTTTTTTAAATACTTTACTAGAAATTCATGGCGGTCATGTCTAATACTGGCGTGACCCCATGAATTTTGGGCTTGGGGCCAGCTGATAATACCAAGCTGGCCCTAACCCATTTATTACCCAGTGAGCCACCGCACCAGGGCCCTGGATGAGTTGGGTACAGCGCCAGAAGATGGCGCTTTTATGAACGCGCCATTTTCCGGGGTGGCTGCGGACTGCATTTTGTAGCGGGGGGGGGCCCAGAAAGCTTGGGCCTCCCTGCGCTGCAGATTCCAGCCCCCAGCTGCCTAGTTGTACCTGGCTGGACACAAAAATAGGGCGAAGCCCCACGTACTTTTTTTTTAATTATTTCATGAAATTCATGAAATAATTAAGAAAAAAAGGCCTTCCCTATATTGTTGTGTCCGGCCAGGTACAAATAGGCAGCTGGTGGTTGGGGGCAGCCCGTTCCTGCCTGCTGTACCTGGCTGGACACAAATATAGTGCGAAGCCCCACTTCAATTTTTTTTAATTATTTCATGAAATTCATGAAATAATTAAGAAAAAAAGGGCTTCCCTATATTGTTGTGTCCGGCCAGGTACAAATAGGCAGCTGGTGGATGGGGGCAGCCCGTTCCTGCCTGCTGTACCTGGCTGGACACAAATATAGTGCGAAGCCCCACTTCAATTTTTTTTAATTATTTCATGAAATTCATGAAATAATTAAGAAAAAAAGGGCTTCCCTATATTGTTGTGTCCGGCCAGGTACAAATAGGCAGCTGGTGGATGGAGGCAGCCCGTTCCTGCCTGCTGTACCTGGCTGGACACAAATATAGTGCGAAGCCCCACTTCAATTTTTTTAAATTATTTCAGGAAATTCATGAAATAATTTACAAAAAATTGACGTGGGGCTTCGCACTATATTTGTGTCCAGCCAGGTACAGCAGGCAGGAACGGGCTGCCCCCAACCACCAGCTGCCTATTTGTACCTGGCCGGACACAACAATATAGGGAAGCCCTTTTTTTCTTAATTATTTCATGAAATAATTTAAAGAAAATTGACGTGGGGCTTCGCCCTGTTTTTGTGTCCAGCCAGGTACAACTAGGCAGCTGGGGGCTGGAATCCGCAGCGGAGGGAGGCCCAAGCTTTCTGGGCCACCCCCGCTGCAAATTGCAGTCCGCAGCCACCCCGGAAAATGGCGCGTTCATAGAAGCGCCATCTTCTGGCGCTGTACCCAACTCATCCAGGGCCCTGATGCGGTGGCTCACTGGGTAATAAAGGGGTTAGGGCCAGCTTGGCATTATCAGCTGGCCCTAAGCCCGAAATTCATGGGGTCACGCCAATATTAGACATGACCACCATGAATTTCTAGTAAAGTATTTAAAAAAAACACAACACCCAGAATAAAGTCCTTTAATTGAAATAAACACACAATTCTTTATTGTTCTAAATTAAACCATACTTACCATCACGCCCATTCCAGCTGAAGCCAACGATCTCCTGAAATAAAAGAAAAATAATAAAGCAACATCATCCTTACCTTTCCATGGTTCCCATGACAGCTTCAGCTCTGCTACATCGAGATGACAGGCTGGACCGCAGCAGAACGCTGCCATCCAGCCTGTCATCCCGCAGACACTGAGAAGCGCAGGCTTGCTTGCGCTCCACAGTGTCTCTCTGTGAGGGCATCCAGATGAGCCGAGTTAATGTCCAATGAACTCGGCTCACCTCATGCACGTCACTGACAGCTTGGGAAAATTCTCCTGCACTCAGCGCTTCAGCGTGGGAGAATTCTCACACTGAAGCGCTGAGTGCAGGAGAATTCTCCCACGCTGTCAGTGACGTGCAGGAGGTGAGCTGAGTTCATTGGACATGAGCTCACCTTATGCACGTCACTGACAGCGTGGGAAAATTCTCCTGCACTCAGCGCTTCAGCGTGGGAGAATTCTCACGCTGAAGCGCTGAGTGCAGGAGAATTCTCCCACGCTGTCAGTGACGTGCAGGAGGTGAGCTGAGTTCATTGGACATGAGCTCACCTTATGCACGTCACTGACAGCGTGGGAGAATTCTCCTGCACTCACCGCTTCAGCGTGAGAATTTTCCCACGCTGTCAGTGACGTGCATGAGGTGAGCCGAGTTCATTGGACATGAACTCGGCTCATCTGGATGTCGTCACAGAGAGACGCTGAGCAGCGCAAGCAAGCCTGCGCTTCTCAGTGTCTGCGGGATGAGAGGCTGGATGGCAGCGTTCTGCTGCGGTCCAGCCTGTCATCTCGATGTAGCAGAGCTGAAGCTGTCGTGGGAACCATGGAAAGGTAAGGATGAGGTTGCTTTATTATTTTTCTTTTATTGCAGGAGATCGTTGGCTTCAGCTGGAATGGGCGTGATGGTAAGTATGGTTTAATTTAGAACAATAAAGGATTGTGTCTTTATTTCAATTAAAGGACTTTATTCTGGGTGTTTGTGTTTTTTTTAACTTTGACTATGGGGTTAGTAATGGGGGTGTCTTATAGACGCCTCTCCATTACTAACCTGGGCTTGATGTCAGCTGGCATTATAAGCTGACATCAACCCCAACCCTATTACCCCCTGCCACCGCAGCAGGGCAGCGTGGAAGAGCGAGGCTAAGTGCCAGAATTGGCGCATCCTATGAATGCGCCATTTCTGGGGCGGCTGACGGCTGGTGTTTCTAGCCTGGGAGGGGGCCAATATTCATGGCTCCCTTCCTGGGCTATTAATATCAGCCCCCAGCTGTCTGCCTAGCCTTTGCTAGCTATTAAATTAGGGGGGACCCCACGTCATTTTTTTTGGGGGGTCCCCCATTTTAATAGCTAGTAAAGGCTATGTATTCAGCTGGGGGCTGATATTAGTAGCCTGGGAAGCTCCGTGGGTATTATCCCCTTCCCAGGCTTCAAACATCTGCCCCAGCCGTCTGCTTAACCTCCGCTAGAGCCTAAAATTAAGGGGAACCCCACGCCAATTTTTTTAATAATAAATCCTTTATTTTAATACTAAATGACAAGTACAGTAACCAACACTATCACTGTACTTCATACATATGTGACTGACATGTTTCTATCTATCTAATCTATGTGTGAAGCTCTATTCTGTCTGTTATAAATTGTCGGGTACCGCTGCTGAATTGCCGGCCGGCTTTTTTAAAGAGACGGTGCATGAAAACACTATTATTTTTTTTGATAAATCCTTTACGCTAAATGACAAGTACAGTAAGCAGCACTTTCACTGTACTTCGTATATATGTGGCTGACATGTTTATATCTATCTAATCTATGTGTGAAGCTCTATTCTTTCGGTTCTAAATTGTCGGGTACAGGTGTATGCCGCTGCTGAATTGCCGGCTTTTCATGTTTCACTGTTGGCACTGTTCCCATCGATTTGGGCAATCACTGTAATGCCACAACCACCATGGCTGTGGCATTACAGTGAGTGGCAGACAATCCCTGCATGATTGGTGCTCTAAATAGCGCCAGACATGCAGGACACGCTTTTGGTGCACGAACAGTTATCGAACATAACCTCGAACAGCCGAATTTTTTGCAAATCGTTCGGGTTCGTCGAACAACTCGAACACCGCCCAAAACAGCTCGAATTTGAGATTGGCGAACAGTTCTAGTCGAACACCGCTCATCTCTAGTCATTAATAAGATTCTGAAAAAATGCTGGAGCATTGGTAAGACCAAAAGGCATAACCAGATTCTCAAAATGACCCACAGGAGATTAATTGTATGCCCCCCGGAGATTAATTTTAGAGAACCACTTGGCCCCCACTAACTGGTTAAACAAATCAGGAATCAATGGCAGTGGGTAAGGATTGCGTACAGTAATTTTATTAATCTCACGAAAGTCCAGACAAGGACGTAAACCGCCGTCCTTTTTTTCAACAAAAAAAAATCCAACAGCCACAGGAGACTTGGAAGGCCTAATGTGACCGGCGGCAAAGCTTGTCTGTATGTATTCCTCCAAAGCCTTTCTCTCAGGAATAGTAAGATTAAATAAACGACTTTTAGGAAGAGTTGCTCCAGGGACAAATTCAGTGGTACAATCATAGTCTCTATGGGGAGGCAAAATTTGCGATTCCTTCTCAGAAAAAACTTTCCAAAAATCCTGAATAGGTACAGGTAATTCCCCTTTATCCACAGCTGCAATGCGCCCGTTACAACACTTGTCATAACACTTAGGGCTCCAGGACTTCATTTCATTGGTAGACCAATCCAGTACAGGATTGTGCAATTTTAACCAGGGTAACCCCAACACTACTGCAGAAGGAAAATTATTTAATACTACCAAATCCAAATTCTCTTGGTGAATACCATTAATAGTGAGGGGAAATTCACAGACCTTGTGAGTAACACTCTTTAAGGGAGAGCCATCGACAGAAACCATGGCAATAGGGGATGACAAAAGTTTGTGTTTTAACTTAAGTTTTTCCAAGAATCCCCCATCAATCACATTCAGAGTAGAACCACAATCCACAAATACCCGAAATTCAGTTAATTCTTCCTGAGCAGTGGTAGTAGCAGAAAGAAGTACACCCTTAGTATTTAAACAGGCTATACGGGCGTAACTGACCTTTTTTTTTTCTTTGTTCATACGAAGCACACAGTTCTTAATGAAATGATCAGATCCACCGCAATAAAAGCACAAACCTTCAGAAGATCTGCGGTCTTTTTCCTGAGAGCGGGGTGACATCGCCCCAATCTCCATCGGCTCTCCAATGTCAGTACAGACCCTCTCAAGACTCAGAGCTGACATGGCAGAGGATTTACTCTCATTAACCCTTGCACGCAGTCTCCTGTCCACCCGTATAGCTAATTGCATTGCCTCCTGCAAGTTTCCAGGTGAAGGATAAGCAATCAGCAGATCCTTAACCCTTTCACCTAGCCCCGCAAGAAACAAACTTTTCAAAGCTGAATCGTTCCACCCCACCTGAGCAGACCACCGACGGAAGCGAGTACAATAATTTTCCACATTGCCTGATCCCTGCCACAAACGTCTTAATTCAGACTCAGCAGATGAGACACGATCAGGATCATCATACAACAACCCCAAAGCAGAAAAAAAACTATCCACTGATCTAAAGCACGGATCACTAGGTTGGAGAGAAAAGGCCCATCCCTGAGGTTCTTTGCGCAAAAGTGACATTATGAACCCTATGCGCTGTGATTCATCACCAGAGGATCCGGGTCTCAAACGAAAATACAATAAACAAGCATTTTTAAAGGAAAAAAAATCTTGTTGTTCACCAAAAAATGGAGCAGGCAGACGTACCTTTGGCTCTACAAAATGTGCTCCAGAACAGCTACTCATGTGTTGTTGGAGCTTGGCCACCTCCAGAGAGAGTCCCTGCAAGCGTTGAGCCAAATCCTGAACAGAGACCATGATGGAAACTGGAGGTCTTTCCTTAGAGAAATTTTTAGGCTGGACTTACTGTTATGATCTGCTACAAGCACTAAGGAAAGACAGGAGATCTGTCCCTACAATAGAACTAAGCTGGATCCCTACGATGTAACAGGGAACCTGATCCTGCGATCAGACCCGCTAAAGTCCTCGGCTAGTCTGAACAAAGACCTATAGATGTGAGGAAGGGATCCCTACAAGAACTAGGGACTGGGAGAAAGATGGACACCTCCTAGCAGAAATTGTAGCAGAAATAAGACAAACAAACAACATAGAACATAGAGGTCCGAAGACCTAGCAAAACTGACTGAGAAAGGTAACAGAGCACCAAGCTAGCTCAAGAGTAGAAATTACAATGAAGTCCAGCAAGGCCAGGAGGGCAGAGCAGGATTAAATAGGCAAAAAAGGTCATGTGACCAGCAAACTAGAAAAAACCTAACAGGAGAGTTCTAACACTGATCTCCCCCACCTCCACCCTCCTCCATATCACTGGCCCCAGCCAGAACCACTCAATGAGCTCCGAACTCCTCTCCAGGTTTGCAATGCTCTTGAGTGTTGCAAGCTGCATATTTACATCCATTACCTGGGCTTCCAAACATGTAACTCGCTGACAACGAGTGCAGATATATTCACCCTGATTCTTTATTTTTAATAAAGTTTGCAAATTGTTTCCACTTGTTTTAATTTGTGTGAAATGTTGTGATTTTGTAAACCTCTTCTGACAGTTTCTTGATTTTGTTACCACTGGTATCAGAATATGTCTTCATTAATTACAAATCTACTTAAAAGCAATTCCCATGGACACATGTATAATATGCCTAATCCCCTACTGTCCCCAGCACTTCTGCTGTTCCTCTATAGATGTTGACATGACTTCTATAGTGATAGATGAATGCCTTAGCTTGTTAATGTTTATGAGGGAGCAACTGAAATGGCAGGGGAAGCACTAGACCAAAGGCAAATGACCGAAGTGGAATCAATAAGGTTACTATACTGCAATTCATTCCCAGAAAACCCTTAAAAGATTATTCCCATCTTTATAAATGGGTATTTTCGAATAGTACTTGTAAATACAAGCAATTTTGCAATTTACTGTTTATTCAAATGTTTAGCTATCTTTCATGTATTAACATTTTTTTCCTATTATTTATAGCTCTTTGGCATAAGTACATTTGTATAAACACTACTCAAAAAAATAAAGGGAACACTGAAATAACACATCTTAGATCTGAATGAATGAAATATTCTCATTGAATACTTTGTTCTGTACAAAGTTGAATGTGCTGACAACAAAATCACACAAAAATCATCAATGGAAATCAAATTTATTAACCAATGGAGGCCTGGATTTGGAGTCACCCCCAAAATTAAAGTGGAAAAACACACTACAGGCTGATCCAACTTTGATGTAGTGTCCTTAAAACAAGTCAAAATGAGGCTCAGTATTGTGTGTGGCCTCCAAGGGCCTGTATGACCTCCCTACAATGTCTGGGTACGCTCCTCAAGAGGTTGCGGATGGTCTCCTGTGGATCTCCTCCCAGACCTGGACTAAAAAACTCCTGAACAGTCTGTGGTGCAATGTGACGTTGGTGGATGGAGCGAGACATGAAGTTCCAGATGTGCTCAATCGGACTCAGGTCTGGGGAACGGGCGGGCCAGTCCATAGCTTCAATGCCTTCATCTTGCAGGAACTGCTGACACACTCCAGCCACATGAGGTCTGGCATTGTCCTGCATTAGGAGGAACCCAGGGCCAACCACACCAGCGTATGGTCTTACAAGGGGTCTGAGGATCTCATCTCGGTACCTAATGGCAGTCAGGCTACCTCTGGCGAGCACATGGAGGGCTGTGCGGCCCTCCAAAGAAATGCCACCCCACACCATTACTGACCCACTGCCAAACCGGTCATGCTGAAGGATGTTGCAGGCAGCAGATCGCTCTCCACGGCGTCTCCAGACTCTGTCACGTCTGTCACATGTGCTCAGTGTGAACCTGCTTTCATCTGTGAAGAGCACAAGGCGCCAGTGGCAACTTTGCCAATCCTGGTGTTGTGTGCCAAATGCCAAGCGTCCTGCACGGTGTTGGGCTGTGAGCACAACCCCCATCTGTGGATGTTGGGCCCTTATACCACCCTCATGGAGTCGGTTTCTAACCGTTTGTGCAGACACATGCACATTTGTGGCCTGCTGGAGGTCATTTTGCAAGGCTCTGGCAGTGCTTCTCCTGTTCCTCCTTGCACAAAGGCGGAGGTAGCGGTCCTGCTGCTGGGTTGTTGCCCTCTTACGGCCCCCTCCACGTCTCCTGGTGTACTGGTTTGTCTACTGGTAGCGCCTCCAGCCTCTGGACACTACGCTGACAGACACAGCAAACCTTCTTGCTACAGCTCGCATTGATGTGCCATCCTGGATGAGCTGCATTACCTGAGCAACTTCTGTGGGTTGTAGAGTCCGTCTCATGCTACCACGAGTGTGAAAGCACAACCAACATTCAAAAGTGACCAAAACATCAGCCAGAAAGCATTGGTACTGCCATGTGGTCTGTGGTCCCCACCTACAGAACCACTCCTTTATTGAGTGTGTCTTGATAATTGTCAATAATTTCCATCTATTGTCTATTCCATTTGCACAACAGCATGTGAAATGGATTGTCAATCAGTGTTGCTTCCTAAGTCCACAGTTTGATTTCACAGAAGTTTGATTTACTTGGAATAATATTCTGTTGTTTAAGTGTTCCCTTTATTTTTTTGAGCAGTGTACTTGCACTAATAAATATATATACAGTCATGGCCAAAAGTATTGGCACCCTTGACATTGTTCCAGAAAATTAATTATTTCTCCCCGAAAATTATTGCAATTACACATGTTTTGCTATACGCATGTTTATTTCCTTTGTGTGTATTGGAACAACACAAAAAACTGAAAAAAAAGGCAAATTAGACATAATTTCACACAAAATCCCAAAAATAATCCAGACAAAATTGTTGGCACCCTGAACTTAATATTTGATTGCACACACTTTGGAATAAATAGCTGCAATCCATCACTTCTTATAACCATCAATAAGCTACTTATACCTCTCAATTGGAATTTTGGATCACTCTCCTTTTGCAAACTGCAGCAAGTCTCTCATACTTAAAGGGTGCCTTCTCAGCAATTTTAAGATCTCTCCACAGATGTTCAATGAGATGGTTCTTGAAGTATGTTTGGGGTCATTGTCCTGCTGGAAGACCCATGACTAGGACACAAACCCATCTTTCTGACACTGGGCACTACATTGCAACCCAAAATCCTTTGGTAATCTTCAGATTTCATGATGCTTTTCACACAGTAAATGCACCCAGTGACAGAGGCAGCAAAACAGCCCCAAAACATCTTTGAACTTCCACCATATTTGACTGTAGGTACTGTGTTCTTTTCTTTGTAGGCCTTATTCCAGTTTTGATAAACAGTAGAGTGATGTGCTTTATCAAAAAGGTCTATCTTGGTCTCATCTGTCCAAAAGACACTTTTCCAGGAGGATTTTGGCATACTCATGTACATTTTGGCAAACTGCAGTCTAGTTATTTTTATGTCTCTGTGTCAGCAGTGGGGTCCTCCTGGGTCTACTGCCATAGCGTTTCATTTCTTTCAAATGTCGACTGATAGTTCGCGCTTCACTGATGCACTCTGAAACTGCAGATGCACTATCTGGACTATCCTGCATTGCAACCTTTCATCAATTTTTCTCCTCCGTCCACGTCCAGGGAGATTAGCTACAGTGACATGGGTTGTACATTTCTTGATTATGTTGTGCACCGTGGACAAAGGAACATCAAGCTCTCTGGAGATGGACTTGTAACCTTCAGATTGTTGATATTTTTCAACAAAAATACAGACAGCTGTATCTCATATTCTTAGACTCTCTTGTAACGGGGGTAGTGTCACAGGATTGGAGGATAGCTGATGTGTTATCGATATCTAAAAAGGTAAGAAGGTGGATCCAGGTAACTTCCGTCCAGTAAGTCTGACATCACTAGTGTGCAAAGTTTTTGAAGGCATGATAAGAGAAGACTTTCAGAGTTATATTACAGAGAATAATATAATAAATGATAATCAGCACGGATTCATGAAAAATAGGTCCTGTCTAACCAACATGCTGGGTTTCTATGAGGAGGTAAGTGAAAATCTGGATGGTGGTAATGCAGCTGATGTGATTTATCTGGACTCTACAAAGGCATTTGATACTGTACCATATAACAGCCTTATACTGAAGCTACAGAAGCAAGGACTTGGGGGAACTATATCCAGATGGGTAAGGAATTGGCTAAATGACAGGAAACAAAGAGTCATCATAAATGGTACGTTGTCTAAATGGGATATAGTCATCAGTGGGGACTGTGTGGCGCCCGTATGGGTCCAGTTGCCACAGAGGTACTGCATCTCACCCAGAGGTGTGGTACCCCACTCTCAGGTAAGGACGGAGTACTACCTGGGACCCACACACCCACATCCAATACACTCCACTTCAGTAGGGAAGGGCGAGATTGCTCCTAAGGGAGAGCACAGTACCTGGTCCCTAGCTGGAGGGTGGAACTAGGTAGAGGAGGTGGGTGGAGGAAGTAGTTCTGTGGAGCACAGAGGGTAGGAGTATAAAAGACAGAGAGAAACATCTAGAAGGGTCGAGTCCTGCTCAGGAGAGCAGCGTAGGAGGGTCCAGGCTCCTGGCTCCAGTGCTTGGAGCAGGAGTTGAGTGGAGAGAGAGGAGTCAGGCCTAGTCAGAGAGGCCCAGGAGGAGAGTGAGAGAGGACGGGAGCAGAGGGAAAGGCTCCAGAGACAGAGGGGATTCCAGGGGTACGGTGAGTGCAGGAAGCCACCCGTGCACCCAAATTCACATGGACGTGGAGGGATCAGGCCGCAGAAGGGGACCGGCCCCAGACTAGTGGAGAACAACCAGGCTCAGCTAGCAAACTGGAGGCTGCAGCATTTTCAAAGTTTTGCAGCCAAAACCCTCAATTATATCGCTGAAAAGGTGGCCACATAGGGTCCAGGGGATTGCAAGTCGCCCGACAAGACCTGAGGCCACTGGCTTGGAACACTGATTGTGAGGCGCAGGGCAGGAGGATGAGAGCAAGCGCAGTGAGACGACCGGGAAAGGTACATAGAACGGGGTCCCGTTTAAGTGCTCCAGAGGTACCTGAGAGATTTCTGGATCCCTACCCCGGAGGACACAGGACGACGTGGGCGGTCATTCCCGGCTGCAGCGGTGACTTGGAACTGCTTTGAACTGTGAGTAAAGCCTGAAGACTGCACCCCACTGTGTCCTCGACTCATTATCTGCGCCATCACCTGCACTACACCTCACCCACAACATCTACCTCGTAGCATCACTATATCCTGCCCTGGAGCTTAGCTCTACCTGTGGAGAGCTGAACCAACTCTGCTGTGTCACCATCAGCTCCAGAGGATCTGCTCCGCAGCGGCGGCCCCATATAGCCGCATACCACAGATGGCGTCACGAACATTATTCTCTAAAAACTTTATTCCCCTTTTACTTTCCACTTTAATTGACCGCCCTTGGTCTCGGACCGGGTCACTGCCACCGTGACATCCCCCAGCATTGACCGGCCCGGCTACCAAGTAACCCACGGCCCAGGGGGCGCGTCAACTGCAGGGATCTGTGCTAGGACCAATTCTTTTTAACGTGTTTATGAATGACCTTGGGGATGGGATTAAAAGTAAAGTGTCAGTCTTTGCTGATGACATCAAACTATGTAGAATATTAAAATTTGATCTTGACATTGCGATATTGCAGAACGATCTGGATAAGATAACTGAATGGGCAAACACTTGGCAGATAAGGTTTAATGTAGATAGATGTAGAGTAATGCACCTAGGACGGAGTAATCCTATTGCTGCATACACATTAAATGGGAGTATACTCAGGGCTACAGAACAGGAGAAGGACTTGGGTATTCTGGTTACAAGTAAACTGAGCAGCAGTACTCAATGTCAGGCAGCAGCCGCAAAAGCAAGCAAGATTTTAGAGTGCATAAAAAGAGAAATAAAATCCCGTGATCCCAACATATTGTTACCCCTTTATAAATAACTGTTGAGGCCACATCTAGAATATGGGATCCAGTTTTGGGCTCCATACTTTAAAAAGGATATTCAGAAGTTAAAGTCAGTTCAAAGGCAGGCAACTAGATTATTACAAGGGATGGAAGGCCTCTCTTATGATGAGAAGTTGAAAAAGTTGATCTTGTTTAGCTTCGAAAAACGACGCCTCAGAGGGGATCTCATTTACATATATAAATATATGAGTGGTCAGTACAAAGGACTAGCACATGACTTAATCCTCCCAAAGACCATACTAAGGACCAGGGATCACTCATTATGGGTGTAAGAAAGGCGATTCCGGCACCTAAACAGGAAAGGGTTCTTTACAGTCATAGCAGTCAGCCTGTGGAATGCCCTACCATAAGAGGCAGTAATGGCAGACACTATAACAGCTTTCAAAAAAGGGCTGGATGATCTCCTCGATACACATAACATTGTGGGTTACAGTTAAATTAGACAAAATGTACAATAAGGGAAGGAAGGTTAAACTTGATGGACCTAGGTCTTTATTCAATCTACATTTCTATGTTACTATGTAATTTTGGTACTCAAGTTCTCAGACAGTTCTCTTCTCTTTCTGTTCTCTTCGCTTAGTGTGGCACACACAGACACACAATGCAAAGATTGATTCAACTTCTCCCCTTTTTATCTGGTTTCAGGTGTGATTTTCATATTGCTCACACCTGTTACTTGCCAAAGGTGAGCTTGAATGAGCATCACATGCTTGAAGCAAAGTTGTTTACCCACAATTTTGGAAAGGTGCCAATAATTTTATCTGGTCCATTTTGGGGGTTTTGTGTGAAATTATGTCCAATTTGCCTTTTTTGACTTTGTTTTTTTGTGTTGTTCCAATACATACAAAGGAAATAAATATGTGTATAACAAAACATGTGTAACTGCAATAATTTTCTGGGAGAAATACTTCATTTGCTGGAACAATTTCAAGGGTGCCAAAATCTTCAGCCATAACTGTATATTAATACTGATAAGAAATTTAGATTTTAAGTCCTAAGAGTGATGATAATGTCTGTAAAGCGCTGTGGAGATTAATAGCACCATATAAGTGAGTAAATAAATAAATATTTATATATATTTACAGTGCGGGGAATAATTATTTAATCCCTTGCTGTTTTTGTAACTTTGCCCACTGACAAAGACATGAACAGTCTATAATTTTAAGGGTAGGTTAATTTTAACATTGAGAGACAGAATATCCAAAAAAATCAAGAAAATCACATTGTATAAATTAGATATTTTTTTGCATTTTGCAATGAGAAATAAGTATTTGATCCCCCTGGCAAACAACACTTAATACTTGGTGGCAAAACCCTTGTTGGCAAGCACAGCAGTCAGACGTTTTTTGTAGTTGATGATGAGGTTTGCGCACATGTCAGGAGGAATTTTGGTCCACTCCTCTTTGCAGATCATCTCTAATTCATTAAGATTTTGAGGCTGTCGCTTGACAACTCGGAGCTTCAACTCCCTCCATAAGTTTTCTATGGGATTAAGGTCCAGAGACTGGCTAGGCCACTCCATGACCTTACTGTGCTTCTTTTTGAGTCACCCCTTTGTTGCTTTGGCTGTATGTTTAGGGTCATTGTCTTGCTGGAAGACCCAGCCACGACCCATCTTCAATGCTCTTACTGAGGGCAGGAGGTTGTTGGCCAAAATCTCAAGATACATGACCCCATCCATCTTCCCTTCAGTACGGTGCAGTCGTCATGTCCCCTTTGCAGAAAAGCACCCCCAAAGTATAATGTTTCCCCCACCATGCTTCACAGTTGGGGCGATGTTCTTAGGGTTATTATTATTATTATTATTATTTATTGTACTCATCCTTCTTCCTCCAAACACAGCGAGCTGAGTTAATGCCAAAGAGCTTAATTTTTGTCTCATCTGACCACAGCACCTACTCCCAATAACTCACAGAATCATCCAGGTGCTAATTAGCAAACTTCAGATGGGCTGTTATGCTGGCGTGTCCTTTAATAAAATAAAATAAAACCTTAAGGACATGTCGGCGTCCACCGGACTGCAAAGGAGCTGCAGCAGCTGAGTCTCAGAGAAATGTTCAGCTAAGCACAGAGAAAGAAATAAACTAGTGTGTTAAGTGCATACACAAGTATTAACTAAACATGGTACTATGCTGGAAGCTAGCAACACTCCAGAAACAAAACTAATAAACTTCTGCACTGCAAGACACTGCTGTGCAGAGCAGGAAGGATTTGGCAGCAAGAAACGCCTGAGCACTAGATGACGGCATATAGAGCTGCAGATAGCTGCAGGCCAGAAAAGGCCTTGAACACAGCATTTACTGCCAGAGACCTCATCTTAGGTTAGAAAGAGATAGACTAGGCACTGGGGCGGAGCCCACGGAGCCCTTAAATACACTAGAGACAGCCCTAGCCCCCCAGGACAATCAACCACGCTGAACCAGACAGCAGAGGGCGTGGCTTGGCAGCACATGACCGCAAGGGGCATGGCGACACAGGGTCACAAGGGGCATGGCTTAGTGGCACATGACCGCAAGGGGGCATGGCATAGTGGCACATGAGCAGAAACGCTGAAATCACACTTAAAATACCTAGAAAGGAACCTAAATGCTGACAATTACTGACCAGCAGGAAAGGGCCTGGCCGGACGCCGCGAGAAAGCCCTTCTCCTGCGTAACGGCCTAACATGGGCCTGCACATGTTGTTAGAATCTATGTTGTTTTACTATCGGCCATCTTGTTGTGGTTTGCTTGCTTCTAGTCTTTTCCTCTGGTGCTGGGTTTCTTAGTCACGTGATCTCTGTATTCTTTATTACCCAGCACCTGGCCCCCATTCCCTGCTGGACATCAGTGTTGTAACGCTCTTGCTCTGGCTAAGTAGCCTTGTTTAGTTCATCTTGCTTTGGACTATAGTTATCCTGGGACTTCTTGTTCCACCAGTTTTGTTTCCTTTAATTTTCGTTTCTGCAACTAGCTTTTCTGTTAGGAGGTCTCCTGCTTTTGCTCCCAGTCCTTAGATCTTTTAGGGACCCCTTTTCCTCTTCCTACAGATCTTTGTTTGAGTTCAGTGCAGGAGTTTCGGTGGGGCTATTCATAAGGAATAGAGTACCCACCCCAGTGTAGGGTAAAGCTAAGTCTCAGTGCAGGGACAGCTTCTCCCTCCTATTCCTTAGTTCTAAGTTGCAGAACATAACCCATGTGCGTTCTTGAGTAGAGATGAGCGGTGTTCGACTCGAACTGTTTGCCAATCTCAAATTCGAGCTGTTTTGGGCGGTGTTCGAGCCGTTCGGCGAACACGAACAATTTGAAAAAAATTTGGCTGTTCGAGGTTATGTTCGATTACTGTTCGTGCACCAAAATCATAACTGGATTTTTTCTCAGTAATGCTGAAAATTAATGTTAATAAGCAGTTTGAGTGTACAGCGGGGTGGGGGGAGGGGCAGGGGATGGATCTCAGCAGGAATAATGAAGATCTCCATTTTTTTTCTCTTTCCCGCGTTTACAGTGGGGAGGTGCAATCTGTCAGCCTATCAGCAGAGCACTCACGGAGCGAACTGCTTTTTTTCACACAAGCAAGGGCATGTGTCATTGGCAGTGTATGTCACATGTCCTTGCCCTATAAGACCCAGACATTTTCCCAGTCGACACCATTTTCTCACTGCTGCAGCTGTGTGTTAGATGGCACCGCTGTTGCTGTGTGCGCTATACTTTGTTAATTTCAAGCCAATTTTCGCACAAATCTACAGATAGCTTGGGAGTAGGGAACAGTTGTGATTGCAGTCTTTTTAAGGACTAGGTTACATCATTTCCTACGACTTTTATCAGGCAGGTCTGTGCTCTTAAATAGATAGGTTGGGAGTAAAGACTAATTGTAATTTAAGTCCTTTTCAGGGCTAGGTTACATCAGTTCCTATCACTTTTTGGCAGGCAGGTCTGTTTTAGTGCTGTGCAAGTTTTTTTCACAGCATTTGGCTAAATCTAGCAAAGCAAATCCTTTTTGGCCTCTTGCAGTGTGTGTTAGTCAGGGGAGTAGCCTATCTGTGTTGCAAGCTACACCACCTATGTATAGAATACAAATTTTTTTACTGCACCTAGTGAAGTAAAACCTTTTGGGCATAGCATCATTCTATTAGTCCATCTATACAAACCTCCACCAGGTTGCAAATTCAATATAATTTTTTTCTGCATCTAGTTCTGAAAAAATATTTTGGCTTGTAGCAGTGTGTGGGACTTGTTCTATTCGTCCATCTATACTAACCTCCACCAGGTTGCAAATTCAATATAATTTTTTTCTGCATCTAGCTCTGAAAAAATATTTCAGCTTGTAGCAGTGTGTGGGACTTGTTCTATTAGTCCATCTATACTTACCTCCACCAGGTTGCAAATTCAATATAATTTTTTTCTGCATCTAGCTCTGAAAAAATATTTCGGCTTGTAGCAGTGTGTGGGACATGTTCTATTAGTCCATCTATACTAACCTCCACCAGGTTGCAAATTCAATCTAATTTTTATCTGTATCTAGCTCTGAAAAAATATTTTGGCTTGTAGCAGAGTGTGGGACTTGTTCTATTAGTCCATCTATACTAACCTCCACCAGGTTACAAATTCAATATAATTTTTTTCTGCAACTAGCTCTAAAAAAATATTTCGGATTGTAGCAGTGTGTGGGACTTGTTCTATTAGTCCATCTATACTAACCTCCACCAGGTTGCAAATTCCATATAATTTTTTTCTGCATCTAGCTCTGAAAAAATATTTCGGCTTGTAGCAGTGTGTGGGACTTGTTCTATTAGTCCATCTATACTAACCTCCACCAGATTGCAAATTCAATCTAATTTTTTTCTGCATCTAGCTCTGAAAAAATATTTCGGCTTGTAGCAGTGTGTGGGACTTGTTCTATTAGTCCATCTATACTAACCACCACCAGGTTGCAAATTCAATAAAAAAATTTTCTGCATCTAGCTCTGAAAAAATATTTCGGCTTGTAGCAGTGTGTGGGACTTCTTCTATTAGTCCATCTATACTAACCTCCACCAGGTTGCAAATTCAATATAATTTTTTTCTGCATCTAGCTCTGAAAAAATATTTCGGCTTGTAGCAGTGTGTGGGACTTCTTCTATTAGTCCATCTATACTAACCTCCACCAGGTTGCAAAGTCAATATAATTTTTATCTGCATCTAACCCAGCCAATACTTTTGGGCTAATACCACAGTTTGGCCACTCAGCTCTGCTCGATTCCCATCCATTGTTTTTTGTGCAAACAACTCCAGAGTTGTGAATTAGTTAACCACCAAAATGAGTGGAAAAAGGCCTGCTGCTGGTGGAAAGGGGAATAGACGTGTTGGGAAGGGAAAAAATGTTGTGTCCATGGGGTAGGTGTTAAAGCAACAATAACATCTGCAGAAGAAAGACCATATTCCAGCCAAACTAAGATGTCTACTTCTTTTAGCGGACAATGTGATAAGATCCCTTTCTTACGGCCATGCCAATCGCTACAAATTCCAGATGAGGCACAAAAACAGCAGGTGCTTCAACGGATATCAAGTGCTCAATTAAGTGGGCTCTCCTCCACCTCAACTTCAACATCACAAATAATCCAGTCCTCAGAGGTGTCACCCCAATCGCACTTGCTTCCTCACAGCTCCCAAGTCTCCAGCTGCCCGTCTGAGTATGGGGTAGAACAGATGGTTGAATCTGCAGAGCTGTTTACTCATACTATAGCCTGGGAATCAGAGGTCGGCTCCAGAGCTTCTGTGAATCCAGACGAGGAAATGATCTGCACTGATGCCCAGAATCTTTATGAGTCGGATCCAGGACCAGACGCAGAAGGTTCTGACCATAATGTAGACCCTCATTCCCAAACTGTAACTCCTGTTGGTGGAGACAATGAGGAAGACGATGATGAGACTCAAATACCTGATTGGAGCGACAACTTTAGTTTTTTGTCAGGGCAGGAAGAGGTTGGCTCTGAGGACGACGGGTGTGATAACACACAGGGTGATGATGACGAGGTTGGAGATCCCACTTACTGTCAACCCACAGTCAGCCAAGAGATGAGGTCAGCAGAGGAGGTGGAGGAGGATGCTAGTGACGACGAGGTCAGGTGGCGCCTTCCTGGACAGAGACGTAGTACTGGAAGCACGTCAACAACTGCATCCTCAAACACAACTCTGCCTCTGACCACAAGTCGTGGTGGCTCTTCAGGTCACATGGGTGCTAAGCCTTGCAAAGCCTGGGCATTTTTTCAGATCGATAAAGATGACCCAACTCGTGTTATCTGTAACATTTGTCAGCAAAAGCTAAGTAGAGGCCAAAAAATACATAGTTTAAGTGCTTCATGCATGAACCGGCACATGGATATGAAGCATAAGTTGCAGTGGGAAGCTCACTGTGCTATAATGCGGCCTAGCCGGCCAGGCCAACCACCGTCTGCCACCTCTTGTGCATCCGCGGCCTCTTCATCCTCTGTGACTGGGAGGACAGCAGTCACAGCTATTTTGGGACGCAGACCTGCCACTTCTTTACCCGCAACAGCCTGCGTGATTGGCAGGTCATCATTTTCTTTGGAGGTGGAAACACCAGCTGGTGTTCAGCGCTGTCCGACATCGATAGCACCACTTTTGGATCAAGGCAACCTAACATGTCCGCCTGCATCTTCCTCACAGACCGGCTGTTTGCCGGGGACACCCTTCTCAACCCCGTCTAAGCACAACAGCCAGCCCTCGGTCCCTCAGATGTGGACAAGTAAAAGACCATTTCCTCCTAGCCATGAGAAAGCTAAGAGGTTGAATTTCACCAACTGCAAGCTCTTGGCTACAGAAATACTGCCTTTCCGCCTGGTGGACACAGAGGATTTTCGAGACCTTATGTCCGTCGCAGTGCCCCAGTACCAGATGCCCAGTCGGCACTACTTCTCAAAGAAAGGTGTGCCTGCGCTCCACCAGCATGTCGCACACAACATCACCGCTTCTTTGAGAAACTCTGTGTGTGACAGGGTGCATTTCACCACAGACACTTGGACGAGTAGGCATGGACAGGGGCGTTACATGTCGCTGACTGGGCACTGGGTAACTATGGTGACAGCAGGACAAGGGGCTGCTGTTCAAGTCTTGCCATCCCCACGAGTTGTGCGTCAATCCTCTTTATCTCAAAGTTCCTCCACTGCTTCTGCCTCCTCAACCTCCTCTCAGTCCTCCACCTGCACCCAAAGCCTGTCTGGTCATGCCACAAGCTTTCTAACTGTGCAGAAGGGATCCTGCACACCTCCTTACTATGCTGGCAGCAGGGCTCAACGTCATCAGGCGGTTTTTACTTTGAAATGTCTGGGAAATGTGAGTCACACAGCTTAGGAGTTGTGGTCAGCTCTGGAGAACCAGTTTCATGAATAGTTGTCTCCACTGGACCTGAAACCAGGGAAGGCTGTGTGCGACAATGCTGCAAACCTGGGTGCGGCCCTTCGCCGGGGCAATGTCACACACGTGCCTTGTATGGCTTGACGTGTTGAACCTGGTTGTCCAGCAATTTTTAGCCCACTATCCCGGACTAGATGGCCTTCTGCAGAGGGCACGGTCGCTGTGTGCTCACTTCTGCTGTTCGCATCCCGCAGCTCAGCGACCTACATCTCTACAGAAGTCGTTGGGCCTGCCACTTCACTGGCTAAAATGCGATGTGCCTACCCGGTGGAATTCAACTCTGCACATGTTGCAGTGACTGGGGCAGCATCGACACGCCCTGGTGCAATACGTTGTGACGTATAGCCTGGGCCAACGAGATCCAGAGGTGGGGCAAATCATGCTGGAGGAGTGGTCTCAGATCTGGGACCTATGCACCCTTCTGCACAGTTTTGAAATGGCGACGAAGATGTTTACTGCTGACGATGCCATTATCAGCCTGACTATTCCGGTGAGTTACATGCTAGTGCACGTGTTAAACAGAATTCGGAGTCAGGTGGTGGCACAAGAGGAGGTGGAGGAAGTAGAGGAGGAGGAGTTGTATGCGGAAGGGCTAACATCTGCAAGGTCCAGACGGTCGGCAGCACCAAGGCGGCAGGCATGTGAGGATGGGGGAGATGGTTTTACCAGGGCGCATGTTAGCAGCCAAACTAGTGAGGAAGGTGCAGGAGCCCAGGAAGAAGTGGAGGACGATCTGATGGAAGACTCACCAGATGAGGGAGACCTTGATCACATTTCTGTTGTGCGAGGTTGGGGGGAGAGGGCAGAGGAAGGAAGCATGATTGTTACCTCGCCACCAACACAACAGGGACTTGGTGCTCCTGGATGCGCAAGACATATGAGTGCCTTCTTGCTGCACTACCTGCAACATGACCCTTGAATTGTGAGAATTAGAAATAATCCTGACTACTGGGTTGCCACACTGTTAGATCCCCAGTACAAAAGTAAATTTGCAGAAATTATTCCTGCCATAGAAAGAGATGCACGCATGCAGGAGTATCAGCAGAGACTGTTGCAGAATCTTACATGTGCTTTTCCCCAAAACACTAGTGGTGCACGTAGTGAATCTCACAGTTCCAACTTGCCAACCGTGGGACCATCGAGTGTTCAGCACTCAAAACCTAACAGAAACACAGTATCTGCTGGTAGCATCAATTTTGCGGAATCATTTCACCACTTTTTTAGCCCATCCTTTGCAAGGTCACAGGAGACAAGAAGTCGGACACATAGACAACGCCTAGAGACGATGGTACAGGAGTATCTCCAAGTAAACATTGAAGCCATGACTGTGTCACTGGACCCTTGCTTTTTTTGGGCTTCCAATCTGGATAAATGGCCGTAGCCCGCCACTTACGCCTTGGAGATCTTGTCATGCCCCGCAGCCAGTGTTCTGTCTGAACGTGTGTTCAGCGCTGCTGGTGGTGTGCTGACAGATAATGTAGACAGACTCACGTTCATAAAGATGAACAAATCATAGATCCGAAATGACTTTTCTACCCCTGTGTCATCCTGGGGAGAGTAAAAGCTTGATGATTTGTTAAAATCACCTCACCAACCGTTTTAAGCTTTCAAATTACTAATCATGTTTATCTGTATCTTGGCAGGAAAATAATTTGGGCCTTGTAGCAGTGTGCAGTACTGATTCTATTAGGCCATCTATACTAAACTCTACCAGATTTAAAATTACTAATCATGTTTATCTGTATCTTGGCTGGAAAATAATTTGGGCCTTGTAGCAGTTTGCAGTACTGATTCTATTAGGCCATCTATACTAAGCTCCACCAGCTTTCAAATTAATAATAATTTTTGTTCTCTCTGAACGTGTGTTCAGCACTGCTGGTGGTGTGCTGACTAGTGTTGAGCCACCCCCGTAGTGTTCGGGTTCGGTTCGGTTCGCCGAACACCGGGATGTTCGAGGAACTGTTCGTCGAACTGTTCGTCGAACACCTTAGAACACCGTCGAACACCGTTAAAACCAATGGCAGGCAAACAAAAACACATAGAAACACATAGAAAACACCTTCAAAGGTGTCCAAAAGCTGACAAACTGCTCAGATGACGCTCTCTTTAAAAAAGCCGGCCGGCAATTCAGCAGCGGCATACACCGGTACCCGACAATTTAGACAAGAAGGAATAGAGCCTCACACATAGATTAGATAGATAGAAACATGTCAGTCACACATATAAGAAGCACAGTGACAGTGTTGCTTACTGTACTTGTCATGTAGTGTAAAGGATTTATTTAAAAAAATAATAGTGTTTTCATGCACCATCTCTTTAAAAAAGCCGGCCGGCAATTCAGCAGCGGTACCCGACAATTTATAACAGAAAGAATAGAGCATCACACATAGATAGATATAAACATGTCAGTCACATATATAAGAAGTACAGTGACAGTGTTGATTACTGTACTTGTCATTTAGTGTAAAGGATTTATTTAAAAAAATATTAGTGTTTTAATGCACCGTCTCTTTAAAAAAGCCGGCCGGCAACTCAGCATCTGCACCCGACAATTTAGAACAGAAAGATAGAGCATCACACATAGATTAGATAGATAGAAACATGTCAGTCACATATATAAGAAGTACAGTGATAGTGTTGATTACTGTACTTGTCATTTAGTGTTAAAATAAAGGATTTATTAAAAAAAAAATTGGCGTTGGGGTCCCCGTAATTTTAGTCTCTAGCGGAGGTTAAGCAGACGGCTGGGGCAGATGTTTGAAGCCTGGGAAGGGGGTAATACCCACGGAGCTTCCCAGGCTACTGATATCAGCCCCCAGCTGAATACCTAGCCTTTACTAGCTATTAAAATGGGGGACCCCCCCAAAAAAATGACGTGGGGTCCCCCCTATTTTAATAGCTAGCAAAGGCTAGGCAGACAGCTGGGGGCTGATATTATTAGCCCAGGAAGGGTGCCATGAATATTGGCCCCCTCCCAGGCTAGAAACACCAGCCGTCAGCCGCCCCAGAAATGGCGCATCCATAGGATGCGCCAATTCTGGCACTTAGCCTCGCTCTTCCACGCTGCCCTGTAGCGGTGGCAGTGGGGTAATAGGGCTGGGGTTGATGTCAGCTTATAATGCCAGCTGACATCAAGCCCAGGTTAGTAATGTAGAGGCGTCTATAAGACACCCCCATTACTAACCCCATAGTCAAAGCTAAAAAAAAAAACACAAACACCCAGAATAAAGTCCTTTAATTGAAATAAACACACAATTCTTTATTGTTCTAAATTAAACTCTACTTACCGTCGCGCCCATTCCAGCTGAAGCCAACCATCTCCTGCAATAAAAGAAAAATAATAAAGCAACCTCATCCTTACCTTTCCATGGTTCCCAGACAGCTTCAGCTCTGCTACATCGAGATGACAGGCTGGACCGCAGCAGAACGCTGCCATCCAGCCTGTCATCCCGCAGACACTGAGAAGCGCAGGCATGCTTGCGCTCCTCAGTGTCTCTCTGTGACGGCATCCAGATGAGCCGAGTTCATGTCCAATGAACTCAGCTGACCTCATGTACGTCACTGACAGCGTGGGAGAATTCTCACGCTGAAGCGCTGAGTGCAGGAGAATTTTCCCACGCTGTCAGTGACGTGCATGAGGCTGATATTTAAATTTGGCGCACAAATCGGTGATTGGTCGCGGGCAGCGTCCGCGACCAATCAGCACGGTAGTGTTTAACTTTGGCGGCAAGATCAGTGATTGGTCGCGCGCCAAGACTGCGACCAATCACCGATTTGGGCGCCACATTTAAATATCAGCCGCGACCAATCAGCACAGCGTTGTTTAAATGTGGATCCAAGATCGGTGAATGGTCGCGGCCGATATTTAAATGTGGCGCCCAAATCGGTGATTGGTCGCGGTCTTGGCGCGCGACCAATCACTGATCTTGCCGCCAAAGTTAAACACTACCGTGCTGATTGGTCGCGGACACTGCCCGCGACCAATCACCGATTTGTGCGCAAAATTTAAATATCCGACCAATCAGCACAGTAGTGTTTAACTTTGGCGGCAAGATCAGTGATTGGTCGCGGTCAAGACGGCGACCAATCACCGATTTGTGCCGCACATTTAAATAGCGGCCGCGACCAATTGGAAGTCAGCGCCGCTCCCCGGTCCTCCCTTCACACCCTAGCCGCATGGATGTCAGCGGCGCTGCCTGTGCGGATACTTCCGCTGCGAGAACCCGGGACATGAGCGGGCGCTCGCAGCAGAAGTATCCCGACCCGCAGCGTCGCTCCCCGGTCCTCCCTTCACACCCTAGCCGCTGATGTCCCCACAGTATCCGCATGGTGTTACAAAGGTCCGGACATTTGTGTTAAAAATCGCTGATTGGTCGCTGGCGCTGCCCGCGACCAATCACCGATTTGGGCGCCAAATTTAAATATCAGCCGCGACCAATCACCGATTTGGGCGCCAAATTTAAATATCCTCCGCGACCAATCACCCATCATGGCTCCACATTTAAACACCGCTGTACTGATTGGTCGCGGACGCTATTTAAATGTGGCGCCAAAATCGGTGATTGGTCGCGCCCAGCGTCGGCGACCAATCAGCACAGCGGTGTTTAAATGTGGAGCCAAGATTGGTGATTGGGTGCGGCCGATATTTAAATTTGGCACCCAAATCGGTGATTGGTCGCGGGCAGCGCCCGCGACCAATCAGCGATTTTTAACACAAATGTCCGGATCTTTGTAACACCATGCGTATACTGTGGGGACATCAGCGGCTAGCGTGTGAAGGGAGGACCGGGGAGCGGCGCTGCGGGTCGGGATACTTCTGCTGCGAGCAGTCGCTCATCTCCCGGCTTCTCGCAACGGAAGTATCCGACCAGGCAGCGGCGCTCCCCGGTCCTCACCAATACGATTAGCTGATTGGTCGCGCTCTCCGCACGCGACCAATCAGTGATCTTGGCGCTAAAGTTAAACACCGCTCTGCTGATTGGTCGCGGATGCTGCCCGCGACCAATCACCGATTTGGGCGCCACATTTAAATAGCGGCCGCGACCAATCAGCGAGCTTGGCGCCAAATTTAAACAATGCTCTGCTGATTGGTCGCGGACTCCAGCCGCGACCAATCAGCGAGATTGGCGCCAAATTTAAACCCCGCTCTGCTAATTGGTCGCGGATGCCGGCCGCGACTAATCAGCATTATTGGCGCCAAATTTAAACACCGCTCTGCTGATTGATCGCGGTCGCTGTCCGCGATCAATCAGTAGTATTGGCGCCAAATTTAAACCCTGCTCGGCTGATTGGTCACGGTTGCCGGCCGCGACCAATCAGCAGTATTGGCGCCAAATTTAAACCCCGCTCTGCTGATTGGTCACAGTTGCCTTCTGCGACCAATCAGCGATTTTGACGCCAAATTTAAACACCGCTCTGCTGATTGGTCGCGGCCGGCGATTGCGACCAATCAGCATTATTGGCTCCAAATTTAAACCCCGCTCTGCTGATTGGTCGTGACCGCCGGCCGCGACTAATCAACATTGTTGCCGCCAAATTTAAACACCGCTCTGCTGAATGGTCGAGGTCGTGACCAATCACCATTATTGGCGCCAAATTTAAACACCGCTTTGCTGATTGGTCGCGGCCACAACCTATCAGCATTATTGGCGCAAAATTTAAACCCCGCTCTGCTGATTAGTCGCGACCGCCGGCCGTGACCAATCAGTGATATAGTCGCCAAATTTCAACACCGCTTTGCTGATTGGTCGCGGTTGTTGGCCGCGACCAGTCAGCGATTTTGGCGCCAAATTTAAACACCGCTCTGCTGATTGCGCCGGGTCTGCCGCATACATATTCTAGAATACCCGATGCGTTAGAATCGGGCCACCATCTAGTTTCATGAAATAATTTAAAAAAAAATTTACGTGGGGCTTCGCACTATATTTGTGTCCAGCCAGGTACAGCAGGCAGGAACGGGCTGCCCCCAACCACCAGCTGCCTATTTGTACCTGGTTGGACACAACAATATAGGGAAGCCCTTTTTTTCTTAATTATTTCATGAATTTCATGAAATAATTAAAAAAAAAAATACGTGGGGCTTCGCCCTATTTTTGTGTCCAGCCAGGTACAACTAGGCAGCTGGGGGCTGGAATCTGCAGCGCAGGGAGGCCCAAGCTTTCTGGGTCCCCCCAGCTGCAAATTGCAGTCCGCAGCCACCCCGGAAAATGGCGCGTTCATAGAAGCGCCATCTTCTGGCGCTGTACCCAACTCATCCAGGGCCCTGGTGCGGTGGCTCACTGGGTAATAAAGGGGTTAGGGCCAGCTTGGCATTATCAGCTGGCCCTAAGCCCGAAATTCATGGGGTCACGCCAATATTAGACATGACCACTATGAATTTCTAGTAAAGTATTTAAAAAAAACACAACACCCAGAAAAAAGTCCTTTAATTGAAATAAACACACAATTCTTTATTGTTCTAAATTAAACCATACTTACCGTCACGCCCATTCCAGCTGAAGCCAACGATCTCCTGCAATAAAAGTAAAATAATAAAGCAACCTCATCCTTACCTTTCCATGGTTCCCAGACAGCTTCAGCTCTGCTACATCGAGATGACAGGCTGGACCGCAGCAGAACGCTGCCATCCAGCCTGTCATCCCGCAGACACTGAGAAGCACAGGCATGCTTGCGCTCCTCAGTGTCAGGCTGTGACGGCATAAAGATGAGCCGAGGTCATGTCCAATGAACTCAGCTGACCTCATGTACGTCACTGACAGCGTGGAAGAATTCTCCTGCACTCAGCGCTTCAGCGTGAGAATTCTCCCACGCTGTCAGTGACGTACATGAGGTCAGCTGAGTTCAAAGGACATGAATGAGCTCACCTCATGCACGTCACTGACAGCGTGGGAAAATTCTCCTGCACTCAGCGCTTCAGCGTGAGAATTCTCCCACGCTATCAGTGACGTACATGAGGTCAGCTGAGTTCAATGGACATGAATGAGCTCACCTCATGCACGTCACTGACAGCGTGGGAAAATTCTCCTGCACTCAGCGCTTCAGCGTTAGAATTTTCCCACGCTGTCAGTGACGTGCATGAGGTGAGCTCATTCATGTCCAATGAACTCGGCTCACCTCATGCACGTCACTGACAGCGTGGGAAAATTCTCACGCTGAAGCGCTGAGTGCAGGAGAATTCTCCCACGCTGTCAGTGACGTGCATGAGGTGAGCCGAGTTCATTGTCGGCTCATCTTTATGCCATCACAGCGAGACACTGAGGAGCGCAAGCATGCCTGCGCTTCTCAGTGTCTGCTGGATGACAGGCTGGATGGCAGCGTTCTGCTGCGGTCCAGCCTGTCATCTCAATGTAGCAGAGCTGAAGCTGTCCTGGGAACCATGGAAAGGTAAGGATGAGGTTGCTTTATTATTTTACTTTTATTGCAGGAGATCGTTGGCTTCAGCTGGAATGGGCGTGGTGGTAAGTATGGTTTAATTTAGAACAATAAAGGATTTTGTCTTTATTTCAATTAAAGGACTTTATTCTGGGTGTTTGTGTTTTCTTTTAACTTTGATTTTGGGGTTAGTAATGGGGGTGTCTTATAGACGCCTCTCCATTACTAACCTGGGCTTGATGTCAGCTGGCATTATAAGCTGACATCAACCCCAGCCCTATTACCCCACTGCCACCGCTACAGGGCAGTGGGAAGAGCGAGGCTAAGTGCCAGAATTGGCGCATCCTATGGATGCGCCATTTCTGGGGCGGCTGACGGCTGGTGTTTCTAGCCTGATAGGGGGCCAATATTCATGGCACCCTTCCTGGGCTATTAATATCAGCCCCCAGCTGTCTGCCTAGCCTTTGCTAGCTATTAAAATAGGGGGGACCCCACGTCATTTTTTTGGGGGGGTCCCCCATTTTAATAGCTAGTAAAGGCTAGGTATTCCGCTGGGGGCTGATATTAGTAGCCTGGGAAGCTCCGTGGGTATTACCCCCTTCCCAGGCTTCAAACATCTGCCCCAGCCGTCTGCTTAACCTCCGCTAGAGCCTAAAATTACGGGGAACCCCACGCCAATTTTTTTTTAAATAAATCCTTTATTTTAACACTAAATGACAAGTACAGTAATCAACACTATCACTGTACTTCTTATATATGTGACTGACATGTTTCTATCTATCTAATCTATGTGTGATGCTCTATTCCTTCTATTCTAAATTGTCGGGTACAGATGCTGAAATGCCGGCCGGCTTTTTTAAAGAGACAGTGCATGAAAACACTATTATTTTTTTTATTAAATCCTTTACACTAAATGACAAGTACAGTAAGCAACACTGTCACTGTACTTCATATATATGTGACTGACATGTTTCTATCTATCTAATCTATGTGTGATTCTCTATTCTTTCTATTCCAAATTGTCGGGTACCGCTGCTGGGTACCGGTGTATGCCGCTGCTGAATTGCCGGCTTTTCATGTTTCACTGTTGGCACTGTTCCCATCGATTTGGGCAATCACTGTAATGCCACAACCACCATGGCTGTGGCATTACAGTGAGTGGCAGACAATCCCTGCATGATTGGTGCTCTAAATAGCGCCAGACATGCAGGACAATCTTTTGGTGCACGAACAGTTATCGAACATAACCTCGAACAGCCGAATTTTTTGCAAATCGTTCGGGTTCGTCGAACAACTCGAACACCGCCCAAAACAGCTCGAATTTGAGATTGGCGAACAGTTCTAGTCGAACACCGCTCATCTCTAGTGCTGACAGATAAGCGCACGCGGCTGTCCACTGAAAATGTAGACAGACTCACGTTCATAAAGATGAACAAATCATGGATCCACAAGGACTTTTCTACCCCTGTGTCATCCTGGGGAGAGTTAAAGCTTGAGGATTTGTTAAAATCACCTCGCCAACCGTTTTAAGCAACTCTGGGGCAATTGATGCCATTTAAGTGGTGTCTGTGCCCCAAATTTTTGGAAAAAATGGAAACTCTTTTTGGAGTCCCCTTGCTGTGTTTTACGTGACGTTGGCATCGTCAATTACAGGTGGGTTGGGTCTCCCCCCCCTCCTTTTAACCTCCCCCCACCTCCTTTTAACCGTAAGAAACTACATACACTAGAAAGCTCTTTTGGTCTTACCCATGTTGTAGAGGTTAGAGTCTGACTGATTAATTGAGTCTGTGGACAGGAGTCTTATATACAGGTGACTATGTAAGACAGCTGTCTTTAATGCAGGTAACGAGTTGATTAGGAGCGTCTAACTGGTCTGTAGGAGCCAGAACTCATAATGGTTTGTAGGGGATCAAATACTTCTTTCTCACTGCAAAATGCAAATATATTTATCTAATTTAAACAATGTGATTTTCTTTATTTTTTTGAATATTCTATCTCTCAATGTTAAAATTAACCTATCCCTAAAATTATAGACTGTTCTTGTCTTTCTCAGTGGGCAAACTTACAAAAACAGAAAGGGATCAAATACTTATTTCCCTCACTGTATATATTCATATATATTGTCATGACACAGCTGTTATGTGACCAGAGACCAGGGGCTCCTACACTGTCCTTAACACTAGGGGGCACCCTAGCTTGCCATATTCCCTGGGATACCTCTGAAGGTTAGGATGCTGGGGCCTCCACCCTCACCCTAACTACTGAGTAATCCCTCTGTTAACACTCCCCACCCAGAGAAGGGGTGCTACTGTGCACCGTAGTATACCAACCCGACCAACAGGGTTACACAGACAGGGGTAAACAGAAAACTCCAGTAACACAAAATATTCACTCACAAATAACAAAGAAAAGCACCAGGGTGTGAAGGTAGGAGAATAAACCAAAAATGGAGAAGAATAAGGAATTACCAGGCAAACAAACCAGACAACAGCCACAAATAATTCTTTCAACTCTCCTTCACATTAGAACTCCTCTCCCTCTGTTAGCCATGCAGAAAAAGCTAGCTCTGACAAGGATTAGTATCTGAGCCCAGATTATAAAGGGAAAAGGAGTGGCTAACCGAGCTCAGCTGTGAGCACAGGGAATTCCAACATAGCTGCTTAACCCCTGTTCTGCCGGAAGAAATAAACACACATTTAAAATGCTGGAGAAGTGCTTCTATTCGGAGCTGGAGTAGGAGTCCTCCGACGATGAGGTCTTCTGGCTCCAAACTGTCGCGGTAACCCAGTTACATATATATAGTGAGGCAGTGAGGGAGATCATATGCAAGCGATGGTATGTATCCCCCAGGATGCGCTTAGAAACATATTGAACCCGCTGGAATGCATTGCAGTCACAGGCACAGCTGTGGTTGCAGTGCAAAATAAAAGTAAAGTTTAGACTTGGTCAAACTATTTGGATAAGTCAGATTTAAGAAAACCCGGCATTGGCTCTTATTTTGGGAGTGAACTACAGGATGGTAGTTGAGGCGGTTCACTCCCTCCAGCCGGGTCTTACAAGTGGCTCATGGCCACAGATTCCATTTAAAAACCTGCAGCAAAGGTTTGGGTGTGTCAGTGTTTTGTCTGCAAGCTGCAGAGCAGGGGGCTCTGCAATACAGGCTTGTGTGAAGCAAACACAGAGCCAAGGAATGCAAAACTCTTGGCGCACCTCAGCGCGACACGGCAGTGCAGTCGTCCACGGTAACGGGTTTTTAGTCAGACTATGTTACGACCTGGCTGCGAGATCTGGACGATACCATTTACCTTTATATATGTATATATATACTGTATGTATATATACACTGTGTTCCAAATTATTATGCAAATAATATTTTCTCAGATTTTCCCAAATTATCTATATGAATTGCAGTCATTGTAATTTTCCAGTCAAATAACTATTAGAGTACAATTGAAAGGTTTTTGTACAAACTGCCTATGATAACAGTATATTTTTAAAAAAATTAAAAACTCAAACTGCACTCAAAATGCATGTTCCAAATTATTATGCACAGCAGAGTTTTCAACCTTTTCATTTTAATAAAGAACAAAAAAATGGTCTTTTTTGAAATTATAAGCATTAGCAGGTTATTACAAACTGAAATCAAACAGTTTTCAACTCAAAACTTTATTCTAGGTGATGTTACATTTGCAGATAGGACCCCTTGTTCGAAAGGAGCTTCTGGACTCTCTCGTCCATATATGCACACACTTCTCTGCATAAATGAGTATACCCCAACAAATTTTTCAGAAAACCTTTTGTCTCTGTTACGAACTTGGTGGTGGAACCACTGTGCCGTGATCCGAAGAGAGCCTGGAGGGGCGTAACTAGGAACCTCACCAAGTCCGACCTCGGATACACGGCGGTTGATGATATAGTGAACCGAGGAGAGACGAGGGAGGCAGAACCAGGTGCTACTCCCGGACTGATCTTAGGTGGCTGGCAGCTGACCCCCAAGGGACAGGAGGCAGGTGGCGGCACAGAATGGTAGACTGGCACGACACTGGCAGGCGGGTGCTGGCAGGCATGGCAGATAGCCAGGCTGGCATGGCAGTTATACAGGCAGTAGTTGGGCAAGGCTGCTAGACAGGCAGGCTGGCATGGCTGGTATACAGGCAAGCAGGTGGGCACGGCTGATAGACAGGCAGGCTGACATAGCTGGTATACAGGCAGGCGGGCACGACTGATAGACAGGCAGGTTGGCATGGCTGGGATAAAGGCACATAAACAGGCACATCGGACAGGCAAGGTGGCACGGCTGAAAGACAGAAAGGCAGGCACAGCTGATAGACAGGCAGATATACTGGATACAAGTACTGGGACCTGAGAACTAGCAAGTGTATTAGTGAAAACAAACAGGTGCCTTAAATAATAAGTGTCTCCCAGCCATTGGCTGGGGACTCTTTAGGATGGGGCGCTGTCCCTTTAACAGGATGGGACCATGTGGGTGTGCCTCCTAAGCACAGTGTCCAGGGATCTGTGCACCCCGGGCAGCACCAGAGCAGGGAGAAGGAGGAGCAAGATAAGCAGGATGGGGGCCACAGCGGTGAGTGAGTCGGCATCTCTGCCACGGTGGGGAGGTAGAAGAAAGAGATGCCGGTGCTACAGTTTCCTTTCAGAATCAGCATTTTCTATGGGATACTATGCTATAAAATGCTTCCACAAATCTGGGCAATTGCTTGCAAACAAGATTTGTTATTATGCACACCGAATAAAGTAATTTTCCTAACAAATTTATGTAAGACCAGTTTGCAAAAATTAGCCCAACCCAATGAAAGTCTTAGGAGCAAAGCTAAAGTTTAGACTACAAAATTGGAACTAACAAAAATTAAACCAAAGGTAAGTCTAAATATTATTTAAACAGGTGTCGAACAGGCAGTTGACTACTGTCAGAATTGGCACCACAAGGAAGAGAAATGTCACAAAACCCGAAAAAGAAAATAACTCCTTTACACAAGAAAGATGAAAGCTACAAAAAGATCAGCAAAGATTTGCCTATCAGTCAGAATACTGTAGAAAAAGTGATACAAAAATTTAACAAAGCTGGAACTGCAACCATCTCACAGAGACGTCCAGGCCGACCATGGAAGTTAACATCTAAACAGGAGCGTCTTCAGATGTGAAGAAGTGAAGAAAATAAATTTGCAAGGTCACTGCTGTTCTCTAAAAAAGTTGAAAGTCAAACTGGGGTGATTGTTAACCATGACACTATACGACGTACACTCCAGAGGAACGGCGTGCATGGGTGTCGTCCAAGAGAAAGCTTCTCCAATAGCCCATGCACAATTGACAATTGACTGCAATTTCCCAGGATCCATGCTGAAAAATATGAAGACTATTGGAAGTCTATATGCTGTAGTGATGAGACCAAGATAAATGTTTTTGAAACCGATGGCTTCAAAACTGTATGGTGTTGTAAACATGAGAAGCACAAAGAAAAATGCATGATGCCTACATTGAAAAATGGTGGTGGCAATATCCTTATGGGAGACTGCATGAATGCTGTTGGTGTCAGGGAGCTAAATTTCTTTAATGGTGTCATAAATTCACAGATGTACTGCTCTATATTGAAAGAAAAGATGCTATCATCGCTCCGTGTCCTTGGTAGATGTGCACTTTTCTAACATGACAATGATCCAAAACACACATTCAAGGCCACTGTTGCATTTCTGAAGAACAGAGTGAAAGAAATTCAGTGGCCAAGTATGTCTCCTGATCTGATCCCAACCAAACACCTATGGATAATTCTGAAGAGACAAGTTGAGCATTACTTTTCATCCAGCATCCAGGCTCTAAAAGAAGTCATTCTTGAAGAATTGAAAAGGATAGATGCTGCAATATGTCGCCAACCTGTTTGTTTCATGTCTAGAAGACTTGATGCCATCCTTAAAGCATCACTCCAGCGTTTTTTTTATTGGAGTACTGGAGTGATGCTTTAAATATTAGTCTCCTGCCCATCTTATTCTCACCTTCTGGCATCTTCATCTGTTATCACCGCTGCTCTCATAGTTCTCCAGCAGTTTGTGACCTTCTGGATCGCTCCAGTGTTTCATGGAGCGAGCCAGAGGTCACAACCCAATACAAGTCTATGAGAAACTCGTTCTGGCTCTCATAGTCTTGCACTAAGAGCTTGTGATATAGTTTCCGACTTCAGGACAATCAGAAGCTGCTCTTACAAGATGGCACCGCAGGATCAGAACTAGTGTTGAGCGACCATGCTCGACACTGCTCGGTGCTCGCCCGAGCATCTCACTACTCGGGATGTTTGGCGAGCACCGAGCATTTCTGCGTTACTCGGGCGGGAGAACACCCTGTTGTGCGTGCAAGGCTATCCCCTGTCCATACTGCATGCAAAGATGCCCCCTTCTCTCAGTCTTCACTTGTTATGGCAGTTTCTCAAGAAACAGCATCAGCGTCCACGTCCACGTCCCACCGCAGCGTTCAATTGTCCATATCCCAGAGCTGTGAAAGAAAGCGCAAATTTGCAGCCAACGCCCCACAGGCCACAGTCCTAAATTCGCACATTTCACGAATGCTTGCATTGGAAATGCTGCCTTTTAGGCTGGTGGAGACGGAATCCTTCCGCAACCTTATGGCGATGGCCGTCCCTCGGTACTCGATACCCAGCCGACACTATTTGGCTTGGTATGCCATCCCCGCACTACACAAGCACGTGTCCCAAAACATCTGCCGTGCCATCAACAACGCAGTTACTGGGAGAGTCCACCTGACAACGGACACGTGGACAAGTGCTTGTGGCCAGGGACGGTTCATCTCCCTGACGGCACACTGGGTAAACATAGTGGAAGCCGGGACCCAGTTGGACCTTGGGACAGAACACATCCTCCCCACACCGAGGATTGCGGGCCCTTTGTCAGTCAGAGTTGCCCCCACAGTGTACAGCTCCTGCGCATCATCCTCCTCTTCCTCCTCATGTTAAGCCTCCATCTCAGATATCACCACATCAGTTACAAGCTGGAAGCACTGCAATACTGCCTCAGCCAAGCGGCAACAGGCTGTGCTGAAACTCATAAGCTTAGGTGATAAACCTCACACTGCTTGTGAGTTGTGGACAGCTGTTAAAGAGCAGGCAGATCTGTGGCTGAGACCGCTGAACCTACATCCAGGCATGGTCGTGTGTGACAATGGCCGTAACCTGGTGGCGGCTCTGAGGCGAGGCGAGATTACACACGTACCATGACTGGCTCATATGCTTAACCTCGTGGTTCAGCAGTTTCTTAAATCGTACCCCGAGTTGCCAGATCTGCTCGTCAAAGTACGCCACCTGTTAGCTCATTTTCGGAAGTTGGCTGCAGCTTCCACCGCCCTTGCTGTGTTGCAGCAGCATTTGCAGCTTCCGGCACACCGACTGGTGTGTGATGTCCCCACACGTTGGAACTCTACCCTCCACATGTTGCAAAGGATTTGTGAGCAGAAGAGAGCAGTTGTGGAGTACCAGCTGCAACAAGGCCGTTGATATTCAGGTCAGACTCCACACATAAGACCTCAGCAGTGGACCTGGATGTCTGACATATGTACCATACTGACAAACTTTGAGGAGTCCACCAAGATGGTGAGTGGCGATGATGCCGTCATTAGCATCAGCATCCCACTTGTCTGTCTTTTGCAACGCTCTCTGCAAAGAATTAAAAAGGAGGCATTGCAGCCAGAGTATGATGAGATGGATCAAGAAGCCGTAGCGGGCGATTACACACAGCCCAGCCTCATCTCATCCCAACGTGCATTGGGGGACAATGAGGGAGAGGAGGAGGAAGAGGAGGAGGAGGAAGAACTGGAGCTGGTATCATGCACTGTAGACGGTAGTACCTGTACAACTGTCATACCGTCTGTTCAGCGTGGATGGCCTGAGGACAGGGGGGAGGAGGAGGAGGAGGAGAGCATGGTCAGTGGTCATCTTGGTGAGGACACGGAAGTCTTGCCCGTTACCAGTCTGGCACGCATGGCTGACTTTATGTTACGCTGCCTTAACCATGACCCTCGCGTTGTCAAAATGTTGGGTGAGAGTCATTACTGGTTGGTGACACTTTTAGACCCCCGCCACAAGGAGAACTTTCACTGTCTTATTTCTGAGGTAGAGAGGTCTACAAAAATGGGGCAGTACCAGAAGGCCCTTGCTGCAGAACTGTTAAAAAAATTCCCATCTGAACACGCTAGCGGCAGAGGACACAGTTCGTTGACCAGCCAAGGCTTACAGGCGAGAGAGACGCAACTCCAATACAGTAGAGGCAGGGGAACACTGTCAACATTCTGGGAAAGTTTTATGAGACCCGCCCAGCTTACAGGCCCTGAGGCGCGGGGTACTCTCACAAGGAGTGGAAAGTTTCAAAAGATGGTGAGGAAGTACCTTGCCGACTGTACCAGTGTCCTCCGTGATTCCTCTGTGCCTTTTAATTATTGGGTATCCAAGCTGGACACTTGGAATGAACTCGCTCTGTACGCCTTGGAGGTCCTGGCCTGCCGTGCCACTAGCGTGTTATCGGAGCGTGTTTTTAGTGCCGCTGGGGGAATTATAACTGATAAGTGCACTCGCCTGTCAACTGACAATGCTTACAAGCTGACCCTTATCAAAATGAACAAGTGCTGAATTGGGCCAGACTTCTCATCACCACCAAATGACAGCAGAGTAACATAAAGTCAAATCCACTTTGTTGTTTCAGGAGGTGTATTCCCATGCACCACTTCACACCCACACATGGGTATACGCTTCCTCATTTCGGCTGTTTTTTGCTCTTCTCCTTATCCTCAGCCTCCACCACCACTATACCACCAGGGTGACCGTGGTCCGTGTTGCCAGCATTGCAAGTTCATCCGTCCTAATTTTTGGCAGCTTTTGCTTGGAAGGCATAGGCAAAGACTGTGGGAGACCCACTCCCCTATAATGGAAATAATGTTTGTAATATGCTGTACTGCATGGCTCTTGTAAGGGGCATTAAAATCGTCTTGTTAAGCTACTGTGACCTCAATTTCTCTTCCACGGGGCATTGATATTGTCTTTTAATTCCACGGAAACCTCCACGTCTCTTCCAAGGGGCATTAAAATCATCTTGTTAAACCACTCTGACCTCCACATCTCTTCCAAGGGGCATTAAAACCATCTTGTTAAACCACTCAGACCTCCACGTCTCTTCCAAGGGGC
The DNA here is from genome assembly GCF_046119375.1 of Phyllobates terribilis. Lineage (NCBI taxonomy): Eukaryota > Metazoa > Chordata > Amphibia > Anura > Dendrobatidae > Phyllobates > Phyllobates terribilis. Next base: position 137,089,848 of record NW_027362762.1, read on the forward strand.
ATTAAAACCGTCTTGTTAAGCTACTGCGACCTCCACCACTCTTCCAAGGGGCATTGATATTGTCTTTTTATTCCACTGCGACCTCCAAAACTTTTCCAAGGGGCATTAAAACCCTCTTGTTAAGCTACTGTGACCTCCATATCTCTTCCAAGGGGAATTAAAACTGTCTTGTTAAGCTACTGTGACCTCCACGTGTCTTCCAAGGGGCATTAAAACCATCTTGTGAAGGTACTGTGACCTCCACCACTCTTCCAAGGGGCATTTAAACCGTCTTGTTAAGGTACTGCGACCTCCACCACTCTTCCAAGGGGCATTGATATTGTCTTTTTATTCCACTGCGACCTCCACCACTTTTCCAAGGGGCATTAAAACCCTCTTGTTAAGCTACTGTGACCTCCATATCTCTTCCAAGGGGAATTAAAACCGTCTTGTTAAGCTACTGTGACCTCCACGTGTCTTCCAAGGGGCATTAAAACCATCTTGTGAAGGTACTGTGACCTCCACCACTCTTCCAAGGGGCATTAAAACCGTATTGTTAAGCTACTGTGACCTCCACATCTCTTCCACGGGGCATTGATATGGTCTTTTTATTCCACTGTAACCTCCACCACTCTTCCAAATGGCATTAAAAACGTTTTGTGAAGGTACTGTGACCTCCACCACTCTTCCAAGGGGCATTAAAACCGTCTTGTTAAGCTACTGTGACCTCCACTTCTCTTCTAAGGGGCATTAAAACCGTCTTGTTAAGCTACTGCGACCTCCACCACTCTTCCAAGGGGCATTGATATTGTCTTTATATTCCACTGCGACCTCCACCACTCTTCCAAGGGGCATTGATATTGTGTTTTTATTCCACTTTAACCTCCATCACTATTCCAAGTGGCATTAAAACCGTCTTGTTAATCTACTGTGACCTCCATGTCTCTTCCAAGGGGCATTAAAACCATTTGTTAAGCTACTGTGACCTCCACGTCTCTTCCAAGGGGCATTAAAACCATCTTGTTAAGCTACTGTGACCTCCATGTCTCTTCCAAAGGGCATTAAAACCGTCTTGTTAAGGTACTGCGACCTCCACCACTCTTCCAAGGGACATTGATATTGTCTTTTTATTCCACTGCGACCTCCACCACTCTTCCAAGGGGCATTAAAACTGTCTTGTCAAGCTACTGTGACCTCCATGTCTCTTCCAAGGGGCATTAAAACCGTCATGTTAGGCAGAGCTGTGAGAGTCGTCTCCTCTGCAAATAAGACTGTTACAGCTCACACGAGGTGCACATCAGAGCCCCCCTCCCCCTCCTCCCCACAGACAATTGCACAGATAACAGCAAGTGCTGCTGATCATCCCCAGCCCCCATCAGAAGACGGAGAGGCTGCCGGGGAGACTGAGGGAGAGGGGAATATTTTCACTGTCCATGGTAAAGTGGGTGGAGACTTGTCCTCTTCCCCTGGCTGTACTGAGGATGAATTCGGGGTTGGGAGCCTGCAGTCCTGTGCCCCCGCATGGCAGAGTTACCTAGAGCATTTACCCTCCAAGACAGACTTCAAAAACCTTATAAAGGAAGTCAAGGATACCTGCAGGTCAGAGATTGCTTGTGTGAGACAAGACCTGAGGCACTTGGCAAATCGTATAGACATACTGGAGGATGATCATAATACTACTAGAGCTCATGTAACTAATCTACAACAAGTGACCACCCAGCAAAAATCAGTGATGCAAGATATGCATGCCCACATTGAAGATCTTGATAATAGGGGAAGAAGGAGCGATATACGGGTGAGGGGTCTCCCCGAGTCGGAGGGGGTGGAGGATCTCAGAGCTATACTTCAGGACATCTTTAACTCTATCCTGGGTGATAGTCAGCCTGCCTCGATCAAATTTGATAGAGCTCACAGAGCCTTGAAGCCAAAGGGTACTACAGCATTTCCGAGGGATGTAATATGCTGCTTGCATGACTTTGAGCTGAAAGAAAAGATAATGGCCAAGGCACGGGCCCAGAAAGCCATAAAGTATAGGGGGGCGGACATCCAGCTCTTCCCGGACCTGTCTAGAATTACCCTGCAGAAGAGAAAGCATCTTAAACCTCTGCTTAGCATGCTCCTGGATAAGAAGATTCCCTATAGGTGGGGCTTCCCCTTTGCTTTAATGGCTCGCAGGGATGGGTTGTCGGCAGCGCTCCGCTCTATGGGGGATTTGGCTAAGTTTTGTGGGGACCTCCATCTAACAGCACCGAACATTCCGGAAGGAGACTATCTTCTCCCCCCGGAGTCTCCACCTCCCATATGGCAAATGGTGGGGAGGCGGGGCAAAGAGGGAACGAAACCTCGCAGGCCTGGAGAGCAGGGCCCGCCCTCTGGAGTGCATAAGAATAACTATGGTTGACTGTAAAACCCGGAGCATAAGCGGCTTCGCTTGAGGGTTTACTTTTTGTCTTTGTCGCTCTTTTTCACTTACAAGCCGGTACTCGACATCAAGTTCTGAAATACCTATGTTTGATATTTTTCTATGCCTTAAATGAATGAATATTTTAAAGTGTCACTTTGACAACCTGTTTATAAATGCTCAGTGGGGTTCCTTGGGTTTTGGGACAAGGATTTTGGTTATTGTTTCTCTTCTCACAGGAAGGTTTTTTTTTTCCCTTTTTCTGGACTCCCTCCAATATATTTTTCCCAAGGGTTGTTGGACAGCAAGGACATTGTGATTTCCCTTAACTGCATAGTACGTTTTTGAAACTTAGTGGGCTCACCTTGTGCCACGGTAACAGAGTTACTCTTGGGAAAATTGTTCTGATCAGTTTTGATATTTGTACATGTTTTCTCTTTATGTTGGTTTGCTTCAGTCTGTGTCTCCCCCACATCCCACTGTCTTTCCCCTCCCTCCTTTTTACCTTTTCTTTTTCTTATCAAGAGAGCAGGGGTCATTCATGAAGCTCCATGGCAGGTCATTATGGGGCGGGAAGCTGCAACGATTGTCAATGAGTATGATTATAAGCAGTAGTTCACCTTTTCTCACTAGCAATGGTTAAGTTGATCACTTTGAATGTAAAGGGGCTTAATTCCCCTAGAAAAAGAAGGCTCACACTGCAAGAGTTGAGGGCTCAGAGAGCGGACATTGCCTTTTTACAGGAGACCCATTATGACCGGAGTGGGACGTTTAGATTTGCGGCACATCATTACCCTTCTGCCTACTCTGCCTATAATAATAATAAAAAGGGTGGAGTGGCCATACTTATATCATCTTTATGTCCAATTCAAATCTCTAAATCTCATGAGGACCCGGCAGGTAGATTCTTGATACTGGAGGGCTTTTTTCAGGGCAAAGCAATAATATTGTGCAACATTTACGCCCCAAATTCGGGCCAAATACCCTTTATTTGCAAGGTTCTAACTAGCTTTAGACGGCTGCAGCCTGGGGCATTGTTGGTGGGGGGGGGACTTTAATATCCCGTTCTCAGAAATAAATGATAGGCTTGCTTTGAGGGGGAACCTGCCATCTGCTGGTTCGTCCCGATTATCATTGGAATTTAGAAAATTGATCCGGGCAAATTCCCTTTTTGATATGTGGAGAATAGATCATCCCAAAGTAAAAGCTTACACTTTTTATTCAAATTCGCATCAGACTCATACCAGAATCGATTACTTTTTTGCTAATATTGTCACACTTAGAATGCTAGAGAATGTGGAGGTGGGGTCCATAACATGGTCGGATCATGCGCCGGTAATATTAAATTTAAAGTTGGGTCTCAGTTCCTCCAGAGCCTGTCACTGGCGACTGAATGAATTTCTGGTAAAGGATCCCTGTATTCAAAAATCAAAAATCATTTAACCCAGTATTTTGAACTAAATTTGGGATCTGTGCCCTCCCTTACTATTTTGTGGGAAGCGCATAAGGCGGTAATAAGAGGGTGCTGTACTGCAGAGGGAGCGAGGCTTAAAAAAAATTCAAGGCAACTTTTCTCGAATCTTAATTCTCAGATTCGCCTTCTGGAACGTAGATTTGCCTCTTCTCCGTCGACTGGGACTCTGAGGAAGCTGTTGGCCACTAGGGACAAATTGAAGGATCTCTCCACCCGTAAAGTGGAGAAGATGCTTGTATTTTCAAAACAGAGATATTATGACAAAGGGAACAAGGCCCATACCCTGTTGGCTAGGCAATTGCAGGATCGCTCTGTGGCCGCGGCTCCTCAGGCTCTTTGAGACGATGAGGGAACTACCCACTATGACCTGGGGGAATTGTCAAATATCTTTTATAAATTTTATAAGAAATTATATAATCTTCAGGACCCACTGGCAGGCAATCCAGAATATAGGCGATCAGAGATAGACAGCTTTTTTTGAAGGATTAGTCTGCCAGTTCTTTCAACGGAGGCACAAGATTCCCTTAACAAACAGATCACTCTTGAGGAATTAACTGACATTTTGAAAGATTTGCCCCTGGGTAAGTCACCAGGCCGGGACGGTTTGACCTATCTATATTATAAAACTTTTGCGAATATGCTACTCCCCCATATGGTTGACCTTTTTAACTCCTTCCTGACGGGAACCCCGATTCCTAGCTCGCGGTCTCATTCATATTTGGTGTTAATTCACAAGGCTGGTAGAGATCCCCTTGACTGCGCCAACTATAGGCCCATTGCCCTCTTGAACTCGGATTTAAAAATATTTACCCGTCTCCTTGCAAATAGACTGAATGTCTGGCTTCCGCACATGATTCATAAGGATCAGGTGGGGTTTGTGCCCTTCAGGAAGGGAGGAGACAACACAAGGAGAGCTGTGGACCTGGTGGATGTGGTCAATAGGAATAAGTCTCGGGCGCTTCTCCTCAGTCTTGATGCGGAAAAGGCTTTTGATTGCCTTAATTGGCCCTTTGTGTTTGAGACAGTGAAGAATTTTGGGATATCGGGTGCTTTTCTAACAGCTCTAAAGGCCCTTTATTCTTCTCCCACGGCGTCCATTAAACTTCCCCATTGTGTATCACCCAGTTTCTCTATAGCAAATGGTACAAGGCAAGGCTGTCCTTTATCCCCACTCTTGTTTGCCATGTGTATCGAGCCTCTAGCAGCAGCAATAAGAGTCAATCCTGACATATCGGGGGTGGAAGTACCGGGTAAAGTATTTAAAATTTCCCTATTTGCAGACGATGTGCTACTGACCCTCACAAATCTGCATATCACCCTCCCTAATCTTACAGTGACACTTCGGGAATATGGCATGATCTCAGGATATAAGATTAATTCTAAAAAAACAGAGGCACTTCCACTAAACCTTCCCCATGAAGAATTAGATCATCTTAAACTGAATTACAAATTCCGGTGGAAGTCAGAGAGTATCAAATATCTGGGGATTAACATAACGTCAGACTATGGGACCCTGTTTGCTCATAATTTTCCGCCCCTTTTTAAAGAATTGAAGGGTCTTATGGTCAAGTGGGCCAATCTTCATATCTCATTTTTGGGGCGTATATCGGCGGTGAAAATGTCCCTTATTCCTAAACTCAACTACTATTTTGAAACTCTACCAGTTGGGGTTCCTATGGGGGAGTTGAGGGCTCTCCAATCCTGTATAATGAAGTTTATATGGAATAATGGGAGACATAGAATCTCCAAGCAGGTACTAATCTCGGGGAGGGAGCAGGGGGGGTTATCGGTCCTGGATGTGGTGAAATACTATTGGGCGGCTCACTTGAGAAGGATTCCCTCGTGGTCATCCCTTTGGGCATATAAGTGGACAGAAATTGAAAAATTATGGATAGCCCCAGTTCATCCGAATTCACTACTGTGGTCTGAGAAATCTGTTAAACTCCAAACCACTTTACTGGGCCCTATGCAATTCACTAGAGACATATGGGACACCTGTAGGAGGAGATTTCCTCTTTCTTCTAAACACTCCCCGATGATATCGTTTGTCTTTCAGCCTTTGCTCCCTCAGAGCCAAGAATCATCGATGGCTCATCCCTGGATCAACGCGGGATTGTTTAGATTTGCGGATATAGTGGACAGAAACACCTTAGTAATACATCAATTTGATTATTTAAAAGAAAGTTTTAACATCACTAACCGGGAATTCTATCAGTACATACAGATTCAGTATTTTGCAAGATCCCTGTTTGGCTCATACAAAGTGTCCATCCCCACGGAGTTTGAGAGGCTGTGCAGGAGAGGTCCCTCTACCAAGGGGTTAATCTCGGAGATATATAAAATAATCAATTCACTTGTGGGTGGACCCATCTTCCAGCACCCTTATATGTCTAAGTGGGAGGGATTCTTGGGAAGGAGGCTTTCCCCTCAGACATGGCAGACAATATGGTCTAAAGCAGCTAAGACATCAATCTGTATCCTATACAAGGAGAACCAATATAAAATTTTAATGCATTGGTACCACACGCCGGATGTCCTGAATAAAATTAACCCACAGGTCCCGAGTATATGCTGGAGATGTGGATCATCTGTCGGCACTCTGACACATGTTTTCTGGTCCTGCAGCAAAATAGTTCCCTTTTGGCAAACAATAAGAAAACTGGTTCAGGAGGTGCTATTTACAGAGATTTCTCTGGAGCCCTCTGTTTTCCTTCTCAATGTGACCCCTGGGGGAATGGGTAGACATTCTTCCAAATTTCTCCTCCACTTGTTGACAGCAGCGAAATGCATGATTGCTCTTTGCTGGAAAAGAGACTCACCACCCTCTAGACAAGAGTACTACGCTAGGGTCTGTGATGTGAGGCGGATGGAGTCCTTGACTGCAAGTCTTAATGCAAAGATGGACCTGTTCGAGACAGTATGGGCCCCATGGGACTACTATGGGGCGCAGCGTAGTGAATGATCAACTGCTTCTTGATCTTTTGTCTATATCGTTCTTACTTTCCCTTCCTTCTCTCTGTGTTGTCTTAGTTTTTTTTTTTTTTTTCTCTTTGTGTTTCATGGACTGTTATGTAAAATGGATGTCATATCAGATATTTGAATTTGAAAGCTTTAAAGTGATCTCTAATGGGCCGGCTTGTTGGAGGCCTAAGTGTTTTCTCTGATATGAAAATGTGAATGACTTTTCTGTGTTCTATGTTTGCTAAAATATGTGAAAAATGTTAATAAAAATTACAGTTATAAAAAAACAAAACGTCTTGTTAAGCTACTGTGACCTCCACGTTTCTTCCAAGGGGTATTAAAACCGTCTTGTTAAGCTACTGTGACCTCCACGTCTCCTCCAAGAGGCATTAAAACCGTCTTGTTAAGCTACTGTGACCTCCATGTCTCTTCCAAGGGGCATTGATATTGTCTTTTTATTCCATTGTAATCTCCACCACTCTTCCAAGGGGCATTAAAACCATCGTGTTAAGCTACTGTGACCTCCACGTCTCTTCCAAGGGGCATTAAAACTGTCTTGTTAAGCTACTGCGACCTCCACCACTCTTCCAAATGGCATTGATATTGTATTTTTATTCCACTGTAACCTCCACCACACTTCTAAGGGGCAATAAAACCATCTTGTTAAGCTACTGTGACCTCCACGTCACTTATAAGGGGCATTAAAAAAATCTTGTTAAGCTACTGTGACCTCCACGTCTCTTCCATGCGGCATTGATATTGTATTTTTATTCCACTGTAACCTCCACCACTCTTCCAAGGGGCATTAAAACCATCTTGTTAAGCTACTGTGACGTCCACGTCTCTTCCAAGGGGCATTAAAACCGTCTTGTTAAGCTACTGTGACCTCCACATCTCTTCCAAGGGGCATTAAAACAATCTTGTTAAGCTACTGTGACCTCCACGTCTCTTCCAAGGGGCATTGAAATCGTTTTGTTAAGGTACTGTGTCCTCCACCACTATTCCAAGGGGCATTAAAATCATCTTCTTAAGCTACTGTGACCTTCACGTCTCTTCCACGGGGCATTGATATTGTCTTTTTAATCCACTGTAAACTCCACCACTCTTCCAAGTGGCATTCAAATCATCTTGTTAAGCTACTGTGACCTCCACGTCTCTTCCAAGGGGCATTAAACCCATTTTGTTAAGCTACTGCGACCTCCACCACTCTTCCAAGAGGCATTGATATGGTCTTTTTATTCCACTGCGACCTCCACCACTCTTTCAAGGGGCATTAAAACCATCTTGTTAAGCTACTATTACCTCCATGTCTCTTCCAAGGGGCATTAAAACCATCTTGCTAAGCTACTGTGACCTCCACGTCTCTTCCAAGCGGCATTAAAAGCGTCTTGTTAAGCTACTGCGACCTCCACCACTCTTCCAAGGGGCATTGATATTGTCTTTTTATTCCACTCTAACCTCCATCACTCTTCCAAGGGGCATTAAAACAGTCTTGTTAAACTACTGTGACCTCCACGTCTCTTCCAAGGGGCATTAAAACCGTCTTGCTAAGGTACTGCGATCTCCACCACTCTTCCAAGGGGCATTGATATTGTATTTTTATTCCACTGTAACCTCCACCACTCTTCCAAGGGGCATTAAAACCGTCTTGTTAAGCTACTGTGACCTCCACGTCTCTTCCAAGGGGCATTAAAACCGTCTTGTTAAGCTACTGTGACCTTCACATCTCTTCCAAGGGGCATTAAAACCATCTTGTTAAGCTACTGTGACTTCGACGTCTCTTCCAAGGGGCATTAAAACCGTTTTGTTAAGGTACTGTGACCTCCACCACTATTCCAAGGGGCATTAAAATCATCTTCTTAAGCTACTGTGACCTTCACGTCTCTTCCACGGGGCATTGATATTCTCTTTTTATTCCACTGTAAACTCCACCACTCTTCCAAGTGGCATTCAAATCATCTTGTTAAGCTACTGTGACCTCCACGTCTCTTCCAAGGGGCATTAAACCCGTTTTGTTAAGCTAATGCGACCTCCACCACTCTTCCAAGGGGCATTGATATTGTCTTTTTATTCCACTGCGACCTCCACCACTCTTCCAAGGGGCATTAAAACCATCTTGTTAAGCTACTATGACCTCCACGTCTCTTCCAAGGGGCATTAAAACCATCTTGCTAAGCTACTGTGACCTCCACGTCTCTTCCAAGGGGCATTAAAAGCGTCTTGTTAAGCTACTGCGACCTCCACCACTCTTCCAAGGGGCATTGATATTGTATTTTTATTCCACTGTAACCTCCACCACTCTTCCAAGGGGTATTAAAACCGTCTTGTTAAGCTACTGTGACCTCCACGTCTCCTCCAAGAGGCATTAAAACCGTCTTGTTAAGCTACTGTGACCTCCATGTCTCTTCCAAGGGGCATTGATATTGTCTTTTTATTCCATTGTAATCTCCACCACTCTTCCAAGGGGCATTAAAACCATCTTGTTAAGCTACTGTGACCTCCACGTCTCTTCCAAGGGGCATTAAAACCGTCTTGTTAAGCTACTGCGACCTCCACCACTCTTCCAAATGGCATTGATATTGTATTTTTATTCCACTGTAACCTCCACCACTCTTCTAAGGGGCAATAAAACCATCTTGTTAAGCTACTGTGACCTCCACGTCACTTATAAGGGGCATTAAAAAAATCTTGTTAAGCTACTGTGACCTCCACGTCTCTTCCATGCGGCATTGATATTGTATTTTTATTCCACTGTAACCTCCACCACTCTTCCAAGGGGCATTAAAACCGTCTTGTTAAGCTACTGTGACGTCCACGTCTCTTCCAAGGGGCATTAAAACCGTCTTGTTAAGCTACTGTGACCTCCACATCTCTTCCAAGGGGCATTAAAACAATCTTGTTAAGCTACTGTGACCTCCACGTCTCTTCCAAGGGGCATTAAAATCGTTTTGTTAAGGTACTGTGTCCTCCACCACTATTCCAAGGGGCATTAAAATCATCTTCTTAAGCTACTGTGACCTTCACGTCTCTTCCACGGGGCATTGATATTGTCTTTTTAATCCACTGTAAACTCCACCACTCTTCCAAGTGGCATTCAAATCATCTTGTTAAGCTACTGTGACCTCCACGTCTCTTCCAAGGGGCATTAAACCCGTTTTGTTAAGCTACTGCGACCTCCACCACTATTCCAAGGGGCATTGATATGGTCTTTTTATTCCACTGCGACCTCCACCACTCTTCCAAGGGGCATTAAAACCATCTTGTTAAGCTACTATTACCTCCATGTCTCTTCCAAGGGGCATTAAAACCATCTTGCTAAGCTACTGTGACCTCCACGTCTCTTCCAAGCGGCATTAGAAGCGTCTTGTTAAGCTACTGCGACCTCCACCACTCTTCCAAGGGGCATTGATATTGTCTTTTTATTCCATTCTAACCTCCATCACTCTTCCAAGGGGCATTAAAACAGTCTTGTTAAACTACTGTGACCTCCACGTCTCTTCCAAGGGGCATTAAAACCGTCTTGCTAAGGTACTGCGATCTCCACCACTCTTCCAAGGGGCATTGATATTGTATTTTTATTCCACTGTAACCTCCACCACTCTTCCAAGGGGCATTAAAACCGTCTTGTTAAGCTACTGTGACCTCCACGTCTCTTCCAAGGGGCATTAAAACCGTCTTGTTAAGCTACTGTGACCTTCACATCTCTTCCAAGGGGCATTAAAACCATCTTGTTAAGCTACTGTGACTTCGACGTCTCTTCCAAGGGGCATTAAAACCGTTTTGTTAAGGTACTGTGACCTCCACCACTATTCCAAGGGGCATTAAAATCATCTTCTTAAGCTACTGTGACCTTCACGTCTCTTCCACGGGGCATTGATATTCTCTTTTTATTCCACTGTAAACTCCACCACTCTTCCAAGTGGCATTCAAATCATCTTGTTAAGCTACTGTGACCTCCACATCTCTGCCAAGGGGCATTAAACCCGTTTTGTTAAGCTAATGCGACCTCCACCACTCTTCCAAGGGGCATTGATATTGTCTTTTTATTCCACTGCGACCTCCACCACTCTTCCAAGGGGCATTAAAACCATCTTGTTAAGCTACTATGACCTCCACGTCTCTTCCAAGGGGCATTAAAACCATCTTGCTAAGCTACTGTGACCTCCACGTCTCTTCCAAGGGGCATTAAAAGCGTCTTGTTAAGCTACTGCGACCTCCACCACTCTTCCAAGGGGCATTGATATTGTATTTTTATTCCACTGTAACCTCCACCACTCTTCCAAGGGGCATTAAAACCGTCTTGTTAAGCTACTGCAACCTCCACCACTCTTCCAAGGGGCATTGATATTGTCTTTTTATTCCACTGTAACCTCCACCACTCATCCAAGGGGCATTAAAACCATCTTGTTAAGCTACTGTGACCTCCAAGTCTCTTCCAAGGGGCTTTAAAACCTTCTTGTTAAGCTACTGTGACCTCCATGTCTCTTCCAAGGGGCATTAAAACCGTCTTGTTAAGCTACTGTGACCTCCACGTCTCTTCCATGGGGCATTAAAACAGTCTTGTTAAGGTACTGCGACCTCCACCACTCTTCCAAGGGGCATTGATATTGTGTTTTTATTCCATTGCGACCTTCACCACTCTTCCAAGGGGCATTAAAACCATATTGTTAAGCTACTGTGACCTCCACGTCTCTTCCAAAGGGCATTAAAACCATCTTGTTAAGCTACTGTGAGCTCCATGTCTCTTCCAAGGGGCATTAAAACTGTCTTGTTAAGGTACTGCGACCTCCACCACTCTTCTAAGGGGCATTGATATTGTCTTTTTATTCCACTGTGACCTCCACGTCTCTTCCAAGGGGCATTAAAACCGTCTTGTTAAGCTACTGTGACCTCCACGTCTCTTCCAAGGGGCATTAAAACCGTCTTGTTAAGCTACTGTGACCTCCACTTCTCTTCCAAGGGGCATTAAAACAGTCTTGTTAAGCTACTGTGACCTCCACGTCTCTTCCATGGGGCATTGACATTGTCTTTTTATTCCACTGTAACCTCCACCACTCTTCCAAGGGGCATTAAAACTGTCTTGTTAAGGTACTGCGACCTCCACCACTCTTCCAAGGGGCATTGATATTGTCTTTTTATTCCACTGTAACCTCCACCACTCTTCCAAACTGCATTAAAACCGTCTTGTTAAGCTACTGTGACCTCCACGTCTCTTCCAAGTGGCTTTAAAACCGTCTTGTTAAGCTACTGTGACCTCCACGTCTCTTCCAAGCGGCATTAAAACCGTCTTGTTAAGCTACTGTGACCTCCACGTCTCTTCCATGGGGAATTGACATTGTCTTTTTATTTCACTGCAACCTCCACCACTCTTCCAAGGGGCATTAAAACTGTCTTGTTAAGCTACTGCGACCTCCACCACTCTTCCAAGGGGCATTGATATTGTCTTTTTATTCCACTGTCACCTCCACCACTATTCCAAACTGCATTAAAACCGTCTTGTTATGCTACTGTGACCTCCACGTCTCTTCCAAGGGGCTTTAAAACCATCTTGTTAAGCTACTGTGACCTCCACGTCTCTTCCAAGGGGCATTAAAACCATCTTGTTAAGCTACTGTGATCTCCACGTCTCTTCCAAGGGGCATTAAAACCGTCTTGTTACGGTATTGCGACCTCCACCACTTTTCCAAGGGGCATTGATATTATCTTTTTATTCCATTGCGACCTTCATCACTCTTCCAAGGGGCATTAAAACCGTCTTGTTAGGCTACTGTGACCTCCTTGTCTCTTCCATAGGGCATTAAAACCATCTTGTTAAGCTACTGTGACCTCCACATCTCTTCCAAGGGGCATTAAAACAGTTTTGTTAAGCTACTGTGACCTCCACGTCTCTTCCAAGGGGCATTAAAACCGTCTTGTTAAGCTACTGTGACCTCCACGTCTCTTCCAAGGGGCATTAAAACCGTCTTTTTAAGGTACTGCGACCTCCGCTACTCTTCTAAGGGGCATTGATATTGTCTTTTTATTCCACTGTGACCTTCACCACTCTTCCAAGGGGCATTAAAACCATCTTGTTAAGATACTGTGACCTCCACGTCTCTTCCAAGGGGCATTAAAACCGTCTTGTTAAGCTACTGTGACCTCCTCGTCTCTTCCAAGGGGCATTAAAACCGTCTTGTTAAGCTACTGTGACCTCCACGTATCTTCCATGGGGCATTGATATTGTCTTTTTATTCCACTGTAACCTCCACCACTCTTCCAAGGGGCATTAAAACTGTCTTGTTATGCTACTGTGACCTCCACCACTCTTCCAAGGGGCATTAAAACCATCTTGTTAAGCTACTGCGACCTCCATCACTCTTCCAAGGGGCATTGATATTGTCTTTTTATTCCACTGTAACCTCCACCACTCTTCCAAACTGCTTTAAAACCATCTTGTTAAGCTACTGTGACCTCCACGTCTCTTCCAAGGGGCATTAAAACCATCTTGTTAAGCTACTGCGACCTCCTCCACTCTTCCAAGCAGTATTGATATTGTCTTTTTATTCCACTGGGACCTCCACCACTCTTCCAAGGGGCATTAAAACCGTCTTGTTAAGCTACTGTGACGTCCACGTCTCTTCCAAGGGGCATTAAAACCGTATTGTTAAGGTACTGTGACCTCCACGTCTCTTCCACGGGACATTGATATTGTCTTTTATTTCCACTGTAACCTCCACCACTCTTCCAAGGGGCATTAAAACCGTCTTGTTAAGCTACTGTGACCTCCACGTCTCTTCCACGGGGCATTGATATTGTCTTTTTATTCCACTGCAACCTCCACCACTCTTCCAAGGGGCATTAAAACCATCTTGTTAAGCTGCTGTGACCTCCACGTCTCTTCCAAAGGGCATTAAAACAGTCTTGTTAAGCTACTGTGACCTCCACGTCTCTTCCAAGGGGCATTAAAACCATCTTGTTAAGCTACTGCGACCTCCTCCACTCTTCCAAGCAGTATTGATATTGTCTTTTTATTCCACTGGGACCTCCACCACTCTTCCAAGGGGCATTAAAACCGTCTTGTTAAGCTACTGTGACGTCCACGTCTCTTCCAAGGGGCATTAAAACCGTATTGTTAAGGTACTGTGACCTCCACGTCTCTTCCACGGGACATTGATATTGTCTTTTTATTCCACTGTAACCTCCACCACTCTTCCAAGGGGCATTAAAACTGTCTTGTTAAGCTACTGTGACCTCCACGCCTCTTCCATGGGGCATTGACATTGTCTTTTTATTCCACTGTAACCTCCACCACTCTTCCAAGGGGCATTAAAACTGTCTTGTTAAGGTACTGCGACCTCCACCACTCTTCCAAGGGGCATTGATATTGTCCTTTTATACCACTGTAACCTCCACCACTCTTCCAAACTGCATTAAAACCGTCTTGTTTAGCTACTGTGACCTCCACGTCTCTTCCAAGGGACTTTAAAACCATCTTGTTAAGCTACTGTGACCTTCACGTCTCTTCCAAGGGGCATTAAAACCGTCTTGTTAAGCTACTGTGACCTCCACGTCTCTTCCATGGGGCATTGACATTGTCTTTTTATTCCACTGCAACCTCCACCACTCTTCCAAGGGGCATTGATATTGTCTTTTTATTCCACTGTCACCTCCACCACTCTTCCAAACTGCATTAAAACCGTCTTGTTATGCTACTGTGACCTCCACGTCTCTTCCAAGGGGCTTTAAAATCATCTTGTTAAGCTACTGTGACCTCCACGTCTCTTCCAAGGGGCATTAAAACCATCTTGTTAAGCTACTGTGATCTCCACGTCTCTTCCAAGGGGCATTAAAACCATCTTGTTAAGCTACTGTGATCTCCACGTCTCTTCTAAGGGGCATTAAAACCGTCTTGTTACGGTACTGCGACCTCCACCAGTCTTCCAAGGGGCATTGATATTGTCTTTTTATTCCATTGCGACCTTCATCACTCTTCCAAGGGGCATTAAAACCGTCTTGTTAGGCTACTGTGACCTCCTCGTCTCTTCCATAGGGCATTAAAACCATCTTGTTAAGCTACTGTGACCTCCACATCTCTTCCAAGGGGCATTAAAACAATCTTGTTAAGCTACTGTGACCTCCACGTATCTTCCAAGGGGCATTAAAACCGTCTTCTTAAGCTACTGTGACCTCCACGTCACTTCCAAGGGGCATTAAAACCGTCTTGTTAAGGTACTGCGACCTCCACCACTCTTCTAAGGGGCATTGATATTGTCTTTTTATTCCACTGTGACCTTCACCACTCTTCCAAGGGGCATTAAAACCATCTTGTTAAGCTACTGTGACCTCTACGTCTCTTCCAAGGGGCATTAAAACCGTCTTGTTAAGCTACTGTGACCTCCACGTCTCTTCCAAGGGGCATTAAAACCGTCTTGTTAAGCTACTGTGACCTCCTCGTCTCTTCCAAGGGGCATTAAAACCGTCTTTTTAAGCTACTGTTACCTCCACGTATCTTCCATGGGGCATTGATATTGTCTTTTTATTCCACTGTAACCTCCACCACTCTTCCAAGGGGCATTAAAACTGTCTTGTTATGCTACTGTGACCTCCACCACTCTTCCAAGGGGCATTAAAACCATCTTGTTAAGCTACTGCGACCTCCACCACTCTTCCAAGGGGCATTGATATTGTCTTTTTATTCCACTGTAACCTCCACCACTCTTCCAAACTGCTTTAAAACCATCTTGTTAAGCTACTGTGACCTCCACGTCTCTTCCAAGTGGCATTAAAACCGTCTTGTTAAGCTACTGCGACCTCCTCCACTCTTCCAAGCGTTATTGATATTGTCTTTTTATTCCACTGGGACCTCCACCACTCTTCCAAGGGGCATTAAAACCGTCTTGTTAAGCTACTGTGACCTCCACGTCTCTTCCAAGGGGCATTAAAACCGTCTTGTTAAGGTACTGTGACCTCCACGTCTCTTCCACGGGACATTGATATTGTCTTTTTATTCCACTGTAACCTCCACCACTCTTCCAAGGGGCATTAAAACCGTCTTGTTAAGCTACTGTGACCTCCACGTCTCTTCCACGGGGCATTGATATTGTCTTTTTATTCCACTGCAACCTCCACCACTCTTCCAAGGGGCATTAAAACCATCTTGTTAAGCTACTGTGACCTCCACGTCTCTTCCAAGGGGCATTAAAACTGTCTTGTTAAGCTACTGCGACCTCCACCACTCTTCGAAGGGGCATTGATATTGTCTTTTTATTCCACTGTCACCTCCACCAGTCTTCCAAACTGCATTAAAACCGTCTTGTTATGCTATTGTGACCTCCACGTCTCTTCCAAGGGGCTTTAAAACCATCTTGTTAAGCTACTGTGACCTCCACGTCTCTTCCAAGGGGCATTAAAACCATCTTGTTAAGCTACTGTTATCTCCACGTCTCTTCCAAGGGGCATTAAAACCGTCTTGTTACGGTACTGCGACCTCCACCACTCTTCCACGGGACATTGATATTGTCTTTTTATTCCATTGCGACCTTCATCACTCTTCCAAGGGGCATTAAAACCGTCTTGTTAGGCTACTGTGACCTCCTCGTCTCTTCCATAGGACATTAAAACCATCTTGTTAAGCTACTGTGACCTCCACATCTCTTACAAGGGGCATTAAAACAGTCTTGTTAAGCTACTGTGACCTCCACGTCTCTTCCAAGGGGCATTAAAACCATCTTGTTTAGCTACTGTGACCTCCACGTCTCTTCCAAGGGGCATTAAAACCGTCTTGTTAAGGTACTGCGACCTCCACCACTCTTCTAAGGGGCATTGATATTGTCTTTTTATTCCACTGTGACCTTCACCACTCTTCCAAGAGGCATTAAAACCATCTTGTTAAGCTACTGTGACCTCCACGTCTCTTCCAAGGGGCATTAAAACCGTCTTGTTAAGCTACTGTGACCTCCACGTCTCTTCCAAGGGGCATTAAAACCATTTGTTAAGCTACTGTGACCTCCACGTCTCTTCCAAGCGGCATTAGAAGCGTCTTGTTAAGCTACTGCGACCTCCACCACTCTTCCAAGGGGCATTGATATTGTCTTTTTATTCCATTCTAACCTCCATCACTCTTCCAAGGGGCATTAAAACAGTCTTGTTAAACTACTGTGACCTCCACGTCTCTTCCAAGGGGCATTAAAACCGTCTTGCTAAGGTACTGCGATCTCCACCACTCTTCCAAGGGGCATTGATATTGTATTTTTATTCCACTGTAACCTCCACCACTCTTCCAAGGGGCATTAAAACCGTCTTGTTAAGCTACTGTGACCTCCACGTCTCTTCCAAGGGGCATTAAAACCGTCTTGTTAAGCTACTGTGACCTTCACATCTCTTCCAAGGGGCATTAAAACCATCTTGTTAAGCTACTGTGACTTCGACGTCTCTTCCAAGGGGCATTAAAACCGTTTTGTTAAGGTACTGTGACCTCCACCACTATTCCAAGGGGCATTAAAATCATCTTCTTAAGCTACTGTGACCTTCACGTCTCTTCCACGGGGCATTGATATTCTCTTTTTATTCCACTGTAAACTCCACCACTCTTCCAAGTGGCATTCAAATCATCTTGTTAAGCTACTGTGACCTCCACATCTCTGCCAAGGGGCATTAAACCCGTTTTGTTAAGCTAATGCGACCTCCACCACTCTTCCAAGGGGCATTGATATTGTCTTTTTATTCCACTGCGACCTCCACCACTCTTCCAAGGGGCATTAAAACCATCTTGTTAAGCTACTATGACCTCCACGTCTCTTCCAAGGGGCATTAAAACCATCTTGCTAAGCTACTGTGACCTCCACGTCTCTTCCAAGGGGCATTAAAAGCGTCTTGTTAAGCTACTGCGACCTCCACCACTCTTCCAAGGGGCATTGATATTGTATTTTTATTCCACTGTAACCTCCACCACTCTTCCAAGGGGCATTAAAACCGTCTTGTTAAGCTACTGCAACCTCCACCACTCTTCCAAGGGGCATTGATATTGTCTTTTTATTCCACTGTAACCTCCACCACTCATCCAAGGGGCATTAAAACCATCTTGTTAAGCTACTGTGACCTCCAAGTCTCTTCCAAGGGGCTTTAAAACCTTCTTGTTAAGCTACTGTGACCTCCATGTCTCTTCCAAGGGGCATTAAAACCGTCTTGTTAAGCTACTGTGACCTCCACGTCTCTTCCATGGGGCATTAAAACAGTCTTGTTAAGGTACTGCGACCTCCACCACTCTTCCAAGGGGCATTGATATTGTGTTTTTATTCCATTGCGACCTTCACCACTCTTCCAAGGGGCATTAAAACCATATTGTTAAGCTACTGTGACCTCCACGTCTCTTCCAAAGGGCATTAAAACCATCTTGTTAAGCTACTGTGAGCTCCATGTCTCTTCCAAGGGGCATTAAAACTGTCTTGTTAAGGTACTGCGACCTCCACCACTCTTCTAAGGGGCATTGATATTGTCTTTTTATTCCACTGTGACCTCCACGTCTCTTCCAAGGGGCATTAAAACCGTCTTGTTAAGCTACTGTGACCTCCACGTCTCTTCCAAGGGGCATTAAAACCGTCTTGTTAAGCTACTGTGACCTCCACTTCTCTTCCAAGGGGCATTAAAACAGTCTTGTTAAGCTACTGTGACCTCCACGTCTCTTCCATGGGGCATTGACATTGTCTTTTTATTCCACTGTAACCTCCACCACTCTTCCAAGGGGCATTAAAACTGTCTTGTTAAGGTACTGCGACCTCCACCACTCTTCCAAGGGGCATTGATATTGTCTTTTTATTCCACTGTAACCTCCACCACTCTTCCAAACTGCATTAAAACCGTCTTGTTAAGCTACTGTGACCTCCACGTCTCTTCCAAGTGGCTTTAAAACCGTCTTGTTAAGCTACTGTGACCTCCACGTCTCTTCCAAGCGGCATTAAAACCGTCTTGTTAAGCTACTGTGACCTCCACGTCTCTTCCATGGGGAATTGACATTGTCTTTTTATTTCACTGCAACCTCCACCACTCTTCCAAGGGGCATTAAAACTGTCTTGTTAAGCTACTGCGACCTCCACCACTCTTCCAAGGGGCATTGATATTGTCTTTTTATTCCACTGTCACCTCCACCACTATTCCAAACTGCATTAAAACCGTCTTGTTATGCTACTGTGACCTCCACGTCTCTTCCAAGGGGCTTTAAAACCATCTTGTTAAGCTACTGTGACCTCCACGTCTCTTCCAAGGGGCATTAAAACCATCTTGTTAAGCTACTGTGATCTCCACGTCTCTTCCAAGGGGCATTAAAACCGTCTTGTTACGGTATTGCGACCTCCACCACTTTTCCAAGGGGCATTGATATTATCTTTTTATTCCATTGCGACCTTCATCACTCTTCCAAGGGGCATTAAAACCGTCTTGTTAGGCTACTGTGACCTCCTTGTCTCTTCCATAGGGCATTAAAACCATCTTGTTAAGCTACTGTGACCTCCACATCTCTTCCAAGGGGCATTAAAACAGTTTTGTTAAGCTACTGTGACCTCCACGTCTCTTCCAAGGGGCATTAAAACCGTCTTGTTAAGCTACTGTGACCTCCACGTCTCTTCCAAGGGGCATTAAAACCGTCTTTTTAAGGTACTGCGACCTCCGCTACTCTTCTAAGGGGCATTGATATTGTCTTTTTATTCCACTGTGACCTTCACCACTCTTCCAAGGGGCATTAAAACCATCTTGTTAAGATACTGTGACCTCCACGTCTCTTCCAAGGGGCATTAAAACCGTCTTGTTAAGCTACTGTGACCTCCTCGTCTCTTCCAAGGGGCATTAAAACCGTCTTGTTAAGCTACTGTGACCTCCACGTATCTTCCATGGGGCATTGATATTGTCTTTTTATTCCACTGTAACCTCCACCACTCTTCCAAGGGGCATTAAAACTGTCTTGTTATGCTACTGTGACCTCCACCACTCTTCCAAGGGGCATTAAAACCATCTTGTTAAGCTACTGCGACCTCCATCACTCTTCCAAGGGGCATTGATATTGTCTTTTTATTCCACTGTAACCTCCACCACTCTTCCAAACTGCTTTAAAACCATCTTGTTAAGCTACTGTGACCTCCACGTCTCTTCCAAGGGGCATTAAAACCATCTTGTTAAGCTACTGCGACCTCCTCCACTCTTCCAAGCAGTATTGATATTGTCTTTTTATTCCACTGGGACCTCCACCACTCTTCCAAGGGGCATTAAAACCGTCTTGTTAAGCTACTGTGACGTCCACGTCTCTTCCAAGGGGCATTAAAACCGTATTGTTAAGGTACTGTGACCTCCACGTCTCTTCCACGGGACATTGATATTGTCTTTTATTTCCACTGTAACCTCCACCACTCTTCCAAGGGGCATTAAAACCGTCTTGTTAAGCTACTGTGACCTCCACGTCTCTTCCACGGGGCATTGATATTGTCTTTTTATTCCACTGCAACCTCCACCACTCTTCCAAGGGGCATTAAAACCATCTTGTTAAGCTGCTGTGACCTCCACGTCTCTTCCAAAGGGCATTAAAACAGTCTTGTTAAGCTACTGTGACCTCCACGTCTCTTCCAAGGGGCATTAAAACCATCTTGTTAAGCTACTGCGACCTCCTCCACTCTTCCAAGCAGTATTGATATTGTCTTTTTATTCCACTGGGACCTCCACCACTCTTCCAAGGGGCATTAAAACCGTCTTGTTAAGCTACTGTGACGTCCACGTCTCTTCCAAGGGGCATTAAAACCGTATTGTTAAGGTACTGTGACCTCCACGTCTCTTCCACGGGACATTGATATTGTCTTTTTATTCCACTGTAACCTCCACCACTCTTCCAAGGGGCATTAAAACTGTCTTGTTAAGCTACTGTGACCTCCACGCCTCTTCCATGGGGCATTGACATTGTCTTTTTATTCCACTGTAACCTCCACCACTCTTCCAAGGGGCATTAAAACTGTCTTGTTAAGGTACTGCGACCTCCACCACTCTTCCAAGGGGCATTGATATTGTCCTTTTATACCACTGTAACCTCCACCACTCTTCCAAACTGCATTAAAACCGTCTTGTTTAGCTACTGTGACCTCCACGTCTCTTCCAAGGGACTTTAAAACCATCTTGTTAAGCTACTGTGACCTTCACGTCTCTTCCAAGGGGCATTAAAACCGTCTTGTTAAGCTACTGTGACCTCCACGTCTCTTCCATGGGGCATTGACATTGTCTTTTTATTCCACTGCAACCTCCACCACTCTTCCAAGGGGCATTGATATTGTCTTTTTATTCCACTGTCACCTCCACCACTCTTCCAAACTGCATTAAAACCGTCTTGTTATGCTACTGTGACCTCCACGTCTCTTCCAAGGGGCTTTAAAATCATCTTGTTAAGCTACTGTGACCTCCACGTCTCTTCCAAGGGGCATTAAAACCATCTTGTTAAGCTACTGTGATCTCCACGTCTCTTCCAAGGGGCATTAAAACCATCTTGTTAAGCTACTGTGATCTCCACGTCTCTTCTAAGGGGCATTAAAACCGTCTTGTTACGGTACTGCGACCTCCACCAGTCTTCCAAGGGGCATTGATATTGTCTTTTTATTCCATTGCGACCTTCATCACTCTTCCAAGGGGCATTAAAACCGTCTTGTTAGGCTACTGTGACCTCCTCGTCTCTTCCATAGGGCATTAAAACCATCTTGTTAAGCTACTGTGACCTCCACATCTCTTCCAAGGGGCATTAAAACAATCTTGTTAAGCTACTGTGACCTCCACGTATCTTCCAAGGGGCATTAAAACCGTCTTCTTAAGCTACTGTGACCTCCACGTCACTTCCAAGGGGCATTAAAACCGTCTTGTTAAGGTACTGCGACCTCCACCACTCTTCTAAGGGGCATTGATATTGTCTTTTTATTCCACTGTGACCTTCACCACTCTTCCAAGGGGCATTAAAACCATCTTGTTAAGCTACTGTGACCTCTACGTCTCTTCCAAGGGGCATTAAAACCGTCTTGTTAAGCTACTGTGACCTCCACGTCTCTTCCAAGGGGCATTAAAACCGTCTTGTTAAGCTACTGTGACCTCCTCGTCTCTTCCAAGGGGCATTAAAACCGTCTTTTTAAGCTACTGTTACCTCCACGTATCTTCCATGGGGCATTGATATTGTCTTTTTATTCCACTGTAACCTCCACCACTCTTCCAAGGGGCATTAAAACTGTCTTGTTATGCTACTGTGACCTCCACCACTCTTCCAAGGGGCATTAAAACCATCTTGTTAAGCTACTGCGACCTCCACCACTCTTCCAAGGGGCATTGATATTGTCTTTTTATTCCACTGTAACCTCCACCACTCTTCCAAACTGCTTTAAAACCATCTTGTTAAGCTACTGTGACCTCCACGTCTCTTCCAAGTGGCATTAAAACCGTCTTGTTAAGCTACTGCGACCTCCTCCACTCTTCCAAGCGTTATTGATATTGTCTTTTTATTCCACTGGGACCTCCACCACTCTTCCAAGGGGCATTAAAACCGTCTTGTTAAGCTACTGTGACCTCCACGTCTCTTCCAAGGGGCATTAAAACCGTCTTGTTAAGGTACTGTGACCTCCACGTCTCTTCCACGGGACATTGATATTGTCTTTTTATTCCACTGTAACCTCCACCACTCTTCCAAGGGGCATTAAAACCGTCTTGTTAAGCTACTGTGACCTCCACGTCTCTTCCACGGGGCATTGATATTGTCTTTTTATTCCACTGCAACCTCCACCACTCTTCCAAGGGGCATTAAAACCATCTTGTTAAGCTACTGTGACCTCCACGTCTCTTCCAAGGGGCATTAAAACTGTCTTGTTAAGCTACTGCGACCTCCACCACTCTTCGAAGGGGCATTGATATTGTCTTTTTATTCCACTGTCACCTCCACCAGTCTTCCAAACTGCATTAAAACCGTCTTGTTATGCTATTGTGACCTCCACGTCTCTTCCAAGGGGCTTTAAAACCATCTTGTTAAGCTACTGTGACCTCCACGTCTCTTCCAAGGGGCATTAAAACCATCTTGTTAAGCTACTGTTATCTCCACGTCTCTTCCAAGGGGCATTAAAACCGTCTTGTTACGGTACTGCGACCTCCACCACTCTTCCACGGGACATTGATATTGTCTTTTTATTCCATTGCGACCTTCATCACTCTTCCAAGGGGCATTAAAACCGTCTTGTTAGGCTACTGTGACCTCCTCGTCTCTTCCATAGGACATTAAAACCATCTTGTTAAGCTACTGTGACCTCCACATCTCTTACAAGGGGCATTAAAACAGTCTTGTTAAGCTACTGTGACCTCCACGTCTCTTCCAAGGGGCATTAAAACCATCTTGTTTAGCTACTGTGACCTCCACGTCTCTTCCAAGGGGCATTAAAACCGTCTTGTTAAGGTACTGCGACCTCCACCACTCTTCTAAGGGGCATTGATATTGTCTTTTTATTCCACTGTGACCTTCACCACTCTTCCAAGAGGCATTAAAACCATCTTGTTAAGCTACTGTGACCTCCACGTCTCTTCCAAGGGGCATTAAAACCGTCTTGTTAAGCTACTGTGACCTCCACGTCTCTTCCAAGGGGCATTAAAACCGTCTTGTTAAGCTACTGTGACCTCCTCGTCTCTTCCAAGGGGCATTAAAACCGTCTTGTTAAGCTACTGTGACCTCCACGTATCTTCCATGGGGCATTGATATTGTCTTTTTATTCCACTGTAACCTCCACCACTCTTCCAAGGGACATTAAAACCGTCTTGTTAAGCTACTGTGACCTCCACGTCTCTTCCACGGGGCATTGATATTGTCTTTTTATTCCACTGCAACCTCCACCACTCTTCCAAGGGGCATTAAAACCATCTTGTTAAGCTATTGTGACCTCCACGTCTCTTCCAAGGGGCATTAAAACCGTCTTGTTAAGCTACTGTGACCTCCACGTCTCTTCCATGGGGCATTGACATTGTCTTTTTATTCCACTGCAACCTCCACCACTCTTCCAAGGGGCATTAAAACTGTCTTGTTAAGCTACTGCGACCTCCACCACTCTTCAAAGGGGCATTGATATTGTCTTTTTATTCCACTGTCACCTCCACCAGTCTTCCAAACTGCATTAAAACCGTCTTGTTATGCTACTGTGACCTCCACGTCTCTTCCAAGGGGTTTTAAAACCATCTTGTTAAGCTACTGTGACCTCCACGTCTCTTCCAAGGGGCATTAAAACCATCTTGTTAAGCTACTGTGATCTCCACGTCTCTTCCAAGGGGCATTAAAACCGTCTTGTTATGGTACTGCGACCTCCACCACTCTTCCAAGGGACATTGATATTGTCTTTTTATTCGATTGCGACCTTCATCACTCTTCCAAGGGGCATTAAAACCGTCTTGTTAGGCTACTGTGACCTCCTCGTCTCTTCCATAGGGCATTAAAACCATCTTGTTAAGCTACTGTGACCTCCACATCTCTTCCAAGGGGCATTAAAACAGTCTTGTTAAGTTACTGTGACCTCCACGTCTCTTCCAAGGGGCATTAAAACCATCTTGTTAAGCTACTGTGACCTCCACGTCTCTTCCAAGGGGCATTAAAACCGTCTTGTTAAGGTACTGCGACCTCCACAACTCTTCTAAGGGGCATTGATATTGTCTTTTTATTCCACTGTGACCTTCGCCACTCTTCCAAGGGGCATTAAAACCATCTTGTTAAGCTACTGTGACCTCCACGTCTCTTCCAAGGGGCATTAAAACCGTCTTGTTAAGCTACTGTGACCTCCACGTCTCTTCGAAGGGGCATTAAAACCGTCTTGTTAAGCTACTGTGACCTCCTCGTCTCTTCCAAGGGGCATTAAAACCGTCTTGTTAAGCTACTGTGACCTCCACGTATCTTCCATGGGGCATTGATATTGTCTTTTTATTCCACTGTAACCTCCACCACTCTTCCAAGGGGCATTAAAACTGTCTTGTTATGCTACTGTGACCTCCACCACTCTTCCAAGGGGCATTAAAACCATCTTGTTAAGCTACTGCGACCTCCACCACTCTTCCAAGGGGCATTGATATTGTCTTTTTATTCCACTGTAACCTCCACCACTCTTCCAAACTGCTTTAAAACCGTCTTGTTAAGCTACTGTGACCTCCACGTCTCTTCCAAGGGGCATTAAAACCGTCTTGTTAAGCTACTGCGACCTCCTCCACTCTACCAAGCGGTATTGATATTGTCTTTTTATTCCACTGGGACCTCCACCACTCTTCCAAGGGGCATTAAAACCGTCTTATTAAGCTACTGTGACCTCCACGTCTCTTCCAAGGAGCATTAAAACCGTCTTGTTAAGGTACTGTGACCTCCACGTCTCTTCCACGGGACATTGATATTGTCTTTTTATTCCACTGTAACCTCCACCACTCTTCCAAGGGGCATTAAAACCGTCTTGTTAAGCTACTGTGACCTCCACGTCTCTTCCACGGGGCATTGATATTGTCTTTTTATTCCACTGCAACCTCCACCACTCTTCCAAGGGGCATTAAAACCATCTTGTTAAGCTACTGTGACCTCCACGTCTCTTCCAAGGGGCATTAAGACCGTCTTGTTAAACCACTCTGAACTCCACAGCTATTCCAAGGGGCATTGAAATGTTGTTTTTAATTAACTCTAACCTCCACGACTCTTCCAACGGGCATTGCATTTCCTCCTAATTTTAGTCAGTTTTTGCTTTTCAATGCAGAGGCGAACACTAAGGGAGACCCACTCCCCAATATTGGGCAGAAGGTTTTTAGTGCGTTGTAATCCATGTCTGTTTCAAGGGGCATTGCAGTTCCTTATAATTTTTGGAAAGCCTTCCATTCACTGCTTAGGCCAACAGTGTACAGGAGACCCAGTTGCTATAAATGGAAAAAACAGTTTAGTTAAGGCCCTCTGTCACTTCCAAGGGGCACTGGAGTGCCTCAAAATTTTTGGTAGGCATTGCACTCACTGTATGCCCTATAACTGTGTAGCCGAACCGCTCCTTTTGGTAGAGAAACATATCCTACAAGACATGTGTGGTTGACTGGCCTGATATTGATGTGAATGGTCCCTGTTCCTCTTGCTCTTTCTCCTTTGCCACCACCTCATCCATCATTCATCACTTGAAGCTTTGTTTTAACAGGAGTCTTAGAACTGGGATAGTAGCAGGAAAACATCCAGCAATCCTCGGACGAGGTAGGATATGCGCCAAAATGCTGACCACCTCAGTCCTAGCCGCTACTACATACATGCGCTTGCATTCCAAGGAACAGAAAGCTAAGGAGATGGATGGCCTCATGATCATGAATAATTTTCTCGTTGTGTAGGAGGCCGACCACTGCTGCTGTCTACCTTCTGAACTTTGTGTTGAAGTCTGATTGACCCAGGACTCGCAATCCTCTATGTCTGGAGGACGTGTTGCATCCCCATGTCCAACTGTTTCCTGGCTTCCACAATATTAACCCAGTGTGAAGGTGTCAGTGAGATGGACATCCCTGGCCACATTCACTTGTCCACGTGTTTGTGGTTAGGCTGTCCTTTCCACTAAATGCACTGGGGAGGGCACAGGTAATGCGCGCTTGTGTATAAGGCGCACCAGGACAAATAGGGGCGGCTGGGGACCGTTTATGGACACCCGGCCACCCCCAGGGGGCTGGGGACCGTGTGTAGGCACCCAGCCGCAGGGTGGCTGGGGACTGAGTATGGATACCAGGCCGCCGACGCAGCAATGACGTGGTGGCCAGATTTTGCCACCACATGCCTAAAAGGCCCAATTTCAAGAGCAAGCAAGCAAGCAGTGTGGTATTGCAGCCTGGGGGTGGGTGGGTTGCAGGCTGCATACTTGCGCTTGCATTGCAAGGAATGGAGGAGGTACAATTGAACACTGCCCTGGGACAAGGACTTGCACGGGGATAATTGCAAGTCTGTATCTTCTGATGCGGCAAGGATCACTTCTGATGGGCACACTTTTAGGCAGTGACCTGGGAGTCTGAGATGCTTCCAGGGGTCTTCCCCATGCTGTTCCCATGTCTTTTCAGCACTGTATGCATGTGTCACACAGCACATGGCCCGATAAGGTTGTAAAATGTTAAAATGACATTTCCCGGTGAACGCATTTGTCACGGTTGAAAGCAATACAAAAGTGCAAAAACGCATAAATTATGCTACTTGTGAACATAGCCCAAGGTGTGGAGGAGTATTTTTGTTTTTGGTTATTTATTTTACCTTACACACAAGTCTTTACCCTGGAAAGGAAGTTCCTTAACATATTTCAGAGGAAAACCGTTTCAGTTTAGTTTTTGAACGTTTTATTGTGAGCCCGTAAAAGTGGCTTAATACCTCTGACCACATTGTTGACAGCAGTGAACTGGGGGTCAGAAATGCTTCCTGGGGCGATCCCCATGCTGTCCCCATGTCATTTGAGCACTGTCACTATAGTTTTGGGCACTTTTTAGGCTTTCTACAGACTGTCGGGGGTGCCGCCGCAAAAATGCTCGGGTCTCCCATAGACTAACATTGGGCTCGTTGCTCGGGTTGAGCACCCGAGTATCACGGGGAGCTCGGCCCGAGCTTCGAGCACCCCAGCATTTTAGTGCTCGCTCAACACTAATCAGAACATTGCCGAAAAAAGGTGATGACATCGAAAGGTGAGTATAAGACAGGGGGCAGGGGACTTTGATTTAAAGCACCTATCCAGTGCTGAAAGAAAAAAAAACGCTGGAGTGGACTGAAGGTTACACAAAATACTAGATGTAGTAGTTTTTATGTGGGGTGTTTTCATCTTTGCATCATCTAATTTGAGTAAAACTGAAGATTTTGTAATGAAAGTTTTATTATTAATCTTACTTTCATGTTGTGGGTTAAAAAAATGTTCTATGAAATTCAGCGTTGTCAAAATTTTGGAATTTTTTTTTGTTTTCAGTGAAATTAAAGTCTTACTTTTCAAAGGGGGTATACTGATTTACATTTACGATAAGCACGTACATACTGTATACATGTAAAATTATCCTTCTTTTACGATAATGGCTGTAGCACAAAAATATATGATTTATACAGTATATGTATGTACAGTTATCATTCTTGTGTAAAAATCACATAATTTTGTGCCATAACCAGTGCCACTCTGTTTTTCAGCTTTCCAATTCCTTCCATGGTCTGCACTTTACCACTGTGTATTTTAATGTTTGCCATCCACTTATTCCCATAGGACACCGGACCACTTAGAATACTCACCTGCTTAATGAAGCTTAATACGATGCTAAATGATTATTACATACTAAAGCTGCTGCTTGCTTTCATGTTCACTTTAATCAATGACTTAAAGGGAATCTGTTGTTTAAGATGTCTGATCCTCCGATCCCCTGCACTAAACATTGAAAAATGTTGTTCTATAGTAATGCCAGCTCGTATGATTTTCCCAATTTTATAGCGTTCTATTCCTGGAATCTAAGCTCGAGTCTTGTGAATGGTTTATTCTTCTAATAGGTTCTGAGGCTAGCGGAGATATGGGCAGATGCCAATAAGCTGTACAATCAGGGCAATTGATGTAAACAGATCCTGAAATAAGAAATGTATTATCTTGCACACATCACCATTTGAAATCAATGCTTCTAAGCACTGGCGGACACAGACAAAAAAGGACCCTTGTGCAAGAGTACTACATGGGCCCTTTGCAGTCCAATATCTCATTATGATGCACAATTCCACCTGTTATAGAGGTGGAAATGGACCCCCTTATCTCATGGGCCCCTGTGAGGCCACACAGGCTGCACCATTGATATGTCTGCCCCTGTTTCTAAGGCCTCTTTCACACGTCCTGATATTTCAGGTACTGGAAAAAACAGTACCAGAGATATCCGTATCCCTGTGTGGCAACCATGTGCTGCCCGTGTGCTGCATCAGTATCACACGTACCAATGCCTGGGAATCAGCAACACAGTTCATGGTATTCCCAAACACCGAGTGCTAGAGGCAAGTCTTATCATTGTTCCCTGCTGGCACTAAGATCAGCGCCAGTAGCGGACAATGTTGAGAGTTGTACTCAGCCCCCGCAGTCTCCAACAAGTGTAAAAATAAGAATAAAATAAAAAACACATTATGCTCACCTTTACACATAATTCACTGAAACCATTGTCCCCTGTAAACGAAACAAAAATAAAAAAGAACAATATCCCTCACCTGTCCGAAGTGTAAATAATCCAATGTCCAATGTCCCAGACCGTAATCCATCTGACTGATATTTCTTCATCAGCGTGTGCGGTGGCTTGAGGCGACCGCACATGCTGAAAAGCAGAGGAGAATGATTTGATGCAGAAAATGGGCCCCTGACCTGCACTGAGCTCAGTGAGCAGTGTCCTTTTACTCAGTGAGCTCAGCGCAGTTCAGGGGCCCGCTCACTGAAGCAAGTCATTCTTCCCTGCTTCCCTAAGGGAATTAAGTCTCCCTCAGCTCTGTTTAATTACTATGGCAGGTACTCACTGATGGTAGAAAGTAGAAAGGAATCTTCTTATTACTTCTCCTTATTAGTGATGAGCGAGCACTAAAATGCTCGGGTACTAGTTGCTTAGGTTGAGCAAATTGAAATGCTCGAGTGCTTGGTCCAAGCAAAGAGCCCAATGTAAGTCTATGGGAAACTTGAGCGGTTGGCAGAGGGCCTAAAAATTGCCCAAATCGATGGGAACAGAGCTCAAATGACATGGGAACAGCATGGGGAAGACCCCTGGAAGCATTTCTGACTCCCAGGTCAATGCTGTCAACAACATCGTCAGAGGTATTACGTCACTTTTATGGACTCACAATAAGGCTATGTGCCCATGTAGCAGATTTGATGCAGAGCGTTTTTTCCTCTCTCTGGCAGAAAAAAACGCATGCAGATTTACATGCGTTTTTTCTGCCAGAGAGAAGCGTTTTTTCATGCGTTTTCGCATGCGTTTTTTCAAACAGTTTTCCAAGAGATTTTGAGCATCACTTGGAAAAATGCTTGACAAGTTGGTCACACAATATAAATCCATGCAACCGGATAATGTGTGAACAACTGATGCTTTAAATGCAGCATCTATAGTAAAAAAAAGAGAATTAAAACGTTAAAAATTTAAAAAAAACTGTATACTCACCTCTCCGGTCTCCTCCAGTCTGCTCCCGGCCGCATCCTCTCTCTTCGGCGTCCCGCAGTGTACTGTCAGGACCTGCGGTGACGTCATTTAGTCAGCTGATGGTCACACGACCATCACCTGACCACCGACGTCAGCGGTCGCGTGACCATCAGGTGACTAAATGACGTCACTGCAGGTCCTGACAGTACACCGCGGGACACCAAGGACAGAGGACGTGGCCGGGAGCAGACCGGGGGCCGCCGGAGAGGTGAATATACAGGTTTTGTTTATTCTTAACTTTTATATTTCTTTTTTTCACCACGTGGTAGCCGGGATGAAGAGGAGTTGTAGTCTCCTCTTCATCCCGGGTACCACACGCACCGTGATTACGCTGCAAGTTCGCGGCCATTGAATTTAATTGAAACGCAGCAAATCCACATATACCTGCGGGTTTGCTGCGTTTCAATGTTCCCCAATGACCACGAATTTGCAGCGTAATCGTGGTAGAAATGGTCATGCTGCGCTTTGCAACGCAATGCGAATTCGGCGCGCAAATTAGCGCATCATGTGCACAGCACAACCGAATTCACATTGCTTTGCATGGCAGACTGTTTTACAAGCGTTTCGCGGCGTTTTCGCAGCCGTAAAAACGCCGCAAAAATGCTACAAAAACGCTACGTGGGCACATGGCCTGAAACATACAAAAACAAAACCAAAATGGATTTTCCTGGGAAATATGTTAAGGAACATCCTTTGCAGGGTAATGACTTTTATATAAGGCAAGATAAATGTACAAAAACAAAAATGCTCCTCCACACCTTGGGCTATGTTCACACATAACTAGTGTTGAGCGATACCTTACGATATCAGGAAATATCGGATCGGATTGGATCGGGCCGATACTCAAAAAGTATCGGATATCGCCGATTCCGATACCGGAAACCAATGCAAGTCAATGGGACACAAATATCGGAATGAAAATAAACCCTTTCTTTCCTTGTAGGTTAATTCTACATGAAGAAAAACAACTAACAATAATGTAGAATGTAGTGGGGGAGGTGGTTGCCCAAATCGATGGGAACAGTGCTCACAGTGAAACATGAAAAGCAGGCAATTCAGCAGCGGCATACACCTGTACCCGACAATTTAGAACAGAAAGAATAGAGCTTCACACATAGATTAGATAGATAGAAACATGTCAGTCACATATATAATAAGTACAGTGACAGTGTTGCTTACTGTACTTGTCATTTAGTGTAAAGGATTTATTTAAAAAAATAATAGTGTTTTCATGCACCGTCTCTTTAAAAAAGCCGGCCGGCAATTCAGCAGCGGTACCCGACAATTTAGAACAGAAAGATAGAGCATCACACATAGATTAGATAGATAGAAACATGTCAGTCACATATATAAGAAGTACAGTGACAGTGTTGGTTACTGTACTTGTCATTTAGTGTTAAAATAAAGGATTTATTAAAAAAAAAATTGGCGTGGGGTTCCCCGTAATTTTAGTCTCTAGCGGAGGTTAAGCAGACGGCTGGGGCAGATGTTTGAAGCCTGGGAAGGGGGTAATACCCATGGAGCTTCCCAGGCTGCTAATATCAGCCCCCAGCTGAATACCTAGCCTTTACAAGCTATTAAAATGGGGGACCCAAAAAAAAAATGACGTGGGGTCCCCCCTATTTTAATAGCTAGCAAAGGCTAGGCAGACAGCTGGTGGCTGATATTAATAGCCCAGGAAGGGTGCCATGAATATTGGCCCCCTCCCAGGCTATAAACACCAGCCATCAAGTGCCAGAAATGGCGCATCCACAGGATGCGCCAATTCTGGCACTTAGCCTCGCTCTTCCCACTGCCCTGTAGCGGTGGCAGTGGGGTAATAGGGTTGGGGTTGATGTCAGCTTATAATGCCAGCTGACATCAAGCCCAGGTTAGTAATGGAGAGGCGTCTATAAGACACCCCCATTACTAACCCCATAGTCAAAGTTAAAAAAAAACTAAATACCCAGAATAAAGTCCTTTAATTGAAATAAAGACACAATTCTATATTGTTCTAAATTAAACCATACTTACCATCACGCCCATTCCAGCTGAAGCCAACGATCTCCTGCAATAAAAGAAAAATAATAAACCAACATCATCCTTACCTTTCGATGGTTCCCAGGACGGCTCCAGCTCTGCTACATCGAGATGACAGGCTGGATCACAGCAGAAAGCTGCCATCCAGCCTGTCATCCCACAGACACTGAGAAGCGCAGTTTTCTTTGTAGGGTGGGTCTAGAAGTGTCACCAACCAGTAATGACCGTCACCCAAAATTTGGACAATGCGAAGGTCTCGGGAAAGGCAGTATAGCATAAACTCAGCCATGTGTGCCAGACTGTTAACAGGCAAGACTTCCTTGTCATCACCAAGAGGACGAATGACCATGCTTTCCTCTTCATCCTCCTCCTCA
Organism: Phyllobates terribilis; assembly: GCF_046119375.1. NCBI lineage: Eukaryota > Metazoa > Chordata > Amphibia > Anura > Dendrobatidae > Phyllobates > Phyllobates terribilis. The sequence continues at coordinate 137,122,225 of NW_027362762.1, forward strand.
TCCTCCTTCTTATCCTCCTCCCTGTCCTCAGCCCATCCACGTTGAGCAGACGATATGACAGTTGTGCAGGTAGTACTGTCTATAGTACAGGAAACTAGCTCCTGTTCTTCCTCCTCCCCATTGTCACCCAATCCACGTTGGGATGAGATGAGGCTGGTCTGTGTGGAATCACCCTGTATGGTTCCTTGCTCCATCTCATCGTGCTCTGCCTGCAATGCATCCTCTTTAATTGTGAGCAGAGAGTGTTTAAAAAGATAGAGAAGTGGGATGGTGACGCTAATGTGATGTAGAGTTCCAACGCGTGAGGACATCGCAGGCCAGTCAGTGAGCTGGCAGCTGCAAATGCTGCTGAAGCAAGGCAAGGGCGGCGGAAGCTGCAGCTGACTTTCTAAAATGGACACACACGCAGAGTGCCTTGACAAGCAGATCCGGCAGATCTGGGTAGGTTTTGAGAAACCGCTGAACCACGAGGTTAAGCACATGGGCCAGGCATGGTACATGTCTGAGCTCGCCTCAGAGCCACCATTAGGTTCCGGCCATTGTCACACATGACTATGCCTGGCTGTAGGTTCAGCGGTGTCAGACACAGACCTGCCTGCTCTTTCAGAGCTGTCCACAACTCTTCAGCGTTGTGCAGTTTGTCATCTAAGCATATTAGCTTCAGCACAGCCTGTTGCTGCTTGACCGAGGCAGTGCTTCCAGACTGATGTGGTCATTGCGAGATGGAGGCTGAAGAGGAGGAGGAGGAGGTGCAAGAGCTGTAGAATGTGGGGGCAACCCTGATTGACCCAGGGCCCGCAATCCTTGGTGTCGGGATGACGTGTTCCGTCCCAAGGTCCGACTGGGTCCCGGCTTCCACTATTTTTACCCAGTGTGCCATCAGCGAGATGTACCTTTCCTGCCCACAAGCATTGGTCCACATGTCCGTGATTAGGTGGATTTTCCCAGTAAATGCGTTGTTGAGGGCACATCTAATGTTGTGGGACACGTGCTCGTGTAATGCAGGGACGACACACCAGGAGAAATAGTGGCGGCTGGGGACTGAGTACCGAGGGACGGCCGCAGCCATCAGGTTGCCTAAAGCTTCCATCTCCACGAGCCTAAAAGGCAACATTTCGAGTGCAAGCATTCGAGAAATGTGTGAATTTAGTAGTGTGGCCTGTGGGGCATTGGCTGCATATTTGCGTTTGTATTCCAAAGACTGGGGTAGGGACAACTGAACGCTGCACTGGGACAAGAATGTGGATGTGCTTGCTGATGGTGCTAGTTGAGAGTGTGCAACGACAAGTGCAGGGCGGGAGGCATCTTCGCATGTGCCATGGACAGGGGATTGGCGTGCATGCTCAACAGCAGAGGAAGCAGTGGTGTCACCCGCACTGTTTCTGGACCCTAGGGTTCGGCCCACTTAGTCGGGTGCTTTGCTGCCATGTGCCTGATCATGCTGGTGGTGATCAGGATGCTAGTTTTGCTACCCCTGCTGATGCTGGCCTGGCAGGTGGTGCATATGGCCTTTTTGGGGTTATCTGCAGAGTCTTTAAAAAACAACCAGACTCGGGAAGACCAAACAGTTGTACTGGCAAATTCTGTTGTGTTGACGTTACAGGGAATGCTTTCCTGCCTTGTGTCTGTGACCATCACACTGCTTCTTCCTGCCTGTTGTGGTGCTATGCCTCCCTCCCCTGTGTGCTGCTGTCGTCGCTCTATATGTCCCCCTGCCAGGTTGGGTCAGTTACTATATCATCCACCACCTCGTCCTCCACTTCCGCACTCTGGTCCTCCTCCTGACTTTCTGGCAATTGTGTCTCATCATTATCATCCACCTCTTGTGACAGTAATTGCACTTTCCCACCGTTGCCTTCGTGTGACCGTGGCTGCTCCAATATTTTGGCATCGCTACACGTGTTCTCTTCTTGACTCAATTGAAGCTGGCCGGGAGAAAAGCCCGAATCTACAAATGGAAAACTGAACAGCTCTATTGAGTGTCCAAGTGTGGGATCAGTTGTCTTTGGGCAATCGGCACGATGGTAGGAAGGAGGATCAGGGTGAGGAATATGTGGTCCAGACTCACGGCTACTGAGACTTGACCATGTGAAAGACAGAGTGGTGGTGGTGGTGGCAAAGTGACTGGAAGCATTATCTGCATTATCCAACCAACAACCTTTTGACACTGCTCTGGGTTCAATAGTGGTGTACTGCGGTCTCCTAGTAATTGGGACAAGAAGGTCGAGCAACAATATGTGGGTGTTTGTTGTGGCACAATTTCAGCTTGCCCATGGCCACGTCCTTGGCCTCTGCATGCACCATCACGTCCACTTACATGTCCCTTGCCACGCATCTTGTCCATTTTAAATGGAGGACAATATTTTCCACGTTCATGAGAAATGGCTGATTTTGGAAAGCAGTTGTACATTCAGTGTGAATGTACAATTTTCAAAGTCATGAAAATACAGAAAAATCTTTAAATGAGAAGGTGTGTCCAAACTTTTGGTCTGTACTGTATATATATATATATATATATATATATATATATATAGTATATCCATCTGAACTAACAGTCCTTCTGAGGACTAATCCAGCTGCATATATTCAGTGGTGATAGCAGGAGTTAGGCAGGCAGGCAGGCAGGCAGGTTGTGTGACAGACTGCAGTGCATATAGTGCAAGAGGGTCCATTGAACGTCCTGTCTGCTGCTGCTGTAATTACAGATATTTGTAGACATAGCCCCATATATCAAGGGCCAAGGCAATTTTTTTTTTGTCTTAATCTTGGTTATTTTCTTAAATAGTAATCCAGAGTACACCATTTTTCTGCTCCATTTACTTGTTAGCACTGCAGAATACAGCCAGATCTGTTCCATATTTCAGCGATAAAAATCCAGAAATTTCATCTGAACCTGCAAAATATTGGCCTCCTTTTCCATTTTGTTGCAGTGTGTCGGTCAAGCTATTCACACTAGGTCTCTGTGAAGAATAGTATTAGTAAATTACAGATCTGCTATTTAAAACCATGGTTCTCTGTCAGCTGCCACTATCTTATATACATAATTAAAAGAAAAAAAAGATGTTGGTGACAGAGTCGCCACAAGAACGTAAAAAAAAATGCCAAAAAAGACACTTCAGGAAAAACACCACCAGACTGTTCTTGAAGTGTCTTTGACTCGCCCCCTGGGCCGTGGGGTACTCAGGGCCGGGCCTCTGGATGCGGATGGGGAGTAGTAGTGGCTACTCGGTCCCGTGCACAGAGTGTCAGGCTTAAAGGGGAACCGTCTTGTGACATATATATAGTGGAAGTTCTGACTACGCCACCCGTGGATTGCGGTCAGGGATAACCGCCGCTGCAGTGCAGACCCCTGGGGCAGATGTAAGTGTGCAGCACTGGATAATATAACTCCCCACGGGAGGAGTGTGGCCCCAGGGCAGTTTAGATGGATGATGGAGGGGATGATTCCGATCGCAATAGCCAGGAAATGGAGGCCTCTTAAACAGTTCAGGGTCTTTATTTGAACAGGTGAAACGACCCAAAAACAGTCCCGGCTAGAAGGGGGCCTGGATGTCTGAGAACAAGTGGGAAGCCCTTCTGGTCAGGGTGAGGGTGTAGGCCTACCGTGCTCTCTGCGCTCTTTCTGGCTATTTCCCTCCTCGTGGTATAATAGCCCACGTTCCTGAGCTCGCTGTGTCTTCTCGCCCATATGGCTTGCAACTTGGGTCCCTTTCTACTCTTGGCCTGGTGCAGCTCTGCTGGTCCCTTCTGCTGTAGCGGAACCTCCGGGCTTCTTAGGCCAAGGGACATACAATCCCCTGCGGTCTGGTTATTTGCTGTAGGACTTGGAATCCTACCAGCCTCGGACACCAAAGTCCGGTAGTTCAGTTTCTCTCTAAGCCAGGACAGGCTCACGTCGCCTTCCGTCCCTGGCTCGTGGCTCCTCTACTGCCATACGACCTCCTCAGCTTCAGCTAAACTGGCTCTCCCTTCTCTGGGACACCTCTCACTTCAGAGACAGGTCGTCAAGTTCTCCCTAACCCTGCCCCCAGTTCCAGCTTTTATAGGGTCAGCCTGCTCCCCCTACTGGCCTGGGACAGGAGGTGCTGCATGCTAATGGTCCCTGACCAGAGAACCTCCCTCCTGCTCTCAGACACAGCTTTATTATACATTTGTGGCATCCAGGCCAGGGTGACACATTCCCCCCTAGTAAAACTTAGTACTCCGGGACTAAACAGGAAACCAGAGTAATATGCATGACCATTAAAACATTATAAAGCAAGTGATGCACAGGTTGAGTTCTTAAGGTCACAGTGTGGTCTGTGACCGGGTGTCCATTTCACTAACAACAACGGGGAGCTTTAACCAGGTGGGGGTCTGCCGTAGCCCCAAGTCCTTGACAGTCCTTGTTCATTCCGTTGGTTAAGCTCCAAACATATTTACAGGAAAGTCTCGGTTACTCACAGTTCATAACCTGTTAGTCCATGTATTAACTGAAAGAAACTGAGAAAACGCGTAGTTACTGGTCATGCAATTATATTTTAAACAATTCAACATTTTGCAGGCTATTTACATTTGCTATCACACCCTACACTCTCCAGCGAGCTGGTATTTGCCCCTTAGTGCTTCGGGTTGACCTATGTAACCCACTGTCAGGTGGTGGTCTAACCTGGTTTTTCTCACTAGCACTCGTGGTGCAATCACTGGCTAGACTTACAGGCAGGGCAGGCAGCTGTCTACGGGTCCTCTGGCTTACAGCAGGCATGGCAGGCTCACTGTCAGCAGAGGGTTGACTCTCCTGGGCTGCTGGTACAGGCTCCTCTGCCTCTGAGGCTGCTTGTTCTTCTTCACTTTCCTGCTCTGGTGTAGGTTGTGGCTGAGTTGGTTGCAGGAAATGCAGGATGGGTACCACTATGTCATCGTTTATTCGAGTCCAGGACTGCGGGAATTCCCCAAGAACTGTGCTGATCATCTCTTCCTTGTCCTCTGAGGGTTCAAGGTCACCTTGATCCTCTTCTGCACTCTGTAGTTGCTCGGGGCACCTTTTTAGGTGGTCTCTGGAGACGGTACTAGTGGTTTCTCCTCCATCCTTAGCGATCACGCACACCTTCGGGTTGTCGTGATCAGACTGCAGTACTGTGTAGGGTTCCCTCTCCCACTGGTCGTCCAGCTTGTGTAGCCTTCTCTTTCGCTTCAGGACCTGCTCACCAGGTTCCAGGGGCCAGCAGGGGCGTGTTGGTTGAAGAGCCTCTCTTGCTTTTCTCTCGCCTGGACCAGGCTCTTCTCCACACTCTCCTGTACCTTCTTGTACTGCAGTCGCCTTTCAGTATCCCAGTCCGCATCTGGGGAGGTGTCCTCGGGTGTTAGGACTCCCATCTCCAGGTCTATGGGCAGCTTACCTGGTCTGGCTTGCATCAGGTAAGCCGGGGTGCAGTTTGTAGCATTCACCGGGATATGGTTGTATAAGTCTATCAGGTCCGGCAAGTTTTCTGGCCACAGGCTGCGTTCCTCCAGGGGCAACGTCTTCAGGAGATCAATGACTATATTGTTCATTTTCTCACACATCCCGTTGGTTTGTGGGTGGTAAGGCGTTGTCCGAATCTTCTTACAGCCATAGAGGTTGCAGAACTCTTGGAAGATTTCAGCCTCGAACGCTGGACCCTGGTCGGTCAGGACCTGTTCCGGATACCCGTGTGGGCGGCAGAAGTTTTGCTGGAAGGCTCTGGCCGCCGTTTGAGCTGTCAAGTCTTTTACCGGGACCACCACTAGAAATCGGGAATAGTGGTCCACGATTATCAGGGCATAAACGTATCCTGACCGGCTTGGAGCCAATTTGACGTGGTCCAGAGCTACCAGCTCAAGAGGCTGCTTGGTGACGATGGGCCTCAAGGGTGTCTTCTGGCTGGTGCGGTCCTTCCACCGTAGATTACAAGGGCCACAGTCTCTGCACCACTTCTCTACAGCCCCTCTCATGCCGATCCAGAAGAACCGTCCTCTTAGCAGGAACTCCAGTTTCTTCCAGCCGAAGTGCCCCGCTCTGTCAGGGTAAGCCTCCAGGACGATAGCTGCATCTCGCCTTGAGACCACGACTTGCCAGGTCAGCTCGTGCATCCGGTGATTGACGAGTCTTCTGCACAGCTTACCTTCGTAGAGGAACAGCCTGCTCTTCTCTTTCCATTGCTGCTTGGCTTCCTCTGGAGCATCCTGATCTAGATGGGCGTCTTCTCGGGTCAGCAGGTCTTTCACCATGCAGATTGCAGGGTCACTATCTTGGGTCTCGGCCCAGCTGTGGTGAGCTAGGGGATTGATCATGATGGTTGTTAAGTCTTCCTCCTTCACGTGGTGGGAGTATTGAGTGGCCCCATACCGGTGGAATGCAGGGAGCTCTACTTCCTCCAGCTCGTCTGGATCTTCTCCCTCATCGGGCAAGTGAGGCATTCTCGATAGGGCATCTGCATTAGCATTGGCTCGGCCTGCCCGGTACTTGATGGTGAAGTCATAATTTGCTAGCCGGGCCATCCACCGCTGCTCTAGGGCACCAAGTCTCGCATTGTCCAGATGCGTTAACGGATTGTTGTCCGTGTACACAGTGAACTTTGCAGAGGCCAGGTAATGCTTGAAACGCTCCGTTACGGCCCACACCACTGCCAAGAACTCCAGCTTAAAGGAGCTGTAATTCTCCGGGTTTCTCTCGGTGGGCCTCAGCTTTCGGCTGGCGTACGCGATCACCCTTTCTCTGCCCTGTTGGGTCTGTGACAGTACGGCTCCCTGCCCCACATTACTGGTGTCTGTGTGGAGGATAAAAGGCTGGTCATAATCGGGGTAGGCCAGGATCTCATCCCCTGTGAGGGCCATCTTCAACTGGCGGAAGGACTCCTCTTCCAGCTTGTCCCACTTGAAGGGTGGCTTTTGGCTTCTGGACTTAGACTGTCCTATCAGGAGGTCCTGCATAGGAGCTGCCATCTTAGTGAACTCGGGGATGAACCTTCGGTAGTAGCCTACCAACCAGAGGAATTACCTCACTTCTTTGATGTTAGAGGGGCTTGGCCAGCTCTTGATGGCTGTCACTTTGTCGGGGTCGGGGGCTACTCCCTCGGCACTCACCACGTGCCCTAGGTACTGTACCTTTGGTTTCAACAGGTGACACTTTGAGGGTTTCACCTTCAGGCCATAGGCTGCCAGGGCTTCGAATACCTCGGCCAGGTGCTTTAGATGGTCCTCGTAAGTCTTCGAATAGACGATCACGTCGTCCAGGTAAAGGAGGACCGTCTCGAAGTTTCGGTGCCCTAGACAGCATTCCATCAGCCTCTGGAAGGTCCCTGGTGCGTTGCAGAGCCTGAAGGGCATACAGTTGAACTCGCTCAGTCCCATCTGGGTGGTGAAGGCGGTCTTCTCCTTGTCAGCCTCTGCCACAGGAACCTGCCAGTACCCACTAGTAAGGTCCAAAGTAGAGAAGAAGTTAGCTGATTTTAGGGCTGCTAAAGACTCCTCTATCCTAGGTAACGGGTACGCGTCTTTATGGGTGATACGGTTGACCTTTCTATAGTCCACACACATTCTCATGGTACCATCTTTCTTTTTTACCAGAACCAAGGGGGCTGCCCAGGGGCTACAGCTATCTCTAATGACCCCAGCTTCTTTCATTTCTCTCAGCATGCCCTTTGCGTTCTGATAATGTGCAGGGGGTACAGGCCTTTGCGTTCTGATAATGTGCAGGGGGTACAGGCCTGTGTCTCTCTTCTATTGGTGGGTAGCTCCCCGTGGGGATATGGTGTTCTATCCCTCTTACTCTGCCGAAGTCTAGCGGGTGCTTACTAAAGATTCTCTCGTACTCCTGTACCACCCGGTAGACTCCTTGTTTTTGGTGCAGGGGAGTGGAGTCAGCACCCACATGGAGTTCCTGGCACCAGTCCTCCTTGTGCTTCTGTGAGCCATTACTCTCCACCGGGGAAGATGGAGGCAAGGGTTCCACGACCCTGATAGCATTGTGTTGGACGGCAAACAATTTAGCTAGTGTAGCGTACCGAGGCAAGTATACTTCCCTTTCCCCGATGTTTAAGATCCGGACGGGCACCCTTCCATGGTGGACATCAACCACCCCCCTGGCTGTCAAAATGGTGGGCCTGCTGTCCGAGTACACGGGTTCTACCATGGCTTGGTAGTCTCTCCCTCTTAACCCGATTGCAGTCCGACACCAGATCATCATTTCACTTTTGGGAAGCATGGCAATGGGGAACGGGTCGCTCATCCTCACGCTACCGATCTCACCACCAGACAGTTCTACCTGTTGCCGCCTCATCGGGGCTCTAATCTCTTTCTGGAGGACCCTCTGTTGGCTGGAGCTAGCATTCATCGCTAGAGATGAGCGTTGTTCTACTCGAACTGTTCGCCAATCTCAAATTCGAGCTGTTTTGGGCGGTGTTCGAGCCGGTCGGCGAACACGAACAATTTGAGAAAAATTCGGCTGTTCGAGGTTATGTTCGATAACTGTTCGTGCACCAAAATCATAACTGGATTTTTTCTCAGTAATGATGAAAATTAATGTTAATACGCAGTTTGAGTGTACAGCAGGGCGGGGGGAGGGGCAGGGGATGGATCTCTGCAGGAACAATGAAGATCTCCATTTTTTTTTCTCTTTCCCGCATTTGCAGTGGGGAGGTGCAATCTGTCAGCCTATCAGCAGCGCACACACGGAGCGAAGTGCTTTTTTTCACACAAGCAAGGGCATGTGTGATTGGCAGTGTATGTCACATGTCCTTGCCCTATAAGACCAAGCCATTTTCCCCGTCGCCACCATTTTCTCACTGCTGCAGCTGCGTGTTAGACGGCACCGCTGTTGCTGTGTGCGCTATACCTTGTTAATTTCAAGCCAATTTTCGCACAAATATACAGATAGCTTGGGAGTAGGGAATAGTTGTGATTGCAGTCCTTTTAAGGACTAGGTTACAGCATTTCCTACGACTTTTATCAGGCAGGTCTGTGCTCTTAAATAGATAGATTGTGGGAGTAAAGACTAATTGTAATTGGAGTCCTTTTCAGGACTAGGTTACATCAGTTCCTATCAGTTTTTGCCAGGCAGGTCTGTGCCAGTGCTGTGCAAGTTTTTTTCACAGCATTTGGCTGAATCTAGCAAAGCTAATCCTTTTTGGCCTATTGCAGAGTGTGTTAGTCAGTGGAGTAGCCTATCTGTGTTGCAAGATATACCACCTGTGTATAGAATACCAATTTTTTTACTGCACCTAGTGAAGTAAAATCTTTTGGGCATAGCATCATTCTATTAGTCCATCTATACTGACCTCCATCAGGTTGCAAACTGAATATATTTTTTTTCTGCATCTAGCTCTGAAAAAATATTTGGGCTTCTAGCAGTGTGTGGGACTTGGTCTATTAGTCCATCTATACTGACCTCCATCAGGTTGCAAATTAAAAATAATTTTTTTCTTCATTTAGCTCTGAAAAAATATTTGGGCTTCTAGCAGTGTGTGGGACTTGTTCTATTAGTCCTTCTATACTGACCTCCAGCAGGTTGCAAATTGAATATAATTTTTTTCTGCATCTAGCTCTGAAAAAATATTTGGGCTTCTAGCGGTGTGTGGGACTTGGTCTATTAGTCCATCTATACTGACCTCCATCAGGTTGCAAATTAAAAATAATTTTTTTCTGCATCTAGCTCTGAAAAAATATTTGGGCTTCTAGCAGTGTGTGGGACTTGGTCTATTAGTCCATCTATACTGACCTCCATCAGGTTGCAAATTAAAAATAATTTTTTTCTTCATTTATCTCTGAAAAAATATTTGGGCTTCTAGCAGCGTGTGGGACTTGTTCTATTAGTCCATCTATACTGACCTCCATCAGGTTGCAAATTAAAAATAATTTTTTTCTGCATCTAGCTCTGAAAAAATATTTGGGCTTCTAGCAGTGTGTGGGACTTGGTCTATTAGTCCATCTATACTGACCTCCATCAGGTTGCAAATTAAAAATAATTTTTTTCTGCATCTAGCTCTGAAAAAATATTTGGGCTTCTAGCAGTGTGTGGGACTTGGTCTATTAGTCCATCTATACTGACCTCCATCAGGTTGCAAATTGAATAAAAAAATTTTCTGCATCTAGCTCTGAAAAAATATTTGGGCTTCTAGCGGTGTGTGGGACTTGGTCTATTAGTCCATCTATACTGACCTCCATCAGGTTGCAAATTAAAAATAATTTTTTTCTGCATCTAGCTCTGAAAAAATATTTGGGCTTCTAGCAGTGTGTGGGACTTGGTCTATTAGTCCATCTATACTGACCTCCATCAGGTTGCAAATTAAAAATAATTTTTTTCTTCATTTAGCTCTGAAAAAATATTTGGGCTTCTAGAAGTGTGTGGGACTTGTTCTATTAGTCCTTCTATACTGACGTCCAGCAGGTTGCAAATTGAATATAATTTTTTTCTGCATCTAGCTCTGAAAAAATATTTGGGCTTCTAGCGGTGTGTGGGACTTGGTCTATTAGTCCATCTATACTGACCTCCATCAGGTTGCAAATTAAAAATAATTTTTTTCTGCATCTAGCTCTGAAAAAATATTTGGGCTTCTAGCGGTGTGTGGGACTTGGTCTATTAGTCCATCTATACTGACCTCCATCAGGTTGCAAATTAAAAATAATTTTTTTCTGCATCTAACCCAGCCAATAGTTTTGGCCTAATACCACAGTTTGGCCACTCAGCTCTGCTCGGTTACCATCCATTGTTTTTTTGTGCAAACAACTCCAGAGTTGTGAATTAGCTAACCACCAAAATGAGTGGAAAAAGGCCTGCTGCTGGTGGAAAGGGGAATAGGCGTGTTGGGAAGGGGAAAAAAGGTTGTGTCCGTGGGGTAGGTGCAGAAGAAAGACCATCTTCCAGCCAAACTAAAATGTCTACTTCTTTTAGCGGACAATGTGATAAGATCCCTTTCTTACGGCCACGCCAATCGCTACAAATTCCAGATGAGGCACAAAAACAGCAGGTGCTTCAACGGATATCAAGTGCTCCTTTAAGTGGGCTCTCCTCCACATCAACTTCAACATCACAAACACTCCAGTCCTCAAAGGTGTCACCCAAATCGCACTTGCTTCCTCACAGCTCCCAAATCTCCAGCTGCCCGTCTGAGTATGAGGTAGAACAGATGGTTGAGTCTGCAGAGCTGTTTACTCATACTATAGCCTGGGAATCAGAGGTCGACTCCAGCGCTTCTGTGAATCCAGACGAGGAAATGATCTGCACTGATGCCCAGAATCTTTATGAGTCGGATCCAGGACCAGACGCAGAAGGTTCTGACCATAATGTAGACCCTCATTCCCAAACTGTAACTCCTGTTGGTGGAGACAATGAGGAAGACGATGATAAGACTCAAATACCTGATTGGAGCGACAACTTTAGTTTTTTGTCAGGGCAGGAACAGGTTGGCTCTGAGGACGACGGGTGTGATAACGCACAGGGTGCTGATGATGAGGTCGGAGATCCCACTTACTGTCAACCCACAGTCAGCCAAGAGATGAGGTCAGCAGAGGAGGTGGAGGAAGATGCTAGTGACGACGAGGTCAGGTTGCGCCTTCCTGGACAGAGACGTAGTACTGGAAGCACGTCAACAACTGCATCCTCAAACACAACTCTGCCTCTCACCACAAGTCGTGGTGGCTCTTCAGGTCGCATGGGTGCTAAGCCTTGCATAGCCTGGGCATTTTTTCAGATCGATAAAGATGACCCAACTCGTGTTATCTGTAACATTTGTCAGCAAAAGCTAAGTAGAGGCCAAAAAATACATAGTTTGAGTACTTCATGCATGAACCGGCACATGGACATGAAGCATAAGTTGCAGTGGGAAGCTCAGTGTGCTACAATGCGGTCTAGCCGGCCGGGCCAACCACCGTCTGCCATATCTTGTGCATCCGCGGCCTCTTCATCCTCTGTGACTGGGGGGACAGCAGTCACACCTGTTTTGGGGCGCAGACCTGCCACCTCTTTACCCGCAACAGCCAGCGTGATTGGCAGGTCATCATTTTCTTTGGAGGTGGTAACACCAGCTGGTCTTGAGCGCTGTCCGACATCGATAGCACCACCTTTGGATCAAGGCAACCTAACATGTCCGCCTGCATCTTCCTCACAGACCGGCAGTTTGCCGGGGACACCCTTATCAACCCCGTCTAAGCACAATAGCCAACCCTCGGTCCCTCAGATGTGGACAAGTAAAAGACCATTTCCTCCTAGCCATGAGAAAGCTAAGAGGTTGAATTTCACCATCTGCAAGCTCTTGGCTACAGAAATGCTGCCTTTCCGCCTGGTGGACACAGAGGATTTTCGAGACCTTATGTCCGTCGCAGTGCCCCAGTACCAGATGCCCAGTCGGCACTACTTCTCAAAGAAAGGTGTGCCTGCGCTCCACCAGCATGTCGCACACAACATCACCGCTTCTTTGAGAAACTCTGTGTGTGACAGGGTGCATTTCACCACAGACACTTGGACGAGTAGGCATGGACAGGGGCGTTACATGTCGCTGACTGGGCACTGGGTAACTATGGTGACAGCAGGACAAGGGGCTGCTGTCCAAGTCTTGCCGTCCCCACGAGTTGTGCGTCAATCCTCTTTATGTCATTTTTCCTCCACTGCTTCTGCCTCCTCAACCTCCTCTCGGTCTTCCACCTGCACCCAAAGCCTGTCTGGTCATGCCACAAGCTTTCTAACTGCGCAGAAGGGATCCTGCACACCTCCTTACTATGCTGGCAGTAGGGCTCAACGTCATCAGGCGGTTTTTACATTGAAATGTCTGGGAAATGTGAGTCACACAGCTGAGGAGTTGTGGTCAGCTCTGGAGAACCAATTTCATGAATGGTTGTCTCCACTGGACCTGAAACCAGGGAAGGCCGTGTGCGACAATGCTGCAAACCTGGGTGCGGCCCTTCGCCGGGGCAATGTCACACACGTGCCTTGTATGGCTCACGTGTTGAACCTGGTTGTCCAGCAATTTTTAGCCCACTATCCCAGACTAGATGGCCTTCTGCAGAGGGCACGGTCGCTGTGTGCTCACTTCCGCCGTTCGCATCCCGCAGCTCAGCGACTTACATCTCTACAGAAGTCGTTGGGCCTGCCACTTCACCGGCTAAAATGCGATGTGCCTACCCGGTGGAATTCAACTCTGCACATGTTGCAGCGACTGTGGCAGCACCGACAAGCCCTGGTGCAATACGTTCTGACGTATAGCCTGGGCCAACGAGATTCAGAGGTGGGGCAAATCACGCTGGAGGAGTGGTCTCAGATCAGGGACCTATGCACCCTTCTGCACAGTTTTGAAATGGCGACGAAGATGTTTAGTGCTGACGATGCCATTATCAGCATGACTATTCCGGTGATTTACATGCTGGAGCACATGTTAAACAGAATTCGGAGTCAGGTGGTGGCACAAGAGGAGGTGGAGGAAGTAGAGGAGGAGGAGTTGTATGCGGAAGGGCTAACATCTGCAAGGTCCAGACGGTCGGCAGCACCAGGGCGGCAGGCATGTGAGGGTGGGGGAGATGATTTTACCAGGGCGCATGGTAGCAGCCAAACTAGTGAGGAAGGTGCAGGAGCCCAGGAAGAAGTGGAGGACGAACTGATGGAAGACTCATCAGATGAGGGAGACCTTGATCACATTTCTGTTGTGCGAGGTTGGGGGGAGAGGACAGAGGAAGGAAGCATGATTGTTACCTCGCCACCAACACAACAGGGACTTGGTGCTCCTGGATGCGCAACACACATGAGTGCCTTCTTGCTGCACTACCTGCAACATGACCCTCGAATTGTGAGAATTAGAAATAATCCTGACTACTGGGTTGCCACACTGTTAGATCCCCGGTACAAAAGTAAATTTGCAGAAATTATTCCTGCCATAGAAAGGGATGCACGCATGCAGGAGTATCAGCAGAGACTGTTGCAGAATCTTACATGTGCTTTTCCACAAAATACCAGTGGTGCACGTAGTGAATCTCACAGTTCCAACTTGCCAACCGTGGGACCGTCAAGTGTTCAGCACTCAAACCGTAACAGAACCACAGTATCTGCTGGTAACATCAATTTTGCGGAATCATTTCACCACTTTTTTAGCCCATCCTTTGCAAGGCCACAGGAGACAAGAAGTCTGACACATAGTCAACGCCTAGAGACGATGGTACAGGAGTATCTCCAAGTAAACATTGAAGCCACGACTGTGTCACTGGACCCTTGCTCTTTTTGGGCTTCCAATCTGGATAAATGGCCGGAGCTAGCCACTTACGCCTTGGAGATCTTGTCATGCCCCGCAGCCAGCGTTCTGTCTGAACGTGTGTTCAGCGCTGCTGGTGGTGTGCTGACAGATAAGCGCACGCGGCTCTCCACTGATAATGTAGACAGACTCACGTTCATAAAGATGAACAAATCATGGATCCGAAACGACTTTTCTACCCCTGTGTCATCCTGGGGAGAGTAAAAGCTTGATGATTGGTTAAAATCACCCTACCAACCGTTTTAAGCTTTCAAATTACTAATCATGTTTATCTGTATCTTGACTGGAAAATAATTTGGGCTTTGTAGCAGTGTGCAGCACTGATCCTATTAGGCCATCTATAATAAGCTTCACCAGATTTAAAATTAAAAATAATTTTTAGCTGCATCTAGCCCGGAAAATAATTTTGGGGCTCCGAGATGCGCAAGACACATAAGTGCCTTCTTGCTGCACTACCTGCAGCATGACCCTCATATTGTCAGAATTCGAAGTAATCATGACTACTGGGTTGCCACACTCTTAGATCCCCCAAACTTTTCGATCAACCTTTTCATTTTAATAAAGACCAAAAAAATGGTCATTTTTGAAATTATAAGCATTAGCAGGTTGTTAGAAACTGAAATCAAACAGTTTTCAACTCAAAACTTTATTCTAGGTGATGTTACATTTTCACATAGGACCCCTTGTTCGAAAGGAGCTTCTGAACTCTCTCGTCCATTGAATTTGTCAGGTTTTGGATGGTTTCTGCTTCAATTGTTTTGCATGAGGACAGAATACCCTCCCAGAGCTGTTGCTTAGATGTGAACTGCCTCCCGCCATCATAGACACTCCTTTTAATGATGCTCCAAAGGTTCTGAATGGGGTAGAGGTCAGGGGAGCATGGGGGTCACACCATAAGTTTGTCCCCTTTTATGCCCATATCAGCCAGAGATGCAGATGTTTTATGTGCAGCATGAGATGGTGCATTATCATGCAGAAAAATGATCTTGCTGTGAAATACACGGTTCTTCTTCTTGAACCATGGCAGGAAGTGCTGTTTGAGAAAATCCACATACATTATGGAGTTCATCTTTAGCGCCTTCAGGGATCCTAAAGGGGCCGACAATCTCTCTCCCCATGATTCCAGCCCAAAACATTACTCCACCTCCTCCTTGTTGGCGCTGTAGCCGTGTTTGCGTGGGGTGTCCATCAACCAGCCATCCTCCACTCCATTCATCTGGACCATCGAGCGCTGCACGGCACTCATCCGTGAACAAAACAGTTTTGAAATCAGTCTTCATGTAATGTTTGGCCCACTGGAGCCGTTTCTGCTTGTGTGAAGTGGATAGAGGAGGTCGACAGGATGGCGTATGCACAGCTGCAAACCTCTGAAGGACCCTGCATCTTGTTGTTCGGGGGACGTTGGAGGCACAAGCAGCTTCAAAAACTTGTCTGCTGCTATGACAAGGCTTTTTTGCCGCTGCTCTTTCAACCTGACGTAATTGCCTGTAGGAAAGAGTCCTCAATTTGCCCTTATCAGCACGCACACGTGTGTACTGTGAATCAGCTACATACTTCTTGATTGCCAAGACACTTCATCCTGATCATCGCACAATGTTGATTGTAGTCATGCCTTGACCTAAACACTCCACAATTTGTTGCTTCTCAGCAGCCGACACATCCTTTTTCTTTCCCATTTTGGCAGAAAATGTAGGCTGCTTAATAATGTGAGAGAGCCTTCTTAAGTAGTCTTGCCTTTCATTGGACACACCTGCCAAACTAATTAGCACAGGTGTCTGCAATTGCTTACAGTGATATAAAGAGCCCTGACACACATCACCATCAATGAGTTTAACTGACAAACAAACAAATTCTTCCCTTATCACTCCTAAACACTTTTTGCATAATAATTTGGAACGCGGTGTACATGTGCTTTTCCACAAAACACCAGTGGTTCACGTAGTGAATCTTACAGTTCTAACTTGCCAACCGTGGTCTGTATGGAATTGTTCAATAAAGGGCCCAAAATTAAGATAACATAGATGGGAGAGGTCTCTATGAATAGGAATTCCTAAGTATTTGATACCCTGTGAGGGCCAGGCAAAGGGAAAGTTGGACTGGATGGAATCCTATATGGATTTAGGGAGGGAGACATCGAGGGCCTCAGACTTCGCTGCATTGATTTTAAAATTTTACCATGTAACAAAGTGATCTATTTCAGCCATAACAGCAGGGATGGATATATGTGATTGAGTGATATATACTAGGACATCATCAGCAAATAGAGAGCACTTGTACTCGGTGCCTCCCACCTCAATCCACCTAATATTGGGGTTATGGCGAATTGATGAGAGCAGGTGCTCCGTCACTAGGATGTATAAGAGAGGGGACAGAGGACATCCCTGCCTTGTCCCATTGGTGATTGTGAAAGGTGATGAAAATGTTCTGACGCACCCCCTGGGCCTTGGGACACCCGGAGCCGGACCCTTTTTGGTGGATGCTGGTGGTTGTAGTCTTCGTGGCGGCGATCCGGTTCCGTGGCTCAGGGCGGTCAAACCAGTGGCGGAACTATTTATGTGGTTTTGATGTTTAAATGTCCGACTACGCCACCCGTGGATTGCGGTCAGAGTGAACCGCCGCTACAGGGCAGACCGCTAAGGCTGGTGTTGTGGGTGCAGCAGAGCGTAGCATAACTCCCCACGGGAGGAGTATAGCCTCAGGGCAGTGTATGCGGAGGATGGGGGTGATGGTGCAGGGCAGCAGCAGTAACGACACGGAGTCAGTGATGCAGTTCAGGGCCTTTACTCACAGTTCTTATTATCCAGACCACGTCTGCAGGTAACGGCTGCCCACGTCGTACTGTGCTCACCAGGTGAGGGGCTCAGACAACTCCCAGATAACTTTGGAGCGCTTCACAGGACCCCCTTTGTGTGTCCTTTGTCTGGCCTTTCTTACCAACACTTCTGTCCGGCTGCCTCGGGCCTCCTCTTGGTAAACTTGGCGCCAGTTTCCCTGACCCTATGTGGTGCCTTCCTAGCGGGTGGAGCAAGGGGCTGCGCCACATAAAATGTCAGAGCCTCCGGTTTCTAGCTGAGGGTCGTTTCCTGCCTCCACTAGTTCGGGGACCGGTCTCCCCCTTTGGCCTGACCCCTCCACGCAGGTGGATTCGGGCGTGCGGTGGCGACTCGCCCGTCCGCACCCCTGGGATCCCTTCATTCCTCGTTCCTGGAGCCTTCTCCGCTCCTCTTCCTTCCTTCTCCCTCTTGCAGGCCTGGGCCTCTGTTACTAGGCCCGCCTCCGGAGCAGAGCTCATGCAGAGCCCCTGCTCCCTGCCACTTCTGCTCAGACTTCTCTGCACTGAACTAAGATGGTGCCCACCTTTTATACTCCCTTCTCAATGCACCCAGGAACTGCTTCCTCCCTGCTCCTGCACTGCAGGGTTCCCCTTCCTCAGTGTTCCCTCCCCCCACTCCAGCCAGGGACAGGGACTGTCGTGCCCATCTCAGGGGCATATTGGTCGCCCTGCCCCACGGCAATGTGGTGTAATGCATGCAGGTGTCGGGTCCTGATCCACACTCCATCCTTATCTGAGAGTGAGATATCACACCTCTGGGTGAGGTGCAATACGTCTGTAGCAACCGAGCCCTCGGTGCTACAGTTCCATTTATCTTCAGCCTAGGTGACGTATTGTGATACAGGGCCGTGATTTTGGCTATAAAAGGGTCCCCTAGACCCCTACCCCAAGCTTTTTAAGAGAATCATATATGGCGTGCCAGGAGACTCTATGGAATGCTTTCTCAGCATCCAACGAGAGTATCTACTTACAAATTTTTAACTGCATCTAGCCCAGGAAATACTTTGTGCCTAGTAGCAGTGTCTGCTAGTCAGCGGATTATCCCGGCTGTTAAGCAAGCTACACCACCTGTAGTTTGGACACTTAATTTTTTCAAAGGAAATGCTTCGGGACCACGGGATACTTAGTGAAGAGCATCAGGAGGCACCCCAAGGCATAGGGGCTGGGACTGGCACTAGGATGCCTTGCAGTGGACAGCCGAGCTCGATCCTTATAAAAGCTTTTTAACTGCAGCAGCTTTAGTGGACGCTACTGGAGCTGGAATTACGCGGCTGCTGGCATGAGACTTGCCCTCCAATAGATCCTTGTAAATGGATTTAAAGTGTATTCATTCAAATTAGAGGGACAATTTAAATTAAAAAGCTTAGAGCTGCCTCCACCACAGGGGGGCTCTCTCGACCCACCAGCGGACAGGCACCAGTATTGGGAGAGGGGGGTGGCCGTCAGGGTTCACCGCGGCTCTGGCACAAACCTGGCGACACGGAGGTGGCACGGGCAGGAGCGGACTGGCCGTCTCGGCTTCTCACTTTTTGGATTTTAGAAGGGCATGACATGCCTATATCTGTGTCTCCCCCTCCTTTTAGTCCTCCACCTCTTTTCTTTTCGCATGACTATATGTACTTGTCACTTTTCCATGTGTTAGTTGTGTCTTCTGAGCAGTTTGTCAGCTTTTGGACACCTTTGAAGGTGTTTTCTATGTGTTTCTATGTGTTTTTGTTTGCCTGCCATTGGTTTTAACGGTGTTCGAAGGTGTTCGACGAACAGTTCGACGAACAGTTCGGCGAACACACGGGTGTTCGACGAACCGAACCGAACTCGAACACTACGGGGGTGGCTCAACACTATTCATCGCCACCTGCTGCAAAATCATAATTACTTCTGAAAGACAGTTTTCAATCACAGTTAGTACCCACAGCTATTTTAGGGTGACTCTGACGGCGATCAATGTCGACAATGATCACTCCCTGTGCCGGCAGTTCAACCTTACCATCTTGATGGTCATCTCTCTGAACCCCACTTGCGGCACAGGTTGGCCATTGCTGGCGATGATGCTTAAGTCATCGTCTGGATAACGGGTTATATCCGCGTCATTCCAGTACCGTTTGAAAAGTACGTAGGGGATGGTAGTCAGTTGAGACCCGGTATCCAGCAGTGCACTCATGGAGATACCGTCCAGCACTACGGGTAAGACCGGGCGTCCCCCCACATACTTATCACGCCAATTAGACGGGCCTGATGACCTTATGCCTGGGGGTTGGCCCTCTGCCCCAGGTCGGGCCCATTTAAAGTACAGTGCCTTGCTAGGTGTCCTGGCTGACTGCAACGGTGGCAAATCGGCTGTCAATCCTCAGTGTAGCGGTCGGCGGGCCTCCCTCTGAATGACGGGATCCTCCTCTGTCGACGCCACGGGACATCCTCCGGACTGGAAGCCAGCTTGATGGGTCCTGACGGGTCCACCTATAACGACTGTACGGTCCTGGTCAATGCAGCAACACTTCTGGTTAGTTCCTGGACCTGATGGTGCAGGTCTGCAGGCGGGGATGGGCTTGAGACCTGCGCATCAGCCCCCACAAGGTCTGCAGGGTAGGGCGCCACCCCCTGGTGGTAAGTAATGGCAGGGTGCTGTGAAAATGCAGCGCCACTTGGTGGGGGTTCTCGGAGCACCCGGATGGCCCTATCCTTGAACTGCGCAAAAGTCAAATCGGGGTTCTGTAGGGCCATGAGGCGCAGCTGGGTCCTGTGGGCGCTGGACAGCAGACCTTCTATGAACTGGTCAGTTAACAGCATATCGGTGTCCTGCACGCTACCAGGGTCAGCTTGTTGATAGCTCTCAGGGCTTCTTGCAGGTTCAAGGCATAGTCTACTATCCTGGGCTCGCTGCTTACAGCCATAGAACCGCATTTTTATTTCTGCTGAGGTACGGGTATCAAAGGCACTCTACAACCTGGCCAGAATGTCCTTTACAGTCCTTTTCTCCTCATCTGACCATGATTTCACTTCCCGCTGGGCTGCACCAGTGAGCTGCCCCGTCAGAATGCTCACCTTCCGTTCCTCTGTCAGGGGAAAAACTTTAAATAGACTGTGCAGTCTTTCCTTAAAGTCAGTCAATGTATGGGATTCCCCTGAGTATTGGGGCAGCCAGGCTGCTCCGGGGATGTAGAGCATAGAGAACGGCATCACCGCTGCTGCAGCCACACTGGTGGTAGAGGGTCCCTCCGCGTCCGTCATCTTCTTCCCCCCTAGTTTACCATGGCCTACCTTCCGTTGATCCTCTTCCGTAGGCCGCGGCTCTGCTGGTGCTGCTCCGTGCGAGGACCTTGCGTTGCGTCCTGGTGACGTCAGAGTCGCTCTCTCTCCTTCCAGGACCTTGCGCAGCGTCGGTGCATAGGGCGGGGCTTCAGGTCTCGCGCGGTTTGGACGTCCACGCCCCTCTTCTTCCCGCGCGTCGTCCTGCAGATAGCGTCCGATGGCGAGAAAACGGCTGAAGATGGCGGGAAAACAGCTGAAGAAGGCGGGAAACTGCTGAAGATGGCGGGAGACGGCTGAAGATGGCGGGAAACGGCTCTGGGTAACGGGAAACCTCCCTCTCAAGGTACGCAGACAGTCTTTTCAGGCACGCAGTACCCGTTTGTGGCGGGTTGGTCACAATCCTGCCGACTACACCAGAAAGCTGACTCGCCCCCTGGGCCGTGGGGTACTCAGGGCCGGGCCTCTGGATGCAGATGGGGAGTAGTAGTGGCGACCCGATCCCGTGCTCAGGGTGTCAGGCTTAAAGGGGAACCGCTTGTGACATATATATAGGGGAAGTTCCGACTACGCCACCCGTGGATTGCGGTCAGGGATAACCGCCGCTGCAGTGCAGACAGCAGGGGCAGATGTAAGTGTTCAGCACTGGATAATATAACTCCCCACGGGAGAAGTGTGGCCCCAGGGCAGTTTAGATGGATGATGGAGGGGATGATTCCAATCGCAATAGCCAGGAAATGGAGGCCTCTTAAACAGTTCAGGGTCTTTATTTGAACAGGTGAAACGACCCAAAAACAGTCCCGGCTAGAAGGGGGCCTGGATGTCTGAGAACAAGTGGGAAGCCCTTCTGGTCAGGGTGAGGGTGTAGGCCTACCGTGCTCTCTGCGCTCTTTCTGGCTATTTCCCTCCTCGTGGTGTAATAGCCCACGTTCCTGAGCTCGCCGTGTCTTCTCGCCCGTATGGCTTGCAGCTTGGGTCCCTTTCTACTCTTGGCCTGGTGCAGCTCTGCTGGTCCCTTCTGCTGTGGTGGAACCTCCGGGCATCTTAGGCCAAGGGACATACAATCCCCTGCGGTCTGGTTATTTGCTGTAGGACTTGAAATCCTACCAGCCTCGGACACCAAAGTCCGGTAGTTCAGTTTCTCTCTAAGCCAGGACAGGCTCACGTCGCCTTCCGTCCCTGGCTCGTGGCTCCTCTTCTGCCACACGACCTCCTCAGCTTCAGCTAAACTGGCTCTCCCTTCTCTGGGACACCTCTCACTTCAGAGACAGGTCATCCAATTCTCCCTAACCCTGCCCCCAGTTCCAGCTTTTATAGGGTCAGCCTGCTCCCCCTACTGGCCTGGGACAGGAGGTGCTGCATGCTAATGGTCCCTGACCAGAGAACCTCCCTCCTGCTCTCAGACACAGCTTTATTATACATTTGTGGCATCCAGGCCAGGGTGACACATCTTCTGATTCAAAAATGATGCATGTGCACACACCCTCTTACATCCAGAGTATACCTTTACTACAGATTGCACATAAATGCAAACAAGAGGCTGTCAATTTCTGCATTCCAACTCAGGTGAAAAACGCAGCAGAAAGTAGGAGAAAGAAACTGTGATAGATAGAACATGTTGAATATTTAAAATATGGCTGCAAAACTTCATTGACTAACATAAATTGAATCGATAATTGATTAACATTAGCTCCATGATTTTAAGAGTATGGTTCCCGGCTGTACCTACTTATCAAACTAAGTTTTTTTTTCTACAAGGTCTGGACATATCTGAAAAAAAGTAATGAAACGAGTTATTGGATTCCATATGTATGGAGTTATTCTCCCCCTGAAATATTAATTAGTCTGTGTAATGCATGTATATGACAGGTCCTTCAAAACCGCTGTACACTAATAGATTAGGGCCCTAAATTGGAAAAATAACTGTAGTAATTCCAAATAACTAGTGTTGAGCGAGCACTAAAATGCTCGGGTGCTCGAAGCTCGGGCCGAGCTCACTGTGATACTCGGGTGCTCGACCCGAGCAACGAGCCCAATGTTAGTCTATGGGAGACCTGAACATTTTTGCGGCGGCTCCCCCGGCAGTCTGTAGAAAGCCTAAAAAGTGCCCAAAACGATAGTGACAGTGCTCAAATGACATGGGGACAGCATGGGGATCGCCCCTGGAAGCATTTCTGACCCCCAGGTCACTGCTGTCAACAACGTGGTCAGAGGTATTAAGCCACTTTTGCAGGCTCACAATAAAACGTTCAAAAACGAAAGTGAAAGTGCTTTCCTGTGAAATATGTTAACCCCTTAACGACCATGGGTCTTTCTGTTTTTGTGTTTTCCTTTTTTGCTTCCCTTCTTCCCAGAGCCAGAACTTTTTAAATTTTCGTTCAATATGGCCATGTGAGGGCTTATTTTTTGCGGGACGAGTTGTACTTTTAAACACCATCACTGGTTTTACCATATCGTCTGCTGGAAAATGGGAAAAAAATTCCAAGTGCAGTGAAACTGCAAAAAAAATGCAATTCCACAGTTGTTTTTTGGGTCCTTTTTTTACCACGTTCACAGATTGCTAAAACTGACCTGCCATCATTATTTTCAAGGTCGTTACGAGTTCATAGACACCAAACATGTATAGGTTCTTTTTTATTTAAGTGGTGGAAAAAAAAATCCAAGACCCTTAGCTTCTCCATTTTTCGGGATCTGGGGCCAGGTGAGGGCTTATTTTTTGCGTGCCGGGCTGACGTTTTTATTGATGCCATTTTGGGGTAGATCCGATGTTTTGATCGCCCGTTATTGCATTTTATTGCAAAGTTGTAGCGACCAAAATAACTTAATTCTGGCGTTTAAAATTTTGTTCTCGTTACGCCGTTTAATGATTGTATTAATTCTTCTTTTATATTAATAGATCGGGTGATTCTGAACGCGGCGATACCAAATATGTGTATGTGGTTTTTTTTTTATATATATATATATTTTATTTTGAATGGGGCGAAAGGGGGGTGACTTAAACTTTTATATATTTTTTACTTTTTTTATTTTTTTAAAAACTTTTTTTTTACACTTTCTGCTTGCTTCTATAGTCTCCAGAGGAGACTAGAAGCAGCAGTTGTCTGATTGCTTCTACTGCATACAAGCGATGAGCAGATCGCTTGTATGCAGAAGAAATGCTCACTTGCTATGAGCGCTGACCAGCAGGTGGCGCTCATAGCAATTGAGACATGACAACCACAGGCGTCTGCTGCAGACCCTGAGTTGTCATGCCCACCCATTGGTGACCCGCGATCACGTGACGGGGTCACTGATGGGCGGGGCTTAGGACTCCCGGAAGCGCGAGTTAAATGCCACTGTCAGAGATTTAACATGTTAACAGCCGCGGGTGGATTGTGATTCCAATAATCAGCTGACATGTGCTCGCTTCAGTGCGGGTTCACCGCCGGAGCCCCCGCTGAACCGGCCTTCCTGACCTGGTGCGTACTATTACTGACCAGGTCGGAAAGGGGTTAAGGAACATCCTTTCCAGGGTAAAGACTTGTGTATAAGGTAAAATAAATAACCAAAAACAAAAATACTCCTCCACATCTTGGGCTATGTTCACAAGTAGCATTTTTTATGTGTTTTTGCACGTTTGTATTGCTTTCAACCGTGACAAATGCATTCACCGGGAAATGTCATTTTAACATTTTACAACCTTATCTGGCCATGTGCTGTGTGACACATGCATACATTGCTAAAAAGACATGGGAACAGCATGGGGAAGACCCCTGGAAGCATCTCTGACACCCAGGTCACTGCCTAAAAGTGTGCCCATCAGAAGTGATCCTTGCCGCATCAGAAGATGCAGACTTGCAACTATCCCCGTGCAAGTCCTTGTCCCAGGGCAGTGTTCAATTGTACCTCTCCCATAACTTGCAATACAAGCGCAAGTATGCAGCCTGCCACCCACCCACCCCCAGGCTGCAATACCATACTGCTAGCTTGCTTGCACTTGAAATTGGGCCCTTTAGGCATGTGGAGGTGGAATCTGGCCACCACGTCATGGCTGCGTCGGTAGCCTGGTATTCATACTCAGTCCCCAGCCGCCCGGCGCCCGGGTGTCCACGCTTGGTCCCCAGCCGCCAGGGGGCGGCCGGGTGTCCATACTCAGTCCCCAGCCGCCCCGCGGCCGGGTGCCCACACACAGTCCCCAGCCGTGTGGGGGTGGCCGGGTGTCCATGAACGGTCCCCAGCCGCCCCTATTTGTCCCGGTGCGCCTTATACACAAGCGCGCATACCAAAACATTACCTGTGCCCTCCCCAGTGCATTTAGTGGGAAGGACAGTCTAACCACAAACACGTGGACAAGTGAATGTGGCCAGGAATGGTCCATCTCAATGACGCCTTCACACTGGGTTAATATTGTGGAAGCCGGGACACAGTTGGACACTAGGATGCAACACGTCCTCCAGACATAGAGGAATGCGGGTCCTGGGTCAATCAGGCTTCAACACAAAATTCAGAAGGTAGACAGCAGCAGTGGTCGGCCTCCTACACAACGAGTAAATTATTCATGATCATGAGGCCATCCACCTCCTTAGGTATGTATGTATGTAGTAGCAGCTAGGCCTGAGGTGGTCAGCGTTTTGGCGCATATTCTACCTCCTTCGAGGATTGCTGGATGTTTTCCTGCTACTATCCCAGTTCTATGACTCCAGTTAAAACAAAGCTTCAGGTGATAAATGATGGATGAGGTGGTGGCAAAGGATAAAGAGCAGGAGGAACAGGGACCATTCACATCAATATCAGGCCAGTCAACCAGATATGTCTTGTAGGATATGTTTCTGTAACAAAAGGAGCGGTTCGGCTACACAGTTATAGGGCATACAGTGAGTGCAATGCCTACCAAAAATTTCGAGCCACTCCAATGCCCCTTGGAAATGACATGGAGGTCAGAGGGCCTTAACTAAACCTTTTTTTCGATTTATAGCAACTGGGTCTCCCGTGCACTGTTGGCCTAAGCAGTGAATGGATGGCTTTCCAAAAATTATGAGGAACTGCAATGCCCCTTACAAGAGCCATGTGTGGCACCCCAGGGGTCTGGTCACCACAGTAATAGAGATATTACGTCGGAGAGCAAGTGGGAGGTTTCCTGGTCAGGATCCCTTAAACATGCAACATCCTCCTGCCCCAGTCCTGGGAGGGGAGAATTCTGCCCTTATAAACTGGATCTGGGGCGGGGTTGAGTGAGTCAGAGAACAGTCAGAGTCAGAGTGAGAGCAAGGGAAAGTAACAGCAAGGAGCTCTGTAGGAGCTAGGAGCTAAAGACCAGGGTCTGGAAGCTGAGCAGAGCTCGCCCTGGCAGAAGACAATAGGAACCGGACACAGGAGTCCGAAGCTGTGAGGACTTATATATCCAGCAGCAGAAACCAGCCGGCAGGGGATTTCAGGTCCTCTGGCCATAGAAGCCCGGAGGCTCAGTCACAAGCAAGGGACCAGCACCGCCGTCGTGGAGCGGAGGCTAACAGAAGGCCCCAAGTCACCAGCCATACGGGTGAGCACTACACGGTACACTCAGGGACGTGGGCTACTTCTACCCGCTTACAGCAAGGTAGCCAGGAAGAGTGCAGACAGACGGGGTGGCCTACAACTCCACCTGGCCAGGGGAACTCCTGCTTGCTCACAGACTGACCAGGCCTCTTATGCTAGCCAGTACTCCTGGGAGAGTCTACCTTATAATCATCAGTAAAGACCCTGAACTGCACTGCAATGACTCTGAGTCATTCCTGCTGCGCTCGTGCACCATCACCCCCATCATCCACACTCACAGCCCTGAGGCTATACTCCTCCCGAGGGGAGTTATCCCATTCTATGCTGCGCACACAACACCAGCCTCAGCGGTCTGCCTCGCAGCGGTGGTACTCCCTGACCGCAATCCATGGGTGGCGCAGTCGGACAATTAACCTCAAAACCTAAGAAAGACTGCCACTGGTTTGACCGGCCTGAGCCACGGGACCGGGTCACCGCCACGGAGACTACAGACCCCAGAGACCCGACACCGGGTATCCCACACACGTGTACACACGGCCCAGGGGGCGCGTCACATGCAGTACAGCATATTACAAACATAAGTCCCATTATTGGGGAGTGGGTGTCCCATAGTATTTGCTTATGCCTTGCAAGCTAAAGCTGCCAAAAATTAGGACAGAGCAACTTGCAATGCCCCTTACAAGAGCCATGCAGTACAGCATATTACAAACATAAGTCCCATTATTGGGGAGTGGGTCTCCCATAGTATTTGCTTATGCTTTCCCAGTAAAAGCTGCCAAAAATTAGGACGGAGCAACTTGCAATGCCCCTTACAAGAGCCATGCAGTACAGCATATTACAAACATAAGTCCCATTATTGGGGAGTGGGTCTCCCATAGTATTTGCTTATGCCTTGCAATCAAAAGCTGCCAAAAATTAGGACGGAGCAACTTGCAATGCCCCTTACAAGAGCCATGCAGTACAGCATATTACAAACATAAGTCCCTTTATTGGGGAGTGGGTCTCCCATAGTATTTGCTTATGCTTTCCCAGCAAAAACTGCCAAAAATTAGGATGAAGCAACTTGCAATGCCCCTTACAAGAGTCATGCAGTACAGCATATTACAAACACAAGTCCCATTATTGGGGAGTGGGTCTCCCATAGTATTTGCTTATGCTTTCCCAGCAAAAGCTGCCAAAAATTAGGACGGAGCAACTTACAATGCCCCTTACAAGAGCCATGCAGTACAGCATATTACAAACATAAGTCCCATTATTGGGGAGTGGGTGTCCCATAGTATTTGCTTATGCCTTGCAAGCAAAAGCTGCCAAAAATTAGGACGGAGCAACTTGCAATGCCCCTTACAAGAGCCATGCAGTACAGCATATTACAAACATAAGTCCCATTATTGGGGAGTGGGTCTCCCATAGTATTTGCTTATGCTTTCCCAGCAAAAGCTGCCAAAAATTAGGACGGAGCAACTTGCGATGCCCCTTACAAGAGCCATGCAGTACAGCATATTACAAACATAAGTCCCATTATTGGGGAGTGGGTCTCCCATAGTATTTGCTTATGCTTTCCCAGCAAAAGCTGCCAAAAATTAGGACAGAGCAACTTGCAATGCCCCTTACAAGAGCCATGCAGTACAGCATATTACAAACATAAGTCCCATTATTGGGGAGTGGGTCTCCCATAGTATTTGCTTATGCCTTGCAAGCAAAAGCTGCCAAAAATTAGGACGGAGCAACTTGCAATGCCCCTTACAAGAGCCATGCAGTACAGCATATTACAAACATAAGTCCCTTTGTTGGGGAGTGGGTCTCCCATAGTATTTGCTTATGCTTTCCCAGCAAAAGCTGCCAAAAATTAGGACGGAGCAACTTGCAATGCCCCTTACAAGAGCCATGCAGTACAGCATATTACAAACATAAGTCCCATTATTGGGGAGTGGGTCTCCCATAGTATTTGCTTATGCTTTTCCAGCAAAATCTGCCAAAAATTAGGACAGAGCAACTTGCAATGCCCCTTACTAGAGCCATGCAGTACAGCATATTACAAACATAAGTACCATTATTGGGGAGTGGGTCTCCCTTAGTATTTGCTTATGCTTTCCCAGCAAAAGCTGCCAAAAATTAGGACGGAGCAACTTGCAATGCCCCTTACAAGAGCCATGCAGTACAGCATATTACAAACATAAGTCCCATTATTGGGGAGTGGGTGTCCCATAGTATTTGCTTATGCCTTGCAAGCAAAAGCTGCCAAAAATTAGGACGGAGCAACTTGCAATGCCCCTTACAAGAACCATGCAGTACAGCATATTACAAACATAAGTCCCATTATTGGGGAGTGGGTCTCCCATAGTATTTGCTTATGCTTTCCCAGCAAAAGCTGCCAAAAATTAGGACGGAGCAACTTGCAATGCCCCTTACAAGAGCCATGCAGTACAGCATATTACAAACATAAGTCCCATTATTGGGGAGTGGGTCTCCCATAGTATTTGCTTATGCTTTCCCAGCAAAAGCTGCCAAAAATTAGAACGGAGCAACTTGCAATGCCCCTTACAAGAGCCATGCAGTACAGCATATTACAAACATAAGTCCCATTATTGGGGAGTGGGTGTCCCATAGTATTTGCTTATGCCTTGCATGCAAAAGCTGCCAAAAATTAGGACGGAGCAACTTGCAATGCCCCTTACAAGAGCCATGCAGTACAGCATATTACAAACATAAGTCCCATTATTGGGGAGTGGGTCTCCCATAGTATTTGCTTATGCTTTCCCAGCAAAAGCTGCCAAAAATTAGGACGGAGGAACTTGCAATGCTGGCACCCTGGTGGTATAGTGGTGGTGGAGGCTGAGGATAAGGAGAAGAAGATTAAACAGCCGAAACGAGGAAGCGTATACCCATGTGTGGGTGTGAAGCGGTGCATGTGAATACACCTCCTGAAATAACACAGTGGATTTGACTTTATGTTACTCTGCTGTCATTTGGTGGTGATGAGAAGTCTGGCCCAATCCAGCCCTTGTTCATTTTGATAAGGGTCAGCTTGTCAGCATTGTCAGTTGACAGGCGAGTGCGCTTATCAGTTATAATTGCCCCAGCGGCACTAAAAACACGCTCCGATAACACGCTAGCGGCAGGGCAGGCCAGGACCTCCAAGGCGTACAGAGCGAGTTCATTCCAAGTGTCCAGCTTGGATACCCAATAATTAAAAGGCACAGAGGAATCACGGAGGACGCTGGTACAATCGGCAAGGTACTCCCTCACCATCTTTTGAAACTTTCCACTCCTTGTGAGAGTACCCCGCGCCTCAGGGCTTGTAAGCTGGGCGCGGGGTACTCAGGGTGTCAGAAAACTGTCCCAGAACGTTGACAGTGTTCCCCTGCCTCTGCTGGATTGGAGTTGCATCTCTCTCGCCTGTACGCCTTGGTTGGGCAACGAACTGTGACCTCTGCCGCTAGCGTGTTCAGATGGGAATTTTTTTAAGAGTTCTGCAGCAAGGGCCTTCTGGTATTGCCCCATTTTTGTAGACCTCTCCACCTCAGGAATAAGAGAGTGAAAGTTCTCCTTGTAGCGGGGGTCTACAAGTGTCACCAACCAGTAATGACTGTCACCCAACATTTTGACAACGCGAGGGTCACGGTTAAGGCAGCGTAACATAAAGTCAGCCATGCGTGCCAGACTGGTAATGGGCAAGATTTCCGTGTCCTCACCAAGATGACGACTGACCATGCTCTCCTCCTCCTCTTCCTCCTCCCCCCGTCCTCAGGCCACCCACGCTGAACCGACGGTATGACACTTGTACAGGTACTACCGTCTACAACGCATGATAGCAGCTCCTGTTCTTCCTCCTCCTCCTCCTCTCCCTCATTGTCCCCCAATGCACGTTGGGATGAGATGAGGCTGGGCTGTGTGTAATCGACTGCTACGGCTTCTTGATCCATCTCATCATATTCTGGCTGCAATGCCTCCTCTTTAATTCTCTGCAGAGAGCGTTGCAAAAGACAGACAAGTGGGATGCTGACACTAATGATGGCGTCATCGCCACTCACCATCTTGGTGGCCTCCTCAAAGTTTGTCAGGATGGTACATATGTCAGACATCCAGGTCCACTCCTGAGGTCTTATGTGTGGAGTCTGACCTGAATATCGACGGCCTTGTTGCAGCTGGTACTCCACAACTGCTCTCTTCTGCTCACAAATCCTTTGCAACATGTGGAGGGTAGAGTTCCAACGTGTGGGGACATCACACACCAGTCGGTGTGCCGGAAGCTGCAAACGCTGCTGCAACACAGCAAGGGCGGCGGAAGCTGTAGCCGACTTGCGAAAATGAGCTGACAGGCGGCGTACTTTGACGAGCAGATCTGGCAACTCGGGGTACGATTTAAGAAACCGCTGAACCACGAGGTTAAGCACATGAGCCAGGCATGGTACGTGTGTGATCTCACCTCGCCTCAGAGCCGCCACCAGGTTACGGCCATTGTCACACACGACCATGCCGGGATGTAGGTTCAGCGGTCTCAGCCACAGATCTGCCTGCTCTTTCACAGCTGTCCACAATAGTGTTGAGCCACCCCCGTAGTGTTCGGGTTCGGTTCGGTTCGTCGAACACCGGGATGTTCGAGGAACTGTTCGTCGAACTGTTCGGCGAACACCTTAGAACACCGTCGAACACCGTTAAAACCAATGGCAGGCAAACAAAAACACATAGAAACACATAGAAAACACCTTCAAAGGTGTCCAAAAGCTGACAAACTGCTCAGAAGACACTCTCTTTAAAAAAGCTGGCCGGCAAATTCAGCAGCGGCATACACCGGTATCCGACAATTTAGACAAGAAGGAATAGAGCATCACACATAGATTAGATAGATAGAAACATGTCAGTCACATATATAAGAAGTACAGTGACAGTGTTGGTTACTGTACTTGTCATTTAGTGTAAAGGATTTATTTAAAAAAATATTAGTGTTTTCATGCACTGTCTCTTTAAAAAAGCCGGCCGGCAATTCAGCAGCGGTACCCGACAATTTAGAACAGAAAGAATAGAGCTTCACACATAGATTAGATAGATAGAAACATGTCAGTCACATATATAATAAGTACAGTGACAGTGTTGGTTACTGTACTTGTCATTTAGTGTTAAAATAAAGGATTTATTAAAAAAAAAATTGACGTGGGGCTTCGCACTATATTTGTGTCCAGCCAGGTACAGCAGGCATGAACGGGCTGCCCCCAACCACCAGCTGCCTATTTGTACCTGGCTGGACACAACAATATAGGGAAGGCCTTTTTTCTTAATTATTTCATGAATTTCATGAAATAATTTAAAAAAAAATACGTGGGGCTTCGCCCTATTTTTGTGTCCAGCCAGGTACAACTGGGCAGCTGGGGGCTGGAATCCGCAGTGCAGGGAGGCCCAAGCTTTCTGGGCCACCCCCGCTGCAAATTGCAGTCCGCAGCCACCCCAGAAAATGGCGCGTTCATAGAAGCGCCATCTTCTGGCGCTGTACCCAACTCATCCAGGGCCCTGGTGCGGTGGCTCACTGGGTAATAAAGGGGTTAGGGCCAGCTTGGCATTATAAGCTGGCCCTAAGCCCGAAATTCATGGAGTCACACCAATATTAGACATGACCACCATGAATTTCTAGTAAAGTATTTAAAAAAAACACAACACCCAGAAAAAAGGCCTTTAATTGAAATAAACACACAATTCTTTATTGTTCTAAATTAAACCATACTTACCATCACGCCCATTCCAGCTGAAGCCAACGATCTCCTGCAATAAAAGAAAAATAATAAACCAACATCATCCTTACCTTTCCATGGTTCCCACGACAGCTTCATCTCTGCTACATCGAGATGACAGGCTGGACCGCAGCAGAACGCGGCCATCCAGCTTGCCATGCCGCAGACACTGAGAAGCGCAGGCATGCTTGCGCTCCAGTGTCTCTCTGTGACGGCATCCAGATGAGCCGAGTTAATGTCCAATGAACTCGGCTCACCTCATGCACGTCACTGACAGCGTGGGAAAATTCTCCTGCACTCAGCGCTTCAGCGTGAGAATTCTCCCACGCTGTCAGTGACGTGCATGAGGTGAGCTCATGTCCAATGAACTCAGCTCACCTCATGCACGTCACTGACAGCGTGGGAGAATTCTCACGCTGAAGCACTGAGTGCAGGAGAATTTTCCCACGCTGTCAGTGACGTGCATGAGGTGAGCTGAGTTCATTGGACATGAGCTCACCTCATGCACGTCACTGACAGCGTGGGAGAATTCTCACGCTGAAGCGCTGAGTGCAGGAGAATTTTCCCACGCTGTCAGTGACGTGCATGAGGTGAGCTGAGTTCATTGGACATGACCTCACCTCATGCACGTCACTGACAGCGTGGGAGAATTCTCCTGCATTCAGCGCTTCAGCGTGAGAATTTTCCCACGCTGTCAGTGACGTGCATGAGGTGAGCCGAGTTCATTGGACCTGACCTCGGCTCATCTGGATGCCGTCACAGAGAGACGCTGAGGAGCGCAAGCAAGCCTGCGCTTCTCAGTGTCTGCGGGATGACAGGCTGGATGGCAGCGTTCGGCTGCGGTCCAGCCTGTCATCTCGATGTAGCAGAGCTGAAGCTGTCATGGGAACCATGGAAAGGTAAGGATTATGTTGCTTTATTATTTTTCTTTTATTGCAGGGGATCATTGGCTTCAGCTGGAATGGGCGTGATTGTAAGTATGGTTTAATTTAGAACAATAAAGAATTGTGTCTTTATTTCAATTAAAGGACTTTATTCTGGGTGTTTGTGTTTTTTTTTAACTTTGACTGTGGGGTTAGTAATGGGGGTGTCTTATAGATGCCTCTCCATTACTAACCTGGCCTTGATGTCAGCTGGCATTATAACCTGACATCAACCCCAGCCCTATTACCCCACTGCCACAGCTACAGGGCAGTGGGAAGAGCGAGGCTAAGTGCCAGAATTGGCGCATCCTATGGATGCGCCATTTCTGGGGCGGCTGACGGCTGGTGTTTCTAGCCTGGGAGGGGGCCAATATTCATGGCACCCTTCCTGGGCTATTAATATCAGCCCCAGCTGTCTGCCTAGCCTTTGCTAGCTATTAAAATAGGGGGGACCCCACGTCAATTTTTTGGGGGGTCCCCCATTTTAATAGCTAGTAAAGGCTAGGCATTCAGCTGGGGGCTGATATTAGTAGCCTGGGAAGCTCCGTGGGTATTACCCCTTCCCAGGCTTCAAACATCTGCCCCAGCCGTCTGCTTAACCTCCGCTAGAGCCTAAAATTATGGGGAACCCCACGCCAATTTTTTTTAAAATAAATCCTTTATTTTAACACTAAATGACAAGTACAGTAATCAACACTGTCACTGTACTTCATATATATGTGACTGACATGTTTCTATCTATCTAATCTATGTGTGATTCTCTATTCCTTCTATTCTAAATTGTCGGGTACCGCTGCTGAATTGTCTGCCGGCTTTTTTAAAGAGACGGTGCATGAAAACACTAATATTTTTTTTAATAAATCCTTTACACTAAATGACAAGTACAGTAATCAACACTGTCACGGTACTTCTTATATATGTGACTGACATGTTTCTATCTATCTTATCTATGTGTGATTCTCTATTCCTTCTATTCGAAATTGTCGGGTACCGCTGCTGAATTGCCGGCCGGCTTTTTTAAAGAGACGGTGCATGAAAACACTAATATTTTTTTAAATAAATCCTTTACACTAAATGACAAGTGCAGTAACCAACACTGTCACTGTACTTCATATATATGTGACTGACATGTTTCTATCTCTCTAATCTATGTGTGAAGCTCTATTCTTTCGATTCTAAATTGTCGGGTACCGGTGTATGCCGCTGCTGAATTGCCGGCTTTTCATGTTTCACTGTAAGCACTGTTCCCATCGATTTGGGCAATCACTGTAATGCCACAACCACCATGGCTGTGGCATTACAGTGAGTGACACACAATCCCTGCATGATTGGTGCTCTAAATAGTGCCAAACATGCAGGACACGCTTTTGGTGCACGAACAGTTATCGAACATAACCTCGAACAGCCGAATTTTTTGCAAATCGTTCGGGTTTGTCGAACAACTCGAACACCGCCTAAAACAGCTCGAATTTGAGATTGGCGAACAGTTCTAGTCGAACACCGCTCATCTCTAGTCCACAACTCACAAGCAGTGTGAGGTTTATCACCTAAGCTTATGAGTTTCAGCACAGCCTGTTGCCGCTTGGCGGAGGCAGTACTGCAATGCTTCCAGCTTGTAACTGATGTGGTGATATCTGAGATGGAGGCTGAACATGAGGAGGAGGAGGAGGATGCGCAGGAGCTGTACACTGTGGGGGCAACTCTGACTGACATAGGGCCCGCAATCCTCGGTGTGGGGAGGATGTGTTCCATCCCAAGGTCCGACTGGGTCCCGGCTTCCACTATGTTTACCCAGTGTGCCGTCAGAGAGATGTACCGTCCCTGGCCACAAGCACTTGTCCACGTGTCCGTAGTCAGGTGGACTCTCCCAGTAACTGCGTTGTTGAGGGCACGGCAGATGCTTTGGGACACGTGCTTGTGTAGTGCGGGGATGGCACACCGGGCAAAATAGTGTCGGCTGGGGACCGAGTACCGAGGGACGGCCACCGCCATAAGATTGCGGAAGGATTCCGTCTCCACCAGCCTAAAAGGCAGCATTTCCAATGCAAGCAGTCGTGAAATGTGAGAATTTAGGACTGTGGCCTGTGGGGCGTTAGCTGCGAATTTCCGCTTTCGTTCAAAGGTCTGGGATATGGACAATTGAACGCTGCGGTGGGACGTGGACGTTGATGCTGTTTCTTGAGAAACTGCCATAACAAGTGAAGACTGAGAGCATGGGGCATCTTTACATGCAGTATGGATAGGGGATTGCCTTGCACACACAACAGGGGGTTCTATTGCACGCACAACAGTGGAAGAAGCAGTGGTGACACCCGCTGACACTGGTCGTGGACCCTGGGTTTCGGCCCACAAAGTCGGGTGCTTTGCTGCCATGTGCCTGATCATGCTGGTGGTGGTCAGGCTGGTAGTTTTGTCACCCCTGCTGATGCTGGCATGGCAGGTGGAACATATGGCCTTTTTGGGGTTATCAGCAGAGTCTTTAAAAAAATTCCAGACTCTGGAAGACCTACCGCTTGTACTGGCAACGTCCCTCGTGTTGGTGTTACGGGGAACGGTTGCCTGCCTTCTGTCTGTGGCCACCACACTGCTTCTTCCTGCCTGCTGGGGTACTCTGCCTCCCTCCCCCTGTGTGCTGCTGGCCTCACTCTGCATGTCCTCCTTCCACGTTGGGTCAGTTACTAGATCATCCACCACCTCCCCCTCTTCCACTTGCGCACCACGATCCTCCTCCTCACTTCCTGGCAATTGTGTCTCGTCATCATACACCTCTTGTGACAGATTGCCAACGTCGACTTCCTGTGGCCGTGGCTGTTCAAATATTTGGGCATCGCAACATGGGATCTCCTCTTCCACCACTTCAAGCGTATCAGGCGAGGGGCCCAAATATGGAAATGGACCAGTGAACAGCTCTTCAGAGTGTCCAAGTGTGGGATCACTTGCTGTCTGACGACACTCGGCATGGTGGGAGGAAGGAGCATCAGGGTGAGGAGGAGTATGCGGTCGAGACTCACGGCTACTAAGAGTTGACCGTGTGGAAGACAGACCGGAGGTGGTGGTGCCCAGGTAACTGGAAGTATTGTCTGCTATCCAATTAATAACCTGTTCACACTGATCAGTTCTCAATACTGGTGTTGTTCTGTGCTTCCCTAGTAATTCGGTCAAGAAGTGGGAGCGAGAAGATGTGGCTGTTGGTTGTGGCACATTTTCACCTTGGCCACGGCCCCGTCCTCTGCACGAACCATCACCAGAACGTCCACTTCTACGTCCCTTGCCACGCGCCTTGCCCATTGTAAATGAAATAAAATAGCTTACACTTGCACTATCAATGGAAAAAGGGTAATAAAGAGTAGATTAGAACCGTGGAAGAGGAAAACCACAGTTATTGTTTACTGGGGTATACCACACTTTTTTAAATAGAGATATTTGCGGCTGAACAGTGAGCGACACACTCAAACTGCTTTTTTTTTAGATATAAAGGCCTAAAACTGGATAGTACAGCGATTTGACCCGTGGAACTACAAAACCACACTGGGATGTCGGGCCTACACAAGACTATTTTCAACAGATATATTTTTGTGTCACAACAGTCAGGAGACACTACTGTTTTTCTTTACGGAAAAAACTACCAAAACCTGAATAATAGAGATTTTTTACCGTGGGATGGCAAAACCACAGTTATTGTTTACTGGGGTATACCACACTTTTTTAAATAGAGATATTTGCGGCTGAACAGTGAGCGACACACTCAAACTGATTTTTTTTTAGATACCAAAGGCCCAAAACTGGATAGTACAGCGATTTGACTCGTGGAACTGCAAAACCACACTGGGATGTCGGGCCTACACAAGACTATTTTCAACAGATATATTTTTGTGTCACAACAGTCAGGAGACACTACTGTTTTTCTTTACGGAAAAAACTACCAAAACCTGAATAATAGAGATTTTTTACTGTGGGAAGGCAAAACCACAGTTATTGTTTACTGGGGTATACCACACTTTTTTAAATAGAGATATTTGCGGCCGAACAGTGAGCGACACACTCAAACTGTTTTTTTTAGATACAAATGGCCCAAAAGTGGATAATACAGAGGTTTGAACCGTGAAACTGCAAAGCCACACTTGTATTTCTCGGGCCTACACCAGACTATTTTCAACAGATATATTTGTGTCTGAACAATCAGGAGACAATATTTATTTTTTACGGCAAAAAATGCCAAAAGCAGGATAATAGAGATTTTTTACTGTGGAACAGCAAAACCACAGTTATAATTTACTGGTGTATACCAGGCTTTTTAAAATATATATATATTTGCGGCTGAACAGTGAGCGACACACTCAAACTGTTTTTTTTAGATACAAATGGCCCAAAAGTGGATAATACAGAGGTTTGAACCGTGAAACTGCAAAGCCACACTTGTATTTCTCAGGCCTACACCAGACTATTTTCAACAGATATATTTGTGTCTGAACAATCAGGAGACACTATTTATTTTTTACGGCAAAAAATGCCAAAAGCAGGATAATAGAGATGTTTTACCGTGGAACAGCAAAACCACAGTTATAATTTACTGGTGTATACCAGACTTTTTTGAATATATATATATTTGCGGCTGAACAGTGAGCGACACACTCTAACTGTTTTTTTTAGATACAAATGGCCCAAAAGTGGATAATACAGAGGTTTGAACCGTGGAACTGCAAAACCACACTTGTATTTCTCGGGCCTACACCAGACTATTTTCAACAGATATATTTGTGTCTGAACAATCAGGAGACACTATTTATTTTTTACGGCAAAAAATGCCAAAAGCAGGATAATAGAGATTTTTTACTGTGGAACAGCAAAACCACAGTTATAATTTACTGGTGTATACCAGGCTTTTTAAAATATATATATATATATTTGCGGCTGAACAGTGAGCGACACACTCAAACTGTTTTTTTAGATACAAATGGCCCAAAAGTGGATAATACAGAGGTTTGTACCGTGGAACTGCAAAACCACACTTGTATTTCTCGGGCCTACACCAGACTATTTTCAACAGATATATTTGTGTCTGAAAAATCAGGGAGACACTATTATATTTTTTTTTTTTACAGCAAAAAATGCAAAAAGCAGGATAATAGAGATTTTTTACCGTGGAACAGCAAAAGCACACTTCTGTCTCTCTGGCCTACACCAGACTATTTTCAACAGATATATTTGTGTCTGAAAAATCAGGGAGACACTATTATTATTTTTATACAGCAAAAAATGCCAAAAACAGGATAATAGAGATGTTTTACCATGGAACATCAAAACCACAGTAATAATTTACTGGTGTATACCAGACTTTTTTAAATATATATATTTGCGGCTGAACAGTGAGCGACATACTCAAACTGTTTTTTTTAGATACAAATGGCCCATAGAACTGCAAAACCACACTTCTATTTCTCTGGCCTACACCAGACTATTTTCAACAGATATATTTGTGTCTGAAAAATCAGGGAGACACTATTATTATTTTTATACAGCAAAAAATGCCAAAAACAGGATAATAGAGATGTTTTACCATGGAACATCAAAACCACAGTAATAATTTACTGGTGTATACCAGACTTTTTTAAATATATATATTTGCGGCTGAACAGTGAGCGACATACTCAAACTGTTTTTTTTAGATACAAATGGCCCATAGAACTGCAAAACCACACTTCTATTTCTCTGGCCTCGACCAGACTATTTTCAACAGATATATTTGTGTCTGAAAAATCAGAGGCACACTTTTTTTTTTTGGGGGGGGGGGGGGGCACCAAAAGGTTAATAAGATGGGTATTTGTACATTGTGAAGGAGGAAAAAAAAAAGAGGATTTAGATAAAAAAAAAAGGATTTATCCTGGCGCCCGGGACCTGGAGCTAAGTGCAGCAATTTCAGCAACAGGAGCAGCACACAGGACTGTAATGCAGCGTTTGCTGGTATAACCACTGCGTCTCCTATACAGCCTGCCTGCCTGCCTGATATACCTGGGATGGATATTAGTCCTGAGAAGGACTGTTTGTTTGATCTGGCAGCCTTTACAGACCCTACACTAACTATTTTGCAGGATATATCTCTCCCTAAATCAGCAGCGCTGTCCCTACACTGTCTGATCCGGAGCTACTGTGTCCAAGATGGCGGCGCCCGGTTTTAAATACTCGAGGTGACGCTGTGCGGCCAGTCAATCACTGTAATGCCCACAAACAACATGGCTGCGGCATTACAGTGACTGGCTGGCAATCCCTGCATGTTCATTGGCTCTGTAAAGAGCGCCAAACATGCAGGGCGGAGACCTGAGCTCCCGCCCGAGTAACCCGGAAATGCTCGGTGCTCGCCGAACATCCCGAGTAGCGTGATGCTCGGGCGAGTACCGAGCAGTGTCGAGCATGTTCGCTCAACACTACAAATAACTTAATAGGAAATAATATTTTTTGTTAAACCAAGCAACTCTTTTAATTCATAATCTATGTGGTTCTTCGCCCAGTGATCAGTCACTGCTGTCTGCAGTATATTTTTTGTATTTTTAAATTATGTCATCTATGGATGCTCCATACAGACCTGGTGAAAACAAGCAAGAATATTACGAAAAAAAAAGTAAATGCATAATAGCCTTAAAACCAGCCTGAACTGCACATGCTAATAATTCTTCAGCTTGTGGACAAATGGTATTATCCCCCATTGGCTGATTATCATTTTCTTCCTTACTCTTTTCCCTTGCGGGGCATTTATTGATCTGCCCTCTTAATAGAACAACATACAGACGGCACTGTCTATCCTCAACTCAGGGTCACAGTAACAGCAGCTATGGGTCAATGCCAAGAAAGTCTCCTGCTTTGTTCGAATAAAAAGAAAAAATAATCACAATCAATTTGCGGGCCCATTATGGTTTCATGCTGTACTTTTTTTATTATTATTTAATTGAATTTGTGAGGACGTCATGTCTTCCATGAGTCACTTCAATATATCTAAGTACTGTATAAGATTAAGGAGTTATAGATATATTGTTTTTATGAAGGGTTTTGTCAAAAGGAAAAGTCCTATTCATATGCATTTTAGTTTATATGTGTTTCTTATACGAGGTGGTTTCCTGATCACAACCACCTTAATTAGCTAGAAAAGAGTATGGCAAGCTTAAAGGGGTTGTCCGGCCTTCGGCTACAAGTCTGCAGTTATTCCAAGTGACTGCAGACTTGTGAGTCCTTATATTGCGCACACTGAGCACTGTGAGGATTCTCTGGTGCCAGCGCTGGGAGCAGACAGTCATGTCACCGCAAGAATGTGATTTGCATATTTCCAGCCAAATTCCAACTAAACTGTGTCGAGCCTCGCTCAATACACTTGCACTGAGCGAGGCTGCGCACGTCAAGACGGTACGTGACTGCATGTATGCAAATCACATACTTGCGGTCACGCGCCTGCTGCTCCATGACGGCACCGCGGGATCCTCATAGTGCACATGCTATGAGGTTTCAAAAGTCTGCAGTCACATAGAGTTACTGCAGACTTGTACCCTAAGGCTGGACAACCTCTTTAACACTTTTGAATGAATGTTACACTTTTGTTTGGCTGTCCACATGTTTTTCCAGTTAAACTTGCAACATAGAAACCTTTTTTTTGAAGTTGTCTATTAGCATAAATCCCTTTAAAAAAAGCTGTCTCTTGGAAATTACTTTTGATCATATGGCTTATTATGGAGATCACTGAGGACGAATGTCCATGAGCTTGCTTCCAAGTGAATTCCATAGGTCTGTAACGTAGCGCGGGGCGGTAGCCGTGTGCAAGGTACTCGTGTTTCACTCTATGGCACATTACATGAAAATGCAGGTCCTGGCTGGTTGTATTGACTTTAACTCTTGGAGCGCTATGCCCTTATAAGCTGCATGATGCTGGTGACTTTTGCGGGCCAGGACCATATGTTGTAAAGTTTAATGAGGGAGACCACCACTCAAAACCAAACTGTCTTTTACTGAACAAGAATGTGGGGAGGAGTATGTACAATGGATAGTGAGTACAACACTTCATGGATGTTTCTCTTAAAACAGAACATCTTCATACACATTCCGTTCCATCCTGAACTCGTTCCACTCTTTGTCCATTAACCTCTCTCTCTGGCTTCACCACCCAGCACAACACTTTGAGAGCTTACCTCCAACAACAGCATTACTAACCAGTAAGCGAGAGTCCTATTCTTCAACCCACAGTTCTGCATCCTTTTCCCCTTAGGGCTACTTGTGCCACTATGGCTGTTACTTAGCTTCTCTGCTTGCCGACGCCTTGGAACTACCTCACAGGGCACTCTCTATTTGACCCACTTTCTTTCTCAGAGCTGCTCCGTCACTTGACTGTTAGATAACTCTGTACCATCTCACTAGGCTTCCTGCCCCAGACCTCGTCTCTAGATAATCATTCACTCCTTATAATGCTTTTCCTTGTCACCACACTGGATCACGCTAGCTGTTATCTCAGTCTCCGTTCACTTTTGGGGCACCCAATCCATGCAGCTTTGTGAAGTACTCAGACCAAAGGTCTGCTCTAGCTGTTGGCTAGGCCCTATCTGACCTCCTGACAGAAAACGGTCTCTGTCCCTTCACTTTAGCCCCTCCCACTGTAGGCTAGTCCCAATCATTAACCCTATCTCTCCCTACTGTCGGTCAAATTACAACGCCGTCACTAATAATGCATGTCGCAATACACATTACAGCAACACATGGGTCTTCCAAGGGTAATGTTATGCACACGCCCGGGCTGACTGGCATGTGCGTGATTTAGTGATTCCACTGTGCCATGAACCGGAGAGTGCCTGGAGGGGCGTAACTAAGTATCTACCCGATCCGACCAAGGTCGCACGACGGCTAACGACGCCGTGCACCAGGGAGGAACCGAGCAGAGGGACCAGGTGCTACTCCAGGCCAGACCCCGGACACGGCTGTTGACCCACACCGGGGAATACAGGAACAGGCTGGTTAGGCTGGCACACGGACAGGTGGATATTGGTAGGCACAGCTGGCATGCAGACAGGTGGGCACTGGCAGGCACGGCTGGAGTGCAGACAGGAGGATACTGGCAGGCACGGCTGGTATGCAGACAGGAGGGTACTGACAAGTACAGCTGGCGTGCAGACGGGGAGGTACTAGCAGGTTGGAGAACAGGCTGGGTAGGGTCCAGTACAGACTGGGATTCAGGAACAGAACCGCAGATGCGGTAGACAAGCAGAGCAGAGAGGAACCGCTGGAGCGGTGGGCAAGGCGGAGCAGAGAGGTACCGCCGGAGCGGTGAGCAAGCAGAGCAGGGAGAAACCGCCGGAGCGGTGAGCAAGGCAGAGCAGGCAGGAACCGCCGGAGCGGTGAGCAAGGCAGAGCAGGCAGGAACCGCCGGAGCGGTGAGCAAGGCAGAGCAGGCAGGAACCGCCGGAGCGGTGAGCAAGGCAGAGCAGGCAGGAACCACCGGAGCGGTGAGCAAGGCAGAGCAGGCAGGAACCGCCGGAGCGGTGAGCAAGGCAGAGCAGGCAGGAACCGCCGGAGCGGTGAGCAAGGCAGAGCAGAGAGGAACCGCCAGAGCGGTGAGCAAGGCAGAGCAGGCAGGAACCGCCGGAGCGGTGAGCAAGGCAGAGCGGGCAGGAACCGCCGGAGCGGTGAGCAAGGCAGAGCAGGCAGGAACCACCGGAGCGGTGAGCAAGGCAGTGCAGGCAGGAACCGCCGGAGCGGTGAGCAAGGCAGAGCGGGCAGGAACCGCCGGAGCGGTGAGCAAGGCAGAGCAGAGAGGAACCGCCGGAGCGGTGAGCAAGGCAGAGCAGGCAGGAACTGCCAGAGCGGTGAGCAAGGCAGAGCGGGCAGGAACCGCCGGAGCGGTGAGCAAGGCAGAGCAGGCAGGAACCGCCGGAGCGGTGAGCAAGGCAGAGCAGGCAGGAACCGCCGGAGCGGTGAGCAAGGCAGAGCAGGCAGGAACCGCCGGAGTGGTGAACAAGGCAGAGAGGACAGGGCTCTGTTCACACTGAACAGACTGGAAGGGAAGAGCAGAACCAGATACACACAAGGTACTTGCAATGAAGTAGCGAGTGGACTCTAAACTCACAAACGGAAGTACAGCGACAACGAGTAGGAGTTAGGTGCAGGTTCAGACTCTACAGAAAAAGGGAAGGTACGGACATAGAGAAAAACAGGTAACAGGCTAGGAGAGTGTTCAGACAGGAACTGAGTGTTCAGACAAGAACTGACACTGCAGCGAGATACAGGAGCGAGTCTGGGTATGCGGCTCCCAGAATGGCGGACAAACAGGCTAGACGACACAGATAACAGGTCTGGGTATGCAGCCCCCAGAAGGCGGGACGAACAGGCTAGGAGCGTGTTCAGACAGGCCTGGGAATACAGCCTCCAGGAAGGCAGACAGGCAGGAAAAACAGAACAGGACCTGGCACATCAGAGGCAAGAAGCCCTCTGAGGATAAGAGTTGCTCAGGCACCAGCTTCAAGATGGAGCTGGTTTAAATATCCAGTGACAGACAGCAATAGGCTGAGGACGCATTAGGGGTGTGCCCACAGCAGCTACAAAAAACAGGAAGTAACCGGGCCACCGCCCTATGCAGTCACAACAGAGACAAACAGACAGCATGAATAGAAGCCAGGCTAGCAGACTGGACTGAAGATCAAGTTTGTGATCTTGCATAGTGAGAGATGGTGCACCATGCAAGCCCGCCACCAGGTATGTTACAGGTAACATGGGCAACACTTCCATCTTCTTACAGGTCCATGTATGCTATGGATAGACTTACATTCATAAATGGCTAGAAGAAAAAATATATAGCTAGATACAAAGGTTAGTGTCTGGGTTAGAGAAGACCAGCTGCCGCTATGGATTCCATTTTACCATTGTTAATATTATATTTAAAAAAAGAAGCATTTTTTGACTCATATTGACCCACAGTTAGGTGGAATTCAGATATCCATAAACTATGGTCCGAATATGGACTTTGCTTTCAGAAATGGGTGCAAGTCTCGTGAGATTAACTCAATAGCCTCATATATGCTTATGAGAATGTTGGGTTCAGGTCAGTAGACCAGTGGCTATTGCGTCACGGTCTGTACTCAGTCCGTATTTCATGGACTTTTGAAATCAGCCTTAAAGGAGTATTCCCATCTCTAAGATCCTATCCAATATGTAGTAGCTGTAATGCTAATAATATTAGCAAATACCTCCACTTAAAAATGTAGCATAGTTCTTCTGATTCGCTATATTGCTTACCCCTTGTGCGGGGCATTGTATTAGCTTAGATATCCATGGTTATGACCACATTTATATAGTGACAGTTTTTTGCTAGCTGTCATAACGAAGTATACCTAAATTGCAATACCCTGCACATGGGGTAAGTGACAGCTTATCAGAAGAACTATACTACATTTCTAGTTGAAGGTATTTGCTAATATTATTATTATTATTATTACTCCTACTACATATTGGGATAGGATCTTGGAGATGGGAATACCCCTTTAATGTTCACTTCATACCATTCGGCTTAGCAACTTTTTCCTTCTTGAAAACTGACATAAAAACAGTTATGTTCTTGCAGGAAGCAGTGATGGTAAAAAAAACAAACACAAGTTTTAGGTACAGATATAGGGCTGCTCCATATGTACGACTCATATAAAGAGGTGTACACCTTGTAGTAAACTATTTTGCATCTTTCCAGGTGAAAAATATCCCATTATTAATCAGCATGAGCCTTAGAGCCTATTTGTATCATATAAATATATGGAATAAAAGTTGTTAAACACTTTTACGTGTCATCCTGAAAATGAATTCCCGATTTTCTGAAACACTGAAGTTCAGAAATGCAGTTGTTTTATGAATCCTTCTGAGCAAACTGTTCTTTTTCACTTTGGACCGGCAGCTCCTATCACCTCCAACCATCTCCTGCTCCTGATGTAATGATACAACAAGTAACGTAGATTTCTGGCATAGAAAAAACCCAAAGATCTAGATATATCGAGCGCTGGCAGTAGCCGCTTGTCAATGAGAGGTTTGCGTTGCTCTGTTTC
Organism: Phyllobates terribilis; assembly: GCF_046119375.1. Classification (NCBI taxonomy): domain Eukaryota; kingdom Metazoa; phylum Chordata; class Amphibia; order Anura; family Dendrobatidae; genus Phyllobates; species Phyllobates terribilis. Next base: position 137,166,748 of record NW_027362762.1, read on the forward strand.
TTCACCCGTTGCAGAATAAATTACCAAATTGGCATGTACAGGTTCATTGCTCAAATATATTCAAGCTAATTTGTATTGCATATGCAAAGCAGGCATTAATATATGCAAGTAGAAATGCATTCCAACTGGGGAACTTATCCCCCGAAGGAACAGCACAATAATTCTCTAGGGGCCAGGGGAGGCGATTAATTTGGATTAAAGTTTTAGAAGAGAGTTGTATATGAGACTTCTGGGAATAAAAATGAAAGATGTGTGGAGAACGGCATAAGAAATGGTATGTTAGTATCACGGCTGACATTCACAGGGCAGACTAATGCTGTACAAAGGAACAGCATAATGTACTATCTGCCGTCTGGATGATAAGAAAGACCAGATTTAAACCCTATTTAGGGTCCATATTAAGGGTAAATGCCAGAAAAACCTACTACTATGTACGTCTAATGTGTCGGTAGTCTGGTACATGTATGTCACAGACAAGCAAGCTAAGATTACTCCATACACAACTAACAAATAAAGTTGCACTCTATGCTATAGCATGCAAAATGAGATATATGAAATTGGAATTGCATTACTGCTCTAGAAAATAGGTTAAAATGAAGATACTTAGGGCATAAATAGGCCAATTCATGTGTGCCGAGTAGCCAATGACAAGGCGATCCTCTTTGCTGGGAACCTAACCTAAATGATACATCTCCTGGGCTGCTTGCCCACACTTAGTTTACACACCTTTGTATGCTCTGAGTGAAAACAAGCTGAAACAGAAAACCTAAATAGATGAACTGCAATATAAGTGTCACACCAGGTGTGAGTGCAACACAGAGAGTAACGCCAGGTGTGAGTGCAACACAGAGGGGAAAGGGAGCCCAGACACTAGGGAAAGGGGGAAGAGGTGACCTTCTAATCTGGACTAGCGTCACCCTGTCTCCCCCTAATGTCCCTATACAGCCTCCGCAGTTGTCGCCGATCACGTGCCTCGCCCTAATATCCCTGGCGTAAGGCTATAGCTGGGAGTGGAAGGAGATGAGCACTAGTCAACCTCCACTAGCACTCTAAAGACAAAAGGGGAAGACAACACAGGGGAATAACAACTTAGCTTTAGAAGAAACTCCAACAGGGCACACGGCCTCAAGACTCCAGAGAGGACGTGATGCTGCTTCAGCCAAGTTCCAAGTAGAAATGAGTATAACCGGCGATGCCCACCCAGACACACCAGATATATATACACCCAGACTAAAGGGAGGTAGTCGCTGGGTCCTAAACACAGCCTCCTATCTAGGAAGCTGTCTGCATCGCCAAACGTGGAAATCTCCTGCAAACCACTGCAGGGCGACTGTCTGTCACCTCTGACACACCCGTGACAATAAGTTAGTATGCATGCAGATGTTCACACTGGCCGCTAAACAGACAAAAGCCAAGATAAAAACATAATAAGCCAATACCCTGCAGCAAATAAATAAATAGTGCATAAAAATAATATAGGGTAGTTAGTTAACATAATTTTGATCAAAAAAATGTAAAAGCTATCCCACCTCATCACAGTGACCCTATTCGGGACATTCCTAATCTCTAATATTAAAACCTTATCATTTGTCAAGTGACGTGCATGTGGACAAGGGCTGTCAATAGGAAAATCCCTTTATATGGGTTTTTTATTGCGTTTTTAAATGCACCTTTAGAGATATTTCGTAAATAATGTAATTCTGTTCATTTTTTTCTGAGCTTTTTTCTTACATTATATTGTAGCTTATGAGAAAAAGGCAAATAACCCCTCAAAACACCACAAAAAAAATTAAAGTGAGTATGTAGCCATTTTCAGAATTCCAGATAGGCTCCCAAGAAACATCTAACCATAGTCTTTTAAACCCCAATGAAATATGTTGCCAAAAATACATTGTTAAATATTATGTGTGAAGCCGCAATATTGCAGCACTTTCTGCATATGCATCTGCATATGTCTGCAATTGAATCGTAATTGAAACGTTTTGGGTCATAAGTGCTGATGATATTTCCAATCTTTGCGTGCATTTACCATAAGAGGTAGTGAATGAAGGCAAGTAGTGAGTCATAAAACTTTAACCACCGCTTTGTTGCACCCATGGATTGCCGACACCAATCTAAGTTCCCTGTCCCTAGTCCTGTACTCAGCAGTTGTCGTCTTCATCTATTATATCTGCGCCACTCCGGTAGTCTTCTGCAGGATGTGACCTGCCAGATCGCTGCAGTGTTTGCTGGGTGAGCTGGAAGTCACTAAATGTCCAGTATGTCTACGAGAGCAAGACTGAGGCCAAAACAAGGATCTTATAGACTTACAATGAGAGCTTGTGACTTCCGGTCAGTCAGAAATTGTGGTCACAAAATGGCGGAAATCAGGATCGATGCGAAGCTGGGAAGAACTGAAGATGGCGGCTGGTAAGAATAATACTAGGGTAGGGAACTTACATTAATGGCACCACTCCAGCGCTGAAGTAAAAAAACAAAACGCTGGAGTGGTGCTTTAAAGGGGTGTTCCACATTTGGGGACAAATTATTTGCTTAACTTCATGTATTTGGGGATAAATATAATTTTGCTATTGGATTTCATTAAAAAAAATTGCACGATTTGGCTTCTACAGGCTCTTGGTTTCCCTGTACATTCAACGGCAGCATGGTGGCTCAGTGGTTAGCATTGCAGCCTTGCAGCACTGGGTTCTGGGTTTAAATTCCACCAAAGACAACATCTGCAAGGAGTTTGTATGTTCTCACTGGGTTTGTGTGGGCTTCGGGTGCTCTGTTTTCCTCCCACTCACCAATGACATACTGGAAGGGAATATAGATTGTGAGCCCCAATGGGGACAGTGATGATAATGTCTGTAAAACGCTAAGGAATATAATATAAAAGCATAATAATAATAACTTTGATGTGTTCTGTAGTAAAACAACTGAGAGGAGCTCAGAAAAAAAAGAGTTACAAACTCTCCGTAGAACCTCAGAATTAGCTCACTGATGGATTCTAAGTTAACTTACAAATAGCTATATATCAATACAGAAGCTATAGAAGGGAAACAATGCAATTTTTTAAAGGGACCAAATTGCAAAAATGATTCTTTTACCCAAGTACATGCATTTATGAAAAAAAAAGCTCCTTTCCTGAGTGATGATGGACAAACAACAATGCAATAGGAAAATCCTTCCAAACAGCTCTTCATTCTTCACCTAACCAAAACCGATGACTGTAACATGGAGAACGGGATATTGGGGTTCACTACAGTCACACCTAGCTTTTTAGGCTTCTGGTTGACAATACATAAGATATAGATTACCATTCAAGGACTAAATGAATGTCTAGAAGGCAATTAATGACTAGCAGTGCTGAAATCACCATTGTATTTACCGTATGTGCCATTTGACATACATTACCTGAAATAAATACATCTTATTTCCAGAATTGGCACTTTTTGAAAGAAAAAAAAAATCCTGAAGGATGTCTGATTACATGAATATGGATGGCTGCATTTTCTTTATTCCTCGGTGCCCAGTGGATCCGCTGATGCCTGTCTTGCACTGGGTGCTGCTTCCCTCATTTCTATGCAAGGCTCTCAAGCAAGGAAACGCTGATTGACTTGGTGGAGAAGGGAGGAATTCTCTTGAGAGCCTCAGGATGTGAAGGATTACTGGTGTGCACACATCATGACTTCAAGGGCAGGGCTAGGGAGAGATAACTGTCCTCTTTGTAGAACAGGTTAGTAAAACATCCTTCTACATCAGGGATTTTATTATATGTTTGCTAAAAGCCTGAGGCACGGGGTCACCGGATCACACAATGTAAAGATAAGAATAGGTATTATGGGCATCTGGAACAGATTCCAGACGTGATGCACAGAAGACGTCTTATGAAGTTCTGTTATTGATGAGGATGCACAAGGTTTCGCCTGCAGGCCTGACACACGAGAACTGACATGTTCTAACACTATGGGGATATCTAATGTCTGAGCAATGGAGGATTAGGACACATGGCTGCTTGTAAAATTATACATTGCTCTACGTAATTATTGTAACAGTGGAAGAAGATTCACCTATATCTCAATTCTTTAGTCCATTTAGCAAATTAGCAACTGTCCTATAAATAGCATTTATATGACCGTGACCCAAAGTGACTCCCCTGACATCACCCATCTGTTCACATCACCATGAATATGTCCAAAGAGATCTATATGCCTTTTGATATTATGCTTTAAATAATAACTTATCGGGAACTTGTCAGCAGGATTTTGCCAAGTAAACTACAGGCATTGCCATGTTAGGGCTGTTGCACTGATTATAATGATACCTGAGGTGAAGAAATCTGTATTGTAGTTCTTGTGAAATCAGTGTTTGCAGTTTTTAGTTCATGATATGCCCATGCTCCGGCCCGGAACTGTAAGCATGTTCTTATCCTGGAGCTCTAGGCCAGATCAGCAAGAAATGACTTGACCACAGGCCGCCCCGAAGCACAGATATGTTCCTCATCATAGAGACAGACAGAGAGAGACAGAGGGACAGCCAGCGAGGGAGAGAGCCAGAGAGCCAGAAAGGGAGAGAGACAGATAGACAGCCAGAGAGGGAGAAAGACAGATAGACAGCCAGAGACAGTGAGACACAGCCAGAGACAGCCAACCAGAGAGAAACAGCCAGAGAGAGAGACAGTCAGCCAGAGATAGAGACACAGCCAGCCAGAGAGAGACAACCAACCAGAGTCTTTCTGTCTCTGGCTGTCTCTCACTGTCTCTGGCTGTCTCTGTCTCTGGCTGTCTCTCGCTGTCTCTCTGTCTCTGGCTGTCTCTCTGTCTCTGGCTGTCTCTCTGTCTTTGGCTGTCTCTCTGTCTCTGACTGTCTGTCTCTCTCTGTCTCTGGCTGTCTCTCTCCCTCTCTGGCTGTCTCTCTCCCTCTCTGGCTGTCTATCTGTCTCTCTCCCTCTCTGGCTGACTGTTTCTCTCTCTGGCCTGCTGTCTCTCTCTGGCTGTCTGTATGATGAGGAACATGCTTGTGCTTTGGGGCGGCCTGTAGGCAGGGTCTTTTCTTGCTGATCTGGCCTAGAGCACCAGGATAAGACCCTGCCTACAGTTTCGCCCCAGAGCAAGGGCATCTCATTAACTCACCCAAAACTGCAAACACTGATTACACAAGAACCACAAGACGTATTTCTTCATCTCAAGTATCATTTTAATCAGTGCAACAGCCCCAACATGACAATGCCTGTAGTTTACTTAGCAAAATCCTGCTGACAGGTTTCCTTTAAGGAATTGCATAAACATCCGCTTCTTAATATAATGCTATTCTTGACAACCTTTGTAGCCATTATTCAGAAGGTCCAACATTGCTAAAACATTGTCCCCATTCAGAATACAATTAAAGGGAACCTGTCACCAGGTTTTCCCAATATAAAGTACTTAATCCCCTCTGCATAGCACAAAAAATAGATTTTATTATACCCCCATGCTGTGCGGTCCGGTTAGATAGGCATCGCTGGTCTTGATACGGCACCTCCTCTCTCGCCACAAGCGCCGTCTTCCTTCTTGCTTCATGTGGATGATTCGTCCTATCTGTCATCCATGCAGTGTCCTCCATCGTGCTCCTGTGCAGGCAAAGTTCGCTCTGCCCTGCCAAGCGCAGAGCAAAGTACGTTAATGAGCATGCGCCAAAGACGGTTCTAATTAAATGACAACAAGCAGAGATCTTGAACATCAGAGATAAACTTCATGTATCATGTTTGGTCATGTGATGTTCACACAGACACTTAACTCGTTACAATGCAGATAAAGAAGAAAGACAGGAGTGGTGGGACTATACACTATAGCTCATCAGTCTAGCAGTTGATGTAATAAAGGGTCTAGAGCAATGATCTCAGTATCAGGTGAAGCTCCTGGATCATGAGGTAGTGCACCTGCTGTAAAAATTTTCATTCCTTTATTGAATTATAGATAAATATGCATGTTGCTATGTGCCGCGGTCATGAGCATCGTTTACGCGTTTCGGGTGTGTCCCAATTATCTTTGCAAAATTGTTGTAATGCAGCCACATTGGAGGGTTTCCGAGCGTCAACCTCCTTTTTAAGGTCATGCCACAGCATCTCAATCGGATTAAGGTCAGGACTTTGACTAGACCACTCCAAAGTCTTAATTTTGTTTTTCTTAAGTAGAGATGAGCGTTGTTCTACTCGAACTGTTCGCCAATCTCAAATTCGAGCTGTTTTGGGCGGTGTTCGAGCCGTTCGGCGAACACGAACGATTTGAGAAAAATTCAGCTGTTCGAGGTTATGTTCGATAACTGTTCGTGCACCAAAATCATAACTGGATTTTTTCTCAGTAATGATGAAAATTAATGTTAATACGCAGTTTGAGTGTACAGCGGGGTGGGGGGAGGGGCAGGGGATGGATCTCTGCAGGAATAATGAAGATCTCCATTTTTTTTTCTCTTTCCCGCATTTGCAGTGGGGAGGTGCAGTCTGTCAGCCTATCAGCAGCGCACACACGGAGCGAACTGCTGTTTTTCACACAAGCAAGGGCATGTGTCATTGGCAGTGTATGTCACATGTCCTTGCCCTATAAGACCAAGCCATTTTCCCCGTCGCCACCATTTTCTCACTGCTGCAGCTGCGTGTTAGACGGCACCGCTGTTGCTGTGTGCGCTATACCTTGTTAATTTCAAGCCAATTTTCGCACAAATCTACAGATAGCTTGGGAGTAGGGAATAGTTGTGATTGCAGTGCTTTTAAGGACTAGGTTACAGCATTTCCTACGACTTTTATCAGGCAGGTCTGTGCTCTTAAATAGATAGATTGTGGGAGTAAAGACTAATTGTAATTGGAGTCCTTTTCAGGACTAGGTTACATCAGTTCCTATCAGTTTTTGCCAGGCAGGTCTGTGCCAGTGCTGTGCAAGTTTTTTTCACAGCATTTGGCTGAATCTAGCAAAGCTAATCCTTTTTGGCCTATTGCAGAGTGTGTTAGTCAGTGGAGTAGCCTATCTGTGTTGCAAGATATACCACCTGTGTATAGAATACCAATTTTTTTACTGCACCTAGTGAAGTAAAATCTTTTGGGCATAGCATCATTCTATTAGTCCATGTATACTGACCTCCATCAGGTCGCAAATTGAATATAATTTTTTTCTGCATCTAGCTCTAAAAAAATATTTGGGCTTCTAGCAGTGTGTGGGACTTGTTCTATTAGTCCATCTATACTGACCTCCATCAGGTTGCAAACTGAATATAATTTTTTTCTGCATCTAGCTCTGAAAAAATATTTGGCCTTCTAGCAGTGTGTGGGACTTTCTCTATTAGTCCATCTATACTGACCTCCATCAGGTTGCAAACTGAATATATTTTTTTTCTGCATCTACCTCTGAAAAAATATTGGGCTTCTAGCTGTGTGTGGGACTTGTTCTATTAATCCATCTATACAGACCTCCATCAGGTTGCAAACTGAATATAATTTTTTTCTGCATATAGCTCTGAAAAAATATTTGGCCTTCTAGTAGTGTGTGGGACTTTCTCTATTAGTCCATCTATATTGACCTCCATCAGGTTGCAAATTAAAAATAATTTTTATCTGCATCTAGCTCTGAAAAAATATTTGGCCTTCTAGCAGTGTGTGGGACTTTCTCTATTAGTCCATCTATACTGACCTCCATCAGGTTGCAAATTAAAAATAATTTTTATCTGCATCTACCTCTGAAAAAATATTTGGGCTTCTAGCTGTTTGTGGGACTTGTTCTATTAGTCCATCTATACTGACCTCCATCAGGTTGCAAACTGAATATAATTTTTTTCTGCATCTAGCTCTGAAAAAATATTTGGCCTTCTAGCAGTGTGTGGGACATTCTCAATTAGTCCATCTATACTGACCTCCATCAGGTTGCAAATTAAAAATAATTTTTATCTGCATCTAGCTCTGAAAAAATATTTGGCCTTCTAGCAGTGTGTGGGACTTTCTCTATTAGTCCATCTATACTGACCTCCATCAGGTTGCAAATTAAAAATAATTTTTATCTGCATCTAGCTCTGAAAAAATATTTGGCCTTCTAGCAGTGTGTGGGACTTTCTCTATTAGTCCATTTATACTGACCTCCATCAGGTTGCAAATTAAAAATAATTTTTATCTGCATCTACCTCTGAAAAAATATTTGGGCTTCTAGCTGTGTGTGGGACTTGTTCTATTAGTCCATCTATACTGACCTCCATCAGGTTGCAAACTGAATATAATTTTTTTCTGCATCTAGCTCTGAAAAAATATTTGGCCTTCTAGCAGTGTGTGGGACTTTCTCTATTAGTCCATCTATACTGACCTCCATCAGGTTGCAAATTAAAAATATTTTTTTTTCTGCATCTACCTCTGAAAAAATATTGGGCTTCTAGCTGTGTGTGGGACTTGTTCTATTAATCCATCTATACAGACCTCCATCAGGTTGCAAACTGAATATAATTTTTTTCTGCATCTACCTCTGAAAAAATATTTGGGCTTCTAGCTGTGTGTGGGACTTGTTCTATTAGTCCATCTATACTGACCTCCATCAGGTTGCAAACTGAATATAATTTTTTTCTGCATCTAGCTCTGAAAAAATATTTGGCCTTCTAGCAGTGTGTGGGACTTGTTCTATTAGTCCACCTATACTGACCTCCATCAGGTTGCAAATTCAAAATAATTTTTTGTCTGCATCTAGCTCTGAAAAAATATTTGGCCTTCTAGCAGTGTGTGGGACTTGTTCTATTAGTCCACCTATACTGACCTCCATCAGGTTGCAAATTCAAAATAATTTTTTGTCTGCATCTACCTCTGAAAAAATATTTGGGCTTCTTGCTGTGTGTGGGACTTGTTCTATTAGTCCATCTATACTGACCTCCATCAGGTTGCAAATAGAATATAATTTTTTTCTCCATCTAACCCAGCCAATAGTTTTGGCCTAATACCACAGTTTGGCCACTCAGCTATCCATTGTTTTTTTGTGCAAACAACTCCAGAGTTGTGAATTAGTTAACCACCAAAATGAGTGGAAAAAGGCCTGCTGCTGGTGGAAAGGGGAATAGGCGTGTTGGGAAGGGGAAAAAAGGTTGTGTCCGTGGGGTAGGTGTTAAAGCAACAGTAACATCTGCAGAAGAAAGACCATCTTCCAGCCAAACTAAAATGTCTACTTCTTTTAGCGGACAATGTGATAAGATCCCTTTCTTACAGCCACGCCAATCGCTACAAATTCCAGATGAGGCACAAAAACAGCAGGTGCTTCAACGGATATCAAGTGCTCCTTTAAGTGGGCTCTCCTCCACATCAACTTCAACATCACAAATACTCCAGTCCTCAAAGGTGTCACCCCAATCGCACTTGCTTCCTCACAGCTCCCAAATCTCCAGCTGCCCGTCTGAGTATGAGGTAGAACAGATGGTTGAGTCTGCAGAGCTGTTTACTCATACTATAGCCTGGGAATCAGAGGTCGACTCCAGCGCTTCTGTGAATCCAGACGAGGAAATGATCTGCACTGATGCCCAGAATCTTTATGAGTCGGATCCAGGACCAGACGCAGAAGGTTCTGACCATAATGTAGACCCTCATTCCCAAACTGTAACTCCTGTTGGTGGAGACAATGAGGAAGACGATGATGAGACTCAAATACCTGATTGGAGCGAGAACTTTAGTTTTTTGTCAGGGCAGGAACAGGTTGGCTCTGAGGACGACGGGTGTGATAACGCACAGGGTGATGATGATGAGGTTGGAGATCCCACTTACTGTCAACCCACAGTCAGCCAAGAGATGAGGTCAGCAGAGGAGGTGGAGGAAGATGCTAGTGACGACGAGGTCAGGTTGCGCCTTCCTGGACAGAGACGTAGTACTGGAAGCACGTCAACAACTGCATCCTCAAACACAACTCTGCCTCTCACCACAAGTCGTGGTGGCTCTTCAGGTCGCATGGGTGCTAAGCCTTGCATAGCCTGTGCATTTTTTCAGATCGATAAAGATGACCCAACTCGTGTTATCTGTAACATTTGTCAGCAAAAGCTAAGTAGAGGCCAAAAAATACATAGTTTGAGTACTTCATGCATGAACCGGCACATGGACATGAAGCATAAGTTGCAGTGGGAAGCTCAGTGTGCTACAATGCGGCCTAGCCGGCCGGGCCAACCACCGTCTGCCATATCTTGTGCATCCGCGGCCTCTTCATCCTCTGTGACTGGGGGGACAGCAGTCACACCTGTTTTGGGGCGCAGACCTGCCACCTCTTTACCCGCAACAGCCAGCGTGATTGGCAGGTCATCATTTTCTTTGGAGGTGGTAACACCAGCTGGTGTTGAGCGCTGTCTGACATCGATAGCACCACCTTTGGATCAAGGCAACCTAACATGTCCGCCTGCATCTTCCTCACAGACTGGCAGTTTGCCGGGGACACCCTTATCAACCCCGTCTAAGCACAATAGCCAGCCCTCGGTCCCTCAGATGTGGACAAGTAAAAGACCATTTCCTCCTAGCCATGAGAAAGCTAAGAGGTTGAATTTCACCATCTGCAAGCTCTTGGCTACAGAAATGCTGCCTTTCCGCCTGGTGGACACAGAGGATTTTCGAGACCTTATGTCCGTCGCAGTGCCCCAGTACCAGATGCCCAGTCGGCACTACTTCTCAAAGAAAGGTGTGCCTGCGCTCCACCAGCATGTCGCACACAACATCACCGCTTCTTTGAGAAACTCTGTGTGTGACAGGGTGCATTTCACCACAGACACTTGGACGAGTAGGCATGGACAGGGGCGTTACATGTTGCTGACTGGGCACTGGGTAACTATGGTGACAGCAGGACAAGGGGCTGCTGTCCAAGTCTTGCCGTCCCCACGAGTTGTGCGTCAATCCTCTTTATGTCAAAGTTCCTCCACTGCTTCTGCCTCCTCAACCTACTCTCGGTCTTCCACCTGCACCCAAAGCCTGTCTGGTCATGCCACAAGCTTTCTAACTGCGCAGAAGGGATCCTGCACACCTCCTTACTATGCTGGCAGTAGGGCTCAACGTCATCAGGCGGTTTTTACTTTGAAATGTTTGGGAAATGTGAGTCACACAGCTGAGGAGTTGTGGTCAGCTCTGGAGAACCAATTTCATGAATGGTTGTCTCCACTGGACCTGAAATCAGGGAAGGCCGTGTGCGACAATGCTGCAAACCTGGGTGCGGCCCTTCACCGGGGCAATGTCACACACGTGCCTTGTATGGCTCACGTGTTGAACCTGGTTGTCCAGCAATTTTTAGCCCACTATCCCACACTAGATGGCCTTCTGCAGAGGGCACGGTCGCTGTGTGCTCACTTCCGCCGTTCGCATCCCGCAGCTCAGCGACTTACATCTCTACAGAAGTCGTTGGGCCTGCCACTTCACCGGCTAAAATGCGATGTGCCTATCCGGTGGAATTCAACTCTGCACATGTTGCAGCGACTGTGGCAGCACCGACAAGCCCTGGTGCAATACGTTCTGACGTATAGCCTGGGCCAACGAGATCCAGAGGTGGGGCAAATCACGCTGGAGGAGTGGTCTCAGATCAGGGACCTATGCACCCTTCTGCACAGTTTTGAAATGGCGACGAAGATGTTTAGTGCTGACGATGCCATTATCAGCATGACTATTCCGGTGACTTACATGCTGGAGCACATGTTAAACAGAATTCGGAGTCAGGTGGTGGCACAAGAGGAGGTGGAGGAAGTAGAGGAGGAGGAGTTGTATGCGGAAGGGCTAACATCTGCAAGGTCCAGACGGTCGGCAGCACCAAGGCGGCAGTCATGTGAGGGTGGGGGAGATGGTTTTACCAGGGCGCATGATAGCAGCCAAACTAGTGAGGAAGGTGCAGGAGCCCAGGAAGAAGTGGAGGACGAACTGATGGAAGACTCATCAGATGAGGGAGACCTTGATCACATTTCTGTTGTGCGAGGTTGGGGGGAGAGGACAGAGGAAGGAAGCATGATTGTTACCTCGCCACCAACACAACAGGGACTTGGTGCTCCTGGATGCGCAACACACATGAGTGCCTTCTTGCTGCACTACCTGCAACATGACCCTCGAATTGTGAGAATTAGAAATAATCCTGACTACTGGGTTGCCACACTGTTAGATCCCCGGTACAAAAGTAAATTTGCCGAAATTATTCCTGCCATAGAAAGGGATGCACGCATGCAGGAGTATCAGCAGAGACTGTTGCAGAATCTTACATGTGCTTTTCCACAAAACACCAGTGGTGCACGTAGTGAATCTCACAGTTCCAACTTGCCAACCGTGGGACCGTCACGTGTTCAGCACTCAAACCGTAACAGAACCACAGTATCTGCTGGTAACATCAATTTTGCGGAATCATTTCACCACTTTTTTAGCCCATCCTTTGCAAGGCCACAGGAGACAAGAAGTCTGACACATAGTCAACGCCTAGAGACGATGGTACAGGAGTATCTCCAAGTAAACATTGAAGCCATGACTGTGTCACTGGACCCTTTCTCTTTCTGGGCTTCCAATCTGGATAAATGGCCGGAGCTAGCCACTTACGCCTTGGAGATCTTGTCATGCCCCGCAGCCAGCGTTCTGTCTGAACGTGTGTTCAGCGCTGCTGGTGGTGTGCTGACAGATAAGCGCACGCGGCTCTCCACTGATAATGTAGACAGACTCACGTTCATAAAGATGAACAAATCATGGATCCGAAACGACTTTTCTACCCCTGTGTCATCCTGGGGAGAGTAAAAGCTTGATGATTGTTTAAAATCACCCTACCAACCGTTTTAAGCTTTCAAATTACTAATCATGTTTATCTGTATCTTGGCTGGAAAATAATTTGGGCTTTGTAGCAGTGTGCAGCACTGATTCTATTAGGCCATCTATAATAAGCTCCACCAGATTTAAAATTACTAATCATGTTTATCTGTATCTTGGCTGGAAAATAATTTGGGCTTTGTAGCAGTGTGCAGCACTGATCCTATTAGGCCATCTATACTAAGCTCCACCAGATTTAAAATTAATAATAATTTTTATCTGCATCTAGCCCGGAAAATAATTTTGGGGCTCCGAGATGCGCAAGACACATAAGTGCCTTCTTGCTGCACTACCTGCAACATGACCCTCATATTGTCAGAATTCGAAGTAATCATTACTACTGGGTTGCCACACTCTTAGATCCCCCAAACTTTTCGATCAACCTTTTCATTTTAATAAAGACCAAAAAAATGGTCATTTTTGAAATTATAAGCATTAGCAGGTTATTAGAAACTGAAATCAAACAGTTTTCAACTCAAAACTTTAGTCTAGGTGATGTTACAATTTCACATAGGACCCCTTGTTCGAAAGGAGCTTCTGAACTCTCTCGTCCATTGAATTTTCAGGTTTTGGATGGTTTCTGCTTCAATTGTTTTGCATGAGGACAGAATACCCTCCCAGAGGTGTTGCTTAGATGTGAACTGCCTCCCGCCATCATAGACACTCCTTTTGATGATGCTCCAGAGGTTCTGAATGGGGTAGAGGTCAGGGGAGCATAGGGGTCACACCATAAGTTTGTCCCCTTTTATGCCCATATCAGCCAGAGATGCAGATGTTTTATGTGCAGCATGAGATGGTGCATTATCATGCAAAAAAATGATCTTGCTGTGAAATACACGGTTCTTCTTCTTGAACCATGGCAGGAAGTGCTGTTTGAGAAAATCCACATACATTATGGAGTTCATCTTTAGCGCCTTCAGGGATCGTAAAGGGGCTGACAATCTCTCTCCCCATGATTCCAGCCCAAAACATTACTCCACCTCCTCCTTGTTGGCGCTGTAGCCGTGTTTGCGTGGGGTGTCCATCAACCAGCCATCCTCCACTCCATCCATCTGGACCATCGAGCGCTGCACGGCACTCATCCGTGAACAAAACAGTTTTGAAATCAGTCTTCATGTAATGTTTAGCCCACTGGAGCCGTTTCTGCTTGTGTGAAGTGGATAGAGGAGGTTGACAGGATGGCGTATGCACAGCTGCAAACCTCTGAAGGACCCTGCATCTTGTTGTTCGGGGGACGTTGGAGGCACCAGCAGCTTCAAAAACTTGTCTGCTGCTATGACAAGGCTTTTTTGCCACTGCTCTTTTAACCTGACGTAATTGCCTGTAGGAAAGAGTGGTCAATTTGCCCTTATCAGCACGCACACGTGTGTACTGTGAATCAGCTACATACTTCTTGATTGCCAAGACACTTCATCCTGATCATCGCACAATGTTGATTGTAGTCATGCCTTGACCTAAACACTCCACAATTTGTTGCTTCTCAGCAGCCGACACATCCTTTTTCTTTCCCATTTTGGCAGAAAATGTAGGCTGCTTAATAATGTGAGACAGCCTTCTTAAGTAGTCTTGCCTTTCATTGGACACACCTGCCAAACTAATTAGCACAGGTGTCTGCAATTGCTTACAGTGATATAAAGAGCCCTGACACACATCATCATCAATGAGTTTAACTGACAAACAAACAAATTCTTCCCTTATCACTCCTAAACACTTTTTGCATAATAATTTGGAACACAGTGTACATGTGCTTTTCCACAAAACACCAGTGGTTCACGTAGTGAATCTTACAGTTCTAACTTGCCAACCGTGGTCTGTATGGAGTTGTTCAATAAAGGGACCAAAATTAAGATAACATAGATGGGAGAGGTCTCTATGAATAGGAATTCCTAAGTATTTGATACCCTGTGAGGGCCAGGCAAAGGGAAAGTTGGACTGGATGGAATCCTATATGGATTTGGGGAGGGAGACATCGAGGGCCTCAGACTTCGCTGCATTGATTTTAAAATTTGACCATGTAACAAAGTGATCTATTTCAGCCATAACAGCATGGATGGATATATGTGATTGAGTGATATATACTAGGACATCATCAGCAAATAGAGAGCACTTGTACTCGGTGCCTCCCACCTCAATCCACCTAATATTGGGGTTATGGCGAATTGATGAGAGCAGGTGCTCCGTCACTAGGATGTATAAGAGAGGGGACAGAGGACATCCCTGCCTTGTCCCATTGGTGATTGTGAAAGGTGATGAAAATGTTCTGATGCACCCCCTGGGCCTTGGGACACCCGGAGCCGGACCCTTTTTGGTGGATGCTGGTGGTTGTAGTGTTCGTGGCGGCGACCCGGTTCCGTGGCTCAGTGTGGTCAAACCAGTGGTGGAACTATTTATGTGGTTTTGATGTTTAAATGTCCGACTACGCCACCCGTGGATTGCGGTCAGAGTGAACCGCCGCTGCAGGGCAGACCGCTAAGGCTGGTGTTGTGGGTGCAGCAGACCGTAGCATAACTCCCCACGGGAGGAGTATAGCCTCAGGGCAGTGTATGCGGAGGATGGGGGTGATGGTGCAGGGCAGCAGCAGTAACGACACGGAGTCAGTGATGCAGTCCAGGGCCTTTACTCACAGTTCTTATTATCCAGACCACGTCTGCAGGTAACGGCTGCCCACGTCGTACTGTGCTCATCAGGTGAGGGGCTCAGACAACTCCCAGATAACTTTGGAGCGCTTCACAGGACCCCCTTTGTGTGTCCTTTGTCTGGCCTTTCTTACCAACCCTTCTGTCCGGCTGCCTCGGGCCTCCTCTTGGTAAACTTGGCGCCAGTTTCCCTGACCCTATGTGGTGCCTTCCTAGCGGGTGTAGCGAGGGGCTGCGCCACATAAAATGTCAGAGCCTCCGGTTTCTAGCTGAGGGTCGTTTCCTGCCTCCACTAGTTTCGGGGACCGGTCTCCCCCTTTGGCCTGACCACTCCACGCAGGTGGATTCGGGCGTGCGGTGGCGACTCGCCCGTCCGCACCCCTGGGATCCCTTCATTCCTCGTTCCTGGAGCCTTCTCCGCTCCTCTTCCTTCCTTCTCCCTCTTCCAGGCCTGGGCCTCTGTTACTAGGTCCGCCTCCAGAGCAGAGCTCATGCAGAGCCCCTGCTCCCTGCCACTTCTGCTCAGACTTCTCTGCACTGAACTAAGATGGTGCCCACCTTTTATACTCTCTTCTCAATGCACCCAGGAACTGCTGCCTCCCTGCTCCTGCACTACAGGGTTCCCCTTCCTCAGTGTTCCCTCCCCCCACTCTAGCCAGGAACAGGGACTGTCGTGCCCATCTCAGAGGCATATTGGTCGCCCTGCCCCACGGCAATGTGGTGTAATGCATGCAGGTGTCGGGTCCTGATCCACACTCCATCCTTACCTGAGAGTGAGATATCACACCTCTGGGTGAGGTGCAATACCTCTGTAGCAACCGAGCCCTCAGGGTGCTACAGTTCCATTTATCTTCAGCCTAGGTGATGTATTGTGATACAGGGCCGTGATTTTGGCTATAAAAGGGTCCCCTAGACCCCTACCCCAAGCTTATTAAGAGAATCATATATGGCGTGCCAGGAGACTCTATGGAATGCTTTCTCAGCATCCAACGAGAGTATCTAATTACAAATTTTTAACTGCATCTAGCCCAGGAAATACTTTGTGCCTAGTAGCAGTGTCTGCTAGTCAGCGGATTATCCCGGCTGTTAAGCAAGCTACACCACCTGTAGTTTGGACACTTAATTTTTTCAAAGGAAATGCTTCGGGACCACGGGATACTCAGTGAAGAGCATCAGGAGGCACCCCAAGGCATAGGGGCTGGGACTGGCAGTAGGATGCCTTGCGGTGGACAGCCGAGCTCGATCCTTATAAAAGCTTTTTAACTGCAGCAGCTTTAGTGGACGCTACTGGAGCTGGAATTACGCGGCTGCTGGCATGAGACTTGCCCTCCAATAGATCCTTGTAAATGGATTTAAAGTGTATTCATTCAAATTAGAGAGACAATTTAAATTAAAGCTTAGAGCTGCCTCCACCACAGGGGGGCTCGCTCGACCCACCAGCGGACAGGCACCAGTATTGGGAGAGGGGGGCTGGCCGTCAGGGTTCACCGCGGCTCTGGCACAAACCCGGCGACACGGAGGTGGCACGGGCAGGAGCGGACTGAACGCGTCGGCTTCTCACTTTTTGGATTTTAGAAGGGTATGACATGCCTATATTTGTGTCTCCCCCTCCTTTTACTCCTCCACCTCTTTTCTTTTCGCATGACTATATGTACTTGTCACTTTTCCATGTGTTAGTTGTGTCTTCTGAGCAGTTTGTCAGCTTTTGGACACCTTTGAAGGTGTTTTCTATGTGTTTCTATGTGTTTTTGTTTGCCTGCCATTGGTTTTAACGGTGTTCGAAGGTGTTCGACGAACAGTTCGACGAACAGTTCGGCGAACACACGGGTGTTCGACGAACCGAACCGAACTCGAACACTACGGGGGTGGCTCAACACTATTCTTAAGTCATTCAGAGGTGGACTTGCTGCTGTGTTTTAGATCATTGTCTTGCTGCATAACCCAAGTGCGCTTGAGCTTGAGGTCACGAACAGATGGCCGGACATTCTCCTTCAGGATTTTTTGGTAGACAGCAGAATTCATGGTTCCATTTACCACAGCAAGTTTTACAGGTCCTGAAGCAGCAAAACAGCCGCAGACCATCACACCACCACACTTTGTTTCATATTTGTTCCTGAATTTCTTTGGTTCTCAACATGATGTCTAGCTTTGAGGATCTTTTGGTCTACTTCACTTTGTCAGGCAGGTCCTGTTTAAGTGATTTCTTGATTGAGAACAGGTGTGGCAGTAATCAGACCTGTGTGTGGCTAGGGAAATTGAACTCAGCTTCCCAAAGATGTGATAAACTTATGTTTTATGGGGGGTGGGCATCACTTTTTCACACAGGGCTCTGTAGGATTGGATTTCTTTTTCCCTTAATAATAAAGACCTTCATTTAAAAACTGCATTTTGTGTTTACTTGTGTTATCTTTGCCTAATATTTTATTTTTTTTGTGATCTGAAACATTTACGTGTGACAAGCATGCAAAAAATAAAAAAGAAAAAGAAATCAGGAAGGGGGAAAACACTTTTTCACACCACTGTACATGTTTGGTCAATACAAAGGACTGGCACATGACTTATCTCTACCAAAGACCTTACAAAGGACCAGCACGCATTCGCTACAGCTGGAAGAAAGGCGATTCCGGCAGCTACATAGGAAAGGGTTCTTAGCAGTTAGAGCAGTCAGACTGTGGAATGCCCGACCACAAGAGGTAGTAATGGCAGACACTATAACAGCTTTTAAAAAACGTCTGGATAATTTCCTCACAACAATTGTGGGTTACAAATGATTTAGTGATAGAGCATAGATGTCAAATTCAGGCAACGGGCCAAATCTGGCTCGCAGTGTAATCATATTTGTCCAGCGAGAAAATACCAAATGTCTACTAGAACTGGCCCGCCGGTAGACAGTGCATGCACCACTAATACTACAAATCCCGCGTTTCTGGTCCGGCACGCTCCCTGGTTACTACAAGGCTGTTTACAACGCACCCTGTAGTAACGCTCTCCCCAGATATGACGCACTTCCTGACCGGCATTCACCTGACTCAGAGGTTCACTTCTCTTCTCCCTACATCAGCGCACACTCCCCTTGTGCTCTCCCATACATCTCACCCTCTATCTCCTCCACAAGTTGGGCACAGGAATGCTATTGAGTTGGTGCGCTCATACCATGATATATTTTATAGCTCTATTTAGTCAGGTATTCTCCATTTTATATTTTTGTACATTGTATTGACATTTTACCCTTTTTATTCACTCTATCATTTTTACTCTGCGAATATTCTTGTTTCTGTGCGGTTTATGTTCTTTTGATGTTTTCTACTTCCCTATATTTCCTTCTATTTGAGAGTCATCACTCTCTTTGCATTCCCCTGTATACTGCTATCTACCATCCCTACAACCAGTAGCTTAGCTTGGCCTCTTCTGTTATTAGGCTGAAGGCAGCGCTCTGAGGCGTTGGAGACAGGATGGCAAAATGCCTGCTCTCCTGTCCAAGTGAGACTCTGCACACTGCACAGTGGCCAATCGCAGAGTCTCAGTGCAGTGTGCGGTGCTGGAGCTGAGCTGACCCACAAAGGTTTATATGGGACATTGCCATCCATTAAGCCTGTTTGCAAACTTCACTTGTAAGGACTGCTGGCATTATTATTATGTTTAATAAATTCAAGCATGGTTACTGGAGGAATGGGGAGAATGTGAAAGGAGAGGGAAGATGGGGAAATGAAGGGGGTAGTGGAGTTGGCACTGGGGGCCTTATTACTATACTGCTTAGTGATATGAGATTATATGTGTAGCGCCCCGAAGGTTCGGTCGCTACAGAGGTATTGCATCTCAACCAGATGTGCGATATCTCACTCCCAGGTAAGGATGGAGTGTGGATCAGGACCCAGACACCGGCATGCATTACACCATATTTCCGGGGGGCAGGGCGACCGATATGCTCCAAGTGGAGCACGAGAGTCCCTGTCCCTGGCTGGAGTGGGGGGAGGGAACACCGAGGAAGGGGAACCCTGTAGTGCATAGGAGGGAGAGAGCAGTTCCTGGGCGCCCTGAGAAGGAGGTATAAAAGGTGGGCACCATCTTAGTTCTGTGTTCAGTCAGAGAGAAGAAGTGAGAGAGTAAGGGCCTCTGCATGGGGCTCTGCTCCGGAGGCGAGCCTAGCCTGTGAGGCCCAGCCAGCACTGAAAGAGCAAGGAGAGAGGGTAGAGAGTAAGAGGAGAAGACAGGGAGCAGAGGCTCAGACCGAGCTCTGCTCCGCAGGCAGGCCTGAGAGAGTGGCCGGAGCCTGGAGGAAGGAGAAGGAAGGAGGAGGAGCGGAGGAGGCTCCAGGAACAAGGAACGAAGGGACCCCAGGGGTGTGGACCGGCGAGTCGCCACCGCACGCCCGAATCTACCTGAGTAGGGGGTTCAGGCCAAAAGGGGGAGACCGGTCCCCGAAACTAGTGGAGGCGGGGAACTACCCTCAGCTAGAAACCGGAGGCTGTGACATTTTATGTAGCGCAGCCCCTCGCTACACCCGCTAGGAAGGCACCACATAGTGTCAAGGAAAGGGCACCAACGTTTACCCGAGAAGGCCCGAGGTAGCCGGACAGAAGCGAGGTCACTGGTGGGGTATGACAGGCCAGAGAAAGAACACACAAAGGGGGTCCTGTGAAATGCTCCAAAGTAATCTGGGAGTAGGCCGAGCCCCTCACCTGGCGAGCACAGTGCGACGTGGGACGTTATTACCAGCTGGAGTAACGTGGATAAAGAACTGTGAGTAAATAGCCTGGACTGCATTACAGGACTCTGTGTCGTTACTGCTGCTCCCGCGCACCATCACCCCCAGCATCGTCGCTCGCTGCCCTGAGGCTATACTCTTCCCGTGGGGAGTTATACTATCTTCTGCTGCATCCACAACACCAGCCTCAGCGGTCTGCCTTACAGCGGCGGTTCACTCTGACCGCAATCCACGGGTGGCGTAGTCGGACATTCAGCATATAGACTGCCATTTGGGTTGACCGCCCTGAGCCATGGCACCGGGTCCCCGCCACACAAGGACTACAACCCCCAGCATCCACAAAAGGTCCAGTTCCGGGTATCCCCACACACACACGGCCCAGGGGGCGCGTCATATGCAATCTCATTTCATAGTTGCAGTCTGGTGAGGGTGGAGATGGGGCTGTAGGAGGCTTATTATAATCCCCGCTTGACAGTGTAACAAGCCCCCATAGAGTAACTATGGCATGAAATGCACTGCATTTAAAGGGGTTGTATATTTAAAGGGATTGTCCTGTCTAAAACTACTTGTCACTCTATGTGAACGCAGACTTGTGAATCCTCACAACTCCCCAACTGTGTCCTGTGAGGATTCACCGTTGCCGGGAGCGGGCACTACAAGTATGTGCTATACATACTCCCAGTCACATGCCGATTAGATATGAACGGCCTTGCTCAATGCAAGAGTATTGAGTGAGGCTGGAAACTGTCAAGTTGGAATGTGGCCAGGTGTGTGCATATCATATACTTGTAGTGCCCGCTCCCGGCATCGGAGAATGCTCATAGTGAGCAGTACACATGATGTCTGCAGTCACATAAAGCGACGTGTAGTTTTAGAAAGGACATGCCGCGCCCCATGGGGCAGTGGGATACTCAGGAGTCGAGCAGGTCGGTTCTTTTTGGGGTAGTCACAGTGGCAGTGACCCGGTCCGTGGCCCAGGGTGGTCAATTAATAAAGAAAAGAGGGGGGTTAAAGTTTTGGGGATAAGGTTTTGTGACGCCACCCGTGGTATGTGGCTATATGGGGCCGCCGCTGCTGTTCAGATCCACTGGGGCTGTTGGTGACGCAGCAGAAATGGTTCAGCTCTCCACGGGTAGAGCTAGGCCCCAGGGCAGATAAAGAGATAATCTCTGATGTTGGTGTTGTAGTACAAGGCAGGCGACGCAGCAATTAAGTAAAGGACACAGCGGGGTGCAGTCTTCAAGTTTTTACTCACAGTTCTTACGGTGCTCCTGTGCTGTGGTTACAACTGCTAGCCATGTTATAACAGCCCACCGAGTCCTGTGTCCTCCAGGGAAGTGATCCAGCCAACTCTCGGATAACTTGGGTGCACTTGATCGGGACCCCCTTCTTGTGTACCTTCCCGGGTCGTCTCTCTGCGCTGGCTCTTGCCCTCCTGCCCTGCGCCTCACACACATGTCCCAAGCCAGTGGCCGAGGGCCTTGTCGGGGGACGTACTCTCTGTCCCCTTGGTCCTATATGGCCACCTTTTCAGCGAATGTTTGTGGTTTTTGGCTATGGTACTTAGAGATACTGCAGCCTCCGGTTTGCGAGCTGAGTCTTGCAGTCCTCCACTAGTCTCGGGCCGGTCCCCTACTGTGACCTGATCCCTGCGACCTGACTCCACACTTCCCGTGCCCCTAAGATCCTTTCTCTGTCTGTGGAGCCTTTCTCACTGCTTCGGTCTTCTCTCTTCATTCCCTGTGACAGACTCCTGTCACCAACTCCTCTGACTGACTAACTCTCTCTTCCACGGTCCTCACTCAATGCGCTCTTTCTCCTAGGACCCTTCTAAATCTTTCTACCCTTGCTTTTATACTCTCTGTCATGTGACCCACGTCGCCAACTGTCACTCTACGTGGTCCCCTCTACCTTCAGTCCTTCGTTAAGTGCTCCCCTAAACTACTTCCTCCACCCACCTCCTCTACTTAGTTCCATCCTCCAGACAGGGACTGGGTCTGTGCTCTCCCTCAGGAGCAATCTTGCCCTTCCCTAATGGAGTGGTGTAGTGTTGGATGTGAGTGTGTGGGTCCCGGGTAGTGTTCCCTCCTTACCCGAGAGTGGGGTACCACACCTCTGGATGAGATGCAGCACCTCTGTGGCATCTGGACCCGCAGGGGCGCCACAGACAACCCCTTTGATAATTCCATAATAAGAAGGTAATTATTTGCATAAAGTTCTTAAAGGGAACCTGTCATAAGGTTTTCAACCATATAAAGTACAGCTAACACCTGTAAGCCCTCTGTTACAGCATACTAGTATGTTATACAGTATGTAAGTCTGCAAGGCACAAAAAAGAGCTTTTATTATACCCCCATATGGCCCAGTCCAGTCTGATGGTCATCTCTGGTCTTGGTCCGGCGCCTTCTCTCTACTTACAATCGCTGTCCTCATTCCCTGCTTCATATCGATGACACATCCTATGTCATCCACACAGTGACCCCATCATGCACCTGCACAGGAGTACTTCTCTCTTCCCTGCTGAGGGCAGAGCAAAGCACTATATTGTGCATGCGCCAGCTTTACATATGGTTCATTGGCGCTCTTTGCCCTTTCCCAGCACATGCACACTACAGTACTTTGCTCTGCCCTCGGCAAGGCAGAGAGAAGTGTGCCTGCGCAGGAGCTCGATGGAGGAGACTGTGGATGACATTGGATACATCATCCACACAAAGTAGGGAAGGAGGACAGCGATCGTAAGAAGAGAGGAGGCTTAGGATCAAGACCAGAGATGCCCATTGGACCTTGCCATCTGTAAGTATAATAAAATATGTTTTTGTGCCTTGTGGAGCAGATTTGAGACTTATATAATGCATATTAGAATGCTGTAAAATAGGGTTTACAGGTGCTGGCCGTACTTTATGTGGGGAAAACTTTGTGACAGGTTTCTTCCTGTAAAGTGTGTTGTCTGGGCAGGGCCGGCTCCAGGTTTTTGTGGGCCCCGGGCGAAAGAGTCTCTGTGGGCCCCTTTAACACATACCACGCTTCATGATGCACAGATACAGCAGAGAAATATATATATAGTACAAGGCCAAAGATTTCACTTCTTACATTACATGACCGATATCTATTGTAAATTCCACAACAGCTCAGAAACTGGTGAATCGCTCCATACAGAATAATGGCCCCCATAAAATGCTCCATACAGGATACTGGCCCCATATTACGCTCAGTACATGATACTGGCTCCCTTATAATGCTTCATACAGAATACTGGCCACCAAATAATGCTCCATGCAGGATACTGACCCCCATATTACGCTCTGTACAGAACACTAGCCCCCTTATAATGCTCCATACAAAATACTGACCCCCAAATAATTCTCCATGCAGGAAACTGGCCCCCATATTACGCTCTGTACAGGATACTAGCCCCCTTATAATGCTCCATACAGAATACTGGCCCCAAAATAATGCCCCATGCAGGATACTGGCCCCAATATTACGCTCTGTACAGGATACTGGCCCCCTTATAATGCTCCATACAGAATACTGGCCCCAAAATAATGCTCCATGTAGGATACTGGCCCCCATATTATGCTCTGTACAGGATACTGGCCCTTTTATAATGCTCCATACAGAATACTGGCCCCCAAATAATGCTCCATGCAGCATACTGACCCCCATATTACGCTCTGTACAAAATACTGGCCCCCTTATAATGTTCCATACAGAATACTGGCCCCCAAATAATTCTCCATGCAGGATACTGGCCCCCATATTACGCTCTGCACAGGATACTGGCTCCTTTATAATGCTCCATACAGAATACTGGCCCCAAAATAATGCCCCATGCAGGCTGTTCCCCCCACATAATGCCCCATGCAGTCTGTTCCCCCACCTAATGCCCCATGCAGGCTGTTCCCCCCACATAATGCCACATGCAGGATGTCACCTCTCCCCTCCCTTATAATGCCCCATGCAGGATTTCACCCCCTTATAATGCCCCATGCAGGATGTCACGCCCCTTATAATGCCCCATGCAGGATGTCACCCCCCCTCTTATAATGCCCCATGCAGGATGTCACCTCCCCTCTTATAATGCCCCATGCAGGATGTCACCCCCTCTTATAATGCCCCATGCAGGATGTCACCCCCCTTATAATGCCCCATGCAGGATGTCACCCCCCCTCTTATAATGCCCCATGCAGGCTGTTCCCTCCACATAATGCCCCATGCAGGATGTCACCCCCCTTATAATGCCCCATGCAGGCTGTTCCCCCCACATAATGCCCCATGCAGGATGTCACCCCCCTTATAATTCCCCATGCAGGATGTCACCCCCCCCTTATAATGCCCCATGCAGGATGTCTTCCCTCATTTAATGCCCCCCATGCAGGATGTCGCCCCTCATATAATGCCCCATGCAGGATGTCACTCCTCATATAATGCCCCATGCGGGATGTCACCTCTCCCCCTATATAATGCCCCATGCAGGATGTCGCCCCCCCATATAATGCCCCATGCAGGATGTCACCCCCCCCATATAATGCCCCATGCAGGATATCACCTCTCCCCCCCATATAATGCCCCATGCAGGATGTCAACCCCTCTTATAATACCCCATGCAGGATGTCACCCCCTCTTATAATGCCCCATGCTGGATGTCACCCCCCCTTATAATGCCCCATGCAGGATGTCATCTCTCCCCCCCCTTATAATGCCCCACGCCTCCATATATTAAAAAAAAAAAAAACAAATACTCACCTCACTTCTCACCTGCTGCCGCTGCTCCAGACTCCTCACCCGTGCCGGCGTCTTCCCGCTCTGTGCTGTGACGGCTCAGGAGAGAGCACGGTGTAAAGACGTCACCGCACCCTCTGACCTGAGACATCACAGTGCAGCAGCCGCAGAAGAGACGGGAGGCATGAGGAAAGGTAAGTATTGTAGTATTGTGGCGGGGCCCTGAGCAAGCGGGTGGGGAGCGGGCGCTGGCACCGCACTGCTCACGGGTCTCATAGCGCGCAGGGGTCCCCGACAGTGAGTGGGCCCCTCCGCCTGCTCAAGGCCCCGGCACGTGCCCAGATGCGCCAGGTGCTGACGCCAGCCCTGTGTCTGGGCATGGGATAAAAGTCTGCAGTCACTTTACATGACTGCAGACTGCCAAATCATGACAGGGTGCGGTGCGCCTGCTGTAATGAGTCCCCAAAATCACTGATGTGATTAGATGGTCATGTAACCGCATGTATGTTATATGCAAGTGTCAACTAGATAAGTTTGGCTTTTCTCAATACAAGAGAATTGAGAGAAGCCGAAAGAGTCCAGTTGACACATGACCTCAAGTTGCATGCCTGCGGCATTTAAGAAGCATTATTGTGGCACTCAGAATAGTGTGACCCTCAAAGTTGCACAGGGGGAATTATTACTTTCTGGGGACTGTTATCTAGGGCATTTTCATATGTGCAATAATAGTGACACATATGGTAGCAGGGGCTCAGTATTGGGGTATCAGCAGTATGAGGAGTTTGTGCAGGTTGGGAATAGATGGAGACGGTGCCTGAAATGTGAGAAGTCAGATATGTCTTTGTTGTAACCTTTGCAGCCGAGTTGTGACTGGAAGAAGTTGTCGTGTCGGTCTGGGCCAGATGGAAAAGACGGAAAAAGTGAACGACTCCACCAGAAAGAACGTCAGCTGTAAGTCACCACCTGTAACTGTACAGTAATGTCTTACATGTTCTGAAGGACTGGTATCTACCACTATATGGTCACTATATGGCGATAAGTGCTGGTCTTTGGGTAGAGATTTATTTTCAGTATCAGCGCGTTCATGTGCTGAGGTTCCCTGATGCACACAATTAGGGTGTGCCACCATAAATGTAATCAGGGGTACCGGTTAGGGGCCCACTCAGATGTTTTGCCCCCCTGAGGCAGGGGCGGAACTACCGCCCGTGCAGCCGGTTCATTGAACGGGGGCCCCGAGGGAGAGGGGGCCCCTCCAGCCTCAAGCAGGGCCGCCATCAGGGCATGTCTGCCCTGACTCCAGTATGGGGCCCAGCCGGTAGGGGCCCCCCTCTTGTGCGTCTCTCTCCTCATGGGGCCCCCGGCCCCATGCTAAGCGCCGGGTCCGGGACATCTCAGCGCTGCGCTGCGCTGCTGCGGCAGCGCCTTCATGATTCCCCTGACTTCCGGTCATGTGACGGCGCCGTCACATGGCCGGAAGTCAGGAGAACCTGGTGTCAGCGATTTGGACGAGCGCCAGGATTCTGCAGGGATCGCATGGGGGTAAGTATAACAAGTTTTGTTTTTTTCAAAATACAATTTACTAGGAGTGGGGGGAATGGGAGATGCACATGTGTGTGTGTGTGTGTGTGTGTGTGTGTGTGGGGGGGAGATAAGAGATGCACATGGGGTGGGGGGGGAGATAAGAGATGCACATGGGGGGAGATGATAAAAGATGCACATGGGGTGGGGGGGATGAGAGAGGTGCACATGGGGTGGGGGGGATGAGAGAGGTGCACATGTGGGGGGAGGGGGATGAGAGAGGTGCACATGTGGGGGAGGGGGATGAGAGATGTGCACATGTGGGGGGGATGAGAGAGGTGCACATGGAGGGAGTGGTGAGAGCTGCACATGTGGGGGGATGAGAGATGCACATGGGGGGAGGGGGATGAGAGATGCACATGGGGGGAGGGGGATGAGAGAGGGGCACATGTGGGGGAGGGGGATGAGAGATGTGCACATGTGGGGGGGTGAGAGAGATGCACATGGGGGGGTGAGAGATGTACATGGGGGGGTGAGAGATGTACATGGGGGGGTGAGAGATGCACATGGGGGGGTGAGAGATGCACATGGGGGGTGAGAGATGCACATGGGGGGGTGAGAGATGCACATGGGGGGGTGAGAGATGCATCGGGGGGGGTGAGAGATGCATCGGGGGGGTGAGCTGCACATGGGGGGGATGAGAGCTGCACATGGGGGGGCGAGAGATGCACATGGAGGGGTTATGTTTACATAACTTTGTTGCCTTATGAAGCGCAGGGGGGGGGCCCCCAAAAATTTCTTGCACAGGGGCCCACTACAGTCTGTGTCCGCCCCTGCCCTGAGGTGAACCCCTAGCTATGCTTCTGCCTACAACCCTAACTTCTCCTTCAGTATTGGGGTTCTCCCTACCGCCAGGCAGATTCCCCCAGCCTATTTTTCCCCTCCTCACCCAACACCCCCCCCCCTCTATTTTTTTCTGTTATTCCTATACATGACTTGACTATGGATAATGTTCGGGAATCACAACACAGTCTTAACAATATAACACAGTCGCCTTAACAATATATTAAATAATTTAAAAAAAAAGATGTTTATTCATATCTGTGAAATAAAAAGTTGACTGATTCAAAATAATATAAATAAATAAAATAATTTAGAAATATATCAAAGGAAAATTCAGTGAAACCCAACATTAAAGCTAGTGGCTGTTTGCCAATTCCTTTATTTAGCGCATTATCACCAGAGGCCTCTCTGCATTGCAAACAGTCTGCAGTGAAACTTGGGAAACAAGCAGGTCACTTAGTGCCCGGCAGGCAGCATGGGAATCATGGACTAGGGGACAAACGACAGAGAAGGCACAGAGTTACTGCAAGGGAGACGAAATTCGCCAAGAGCCAGATGAAAGAGAAATGAAATGGATGTAATAAAACCTAGCCAGCAAACATCAAAAGATCCATGGGCAGCTACTTAGGGCATATTCTATCAGCTGTGAGATTGCTGTAAGACTGCAGGACCAAAACTTGGATTTTCTTTTTTTACATTTGTTACTGGACAGAAAAATTGTTTTTCAAATAAACCAAAAAATACAGTGAGCGAATGCATTACTAATAAAGTGCAAATGGTATTACAGCCTGATGCTAAGGAAAAAAAATGTCAATAATGGCCCTAAATACACTGAAAAAATCACAAAACCTGCAAAAAGTAACTCCAGTTATAATACTGTAGAATAAGACCTCATATACTGTACATGTAGGAGTGGAGAGGAACATATCCTCACAGTTTCTCTTATATGTGTTTATGTTGTTTTATATTTAACCCCTAATGGACGCAAACAATTTTCTTTTTTCTGTTTCCATTTTTTCCTTCTCTTCTTCCAAGAGCCACAACTTTTATAATTTTTCGGTACATATAGCCATATGAGGGCTTGTATTTTTGCGGGATGCGTTGTACAGTAGTTTTGAATGACAAACTTCTAATGGTGAAGAGAAAAAACGCAATTCCAGCATTGATTTTTGGGTTTAGCTTTTATGACTTCCTCCTGGTGCTCCAGTTTCTTCCCATTCTCCAAAGACATACTGATAGGGAATCTAGATTGTGAGCCCCGATGGGGACAGTGATGATGATGTCTGTAAAGTGCTGCGGAATATGATGGAGATACTGTATATAAGCAAAGCAAAATAAATAATAAATTACGTACATTTGGTGATAAAAATTACTTGGCTACATGATTCTCCAGGTTAGTGCAATGTTGATCAGAACAATTACAAACTTGTACAGCATTTTTTACTATTTTAGTGACTTACAAAAAAATCTGACCTTGGTAAAAAAAATAATGAGCTTGTGTTCTCATATTTTATTTTTTACTTGTTTTTTGGGCTTTAGTTTTTAATTATACCAGTTTGGAGTACATATGATGTTCGATTGATTTTTCATTGCATTATTTAGCGGAGAAGTTTGGAAATCAAAAAAACTAAATTTAGTTGCTTTTATTTATTTTCTTACAAGGTTTACTATAGGGGTTGAATAATTTAAAATTTTTATAGATTGGACTTTCATGGATGTGCCAATACCGAATATACTTAAATTTTATATTCTTTTAATTTCTTTATTTGTACCTGAGAAAAAAGGGTTGATTAAAAAAAATGTGTACTTTTTTTATATTTCAAAACCTTTTTTTTTTACTTTACACTTTACTTCTTAAGACCCCTTTGGGAACTTGAACCTCTGATCGCTTGTTCTATATACTTGCAATACTTTGGTTCAACGAAGGCTTCACAGGAGTATCAAAATGGCAGCAACAGATGCCTCCAGAAGGCTTCTGGCTGCCATGGCATTATATTGTTATCAGTGTTACAACCAGTTGCCACCTTGCAAGTTGTGGTGAACTTACTTATACTAAAAAACTAAGAAAGAGTAATGTTTATACTGGTCTGCTTCAACATCTGCTTGTCGGCATCTTCTTTCATCTGCCTTGCACATATAACACCGACCTTCTACATTTTACCAATATGGAGACATAGGGCACTACATGGACCACCATATTGTGCCTTCATATACTGTAGCAGCATAATACAGAGGTATTCTTCCCAAGGAGCAATATTCCTAGAGGAGAATGCCTCCGCAAAGTAGCATTTAAATACATATACATATTTTCTGCACATGGAGCCTGTCTGACAGTGGGCTACCTGGTTTACCCTGCCAGTGGCCAGTGGCGTACCACCAATGGCGGCAGGCCACACGACTGCTATGGAGCCCGTGAGCATCAGCACCTGCACCATGCACCCCCCGCATCGGGCCCCATCTTCTCTGGTCAGTCAGCACCGCACCCCCCGCTCCGCATTCAACTGTATCGGCAGAGGCGCAGATGACGCGCCACGCTGGGTAAGGCAATGGAGCTGGCAGCTGCTGAGGAGATGAGAGGAGACACCACTGGCTGGTACGCCCCTGCCAGTGGCATATATTTACATACATGTGTAAAGTGAAACTGTGAATTGCTCATCAGTTTCAGCAAGTGTTTTTTTTAATAATGAAAACTTATACAGTAGTGTTCAAAATAATAGCAGTGTGTTCAAAATCATGAGTTAAGCACAAAATCTTTATACTAGTTTTTATTTCCATGCATTGGGAACATTGCACACTGTTTTCTAATTCAAAACATGAAGAGAAATGTATATAATTTTTAACTACTTTACAGAAAATAACAAAAAAATAACATTGGGTGGTTCTAAAAAATAGCAGTGTCTGCATTTGCCTTTACAAACTCACAATATGTATGTCACGGGTGTGTCAGGTGTAACAGACAGACGCTCTGGAGCCGGCTGTAGAAGGTCACTGCACTTGGCATTGCAGATGCCTTCTTGAATCCCTCATCTCTGTAGTATAGGTATATCCTTCTTCCTTTAGGGCCCAGCAGTGACCTCCACCTTCTGCTGCTGATTGACACACCCTTGTTGGGTAGTTAAATAGTTTCAGTTTCTCCAGAGAGTCGCCGGTCATAGATCTATGTACCTCTGTGTAGGCTTGGAGCACTAGCAATCGGCTAATTTCTTCTCTGGTGCCCTTGGAGGACAGTTGGCATTATCTCTATGGTGTCTGCTCAAGCTAAGTGCATCCCCTTTGTTTGTCTACCTTGTTGTCTTTAGTTTGCAGTGGGGCTTGACTAGTGCTCACATTGTCCCCTCCTTGTCTAGGGCCAAGCTCTAGGGAAATTCAGAGCTTAGGTTCCTGCTTGCTGATAGGTGTGGAATCTATATAGGGACAATAGGGTAGGCAGGGTGATATTAGATCTGCCTAGGGGTCTCCACTACCCCTTTTCCTAGTGTTTGGGCTTCCTCCCCCACTTCCCTTCATGTTGCACTTAGTCTTTCCCTCACCTTGCTTGATAATGTATTCTTTTTTTAGGATTTAGCATTCCTGTGAATCACTAACCTAATTTTTAGTTGTATGCCCACAGTTTATTAGAACTGCTTCACATCTATGTTGCATAAAGTTAACCAACTTCTGCCACATGTGAACTGTTATTCCAGCCCCGGATACTTTGACTACACCCCACAAATTTTTGGCATTTGTTGGCTTTGCCTCAGAAACTGCATTTTTGATGTCACCCCACCAGTGTTCTATCGAATTAAGGTCCGGGGATTGGACTGGCCACTCCATAATCTCAATTTTGTTGGACTGGGACCAAGATTTTGCTAGTTTACTGGTGTGTTTGGGGTCATAGTCTTGTTGAAACACCCATTTTAAGGGCATATCCTCTTCAGCATAAGGCAACATGACCTCTTCAAACTGGTTCATAATCCCTGGTATGCGGTAAATAGGTCTGGCACCATAGTAAGAGAAACATATCATGATGATTGCAGAGTTTGGGAATCATCTGACGAACTGTCTTCAGCCCTTGGGCCCAAAAAGAACAATTTTACTTTCATCAATCCACAAAATGTTTCTCTATTTCTCTTTAGGCCAGTTGATGTGTTCTTACGCTGTTCTTCTGAACAATGTCTCGAACTATCCATATTCCTCAGGCTTTCAAGGAGAAATGCATGTACAACATGTGCTGCCTTAAATAAGGGCCACCTAATTTACACCTGTTTTTTCACAGAATGATTGACCTCACTAATTAAACTCAACAGTGCTGTTATTTTGAACACACTCCCATACAATTAATTATTCAAATACACAGACTCAAAAACATTCAGATCATGAATGATGAGTGTGTTGATTTTCTTAGAATCTACTGCACCAACTGATAAATTGTTTGACATGTGGTAATATAATTTATACCAAAAACAGTGATTAATCTGGTCAGTCATATTGGACTGCTATTATTTTGAACACTACTGTATAAACATGGAGTCATGGCCGAAAGTGTTGTCTCCCTTGAAATTGTTCCAGAAAATGAAGTATTTCTCCCAGAAAATTACTGCAACTACACGTCATGTAATACGTTATATACATATTTATTTCCTTTGTGTGTATTGGAACAACAATAATTTCACACAAAACCCCACAAATGGGCCGGACAAAATTGTTGGCACCTTTCCAAAAATGTGGGTAAACAACTTTGTTTCAAGCATATGATACTCGTTCAAACTCTCCTTTGGCAAGTAACAGGTGTGAGCAATATTAAAATCACACTTGAAACCAGATAAAAAGGAGAGAAGTTGACTCAGTCTTTGGAATTGTGTGACTGTGAGTGCCACACTAAGCATGGAGAACAGAAAGAGGAAAAGAGAACTGTCTGAGGACTTGAGAACCAAAATTGTTGAAAAATATCAACAATCTTAAGGTTACATGTCCATCTCCAGAGATATTGATGTCCCTTTGTCCACAGTGCGCAACATAATCAAGAAGTTTACAACCTATGGAAAAGAAGCTAATCTCCCTGGATGTGGAGGCAGAGAAAAATTGATGAAAGGTTGCAATGCTGGATAGAAATTTAAGCTGTCCTGCAGGTTCAGGTTGCATCAGTGTTAGCACAAACTATCCATTAACATTTGAATGAAATTAAATGCTATGGCAGTAAACCGGGGAGGACCCCACTGCTGACACAGAGACTTAAATAGCTAGACTGCAGTTTGCCAAAATGTACATAAGCCAAAATCCTTCTGGGAAAATGTCTTGTGGACAGATGAGACCAAAATAGAGCTTTTTGGTAAAGCACATCATTCTACTGTGTACCGAAAACAGAATGAGGCCTACACAGAATAGATCACAGTACTTACAGTCAAATATGGTGGAGGTTCTAAAATGTTTTGGGGTTGTTTTGCTGCCTCTGAACTCTACACCACTGAATATTAAAACCAAGTAACAGTGGCATAGTACATGACAGGAATAAGACGATAAATTGGATACAGATATCAGGTCTAATATCAGTATCAAATTTGTTTTCTTAGTTTTGTTATCCAATACTGCATGCACTATACTGTATTGCTGTTACTTGATTTTTATATTGAAGATTAATAGATGCGAAAGTTTTTATACGAGTGCAGGTGACTTTCTGGGATTCGAGTATCATTAGGAAGAGCCATTATGCCATGCACCAATTAGGTGAGCTGAATGACTGTTTTCAACATAGGATTTTTGTGCAAGAACAACCTAAAGATTCCATGCTTTTTGACATCTGATCTGCTGAAAGTACTTATCATATCTGATCCCTTATGACTTCACAGCAGAGATTAACCAATGAATTTTGAAAAAAAAATTGATTTCGCTATCAATTTTTTTTTAAAAATTGGATTTCGAATGAATACAAATTTTGAGAGATTTGATTTGCGTGAATTCTGAGGGTCAAAAAATGGGTTATAAAATAAAATATTATACTCACGTTTCTTTGGGACCTCTCCTCAAATATCCTGCCACTGCTGCTCCTCGCTCAGGCTTAACTTTGTTCCCTTTTGATTTTTTCTATGGACTCTTTCAGCTTTTACAAAGCCACACATGGTCGCATGAAGTGTGGTACAAGTTAATAAAGTCAATGATTTGAATTGCACCCTAATTGACCAGGTGACACCTACAATAGTTAGCGCTGGAAGATTGCGGACTAAAGAAAGGATGGAAGAAAACAAGCATAGGACTGGTGTGACAGCAGGGGAGGTGAAGGGAGGGAAAAGGAGAAGTGAGTATAATGCTTTATTGTTTTTAACCCCTAACCGGCAGATTTGATTTGCACCAAATTTATTCAGTGCTAATGAAATCTGCCTGAATCAAATTTTCATGAGATGTGCTCGTCTCTACTACACACCAAACTGGGTTGTAGAATTGGGGATTATAAGTAGAAATTAAGAAGGAGAGTATGTGCTCAGTCACATTGTTTCCCAGAATTTAATTTAGCATGATGGTATTAGCAATGTTTGAGATAAGCATATTGCAGGCACAACCAAAGATTTGAGCTGGAACATATGTTGGTATAAGTGAAATGTATAGGTGCACATTCACACTGTGGTCACCATCAAACTTAACCTAGGCACCTAGGCTAAAAGGAAAAAGAGCCAATGCCCTGTAGTGAGTAAGTATATAGTAATAGTACATGTTAATAACATAGGGTACTTAGTTGATACCGTTTTGATCAAAAAAGCATAAAAGCCATCCCACCGGCACAAGGTGTACCCAATTAGGATGGTACTATCTCTAGTGTAAAACTTTTCTATTTGCATAGATGGGGACAGAGCAGGACCCAGACCTGACTGTTTAAACGCCTGCCCGTGGAAAGCTTTGCAGACTACATGTACCGCCCCAAAAAGGGGAGCCAAACCCCTGTATGTACAAAGTACAAAAAACTAAAGCAAAACCAAATAAATGAGCTGGAACATATGTTGGTATAAGTGCAATCTGTAGGTGCACATTCATTTCCGTGAGATGTGCTAAGCTGTACTCCACACCAAACTCAGTTGTAGAATTAGTCGTCATAAGTAGATTAAGCTGGAGAGTATGCGCTCAGTCATAATGTTTCCCAGTATGGCATTTAGCATGATGGTATGAGCAAAAATTGAGATAAGCATATTACAGGCACAATTGCATCCATAATATGGCCTTCTGAAACTGTAGATAATGCATCAGAGTTCTTGGTCACTTAACTACTTATCTCCTAATTGTCCCCTGTAACATCCAGTTACCATTTGTTAGTTTACCGAACAGAATGCAAATGTAACGTATAGA
This sequence comes from Phyllobates terribilis, assembly GCF_046119375.1. Taxonomy (NCBI): domain Eukaryota; kingdom Metazoa; phylum Chordata; class Amphibia; order Anura; family Dendrobatidae; genus Phyllobates; species Phyllobates terribilis. The sequence goes on from NW_027362762.1 coordinate 137,201,252, forward strand.
TAGCAGTGTACTATTCCATATTTGGCTGCTACAGTACCATTTGGATGGCCATCTCTAGAAATCCCTGATAGAGCAAAATTTCTGTCCTTTTTACGTCCTACCAAGCAATTTTGTTTCAGGCTTTGCCACCTACTGCAACCTTAGAACAGACTGATAAGTTCAACGAAGCAAACTCTTCCATCCTGTCAAAGTCTTTATAAAATGCTGATTTCAATCTTTCATGGCTCCAGTGGCTTGCTGTGCCTTCTTCAGGATATCCAGTCAGGGATCTCTCTTCTTCAGGTCACATGAGACTGGATGTTGTATTGTATTCTTTTGTACACAAAAAAGCTTTTAGTGTATTATATGGCAGCGAAGGCTAAAAATAAACAAGTCAATATACAGCTCAGGGATTAATTGTTGGGAATGCTTGAGAAATACATTCTTTGCGATAAGTTCCTTACATTAGAACTTGTGCTTAGAGTGTACAATATTGACGGCATGTAAGAAATATTCCTTGTTTTTCTGGCACAGACCTTTAGCATTTTACGCACATTCAATAGTTTAGTTTTGCTGTTGGCTATTATTTTGTAGCATTATAATTTATTATCTTTTTTTTTTTGCACTTTTTGCTAAGTTTTATTCTTGTTGTTTTTACTTGTACAACAAAGAAAAGATTCTACTGTTAATGTAAGTTGCCAACAAGATGCTGCTGGACATCAAGACTATCTAATAATAACTAGTGATGAGCGAGCATGCCCGCTACTGCTCGGTGCTCGCCAGAGCATCTCACTGCTCGAGATGCTCAGCGCTCTCCTAGTATTTCTGGTTTGCTCAGGTGGGAACTCGGGTCCCCTCCCTGCATGTTTGGCGCTCTTTAGAGAGCCAATGAACATGCAGGGATTGCCTGCCATGCACTGTAATGCCGTAGCCATGTTGGTTGTGGGCATTACACTGATTGGCTGGCCGCACAGCGTCATCGGGTCTATATCATACCTGGTGCCACCATGCTCGTCACTGTCACTCCGGATCAGACAGTGTAGGGAGAGCTGCTGCTGCGTTAGGGAGAGATTTGGTTGTGTATTAGGTAGTGTAGGGAGAAAAAACGTACATTGCACATATCCATCTTAACAAACAGTCCTTCTGAGGACTAATCCATCTGCAGAGATATCAGGCAGGCAAGGTATATAGGCAGGCAGGCAGTGTATATAGCAGACTGCAGTGCATATAGCACAAGAGGCTCCATTCCAATTCTGCCTTCTGCTGCTGTTAGATATTTCTATACAAAGGCCCAGGTCTCAGGGGCCAGGAATAATTTTCTTTGGATCTTAATCCTCATTATTTGCTTAAAAAGCAATCCAGAGAACACCGTTTTTTCTACCCCATTTGCTTGTTGGCACTGCAGAATACAGCCAGGTCCTTTCCATATTAGAGCGCTAGAAATCCAGCTATTTAAAACTCTGTTTTCTCTGTCAAACGGATCACATATATGTTGTCAGAAAATACTGCCATTTCTGGCCTCCATTAAAAATTTCCTTTAGTGTGTCAGTGAAGCAATTCACTGCAGTTTGCTGTTCAAACTACTTACCTACAGGCAAGGTATTTCATAGAATCATAGAACAGTAGAGTTGGAAGGGACCTTCTGGGTCATCTGGTCCAACCCCCTGCTCAAAGCAGGATTCACTAAGCCATCTCAGACAGATGTCTGTCCAGCCGCTGTTTGAAGACGTCCATTGAAGGAGAACTCACCACCTCTCGTGGCCACCTGTTCCACTCATTGATCACCCTAACTGTCAAAAAGTTTTTTCTAATATCTAATCTGTGTCTCCTCCCATTCAGTTTCATCCCATTGCTTCTAGTCTTTCCTTGTGCAAATGAGAATAAAGATGACCCTTCTACAATGTGACAGCCCTTGAGATATTTGTAGACAGCTATTAAGTCTCCTCTCAGTCTTCTTTTTTGCAAGCTAAACATTCCCAAATCCTGTAACCGTTCCTCATAGGACATGGTTTGCAGACCGGTCACCATTCTGGTCGCTCTTCTCTGAACTTGCTCCAGTTTGTCAATGTCTTTTTTAAAATGTGGTGCCCAAAACTGGACACAGTATTCCAGATGAGGTCTGACCAAAGAGGAGTAAAGTGCGATAATGACTTCACGTGATCTAGACTGTATGCTTCTGTTAATACATCCCAGAATTGTATTTGCCTTTTTTGCTGCTGCATCACACTGTTGACTCATGTTCAGTTTATGATCTATTAGTATACCTAAGTCTTTTTCACATGTATTGTTGCTTAGCTCTATTCCTCCCATTCTGTATATGCTTTTTTCATTTTTATTGCCCAGATGTAGTACTTTGCATTTTTCCCTGTTAAAAACCATTCTGTTAGTTGCTGCCCACTGCTCCAGTTTATTTAGGTCTTTTTGAAGCCTCTCTCTCTCTTCTCTAGTGTTAACTATCCCTCCTAGCTTTGTGTCATCAGCAAATTTAATCAGTTTACCCTCAATTCCTTCATCTAAATCATTGATAAAGATGTTGAACAATACAGGTCCCAGGACAGAGCCCTGTGGTACCCCACTTGAGACATTCATCCAACTGGATGTCAAGCCATTTACGACCACTCTTTGAGTCCGATCACTAAGCCAGTTATGAATCCACCTAACAGTTGCCTTGTCTATTCTATACTTGGTCATTTTTTCAATAAGGATAGTGTGAGATACTTTGTCAAATTCTTTGCTGAAGTCAAGATATACTATATCTACAGCATTTCCCTGATCCACCCAGTCAGTGATTCTGTCATAGAAGGAAATTAAGTTAGTCTGACATGACTTGTTAGTTACAAACCCATGCTGACTCTGGTTAATCACTTCATTCTTATCCAGGTACTTACATACATGTTGTTTAATAATTTGTTCAAAGATCTTTCCTGGTATATAAGTCAGACTCACCGGCCTATAATTCCCTGGGTCCACCTTCTTCCCCTTTTTGAAGATAGGAAAAACATTTGCTCTTCTCCAGTCTTCTGGGACTTTTCCTGTTCTCCAAGAATTTTCAAAGATTATGGAGAGTGGTTCTAAAATTTCTTCTACTATCTCCTTCAGTACTCTGGGGTGTAATTCATCTGGACCTGGAGACTTGAACTCATTCATGTTAGCTAAATATTCCCTCACAATCTTTCTGTTTACAGATAACCTGGATTCTTCTATTCCTTTAATAGGACAGTGAAGATCAGTTGATGTTACATTTTCTTTCTGAGAGAAAACTGATGCAAAATAGGAATTAAAAAGTTCGGCCTTCTCAACATCCTTTCTTACCATTTCACCATTTTCATCCTGTAAAAATCCTATAGCATCTTTGACTTTTCTTTTACTTTTGACATACCCCCAAAATCCTTTTTTATTGCTTTTCACATCTCTTGCAAGCCTTAATTACATAGTTACATAGTTTATAAGGCCGAAAAAAGACAAGCGTCCATCCAGTTCAGCCTATTTCTTGTGCACTGCAGCTATTCCGCAGCGTTGATCCAGGGGAAGGCAAAAAAAACCCATGCGGTATAGGCCAATCTACATCACTGAGGAAAAACTCACTTCCCGACTCCAATCTGGCAGTCAGATTAAATCCCTGGATTAATTAACTATCACTAAGCATAAGATGTAATTTTATTGTTCTCAAGAAAGGCGTCCAGGCCTCTCTTGAACTCATTAAGTGAGTTGGACATCACCACTTCCTCTCCCAGAGAGTTCCAGAGTCTCACGGCTCTGACCGTAAAGAATCCCCTTCTATACTGGTGCAGGAACCTCCTTTCCTCCAGACGCATAGTGTGCCCCCTCGTCTTTGTCACCATCCTTGGTATAAACAGGTCATGGGAGAGATCTCTGTACTGCCCCCTGATGTATTTATACATGTTTATGAGGTCTCCCCTAAGCCTTCTCTTTTCCAACATAAATAGGCCTAATTTTGACAACCTCTCTGGGTATTCTAGTCCCTCCATTCCCTTTATTACCTTAGTCGCCCTCCTTTGTACCCTCTCTAGCTCCAATATGTCTTTCCTGAGCACCGGAGCCCAGAACTGTGCACAATATTCTAAGTGCGACCTTACCAGTGCTTTATACAGAGGAAGAACAATGTTCTCATCATATGCCCCTATTCCTCTTCTGATGCATGCCATGACTCTATTTGCCTTCGCAGCTGCTGCCTGACACTGGGCACTCCAGTTTAATTTGCTGTTAACCAAGACGCCCAGGTCCTTCTCCATGTCAGATTTCCCCAACGGTTTCCCATTTAATATGTATGGGTGACTACTGTTATTCTTTCCCATGTGCATGACCTTACATTTATCGGCATTGAACCCCATTTGCCATTTTTTGGCCCAACTCCCCAATTTATCTAAATCCTCCTGTAGCTGTGCCCTATCCTCATCTGTATTAACTACTTTACAAAGTTTAGTATCATCTGCAAATATTGCTATTTCACTATGCAACCCTTCCAATAGATCATTAACAAATATATTAAATAATATAGGGCCCAAGACAGACCCTTGAGGCACCCCGCTAGTAACCCTGACACACCCTGAGCTTACTCCATTGATAACCACCCTCTGCTTTCTATCACTCAGCCAGCTATTTACCCACTTGCACACATTATCCCCCAGACCAAGCATTCTCATTTTATATACCAACCTTTTGTGTGGCACGGTATCAAACGCTTTGGAGAAGTCAAGGTATACAACATCCACTGACTCTCCCCGGTCCAGCTGTGAGCTCACCTTCTCGTAGAAGGCGATCAGGTTTGTTTGGCAGGAGCGATCCCTCATGAATCCATGTTGATATGGAGTTAGACAGTTATTATCATTACGATATTCTACAATAGCATCTCTAAGAAATCCTTCAAACAGTTTACCCACAACAGACGTTAAGCTTACTGGTCTATAGTTCCCAGGGTCACTTTTAGACCCCTTTTTGAATATTGGTACCACATTTGCTTGGCGCCAGTCTAGTGGGACAGTCCCTGTCCATAAAGAGTGCTTGAATATAAGATACAGCGGTCTGTCAATCACATTACTTAATTCTTTTAGTACCCGGGGATGTATGCCATCTGGGCCTGGTGACTTGTCTATTTTGATATTATTTAGGCGTTTCTGAACTTCCTCCTGGGTTAGGTGGGTGATATTTAGCGGAGGGTTTACTTTATCACTCTGCATTTCCTCCGATAAATTGTTTTCTTTTGTGAAAACAGTGGAGAAGAAGCTATTGAGTAGGTTTGCTTTACCCTCATCGCCCTCTATGATTTTACCCAGGTTATTTTTCAATGGGCCAACTCCATCAGTTTTAATCCTTTTACTGTTTATATCGTTAAAGAACAGTTTGGGATTCGTTTTACTTTCCTTGGCAATTAGTCTCTCTGTCTCCTCTTTTGCTATTCTTATTTGTTTCTTACAGATTTTGTTTTTTTCCCTATAAGATATTAGTGCTTCCTCGCTGCCTTCTTGTTTAAGTTTACCGAAAGCCCTTTTTTTGTTTTTCATTGCCCTCTTGACTTCCTTATTTAGCCACATTGGCTTCCTCCTATTTCTAGCCCTTTTATTCCCATAAGGTATGTACCTTCTACAGTGACTATGTAGGACTGTTTTGAAAATTTCCCATTTTCTAACCGTGCTCCTATTACTGAAGATACTATCCCAGTCTATAAAGTGAAGGGCATCTCTTAGCTGATCAAACTTTGCCCTCCTGAAGTTCAGTGTTTTTGTGACTCCCTTGCTGGGCACCTACTGAAGCACATGTGAAATTGTATAATGTTGTGGTCACTATTTCCCAAGTGCCCCCCGACCTGCACCTCAGTTATTCTGTCTGGCCTGTTAGTTAATATTAAGTCTAAAAGGGCCGTCCCTCTAGTTGGTTCCTGCACAAGTTGTGACAAATAATTGTCTTTGATAATTGACAGAAACCTGTTTCCTTTCTGAGATCTACAGCTTTCGGTTTCCCAGTCTATATCGGGGTAGTTGAAGTCCCCCATAATAATCACCTCGTTATTTTTTGCTACTTCGTCTATTTTTCTCATTAATAGACTTTCCGTGGCTTCTGCTATATTTGGTGGTTTATAACAGACTCCTATGATAATTTTATTATTGTTTTTTGCCCCATGTATCTCCACCCATAAGGACTCGACCTCCTCATTTCCCTCCCATACATCCTCCCGTATTGTAGGCTTTAGACACGTTTTTACATATAGACAGACTCCACCCCCTTTCCGATTTCTTCGATCCCTTCTAAACAGACTGTAACCCTGTAAGTTAACTGCCCAGTCATAGCTTTCATCTAACCATGTCTCGGTTATTCCCACTATGTCATAGTTACCTGTAGATATTTCTGCTTCCAGTTCATCCATCTTGTTTGTCAGGTTTCTGGCATTTGCTAGCATGCAGTTTACACGATTTTGTTTTGTTCCAATCTTCTCCCTGTGGATTGTATTAGAAATTTTCTTACCTCCCTTCCAAGTATCTTGTCTTGGATCTTCTTTGTCGCACTTCATATCTTTCATTAGTATGTTCTCTCGTTTCATGTTCGTGTCCGGCGTTTTTCTTCCCATCCCCTCTTCTTCTAGTTTAACGCCCTCCTGATGAGTGTTGCGAGTCTCCTGGCGAATGCGTGTTTCCCGGGTTTGTTGAGGTGTAGTCCATCTCTGGCAAGGAGTCCGTCATAGAGGTAATTCACACCGTGGTCCAGGAATCCAAATCCTTGTTGTCTGCACCATCGTCTCAGCCAGTTGTTCACATCAAGGATCCTGTTCCATCTCCTGACGCCATGCCCGTCTACTGGAAGGATAGAAGAAAAAAATACCTGCGCATCCAGTTCTTTTACTTTTTTCCCCAATGCTTCAAAGTCCTTGCAGATTGTCAGTAGGTCCTTCCTTGCCGTGTCATTGGTGCCAACATGTATCAGAAGAAATGGGTGGACATCCTTGGAACTGATGAGCTTCGGTATCCTATCGGTAACATCCTTGATCTTCGCACCTGGGAGGCAGCATACTTCTCATGCGGTTATGTCCGGTCTGCAGATAGCTGCTTCTGTTCCTCTCAGTATTGAGTCTCCCACCACCACCACTCTTCTTCCCTTCTTGGCTGTCCTTTTTCTTGTCGCTTCTGGGTGTTTCTGGGTGCTCTTTTCTTCTTTGCTTGCTGGTAGTGCCTCATCATTAGGTGTGCCATCTTCGACCTCCACAAGTCCTTGGAATCTGTTTCTCAGTTGTGTGGTTGGTGGTGTCTCCATGGTCTTCTTGCTTCTTTTGATCACTTGCCTCCACTTGTCTGCTTCTGGAGGTTCTCTGACGCTTCCTTCACTTTCCGTGACCAGTAGTGACGCTTCTGTTCTGTCCAGGAAGTCTTCATTTTCCTTGATGAGTTTTAATGTCGCAATTATTTCTTCTAGTCCTCGCACCTTTTCTTCTAAAAGAGCCAGTAGTCTACACTTCTGGCAGGTGAAGTTGGTTTCATCTTCTGGTCGATCTGTGAACATGTAGCACATGTTGCAGCTCACCATGTAGGTTGTCACATCTGCCATGCTGCTCCTTGTCCCTGCTGACTTGATGTCAGCTTTAGCTAACCTGATACGTGCCCTACAGGTTCTGCAGACTGCATTATAATCTTCTTTAGATATGCCTCCCTCTTTCCATTTGATAAACATTTCTTTCTTTCTTTTTAGCATGTGTTTAAGTTCTGTGTTCATCCTTCCTGGTTTCCTTAAATGCTTCCCATTCTTCCTACTTTTTGGGATTGTTAACGATTGTGCTTTGAGAATCTCATTTTTAAAAATTTCCCATCCTTCCTGGACATTTTTGTCCTTAAGGACATCCAGCCATTGGATCCCTCCTATTCTCTTTCTGAGTTGCTTAAAATCTGCCTTTCTGAAATCTAACCTTGAAGTTTGAGTCTTCACATGTCTTCCTCCTCTAGTTATCCAAAATTCTATAATAGCATGATTGCTGCCTCCTAGGGTCCCAGCCACTTTTACCTCCTCAACCATTTCCTCCCTGTTTATAAGGATTAGATCCAAAGTAGCAGATCCCCTTGTTTTCTCCCCTACCTTTTGGAAGATAAAGTTGTCAGCAAGAGAGGATAAGAATTTGCTTGACCTGTTAGTTTTACTTGAGAGAGATTCCCAACAAATGTCTGGATAGTTGAAATCTCCCATGACCACTACGTCATATTTTTTGGAGAACTTGGTCATTTGATACATAAAGAGTTCATCCATATCTTCAGTTTGCCCAGGTGGCCTGTAGTAAATGCCTACAATGGTGTCCTTTCCGTTGTTCTCTCCTTGTATTCTTACCCAAAGAGTTTCCACAGAACTCCCTGTCTCTGAAGCTTCAATCTCTGTGCAGATATACGCTTTTCTAACATACAATGCGACACCTCCTCCTCGTTTATCAAGTCTGTTTCTTGCAAATAAGTTGTATCCTTTTAGCCTTGTACTCCAATCATGTGTATCATCCCACCAAGTTTCAGTGATTCCAATGACATCATATTTCTTTTCCTGCGTTAGTAGTTCCAATTCTCCTTGTTTGTTGCCCATGCTTTGTGCATTTGTATAAAAACATTTTATTTTGTGATTGGTTTCTCTTCCTCCCATATTTTTATCATTTAGATTTTTTTGTCTTTGTTCTTTCTTTCCACTTCCAATAGCAGAGATCTCAATAGTATTTGTCAGCTGTATAGCTTTGTCAGGCCTTTTGCTTGCCTTCCCACATTGTTCTAGTTTAAAGCTCTCCTGATGAGTGTAGCAAGGCGACTTCCAAATACACGTTTTCCAGTCTTCGTAAGGTGCACCCCATCTCTAGCAAGTAGTCCATCATATAGGTAATTCATTCCGTGATCCAGAAATCCAAATCCTTGTTGACGGCATTTAAAACTCTGTTTTCTCCGTCACACGGATCACATATACGTTGTCAGAAAATACTGCCATTTCTGGCCTCCATTAAAAATTTCCTTTAGTGTGTCAGTGAAGCAATTCACCGCAGTTTGCTGTTCAAACTACTTACCTACAGGCCAGGTATTTAAAACTCTGTTTTCTCCGTCACACGGATCACATATACGTTGTCAGAAAAAACTGCCATTTCTGGCCTCCATTAAAAATTTCCTTTAGTGTGTCAGTAAAGCAATTCACCGCAGTTTGCTGTTCAAACTACTTACCTACAGGCTAGGTATTTAAAACGCTGTTTTCTCCGTCACACGGATCACATATACGTTGTCAGAAAATACTGCCATTTCTGGCCTCCATTAAAAATTTCCTTTAGTGTGTCAGTGAAGCAATTCACCGCAGTTTGCTGTTCAAACTACTTACCTACAGGCCAGGTATTTAAAACTCTGTTTTCTCCGTCACACAAATCACATATACGTGATCCCACACTTGGACACTCTGAAGAGCTGTTCACTTTTCCATTTATAGATTCGGGCCTCTCGCCCGGTCTACTTGAAGCGGGGCAAGAGGAGATCGCGTGTAGCGATGCCCAAATATTTGAGCAGCCACGGTCACACGAAGGTGACAGTGGGAAAGTGTCAGAAGAGGTGGACGATGATGAGACACAATTGCCAGAAAATCAGGATGAGAACCAGGGTGTGGAAGTGGAAGACGAGGTGGTGGATGATATAGTAACTGACCCAACCTGGCAGGAGGACATGCAGAGCGAGGACAGCAGCACACAAAAGGGGGAGGGAGGCAGAGCACCCCAACAGGCAGGAAGAAGCAGTGTGGTGGCCGCAGACAGAAGGCAGGCAACCGCTCCCCGTAACACCAACACAAAGGAAGTTGCCAGTACAACTGTTAGGTCTTCCCGAGTCTGGTTGTTTTTTAAAGACTCTGCCGATAACCCCAAAAAGGCCATTTGCACCACCTGCCAGGCCAGCATCAGCAGGGGTGGCAAAACGACCAGTCTGACCACCACCAGCATGATCAGGCACATGGCAGCAAAGCACCCGACTTTGTGGGCCGAACCCCAGGGTCCAGGAACAGTGTCTGCGGGTGGCACAATTGCTTCTTCTGCTGTTGTGCATGCAAGTCAATCCCCTGTCCTTGGTGCATGCGAAGATGCCTCCTGCCCTGCACCTGTCATTGAACACTCTCAAGTAGCAGCATCAGGAAGCACGTCCATGTCCTTGTCCCAGCACAGCGTTCAGTTGTCCAAACCCCAGTCCTTGGAACGCAAGCGCAAATATGCAGCCAATGCCCCACAGGCCACACTACTAAATTCTCACATTTCACGACTGCTTGCGCTCGAAATGTTGCCTTTTAGGCTTGTGGAGACGGAAGCATTCCGCAACCTGATGGCTATTTCTCCTGGTGTGCCGTTCCCGCATTACACAAGTACGTGTCCCAAAACATTAGCCGTGCTCTCAACAACGCAGTTACCGGTAAAGTCCACCTAACCACGGACACGTGGACAAGTGCTTGTGGGCAGGGACGGTACATCTTGCTGACGGCACACTGGGTTAACATAGGTGGAAGCCAGGACCCAGTCGGACCTTGGGACGGAACATGTCCTCCCAAAGCCAAGGATTGCGGGCCCTAGGTCAATCAGGGTTTCCCCCACGGTCTACAGCTCCTGCACCTCATCCTCCTCAGCCTCCTCCTCCTCTTCAGCCTCCATCTCCGAAATGACCACATCAGTCACAAGCTGGTAGCACTGCAGCACTGCCTCGGCCAAGTGGCAACAGGCTGTGCTGAAGCTTATATGCTTAGGTGAAAAACCGCACAATGCTGAAGAGTTGTGGACAGCTCTGAAAGAGCAGGCAGATCTGTGGCTCACACCGCTGAACCTACAGCCAGGCATGGTCGCGTGTGACAATGGCTGGAACCTGGTGGCGGCTCTGAGGCGAGGCGAGCTCACACATGTACCATGCCTGGCCCATGTGCTTAACCTCGGTTCAGCGGTTTCTCAAATCCTACCCGGAGCTGCCGGAGCTGCTTGTTAAAGTACGCCGCCTGTGTGCCCATTTTAGAAAGTCAGCTACAGCTTCTGCCGCCCTTGCCGTGTTTCAGCAGCGTTTGCGGCTTGAAACACAGACTGGTGTGTGATGTCCCCACGCGTTGGAACTCTACACTGCAGACGTTGGGAAGGATTTGTGAGCAGAAAAGGGCAGTTGTTGAGTACCAGCATCAAGAAGGCCGTTGGTATTCAGTTCAGACTCCACACATAAGACCTCAGGCGTGAACATGGATGTCAGACATATGTACCATCCTCCAAAACTTTGAGGACTTCACCAAGATGGTGAGCGGCGATGACGCCATAATTAGCGTCACCATCCCGCTTCTCTGTCTTCTGAAATGCTCTCTGCTCACAATCAAAGAGGATGCATTGCAGGCGGAGCACAATGAGATGGAGCAAGGAACCATACAGGGTGATTGCACACAGCCAAGCCTCATCTCATCCCAACGTGGAATGGGTGACAATGAGGAAGAGGAGTAGGAGGAGGAAGGACAGGAGCTAGTTTCATGCACTATAGACGGTACTACCTGCACAGCTGTCATACCGTCTGTTCAGCGTGGATGGCCAGAGGAGGAGGAGAGCATGGTCAGTCATCCTCTTGGTGAGGACACGGAAGTCTTGCCTGTTAGTAGTCTGGCACGCATGGCTGAGTTTATGTTACCCTGCCTTTCCCATGACCCTCGCGTTCTCAAAATTTTGGGTGACAGTCATTACTGGTTGGTGACACTTCTAGACCCACGCTACAATGAGAACTTTATATCTCTTATTCCTGAGGTGGACAGGTCTACAAAAATGGGGCTGTACCAGAAGGCCCTTGTTGCGGAACTATTAAAAAAATTCCCATCTGAAAACGTTGGCGGCAGAAGGCACACTTCGTTGGACAACCAAGGAGAACAGGCGAGAGAGAGACAACTTCAATCCAGAAGTAACACTGTCAAAGTTCTGGGAGAGTTTTCTCAGACCCCCCCATCGCACATGCCCTGAGGCGTGGGGTACTCTCACAAGGAGTGCAAAGTTTGGGAAGATGCTGAGGGAGTACCTCACTGACCGTACCAACGTCTTCTGTGATTCCTCTGTGCCTTATAATTATTGGGTATCCAAGCTGGATATATGGAATGAACTGGCTCTCTATGGCTTGGAGGTCCTGGCCTGCCCTGCAGCCAGAGTTTTATCAGAGTGGGTTTTTAGTGCCGCTGGTGGAATTATAACTGATAAGCGCATCCGCCTGTCAACTGAAAATGCTGACAGGCTGACTCTTATAAAAATAAACAAGGGCTAGATTGGGCCAGACTTCTCAACACCACCGAATGATAGCAGCGTAGCATAAACTCAAATCCAGTGTCTTTTCTTGGGAGGTGTATTCCCATGCACCTTTTCACACCCACACATGGGTATACGCTCCCTGATTTTGGCTATTTGCTCTTGTCCTCATCCATCTCCTCATCCTCCAACACCATATCACCAGGGTGACCGTGGTTCGTGATGCAACACCCACATAATTTTTTTAAAGAGTGTTTATGATGGCTTTTAAAAAAAAATTTTATACAGTATGTCCATGTATACCCCCCAGGGGTAAATGTTTGTCAGCCCATACACTTAGTGCATGGGCATTACAAGTATAGGAGGCCCGCTCCTTTCTAATGGGAACATTTTTTATGAGTCTCTCCTCCACGTCTCTTCCAAGGGTCATTGAAGTGCCTCCAAACTTTTGGCAGCCCTTGCATTCACTGCATAGGCCAACACTATGGGAGAATCTCTCCTTTCTAATGGGAATTTGTCGTTACTGTGGCCCTGCTCTATGTGTCTTTAAATTCTTAGTGGGGTTTTTCCTAAAATTGGACAGCCGTTGGACTCACTGCATACCCTATAACTGTATAGCAGACTCTCTCCTTTCTAATGGGAACATGCTGTACCTTGTTACTGTGGCCCTGCTCCGTGTGTCTTTAAATTCTTAGTGGTGTTTTTCCTAAAATTGGTCAGCCGTTGGACTCACTGCATACCCTATAACTGTATAGCAGACCCTCTCCTTTCTAATGGGAACATGTCGTACCTTGTTACTGTGGCCCTGCTCTGTGTGTCTTTAAATTCTTAGTGGGGTTTTTCCTAAAATTGGTCAGCCGTTGGACTCACTGCATACCCTATAACTGTATAGCAGACCCTCTCCTTTCTAATGGGAACATGTCGTACCTTGTTACTGTGGCCCTGCTCTATGTGTCTTTAAATTCTTAGTGGGGTTTTTCCCAAATTTTGGCAGCCCTTGCAGTCACAGCATGGGCATTACCACTATAGGAGACCAGCTCCTTTATAATGGGAACATTTTTTTTTACTGAGACCCTCCTCTATGTCTCTTCAAAGGGGTATTGGGTTGCGTCCAACTTTTTGGCAGCCCTTGCAGTCACTGGATGCGCAATAACAGCATAGGAGACCCACTTGTTAATAATGGGAGCAACAAAGCATAGCCGGCTGATGGCTCTCTAACAATAGCTAGGGCCAACTGCTGGCCTTTTAAGTATAGTAAGGGTCGTCTGATGTCCCTATAAAAATAGGCTTTATAACTTTCAGAGTCCCTTCATCATAAATAAAACAGGATGTGTCTGATGATGTGTCACACACCACATTGCCAGATAAGGTTGTAAAATGTTAAAATGACATTTGCCAGTGAATGCATTTGTCTTAAAAAATAACGTAAAAAAACAAAACAATAGGATCTTTCTTTACTATAAAAAACAGCGTCACCAATTTAACCTCAATGTAATCACATTGTTCAGCTCATGCACCTCCTCCTCCATCTCCGAAATGACCACATCAGTCACAAGCTGACAGCACTGCAGCACTGCCTTGGCCAAGCGGCAACAGGCTGTGCTGAAGATAACATGCTTAATGTTTAATTGACAAACCGCCCAACGCTGCAGAGTTGTTGAAAGCTGCAACACAGCAGCCTGATCTGTGGCTCTCACCGCTGAACATACAGCCAGGCATGGTCGTGTGTGACAATGGGCGGAACCTGGTGACGGAGAAATGACAGCCGGGGTAGATACGGTTTCCCTCTATGCCAGTCCTTTCACCGAGCTAAAGAATATGGCTGTGGTGAAATACAACTCCCACTGAGAAGCTGTTTCAGATTGAAAAACATTGTGCCCACCGGAGGATTTGATTCTGAGGGCTAACCTTTCTCACCCGCTCAAGAGCCCCATAGCAGCTGCAAAGTTGGCGCTATCATGAACTCTCCTGAGGTAGAAGCCAAGGCACACCAGAGGATACTCTGGTGGCACCGTCCAACCCTGCCGAGTAGCAGTCCTGGCTAAGAAAAGTGTGTGGGAAGGTTCCCGGACACTCTATGGCTGCTTTTTTACTGAGGAGGAAACACACGCAAACACGGGGAGAACATACAAAGTCCTTGCAGATGTTGTCCTTGCTGGGATTTGAACCCAGGATCCCAGCTCTGCAAGGCTTCAGTGATAACCACTGATCCAATGTGCTGCCGTTCACTCTCTAATATCTAACAGGCTGGAGAAACTTGCACCTACTGCCACTCTATCTTCCCTCCTTTGTGAGAAAATGTATTTGGGCAGCCACTCAGTCTACCAAATAAAATTCCTGAGAAGGAAATTGGGGATGGCTTCGCTACTGGTACTGGGGGCAGTGCTAATACCATGGCGTCGTACCATAGTTTGCTGGAAATATTCCAGGCTGGTAGGAGGCAAGCAAATTCCCACAGAAAAGTACCAGCAGTAATGTTCAGGCCACATTTCAAGTGCAAGCAGCTTTAGAGGACTTCCTGGGAGAAATGACACGCAGGGTAGATACGGTTTCCCTCTATGCCAGTCCTTTCACCGAGCTAAATACAACTCTCAGAAAAAAAGTTGTGGACTGGCTCCGTACCATCCCTGGCCACATTCACCTGTCCACGTGTTTGTGTTTAGGCGGTCCTTCCCACAGTAAGTGCACTGGGGAGGGCACGGGTAATGTTGTGGGACCCGTGCTTGTGGAAGGCGGAGGCGATACCGGGAAAAATAATGGCAGCTGGGGACCGAGTATGGATACCCGGTTGCCACCGCCATAAGATTGTGGACAGCTTTCGCCTCCACGAGCCTAAAAGGCCATATTTCAAGTGCAAGCAGCTGCCCAGAAATCTGGCAGTTTAGTGTTGCGGCCTGTGGGTGGGTGGCTGGCTGCATACTTGGGCTTGCATTCCAAGTAACAGAAAACTAAGCAGATGGTGGCCTCTATCATCATCATGGCCTCACCTCGGCACTATGAACTCTCCTGAAGGAGAAGCCAGGGCCCGCCGGAGGAGTCTCCGGTTCTCTGGTGGGCCCGTTCAACCCTGCCGAAAAGCAGCCCTGGCTGAGAAAAGTGTGGGGGAAGGTTCCCGCACACTCTATGGCTGCTTTTTTAATGTGAATCGGCCATGCTTATGTATGTTATTTCTCAAAACGCATTACAGATCAGGCCATTTTCCAACTCTGTATTCAAGAAATTAAATGCGCAAAGAAAGATGTGTGTGTGTCAAAGCACCACCGACAAGTGCGAGTTGATGTTGGACGGGCTGCCATTGCTTCTGCAACAAGCTCAATTACAGGACATCCTGGGAGAAATGACACGCAGGGTAGATACGGTTTCCCTGTGTGCCAGTCCTTTCACCGAGCTAAATACAACTCTCAGCAAAAAAAGTTGTGTACTGGCTCAGTACCGTCCCTGGCCACATTCACCTGTCCACGTGTTTGTGGTTAGGCGGTCCTTCCCAGTAAGTGCACTGGGGAAGGCACGGGTAATGTTGTGGGGGGAGGCGATACCGGGAAATATAGTGGCGGCTGGGGACCGAGTATGGACACCTGGCTGCCGCCGGCATGAGGTTATGAAAAGCTTCTGCCTCCACGAGCCTAAAAGGCCACAGTTCAGGTGCAGGCAGCTGTCAAAAATTTGGCAGTATAGTATTGCAGCCTGTGGGTGGGTGTGTGGCTGCCTGCATACTTGCGCTTGCATTCCAAGGAATAGAGTAGGGACAACTGAACGCTACAGTGGTACAAGGACGTGGACGGTGATTGTTGCAAGTCTGCAATGACAGGTGCATGGCGGGAGGCATCTTCACATGCGCCAAGGATCACTTATGATGGTCACACTTTTAGGCAGTGACCTGGGAGTCAGAGATGCTTCCAGAGGTCTTCCCCATGCT
Organism: Phyllobates terribilis; assembly: GCF_046119375.1. Taxonomy (NCBI): domain Eukaryota; kingdom Metazoa; phylum Chordata; class Amphibia; order Anura; family Dendrobatidae; genus Phyllobates; species Phyllobates terribilis. Next base: position 137,217,382 of record NW_027362762.1, read on the forward strand.
GTTCCCATGTCTTTTCAACACTGTATGCATGTGTCTGATGATGTGTCACACACCACATGACCAGATAAGGTTGTAAAATGTTAAAATTACATTTCCTGGTGAATGCATTTGTCTTGGTTGAAAGCAATGCAAAAGTGCAAAAAATGCATCAAAAACGCTACGTGTGAACATAGCCCAAGGTGTGGAGGAGTATTTTAGTTTTTGGTTATATATTTTGCCTTATATACAAGTCATTACCCTGAAAGGATGTTCCTTAACATATTTCCCAGGAAAATCCATTTTGGTTTCGTTTTTGTATGTTTTATTGTGAGTCTGTAAAAGTGGTGTAATACTCTGACCACGTTGTTGACAGCAGTGATCTGGGAGTCAGAGATGCTTCCATGTGTCTTCCCCATGCTGTTCCCATGTCATTTGAGCACTGTTCCCATCGATTTGGGCAATTTTTAGGCCCTCTGCAGACCGCCGGGGGGAGCCGCCTGAAAAATGCTCGAGTTTCCCATAGACTTACATTGGGCTCGTTGCTCGGGTCGAGCACCCGAGTATTCCAATGTGCTCGACCCGAGCAACGAGTACCCGAGCATTTTAGTGCTCGCTCATCACTAATAATAACATACATTGTGCGCAACACAAAAAGTACACACAAAGCAAATAAGAGAGCAATAAAGTTATAGTATATTGCAAAGATTGTAGATTTACTGAGATCATATAAGTGAGAGATTTGTTTATATATTTATTTTACTTTAGTTGAGCGAATATCCAAAATGTCAATTTTGACAGATTCACTCAATACAGAAGGGGAGGTAGATTCGAGTCGCATAGAATAAAATTAGTGGAAATTGAATCTGTCGAGAAGGTGTTGTAAAAAATAATAAACTCTAATATTCATCTCTGTGTGTCCCTCCCAATATCTGTCCTGTGGCTGCTTCCTGCCTGGTCCTCCGATCGGCTCCTTTTCCCGCTTCATCTTACTTCATGTTCTAAAGCAGCGCATCCCCTCATGTGGGGTGTGACATGCGTTATTGATGTTTATAATGTGCACAACATTAATGTACATTACGCCCCACATGACCGGGCCGTCCACCAGAAGACCTAAAGGAAGGTTAAGACTAGTGTTGAGCCACCCCCGTAGTGTTCGAGTTCGGTTCGGTTCGTCGAACACCCGTGTGTTCGCCGAACTGTTCGTCGAACTGTTCGTCGAACACCTTCGAACACCGTTAAAACCAATGGCAGGCAAACAAAAACACATAGAAACACATAGAAAACACCTTCAAAGGTGTCCAAAAGCTGACAAACTGCTCAGAAGACACAACTAACACATGGAAAAGTGACAAGTACATATAGTCATGCGAAAAGAAAAGAGGTGGAGGAGTAAAAGGAGGGGGAGACACAGATATAGGCATGTCATGCCCTTCTAAAATCCAAAAAGTGAGAAGCCGAGACGGCCAGTCCGCTCCTGCCCGTGCCACCTCCGTGTCGCCGGGTTTGTGCCAGAGCCGCGGTGAACCCTGACGGCCAGCCCCCCTCTCCCAATACTGGTGCCTGTCCGCTGGTGGGTCGAGAGAGGCCCCCTGTGGTGGAGGCAGCTCTAAGCTTTTTAATTTAAATTGTCCCTCTAATTTGAATGAATACACTTTAAATCCATTTACAAGGATCTATTGGAGGGCAAGTCTCATGCCAGCAGCCGCGTAATTCCAGCTCCAGTAGCGTCCACTAAAGCTGCTGCAGTTAAAAAGCTTTTATAAGGATCGAGCTCGGCTGTCCACCGCAAGGCATCCTACTGCCAGTCCCAGCCCCTATGCCTTGGGGTGCCTCCTGATGCTCTTCACTAAGTATCCCGTGGTCCCGAAGCATTTCCTTTGAAAAAATTAAGTGTCCAAACTACAGGTGGTGTAGCTTGCTTAACAGCCGGGATAATCCGCTGACTAGCAGACACTGCTACTAGGCACAAAGTATTTCCTGGGCTAGATGCAGTTAAAAATTTGTAAGTAGATACTCTCGTTGGATGCTGAGAAAGCATTCCATAGAGTCTCCTGGCACGCCATATATGATTCTCTTAAAAAGCTTGGGGTAGGGGTCTAGGGGACCCTTTTATAGCCAAAATCACGGCCCTGTATCACAATACGTCACCTAGGCTGAAGATAAATGGAACTGTAGCACCGAGGGCTCGGTTGCTACAGACGTATTGCACCTCACCCAGAGGTGTGATATCTCACTCTCAGATAAGGATGGAGTGTGGATCAGGACCCGACACCTGCATGCATTACACCACATTGCCGTGGGGCAGGGCGACCAATATGCCCCTGAGATGGGCACGACAGTCCCTGTCCCTGGCTGGAGTGGGGGGAGGGAACACTGAGGAAGGCGAACCCTGCAGTGCAGGAGCAGGGAGGAAGCAGTTCCTGGGTGCATTGAGAAGGGAGTATAAAAGGTGGGCAAAATCTTAGTTCAGTGCAGAGAAGTCTGAGCAGAAGTGGCAGGGAGCAGGGGCTCTGCATGAGCTCTGCTCCGGAGGCGGGCCTAGTAACAGAGGCCCAGGCCTGCAAGAGGGAGAAGGAAGGAAGAGGAGCGGAGAAGGCTCCAGGAACGAGGAATGAAGGGATCCCACCGCACGCCCGAATCCACCTGCGTGGAGGGGTCAGGCCAAAGGCGGAGACCGGTCCCCGAACTAGTGGAGGCAGGAAACGACCCTCAGCTAGAAACCGGAGGCTCTGACATTTTATGTGGCGCAGCCCCTTGCTCCACCCGCTAGGAAGGCACCACATAGGGTCAGGGAAACTGGCGCCAAGTTTACCAAGAGGAGGCCCGAGGCAGCCGGACAGAAGTGTTGGTAAGAAAGGCCAGACAAAGGACACACAAAGGGGGTCCTGTGAAGCGCTCCAAAGTTATCTGGGAGTTGTCTGAGCCCCTCACCTGGTGAGCACAGTACGACGTGGGCAGCCGTTACCTGCAGACGTGGTCTGGATAATAAGAACTGTGAGTAAAGGCCCTGAACTGCATCACTGACTCCGTGTCGTTACTGCTGCTGCCCTGCACCATCACCCCCATCCTCCGCATACACTGCCCTGAGGCTATACTCCTCCCGTGGGGAGTTATGCTACGCTCTGCTGCACCCACAACACCAGCCTTAGCGGTCTGCCCTGTAGCGGCGGTTCACTCTGACCGCAATCCACGGGTGGCGTAGTCGGACATTTAAACATCAAAACCACATAAATAGTTCCGCCACTGGTTTGACCGAACTGAGCCACGGAACCGGATCGCCGCCACGAAGACTACAACCACCAGCATCCACCAAAAAGGGTCCGGCTCCGGGTGTCCCAAGGCCCAGGGGGTGCGTCAGAACATTTTCATCACCTTTCACAATCACCAATGGGACAAGGCAGGGATGTCCTCTGTCCCCTCTCTTATACATCCTAGTGACGGAGCACCTGCTCTCATCAATTCGCCATAACCCCAATATTAGGTGGATTGAGGTGGGAGGCACCGAGTACAAGTGCTCTCTATTTGCTGATGATGTCCTAGTATATATCACTCAATCACATATATCCATCCCTGCTGTTATGGCTGAAATAGATCACTTTGTTACATGGTCAAATTTTAAAATCAATGCAGCGAAGTCTGAGGCCCTCGATGTCTCCCTCCCTAAATCCATATAGGATTCCATCCAGTCCAACTTTCCCTTTGCCTGGCCCTCACAGGGTATCAAATACTTAGGAATTCCTATTCATAGAGACCTCTCCCATCTATGTTATCTTAATTTTGGGCCCTTTATTGAACAATTCCATACAGACCACGGTTGGCAAGTTAGAACTGTAAGATTCACTACGTGAACCACTGGTGTTTTGTGGAAAAGCACATGTACACCGCGTTCCAAATTATTATGCAAAAAGTGTTTAGGAGTGATAAGGGAAGAATTTGTTTGTTTGTCAGTTAAACTCATTGATGGTGATGTGTGTCAGGGCTCTTTATATCACTGTAAGCAATTGCAGACACCTGTGCTAATTAGTTTGGCAGGTGTGTCCAATGAAAGGCAAGACTACTTAAGAAGGCTCTCTCACATTATTAAGCAGCCTACATTTTCTGCCAAAATGGGAAAGAAAAAGGATGTGTCGGCTGCTGAGAAGCAACAAATTGTGGAGTGTTTAGGTCAAGGCATGACTACAATCAACATTGTGCGATGATCAGGATGAAGTGTCTTGGCAATCAAGAAGTATGTAGCTGATTCACAGTACACACGTGTGCGTGCTGATAAGGGCAAATTGAGGACTCTTTCCTACAGGCAATTACGTCAGGTTGAAACAGTAGCGGCAAAAAAGCCTTGTCATAGCAGCAGACAAGTTTTTGAAGCTGCTTGTGCCTCCAACGTCCCCCGAACAACAAGATGCAGGGTCCTTCAGAGGTTTGCAGCTGTGCATATGCCATCCTGTCGACCTCCTCTATCCACTTCACACAAGCAGAAACGGCTCCAGTGGGCCAAACATTACATGAAGACTGATTTCAAAACTGTTTTGTTCACGGATGAGTGCCGTGCAGCGCTCGATGGTCCAGATGAATGGAGTGGAGGATGGCTGGTTGATGGACACCCCACGCAAACACGGCTACAGCGCCAACAAGGAGGAGGTGGAGTAATGTTTTGGGCTGGAATCATGGGGAGAGAGATTGTCGGCCCCTTTAGGATCCCTGAAGGCGCTAAAGATGAACTCCATAATGTATGTGGATTTTCTCAAACAGCACTTCCTGCCATGGTTCAAGAAGAAGAACCGTGTATTTCACAGCAAGATCATTTTTCTGCATGATAATGCACCATCTCATGCTGCACATAAAATATCTGCATCTCTGGCTGATATGGGCATAAAAGGGGACAAACTTATGGTGTGACCCCCATGCTCCCCTGACCTCTACCCCATTCAGAACCTTTGGAGCATCATTAAAAGGAGTGTCTATGATGGCGGGAGGCAGTTCACATCTAAGCAACAGCTCTGGGAGGGTATTCTGTCCTCATGCAAAACAATTGAAGCAGAAACCATCCAAAACCTGACAAATTCAATGGACGAGAGAGTTCAGAAGCTCCTTTCGAACAAGGGGTCCTATGTGAAAATGTAACATCACCTAGAATAAAGTTTTGAGTTGAAAACTGTTTGATTTCAGTTTCTAACAACCTGCTAATGCTTATAATTTCAAAAATGACCATTTTTTTGGTCTTTATTAAAATGAAAAGGTTGATCGAAAAGTTTGGGGGATCTAAGAGTGTGGCAACCCAGTAGTCATGATTACTTCGAATTCTGACAATATGAGGGTCATGCTGCAGGTAGTGCAGCAAGAAGGCACTTATGTGTCTTGCGCATCTCGGAGCCCCAAAATTATTTTCCGGGCTAGATGCAGCTAAAAATTATTTTTAATTTTAAATCTGGTGAAGCTTATTATAGATGGCCTAATAGGATCAGTGCTGCACACTGCTACAAAGCCCAAATTATTTTCCAGTCAAGATACAGATAAACATGATTAGTAATTTGAAAGCTTAAAACGGTTGGTAGGGTGATTTTAACCAATCATCAAGCTTTTACTCTCCCCAGGATGACACAGGGGTAGAAAATTCGTTTCGGATCCATGATTTGTTCATCTTTATGAACGTGAGTCTGTCTACATTATCAGTGGAGAGCCGCGTGCGCTTATCTGTCAGCACACCACCAGCAGCGCTGAACACACGTTCAGACAGAACGCTGGCTGCGGGGCATGACAAGATCTCCAAGGCGTAAGTGGCTAGCTCCGGCCATTTATCCAGATTGGAAGCCCAAAAAGAGCAAGGGTCCAGTGACACAGTCGTGGCTTCAATGTTTACTTGGAGATACTCCTATACCATCGTCTCTAGGCGTTGACTATGTGTCAGACTTCTTGTCTCCTGTGGCCTTGCAAAGGATGGGCTAAAAAAGTGGTGAAATGATTCCGCAAAATTGATGTTACCAGCAGATACTGTGGTTCTGTTACGGTTTGAGTGCTGAACACTTGACGGTCCCACGGTTGGCAAGTTGGAACTGTGAGATTCACTACGTGCACCACTGGTATTTTGTGGAAAAGCACATGTAAGATTCTGCAACAGTCTCTGCTGATACTCCTGCATGCGTGCATCCCTTTCTATGGCAGGAATAATTTCTGCAAATTTACTTTTTTACCGGGGATCTAACAGTGTGGCAACCCAGTAGTCAGGATTATTTCTAATTCTCACAATTCGAGGGTCATGTTGCAGGTAGTGCAGCAAGAAGGCACTCATGTGTGTTGCGCATCCAGGAGCACCAAGTCCCTGTTGTTTTGGTGGCGAGGTAACAATCATGCTTCCTTCCTCTGTCCTCTCCCCCCAACCTCGCACAACAGAAATGTGATCAAGGTCTCCCTCATCTGATGAGTCTTCCATCAGTTCGTCCTCCACTTCTTCCTGGGCTCCTGCACCTTCCTCACTAGTTTGGCTGCTACCATGCGCCCTGGTAAAACCATCTCCCCCACCCTCACATGCCTGCCGCCTTGGTGCTGCCGACCGTCTGGACCTTGCAGATGTTAGCCCTTCCGCATACAACTCCTCCTCCTCTACTTCCTCCACCTCCTCTTGTGCCACCACCTGACTCTGAATTCTGTTTAACATGTGCTCCAGCATGTAAATCACCGGAATAGTCATGCTGATAATGGCATCGTCAGCACTAAACATCTTCGTCGCCATTTCAAAACTGTGCAGAAGGGTGCATAGGTCCCTGATCTGAGACCACTCCTCCAGCGTGATTTGCCCCACCTCTGAATCTCGTTGGCCCAGGCTATACGTCAGAACGTATTGCACCAGGGCTTGTCGGTGCTGCCACAGTCGCTGCAACATGTGCAGAGTTGAATTCCACCGGGTAGGCACATCGCATTTTAGCCGGTGAAGTGGCAGGCCCAACGACTTCTGTAGAGATGTAAGTCGCTGAGCTGCGGGATGCGAATGGCGGAAGTGAGCACACAGCGACCGTGCCCTCTGCAGAAGGCCATCTAGTCTGGGATAGTGGGCTAAAAATTGCTGGACAACCAGGTTCAACACGTGAGCCATACAAGGCACGTGTGTGACATTGCCCCGGCGAAGGGCCGCACTCAGGTTTGCAGCATTGTCGCACACGGCCTTCCCTGGTTTCAGGTCTAGTGGAGACAACCATTCATGAAATTGGTTCTCCAGAGCTGACCACAACTCCTCAGCTGTGTGACTCACATTTCCCAGACATTTCAATGTAAAAACCGCCTGATGACGTTGAGCCCTACTGCCAGCATAGTAAGGAGGTGTGCAGGATCCCTTCTGCGCAGTTAGAAAGCTTGTGGCATGACCAGACAGGCTTTGGGTGCAGGTGGAAGACCGAGAGGAGGTTGAGGAGGCAGAAGCAGTGGAGGAACTTTGACATAAAGAGGATTGACGCACAACTCGTGGGGACGGCAAGACTTGGACAGCAGCCCCTTGTCCTGCTGTCACCATAGTTACCCAGTGCCCAGTCAGCGACATGTAACGCCCCTGTCCATGCCTACTCGTCCAAGTGTCTGTGGTGAAATGCACCCTGTCACACACAGAGTTTCTCAAAGATGCGGTGATGTTGTGTGCGACATGCTGGTGGAGCGCAGACACACCTTTCTTTGAGAAGTAGTGCCGACTGGGCATCTGGTACTGGGGCACTGCGACGGACATAAGGTCTCGAAAATCCTCTGTGTCCACCAGGCGGAAAGGCAGCATTTCTGTAGCCAAGAGCTTGCAGATGGTGAAATTCAACCTCTTAGCTTTCTCATGGCTAGGAGGAAATGGTCTTTTACTTGTCCACATCTGAGGGACCGAGGGCTGGCTATTGTGCTTAGACGGGGTTGATAAGGGTGTCCCCGGCAAACTGCCGGTCTGTGTGGAAGATGCAGGCGGACATGTTAGGTTGCCTTGATCCAAAGGTGGTGCTATCGATGTCGGACAGCGCTCAACACCAGCTGGTGTTACCACCTCCAAAGAAAATGATGACCTGCCAATCACGCTGGCTGTTGCGGGTAAAGAGGTGGCAGGTCTGCGCCCCAAAACAGGTGTGACTGCTGTCCCCCCAGTCACAGAGGATGAAGAGGCCGCGGATGCACAAGATATGGCAGACGGTGATTGGCCCGGCCGGCTAGGCCGCATTGTAGCACACTGAGCTTCCCACTGCAACTTATGCTTCATGTCCATGTGCCGGTTCATGCATGAAGTACTCAAACTATGTATTTTTTGGCCTCTACTTAGCTTTTGCTGACAAATGTTACAGATAACACGAGTTGGGTCATCTTTATCGATCTGAAAAAATGCCCAGGCTATGCAAGGCTTAGCACCCATGCGACCTGAAGAGCCACCACGACTTGTGGTGAGAGGCAGAGTTGTGTTTGAGGATGCAGTTGTTGACGTGCTTCCAGTACTACGTCTCTGTCCAGGAAGGCGCAACCTGACCTCGTCGTCACTAGCATCTTCCTCCACCTCCTCTGCTGACCTCATCTCTTGGCTGACTGTGGGTTGACAGTAAGTGGGATCTCCGACCTCATCATCATCACCCTGTGCGTTATCACACCCGTCGTCCTCAGAGCCAACCTGTTCCTGCCCTGACAAAAAACTAAAGTTGTCGCTCCAATCAGGTATTTGAGTCTTATCATCGTCTTCCTCATTGTCTCCACCAACAGGAGTTACAGTTTGGGAATGAGGGTCTACATTATGGTCAGAACCTTCTGCGTCTGGTCCTGGATCCGACTCATAAAGATTCTGGGCATCAGTGCAGATCATTTCCTCGTCTGGATTCACACAAGCGCTGGAGTCGACCTCTGATTCCCAGGCTATAGTATGAGTAAACAGCTCTGCAGACTCAACCATCTGTTCTACCTCATACTCAGACGGGCAGCTGGAGATTTGGGAGCTGTGAGGAAGCAAGTGCGATTTGGGTGACACCTTTGAGGGCTGGAGTATTTGTGATGTTGAAGTTGATGTGGAGGAGAGCCCACTTAAAGGAGCACTTGATATCCGTTGAAGCACCTGCTGTTTTTGTGCCTCATCTGGAATTTGTAGCGATTGGCGTGGCCGTAAGAAAGGGATCTTATCACATTGTCCGCTAAAAGAAGTAGACATTTTAGTTTGGCTGGAAGATGGTCTTTCTTCTGCAGATGTTACTGTTGCTTTAACACCTACCCCACGGACACAACCTTTTTTCCCCTTCCCAACACGCCTATTCCCCTTTCCACCAGCAGCAGGCCTTTTTCCACTCATTTTGGTGGTTAACTAATTCACAACTCTGGAGTTGTTTGCACAAAAAAACAATGGATGGTAACCGAGCAGAGCTGAGTGGCCAAACTGTGGTATTAGGCCAAAACTATTGGCTGGGTTAGATGCAGAAAAAATTATTTTGAATTTGCAACCTGATGGAGGTCAGTATAGATGGACTAATACAAATAGTCCCACACACTGCTAGAAGCCCAAATATTTTTTCAGAGGTACTGTAGATGCAGATAAAAATTATTTTTAATTTGCAACCTGATGGAGGTCAGTATAGATGGACTAATAGACCAAGTCCCACACACTGCTAGAAGCCCAAATATTTTTTCAGAGCTAGATGCAGAAAAAAATTATTTTTAATTTGCAACCTGATGGAGGTCAGTATAGATGGACTAATAGACCAAGTCCCACACACCGCTAGAAGCCCAACTATTTTTTCAGAGCTAGATGCAGAAAAAAATTATATTCAATTTGCAACCTGATGGAGGTCAGTATAGATGGACTAATAGACCAAGTCCCACACACTGTTAGAAGCCCAAATATTTTTTCAGAGCTAGATGCAGAAAAAAATTATTTTTAATTTGCAACCTGATGGAGGTCAGTATAGATGGACTAATAGACCAAGTCCCACACACTGCTAGAAGCCAAAATATTTTTTCAGAGCTAGATGCAGAAAAAAAATATTTTTAATTTGCAACCTGATGGAGGTCAGTATAGATGGACTAATAGACCAAGTCCCACACACTGCTAGAAGCCCAAATATTTTTTCAGAGCTAGATGCAGAAAAAAAATATTTTTAATTTGCAACCTGATGGAGGTCAGTTAAGATGGACTAATAGACCAAGTCCCACACACCGCTAGAAGCCCAAATATTTTTTCAGAGCTAGATGCAGAAAAAAATTATTTTTAATTTGCAACCTGATGGAGGTCAGTATAGATGGACTAATAGACCAAGTCCCACACACTGCTAGAAGCCCAAATATTTTTTCAGAGCTAGATGCAGAAAAAAATTATTTTTAATTTGCAACCTGATGGAGGTCAGTATAGATGGACTAATAGACCAAGTCCCACACACCGCTAGAAGCCCAAATATTTTTTCAGAGCTAGATGCAGAAAAAAATTATATTCAATTTGCAACCTGATGGAGGTCAGTATAGATGGACTAATAGACCAAGTCCCACACACTGCTAGAAGCCCAAATATTTTTTCAGAGCTAGATGCAGAAAAAAAATATTTTTAATTTGCAACCTGATGGAGGTCAGTATAGATGGACTAATAGACCAAGTCCCACACACTGCTAGAAGCCCAAATATTTTTTCAGAGCTAGATGCAGAAAAAAATTATTTTTAATTTGCAACCTGATGGAGGTCAGTATAGATGGACTAATAGACCAAGTCCCACACACTGCTAGAAGCCCAAATATTTTTTCAGAGCTAGATGCAGAAAAAGATTATTTTTAATTTGCAACCTGATGGAGGTCAGTATAGATGGACTAATAGACCAAGTCCCACACACCGCTAGAAGCCCAAATATTTTTTCAGAGCTAGATGCAGAAAAAAAATATTTTTAATTTGCAACCTGATGGAGGTCAGTATAGATGGACTAATAGACCAAGTCCCACACACTGCTAGAAGCCCAAATATTTTTTCAGAGCTAGATGCAGAAAAAAATTATTTTTAATTTGCAACCTGATGGAGGTCAGTATAGATGGACTAATAGACCAAGTCCCACACACCGCTAGAAGCCCAACTATTTTTTCAGAGCTAGATGCAGAAAAAAATTATATTCAATTTGCAACCTGCTGGAGGTCAGTATAGAAGGACTAATAGAACAAGTCCCACACACTGCTAGAAGCCCAAATATTTTTTCAGAGCTAAATGAAGAAAAAAATTATTTTTAATTTGCAACCTGATGGAGGTCAGTATAGATGGACTAATAGACCAAGTCCCACACACTGCTAGAAGCCCAAATATTTTTTCAGAGCTAGATGCAGAAAAAAATTATATTCAGTTTGCAACCTGATGGAGGTCAGTATAGATGGACTAATAGAATGATGCTATGCCCAAAAGATTTTACTTCACTAGGTGCAGTAAAAAAATTGGTATTCTATACACAGGTGTTATATCTTGCAACACAGATAGGCTACTCCACTGACTAACACACTCTGCAATAGGCCAAAAAGGATTAGCTTTGCTAGATTCAGCCAAATGCTGTGAAAAAAACTTGCACAGCACTGGCACAGACCTGCCTGGCAAAAACTGATAGGAACTCATGTAACCTAGTCCTGAAAAGGACTCCAATTACAATTAGTCTTTACTCCCACAACCTATCTATTTAAGAGCACAGACCTCCCTGATAAAAGTCGTAGGAAATGCTGTAACCTAGTCCTTAAAAGGACTGCAATCACAACTATTCCCTACTCCCAAGCTATCTGTATATTTGTGCGAAAATTGGCTTGAAATTAACAAGGTATAGCGCACACAGCAACAGCGGTGCCGTCTAACACGCAGCTGCAGCAGTGAGAAAATGGTGGCGACGGGGAAAATGGCTTGGTCTTATAGGGCAAGGACATGTGACATACACTGCCAATGACACATGCCCTTGCTTGTGTGAAAAAAAGCACTTCGCTCCGTGTGTGCGCTGCTGATAGGCTGACAGATTGCACCTCCCCACTGCAAATGCGGGAAAGAGAAAAAAAAATGGAGATCTTCATTGTTCCTGCAGAGATCCATCCCCTGCCCCTCCCCCCACCCCGCTGTACACTCAAACTGCGTATTAACATTAATTTTCATCATTACTGAGAAAAAATCCAGTTATGATTTTGGTGCACGAACAGTTATCGAACATAACCTCGAACAGCCGAATTTTTCTCAAATTGTTCGTGTTCGCCGTCCGGCTCGAACACCGCCCAAAACAGCTCGAATTTGAGATTGGCGAACAGTTCGAGTAGAACAACGCTCATCTCTAGTTAAGACTGAAGAAGAGCTGATCGGAGGACAGGGAGAGGTAATCATAAGGCCGGGGTCACACGACAGTATTTTCTCTCATCCGAGAGAATTGGGCCGATGTCATCGAGGGCAGTCCGATGTTTTCTACAGACTGCCTCACTGAATAACATGGAGACAAGTGCTATCCGTCAAAATGATGGATAGCACTCTTCCGATTAATACAGTTGTCAGCATGAGCCCTAAGATTGAATTGCTTTTTTTAATCCATTCCCATCCCTCAGATTCGACTCAAATCGAATCCCCAAAGATTCGGATTAATTAGAACCTGAATTTTGCGGACATTGGTAGCGAATTTGATAAGTTGAGAATCGATTCACTCATCTCTATTTATAACCAATTGTATTTGTAATGTTTTGACAATATATCAAGCATTTTTATTGATCGTCATGGCATCATGTTTATCCATTAAATATACAAGTTGTGAAATTTTAGATTACATTTTCTGTGTGAATATAGTTCTTTTACTTTTTTAACAATTATTAATTTGATGGGAAAAAAATATACTGTATCATTTCCTGTTGTTAGATTGTGACATCTGTGGCCACCGTGTGCTGATAACATCATTTATGGGCTGTTAAAAGAATGGAGAGATATATCAAAACAGGTACAAAGAAAAAGTTTAATAGTTGTCATGGCAACCAATCAGAATGAACCTCTCCTTTGTCAGGTGTGCGTATGAAAAGGAAAGCAACCATGGACAACTACCTTTGGAAGTGCATTGAGGTGAAGGGTACATTGCTGGAAAAGGGAGAAAAAATATATATATCTCTTAGTTTGCGAGTGTGAACGAGCTGCATGTGTCCGGAGCGTAAGTGCGAACGAAAGTAAGTGTGTGACTTGTTTTTCAGTGACTTTGGATTCAGGGAGTTTGGAAGGGAGGACTTAGGACTGAATTGCTGACTTTATTTCATTCTTTCTTTACTTTACTTTTTACTTAATTAATCCACCTGACCTACTTAGCTGATTCCCCCGTCCATACTTGATACTTAACTGATCCCCTGCCGATATCTAATTGATACACTTGCACATCCCTAATTGATCCCCGTCCATACACCTATATATAAATAATTGTGTTTTGTACTTGTATATATATACTGACTGTATCCCCATATTTAGAATGACGTCCATTTTGGCCGGAGCCGTGCAGTGTACATCTTGCGCAATGTATGCATTCCGTGAGCAACCGCTCGAGGATCCATACTGCTGCGAGAGATGCGAGCATATCGTGCACTTGGAAGCCCAAATTCTGGATCTAAGTGCTCAGATAGCGGTACTGAGGAGCATCGACAACATGGAACGGAGTTTGCTGCTCACCGAGCAGACACTCAATGGGTCAATACTGGGGGTGGAGCATAGAGGGGAAGTGCAGGCTGAACAGGCAGGGAGCTGGATAACAGTTAGGAGGGATAGAGGGAAGAAGTATAGGAAGGCTGGTTCAGAACCGGCATTATTGGAGCACGACAGATCCTCTGACCGCCGGGGGAGTGTATGCTCCAGTAATGAGGGGGAAGGGGGAAGTGTAGGGCAGGCAAGACAGGTTCTGGTAGTGGGTGACTCTATTATTAGGGGGACAGACAGGGCAATCTGTCACAAAGACCGGGATCGCCGAACGGTGTGCTGCCTCCCTGGCGCTCGAGTCCGGCACATCGCGGATCGGGTTGACAGGTTACTGGGTGGGGCTGGCGAAGACCAATGACAAAGTGAGTGGTAGATGGAGGGTCCTTAAAAATGATTTCAGGGACCTAGGTAGGAAGCTTAGGGCAAGGACCTCCAAGGTAGTTTTCTCAGAAATACTACCAATCCCGCGAGCCACACAGGAGCGCCAATGGGAAGTTAGGGAGGTGAATAAGTGGCTAAAGAGTTGGTGCAAGGCAGAAGGGTTTGGGTTCATGGAGAACTGGGCCGACTTCGCGGTCGGCTACAGGCTCTACCGTAGGGACGGGCTGCACCTCAATGGGGAGGGTGCAGCGGTGCTGGGGAAGAAGATGGCTAATAGGTTGGAGGAGTTTTTAAACTAGAGACGGGGGGGGAAACCAAGGAAATAGGTGGGATGTGAGGCAAGCAAGGGGGAAGGGGAGAAGTGAATATAATGAGGGTGGAGAGGGGGGTGGGGATAGTACAGTTAGATCGTTAGAGAAGAATAGGATGCTAAATAACCCCAAAGTTTTATCTTGCATGCTGACCAACGCAAGAAGCCTGACCAATAAGGCGGATGAGCTGCAGGCGCTTATATCGGAGGAGAGGTATGACATCGTAGGTATAACAGAGACTTGGCTAGACGATAGCTACGACTGGGCGGTAAATTTATTAGATTATAGTTTATTTAGAAGGGACCGGAAACAGGGGAAAGGCGGAGGAGTCTGCTTATATGTAAAGTCATGTCTAAAACCCAGACTAAGGGAAGATATAGGAGAGGGAGAAGAGGGGGTCGAGTCCATGTGGGTAGAGATAGAGGGAACTAAAAATAATAATAAAATATTACTGGGGGTCTGCTATAAGCCACCAAATATAACAGAGGAGAATGAGAATCTGCTATTAGGACAAATAGACAAAGTAGCAAAACATAATGAAGTGATTGTAATGGGGGACTTCAACTACCCGGATATTGACTGGGAAACAGAAACCTGTAGATCTCAGAAAGGAAAAAGGTTCTTGACAAATATTAAGGATAATTATCTCTCCCAACTAGTGCAGGAACCAACGAGAGGGAAGGCCGTGTTGGACTTAATATTGACTAATAGGCCTGATAGAATAACTGAGGTACAGATAGGGGGGCACCTAGGTAATAGCGATCATAATATTATCGACTTCAAAATGCCCTTCAGTAGGGTTATCAATAAGGGAACAACAAAAACATTAAACTTTAGGAGGGCGAAGTTTGATCAGCTGAAAGAAAGCCTTCAACTTATTGACTGGGACAAAGTTCTTAATCAAAGGAATACGAATAGTAAATGGGAAACCTTCAAAAGAATTCTGAATACTCAGTGCGAGAGATATATACCGTATGGGAATAAAAGGGCCAGAAATAAGAGGAAACCAAAATGGTTGAACAAGAACGTAAAAGGGGCGTTAAATAGCAAAAAAGAGGCATTCAAGAGATTAAAACAGGAAAACAGTAAGGAGGCACTAATGTGTTACAAGGAAAAAACGAGAACCTGCAAAAAACAAATAAAAATAGCGAAGGAGGAAACAGAGAGACGTATTGCTAGGGAAAGTAGATCAAATCCCAAACTGTTCTTTACTTATATAAATAGTAAAAGGATTAAATCGGATAATATTGGACCTATAAAAAGTGAGGAAGGCAAAATCATAGAGAAAGATGAGGATAAAGCTAATCTATTAAATAATTTTTTTTCGACAACTTTCACAAAGGAAATCGAACTAACAGGAGAAATGAGAAGTGACAAACTTAATCCTCCACTAAGTATAACAAATCTAACCCAAGCTGGGGTACAGAAACGCCTCAGTAACATTAAAATAAACAAATCACCAGGACCTGATGGCATACACCCACGGGTACTAAGGGAACTAAGTAATGTGATAGACAGACCGTTATATCTTATATTTAAGGACTCTGTTGAGACTGGGTCTGTGCCACTTGATTGGCGACAGGCGAATGTAGTGCCAATATTCAAAAAGGGAGCGAAAAGTGACGCTGGAAACTATCGGCCGGTGAGTCTGACGTCCGTTGTGGGCAAAATTTTTGAAAGCTTCATTAAAGAGGCAATTACGGAGCATCTTGATGCTAATAATCTTTTAATCCCGAACGAACATGGATTCATGAGGAATCGCTCCTGCCAAACAAACCTGATTGACTTCTACGAGGAGGTTAGCTCTCGAGTAGATCAGGGGGAACCAGTGGATGTCGTGTATCTCGACTTCTCAAAAGCATTCGATAGCGTGCCACATAATAGGTTGGTATACAAAATGAGAATGATGGGGCTGGGGGAAAATGTCTGCAAGTGGGTAGCTAACTGGCTAAAGGATAGAAGGCAGAGGGTGGTTATAAATGGAATATACTCAGATTGGGTAAGCGTCACTAGTGGGGTACCACAGGGGTCTGTACTAGGCCCAATGTTATTTAATATCTTTATTAATGACATAGTCAACGGGATAAATAGTAAAATATCAATATTTGCAGATGACACAAAGTTATGTAAAACAGTTAATACAAAAGAGGACAGTGCAGACCTACAGAGGGATTTGGATAAGCTGGGTAGGTGGAGCATTAAATAGCAAATGAGGTTTAACGAGGAGAAATGTAAGGTCATACATATGGGAAGGAGAAATGGAAGTCACCAGTACTCACTGAATGGGAAATCATTGGGGAATTCAGAGATGGAGAAGGACTTGGGCATCCTGATTGATAGCAAACTAAATTGGAGTGCCCAAAGTCAGGCCGCTGCTGTAAGGGCAAACAGGGTAATGGGATGTATCAGAAGAGGTATAGCTGCAAAGGATGAGAACATTGTTCTTCCACTGTACAAAGCACTGGTCAGACCACACTTGGAATACTGTGCTCAGTTATGGGCCCCAATATATAGAAAGGATATAAATGAGCTTGAAAAGGTACAAAGGAGGGCAACAAAATTAATAAAGGGAATGGAGGGACTGCAATACCCAGAGAGGTTGGCAAAACTAGGACTATTCAGCCTGGAAAAGAGAAGGTTGAGGGGGGACATAATAAATGTGTACAAATATGTTAGGGGACAGTATAGAGATCTTGCCCGGGATTTGTTCAAAAGGAGGGATATTACGGTAACAAGAGGGCACTCACTAAGACTGGAAGAGAAAAGGTTTCAGCACCAGCATAGGAAGGGGTTCTTTACGGTAAGAGCAGTGAGAATATGGAATTCACTGAGTGAGGAGACGGTAATGTCAGATTCACTACACCAGTTCAAGCGGGGACTGGATGCATTTCTAGATACCAGGCAGATTTCAGCGTATACTTAAAAATAAAATAAAATAGTAGGTTGATACAGGGATTTATTCTGACTGCTGGTTTCAGAGTCGGGAGGGAATTTTTCCTCAGGTGAAGATTGGCCAATCATTTGGGGTTTTTGCCCTCCTCTGGATCAACTTTAGCAATTACAGAACTAACAGGTCGAACTTGATGGACGCAAGTCTTTATTCGGCTTTACAAACTATACACTTATCCTCTTTTCCTTTGCATCACTTTTCAATCTTGTCCCCAAAAATTTATAAATTAACAAAGGGGGCAAATCAGGATTACAAAATGCATTATCTGCTTGCTCGCTATTAGCAAACGCTCAACTTTTTTGTCACTGTTACCATTAATTTATTTATTCATCTAGGCTCATCTAGGACACTGTCAGGTTCCCCAGGACACCCAAACTGCCACCATGTATTCGTCTCACTAATCACATAATTACACACTTCTGGGCATGAATAATATCATCCGCAAAAGTGACATCAATACTGCCACTTTGAAAAACTCTGCCACCCTGGCAATGCACAGTAAGTCGGGTGCAAACTCCCTGGCTTCATCAGGCCGCGGTGATGTAGGACACAGCCAGTCACTAGATTTGCAGTGCCGGTGGTAACGACTGGCTGAGTCCTGTATCACAGCTGCCTTCTTTGGCACGCACAGTGCACCAATGAAGAAGCTGCGGTGCGGACACCTTGCTTTCTCCACATTGCCAGGGAGTTAGAGATTTGGCGCCACTCTTGAAAATCACATTGCTCATGCCCAGTGGAGTGTGATAACATAATTGGTGGGGCAATTAGTCTGGGGAGAACATTGCCCCCATGACTAGTCACCCAATAATTAGCATATTGCTATTGCAGTTATACAATTGAATTTTGGCATACGAAGAAATTAATAAGACAACAAAATGGATTGTTAGGAAGGGTATGGAGGTACCAATAAATACATGGTGGCGGTGTGTGGTACTAGGGAAGCTGACAAATTCCCTTTTACGTGATAAGATTGGATACAATTATAATGATTTCAGAACTAATGAATTCAAGGAAGCAGCAGCATAAATAGAGGAGGGGGTCCAAATGTTAAAAAGATTCCTGGTAGCAGCCGGATGGTATGCCTCTATGGTATATATGATTTTACAAACGTGTATTTATGTCGAGCTTCTCACTGATGAGTTTGAAATTAAAGCTAAAAACACTAAGTATCTGATAATATCATCACTATATAACATGGACAGTGGGGAAAATAAGTATTTAATACACTGCCGATTTTGC
The DNA here is from genome assembly GCF_046119375.1 of Phyllobates terribilis. NCBI lineage: Eukaryota > Metazoa > Chordata > Amphibia > Anura > Dendrobatidae > Phyllobates > Phyllobates terribilis. Next base: position 137,235,874 of record NW_027362762.1, read on the forward strand.
AAGTTTTCCCACCTACAAAGAATGGAGAGGTCTGTAATTTTTATCGTAGGTCACTTCACCTGTGAGAGACAGAATCTAAAAATAAAATTCAGAAATCCTATTATAAAATCTGTATCTAGAAATTTTACCAAATACAATTAGTGCTACTGTGATCTGTAAAATGCCTTACAGCATTATGTAGTATGATATAGAGGGTTTAAATGTAATTTGTGAATTATCTGATAAAAGTCATGGAAAGAGTTAATAAAATAATATTAGGCTAGCTGTGACAAGAGGTTAATGGAGAATGTTGGTTTCCGTATTAATGGATGAACCATGACCTGCATTGATTGCACTGATTTCCTTGTCACTCTTGGACAGACAATACAATCCTGCCAGACATCTCTCAGATTTCATGCTATTTGGAGACAGGAATTGACATAAATATCATATAACACTTTCCTGTTGATAACACAGACATGACAGTAGTCTCATTGTGATCATGATGTACTTTTCAACCTGTATGGACCCCAGAAACAGACTATAACACACACATATAGTTCAGTGGAATAAAGATCTATAAGACAGCTGGACAAAATATTTTATTCTGAAACATCAAACAAAGAGTTTTCCCACAAAGTTCATTTTAATTAATAGATCTTGGAATAATAATAATTTTCCCAATTGGATGTGTTTAAATAAAATGTTCCTGTGCTGAGATAATCTTATAAATGTGCCCCTGCTGTGTACTGTGTAATGTCTGTGTCTGATAGTGTGATGGGTGATTCACAAACCACCAGGTACAAAGACATGGCTCCCTGCTGTGAATGAAGGGAGCCGGCATTCCAGTGAAAACCACTAAAGTCTCTGAATGACTCTCACTGGGGGTAAAATGACAGTGCTCAGCACTTATTGTAACAAAACCCCGACCACTCTTGCAAACCCCACCCACTCTAGCAAAACACGCCCACTCTATGCCTGTACTTGGTTTAACAGTTATTCTGTGCTGACAGTCCCTTTAAACTGGGGTTGCCCAGTAATGGACGAAAATGTAATTCCATCGAAGCATAATTATTACAAAAACATTGCTTGGTTCACATGTCATACATCCATGTGCACTAAAGGAGTTAAGATTAGTAACTGAAAAGTAGGCACTGTGGATAATGATGTCTTAAAGGTTAAATTATTAATTCAAACTGAGTGTATCCCAAAACATTGACACACTATAATCGATAATGAATAAACAATGGGGAATCATATGTTTAAGGAGGAAAGGATCTACCGCATGGGGTAGCAACGGCAAAATAACTTGTCCTGTATTAAATTAGTTTATAAATATTATGAAAAGGAACATTGACCTTGCATCTATTTTTTCTATCCTCTACATAACATGATTCAAGACGATAGAGAGCACCATTACTTTTTTTATTTGCATTACACTTCCAAGACACAAATTTACTTTGGGATGGAGGCCATTTTTTCCACCAGAGGGCAGTAAGAAATATCAGTCATAAATAAAATGTGTTGCGAATACCCTTTTAATATGTGGTGTAATGTCAAGGACTTGAGGATTAGAGCTGGAGCCCTAGGAAAGTAAACAGCCCCAGCAATAGAATGTATCAAGATCTGAGTTCTTACAGTGTACTTTTTTTTTTTTTTTCAATTTTCCAGCACAAGAAAACCAGCCAACTGTGACTTGGCATAAACAGGTTTAACAACCTGCATCACAAATAAGAAGAACCTGGAGCAAGGACACTCAATTATTTTCCAAGAGGCCAACTTTCTGCCAACCTCAATTTATAATGTCCAGACAAGAAGACATAAGCCTGATTTCCTCCCTTTGCTGTGCACTGATCTGTGGACTGAAGACATGAAGCCTCACCTGGAACCTCCTCTGTTATTCTATGTAAAGTAACGGCAGGAAGTTCTAGTTAATATCTGGATACATAATAAGGTTCTGTAATCAGGGCAAGTTTAAAGGCCATTAGATATAATAACGCAATGTAAAATAATGGACCCAGGAAAATTGAAGCAAAGTGAAATGGTTATGCTACATAACTTTCTGTAAATAGGGTCAAAAAGATTACTTATTGGACAAAACATTCTAAAAGATGTTGCCTGTAGGCCGCCGCTCAGGGGTTATGTTTTCTCAGAATTATCAAACCATTTCAGATACATAAATTTACTTAGGTGCAAGAATAAAGCCACTTACAAGGGACTTATCAGCTCTACAAACATTTTTAGTTTGAACCTGGTCTTGTTCTATTCCTCTGTTGTTCCTCCTGGCAAATGCATGAAACTGAGTGTTCCCTTTCTCAATTGGGTGTCTTCATACACAGTCTGACAATGCCAGCACTAATTGGGCAGTGTGACCCCATTGATGAGGAATAGTAGCAATAACCCAGGAAAAATTCAGTGTAAAGTTGCCTGACTGTATATACTGTATTAAAGAGTATGAACAACCATTAAAAAAATTGAAAAATCCATCAAAGTACTCACCTTACCAATCCCCTCTTTTTATGTTCCTCCAGTCCTCCGCATTTGTATGTGACACGCAGAGCGCAGTGGACCCAGTACACCAGGCATGTGTCAGATCCTTCTTGTTGCCACATGGGGGTGGTGGCAATGCCCAGTGCCTGGCATACCGGTACAGTGAAATAGGCACATGGCTGCGGGTATGCAGGGGTCAACTTGAGGAGTGCTGTCCCCTCACATCTATAGTGTTGAGTGGCTTTCCCCATGATGTTGGTTTGGTGGAGGGAGATAAGATAGTCAGCAGGCATGATATAGTGATGTAGTGGTGAAACACTTGTAAAACTTTACTAAAACAGCAGGAGGTGATAACAGCAAATGATGGTATGTTTTCTTAAAGGCAGTTTCCATGAAATAGGCTATCAGCAGCGGTAGATGGTGGTACACGCTCGGTGACAACAAGTTCCAAAATACAGACTGTCATAGATGTAATTGTAAAATCTATAAGCCATTTCATAGGTGATAGTGAATATTGAAGCATGATCTCCAGATGACCCTGATGCAAGGGGACCTATCTGATGTGAACAGGTAATTAAAGAGGATTATCTGATGGATCACAGACCAGACTGGGCTGACAGAGGAATTTTGGGATATGACAGCCGGCTTAGAGAACTGTCTCCCAGTTCGGTGGGTGGCAAAATGCAGCCGCCGGGGGAGACATCTCGGACCGCTGCATTAGGCGGCTCGATTGCGCCCCTCTGCCGGCTGCGCCTGGATCAGATGCCCTGCCTGCCTCTCCCCGCTATGGGAGTCAATGGGAACCAATGGGAACAGTCAGGGGACAAGTTTTGGCCTCTATATGTGTTTTACATACCTATGCAAATTGTCTACTGGATTGGTATGAAAAAGTATAACTAATGTCTGTGGGAGTCTTGTAATTCTTCATAGGTGGGCACATAAGAACTTTTTCTTGTTGATTGGCCAGCTCGGTATCTTTACTAATAACCTGAAAAAGCCAATGTTAGTTCTTTTGTTCAGTTCTAAAAAGAAAACTCACAAATGTGGGCTAGAGGTCAGGTCTAATTGCCTGATAGTGGTGGTCCTGAGAACTCCTAGCCAGCATTTACAGCTGGATGCTAATTAATGTCTCTATAATGCAGAGTAATTAACATCCATTGGCACTCATTTCAAGTTACTTTTTATAAATCAGCTGCATTTCCAGTGAATCCAAATGGTCTGTAGCACATTCTCACGATTTGACCCTGAGACTAAGGATTTTTAGGTAATTAAGTGCTCTCGGCTCAGAATCCAGCATGTTATAGATGGAATATTTTACTTATTCTACGCTTTACTGATTATGTCAATTATTCAGCATTTAGTGTCATCTTCACTTTGATGTTATCATATTTGTTAATTCATACAATCAATGCTTGCTTGATTTAATGGAATAATATTTTATTAGATTCATATTAATTGTGCATTGTTTTCAGATCTTGGTCACAGGAAATAGTTAGCAATGAACATTAATGAATATTGTTTTTTATGTATTTTCAAGTCTGTGACCAGATGTAAGCTAGCCAAATGTGTGCTGAAGGCATAACCGTGGCCCATAAAAGTATTCAGGGATGTTACAGGACAAATGTGGTGTGCACAGCCTTGCACATATGTATTACTCCATCAAGCATTACATGTCCTAGGGCAGGGGTCTCAAACACGTGGCTCGCGGGCCGCATGCGGCCCTTCAGGCTGCTTCATGTGGCCCGCGGGCACCGCGTCCCGGTCCAGGAGCTGCCGGCAGCTGCGCTTCAGTTCAGTGCATTGCCGCGTAGAGACCGGCTCTCTGCACAACAATACCAGTGCCAGCTGCCGGCCTATCAGAGGCCAGCAGCTGATATCTGTGTCCCAGCGCAGCGGCGTATGACGTCACTGCCGTGCACAGAGGTCAGCTGCTGGCCTCTGATAGGCCGGCTGCTGCCACTGGTATTGCTGTGCAGAGAGCCGGTCTCTGCGCGGCAATGCACTGAACTGAAGCGCAGCTGCCGGCAGCTCCTGGACCGGGCCGCGATCGGGGTCTATGGTGCATGCGGGCCACAGATGCAGAAGGGAACGGAGGACAGGTGAGAAGAATCTTTTTTTTATCTCTGGTATGTGTAGAACGGCACAAGGGACAGTCCTCCAAGATGGGGACCAGGCTGGGGACAGTCCTAAAAGATGGGGACCAGGCTGGGAACAGTCCTAAAACATGGGGACCAGTCTGGGGACAGTCCTAAAAGATGAGGACCAGGCTGGGGACAGTCCTAAAACATGGGGACCAGGCTGGGGACAGTCCTAAAACATGGGGACCAGGCTGGGGACAGTCCTAAAAGATGGGGACCAGGCTGGGGACAGTCCTAAAACATGGGGACCAGGCTGGGGACAGTCCTAAAACATGGGGACCAGGCTGGGGACAGTCCTAAAACATGGGGACCAGGCTGGGGACATTACTACAAGAGGGGGACCAGGATGGGGACATTCCTAGAAGATGGGGACATTACAACAAGATGAGGACCAGGATGGGGCATTACTACAAGATGAGGACATATCTACAATATGGGGACCGGTATGTGACATTACGACAATATGGGGCCCAGTATGGAATATTACGACAAGATGGGGACAAAGATGGGGGACATTACAAGATGCAGACCAGGGTTGGGCACATTACTACAAGATTTTGGCAGAAAAACTTCAAAATAAAGCATGAAAAAATATTTTGCCACTAAAAATGCTGCTTTATATCTAAACTAAAGTAAACAAAAAAGTGCATGCTTTATTATCGCCACATCCATAACGACCCAAGCTATAAAAAATAAAAGAGCAAAAATGTTCAAAAGGTGTATAGAAAAAAAAAATGGTATCACTAAAAATGTCACTTTGTCCTGCAAAGAATGCTTCCCCCCAAATTAAAATTTTTTCCGTGTGCGGCCCATATACCCAGCCGAGTTTGAGACCCCTGTCCTAGGTACTGTTTCTCCTTGTGGAGACCATCAAGCTTGCATAGGGACTGGGAGACTTATAGGCCCGGCTATGCTCCTTCCTTATGAAAAGGTTTACAATTAGCTGTCCTCCAAGAGGAACAACGATGACTATCTAGTGTCATTTGTTGGAAGTAACTAGCTCCCTTTGAAGTCTATGTTTGAACCTTTAAACCTTGACTGTCATTTCAGGTGACTATTCTGAATAAGCTGTCATGTGTGCCTATATGAGGAATAACACTATTTCTGGCCATCATATGACTTGTATCCTACATTTTTTATGCAGGTTGTATCTCTAATTTTCAGTTGCCTCTGAGCTAGTTGGTGGATACTAAGAGCTATGATACCCCAGTGTATTGGAGGCATCATAGCACATAGTATCCACTGCACACGCAGATATTAGGGATTCCTGTTTTCCATTCTCTATGTAAGTCACGGCAGCACAGAGGACACCATATAGCAATACTAAGCAGTGTAGCTTCGAATCTAGCATTGGGGTGAGATAAAACACTTACTAGAATGTAGCAGTTCAATCTTTGCTTTTTCCTCCTTCTCCTCCTCTCAATAGACTTCAATAGGCAGCTGTAATATGATCCCTAAGTGAGCTGCCAGTCTCTCTTGTTCTGAGAAGGACAGACATTAGCCATTTTTCAGAGGTAATGAGTTCAGGAGGCAAGCAGAGGCAGAGGTGAAGTAGAAGAAATGGAGAAAGAAGTAGATTTCACTGATAAGATCACAAAGCATCTCACATTCACTGGTACATTTGATTTATGCAAAGTTTGTGAAAATCACAGTGACCAATTCTTGAGGACATTTCACCAAACCAGAGTCTTCTCCAAAAAGAAAAGACATTCATTGCAGAATTTGTGAATATGCCTGACGTATATTCTTTTGTTCATGTAGACTGCACCTACAGTCTTATAGGCACTTTGCTGCACCTACAGTCTTATAGGCACTTTGCTGCACCTACAGTCTTATAGGCACTTTGCTGCACCTACAGTCTTATAGGCACTTTGCTGCACAGTGGGGTGATTTGACCTACATATTACACAGGTATTCCCCCCTAGAAGAATTTTGGTGGAAAAGTACCTCAGTAATCCAATGTCCAATGCAGCATGCCACACGTTTTTGTTCAATGATGTTTCCAATGGAGTCTGACAAACAGGAAACCCTCTATGTGCCTCCAGGAGAAGTCAGAGGCATTTTGAGGTAAAGTATGACCAAGTAATGTACAATGGTTGCTGTCACTGCTGTATTTTGGCTTCATACAACTCCAAGATATGTACTGTATACCATTTTTGGATATCTAAATTAAAAAAGGAAGAGTTTGATCTGGAAGAAAAATGGGCGTGTAACGCCTGTCAGAGGCCACTGGCTTAAAAAGGCTGCCTTGGACAAACTTGGCACAAGCCACCCCATCTGGCAGATTCCAGAGAAACACGGGTCTTCACCCTTTAATAGCAGTACAGGAATCTGCTCTTACAAGGGGGTTCAGTGGATTGCTATTACAAAAGGGCTGCCGCCCGGAGGGGTGAAACAGAGGCAAGTAGGGTCACCAAGCAAGGTCAAAGTGGAGAAGTCAAGTCAAGGACAAAATCAGGAGATAAGAGAGTGATCAAAATTCAAGCTGGAGTTGGAATATAGGAAATACAAAACAGAAAACAGGCCTAGGTCTGGCTGAGCATGAATAACTGGCAGCTAGAGATGATCTGCCAGGGTTTATATAGAAGGGAGCCCTGACCATGGCTCCCAGCAGAGAGCTGATTACCTACCTGCTCACTGCAGCAAAACACAAGAGTATAGCAAAAGGACAACTAGTGTCATCAATCTAAAAGCTAAACACCCACAGATTGCCAACATCCAGCAGTAACAGTAGTGTTAGAGCAGCACCTCCTAGTCACCAGGAAAGCAGTTACAGAAGTACATTCAGACATGGATGTTACTGGATGGACCCAGAGAGGAAGAGCATACAGGAAGATGGAAACAACAAGAAGGATAGAACGGAAACCCGTTACTGGAGTGTCACATCTCTTATATCGTGCGGCCCTGTGAAAAAAAGGTGCCAAATATTAACATTTTATTAATATACGAATATATTGGCATGTTCAGGTTATTCTACCTGTGTATTCATACAGGCTAGAACCAAGCAAATAATATACGGGAGGAATCATCAGGCCATGTATGATCTATGCTATGCATGTCCCCAGAATGACAGCACTGAAATATTTTGTTAGTTGCAGCTGTTATAAAGTTAATGGGGCAGATTGATAGAAACAGTCTAAGGCCACGGTCCCACTATCACTATTCTCAGGAGTGGGAACCAAAACCAGGTGATAAACAATCAGAGAAAAGGTATAATAGAAACAAGTCACCAATTCTGCATTTATCTCCTACTTCTGGTTTTGGTTCCCACTCCTGAGAAAAAATACTGACCGAATACTGACCAAATACTGATAGTGAGGCCGTGGCCTTATTATTAGACTATACTATTTAAAAATTTGTCAAATTTATCATTGCGGTTTGGACTGTTTCACAAATGTGTCTCATTTTAAGCCTGTCTAGTGTAAGTTTACACCACCTATTAGTTGGCTTACTTTTTGCCAGAAATGTGCGCCACAATTTTGGCACATTTTTTTTGGCATCGTGTATAGCGAGTTTTGACCTGCTCCTTTTCCTGATTATCCACACCCTTTCTAGGCCATACCCTCTAGTCAGACAAATCATGTAAAGTGCCTAAAACACATCATAAATGTGGTGCAAGTCACAAAAGAGAGTTTTTTGGTGCAATTTATGCCAGATTTCTGGCACATTTAGTTTGATTAATATGCTCTAATGATTTTTTTTGCAGCATTTGTACGATATATGTAAATTGGGTAGACACCGACATTCTGCTGTAAATTCCCTTGAAATAACAGTTACTCTTTAAAAGGTTAATTAGGGAGATCTCCAGAATTTTTGGCTCATGTCAGCATGGCAGGTATGTGGACAGCTAGAGAACCGTGAATCGCCTCAGCAAATGCTTTTACAGAAACAGATGATGGCTTCATGAAAGACTTAGATGATTTCTTAGAACATATTCCAGTAAAATCTTCTGGAAATGTATAGAATTCTTGTTTGATTATTGATCTAGTCAGATTGTTACTTGGGATGAGGTAGAAATTGTTTTCCTGTAGGGTTGATCAGGCCCCATGTTTGTTTGTTTTTTGTCTTCCTCTATATTAATAAGAATAAAGAAAGTTCGTAAATGTTCCCCTATGTCTTCCATTTACCCACATCCCCCAGTTAATGGTATTTTCTTTCTCAACAATATTAGATCTGTGAAAAGGATCTATCCAGAAAATGCTTGTTAAATCGAATCTGTCACCAGCCTTTTGCTATGCAATCTGAGAGCAGCATAATGTAGGGGCAGAGATCCTGATTCCAGTGATGAATCACTTACTGGGATGCTTGCTGTTATTTTGATTAAATCCCTGTTTTCTCAGCTGCAGATGTACCAGTTCTCTAAATGCTGAGCCCTGTTTGGCAGCCCCTACCTATGATGTAGGGGCAGAGTGCATGATTCCAGTGACGTGTCACTTATTGGTCTGTGTGCTGTTTCACTAAAATCAGTGTTTATCAGTAGGAGGTGATCACTAGTGGACTAATGATCATCTCCTGCTGATAAATACTGATTTTTTTGAGACAACACATAGACCAGTAAGTGACACATCACTGGAATCATGCGCCCTGCCATACATCATGCTGCTGTCAAATTTAGTAGCAAAAACCTTCTGCCAAATTCCCTTTAATACATTTTTTATTTTTTAAATTTTGCAATTAACCACACCCAAACAACTATTTTTTGCAGCTAACAATGAAACTATTTTGTACATGTTTGTAATTTATTGACCTTACTATAATAACTTTCTTGTCAATATTTTTGTGACAGCTGCCAGACATTTAAAAGCGTACAATGACCTTGAAAACAGCATAAAGCGATTTCAAAATGCCTGAATTTTAAAAAGCCTACATCCTTGTATATGAGTGCCCCCTAATGTACAAATCAACTGATCTAGAGAAATGTGACAATCAAGTACAACATTCATGTTATCTATCGCCTCCATCGAATAGATATTCTATTTTGGGCAATTCCAGATTCCAGTTTAAGCGGCTGAGTTTTTCAGAGATTTATGAACACTAGGGGTCACATTGTAATAGGCACCAATGGAAAAACATATACCAAAGATTGATTAAGCCAAATCTTTGATATATAAAATAAAAAATAAGGGTTGCATTGGACAAAAGCACTAATTAAAAACAAAACCAAGGAAAAAGAAATGTGCAAAGACTGAAGTAGATATGGAGTAAAAAATGGAGAAAAAATGATCCACAATCTTTATTAAATAATTTTTAAAAGAGAATAAATATCCAGCATAACAAATATAGACAAGAAAGGTGGGTGAGCCAAAAAGGTAAAATGACCCCACAGGTGGAGACAATAAAAGTGACATGAACAAAAAATACATACACCTTAATGTTTGTCACACAATAAGTAGGTAACTGACAATGATTTGTTCCAAAGGTATAAGTGTCATACCTACAATAAGGTGCAATCAAAGATGATCATGTAATTGATCTAAATATAAGAAAGGTATAGGAGTATAGATTAATAATATTAAAGTCCCTTACAATGAATAACATAAGGTGCAAATAGTACATATGGTAATGAGGGCATGTTAAGGTCGACCCACCAAACACCTGACAAGAGCAAATCATTATCATTATCCATTACTTACTTATTCTGTGACAAACATTAATATGTATGCATTTTTGCTCATGTCACTTTCATTGTCTCCATCTTTGGGGTAATTTTCCCTTTTTGGCTCACCCACCTTTCTTGTCTCTATTTGTTATCTTGGATATTTATTCTATTCAAAAAATGATTTAATAAAGACTGCTGATCATTTTTTCTCCATATCTACTTTAGTCTTTGCACATTTCTTTTTCCTTGATTTGGATTTAGTGCTTTTGGGATGATTACTCCAGTCGAGGTTACAACCTTTATTTTTTTATTTTATATATCAAAGATTTAGCTTAGCCAAACTTGTGTATATTTTTATCCATTGGTGCCTGACGAAGGACCCTTGATAAGGCATTGGTGAAACGTGCGTCGTGTGTTTAGTGGGTCGATATGAACATGTCCTCATTACCATATGCACTATTTGCACCTTGTGCTATTCATTGCATGGGACCTTAATATTGTTGGCATCTTAATCTATCCTCCTATATCTTTCTCATATTTAGATCAATTACATGTTCATCTTTGATTGTACCTTATTGTACATATGTCACTTATATCTTTGGAACAAATCATTATCTGTTACTTACTTATTCTGTGATAAGCATTAAGGTGTATGCATTTTTTTCTCAGATGTCACTCTGCACCATCTCCATCTTTAGGGTAATTTTCCCTTATTGGCTCACCCAACTTTCTTGTCTAGGTTTGATATTTATTCTCTTTTAAATATTATCAACCTTTTAGCCATTTTGCCTGAATCTCAGGTACTCTAATGCGTACTCTGTAAATACACTTAAACTGTGCGTGTAACATGCTTAAAAATTACCAAAACATTATCACTGTCTATAAACTCTGGCTTGAACCTTAATGGGTTATTGTCATTATTGAAAATTAAATTATCATCTATCCTATCCTATGGATAGGTGATAACTTGGTCTGACCACTAGGACCCTCACTGAGCATGCCTGCAGTGATTTAACCCTTGTTTAGAGATTGCTAGTATGTGATCTCAATTGCAAATAAGGAAGGAAACTGTTAGAACCTTGCTCTTAGGTTTTTTCTATTGCTGGTCACATGACCTTGTTGGCCTATTTAGTCTTGCTCCGCCCTTCTGGCTTTGCTGGACTTCATTGTATTTCTACTCTTTAGCTAGCCAGTGCTCAGTATCTAACTCTGTTAGTTTGCTTGGTCTTCGGACCTCTGTGTTCTATATTATTTGTTTGTTCGTCTGTCTGCTACTATTTATGTTAGGAGGTGTCCATTTTGCTCCCAGTCCCTAGTACTTGTAGGGATTCCTTCCCCACATCTATAGGTCTCCGTACAGACTAGCTGAGGACTTTAGCAGGTCTGATCGCAGGATCAGGTTACCCGTTACATCGTAGGGATCAAGCTGAGTTCTATCGTAGGGACAGATCTCCTCTCTTTCCTTAGCTCTGGTAGCAGAACATAACAGTAAGTCCAGCCAGCAAATTCTCTAAGGAAAGATTTTTCTGTTCCATCATGGTGTCGGTTCAGGATTTGGCTCAACGCCTGCAGGGACTCTCTCTGGAGGTGGCCGAGCTCCGTCAGCACGTGAGTAACTGTCCTGGAGCACATTTCTTGGAGCCTAAGGTACGTTTGCCTGATTTATTTTTTGGTGAACACCAAGAATTTTTTTCATTTAAAAATGCTTGCTTATTGTATTTTCGTTTGAGACCCAGGTCCTCTGGGGATGAATCCCAGCGCGTAGGGTTCATAATGTCACTTTTGCGCAAAGAGCCTCAGGAGTGGGCCTTTTCTTTGCAACCTAGTGATACATGCTTTAGATCAGTGGATAGTTTTTTTTCTGCTTTGGGGCTATTATATGATGATCCTGACCGTGTCTCATCTGCTGAGACTGAGTTGAGACGTTTGAGACAGGGATCAGGTAATGTGGAAAAATATTGTACTCATTTCCGTCGGTGGTCTACTCAAATAGGGTGGAACGATTCTGCTCTGAAGAGTCTGTTTCTTGATGGGCTTAGTGAAAGGGTTAAAGACCTGCTAATTGCTTATCCCACACCTGAAGATTTGCAACAGGCTATGCAATTAGCTATACGGGTGGATAGGAGACTGCGTGCAAGGGTTAATGAGAGCAAATCCTCTGCTATGTCAGTTTCTGGTCATGAGAATGTGTGTACTGACAGTGGAGAGCTGATGGAGATTGGAGCGATGGCACCTCGCTCTCAAGAAAAGGACCGCAGATTTTCTGAAGGTTTGTGTTTCTATTGCGGAAATTCTGGTCATTTCATTAAAAGCTGTGTGCTTCGTATGAAGAAAGAAAAAAAAATGGTCAGTCATGCCCGTATTGCCTGTTTAAATTCCAAGGGTGTATTTTTAGCTGCTTCCACTATTGCTCAGGAAAAATTAATGGAATTTCGGGTGTTTGTCGATTGTGGGTCTACACTGAATGTAATTGATGGGGGATTCTTGGAAAAACTCAATTTAAAACCCGAACCTTTGTCATCCCCCATTGCTGTGGTTTCTGTGGATGGCTCCCCTTTGAAGAATGTTACTCTCAGGGTCTGTGAGTTTCCCCTCACTATTAATGGTGTTCACCATGAGAAATTGGATTTGGTAGTTTTGAATAACTTGCCTTCTCCGGTGGTGTTGGGATTGCCCTGGTTAAAATTGCACAATCCTGTACTGGATTGGTCTACCAATGAAATTAAATCCTCGAGCCATAAATGTTATGACAAGTGTTGTAACGGGCGTATTGCAGCTGTGGATAGGGGGGAATTGCCTGTGCCTATTCAGGATTTTTGGAGAGTTTTTTCTGAGAAGGAATCGTAGGTTTTGCCTCCCCATAGAGACTATGATTGTACTATTGAATTTGTCCCTGGAGCGACTCTTCCTAAAAGTCGTTTATTTAACCTTACTATTCCTGAGAGAAAGGCTTTGGAGGAATACATACAGACAAGTTTGGCCGCCGGTCACATTAGGCCCTCTAAGTCTCCTGTGGCGGTTGGATTTTTTTTTGTAAAAAAAAAGGACGGCGGTTTACGTCCTTGTCTGGATTTTCGTGAGATTAACAAAATTACCGTACGCAATCCTTACCCACTGCCATTGATTCCTGATCTGTTTAACCAGTTAGTGGGGGCCAAGTGGTTCTCTAAAATTGACCTTCGGGGGGCATACAATCTGTTGCGCATGAAGGAGGGTGACGAATGGAAGACTGCTTTTAACACTCCTGTGGGTCATTTTGAGAATTTGGTTATGCCTTTTGGTCTTACTAATGCTCCTGCATTTTTTCAGACTCTTATTAATGACATCCTTAGACCTTTGATCGGCAAAAATGTGGTTGTGTATTTGGATGACATTTTGATTTATTCGCCGGATCTGGAGTCTCATTGGCGGAGCGTACGTGAAGTATTACAGTTATTAATTGACAATTCTCTTTTTGCTAAGCTGGAGAAATGTGAGTTCGCTGTACAGAGAATTAGTTTTTTGGGCTACATTATCTCCAGCGAAGGTTTTGAGATGGACCCGGTTAAAGTTCAAGCTGTGCAGGAATGGCCTAGGCCTATTGGTTTGAAATCGATACAGAGGTTTTTGGGTTTCGCCAATTATTATAGAAAATTCATTAAAAATTTTTCTATTATTGTCAAACCTCTGACCGATCTCACCAGGAAAGGTGGACTTCTGAGGCCATTGAAGCTTTTGTGTATCTCAAGGAGAGGTTCACCTCTGCTCCCATCCTTATGCAGCCTGATGTGACTAAGCCGTTTTTGGTTGAGGTTGATGCTTCCTCTGTGGGGGTTGGCGCAGTATTGTCTCAGGATAACGGGGATGGAGTACATCCCTGTGCTTTTTTTTCAAAAAAATTTTCGGAGACTGAACTGAATTACGATATTGGTAATCGGGAATTATTGGCTATTAAACTCGCATTTGAACATTGGCGCCACCTCTTGGAAGGTGCTGAATTTCCCGTTCAGGTTTTTACGGATCATAAAAATCTGATATATCTTGATGCTGCCAAGCGCCTGAATGCCCGTCAGGCTAGGTGGGCACTGTTTTTCTCGCGGTTTAATTTTTCCGTTACTTACATCCCAGGTACTAAGAATGTTAAGGCGGATGCCTTGTCTCGCAGTTTTTCTCCAATAGTCGGTACTGAGAAAGAGGAGAACATTTTACAAGAAGGTGTTGTGATAGCTGCTTTGGACTCCGTTTTGGAAGATGAGATTCTTAAAGCACAGGAGAATGCCCCATCTAACACTCCTCATGGGAGGTTGTTTGTGCCTGGGACCTTTAGGAGAGATTTGTTTGTTGAGTGTCACGAATCTCGGTTGGCAGGTCATCCCGGAATCTCTGAGACCAAGAGACTGGTGGGTCGCAGTTTTTGGTGGCCTGGATGGCAGAAGGAAGTCATTAAGTGGGTGCGTCAATGTACTATATGTGCTAGATCTAAGTCCTCACATACTCCTGCTGCGGGGTTACTTTGCCCTCTGGAGGTTCCCAGTGCTCCTTGGACACATTTGGCTATGGACTTTATAACTGACCTTCCCCCCTCTGAGGGTTTTACTGTCATCTGGGTGGTCGTGGACCGTTTTAGCAAGATGTGTCACTTGGTTCCCTTCGTCAAACTGCCCTGCGCTAAGACTCTCGCTAAGGCCTTTGTCAAGGAAATTGTCAGACTTCATGGCGTTCCTACTGACATTGCTTCTGATAGGGGACCTCAGTTCGTGACTCGTTTTTGGCGCGCCTTTTGTGACAGGTTGGGAGTTCATTTGTCGTTCTCATCCGGATATCATCCTGAATCTAATGGCCAGACAGAAAGGAAAAAACAGACAATCAAGAGGGGTGGTCTGAGTTTCTGCCACTTGCTGAATTTGCTCTGAACAATCATACATCTTCTTCTGCTGGTTGTTCGCCTTTTTTTTGTTGTTCTGGGAGACATCCGTCGTTTGGGTCGTTCTCCAAGTTGGTATCTGCCGTGCCTGAGGAGGAGAATTTTTCCGGCGATTTGGAGAGAGTTTGGACGGATGTACGTGGTAATCTTCAGGAGGCTAACAGAAAATCTAAAGACTACTTTGATAGGAAACGACAGGAGGTTTTGTTCGCTGTTGGTGACATGGTTTGGTTGTCCTCTAGGAATCTGCGGTTGAGGATTCCTTCTAAGAAATTGGGTCCCAAGTTTGTAGGGCCCTTTAAGGTGCTTCAGGTTGTCAACCAATCTGCTGTTAAGTTGGAGGTTCCTACCTCCTGGAGAATTAATCCGGTGTTTCATGTCTCTCTGTTGAAAAAAGCTGTTGTGTCGGATTGTGACGCCTCTGCCTCTGTTCCTCCGGTGGTGGAGGATGGGGAATATGAAATTTCTCGCATCCTTAATTCTAGACGGTATAGAGGTAGTTTGCAGTATCTCGTGGCCTGGAAAGGTTTCGGACCCGAGGATAACTCATGGGTGAGGTCGGATGATGTTTCCGCGTCCAGACTTATCAGAGCATTTCACAGGAGATTTCCTGATAAGCCTGGTCCTAGGGGATCCGGAGGATCCTCTTAGAAGGGGGGGGTACTGTTAGAACCTTGCTCTTAGGTTTTTTCTATTGCTGGTCACATGACCTTGTTGGCCTATTTAGTCTTGCTCCGCCCTTCTGGCTTTGCTGGACTTCATTGTATTTCTACTCTTTAGCTAGCCAGTGCTCAGTATCTAACTCTGTTAGTTTGCTTGGTCTTCGGACCTCTGTGTTCTATATTATTTGTTTGTTCGTCTGTCTGCTACTATTTCTGTTAGGAGGTGTCCATTTTGCTCCCAGTCCCTAGTACTTGTAGGGATTCCTTCCCCACATCTATAGGTCTCCGTACAGACTAGCTGAGGACTTTAGCAGGTCTGATCGCAGGATCAGGTTCCCTGTTACATCGTAGGGATCAAGCTGAGTTCTATCGTAGGGACAGATCTCCTCTCTTTCCTTAGCTCTGGTAGCAGAACATAACAGAAACTGGATTACAAATATTTATCTCTGAGAACAACTTATCAAATTACTTGCATCATAAATTTGGATTTTCCAAATTCGCAAACCCCACTGGGCTTGAGCTTTTCCTCAATAAGAAGTTCTTCCATAGCGTGGAAAACATACTTGATTTCAATACTGGTACATTTTTATCTTTACATAAAATTTTAAAGATTTGAAGTGATTTATTTGCGCTGCCACAATTTATCTTAAGGAATTTCCAACCACATTCTCTAGTCCTTTTATTTCCCACAAAATAAATCCTCCCATACACATTAGGCTAATGTTGGCTGAACATGCCGATATTGATCTGTTAATCTGACAGTTTAATGTATATAGGGGCAATGAACAATTGATTGTCGGGGGAGTTAAGGATCCATTATGCCCTATATTGGACTGCCGATCCTAGATAAGGCACCAGCCAGCCATGTCTGACAACGGCTCTCTTATAGAATAAGCACTCCTGTGTATGGGAGAGACGATCAAGGTGACTGCCGGCTTAACCTGGCCAAAGGTTGACAGCCATATGATATGTTTGGCGGGTTTTAGTCTCTAAACAAGCCTTCCATAGACTTGAAAATAATATATCATTCATAAATGAAGGTATTAATGAATATGTAAAGCAACTGTTGTTGTCAAATAATATTGATTAGGGCCAAATGCCAAATGTACATTTCTCCATAAATTTACTAAGAGAACAAAATCTAAAGACTTGAATCTTCAAGAATTTTAATAACCTGGATCCTCAAATACTTAAAAATTTCGTTGGGGGTCAAAACATTTGTGGAGGGTGAGGCAAAGAGTCTAAAGCCAACAATACTGATTTTTCTTTTTTTGATAATGACTCCAGATAATCTTCCAAATAGGTTCAAATTCACTGTTGTCTTTTTTTTTTTTTTTTTTTAAAAAAAAAAAAAGCAAAAAAAAACAACTTTTAATAAATCTTCCATGTACGACACACCCTCCCTAAAAAAATAAAATAAAAAATCATGTAATTAACATTGATCATAACTTTTTCACAATGATCCCAATAATAGAAACCACTAATTTAAACCAATTCTGACAGTGGCTCTAAACTTAGAGCAAAGATGGACACCCATCCTCTACCCCCCATTTTCAAAAGAATTTACTAACCCTTACACAAGCTTTAGGATCTAAATATAAGATAGCAGTCAAATTAGTAAAGTTACTGCCAAAAGTAAAAACTGTTCAGACCTCTGTGAAAAAGGGCCAGTCCCCCACCAGTCACAAAAACTCGGGTTGCATGCCCCTTGTGTGAATGGAGCATAGTGTGCATACACAACCACAGCTCCATTGTGATCTAGCATGCATACATCATTTATGACTCCAGTCTCATGTTCAGTGGGGCTCACAATGCTTGAATCCCCGGGGATCAGTCATACATTTACCACCTTTCTGAGTATACTCATTTCACTCTTTTCATTTTAAATTTTGGAAAATGCTTGTTATTTATTGCTTGTTACTAGTGTTGTGCGAGCATGTTCGACACTGCTCGGTACTCGCCCGAGCATCACGCTACTCGGGATGTTCGGCGAGCACCGAGCATTTCCGGGTTACTCGGGCGGGAGCTCGGGTCTCCGCCCTGCACGTTTGGCGCTCTCTACAGAGCCAATGAACATGCAGGGATTGCCAGCCAGTCACTGTAATGCCGCAGCCATGTTGTTTGTGAGCATTACAGTGATTGGCTGGCGGCACAGCGTCACCTCGAGTATTTAAAACCGGGCGCCGCCATCTTGGACACAGTCGCTCCGGATCAGACAGTGTAGGGTCAGTGCTGCTGAGCTAGGGAGAGATTTATACTGCAAAATAGTTAGTGTAGGGTCTCTAAAGCCTGCCAAATCAAACAAACAGTCCTTCTGAGGACTAATATCCATCCCAGATATCAGGCAGGCAGGCAGGCTGTATAGGAGACACAGTGGTTATACCAACAAACACTGCATTACAGTCCTGTGTGCTCCTGCTTGTCAAATTTCTAGACTTAGCCCCAGGCCTCAAGGGCCAGGAAAAATCCTTTTTTTTTTCATCGAAATCCTGTTTTGCTTTTTTTTCTTCAGTCAGACTGTACAAATACCCGTCTTAATAACCTTTTGGTATTTTTTCCCCCCAAACAAAAAAATTAAGTGTGTCTGTGAGTGTTCAGACACAAATATATCTGTTTAAAAGAGTCTGGAGTAGGCCAGAGAACTAGAACTGTGGTTTTACTCTTCCACGGTTCAAATCTGGGTGTTATCAACCTGCTTGCCTTTTTTCCATAAAAAAAAACAGTTTGAGTGTGTCGCTGACTGTTCAGACACAAATATATTTATTTTAACAAGTCTGGTATACACCAGGAAATTGTAACTGAGGTTTTGCAGTTCCACGGTTCAAATCTCTGTATTGTCCACTTTTTTGTCTTTTTTGCATAAAAAAAAGATTTTCAGTGTCTCGCTGACTGTTCAGACACCAATATATCTGTTTAAAAGAGTCTGGTGTAGGCCAGAGAACTAGAACTGTGGTTTTCCTCTTCCACGGTTCAAATCTCCTTTTTATTACCCTTTTGCCATTGAGGGTGCGAGTGTAAGCTATTTTACTTCATTTACAATGGGCAAGTCGCGTGGCAAGGGACGTGGAACTGGACGTTCTGGTGATGGTGCGTGCAGAAGATGGGGCCGTGGCCAAGGTGAAAATGTGCCACAACCAACAGCCACATCTCCTCGCTCCCAGTTCTTGACCAAATTACTAGGGAAGCACACAACAGCACCACTATTGCGAACTGATCAGTGTGAACAGGTTATTAATTGGATAGCAGATAATACTTCCAGTCACCTGGGCACCACCACCTCCGGTCTGTCTTCCACACGGTCAAGTGTTAGTAGCCGTGAGTCTCGACTGCATATGTGACACCCCAGGGGTCTGGTTGCCACAGTGATAGAGATGTTATGTCTGAGAGCAGGTGGGAGGTCCTTTGGTCAGGGATCCTGTGCATGCCACACCTCCTGCCCAGTCTTGGGAGGGGAAGAACTTCCCCTATATAAACCCGGGGCTGAAGCAGGGTTAGGAGTCAAGGAGAGTAGAGACAAGAGACAGTCATAGGAAGAAACAGCTGGAGCTCAGTGGGAGCAATACTACTACGAGTCAGGGGCTGGCAGCTGCAGAGCTCGCCCTGACTGAGAAGCTTTCTTACCGGACCCGGCGTCCGAGGCTGTGGGGACTAACTCTTACCCAGCAGCAGAAGCCGACCGGCAGGGGATTTCAGGTCCTCAGGCCCAGAAACCCGAAGGCACGGTCACACGTGTGGGACCAGCACCGCCATCGTGGAGCGGAAGCCAATAGAAGGCCCCGAGTCACCGGCCATACGGGTGAGCACCACACGGTACACTCAGGGACGTGGGCTACTTATATCCGCTTCTAGCAAGGTAGCCAGAAGAGTACAGTCAGTTTGGGAGGCCTACAACTCCGCCTGGCCAGGGGAGATCCCATCTGCTCAAGGACTGACCAGGCCCCGTTCGCTAGCAAGTACTCCGGGAGGGTCTATCGTTGTTACCAGTAAAGACCCTGAATTACACCGCCTCTGAGTGGTTCCTGCTACCCCCATCTTCCACGTCGGCTGCCCTGAGGCCATACCCCTCCCGTTGGGGGTTATACTATCACGCTGCACAATTCTACACCGGCCTCAGCGGTCTGCCCTGCAGCGGCAGCTCCATAGCTGCAAATCAACGGGTGGCGTAGTCGACACTCAAATAACATCTATCAAGACTGCCACACACTGAGTCTGACCCCCTGGGCACGGACCGGGTCCCCGCCACTCGGAGACTACAACCCTCATCTGATCCGGTTCCGGGTAAGCCCCCGTGCGCGAGACGCTGCGCGACACAGCAGGCCCAGGGGCGCGTCACATACTCCTCCTCACCCTGATGCGCCTTCCTCCCACCATGCAGAGTGTCGTCAGACAGCAACTGATCCCACAGTTGGACACTCTGAAGAGCTGTTCACTGGTCCATTTCCATATTTGTGCCCCTCGCCTGCTCCGCTTGAAGTGGTGGAAGAGGAGATCCCATGTAGCGATGGCCAAATATTTGAACAGCCATGGCCACAGGAAGGCGACGCTGGCAATTTGTCACAAGAGGTGGACGATGATGAGACACAATTGCCACGAAGTGAGGAGGAAGACCATGGTGCGGAAGTGGAAGAGGAGGAGGTGGTGGATGATCTAGTAACTGACCCAATGTGGCAGAAGGACACACGCAGAGCGAGGCTAGCAGCACACAGGGGGAGGGAGGCAGAGTACCCCAACAGGCAGGAAGAAGCAATGTGGTGGCAGCAGACAGAAGGCGGGTTACCGTTCCCCGTAACACCAACACGAGGGACGTTGCCAGTACAACGGGTAGGTCTTCCAGAGTCTGGAATTTTTTTAAAGACTCTGCTGATAACCCCAAAAAGGCATTTGTACCACCTGCCAGGGCAGCATCAGCAGGGGTGACAAAACTACCAGCCTGACCACCACCAGCATGATCAGGCACATGGCAGCAAAGCACCCGACTTTGTGGGGCGAACCCCAGGGTCCACGACCAGTGTCAGCGGGTGTCACCACTGCTTCTTCCGCTGTTGTGCGTGTAAGAGAACCCCCTGTTGTGCATGCAAGGCTATCCCCTGTCCATACTGCATGCAAAGATGCCCCCACCTCTCAGTCTTCACTTGTTATGGCAGTTTCTCAAGAAACAGCATCAACGTCCACGTCCACGTCCCACCGCAGCGTTCAATTGTCCATATCCCAGAGCTTTGAATGAAAGCGCAAATTCGCAGCCAACTCCCCACAGGCCACAGTCCTAAATTCGCACATTTCACGACTGCTTGCGTTGGAAATGCTGCCTTATAGGCTGGTGGAGACGGAATCCTTCCGCTACCTTATGGCGGTGGCCGTCCCTCGGTACTCGGTCCCCAGCCGACACTATTTTGCCCGGTGTGCCATTCCCGCACTACACAAGCACGTGTCCCAAAACATCTGCCGTGCCTTCAACAACGCCGTTACTGGGAGAGTCCACCTGACAACGGACACGTGGACAAGCGCTTGTGGCCAGGGACGGTACATCTCCCTGACAGCACACTGGGTAAACATAGTGGAAGCCAGGACCCAGTCGGACCTTGGGACGGAGCTCCTCCTCCCCACACCGAGGATTGCGGGCCCTATGTCAGTCAGAGTTGCCCCCACAGTGTACAGCTCCTGCACATCATCCTCCTCCTCCTCCTCATGTTCAGCCTCCATCTCAGATATCACCACATCAGTTACAAGCTGGAAGCACTGCAGTACTGCCTCAGCCAAGCGGCAACAGGCTGTGCTGAAACTCATAAGCTTAGGTGATAAACCTCACACTGCTTGTGAGTTGTGGACAGCTGTGAAAGAGCAGGCAGATCTGTGGCTGAGACCGCTGAACCTGCATCCAGGCATGGTCATGTGTGACAATGGCCGTAACCTGGTGGTGGCTCTGAGGCGAGGCAAGATCACACACGTACCATGCCTGTCTCATGTGCTTAACCTCGTGGTTCAGCGGTTTCTTAAATTGTACCCCGAGTTCCCAGATGTGCTCGTGAAAGTACGTCACCTGTCAGCTCATTTTCACAAGTCGGCTACAGCTTCCGCCGCCCTTGCTGTGTTGCAGCAGCGTTTGCAGCTTCCGGCACACCGACTGGTGTGTGATGTCCCCACACGTTGGGACTCTACCCTCCACATGTTGCAAAGGATTTGTGAGCAGAAGAGAGCAGTTGTGGAGTACCAGCTGCAACAAGGCCGTCGATATTCAGGTCAGACTCCACACATAAGACCTCAGGAGTGGACCTGGATGTCTGACATATGTACCATCCTGACAAACTTTGAGGAGTCCACCAAGATGGTGAGTGGCGATGATGTCGTCATTAGCGTCAGCATCCCACTTATCTGTCTTTTGCAACGCTCTCTGCAGAGAATTAAAGAGGAGGCATTGCAGCCAGAGTATGATGAGATGGATTAAGAAGCCGGAGTGGGCGAGTACACACAGCCCAGCCTCATCTCATCCCAATGTGCATGGGGGGACAATGAGGGAGAGGAGGAGGAGGAGGAGGGAGAAGAACAGGAGCTGGTATCATGCGCTGTAGACGGTAGTACTTGTACAACTGTCATACTGTCTGTTCAGCGTGGGTGGCCTGACGACAGGGGGGAGGAGGAGGAGGAGAGCACGGTCAGTCGTCATCTTGGTGAGGACACGGAAGTCTTGCCCGTTACCAGTCTGGCACGCACGGCTGACATTATGTTACGCTGCCTTAACCGTGACCCTCACGTTGTCAAAATGTTGGGTGACAGTCATTACTGGTTGGTGACACTTTTAGACCCCCGCAACAAGGAGAACTTTCACTCTCTTATTCCTGAGGTGAAGAGGTCTCCAAAAATGGGGCAGTACCAGAAGGCCCTTGCTGCAGAACTGTTAAAAAAATTCCCATCTGAACATGCTAGCGGCAGAGGTCACAGTTTGTTGACCAACCAAGGAGTACAGGCGAGAGAGACGCAACTTCAATCCAGCAGAGGCAGGGGAACACTGTCAACATTCTGGGACAGTTTTCTGAGACCCGCCCAGCTTACAGGCCCTGAGGCGCGGGGTACTCTCACAAGGAGTGGAAAGTTTCAAAAGATGGTGAGGGAGTACCTTGCCGACCGTACCAGGGTCCTCCGTGATTCCTGTGTGCCTTTTAATTATTGGGTATCCAAGCTGTACACTTGGAATGAACTCGCCTTGGAGGTCCTGGCCTGCCCTACCGCTAGCGTGTTATCGGAGTGTGTTTTTAGAGCCGCTGGGGGAATTATAACTGATAAGCGCACACGCCTGTCAACTGACAATGCTGACAAGCTGACCCTTATCAAAATGAACAAGGGCTGGATTGGGCCAGACTTCTCATCACCACCAAATGACAGCAGAGTAACATAAAGTCAAATCCACTGTGTTGTTTCAGGAGGTGTATTCCCATGCACCGCTTCACACCCACACATGGGTACACGCTTCCTCATTTCAGCTGGTTTTTGCTCTTCTTATCCTCAGCCTCCACCACCAATATACCACCAGGGTGACCGTGGTCCGTGTTGCCAGCATTGCAAGTTCCTCCGTCCTAATTTTTGGCAGCTTTTGCTTGGAAGGCATATGCAAAGACTATGGGAGACCCACTTCCCAATAATGGAAATAATGATTTTAATATGCTGTACTGCATGGCTCTTGTAAGGGGCATTAAAATCGTCTTGTTAAGCTACTGTGACCTCCACGTGTCTTCCAATGGGCATTGATATTGTCTTTTTATTCCACTGTGACCTCCACGTATCGTCCAAGGGGCATTAAAACCGTCTTGTTAAGCTACTATGACCTCCACGTCTCTCCCACTGGGCATTGATATTGTCTTTTTATTCCACTACGACCTCCACTACTCTTCCAAGGGGCATTAAAACCATCTTGTTAAGCTACTGCGACCTCCACCACTCTTGCAAGGGGCATTGATATTGTCTTTTTATTCCACTGCGACCTCCACCACTCTTCCAAGGGGCATTAAAACCATCTTGTTAAGCTACTGTGACCTCCATGTCTCTTCCACTGGACATTGATATTGTCTTTTTATTCCACTGCGACCTCCACCACTCTTCCAAGGGGCATTAAAACCGTCTTGTTAAGCTACTGCGACCTCCACCACTCTTCCAAGGGGCATTAAAATCATCTTGTTAAGCTACTGCGACCTCCACCACTCTTCCAAGGGGCATTGATATTGTCTTTTTATTCCACTGTAACCTCCACCACTCTTCCAAGTGGCATTAAAACCGTCTAGTTAAGCTACTGTGACCTCCACGTCTCTTCCAAGGGGCATTAAAACCATCTTGTTAAGCTACTGTGACCTCCACGACTCTTCCACGAGGCATTGATATTGTCTTTTTATTCCACTGCGACCTCCAACACTCTTCCAAGGGGCATTAAAACCGTCTTGTTAAGCTACTGTGACCTCCACGTCTCTTCCAAGGGGCATTAAAACTGTCTTGTTAAGCTACTGCGACCTCCATCACTCTTCCAAGGGGCATTGGTATTGACTTTTTATTCCACTGCGACCTCCACCACTCTTCCAAGGGGCATTAAAACCGTCTTGTTAAGCTACTGCAACCTCCACCACTCTTCCAAGGGGCATTGCTATTGTCTTTTTATTCCACTGCGACCTCCACCACTCTTCCAAGGGGCATTAAAACTGTCTTGTTAAGCTACTGTGACCTCCTCGTCTCTTCCACGGGGCATTGATATTGTCTTTTTATTCCACTGCGACCTCCACCACTCTTCTAAGGGGCATTAAAACCATCTTGTTAAGCTACTGTGACCTCCACATCTCTTCCAAGGGGCATTAAAACCGTCTTGTTAAGCTACTACGACCTACACCACTCATCCAAGGGGCATTGATATTGTCTTTTTATTTCACTGTGACCTCCATGTCTCTTCCAAGGGGCATTAAAACTGTCTTGTTAAGCTACTCCGACCTCCACGTCTGTTCCACGGGGCATTGATATTGTCTTTTTATTCCACTGCGACCTCCACCACTCTTCCAAGGGGCATTAAAACCGTCTTGTTAAGCTACTGCGACCTCCACCACTCTTCCAAGGGGCATTGATATTGTCTTTTTATTACACTGTAACCTCCACCACTCTTCCAAGGGGCATTAAAACCGTCTTATTAAGCTACTGCGACCTCCACCACTGTTCCAAGGGGCATTGATAATGTCTTTTTATTCCACTGCGACCTCCACCACTCTTCCAAGTGGCATTCAAACCGTCTTGTTAAGCTACTGCGACCTCAACCACTCTTCCAAGGGGCATTAAAACCGTCTTGTTAAGCTAGTGCGACCTCCACCACTCTTCCAAGGGGCATTGATATTGTCTTTTTATTCCACTGCGACCTCCACCACTCTTCCAAGGGGCATTAAAACCGTCTTGTTAAGCTTCTGCGCCCTCCACCTCTCTTCCAAGGGGCATTGATATTGTCTTTTTATTCCACTCTAACCTCCACCACTCTGCCAAGGGGCATTAAAACCATCTTGTTAAGCTACTGTGACCTCCATTTCTCTTCTACTTGGCATTGATACTGTCTTTTTATTCCAATGCGTCCTCCGCAACTCTTCGAAGGGGCATTAAAACCGTCTTGTTAAGCTACTGTGACCTCCACTTCTCTTCCAAGGGGCATTAAAACCGTCTTGTTAAGCTACTGCGACCTCCACCACTCTTCCATGGGGCATTGATATTGTCTTTTTATTCCACTGCGACCTCCACCACTTTTCCAAGGGGCATTAAAACCGTCTTGTTAAGCTACTGTGACCTCCACGTCTCTTCCATTGGGCATTGATATTGTCTTTTTATTCCACTGCGACCTCCACCACTCTTCTAAGGGGCATTAAAACCGTCTTGTTAAGCTACTGTGACCTCCATGTCTCTTCCACGGGGCATTGATATTGTCTTTTTATTCCACTGCGACCTCCACCACTCTTCCAAGGGGCATTAAAACCATCTTGTTAAGCTACTGTGACCTCCATGTCTCTTCCACTGGACATTGATATTGTCTTTTTATTCCACTGCGACCTCCACCACTCTTCCAAGGGGCATTAAAACCGTCTTGTTAAGCTACTGCGACCTCCACCACTCTTCCAAGGGGCATTAAAATCGTCTTGTTAAGCTACTGCGACCTCCACCACTCTTCCAAGGGGCATTGATATTGTCTTTTTATTCCACTGTAACCTCCACCACTCTTCCAAGTGGCATTAAAACCGTCTAGTTAAGCTACTGTGACCTCCACGTCTCTTCCAAGGGGCATTAAAACCATCTTGTTAAACTACTGTGACCTCCACGTCTCTTCCACGAGGCATTGATATTGTCTTTTTATTCCACTGCGACCTCCAACACTCTTCCAAGGGGCATTAAAACCGTCTTGTTAAGCTACTGTGACCTCCACGTCTCTTCCAAGGGGCATTAAAACTGTCTTGTTAAGCTACTGCGACCTCCATCACTCTTCCAAGGGGCATTGGTATTGACTTTTTATTCCACTGCGACCTCCACCACTCTTCCAAGGGGCATTAAAACCGTCTTGTTAAGCTACTGCGACCTCCACCACTCTTCCAAGGGGCATTGCTATTGTCTTTTTATTCCACTGCGACCTCCACCACTCTTCCAAGGGGCATTAAAACTGTCTTGTTAAGCTACTGTGACCTCCACGTCTCTTCCACGGGGCATTGATATTGTCTTTTTATTCCACTGCGACCTCCACCACTCTATTAAGGGGCATTAAAACCATCTTGTTAAGCTACTGTGACCTCCACATCTCTTCCAAGGGGCATTAAAACCGTCTTGTTAAGCTACTGCGACCTACACCACTCATCCAAGGGGCATTGATATTGTCTTTTTATTCCACTGTGACCTCCATGTCTCTTCCAAGGGGCATTAAAACTGTCTTGTTAAGCTACTCCGACCTCCACGTCTGTTCCACGGGGCATTGATATTGTCTTTTTATTCCACTGCGACCTCCACCACTCTTCCAAGGGGCATTAAAACCGTCTTGTTAAGCTACTGCGACCTCCACCACTCTTCCAAGGGGCATTGATATTGTCTTTTTATTACACTGTAACCTCCACCACTCTTCCAAGGGGCATTAAAACCGTCTTGTTAAGCTACTGCGACCTCCACCACTGTTCCAAGGGGCATTGATATTGTCTTTTTATTCCACTGCGACCTCGACCACTTTTCCAAGGGGCTTTAAAACCGTCTTGTTAAGCTACTGTGACCTCCACGTCTCTTCTACGGGGCATTGATATTGTCTTTTTTTTCCACTGCGACCTCCACCACTCTTTCAAGGGGCATTCAAACCGTCTTGTTAAGCTACTGCGACCTCAACCACTCTTCCAAGGGGCATTAAAACCGTCTTGTTAAGCTAGTGCGACCTCCACCACTCTTCCAAGGGGCATTGATATTGTCTTTTTATTCCACTGCGACCTCCACCACTCTTCCAAGGGGCATTAAAACCGTCTTGTTAAGCTTCTGCGCCCTCCACCTCTCTTCCAAGGGGCATTGATATTGTCTTTTTATTCCACTCTAACCTCCACCACTCTGCCAAGGGGCATTAAAACCATCTTGTTAAGCTACTGTGACTTCCACGTCTCTTCCAAGGGGCATTAAAACCGTCTTGTTAAGCTACTGTGACCTCCATTTCTCTTCTACTTGGCATTGATATTGTCTTTTTATTCCAATGCGACCTCCGCAACTCTTCCAAGGGGCATTAAAACCGTCTTATTAAGCTACTGTGACCTCCACTTCTCTTCCAAGGGGCATTAAAACCGTCTTGTTAAGCTACTGCGACCTCCACCACTCTTCCATGGGGCATTGATATTGTCTTTTTATTCCACTGCGACCTCCACCACTTTTCCAAGGGGCATTAAAACCGTCTTGTTAAGCTACTGTGACCTCCACGTCTCTTCCACGGGGCATTGATATTGTCTTTTTATTCCACTGCGACCTCCACCACTCTTCTAAGGGGCATTAAAACCGTCTTGTTAAGCTACTGCGACCTCCACCACTCTTCCAAGGGGCATTAAAACCGTCTTGTTAAGCTGCTGCGACCTCCACCACTCTTCCAAGGGGCATTGATATTGTCTTTTTATTCCACTGTAACCTCCACCACTCTTCCAAGTGGCATTAAAACCGTCTTGTTAAGCTACTGTGAACTCCACGTCACTTCCAAGGGGCATAAAAACTGTCTTGTTAAGCTGCTGTGACCTCCACGTCTCTTCCACGGGGCATTGATATTGTCTTTTTATTCCACTGCGACCTCCACCACTCTCCCAAGGGGCATTAAAACCGTCTTCTTAAGCTACTGCGACCTCCACCACTCTTCCAAGGGGCATTACTATTGTCTTTTTATTCCACTGCGACATCCACCACTCTTCCAAGGGGCATTAAAACCGTCTTGTTAAGCTACTGTGACCTCCACGTCTCTTCCACGGGGCATTGATATTGTCTTTTTATTCCACTGCGACCTCCACCACTTTTCCAAGGGGCATTGAAACCATCTTGTTAAGCTACTGTGACCTCCACGTCTCTTCCAAGGGGCATTAAAACCGTCTTGTTAAGCTACTGCGACCTACACCACTCTTCCAAGGGGCATTGATATTGTCTTTTTATTCCACTGTGACCTCCATGTCTCTTCCAAGGGGCATTAAAACCATTTTGTTAAGCTACTCCGACCTCCATGTCTGTTCCACGGGGCATTGATATTGTGTTTTTATTCCACTGCGACCTCCACCACTCTTCCAAGGGGCATTAAAACCATCTTGTTAAGCTTCTGCGACCTACACGACTCTTCCAAGGGGCATTGATATTGTCTTTTTATTCCACCTTAACCTCCACCACTCTTCCAAGGGGCATTAAAACCGTCTTGTTAAGCTACTGTGACCTCCATGTCTCTTCCAAGGGGCATTAAAACCGTCTTGTTAAGCTACTGCGACCTTCACCACTCTTCCAAGGGGCATTGATATTGTCTTTTTATTCCACTGCGACCTCCACCACTCTTCCAAGGGGCATTAAAACTGTCTTGTTAAGCTACTGCGACCACCACCACTCTTCCAAGGGGCCTTGATATTGTCTTTTTATTCCACTGCGACCTCCACCACTCTTCCAAGGGGCATTAAAACCGTCTTGTTAAGCTACTGCGACCTCCACCACTATTCCAAGGGGCATTAAAACCATTTAGTTAAGCTACTGCGACCTCCACCACTCTTCCAAGGGGCATTTATATTGTCTTTTTATTCCACTGCAACCTCCACCACTCTTCCAAGGGGCATTAAAACCGTCTTTTTAAGCTACCGTGACCTCCACGTCTCTTCCACGGGGCATTGATATTGTCTTTTTATTCCACTGCGACCTCCATCACTCTTCCAAGGGGCATTAAAACCGTCTTGTTAAGCTACTGTGTCCTTCACTTCTCTTCCAAGGGGCATTAAAACCGTCTTGTTAAACCACTCTAACCTCCACGTCTCTTCAAGGGGCATTAAAACCGTCTTGTTAAACCACTCTGAACTCCACAGCTCTTCCAAGGGGCATTGAAATGTTGTTTTTAATTAACTCTAAACTCCACGACTCTTCCAACGGGCATTGCATTTCCTCCTAATTTTAGTCAGCTTTTGCTTTTCAATGCATAAGTGAACACTAAGGGAGACCCACTCTCCAATAATGGGTAGAAAGTTTTAAGTACGCTGTAATCCACCTCTGTTTCAAGAGACATTGCAGTTCCTTATAATTTTTGGAAAGCCTTCCATTCACTGCTTAGGCCAACAGTGTACAGGAGACCCAGTTGCTATAAATGAAAAAACGGTTTAGTTAAGGCCCTCTGACCTCCATGTCACTTCCAAGGGGCATTGGAGTGCCTCAAAATTTTTGATAGGCATTGCACTCACTGTATGCCCTATAACTGTGTAGCCGAACCTCTCCTTTTGGTACAGAAACATATCCTACAAGACGTGTGGTTGACTGGCCTGATATTGATGTGAATGGTCCCTGTTCCTCCTGCTCTTTCTCCTTTGCCACCACCTCATCCATCATTCATCACCTGAAGCTTTGTTTTAATGGGAGTCATAGAACTGGGATAGTAGCAGGAAAACATCCAGCAATCCTCGGAGGAGGTAGGATATGCGCCAAAACGCTGACCACCTCAGGCCTAGCCGCTACTACATACATGCGCTTGCATTCCAAGGAACAGAAAGCTAAGGAGATGGATGGCCTCATGATCATGAATAATTTACTCGTTGTGTAGTAGGCCGACCACTGCTGCTGTCTACCTTCTGAACTTTGTGTTGAAGCCTGATTGTCCCAGGATCCGCAATCCTCTATATCTGGAGAACGTGTTGCATCCCAGTGTCCAACTGTGTCCTGGCTTCCACAATATTAACCCAGTGTGAAGGCGTCAGTGAGATGGACCATCCCTGGCCACATTCACTTGTCCACGTGTTTGTGGTTAGGCTGTCCTTCAAATAGGGGCGGCTGGGGACCGTTTATGGACACCCGGCCGCCCCCAGGCGGCTGGGGACCGTGTTTGGGCACCCGGCCGCGGGGTGGCTGGGGACCGAGTATGGACACCCGGCCGCCCCCTGGCGGCTGGGGACCTAGGTTGGACACCCGGCCGCCGGGCGGCTGGGGACTGAGTATGGATACCAGGCCACCGACGCAGCCATGACGTGGTGGCCAGATTCCGCCTCCACGTGCCTAAAAGGCCCAATTTCAAGTGCAAGCAAGCAAGCAGTATGGTATTGCAGCCTGGGGGTGGGTGGGTGGCAGGCTGCATACTTGCACTTGCATTGCAAAGAATGGGGGAGGTACAATTGAACACTGCCCTGGGACAAGGACTTGCACGGGGATAGTTGCAAGTCTGCATCTTCTGATGCGGCAAGGATCACTTTTAGGCAGTGACCTGGGTGTCAGAGATGCTTCCAGGGGTCTTCCCCATGCTGTTCCCATATCTTTTCAGCACTGTATGCATGTGTCACACAGCACATGGGCAGATAAGGTTGTAAAATGTTAAAATGACATTTCCCGGTAAATGCATTTGTCACGGTTGAAAGCAATACAAAAGTGCAAAAACGCTTAAAAAATGCTACTTGTGAACATAGCCCAAGATGTGGTGGAGTATTTTTGTTTTTGGTTATTTATTTTACCTTATACACAAGTCTTTACCCTGGAAAGGATGTTCCTTAACATATTTCACAGGAAAACTGTTTCAGTTTCGTTTTTGTATGTTTTATTGTGAGCCCGTAAAAGTGGCTTAATATCTCTGACCACGTTGTTGACAGCAGTGACCTGGGGGTCAGAAATGCTTCCTGGGCGATACCCATGCTGTCCCCATGTCATTTGAGCACTGTCACTATCGTTTTGGGCACTTTTTAGGCTTTCTACAGACTGCCGGGGGTGCCGACGCAAAAATGCTCGGTCTCCCATAGACTAACATTGGGCTCGTTGCTCGGGTCGAGCACCCAAGTATCACAGTGAGGTCGGCCCGAGCGTCGAACACCCGAGCATTTTAGTGCTTGCTCAACACTACTTGTTACCAAATATTTCATTTCTACCATTGCATTACATAAGTGATTGCAATATGAACAGCAACAATAGGTTCCAATATGATGGTTTCACCAATGTATCATATGCGACCCCTAAAGGCCATGCACAGCAATATCATAAACTTCACACATTATTAGATAGATCTTTTAGACCTGATGAGTCTAGCGTTCTTACTTTGAAAACCCATTTCAGAATGACTACTGTACTGTATATAATCCTTTGTGAACGTTTTCCTGCTTAATATCAAAAAAGGGCTTTCACTAGTGCAGCTATAGCTTGTTATAATCTGAGGATTATATAGTTATTTTATTATGGATTTTCAAAGTAAGAACCTCAGTCTCATCAGGTTTAAGAGATCTATCTAATAATGTACAGGGTGGGCCATTTATATGGATAAACCTAAATAAAATGGGAATGGTTGGTGATATCAACTTCCTGTTTGTGGCACATTAGTATATGGGAAGGAAAATCTTTTCCAGATGGGTGGTGACCATGGTGGCCATTTTGAAGTCGGCCATTTTGGATCCAACTTTATTTATTTTTTCAATGGGAAGAGGGTCATGTGACACATCAAACTTATTGAGAATTTCATAAGAAAAACAATGGTGTGCTTTGTTTTAATGTAACTTTATTCTTTCATGAGTTATTTACAAGTTTATGACTACTTATAAAATGTGTTCAAAGATCTGCCCATTGTGTTGGATTGTCAATGCAACCCTCTTCTCCCACTCTTGACACACTGATAGCAACACCGCAGAAGAAATGCTAGCACAGGCTTCCAGTATCCTTTGTTTCAGATGCTGCACATCTCGTATCTTCACAGCATAGACAATTGCCTTCAGATGACCCCAAAGATAAAAGTCTAAGGGGGTCAGATCGGGAGACCTTGGTGGCCATTCAACTGGCCCACGACGACCAATCCACTTTCCAGGAAACTGTTCATGTAGAAATGCTCGGACCTGACACCCATAATATGGTGGTGCACCATCTTGTTGGAAAAACTCGGGGAACGTGCCATCTTCAGTGCATAAAGTGGGCAACACATCATCATGTAGCAATTTCAGATATCCAGTGGCATTGAGGTTTCCATTGTTGAAGAATGGCCCCACTATCTTTGTACCCCATATACCATACCATACCATCAATTTTTGTGTTCCAACAGTCTTGGAGGAATCTATCCACTGTGGGTTAGTGTCAGACCAATAGAGGTGGTTTTATTTGTTAACTTCACCATTCAGAAAAAAGTTTGCCTCATCACTGAACATAATGTTCTGTGTAAACTGAGGGTCCTGTTCCAATTTTTGTTTTACCCATTCTGCAAGTTCAGTGCGCCGATCTGGGTCATCCTCGTCGAGATGCTGCATTGAAATCTGCTGCAATGACCCGGGTACTGCATTCACCAGACAACAACACAATTTCTATCCGCTCCTCACATATTAACCTCTGCGACATGTCAATGGCTGTAAACAAAGAGAAACTTGTAAATAGCTCATGAAAGAATAAGGTTACATTAAAACCAAGCACACCATTGTTTTTCTTATGAAATTCTCAATAAGTGTGATGTGTCACATGACCCTCTTCCCATTGAAAAAAATAAAGTTGGATCCAAAATGGCCAACTTCAAAATG
Organism: Phyllobates terribilis; assembly: GCF_046119375.1. Taxonomy (NCBI): domain Eukaryota; kingdom Metazoa; phylum Chordata; class Amphibia; order Anura; family Dendrobatidae; genus Phyllobates; species Phyllobates terribilis. Next base: position 137,268,840 of record NW_027362762.1, read on the forward strand.
GCCGCCATGGTCACCACCCATCAGGAAAAGTTTTCCCCCTCCCATATACTAATGTGCCACAAACAGGAAGTTGATATCACCAACCATTCCCATTTTATTTAGGTGTATCCATATAAATGGCCCACCCTGTATATACACTGCTCAAAAAAATAAAGGGAACACTTAAACAACAGAATATTTCTCAAAGTAAATCAAACTTCTGTGAAATCAAACTGTCCACTTAGGAAGCAACAGTGATTGACAATCAATTTCACATGCTGTTGTGCAAATGGAATAGACAATAAATGGAAATTATTGGCAATTATCAAGACACACTCAATAAAGGAGTGGTTCTGCAGGTGGGGACCACAGACCACATCTCAGTACCAATGCTTTCTGGCTGATGTTTTGGTCACTTTTGAATGCTGGTTGTGCTTTCACACTCGTGGTAGCATGAGACGGACTCTACAATCCACAGAAATTGCTCAGGTAGTGCAGCTCATCCAGGATGGGACATCAATGCGAGCTGTGGCAAGAAGGTTTGCTGTGTCTGCCAGTGTAGTGTCCAGAGGCTGGAGGAGCTACCAGGAGACAGGCCAGTACACCAGGAGACGTGGAGGGGGCCAAAAGGAGGGCAACAACCCAGCAGCAGGACCGCTACCTCCGCCTTTGTGAACAGGAGGAGCACTGCCAGAGCCCTGCAAAATGACCTCCAGCAGGCCACAAATGTGCATGTGTCTGCACAAACGGTTAGAAACCGACTCCATGAGGGTGGTATGAGGGCCCGACGTCCACAGATGGGGGTTGTGTTCACAGCCCAACACCGTGCAGGACGCTTGGCATTTGCCAGAGAACACCAGGATTGGCAAAGTCACGACTGGGCCCTGTGCTCTTCACAGATGAAAGCAGGTTTACACTGAGCACATGTGACAGACGTGACAGAGTCTGGAGACGCCGTGGAGAGCGATCTGCTGCCTACAACATCCTTTAGCATGACCGGTTTGGCAGTGGGTCAGTAATGGTGTGGGGTGGCATTTCTTTGGAGGGCAGCACAGCCCTCCATGTGCTCGTCAGAGGTAGCCTGACCGCCATTAGGTACCAAGATGAGATCCTCAGACCCCTTGTGAGACCATATGCTGGTGCGGTTGGCCCTGTGTTCCTCCTAATGCAGGATAATGCCAGATCTCATGTGGCTGGAGTGTGTCAGCAGTCCCTGCAAGATGAAGGCATTAAAGCTATGGACTGGCCCGCCCATTTCCCACACCTGAATCCGATTGAGCACATCTGGGACATCATGTCTCGCTCCATCCACCAACGTCACGTTGCACCACAGACTGTCCAGGAGTTGGAGGATGCTTTAGTCCAGGTCTGGGAGGAGATCCCACAGGAGACCATCTGCAACCTCATCAGGAGCATGCCCAGGCATTGTAGGGAGATCATACTGGCCCGTGGAGGCCACACACAATACTGAGCCTCATTTTGACGTGTTTTAAGGACATTACATCAAAGTTGGATCAGCCTGTAGTGTGTTTTTCCACTTTAATTTTGGGGGTGACTCCAAATCCAGGCCTTCATTGGTTAATAAATTTGATTTCCATTGATGATTTTTGTGTGATTTTGTTGTCAGCACATTCAGCTTTGTACAGAACAAAGTAGTCAATGAGAATATTTCATTCATTCAGATCTAGGATGTGTTATTTGAGTGTTCCCTTTATTTTTTTGAGCAGTGTAGTTTTTATTGTGATATACAGTGACAGATCTGCTTTAACAGGGTTGTCAATTTTCAGGAAAGTGGATTGAAAACTAAAAAATACCTAAAATAACAAACTCAGCAGGTACTCACCATCCCTAAGTCCTGCGCCGCTGCGGCGCTGCTCCAGTCCCAGTGTTTTTGCTGCAGCAGTGACGTCACATCAACAGTGTGCATCACTGCTCTAACCAGTCACTGAGCGCAGCGACTGTGTTGAGATCAACACTCAATGACTGGCTAGAGCAGTGAGTAATAAATGAGGGGTCGCTCACTGTTAGGGTTGGGTGCTCAGAGGTAAGATAAGTTCCAAATATATAAAAGAGAACCTCGGCACACCATTGGGAACAAAGGAATCCAAGCGATGACAATTGTGTAAAGAAAAATATATGATTTATTCATAAATCCCTTTCATTTTCAAAATTCATGTTTATAATCCAAGACCATATATATAAACATTTACCACCAATGTTTCGACCTGTATGAGTCTTTATCAAGGTGCTTCTATAACAGAGAAAACATAAATGAGCACATCATATACAAAAGAGTTATGTTAGAAGACTAATTCATTAGGCACAATCACATGGTAAAGTATATAGGGACAGATAGATATGCCAGAGGAGAATTTATCATTGACATATATCATAAGGACAAATACCCATTGGGTAAAAGGACTTACTGGTGTATGGTGCTTGTACAAGGGAATTAATAGGCTGTGAACCAGTTTGGTGCTAAGGAAGACATAAGGAAAAGTATTATAATTTTATTTGTCTAATGGTGTAACCATAATAAAGATAGCAAATCCATATAAGGACCTAGTAAAAGCGCTATGTTCCTACCAGACATACCTGTGGGTAAGAGAGAATGCCGTCAGGAGGACATGGCCAGTGACTGGAGTGGTAAGCAGTGATCTAATGGGAGTTCATTATATACACAAGTGAAGGGCTATACTTGTGTATATAATGAACTCCCATTAGATCACTGCTTACCACTCCAGTCACTGGCCATGTCCTCCTGACGGCATTCTCTCTTACCCACAGGTATGTCTGGTAGGAACATAGCGCTTTTACTAGGTCCTTATATGGATTTGCTATCTTTATTATGGTTACACCATTAGACAAATAAAATTATAATACTTTTCCTTATGTCTTCCTTAGCACCAAACTGGTTCACAGCCTATTAATTCCCTTGTACAAGCACCATACACCAGTAAGTCCTTTTACCCAATGGGTATTTGTCCTTATGATATATGTCAATGATAAATTCTCCTCTGGCATATCTATCTGTCCCTATATACTTTACCATGTGATTGTGCCTAATGAATTAGTCTTCTAACATAACTCTTTTGTATATGATGTGCTCATTTATGTTTTCTCTGTTATAGAAGCACCTTGATAAAGACTCATACAGGTCGAAACGTTGGTGGTAAATGTTTTTATATATGGTCTTGGATTATGAACATGAATTTTGAAAATGAAAGGGATTTATGAATAAAATCATATATTTTTCTTTGCACAATTGGCATCGCTTGGATTCCTTTGTTCCCAATGGTGTGCCGAGGTTCTCTTTTATATATTTGGCTAGAGCAGTGATACGCACTGTTAACATGACGTCACCGCTGCAGCTAAAATACCATGACCAGAATAGTGGTGGGCACTAAACCCAGTGAGGGTTAATACCTTCTGAGTTTGGGTATTTTACACAGTTTTGGGCCCACTTACCTGAAAGTAGACAAACCCCTTTAACTCTATTGTGAATTAGACAATCATATGTCATTGTGTGTCATTTTGTCTTTGCTTAGTTAAAGGGAACCTGTCAGCTGATTTATGCTGCGCAAACTGTGGACAGTGGTTTCAGAGAAAACCTTACTTGCAACCACAACTGGGCATTAGATCACTAGTCCTAGAGGCAGATCCCTGCTGACTTCTCTTGACAAGTTTTGCCAGACCAGGGGTCTCCAAACTGTTGCTTCTATACTGGTAGGAAGCAGGAAAGGAAGAGTTGGATACATATGGTAAGCTGGAGATGGCATGATACTGCCAGATAGAGGAGTTGCAATAGAGCTGTGAGTGTGCTTGATGTGAGAATAACTAGTGGAGGTAAAGCAGGAACCCAAGGATTTAAGTATGCTACCTATAAGGGGGGGCACAAGGTCTCAATGTGTTTTCGAGGGGTGGGGAGATGGCTTTGGTTGGCATGATACAGTTTATGTGGGCTTTTGGTGGTCACTGGCTGTGGCTCGCGACCATACAGTAAACGTGGGCTGTGAGTGGTCGTTGACTGTGGCTCACGACCATACAGTAAACGTGGGCTGTGAGTGGTCGCTGGCTGTGGCTCGCGACCATCTGTCAGAGCTGAATGTGGCTCTAAGGCCACGGCCCCACTATCAGTATTTGGTCAGTATTTTTTCTCAGGAGTGGGAGCCAAAACCAGGAGTGGGTGATAAATGCAGAAGTGGTGACTTATTACTGTTATACCTTTTCTCTGATTGTTCCTCACCTGGTTTTGGCTCCCACGCCTGAGAAAAAATACTGACCGAATACTGACCAAATACAGATAGTGGGGTCGTGGCCTAAAAGTTAAAAAGGTTGGGGACCATTGAGCTTGACTGATAGTTCTCTTCCAATACATACACATAGAGAGACCTGTCAGCCTTGGTGAGCTGGCGGGAAGTAGCCATATAGGAACCTGCCTCTTGGATCCTTGGAGTGTCCGTGGTTGCACTTTCAACTATGTTTTTCTCTGAAATGAAGTTTCCAAGTAAAACATGGATGTGTAGAATGTTGAAGTCGGTCTGCGACTCATGATGCTCATGGCTTGCTCATGGCTTGCTCATGGCTTGGGCAGCACGAATCAGCCAACACGTTCCCTTCAACACTAGTGTTAGAATGACAACGGCTTCTTTGATGCTAATGAGTCGCTTTTGCACGGGAATAAGCATAAGAGATACCGGAATTGCCACGGTTTCCAAAGCCGAGGATATTGCTGCAATGGAAGGAGAAATAATCTGACAAATTTGACAGGTCCTGAACAGTTTACTAAATGTGTGGTCATTGGTTTAACCGATTACTTCTCTGGTGGTGTTGACATGTGCTTTTTATAAAGCCTCTTGGCTTTATTATTCAGTTTATATCACAATGTGGAGATTATTTGCTCGGGTGGCTTGGATACCAGTTATTCCTCACATTATCCCATAAGCAGTTTCTGCCTATTCACCAGTAGGTTTATTTTTAGTAAAGAAGTAGATTTCATTTTTTTTTTCTCCAATTTTCAGTTTGCATAGCAACAAAATTGGATACTGTAATGCAGAATCCTGCACGCAAAACCTCTCGAAAACAATCAATACTCATAAAAGTAAATGAATATGTGGGATGTGCCTGAAACTCTATGGGGGAGAAAAATAGTTTAATGTCACTGCTGAGTTGGAGGCCATTAAATGTCTGTGAAAACCCATTTATTGTATAAAATCATATTTTTCACATAAAGAATCACAAGGATAAAAGGCACAATGATAATTTACTGAGTCATTGACTTTCGTGTTTAATTTTAACAGTATATAAAATAATGTAATTTGATGTTGCTTGTGTTAGAAGATAAAAAAGCACATTTTTGTTTGCATATGAACGGTTAAATCACTTAGAATATACAGTAGCTGTGAATGCAAGGTCTGACTATGTTATACCAGCGATATGTACACATTTATTATTCACTGAATGAGTTTTCCCACAAAGAACTCATAACCACTTATTCACAAGGTTGATACTATGAGATGAAAGTGTCTTACTCTTTACATCTTAGATAACTGATTATTAAATGCTCATTTGCCTTGCAGCTGTCTCTCCTGACTCCCATATTTAAATGCACACTCGTCTTAACTGAGCGTGCATGTGTTTTTTATGGGTATTTTATGGTCAGACATGTTAGCTGATCATCCATCCCACTGAGATTTAGCCAGTTTGGCTGACTCTAATATGTATGAGGGCCTTTAATATTGAAGGTCCAACCAATAAGACCCATCATATTAAAGAAGTTGTCCACTACTTTTACATTGATGCCCTATCAATGTCTGAATACCCGGGATCCCGCTCCCAGCACTCCCGCTGATCAGCTGTTATGGAATTGAATAGGAGGCGGATGTGCAGTACCCCGCAGCGGCCACTACAGCTAGACGGCCAAGCACCGCAAGTAAGTACTTCCAGCCGGGTGCTGCCGCTGCCGGCACCAATAACAGCTGATTGGTGGGTGCGGGACCCCGGCCGATTAGACATTGATGCCCTATCCTACGCATAGGGCATCAATGTAAAAGTAGTGGACAACTTCTTTAATTACTGGGGCGAGTGCCCTATCTCCCATTTCCCTACTTATGAACAGCTTAGCATTTATGCTACTCACTTGATACAAGTTTCCCGCAGTGGCCACTACAGCTAGACGGCCAAGCACCGCAAGTAAGTACTTCCAGACGGGTGCTGCCGCCGCTGGCACCAATAACAGCTGATCGGCAGGTGCGGGACCCTGGCCGATTAGACATTGTTGCCCTATCCTACACATAGGGCATGAATGTGAAAGTAGTGGACAACTTCTTTAATTACTGGGGCGAGTGCCCTATCTCCCATTTCCCTACTTATGAACAGCTTAGCATTTATGCTACTCACTTCATACAAGTTTCCCGCAGCAGCCACTACAGCTAGACGGCCAAGCACCGCAAGTGAGTACTTCCAGCCCGGTGTTGCCGCCGCCGGCACCGGTAACAGCTGATCGGCAGGTGCGGGACCCTGGCCGATTAGACATTGATGCCCTATCCTACACATAGGGCATGAATGTAAAAGTAGTGGACAACTTCTTTAATTAATGGGGCGAGTGCCCCATCTCCCATTCCCCCACTTATGAATAGCTTAGCATGTAAACTGCTCGCTTCATACAAGTTTCCTGGGCTTATGGAAACACTAACGTCAGCTCACTTGGCCGTTTACATATTTTCCATAGACTTGAACAGAGTTTCATATTTCTTTTTGTCCGTTTCTCTGTGTAAGTTTTTCGCACTGCTGACATTCACAGGAGAAGGAATGGGAACTCAGTTCCACTCGAACAACAATCAGTAAGGCCCACGTCCTATCTATGTTTCTCACAGATAGAACACATACACATTATAGTCTATGGGGCTGTTCACATGTCCATGTTTCTTTGCCGACCATGTGTCTGCAAAAAAAATTATGCAGACATGTCCGATTTTGATTCAAGTCATGAATCAAAATCATCCATACAAGTCGATGGGTCTGTAAAAATCACAGACAGCACATGGAGTCCATGTGTGTGCAATCTGTGTGCTGTCAATTTTTAAAGTGTCTTTCTATGAATAAAAAAAGATAAATAACTAAAATAATTATCATTATAAATACATTTTTCAATATTTAAAATTATATCACAATCGTTTCATGGAGGGAGGTAATCGCTGTAGAATTAAAATAGCTGCTGTCTTGTTACACTGACAGAAATCAGTCCTAGAATGTTAAAACAGTTGCCAGTGAGCACATGCAGAGGAAGTTCCACTGCTGTAACCTTACGATACCTATAAAATTTACTTTAATTCATAAAAGTAGAATGGACAGCAGTGTGAGAAGCCTCTACTTACATCAGAACCCCTGCTATCTTCAGTATTAGATCAGGCAGGGTAGACAGCAGTGTGAGCAGCCTCCTCTTACTCCAGCATGTCTGTTATCTCTAGCATTAGATCAAAAAGACAGCTATGTGAGCGACCAATTATTACCTCAGCACTCCTGGCATCTCCAGTATTAGATTAGAAAAACAGGGTGGATGACAGTGTGAGCAGCCTCTTCTTACCTCAGTACAGTTGGTATCTTCATTATTAGATCAGAAAGACAGAGTGAAAAGCAGTGTGAGCAGCCTCTACTTACCTCAGCAACCCTGGTATCTCCACTGTTAGATAAGACAAGATGAATGGTTGATAGCAGTGTGCATAACCTATTGTTACCTCAGAACTCCTGATATCTCTAGCATTAGATTGAAAAGCAGTGTGAGTGGCCTCTTGTTACCTCAGTAAATTTGGTATGTTTATTATTAGATCAGAAAGACAAGGTGGACATTAGTGTGTTCTCCTGGCATCTCCAGTATTAGATCAAATAGACAGGGTGGACAGCAGTATGAGCAGTCTTCTTTTACCTCAGCATCCCTGATATCTTTAGAAATAGATCAGGCCGACATGGTGGAAAGCAGTGTGAGCAGCCTCTACTTACTAACAGCCCCTGAATTCTAGTGTATTCTTATAATTTATTCTGTTATGTGATTTACTGCTTATTTTACTGTAAAACGTTGTAAAGAAATTGTTACCATATAATACGTGTTTTACAATTAATATTAGTTTTTAAATAAAATAAATATACTGTTGTTCTGCCTGTGTCTCTGCTGTTGCATACTGCTTACCTGAATTATACCTGCGCCACTGCTGGCGCCATTTTGTTGGAGCAAAAAAAAAATTGGCTCCAGCAATATGGCGGCGGCACATGAGCAGTAATATCTATTTACTGCACTTCCACAGATTAAGAGCATCGCTTTCAGATAGATGCTACTGCACATGTGACACCGCCGGCGCCATTTTGCGGGAGCCAAATTTTTTTTTGAAAGACCACAATATTAACTGTGCAAGTGCAGTATTTAAAATAGGAGGCAGGTCACTGAAGGATCAATGACCTGTCATTTAAGCCCAGAATGATAATGAAGAGGCCAGAGCACTAAGAAAAGGCCTGCCCACAGGCTCGCCCCGGAGCATGAGCATCCCATTAACGCAAAACTGCAAACACAGATTACACAATAACCACAAGATGGATTTCTTCAACCCAGGTATCATTTTAATCAGTGTAACAGCACCAACCTGACAATGGTTGTAGTTTACTTAGCAAAATCCTGATGACAGGTTTCCTTTAAGCAAGGTTAACACATAGATTTCTTTGGAATAAGACATCAGATCGCAGATATCAAGTGTCATAGAAAATATTAAAAATCTCTCTCTCTCTCTCCAAACCCCTCTTCCCCCCTCCCCTATACCATTTGTCAAAGGAGAAGAGCTAGCAATCTAAACAAGCTGCTTCTATGCAAATGGCAGTGCACACAAGAAGTGGCAAACTCAATTATCCAGGCTAATTACCATATAAAATGGAGCTCCTGGTAAAAGAGACGTGTGAGGAATAGACAACTTTGAACATATGGGCCGGAGACTGAAGGAGTTGTGTATCTGATTAAGTGGTAACAAGTATGCCACCTGAGAGAGATAGTCAACATCTCGTTAAGGCTTCAGAGGGAATCTCTCACTCTTTACAATAACCAGGATGTTCCCAGCTGCACATGAGGCAGACGCTTAGGCACCAAAATGACAAAATGAGATATGGAATATTGGAAGTTATATAATTCCGATTGTGATGGGACACATATTTTTAGCGGCAAGGTTAACTAAGGAATAGTATGCATATTTTTCCGTATCTGTGAGCCCCGTGAGTGAGCTGTAGCGCAAGAGAGCAAAAATAACAAACAGCAGTCATGTCATGTTTGGTTTCTATAGAAAGGTAAAATCGTAATAAAAAATATGGCATCACTTGCTAATTTCTGCGATCATCGAGCGAGGAGATATCACCGAAATTAGAGATTTGATAAAACCATGAAGGGCGGAGACCAGCCCATGTGAGGTCTTTACAGGGGAGAGTGTGGGCAGGGCCCCCCTTTGGCATAAAAGATCAAGCTGAATGTTGATCTATGCTCATTCTGGGAGATACATATTTGTGTAAGCAGGGGTCACGTTCCATAACATCTCATTGGAGTGCTCCCCTCCAGCTAAACTGCATCGTCTCTGTGATCGGTATAGTAAGTTTCTTCTATTAATCCCTTTTATTTTGTGTAACTATGTATGCAGTATTGTTTTGTCCCCCTTTGTAAAATCTTTTTGTATATTTTTTCATAAACACTGCCTCCCTTTGGATTAAATATAAAATTTAATAGTTCTGTTTCTTCTGTTCTGTAATCGTTCTTCCCCCGAAGCCACACGCTACCTATAAGGCGTCCAATCAGGTCTGTATTTAAAACTGATTGGTGGTGGCAGCAAATAATCTTTCTTGGGTTATCGTGAAGCTAGCAGTGATCGTACGAGGGTGTATACATAGAGGTGCTTCTTACAAAATTAGAATACCATCAAAAATTTAATTTATTTCAGTTCTTCAATACAAAAAGTGAAATTCATATATTATATTGAGTCATTACAAACAGAGTGATCTATTTCAATAGTTTATTTCTGTTAATGTTGATGATTATGGTTTACAGCCAATGAAAACACAAAAGTCATCATCTCAGTAAATTAGAATAATTAACAAAAAATACCTGCAAAGGCTTCCTAAGCATTTAAAAAGGTCCCTTAGTCTGTTTCAGTAGGCTCCACAATCATGGGGAAGACTGCTGGCTTGACAGATGTCCAGAAGGCAGTCATTGACACACTCCACAAGGAGGGTAAGCCACAAAAGGTCATTGCTAAAGAAGCTGGCTGTTCACAGAGTGCTGTATCCAAGCATATTAATGGAAAGTTGAGTGGAAGGAAAAAGCCTTGAAAGGATTGTTAAGAAAAAGCCATTCAAAAATTTGGGGGAGATTCACAAGGAGTGGACTGCTGCTAGAGCCATTGCTTCAAGAGCCACGAAACACAGACGTATCCAGGACATTGTCTACAAGTGTCGCATTCCTTGTGTCAAGCCACTCATGACCAATAGACAACGCCAGAAGCGTCTTACCTGTGCCAAGGAGAAAAAGACCTGGACTGTTGCTCAGTGTTCCAAGGTGTTGTTTTCAGATTAAAGTAAATTTTGCATTTCATTTGGATATCAAGGTCCCAGAGTCTGGAGGAAGAGTGGAGAGGCCACAATCTAAGCTGCTTGATGTTGATTTAACTGCTTTCTGGGTCTTCTATCCTTGGATTACGATATCGGAGAGAATGAGACACAGGACAGGATGTATGTGTCAAACAAGCTCTAACTTTATTACAAAGCATAGGGTTTATATACACCCTGAAGGCAGGAAACGGATTTACCATATATGGTCCGATTATACAATTTAGCACACAAAGACTGGTTTCTGTTCTCGTGATGTCTATGCTTGTGTTGCAACATTTAATCGGACACATTTAATTAGACACATTTAATCAGATACATTCTGATGACTAGCAAGGACACGTTAGTCTCTATTGATACAAGGAAGGAACATTTAGCTGTTGTTTTGACCTAAAGTAACTGTCAGACTTATATAGCATAGATGGGGCCTTTAAACTTGAGGGACCTCATCTTCTGCTATAACATTCCGTCCTTTTGTTCCTTCATTTATCAATATGAATTTCTATATTTTCTTTAAGTACAACGCTGAATACACATTAGAAAAAACTTAAAAACCAAATAAACCGCAAGACACATTAGCAAAACCTGAAAAATAGCTTGCACTATACCAGCCAACCACCCACCGATACCTTTAAACCAATTAACGGGATTTAGAAAGGAAAAGGTGTTTGCCCACCAGGAATGCTGATTCTTGAGGTTGGCTTCATCATAAAGTCTCCTTAATTTTACCACGTCTTCTAACTTATGTTTCAGCGTCAATACACTAGAATTGTCTATATAATGGCAGCATGCTGGCCCTATTATCTGAACAGTTCACCCAAAAGTTTATCTCTTCCCATGAGACTGGAACAGCGAGAAAGGGTATGCTAGTGGATGTCACAGGGGCATGTGTACATATCCAACAATTAGCAATAGTCTGGTTTTGCTCCTTTAGTCCATCGATTAGAGCAAGATGGTGTTTAATGAATCTATTGTCGCCTCCATCTGTAGTGCCCAACGTAGTCCATGCACCTGTGGTCGCAAGGATGCAGGTAAGTATAAACAATGTCTTCATTCTTTGTCCGCTGGTTCTCCTAGTATCTTTTTGCAATGGGATGCGTGGATCCAGGCCTCTTTTCCCTCTAGCTTAACGGCTGTGCTTGTGGTCAGCAGAACTTGAAAGGGTCCGTCAAACCGTGGATCTAGGCTTTTCCTCACGTGTCTTTTTATAACCACCCAGTCTCCAGGTTGCAGCGTATGGCTGCTAGAATCTTGATCTGGATCTGGAAGAGAACTGAAGACATTATCATGTATTTGCTTAATCATTTTGTGTAAAGCCCTCACGTAGGAACTTAGCACATGGTTGTTCACTTCTAATGCTTGCGGATAGAAACACCCTAGGCTGGGTACGTTGCCAAACAATATCTCATATGGAGAGAGTCCAGTCTTTTTATTGGGCGTATATCTTACTGAAAACAGAGCTAGCGGTAAACAATCCGGCCATGGTTTTCCTGTTTCAGCCATGGCTTTCTGAATTTTTAATTTCAATGTCCCATTCAGTCTTTCCACTTTACCACTACTTTGCGGGTGATATGGGGTGTGGAATACTTGTTGAAGTCCTAGAGCTGACATGACTTCATTCATTATTTCACCTGTGAAGTGTGTACCTCTGTCACTCTCAATTACCTCTGGTACCCCATACCTGCAGACCACCTCCGCAAGCAGTTTCTTTGCGGTTGCCGCAGCCGTGGCTTTGGCAATCGGGAAAGCCTCTGGCCATCCTGAGAACAAATCAATACAGACCAACACATATTCCCATGATCCTGACTTTGGCAGCTGAATATAATCAATTTGCAGTCTCTGGAATGGATAGAGGGGCCGGGGGGTGTGTTTGGGTGGTGTTTTAACTACTCTACCCTGATTATGTGTAGCACATATCATGCACCCTTTTATTAGTTGTTCAATACAGGTGGAGAATCCTGGTACCACTCAATGTTTCTGCATCACACTCATCACAGCCATTTTAGATTGGTGTGTCGGCCCATGTAGCATCTGGGCAGCCGCTGGGTACAGTGCCCTTGGAAGGCATCGTCGTGTCCCTTTCCCCCATACCCCATTTGCTTCATTCAGGCATGCACCTTCCTTTAACCACTTATCAACCTCCTCCTTTTGAGCCTGAGCCTGCATTTGGGATAAGATGTCCTCTGACACAAAGGGGTTTTTAGGGGCACTTAACTGACGTACTGTTGGCCCTTGTTGCGGCTTACAGGCTGCTGTTTTTGCTGCTGCATCTGCCATCGCATTTCCTCTACTCACCTGGTCGGTGCGTCTGGTATGTGCTCTTACCTTTATGACAGCTACTTTTTTGGGTAGTTGTAGTGCATCAATTAACTGCTGGACCACATCAGCATTCTTTATGGGGTGTCCTGCTGCCGTCAGGAAACCTCTTGACTTCCATATGGGACCAAAATCATGCGCTATACCGAATGCGTACCTAGAATCCGTGTAATTGTTAACAATACTATCTTCTGCTAGTTTACAGGCCTCGGTTAGGGCCCTAAGTTCGGCCTCTTGAGCCGATTGGTGTGGGAGCATTGGTTCTGCCTTGATTACTGCATTGAGGGAGACAACTGCATATCCAGTATGGAAAGTACCCGAATCGTCCTGATGGCAGGATCCATCTACAAAAAATTCAAAATCTGCATTTTCTAATTCATGTTCAAATACAGTAGGTAAACCTGCCGTTTCTTGTGCCATCATTTGTACACAGTCATGAGGAACTTCCTCTCTTGGATCTTCTTTAAAAAGCACAGTACCTGACCCCTCCTTTAGATCTGAGAGAGGTAACAAAGTTGCTGGGTTCAAAGTAGTACACCTCTGTAAAGAAACATTGGGAGGCATTAACAGTGCACATTGTAACCTGAGATGACGTGCTGCTGAGAGGTGAGCGGGTTGCACTTGGTTCAATATAGTGTAGACATCATGAGGTGTTAGAACGGTGAGCGGGTGGTCAAGAACAATGTCTGCGGATTTATGGAGTAATAGTCCAACAGCATGCAGAGCACGTACGCAGGATGGTGCACCTCTGGCTACCGCATCTAATCTGCCACTAAAGTAGGCAACAGGTCTCTGATTATCACCGTGTGTTTGAGTTAAAACTCCTGCTGCATGTCCACCTTGTTCATGAAGGTACAGAGTAAATGAGAGCTCATAATTAGGGGTACCCAAAGCTGGAGCGGCCAAAATATGGTTTTTAAGAGAATAAAAATAGTCTATTGCCTCTGATGTTAGTACAAAAGGTGTTGGGGTAAGACAGTCATAAAGGGGCTGCATCAAAACAGAGACGGCATGAATCCACTGTCTGCAATAGGAAACAAGTCCAAGAAAAGTTCTGAGGGCTGCAACATTGTTAGGGACGGTGAATGCCTGTACTGCTTGTTTGCGTGCATTTGTTAAATGACGGGCTCCTGGTGTAATGCAATGTCCCAAATGTAAATCCCAGGTGACTGAAGATTTACAAAACTGAAGCTTATCTTTCGATGCCTTGCAGCCAGCGTGATAGAGAAACCACATAAGCGATATAGTTGCACTATGACATTGTTTCCTATAAGCGGCACAAATGAGCAGGTCATCGACATATTGCAAAACAACGATATGTGGTTCAGACCATCCTTCCAGTATTTCCTGCAGACTTGCAGTGTACATGGTGGGGGAGTTCTGGGCACCCTGTGGCAACACTGTCCATGTATATTGACTGCCCTGGAACGTGAAAGCAAACAGGTACTGGCTGTCAGGATGTAATGGTTCACTGAAAAATGCATTTGCCAAATCGACCACTGAAAAGCAAAGAGAGTTAGAAGGTATCTGTGACAGAAGAGTATGCGGGCTGGGCACAACTGGTGTTAGAAGTTCTGTGGCTTTGTTAACCAACCGGAGGTCATGGACCATTCTATATGCGGCTGGTTGTCCTGGCACCCTCTTTTTCTTTACTGGGAACAGGGAGTGTTGCAAGGGGACTGGGTTTTGACTAGGACTCCCCTGTGTAGTAATTTTTGGACTTGCTGGGCTATGGCATTCTCCTGAGCTGACCTAAGGGGATACTGCCTCTGTTGAGGTAAGATTGCTCCTGGTTTTAATTTGACCATTACTGGTTGAACTCTTAACCTACCGACATCTGTTTTGTCTGAGGCCCAAAAGTCATGTGGCACAGCATGCTCCAATATCGGGGGAAACTCATTTTTCTCTTCTATTCCTGCAATATGTAGCGACATAATTTTGCAAAGGGTACTTGGTTTTAAACCTGGGGTCATGGTGACAGTGCCATCGGGATGATATTCAATATGTGCTTGTAATTGGGACAACACATCATTTCCCAAAAGATTACATTGGCCTCGGGGCGATACCATGAGCTGGCTATGTACAGTAGCTCCTTGAATTTACAGGGGAATTCTCTTGGTGACAGGGAGCAGGACAGACGGGGAATTGAAGGGGGTGGCAATGACATGATATGAAAAATCAGTGTCAGTGTATGGCCAATCACCTTGCGTAATTACTGAATTGTCGGCCCCCGTATCTACTTGGAAATCGATTTCATGTCCCCCTGGTAGGTTCACCTGCACTATACAACTGGGAGTTGGGGGTAAGGAGATGAGGGGGTTCATGTGCAAGCTACCCTTATCCTATGGGGGTGTTGTTTGGTCGGCTGGAGGACCCGTACTCTGAGCATTTGGATACGGGTTGGTCCTACAGTCCATTCTAAAATGTCCTGGCTTTTTACATCCGTAACATAGTCTCTGTCCCCCTCCTGCAGTCCGTCCTTTGTCTCTGTTGTTTCTAGGGGTAGTCTCTACTATATGTACTCTGGCAGCTCTCTTTGCCTGCGCTATGTCATGCTGTGCTCCCTGGGATATTCTAGCCAAATCCTCTGCTTTCACTGATCTCCAGTCTGGTCTACTTGCTTTTACCTTCTCTGCAATCTCCTTCTTTAGTCCATTCATGAAAGCACTTGCTAATACCCTCTCACTAGTCTTATTTTTGGGAATAAATCCCATTTCTGACCAAGTTCTCCTTAATGCCCAAAAGTAATCTTTGGGGTCTTCTTCCTTACCTTGAACCCGGTCTTCTAGTGTAACCTGCCTCTCTGCCTGTCTGTCTTTACATGCCTTTACCAATGCTGCTGCGAATAGGACTCCGGCTGCTGCATCATTAGATTCTGCATCTACGGGTCCGGTCCTATTGGCATACTGTTTTTTTGTCTCATCTATTAACCTATCATAGCTGGCTTCATCTGCCAATTTTTCCTTAATTACCCCTTGTAAATCCAACCTAGTTGCATTGTACGTATCCTGTATGGTTCTTATCATTCTGGCAAAACCCATCGGGGACTGGGACGGATCTGGCAACTGGGAAATCAACGCCAATTGTTCTGAGGGACTCCATGGTCTATACATTAACATTGTACGGGTTTCTTGACCTGGAACAACTGCTTCCCCTACTGCTGCTGCTGCTGCTACTGCTCCCGGTGCTCCAGGCACAACTACCGTTCTCATTGGGAATAGACTAGCTGGGTGGGGTCTCGGTCCTCCACATGCCACACAGATGTCTACTGTCAAGGGTTTCTGCTGTCCACATCTGGGGCAAACCCAGCAATTGGGTTCCTGGGAATTCTGGTACTGGGGTGGCGTCGGGGGCAGATAGGGAGAAAAATCTGTCATTCCGGTTTTTGTCAGTCTGTAACATCCGTCTCCTAGTTCTTCAATCTTTCCTTCAAAATGAGCGCATGCATTCATCCATACATCCACTGTCTTCAACAGACCCTTATCTTTCAGCCATCCATGATAGGAGTTAAAGAAGGATTTCCATTTCTCTCCGTTCATCTCTCCATTTTCATTTCTTCCCGCTTTACACAATATTTTGTCAATTCCAATCAGTGCCTGTTTCCCTTCTCTGCATACTACTAAGTCTTTGGCAGTAATGCCTTCTTTGGCATTTTGGTTCCCCATTCTTTCGGTCTCCTCACTTAGAGTAGACTCCTCAGTCACTTAGACAATGGGCCACAAAGATTTCTGAACCACACCACTACTAGCCTTCCAGGACTTATATGCCAGCCAGAAAAACAGACCAAAAACACCGATCCCGAGACACACCCACAACACAATCATCTGATCCATACTTTCATTCTTAAGTTTTTCCAAAGGATAGAAGGCAGGACTGACAATTTATCTGAGGGGATTCTACTGGTTCAAAGGGACCTGAGCCAGACAACAATCTGTGAATTACCTGGGAGCCGACCGCTCGGGGGTGAGGGAGTCTCTTCTATGTAGTGATATAATTTAGGTAGAATATAACAGTTATTCTTACCTGTATATATCACCAACAGAGAGCTTCGCTCGTCCCACGTCTCGGACCGGTCGAGCACCCCTGGGTAGATTAACTCAGGTCCCTGTTCGGGCGCCAGCTGACGTCACTGCTTTCTGGGTCTTCTATCCTTGGATTATGATATCGGAGAGAATGAGACACAGGAAAGGATGTATGTGTCAAACAAGCTCTAACTTTATTACAAAGCATAGGGTTTATTTACACCCTGAAGGCAGGAAACGGATTTACCATATATGGTCCGATTATACAATTTAGCACACAAAGACTGGTTTCTGTTCTCGTGATGCCTATGCTTGTGTTGAAACATTTAATCGGACACATTTAATTAGACACATTTAATCAGATACATTCTGATGACTAGCAAGGACACGTTAGTCTCTATTGATACCAGGAAGGAACATTTAGCTGTTGTTTTGACCTAAAGTAACTGTCAGACTTATATAGCATAGATGGGGCCTTTAAACTTGAGGGACCTCATCTTCTGCTATAACAAGGTCTAATGTGAAGTTTCCACAATCAGTGATGGTTTGGGGAGCCATGTCATCTGCTGGTATAGGTCCACTTTGTTTTATCAAGACCAAAGTCAGCACAGCTGTCTACCAGGAAATTTTAGAGCATTTCATGCTTCCCTCTGCTGACAAGATTTCTGCAGATGACAATTTCATTCTCCAGCAGGACTTGGCCCCTGTCCACACTGCCAAAAGTACCAATACCTGGTTTATACACAACAGTATCACTGTGCTTGATTGGCCAGCAAACTCGTCTGACCTTAACCCCATAGAGAATCTATGGGGTATTGTCAATAGGAAGATGAGAGACGCCAGACCCAACAATGCAGACGAGCTGAAGGCTGCTATCAAAGCAACCTGGGCTTCCATAACACCTCAGCAGTGCCACAGGCTGATTGCCTCCATGCCACGTCACATTGATGCAGTAATTGATGTAAAAGGAGCCAAATATTGAGTGCATTCACTGAATATAAAGTTCAGTAGGCCAACATTTCAGATTATGAAAACAGTCTATGGTGCACTCGGATGCCAATCGTGCAATTGTCCGGACTATAGGGGGCGGCAGAGAGTAGTTCGCTCCAGAGATCACAGTGGGTGGTCTCTGTGAGTAATCAGGATCGTGTTGAAATCCCCGACATCAAGGTGTCACTTTATATGAGCATGCAGGTTATAGAAATCAGAATAGACAGCTTAGGAGGGTTGATCATACTGGAATATTCCCTTTAAGGTATTATTTAGAATGTCTAGATGACAGGGCGCATACCTGTAACGTAAATTAATTAAAAATTACCGTTGCCTTATTTTACCAGGGTAGGCTAATTTCATACATCTGTTTTTTTCGTCCGTGTGCTGTCTGTTTTCAAGATGGACAGTGCATGGACCATAGAGTTTAATTGAACCATTCACAGGTCCATTTTTCTTAAAGGATCCGTCTGTCTGTTCCATCAAACTCAGTACATGTCTTATTCTCATCCATTTTTGCAAACAAGATTTGTTAATTCAACTACAAGGAATCGGCTAAAAACCGATGAAAAACAAAAGCCATCCTTTTTCCATCTGTATTCCATCCATTTTTATTTTGTTTTTTAAAGGGGTTGTCAAGCCTTAGGCTAAAAGTGACTCTGTGTAAGTATGCAAATCACATATTTATGGTCACATGACCGCCCGGTCCCAGCACCGGAGAATCCTCACAGCATGCAGTGCGCGCGATCTGAGGATTCACAAGTCTGCAGTCACATAGAGTAGCTGCAGATTTGTACCCTAAGGTTGGACAACCGCTTTAAGTGATCCATTGTTAAGTGTCAATGGAAAAACAAATCAGTTTAAAAAGTTTTTTTATATATGGATAAGAAAAAAACGGATGCAAAAAGGAGGCAAAACGGATGTCACATAGAAGAAAAATAGTCTGTTTTTAATGGATGTAGCCTTAGTAGGATTATGGTTAGGAGTAATAAATGGGGTTAGGTTTATAAAATATTTGTAAATTAATTAATCTTCTAACTTGCCTTCAATTTTTATACATTTTATAGAATAGACAGTGTATACAATGCCTATAATTTACACAATGCCTGGAACATAGTCCTTGTCAAGGGTCATGAATTGCTGAATGACATTTCAGGTAGGATTATCACTGAGTGACCCACATACTATTACAGATCATGGCTGTGAACTGTCATTCAGTGATACAAGTAACACGGCTGAAAATGTGACAACCTCTCCATTTATAACAAGGCTGCCATGTTATTCCTAAAAGTCTACTTTATAAAATGTATTGCAATCCCAGTAAGTTAGATCTGAGAGATAAGTATAGCACAGCTGTTGTCACCCATAACTAATATACGATGGTCACATTACAATTGCAGGAGGTCTTACCTGGATTCAACACCTACCCTTCCAATGGCTTAAAGTGAACAATCAACTTATTTATGTAAATAGGTATAAAATTCTGTGCTTATATTCTTATTATATCTATATAAAATTCCTCTGATTTTCTGATGTAGAGCTCCAAATCCCCTGCATAGACATAGATTTAAAAAGATAACGTCAGCTGTCTGCAGCTGCCACTGGATGATGTAATGCGTGGACTCAGTAATAACTTAGGAGTATAGAGACAAGTGAATCGATATGTAACAAGTTAAATTATTTTACAAATTTCTCCCAAAATTCAAATCCACTAGAATTCAAATTTTTCACAAATCGATTGATGGATTTTGAGAACTAATGATGCAATTTTTACTCACCACTAGTGTTGAGCATTCCGATACTGAAATATCGGGTATCGGCCGATATTCGCGGTATCGGAATTCCGATACTTAATTCCGATACTTTTGCAATATCGTATACCGGAATCGGAAGTTCCCATAATGCAATGAGCCATTTTCATTTTATTCAGCCAATGAGGATCCTAAGAAGTTTGGGCACATCCTGTTAGGCATGTAGGCATCTTAACTAATGGCATGGCTGTGATTGGCTGCTGAAATGATGTCATGATGCACTATAAAAGCCGCCGCCGCCATTTTGAGCTCACTCTGCTGTGAATTCAGTTAGGGATAGGATGCTGTTGTTCTGAGGGACAGTTTTAGCTACCTATTTGGTCTATTCTGCTTTACCCAAGCTACTTTATAAATCGCTGTGCCTTGCAGTGCTAGTGCACAGTTCTCTGTGCTGTTCACCGCTTTCTGCAAGGTCTCTGTGTGTGAGTGCAGCTCACCCTGTAGTGTGTGCTTCAGCCACGTCTGGTTATAGTGCACTCAGTGTGTGTCACTGCCTCATACATTGTCCTTTTTTGCCAATTCATAATTTTTCCTGATATCTCCTATTAGTGTGGTGGTTCCATCCGTATTCAGCTAAATTTGTTCCAAACACACTATATAGGAGTAGATAGAGAAATTTTTTTGGTCTTGCAGCGCTAGTGCACAGTGCTCTGCATCTGTACTGTTCACCGCTGTCTGCAAGGTCTGGTGTGTGAGTGCAGCTCACCCTGTAGTGTGTGCTTCAACCACGTCTGGTTGTAGTGCACTCAGTGTGTGTCACTGCCTCATACATTGTCCTTTTTTGCCAATTCATAATTTTTCCTGATTTCTCCTATTAGTGTGGTGGTTCCATCCGTATTCAGCTAAATTGGTTCCAAACACACTATATAGGAGTAGTTAGAGGAGCCTTTCTGCAGCATTGGGCCCTGCAGCCCCAGCCAGATTAGTATTAGCCTATTTTTTGCAGCCTCATCTATTGCATTGTAGGTTACCTTCCTACATTGTAATAGCTGCAAAAAGTTTGTGATACTATCGTTATTACATCTTTAGGCACATCCAGTGTCTTTTTGTGACAAAAAAAACCTAAATAAAGTTCACCAAACACTCCACTTTACAGTTGTGTAGGCCACATTAGCTCATATTAAAGTCTAGTCCACACTTTATAAAATTAGTGTTTCTTATACCTGTTAGCAGCTGTTCAGGAATAAGCACACTAAGCCCTTAGTACTTTTCTGCCTATCTTTATCAGTCTACCAAGATGAAGAAGGCAGGGAGTAAGGCATGTGGTCGTGGGCGTGGGCGTGGAGTTTCTGCAGGGAGAGGACGTGACGATTCTGTGCCTGCAGGGAGAGGACGTGGGGATTCTGTGCCTGCTGCGGGCACCAGTGACTCAGCATCCCCCAGTTTTACCAGGGAACAGTCCTTTATGCGCAGCTTTGTAGGAGCTAGCCGTACCCCACTGCTGCGGGAGGACCAAATTGAAGCCGTTGTCGGATGGATGGCAGCTAACGCATCGACTTCAATTAGTTCCAGATCCTCTCAGGTCCTGAGCACTGAAGAGCACCCATCTGTCTCTTCACCACCTGCCAAATTGCCCAGGCAGTCAGAGAGCCCTGGACAGGAGCCATCTCTACTTCTGTTCTCTAAATTTCTTGGTTTGGAAAGAGGGGGCCAGCCAAGCAGAATTCGAGAATTTGAAGAAGAGGTAGTATGCAGTCATGCGCAACCGTTTTGTCTCCCTGAATCTGAAGAGGCGGGTGGGCCAGTGCCTATGGTCAGCAGCACACCTCAGTACGCATCTGATGATGAGACTCAGGTGCCACTTTCTGGTGCGTACTGTGCTGTCGAGACTACCCAGGAGAAGCAGTTGTTTGAAGAGGGTGGTGTAGATGATGAGGTCCTTGACCCATCATGGCGTGAGGGACAGGAAGGTGGTGGGAGCAGCTCTGAGGAAGAGATTCCCCGAACAGCCCAAAAAGGAGGGAGAGGGAGGGGGCAGACTTGGTTGCCTGTAGCCTCCACTTCGGCACCCATTAGGAGCATGGCTCTTCCAAAATCCAAAGCGGGCGCTCCCAAGACTTGCAGTGCCTGGTCCTTTTTTGACACAGTTGCAGATGACATTTGCTTTGTCAAATGCAAGCTGTGTAATCAGAAGGTGAAAAGAGGGAAAAGTGTCAGCAACCTCAATACCACAAATATGTGGAAACATGTGCGGACCAAGCACGTGGTGGAGTTACAAAAACACACTGAAGACCTAGGCCAACCTACAGCGCCACCTACCACCTCTTCAGCTCGTGTTGTAGCCTCTTCCTCCAGCTCACACACAGCTGGTTCAGCTTCCTCACAGGATCGCCATGGAAGAATCTCTGGCACTGTTGTACAGAGACACAGTGTAATTCCACCCACAGCACCACTTTCCCAGTCATCCTCACACTCCCAGGCCAGTCTACAGCCATCGTTAGCACAGGCATGGGAGAAAAGGCGCCCATACTCGGCAAACCACCCCCGAGCACAGGCTCTGAATGCTGGCATTGCTAAACTACTGGCCCTTGAAATGCTATCATTCAGGCTGGTGGAGACTGACACATTCCGTAACTTTATGGCATTGGCAGTCCCACAATACAACGTGCCCAGCCGATTTTATTTCAGCAGGCAAGCCGTCCCTGCCCTGCAACATCATGTGGAGGGAAAAATTAAACATGCGCTACAAAACGCCGTCAGTAGCAAGGTCCACCTGACCACCGATGCGTGGACCAGTAAGCATGGACAGGGACGATACCTTTCCCTCACTGCCCATTGGGTAAATGTTGTGGAGCCAGGTACAGATCTTGAGAGTGGCGCTGTACGTGTTCTGCCAACTCCAAGGATTGCAGGAATCCAGTCTGTACACATTGACTCCTCCTCATACTCCAGTTCCTCTGAATCAGCGCTGCAGGAGCCGTCACGGTCTACCTCCACATCAACCCGTGAACGGTTACCTGTTATGGTGACCAATATGAGCACAGCTGTGGCCAAACGTCATCAAGCCGTATTAAAATTAATTTCTTTGGGGAATCGAAGCCACACAGCGCAGGAGCTCTGGAATGCCATCAAGCAGCAGAACGACGTGTGGTTTGTGCCAGCGAATCTCCAGCCAGGCATGGTAGTGTGTGACAATGGCCGAAATCTGGTGGAAGCTCTGGGCCTAGGCAACCTCACTCACATCCCATGTCTGGCACATGTGCTCAACTTGGTCGTGCAGAGTTTTTTGAGGGACTATCCGGATCTTGATGCACTGCTTCACAAGGTCCGCATAGAGTGCGCTCACTTGCGGCGTTCCAGCAATGCAAGATCACTCATTGCAGCTCTGCAGCGCCGATTACGTCTTCCGGAACATCGCATCATATGTGACCTACCCACCAGGTGGAATTCAACGTTACATATGTTGGAGAGGTTGTGTGAGCAGCAGGCAGCAGTAATGGAGTACCAGCTGCAGCAGGCACAAACAAGTCGCAGTGCGCGCCGTTCACACTTCACCACCACTGAGTGGGCCTCTATGAAGGACATTTGCTACGTTTTGCGTGCCTTCGATTATTCCATGCGGATGGCGAGTGCAGATGATGCACTAGTCAGCATGACTATCCCCCTTATCTGCCTGCTTGAAAAAACACTGCAAGCACTAAGGGACGAGGTTTTGGAAGAGGTGGAGGATGAGAAGTCACAAATGCCATCTGCTTCTCTACAGTCTGCGCAACGTGGTTCCTCACAAATAGTGTTGAGCCACCCCCGTACTGTTCGGGTTCGGTTCGGTTCGTCGAACACCGGGATGTTCGAGGAACTGTTCGTCGAACTGTTCGTCGAACACCTTAGAACACCGTCGAACACCGTTAAAACCAATGGCAGGCAAACAAAAACACATAGAAACACATAGAAAACACCTGCAAAGGTGTCCAAAAGCTGACAAACTGCTCAGAAGACACTCTCTTTAAAAAAGCCGGCCGGCAAATTCAGCAGCGGCATACACCGGTACCCGATAATTTAGACAAGAAGGAATAGAGCATCACACATAGATTAGATAGATAGAAACATGTCAGTCACACATATAAGAAGCACAGTGACAGTGTTGGTTACTGCACTTGTCATTTAGTGTAAAGGATTTATTAAAAAAAATATTAGTGTTTTCATGCACCGTCTCTTTAAAAAAGCCGGCCGGCAATTCAGCATCTGTACCCGACAATTTAGAACAGAAAGAATAGAGCTTCACACATAGATTAGATAGATAGAAACATGTCAGTCACATATATAATAAGTACAGTGATAGTGTTGCTTACTGTACTTGTCATTTAGTGTAAAGGATTTATTTAAAAAAATAATAGTGTTTTCATGCACTGTCTCTTTAAAAAAGCCGGCCGGCAATTCAGCAGCGGTACCCGACAATTTAGAACAGAAAGATAGAGCATCACACATAGATTAGATAGATAGAAACATGTCAGTCACATATATATGAAGTACAGTGATAGTATTGGTTACTGTACTTGTCATTTAGTATTAAAATAAAGGATTTATTATTAAAAAAATTGGCGTGGGGTTCCCCTTAATTTTAGGCTCTAGCGGAGGTTAAGCAGACGGCTGGGGCAGATGTTTGAAGCCTGGGAAGGGGGTAATACCCACGGAGCTTCCCAGGCTACTAATATCAGCCCCCAGCTGAATACATAGCCTTTACTAGCTATTAAAATGGGGGACCCCCCCAAAAAAATGACGTGGGGTCCCCCCTAATTTAATAGCTAGCAAAGGCTAGGCAGACAGCTGGGGGCTGATATTAATAGCCCAGGAAAGGAGCCATGAATATTGGCCCCCTCCCAGGCTAGAAACACCAGCCGTCAGCCGCCCCAGAAATGGCGCATTCATAGGATGCGCCAATTCTGGCACTTAGCCTCGCTCTTCCACGCTGCCCTGGTGCGGTGGCAGGGGGTAATAGGGTTGGGGTTGATGTCAGCTTATAATGCCAGCTGACATCAAGCCCAGGTTAGTAATGGAGAGGCGTCTATAAGACACCCCCATTACTAACCCCATAGTCAAAGTTAAAAAAAACACAAACACCCAGAATAAAGTCCTTTAATTGAAATAAAGACACAATCCTTTATTGTTCTAAATTAAACCATACTTACCATCACGCCCATTCCAGCTGAAGCCAACGATCTCCTGCAATAAAAGAAAAATAATAAAGCAACTTCATCCTTACCTTTCCATGGTTCCCACGACAGCTTCAGCTCTGCTACATCGAGATGACAGGCTGGACCGCAGCAGAACGCTGCCATCCAGCCTGTCATCCCGCAGACACTGAGAAGCGCAGGCTTGCTTGCGCTGCTCAGCGTCTCTCTGTGACGACATCCAGATGAGCCGAGTTCATGTCCAATGAACTCGGCTCACCTCATGCACGTCACTGACAGCGTGGGAAAATTCTCACGCTGAAGCGCTGATTGCAGGAGAATTTTCCCACGCTGTCAGTGACGTGCAGGAGGTGAGCTGAGTTCATTGGACATGAGCTCACCTCATGCACATCACTGACAGCGTGGGAGAATTCTCCTGCACTCAGCGCTTCAGCGTGAGAATTTTCCCACGCTGTCAGTGACGTGCATGAGGTGAGCCGAGTTCATTGGACATGACCTCGGCTCATCTGGATGCCGTCACAGCGAGACAGTGAGGAGCGCAAGCATGCCTGCGCTTCTCAGTGTCTGCGGGATGACAGACTGGATGGCAGCGTTCTGCTGCGGTCCAGCCAGTCATCTCGATGTAGCAGAGCTGAAGCTGTCGTGGGAACCATGGAAAGGTAAGGATGAGGTTGGTTTATTATTTTTCTTTTATTGCAGGAGATCGTTGGCTTCAGCTGGAATGGGTGTGATGGTAAGTATGGTTTAATTTAGAACAATAAAGAGTTGTGTCTTTATTTCAATTAAAGGACTTTATTCTGGGTGTTGTGTTTTTTTTAAATACTTTACTAGAAATTCATGGCGGTCATGTCTAATACTGGCGTGACCCCATGAATTTTGGGCTTGGGGCCAGCTGATAATACCAAGCTGGCCCTAACCCCTTTATTACCCAGTGAGCCACCGCACCAGGGCCCTGGATGAGTTGGGTACAGCGCCAGAAGATGGCGCTTCTATGAACGCGCCATTTTCCGGGGTGGCTGCGGACTGCAATTTGTAGCGGGGGGGGGCCCAGAAAGCTTGGGCCTCCCTGCGCTGCAGATTCCAGCCCCCAGCTGCCTAGTTGTACCTGGCTGGACACAGAAATAGGGCGAAGCCCCACGTACTTTTTTTTAAATTATTTCATGAAATTCATGAAATAATTAAGAAAAAAAGGCCTTCCCTATATTGTTGTGTCCGGCCAGGTACAAATAGGCAGCTGGTGGTTGGGGGCAGCCCGTTCCTGCCTGCTGTACCTGGCTGGACACAAATATAGTGCGAAGCCCCACTTCAATTTTTTTTAATTATTTCATGAAATTCATGAAATAATTAAGAAAAAAAGGGCTTCCCTATATTGTTGTGTCTGGCCAGGTACAAATAGGCAGCTGGTGGATGGGGGCAGCCCGTTCCTGCCTGCTGTACCTGGCTGGACACAAATATAGTGCGAAGCCCCACTTCAATTTTTTTAAAAAATTTCAGGAAATTCATGAAATAATTTAAAAAAAATTGACGTGGGGCTTCGCACTATATTTGTGTCCAGCCAGGTACAGCAGGCAGGAACGGGCTGCCCCCAACTACCAGCTGCCTATTTGTACCTGGCCGGACACAACAATATAGGGAAGCCCTTTTTTTCTTAATTATTTCATGAAATAATTTAAAGAAAATTGACGTGGGGCTTCGCCCTGTTTTTGTGTCCAGCCAGGTACAACTAGGCAGCTGGGGGCTGGAATCCGCAGCGCAGGGAGGCCCAAGCTTTCTGGGCCACCCCCGCTGCAAATTGCAGTCCGCAGCCACCCCGGAAAATGGCGCGTTCATAGAAGCGCCATCTTCTGGCGCTGTACCCAACTCATCCAGGGCCCTGATGCGGTGGCTCACTGGGTAATAAAGGGGTTAGGGCCAGCTTGGCATTATCAGCTGGCCCTAAGCCCGAAATTCATGGGGTCACGCCAATATTAGACATGACCACCATGAATTTCTAGTAAATTATTTAAAAAAAACACAACACCCAGAAAAAAGTCCTTTAATTGAAATAAACACACAATTCTTTATTGTTCTAAATTAAACCATACTTACCATCACGCCCATTCCAGCTGAAGCCAACGATCTCCTGAAATAAAAGAAAAATAATAAAGCAACATCATCCTTACCTTTCCATGGTTCCCATGACAGCTTCAGCTCTGCTACATCGAGATGACAGGCTGGACCGCAGCAGAACGCTGCCATCCAGCCTGTCATCCCGCAGACACTGAGAAGCGCAGGCTTGCTTGCGCTCCACAGTGTCTCTCTGTGAGGGCATCCAGATGAGCCGAGTTAATGTCCAATGAACTCGGCTCACCTCATGCACGTCACTGACAGCGTGGGAAAATTCTCCTGCACTCAGCGCTTCAGCGTGGGAGAATTCTCAAACTGAAGCGCTGAGTGCAGGAGAATTCTCCCACGCTGTCAGTGACGTGCAGGAGGTGAGCTGAGTTCATTGGACATGAGCTCACCTTATGCACGTCACTGACAGCGTGGGAAAATTCTCCTGCACTCAGCGCTTCAGCGTGGGAGAATTCTCACGCTGAAGCGCTGAGTGCAGGAGAATTCTCCCACGCTGTCAGTGACGTGCAGGAGGTGAGCTGAGTTCATTGGACATGAGCTCACCTTATGCACGTCACTGACAGCGTGGGAGAATTCTCCTGCACTCACCGCTTCAGCGTGAGAATTTTCCCACGCTGTCAGTGACGTGCATGAGGTGAGCCGAGTTCATTGGACATGAACTCGGCTCATCTGGATGTCGTCACAGAGAGACGCTGAGCAGCGCAAGCAAGCCTGCGCTTCTCAGTGTCTGCGGGATGAGAGGCTGGATGGCAGCGTTCTGCTGCGGTCCAGCCTGTCATCTCGATGTAGCAGAGCTGAAGCTGTCGTGGGAACCATGGAAAGGTAAGGATGAGGTTGCTTTATTATTTTTCTTTTATTGCAGGAGATCGTTGGCTTCAGCTGGAATGGGCGTGACGGTAAGTATGGTTTAATTTAGAACAATAAAGGATTGTGTCTTTATTTCAATTAAAGGACTTTATTCTGGGTGTTTGTGTTTTTTTTAACTTTGACTATGGGGTTAGTAATGGGGGTGTCTTATAGACGCCTCTCCATTACTAACCTGGGCTTGATGTCAGCTGGCATTATAAGCTGACATCAACCCCAACCCTATTACCCCCTGCCACCGCACCAGGGCAGCGTGGAAGAGCGAGGCTAAGTGCCAGAATTGGCGCATCCTATGAATGCGCCATTTCTGGGGCGGCTGACGGCTGGTGTTTCTAGCCTGGGAGGGGGCCAATATTCATGGCTCCCTTCCTGGGCTATTAATATCAGCCCCCAGCTGTCTGCCTAGCCTTTGCTAGCTATTAAATTAGGGGGGACCCCACGTCATTTTTTTTGGGGGGTCCCCCATTTTAATAGCTAGTAAAGGCTATGTATTCAGCTGGGGGCTGATATTAGTAGCCTGGGAAGCTCCGTGGGTATTACCCCCTTCCCAGGCTTCAAACATCTGCCCCAGCCGTCTGCTTAACCTCCGCTAGAGCCTAAAATTAAGGGGAACCCCACGCCAATTTTTTTAATAATAAATCCTTTATTTTAATACTAAATGACAAGTACTGTAACCAACACTATCACTGTACTTCATATATATGTGACTGACATGTTTCTATCTATCTAATCTATGTGTGAAGCTCTATTCTGTCTGTTATAAATTGTCGGGTACCGCTGCTGAATTGCCGGCCGGCTTTTTTAAAGAGACGGTGCATGAAAACACTATTATTTTTTTTGATAAATCCTTTACGCTAAATGACAAGTACAGTAAGCAACACTGTCACTGTACTTCATATATATGTGACTGACATGTTTCTATCTATCTAATCTATGTGTGAAGCTCTATTCTGTCTGTTATAAATTGTCGGGTACAGATGCTGAATTGCCGGCCGGCTTTTTTAAAGAGACGGTGCATGAAAACACTATTATTTTTTTTGATAAATCCTTTACGCTAAATGACAAGTACAGTAAGCAACACTGTCACTGTACTTCGTATATATGTGGCTGACATGTTTCTATCTATCTAATCTATGTGTGAAGCTCTATTCTGTCTGTTATAAATTGTCGGGTACCGCTGCTGAATTGCCGGCCGGCTTTTTTAAAGAGACGGTGCATGAAAACACTATTATTTTTTTTGATAAATCCTTTACGCTAAATGACAAGTACAGTAAGCAGCACTTTCACTGTACTTCGTATATATGTGGCTGACATGTTTATATCTATCTAATCTATGTGTGAAGCTCTATTCTTTCGGTTCTAAATTGTCGGGTACAGGTGTATGCCGCTGCTGAATTGCCGGCTTTTCATGTTTCACTGTTGGCACTGTTCCCATCGACTTGGGCAATCACTGTAATGCCACAACACCATGGCTGTGGCATTACAGTGAGTGGCAGACAATCCCTGCATGATTGGTGCTCTAAATAGCGCCAGACATGCAGGACACGCTTTTGGTGCACGAACAGTTATCGAACATAACCTCGAACAGCCGAATTTTTTGCAAATCGTTCGGATTCGTCGAACAACTCGAACACCGCCCAAAACAGCTCGAATTTGAGATTGGCGAACAGTTCTAGTCGAACACCGCTCATCTCTACTCACAAAGGCCTAGGCAGGGGACACTTTGTGAGGAGGATGAGGAGTCAATGGATGAGGAAGACATCTGTCCAGAGGAGGGAGGTACACAATGCTCTAGTAGTCAGTATCTAGAGCGAGGGTGGAGTGATGCAGAGCAGGCAGAGATCACGCCTCAAGCAGGGGACAGCGTTTCTTGGCCAGTTGTCAGTCTGCAGCACATGGTTGATTTCATGCTGCAGTGCCTGAGAAACGACCGCCGCATCACCCACATTCTCAACACGGCTGATTATTGGGTGTCTACCCTCCTAGATCCTCGCTACTGGGACAACTTACAAAGCCTCATAACACCGTTGAACCGGGAGCGTAAAATGCGGGAGTACCAAGACGCACTGGTGCATTCCATCATGTTCTCCATTCCAACCGAGAGCAGTGCTGCTAGTGCTTTACAAAGCATCTCAGTGCGTCGAGGCAGTGGGGGAAGCTCTGCACAAAGAGGGAGCAGAAGCAGCGCCTCAGCACAAGGCAAGACCAGTATGGCCGAAATGTGGCAAAGTTTTGTGTCCCCGCCGCCACAAATGTCTACACCATCACAGACGGCTCCAGTCAGCAGGAGGCAACGTTTCCGTCAGATGGTGACAGACTACATGTCTTGCCCTCTTAGTGTACTCCCAGACTGCTCTTCTCCCTTCAAGTTTTAGGTCTGTAAGCTAGATACATGGCCAGAGCTAAGTCAGTATGCATTGGAGGTGCTAGCTTGCCCTGCTGCTAGTGTATTATCGGAACGCGTCTTTAGTGCCGCAGGTGGTGTACTAACAGACCGTCGCATGCGACTATCCTCCGATAACGTTGACCAGCTTACTTTTCTCAAAATGAACAAGGCCTGGATCTCTCATGAATTTGCCAGTCCTCTTCCAGAATAAATAATTGTTGGCAAAAGTATCCAGGTCTCATGTTCTGTTCATGTTTCTACCACCTGAACTGTAATCCCTGAGCTCCAACAACGCCAGTTGGTGCACGGAAGTGCCGTCAGCACAGTCAACACTTGCTGCCGTGTCATTGGGGTTAAGTAACGTCAGCTGTTCCCCGGCTGTGCGGACGGCAATTTCTCCTGCTCTGTCCACATTCTCACTACTACAGATTTTAAAGTTGCTCCAATTACACCTCTGGCTCCTCTGTTTTCAGTATTATCCCTGAGCTCCAACACCGCCAGTTGGCGCTCGGAAGTGCCGTCTGCACAGTCAACACTTGCTGCCATGTCATTGGGGTTCAGTAACATCAGCTGTTCCCCTGCTGTGCGGACGGCAATTTCTCCTGCTCTGTCCACATTCTCACTACTACTGATTTTAAAGTTGCTCCAATTACACCTCTGGCTCCTCTGTTTTCAGTATTATCCCTGAGCTCCAACACCGCCAGTTGGCGCTCGGAAGTGCCGTCTGCACAGTCAACACTTGCTGCCGTGTTATTGGGGTTCAGTAACGTCAGCTGTTCCCCTGCTGTGCGGACGGCACTTTCTCCTGCTCTGTCCACATCCACTGTACTACTGATTTAAAACCTCCTCCAAATACACCTCTGGCTCCTCTGTTTTCAGTATTATCCCTGAGCTCCAACACCGCCAGTTGGCGCTCGGAAGTGCCGTCTGCACAGTCAACACTTGCTGCCATGTTATTGGGGTTCAGTAACGTCAGCTGTTCCCCTGCTGTGCGGACGGCAATTTCTCCTGCTCTGTCCACATTCTCACTACTACAGATTTTAAAGTTGCTCCAGTTACACCTCTGGCTCCTCTGTTTTCAGTATTATCCCTGAGCTCCAACACCGCCAGTTGGTGCTCGGAAGTGCCGTCTGCACAGTCAACACTTGCTGCCATGTTATTGGGGTTCAGTAACGTCAGCTGTTCCCCTGCTGTGCGGACGGCAATTTCTCCTGCTCTGTCCACATCCACTGTACTACTGATTTAAAACCTCCTCCAAATACACCTCTGGCTCCTCTGTTTTCAGTATTATCCCTGAGCTCCAACATCGCCAGTTGGCGCTCGGAAGTGCCGTCTGCACAGTCAACACTTGCTGCCATGTTATTGGGGTTCAGTAACGTCGGCTGTTCCCCTGCTGTGCGGACGGCAATTTCTCCTGCTCTGTCCACATTCTCACTACTACAGATTTTAAAGTTGCTCCAATTACACCTCTGGCTCCTCTGTTTTCAGTATTATCCCTGAGCTCCAACACCGCCAGTTGGCGCTCGGAAGTGCCGTCTCCACAGTCAACACTTGCTGCCGTGTCATTGGGGTTCAGTAACGTCAGCTGTTCCCCTGCTGTGCGGACGGCAATTTCTCCTGCTCTGTCCACATTCTCACTACTACAGATTTTAGAGTTGCTCCAATTACACCTCTGGCTCCTCTGTTTTCAGTATTATCCCTGAGCTCCAACACCGCCAGTTGGCGCTCGGAAGTGCCGTCTGCACAGTCAACACTTGCTGCCGTGTCATTGGGGTTCAGTAACGTCAGCTGTTCCCCTGCTGTGCGGACGGCAATTTCTCCTGCTCTGTCCACATTCTCACTACTACAGATTTTAAAGTTGCTCCAATTACACCTCTGGCTCCTCTGTTTTCAGTATTATCCCTGAGCTCCAACACCGCCAGTTGGCGCTCGGAAGTGCCGTCTGCACAGTCAACACTTGCTGCCATGTTATTGGGGTTCGGTAACGTCAGCTGTTCCCCTGCTGTGCGGACGGCAATTTCTCCTGCCCTGTCCACATCCACTGTACCACTGATTTAAAACCTCCTCCAAATACACCTCTGGCTGTCTGTTTTCAGTATTATCCCTGAGCTCCAACACCGCCAGTTGGCGCTCGGAAGTGCCGTCTGCACAGTCAACACTTGCTGCCGTGTTATTGGGGTTCGGTAACGTCAGCTGTTCCCCTGCTGTGCGGACGGCAATTTCTCCTGCTTTGTCCACATCCACTGTACTACTGATTTAAAACCTCCTCCAAATACACCTCTGGCTCCTCTGTTTTTAGTATTTACCCTGGGCTCCAATACCGCTAGTTGCTGCTCAGAAGTGCCGTCTTCACAGTCAACGCTTGCTCCAGTGTTATTGGGGTTCAGTAACGTCAGCTGTTCCCCTGCTGTGTGTCCGGCAAATTCTCCTGCTTTGTCCACATCCACTGTACTACTGATTTAAAACTTGCTCCAATTACACCTCTGGCTCCACTTTGTTTTTAGTATTTACCCTGGGTTCCAGCACCGCCAGCTGGTTCTCGGTAGTTCCATTTGCTCTTGTACCTTCTACTACCCATCCCGGTTCCAGTACCATCAGCTGGTTCTCGGCAGTGCCTTTGGATTAGGTGCCTCCTTCTCGGTATCCAAGTTCCACCAACGTCTGCTGGTTCTTGGTAGTGCTTTCTGGCACAGGTACCTCCTGCTTAGTAACCGAGTTCCAGTACCGTCAGCTGGTCTTCGGCAGTTCCATTGGCTCTTGTACCTTCTGCTACCCATCCGGGTTCCAGTACCGTCAGCTGGTCCTCGGTAGTTCCATTTGCTCTTGTACCTTCTACTACCCATCTGGGTTCCAGTACCGTCAGCTGGTCCTCGGCAGTGACTTTGGCACGGGTACTCCCTCCTGCCCAGCCTGGTTCCAGCACGCCAGCTGTTTCCGGGTAGTGTCAATGTCACTTTGCCTCCAATGCGTTGTCCTGTCGTGTTGCGGTCGGGTTAGCCGACTCTTTGGTGCCTGCAGTTTAGGTGACTCCTATGTGGGCTGCGGGATCAGGCAATGAAGGCTGGTTCCATAGTGCCAATAGGACAAGCACCCCCTGTAGGACTGTGGGTTTTGGTAACTGCGGCCGGCTCGCGGCCTTGAACTTTTTTTTACATGGGTACCTTCTGCTACCCATCCGGGTTCCAGTACCATCAGCTGGTTCTCGGCAGTGCCTTTGGATTAGGTGCCTCCTTCTCGGTATCCAAGTTCCACCAACGTCTGCTGGTCCTTGGTAGTGCTTTCTGGCACAGGTACCTCCTGCTTAGTAACCGAGTTCCAGTACCGTCAGCTGGTCTTCGGCAGTTCCATTGGCTCTTGTACCTTCTGCTACCCATCCGGGTTCCAGTACTGTCAGCTGGTCCTCTGTAGTTCCATTTGCTCTTGTACCTTCTACTACCCATCCGGGTTCCAGTACCGTCAGCTGGTTCTCGGCAGTGACTTTGGCACGGGTACTCCCTCCTGCCCAGCCTGGTTCCAGCACGCCAGCTGTTTCCGGGTAGTGTCAACGTCACTTTGCCTCCAATGCGTTGTCCTGTCGTGTTGCGGTCGGGTTAGCCGACTCTATGGTGCCTGCAGTTTAGGTGACTCCTATGTGGGCTGCGGGATCTGGCAATGAAGGCTGGTTCCATAGTGCCAATAGGACAAGCACCCCCTGTAGGACTGTTAGTTTTGGTAACTGCGGCCGGCTCGCGGCCTTGAACTTTTTTTTACATGGGTACCTTCTGCTACCCATCCGGGTTCCAGTGCCGTCAGCTGGTTCTCGGCAGTGCCTTTGGATTAGGTGCCTCCTTCTCGGTATCCAAGTTCCACCAACGTCTGCTGGTCCTTGGTAGTGCTTTCTGGCACAGGTACCTCCTGCTTAGTAACCGAGTTCCAGTACCGTCAGCTGGTCTTCGGCAGTTCCATTGGCTCTTGTACCTTCTGCTACCCATCCGGGTTCCAGTACCGTCAGCTGGTTCTCGGTAGCTCCTCAGCTTTCTTGTTCCTTCTGCTACATTTCCAAGTTCAAGCTTTTTGAAATGGTTCTTGGTAATCACTCTGGATCTCCCTGACGAGGACCCTGAAGACGAGGACCCTGAAGACCAACCCTAAGAAGACGAGGACCCCGAAGACAACGACCCTGAAGACGAGGACCCTGAAGACCACCCCGAAGAAGACGAGGACCCTGAAGACCACCCCGAAGAAGACGAGGACCCTGAAGACCACCCCGAAGAAGACGAGGACCCCGAAGACGAGGACCCAGAAGACCAACCCGGAGAAGACGAGGACCCCGAAGACGAGGACCCCCGAAGACGACAACCCTGAAGACCACCCCGAAGAAGACCAAGAAGATGACCCTGAAGAAGTTGACCAAGAGGACAAAGAAGAGAAGACAAGCACCAAGATACAGAAGAACAAGAGACAGAAAACCAAGAAGCAGAAATACAAGAAGCTGCAGAACAAAAAGCGGAAGAACATTAAGCATAAGACTAAAAATCAGAGCAAAAGATAATATCTAAATTATAAGCAGAAGATGACTAAGCAGTGTATGGGGGTGAGTCCGTTCCTCCTCATGGTGCCCCTGGAAAAGACCTGCTGCTGC
Source organism: Phyllobates terribilis (assembly GCF_046119375.1). NCBI lineage: Eukaryota > Metazoa > Chordata > Amphibia > Anura > Dendrobatidae > Phyllobates > Phyllobates terribilis. The sequence goes on from NW_027362762.1 coordinate 137,303,699, forward strand.
AGGCCAAACTGAACGCGGACAAATCCTGTTGTAAATCTTTTGTGACGGGCAGAACGAAAGGTGTAATGTCCAACCTTTTATAGATAACAACTACAGGAATGCCTGGCACAAATAAGAATATGATGAAGAAGAAGAATATGAAGAAGATGAAGAAGTAGAATATGAAGAATGTAAAAAAAAAGAATAATACGAAGAAGGTGAAGAAGAAGAAGATGAAGAAGGTGAAGAAGAAGAGGATGAAAAAGATGCTGAGGATGATGAAGGAGAAAGTGTGGGAGAAGTAAAATAGAAGGTGAAGAGCATGGAAGTAGTGAAACATAAATATCTGACAAAATATAAAAATACTTAACATAGTCAATATTTCCGTAACTCAGAACGTCTTAAAAAATATATTAATTCCTGCTATTCCATTTGATTGGGCTAAACCTCTATGCCTTTATTGTCTCCCCCACCTCCATTCTACATTCTACATTATTCTTAGTTGTTTTCCTTCATGTAGAATTAACCTACAAGGAAAGAAAGGGTTTATTTTCATTCCGATATTTCTGTCCCATTGACTTGCATTGGTTTCCGGTATCGGAATCGGCGATATCCGATACTTTTTCGGTATCGGTCCGATCCAATCCGATCCGATATTTCCCGATATCGGAAGGTATCGCTCAACACTACTCACCACTCATCAGTCCTCTCCTTGCTTCTCTTTCCCACTAATTCTATGACCGGCTTTTTTGTCTTCTCTATTCTGACTTCTGTTCTCTTCTAATTCTGTCTCTCCCACTGTTTTTCTTGACTAGGCTTCACGCAATCATTTTGAAACAATACACGTTAATCACTTGTGTTGCGATGCACTCAGTCACTTGGAGCGCAACACACACCATTGATCTCAATGGACCTGGTGAAGAACAGCAGCGCTGGAGGCCTGGCAAAAGAAGATAGTAGACAGAAAAGAGAAGACAAAGGAGAAAGAGCCTATCGGAGGTCATCGGTGGCACGAGTGGTATGAGGAGGGCCTAGGAGAGGTGAGTATAAGACTTTTTTTAACCCCTTCCCAGCAGACTCGATTGACATTAATCAATGTAATAATCTAATTTCCCAGCCAAATTTGAGCGAATCTGATTAATTTGAATTTCAGCAAATTCGCTCATCTCTACTCAGGAGGAAGGAAGTTTTACAGGCTAGGCAATGCTCCTTGAGAAAAATATGCAAATTAGTTATCCAGAAAGAAGAATACTGTCTTTCTAGTGCTAAATTGGGTATAGCTACTAGTGTTGAGCCACCCCCGTAGTGTTCGAGTTCGGTTCGGTTCGTCGAACACCCGTGTGTTCGCCGAACTGTTCGTCGAACTGTTCGTCGAACACCTTCGAACACCGTTAAAACCAATGGCAGGCAAACAAAAACACATAGAAACACATAGAAAACACCTTCAAAGGTGTCCAAAAGCTGACAAACTGCTCAGAAGACACAACTAACACATGGAAAAGTGACAAGTACATATAGTCATGCGAAAATAAAAGAGGTGGAGGAGTAAAAGGAGGGGGAGACACAGATATAGGCATGTCATGCCCTTCTAAAATCCAAAAAGTGAGAAGCCGACACGGCCAGTCCGCTCCTGCCCGTGCCACCTCCGTGTCGCCGGGTTTGTGCCAGAGCCGCGGTGAACCCTGATGGCCAGCCCCCCTCTCCCAATACTGGTGCCTGTCCGCTGGTGGGTCGAGCGAGCCCCCCTGTGGTGGAGGCAGCTCTAAGCTTTTTAATTTAAATTGTCTCTCTAATTTGAATGAATACACTTTAAATCCATTTACAAGGATCTATTGGAGGGCAAGTCTCATGCCAGCAGCCGCGTAATTCCAGCTCCAGTAGCGTCCACTAAAGCTGCTGCAGTTAAAAAGCTTTTATAAGGATCGAGCTCGGCTGTCCACCGCAAGGCATCCTACTGCCAGTCCCAGCCCCTATGCCTTGGGGTGCCTCCTGATGCTCTTCACTGAGTATCCCATGGTCCCGAAGCATTTCCTTTGAAAAAATTAAGTGTCTAAACTACAGGTGGTGTAGCTTGCTTAACAGCCGGGATAATCCGCTGACTAGCAGACACTGCTACTAGGCACAAAGTATTTCCTGGGCTAGATGCAGTTAAAAATTTGTAATTAGATACTCTCGTTGGATGCTGAGAAAGCATTCCATAGAGTCTCCTGGCACGCCATATATGATTCTCTTAAAAAGCTTGGGGTAGGGGTCTAGGGGACCCTTTTATAGCCAAAATCACGGCCCTGTATCGCAATACGTCACCTAGGCTGAAGATAAATGGAACTGTAGCACCCTGAGGGCTCGGTTGCTACAGACGTATTGCACCTCACCCAGAGGTGTGATATCTCACTCTCAGGTAAGGATGGAGTGTGGATCAGGACCCGACACCTGCATGCATTACACCACATTGCCGTGGGGCAGGGCGACCAATATGCCCCTGAGATGGGCACGACAGTCCCTGTCCCTGGCTGGAGTGGGGGGAGGGAACACTGAGGAAGGGGAACCCTGTAGTGCAGGAGCAGGGAGGAAGCAGTTCCTGGGTGCATTGAGAAGGGAGTATAAAAGGTGGGCACCATCTTAGTTCAGTGCAGAGAAGTCTGAGCAGAAGTGGCAGGGAGCAGGGGCTCTGCATGAGCTCTGCTCCAGAGGCGGGCCTAGTAACAGAGGCCCAGGCCTGGAAGAGGGAGAAGGAAGGAAGAGGAGCCGAGAAGGCTCCAGGAACGAGGAATGAAGGGATCCCAGGGGTGCGGACGGGCGAGTCGCCACCGCACGCCCGAATCCACCTGCGTGGAGGGGTCAGGCCAAAGGGGGAGACCGGTCCCCGAACTAGTGGAGGCAGGAAACGACCCTCAGCTAGAAACCGGAGGCTCTGACATTTTATGTGGCGCAGCCCCTCGCTACACCCGCTAGGAAGGCACCACATAGGGTCAGGGAAACTGGCGCCAAGTTTACCAAGAGGAGGCCCGAGGCAGCCGGACAGAAGTGTTGGTAAGAAAGGCCAGACAAAGGACACACAAAGGGGGTCCTGTGAAGTGCTCCAAAGTTATCTGGGAGTTGTCTGAGCCCCTCACCTGGTGAGCACAGTACGACGTGGGCAGCCGTTACCTGCAGACGTGGTCTGGATAATAAGAACTGTGAGTAAAGGCCCTGGACTGCATCACTGACTCCGTGTCGTTACTGCTGCTGCCCTGCACCATCACCCCCATCCTCCGCATACACTGCCCTGAGGCTATACTCCTCCCGTGGGGAGTTATGCTACGCTCTGCTGCACCCACAACACCAGCCTCAGCGGTCTGCCCTGTAGCGGCGGTTCACTCTGACCGCAATCCACGGGTGGCGTAGTCGGACATTTAAACATCAAAACCACATAAATAGTTCCGCCACTGGTTTGACCGCCCTGAGCCACGGAACCGGGTCGCCGCCACGAAGACTACAACCACCAGCATCCACCAAAAAGGGTCCGGCTCCGGGTGTCCCAAGGCCCAGGGGGTGCGTCAGAACATTTTCATCACCTTTCACAATCACCAATGGGACAAGGCAGGGATGTCCTCTGTCCCCTCTCTTATACATCCTAGTGACGGAGCACCTGCTCTCATCAATTCGCCATAACCCCAATATTAGGTGGATTGAGGTGGGAGGCACCGAGTACAAGTGCTCTCTATTTGCTGATGATGTCCTAGTATATATCACTCAATCACAAATATCCATCCATGCTGTTATGGCTGAAATAGATCACTTTGTTACATGGTAAAATTTTAAAATCAATGCAGCGAAGTCTGAGGCCCTCGATGTCTCCCTCCCCAAATCCATATAGGATTCCATCCAGTCGAACTTTCCCTTTGCCTGGCCCTCACAGGGTATCAAATACTTAGGAATTCCTATTCATAGAGACCTCTCCCATCTATGTTATCTTAATTTTGGGCCCTTTATTGAACAATTCCATACAGACCACGGTTGGCAAGTTAGAACTGTAAGATTCACTACGTGAACCGCTGGTGTTTTGTGGAAAAGCACATGTACACCGCGTTCCAAATTATTATGCAAAAAGTGTTTAGGAGTGATAAGGGAAGAATTTGTTTGTTTGTCAGTTAAACTCATTGATGGTGATGTGTGTCAGGGCTCTTTATATCACTGTAAGCAATTGCAGACACCTGTGCTAATTAGTTTGGCAGGTGTGTCCAATGAAAGGCAAGACTACTTAAGAAGGCTCTCTCACATTATTAAGCAGCCTACATTTTCTGCCAAAATGGGAAAGAAAAAGGATGTGTCGGCTGCTGAGAAGCAACAAATTGTGGAGTGTTTAGGTCAAGGCATGACTACAATCAACATTGTGCGATGATCAGGATGAAGTGTCTTGGCAATCAAGAAGTATGTAGCTGATTCACAGTACACACGTGTGCGTGCTGATAAGGGCAAATTGAGGACTCTTTCCTACAGGCAATTACGTCAGGTTGAAAGAGCAGCGGCAAAAAAGCCTTGTCATAGCAGCAGACAAGTTTTTGAAGCTGCTTGTGCCTCCAACGTCCCCCGAACAACAAGATGCAGGGTCCTTCAGAGGTTTGCAGCTGTGCATACGCCATCCTGTCGACCTCCTCTATCCACTTCACACAAGCAGAAACGGCTCCAGTGGGCAAAACATTACATGAAGACTGATTTCAAAACTGTTTTGTTCACGGATGAGTGCCGTGCAGCGCTCGATGGTCCAGATGGATGGAGTGGAGGATGGCTGGTTGATTGACACCCCACGCAAACACGGCTACAGCGCCAACAAGGAGGAGGTGGAGTAATGTTTTGGGCTGGAATCATGGGGAGAGAGATTGTCGGCCCCTTTAGGATCCCTGAAGGCGCTAAAGATGAACTCCATAATGTATGTGGATTTTCTCAAACAGCACTTCCTGCCATGGTTCAAGAAGAAGAACCGTGTATTTCACAGCAAGATCATTTTTCTGCATGATAATGCACCATCTCATGCTGCACATAAAACATCTGCATCTCTGGCTGATATGGGCATAAAAGGGGACAAACTTATGGTGTGACCCCCATGCTCCCCTGACCTCTACCCCATTCAGAACCCTTGGAGCATCATTAAAAGGAGTGTCTATGATGGCGGGAGGCAGTTCACATCTAAGCAACAGCTCTGGGAGGGTATTCTGTCCTCATGCAAAACAATTGAAGCAGAAACCATCCAAAACCTGACAAATTCAATGGACGAGAGAGTTCAGAAGCTCCTTTCGAACAAGGGGTCCTATGTGAAAATGTAACATCACCTAGAATAAAGTTTTGAGTTGAAAACTGTTTGATTTCAGTTTCTAACAACCTGCTAATGCTTATAATTTCAAAAATGACAATTTTTTTGGTCTTTATTAAAATGAAAAGGTTGATCGAAAAGTTTGGGGGATCTAAGAGTGTGGCAACCCAGTAGTCATGATTACTTCGAATTCTGACAATATGAGGGTCATGCTGCAGGTAGTGCAGCAAGAAGGCACTTATGTGTCTTGCGCATCTCGGAGCCCCAAAATTATTTTCCGGGCTAGATGCAGCTAAAAATTATTTTTAATTTTAAATCTCGTGGAGCTTATTATAGATGGCCTAATAGGATCAGTGCTGCACACTGCTACAAAGCCCAAATTATTTTCCAGTCAAGATACAGATAAACATGATTAGTAATTTGAAAGCTTAAAACGTTTGGTAGGGTGATTTTAACCAATCATCAAGCTTTTACTCTCCCCAGGATGACACAGGGGTAGAAAAGTCGTTTCGGATCCATGATTTGTTCATCTTTATGAACGTGAGTCTGTCTACATTATCAGTGGAGAGCCGCGTGCGCTTATCTGTCAGCACACCACCAGCAGCGCTGAACACACGTTCAGACAGAACGCTGGCTGCGGGGCATGACAAGATCTCCAAGGCGTAAGTGGCTAGCTCTGGCCATTTATCCAGATTGGAAGCCCAAAAAGAGCAAGGGTCCAGTGACACAGTCGTGGCTTCAATGTTTACTTGGAGATACTCCTGTACCATCGTCTCTAGGCGTTGACTATGTGTCAGACTTCTTGTCTCCTGTGGCCTTGCAAAGGATGGGCTAAAAAAGTGGTGAAATGATTCCGCAAAATTGATGTTACCAGCAGATACTGTGGTTCTGTTACGGTTTGAGTGCTGAACACTTGACGGTCCCACGGTTGGCAAGTTGGAACTGTGAGATTCACTACGTGCACCACTGGTATTTTGTGGAAAAGCACATGTAAGATTCTGCAACAGTCTCTGCTGATACTCCTGCATGCGTGCATCCCTTTCTATGGCAGGAATAATTTCTGCAAATTTACTTTTGTACCGGGGATCTAACAGTGTGGCAACCCAGTAGTCAGGATTATTTCTAATTCTCACAATTCGAGGGTCATGTTGCAGGTAGTGCAGCAAGAAGGCACTCATGTGTGTTGCGCATCCAGGAGCACCAAGTCCCTGTTGTGTTGGTGGCGAGGTAACAATCATGCTTCCTTCCTCTGTCCTCTCCCCCCAACCTCGCACAACAGAAATGTGATCAAGGTCTCCCTCATCTGATGAGTCTTCCATCAGTTCGTCCTCCACTTCTTCCTGGGCTCCTGCACCTTCCTCACTAGTTTGGCTGCTACCATGCGCCCTGGTAAAACCATCTCCCCCACCCTCACATGCCTGCCGCCTTGGTGCTGCCGACCTTCTGGACCTTGCAGATGTTAGCCCTTCCGCATACAACTCCTCCTCCTCTACTTCCTCCACCTCCTCTTGTGCCACCACCTGACTCCGAATTCTGTTTAACATGTGCTCCAGCATGTAAATCACCGGAATAGTCATGCTGATAATGGCATTGTCAGCACTAAACATCTTCGTCGCCATTTCAAAACTGTGCAGAAGGGTGCATAGGTCCCTGATCTGAGACCACTCCTCCAGCGTGATTTGCCCCACCTCTGAATCTCGTTGGCCCAGGCTATACGTCAGAACTTATTGCACCAGGGCTTGTCGGTGCTGCCACAGTCGCTGCAACATGTGCAGAGTTGAATTCCACCGGGTAGGCACATCGCATTTTAGCCGGTGAAGTGGCAGGCCCAACGACTTCTGTAGAGATGTAAGTCGCTGAGCTGCGGGATGCGAACGGCGGAAGTGAGCACACAGCGACCGTGCCCTCTGCAGAAGGCCATCTAGTCTGGGATAGTGGGCTAAAAATTGCTGGACAACCAGGTTCAACACGTGAGCCATACAAGGCACGTGTGTGACATTGCCCCGGCGAAGGGCCGCACCCAGGTTTGCAGCATTGTCGCACACGGCCTTCCCTGGTTTCAGGTCCAGTGGAGACAACCATTCATGAAATTGGTTCTCCAGAGCTGACCACAACTCCTCAGCTGTGTGACTCACATTTCCCAGACATTTCAATGTAAAAACCGCCTGATGACGTTGAGCCCTACTGCCAGCATAGTAAGGAGGTGTGCAGGATCCCTTCTGCGCAGTTAGAAAGCTTGTGGCATGACCAGACAGGCTTTGGGTGCAGGTGGAAGACCGAGAGGAGGTTGAGGAGGCAGAAGCAGTGGAGGAACTTTGACATAAAGAGGATTGACGCACAACTCGTGGGGACGGCAAGACTTGGACAGCAGCCCCTTGTCCTGCTGTCACCATAGTTACCCAGTGCCCAGTCAGCGACATGTAACGCCCCTGTGCATGCCTACTCGTCCAAGTGTCTGTGGTGAAATGCACCCTGTCACACACAGAGTTTCTCAAAGAAGCGGTGATGTTGTGTGCGACATGCTGGTGGAGCGCAGGCACACCTTTCTTTGAGAAGTAGTGCCGACTGGGCATCTGGTACTGGGGCACTGCGACGGACATAAGGTCTCGAAAATCCTCTGTGTCCACCAGGTGGAAAGGCAGCATTTCTGTAGCCAAGAGCTTGCAGATGGTGAAATTCAACCTCTTAGCTTTCTCATGGCTAGGAGGAAATGGTCTTTTACTTGTCCACATCTGAGGGACCGAGGGCTGGCTATTGTGCTTAGACGGGGTTGATAAGGGTGTCCCCGGCAAACTGCCGGTCTGTGAGGAAGATGCAGGCGGACATGTTAGGTTGCCTTCATCCAAAGGTGGTGCTATCGATGTCGGACAGCGCTCAACACCAGCTGGTGTTACCACCTCCAAAGAAAATGATGACCTGCCAATCACGCTGGCTGTTGCGGGTAAAGAGGTGGCAGGTCTGCGCCCCAAAACAGGTGTGACTGCTGTCCCCCCAGTCACAGAGGATGAAGAGGCCGCGGATGCACAAGATATGGCAGACGGTGGTTGGCCCGGCCGGCTAGGCCGCATTGTAGCACACTGAGCTTCCCACTGCAACTTATGCTTCATGTCCATGTGCCGGTTTATGCATGAAGTACTCAAACTATGTATTTTTTGGCCTCTACTTAGCTTTTGCTGACAAATGTTACAGATAACACGAGTTGGGTCATCTTTATCGATCTGAAAAAATGCCCAGGCTATGCAAGGCTTAGCACCCATGCGACCTGAAGAGCCACCACGACTTGTGGTGAGAGGCAGAGTTGTGTTTGAGGATGCAGTTGTTGACGTGCTTCCAGTACTACGTCTCTGTCCAGGAAGGCGCAACCTGACCTCGTCGTCACTAGCATCTTCCTCCACCTCCTCTGCTGACCTCATCTCTTGGCTGACTGTGGGTTGACAGTAAGTGGGATCTCCGACCTCATCATCATCACCCTCTGCGTTATCACACCCGTCGTCCTCAGAGCCAACCTGTTCCTGCCCTGACAAAAAACTAAAGTTGTCGCTCCAATCAGGTATTTGAGTCTTATCATCGTCTTCCTCATTGTCTCCACCAACAGGAGTTACAGTTTGGGAATGAGGGTCTACATTATGGTCAGAACCTTCTGCGTCTGGTCCTGGATCCGACTCATAAAGATTCTGGGCATCAGTGCAGATCATTTCCTCGTCTGGATTCACAGAAGCGCTGGAGTCGACCTCTGATTCCCAGGCTATAGTATGAGTAAACAGCTCTGCAGACTCAACCATCTGTTCTACCTCATACTCAGACGGGCAGCTGGAGATTTGGGAGCTGTGAGGAAGCAAGTGCGATTTGGGCGACACCTTTGAGGACTGGAGTATTTGTGATGTTGAAGTTGATGTGGAGGAGAGCCCACTTAAAGGAGCACTTGATATCCGTTGAAGCACCTGCTGTTTTTGTGCCTCATCTGGAATTTGTAGCGATTGGCGTGGCCGTAAGAAAGGGATCTTATCACATTGTCCGCTAAAAGAAGTAGACATTTTAGTTTGGCTGGAAGATGGTCTTTCTTCTGCAGATGTTACTGTTGCTTTAATACCTACCCCACGGACACAACCTTTTTTCCCCTTCCCAACACGCCTATTCCCCTTTCCACCAGCAGCAGGCCTTTTTCCACTCATTTTGGTGGTTAACTAATTCACAACTCTGGAGTTGTTTGCACAAAAAAACAATGGATGGTAACCGAGCAGAGCTGAGTGGCCAAACTGTGGTATTAGGCCAAAACTATTGGCTGGGTTAGATGCAGAAAAAAATTATTTTGAATTTGCAACCTGATGGAGGTCAGTATAGATGGACTAATAGAGAAAGTCCGACACACTACTAGAAGGCCAAATATTTTTTCAGAGGTAGATGCAGAAAAAAATATATTCAGTTTGCAACCTGATGGAGGTCAGTATAGATGGATTAATACAACAAGACCCACACACAGCTAGAAGCCCAATATTTTTTCAGAGGTAGATGCAGAAAAAACTATATTCAGTTTGCAACCTGATGGAGGTCAGTATAGATGGACTAATAGAACAAGTCCCACACACTGCTAGAAGCCCAAATATTTTTTCAGAGGTACTGTAGATGCAGATAAAAATTATTTTTAATTTGCAACCTGATGGAGGTCAGTATAGATGGACTAATAGAGAAAGTCCGACACACTACTAGAAGGCCAAATATTTTTTCAGAGGTAGATGCAGAAAAAAATATATTCAGTTTGCAACCTGATGGAGGTCAGTATAGATGGACTAATACAACAAGTCCCACACACAGCTAGAAGCCCAAATATTTTTTCAGAGGTACTGTAGATGCAGATAAAAATTAGTTTTAATTTGCAACCTGATGGAGGTCAGTATAGATGGACTAATAGAGAAAGTCCGACACACTACTAGAAGGCCAAATATTTTTTCAGAGGTAGATGCAGAAAAAAATATATTCAGTTTGCAACCTGATAAAGGTCAGTATAGATGGATTAATAGAACAAGACCCACACACAGCTAGAAGCCCAATATTTTTTCAGAGGTAGATGCAGAAAAAACTATATTCAGTTTGCAACCTGATGGAGGTCAGTATAGATGGACTAATAGAACAAGTCCCACACACTGCTAGAAGCCCAAATATTTTTTCAGAGGTACTGTAGATGCAGATAAAAATTATTTTTAATTTGCAACCTGATGGAGGTCAGTATAGATGGACTAATAGAGAAAGTCCGACACACTACTAGAAGGCTAAATATTTTTTCAGAGGTAGATGCAGAAAAAAATATATTCAGTTTGCAACCTGATGGAGGTCAGTATAGATGGACTAATACAACAAGTCCCACACACAGCTAGAAGCCCAAATATTTTTTCAGAGGTACTGTAGATGCAGATAAAAATTAGTTTTAATTTGCAACCTGATGGAGGTCAGTATAGATGGACTAATAGAGAAAGTCCGACACACTACTAGAAGGCCAAATATTTTTTCAGAGCTAGATGCAGAAAAAAATTATATTCAGTTTGCAACCTGATGGAGGTCAGTATAGATGGATTAATAGAACAAGACCCACACACAGCTAGAAGCCCAATATTTTTTCAGAGGTAGATGCAGAAAAAAATATATTCAGTTTGCAACCTGATGGAGGTCAGTATAGATGGACTAATAGAACAAGTCCCACACACTGCTAGAAGCCCAAATATTTTTTCAGAGGTACTGTAGATGCAGATAAAAATTAGTTTTAATTTGCAACCTGATGGAGGTCAGTATAGATGGACTAATAGAGAAAGTCCGACACACTACTAGAAGGCCAAATATTTTTTCAGAGCTAGATGCAGAAAAAAATTATATTCAGTTTGCAACCTGATGGAGGTCAGTATAGATGGACTAATAGAGAAAGTCCGACACACTACTAGAAGGCCAAATATTTTTTCAGAGGTAGATGCAGAAAAAAATATATTCAGTTTGCAACCTGATGGAGGTCAGTATAGATGGATTAATAGAACAAGACCCACACACAGCTAGAAGCCCAATATTTTTTCAGAGGTAGATGCAGAAAAAACTATATTCAGTTTGCAACCTGATGGAGGTCAGTATAGATGGACTAATAGAACAAGTCCCACACACTGCTAGAAGCCCAAATATTTTTTCAGAGGTACTGTAGATGCAGATAAAAATTAGTTTTAATTTGCAACCTGATGGAGGTCAGTATAGATGGACTAATAGAGAAAGTCCGACACACTACTAGAAGGCCAAATATTTTTTCAGAGGTAGATGCAGAAAAAAATATATTCAGTTTGCAACCTGATAAAGGTCAGTATAGATGGATTAATAGAACAAGACCCACACACAGCTAGAAGCCCAATATTTTTTCAGAGGTAGATGCAGAAAAAACTATATTCAGTTTGCAACCTGATGGAGGTCAGTATAGATGGACTAATAGAACAAGTCCCACACACTGCTAGAAGCCCAAATATTTTTTCAGAGGTACTGTAGATGCAGATAAAAATTATTTTTAATTTGCAACCTGATGGAGGTCAGTATAGATGGACTAATAGAGAAAGTCCGACACACTACTAGAAGGCTAAATATTTTTTCAGAGGTAGATGCAGAAAAAAATATATTCAGTTTGCAACCTGATGGAGGTCAGTATAGATGGACTAATACAACAAGTCCCACACACAGCTAGAAGCCCAAATATTTTTTCAGAGGTACTGTAGATGCAGATAAAAATTAGTTTTAATTTGCAACCTGATGGAGGTCAGTATAGATGGACTAATAGAGAAAGTCCGACACACTACTATAAGGCCAAATATTTTTTCAGAGCTAGATGCAGAAAAAAATTATATTCAGTTTGCAACCTGATGGAGGTCAGTATAGATGGATTAATAGAACAAGACCCACACACAGCTAGAAGCCCAATATTTTTTCAGAGGTAGATGCAGAAAAAAATATATTCAGTTTGCAACCTGATGGAGGTCAGTATAGATGGACTAATAGAACAAGTCCCACACACTGCTAGAAGCCCAAATATTTTTTCAGAGGTACTGTAGATGCAGATAAAAATTAGTTTTAATTTGCAACCTGATGGAGGTCAGTATAGATGGACTAATAGAGAAAGTCCGACACACTACTAGAAGGCCAAATATTTTTTCAGAGCTAGATGCAGAAAAAAATTATATTCAGTTTGCAACCTGATGGAGGTCAGTATAGATGGACTAATAGAGAAAGTCCGACACACTACTAGAAGGCCAAATATTTTTTCAGAGGTAGATGCAGAAAAAAATATATTCAGTTTGCAACCTGATGGAGGTCAGTATAGATGGATTAATAGAACAAGACCCACACACAGCTAGAAGCCCAATATTTTTTCAGAGGTAGATGCAGAAAAAACTATATTCAGTTTGCAACCTGATGGAGGTCAGTATAGATGGACTAATAGAACAAGTCCCACACACTGCTAGAAGCCCAAATATTTTTTCAGAGGTACTGTAGATGCAGATAAAAATTAGTTTTAATTTGCAACCTGATGGAGGTCAGTATAGATGGACTAATAGAGAAAGTCCGACACACTACTAGAAGGCCAAATATTTTTTCAGAGGTAGATGCAGAAAAAAATATATTCAGTTTGCAACCTGATGGAGGTCAGTATAGATGGATTAATAGAACAAGACCCACACACAGCTAGAAGCCCAATATTTTTTCAGAGGTAGATGCAGAAAAAAATATATTCAGTTTGCAACCTGATGGAGGTCAGTATAGATGGACTAATAGAACAAGTCCCACACACTGCTAGAAGCCCAAATATTTTTTCAGAGGTACTGTAGATGCAGATAAAAATTAGTTTTAATTTGCAACCTGATGGAGGTCAGTATAGATGGACTAATAGAGAAAGTCCGACACACTACTAGAAGGCCAAATATTTTTTCAGAGGTAGATGCAGAAACAAATATATTCAGTTTGCAACCTGATGGAGGTCAGTATAGATGGATTAATAGAACAAGACCCACACACAGCTAGAAGCCCAATATTTTTTCAGAGGTAGATGCAGAAAAAAATATATTCAGTTTGCAACCTGATGGAGGTCAGTATAGATGGACTAATAGAACAAGTCCCACACACTGCTAGAAGCCCAAATATTTTTTCAGAGGTACTGTAGATGCAGATAAAAATTAGTTTTAATTTGCAACCTGATGGAGGTCAGTATAGATGGACTAATAGAATGATGCTATGCCCAAAAGATTTTACTTCACTAGGTGCAGTAAAAAAATTGGTATTCTATACACAGGTGGTATATCTTGCAACACAGATAGGCTACTCCACTGACTAACACACTCTGCAATAGGCCAAAAAGGATTAGCTTTGCTAGATTCAGCCAAATGCTGTGAAAAAAACTTGCACAGCACTGGCACAGACCTGCCTGGCAAAAACTGATAGGAACTCATGTAATCTAGTCCTGAAAAGGACTGCAATTACAATTAGTCTTTACTCCCACAACCGATCTATTTAAGAGCACAGACCTCCCTGATAAAAGTCGTAGGAAATGCTGTAACCTAGTCCTTAAAAGGACTGCAATCACAACTATTCCCTACTCCCAAGCTATCTGTATATTTGTGCGAAAATTGGCTTGAAATTAACAAGGTATAGCGCACACAGCAACAGCGGTGCCGTCTAACACGCAGCTGCAGCAGTGAGAAAATGGTGGCGACGGGGAAAATGGCTTGGTCTTATAGGGCAAGGACATGTGACATACACTGCCAATGACACATGCCCTTGCTTGTGTGAAAAAAAGCACTTCGCTCCGTGTGTGCGCTGCTGATAGGCTGACAGATTGCACCTCCCCACTGTAAATGCGGGAAAGAGAAAAAAAAATGGAGATCTTCATTGTTCCTGCAGAGATCCATCCCCTGCCCCTCCCCCCACCCCGCTGTACACTCAAACTGCGTATTAACATTAATTTTCATCATTACTGAGAAAAAATCCAGTTATGATTTTGGTGCACGAACAGTTATCGAACATAACCTCGAACAGCCAAATTTTTCTCAAATTGTTCGTGTTCGCCGAACGGCTCGAACACCGCCCAAAACAGCTCGAATTTGAGATCGGCGAACAGTTCGAGTAGAACAACGCTCATCTCTAATAGCTACATCCTAAAAGGCTGTTCACATGTCCATGTTTTTTGCAGACTGAGTGGTCCGTTAAAATCACGGACTCATGACAGTTTTTGATCTGAGTCATGGATTAAAATTACCCATGTAAGTCTATGGGTCCATTAAAATCACTGAAATCACATGGATAGTGTAGCACCCTGAGGATTCGGCTGCTACAGGGGTATTGCACCTCAACCCAGAGGTGTGATATTCCACTCCCGGGTAAGGATGGAGAGTGGAACTGAGCTCGGTAGGCTGCATGCACTACACACATCCCATTTCCGGGGAACAGGCCGACGGTACTCCCACTTAGAAATGTGCAGGTACGACCGAGTCTGTTCCTGGCTGGAGTGGGAGGGGGGTGGTACATCCCATGTAGTGTAGGGGCAGATAGGGGGAGCAGCCTGGGTAAAGATAGGAGCTCATTGGGTGCTGGTCACCTGAGCTCACACATAGAGGGTGTATATAAGGTGGGCACCAACTAAGATCAGGGTCAGATGCAGAGAACAAGACAGCTGCAGAGGAGCAGACAGCAAGACAGCTGCAGAGGAGCAGACAGCAAGCAGAGAGGAAGTCAGCCTGCAGCAAGAGAGAGACCCTGAGTGAGAGAGGAGCAGAGAAGGAGTACCCAGAGGGGAAAACAGAAGGGACCCAAGAACCCAAATTAGAGCACCGGGTGAGGAGTCAGCATCAGGGTACCGGAACCCAAGCTGGTGGGGGCAAAAACAATCCCTAGCCAGAGACCGGAGATCGTGGGCAGCGTTTGCCACGGTCACCCATCACATTCACCCCGAAGGCACACCACATGAAGGGTCAGGGAACCCAGGGCCAAGGGTGTCCCAACAGAAGGCCCGAGGGAGCTGGACCTAGGTGAATCACTGGTGGGGACGGCTGAAGAAAGGACAGAGGGAGAGCTCAGGGCCACGCTCCGGACTTGTTTGGGGGTTGGCTGGATCCAGGACCTGGTGGACGCAGCACGGCTCGGGTGGTCACTAGCAGCTGGAGTGACCAGTACAACATCTGCAGTAAGTAAACACCCTTAACTGCACAACCCGAGTCTGTCTTCATTGCCGGCTGCACCGCACCACCACAACCCCCATCCTCTGCGCCTGTCCCCTCTAGGCTATACCCCTCCCGTTGGGGGTGATCCCACCAAGCTGCGCATCCACCATCAGCCTCAGCGGACCCTGCTGCAGCGGCGGCCACAGCGACCGCATCACAACGGGTGGCGTAGTCGACACATTAAGAACTTATAACATCAGTAAGGACTGCCACACACTGAGCTTGACGCCCTGGGCACGGGACCGGGTCACAGCCGCTCGGAGACTACAACCCCCCCACCTGATCCGGTGCCGGGTATTCCCCTCAAAAAGGAATATGTCCCAGGGGGCGCGTCAACTTTGGCGTAGTCGGCAGGATTACGTGCCCACAACAACCGGGTACTGCGTGCCTGAAGAAAAGTGCAAGTTTACCTCAGAAAGAAGTCTCCCGCCGGTTCCGGAGGGTCCACGCCATCGGACTCCATCACCAGTCGTTTCCCGCCGATTGTCCGCCATTTCCAGCTTGTTCCCGCCATCTGCAGAGTTTCCCGCCACTGGGCGACGCTTCCCGCCAAAACCGCAGATTTCCCGCCTTGGAAGAGCAGCGGACGCCATTATGGGCGTGCCAAAGGAGGACAAGAGGCCACCTCCCATCGTGGGCCGGGACAGAAAATGGCGCCAAAAGTGGAAACCGCCCCCACCAACAGAGACTGTGATGCTGGAGGTGTCTGTCAGCGTGAAAGAACTACCCCTGGAGCTGACAGTCACCGAGTTGCCCCGGGACCGCCCTCTAAGTGGGAGGAGACGAAAGGAGAGAACTAAGATGGGTGTCGCTTGGAGCAGTCTGGAGCGAGCGCACCCGGAGGCAGGAAGCCTGGAGAGGAGCAGCAGAAAAGCTCACCCGGAGATGGAGAGAAAGCAGAACAGCACCGGCCCGCTGGCCAGGAGTCTGCTAGAGACCGAGGAAGGAGGGCAGAGCAGCACCGGCCCGCTGGCCAGGAGCCTGCCGAGAGCAGAGCAGAGCAGCACCGACCCGATGGTCAGGAGCCTGCTAGAGTCCACAACCCCGCTAGGTCTAGCGGAGATCCTTGCACAGCTCCCCCGAGACCGGGAGTGTGCGCAGACTGCCCTGGAGGGCCTCGCACGGAGGATGGCCCGGGTACAGCGGGAGATACTGGCGGAGTGGAGCCGGGAGATGGCTCAGCACGCAGAGACCAAGCAGAGGAGCACGCTACCCTGGAAGAGGAAGCAGACCGCCTCTGAGGATGGCGCGGGAGGACCCAAGGCCGGAGACGGCGCCGAGGAGGGAGCCGAACGCATGGAGGCAGGTAAAGGGGACGCCTATACCCCAAGCCGTGACACCGCTTACCTGCCCCAGCTCCCCGTCGCAGAGCCCGAAAGTCCCCCTGCTGTGCCCGAAAACGCCATGTCACCGACGCAGACTAGGCCCCAACCGGAAGCCGCCGCCGCGACCCCTGTGAGGTCACGCGCCTCGACCCGGGGCGTGACAAAGCAGGAAATACCACCAGCCTGGTCGCAAGGCCTAGTACCCCCGGGCGCCGCATCACCAACAGCGCCCCCTACCTCCGCGGAGCCTCCGGCCTGGCCGCAAGGCCAGGTAGCCCAGGGCGCCGCCGTCCTAACGGTGCCCTTCACCTTCCAGGTGCCCCAGGCCTGGCCGCAAGGCCTGGGCAACCCGGACGCCACCACCACCGCGCCCGCACCCGTAAAACCAAGGGTGCCGCATCTGGGAGAGGACTTGTTCAGCCAGCTCACATGGCCGGACGGGTCTGAAGTAACAACCAGCTGTAAGCAAAGAGCAGGAGGAAGACGCCGTTGAGTGCGGCAGAGAAGTGATGTAAATAGTTACCCGACCGGGTACCAAAGAAACTGTTGATACTTATATATAGTCCCCGTTGGGACCAGCTGAGTGAACTGTTTACCCGTTAACCCCTTAATCCCACAGGCTGAGGACTGTGAGCAGCCATTCCCTTCCCTCTACCTGGCCGAGGACTGAGAGCGGCCAACTTTCCCTGTATATAGTTGCGCGTCCTAAAGCGCCCCCTACCGGTTTTATAGAAAACCAGATTTTCTAAGAGACTGTCGCACTTTTCCCGGACACACGGTGCACAGTGTCCGGAGGAGGAACCAGAGACAAGAGAAGTCTACGAGAATGTTTATATAAAAAAAAGTTTTATATATATAATGTTTTATATGTTTTATATGTTTATATGAAAAATTTTGTATGTTTTGGTGTTATTTATGTCTTTACAGCCCGAGGACGTGCTGTGATTTACCAGGGGGGAATGTAGCACCCTGAGGATTCGGCTGCTACAGGGGTATTGCACCTCAACCCAGAGGTGTGATATTCCACTCCCGGGTAAGGATGGAGAGTGGAACTGAGCTCGGTAGGCTGCATGCACTACACACATCCCATTTCCGGGGAACAGGCCGACGGTACTCCCACTTAGAAATGTGCAGGTACGACCGAGTCTGTTCCTGGCTGGAGTGGGAGGGGGGTGGTACATCCCATGTAGTGTAGGGGCAGATAGGGGGAGCAGCCTGGGTAAAGATAGGAGCTCATTGGGTGCTGGTCACCTGAGCTCACACATAGAGGGTGTATATAAGGTGGGCACCAACTAAGATCAGGGTCAGATGCAGAGAACAAGACAGCTGCAGAGGAGCAGACAGCAAGACAGCTGCAGAGGAGCAGACAGCAAGCAGAGAGGAAGTCAGCCTGCAGCAAGAGAGAGACCCTGAGTGAGAGAGGAGCAGAGAAGGAGTACCCAGAGGGGAAAACAGAAGGGACCCAAGAACCCAAATTAGAGCACCGGGTGAGGAGTCAGCATCAGGGTACCGGAACCCAAGCTGGTGGGGGCAAAAACAATCCCTAGCCAGAGACCGGAGATCGTGGGCAGCGTTTGCCACGGTCACCCATCACATTCACCCCGAAGGCACACCACATGAAGGGTCAGGGAACCCAGGGCCAAGGGTGTCCCAACAGAAGGCCCGAGGGAGCTGGACCTAGGTGAATCACTGGTGGGGACGGCTGAAGAAAGGACAGAGGGAGAGCTTAGGGCCACGCTCCGGACTTGTTTGGGGGTTGGCTGGATCCAGGACCTGGTGGACGCAGCACGGCTCGGGTGGTCACTAGCAGCTGGAGTGACCAGTACAACATCTGCAGTAAGTAAACACCCTTAACTGCACAACCCGAGTCTGTCTTCATTGCCGGCTGCACCGCACCACCACAACCCCCATCCTCTGCGCCTGTCCCCTCTAGGCTATACCCCTCCCGTTGGGGGTGATCCCACCAAGCTGCGCATCCACCATCAGCCTCAGCGGACCCTGCTGCAGCGGCGGCCACAGCGACCGCATCACAACGGGTGGCGTAGTCGACACATTAAGAACTTATAACATCAGTAAGGACTGCCACACACTGAGCTTGACGCCCTGGGCACGGGACCGGGTCACAGCCGCTCGGAGACTACAACCCCCCCACCTGATCCGGTGCCGGGTATTCCCCTCAAAAAGGAATATGTCCCAGGGGGCGCGTCAGATAGCATCAATGTGTAATTCCTATGCTGCTAGTGGTTAACATTGTCGTGGTTAAGAGAAGCTTTGCAGTTAATTTTTTCCATCATTGAATATCGTTGCTGAAACATTATAAAAGTGGTACAGACCTAAAATTTATTTTAATCCTAAATGCTATCTATTTCATGTCATAATGAAATCTATTTACTAATATACTTCAATTAAAAAGTCTCTATCATTCTCTCTCTATTCTATCTAACTGCTTTATTTTTTTACTACTTCCTCTTTGATGATGCTTCATTTGAGAATCCCAGTGCATGCTGGGATTGTCAAACAAGTCATCATATGGGGGCATAGGCAATGGTCACTGCCACAGCCTCTGCCCCCTACCTAATAGGAAGCTTTATCAGTGATGCTGGGCTGGGCTAGTCCTTGTTCTACTGAGCATGCATTGGTTGTCAATTCCAACCTATGCTCAGTAGATTATTGTCACTGTGTGCAATATGCAGAGTGACAGTGCGCTCGCTCACCGGCTCTGATCAGAAGTACAGAGCTAGAAGAGAGCGCTCTGTCAGTGTGCATTGTAAGAAGATTACCCAGCGTGTAGGAAAAGCAGAGATTAGTGCTGCCCCTGCAAGTGATGTCATACAATTTTATTCCATAATTCTGGCAATGAATCAAGGTTATAGGGCCTGATACATCAAGACCGGCATTGTTCACGCCGGTCTTGATGAGGAGATGGACCAGAGTCAAACGCTCCTGATTCATAAAGACCTCTGTGTTTGCCTTGCCACAAATCCTACTCCAGCAGGGGCTGGAGTAAGATTTGTAGTGTTGCGAACACTGACAGTCATCATGAATTTGACAAAAGGCAGTCGCTACCCCCATCCTGCTGCAGCTCTGCCCACTTTGTGAAAGCTGGGCATAAATTTCATGAGAACACGAAAAGTTGCATAATTTTAGTTCAGCCATTAGTCACGACAAAATTATGAGATTTTTCCAAGCTTTTTAAACCAGAATACTGGTGTAAAAGCTTTGCTGAATTATAATTATTATTTATTTTTATAGCACCGTTGATTCCATGGTGCTGTACATGAGAAGGGGTTACATACAAAATACAGACATCACTTATAGTAAACAAACTAACAATGATAGATAGGTACAGAACGAAGAGGACTTTGCTCTTGCGCGCTTACATTCTATAGGATGGTGGGGAAGGAGACAGTAGGTTGGGGGTGTCACTCCAGGTGTAAGTTCAACACAGAGGGAAAAGGGAGAGGGAGCCCATACAATAGGGAAAGGAGGAAGTGGAGACCTCCTTCTCTGGTCTAGCGTCACCCTGTCTCAACTAACGTCCCTATATAACCTCCTCAGCTATTGCCATTCATGTGCCTCGCCCTACTTTCCCTGGCGTAAGTCTACGGCTAGGGATTGAAGGAGATGAGCACTAGTCAACCTCCACTAAAACTCTAAAGACAACAAGGGTAGACAAAACAGGGGAAAATGGCTTAGCTTTAGATGAACTCCAAATAAGCACACGACCTCAAGCTCCAGAGAGGACAAAGTACTGCTCCTGCTAAGCTTCACAAGTAGAAATGAGTATAACCGGCGACTCCCTCTCAGACACATATATAAGCAGCTGTCTGCAATACCAAATGTGGAGATCTCCTGCAACCCACTGCATGGGGACTGTCTGTCACCTCTGACACACCCGTGACAGTACTCCCCCTTCTACGAGTGGCCTCCGGACACTCAGGACCGGGTTTGTCAGGAAAAGAGATGTGGAATGAGTGAACCAATCTGGGAGCGTTCACCTCTGATGCTGAAACCCACATCCTCTTCTCTTGACCATAGCCTTTCCAGTGCACCAAGTATTGTAGAGAATGTAGAATCCTCGAAATCTGGCACTCCAGATTACCATCAATCATTACTGGGGGTGGTGGTGTGGCCCCCCTGCGGGTTCAGTTGGCACAGAGGTACTGCATCTCACCCAGAGGTGTGGTACCCCACTCTCAGGTAAGGAAGGAGTACTACCCGGGACCCACCCACCTACATCCAACACTACACGACTCCAGACCAGCAGGAGGGGCAAGATGCACTGATCCACTGCTGAGCCCTGTCCCTGGTTGGAAGGGGGGAACCAAGAGAGGGGGAACCATGTAGTGCGTGTGGGTGGAGAAAGTAGTTCAGGGGAGCACCGTCAGGAAAAGTATAAGAAGAAGGGGAACCATCTAGAAGTAGGTCAGTACAGAGGAGAGACAGTTGGGAGTGGGAGCTCAGAAGGAGCTCCGCTCAGGAGAGAGAAGAGTGTGCCTAGTCTGAGAGGCCCAGAAGAGAGCGTGATAGAGGACGGGAGCAGAGGGAAGGCTCCAGAGACAGAGGGGATCCCAGGGGCACGGTGAGTGCAGGAAGCCACCCGTGCACCTGAATCTACACGGACGTGGAGGGATCAGGCCGCAGAGGGGACCGGCCCCTAAACTAGTGGAGAATAATCAGGCTCAGCTAGATAACCGGAGGCTGCTGTATTTGCAAGGTGCAGCAGCCAACCACCACAATTACATCGCCGAAAAGGTGGCCGCATAGGGTCCAGGGGATTGCAAGTCGCCTGGCAAGACCCAAGGCTACCGGCTTGGGACACTGATTGTGAGGCGCAGGGCAGGAGGGCGAGAGCCAGCACAGGGAAGACGACCGGGAAAGGAACATAGAACGGGGTCTCGTTTAAGTACTCCTGAGAGACTTGAGAGTTGCTGAACCCCTTCCCTGATGAACACAGGACGACGTGGGAGGTTACACACTGGCCCTGGTAACCTGGAGTCTTGAACAACTGTGAGTAAACCTTGAAGACTGCACCCCACTGTGTCCTGGAATTATTGCTGCCCCATCTCCAGCCCTGCATTACACCTCACCAAGAACATCTACCTCATAAAATCCTTATATCCTGCCCTGGAGCTAAGCTCTGCCTGTGGAGAGCTGAACCAACTCTGCTGCGTCGCCATCAGCTCCAGTGGATCTGCACCGCAGCGGCAGCCCCATATAGCCGCATACCACAGGTGGTGTCACGAACATTATTATCGCTAAAAACTTTATTCCCCTTTTACTTTTCCCCTTTAATTGACCGCCCTGGGTCACAGACCGGGTCACTACCACCGTGACATCCCCCAGCATCGACCGACCCGGCTACCGAGTACCCCATGGCCCAGGGGGGCGCGTCAGTGGTAGAGGTGAGGGCTCAAGAGGTTTCACATACCTTTTGAGTAAGGACCTGTGGAACACATTTTGGACCTTAATGGCCTGAGAAAGTTCAAGACGAAACGCTGCTGGGTTAATGACGGAGGTTATTTTATAGGGACCAATAAACCTAGGTCCCAGCTTCAAAGAAGGAACTTTCAATCTTATATTCCTGGTAGATAACCACACAAAGTCATTCACATTCAGGTCCGGACCTGGCAAGCGTTTTCTGTCAGCCAGTCGTTTATACCAGACTCCCATGGTCTTTAAATTACACAGAATACCCTGCCATACCGAGAAGAGCTATGAAGCAAACCGTTCCTCCTCAGGAATTCCTGAAGCTCCTCCCCCACTGAAGGTACCAAACTGTGGATGATAATCGTATGCACCGAAGAATGGTGACCTGCTAGTGGATTCTTGACGATGATTATTGATGGCAAATTCTACCAGAAGTAAGTAGGATGCCCAATCCTCCTGATTTTCAGTGATGAAACACCTGATGTATGTCTTTCAAGTTCTGATTGACCACTCGGTCAGACCATTCGACTGAGGGTGGAAGACAGAGGAAAAGCACAGCTGCACCCACAGAAAGCCTTCCAGAATTTGGAAACAAACTGGGTCCCCCCATCTGACACCACATCGGAGGGAACCCCGTGAAGCTTCACAATCTCATTTATGAATACCTGAGCAAGTGTCTTGGCATTGGGAAGTGCAACGCAGAGGGAAAAGGGAGAGGGAGCCCAGACACTAGGGAAAAGGGGAAGTAGAGACCTCCTAATCTGGTCTAGCATCACCCTGTCTCAAATAACGTCCCTATATAGCCTCCTCAGCTATCGCCGATCGCGTGCCTCGCCTTACTTTCCCTGGCGTAAGGCTACGGCTAGGGATGGAAGGAGATGAGTACTAGTCAACCTCCACTGAAACTCTAAAAACAAGAAGGGTAAACAAAACAGGGGAAAATAGCTTAGCTGTAGATGAACTCCAAATAAGCGCATGGCCTCAAGCTCCAGAGAGGACGAAGTACTGCTTCTGCTAAACTTCACAAGTAGAAATGAGTATAAACGGTGACTCCCTCTCAGACACACCAGGTATATATACACCCAGGCCAGAGAGCAAATTAGCAAGAGAGAGGTAGTCGCTCGGTCCTAAAGACAGCCTCCAATCTAAGCAGCTGTCTGCAATGCCAAACGTGGAGATCTCCTGCAACCCACTGCAGGGCGACTGTCTGTCACCTCTGACACACCCGTGACAGGGGGTTGCAGCAGCTTTGGTGTTGGTGAGGCAGCAGCTGTGGTAGTGGTGAGGAGGCAGCGGGGTAATGGCAGGCTGTAAGCTTTCTTGAAGAGATGGGTTTTCAAGTTCCATCCAATTATGGTGGATAATCTGACATATTGGGGCACAGAATTCCAGAGGATGGGGGATAGTCGGGAGAAGTCTTGGAAGCGAAAGGGTGAGGAATGAATAAGTGTGCAGGAGAGAAGGAGTTGCTGCGATGACCGAAGATAGCGTGAGGGAACATATCGGGAGATTAGTTCAGAGATATATGGAGGAGACAGGTTATGGATGGCTTTGTAGGTCAGTGTTAGCAGTTTGAACTGGATACACTGGGAAATTGGAACTAGTGAAGAGATTTGCAAAAAGAAGAGGAGGAGTAGCGTGGAGAGAGATGAATTAGTTGGGCAGCAGAGTTAAGGACAGACTGGAGAGGTGCAAGAGTATTAGCAGGGAGACCACAGAGGAGGATGTTGCAGTGTTTGAGGCGGGAGATGATGAGGGCATGCACAATCATTTTAGTAGATTAAGGGTTGAGGAAAGGACGGATTCTGGAAATATTTTTGAGCTGCAGGTGACAGGAGGTGGTGAGAGCTTGGATCTGAGGTTTGAAGGACAGGGCAGAGTCAAGGGTTACGCCGAGGCTGCGGATTTCTGGTACAGGGGAAATCGTGATGAATTAGACCCATAGTTTTTGTTCTTGTAGAGGGGAGCTAATGTACTGCATCTATATAAATAAAAATGTAAATGTTCGCTTGTTCAAAATCTTAAATCTCCGATAGTTCTTCACCGATTGCTTTGAAATTTTGATACAACGTTGCATTCGAATACACGCATATGTTTATATACCTACTATGTTTTTATATACCAGCTGTTGGCCGTAAAAGCAACAGTGAGAGGGGGGTATTACGAGCTCAATCCCAGGCTGACTCTCCTCAGCCACCCAGCATTCTCTCCCCCTTTAGTGACATCTCATTCATAAACCCTTCTCCCTCTCCTTCATTCGCCGCAGCTGCTGCCTGTGCTCTGCTCCATTTGTGTCCCCCGTGGGGGTTGGGGGGAAGGGGAATGACGAGACCTTCTGTTCGAGGCCAAAAGACGCAGCTGTTCATCACCACCACCGCCTGAAAGGCGGCCGCCCCTGCTCTCCGGCACTTCTGCTGCTGCGGCTTCTTCTTCTCCGGCAGGTGAGTCTAATTTCTGACTGCGCAACAACAAGCGGGGGAGGGAGGGAAGGAGAGAGGGAGGCTGCACGGAGAGGCGCAGGCTGCGGCCTCCGCTCTGGGCGCTGTGCTGGGCCCAAGCCTCGCACCAGTGGGCTTATAGCGAGCGAGTCCAAATCCCACTGCGCCATAGGTGGGAGCGGCGCTGTGATCTGGCCGGTACTGGCACGGGACATGTCAAGTGGATCACCCAATCCTCATTTGCTGCCTGCCTTCATCCCTCCTGTCACATTCCCTTTGTACTAGGGAATTGCATAACTAGCAATCCCTGACATGACCGGCTCCATTGTGACACCTGACAGCAAGTACCGACCTCTTTAGTGACCTGTGAAGAGTACAGGCCTGCAAGGGTCACAGGGTACAGGCTGCAACCATGCCGGCCTGATGGGCACAACTATCAACAGCGCCTGCATTGCCCCATCTGATATATACAGTATATATCTATATAGCCACAGCAAGGCGTGGCTGGGTACAGCTAGTAAAAAGAAAAAGGCTATAAGCTCGAGTCAGCTCCTGCAGGTAGCCAACATGTCATGCTTAAATCTATATCTCCTTGGGCTATTTGTAGGTCTGTAACAGTAAAATGACGCACTAAACGCTATGAAGATATATTTCGAAATTAATCAATATAGGAGAATGGATCTGAAATAGACATTCTGATAATAGATGTAGATTCAATTTAAGTTGTAGTCCTTCCTCTTTAAATTTGTAGATACTTTCGATGTTATGATTTAGCCACCAGCAAAACCTATTATGATCGATTCCCTAAAAGGTAAAACGAATGCACATTGCACGCAACTATGAAAACTTTGATGTATATCCCTCCAGCAGACACCTTTTCATCTTCAAAACCAGCATATGGTAATCACTTTCTATAAATACTGATATTTTATGTGTATGTTATTGACTTTCATCTGCTTCACTGCTATTCTGGAGAGTATTCACATGCATACTAAGTGATGAATGGTGATAGTAGAGGAAGGTGCCAGTGGGTGACACAGAACATTGAGCAAGATTTGGGAGGCAAGGTGCATAATGGGATGAAGTTTGAAGGCTTTTTGATAGAGTGGGAAGTTCTATGCTCCTAAGCAATTATCTATGATTTGTTGAGCTTTTTTATTTAAAACACCAGATCTAATTTCAGATAGGAGATAGACAAGATTGTCATGTGTTACATGCTTATCATTGTGAAGGGGAATGAAAGCTACTGAGGCAGACACAGAGAAAGGGCAATGATAAAGGCATAGAGAGAGCATCAAAGATTACCAGGGAAAATTAGGAAGATAACTCTGCTGGATGGATGAGAGAGGAATCCAAGAATGAAAGAATAACATTTAGGATCAGGCAACTGGTTTACACTGGGTTAGGACAGAATGTGTGATAAGTATTTTCAGTGGCTTGCTGAATAACTTTTCTTCCTTAAAGAAGTTTTACACTACTTGGACAACTCCTTGTCATCCTGTAGCACCCTGAGGATTCGGCTGCTACAGGGGTATTGCACCTCAATCCAGAGGTGTGATATTCCACTCCCGGGTAAGGATGGAGTGTGGATCTGAGCTCAGTCAGCTGCATGCACTACACACATCCCATTTCCGAGGAACAGGCCGACGGTACTCCCACTTAGAAATGTGCAGGTACGACCGAGTCTGTTCCTGGCTGGAGTGGGAGGGGGGTGGTACATCCCAAGTAGTGTAGGGGCAGATAGGGGGAGCAGCCTGGGTAAAGATAGGAGCTCATTGGGTGCTGGTCACCTGAGCTCACACATAGAGGGATATATAAGGTGGGCACCAACTAAGATCAGGGTCAGACGCAGAGAGTCAGATGCAGAGAGGATCAGCTGCAGAAAACAAGTTAGGAGAGGAGAGAAGAAAGACCAAGACCCAGAGTGAGAGAGGAGAAAAGAGAAAGACCCAGAGCACAGAAGAGAAGGGACCCAAGAACCCAAATCAGAGCACCGGGTGAGGAGTCAGCATCAGGGTACCGGAACCCAAGCTGGTGGGGGTAAAAACAATCCCCAGCCAGAGACCGGAGACCATGGGCAGTGTCTGTCACGGTCACCCACCACATTCACCCCGAAGGCACACCACATGAAGGGTCAGGGAACCCAGGGCCAAGGGTGTCCCAACAGAAGGCCCGAGGGAGCTGGACCTAGGTGGATCACTGGTGGGGACGGCTGAAGAAAGGACAGAGGGAGAGCTCAGGGCCACGCTCCGGACTTGTTTGGGGGTTGGCTGGATCCAGGACCTGGTGGACGCAGCACGGCTCGGGTGGTCACTAGCAGCTGGAGTGACCAGTACAACATCTGCAGTAAGTAAACACCCTTAACTGCACAACCCGACTCTGTCTTCACTGCCGTCTGCACTACACCACCACAACCCCCATCCTCTGCGCCTGTCCCCTCTGAGGCTATACCCCTCCCGTTGGGGGTTATCTCACCAAGCTGCGCACCCACCATCAGCCTCAGCGGACCCTGCTGCAGCGGCGGCCACAGTGACCGCATCACAACGGGTGGCGTAGTCGACACAAAAGAACTTTAGTAACATCTGTAGAACTGCCACATCACACTGAGCTTGACGCCCTGGGCACGGGACCGGGTCACAGCCGCTCGGAGACTACAACCCCCCCCCCATCTGATCCGGTGCCGGGTATTCCCCTCAAAAAGGAATATGTCCCAGGGGGCGCGTCAACTTTGGCGTAGTCGGCAGGATTACGTGCCCGCAACACCCGGGTACTGCGTGCCTGAAGAAAAGTGCAAGTTTACCTCAGAAAGAAGTCTCCCGCCGGTTCCGGAGGGTCCACGCCATCGGACTCCATCACCAGTCGTTTCCCGCCGATTGTCCGCCATTTCCAACTTGTTCCCGCCATCTGCAGAGTTTCCCGCCACTGGGCGACGCTTCCCGCCAAAACCGCAGATTTCCCGCCTTGGAAGAGCAGCGGACGCCATTATGGGCGTGCCAAAGGAGGGCAAGAGGCCACCTCCCATCGTGGGCCAGGACAGAAAATGGCGCCAAAAGTGGAAACCGCCCCCACCAACAGAGACTGTGATGCTGGAGGTGTCTGTCAGCGTGAAAGAACTCCCCCTGGAGCTGACAGTCACCGAGTTGCCCCGGGACCGCCCTCGAGGTGGGAGGAGACGAAAGAGAAGAGAAAAGATGGGTGTCGCTTGGAGTAGTCTGGAGCGAGCGCACCCGGAGGCAAGAGGTCTAACGAGGAGTAGCGGAGAAGCTTACCCGGATATGGAGAGAAAGCAGAACAGCACCGGCCCGCTGGCCAGGAGTCTGCTAGAGACCAAGGAAGGAGAGCAGAGCAGCACCGGCCCGCTGGCCAGGAGCCTGCTGGAAGAAGAGCAGAGCAGCACCGACCCGATGGTCAGGAGCCTGCTAGAGTCCACAACCCCGCTAGGTCTAGCGGAGATCTTAGCGCAGCTCCCCCGAGACCGGGAGTGTGCACAAACTGCCCTGGAGGGCCTCGCACGGAGGATGGCCCGGGTACAGCGTGAGATACTGGCGGAGTGGAGCCGGGAGATGACCCAGCAAGCTGAGACCAGTCAACGGAGCACGCTACCCTGGAAGAGGAAGCAGACCGCCTCTGAGGATGGCGCGGGAGGACCCAAGGCCGGAGACGGCGCCGAGGAGGGAGCCGAACGCATGGAGGCAGGTAAAGGGGACGCCTATACCCCAAGCCGTGACACCGCTCACCTGCCCCAGCTCCCCGTCGCAGAGCCCGAAAGTCCCCCTGCTGTGCCCGTAGCCGCCACGTCA
This sequence comes from Phyllobates terribilis, assembly GCF_046119375.1. Taxonomy (NCBI): domain Eukaryota; kingdom Metazoa; phylum Chordata; class Amphibia; order Anura; family Dendrobatidae; genus Phyllobates; species Phyllobates terribilis. The sequence continues at coordinate 137,332,187 of NW_027362762.1, forward strand.
CCGCTATGGACTAGGCCCCGACCGGAAGCCGCCGCAGCGACCCCTGTGACGTCACGCGCCTCGATCCGGAGCGTGACGAAGCAGGAATTACCACCAGCCTGGTCGCAAGGCCTAGTACCCCCGGGCGCCGCAATACCAACAGCGCCCCCTACCTCCGCGGAGCCCCCGGCCTGGTCGCAGGGCCAAGTAGCCCAGGGTGCCGCCGTCCTAACGGTGCCCTTCACCTTCCAGGTGCCCCAGGCCTGGCCGCAAGGCCTGGGCAACCCGGGCGCCACCACCACCGCGCCCGCGCCCGCAATACCAAGGGTGCCACACCTGGGGGAGGACCTCTTCAGCCAGCTCACATGGCCGGACGGGCGGCCCTTCATCTGGCCCGAAGGATACCATGAGCTGGAACGGCAGCAGAAACTAAGACCCCTGGATGAACCCCTGATTCCGGCTCCGAAGCCCGTGGCACGGATCTCGCCCCCGCTAGCGGAAGCACAGTTTGAGTGGGACCCCACCGGAGAAGATCTAATGGGGTTCACTCAGGAAACTAGGGCAGCTGCAGCAGAGCGTGCCGAGTGTTGCCGACAGCAGCTCGAAGAGTTCGCGAGGGAGCGGAGAGAGAGGCGGGTCCGGGAACAACAGGCCCAAATAAGGAGCGCCGAGCAAAAGAGCCGGACCAGGAGGGACCCCCGTGCAGCGCACAGTCCCCGTACCACCGGGACTGTCATCAAGTTTAACCAGCAGCACGGGTGGGGCTTTATCAGAGACAACAACACCCTCGGCGACGTCTTTGTCACGCGCAGAGACGTGGAGTCCCATCTGCCGGAGGGGCACAGAGGTCGTGACCTCTACATCGGAGACGAGGTCACCTTCACCCGGCACAAGTGTGCCAAAGGACCTTATGCCCTCCACGTGCACCGCTTGACGGAGGAGGAGTTGCGGTACGGGGAGGAGGAGCCAGAGGACCCGGACGGGTCTGAAGCAACACCATATCACCAAGAAAAAGCAGGAGGGAGCCGTCGTTGAGGACGGGAGTAGAGACTGTATATAGTTGCCCGTCGGGGCACAGTGAACCGTTGCTGCTAAAATAGTCCCCGTTGGGACCAGTGGACTGTTTACCCGTTAACCCCTTCATCCTACAGGCTGAGGACTGTGAGCAGCCATTCCCTTCCCTCTACCTGGCCGAGGACTGAGAGCGGCCAACTTCCCCTGTAAATAGTTGCGCGTCCTAAAGCGCCCCCTACCGGTTTTATAGAAAACCAGTTTTTCAAAGAGACTGTCGCACTTTTCCCGGACACACGTTGCACAGTGTCCGGAGGAGGAACCAGAAACAAGAGACGACGAGAAAGTTTTATCTGCTAAGATATGTTATTTATATATGTTTTATATGAAAAAAAAAAAAAATTATTGTATGTTTTGGTGTTATTTATGTCTTACAGCCCGAGGACGTGCTGTGATTTACCAGGGGGGAATGTAGCACCCTGAGGATTCGGCTGCTACAGGGGTATTGCACCTCAATCCAGAGGTGTGATATTCCACTCCCGGGTAAGGATGGAGTGTGGATCTGAGCTCAGTCAGCTGCATGCACTACACACATCCCATTTCCGAGGAACAGGCCGACGGTACTCCCACTTAGAAATGTGCAGGTACGACCGAGTCTGTTCCTGGCTGGAGTGGGAGGGGGGTGGTACATCCCAAGCAGTGTAGGGGCAGATAGGGGGAGCAGCCTGGGTAAAGATAGGAGCTCATTGGGTGCTGGTCACCTGAGCTCACACATAGAGGGATATATAAGGTGGGCACCAACTAAGATCAGGGTCAGACGCAGAGAGTCAGATGCAGAGAGGATCAGCTGCAGAAAACAAGTTAGGAGAGGAGAGAAGAAAGACCAAGACCCAGAGTGAGAGAGGAGAAAAGAGAAAGACCCAGAGCACAGAAGAGAAGGGACCCAAGAACCCAAATCAGAGCACCGGGTGAGGAGTCAGCATCAGGGTACCGGAACCCAAGCTGGTGGGGGTAAAAACAATCCCCAGCCAGAGACCGGAGACCGTGGGCAGTGTCTGTCACGGTCACCCACCACATTCACCCCGAAGGCACACCACATGAAGGGTCAGGGAACCCAGGGCCAAGGGTGTCCCAACAGAAGGCCCGAGGGAGCTGGACCTAGGTGGATCACTGGTGGGGACGGCTGAAGAAAGGACAGAGGGAGAGCTCAGGGCCACGCTCCGGACTTGTTTGGGGGTTGGCTGGATCCAGGACCTGGTGGACGCAGCACGGCTCGGGTGGTCACTAGCAGCTGGAGTGACCAGTACAACATCTGCAGTAAGTAAACACCCTTAACTGCACAACCCGACTCTGTCTTCACTGCCGTCTGCACTACACCACCACAACCCCCATCCTCTGCGCCTGTCCCCTCTGAGGCTATACCCCTCCCGTTGGGGGTTATCTCACCAAGCTGCGCACCCACCATCAGCCTCAGCGGACCCTGCTGCAGCGGCGGCCACAGTGACCGCATCACAACGGGTGGCGTAGTCGACACAAAAGAACTTTAGTAACATCTGTAGAACTGCCACATCACACTGAGCTTGACGCCCTGGGCACGGGACCGGGTCACAGCCGCTCGGAGACTACAACCCCCCCCCCATCTGATCCGGTGCCGGGTATTCCCCTCAAAAAGGAATATGTCCCAGGGGGCGCGTCAATCCCACACGCTTGGCCCTGATAAAATATGAAACCCTATACTCACCTCCCGTGTTGGCGCCATTCCCACGGTGTCAGCACCCGCTCTCCCCGGGGCTCCCGTGCTGTTGTTGTGACACGTGATTCTGGCACCCAATCAGCGCTGGTGTCACTATCTCCGCCTCCTGTCAAATTGAACAAAAAGAGGAAGTCAGAGATCAGCTACAGCCCGGACTTCCTCTTCATGTTCAATTTGTCCAAAGGTGGGACAGTGACACCAGCGCTGATTGGACGCCGGCGTCACATGTCACAACAACTGCTCGAGACCGCGAGTGCCGACACCGCTGGAATGATGTCAGCACTGGAGGTGAATATAGGCTTTTTTATTTTTATTTAGATCAAGAAGGGGTTGGCCAAGTAGTGGACAACTCTATTAAGGCTACGTTCCCACAATGAGCTTTTGGTGCATTTGTGCACCCTTTAGCCAAATTAGGCTATGTGCCCATGATCTTTTGGTGCGTTTTTGCTGGGTCAAAAATGCAGCATCTTCCAGTTCCAGCACAGTGGATGGGATTTATAGAGATCTCATGCCCACGGTGCTTCTTTTTAACATAGCGTAAACTGACCTGTGGTGCGTGTTTCAAGTCTACAGCATGTCAATTTCTCTAGCGGGTACACTAAGTTTTCTGTGTGGATTTTCCCCATAGACTTGCATTTGAGGCAGAAAATCTGCAGGTAAAAAAACGCATATGTGTTTTTTGTGTGTTTACTCGGCATAAACGCATCAAAAATGCATGTAATCCACACCTAAGTATATCAACAATGTTTTTTCAAAGCTGAATACCATTAAGTATCAAAAACAAAGCAGCTTAAAGGCGATATAAATGCATGTTAAAAAAAGCACACAAAAACGCAATGAAAAAGCGCAAATAACCTAATTTATCTCCTTTACGACCTTGGACATATGAGTACGTCCAAGGTCGCATCCCTGTCTTTGGCACGGGCTCCGGTGATGAGCCCGCACCTTTCTGTAGACATGACAGCTGATCTAATCAGCTGTCATATGCCCTGCACAGCCGCGGGTGGAATTGCAAACTCTGACAGCGACATTTAACATGCACGCACCGGAAGGCAAAAAAAATATAAAAGTTCAAATCACCCTCCTTTTGCCCCATTCAAAATAAAAAAACAATAAAAAATACACGTTTGGTATCGCCGTTTTCCGAATCGCCCAATCTATCAATACATAAAAAGAATTAATCCAATCGATAAATGGCATAATGAGAAAAAAAAATCAAAACTCCAGAATTACGTTTTTTTTGGTCGCCGCAATATTGCATTAAAATGGAATAACGGGCGAACAAAATATCGTATCTACCCCAAAATGGTTTCAATAAAAACGTCAGCTCGGCACGCAAATAATAAGCCCTCACCCAGCCCCAGATCAAGAAAAATGGAGACGTTACGGGTCTTGGTAAATGGGCCTTTTTTTTTTTTTTTTTTACAAACTTTGGATTTTTTTCACCACTTAAATAAAAAAGAATCTATACATGTTTGGTATCTACGAACTCATAATGGCAAGCCAGTTTTAGCATTTAGTGAACAAGGTAAAAAAAAACAAAAAAACAATTCTGGAACTTTTTTTTGCAATTTCACCGCACTTGGAATTATTTTCTTGTTTTCCTGTACGCGATATAGTAAAACCAATGGTGTTGTTCAAAAGTACAACACGTTCCGCAAAAAATAAGCCCTAACCATTGAGTAATTGTTGGAAAAATAAAAAAGTTATGGCTCTCGGAAGAAGGGGAGCAAAAGACGAAAACGCCAAAACGGAAAACCCAAGGTGGTAAAGGGGATAAATAATAGGTGCAGAAATTCTGAAGCATCAAAAATTCATCAAAAGCTCATCGTGGAAACGTAGCCTTAGGTTACTTTTTTTTAGCTCGTTTCTATCCAGTTTTTGACGCTGTGTTTTATGTCTCTTATTGGTATGTCATGTTTTCTGTTATGTATGTCATGTTTTCTATGTCATGTATGTCTCGGATTTTCTGCATCTAATACAAGTCTATGGGGAAAATCTGCACAGAAAACACACCGTACCCGCAAATGAAATTAACATGTTGCGGATTTGAAACGCTCTCCGCAGGTGAGTTGACGCTGAGTAAAAAAAAGTACAGAGGGCATGAGATTTCACTTTCCATCGACTTTGCTGGAACTGTAAGACACTACGTTTTTGATGCAGCAAAAATCCGCAGCATAAAAAGCTAACAAATTTTATTTTGTTGGCACACAGCCTTAAAGGGAATCTGTGTAGGATTTTACACCCAAAACTGTTAATATGTGCATGTAGGTCTTTCAAAGACAAGTCCAGTGTCTTCTTTCATGGGCAGGCCATTCTTCCATTACTGAGAAATCAGTGTTTGAATCTGAAGCCTCTGTCACTCCAGCTCTATTCCCCACTTATCACCATCCCCTCCTGCTTTACTGTTAGTCTCTATGCTGTGTGATTTCAGGCATAGGAGCCATGAGTATATTTTGCAGTACGTATAGAGCCTTCATCAGAACTATAGAGCTGTGAATAAATCCTGTCTTCTTTTTGTCCTGCTACAGTAGATCCTACAGATGAACTGCAGGAAGTATCAGCCTAGTATACTGTACGTGTCTTCTTACGAACTGTTTGTCCACAGATTTAATTATCTATACAAGTTTATGTGTCCGTGATGGCATCAGTGTACAATCCGTGTGCTGCCCGGGATTAACATTGTAATGTATAGGTGAAGCTTTGCAATATATTTTTTCATATGTGAAAATCATTGATGAAACACTGGTAGTGAAAACTGACAATGACAAAACACTGAAGACACTCGGATCCAAAACACGCATGGACTATTTTTTGCATAAATCTGAATGAAACCTAATTCAACTCGTTCAGGTGTAATCTGATATAGCCAATCACTGGATTGATGAGAAACAACACTTTTAGGGTAGGGTCACTCAAGCATATAAAAAATCGTTCAGAGTTTCATCCAGACAAGTGGGACAATTTTTTTCTCATTTGTCATCCATATACAATCCATTTATTTCCTCAGCAGCGATTGCTCATTTACAGGATCACTTACAGTTTCCTATTTTACAGAATTACACTGTATCCATAAAAATCGGATTCTACTCTGTGTCTCTGTATGGCATCCAATTTGTTTCACACGCCCATAGACTTGAATGGATATATATATATATATATGTATATATATATATATATATGGATACAGGAGTGCACAGCAAATATGGAGTCCAATAATATTAAAGAAGGTGCTAACCCATGTGGTATAACCAAGAATGCAAGTAAAAGAGAAAAGAACCACATGCACAGAGCAACACACTTCTATATATAAAAGGTATAATTTTATTCCAGAAAAATACCCATGGGGTTCTGGTCCTTCATCCTTTCCACATGACTGGTATACTTTAGCACTAGCCACAATGATGGCGCACACCCGTCTAAATCTCTTTCTGCCGGGTATTATATCCTGTATATGCGGATGTGTTCTATATAGATATATGCAGATGCAGCGCCGGACTGGGGTGTCTGGGGCCCACCTGGGAAATTGACTCCAGGGTCCCCCCAGGGAAATTAACTCCAGGGGCCCACCCACCCGGGCCAACCCACCCTTCAGCTATTTGCAAATACCTGTTAGCCGTTATACCCATTATATTGGCGGCTCCTGCCCATCACTGTGCGCTCACCAGAAATGCGATGTACAATTACTGTAGTTTGCATTAAAGGGTTTTTATTGGTAAAAACAAGTTATCAGCGATGCACAGGTTGGGAAGGTGATCACTTATTTATTGGTGGAATCCGCACTGTCAGAAGATTGTGGCACTTTGAGTATTTGGTGAGATAATTACCTCAGTATTTATAAGACAAAACCAGGAGTGGAGCAATCCGAGGTAATGTTTTATGCATTTCTCACCCACTCCTGGTTTTGTCTTATAAATACAGAGGTGAAAATCTCACCAAATGCCAACTAGCTTTCTCTGGTGAACCTGTGTAACTGTGACGCGCCCCCTGGGACATATTCCTTTTTGAGGGGAATACCCGGCACCGGATCAGATGGGGGGTTGTAGTCTCCGAGCGGCTGTGACCCGGCCCCGTGCCCAGGGCGTCAAGCTCAGTGTTATGTGGCAGCTTTACAGATGTTACTAAAGTTCTTTTGTGTCGACTACGCCACCCGTTGTGATGCGGTCACTGTGGCCGCCGCTGCAGCAGGGTCCGCTGAGGCTGATGGTGGATGCGCAGCTTGATGGGATCACCCCCAACGGGAGGGGTATAGCCTCAGAGGGGACAGGCGCAGAGGATGGGGGTTGTGGTGGTGCGGTGCAGCCGGCAATGAAGACAGACTCGGGTTGTGCAGTTAAGGGTGTTTACTTACTGCAGATGTTGTACTGGTCACTCCAGCTGCTAGTGACCACCCGAGCCGTGCTGCGTCCACCAGGTCCTGGATCCAGCCAACCCCCAAACAAGTCCGGAGCGTGGCCCTGAGCTCTCCCTCTGTCCTTTCTTCAGCCGTCCCCACCAGTGATTCACCTAGGTCCAGCTCCCTCGGGCCTTCTGTTGGGACACCCTTGGCCCTGGGTTCCCTGACCCTTCATGTGGTGTGCCTTCGGGGTGAATGTGATGGGTGACCGTGGCAAACGCTGCCCACGATCTCCGGTCTCTGGCTAGGGATTGTTTTTGCCCCCACCAGCTTGGGTTCCGGTACCCTGATGCTGACTCCTCACCCGGTGCTCTAATTTGGGTTCTTGGGTCCCTTCAGTCTTCCCCCTCTGGGTCTTTCTCTGCTCCACTCTCTCTCTCTCCAGGGCTGCTGTTTCCTTCTCTGCAGCTGACTGACTCTCTGCGTCTGACCCTGATCTCTGATGGTGCCCACCTTATATACACCCTCTATGTGTGAGCTCAGGTGACCAGCACCCAATGAGCTCCTATCTTTACCCAGGCTGCTCCCCCTATCTGCCCCTACACTACATGGGATGTACCACCCCCCTCCCACTCCAGCCAGGAACAGACTCGGTCGTACCTGCACATTTCTAAGTGGGAGTACCGTCGGCCTGTTCCTCGGAAATGGGATGTGTGTAGTGCATGCAGCCTACCGAGCTCAGATCCACACTCCATCCTTACCCGGGAGTGGAATATCACACCTCTGGGTTGAGGTGCAATACCCCTGTAGCAGCCGAATCCTCAGGGTGCTACAACTGCATCTCTGCTGCTGTGTAATAGTTACAGGACAGGGAGGGGTTAAACATCCAAGTATTTAATATCTATTGGAAATAAAGAGGTTTCCCCTTATTGATATCAGATAAAACAAATGACCAACCACAATACACTCTACCAAGACCAATATTACCAGATAGAAGGCAGAAATATCACCACACCGTGACCGGATCACATATTACCACCACATAGTGCCCAAATAATGCCATATACAAGGCACAAATACCGCCACACCATGACCAAAGCACATAATACCACCACATAGTGATCAAATGCTACCAGATACAAGGTATAAATACTGACACACCATGAGACCACATATTACCACCACATAGTGACCGAATAATACCACAAACAAGGGACAAATATCGTCATGTCATGACCAAAGCACATAATGCCACCATATAGTGACAAATAATGCTAAAATAATAAAAATGTAAAAAAGCTCTGTATATTGGGTCAGTGTACAGGTTATACAGTGATCACCAGTGACATTACACACAGGAGCTCTGTATATAGTGTACAGGTTATACAGTCATCACCAGTGACATTATACACAGAAGCTCTGTATATAGTGTCAGTGTACAGGTAATGCAATGATCACCATTGATATTATACACAGGAGCTCTGTATATAGTGTCAGTGTGCGTGTATAGGTAATACACATACTCACAAGTTCTTTATCTGCCGCAGACCGATATATCACATCTTCTATGCAGGACTTATCTCTGTAGAAAATAACATAGTTAGCTATAACTGATCACTTCCAGAGCACAATCCACACTTTTCCCAAGATTTCTACACTGCATGAAATGACAAACTAAGAAACCTAGTGCGGCACTACACAGTAACAGTGCTCCAGTGTCATTCTGTGCCTGCTCATCTGTCAGCAGACATATTTGTCTGATGGCAAAGATGTAGCAGAGCTGAAGACAGAAGACCTATGGATTACGTTGGAGTGAGGATTTTTCTTTATTAAAGATGGAGTCCCTAAATGTGTTTTATTTTTTTTTTTTTTCTGTTTACTAGAAATTCATGGTGGCTATGTCTAATTTGGCGTGACGCCATGAATTTCGGGCTTAGTACCAGCTGATAATACAAAGCTGGCCTGGTACTAACCCTATTATTACCCAGGGTGCCACTCACCACCAGGGCCGCTGGAAGAGCCGGGTAAAGCACCTGGAAATGGTGCTATGATGAATGCGCCATTTTCAGGGGTGGCTGCGGGCTGCAATTTTCAGCGTGGAGGGCCAAGAACGCTTGGGCCTTACCATGCTGCGAATCCCAGCCCCCAGCTGCCTTGTTTAATCTGGCTGGCGATCAACATATGGCGGGAGCCCACGCATTTAAAAAAATAAATAAATAAATGTTAAATAAGTTTAAAACAAATATTCGGCTTCTCTGTCTTTTGATCACCAGCCAAGGTAAAGCCAGGCAGCTGGGGGTGGCAGGCCGTAGCTGTCTGCTTTATCTGCGGTGAGAATCAAAAATTCTGCGGAGCGCTACATCGTTTTTAAAAATTTATTTTCACACTTCTATATGTGACAGACCCAACAGCCAATCGCAGATGCTGTCAAAGAGGATGGGTGTCTGTGATTGGCTGTTCGAGTAATGTACAATTAGCCCATATATTCTAGTATGGTACTATGTATGGGCTGCTTTCAGGTTACTCAAGCAGCCAATCACAGACGCCCATTCTCTGTGTCAGCGTCTGTGATTAGCTGTTGGGACTGTCACACATATAGAAGTGTGAAAATAAATAAATAATAAAACAAAAATGACATAGCGCTCTGCAGAAATTTTGATTCTCAGCGCAGATAAAGCAGACAGCTACGGGCTGCCACCTCTAGCTATCTGGCTTTACCGTGGTTGCTGATCAAAAGTCAGACAAGCCCAATTTTTTTTAAAATAATTTTAAAATATAATTTAAAAAAAAAAATGCGTGGGCTCCCGCCATATTTTGATCGCCAGCCAGGTAAAACCAGGCAGCTGGGGGCTGGGATTCTCAGCATGGTAAGGCCCAAGCATTCTGGCCCCCCCATGCTGAAAATGGCATCCCGCAGCCACCACTGGGATTGGCGCATTCATCGTAGCACCATTTCCAGGCGCTTTGTCCGGCTCTTCCAACGGCCCTGGTGGGGGGTGGCACGCTGGGTAATAATGGGGTTAGTACCAGCTTTGTATTATCAGCTGGTACTAAGCCTGAAATTCATGGCGTCACGCCAAATTAGACATGGCCACCATGAATTTCTAGTAAACAGAAAAAAAAACACAACACAGAGAAATTTTTTTAAATAAAAATAAAACATAAAACACATGTAGGGACTCCATCTTTAATAAAAAACAAAATGGGCAATGGGCATGCATGATGGTACCACCAGTGGCTGGCAGGACATGCTGGGCATAATAGTACCACAGAGGCTGACAGGACATACTAGGCATGATTCATGCCCATTGCCCAGTAGTATTTCATACTCATGCGTCGAGATGTGCTGCAGGCCTGCAGCCGCTGCCGACGTCATCGCCCTGAGACTGACTTCCTGCGCACGCACCGGCAGTGCCACACTGCGCAGAGGAGGCAGAGGGGCACTGCGGCAGCAGGCAGAGCAGGGAGATCGCTCTCCCTGCTTTGCCGCTGCAGAGGGCCCATCACTAATCATATCGGCAGTGCTGCCGATATGATTAGCGAACCGGGGGGGCCCTCTGTTCTCTGTACAGGACCCAGGGGGGTAGGGGGCGGGGCTTGGGGATGTGGCCATCGGGAGCCGGGGCCAACCGGGGATTTTCCCGATCCTCCGGTTGGCCAGTCCGCCCCTGTGCAGATTGGGTGGATCAAGTGATATACTTATCTTACGCTGAATATAGCCTATGGATAATATTTATTTCGGACATTTTTCCCTGTATATTGATAATAAGAGACCTTTTGTATTATTGGGATTTTATATAAGAATTAGGGTTGAGCGAGTATGTTCTGTTCCGAGTATGCTCGGGCCGAGCTCCGAGTATTTACAGCTGCTCGGTGATATGGTTAAATCGCTCCTGTGTGCATGATTTGCGACTGTTACAGTGTTCATGGTCTCTCTTCTGTAAATTCTATCTGTGTATTTTGATATGTTATATACGCATGTATTTATTGCATGATATACAAAGTATTGTCTATTTATTGCACTATCTGTATTGGTGACCATCTATTAACTTGAGCAGTCATGAGGGCCAGACCCCTTTGTGTCTATGTACTTTTTAAATGTTTTTAAATGTTTTGTCTATGAGGTTTCTGGAATAAAATTATACCTTTTATACTGTATATAGAAGTGTGTTGCTCCTTGTATGTGGTTCTTTTCTCTTTTACTTGCATATACTTGAATGGGTGAGTCTCATCCAATTTACAGAAGAAGGTCACATTCACATGTTCAGTATTTGGTCAGTATTTTACATCAGTATTTGTAATCCAAAACCAGGAGTGGGTGATAAATACAGAAGTGGTGACGTGTTTCTATTATACTTTTCCTCTGATTGTTCCACTCCTGATTTTTGTTTACAAATACTGATGTGAAATACTGACCAAATACTGAACGTGTAAACTTGTGCATGCTATGATTTTTTTCACACGCAGATTTGGTCAGGGAAAAAATTGGCTCATCTGCACTGCCCCATTGAATATCATTGGTCCTAGTGTGATCCATTTTTTACACAGACAGCAACTGGATTGAAAATACGGACATATGAGCGAGCCTTTAAAAAAACATTAAACAGTCTCCCTACATGTTTCGCCATGACATGTCTGTTGGTGGCCGCAGTGTGAATGTGCACCTATATAATGCATCTATACTAACCGGTGTGTCGGGCCATTTTTTTGGTTCGACATCATCGGAAGTCTGAGATCAAGGCTACGGTCACACGTTCAGTATTTGGTCTGTATTTTACATCAGTATTTGTAAGCCAAAACCAGGTGAGGAAAAATCAGAAAAAAAAGTATAAGGGCAGAGAAAGACTGCTGTATTTCTCGTACAAGGATCGCATCGCAAACCTCATACTGGCCATATGCGCTCCTGACCTGAGCTTGACAGTTACATAGAAATATATCATGCTGTCATGCTCAGGTCAGGAGAGATGCCGGCCAGTCTGTTCAGTGCGATACGATCATTGCACGGGTTATACGGCAGTCTGTCTCTGCCTTTATAGAAACATGTCACCACTTCTGCATTTTTGACCCACAAAGTTTTGCCTTACAAATACTGATGTGAAATACTGACCAAATACTGCTAGTGTGACCGTTGCCTAAGGGCTCGCTCACATGAGCGTATAACACGGCCAAGTGCTATCTGGTGATTTATCGGATAGCACTTAGTCCAATGTTTCACTATAAAGCAGTGCAGATCTTCAAGTTTTTCACATGCCAATTTGGCATGAGAAAACAATTGCAGCATGCTTCGGGTGCATATGATGATTGGATCATACAAGTCTATGGAAGCGTGAGAAATATCAGACTGCAGTTGGATGTCATTCGAGTGCAGTCTGATTACCGCAGACAAATAGAATGGAGAAGATGCAGAAATTAAGTTCTCTGTCTTCTTCACACTTGTGACACAATTCTTTCATGCGAGAGAATCGAATCACATTAAGGTGACACTCGAATTAAACTCTGACAGAGTTTGATCTGAGCGACATTAGCATGATCCGTGTGACTCCAGCACATAGGCGAATTATAATGAGGGCAATCTGGGCTCTATGGCTAGATTGCCCTCATTATAATATGTGCGTCGCCGCTGCACATACCGGCAGTCAGAGGCGGGGGGCCCCCGGACCGCTCCCCCAGCAGCGGCGCACGGCCGCTGCTTCTTCTTAGGCCCTGTTAATAGGGAAGTTAACAGGTGCAGTGCTGGCCCGGCCGCGTCACTGCTAGGAGACATGGCCCTGTGCGCGGCCGTGTCTGCTAGTGTGACTTCACACAGTGCGCGCCCTGCACTGCTACTTACCACCGAAGAGGAGCTGGACGACGGGAGCCGGGGGATGGTGAGTGTGTATGTGAGTGAGTGTGTGTGCAAATATCATTGTGTGATGTCTGTTTATATGTATTTTTGTGTTTCAAATGTGTTTATGCGTGTAGGTATGTATATGTCTGTATATGTTTGTGTCTGTGTGCGTGACTGCGTGCGGCCTCCCGCTGTCTCTGGGGGGGCGCCGTGCAGCCTCCCTCTGTCTCTGGGGGGGCACCGTGCGGCCTCCCGCTGTCTCTGGAGGGGCGCCGTGCAGCCTCCCACTGTATCTGGGGGACGCTGTGCGGCCTCCCGCTGTGTATAGATGGCGCCATGTGGCCCCCTGCTGTGTATAGATGGCACCGTGCGGCCCCCTGCTGTATATAGATGGTGCCGTGCGGCCTCCTGCTGTGTATAGATAGCACCGTGCAGCCCCCTACTGTGTATAGATGGCTACGTGCGGTCTCCCGCTGTGTATAGATGGCACCGTGTGGCTTCCCGCTGTGTATAGATGGCTACATGCGGCCTCCCGCTGTGTATAGATGGCTACGTGCGGCCTCCTGCTGTGTATATATGGCACCGTGCAGCCTTCCACTGTGTATAGATGGCTACGTGTGGCCTTCCGCTGTATATAGATGGCTACGTGCGGCCTTCTGCTGTGTATAGATGGCTACGTGTGGCCTCCCGCTGTGTATAGATGGCTGAATGCGGCCTCCTGCTGTGTATGGGAGGATTGTGGCAGCTCATATTGTGTGTAGGGTCTCATACTGTATATAGGGGATGTCAGTGACTCGCCCCCTGGGCCGTGGGGCACTCGGATCCGGGCAATAGGGGGAACGATGGGAGTAGTAGTGGCAACCCGGTTCCGTGGCTCAGGGTGGTCAGGCCAGTGGTAGTCCGTTACGTGTTGTTGATTATGTCCGACTACGCCACCCGTAGATTGCGGTTATTAGGAACCGCCGCTGCATGCAGACCGCTGGGGCTGATGAGGTGTGCAGCTAGGATAGTGTGACTCCCCACGGGAAGAGTGCGGCCCCAGGGCAGTATAATGGATGGTGGGAGTGATGGTAGTGAGGGTCCCAGTGCTGATAGTGCTGGAGAAGCAAGGAGCACACAGACAATAGGTTGCAGTCCAGGGTCTTTACTAGAACAGGTAAATTGACCCATAAACAGTCCCGGCTAGGAGGGGGACCTGGATGTCTGAGAGCAACGGGGAAATTGGCCCTGGTCAGGGTGAGGGTGTAGGCCTACCGTGCTTTCTGCGCTCCTTCTGGCTATCTCCTCCTGATAGGGTAACAGCCCACGTTTCCGAGCTTTCCGTGTATTCTCGCCTGTATGGCCTGCGACGTGGGTTCCTTTCTGCTCCCAGCCTTGTACGGCTTTACTGGTCCCTTCGGTTGTGGCAGGGCCTCCAGGCTTCTTAGGCCAAGGAATGTACAGTCCCTTGCGGACTGGTTCTCTGCTGGGGGATGTGGAATCCTTCCAGCCTCAGACACCAAAGTCTGGTAAGGTCAGTCTCTGATTTGCCAAGACAGGCTCTCTTCGCCTCTCGTCTCTGGCTGGTGGCTCTCCTACTGCCACACTTCCTCTTAGGTGCAATCAACTTTCTGTCCCTGCTCCACTCTGGGACACGTCTCAGTGTTGAGACAGGCCATCCAGTTCTCTCTAACCCTGCCCCCAGTACCAGCTTTTATAGGGGCAGCCTGCTCCCCCTACTGGCCTGAGACAGGAGGCATTGCATGCTAATGTTCCCCTGACCAGAGAACCTCCCCCTTGCTCTCAGACACAGCTTTAATTACACTTGTGGCATCCAGGCCAGGGAGACACATTCCCCCCTAGTGAAATTTAGTACTCCGGGACTAAACAGTAAACAAAGACAATATGCATAACAATAAAACATTAATAGACAGACGACGCACAAATTGAGTTCTTAAGGTCACAGTGTGGCCTGTGACCGGGTGTCCATATCACCAGAACAACGGGAGCCTTAACCAGGTGGGGGTCTGTCCTACCCCAAGTCCTTCACAGTCTTAGTTCATTCCTGGGTTAGGCTCTGAACGCAGTCCAGACAAGGTCCCGGTTATAAAAAGTCCATAACCTTTGAGTCCTTACGGTAGCTGCAAGAAACTGAAACACGGAATTACCAAACATGCATGTAACTTGGCAAACAATTCAACATTTGGCAACAGGGTTATTTACAATCTTAGTACACTCTATATTTTCCAGCGAGCGGGTATCTGCCCCTTTGTGCTCCTGGTTGACCTCCTTAACCCACTGTCTGGTGGTAGACCAACCTGGCTTTCCCCACTAGCATTAGGGGTACAGCTACCAGCTGGGTGTACAGGTAGGGCAGGCAGCTGTCTGCGGGTCCTTTGGCTTACCGCACGCATGGCAGGCTCACTGTCAGCAGAGGGTTGACTCTCCTGGGCTGCTGATACAGGCTCTTCTGCCTCTGGAACCGCTTGCTCCTCTTCACCTTCCGGCTCTGGTGTTGGTTTTTGCTGTGCCGGTTGCAGGAAATGCAGGACGGGTACCACTATGGCATCATTTATGCGAGTCCAGGACTGAGGGAACTCTCCGAGAACGGTGCTGATCATTTCTTCCTTGTCCTCTGCGGGTTCAAGGTCACTCTGATCCTCTTCTGCACGGAGTTGCTCGGGGCATCTTTTGAGGTGGTCTCTGGAGACGGTGCTAGTGGTTTCTCCTCCGTCCTTGGTGATCACGCACACCTTCGGGTTGTCGTGATCAGACTGCAGTACGGTGTAGGGTTCCCTTTCCCACTGGTCGTCCAACTTATGTAGCCTTCTCTTCCGCTTCAGGACTTGCTCACCAGGTTCTAGGGGACGAGCAGGGGCGTGTTGATTGAAGAGTTTTTCTTGCCTCTCTCTCACCTGGGCCAGGCTCTTCTCCACACTCTCCTGTACCTTCTTGTACTGCAGTTGCCTTTCCGTATCCCAGTCCGCATCTGGGGAGGTGTCTTCAGGTATTAGGACTCCCATCTCCAGTTCTACGGACAGCTTACCTGGTCTAGCTCGCATCAGGTAAGCCGGGGTGCAGTTCGTAGCATTCACCGGGATATTGTTGTATAGGTCTATCAGGTCCGGCAGTTTTTCTGGCCACAGGCTGCGTTCCTCCAGGGGCAACGTCTTCAGGAGATCAATGACTTTATTGTTCATCTTCTCACACATCCCGTTGGTTTGGGGGTGGTAAGGCGTTGTACGAATCTTCTTACAGCCATAGAGGTTGCAGAACTCCTGGAAGATTTCAGCCTCGAACGCTGGACCCTGGTCTGTCAGGACCTGTTCCGGATACCCGTGTGGACGGCAGAAATATTGTTGGAAGGCTCTGGCCGCTGTTTGGGCTGTCAAGTCCTTTACCGGGACCACCACTAGAAAACGGGAATAGTGGTCCACGATTATCAGGGCATAGATGTATCCAGACCGGCTTGGAGCCAATTTGACGTGGTCCAGAGCTACCAGCTCAAGAGGCTGCGTGGTGACGATGGGCCTCAAGGGTGTCTTCTGGCTGGTGCGGTCCTTCCTCCTCAGGTGACAAGGGCCACAGTCTCTGCACCACTTTTCTACAGCTCCTCTCATGCTGACCCAAAAGAACCTTCCTCTTAGCAGGAACTCCAATTTCTTCCAACCGAAGTGTCCCGCTCTGTCATGGTAAGCCCCCAGGACCATGGCTGCATCCCGTCTTGGGACCACGACTTGCCAGGTCAGCTCGTGCGTCCGGTGGTTGACAATCCTTCTGCACAACTTTCCTTCATAGAGGAACAGCTTGCTCTTCTCCTTCCACAGCTGCTTGGCTTCCTCTGGAGCATCCGGATCCATGCGGGCGTCTTCCTGGGTCAGCAGTTCTTTCACCAGACGGATGGCAGGGTCACTATCTTGGGTCTCGGCCCAGCTGTGCTGAGGTAGGGGATTGATCATCACGGTTGTTAGATCCTCCTCTTTCACGCGGTGGGAGTATTGAGCGGCTCCATGCTGGTGAAACGCGGGGAGTTCTACCTCCTCCAGCTCTTCTGGGTCTTCGTCACCTTCAGGTAAGTGAGGCATCCTCGACAGGGCGTCTGCGTTGGCATTGGTTTTGCCTGCCCGGTACTTGATCACGAAGTCATAGTTGGACAGACGGGCCATCCACCGCTGTTCTAGGGCACCCAGTCTTGCATTGTCCAGGTGTGTCAACGGGTTGTTGTCCGTGTACACGGTGAACTTTGCGGAGGCCAGGTAATGCTTGAAGCGTTCCGTCACGGCCCACACCACCGCCAAGAATTCTAGCTTGAAGGAGCTGTAATTCTCCGGGTTCCTCTCAGTGGGTCTCAACTTCCGGCTGGCGTACGCGATCACCCTTTCTCTGCCCTGTTGGTTTTGGGACAGTACGGCTCCCAGTCCCACATTACTGGCATCTGTGTGGAGAATGAAAGGCTGGCCGTAATCAGGGTAGGCCAGGATCTCATCCCCCGTGAGGGCCATATTTAGCTGGCGGAAGGACTCCTCTTCTGGTTGATCCCACTTGAAGGGTGGCTTTTGACTTCGGGACTTAGACTGTCCGATCAGGAGGTCCTGCATAGGAGCTGCCATCTTAGTGAACCCGGGGATGAACCTTCGGTAGTAGCCTACCAACCCGAGAAACTGTATCACCTCTTTGATGTTCGAAGGGCTTGGCCAGCTCTTGATTGCCGTGACCTTGTCAGGGTCGGGGGCCACTCCTTCCGCGCTTACCACGTGCCCTAGGTACTGGACCTTTGGTTTCAGCAGGTGACACTTCGATGGTTTCACCTTCAGGCCATAGCCTGCCAGGGCTTCGAACACCTCGGCCATGTGCTTTAGATGGTCCTCATAGGTTTTCGAATAGACGATCACGTCGTCCAGGTAAAGGAGGACCGTCTCGAAGTTTCGGTGCCCTAGACAGCATTCCATCAGCCGCTGGAAGGTCCCTGGTGCGTTGCAGAGCCCGAAAGGCATACAGTTGAACTCACTCAGTCCCATCGGGGTGGTGAAGGCGGTCTTCTCCTTGTCAGCCTCTGCCACAGGAACCTGCCAGTACCCGCTAGTAAGGTCCAAAGTAGAAAAGAAGTTAGCTGATTTTAGTGCGGCTAAAGACTCCTCTATTCTAGGCAGCGGATATGCGTCTTTGTGAGTGATACGGTTGATTTGTCTATAGTCGACGCACATTCTCATGGTGCCGTCTTTCTTTTTGACCAGAACCAAGGGGGCTGCCCAGGGGCTACAGCTGTCTCTAATAACCCCAGCTTCTTTCATCTCTCTTAGCATGCCCTTTGCGTTCTGATAATGTGCAGGGGGTACAGGTGTTATGCACACGCCCGGGCTAAGCGGCGTGTGCGTGGGATTGGTAGTGATTCCACTGGACCGTGCCGGAGAGTGAATGCCTGGAGGGGCGTGACTAAGTATTCACCCGATCCGACCAGGGTCGCACGACGGCATACGACGCCAGTGCACCAAGGAGGGACCGAGCAGAGGGACCAGGTGCTACTCCAGGACAGACCCCGGACACGGCTGTTGACCCACACAGGGGAATACAGGAACAGGCTGGTAGGCTGGCACACAGACTGGTGGGTATAGGCAGGCACGACTGGTATGCAGGCAGGCGGGTATGCAGGCAGGGGGGTAAAGACAAGCACAGCTAGAGTGCAGACAGGGAGGCACTAGCAGGTAGGAACACAGGCGGGATAGGACCCAGTACACACCGGGACTCAGGAACAATACAGGCAGAGGGTTACAGGCAAGCACAGCTAGAGTGCAGACAAGGCTGAGCAGGGAGGACAGGGCTCTGTTCACACGGAACAGACAGGAAGGGAAAAGACAGAGCCAGATACTCACACAGTACTTGCAGAGACAACAAGCAGGAGTTAGGTACGAGTTCAGACTCTGCAGAAAAAGGAAGGGAACGGACATAGAGGCAAAACAGGTAAAGGACAGGAGAGAGTTCAGACTGGAACTGAGTGTACGGAGGAGACTGACACTGCAGAGGGATACAGGAGCGGGTCTGGGAATACGGCCCCCAGAGAGGCGGGACGAACAGGCAAGGAGCGTGTTCAGACAGGACAGACCAGACACAGGAGCGGGTCTAGGAAATCGGCCACTAAAAGGCGGAACGAACAGGCAAGGAGCGTGTTCAGACAGGACAGACCAGACACAGGAGCGGGTCTAGGAAATCGGCCACTAGAAGGCGAGAGGAACAGGCTAGGAGCGAGTACAGACAGGTCAGACAAGATACAGGAACGGGTCTAGGTAATCGGCCCCTAGAAGGCAGGAGGAACAGGCTAGGAGCGTGTTCAGACAGGACAGACAAGAGAACACAGAAAGGACTCAGTTCGGACACGGGAACTAATACCGCAAAGCAGGAGACATACAGGACTTAGTTCAGACACGGGAACTAATACCGCAAAGCAGGAGACATACAGGACACAGTTCAGACACGGGAGCTGATACCGCAAAGCAGGAGACATACAGGACTCAGTTCAGACACGGGAACTGATACAAAAAGCAGGAGACATACAGGACTCAGTTCAGACACGGGAACTGATACAAAAAGCAGGAGACATACAGGACTAGTTCAGACACGGGAACTAATACCGCAAAGCAGGAGAAATACAGGACTCAGTTCAGACAGGCCTGGAAATACAGCCTCCAGGAAAGGCAGACAAGGAAACAAAGACGGGACCTGGCACCTTCAGAGTGCAAGCACACACTGAAGGAAAACACTATGCTCAGGCAGGGATAGAAGGGAGCTGCTGAGCTATATACCAAGTGTCAGACAGCAATAGGCTGAGGACGCACAAGGGGTGTGACCCACAGCAGGTACAAAAAGCAGGAAGTGATCGGGCGCCGCCCTTAAGCAGCAGAGACAGACACAAACAGACAGCATGGAGGGAAGCCAGAGAGACATTCCGGACAGGAGATCAAGTGCGCGCTCCTGCACAGTGGGAAATGGACCACTATGCAAGGACGCCGCCAGGTATGTTACAGTACCTCCCCCCTTACGCCCCCTCTTCTTCAGACCTGCCAGAATCTTCCGCAGGGAATTCGAGGACCAGTCGTTCACTGGGTTGGAGGGGGACAGAGACTTGAGGGTAATCTCTGCTTCGAGGTACATCTTGTCAAGCTCACAGGAAAAAATAGACGGGTTATCAGGTACATAATGAGGAAAAGTCACTGTCTCTTTGTTATCTGGTGGTACCCCGGAGGATTCAGGAAACAACTGGAGGTCCTCCGCCGGGTCAGAAGAGTGCAGAGGCTCAGAGAAAACAACTGCTTCAGAGTACACTAGGTCGGACTCACTGGAGGAAGCAGGCGAGGTATCGGGTACCGAGTATAGGAAAGTCTCTGTCCATTCACCACCAGGTGGCACCCCGAAGGGTTCTGAACACAACTGGAGGTCCTCCGCCTGGTCGGAGGGGTGTAGAGACTCGGGAGTAACCTCTGCTTCGGAGTACACTAGGTTGGACTCACTGGAGGAAGCAGGCGAGGTATCGGGTACCGAGTATAGGAAAGTCTCTGTCCATTCACCACCAGGTGGCACCCCGAAGGGTTCTGAACACAACTGGAGGTCCTCCGCCTGGTCGGAGGGGTGTAGAGACTCGGGAGTAACTTCTGCTTCGGAGTACACTAGGTTGGACTCACTGGACGAAGCGAGCGAGGTATCAGGTACAGAGTATAGGAGAGTCTCTGTCCTTTCGTTACCAGGTAGCACCCCGAAGGGTTCAGGAGACAACTGGAGATCCTCCGCCTGGTCGGAGGGGTGTAGAGACTCGGGGGTAACTACCACTTTGGAGTACCCATTGTCAGGCTCACAGGACGAAGCGGACAAAGTATTGAGTACCGGGTGTAGAGAAGTCTCTCTCCATTTGTCATCGAGTGGTATCCCGGAGGATTCAGGAGGCAACAGGGGATCCTCCGCCAGGTAGTAGAGGTGCACAGACTCAGAGGTAACCACAGCTTTGGAGCATCCTTGGACATGCACACCGGTTAAAGAGAGAGAAGCATCTGATGCCGGGTGCAGGAAGTTCTCCTGTGTGGAGTCTGGATGGGCAGAAGTCTCTTCGGGCAGGAGAACTGGTGCACTACCCACGCACATTACCCATTGGGGTTTCTCCGGGATACAGGGAGATGAAGCTTCAGTAGGGACTTCAAGGTTGGGGTCAGGAGGTCTCAGGGAGGACAGACCCTGGCGTGACGGCTTGCCTCTACGTCTAGCACGTCTGGACTGCCTCTTGAGGTTGAGAGAAGTATTCCGGAAAGCGTAGTCACCCTGTGAGGATTCTGGGTGGGCAGTAGTCTCATTGGGCTGGAGGACTATTGCGCTACCCACACACATTACCCATCGGGGCTGCTCCGGGATATTGGGAGGTGAAGCTTCAGCAGGAGCCTCCGGGTTAGGATCATCGAAGACCATTAGAAAGGCCACCAGGAAGGCCATTAGGTCCCGGAGGATCGGATCCTGTGTTTCATATAGGGGGTTGATCCATTCCAAGGCATCACCCGCCAGGTAAGACATCATAAAGGCCACTTTAGCCCAATCGGAAGGAAAGTAGAGAGGGTAGGCCTTAAAGTGTAGCATGCATTGCTCCACAAATGCACGACACTGTCTTGGATCCCCATAGTAACGTGGCGGATCCGCAGGAACGAGAGCTGATAGATCCATCTGGACGGTGCGTAATTTCGCCTGGAACTCAGCTAAGAGAAAAAAAATTTATTTATTTATTTTAATGCATATATTCGCTGGAAAACTTCTCAGAGGGCGAAGGCCGTGGGGCTCAACGGGAACCATGGCCTGAGCATGCTGTTATGCACACGCCCGGGCTAAGCGGCGTGTGCGTGGGATTGGTAGTGATTCCACTGGACCGTGCCGGAGAGTGAATGCCTGGAGGGGCGTGACTAAGTATTCACCCGATCCGACCAGGGTCGCACGACGGCATACGACGCCAGTGCACCAAGGAGGGACCGAGCAGAGGGACCAGGTGCTACTCCAGGACAGACCCCGGACACGGCTGTTGACCCACACAGGGGAATACAGGAACAGGCTGGTAGGCTGGCACACAGACTGGTGGGTATAGGCAGGCACGACTGGTATGCAGGCAGGCGGGTATGCAGGCAGGGGGGTAAAGACAAGCACAGCTAGAGTGCAGACAGGGAGGCACTAGCAGGTAGGAACACAGGCGGGATAGGACCCAGTACACACCGGGACTCAGGAACAATACAGGCAGAGGGTTACAGGCAAGCACAGCTAGAGTGCAGACAAGGCTGAGCAGGGAGGACAGGGCTCTGTTCACACGGAACAGACAGGAAGGGAAAAGACAGAGCCAGATACTCACACAGTACTTGCAGAGACAACAAGCAGGAGTTAGGTACGAGTTCAGACTCTGCAGAAAAAGGAAGGGAACGGACATAGAGGCAAAACAGGTAAAGGACAGGAGAGAGTTCAGACTGGAACTGAGTGTACGGAGGAGACCGACACTGCAGAGGGATACAGGAGCGGGTCTGGGAATACGGCCCCCAGAGAGGCGGGACGAACAGGCAAGGAGCGTGTTCAGACAGGACAGACCAGACACAGGAGCGGGTCTAGGAAATCGGCCACTAAAAGGCGGAACGAACAGGCAAGGAGCGTGTTCAGACAGGACAGACCAGACACAGGAGCGGGTCTAGGAAATCGGCCACTAGAAGGCGAGAGGAACAGGCTAGGAGCGAGTACAGACAGGTCAGACAAGATACAGGAACGGGTCTAGGTAATCGGCCCCTAGAAGGCAGGAGGAACAGGCTAGGAGCGTGTTCAGACAGGACAGACAAGAGAACACAGAAAGGACTCAGTTCGGACACGGGAACTAATACCGCAAAGCAGGAGACATACAGGACTTAGTTCAGACACGGGAACTAATACCGCAAAGCAGGAGACATACAGGACACAGTTCAGACACGGGAGCTGATACCGCAAAGCAGGAGACATACAGGACTCAGTTCAGACACGGGAACTGATACAAAAAGCAGGAGACATACAGGACTCAGTTCAGACACGGGAACTGATACAAAAAGCAGGAGACATACAGGACTAGTTCAGACACGGGAACTAATACCGCAAAGCAGGAGAAATACAGGACTCAGTTCAGACAGGCCTGGAAATACAGCCTCCAGGAAAGGCAGACAAGGAAACAAAGACGGGACCTGGCACCTTCAGAGTGCAAGCACACACTGAAGGAAAACACTATGCTCAGGCAGGGATAGAAGGGAGCTGCTGAGCTATATACCAAGTGTCAGACAGCAATAGGCTGAGGACGCACAAGGGGTGTGACCCACAGCAGGTACAAAAAGCAGGAAGTGATCGGGCGCCGCCCTTAAGCAGCAGAGACAGACACAAACAGACAGCATGGAGGGAAGCCAGAGAGACATTCCGGACAGGAGATCAAGTGCGCGCTCCTGCACAGTGGGAAATGGACCACTATGCAAGGACGCCGCCAGGTATGTTACAACAGGTCTGTGCCTCTCTTTTATTGGTGGGTGGCTCCCGGTGGGGATGTGGTTTTCTATCCCCTTTACTCTGCCGAAGTCTAGCGGGTGCTTACTAAAGACTCTCTCGTACTCCTGTACCACCCGGTAGACTCCTTGTTTTTGGTGCAGGGGAGTGGAGTCAGCACCCACATGGAGTTTCTGACACCAGTCCTCCTTTTGTTTCTGGGAGCCATTACCCTCCGCCTGTGGAGATGGAGGCAAGGGTTCCACGGCCCTGATAGCTTTGTGTTCGACAACAAACAGTTTGGCGAGTGTAGCGTACCTGGGTAAGTGTACTTCCCTCTCCCCAATGTTGAGGATGCGGACGGGCACCCTCCCATGACGGACATCAACCACCCCCCGAGCTGTCAAAATGGTGGGCCTGCTGTCCGAGTACACGGGTTCTACCATGGCTTGGTAGTCTCTACCTCTCAACCCGATTGCAGTCCGACACCAGATCATCATTTCACTTTTGGGAGGCATGGAAATGGGGAATGGGTCACTCAGTCTTACGCTACCGATCTCACCACCAGACAGTTCTACCTGCTGCCGTCTCATCAGGGCTTTTATCTCCTTGTTGAGGACTCTCTGTTGGCTGGAACTAGCATTCACCGCCACCTGTTGTAAGATTACAATTACCTCTGAAAGACAATTTTCAATTACGTTAGTACCCACAGTTATTTTAGGGTGACTTTCACGACGGTCAATGTCCACAATAATCACTCCCTGTGCCGGCAGTTCAACTTTACCAATTTTAATGGTCATCTCCTTGAACCCCATCTGCGGCACGGGTAAGCCATTACTGGCGATGATGCTCAAGTTACTGTCTGGATACCGTGTGATATCAGCATCAGTCCAATACTGCTTAAAAAGTACATAAGGGATAGTGGTTACTTGTGACCCAGTATCCAGCAAGGCGCTCATGGGGATACCGCCCAGCACCACGGGTAAAACCGGGCGCCCCCCAACGTACTTATCACGCCAATTATAAGGGCCTGGTGATCTTATGCCTGGGGGTTGGCCGTCTGCCCCAGGTTGGACCCGTTTAAATTACAGTACCTGGAAATGTGTCCGGGCTGGTTGCATCGACGGCAAATGGGCTGTCCATCCTCTGCGTAGCGGTCTGTGGGCCTCCCTCGGAACGACGGGATCCTCCTCTGTCGACGCCACGGGACATCCTCCGGACTTGAAGCCAGCTCGATGGGTCTTGACGGGTCCACTTGTAACGCCTGGACGGTCCTGGTCAACGCCGTGATGCTCCTGGTCAGCTCCTGGACTTGGTGGTGCAGGTCTTTCGACGGGGCTTTGTTCAGGGCCTGTGCATCAGCCCCCACGGGGTCAAATAGAGGAGGGCGCCGCCTCCTGGTGGTAGGTGAGAGCAGGGCGCCGGGGGTTTATAGCGCCACTGGTTGCAGATTCACGGAGCACCCTTATGGCCCTGTCCTTAAATTGGGCAAAGGTCAGGTCGGGGTTCTGAAAGAACATGAGGCGCAGTTGGGCCCTGTGGGCGCGAGACAGCAGACCTTCTATGAATTGTTCTGTTAGCAGCTTATCCGTTTCCTGCACGCTGCCAGGGTCAGTTTGTTGAATAGCCCTCAAGGCTTCCTGCAGATTTATGGCATAGTCTCTGATGCTGTCCTGTGCCCGCTGCTTACACCCATAGAACCTCATTTTAATTTCAGCGGAGGTACGTGTGTCAAAGGTACCCCGCTGCCGGGCCAGAATACCCTTCACAGTCCTTTTCTCCTCAGTGGGCCATGATTTTACCTCCCTCTGGGCTGCGCCAGTTAACTGCCCTGTTAATATGCTGACCTTCTGTTCCTCTGTCAGGGGGTAAACGTGGAACAAACTGTATAGCCTTTCCTTGAAGTCAGTTAGGGCATGGGGCTCCCCTGAGTATTTGGGCAGCCAGGCCGCTCCAGGGATGTAGGGCAGGGAAAAGGGCATCACCGCTGCTGCAGCTGAGTTGGTGGTAGTGGGCGCCTCTGTGTCCGACATCTTCCTCCCCCCTAGTTAAGCGTGGCCTACCTTCCGACGATCCTCTTCTGTAGGCCGCGGCTCCGCTGCTGCTGCTATGGACGAGGACCTCGCGTTGCGTCCTGATGATGTCAGCGTCGCTCTCTCTCCCTTCCAGGACCTTGCGCAGCGTCGGTGCGTGGGGCGGAGCTTCAGGTCTCGCGCGCTTTCGGCGTCCACGCCCCTCTTCTTCCCGCGCGGCGTCCTGAAGATGGCGTCCGATGGCGGGAAGCAGCTGCGGATGGCGGGAAGATGGCAGAAGACGGCGGGAAACGGTTCAAGATGGCGTCCGATGGCGGGAATCGGCTCCGGATGGCGGGAAACAACTCCGGACGGCGGGAAACTTCGCCACAGGTAAGTTACAAAAGTCTTTTTCAGGCACGCAGTACCCGGTGGTTGCGGGCACGAAATCCTGCCGACTACGCCAAAGCTGACTCGCCCCCTGGGCCGTGGGGCACTCGGATCCGGGCAATAGGGGGAACGATGGGAGTAGTAGTGGCAACCCGGTTCCGTGGCTCAGGGTGGTCAGGCCAGTGGTAGTCCATTACGTGTTGTTGATTATGTCCGACTACGCCAGCCGTGGATTGCGGTTATTAGGAACCGCCGCTGCATGCAGACCGCTGGGGCTGATGAGGTGTGCAGCTAGGGTAGTGTGACTCCCCACGGGAAGAGTGCGGCCCCAGGGCAGTATAATGGATGGTGGGGGTGATGGTAGTGAGGGTCCCAGTGCTGATAGTGCTGGAGAAGCAAGGAGCACACAGACAATAGGTTGCAGTCCAGGGTCTTTACTAGAACAGGTAAATTGACCCATAAACAGTCCCGGCTAGGAGGGGGACCTGGATGTCTGAGAGCAACGGGGAAATTGGCCCTGGTCAGGGTGAGGGTGTAGGCCTACCGTGCTTTCTGCGCTCCTTCTGGCTATCTCCTCCTGATAGGGTAACAGCCCACGTTTCCGAGCTTTCCGTGTATTCTCGCCTGTATGGCCTGCGACGTGGGTTCCTTTCTGCTCCCAGCCTTGTACGGCTTTACTGGTCCCTTCGGTTGTGGCAGGGCCTCCAGGCTTCTTAGGCCAAGGAATGTACAGTCCCTTGCGGACTGGTTCTCTGCTGGGGGATGTGGAATCCTTCCAGCCTCAGACACCAAAGTCTGGTAAGGTCAGTCTCTGATTTGCCAAGACAGGCTCTCTTCGCCTCTCGTCTCTGGCTGGTGGCTCTCCTACTGCCACACTTCCTCTTAGGTGCAATCAACTTTCTGTCCCTGCTCCACTCTGGGACACGTCTCAGTGCTGAGACAGGCCATCCAGTTCTCTCTAACCCTGCCCCCAGTACCAGCTTTTATAGGGGCAGCCTGCTCCCCCTACTGGCCTGAGACAGGAGGCATTGCATGCTAATGTTCCCCTGACCAGAGAACCTCCCCCTTGCTCTCAGACACAGCTTTAATTACACTTGTGGCATCCAGGTCAGGGTGACACATCAGCATACTTAATTGTGCTCAATATTAAGTCATACAATTAATGTAAAAAAAATTATTATAATTAATATATTAATATTGTGCCAAATTAATTTCACGTGAACTATCACATGATCTATCACAGGGGATCATGTGACATGTCACGTGATACATCAGGTGTGTGTGTGGGGGGTGCAACTTCTAAACTGCCCGGGGCCCTTGCTACTCTTAATCCACCCCTGCTCCAGCCTAACACTTAACCACTGGTCAGTTCTGTCTATGACATCTGCTGTGACGCACAATGCACCGCTTACTTGCAGCCTATCATTGGCTGAAATTCAGGGGCTCATGATACTAAATGAATCACTGCCCTTCAGCCTATTCGGTGTGCTATTTAGAGAAGTTTTATTGCATGGTTAGTTACATAAACATTAAAAAGAAACATCAAGATCTAAAAGTATGTTTAGAATAAAACCCTGATTGAAATAAAATATCATTTTTCGATGATACATTATCTTTAATATACAAAGATGTCAATAATGATGAAAAATTCTAATTGATTTCCAGAATAAAACTAGAGTCTTTATAAAACTCCAATAATTTCCACCTGAAAATTTGATTTGGCTCTAGAGAAAATTCAATCTTTACTGCTGAGTTTAGTATGCAAAGGAACTCCCCCTGGTCACTCATCCATAATAGTATCCCATAAACCTACACATCCAGTAACCAGGTGCATTTGCCCAAATTGAGAAATGACATGAAAAAAAACAAACTAGTTATTAGTAAGCAAACAGTGCTGCCATTGCTTGGATTGTCCGGTCTCTAATGTCCTGAGGCAGCACAGCTTGCCAAAATCAGAGCACATGCTGGCAATAGTCATTCTGTATACTTCCAATAACATTTCTTGTCTACAAGCCAAACATCCATCTGCAACAGAGACCAAAGTCATTCCCAGCGTAAAACAATGAAAAACTTTAGGATCAAACAGCAGCCAGACTCCCGAGAGCTAAACCGCAGTGAATGAAATCGTATGCTCTGCTATCATCTTTGGCAAATCTGGTTGGAAAACATAAATTATTGCAACAATTAAAATAAATAATAAACACGTAGAAGTGAATTCTGATACATTGTAACAAAAGTGAGGCACAACTGTACACATGTATGAAGAATAATATACTGAGTCTATTACACAGTTGTGGGCTGAGCCATAGTAGCAGAAAGAGAAGAGGAACATGGAGTCAATGAGGAATACAAGGACCAGAAATCACAGGGGAGAGAGGAGTGAATCAGGACAGACTCCTCTCCCAGCATAGAAGAAGACAACATTTTGTGAGGATAAAGAGAAGCTGATGCATTATTCATGGTGCTGCGATGGGTGTCTGACAGTGCTCAGCGCTTGGGGAGCTGTGAGCTCTGCTGTCTCACTCTCTCTCTTTATCTCCCTTCACAGCTTGTAATTCAGACCAAATATCAGAGGAGTCTCGAAGATTAATTTGTGAAGATTTGCATGGCGGGGGGGCGGAGAGGCGGGAGTATGTGTATGAGTGTATACATTGCTATGATTGTGTTTGTCTACTTTATACGCTATAGCACTTAATGTAGAGTCTCAGTGCATCTCATCATAGACAGTAATGTAATTATATACCTATCTGCCACATAGGAATACGTTATGGATTATTAACGCTTTCTGTTTAGCCTATCAGTTTCTCCACGACTAAACAGAAATAAAACAGTTTAATTAGTAATTTATAAAATTGATGCTAATATAATAATGCAGGGTTTTGTTTCCTGGTGTGTAGTTCTGACTTCTTGTCGGTCACCAAGTTTTTTAAAAGTCTGTCTTTTTTTTTTCAGGAACAGCACCAGCAATCCCGACAACCCCTTTAATGGGAATCTGTCATGTAAAATAATGCTGTTAACCTGCAGATATGGGGTTAATCTGCGAGTTAATATCTTACTGACACCGTGCGGCGCCGGCACTGAGAGCCCCACTGCCAGAAGGAAATTGAGTTTATTCTCCCAAGCAGTGTTCGGCTTCCAGTCATAGGGAGCTCGAGATCAGTCACCGCTCAGGGTATAGAGAGAGATGGCTGTAACCGCGCCCCCAGCACTGACTGATAGCCGGCCCTAATGCTGAGCCTGCTGTCAGAAAGTGCTGCGGTGCAGTTACAGCCGCCGCTCACTATACACGGTGTGGTAACTGAAACCGCACAGGTGCTGCCCCTATGGCTAGAACCCGAACACTGCTGGGGGGAATAAAGTTCATTTCCTCCTGGCAGCGGGACTCTCAGTGCTGGCGTCGCACAATGTCAGAACGCTATTAACCTGAAGATTAACCCCATATCAGCCGGTTAATAGCATTATTTTACATGGCTGGTTCCCGTTAATGTTTAGTATTGCAGCGATTAAATGTTTCTTTTGTGCTGCTGTTCATCAGTTTCTTTTTTTATCTACGTTACCTGTCTTTTTAAAAAATGAAAGGAATATTTTGAAATCAAACATTTATAGGAAATTCACAGTTTATGTTATACATGACTGATGGTGGTCACACTGTTGGAAACCGCATCTAACGAGAACAGAGCTCTTTCTCATTCCACCGGCCATTGAGAGTTGGATACACTCGTGTGGCTTTATCTATTTGTTTCTATGATAGTTCGAGAGGCATCCACCTCTCTATTCACTGTGGCGTAAGATGGAGACTTGTTTTCAGGATGGATGCAGGGGGCCCACAATAATCCATGAGACATTTATGGCTGCTTATTCTGTAGATATGTCATAAATGTCTGAGATCGGAATGTCCCTTCTAGCCTCCTAAAAGAATGTTCTGGTGTGAGACAGTGAGGGTCGTTATGTATCCCCCAAAATGTGATTAGAAGCATACTGAACTGCTGGCTGTGGTTACCATGCGAAATAAAAGTAAGTGTGGACTGGGTCAAGTTATATGACCCAGTCAGTTTAGGAAAACCAGTCTTGGGGTTTTATTTTTGGAGAGATCTGTAGAGCTGTAGTGTGACTGATCTCTCCCTCCAGTCCGGGTCTTACAAGTGGCCCATGGCCAAGGTTTTCATTTAAACCTGCAGTTAAGATTTGTGTGTGTCAGTTTTGTGTTTGCAGTACACATGTAGCAGAGCTGAAGGTTCTGTGGACGTATGTCTGGCTGTGTGAAGCTAGCTCAGATCAGAGCCAGTGACATAGGTAAACACGATAGCACCAGAGAACCTTATAGGGGTGCAAGTGCCAGCGGCACTGGACTTTATTTACATATTATTTGCGATCCGGAGGTGAGCCATTTCATGTATGCAGTATTTGGACAATAAAGGATATTTTACTTAACTTTCCTGGGTCACTGTCTCACTAAATTCACTGGCAGAAACAGTGCTGCCTTACATATGGTGGAGAATACGGGTAGCTTGAATTGAGACATATCCGAAAAAGCTGTATGTCTGTGATTAAGCCTGCAAAATTACAAATCAGGCCCATGGACAACATGGAGGAGCTACTAAAACAGTTGGTCCTCACCCAGCGGCAACAGCAGGAGCAGCACCAGCAGCAGCTGCAGTTTTAGCGGCAACAACATGATCAGCAGCAGCAGTGGCAACAGCAGGAGCAGCACCAGCAGCAGCAGTGGCAACAACAGGAGCAGCACTAACAGCAGCAGTAGACCAACAACCTGATTCGGCAACAGATTGCGGCCCTGCGAGAGACAACCCCACCACCAACCCCGGTTTGTCCCAAGGCCAGCGACAAAGTCGGGCCAATACTGAGGAAGAGGAGTCCGGAGGATGACTTGGAAGCTTTCCTCACCATGTTTGAATGCACAGCGGAGCAGGAGAGCTTGGCAATTTCCCAGTGGGCTGAAGTGGTGGCCCGATTCCTGATGGGAGACGCCCAGAAGGTATACTTTGACCTCAGTCGGAAGGATGCCCAGAACTATGGGAAACTCAAAGGTGAGATCCTTGCCCAACTGGGGGTTAATATGTATGTACAACACAACAAGTGTACCAGTGGTCCTTTGTGGAGAACCGAACCACTAGGTCTCAGGTGTATGTCTTATTGCAGTTAGTAAAAAAAGCTTCAACCTCAAGTCCAGCCAAGATGGTAGAGAGGATAGTTGTCTACCGGTTGGTGGGAACTCTGCCAGTCACCATACAGCACTAGGTGGGACAAAGGGACCCAGGCAACCTAGATCAGGTGGTAGCCTGATTGAGCCTTATGTAGCAACCTAGGACTTTGTAAGGGACTCTAAGAGTCTAAGAGCTTGGAAAAGGGATACGACCCTCTGCTGGGGTTAGTCCGATCCGTGCCACAACTGAGGGGAGGAGCGCAGTATCCCCTAAACCATTCTTGCGGACCAGAGGTGCTACTGCTATCAGGTGCTGGACATGTGGTTGCCAACTGCCCCCATACTGCTGAGCCCATGGACTGCTGGTTTACTCGATGGGTATCTATGTATGCCCAGACTGTCTGCACAGTGGATGCAGACGCCACACAAAATGAACCCCATTTGTGTCAGGTACACGTCAACGGGAACCAGACAGAGGCTCTCTTGGACTCGGGGAGCCTAATGACTTGTTCATGGGTCATTGATTGCCAGGGAAAACCTCAATGGTCAGAAAATTAGGGTTGTTTGTATACATGGGGATCTCCGGGAGTATCCGACAGCAGAGGTTAGCTTTTCTTTGCCCTGTGAGGCGATTAAACATACAGTGGGAGTGGTAAAGACCCTTCCATATGGGACTGTTTTGGGAAGCGACTTTCCCCTGTTCTGGTCCCTATGGGAGAGCAAAACTAAATTGGTCAATGTAAAGGTATATCCGGGTGCTGAACCCGAAGATCTCGAGTCAGGGATACCTGCCATAGGGGTTACCGTCATAGGGGAAGAGTGTAATCCCAATAGGTTACCCTAGGGGTCTTGGGGGGAGAGGTCGAGGAGACCACATCAGTTCCAGAGCTGGAAATATCCCAGGGTACTTTTCAGAGAGCTTAGCTGCAGTATCCCACACTAGCCCCGGCGGGTGATAAATAATAATGATAAATGGGGTGGCACAGCAACCTGGCGCAGAGGTGGTTTTTCCTTGTATGGCGGTAAACCAGAAGTTGTTATACTGGGTTGACAAAATCCACGACAAAATAATAGATCAGCTGGTAGTGCCCCAATCAGGAGGTGCTTGAGATGGCCCACAAACCCTGAAGGGTCACCTGGACCTAAAAAAACAAGTGTATTCTGCAGCAGTGCTGGACATTGCCAAAGAGACGTGGGAACAGGAGCCCACCCTTCATAAAAGTGTTATAGAGCACGTTGCGTGTATGCAGGACTAGATTTTGTCCATAATGCCCATTGTAAAGGAACATCTCCTGAATGCCCAGGCAGCTCAGAGCCGAGGTTGCAATAGATAGGCCACAGTTAGGTTCTTTAAACAAGGAGATAGATTGTTGGTTTTGGTACCCACCGCCGAAAGTAAGTTCTTGGCCAGGTGGCAAGGCCCATATGAAGTCTGGGAAGAAATTGGGGAGGTGAACTACAGGGTGTATCAGCCTGGGAAGAGGAAACCTGAGCAAATTTACCATGTCAATCTATCAAAGGCATGGAAAGACCGGGAATGTATGGTTACAGAGGCTACTCTGGTCGCATCTCCTATGGTCCCTCTGACACCATCCCGGGAACAGGCTGTGAACGAGGTAAAGATTAGCAAAAGTCTCTCGAAACAGAAGCTACAGGAGGCTTGGAAATATGCTATAGTCAGAGCAGAGAGTAGGACCACTGGATAGTAACATTATCCATCTATTACACATACTGCAGTCACAGAAGAAACTGGGACCACTTCATAGTAACATTACCCATCTCCAACATACCCTAGTCAGACAGAGCCTACTCCCCCTGTATCATTCCCACTTACAGAGCCCTTTCCCCCTCTATCACTCCCGAATGATTGATCCACCCTCCTGTATCACTTCCGACTGATAGAGTCTGCTCTCCCTGTACCACGGCCGACTGACAGAACACCCTCTCCCTGTATTACCCCCGTCTGACTGAGCCCACTCCCCCTGTATCACCCCTGACTGAGGGAGCCCCTTCCTCCATTATCACCCCTCACTAATTGATCCCCCTCTCCTTGTATCATCCCTCATTGACTGAGACATTCTCCCTTTATCACCCTTCACAGAATGAACCAGCTCTCCCTGTATCACCCCAGATGAATGAGCCCCTTCTTCCTGTATCACCACCAACTGACAGAGCCCCTTCTCTCTGTATCACCCCTGACTGACAGAGTCTGTTCCCCCTGTAACACCCCTGACTACCAGAGCCCCCTCTCCCTGTATCAACATTGACTGACAGAGCCCCTTCTCCTTGCATCACCCCCAACTTACAGAGCTTGCTTCCCCTGTAACACCCCTGACTACTAGAGCCCCCTTTCCGTGTATCACTCCAGACTGATAGAGCCTGCTCCCCCTGTATCACCATTGAATGACAGAGCCCCTTCTCCCTGTATCACCCCTGACTGACAGTGCCCACTCTCCCTGTATCACCTCTGACTGACAGAGCCCCTTCTCCCTGTATCACCTCTGACTGACAGAGCCCTTTCTCCCTGTATCACCCCTGACTGACAGAGCCCACTCTCCCTGTATCACCCCTGACTGACAGAGCCCACTCTCCCTGTATCACCTCTGACCGACAGAGCCCCTTCTCCCTGTATCACCTCTGACTGACAGAGCCCTTTCTCCCTGCATCACCCCTGACTGATGGAGGCCCTTCTCCCTGTATCACCCCTGACTGACAGAGCCCACTCTCCCTGTATCACCTCTGACCGACAGAGCCCCTTCTCCCTGTATCACCCCTGACTGACAGAGCCCTTTCTCCCTGTATCACCCCTGACTGATGGATGCCCTTCTCCCTGTATCACCCTGGACTGACTGTGCCCCTCCTCCTGTATCACCCCTGACTGATTGAGCCCGCTCCCCCTGAAGCACCCCTGACTGACTGATCCCCTTCTCAATGTATCACTCCTGACTGACTGAGCCCACCCCACCTGTATCACCCCTGACTGACTGAGCCTCTTCTCTGTGTATTATTCCTGACTGACTAAAGGTTTTCTCCCCCCACCACTAAGAAAATGAGGTACTTCATAAAAAGTTATGGTCTTATAGGTGGTAGAAAGATTTCCATAAAAGTGTATGGGGGGATGTGAGGGAAAGCTCTCATTCAATATAATTTCTAACACCATATATACCGGTAACTGATTTAGCGCCCCCCCACCACTATTAGTATGTAGATTCACATAAAGTATTTGCTGCAGAATTTCTACAATGGAAATTCCCAAGCAAATTAACAGCAGTAATATCCACACAGATATTGTGCCGATATTACTGCACTTACTACTAAATGATGCACTCTTACCATTGATTTGATTCTTTGCATTACAAAGAATCAGCAGTGAATATCTGCAGCATAAATTGACACATTGTTCTTGTCAAAACGTCAGCATCGGTCAATTCATGCCGTGGATTTTCTCAGCATATGGATGAGATGTCGTAAGATCTCACCCACTCTACTGGTACTATAAAACATTGGTTTAATGGTTAATAAATATCAAGGGACATTTATCATCAAGTTTGCACCAAAATGTGGGCAACAGCTCTTTCTATAACGTTAGGAAGTGTACTACCTTATATTATACCTGATATTAGCATGTATTACCACACAATTGGTGGTCTTGTATTTATTCTATGTAGCTACCGTACATAGTGGGCCCGAAGAATGATTTTCTCTGGTGGGCCCAAAGTACTCCAGTCCGGCGCTGGTCACATTACATTTATGCCACCTGAAATTGCAAGAGTCTTACTAGCAAATATATACAGAAATTTGTATTGAAAAGGCACAAAAAAGAATGTAAAAGAGGATGTAAAAGAATCCATTTTTTTACCTCATTTTGTATCCAAATTATATGAATTTGTGTAATCTATCTTATTAACAATTTATGTCCCTTTTATGGCAAGTCTGTAGTGCAGTTACACAGAGTGCTTGTGTGGGTGCGTGGGTGGAATAGTACACATGCAATGAGAGAAAGAGCACGTGAGCGTACCTATGTACGTGTATCATTTATAACAACTTGAACATTTGGTAAATGCCAACACAGGAGAAAATCATATGCTTGATGTTTTAAAAAATATAGCCTCCCTTATAGAAACACTCCCATCAAAATTGCTATCCTCTCAATATATTGCAGTCATCACATTATTTAGCACTGCTCATTCTCCCCTTCTACCCAGCTAATTCTTCTCTTTTCCATTAAGTCTATGACATCAGGTGATTAAAAACAGACTGAATCCCCCTAAGCTCTATATAGAAAAAGGAAGATTTTTTTCTTCATGAGTCAGCATTAGAACTACAACTCTACTCACTACACTGCAAAAAGGGGGGAGTGGAGCAGCTGGGTCAGGAGTTGAAGAGGGGAGTGACTCATACAGGTCAAAGAAACTTCCTGTTTATTCATAGCTCTTAAAAGGATTCAGCTAGTCAGTTTTTTAATAATGTGATGTCATAAACCTAATGGAAAAGAGAAGAATTAACTGGGTAGA
Organism: Phyllobates terribilis; assembly: GCF_046119375.1. Classification (NCBI taxonomy): domain Eukaryota; kingdom Metazoa; phylum Chordata; class Amphibia; order Anura; family Dendrobatidae; genus Phyllobates; species Phyllobates terribilis. Next base: position 137,367,646 of record NW_027362762.1, read on the forward strand.
AAGGTGAAATGAGCAATTGTAAGTACACAGTGCTATATAATAATATGAGGACTGCAATATATTAAGAGAATATAAAATTTGATAGGAGAGCTTCTTTAAAGTTGTCTAGAATTAAGCAAAATGAACTGCCTTAAACAGCACCACTCTTGCCTATGTTAAATATCTGGAATTACATTTTAGCATTTTAACCCCGTTCAAATAAATGAAGCTTAGAGGTAATCCTAGGTGCTGATTCTATGGTAAAAAAAACACGCACATTCTTTTTCTATAGTTATAGTTTTAATCATTTGGGGGAAAAAAAGAAAACTTTAAATTTCAATGGGATGAATAACAAACTTCAAAAAGAACTGCTTATAAAACAATCTGCACATAACACGCGGCTACATTTAGAATTCCCCTTTAAGTAATTGGTGAATTGGGAGCTAGTGAACTACTTTTCTTAAGGGAGAATAAATAAAGAATAAGATACATTTATTTTCTCACAAAGGTTACAGAAGTCATAGCGCCGTGTCATATATTCTTCAGAACCAAACCATTCTTCAACATAAATATATCCTTTAAATTGTGCCTGGCTAATGAACTGATTCATATTTATACACTAGAAGCAAGAGTTACCGTCTACAGCATTTATGTTAGAACCTTGTGTATCCAGTGAAGATTGGTGCCATCAGGTCACCCACCAGAGATAAGACATTATATTCTGCTAGTTTAGCCTTGTGCAAGTGCTTGCAGCTATAATTTGTGTGTGTGAAATAACATCGGCAAAGTGAGAGTTTGTAGGCGGCTGCGCAAATAGGTCACCGGTGGTCACTGAAGCACAGGTGGGAGCATAGATTACAAGAGGATTAATAAAGCGCACTGATGCTGGAGGAGGAATAGGCTCAAAATGCCATCCTCCGGCATCGGTGACAGTTCATTTCTGCACTTTCACTGGCGAAGTAACGTGTCTTCTGTGTGTAAAAGGTTAACGCTCTTCTCCCATGAATTCAAATTATAAATACTACATATACATGCCGTACTGGATTTACATCTTGGAAGACACAGATTTATTAGAGCTTTAGACCTTTTGTTTCTCTGATCCTACAACATAAAACATCTAGCGCCCTCTACACGTTATTCTTCTTTATCATATATCACTATAAACACAATAAATTATCATTTGCTTACTTATACACACTGTGCTATATGTACATACCTGAATATTGTCTTTAGCAAGTGACCTTTCACTGTGGTTACCTATAGTCACAGGCTTATATAAAAATATATTCTACAGGGAAATTGACATTCTGTAGTTGAGACAAATAGCAATTGTGCAGATAAGCAATACAGAAGTACACATTGGGGCAAATTTAACAAGACAGTGCAAACTTATACTAAACAGTCTTAGACTAGGTGCAGACCACCGTGTATCCTCTCATCTGACAGAATAGGGCCAATTACACTCTGATCAAACTCTCATCAGAGTTTGATCAGAGTGAGAGCATAGTGTGTTCTGAATCTCTCAGATTAGGAGAAATCGGTCCAAAGAAACAATCGGACATGTGCGCGGCCTCATAGACTAACATTGGTCCAAGCGCGATCCGATATTTTGTTGGATTGCACTCAGACTGAAAATACAGTCGCCAGCAGCTGCCCTTAAAATGTGAAAAATGTATATATTTGATAAATATGTCTAACAGTAAGTCTGTCTATGGGTCCAACTCATCAGGCTTTCACGCCAGAATTCTGATGTACATGCTTTGAAAAGTCACAAAATCTAGGGACAACTCGGAGCTGCACCTACATTTTGTGACTTCTGGTGTCTTCACGTAATTTTCTGTATTTTCATGACTATGAAAATTGTACATTCACGCTGAAGGCATCAAAACTATGAATTAACACATGTGGAATTATATACTTAACAAAAAAGTGTGAAACAACTGAAAATATGTCTTATATTCTAGGTTCTTCAAAGTAGCCACCTTTTGCTTTGATGACTGCTTTGCACACTCTTGGCATTCTCTTGATGAGCTTCAAGAGGTAGTCACCGGAAATAGTTTTCACTTCACAGGTGCGCCCTGTCAGGTTTAATAAGTGGGATTTCTTGCCTTATAAATGGGGTTGGGACCATCAGTTGTGTTGTGCAGAAGTCAGGTGGATACACAGCTGATAGTCCTACTGAATAGACTGTTAGAATTTGTATTATGGCAAAAAAAAGCAGCTAAGTAAAGAAAAACGAGTGGCCATCATTACTTTAAGAAATGAAGGTCAGTCAGTCTGAAAAATTGGGCAAACTTTGAAAGTGTCCCCAAGTGCAGTTGAAAAAACCATCAAGCGCTACAAAGAAACTGGCTTACATGAGGACCGCCCCAGGAAAGGAAGACCAAGAGTCACCTCTGCTTCTGAGGATAAGTTTATGGTTAACAGCAGCTCAGATTAGAGACTAGAGATGAGCGGTGTTCGACTCGAACTGTTCGCCAATCTCAAATTCGAGCTGTTTTTAGCGGTGTTCGAGCCGTTCGGCGAACACGAACGATTTGAAAAAAATCCGGCTATTCGAGGTTATGTTCGATAACTGTTCGTGCACCAAAATCATAACTGGATTTTTTCACAGTAATGCTAATAATCAATGTTAATACGCAGTTTGTGTGTACAGCGGGGCAGGGGGAGGGGCAGGGGATGGATCTCTGCATAAATAATGAAGATCTCCATTTTTTTTTCTCTTTCCCGCATTTACAGTGGGGAGGTGCAATCTGTCAGCCAATCAGCAGCGCACACACGGAGCGAACTGCTTTTTTTCACACAAGCAAGGGCATGTGTCATTGGCTGTGTATGTCACATGTCCTTGCCCTATAAGGCTATTTTCCCCGTCGCCACCATTTTCTCACTGCTGCAGCTGCATGTTAGACGGCACCACTGTTGCTGTGTGCACTATACTTTCAGTGTTAATTTCAAGCCAATTTTCTCAGAAATATACAGATAGCTTGGGAGTAGGGAATAGTTGTGATTGCAGTCCTTTTGAGGACTAGGTTACAGCATTTCCTATGACTTTTAGCAGGCAGGTCTGTGCTCTTAAATAGATAGGTTGGGAGTAGGGACTAATTGTAATTGCAGTCCTTTTGAGGACTAGGTTACAGCATTTCCTAGGACTTTTTGCCAGGCAGGTCTGTGCCAGTGCTGTGCAAGTGTTTTTCACAGCATTTGGCTAAATCTAGCTAAGCCAATCCTTTTTGGCCTCTTGCAGTGTGTGTTAGTCAGTGGAGTAGCGTATCTGTGTTGCAAGCTACACCACCTGTGTATAGAATACAATTTTTTTTACTGCACCTAGCCAAGCAAAACCTTTTGGGCATAGCATCATTCTATTAGGTCATCTATACTAAGCTCCACCAGCTTGCAAATTACTAATAATTTTTATCTGCATCTAGCTCGGAAAATAATTTTGGTCTTGTAGCAGTGTGTGGGACTTATTCTTAGTGTAGCACCCCGAGGGCTCGGTTGCTACAGAGGTATTGCATCTCAACCAGATGTGCGATATCTCACTTCCAGGTAAGGATGGAGTGTGGATCAGGACCCCGACACCTGCATGCATTACACCACATTTCCGGGGGGCAGGGCGACCGATATGCTCCAAGCAGAGCATGACAGTCCCTGTCCCTGGCTGGAGTGGGGGGAGGGAACACCGAGGAAGGGGGAACCCTGTAGTGCATAGGAGGGAGAGGGCAGTTCCTGGATGCACCTAGAGGGAGGTATGAAAGGTGGGCACCATCTTAGTTTAGTGTTCAGTTCAGCTCAGAGTGAGAGGAGAAGACAGGGAGCAGAGCCTCTGCATGGGCTCTGCTCTGCAGGCAGGCCCTGTCAGGAGGCCCGAGCCTGGAGGAGAAGAAGAGGAGAGGAGAGAAGGAGGCTCCAGGAAGAGGAGTGAAGGGACCCCAGGGGTGCGGACCAGCCAGTCGCCACCGCACGCCCGTCGCTAGCGGAGTAAGGGGGTCAGGCCAAGAGAGGGAACCGGATCCCTTACTAGTGGAGGAGCGAAACTACCCTCAGCTAGGAACCGGAGGCTGTGGCATTCCATGCGTCACAGCCCCTCGCTACACTCGCTAGGAAGGCACCATATAGGGTCCAGGGAAACGGAACATACGTTTGCCCGCCAAGACCCGAGGCAGCTGGACAGAAGCGTGGTCACTTGGGGGGTATGACAGGCCAGAGAAAGGACACACGAAGGGGGTCCTGTGAAACACTCCAAAGTTATCTGGGAGTCGGCCGAGCCCCTCACCTGGTGAGCGCAGAACGACGTGGGCGGCCATTGCCTGCAGAATTGGCCTGAAGTATAAGAACTGTGAGTAAAGACCCTGGACTGCATCACTGACTCCGTGTCGTTACTGCCGCTCCCACGCACCATCACCCCCACCATCTGCACTCCCTGCCCTGAGGCTATACTCCTCCCGTGGGGAGTTACACTACCCTCTGCTGCGCACACAACATCAGCCTCAGCGGTCTGCCCCGCAGCGGCGGTTCTCAGTGACCGCAATCCACGGGTGGCGTAGTCGGACAATTTATAAATAATAACAAACACCATAAATAGACTGCCATTTAGTTTGACCGCCCTGAGCATGGACCGGATCGCCGCAACGAGGACTACAACCCCCAGCATCCACAAAAGGTCCGGTTCCGGGTATCCCCACACACACGCGGCCCAGGGGGCGCGTCAACTTTTGGCGTAGTCGGCAGGATTACGTGCCCGCTACCACCGGGTACTGCGTGCCTAAAGACTGTTTCACTGTATTGTAATGGGATGCGTTAAAAGAGGCATAGATGCTCATGAGGAGAACATAATTTTACCTCTATACAAGTCATTAGTGTGATCACACTTAGAATACTGTGTACAGTTCTGGTCTCCGGTGTATAAGACAGACATAGCTGAACTAGAGCAGGTGCAGAGAAGAGCGACCAAGGTTATTAGAGGACTGGGGGGTCTGCAATACCAAGACAGGTTATTACGCTTGGGGTTATTTACTGTGGAAAAAAGAAGGCTTAGGGGTGATCTTATTACTATGTACAAGTATATGAGGGAACAGCACAAAGACCTTTCTACTGATCTTTTTACTCTGAGGCCTGAGACGGGGACAAGAGGGCATCTTCTACGTCTGGAGGAAATAAGGTTTAATCATAATCACAGACGGGGATTCTTTACTGTAAGAGCAGGGAGACTATGGAACTCTCTGCCGCATGATGTTGTAATGAGTGATTCACTATTAAAATTTAAGAAGGGCATGGATGCCTTTCTTGAAAAGTATAATATTACAGGTTATAAATACTAGATTCCTTGATAGGGCGTTGATCCAGGGAACTAGTCTGATTGTTGTATGGAGTCGGGAAGGAATTTTTTTCCCCAATGTGGAGCTTAGTGTTTGCCACATGTTTTTTTTTGCCTTCCTCTGGATCAACATGTTAGGCTATGGGTTGAACTAGATGGACTTAGTCTTCCTTCAACCTTAAAAACTATGTTACTATGTTACTATGTTACTATGAATGTGGCGCCCGCCTCAGCAGAACGGACACCATTATGTGCGCGCAAAAAGACAACGAGAAGTTACCTCCCATCGTGGGCCGGGTCCCAGAATGGCGCCAAAAGCGGAGTCCGCCCCAAGCAGCAATGATCACGTATGTGGATGTGTCCATCAACATGGGGGGGCTGCCCCTGAGAGTGATCGGCAGCAGGCTGCCACGGGACCGCCCCCAAAGAGGGAGGGGAGGAAAGAAAACTGGAGAACAGGGTGTGGCCTGGATCAGTCCTGGCAGACCGCACCCGGAGGGCAAGATGGAGGATGTCAGCCCTAGAGCCCCAGCCAGCGACCTGCTGCAGCCGGCAGCACCTTACACCGTGGAGGAGCTCGTGGCAAAGCTGCCCCAGGAGGATTTGGAATTCTTCCACGCCGGGATGGAGGACCTGGGCCGGAGGATGGAGAAGGCCTAGCGCGACGCCATCGCCGGATGGAAGCGGGAAATGGAGAAGAGGCTGGCGGACTGGCAGCAGACTAAGCTGCCCAGCATCGGCAGTGCCCCAGCCGTCGCGGATCCCAACCAGCGCCAGGAGAAGACGCGTGACGCAGGAGCAGTCGCGGGAGCAGGTAGGAGGAGTCTCCCTGTCCCGGGCGCTGCCAACGTCAGCCTGCTTGCGGGCCCCCTGGTGGAGCCGCCGATACCGGGCGCTACCGACACCGACCTGCTCCAGACCCCGCAACAAGCCCCGCAGCCGAGCCCTCCAGCCCTGGGCGCTACCGCCACCAGCCCGCGCCCAGGCCCAAAGCCGCGCCCTCTGCCCCCGGGCGTCATCAACAGCGGCCCTCTCCAGGCCCCGCCACAAGGCCTATTACACCGTGGCGCAAGGGGCTGGTATGCCCTCAACATCCACAGGGTGGGAGCACAGAGTAACCCTCCGCACTGCTGTGCTGAAGACCCGGACGGGTCAGCCTATTATGGGCAAGAGCCTCCCCGGAGGGAGCACCCTTACTAAAGCATAGTAAGGTGGACTGAATTGTGTATAGTTACCCGTCAGGGTAGAAGAAAGAGTTTCAAGTTGTGCCCCGTTGGGGAATTATGAGAAGTTCACCCCGGTTGGGGATTGTTGTCCATTATTTGTTAAAGTTACCCGAGAAGGGTTTGTGAACTATCCGGCTGAGGACTGGGAGCAGCCAACTTTTGTGAACTATCCGGCCGAGGACTGGGAGCGGTCAACTTTGTAAATAATTGCACTTCTTAAAGTGCCCCCTACTGGTTTTATAAGAAACTACAGCAACTGACCTCAGAACAAAAACCCGTTAGAGGTGGCCGAAGACGAGGTCCAGCAACTGGATCAGCTTTGCCCTGCAGCCACCCCAGGGCCTTCGTTGAGGGTTTACGAACGGGTCCCTCATGTTCGTCTGTTACCTGTTTGCAAGTTTGCACCTTATTGAAAAATGAACACCTCGGCAAGTTGCACCGCGGCTAGTACAAGAGAGTCCACTTGAAAACGTTTTATATGAAAAGTTTTATATACCGAAATGCTTTGTATGATGCTTTACATGATATTTGATAAAAGAGTTCCCGTGATATTAAAAGTGCACTTATAATGTTGAAAAGAGAAAATGTTTCCCATAAAGGGAAGTGATATGCAGTTGACAGTTAAAAAAAAATATTCTTAGTCCATCTATACTAAGCTCCACCAGCAGGCAAATTACAAATAATTTTTAGCTGCATCTTGTCTGGAAAATAATTTTGGGCATATTAGCAGTGTGTGTTACTCATTCTATTAGGCCATCTATACTAAGCTCCACCAGCTTTCAAATTACTAATAATTTTTAGCTGTATCTTGCCTGGAAAATAATTTTGGGCATAGTAGCAGTGTGTGGTACTCATTTTATTAGGCCATCTATACCAAGCTCCACCAGCTTTGAAATTAATAATAATTTTTAGCTGCATCTTGCCTGTAAAATAATTTTGGGCATATTAGCAGTGTGTGGTACTCATTCTATTAGGCCATCTATACTAAGCTCCACCAGCTTTCAAATTACTAATAATTTTTAGCTGCATTTTGCCTGGAAAATAATTTTGGGCATAGTAGCAGTGTGTGGTACTCATTGTATTAGGCCATCATACCAAGCTCCACCAGCTTTGAAATTAATAATAATTTTTAGCTGCATCTTGCCAGTAAAAAATAATTTTGGGCATAGTAGCACTGTGTGGTACTCATTCTATTAGGCCATCTATACCAAGCTCCACCAGCTTTGAAATTAATAATAATTTTTAGCAGCATCTAGCCCGGAAAATAATTTTTCTTCCCAATAGTGGTAGCAATAGAAATATGGGGCGCGCACCTGGCTAACAAAAATATACGCTTCATAACAAAAAACACCAGCCTAGCGCACTGCATTAATAAGATGGCATCATCGTCTCTCCCAGTGCTAGGCCTACTACGCCGGCTAGCATTCCTGTGCTTAAAACACAATGTATGGGTCCGCGCTAGCCACGATGCTGAGGGGTCTAAAGCTGCTGCTAACGCTTTATCACAATTCAATTGGCAGATTTTCACAGAGCTCCTCCCCAATGCCCACCCATCGGGCAACAGTTGCCCATCCTCCCTATGGGATCTAGTGGCGAATAGTTGATGCCATTAATCAGAGCGTCAGTTGCCCCGTCGACGTGGCAAGCATACGGTAAGGCATGGGAAGAGTGGACACGACTAGTAGCAGGCCGACGGGTTGACCAATGTGAACAAGCCAGATTACAAGTCACCATAGAATTTCTCAACCAGCTAATGATGAGGGGCATATTAGGGGCGTCAGCGCAGCGGTGTCTGACCGGAGTAGCATTTCACTTCCAACTACTGAATTGGGGAGATGTGAGAAAGAGATTCATCATCAGACAATCCATAAAAGGGTGGAAAAGGGGTCAGCCAAGTCAGGAGTGTAGACGTCCCGTCCCGTGTCACTAAAACTGATTTCTCATATCATATCCCTAACACCATTAACATGACATTCACAATTTGAAGCAACACTACTGTCTTCTGCATTTGCGATCGCCTTCTTCGGGGCGCTATGCATAAGCGAATTAGTCCCTCAATCCAAAATTACCACCAGTGGAGGCTTATTACACCAGGACGTAGTCATAGCCAATAATGCAATACGTCTACGCATACACCAATCGAAAACGGTTCCAGCGGGCAGGGGCACTTGGGTACTTCTACAACCCACAAACGGTACACTGAGTCGGGTAACAATAGTAAAAACATATATAACCATCAGATCACAAAGTAATTTCTTCCTATCACACATTGATGGAATGCCATTATCAAGATACCAGTTCCAAGCTATATTTAATAAATGCATAACATCGGCAGGGAACCACCCCAAAGACTACGGGACACACTCATTCCGCATAGGCGGGGCCACGGAAGCAGCAAGAGCAGGACTGTCAAAAACGGAAGTTCAGAGGATAGGGAGATAGGCCACTCGTATATATATTGGGCAGAAAAAAGGGCGAAAGTCCGCCCAGGTGGGAGGAAACTAGTTTCTTAACAAATATTTCAACTGGAGAAGTATTAGAGGCCTGCTATGGCCACAGGTACTAATGGAGGTAATCAAGGTAGGGAGAGAGGCAAGACGTCCGGTCATCTTAGTTATACAGGCCGGGGGAAACGACCTAGGTCATCACAAGAGCGCATAACTAATGGCAATAATGAATCTAGACACGGAGCGCTTCAGAGAATTTTTCACAAAACTAACTATAGTATGGTCAGAGATTGTGCCGATAGCGGTATGGCAAGGTGCGCGAGACATCACGGCCATCGAACGGACAAGGCGGGTAATAAATATTCGGATGGCAAAATTTAGAAGAGACAGAGGCGGTGTAGTGATACAACACCGACAACTGGAAGGAGATAAGCAGGCCTCATACGGCCCGACGGTGTTCACTTAATGGATATTCGACTGGACATATTCCTGTCAGGGCTCCAGGACGGAGTGGAACAAGCGTTAAGAGTGATGGATGGGGGTCAGAGTCCTGCATACGAGTATGCAGGATCCTCCGTGGCCTGGAAATAGAAAGGACATGTTGGAGAGTTACACTTGTTGGCCAACTTGCTGGTCTGGAGACCCAGGGCATGCTGCAACTAGCTGAATTATTTTAGAAATAAAATGCCTTTCTAATGGAATGAGTATAAAGAGTTAATAAAGCTGTGACCGATCCTCACCCATCCAGTTGTAAGAGTTACATTATTGTATTGTCAAGGAAAGGGGGGCGGTAGGGGGGCTGAGCGTCTGGGTTTGGTTGGGGATCCCCACAGTCTGCCTAGGCTAGATGCATTTAAAAATTCTACGCTGACTAGCAGACACTGAAGCTTTGGAGCAGACCTCTGAGTAAACAGCTCTTCAGACTCAACCATCTGTGTTACCCCAAGCCATAGTGTATGTAGTTTCTTACAGTTAAAAGGGGGGGAGCAACCCAACCCACCTGGAATTGACGATGCCAACGTCACGTAAAACACAGCAAGGGGACTCCAAAAAGAGTCTCCATTTTTTACAAAAATTGTGGCACAGACACCACTTACGTGGCATCAATTGCCCCAGAGTTGCTTAAAACGGTTGGTGAGGTGATTTTACCAAATCCTCAAGATTTTAGTCTCCCCAGGATGACACAGGGGTAGAAAAGTCCTTGCGGATCCATGATTTGTTCATCTTTATGAACATGAGTCGGTCTACATTCTCAGTGGACAGCCGCGTGCGCTTGCGCTTATCTGTCAGCACACCACCAGCAGCGCTGAACACACATTCAGAGAGAACGCTGGCTGCAGGGCATGACAAGATCTCCAAAGCGTGAGTGGCGACCTCCGGACATTTTTCCAGATTGGAATCCCAAAATGAGCAAGGGTCCAGTGACACAGTCATGGCTTCGATGTTCACTTGGAGATACTCCTGTACCATCCTCTCTAGGCGTTGACTATGTGTCAGACTTCTTGCCTCCTGTGGCCTTGCAAAGGATGGTCTAAAATAGTGGTGAAACGATTCCACAAAATTGCTGCTACCAGCAGATACTGTGTTACTGTTACTGTTTGAGTGATGAAGACTCGACAGTCCCACGGTTTGCATGTTAGAACTGTGAGATTCACTACGTGCACCACTGGTGTTTTGTGGAAAAGCACATGTAAGATTCTGCAACTGCCTCTGCTGATACTCCTGCATGCGTGAATCCCTTTCTATGGCAGGAATTATTTTGGCAAATTTACTTTTGTACCGGGGATCTAAGAGTGTGGCACTGGCAACCCAGTAGTCGGGATTACTTCGAATTCTGACAATCCAAGGGTCATGTTGCAGGCAGTGCAGCAAGAAGGCACTCATGTGTCTTGCGCATCCAGGAGGACTAAGTCCTTGTTGTGTTGGTAGCGAGGTAAGAATCAGGCTTCCTTCCTCTGCCCTCTCCCCCCAACCTCACACAACAGAAATGTGATCAAGATCTCCCTCATCTGATGAGTCTTACATGCCCATCGCCAGTTCGTCCTCCACTTCTTCCTCGGCTCCTGCACCTTCCTCAACAGTTTGGCTGCTACCATGCGTCCTGGTTAATCCCTCTCCCCCACCCTCCCATGCCTGCCGCCTTGGTGCTGCCGACCGTCTGGACCATGGAGATGTTATCCCTTCCGCATACGACTCCTCCTCTACTTCCTCCACCTCCTCTTGTCCCACCACCTGACTCTGAATTCTGTTTAACGTGTGCTCCAGCATGTAAATCACCGGAATAGTCATGCTGATAATGGCATCGTCAGCACTAAACATCTTCGTCGCCATTTCAAAACTGTGCAGAAGGGTGTGTGGCGCCCCTGAGGGTTCAGTCGCCACAGAGGTACTGCATCTCACCCAGAGGTGTGGTATCTCACCCTCAGGTAAGGAAGGAGTATGGCTCGGGACCCTAACACCTGCATCCAACACATACCTGCAGTGGGGGTAGAGCGAGATTGCTCCTAAGGGAGAGCACAGTCCCAGGTCCCTAGCTGGTGGGAGGGTCCTATGCAGTGGGTGTGGGTGGAGAAAGCAGCTTAGGGGAGCACATGACAGGGAGAGTATAAATAGGAAGCCATCTTAGAAAGAGCAAGCCAGTCAGAGGAGGAGAAGTGACAGGAGCAGAGGCTCTGCATGAGCTCTGCTCCGGAGGCAGGCCTAGCCTGGGAGACCCAGGACTGAAGGAGAGAAGAGAGGAGTGGGAGCAGGAAGGCTCCAGGAACCGAAGGGACCCTAGGTGTACGGGCCGTGCAGAAGGCCACCCGTACGCCCGCTGCTACCAGGAGGTAGAGGGGTCAGGCCAGATAAGGGGAACCGGTCCCTCAACTAGCGGAGAAACAGCAAGGCTCAACTAGAAACCGGAGGCTGCAGCATTTCATGTACTGCAGGCCAAAGTCCACACCAGTCTCACTAAGAAGGTAGCCACATAGGACCCAGGGGACGGAACACACGTCGCCCGCCAAGGCGCGAGGATACCGGATAGAAGTGTCACTGGGTGTGAGGTGCAGGGAGAAGGCCAGAGAAAGGACACACAGAAGGGGGTCCTGCTAAGTACTCCGGAGCTATCTGGGGGTGGACTGAGCCCCTCACTGAGTACGCACAGCACAACGGGGGAGATTGCTCTGGTACCTGTAATCTGGACTGCAACAACTGTGAGTAAAGATCTTGGGACTGCATCACACTGACTCTGTGTTCATTACTGACTCCCTGCACTACAACCACCATCATCCACCCACACTGCCCTGAAGCTACACTCTTCCTGTGGGGAGTAATAATACCATTGCTGCAAAACCACCAGCTTCAGAGGACTGTTCCGCAGCGGCGGCCCCTTTGGCCGCACTCCACAGGTGGCGTAGTCGGACATTATAAAACCCATATATACAAATTACCCTTGGATTGACCGCCCTGGGTCACGGACCGGGTGACCGCCCTGGGTCACGGACCGGGTCACCGCCACAGTGACTACAACCCCCAGCGTCTACCGGCCCGGCTCCGGGTACCCCATGGCCCAGGGGGCACGTCAACTTCATAGGTCCCTCATCTGAGACCACTCCTGCAGCTTGATTTGCCCCACCTCTAGATCTCGTTGGCCCAGGCTATACGTCAGAACGTATTGCACCAGGGCTGGTCAGTGCTGCCACAGTCGCTGCAACATGTGCAGAGTTGAATTCCACCGTGTCGGCACATCGCATTTCAGCCGTTGAACTGGCAGGCCCAACGACTTCTGTAGAGATGTAAGTCGTTCAGCTGCGGGATGCGAACGGCGGAAGTGAGCACACAGCGACCGTGCCCTCTGCAGAAGGCTATCTAGTCCGGGATAGTGGGCTAAAAATTGCTGGACAACCAGGTTCAACACGTGAGCCATACAAGGCACGTGTGTGACATTGCCCCGGCGAAGGGCCGCACCCAGGTTTGCAGCATTGTCGCACACGGCCTTCCCTGGTTGCAGGTCCAGTGGAGACAACCATTCATGAAACTGGGTCTCCAGAGCTGACCACAACTCCTCAGCTGTGTGACTCACATTTCCCAGACATTTCAAAGTAAACACCGCCTGATGCCGTTGAGCCCTGCTGCCAGCATAGTAAGGAGGTGTGCAGGACTCCTTCTGCGCAGTTAGAAAGCGGGTGGCATGACCAGACAGACTTTGGGTGCAGGTGGAGGACCGAGAGGATGTTGAGGAGGCAGAAGCAGTGGAGGAACTTCTAGATAAAGAGGATTGACGTACAACTCGTGGGGACGGCAACGCTTGGACAGCAGCCCCTTGTCCTGCTGTCACCATAGTTACCCAGTGCCCAGTGAGCGACATGTAACGCCCCTGTCCATGCCTACTCGTCCAAGTGTCTGTGGTGAAATGCACCCTGTCACACACATAGTTTCTCAAAGAAGAGGTGATGTTGTGTGCGACATGCTGGTGTAGCGCAGGCACACCTTTATTTGAGAAGTAGTGCCGACTGGGCATCTGGTTCTGGGGCACTGCGACGGACATAAGGTCTCGAAAAGCCTCTGTGTCCACCAGGCGGAAAGGCAGCATTTCTCTAGCCAACAGCTTGCAGATGGTGAAATTCAACCTCTTAGCTTTCTCATAGCTAGGAGGAAATGGTCTTTTACTTGTCCACATTTGAGGGACCGAGGGCTGGCTGTTGTGCTTAGACGGGGTTGAGAAGGGTGTCCCCGGCAAACTGCCGGTCTGTGAGGAAGATGCAGGCGGAAAAGTTAGGTTGCCTTGATCCAAAGGTGGTGCTCTCGATGTTGGAGAGCACTCAACACCAGCTGGTGTTTCCACTTCAAAATGAAATGATGACCTGCCAATCACACTGGCTGTTGCGGGTAAAGAGGTGGCAGGTCTGCGTCCAAAAACATGTGTGACTGCTGTCCCCCCAGTCACAGAGGATGAAGAGGCCGCGGATGCACAAGATGGGGCAGACGGTGGTTGGCCCGGCCCGCTAGGCCGCATTGTAGCACAGTGAGCTTCCCACTGCAACTTATGCTTCATATCCATGTGACGGTTCATGCATGAAGTACTCAAACTATGGATTTTTGGCCTCTACTTAGCTTTGGGTGACAAATATTACAGATAACATGAGTTGGGTCATCATTATTGATCTGAAAAAATGCCCAGGCTATGCAAGGCTTAGAGCCCATGCGACCTGAAGAGCCACTACGACTAGAGATGAGCGTTGTGCTACTCGAACTGTTCGCCAATCTCAAATTCGAGCTGTTTTGGGCGGTGTTCGAGCCGTTCAGCGAACACGAACAATTTGAGAAAAATTCGGCTGTTCGAGGTTATGTTCGATAACTGTTCGTGCACCAAAATCATAACTGGATTTTTTCTCAGTAATGATGAAAATTAATGTTAATACGCAGTTTGAGTGTACAGCGGGGTGGGGGGAGGGGCAGGGGATGGATCTCTGCAGGAACAATGAAGATCTCCATTTTTTTTTTCTCTTTCCCGCATTTACAGTGGGGAGATGCAATCTGTCAGCCTATCAGCAGCGCACACACGGAGCGAAGTGCTTTTTTTCACACAAGCAAGGGCATGTGTCATTGGCAGTGTATGTCACATGTCCTTGCCCTATAAGACCAAGCCATTTTCCCCGTTGCCACCATTTTCTCACTGCTGCAGCTGCGTGTTAGACGGCACCGCTGTTGCTGTGTGCGCTATACCTTGTTAATTTCAAGCCAATTTTCGCACAAATCTACAGATAGCTTGGGAGTAGGGAATAGTTGTGATTGCAGTCGTTTTAAGGACTAGGTTACAGCATTTCCTATGACTTTTATCAGGCAGGTCTGTGCTCTTAAATAGATAGGTTGTGGGAATAAAGACTAATTGTAATTGGAGTCCTTTTCAGGACTAGGTTACATCAGTTCCTATCAGTTTTTGCCAGGCAGGTCTGTGCCAGTGCTGTGCAAGTTTTTTTCACAGCATTTGGCTGAATCTAGCAAAGCTAATCCTTTTTGGCCTATTGCAGAGTGTGTTAGTCAGTGGAGTAGCCTATCTGTGTTGCAAGATATACCACCTGTGTATAGAATACCAATTTTTTTACTGCACCTAGTGAAGTAAAATCTTTTGGGCATAGCATCATTCTATTAGTCCATCTATACTGACCTCCATCAGGTTGCAAACTGAATATATTTTTTTCTGCATCTACCTCTGAAAAAATATTGGGCTTCTAGCTGTGTGTGGGACTTGTTCTATTAATCCATCTATACAGACCTCCATCAGGTTGCAAACTGAATATATTTTTTTCTGCATCTACCTCTGAAAAAATATTGGGCTTCTAGCTGTGTGGGACTTGTTGTATTAGTCCATCTATACTGACCTCCATCAGGTTGCAAATTAAAAATAATTTTTATCTGCATCTACAGTACCTCTGAAAAAATATTTGGGCTTCTAGCTGTGTGTGGGACTTGTTGTATTAGTCCATCTATACTGACCTCCATCAGGTTGCAAATTGAATATAATTTTTATCTGCATCTAGCTCTGAAAAAATATTTGGCCTTCTAGCAGTGTGTGGGGCTTTCTCTATTAGTCCATCTATACTGACCTCCATCAGGTTGCAAATTAAAAATAATTTTTATCTGCATCTACCTCTGAAAAAATATTTGGGCTTCTAGCTGTGTGTGGGACTTGTTCTATTAATCCATCTATACAGACCTCCATCAGGTTGCAAACTGAATATATTTTTCTCTGCATCTACCTCTGAAAAAATATTGGGCTTCTAGCTGTGTGTGGGACTTGTTGTATTAGTCCATCTATACTGAACTCCATCAGGTTGCAAACTGAATATATTTTTTTCTGCATCTACCTCTGAAAAAATATTGGGCTTCTAGCTGTGTGTGGGACTTGTTCTATTAATCCATCTGTACAGACCTCCATCAGGTTGCAAACTGAATATATTTTTTTCTGCATCTACCTCTGAAAAAATATGTGGCCTTCTAGCAGTGTGTGGGACTTTCTCTATTAGTCCATCTATACTGACCTCCATCAGGTTGCAAACTGAATATAATTTTTTTCTGCATCTAGCTCTGAAAAAATATGTGGCCTTCTAGCAGTGTGTGGGACTTTCTCTATTAGTCCATCTATACAGACCTCCATCAGGTTGCAAATTCAAAATAATTTTTTGTCTGCATCTAGCTCTGAAAAAATATTGGACTTCTAGCTGTGTGTGGGACTTGTTGTATTAGTCCATCTATACTGACCTCCATCAGGTTGCAAATTAAAAATAATTTTTATCTGCATCTACAGTACCTCTGAAAAAATATTTGGGCTTCTAGCTGTGTGGGACTTGTTCTATTAGTCCATCTATACTGACCTCCATCAGGTTGCAAATTGAATATAATTTTTATCTGCATCTAGCTCTGAAAAAATATTTGGCCTTCTAGCAGTGTGTGTGACTTTCTCTATTAGTCCATCTATACTGACCTCCATCAGGTTGCAAATTAAAAATAATTTTTATCTGCATCTACCTCTGAAAAAATATTTGGGCTTCTAGCTGTGTGTGGGACTTGTTCTATTAGTCCATCTATACTGACCTCCATCAGGTTGCAAATTGAATATAATTTTTATCTGCATCTAGCTCTGAAAAAATATTTGGCCTTCTAGCAGTGTGTGGGACTTTCTCTATTAGTCCATCTATACTGACCTCCATCAGTTTGCAAATTAAAAATAATTTTTATCTGCATCTACCTCTGAAAAAATATTTGGGCTTCTAGCTGTGTGTGGGACTTGTTCTATTAGTCCATCTATACTGACCTCCATCAGGTTGCAAATTGAATATAATTTTTATCTGCATCTAGCTCTGAAAAAATATTTGGCCTTCTAGCAGTGTGTGGGACTTTCTCTATTAGTCCATCTATACTGACCTCCATCAGTTTGCAAATTAAAAATAATTTTTATCTGCATCTACCTCTGAAAAAATATTTGGGCTTCTCGCTGTGTGTGGGACTTGTTCTATTAATCCATCTATACAGACCTCCATCAGGTTGCAAACTGAATATATTTTTTTCTGCATCTACCTCTGAAAAAATATTGGGCTTCTAGCTGTGTGTGGGACTTGTTCTATTAATCCATCTATACAGACCTCCATCAGGTTGCAAACTGAATATATTTTTTTCTGCATCTACCTCTGAAAAAATATTGGGCTTCTAGCTGTTTGTGGGACTTGTTCTATTAATCCATCTATACAGACCTCCATCAGGTTGCAAACTGAATATATTTTTTTCTGCATCTACCTCTGAAAAAATATTGGGCTTCTAGCTGTGTGTGGGACTTGTTGTATTAGTCCATCTATACTGACCTCCATCAGGCTGCAAACTGAATATATTTTTTTCTCCATCTACCTCTGAAAAAATATTGGGCTTCTAGCTGTGTGTGGGACTTGTTCTATTAATCCATCTATACAGACCTCCATCAGGTTGCAAACTGAATATATTTTTTTCTGCATCTACCTCTGAAAAAATATTGGGCTTCTAGCTGTGTGTGGGACTTGTTGTATTAGTCCATCTATACTGACCTCCATCAGGTTGCAAACTGAATATATATTTTTCTGCATCTACCTCTGAAAAAATATTGGGCCTTCTAGCAGTGTGTGGGACTTTCTCTATTAGTCCATCTATACTGACCTCCATCAGGTTGCAAATTCAAAATAATTTTTTGTCTGCATCTAGCTCTGAAAAAATATTGGGCTTCTTGCTGTGTGTGGGACTTGTTGTATTAGTCCATCTATACTGACCTCCATCATGTTACAAATTAAAAATAATTTTTATCTGCATCTACAGTACCTCTGAAAAAATATTTGGGCTTCTAGCTGTGTGTGGGACTTGTTCTATTAGTCCATCTATACTGACCTCCATCAGGTTGCAAATTGAATATAATTTTTATCTGCATCTAGCTCTGAAAAAATATTTGGCCTTCTAGCAGTGTGTGGGACTTTCTCTATTAGTCCATCTATACTGACCTCCATCATGTTGCAAATTGAATATAATTTTTATCTGCATCTAGCTCTGAAAAAATATTTGGCCTTCTAGCAGTGTGTGGGACTTTCTCTATTAGTCCATCTATACTGACCTCCATCAGGTTGCAAATTAAAAATAATTTTTATCTACATCTACCTCTGAAAAAATATTTGGGCTTCGAGCAGTGTGTGGGACTCATTGTATTAGGCCATCTATACCAAGCTCCACCAGCTTTGAAATTAATAATAATTTTTAGCTGCATCTAGCCCTGAAAATAATTTTTCCCAATAGTGGTAGCAATAGAAATATGGGGCGCGCGCCTGGCTAACAAAAATATACGCTTCATAACACAAAACACCAGCCTAGCGCACTGCATTAATAAGATGGCATCATCGTCTCTCCCAGTGCTAGGCCTACTACGCAGGCTAGTATTCCTGTGCCTAAAACACAATGTATGGGTCCGCGCTAGCCACTATGCTGAGGGGTATAAAGCTGCTGCTAACGCTTTATAACAATTCAATTGGCAGATTTTCACAGAGCTCTTCCACAACGCCCACCCATCGGGCAACAGTTGCCCACCCTCCCTATGGGATCTAGTGGCGAATAGTTGATGCCATTAATCAGAGCATCAGTTGCCCCGTCAACGTGGCAAGCATACGGTAAGGCATGGGAAGAGTGGACACGACTAGTAGCAGGCAGACGGGTTGACCAATGTGAACAAGCCAGATCACAAGTCACCATAGAATTTCTCCACCAGCTAATGATGAGGGGCATATCAGGGGCGTCAGCACAGCGGTGTCTGACCGGAGTAGCATTTCACTTCCAACTACTGAATTGGGGAGATGTGACAAAGATTCATCATCAGACAATCCATAAAAGGGTGGAAAAGGGGTCAGCCAAGTCAGGAATGTAGACGTCCCGTTCCGTGTCACTAAAACTGATTTCTCACATCTTATCCCTAACACCATTAACATGACACTCACAATTTGAAGCAACACTAATGTCTACTGCATTTGTGATCGCCTTCTTCGGGGCGCTATGTATAAGCGAATTCGTCCCTCAATCCAAAATTACCACCAGTGGACGCTTATTACACCAGGAAGTAGTCATAGCCAATAATGCAATACGTGTACGCATACACCAATCGAAAACGGTTCCAGCGGGCAGGGGTACTTGGGTACTTCTACAACCCACAAACGGTACACTGAGTCAGGTAACAATAGTAAAAACATATCTAACCATCAGATCACAAAGTAATTTCTTCGTATCACACATTGATGGAACGCCATTATCAAGATACCTGTTCCAAGCTATATTTAATAAATGCATAACATCGGCAGGGAACCACCCCAAAGATTACGGGACACACTCATTCCGCATAGGTGCGGCCACGGAAGCAGCAAGAGCAGGACTGTCAGAAACGGAAGTTCAGAGGATAGGGAGATGGCGATCCACGTGTTTGGCGAGATACATAAGACCGGACTTGTTATCCTAACGTGGTTTGTTTCTTTTACAGGTGACGCTAAGCCAACAGTGTGAGTGATAGGCCACTCGTATATATATTGGGCACAAAAAAGGGCGAAAGTCAGCCCAGGCGGGAGGAAATTAGAGTTTCATAACACATATTTCAACTGGAGAGGTATTAGAGGCCTGCTATGGCCACAGGTACTAATGGAGGTAATCAAGGTAGGGAGAGAGGCAAGAGGTCCGGTCATCTTAGTTATACAGGCCGGGGGAAACAACCTAGGTCATCACAAGAGCGCATAACTAATGGCAATAATGAAACTAGACACTGAGCGCTTCAGAGAATTTTTCACAAAATTAGCTATAGTATGGTCAGAGATTGTGCCGATAGCGGTATGGCAAGGTGCGCGAGACATCACGGCCATCGAATGGACAAGGCGGGTTAATTGTTTTCTATTTTCTGCAAGATTGCTTTAGTTAGAATTTTGAAACTCTAGGTATTCTTCATGTATATAGTTGTTTGTCATTTGAGTTTGAGTTATTCCATGTTATTTGCACACGGGCCTAAAGGGCCCAGGGTATGTGAAAGTGTAGATTTTTATGGTCATGTGTTCTAGGGTTAAGTGGCATCAATTGCCCCACTGTTGCTTAAAACGGTTGGTGAGGTGATTTTACCAAATCCCCAAGCTTTTAGTCTCCCAAGGATGACAAAGGGGTAGAAATGTCCTTGCGAATCCATGATTTGATTTGATCATCTTTATGAACGTGAGTCTGTCTACATTCTCAGTGGACAGCTGCGTGCGCTTATCTGTCAGCACACCACCAGCAGCGCTGAACACACGTTCAGAGAGAACGCTGGCTGCATGGCATGACAAGATCTCCAAGGCGTGAGTGGCGAGCTCCGGCGATTTTTCAAGATTGGAATACCAAAATGAGCAAGGGTCCAGTGACACAGTCATGGCTTCGATGTTCACTTGGAGATTCTCCTGTACCATCCTCTCTAGGCATTGACTATGTGTCAGACTTCTTGTCTCCTGTGGCCTTGCAAAGGATGGTCTAAAAAAGTAGTGAAACGATTCCACAAAATTGCTGTTACCAGCAGATACTGTGTTACTGTTACTGTTTGAGTGATGAAGACTCGACAGTCCCACCGTTGGCAAGTTAGAACTATGAAATTCACTACGTGCACCACTGGTGTTTTGTGGAAAAGCACATGTAAGATTCTGCAACAGATACTCCTGCATTCGTCAATACCTTTTTATGGCAGGAATTATTTCGGCAAATATACTTTTGTACCGGGGATCTAAGAGTGTGGCAACCCAGTAGTCGGGATTACTTCGAATTCTGACAATCCGGGGGTCATGTTGCAGGTAGTGCAGCAAGAAGGCACTCATGTGTCTTGCGCATCCAGAAGGACCAAGTCCTTGTTGTGTTGGTAGCGAGGTAAGAATCATGCTTCCTTCCTCTGCCCTCTCCCTCCAACCTCGCACAACAGAAATGTGATCAAGGTCTCCCTCATCTGATGAGTCTTCCATGCCCATTGCCAGTTCGTCCTCCACTTCTTCCTCGGCTCCTGCACCTTCCTCAACAGTTTGGCTGCTACCATGCGCCCTGGTTAATCCCTCTCCCCCACCCTCCCATGCCTGCCGCCTTGGTGCTGCCAACCGTCTGGACCTTGGAGATGTTATCCCTTCCGCATACGACTCCTCCTCTACTTCCTCCACCTCCTCTTGTCCCACCATTCTGTTTAACATGTGCTCCACCTTTTAAACACCGGAATAGTCATGCTGATAATGGCATCGTCAGCACTAAACATCTTCGTCGCCATTTCAAGACTGTGCAGAAGGGTGCATAGGTCCCTGATCTGAGACCACTCCTCCAGCGTGATTTGCCCCACCTCTGGATCTCGTTGGCCCAGGCTATACGTCAGAACGTATTGCACCAGGGCTTGTCGGTGCTGCCACCGTCGCTGCAACATGTGCAGAGTTGAATTCCACCGTGTCGGCACATCGCATTTCAGCCGGTGAATTGGCAGGCCCAACGACTTCTGTAGAGATGTAAGTCGTTGAACTGCGGGATGCGAACGGCGGAAGTGAGCACACAGCAACCGTGCACTCTGCAGAAGGCCATCTAGTCCGGGATAGTGGGCTAAAAATTGCTGGACAACCAGGTTCAACACGTGAGCCATACAAGGCACGTGTGTGACATTGCCCCGGCGAAGTGCCGCACCCAGGTTTGCAGCATTGTCGCACATGGCCTTCCCTGGTTGCAGGTCCAGTGGAGACAACCTTTCATGAAACTGGGTCTCCAGAGCTGACCAAAACTCCTCAGCTGTGTGACTCACATTTCCCAGACATTTCAAAGTAAACACTGATGCGTTGAGCCCTGCTGCCAACATAGTAAGGAGGTGTGCAGGATTCCTTCTGCGCAGTTAGAAAGCAGGTGGCATTACCAGACAGGCTTTGGGTGCAGGTGGAGGACCGAGAGGATGTTGAGGAGGCAGAAGTAGTGGAGGAAGTTCGAGATAAAGAGGATTAACACACAACTCGTGGGGACGGTAAGACTTGGACAGCAGCCCCTTGTCCTGCTGTCACCATAGTTACCCAGTGCCCAGTCAGCGACATGTAACGCCCCTGTCCATGCCTTCTCGTCCAAGTGTCTGTGGTGAAGTGCACCCTGTCACACACAGAGTTTCTCAAAGAAGCGGTGATGTTGTGTGCGACATGCTAGTGGAGCGCAGGCACACCTTTCTTTGAGAAGTAGTGCCGACTGGGCATCTGGTACTGGGGCACTGTGACGGACATAAGGTCTTGAAAATCCTCTGTGTCCTCCAGGTGGAAAGGCAGCATTTCTGTAGCCAACAGCTTGCAGATGGTGAAATTCAACCTCTTAGCTTTCTCATGGCTAGGAGGAAATGGTCTTTTACTTTTCCACATCTGAGGGACCGAGGGCTGGCTGTTGTGCTTAGACGGTGTTGAGTAGGGTGTCCCCGGCAACTGCCGGTCTGTGAGGAAGATGCAGGCGGACATGTTAGGTTGCCTTGATCCAAAGGTGGTGCTCTCGATGTCGAAGAGCGCTCAACACTAGCAGGTGTTTCCACTTCCCAATGAACTGACGACCTGCCAATCACACTGGCTGTTGCGGGTAAAGAGGTGGCAGGTCTGCGTCCAAAAACATGTGTGACTGCTGTCCCCCCAATCACAGAGGATGAAGAGGCTGCGGATGCACAAGATGGGGCAGACGGTGGTTGGCCCAGCCGGCTAGGCCGCATTGTAGCACAGTGAGCTTCCCACTGCAACTTATGCTTCATATCCATGTGACGGTACATGCATGAAGTACTCAAACTATGTATTTTTTGGCCTCTACTTAGCTTTTGCTGACAAATATTACAGATAACACGAGTTGGGTCATCCTTATCGATCTGAATAAATGCCCAGGCTATGCAAGGCTTAGAGCCCATGTGACCTGAAGAGCCACTACGACTTGTGGTCAGAGGCAGAGTTGTGGTTGAGGATGCAGTTGTTGACGTGCTTCCAGTACTCCGTCTCTGTTCAGGAAGGCGCAACCTAACCTCGTCGTCAATAGCATCTGTGATGCCCCGCTGCGCTTGGTATCACAGATCCTACAAGAGTGCATTGATGGAATCCTCCACAAGAGGCCCCCATAAACATTCACACATCTCCACCTTCCACCTCAGACCAGCAGAGGGAGCCCATTAGGGATATAAATAGGGAAGGTGGAGCTAGGCAGTTCAGTTCCTCTGAAGAGTTCCTGCAGTAGAGAAGCCTAAGAGAGGTCAGTCTGCAGTGGAGCTCAGTCTAGTCTAGAGAACGCAGTTAATAGTTCAGCAGTGGAGCACGAGGCTCCTGCTTGCTAGATTCAGGGAGCCCAGATAGAGCTTAAGGTGTGCCGGTGCCGTAAGATCAGTGAAGCGCGGCAAGCTGCCGTTAGTGTGTATAGCCTAGTGAGGGCCCGAGTAGGCCGAAGGCGAGTGGCGAGTCAGTACATAAGGGGCAGAGGAGCTTAACCAGCTCACCCCGAAGCATTTACCGGACACAGGATCCGAGCTTACCGGTATCTCTATGACCCAGTAAGGCATAACCGGAATCCCTGGAGAACTACAAGTCCCAGGATCGCTAAGGTGCTGATATGTAACAGAGCCAGGAGACGCTTAGGCCCCGCATACTGGGAGCGTGAACTCCAAGAGAAGGCCCTACCACAAGGTCAGCCAGCGCAGGACAGAGACAAAGTTAGGCCTAGCTCCAGGCAGGTCAGAAACTTACTACGCAGAGGCAAGAAACAGGAGGCCCTACTCCCGCTCATTGGGGAGGATCCTGATATGCATCCTTCACCCTACAGTGCTCCGGGATGTGCCTGAATTTCCACCAGTAAAAGGTACTGAAGTGACTACCGTGTCCGTTCCCGTTCTTGCTCTGACCCAGCTGGGTCTCGCCTGTCCTGCATTCCCCCTGCATACGCTGCCCTGAGACCTAGCTCCACCTGTGGGGAGCTATACCATCGAGCTGCCTTATCACCGGCCTCAGTGGACTGCTGCAGCGCTGGTGCTTGTCACCAGATACCACAGGTGGCGTCATGAATTCTTATAAAATTAACAATTATCCACCCTTTTAAAGAGAGACCCCAGGGTACGGGCCAGGGAGCCGACCACCGCAACATCCCCAAGGCCAGGCAAATGCCCGGGTACCGAGTCATCCCCATCCCCAGGGCTAGTCACATCCTCCTCCACCTCCTCTGCTGACCTCATCGACTGTCTGACTGTGGGTTGACAGTAAGTGGGATCTCCAACCTCATCATCATCACCCTGTGTGTTATCACACCCGTCGCCCTCAGAGCCAACCTCTTCCTGCCCTGACCGAAAAGTCAAGTTGTCGCTCCAATCAGGTATTTGAGTCTCATCATCGTCTTCATCATTGTCTCCACCAACAGGAGTTACAGTTTGGGAACAAGGGTCTACATTATGCTCAGAACCTTCTTCATCTGGTCCTGGATCCAACTTATAAAGATTCTGGGCATCGGATCAGATCATTTCCTCATCTGGATTAACAGAAGCTCTGGAGCAGACCTCCGTTTCCCAGGCTATAGTATGAGTAAACAGCTGGGCAGACTCAGCCATCTGTGTTACCCCATACTCAGACGGGCAGCTGGAGACTTGGGAGCTGTGAGGAAGCAAGTGCGATTGGGGTGACACCTCTGAGGACTGGAGTATTTGTGATGTTGAAATTGAGGTGATGGAGAGCCCACTTGAAGGAGCACTTGATATCCGTTGAAGCACCTGCTGTTTTTGTGCCTCATCTAGAATTTGTAGCGATGGGCGTGTCCGTAAGAATGGGATCGTATCACATTGTCCACGAAAAGAAGTCGACATCTTAGTTTGGCTGGAAGATGGTCTTTCTTCTGCAGATGTTACTCCCCCCTCCCCACCGTGGGGGGCCTCGACCCACCGGCGGACAGGCACCAGTATTGGGATAGGGGGGCTGGCCGTCAGGGTCCACCGCGGCTCTGGCACAAACCCGGCGACACAGAGGTGGCACAGGCAGGAACGGACTGGCCGTGTCGGCTTCTCACTTTTTGGATTTTAGAAGGGCATGACATGCCTATATCTGTGTCTCCCCCTCCTTTTACTCCTCCACCTCTTTCCTTTTCGCATGACTATATGTACTTGTCACTTTTCCATGTGTTAGTTGTGTCTTCTGAGCAGTTTGTCAGCTTTTGGACACCTTTGAAGGTGTTTTCTATGTGTTTCTATGTGTTTTTGTTTGCCTGCCATTGGTTTTAACGGTGTTCGAAGGTGTTCGACGAACAGTTCGACGAACAGTTCGGCGAACACACGGGTGTTCGACGAACCGAACCGAACTCGAACACTACGGGGGTGGCTCAACACTAACTACGACTTGTGGTCAGAGGCAGAGTTGTGGTTGAGGATACAGTTGTTGACGTACTTCCAGTACTCCGTCTCTGTCCAGGAAGGCGCAACCTAACCTCGTCATCAATAGCATCTGTGACGCCCAGCTGCGCTTGGTATCACAGTTCCTAGAAGAGTGCATTGATGGAAACCTCCACAAGAGGCCCCCATAAACATTCACACATCTCCACCTTCCACCTCAGACCAGCAGAGGGAGCCCGTTAGGGATATAAATATGGAAGGTGTAGCTAGGCAGTTCTGTTCCTCTGATGAGTTCCTGCAGTAGAGAAGCCTAAGAGAGGTCAGTCTGCAGTGGAGCTCAGTCTAGTCTAGAGAACGCAGTTAATAGTTCAGCAGTGGAGCACGAGGCTCCTGCTAGCTAGATTCAGGGAGCCCAGTTAGAGCTTAAGGTGTGCCGGCGCCATAAGATCGGTGAAGCGCGGCAAGCTGCCGCTAGTGTGTATAGCCTAGTGAGGGCCCGAGTAGACCGAAGGCGAATGGAGAGTTAGTACATAGGGGGCAGAGGAGCTTAACCAGCTCACCCCGAAGCATTTACCGGACACCGGATCCGAGCTTACCGGGATCTCTATGACCCAGTAAGACATAACCGTAATCCCTGGAGAACTACAAGTCCCAGGATCGCTAAGGTCCTGATACGTAACAGAGCCTGGAGATGCTTAGGCCCCGCATACTGGGAGCGTGAACTCCAAGACAAGGCACTACCACAAGGTCAGCCAGCGCAGGACAGAGACAAAGTTAGGCCTAGCTCCAGGCAGGTCAGAAACTTACTACGCAGAGGCAAGAAACAGGAGGCCCTACACCTGCTCATTGGGGAGGATCCTGATATGCACCCTTCACCCTACAGTGCTCCGGGATGTGCCTGAATTTCCACCAGTAAAAGGTACTGAAGTGACTACCGTGTCCGTTCCCGTTCTTGCTCTGACCCAGCTGGGTCTCGCCTGTCCTGCATTCCCCCTGCATACGCTTTTCTGAGGCCTAGCTCCACCTGTGGGGAGCTATACCATCAAGCTGCCTTATCACCGGCCTCAGTGGACTGCTGCAGCGCTAGTGCTTCTCATCAGATACCACAGGTGGCGTCACGAACTCTTATAAAATTAACAATTATCCACCCTTTTAAAGAGTGACTCCAGGGTACGGGCCCGGGAGCCGACCACCGCGACATCCCCAAGGCCAGGCAAAGGCCCGGGTACCGAGTCATCCCCATCCCCTGGGCTAGTCACATCCTCCTCCACCTCCTCTGCTGACCTCATCAACTGGCTGACTGTGGGTTGACAGTAAGTGGGATCTCCAACCTCGTCATCATCACCCTGTGTGTTCTTACACCCGTCGTCCTCAGAGCCAACCTCTTCCTGCCCTGACCGAAAAGTCAAGTTGTCGCTCCAATCAGGTATTTGAGTCTCATCATCGTCTTCATCATTGTCTCCACCAACAGGAGTTACAGTTTGGGAACAAGGGTGTACATTATGCTCAGAACCTTCTTCATCTGGTCCTGGATCCGATTCATAAAGATTCTGGGCATCAGTGCAGATCATTTCCTCGTCTGGATTAACAGAAGCTCTGGAGCAGACCTCCATTTCCCAGGCTATAGTATGAGTAAACAGCTCTGCAGACTCAACCATCTGTGTTACCCCATACTCAGACGGGCAGCTGGAGACTTGGGAGCTGTGAGGAAGCAAGTGCGATTGGGGTGACACCTCTGAGGACTGGAGTATTTGTGATGTTGAAGTTGAGGTGGAGGAGAGCCCACTTGAAGGAGCACTTGATATCCGTTGAAGCACCTGCTGTTTTTGTGCCTCATCTGGAATTTGTAGCGATGGGCGTGTCCGTAAGAAAAGGATCGTATCACATTGTCCACGAAAAGAAGTAGACATCTTAGTTTGGCTGGAAGATGGTCTTTCTTCTGCAAATGTTACTCTGTTACTCCCCCCCACTGCGGGGGGGCTCGACCCACCAGCGAACAGGCACCAGTATTGGGAGAGGGGGGCTGGCCGTCAGGGTCCACCGCGGCTCTGGCACAAACCCGGCGACACGGAGGACGCACGGGCAGGAACGGACTGGCCGTATCGGCTTCGCACTCCAGCGTAGTCCCTCTGCCCGCTCGCGCCCGTAACCTCAAAGGGATGCGCAAGCGGCTTTTCTTCCCAGGGCTATTCCCCGCCCAGCAGGAATGTGGGGGAGCTCAGGTCGGCCTTCCACTGTACCTCCCTCGCCCTCTTTCCTTCTTCGGTTCTCCATCTAACCCCTCGGCTCTGTGGTGTCCGCTCTCCCTCCAGCTCTCTCCTTCTCACAAGTGGACTACCGCGTGTATTCACACTGTGGCGAATCTTTTGGGCCCAGGCATAAGAAGTTGTCGAGGTAATGGATAATATGTGCCCCCTTAGAAACGTCCACTACAACCCATTCGAGGAAGCAACTAAACGCCTCAAATAGTGAGCAGGATCTGGAGCACCCCATGGGGAAGCAGCGATCTATATAGTATGCTCCTTCCCAGAAGCAGCCCAATAGGTGGACACTATTCGGAGGCGCAGGTAGTAAGTAACCGGAACGTCGCATCAATGTCTGTTTTGACCCTTCCCAACTTCTTGATCCGCCTGATTGCCTTGTCAAAGGATGTACAGTATATACTACTGTACTTGGTTCCGCGTCGATGTTGTCGTTTAAGGACCTGCCCCTTGGATATGACAAATGGTGGATTAGTCCGAATGTATTGAGTTCCGTTTTTGGCACAACTCACAACGGGGATACCACTACGTCTTGTAAGGAAAGTGTTCAGAATGGAACCGCCATTCTACCTAAAGATATTTCTTTTTTTAATTTTCTTGTCACGACGTCTGAATGTTGGTAGGCTAATTTTAGATTTTTACTCCAGCCTTTCTTGATTTTAGAAGGGCATGACATGCCTATATCTGTGTCTCCCCCTCCTTTTACTCCTCCACCTCTTTTCTTTTCGCATGACTATATGTACTTGTCACTTTTCCGTGTGTTAGTTGTGTCTTCTGAGCAGTTTGTCAGCTTTTGGACACCTTTGAAGTGTTTTCTATGAGTTTTCTATGTGTTTCTATGTGGTTTTGTTTGCCTGCCATTGGTTTTAACAGTGTTCGAAGGTGTTCGACGAAAAGTTCGACGAACAGTTCGGCGAACATACGGGTGTTCGACGAACCGAACCGAACTCGAACACTACGGGGGTGGCTCAACACTATTAGAGACCAGGTCAATGCCACACAGAGTTCTAGCTGCAGACACATCTCTTCAACAACTGTTAAGAGGAGACTTTGTGCAGCAGGCCTTCATGGTAAAATAGCTGCTAGGAAACCACTGCTAAGGACAGGCAACAAGCAGAAGAGACTTGTTTGGGCTAAAGAACACAAGGAATGGACATTAGACCAGTGGAAATTTGTGCTTTGGTCTGATGAGTCCAAATTTGAGATCTTTGGTTCCAACCACCGTGTCTTTGTGCGATGCAGAAAAGGTGAACGGATGGACTCTACATGCCTGGTTCCCACCATGAAGCATGGAGGAGGAGGTGTGATGGTGTGGGGGTGCTTTGCTGGTGACACTGTTGGGGATTTATTAAAAATTGAAGGCATACTGAATCAGCATGGCTATCACAGCATCTTGCAGCGGCATGTTATTCCATCCGGTTTGCGTTTAGTTGGACCATCATTTATTTTTCAACAGGACAATGACCCCAAACACACCTTCAGGTGTGTAAGGGCTATTTGACCAAGAAAGAGAGTGATGGGGTGCTACGCCAGATGATCTGGCCTCCACAGTCACCAGACCTGAACCCAATCGAGATGGTTTGGGGTGAGCTGGACCGCAGAGTGAAGGCAAAAGGGCCAACAAGTGCTAAGCATCTCTGGGAACTCCTTCAAGATTGTTGGAAGACCATTTCCAGTGACTACCTCTTGAAGCTCATCAAGAGAATGCAAAGAGTGTGCAAAGCAGTCATCAAAGCAAAAGGTGGCTACTTTGAAGAACCTAGAATATAAGACATATTTTCAGTTGTTTCACACTTTTTTATTAAGTATATAATTCCACATGTGTTAATTCATAGTTTTGATGCCTTCAGTGTGAATGTACAATTTTCATAGTCAAGAAAATACAGAAAAATCTTTAAATGAGAAGGTGTGTCCAAACTTTTGGTCTGTACTGTATATATATATATTTATATATATATATATATATATATATATATGTATTGTGGTAGATCGGCTCACTTGGTGGCACACAGAGGTACACAGGAATACTGTCTCTTTAAATCTTCTGTGGTTTATTAAGAGCACTGCAGAAGCCACAGCATTGTTAGCAAAACAAACACGGCCTTCCCGGCCTAACAGGAAAAACAAAACATAACGTATGATATAGTACTTGTTGCTATGGGTAAACGCCCGCTTCAGGAACAAAACAACCCAAGGTTTAGCTTTCCTTAACATGAACACCACAGCTCCAGAGCTTGTGCCTCCAGGCCCTCCCCACACCAAATGCTCTGAAAGGCTGTGATTTTATACTTTGAGTTCCTCCCTTTCTACAGGTGTTTAATCACCCTAGTACTAAGATGGCTGATTAACTCCTTTCTATACTTCATGTGCTGGAACACTTTTTTTATGTTTATATCACTGGAGCTAACAATCTTAGTGTTACACATCTTCTCTCCAGTACTTTGCCAGTGATCTTGTCACAATATATATACTTAATAAATAATAAATAAATTTCCCTTCTGAGTTAGTCCAATAGTGTTGGTTAAGTACCACTGTTTCCTCATTGTCTGCCCTGTTTCATCCAAGTAACCTGCTTATACCTCCATGATTTTTATGAACAGCACCAAGTCTTCTAGGCATGGAATGAACAAGTTGGTGACATATTACAACATCTATCTATTTCTGTTCTTCAAGAACGACCTCTTTTAGAGCCTGGATGCTGGATGGAGAGTGATGATCAACTTGTCTCTTCAGATTTCTTCAAAGGCGTTCAGTTGGGTTCAGATCAGGAGATATACTTGACCACTATATCACTTTCATCCTGTTCTCCAGAAATGCAATAGTGGCCTTAAATGTGTGTTTTGGACCATTGTCATGTTGAAAAAGTGCATGTCTACCAGGGGTACGAAGTGATGGTAGCATCTACTCTTTCAATACAGAGCAATACATCTGTGAATTCATGATACCATTAATGAAATTTAGCTCCCCGACATCAGGTAGCACTCATACAGCTCCACTGCCAGACTATGAATAAAAACTACCCAGTTTGAAATGCGTCAGATCTACTGGAGTAACTGGGTACAGTCCTCGGGGACAGGCTCAAAAATTATTTTTTTTTGCCTTTTAATGTATTCATAATAAAAAAAAATGTTTTTAATCACACTATCCTGGACCTGTTGCTGGATACTCACCTCAATTGCTTCGTCCTGCTGCCAATATAGCTGAATGTTTGCATTGCCTGAGGGCTCCTCTCACATTGATGAGGTGGGAATTTTTTTTTTCCCAGAATGATCACAGTAAAATAAATAAGAGTTACAGAAGCTACTCTATGATTTTTAATTTAATTCCTCTGTAGAAGAGACCTGAAACTGACCCTTTCTGTACAATAGATGAGGTTTTAGAGGTTAAAACACCACTGATAAATGTTCTATGATCTAACCTATCAATAAATCATGAAACATTTTGGAGCGAAAATCCTTTCAAAGATGGAATGAAACTCGGAGATAGTAATGTTCAGAACTGCACCAGAATCACACAACATTTGCAGGGGAACTCAATATTTCTACATAAACTTTTTTTGTACTTCACAAACTCTTATTCCCTTTTTTATATGTATTTTTCATTTCATTTCAATCCACTTCTGGCTTAGGCTCAAAAAACTGTATCAAAAATAGTTTCTAAAACAAAACAAACAAACCATTGTGGACATCATTGAACATGACTGTCTGCTGTCTAAGAGAAACTGATCTTGATGCCCACAGCATCCAATAGAGCTCAATTTTCACTTATTAAAGTGCTGCTGTTGTGCTGTGATTGGTTGCTATGACCAACAAGACATTCTTCTTTTAGGCAGTTTTAATAAATCTGCTCCTATTTGTGAAGTCACCCAACAGATTATTTTATAAAAATCATGTTGAAATATAGTTTGTGCTTGTTACGGACCGGTCCCAGATCCATGCTTTGCTTCCCTCACCCCAGTCCGCTAGACTCTGTTGTCCTCCACGTTGGGTTTTGCAGATGGTCCAGCGTGATCCCATGTATGTACCTGCCGGGCCTTTAAAAGGCTCACCAAGACTTCAGTGTCTCTAAGGCTCTGAGTTGCTCTAAGTACCTACACCTGCTCTGCTGCCTGTCTGCAGTCTCTTTGATGTCTCCCGCCCACCTGGATTTCCTGCATCCCAGGCATAGGCGGATTATAATGAGGGCAATCCGGGCTACCGCCCGGGGCCCCGAGCCTGCAGGGGGCCCGCGGCTCCGGGCGGGGTGTCTAATGCCGGATTGCCCTCATTATATGTGCGCGCCGCTGCGGCACATACCGGTAGCAGTGGCGGGAGGGGGGGCCCCGGACCGCTCCCCCAGCAGCGGCGCACGGCCGCTACTTCTTCATCGGCCGGGCCAGCACTGCAGCAGTTAACTTCCCTGTGCTGGCCCGGCTGCGTCACTGCTAGGAGACACGGCCCTGTGCGCGGCCATGTCTCCTAGCTGTGACGTCACGCAGTGCGCGCCCGGCCTGCACTGCTGCAACAGAGGAGGAATGGAGCCGGGGGATGGTGAGTCTGTGTGTGTATGTGTATGTATGTGTGAGTGTGTGTGTGTGTGTGTGTGCAGGCAGATATCATTGTGTGATGTCTGTTTATATGTATTTTTGTGTTTCAAATGTGTTTATGCGTGTATGTATATGTGTTATGTTCTGCTACCAGAGCTAAGGAAAGAGAGGAGATCTGTCCCTACGATAGAACTCAGCTTTATCCCTACGATGTAACAGGGGACCTGATCCTGCGATCAGACCTGCTAAAGTCCTAAGCTAGTCTGTACGGAGACCTATAGATGTGGGGAAGGAATCCCTACAAGTACTAAGGACTGGGAGGAAAATGGGACACCTCCTAACAGAAATAGTAGCAGACAGACAAACAAACAAAATATATAGAACACTGAGGTTCGTAGACCAAGCAAACTAACAGAGTTAGATACAGAGCACAGGCTAGCTAGAAAGTAGTTATACAATGAAGTCCAGCAAAGCCAGAAGGGCGGAGCAGGATTAAATAGGCCAACAAGGTCATGTGACCAGCAAAGGAAAAAACCTAAGAGCAAGGTTCTAACAGTACCCCCCCTTCTAAGAGGATCCTCCGGATCCCCTAGGACCAGGCTTATCAGGAAATCTCCTGTGAAACGCTCTGATAAGTCTGGACGCGGAAACATCATCTGACCTCACCCAAGAGTTATCCTCGGGTCCAAAACCTTTCCAGGCCACAAGATACTGCAAACTACCTCTATACTGTCTAGAGTTAAGGATGCGAGAAATTTCATATTCCCCGTCCTCCACCACCGGAGGAACAGAGGCAGAGGCGTCACCATCCGACACAACAGCTTTTTTTAAC
The DNA here is from genome assembly GCF_046119375.1 of Phyllobates terribilis. NCBI lineage: Eukaryota > Metazoa > Chordata > Amphibia > Anura > Dendrobatidae > Phyllobates > Phyllobates terribilis. The sequence continues at coordinate 137,400,596 of NW_027362762.1, forward strand.
AGAGAGACATGAAATACCGGATTAATTCTCCAGGAGGTAGGAACCTCCAACCTAACAGCAGATTGGTTGACAACCTGAAGCACCTTAAAGGGCCCTACAAACTTGGGACCCAATTTCTTAGAAGGAATCCTCAACCGCAGATTCCTAGAGGACAACCAAACCATGTCACCAACAGCGAACAAAACCTCCTGTCGTTTCCTATCAAAGTAGTCTTTAGATTTTCTGTTGGCCTTCTGAAGATTACCACGCACATCCGTCCAAACTCTCTCCAAATCACCGGAAAAATTCTCCTCCTCAGGCACGGCAGATCCCAACTTGGAGAACGACCCAAACGACGGATGTCTCCCAGAACAACAAAAAAAAGGTGAACAACCAGCAGAAGAAGATGTATGATTGTTCAGAGCAAATTCAGCAAGTGGCAGAAACTCAGACCACCCCTCTTGATTGTCTGCCACAAAACAACGCAAGAACTGCTCAACATCCTGGTTTTTCCTTTCTGTCTGGCCATTAGATTCAGGATGATATCCGGACGAGAACGATAAATGAACTCCCAACCTGTCACAAAAGGCACGCCAAAAACGAGCCACGAACTGAGGACCCCTATCAGAAACAATGTCAGTAGGAACGCCATGAAGTCTGACAATTTCCTTGACAAAGGCCTTAGCGAGAGTTTTAGCGCAGGGCAGTTTGACGAAGGGAACCAAGTGACACATCTTGCTAAAACGGTCCACGACCACCCAGATGACAGTAAAACCCTCAGAGGGGGGAAGGTCAGTTATAAAGTCCATAGCCAAATGTGTCCAAGGAGCACTGGGAACCTCCAAAGGACAAAGCAACCCCGCAGCAGGAGTATGTGAGGACTTAGATCTAGCACATATAGTACATTGACGCACCCACTTAATGACTTCCTTCTGCCATCCAGGCCACCAAAAACTGCGACCCACCAGTCTCTTGGTCTCAGAGATTCCGGGATGACCTGCCAACCGAGATTCGTGACACTCAACAAACAAATCTCTCCTAAAGGTCCCAGGCACAAACAACCTCCCATGAGGAGTGTTAGATGGGGCATTCTCCTGTGCTTTAAGAATCTCATCTTCCAAAATGGAGTCCAAAGCAGCTATCACAACACCTTCTTGTAAAATGTTCTCCTCTTTCTCAGCACCGACTATGGGAGAAAAACTGCGAGACAAGGCATCCGCCTTAACATTCTTAGTACCAGGGATGTAAGTAACGGAGAAATTAAACCGCGAGAAAAACAGTGCCCACCTAGCCTGACAGGCATTCAGGCGCTTGGCAGCATCAAGATATATCAGATTTTTATGATCCGTAAGAACCTGAACGGGAAATTCCGCACCTTCCAAGAAGTGGCGCCAGTGTTCAAATGCGAGTTTAATAGCCAATAATTCCCGATTACCAATATCGTAATTCAGTTCAGTCTCCGAAAATTTTTTTGAAAAAAAGGCACAGGGATGTAATCCATCCCCGTTATCCTGAGACAATACTGCGCCAACCCCCACAGAGGAAGCATCAACCTCAACCAAAAACGGCTTAGTCACATCAGGCTGCATAAGGATGGGAGCAGAGGTGAACCTCTCCTTGAGATACACAAAAGCTTCAATAGCCTCAGAAGACCACTGAACCGCATCAGCACCTTTCCTGGTGAGATCGGTCAGAGGTTTGACAATACTAGAAAAATTTTTTATGAATTTTCTGTAATAATTGGCGAAACCTAAAAACCTCTGTATCGATTTCAAACCAATAGGCCTAGGCCATTCCTGTACAGCTTGAACTTTAACCGGGTCCATCTCAAAACCTTCGCTGGAGATAATGTAACCCAAAAAACTAATTCTCTGTACAGCGAACTCACATTTCTCCAGCTTAGCAAAAAGCGAATTGTCCATTAACAACTGTAATACCTCACGTACGCTCCGCCAATGAGACTCCAGATCCGGCGAATAAATCAAAATGTCATCCAAATACACAACCACATTTTTGCCGATCAAAGGTCTAAGGATGTCATTAATAAGATTCTGAAAAAATGCAGGAGCATTAGTAAGACCAAAAGGCATAACCAGATTCTCAAAATGACCCACAGGAGTGTTAAAAGCAGTCTTCCATTCGTCACCCTCCTTCATGCGCAACAGATTGTATGCCCCCTTAAGGTCAATTTTAGAGAACCACTTGGCCCCCATTAACTGGTTAAATAAATCAGGAATCAATGGCAGTGGGTAAGGATTGCGTACAGTAATTTTGTTAATCTCACGAAAATCCAGACAAGGACGTTAACCGCCGTCCTTTTTTTTTACAAAAAAAAATCCAACCGCCACAGGAGACTTAGAAGGCCTAATGTGACCGGCGGCCAAACTTGTCTGTATGTATTCCTCCAAAGCCTTCCTCTCAGGAATAGTAAGGTTAAATAAACGACTTTTAGGAAGAGTCGCTCCAGGGACAAATTCAATAGAACAATCATAGTCTCTATGGGGAGGCAAAACCTGCGATTCCTTCTCAGAAAAAACTCTCCAAAAATCCTGAATAGGAACAGGCAATTCTCCCCTATCCAAAGCTGCAATACGCCCGTTACAACACTTGTCATAACATTTATGGCTCCAGGATTTAATTTTACTGGTAGACCAATCCAGTACAGGATTTTGAAATTTTAACCAGGGCAATCCCAATATTACTGGAGAAGGCAAGTTATTCAAAACTACCAAATCCAATTTCTCATGGTGAACACCATTAATAGTGAGAGGAAATTCACAGACCTTGAGAGTAATATTCTTCAAAGGGGAACCATCCACAGAAACCACAGCAATGGGGGATGATAAAGGTTCGGGTTTTAAATTGAGTCTTTCCAAGAATCCCCCATCAATTACATTCAGAGTAGACCCACAATCGACAAACACCCGAAATTCCATTAATTTTTCCTGAGCAATCGTGGAAGCAGCTAATAATACACCCTTGGAATTTAAACAGGCAATACGGGCATGACTGACCTTTTTTTTTTCTTTCTTCATACGAAGCTCACAGCCTTTAATCAAATGACCAGATTTTCCGCAATAGAAACACAAGCCTTCAAAAAATCTACAGTCTTTTTCTTGAGAGCGAGGTGCCACCGATCCAATCTCCATCGGTTCACCACTGTTAGTACACACATTCTCATAACCAGAAACTGACATAGCAGAGGATTTGCTCTCATTAACCCTTGCACGCAGTCTCCTATCCACCCGTATAGCTAATTGCATAGCCTGTTGCAAATCTTCAGGTGTAGGATAAGCAATTAGCAGGTCTTTAACCCTTTCATTGAGCCCAGCAAGAAATAGACTTTTCAGAGCAGAATCGTTCCACCCTGTTTGAGTAGACCATCGACGGAAATGAGTACAATATTTTTCCACATTACCTGATCCCTGTCTCAAACGTCTTAACTCAGTCTCAGCTGATGCGACACGGTCAGGATCATCATATAATAGCCCCAAAGCAGAAAAAAAACTATCCACTGATCTGAAGCATGTATCACTAGGTTGCAAAGAAAAGGCCCACTCCTGAGGCTCTTTGCGCAAAAGTGACATTATGAACCCTATGCGCTGGGATTCATCCCCAGAGGACTTGGGTCTCAAACGAAAATACAATAAGCAAGCATTTTTAAATGAAAAAAATTCTCGGTGTTCACCAAAAAATAAATCTGGCAAACATACCTTAGGCTCCAAGAAATGTGCTCCAGGACAGTTACTCACGTGCTGACGGAGCTCGGCCACCTCCAGAGAGAGTCCCTGCAGGCGATGAGCCAAATCCTGAACCGACACCATGATGGAACAGAAAAATCTTTCCTTAGAGAATTTGCAGGCTGGACTTACTGTTATGTTCTGCTACCAGGGCTAAGGAAAGAGAGGAGATCTGTCCCTACGATAGAACTCAGCAGTATCCCTACGATGTAACAGGGGACCTGATCCTGCGATCAGACCTGCTAAAGTCCTAAGCTAGTCTATACGGAGACCTATAGATGTGGGGAAGGAATCCCTACAAGTACTAAGGACTGGGAGGAAAATGGGACACCTCCTAACAGAAATAGTAGCAGACAGACAAACAAACAAAATATATAGAACACTGAGGTCCGTAGACCAAGCAAACTAACAGAGTTAGATACAGAGCACAGGCTAGCTAGAAAGTAGTTATACAATGAAGTCCAGCAAAGCCAGAAGGGCGGAGCAGGATTAAATAGGCCAACAAGGTCATGTGACCAGCAAAGGAAAAAACCTAAGAGCAAGGTTCTAACAGTACCCCCCCTTCTAAGAGGATCCTCCGGATCCCCTAGGACCAGGCTTATCAGGAAATCTCCTGTGAAACGCTCTGATAAGTCTGGACGCGGAAACATCATCTGACCTCACCCAAGAGTTATCCTCGGGTCCAAAACCTTTCCAGGCCACAAGATACTGCAAACTACCTCTATACTGTCTAGAGTTAAGGATGCGAGAAATTTCATATTCCCCGTCCTCCACCACCGGAGGAACAGAGGCAGAGGCGTCACCATCCGACACAACAGCTTTTTTTAACAGAGAGACATGAAATACCGGATTAATTCTCCAGGAGGTAGGAACCTCCAACCTAACAGCAGATTGGTTGACAACCTGAAGCACCTTAAAGGGCCCTACAAACTTGGGACCCAATTTCTTAGAAGGAATCCTCAACCGCAGATTCCTAGAGGACAACCAAACCATGTCACCAACAGCGAACAAAACCTCCTGTCGTTTCCTATCAAAGTAGTCTTTAGATTTTCTGTTGGCCTCCTGAAGATTACCACGCACATCCGTCCAAACTCTCTCCAAATCACCGGAAAAATTCTCCTCCTCAGGCACGGCAGATCCCAACTTGGAGAACGACCCAAACGACGGATGTCTCCCAGAACAACAAAAAAAAGGTGAACAACCAGCAGAAGAAGATGTATGATTGTTCAGAGCAAATTCAGCAAGTGGCAGAATCTCAGACCACCCCTCTTGATTGTCTGCCACAAAACAACGCAAGAACTGCTCAACATCCTGGTTTTTCCTTTCTGTCTGGCCATTAGATTCAGGATGATATCCGGACGAGAACGATAAATGAACTCCCAACCTGTCACAAAAGGCACGCCAAAAACGAGCCACGAACTGAGGACCCCTATCAGAAACAATGTCAGTAGGAACGCCATGAAGTCTGACAATTTCCTTGACAAAGGCCTTAGCGAGAGTTTTAGCGCAGGGCAGTTTGACGAAGGGAACCAAGTGACACATCTTGCTAAAACGGTCCACGACCACCCAGATGACAGTAAAACCCTCAGAGGGGGGAAGGTCAGTTATAAAGTCCATAGCCAAATGTGTCCAAGGAGCACTGGGAACCTCCAAAGGACAAAGCAACCCCGCAGCAGGAGTATGTGAGGACTTAGATCTAGCACATATAGTACATTGACGCACCCACTTAATGACTTCCTTCTGCCATCCAGGCCACCAAAAACTGCGACCCACCAGTCTCTTGGTCTCAGAGATTCCGGGATGACCTGCCAAACGAGATTCGTGACACTCAACAAACAAATCTCTCCTAAAGGTCCCAGGCACAAACAACCTCCCATGAGGAGTGTTAGATGGGGCATTCTCCTGTGCTTTAAGAATCTCATCTTCCAAAACGGAGTCCAAAGCAGCTATCACAACACCTTCTTGTAAAATGTTCTCCTCTTTCTCAGCACCGACTATGGGAGAAAAACTGCGAGACAAGGCATCCGCCTTAACATTCTTAGTACCAGGGATGTAAGTAACGGAGAAATTAAACCGCGAGAAAAACAGTGCCCACCTAGCCTGACAGGCATTCAGGCGCTTGGCAGCATCAAGATATATCAGATTTTTATGATCCGTAAGAACCTGAACGGGAAATTCCGCACCTTCCAAGAAGTGGCGCCAGTGTTCAAATGCGAGTTTAATAGCCAATAATTCCCGATTACCAATATCGTAATTCAGTTCAGTCTCCGAAAATTTTTTTGAAAAAAAGGCACAGGGATGTAATCCATCCCCGTTATCCTGAGACAATACTGCGCCAACCCCCACAGAGGAAGCATCAACCTCAACCAAAAACGGCTTAGTCACATCAGGCTGCATAAGGATGGGAGCAGAGGTGAACCTCTCCTTGAGATACACAAAAGCTTCAATAGCCTCAGAAGACCACTGAACCGCATCAGCACCTTTCCTGGTGAGATCGGTCAGAGGTTTGACAATACTAGAAAAATTTTTTATGAATTTTCTGTAATAATTGGCGAAACCTAAAAACCTCTGTATCGATTTCAAACCAATAGGCCTAGGCCATTCCTGTACAGCTTGAACTTTAACCGGGTCCATCTCAAAACCTTTGCTGGAGATAATGTAACCCAAAAAACTAATTCTCTGTACAGCGAACTCACATTTCTCCAGCTTAGCAAAAAGTGAATTGTCCATTAACAACTGTAATACCTCACGTACGCTCCGCCAATGAGACTCCAGATCCGGCGAATAAATCAAAATGTCATCCAAATACACAACCACATTTTTGCCGATCAAAGGTCTAAGGATGTCATTAATAAGATTCTGAAAAAATGCAGGAGCATTAGTAAGACCAAAAGGCATAACCAGATTCTCAAAATGACCCACAGGAGTGTTAAAAGCAGTCTTCCATTCGTCACCCTCCTTCATGCGCAACAGATTGTATGCCCCCTTAAGGTCAATTTTAGAGAACCACTTGGCCCCCATTAACTGGTTAAATAAATCAGGAATCAATGGCAGTGGGTAAGGATTGCGTACAGTAATTTTGTTAATCTCACGAAAATCCAGACAAGGACGTTAACCGCCGTCCTTTTTTTTTACAAAAAAAAATCCAACCGCCACAGGAGACTTAGAAGGCCTAATGTGACCGGCGGCCAAACTTGTCTGTATGTATTCCTCCAAAGCCTTCCTCTCAGGAATAGTAAGGTTAAATAAACGACTTTTAGGAAGAGTCGCTCCAGGGACAAATTCAATAGAACAATCATAGTCTCTATGGGGAGGCAAAACCTGCGATTCCTTCTCAGAAAAAACTCTCCAAAAATCCTGAATAGGAACAGGCAATTCTCCCCTATCCAAAGCTGCAATACGCCCGTTACAACACTTGTCATAACATTTATGGCTCCAGGATTTAATTTCACTGGTAGACCAATCCAGTACAGGATTGTGAAATTTTAACCAGGGCAATCCCAATATTACTGGAGAAGGCAAGTTATTCAAAACTACCAAATCCAATTTCTCATGGTGAACACCATTAATAGTGAGAGGAAATTCACAGACCTTGAGAGTAATATTCTTCAAAGGGGAACCATCCACAAAAACCACAGCAATGGGGGATGATAAAGGTTCGGGTTTTAAATTGAGTCTTTCCAAGAATCCCCCATCAATTACATTCAGAGTAGACCCACAATCGACAAACACCCGAAATTCCATTAATTTTTCCTGAGCAATCGTGGAAGCAGCTAATAATACACCCTTGGAATTTAAACAGGCAATACGGGCATGACTGACCTTTTTTTTTTCTTTCTTCATACGAAGCTCACAGCCTTTAATCAAATGACCAGATTTTCCGCAATAGAAACACAAGCCTTCAAAAAATCTACAGTCTTTTTCTTGAGAGCGAGGTGCCACCGATCCAATCTCCATCGGTTCACTACTGTTAGTACACACATTCTCATAACCAGAAACTGACATAGCAGAGGATTTGCTCTCATTAACCCTTGCACGCAGTCTCCTATCCACCCGTATAGCTAATTGCCTAGCCTGTTGCAAATCTTCAGGTGTAGGATAAGCAATTAGCAGGTCTTTAACCCTTTCATTGAGCCCAGCAAGAAATAGACTTTTCAGAGCAGAATCGTTCCACCCTGTTTGAGTAGACCATCGACGGAAATGAGTACAATATTTTTCCACATTACCTGATCCCTGTCTCAAACGTCTTAACTCAGTCTCAGCTGATGCGACACGGTCAGGATCATCATATAATAGCCCCAAAGCAGAAAAAAAACTATCCACTGATCTGAAGCATGTATCACTAGGTTGCAAAGAAAAGGCCCACTCCTGAGGCTCTTTGCGCAAAAGTGACATTATGAACCCTATGCGCTGGGATTCATCCCCAGAGGACTTGGGTCTCAAACGAAAATACAATAAGCAAGCATTTTTAAATGAAAAAAATTCTCGGTGTTCACCAAAAAATAAATCCGGCAAACATACCTTAGGCTCCAAGAAATGTGCTCCAGGACAGTTACTCACGTGCTGACGGAGCTCGGCCACCTCCAGAGAGAGTCCCTGCAGGCGATGAGCCAAATCCTGAACCATGATGGAACAGAAAAATCTTTCCTTAGAGAATTTGCAGGCTGGACTTACTGTTATGTTCTGCTACCAGGGCTAAGGAAAGAGAGGAGATCTGTCCCTACGATAGAACTCAGCTTTATCCCTACGATGTAACAGGGGACCTGATCCTGCGATCAGACCTGCTAAAGTCCTAAGCTAGTCTGTACGGAGACCTATAGATGTGGGGCAGGAATCCCTACAAGTACTAAGGACTGGGAGGAAAATGGGACACCTCCTAACAGAAATAGTAGCAGACAGACAAACAAACAAAATATATAGAACACTGAGGTCAGTAGACCAAGCAAACTAACGGAGTTAGATACAGAGCACAGGCTAGCTAGAAAGTAGTTATACAATGAAGTCCAGCAAAGCCAGAAGGGCGGAGCAGGATTAAATAGGCCAACAAGGTCATGTGACCAGCAAAGGAAAAAACCTAAGAGCAAGGTTCTAACAATATGTCTGTAAATGTTTGTGTGTGTGCGTGACTGCGTGCAGCCTCCTGCTGAGTATAGTTGGCGCCGTGTGGCCTCCTGCTGTCTCTGGGGGGGGCATCGTGCGGCCTCGCACTATGTATAGATGGCACCGTGCGGCCTCCCGCTGTGTATAGATGGCGCCGTGCGGCCCCCTGCTGAGTATAGATGGCACCATGCGGCCTCCTGCTGTCTCTGGGGGGGGCACCGTGCATCCTCCCGCTGTGTATAGATGGCGCCGTGCGGCCTACTGCTGTGTATAGATGGCACCGTGCGGCCTCCTGCTGTGTATAGATGGTGCCGTGCGGCCTCCTGCTGTGTATAGATGGCTACGTGCGGCCTCCTGCTGTGTATAGATGGCGCCGTGCGGCCTCCTGCTGTGTATAGATGGTGCCGTGCGGCCCCCTGCTGTGTATAGATGGCGCCGTGCGGCACCCTGCTGTTTATAGATGGCGCCGTGCGGCCCCCTGCTGTGTATAGATGGCGCCGTGCGGCCTCCTGCTGTGTATAGATGGTGCCGTGCGGCCTCCTGCTGTGTATAGATGGCGCCGTGCGGCCCCCTGCTGTGTATAGATGGCGCCGTGCGGCCCCCTGCTGTGTATAGATGGCGCCGTGCGGCCCCCTGCTGTGAATAGATGGTGCTGTGCGGCCCCCTGCTGTGTATAGATGGCGCCGTGCGGTCCCCTGCTGTGTATAGATGGCGCCGTGCGGCCTCCTGCTGTGTATAGATGGCGCCGTGCGGCCTCCTGCTGTGTATAGATGGCGCCGTGCGGCCCCCTGCTGTGTCACCTGCTGTGTATAGATGGCGCAATGTGGCCCCCTGCTGTGTATAGATGGCGCCGTGTGGCCTCCTGCTGTGTATAGATGGCGCCGTGCGGCCTCCTGCTGTGTATAGATGGCGCCGTGCGGCCTCCTGCTGTGTATAGATGGCGCCGTGCGGCCTCCTGCTGTGCATAGATGGCTACGTGCGGCCTCCCGCTGTGTATATATGGCACCGTGGGGCCTCCTGCTGTGTATAGATGGCTACGTGTGCTCAATATTGAGTCATACAATTAATGTAAGACTATGTGCCCATGATACAGAAATGTTCCAGATTTTTTTTGAGCGTTTCTGCATCTTCCTGGCAGAAAAAACGCATGCGGATTTTACATGCAGATTTTACATGCGGATTGTACATACGTTTTCCTGCCAGGGACATGCGGATGTGAAGCGTTCTTCACTTGCATTTCCGCATGCGGGTTGACATGCGCTTTCCAAGCGATTTTAGCATCACTTGGAAAGTGCTTGACAACTTGGTTACACTATATAAATCCATGCAACCAGCATGGATTTATATAGTGTGACCGTAAAAGAATGGTAAAAAATAAAAAATATATACTTACCTTCTGATGGCCTGCCGACGTCAGCGGTCGTGTGACCCGTCACATGACTAAATGACGTCACGGCAGGTCCTTTTCAGACCATCGCGAGCTGCCGGCAAGCCAGGACGCATCGGATAAAGACACCGGGGGCCATCCGAAGGTAAGTATAATATTTATTTTTTATTTTATTCTTTTTTTACAGGTTCTATGGTACCCGGGTCCGGAGGAGAGTCTCCTCTCCTCTAGACCTGGGTACCATCCGCACATTGGAACGCATGGATTCCGCATCTACAGATGCAGGGATGCGGATTCCATGCGTTCTAATGCAAGTCAATGGCGGCGAAAACGGCGCGCTTCCACAAAATAATTGGTAATGCTGCGGATTTTTCTGCAATGATAATCTGCAGCGGAAATTTCCGCAGCATGTACACAGCACATGCGGATTATTATTGGGGAACATGGCAGACCTTCTACCATGCGTTTTTTAAGCGTTTCTGCAGCGGAATTGCCGCTGCGGAAACGCTTAAAAAACGCATAGTGGGCACACAGTCTAAAAAAAAATATTATAATTAATATTGTGCCAAATTAATTTCACGTGAACTATCACATGATCTATCACAGGGGATCATGTGACATGTCACGTGATAAATCAGGTGTGTGGGGGGGGGGGGGGGCCCGCGCCTTCTAAATTGCCCGGGGCCCTTGCTACTCTTAATCCACCCCTGATCCCAGGTGCCTGTCTTTGGCCTCCTGGACAACTCCCGTCCACTTTCATTTTCCAGTTTTCTGGCTGCCTGCCTGCAGTCTCCTGGATATCTCCTGACTGCAGCTTCCAGCATCCCATCTGCCTGTCCATGGTCTTCTGGACATCTCCCGCCTGTGATTTCCAGCATCTCCACTGCCTGTTATTTGACTCCTGGACATCTCCCACCTGCCTGTGGTTTACAGTATCCCAGCTATCCTTGGCCTGTGCGCCCACCCGGACCTTGGGCTTGGAGGATCGACTTCACCTGGTGAGCCTAAGAGTGCTATTGTGTGGATAGAATAAAGCAATAAAAATGGATTGCCTTGTCTTGTATATTGGATTTCTTGTGCAATGTCTTTTAAGAAAAATTTTAAAGTCTGTATCCTAATTCTATTTTTATGCATGGCCCTCATGGCCATGAGTTTTGTTAACATCGTCAAGTAATGAGCCTTTAGTTTCTACTAGTCATTTTCTTCTCACGTGGCTTCAAGCCGCATCAGTCCAATGTAGAATCTCTCAAAATTCACTATCTGAGGGAAAGAGTGAGGATACGAATCAGGCTATGTGCCCACGATGCAGAAATGAAGCGGAAAATTTCTGCTTCATTTCTGCATGTCCTTGCCTGGAAAAACGCGTGCGGAATTTGACACACGTTTTTCATGCGTTTTTGAAGCGTTTTGCACATGCGTAATTGCCATGCGTTTTTAAATGCATTGAGAAGGGAATTCCGCATGCGTAAACGTACAAATAATGAACATGCTGCGGATTTTTTCGCACATCAAAAACGCTGCGGAAAAATCCGCAGCAAGGGCATTGAAATTGCGGATTGTCATTGGGGACCATGGGGGACGGACTACCAAGCGTTTCACAAGCATTTATGCTGCGGAAATTCCGCAGCAAAAACGCTTTAAAAACGCATCGTGGGCATGCAGCCTCAAGCAAATTCAGTGCAATTGGAATCTGCCAAGAAGGGATTAAAAAAATAAACTCTTATACTCATCTCTCTTGGACACACTTCTTAACTATCCCGCCATCACCTGATCAACCCCTGTTTGGCCTTCCTCCCCTTCCAGTTGCATTAGTCTTTTTCTTCTGGTGCTGCCATTGACTATTTACCACATGGGTACGTGGGGCTGGACAAAGTCATTAACATTATAGACATAAAGGGGTCACTTGGGATGTAATGCGCATAATTGACATCAATGATTTCATTGTGCCCCAAATGACTATGTGAACACTACCTAGTGGCACCCCGGAATGAGAAGGAGGATAAGGAGGAACGATCGGAGGACCGTGAAAGGAGTGGTGGCAGAGGTATGTGAATGGATTCATTATAATACGAATTTGGGGGGGGTTCGTAGTGAAATCAGTTGGTTTACAATTACTTTGCTCATCTCTAGTCCAATGTTTTTTGCCATTTTTTATAATTTAATTATGAAGTATACTGAATCATTTTAAACTAGTTAAATGAAGCTAAATAATATCCACATATTTATAGTTTCAGAACTGGAATTACAGTATAGTCCAATCATCACATTGCACATCTGAACAGATTTTACGTAGGAAGATATGGACTTGGTTAGTTGCAACAAAGGTCAATCCTGTCATGTCTGGGGAATGCAGATACATGAAAAATAGGCAGACAAATTCATGCCTATAGCAACACAATGAGAAACTGACCTCGTAAAAAATCTGTATTCGTGTCCTTAAGTGGTCTACCGAGCCCAAACTCTAGTGAAGTATAGTCGTTTACACACTCTGAAGACAGAATAGGGACACATGGCGATACTTGATGAAAGGATTACAAGAATCCCTTATAGTTCAAAGACGAATGAGCAACACTAATTAGTGAAAAATAAGAGTAATGAGACCAGTGTTGCAGAGAATATGACATTGAATTTTTTTTTCTTCTGGACATAATCATGCATTCAATTCTTCTTAACATATCAAATAAATACCCACAAAATGTTTAACCAGTGATTCATTAATTATTCTACAATAAAATAAACAATGAAAATTATGAACTGGGAAGTCTAGAAATCTAATTAATGAGTAAAGAAGTCCAAAAAACGGTTTATGGCCATTTTAACTAGACTGAGTATTGCTTTGTAGGCGCCATGGAGAAAGAAAAGTAATAGCAAAAATAGAAGAAAGTATGTAACTGGAAGGAAAGCGGGTGTCCTGCACTGTGCGCTGAGGGGATTCGTTGGTTTCTTAGTCGGAACCGGAGGTATGAGACCTCTCCATTCCTTGTAGGTGGGCAAGCTTGCAAAATCAGCAGTGTAACTGACGCGCCCCCTGGGGCCGTGGGGTACTCGGTAGCCGGGCCGGTCGGTGCTGGAGATGTCACGGTGGCAGTGACCCGGTTCGTGACCCAAGGTGGTCAAATTAAAGGGAAAGTAAAAGGGGAATAAAGTTTTTAGAGATAATATTTGTGACGCCACCTGTGGTATGCGGCTATATGGAGCCGCCGCTGCGGTGCAGGTCCACAGGAGCTGATGGTGACGCAGCAGAGTTGGTTCAGCTCTCCACAGGCAGAGCTTAGCTCCAGGGCAGTAGATGGTGATTTTATAAGGTAGATATTGTTGGTGAGGTGTAATGCAGGTGATGGCGCAGCAATTATTCAAGGACACAGTGGGGTGTAGTCTTCAGGTTTTTCTCACAGTTCTTAAGTTCTCCAAGTTACAGTCACCGGTGTGCAACCGCTCACGTCGTCCTGTGTCCTTCGGGGTAGTGATTCAGCAAACTCTCAGGTATTTCAGGAGCACTTGGACGGGACCCCGTTCTATGAACCTTTCCTGGTCGTCTCACTGCGCTGGCTCTCACCCTCCTGCCCTGCGCCTCACAATCAGTGTCCCAAGCCAGTGACCCCGGGCCTTGTCGGCGAAGTGCAATCCCCTGGACCCTGTGTGGCCACCTTTTCAGCTATATAATTGTGGGTTTTGGCTGCAACACCTTGAAAATACTGCAGCCTCCGGTTGGCTAGCTGAGCCTGGTTGTTCTCCACTAGTTTGGAGCCGGTCCCCTTTTGCGGCCTGATCCCTCCACGTCAGTGTGAATTCGGGTGCACGGGTGGCTTCCTGCACTCACCGTGCCCCTGGGATCCCTTCTGTCTCTGGAGCCTTTCCCACTGCTCCTCTCTCCTCTCCTCCTGGGCCTCTCTCACTAGGCCTGACTCATCTCTCTCCACTGAACCCCTGCTCCAAGCACTGGAGCCAGGAGCATGGACCTTTCTGCACTGCTCTCCTGAGCAGGACTGGACCCTTCTAGATGGTTCCCCTTCTTCTTATACTCTTTCTGTCTGTGCTCCCCTGATGTACTTCATCCACCCACCTCTTCTACCTAGTTCCACCCTCCAGCTAGGGAACAGGGACTGTGCTCTCCCTTAGGAGCAATCTCGCCCTTCCCTCCTGAAGTGGAGTGTATTGGGTGTGGGTGTGTGGGTCCCGGGTAGTACTCCCTCCTTACCTGAGAGTGGGGTACCACACCTCTGGGTGAGATGCAGTACCTCTGTGGCGACTGAACCTTCAGGGGCGCCACATAACAAATACTTATTTTCCTCACTGTAAGTGTATGATTGACAAGATTTATCTGTGTGCATTTTCAATACTAGGAAATCACCCTCACATGAATGGTAAGCAGGGCTGCCACCAGAAATTTCAGGGCCCCATACTAGCAAAATTTTCGGACCCCCTTGAGACTCAGCCTCAGGCTCCATCCCAGCTCCGCCTCCATCCCTCGAACCTTCTACAGTCCCACCGCCCACTCTTGGAAAAACTCCACTTCTGCACCATGTCCTCACCAATCACACATTAACCTTTCCCATCAAACACCAGATCACATACATAGCCAACAGCTTTTGTTCTGGCCAAAAGATTTATAAAGCCGCCACCGTGATAAGATAGACTCTTCTGGCTAGGCCCTACTCTACTCTAATCTATTAAAAATTTCTTAAAATATCCAATACTCTTTTTAGGTATATTTTTATTTATTTTTCTTTAAGGGAATGTGTCATATACATTTTTTAAAATGACCAATAATACCACATACAAGGACCAAATACCACCACACCATGACCAGACCACATATTACCACCACATAGTGACCAAATAATACCACATAGAAGGGACAAAAACTGCCACACCATGACCAGACCACATATTACCACCACACTGTCACCGAATAGTGTCACATACAAGGGACAAATACTGCCAAACCATGACTGGACCACATATTCCCACCACATAGTGACCGAATTCTGCAATACTGATCGTTAATAAAAAAGCAATATTAATATTATCATAAGTGCCATTATACACGGGAGCTCTGTACATGGTATACAGTGTATAATGTAAGTGTACCGGTAATACAGTAATCACCGGTGACATTATACACAGGAGCTCTGTATATAGTGTCAGTGTACAGGTAATACAGTGATCATCAGTGACATTATACACAGAAGCTCTGTATATAGTGTCAGTGTACAGGTAATACAGTGATCACCAGTGACATTATACACAGGAGCTCTGTATATAGTGCCAGTGTACAGGTAATACAGTGATCACCAGTGACATTATACACAGGAGCCCTGTGCATAGTATACAGTGTATGTATACAGTTTATAGTGTCAGTGTACATGTAATACACTGACTCACCAGTGATGTCTCTAGATGAAGTCCTTCATCTTTGCTTTTCTCCTTCAGCCAGCACAGACCGCCATCACTTCTTCCAGCCAGAACTCGTCTCTGCATAAAATAACACACAGTTATCTAGAGCACATTCCCCAACTTCTACATTACACAGTTGAATACAGACGTGCACCCACCATTAATATAGAATTAGTCATTATGCAACCCACCATTCTAAATATAAATTGTAATCCACCACTGCACCCCCCACTGACTGTAAATAGCCACTTCCCCACCTAATATATAAATGAATTAGAACCTGTACTCTTTCCCCCAATTTATTACCAGTCACACTCCTGCATCCTCAATGCCCCCTACTCTGTACCTCCTGCTCCTCCGATTCATTATATTTACATGCACCCTCTGCCCCAATTCATTGTCATTTCCATGCTCTCCCCACCCACACCCTCTATTCAGCATCATTTACTCTCCCCCACTCCCAATTCATCATGTGCTCTCCCCACCCGCCCACTCCCAATTCAACATTTGCTCTCCCCACCCTCCACTCCCAATTCCCCATATTCTCTCCCCTCCCTCCACTTCCAATTCCCCATGAGCTCTCCCCACCCTCCACTTCCAATCCTTCATGTGCTCTCCCCACCCTCCACTCCCAATTCCCCATGCGCACTTCCCACCCTCCCTCCACTCCAAATTCCCCATGCGCTCTTCCCACCCTCCATTCCAAATTCCCCATGTGCTTTTCCCACCCTCCACTCCAAATTCCCTATGTTCTCCCCAAGACCATTAATTAATTTAAAAAAATAAAGTCTTCATGCTTACCTCTCATATGATCCCTGAAGCTATGCTGGCATCCTGGCGTGGCTCCAGTTCTCTGCAGGTGCATATGCGATGAGTCATCGTATACGCGCCTTCACCAGCCCAGCGCGTCACAGGGGCAGGGGGAACCCCTTGGAGCTGCTGAACAGCCGTTAAGTGTTGAAGGCTGTGAGTGCTCCGTCTCCGGGGGTCCCCGCACCAGGAGAGGTACGCACACTGGGAAATATGAGAGAGCTGCTGGCGCACCTCCGGTAAGCACCTAGCGCCAAGGTGTTCGCCGTTGAAGGCGGTGCTCCTACGCTCGGCACTTTGCTACAGCATGGGGCCCCGTGAACAGAAGCACAAGAGGGGGCCCCCCCTCTGTACTGCTGCTCACAGGGCCCAATACAGCAATAAGGGCAGTAATGCCCTGCTGGTGGCCCTGATGGTAAGCATATGAGTGGCCGTTTCATCACATTTTTGCATCTGTGCTGCCTCAGCCTTTATAATGGGGGCTGCAGCCTCTTGCAGTTCATGTCATATTGTGTATGGGTGTTGACAAATATGACTGACTTTTTCCTGTGGTATTCTTGAACATTGTCACCAACAATTGTTTTTGACCGGTCAAATGTTTCTTATATTTTACCTTTTTTGTCATGAGATGCTGAAGTGGGCTGCGCCTTTAGGCTCTGTGCTCATGATGTGGATTTGAAGCAGAAATTTCCAGCGTGTTTTTGCCTCTCCGTGGCAGAAAAAACCCATGCGGACTTTACATGCATTTTTGACGCGTTTTTGATGTATTTTTTACATGTGTTTTTTTAAGAGTTTTTGTACATCAATGAATGCTTTTTGGAACTAAATAAAGTTATTTGGTAGGACATTGCTTAAACCATTGGATTGCCATAAGAACTGGGGTGAGTATATTGGTTCATTTAAATGATTAAAGAATGTGCCTCTTGTATTTCAAATAAAGTGTTTGCTCCGTGTGTGTTTATTTAACTCTTTACTTTACTTTAATTAAGTTTGGTCATGAAAAGGTATGATTGACACCTTGTTATCACCAAACAAAAGAGCAGGGTGTCAGCTAGTCCCATTTTGCCCAATTTTCATTAGCATTTTTATTCATGTAGTTTATGCGGCTGCTGTGAGCTGATAATTTTAGCCCGGGAAGGTGCCATTAAGCAAACGTGGTCCCTGGCCATAATTAACATCTCACAGCGGGTTCGTTAGCCGCTATGTCCCTCGATCAGCACTCAGCAGCGCTTTGGACACAACATATTTTTGTTACTTCCAAAATGTGGTGTTCTAATGTCGGTACATGTGAATCCACCGCATATAATGACACTACAATTGGTCAAAATCTGCAGCGGAGACTGGCGTGTCCACTACAGAAATTGACATGCTGGGGGTGAGTTTGGGTACGTGGCCACGGTCAGGAGCCGCTGCAGGTTTGACGCTGCGCGTTTATACAGCGTCAAACCTGAAGCATCCAGATGTTATAGTATAGTGGATGGGATCCCATGTCCACTATGCATGCATCAGAGGCTACAAATCACCCGTGGACACTGACATGCGGCGCGTCTTTCAGGACCGCAGCATGTCAAATTCTGTTGCGGAGTCGCTAGAAAGTACTGAATTTGGTAAATCCACATGGTTTAGTGAACACATGTGGAGTTACCTGAATTCAATAGAATGCAACGTTTTGGACGCAGAAAAAATTTGCGTCCAAAGCGCTGCTATGTCTGAATTATGGGCGCAGAGCTTAAAATTAAAAAAAAAAATGGCTTGGGCTCTCGCGTCATTTTTATAACCAGCAGAGGTAAAGCCGACCGCTGGGGGCTGATATTAGTAGTCGGGGAAGGAGCCATTAGCCAACAATGTTCCCTGGCTATAAATATCAGCCCACAGCTGTTTGTTTAGCCTTTACTGGCTAGATAATAGGAGGAAAAAAATTGACGTGTGGTCCCCCTATAAAATCTAACCAGCAAAGGCTAAACTAGACAGCTGTGGGCTGATATTAATAGCCATGGAAGGGGCCATGGATACTAGCCCCCTCTGCGGCTATTAATATTACCCTTCAGCAGTCCCAGAAATGGCGCATCCATAAGATGCACCAAATCTGGCACTTAGCCTCCGCTCTTCCCACTGCCCTGTAGCGGTGGCGAGTGAGGTAATGGGGTTGGGTTCATGTCAGCCTTGTATTGGTGGCTGACATGAATCCCTGGTTAGTAAAGGAGGGCATCTATAAGACGCCCCCACTACTAGCCGCGTGGTAAAATAGTCGCCGCCTTTTCAATAAAAGACACGGCCAGAATTAAGTATTTTAATGAAATAAAAAACAAATGTTTTTTAATTTTTTTTTTATTGTACGTCTCCACGAAGCCCTCGATGTCCTGAAAAAAAACGTAAAATAACAAACAACCATATTCCTCACCTGTCCGCCGTCAACGACGCAGTCTATGTACCGCCAACGAGTGTCCTACAATGATCTGGGTCACTTGTACAGCTGTGACATCAGCAATCATCGAGGCTCGTGACCATCAGCTGATCGCTGACGTCAGCGCAGGTCCTGGAAGCACAGTATACTGTGCTTCCAGGACCCGCTCCCCTCAGTGTACAGCTGGCCACTGCGCTGAAGACATCGCCGCCGGGGACTAGGGGAACACCGAGGGCCACCGGACAGGTGAGTATAGAGGTTTATTTTTTTATTTTTCCTTTTTTTTAATTTTTTTTACTGCTGGGCACGCGGGCTGGGAAGAGCAAACTACTGCTCCTCCCATCCATGCCACTCTCGCTGATATCAGCCAGAGCGGCGGTCAGATGAGAGCAGTAATAGCCTCCTCTCCCGACCTGGGTACCACCCGCAGCTCGTTTCTGGTGCGAATTCGTGCGCGCATTGACTTTCATTGAAACGCAGCAAATCCGCAGGTATGCTGCGATTCAATGCAAGA
This sequence comes from Phyllobates terribilis, assembly GCF_046119375.1. NCBI lineage: Eukaryota > Metazoa > Chordata > Amphibia > Anura > Dendrobatidae > Phyllobates > Phyllobates terribilis. The sequence goes on from NW_027362762.1 coordinate 137,419,927, forward strand.
GAATGGGTGCGAATTCGCAGCGGAAACACCCAAACAATGGTGATGCTGCAATAGTAATCCGGACCGGAAATTTCCGGGTCATGTGCACAGCACATCCGGATTACCATTGCTATACATGGCAGACCTATTAACAAGTGGTTTTAATGCTTTTTTGCAGCGGAAAAACAGCTGCGGAAACGCGTTAAAACCGCATCATGTGCACAGCCTTATGAGAACTAGACTATCCAATGATGCTTTCTTTACCTTAATGTCTGCCTTACATAGAGTGCTTCATGAATAAGGTTGTGTCCACTCTGCCGCTGACTTGTACTCCAGCTTACAGAGAGACAAACTCTGTAGGACAATATATTATTCAGTTCCGAACCTTGTCATCTATTTGATCAGGAACAATTATGCTTTTCTGGCAGTTTTCTTTGCTTGTCTGTCAAGCTGAATAAAGGGTGAACTTTTTTGTTAAAGATTTATCAACCTCACTTCATGAGATGATTTCTCATGGACTTGCTGTATGTTTTAAAGAGTGGTCAAGAGAGAACGCTCAAGATTCTTGTGTCCCACATACTAGAGCATCTTCAAAATCTTCTCTGAAATAGGCCATACAGGAACCCGTGAAATATTGTCCGGAAGCAGTTATTGTTGGCTTAAAGATACCATTGCTTAACTGAAGGACTTTGTATTGCAGTGAAAAGGATAACGCTCTCATGGAATGCTCCAAACTGAAGGCCCTAGGTGAAGTATTAGGGATCACCTTGGCGACAACTCTATCCTCCACCAATAACAAGTTTGTTAAACCTATGCCAATTATCTACAGTTCCTTTGAGTTTACAGAATAAGCCTTCATTGATTCCAGAACTGTAGAGAATTTTATTGACCTCTCATTAGCCACAAGGCTGCAAATTCTTTTTGTTTCTTTGTGGATACCTGTGGAACTTATCTTAATGAATGGTTCTGCAACTACTACAATTTCGCACTGAGATGTTAACTTTTCAAGCTGGTGTTATGCACACGCCCGGACTAACTGGCGTGTGCGTGTTTATGTAGTGATTTCACTGTGCCATGAACCGGAGAGTGCCTGGAGGGGCGTAACTAAGTATCTGCCCGATCCGACCAAGGTGGCACGACGGCATACGACGCCAGTGCACCAAGGAGGAACCGAGCAGAGAGACCAGGTGCTACTCCAGGACAGACCCCGGACACGGCTGTTGACCCACACAGGGGAACACAGGAACAGACTGGTAGGCTGGCACACAGACTGGTGGGTATAGGCAGGCACAACTGGTATGCAGGCAGGCGGGTATGCAGGCAGGGGGGTACAGGCAAGCACAGCTAGAGTGCAGACAGGGAGGCACTAGCAGGTAGGAACACAGGCGGGATAGGACCCAGTACACACTGGGACTCAGGAACAATACAGGCAGAGGGGTACAGGCAAGCACAGCTAGAGTGCAGACAGGGAGGCACTAGCAGGTAGGGACACTGGCGGGATAGGACCCAGTACACACTGGGACTCAGGAACAGAACCACAGATGTGGCGGACAAACACAGCAGAGTGAGGCCGCCCAGAGAGGTGAGCGAGAACAGGGCAGGACAAAGCCGCCTGGAGCGATGAGCAAGAGTAGAGCAGGACAAGGCCGCCAGGAGCGGTGAGCAAAGGGTCAGAGCTGAGCGAGACTGCCGGAGCAGTGAGCAAGAGTGGAGCAAGACGAGACCGCCTGGAGCGGTGAGCAAGAGTGGAGCAAGACTGCCGGAGCAGTGAGCAAAAGGATAAGAGCAGAGCGAGACTGCCGGAGCAGTGAGCAAAAGGGTCAGAGCGGAGCAAGGCTGCCGGAGCAGCGAGCAAAGGAGTCAGAGCAGGCTAGAACCGCCGGAGCGGTAAGCAAAGGAGTCAGAGCAGGCTAGAACCGCCGGAGCGGTGAGCAAAGGAGTCAGAGCAGGCTAGAACCGCCGGAGCGGTGAGCAAAGGAGTCAGAGCAGGCTAGAACCGCCGGAGCAGTGAGCAAAGGAGTCAGAGCAGGCAAGGCTGAGCAGGGGGGACAGGGCTCTGTTCACACGGAACAGACAGGAAGGGAAAGGCAGAGCCAGATACCCACAGGGCACTTGCAGTGAAGTAGCGAGTGGACCACAAACTCACAAACGGGAGTACAGAGACAACAAGCAGGAGTTAGGTACGAGTTCAGACTCTGCAGAAAAAGGAAGGGAACGGACATAGAGGCAAAACAGGTAAAGGATAGGAGAGAGTTCAGACTGGAACTGAGTGTATGGAGGAGACCGACACTGCAGCGGAATACAGGAGCGGGTCTGGGAATACGGCCCCCAGAGAGGCAGGATGAACAGGCAAGGAGCGTGTTCAGACAGGACAGACAAGATACAGGAGCGGGTCTAGGTAATCGGCCCCTAGAAGGCAGGAGGAACAGGCTAGGAGCGTGTTCAGACAGGACAGACAAGATACCAGAGCGGGTCTACGTAATCGGCCCCTAGAAGGCGGGAGGAACAGGCTAGGAGCGTGTTCAGACAGGACAGACAAGATACCGGAGCGGGTCTAGATAATCGGCCCCTAGAAGGCGGGAGGAACAGGCTAGGAGCGTGTTCAGACAGGCCTGGAAATACAGCCTCCAGGATAGGCAGACAAGAGAACACAGACAGGACTCAGTTCAGACACGGGAACTGATACCGCAAGGCAGGAGACATAGACAGGACTCAGTTCAGACACGGGAACTGAAACCGCAAGGCAGGAGACAGACAGGACTCAGTTCAGACACGAGAACAGATACCGCAAAGCAGGAGACAAAGAACGGGCCCTGGCACCTTCAGAGTGCAAGCACACACTGAAAGAAACACTATGCTCAGGCAGGGATAGATGGGAGCAGCTGAGCTATATACCAGGTGACAGACAGCAATAGGCTGAGGACGCACAAGGGGTGTGACCCACAGCAGGTACAAAAAGCAGGAAGTGATCGGGCGCCGCCCTTAAGCAGCAGAAACAGACACAAACAGACAGCATGGAGGGAAGCCAGAGAGACATTCTGGACTGGAGATCAAGTGCGCGCTCTTGCACATTGGGAGATGGACCACCATGCAAGGACGCCGCCAGGTATGTTACAGCTGGTACACTACATTTGTTTTTTTTTAGTGTTGTCACTTTCAGATGCACCGGTGCTTATGTATCTTCTGTGGCTAAGGCTTTATGCTCCGGTTATTGATTGGTCATCCAATGAATTCACCCAGTGGGGATCTTCTTGTTTTCAAAATTGCCTTAAAACTCTACATCAGCCACCTTCTCTGCTTCTTTGAAATTCTACTCTGCTTTCATTACGTCATACTTGCCTTTTCCCTATCAGGTCTTCACAGACTTCTGTTCAAAACAGAAGGCCAAAACCACTACCTGTTCATTGGACATTTGATTGTGTCTTTCCTTTTCTTCCAGCTATTTAATCACCCGGAGGGAGAGATAATCCCCTAGCTGAGCCTGAAGAAATGTCTATTAAAGAGAAATTGGAGAGGGGATAACCAACACTTTTCAGTTTTCCTGGTACTGTCTGCATCTTCAACTCTATTGTGCTAAATTACCTGATAACTAACTCATCTATGCTATTCCTGATGCCGCAGCCTCAACTCTGCTGTTCCTGTCTGCTTCCACACTTTTTCAACTGATTACCAGATTGCCAACACATTTCAGGTATTCCTGTGCTGTGTACTCATTTGGCTCTACTTCTAAATTTAATGCTTCCAGCTCAATTTATCCATTTGCCATCCTGCATAGAAAGGTAAGAAGGTGGATCCAGGTAACTACCATCTGGTAAGTCTGACATCGGTAGCGTGCAAAGTTTTTGAGGGCATCATAAGAGATAACCTGCAGAGATTATTATAATAACTGAAAACCAGCACGGATTCATGAAAAATAGTTTGTGTCTAACCAACATATTGGGTTTCTATAAGGAGGCAAGTGCAAATCCTGATGTTGGCAGTGCGACTGATGTGATTTATTTGGATTTTGCAAAGGCATTTGATACTGTACTACATAACAGCCTTATGCTGAAGCTACATAAGCAAGGACTGGGGGGACGTTATATGCAGATGGGTAAGGAATTAGCCAAATGATAGAAAGCAAAGAGTCATCATAAATGATACATTCTCTAAATGGGATATAGTCAGCAGTGGGGTCCCACAAGGATCTGTACTAGGACCGATTCTTTTTAATCTCTTTATTAATGATCTTGTGGGTGGAATTGAGAGTAAAGTGTCAGTCTTTGCTGACGCCACCAAACTATGTAGGATATTAAAACTGACCTTGACATTAATATATTACAAAACAATCTGGAAAAGATGTCTGAATGGGCAAACACTTGTTAAATGAGATTTAATGTTGATAAATGTGGAGTAATGCATCTAAGACGGAGTAATCCTATTGTTGCATATACATTAAATGGGAGTATACTTGGGACTTCAGAACTGTAGAAGGACTTGGGTATTCTGGTTACAAGTAAGTAGGGATGGGCAAACCCAAACGGTAAAGTTCGGGATCTGTACCGGACACCTAATGTCTGTGCATGGAACCAGAACAAGGACTTCTCCGTGTTACTGTTCGGATAACAAGCGCAGGTAAAACAGGCTGAAGCTCTCAGCTGTCTAGTTTATCTTGGCAGTTTATCAAAGATAGAGGAGACCACACTCCTTTTTTTAAATTATTTTAAAAAAATAATTTAAAAAAGGCATGGGGTCCCCTCTATTTTTGATAACCAGCCGAGGTAAAGCAGACAGCTGGCGACTGGTATTCTCAGGTTCTCAGGCTATGAAGGTCCATTGATACTTGGCCCTCCCCAGCCTAAGAATAGAAGCCTGCAGCCACCCCAGAAAAGGCACATTTATTAGAAGCGCTAATTCTGGGTCTTTGCCTGGCTCTTCCCGCTTGCTCTGGTGCTTTGGCAAGCGGGGTAATATTTTGGTGTTGATGTCAGCTGTGTAATGTCCGCTGATATAAAGCCCAGGGGTTAGTAATGGAGAAGCATCTATCTGACACCACCATTACTAACCCCATAGACAAAAGTAATAAACACACACACAGAAAAAAAGTCCTTTAATTGTACCAAGCACTCCCCAACCCTCTTTTACCCATTTATTACCTTTAAAAAATAAAATAATCCTCCCTAAATCCATCCCACGTCCCATGACGATTCCCAACTAGCTACATCCAGATGCAGTGCTGAGCAGTGACATCAGTAATGTACAATTAATGTACAATTAAAGAATTTTTCTCTGTGTGTTTATTACTTTTCACAACAGGGTTAGTAATGGGGGTGTCTTATAAACGCTTCTCCATCACTAACCCCTGGGCTTGATGTCAGCGGGCATTACACAGCTGACAAACTCCAAAACCATTACCCCGCTTAGCAATGCACCAAGGCAAGTGGGAAGAACCTAGGCTAAGCACCAGAATTGGCGCATCTAGTTGATGCGCCATTTCTGGTGTGGCTGAGGGCTGGTGTTATTTGTCTGGGTGGGGGCCAATATCCATGGCCCATTCCCAGCCTATTAATATCAGCCCGCAGCTGTCTGCTTAGCCTTTGCTGGTTATTAAAAATTGAGGGGACCACATATCATTTTTTTGGGGTGACCTCCTTTTTAATAACCAGTAAAGGCCACGCAGACAGCTGTGAGCCGATATTAATAGCCTGGGAAGCATAATGGATTTTGACCCCTTCCCAGAATAATTACACCTGCCCCCAGCTGTCTGCTTTCCTTCAGCTGGTTATTAAAAATAAGGGGGACCCCAACACCAATTTTTTCTTTTATTTCTTTATTAGCTAAATACATGTACAGTATGCTACACACGCACTGCCTCAATTATATATCTTACTGACATATTTCTTACTATGCACAGGTGCTGGCTGGTCAATACTCTCATCAGCATCGCCTGCTCTTTCTGCTATTAGTGAGAGAAGGCAAAGCTGTTGAGAGTAGTAGTCATCAGCTAACTCCTGACTGGCGGTAACCTTGTCACCATCGATCACAGCTGCTGGCTTACACACTGTCCATTACATGACAGTGTGGGAACCCGCAGCGGTCCGCGATACCCAGCAGCTGTGACCAGCAGTTACTTTAGTAAGCTTACCGCCAGTCAGAGGTGCTGTTTCCCACGCTGTCACACAGATAGCAGCATGGAAACCTCTGGATGTTTGGGCCCCTCATTCACTTAAATATGGTTCAGGATCAAGTTTGGGTGCCATCATGTCATGCACGGTGTGGGAAAGACTAAGTGCAACACAAAGGGATGAGGGGAGGGTAGTCCAAACGCTAGGGAAAGGGGGAGAGGTGACCCCTAGGCACATCTAATATCACCTTATCTGTCCAATAGTGCCTATATAGGTTCCACATCTATCGCCGAACAGGAAACCTAATCCTTGTATATCCCTAGAGCTAGGCCCTAGATAGGGAGGGGGGAGTGAGCACTGGTCAGTCCCCACTATAAGCAAAAGACAACAAGGGAGACAAACAAAGGAGGGAAAACTTAGCTTGAGCAGACACTAGAGAGGTAACACCAAACGTCCTCCAAGGGCACCAGAGAGAAAGCTGGGTCCAAAAGTAAGAAGGATTAAGAAGGCGTCTGCAATGCCAAACTCAGTGACCTTCTGCAGCAAGATCCAGAGCAACTGTCTGTTACATCTGACACACACATGACAGTACCCCCCTTCTACGAGTGACCTCCGGACACTCAGGACCGGGTTTCCCAGGATAAAAGGAGTGGAATGAACAAACCAGACTGGAGGCATTCACCTCTGATTCTGAAACCCACATCCTTTCCTCTCGACCATAATCCTTCCAGTGCACCAAGTATTGTAGTGAACGGCTTTGGAGACGAGAATCTACAATCCACGAAATCTGAAACTCCAAATTACCATCAACCATTATTGGGGATGGCGGTAAGGGTGAGGGCTCAAGAGGTTCCACATATTTCTTGAGCAGAGACCTGTGAAAGACATTGTGGATCTCAAGGGCCTGAGGTAGCTCAAGACGAAACGCTGCTGGGTTTATGACGGCGGTTATTTTATAGGGACCAATAAATCTAGGTCCCAGTTTCCAAGAAGGAACCTTCAACTTGATATTCCTGGTAGACAACCACACAAATTCACATTCAGGTCCAGACCTGGCAAGCGTTTCCTGACAGTCATATGTTTGTACCTGTCACCCATGATCTTCAAATTACTCAGAACCCCCCGCCACACCGAGGATAGCGACAAAGCAAAATGTTCTTCCTTAGGAACTCCCAAAGCCCCTCCCCCACTAAATGTACCAAACTGTGGACGGTAACCGTATGCACCAAAGAACGATGACCTGCCGGTAGATTCTTGACGATGATTATTAATAGCAAATTCTGCCAGAGGTAAGTAGGATTCCCAATCCTCCTGGTTTTCGGAGACAAAACACCTGAGGTAAGTTTCCAGATTATGATTAATGCGCCCGGTCTGTCCATTCGACTGAGGATGAAAGGCAGAGAAAAAGGACATCTGCACCCCCAGTTGAGAACAGAATGCTTTCCAGAACTTGGAAGCAAACTGGGTCCCCCGATCTGGCACCACATCGGAGGGAACCCCGTGAAGCTTCACGATCTCATTTATAAACACTTGAGCAAGAGTCCTGGCATTCGGAAATGTCGGTAATGCGACGAAGTGAACCATTTTACTGAACCTACCTACCACAGTTTTGCCTGCAGATACTGGTAGGTCAGTAATAAAATCCATGGACAAGTGTCTACATGGCCTGCTAGGAATAGGTAGCAGAAAAAGAGTATCAGACGGATGGGTATGCGATACTTTAGAACGCGCGCAAATGCAGATACGTGTTCAACCACATCCCGATGCAACCATGGCCAACAAAAACTAGGATGATCAGCAAGCACAAAGTTGTGATGTTCCTTAATTACTTTGCTGCGCAGATTAGATGGTACAAATAACCTTCTTGAAGGGCAGGAAGCATGAGTGTCCCCCTGAACCTCCAACACCTCACCCGCAAGTTCAGGGTACAATGTCGAAATGACTTCCCCTTCTGCAAAATCGGGGCAGGGTTCTCATGGTCACCACCACCAGGGAAGCTCAGGGACAAAGCATGAGCCTTGGCATTTTTGACCCCTGGACGGAAAGTGACAACAAAATTGAACCTAGTAAAAAACAGGGACCATCTAGCTTGTGTAGGTTTGAGACGTTTAGCCAATTGAAGATATGACAGGTTATTAAGGTCAGTGATAACAGTAATTGGATGGACAGCTCCCTCCAACCAATGTTGCCATTCTTCGAACGCTAATTTGATCGTCAAAAGCTCCCTATTACCCACGTCATAATTTCTCTCAGCCGAAGATAATTTCTTAGAAAAGAAAGAGCATAGACGTCATTTACCAGGGGACTGACCCTGAGACAACCCAGGCCCAACCCCGACATCTGACACATCAACTTCCACAATAAATTATTGGGAAACATCGGGTTGACTGAGTATAGATGCAGTGGCAAAACAGCTCTTTAGTGAGGAAAAAGCCTGCAGGGCGGCATCTGACCATTTTGAAAAATCAGACCCCTTCCTTGTCATTTCAGTTAGGGGTTTCACAATTACTGAATAATTTTGTATGAATTTCCGGTAAAAATTAGGGAAAATATATATTTTTGGACCGTGTTAGCCAGTATATAGAAAAATATTTAGATTTGAGAGTCCTCAGTGGTTGATACCTTTTAATTGCTAACTGAAAAGATGGTAACAAGTTGCAAGCTTTCGAGACTACGCAGGTCTCTTCATCAGGCTAGTATAATGCAAAAGATTTTGCGTTATACTAGCCTGACTCTCAAATCTAAATATTTTTCAGTAAAAATTAGTAAAGCCAAGAAAACATTGTAGAGCCTTCAGGTTCTCGAGGCGGTCCCAATTAGGGACAGCACAATTCTTCTCCAGATCCATCCGAAAACCCGAAGATGACAACAGATGCCCCAAAAACTGCACCTCGTGGACGACGAAAACATATTTTTCTAGTTTGGCATATAATTTGTTATCCCTTAATATCTGAAGAACCGGTTTAATATGCCCCCGATGTGTCTCAAAATCAAGTGAGTAAACCAAAATATCATCCAGTAGACCACCACAAACCTGCCCACCAAATGATATAAAATATCATTACTGAAATGTTGGAACAGGTGCATGGGGCGGCACAGTGGCTCAGTGGTTAGCACTACAGCCTTTCAGCGCTGGGGTCCTGGGTTCAAATCCCACTAAGGACAACATCTGCGAGAAGTTTGTACGTTCTCCCCGTGTTTGCGTGGGTTTCCTCCGGGGTCTCCGGTTTCCTCCCACACTTCAAAGACATACTGATAGGGAATTTAGATTGTGAGCCCCAATGGGGACAGTGCCCATAATGTCTTTAAAGCGCTGTGGAATTAATGGCGCTATATAAGTGAGTAAAATAAATTAAATAAATAAATTGGTCAGACCGAAAGGCAAAACCAGATTCTTGAAATGCCCTTGAGGGGTATTGCCTGCTGTTTTCCATTCGTCCCCCTCTCTGATTCTAACCAGATTGTAGGCTTCCCTTAAATCCAACTTGGAGAACACCTTAGCTCCCACAACCTGGCTGAACAAATCTGGAATCAGAGGAAGGTGGTATGGATCATGGATGGTAAATTGATTTAATTCCCGGAAATCTAAACAGGGACGTAGACCGCCATCTTCTTTCTTCACGAAGAAGAACCCTGCCGCCACGGGCGAAGATGAGGGTCTGATATGTCCCTTCTCCAGACTTTCCGCAATGAAATCCTTCATGGCTTGTCTCTCAGGGCCAGAAAGATTATATAGTCTGGACTTTGGTAGTTTATCTCCAGGGGTCAGGTTAATAGGACAGTCATATGCACGATGAGGAGGCAAATCGTGACACCCCCTCAAAAAAGTCCTCAAAATCAGACAAAAATGCAGGTAAGGTCTCTGTAGAGACTGTAGAAAGGGGAATAATTAAACAGTTCTCATGGCAGTAATCTCACCACTTAATGATCTCCCTGGATTGCCAATCCACCAACAGATTATGTTTCACAAACTAGAGTAGGCCCAAAACAATTGGGATGGGAAGACTGTCCAGGACCTAGCAAGGAATTATCTCACAATGAACTGACCCCATCCTCAGTTCTACATTATGCACAATCTGAGTCAGAGCTTTCTGTGCAAATGGCGCTGAGTTTATGGCGAAGATAGGATTGGGCTTAGCTAAAGTACAGCAAGCTAGACCATGAATTCACACAAACTCAACATCAACCATGCTGACTCCAGCTCCACTGTCAACAAACATAGAAATTTTCTCGGTTTTGCTCTCTAGCACCGCCTCTGCTGTCAGGACAAATCGGGAACTGCAGGTATTGCACCCCTTGCTTATCCAAATCCAGACTACCAAGGGTTAATCGAGTTTCCTTTTGCTTAGGAATCGAAGGACAGGCCCCAATAAAATGTCCCTTTTGTCCACAAAAAAACACATGCCCTTTTTTTTGCGGATCTCCGGGAAAATGTACGATGCAGAGGCACCCCCTAACTGCATGGGTTCTTCCACCTACCCCCATACTGGTTCACCGCCAGACCGCTCCCCCCACAAAGGAGCATTACCCTGAAAAAAAGGCTCTGGGAAAGGGGGAGAGGAGACCCCTAAGCACATATAATATCACCTTACCTGTCCTACCATCCCTATATAGGTTCTGCACCTATCGCCAAACAGGAAACCTAATTCCCGTATATCCCTAGAGCTAGGCCCTAGATACGGAGGGGGACTGAGCACTTGTCAGTCCCCACTATAAACTATAGACAACAAGGGAGACAAACAAAAGTGGGAAAACTTAGCTTGAGCAGACACTAGAGAGATAACCCCAAATGTCCTCAAAGGGCACCAGAGAGGAAGCTAGCAAACTGCTATTGCTCCAAGCATTCACAAGGGAAAATGAGAATATCACCAGCGACTCCCTGAAGAAGACGAAGAGTTTATAAACATCCAAACTAGGGTGTGTCAATCAGAGTAGGAGGGAGGTTGCCTCTGGGTCCAAAAGTAAGAAGGATTAAGAAGGCGTCTGCAATGCCAAACACAGTGACCTTCTACAGCCAGATCCAGAGCGACTGTCTGTTACATCTGACACACCCGTGACACGTTACTGGTACTCGAGCCGAACCTTTTCATAAAGTTTGGCCAAACCCTATGAACCCGAACATCCATGAATACGCCCATCCCTACAAGTAAGCTGAACAGCAGTACTCAATGTCAAGCAGCAGCTGCAACAGCAAACAAGATTTTAGGGTTTATAAAAAGAGATAAAATCTAGAGATGAGTACTGAGTAGTGTTCAGCAAGTATTACATGTGAGGAATGTGTAAGAAATAATCATTCCTCACATGTATTAAAACTGTGAAACAGTTGCAAATCATGCACACGGGAGCGATTCAAACATATCACCGAGCAGCTGTAAATACTCGGAGCTCGGCCCGAGCATACTCGGCGAAAAGGTTAATAGGACATACTCGCTCAACCCTAGTACTGAGCATTAAAATGCTCGAATGCTCGTTACTTGAATAGAGCAATTTCTAATGCCCAGATACTCATTTCGAGTAATGAGTATAATGGGAGTCAATTGGAAATCCGAGCATTTTTCAGCAGACCTTACAAGAATGTCTGGGGAGCAGTGAAAATGTTGAAATGGATGGAAAAAAAGTGTTGAATGGAAGGAGAACAGCATGGGGAAGACCCCTGTAAGTATCTCTGACTCCCAGATCACTACTGGGAACAATAGTGTCACACTTTTACTCCATTTTAAGGAGTGACAATAAAACAATCTAACTCGACGAGAAATTGGAGTTTAGAGGAAAAAAATGTTAAGAAACATTTTTTCCTGTATAATGACTTGTAGATAAGGCTAAATTTGAAAAGTATTTAAAAACAATTAATTTAAGTAAACTACAATTGATTTTTTTTATAAAAAAATTGGAAATTTCAGTGTAATTTTTGAAGGCAGGAAGAAGTACCAAAAATTAGGGACTCAGATTCACCCTGAATTTGACATAAAGGAGGGCCTCATACACATTCTGTTAAAATTCGCATGTAGTGGTTTTCCTAGACTCATAAAGGCTATGCACTAAGTTCAAATCCTGCTCAAAATAACAAGCATGGTCATCCATACACCCTTGAAGACACCAACTGTAATGCCTCAATCAGGTATTGTGAGCAACATGTAGTTGTGGTACTCCTACACTCATAAAAAGCTCTGCACACAGTGCAAAGCCTGCCAATAATTACAAGCAGGGTCATCCATACACCCTTGAAGGCACCAACTGGAGTGTCTCATAAAAAAATTAAGAAAGTGTAGTCATGGTGCTTCTACACTCATAAAGGCTTTGCATAAAGTGCAAAGCCAGGAAAAAATTATAAGTCGGGTCATCCACTCAGCCATTTACCCTAGAAGGTAATACCTGGAGGGTCTCATTCAAATATTGAACATTAAAAACACTTTATGTGCTGCTGTCATCTGGTGGTGTGGAAAAGTCGGGTCTAATCCAGGCTTTGTTCATTGTTATCAGAGTAAGCCTGTCAGCACTTTCTGTTGACAGGTGTAAGCGCCTGTCTGTTATGACCCCCCTGGTGGCACTAAAAATCAGCTGAGAGAAGACACAATCGGCAGGGCAGCACAACACCTCCAAGGCATAGAGGGACAGCTCATGCCAGATGTCCATCTTTGACACCCAATAGCTGAAGGTCGCAGAGGAATTGGGGAGTACACTGGTTTAATCGGTCAGGTTTTGCTTGACCATGTTTAAAAACATTTCCCTCCTTGTTAAAAATACCCGGTCATCAGGACATGGCTGCTGCAAGGGGGTCATGAAATTGGCCCAGGCTTTTGACAGTGTTCCCTGCCTCTGCTGTGTGTTTCCCTTGCTTCTCCTCCTGGGTCAGGCAAGGAAGCTTTCCCCCCGCTAGCATTGTTTAAGGTAATTTTTTTAACATATTTTCCACAATGGACTTCTGGTATAGCACCATTTTAGAAGACCTCTCCCCCTCAGGAAGAAGAGATGCAAAGATCTCCTTGTAGCTTGGGTGTAGCAGGGTCAACCAGTACTATTTTTTTGTGCAAGGTGAATGTGACGCAAGGGTCAAGGGAAAGGCAGCGGTACATAAAGTCTGCCATATGTGCCAAGGTCTCTACAGCTAACACTTCCCTGTCTCCACCATGATGACTACTCTCCACCTCCTCCTCCTTATCCTCCACCTCTTCCTCCTCCTTCCCCTTCTCAGCTCATCGATGTAGGAGAGACGAGACAAAATTTGTGGGTACTAGCCTCTTTTGCGCTATTAGCCAGCTAGTGTTCCTCCTCCTCTTCCTCAGTCTCCACCTCCTCATTGCTACCCAATCTGTGTTGAGCAGATGAGAAGAGTCTGGGCAGGATAGTATCTTCCTGTCTCATGTATTTCTCCGTCTCCACCTTGTCCGCATGCAAAGCTTCATGTTTAATTGACAGCAATGACTGTTTAAGTAGGCACAGAAGCAGGATCATTGCGTTAATAATGGCGTCATTGCCGCTCATCATCTTTGTGGAGTCCTGAAAGTTTTGGAGAACCGCACAAATGTCAGACATCCATGACCAATTTTCAGTTGTTATGTGTGGAGGCTAACCAGAATACCAACGGGCGTGTTAGATCTGGTATTCTGCAACTGTACTCTGCTGCTCACAAAGCCTTGCCAGTATGTGCAGTGTGGAGTTCCAGCGCGTGGTCACTTTGCACACCAGTCGGTGAGCTAGCACTGCCAGAATGGCGGCAGTTATAGCCGACTTGCGGAAATGGGCGATGACATGGCATACCTTGACCAGAAGCTTTGGGAAATTCTGGGTATGTTTTCAGAAACCACTGAACCACCAAGTGGAGCACATGTGCCAAGCTTGGTATTTGTGTGAGCTTGCCAAACTTCACAACTGCCAAAAGTTTACGCCCATTATCACACACGACCATGCCTGGTTAGAGGTTCAGAGGCAAAAGTCACAGACCTGTCTGATCTGTTATTCCTTTAAGTAACTCTACTGTGGTGTGCGCCTTGTCTCCTAGACAAATTAGCTTCAGCAGAGCCTGTAGCCACTTCGCTCAGACAGTGCTGCAGAGCTTCCAACTTCCAGCTTATGTGGACGACATGCTCTGAGATAGCACATTGGAGATGGAGGAGGAGGAGGAGCAGGAGGGGATGCAGGAACTGATGTAGGAGGCAAAGGAAATCCTGACAGAAGTAGGGTCAGCAATTCTCGGCGTCGGGAGCACATGTGCCGTGCAAGGGTGGGACTCGGTCCCAGCCTCCACAATGTTCACCCAGTGTGCCATCAAGGAAATGTAGCTTCCCTGGCCACAAGTGCTTGTCCACGTGTCGGTCGTTAAGTGGACAATCCCAGTAAGTACATTAGTAAAAGTACAGGTGATGTTCCTGGACAAGTGCTGGTACAAGGTGTGGACGTCACACCGGGAGAAAAAGTGGCGGCTGTGGACCAAGTACCGAGGTACGGCTGCCGCCATCAGTGTGCAGACCGAGGCTACATGCAGCAGGCCCTATGCACTGGCTGAATAGTGGAGCAGGTAGCCAACAGTTACTTGTTCCACCCCACCATTATATTCAACTACATTTGTGTCCTAAAAATGCAGCTACCATTAAATTTGTGGGGTGGTGCCATTTGACACTGTGCCTTCATCCTGCTCACTGTGCCTATCTTATCTTATAGTCATATTACTGCTAGAATATACCCCTTATATGGTTGTCTTCTTAGTTCATTATAGGCAAATCATATTATAAATAACACATTTTCAAAAAAAATTGCTATCAAATAATTTTTGATTTCTTGAACATGATTGAAGATACCCAATATTCACATAAAGTACACCAACATAAGCTCCAGTTTTAAGATTGCTTTTTGGTGTTGTGCCTCTGTCTCTCCCCGTTTTCAGAGCACTCCGTCTGTTTGACAAGGCCCAGTTTACAATTCAGTAAATTATTCATGTTTATTAAGAACGTTTGCTCGAAAATGGTGTGATCAGCAGTGTATGAATGACAAAACAAAATCCCAGTCTGATGGAAGACTACAGCAACAAGAAAAACACTCCATACTTTTATGCATATTAGGGCCCTTGAAGGAAAAACAATACTTCTGAAACAATCTGATATATTGAGATTGGTAGAGATAAAAAAGATAATAAACAAAATTTGCTCACAATATAAAAAAGTTCTTTTTTGACAAAATGTTCCTTTGTTTGGGTGCAGCCTTGTTTTTCTGGTTTATCAGGGTATTAAAGCATTAATGGTATCTACTGTTTGTTTTTTTCAATGTAGCCTTCACTTCATGGACAAATTATAGCCTGCTACAAACAGTGGTCTTCAGTTTAATAGCAGGATTTGGGATAACCACATTGAATTTGATTTCCACTCAACTTCTTTGCTCTTCATTCTAATAAATGTTTTACAGAAGAAATAATGTACCTTGTAGGTTAGATTAACCGATCAATGCATGGAATTATTCTCTGTGAATCCCCAGATCCAGCTAGGGCCCCACAATAAAAGTCCCCCCCCCCCCTCTCAACTCTCAAGCTCCCCCTGAAAAATATTCAGTAGAGAATGTGGGGTAATATCTTCAGTTTTTAACAGGAAGTGGGAGGTGTTGTGGTACGCACCCAGTGTGATATCCCCATAGCACCTCCATATACGGTATCTTGGTTCCCTCATTGTATGATGGCCCCATAGCCCCCACTCAATATGATGCACTCACTCAGTACGATACCCCCACAGCCGCCCTCAAACAGTATGGTAATCCCTCAGTATAATGGTTCCATAGCCCCTACTCAGTATGATGATCCCCAAAGTCCTCCAACATGATGACCCCCGACTTAGTATAGTGACCTCAACAGTTTTCCACTCAGTATGATGCCCCAAGAGCTCATTTTCATGGTCAACACAGCCCTTTACTTAGTATGATGACCCCATAATCCAACACTTAGTATGATGATTCCAAAGCCCCTCACTAGTATGATGGCATTCAAAGTTTCTCAATATGATGGCCCACACTCAGAAAGATACCCCAACAAGTACTGACATTTTAAAAGAAAATACAACTTGCCTACCCTCATTCCTCCAGCACACTGCTCGTGACTGATGCTCCAAACTGCAGTAGCGATGTAGTGACATAATCGTACCTGCAAAGTACTGAGTGACCGACAGACTGAATTGTGGATCATGGAGCCGTTGACTCACTAATCCACTTTTTTTTTATTCAGCGGTATCTGCCTCCTGGGGATGCAGATTACACTGAAACTGTGACAACAGGCGGGGAGATAGCTGGGACCCAGTGGCACTAGGATTCCCCAACTCTCAGCCCCGTGCGTTTGGCCGCTATGGACGGTATACCCGTGGGTTCAGCAGAAGACAACCTCATTTGGAACAGACATTGGAGACAATAACGTGATACAAGGGTCTATTTGTTATGGCTTCATGCTCAAATACTTTATAACATCTTATTAGCAATGTGTCCGGAGTCTGCTTCATAACAGCGAATATGCACATGTTCTAAATAGATGTGAATTCAGAATTAATGCTTGATTGTCAAACAATCAGTTTATGCTTGAATGTCTATATTCTGTTATTTACAGCCTGGCTGTTTCTGCACTGACTGGGGCAATCAACTTCTTTGGCCCTATAGCAATCCTTTTTCATAGGGCTAAGATATATATTATTGTATATTCTCTGTTTATTGTGACCTATCCCTCGGGTTTATGGACATATCTATCTGGCTACCGTTGATGGTCTCTGGTCTATCACTCACCGCATGTTGGAGATTAATGACGTCGTAATTTATGTGACGCATCTGTCTTTTGCCCTAACTGGTATTTTGCACTCTGTTATATACTGAGGCCAACATGCTATCCATAAAAGATCATTTATATTGGTGAGACAATTGAGGTGATTCTATCTATGCTCTGGGTTTTGTCCATGAACCGGGGCATTTTTGAGAGGCCATAGCATTTATAAGCATTTATACATCCTATCTCCTCCTGCTATATTCTCAGTGTGCACAATTATCTGAGGTGAGATAGTGAGAAGGTTGATAGAGCTGCCCAATTTGTCCTTGAGTGATTCATTGTTACATATATAACAAGATTTCATTTTTTCCTATCTACTGTGTGTCTTTTTTCATTAATAGTAGGGCATAACAGGGCTATAAGGGACACCGAAGTTGAGTGGGCGCGCCACGTAGTACACATTAGGGTGCCAACCTCCGCTGCCAGGAAGAGACAGGAGCAAGGGATGATTAGGGTCGTGATAGAACCTTCTGTCATATTCCCTGGCTGGTACCCCCTTTGTAGGTTCTGCCCCTCACTACTTAATATATACCCTACTGGATTCATGAGTGTTATATTTTTAATGGTGTCTGGTTCTGCATGATTTTAAGATTATTATTAAAAGTAAATTTTTAGGGGTCTTATTTTTTTTTTGGGTTGTTTGACTCCGATATTTTGCCTGGACGTCCACCTCTTGGCTTTTGAATGGATGAACAGATTTAATTTTGTGTTCTTCCAACTGTCTTGGCCCTCACATGATGCAGTTTGGCACTTTTCTTGGCCGGGAGACCGCTGTCGATGAGCTGGATGATGCTGTTTCTCTTTTCTTGGGAAATCTTCATGGCTGCTCTGCTATTTGAACCAGTGACCTTTCACTTAGGAATCAAACTAATAACTAGTGTTGAGCCACCCCCGTAGTGTTCGAGTTCGGTTCGGTTCGTCGAACACCCGTGTGTTCGCCGAACTGTTCGTCGAACTGTTCGTCGAACGCCTTCGAACACCGTTAAAACCAATGGCAGGCAAACAAAAACACATAGAAACACATAGAAAACACCTTCAAAGGTGTCCAAAAGCTGACAAACTGCTCAGAAGACACAACTAACACATGGAAAAGTGACAAGTACATATAGTCATGCGAAAAGAAAAGAGGTGGAGGAGTAAAAGGAGGGGGAGACACAGATATAGGCATGTCATGCCCTTCTAAAATCCAAAAAGTGAGAAGCCGAGACGGCCAGTCCGCTCCTGCCCGTGCCACCTCCGTGTCGCCGGGTTTGTGCCAGAGCCGCGGTGAACCCTGACGGCCAGCCCCCCTCTCCCAATACTGGTGCCTGTCCGCTGGTGGGTCGAGAGAGCCCCCCTGTGGTGGAGGCAGCTCTAAGCTTTTTAATTTAAATTGTCCCTCTAATTTGAATGAATACACTTTAAATCCATTTACAAGGATCTATTGGAGGGCAAGTCTCATGCCAGCAGCCGCGTAATTCCAGCTCCAGTAGCGTCCACTAAAGCTGCTGCAGTTAAAAAGCTTTTATAAGGATCGAGCTCGGCTGTCCACCGCAAGGCATCCTAGTGCCAGTCCCAGCCCCTATGCCTTGGGGTGCCTCCTGATGCTCTTCACTAAGTATCCCGTGGTCCCGAAGCATTTCCTTTGAAAAAATTAAGTGTCCAAACTACAGGTGGTGTAGCTTGCTTAACAGCCGGGATAATCCGCTGACTAGCAGACACTGCTACTAGGCACAAAGTATT